>NC_141674.1:33470000-36067500 GCF_028749965.1 Puma concolor
GTTTTGGCTCAGGTCCTGATCTCATGGGTTGTGGGATCAAGTCCTGGATCTGGCTCTGTACTGACAGTGTGAAGCCTGCTTGGGATTCTCTCTCTCCCTCTCTTTCTGTCCTTCTCTGACTTGTGCTCTCTTTCTCTTTCAAAATAAATAAATAAACATTAAAAAAAATTAAGATATAGAAGACTTTAAAAATAGGCTAAAATATGAACTACTGGTTTTCTTTTTTTTTTTTTAATTTTTTAATGTTTATTTATTTTTGAGACAGAGAGAGAGAGAGAGAGAGAGAAAGAGTGTGAGCAAGGACGGGCAGAGAGAAATGGAGACACGGAATCCAAAGCAGGCTCCAGGCTCCAAGCTGTCAGCACAGAGCCAGACACAGGTATCAAACCCATGAGCTGTGAGATCATGACCTGAGCCAAAGTCGGACGCTTAGTCCACTGAGCCACCCAGGTGCCCTGAACTACTGGTTTTGTTAAGATGGCAGTATTATAGATGATTACTTTCTCCTTTGTACTTATCTGCATTTTTCTAGTGTTGTACAATGAACATTTACTACTTCTGTAATCAGAAAACAAGCCTAGTAAAAGTCACTTTAATAAAAAAAGAGAGAGGGGGGTGCCTCGGTGGCTCTCCGTCAGGTAAGCATCCGACTTCGGCTCAGGTCATGATCTCACGGTTCATGGGTTCGAGCCCCGCGTCGGGCTCTGTGCTCACAGCTTGGAGCCTGGAGCCTGCTTCGGATTCTGTGTCTCCCCCTCTCTCTCTCTGCCCCTCCCCCGTTCATGCTCTGTCTCTCAAAAGTAAACAAACATTAAAAAAAAATTAAAAATAATAAAAATAGAGAGAGAGAAAGGGACAAAGTTTTTTTCACCATATGGGGTTTGGCCTCAAGATCCTTGAAGTCAGCCTCCTTCACCCCAGACATGGTTTGGTAATAGTCCAGATTCTGCCGCATCTCCATGTGTTCAGGATTGCCCACGAAGAAGGTATGTGCAGCTGCTACTGCTTTCTCCAGCTTGTTTATCTAAGAATAAAGCACAAGAACATAATCCTCACATCCAAGCCCTGAAGGTTTGTGTCCAAATGCACAGTCCACGGTAAACAGGAAATCCCAGCCTTCCTGAGCCATCCACTCAAACAGTATGCTCTAGACCTTGCCAGCCGCAGAAAACACACCTATTACAGGAACTACATACCAGAAATTAGGAGCACAGAGCCCTGGGCAGAATTAGCCTTTCTCAAATCAGGCGTAGCAGTTCCCCAAATCATTGGAGGTGAAACCTTCAATAGTGTAAACATTCTATTTTTATTTTTAAAAAAAATTTTTAAATTTCTATATATTGTTTAATGTTTACTTATTTTTGAGAGATAGAGACAGAGAACAAGCAGGGGAGAGGCAGAGAGAAAGGGAGACACAGAATCTAAAGCAGGCTCCAGGCTCTGAGCTGTCAGCACAGAGCCCAACACGGGGCCTGAACCCATGAACTGCGAGATCATGACCTGGGCTGAAGTCAGACACTTAACCGACTGAGCCACCCAGGCACCGCTAAACATTCTATTTTTAAACAAAGGTCATATTGTGGGGGGAATGCTATGGAAGATTGACTGCCCAAATAATATATTCTCAAGATTCAGATGTGGCAACTGAGCTGAAAAATGTGTAACGCTTCAAGAATTTAGTAGTAGCGGAGAAAGAACAGTTAACAACGACGCCGTGTCTAAGGATTTCCCTAGAAGATACTTTTCTTTTTTTTGCATAAAATATAATCAAGTGTTTTTGACACGTTCAAGGAAAAGATGAGTGACTGAAAAATCCTAAGGTCTTATACAAAATCCAGACATGGCATCTTCTGACTCAAAGCCTGGGACTCATGAGGTTAAAACAAGTGGTTATATTGAAACCTGAGGAGAAAAAATTGTGCTACATGCCACAATAATGCCCATAGCAATGGACTCAAGCATATCAGTGTTACACAGTTTCCTATGTAGAAGCTAAAATAAATCACTGATGATCTAATGATTAACATGGGCTTAAGTGTCAGACAGATCTGTGACAAAGCTAGGTTTAATTAGTCACTTGCTGGGGCTTTAGATAAGTCACTTAAAGTTTACTCTCTAAATTCAGTTCCCTAATCTGTCATCTGCAGATAGCACTAACTCACAGGGTTGTTGAGAATGTTACACAAGGTGATATACATGCAGCTTCTAATACATGGAGCTGGGCACATACGAAGCGCTCAATAAATGTTAGCTGGTATAATCAATATCCTAAAAATTTTTTCCTTTTCCTCTTACCATCAGAACTAGTAAATGCACATTAGATAAGGAGTTGGCCCTGGCTCTGACCCTAAAATAGCTAGGTAACCTAGGGTCAATAATCGCCATCTCTGTACCTGTTTTGTTAATTGTACAATTAGAAATTCTCCCATGCCTGTCCCCTTTATGGATTTATTCTCCCACTGTTATCTTTCTACATTGCTCGTGCATTTTCTCGTTCTCTCTTATCTTCTCTCTCCACCCCCAGTCCTACTTTACTAAGCACCAAGGCACCTAATTTCCTTCTCTCGTGTGGACAACCCACACTCATCTCCTAATGGTTAGCCCCGCCACCTCTTTCTCCTTCTCCCAAGGCTTATTCCACCTTCCAGAAATAGCATTCTAAAACCTGACACTGGCTCCTGAAGCCTGCAGAATTCTCTTCTGAGTCTGGCCTCACTTTACCTGGAATGGCCATTCTTCCTCTCCTCTAGTGAGATTTAGGACTGACTTCAATTGTCAACTCTTCTTTCAGTCTCCCTGGTTTCTCTGAGACAAAGCTAGTTTCTCCCTCCTTTGTGCTCCCACAGCCCTATGTACATACCTTTTTTAGCCTCTTCTATAGTGATTCTTAATAGGGAAGCGATAGGAAACAAAACAATGTAAAGTTAAGCATTTTAATGACCTGTACAACAACTGGAATGTAGTAGGTATTCAGGAAACATTTGTCAAAGAATTTTAGAAAGTGCTGTTAAGTGACACGACCAAAGACATGACCCACTTATTTTGGTTTCAAATACAGTACTTTCCCAAGTAACAAGGAGGAAGGGAACAGAATTGTGTAAGCAAAATGCTTGTGGAGAGGTGGAAGTCTGGTCTCCACAGTTCTCTTAAGTCTCTCTTTAGGTGGAATTGAAGGTCTGTGAAACTATGGATATAATAAATATGCAGCACAGCTCCTCCTTCTTTGTTTCCCCCCAATAAAATGCGTCTAATAATAGCACCTACCTTACAGGATATTGACAAGATCTGGGCATATAAATCAATAAACACAAAGTTCTTAAAATAGTGTCTGGAACAATGTGCTGGCTATCATCACCACCACCACCACCACCACCACGCAAGCCAGGGACGCTCCAAATCCATGTATACACTTGGTCTTAAGCCACTCTGGAATTCCTAAAAATACTCATTTTCTTTGAAAACCTGACAATAGCCAGAGGGTCCCCCCACAGCCTTAGTGGCTAGACAGCCCCTACTGGCGACGTGGCAAACTCACGTCCTGAAAGAGAGCTGCAGTAATCGTGTGGCAGGAAAAGCACTGAACAACGAACCGGAAGGAAGATATTGTAGAAAGGTCCTAGCTTCTCACTCGGACACTTACAATGAAATCCGGATGAGAGACCCAAGCTGCCGCTTTAGTTCCCTCTAGGAGGCCTCCCGGGGAATACAAGGCCAAGGTTTGCTTGGTCGTGCCTTAACCCCACGCTGGACCTTTGGGGTTACCATCTGCCTATGCGAACCTGGCGTAGCAGGTCTTCCGGCAGGGTCCCTCTTCTCCCTGGGTCCGAGGAGAGCTCCCCGGCCAGGAGGCCACCTTCCCTCTCCGCGGATACTTCCCCGGCCCCCCAGGTTCGCCCGGGTCATCTGCAACCACGCCCAGAAGGATCCCTGCCGCCCAGGGCCGGACAGGTCTGCACCTTGAAGTAGGCGACCTGCAGGTAGTTGTAAGGGCTCCGCTTGCGGAACTCCAACTCCAGCTCCTCGCTAAGTGAGTGGGCGGCCGGCGGCCCGAGGCAGCGGCGCAGGCAGGCGGCACGACGCAGCAGGCCCCCAAAGAAGCGCAGGTCGTGCAGGGCGGCGGCGCCCGAGGCCTGCGCCAGGCTCGGGGACGAGTCGGGGTCCAGCTCCCACGGGAGGTCGGCGGCACACCGGGTGCGGCAGCGCAGGCGAAGGGAGCGCAGGGCGGCCCTCGAGCGAAGCGCCCGCTCCATGCTCAGGACCACCCCAGCCCAGTCCCCGCGCGCGTAGGCCGCGGTCCCCTCCGCGAAGAGCAGATCAGGCGCAGGCATGTCCCATCCCGTCTCGGACTCGACCTCGGCCCGGGAGACAGCGGCGGCAATCGCCAGCAGTGCGGCCAGCAGCCTCAGAGCGCGTGCAGCCATTGCCGCCTCAGACCTAACGGGACAGCCTGCCACCCGCCACGGAGGCCGGAGTCCCACCCCCGAGGAGCCCCGCCCACCACGTCCCTCCCCTCCCCGCCCCTTCCCTGAGTGGAGCCCCGCCTCCCAAGCCCGGCGGCGCATGCCCACGAACGTTGCACTGCCCTTTTTGGCTTTCCCTAAGCCAGCACCCCGCCCCTCAGCAGGGCCTAGGGCGTCAGCTGGAGCCCCGCCTCCGGGCTCAGGCGGTGCCCCTCAGCCCTGATGGCCAATGGCCAGGGAACACAGAAGCTCCGCCCACAGGCCTCTAAGCGCATGCTCTTCCGCCTCGCGCCGCGGCTGGGGACGCAGGGAGGTTTGGCTGTTGTCATGGGGGACACCGAGACGCCGGGGCAGTCGGGGGGAGTCCCCGCAGACCAAAGAGTTCAGCCGGCTACAGGTCGGGGAGGTACGCAGGGCGGGAGTCCGAGCGGGGAAAGAAGCCCTCACGGAGCAGCTAGTCTCCCGGGCTGCGCGGGAGGCCGAGGGCGGGCGCTCACGGGCTGTGTTCCTGGGTATGTGTCGCAGGAGCCCTGGTGGAGCTCACCCCGACCCCCGGAGGCCTGGCCCTAGTGAGCCCCTACCACACCCACCGGGCCGGGGACCCCTTAGACCTCGTGGCGCTCGCAGAGCAGGTGCAGAAGGTGAGGAGGCGCGGCTGGGGAAGTAAAGAACCGTTTTGGTTCACGTTTGGCCCTGCATCTTGAGACTGGGACCTCACAGCCAAAGCCAAAGCGAAAGCCATTTGCTTTTTGTCTCCATTTTACAACTCGGGAAAACTGATTGTCATTGAGGGTCGGTAGTCTGACTCGCACTCTGAGCTTCTGAGACCAAAGGCTCCATCTGCAATATGAGTGCCCATAATCTCATTTCGTGGGAAGTTTTGCACAGCACTTTGAATATTCAGTATTTCATTTGGGCCCTCAGGACAGTCCTGTAAGGTAGGCAGTACAGAAGTTATTCTTCCCATTTGACTCGTGAAGAGAAGTTTCCATGCAAGTGTCGGATTACCCTAACGGATTCCTTAGGGATGCATAGTCCACTTACTTTAAACCGCTTCCCATTAGATCGTTATCTGTGCCCTGAACGCTTTTAGAACGTAACATCTTTTAGAAGGACAGGGACTTTTTGAAATTTATTTTCATTTAATTTATTTTTAAAATTTATATCCAAGTTAGCATATAGTGCAACAATGATTTCAGGAGTAGATTCCTTAATGCCCTTTACTCATTTAGTCCCATCCCCCCTCCCACAAACCCTCCAGTAAACTTCTGTTTGTTCTCCATATTTAAGAGTCTCTTATGTTTTGTGTCCCTCCCTGTTTTTATGTTATTTTTGCTTCCCTTATGTTCATCTGTTTTGTATCTTAAATTCCTCATATGAGTGAAGTCATACGATATTTGTCTTTCTCTGACTGGCTAATTTCACTTAGCATAATACCCTCCAGTTCCATCCACGTAGTTGCAAATGGCAAGATTTCATTCTTTTTGATTGCCGAGTAATACTCCGTTGTATATGTGTGTGTGTGTGTGTATATATATATATATATATATATACACACACCATATCTCCTTTATCCATTCATCCATCGATGGACATTTGGGCTCTTTCCATACTTTGGTTATTGTTGATAGTGCTGCTATAAACATTGGGGTGCATGTGTCCCTTCGAAACAGCATACCTGTATACTAGAAGGACAAGGACTCTTAAATTTTGTCCTGTGTTCTCATTCACTGGGCACAACATTCCCAAGCCCAGTGCTTACACATTCATTGCCAAGAGAATAAGGAGGAAATGTGAAATAACAAAAAGCATCAGAAATTTTGACACGTGCGTCTTAATCCCACTGTTGATAATAACTTGCACTGTAACTTAAGGGAAATTACTTTTCTCTGGACTTCAGCTTCTTCATCTGTAAAATGCAGGGTCTCAACTAGGAAAGTTCCTAGATCTAAAGCTGCGAAAAACCAAATTTCATCTAATTTTTTTTTATAAATTTTTTTTAATGTTTATTTATTTTTGAGACAGAGAGAGACAGAACATGAACGGGGGAGGGTCGGAGAGAGAGGGAGACACAGAACCTGAAACAGGCTCCAGGCTCTGAGCTGTCAGCACAGAGCCCGACCCAGGACTCGAACTCACGGACTGCGAGATCATGACCTGAGCAGAAGTTGGTCGCTTAACCCACTGAGCCACCCAGGTACCCCTCCATCTAATTTTTACCAAGACTTCCAGTTGTAGAACCCTCTTCAATATGTACAGATAAAGGGCCCTGCTGCTTTAAAGCTTCTGATATTCCTCTCACCCTTGTGTGCACTATCACATTTGGCTTTGGTTATATTCAAAGGTCTTTATTTTGTTCAAAATATTTAATAATTAATGTGCTCAAATTCCCTCACATAAATATCTCTGTACTTCAGGTTTTGTTTTTTTTTAATTTAAGAAGTATTCAAATGCTTAGGAAAGTGCTTTTGATTCAAACTTAGTGACTTGTCTTTTCTAGAGAGGTGGGAAGCAAAGCATAACTTTTATAGATTAGGAGAATACCATGTGTCTGTTTAACTGGATCACTTGTTGGGAGGGAGGCAACTAGGCCCAAAGCTTGGGCAAACATTTTCATGGCTTACTGAGTGACCATCATATTTATTACAATGGCCTGAAACAAACAAACAAAAAGAAGATGGAACACAGTTTTTGCCCTTCAGCATATGATCTAGTAAAATACAGAGGATGCATTATGGTGCTGCCTCCTTTTTTCCAATATTATCAATATTGAGCAGCTGGAATAAAAACACTAGAAACAAACAGATTGAATCAAGCATATTTACTGTTTGTGTCCTGAAATGTACTTTGTAGCAGGACTGACTGCTGCCATGCCATTTTGGTATTGATGTGTGTTTAGAATGCTCTAGAGGTCTGGTATTAAGGCAGAAATTTGGAATCAGACTGATCTGTGTTCAAATCTTCAACTGCCATTTATTAGCTGTTATTAACCCTTGGACAGGTTGCTTTACCTCTCTGGGTATAATTCCTAAAATGAGACTGAAGTTATCATCTCCAACTTCATAAGGTATTATAAAAATTAAGTTAGATAATATATGTGAAGGGCCTCAGAATGATTGGGGCCAGTAATTAGAAGTACTCTTTAGTAATTAGAAGTGTTTAGTAATTAGAAGTACTCTTCTCATTTCTGTTATGAATTAGACTGTTTTGTTTACAGGGAACAGATTTGCTGCCACCACCTTAAGAAGAAGATTAATAATGAGGCCACTCCTAACCTAGAGCTCTCTTAGCTCTAGAAACCACCTGCTTTCTCTTTGGCCATCAGGTGCCTCACTGTCCTTGGAACAAAATGCAGTACTTTCACCATGGGCTATAAGGCCTTGCATGATCTGGTCCCTGCCCCCTTACTGACTACTCATTAACTACTGCCCCTCGTTAACTGTCTTTCAGACATAACTTCTCCAGTTTTTGTTGCATGGCTGGCCCTTTCTTTTCTTCAGACCCAAGTCAAATGTCACATCTTCAGTGAGGCCTTCTTGTCTACTGAAGGTTATACTCCACTCCATCCAGATGATGGTATTATTAAATTGAATATGGGTACCTGGTGGCTCAGTCAGTTAAGCATCTGACCTTGGCTCAGGTCATGATCTCATGGTTTGTGAGTTCGAGCCCCACATCCGGCTCTCTGTGTCAGCAAAGAACCCACTTCAGATCCTCTGTTCCCCTCTCTCTCTGCTCCTTCCCAGCTTATGCTCTCTCTCTCTCTCTAAAAAAAAAAAAAAAAGGTAAACAGGGGCACCTGGGTGGCTCAATTGGTAAGTGTCTGACTTCAGCTCAGGTCATGATCTCCTGGTTCACGAGTTCGAGCCCCCACATCGGGCTCTGTGCTGACAGCTCAGAGCCTGGAGCCTGCTTTGGATTCTGTGTCTCCCTCTCTCTCCCTGTTCCTCCCCCACTCATGTTCTGTCTCTGTCTCTTAAAAATAAATAAACATTAAAAAAAAAAACACATTAAAATAAATAAATAAATAAATTGAATTTGCATCTAGCCTGCTCATGCATGCCAATCCCTGCGGTGCTTACCACTACCTATTAAACCAGTTACTCCACTCACTTGTTATCTCTGATCTGCTTCTACCACATAATTCTGGTTATTTTCTTCATAATAGCACATCATTATTCTGAGTCCACATAATACTAGCTCTAATTGTCTTTCTTGTTGGTGTCTGTATCTCTCACCAGAGCTGTGTTCTGCATTATGGTAGCCTCTAACCACATATGGTTGTTGAGCATTTGGGCTATATGGTTAATGCAGCCGAGAAACTGGATTTTAAATTTTATGTAATTTTAACAATTTACATTTTAAAATGCGATAATTGATTCAATTATTGGACACTTTTTTTTTTTTTCAACGTTTACTTATTTTTGGGACAGAGAGAGACAGGGCATGAACGGGGGAGGGGCACAGAGAGAGGGAGACACAGAATCGGAAACAGGCTCCAGGCTCTGAGCCATCAGCCCAGAGCCCGACGCGGGGCTCGAACTCCCGGACCGCGAGATCGTGACCTGGCTGAAGTCGGACGCTTAACCGACTGCGCCACCCAGGCGCCCCTATTGGACACTTTTGAAGTATATTTGGAACAAGCTGAGTATGTGAACTGACCCTTTTAAATGCAAATTTTATGAAGTTTAAGTACTGATTGAGTATTTCTTTTAATTTTTTTTAATGTTTGTTTATTTTTGAGAGAGAGAGAGAGAGAGCATGCACAAGCAGGAGAGGGGCACAGAGAGAGGGAGACACAGATTCTGAGGCAGGCTCCAAGCTCTGAGCTGTCAGCACAGTGCCTGATAGGGGGCTCAAACCCACAAACTGTGAGATCATGACCTGAGCCGAAGTCAAATGCTTAACTGACTGAGCCACCCAGGTGCCCCAGATTGAGTATTTCTCACGATAATTTGGTATCTCAATTGATAGTATGAGTGTAAAATATAAGTATATACTTAGTATGAAATGTAAAGTATCTCATTAAAATTTTTTATACTGATTACATGTTGGAATAATGTTTTTTGATGTATTGGGTTAAATAAAATATTATAATTAATTTTACTTATTTTTTTTTATACTTTTTTTTTTTTCAATGTTTATTTATTTTTGGGACAGAGAGAGACAGAGCATGAACGGGGGAGGGGCAGAGAGAGAGGGAGACACAGAATCGGAAACAGGCTCCAGGCTCTGAGCCAACAGACCAGAGCCTGATGCGGGGCTCGAACTCACGGACCGTGAGATCGTGACCTGGCTGAAGTCGGACGCTCAACCGACTGCGCCACCCAGGCGCCCCAATTTATTTTTATTTTTAACACAGCTGCTAGAAAATTAAAAATTTACTACTTTGGGGTACCTGGGTGGCTCAGTTGATTAAGCAACTGACTCTTGGTTTCGGCTCAGGTCATGATCCCACAGTTTGTGGGATTGAGCCCCTCATTGAGTTTTGTGCTGCCAGTGGAGCCTGCTTGGGATTCTCTTTCTCTCTTGCTTTCTCTGCCTCTCTCCCACTCGTGCTTTCTTTCAAAATAAATAAACATTAAAAAAATTACATATTTTACTTCATATTCTGAAGGACAGTGCATTAGGCTGCAATCTTGATGGAGGTAGGGACTTCTTTCTCCTGTTTCTAGTATGTCCAGGGCCTGGCATGATATCTCATACACAGTGGCTGCTCAATCTCTATTTGTGGAGCAGATAAATGATTGACTCTGCTGACTCCATTGTTTTCTTCTCATGTGATGCTGGCTTGTACCTGACTTTTATCTTGAGCTTCCTCAACTCACCAGCAAATTCTCTTAATATTTCTTTTTTGTATTTTTATTAAAATAAAATTTAAATATATATAATATACATATATAATTATATATTACTTATAATATATAATTACATATATTATATAATATTATGTTATATTATAATGTATCTTTAAATATATTACAAAATATTTGTAATAAATTTAAATTAAAAAAAATTTTTTAATGTCTATTTTTGAGAGACTGAGACAGAGCATGAGGGGGGAGGGGCAGAGAGGGAGACATGGAATTGGGATCAGGCTCTAGGCTCTGAGCTTTCAGCACAGAGCCCGACATGGGACTTGAAACCACGAAGCCTCAGTTGGAGGCTTAACTGACTGAGCCATCCAGATGCCCCTAAAAAAAATTTTTTTTAATGTTTATGTATTTTTGAGAGACAGAGACAAGAGTGTGAGCAGGGGAGGGGCAGAGAGGGAGGGAGGCACAGAATCCTAAGCAGGCTCCAGGCTCTGACTTGTCAGCACAGAACCTGACGTGGGGCTCGGACTCATGAACTGTGAGATCATGACCTGAGCCAAAGTCAGACGCTTAACCGCCTGAGCCACCCAGGCACCCTCTTGATATTTCTTAGTTTGAGTTTAATCTCATAATTTCTTCTTCTTAACTTGCCATATACCCCTAGACATTAATCAGGTTTTCTTGATAGTAAGCTGGAAGTCTTTGACAGATTTCTGATGCCTGAGTGATAATCCTTCCCATTGGTCACACCAGTCTCTCTGGTTTTGAAAAGTGTTTGATTTATTTTAAACAATTTCCATTGCCTTCATTTGCACTTCCTAGCACAAGACAGAAGTCTTATGTGCACAATATAACATTGTTTCAGATCTACATCCTAGTATAGTCTTTAAAGGCTCAGTGGGTAGTTAGAGCATGTGACTCTGGATTTCACAGTCGTGAGTTCGAGCCCCACATTGGGCCTGGAGCCTACTTAAAAAAAAACAAGAAAGCATTTGAAGTAACAATTAGGAAGGCAAATAGAAGTTAAAATATAACTAGGTATGATGTAAATAATTCAGCTGAGGCAACGGTCAGATTAATAGGTCCTTCCTATGTATAGCTAGATTCCTACATAACAGGTGATAAGAACTTTTTTTATTTTAAGACCCATCCCAGATCTCAGAAGTATTTAAACATGAGAAAAATAAATGGAGACCTGAGAAATAAGTGTGTTTATTTGGGCAAAGAGTAAGAGGGGAAGTATTTTCTGTCGAGGAGAGGGCATATTCCGTACATGTGTTAGCATGTGAGAGTAGACCATGTTACAGGACTGAAGAAGTGCAGAGTGACTGGAATACAGAGGGTAGAAAGCTCTGGGACGTAGAAAAGAAGGAGGACTTAGTCCTGCTGTGTGGGGTCCTGGCAGGGTGAGCTTCTTATAAACAGTGCTATTTGAGTTGGGTGGGAACTGGGTGAGATGGGTGCGAGTTCCCAGGACTGTGTTGAGGCTAGGAAGGGTATTTAAGGCATAAGCGAGGATGTTGAGGTAACTCTTCACTCTGAGCTCTAAATACGAACATTGTCGAAGTCTTATCCTTTTTCCACCCACAGTTTGGTTTTGTCTCACCTGTAGGCTGACGAATTCATCCGAGCAAATGCCACCAACAAACTAACAGTCATAGCTGAGCAAATCCAGCATTTACAAGAACAAGCCAGGAAGGTGAGTAACACGTAACAGCTTTTAGGTAGGGACTCCTTTTCCTCATTTAATTCACAGGTCTGCCTGGTCTTGCTTATAATCGTTAAACTGTTTTGTCTTCCTTATAATCGTTAAACTATTTTGTCTTCAGGACCTCCTAGAAATATAGAAGTGTTGAGCAAAATAGAGTAAGCCCAAGAAGTTAGGTATGAGGTAAGCTTTTTCACTGGGAGACAGTTTCAGTGAAGTAAAGCATTTTGAGGGGAAAAACATGTTCTCAGTTTTAAAAGAAATGTACACACTGCAGAAAAATAGGAAAGAAATTTAAAAGGCACTCAAAGCCAGTGGTGTTCACCAATGCAATTCTTCTAAAGGCATTTTTACAGTCTAGTAGCATAGTCTAATTTTTGTCTCCTCAGAATCATCTGGGTCCTAGTAGTGACTGTGTGCTATGGGGGAGCAATTCCTAAGCATTGATTGGGATAATCACTGAGTGTGCCTGTTATGTCCAATACTAAATTTGTTACATCTCTGTGGTTCTTAGGTACTGGAAGATGCTCGCAGAGATGCCGACTTGCACCATGTAGCTTGTAATATAGTAAAAAAACCTGGCAACATTTATTACCTTTATAAACGGGAGAGTGGTCAGCAGTATTTTTCTATTATTTCTCCAAAGGTAAGAACATGTATTTTTGCGCAGAAATCTACTCTGGTCTTTGAGAAACTCTTGGCATATGTGCGTGAAGATGTAGGCATAAGGGTTTGTAAATGGCCTTCTAGAAAATTGGAGGTTTTCGTGAGCCCTGGCATGACTCTTAAAAAATATACATGAAAAATACAAATTATCTCACAGTCATTATCTCTGTTAAGGGAGGTATCTGATGTGTAATGCAGTGAGGATGATTCTGACTGGTCTGAAGTGAAAACCCAAAAAAGAAATTTGTGGCATACAGTGAGGAAATGAGGGGAGCCTGGGTGGCTCAGTGGGATAATGATTCTTGGTTTTGGCTCAGGTTATGATCTCACTGTTTGTGGGTTCAAGCCCTGCATCAGGCTCTGCACTGACGGCTCTGGAGCCTGCTTGGGATTATCTGTCTCCCTCTCTCTGTGCCCTTTCCCCGCTTGCTCTCTGTCTCTCTCTCTCAAAATAAGTAAATAGACAATTTAGAAAATGAGGAAATAAGCTCAATTTCTTTACCTTCTACCCTGATGAGAACTGACTCCTTTGCCTTCTTTAGGAATGGGGGACAAGTTGTCCACATGACTTCCTTGGCGCCTACAAGCTCCAGCATGACTTATCCTGGACTCCGTATGAGGATATTGAGAAGCATGATGCTAAAATCAGCATAGTGGACAGGTTGCTAAGCCAGCCAGCGGCCCTGCCTCCAAGCACTGAACCCGCCTTCCAGGGACTGACTGACTGAGAGAGGTCTCTGACAAACAGCTCTCACAGCAAGGACTTACCACTATCACCTCCTTGTTGCCCTCATTTTCTGCGTTGATGGGAGGGGGCATGAGAATTGAAGTCTTGTGGGGGGAATCATGCACTTCTTGAAACGAGACCCTGTGTGCATATAAATGCTGTCGTAATTACTTTCAGTTCCGATGGTAATGAATCATACCAGACCCAACCAGTCACTTTCAGAGTACTGGCCAGTGTACTTTCCTTCTCCTTTATCTCCATCTGTTCTCCCGTAAGTCAGAGCATTGGAGGAAGAGGGGTGTCTTCTACCCACATAAAGGTTGGCGAGGCATTTTCCAGAGAGGACTGTTTTTAGTCTTTTTGTAACTGGAAGTGTTTGAGATTGGGTTGAGGTTGAACATAGGGGGGAAAGAGACAGAGAGAGAGGCAAACCATAAAACAAACTTTAACAATAGGGAACAAACTGAGGGTTCATGGAGGTGGGTTGGGGATGGGCTAGATGGGTAATGGGGATTAAGGAGGGCACTTGTGATGAGCACTGGGTGTTCTATGTAAGTGATGAATCACTAAATTCTACTTCTGAAACCAATATTACATGATATGTTAACTAGAATTTAAATAAAAACTTGAAACTTAAAACAGATTGGGTTGAGGCTGTTGAGCAGTTAGTGTAGCTCCAACTTCAGATGCGTCTGGGAACAGGAATGTTGCGTAATGGAGGATGATGAACAGCTCGGCTTGCCTGGACTAGACAGTGTGTGATTCTGGTATTTTTGCACTCTTGCGGAAGTGTGGCTTGCCTGTTTTGCTCTTTCTGCCTACTTTGAGTGACTGGAGATTCTGGGGCAGCAACAATGGACAGGTTTAGGGAAGGTCTACCTGTAACCTCACAGAATTCTAGACTTGGAAGAGATGTGGGAGGCTGCCGCGGACCACT
This sequence comes from Puma concolor, assembly GCF_028749965.1. Classification (NCBI taxonomy): domain Eukaryota; kingdom Metazoa; phylum Chordata; class Mammalia; order Carnivora; family Felidae; genus Puma; species Puma concolor. The sequence continues at coordinate 33,484,315 of NC_141674.1, forward strand.
GTATGGATCTGTGCTGTAGCCTTGCTGAAGAGGAGCTCCAGAGTTTAGCCATCTGCAGCAGGCCAACTCCATTTAAATGGCAACTTCAAACTATTGTGGAAGAGGGGCAGTGGGTGAGAAACAAGAAAAAGAGCCAACCTGTTGATCATGAGTTAATTCAGATTGAAACTGATTTTGACCTGAATTACCCAATAATTTAGCAGAGGCTTTTTAGCTGAGTTCCTCTAGTTCTCATTCTGACTAGACTCTTGTGGGACTCTACCTCACCTCGTGTGTTCAGTGGAATTAACTGAATTTACAGCATATGCAGTGTGGCTGTACTTCAGTGCCATATATCTTATCACAGTCTGCTGTAACCACAGTTGCCCAAGTTCCTTTCTGGGTATGGATGTCTCTTGTGCTGATCTGCTTGGTAATATCCTAACCCCATCCTAGTTTTCATGGCCTTTCCTCATAAGGTGTATTTCTTGTTAGCTGTAAAATGGTCCATGAAGGCCTCACACAGAATGGGGCTAGAACCTGACAGGGCCACCCAGGTGATACTTGGTCATTCGTTTCATGGGGGGATGCTCTGTGGGGTCAGCTGCAAAAGCCTCTGATGGAGATGGTGTAGGGGACACACAAACACACACACACACACACACACACACACTTTAGTGGTATAATAGTTGGTTATGTAAGTTTCCCAGGTTTTCAAAAGGTCCTGACCTGCATGGTAATGACACATTCTGAGTAGGTGTTTATTAGTTATCTGTTGCTGCATAAATTACCAGAAACTTAGTGGCTTAAAACAACACACATTTATGATTTCATAGTTTCTATGGGTCAGGAGTTCAGGCACACTTAACCTGGGCCCTCTGCTTCAAGGTTTTTCACAGGCTGCGTTCTGATTATTGGCCAGGACTGGGTTCTCATCTGAAGGCTGGAGAAGGGTCTGTTTCCAAGCTAACTTAAAATTTGGCCCAATTTTAATTCCTCCTGTTGGACTAACATTGTTAATTCTGTTTACCAATAGACTATTAACCAGAAACTGACTTCAGTTCCTTGCCACATGGGTCTCCCCAACATGGCAACTTTCCTTATCAAAGCCAACAAGGATGAGTCTGCCAGCAGGATGGAAGTTACAGCTTTGTGTATTCTAATCACGGGAGTGACATCTCATGCTTTTGCTGTATTCTGTCCATTGGAAGCAAGTCCTAGGCAAGCCCACACTCAAAGGAGGGAATTAAACGAAGGCGTGAATACCAGAAGGCAGAAATCATCAAGCAGATCTTAAAATCTCTGCCACAGTGCTTAGCTGAGAGGGAGAAAAGAAGGTTCTTGGGTAAAGGAGGCAGTATTACAAAGTGGTTAAGCATGGTAGTGGTAAAGTCACGATGGGAACTGGACTCTGCTCTGACAAAATAACTTCCCCAGGTAGCATCCCTGCTTCCTCCTGTATCCCGTCTCCAATCCATTCTTCAAAAAATCATCAGCTTGATCTTTTTAAAATCCAAATCTCCCTCACTCTTTACATTTCCTAGCCACTCTAGAGCAAAAAAGAGAGCAGTGGTTAAAAAAAAGTTCTTCTGTTCAATAAGGTGCGTTCCCTGCACTGACCACCAGGTAGTGCCATTGCTCTTTGGTACTTCTGCCAATTACCAAACTTCGGGAAAGTCCGTGGCAATGTGAAATGACTTTGGAGGTAGCACCTCTGAGTAGGGATCTAGGACCCCTTGGTTATATACAGTAACCACTTTTCATTCACCCAACCATCTACCCATTCAACGATTTTAGAAGTATTAAGTGCCTTCTAGGTTCCATGTTCTGGAGAATAACACAGCTGAATAAAACAGGCACCTATTCCCAAGAAGCTCACAGTCTAGTAGGGGAGGAACCAAATCAACAATTACAGTGTGGTATAAAAAAGACTATGATAGTGGCATGTAGGATATGGAGCACCACGAAAGGATACCTAACGGCTTGGAGAATTTAGGAAGACTTTGTGGAAGAGCAGACACCAGCTTATGTGTTGAAAAACAAGAGTTAGAGCTTGTTTGGACACTCTCACCTGTCCTCTAGAAAAAGATGTCTGGAATTTGGAGTAGGGTTCATTTTTGGATGTTTGTTTGTGAGTGAAGAAAGGGATATCCATTTTAACAAGCCATGTCCACCAAACTAGTCCTGGCAGTCAGGAGGGCTAGAGTGAGGTACGACCTGGCTAGAAAACTCTTTCTCCTCCTCCTCCTTCTTCAGAGAGAGGGGGAGAGAGAGAGGAGAGAGAGAGAGTACAGGGGATGGAGGGGGAAGAAGAGAGAGAATCTTAAGCAGGCTCCATGCTGAGCCCCCGACGTGGGCTTGATCCTACAACCTTGAGATCATGACCTGAGCTGAAATCAAGAGTCGGAAGCTCAACTGACTGAGCCACCCAGGTGCCCCTAGAAAACTCTTACTTCTAGTAGCTAAGAGATAAGTAGATGAAGAAGGGGAGGAAAAGCAATTCCAGACTAGAAGCAATATGACATCTGGAAAATTTCAGCCAGTTTAAAGTGAAGAATGTGGGCCAGGGGCTATGGGAAAAGGGTTAATTGAAAGATTTGGGGGTACGTAGCTGGCAATATTGGCCTTTTAGAAATCTGTTCGGGCGTTAGAAGATGAGGGAAGACCATTAGGAGCTTCCATCCCTAGTCCAGGCAAGAGAGGACGGAGGCCTGAACTAAGGTAGCAGTGATGGAATGAGATATATAATTTCATCAGTTGTAAGGTGTACTTTTCTTCCCCCACGTTTTAATATCTCTGAAACTCGGATGCTTCTAAAAGTCAGTGGCACGTCGTAGTTTAAGTGGCAGCACTTTGTCCTTTCTCAGAGCTGCATAACATAATGCCGTGTCTTACAATGGTTGGGGTCTTGGATTTGATAAAGCTTGGCATTTTGAAGGTACAATAGATTGCAGCTTGTTAAATAATAAGATGTCGGGGGATGAGTGAGAAGAAAGTCTTAGGTAATGCTTGAATTTCTGGCTTGAATGCTGATACGGACGTTGGGGATCCACGCAACAAAATACGGAAGTGGAAGACATCCTGATATTTCCCAGAATAATGAGCAATCTGTGTTTGCTTTATTAATCCACCATGCTGGTCCTGTCCAGGTTCACTAGGTGTGAATAGCAGCTGACTGTACTTGTCTCTCTCCACCCTAGCTGTCTGGAAGGAGGTTTGCTGGGTCTTAACCTTCTCAAGTTATCAGTCAGTCCACCAGTATTGGGAGTATTGGTATCGTAGATGCAAAGATGACAAATACTGCTTAGTGAGCTTTTATTCTGCCAAGCATATCCATTACCTGATTGAATTTTCATATAACCAACTATCTATGAGGTATATTGTATTCCTGTTTTAGAAAATGGAAACATCTGCTCAAAGATTAAGCAACAGGCCCATGGTTATAGTGATAGAGAGTGGTATGGCTCAGACTCAAACCGTCCTGTTGGATTCAAGTCTGAGCATAACCAGCCCTAGAGGATCCTGACATAGAGGTGTAAGAAAGTTAAATACCAAAGCGACGGAGGAAGATGTGCATATGGGATACCATAGGAGTAGTTCACTGGGATGTGTAGTGATGAGCACACAGGGCATGTATATCACGGCCCGGAGAAGTTAAGTAACTTACCTAAGGACATAACTCATAAGCAGTGGAGCCCATGTTCCTGGCACTAAAAGCCTGTGCAAACCCCCCAGGCACAAGATAGGGTTCATCCCCTTAAAGAGCTGGAGATTGAGAGGAAGGAGCTGCTAAGTGCCTGGAGTGATTATTTCTAAAGTACCTTTGATTCAGTGGACCAGCCTCTAGTTGAAAGCTTTTGTCTTCATTTTGATTTGGAATATTACCATCTCCTGCTTTTTTCTAACCTCACTGACTACACCTTTTCTGTCTCCTGACATCTAGCTTTTGGATTGCTCTAGGGCCTATTCCTTAGCCCTCTTTTCTATTAGGTGATCTAACCCATTCCCACGGATTACATACCCCCCATATGCTGTTGACGCACTTACATGTCTCCAACCCTGCTCTCTCCTGAGCTTCATGCAGACTTACGTACCCAACAGCCTCACTTGACGTCACGATAAACCTAACATGTCCAAAATGAGTCTGGAGTTCTGCCCCAAGCATGTTTCATTGCCAGTCCTCTCCACTGCCATCAACACCTAGCTCACTGTTTTGGAGGCCAGAAATCTAAATCATCCTCGATTCTGTTTGTTCTTCCTGTGCCAGTCAGCAGGTCTTCTCAGCTGTCTTCAGAATATATCCCACATCTGACTGTTTCTCACCACTTCCACCCGTACCCCTAGGGCCAGACCACCGCGGTGTCTCTGGCCTGGACTAATGCAGTGACTTCCCAGCAAACCTCCCTGCCCTGGTTCTCACGGTGCTTTAGGCTAGCTCCACAGAGACTGGTAGCATTGTCCTTTATTATTGTTATTTTTAAATGTTTATTTATTTATTTTGAGAGAGAAAGAGCCTGAGTGGGGAGGGGTAGAGAGAGGTGGAGAGAGAGATCCCAAGCAGGCTCCATGCTGTCAGCACAGAGCCCAATGTGGGGCTTGATCTCACCAACCGTGAGATCATGACTGGAGCCCAGATCAAGAGTTGGACGCTTAACCGGCTGAACCACCCAGGTGCCCCGGTAGCGTTGTCCTTTAAAAATATAAATTGGGTCCCAACACTTCTCTATAAAGATGATTCAAGAATTTCTCATTACACTTAGACTAGAGCCCAAGCTTTTTTCCAGGATTCCGTGTGGTCTTGCCACGTTCCTGCTGACCTTGTCACTTTAACAAATCAAGCTCATTTCTGCTTCAAAGGCTATACATTTGCTGTTCCACCTGCCTGGAACATTTCCCCCAAGGTCTTTGCATGGTTTGTGGCTTCTCACCATTTAGGTCCCTGCTCAAGTAGCACTGCACTGATTCCCCTGTCAGAGATACCAACTCGTCTCATGTCAAAATAACTTCTGGCCCTGCCTCGTTTTCCATAGCACTTATCACGAGCAGACATTATTTGTGCCCACACTCGAATCTAAGTTCTGTGAGGACAGAAACTGTCTGCCTTGTTCGCTGCTATATCCCTTGCACCTGACATAGTGCCTGGCATGTAATAAATACTCTAATAATGTACGAATGGATGGACATCTATAGCTGCGTACTTACTTAGATCCTGTAAAGGATCTAAGTCAACATCACTAATAGAAATGTAACGTGAGTCACATGTATGATTTTAAATTTTTTAGTAGCTACATTAAAAAATAGAAGCAGGTGATATTAACTTTAATAATACATTTTATCTCACCCAGTATATCCTAAATATTAACACTTCAAATAATACTAAAAAATTATTAGTGTGTTATATATGAAATAACACGCTAATAATTTTTTAGTATTATTTGAATATATATTCCATATATGTATTCCAACTCATAACTCATATATATATATATATATATATATATATATATATATATTTGAATATTTGAACTGTGGTGTGTATTTTACACATATAGCACATCTCAATTCAGACTAGCCATATTTTAGGCACTTAAGAGCCATATGTGGCTAGTGGCTACCATATTAATACAAGTGTAGACAGTCTACTGTTCTTGTTCTCTACTTTCTTGTGAGATTCCAGAACAGAAGGACGCTAGAAACTTCTGACAGACGGGGACAAGTGTCTTTTGTGGCTATCCCTCCTTCCTCTCCCTCTTCAGAAGGAAGCCTTGGGGATGTCCAGGCTGACAGATGCATGATCGTGTGCTTAGAATAATACTGATAATGATTGAACTTCTACTCTGCGCTAAGCACTTCATATAATCTCATTTAATCCACACAAGAATCCCATTTTACAGATTAGGGAATAGGTTCAGGAAACAAAGTAAGATTTACACATCTGGTAGTGTTAGTGCTGCAACATAAACTTGGTTAAGAGGTAAAGCCAGCATTGCCATTAGTATGCTGTAGTGGTTTTTGTTGTTGTTTGGCTTTTTTTTAGAGAGAGAGAGAGAGCAATCACAAGTGGGGGAGAGGAGCAGAAGGAGGGAGAGAAAGAATCGCAAGCAGGCTCCACACCTAGCACAGAGTCCGATGTGGGGCTCAATCCCCCCACCCTGGGATCATGACCTGAGCTGAAATCAAGAGTCAGCCGCTCAACCGACTGAGCCACCCAGGCACCCCAGTAGGCTGTAGTTTGTAATTTGCCACTAATGGTCCATGTGGCATGGACAAATTAAGGTAAATACAAAGGATAGGAGGAAGCTGCCCTGACTCTTGGACTTGTTGCCTCCATTCTGGTTTTCTCTTTTAGTTTCTCAGACACCTGAGGTCCGACTTTAGTGTTAGATTGTGTTCAGGTCTCATTTCCACTAATTATTAAAATCAACGAATCCCCCATTTCCTCTTCTGGAGAGTAGAAACGCTAATGCTAACGTCAAGAGCATTTGAGAAAATCCACTAAGATGATAATGTGTGTAAAGCACCGTGAACAGGGCCAAAGGCTAGTCGCCACTCAGGACACGCTCCTCTTTCCCCCTCCAGGTTGCTGGGAGAGACAACAGTGTCACAGGACCGTGCAGCTCCGCCCCTTCCCTTGCATCTTCTCCCGTGGGGTCCTGGAAGCCAGTGCTGCTCTGACTCAGCGTTAGGGCAGGTGGGAGGATGTGGGGCAGGTGTTAGAACCTGTGCCTGGGAACCTACCCAGTACTAACAAGCTTCTTTCTGTAGCGCACTATTCATCCAGTTGCCAAATCCAGACACCTCTGAGAGGCTCTTACCTTCTCCCTCTCACACCTCTCCCACACCCTGGGGATTCTTTTCACAATGGCTCCTAGTCCGGCTACTTCCATTCCCTTCCGTTGCTGTCCAGCGAATGCGTCCTTGCTCCAGCCTGCCTCATCTGTCCTGTGGTATTACAGACCCTTCTTCCACGCTGGCTGCCAGAAGCATATTTCTAAACCAAAGTGACCATGTCATCCATACTTAAACCAACATTCAGGACAGTGTAAATTACTCAGCTTGCCATTCATCTGACAAATACTGGGGTGGGATCGGGTAACTTACCATATGCCAAAGCAGTTCTTACAGGTACAGAAATACAGCAGTGAACCAAACAGCAAGAGCCCTGCTCTAGGGACCTGTCACAGTCTGGACCCCAGCAACCCTTTACAGCCCTGTCTTCCCCAAAGTCCTTCCAGCCCACCTCTCCTGCACCATGCACTCTGGTCTCTGCCTCTCAAGGCTTCCTTTGCTGGCCACGTTGGAGAGACCAGTCCCCTCCTCCTAGATCCCTCCATTCCCCAAGTTGCCCACAGGGTGGCCTAGGGCTCCTCTGCAGATTGAGGCCCCTCTTCCAGCCAACTAGAGCCCCGCTGCCCCTCCCTTGCCCCTCCTGGATTGTGAGCTAAGAGCCAGGGGTGAGAGGCTTGGGACCTGCGTCGCTCCCCCAGGCCTGTGTTGGCCTCCACCCACCACACAGGAAGCGGGGAAGGAGTGCGGCCCTCACCCCACCCAGGAATGTCTGGTCCCCAGGTAAGCATCCTGACAAAGCACGTGACCCTCCCAAGATTACTGTCAGCGACCAGGACCCTGTGGGTAAGCGCTGCCCTAGAGCCCAGCCTGCCTCCATCTCTTCCATCTTCTCAGAGGGGGTGTCTTCCTGGGACCCCGGCAGGGCCTGGACAGGACCAAGAACTGGGAGAGGGGGCGTGGCTATCTGTTGGGGGTGTGGTCTGTAGGGCTGAGGGGTGGGGAGCATGTCTAACTAGAGTGGCTGCGCCCCGGAGTCCCTGCGCCTGATGGAGAGCCCTACCTGAGCATGCTCACTGCAGTTTGTGCCCTGGATGCCAGACACAGAAGCTGTGCAGCCTCGGGCCAGGCCGTACCCTTCTGCCCTCTCCTGCCCACAGTCCCCGCGTCTGCAGTTCCCGCTTGCTCACTTCTCTGCCCTCTCTCACCAGCCTCAGGGCTGCCTTCCTTTTCTTCACTTTCTCCCCTCCACTCCCAACCATATCTGACCCAGACGCATCACTGCTACTCAAGGTCATTCAGGCATACCCTCAACTGCGACCTCCCTGCCCACTACGCCTCCGCCTCCGGTCACCCCCCCTTCCTCCCGGGGATCCAGCCTCATCGTGCTATTGCACCTTTTACCCCTTTGCCCCTTCATCCTTGGAGCCCCTCCCTAAATGTCTCTACATCAGAGAAACCTTTCCCCACTGCCACTGCAGACTCAGTCTGGTGTTCCCTTGTGCGCCCAGAGAAATGGGACAGCGCCTTGCCCGCCGTAACACTTGCCGCACTGCCCCTACTCGAATCTACCTCCCCTGCCAGACCCCTTCCTTCTTGGCGATGCAGCCTGGCTCTTGTTCTTTCTGCCCCAGAACGTAGTCCTGGGGGTAGCAGGCATCAACAAATGTATCTTAAAATGAGTAAATGGAAGATTGTAGGCGTTAGGTAGATGCTGGGTGTCTGGAGGGTCTGGATTGTTGAGAGTTCATTTGAGAGGGCTTCTTGGAGGACAGACTGAACGGGCTTTGGTGCGGGGGAGAGATGTGATTTGGTGCAGTGAGAGGATCCTGGGGAAGCACCAGAGTGACACATTCTACCGATTTAACGATCCTTGAACAACTTCTATTGTCAGGCTTCATGCTGGGCACAGGGGACCTCAGTCTGCACTCAAGTTGCTTGCCCTGCAGTCGACAAGGAAGACAAGAGAGGCGGTGCCAGTGTAGAGTGCCGAGTGTCACACGGTGAGCACACGGACGTGTGGCAGTGCGGAGGAGGAGTACTCACTCCAGGGGAGAGTCAGCCTTCCCAAAGAGGACCACCGGCCAACCCGAGAGCAGAGGGAGGGCCGGAGCCAGGGGCAGTGGAGAGAGGAGGCTGGGGGCTGAGCCAGCCTCATCATAAGGGCTTGTACGCCAAAGGAAGGAGGTGGACTCCATCCCGGGGGAATGGGGAGCCACTGACAGGCTTCCACAAAGTTCAGGAGTGACACGATCTAGTCCTGCAGGCCAATGAAGCTCAACGCCTCAGCTCTGAACCCCTCCTCAGAGAAGTCTTGTTTGAGCCCTCTGTCAGGCTGGACCCTCTTCCGTGGTCCCCTGGCAGCCTGGTCAACTCCCCTTTTGGCTGAACACCTCTGCTGGCCTGAGCTCCTTGAGACACGAGGCCAGGTCTTAATCTTCTCCATGTCCCAAGCACCAGGCGCTCATTCTTGCTCATGACCAAATGTTTGTTGAATGAATGGATTGCTCCTTTCTTGTCTGGATTTCTAGAGCCCTTACTCTCAGGTCCACATCCGTTTACACCCGGAACCTGTGCATTATGTTGAAAATAGCATTTAATTGCGAAAGAGGAGGCCCAATTCAAGTCCTGGCTCCATTTCACGGGGCCAAGTCACTTGACTATCTTGAAACCTCAGATTCTTCATCTGTAAGATGGGGTACCATCGTGAACAGAGGCTGGGAGTCCCCACATGCATGCGTGAGTCTTGTGTCCCTGGGTAGACTGTATGCTCCGTGAAGGTGTTCCCCAGCACCTAGTGCAGTCTGAGCTTACAGGGAGCACAGTGCTCAGTCCCGTTGGTTGGTAGACAGCAGAGTGCAGAGTGGAGGGGAAGGTACACCTAAGGTGAAGTTGTAAGCCCTGTCCTGCCACTTCTGTGTGACTTTGAGCAAGGTTCTTCCCCTCTCTAAGTCTTCCTTGCCTCATCTGGCAACTATGGATATTAACCGTCACTTGGCAGACCTTACGGGCCAATGGAAACCATAGACATGAAAATGCTTCATGAATGAAAGAGATGATAGAGTAGATAACCGATCATTAATTAAAAACAAAAAGACAAAAAAACAACTCAAGGAGTACAGATGAGGTGTGTGTGGCAATTGGTAGAAATGCCCACAGGCATCTGCTGACTACCCCTGACAGGCAGAGATGCTGGGTTGCTGCCCTGGCAGCAGCTGGGCTGGGGACAGAGGTGTTTGGTCTTGCTGGGGTCAGCCCTGGGGCGCGGGAGAGACCAGGAGGGAGGGGTTCCTGAGGAGGGACTGAGCAGCCGGCCTTGGCTCTCCTTCCCTCCCAGATTTCTTAGGCAGCGTTCTTCTGTCTTAGGTTTTGAGGGGTCTCAGGAGTCCTGATGGCCTTGGTGAATGGGACCTGCCTGGGGGAGCAGTGAACCCCTTAGTGCTGCCTGATCCACTCCCAGTTCCAAACTCCCAGTCTAGCCCCCTCCTCCCGGCCTCTGACATCTTGGTGGCAGGGCTTATGGGCCCTAATTTGTCTTAAGTCCAGCCTGGGGCAGAGACAGGGGCTGGGCAGAGGGAGTCTCAGCTTCCTCACCTCTAAAATGAGTGAGGATGAAACGAGAAAGCGGCTGCGACAACACCTCGGAACTTGCGTATTTTATTCAGGTGCAGGATTGCTGTTTGTGGGCAGCGTGTTTATGGTGACCAGTGGGGCGTCCCTGTTTCAGGGAGCACTGGGGCTCTTTCTCCCCAAGAAACTTGGTGCCACAGGCCATTTATGTGTATGGAGTGCAGGTTTGGTGTTGGAGGCAAAATAGAGCCGGCCAGGCTATGCAAACAGGCAGGGCCAGCTGATTCCCTGGGCTCCGAGGGGCCCGGGGCAGGGCTGCTTCCTCTTGGGCAGGATGAAACCACCCCATGGGGCTGGCCCCCTGAGCTCCTCCTTGGCCTCCTACCCCACAGACCGCCTCCTTCCGGACCTGTGCCCCCGGCAGAGGAAACACCAGACTTAGAATCCAGCAGGCAGGATTACCTTTCACTCACTGAGGATGTGATTTGAGCCAATATATCTCCATTTCTCTGAGGCTCAGATTTTGCATTCATCAAATGATGACAGCACCGTCTCCTGAGGTCGTCAGGATCAGGAGAGAGAACAGAGTGAAAGGTGCCTTGTGCGCCGTTTTGTGCTGGACGCATTCATCTCTTGTCTCTCATCTCTTCCCCTGTCGGAGCTGGGCCTGATGTTCTGGTTGGGGCTTGTCAGAACCAGGACCTCGGGGCACCCCCGCTGCAGCCCCATCCTTCCGAGGGAAAGAGCAAGGCCTGCAGGACAAGGGAGGCTGACTCTGCAGTGGGTCCCTTTCATGCTTTCTACCCCTCGGGTAGCCTCTCGCCCCCTGGAACATTCCTGGGGGTGAGGGGCTTGCCCTTTCCCAGTGTTATTTTTTATTCCTGTGGGGCTCCCCTCACAGGAATAAAAAATATGAAAAGTAGCTTTGTAATTTTTTTTTTTAAAGGGCTCACCTATGACAAAAGGCTCATCTCCCAGATAGGGGAAGGGCCCATATCCCTTATACCCTGGGCCATGGGGGTACCAGGAAGACCAACCGTGGGCTGGAGGGAGGTCTGCACTGTAGGCAAGGGGGCAGACGGAGGGGTTGGAGACTGTGGCTGTACTGGCGTGGGGGCTTTGCTGTTGTGCCTTCCCAAGACACCCATTTTTAGCACCTTGGTCTTTACCTTCTGGTGTCCTCCAGCTACCTCCTGTCTCATTCTAGTCAGTGAAACAGTGTTGGGAGGGTACAGTTCTGGGATGAGGTCCAGGGAACAGGAGCTGCCTGGTCCTGGGAGCCTCTTTTGGGACACTTTGACCTTGGGAACCCCTGACCCCTCTCCCCGGAGCCCCAGATCCGTGCACCAGGTTCTTCCTGACCAACGACCAGATCCATCTCTATATGAATGAGTTCTCCTGGAAGGACGTTACCAATGCCTTGTCCCTGGCCAACATGATCCTGGGGCTCTTCTCCATCTTCTGCAGCGTCTGCAAGTAGGTCTGGGGCCCAGGAGGATCTTAGCCAAGAGCTGGAGCCAATGGCATGCAGGGAGGAGTGGGGAGCCTAGATAGCCAGGCACTGAGGCCCAGGATCAACCGGGGGCAGGAGAAAGGTAGTGACTGGGAGTCAAGAGGCCAAGATCCTGGCCTCAGCTCTACTACCAGCCTGATATGTGACTTTAGGTCGCATCCCTGAGCCTTGGTTTCTCCGTCGTTAAAACAAGGAGCTTGCACTGTGATCTCTAGGTTCCTTCCAGCTGTGGCAGTCCGGAATGGTCTTTATGAGAAAACCAAGAGATTCTATTCTGGTGGCCTTTACATAATCCTTGGGGTAGGCAGGCTATCATGAGAAATTTTTGATTCTTAAATTAGAACTTATGATCTGGGGAATGTTTATAGTCAGCACTATTATGGAAAATCTGGGACATGTTTATGGGCCCCTAAAAAGTTGTAAGTAAGTTATATTTCTACAAATTGAATCATATTTCAATGCCTTGGCAAATCAGTTCTTTTTTTTTTTTTTTAATTTTTTTTTAACGTTTGTTTATTTTTGAGACAGAGAGAGACAGAGCATGAACGGGGGAGGGGCAGAGAGAGAGGGAGACACAGAATCGGAAGCAGGCTCCAGGCTCCGAGCCATCAGCCCAGAGCCCAACGCTGGGCTCAAACTCATAGACCGCGAGATCATGACCTGAGTCGAAGTCGGATGCTTAACCGACTGAGCCACCCAGGCGCCCCTCAAATCAGTTCTTTAAAGATAAATCCTTTATAATGCAGCCTCCTAACCTGTTTGATTCTCTATAACCATCAGCAAGTGACTTCTCTGGATCTGTTTCTCATCCATTAAATCATTTTATCTGATGATGTTTGAGTTCCCTTCCAGTTAAATTTTATGATTCTCTAAGTCTGGATTTTTAGGGGTCTTATAAAGTAGAGGATATCTACAGCAGAAAATCTCTAACTTCTTAGTTCAGTGCAATCTTCTGGGAGTGTAGCTAAAAAAAATTTTTTTAATGTTTATTTACTTTTGAGAGAAAGGGAGAGACAGAGGCATGAGTGGGGGAGGGGCAGAGAGAGAGATACACAGAATCCAAAGCAGGCTCCAGGCTTTGAGCTGTTAGCAGAGAGCCCAACGTGGGGCTCAAACTCACAGACCATGAGATCATGACCTGAGCTGAAGTCAGACACTTAACAGACTGAGCCACCCAGGTGCCTCAGTTTTGGGAGTGTCATTTTTATGGCACGGTGGTGGGCCCGTTTCCCTTTAGACACATAGGTATGGCTCTAAAGAAAGGTAGTGCTGAGCTTGTTTGGAGACAGCTGAAGCCTGGGGTGAGGTTCTCTGCTTCTGCTTGGTCATCCAAGCATTGCAATCAGGGTGTAGACTTAGGAACGGCATTCTAGGGCAGCCTTGCCTGAGACTATGGTCGCTGCTTTTAGAGAGGTCTGGGAGCATGTGCTGGACCAAAGCACAGAATCCTTGAATGTAAGATCTGAAAGAGATCTTGGAAATCATATAGAGCATCAAAATATGTGAGATAAAAAAACAGAACTGCAAGGAGAAATGGGCAAATCCGTTATCGTAGTTGGATATTTCAACACCCCTCCATCAGAAACTGACAGATCCATTTGGCAGAAAATCAGTAAGGAGATAGTTGAACTGAACAGCACCATCAGTCGACTGGATCTAATTGATATTTATAGAATACTTTACCCAATAACAGCAGAATACACATTCTTCTCCTCACACTTTTGGGCTATAAGACATACCTCAACAAATGTAAAAGAATAGAAATCATATGAAGTATGCCCTCAGATCCCATGGAATTAAAGTAGAAATCAATACCAGAAAGATAACTAGAAAATCCCAAAATATGTGAAGGTTAAGCAACACGATTCTAAATAATACATTAAAGAAGAAAAGTATTTTGAGCTAAAAGAAAATGAAAATACAACTTATCAAAATTTGTTGGGGTGCCTGGGTGGCTCAGTCAGTTAAGCGTCCGACTTCGGCTCAGGTCATGATCTTGTGGTCCGTGAGCTTCGGGCTCTGTGCTGACATCTCAGAGCCTGGAGCCTGCTTTAGTTCTGTGTCTCCCTCTCTGCCCCTCCCTTGCTTGTACTCTCTGTCTCTCATAAATGAATAAATGTTAAAAAAAATTTAAAAAAACCCAACTTATCAAAATTTGTGAGATGCAGTGAAAGTGGTAGTTATAGTGAAATTTGTAACATTGAATGCGTGTATTAGAAAAGAAACCTCTGTGAAAGACAACATCAGGAGAATTAGAAGACAAGCTATAGGCTGGGAGAAAATATTTGCAAAAGGTACATCTGAGAAAGGACTGTAAAATAGACAAAGCTTAAAATTCTTCAATAAGAAACCAAAGAACTCAATTAAAAAATGGGCCAAAGACCTTAACAGAGACCTCATCGAAGGAGATGTACAGATGGCAGTAAGCATGTGAAGATACTCCACATTGTATATTATCAGGGAGATGTAGTGAGATATTACTACACACCTACCGGCCAAAGGAGTTGCCCAGAACACTGACGACATCAAATGCTGGCGAGGACGTGGAGCAACAGGAACTCTCATTCACCGCTGGCAGGAACACAAGATGGTTCAGCCGCTTTGGGAGACAGTTTGGCAATTTCACAAAGCTACACCTAGTCTTACCATATGATCCAGCAATCACACTGTTTGGTATTTATCCAAATGAACTGAAAACTATGTCCACACAAAACCCTGCACTTGGATGTTTATGATGTTTAATTTACAATTGCCAAAACTCGCAAGCAACCAAGATATCATCTAATAAGTGAATAGATGAATAAACTGAGGTATTTCCAAATTTTCCAAACAATGGAGGATTGCTCAGTGCTAAAAAGAAATGACCTATCAGACCATGAGAAGACACAGAGGAATCATAAGTGCATATTACTAAGTGAAAGAAGCCAATATGCAAAGACTACATACTATATGATTACAGTGATATGATATTCTGGAAAGGCAAAAATATCAAGATAATAAAAAATCAGTGATTGGTACAGGAGGGTGGGGGGAATGAATAGGTGGAGCACAGAGGATATTTAGGACATTGGAAATAATCTTCATGATACTATAATAATGGATACTCATCATACATTTGTCCAAAACCATAGAATGTACAACACCAAGAGTGAACCCTAAGGTAAACTATGGACTTTGGGTGACTATGTGTCAACATAGGTTCATCCTTGGTATGTGTCAAGAATTAGAATGTACTGTTCTGGTGAGTGATATTGATCATGTGGGAAGCTATGCATAGGTGGGAGATGGGGGGGTAGATGCGAACCTAAACCTAAAACCTCCCCAGAAAAATAAAGCCTTAGAAAAATTGGGAAAAAAAGGGAGATAGAAATCAATAGTATAAGGCTTCCACCTTAGCAAACTAGGGGAAAAAAAAAAAAAAGCATGTTAAATCCAAAGTAAGCAGAAGAAAATAATAAAAATGAGAGGGACACCTGGGTGGTTCAATCGGTTCAGCATCTGATTCTTGACCTCAAGTCAGGTCTTGATTTCAAGGTCGTGGGTTCAAGGTCCGCATTTGGGCTCCACGCTCTGGGTGCAAAGCCTACTTAAAAAAGGGGGGGTGGGGGGCCACCTGGGTGGCTCAGTTAGTTGAGCGTCCAACTTTGGCTCACGTCACGATCTCGAAGTTCGTGAGTTCAAGCCCCACATTAGGCTCACAGTGCCAGCCTGTCCACACAGAGCCCGCTTCTGATCTTCTGTCTCCCCTCTCTGCCCCTCCCCTGCTTGTGCTCTCCCCAAACTAAATAAATATTAAAAAAAAAAAGCAGCCATCAATGAAATTAAAAATAAGAAATCAGTAGAGACAATCAACAAAACCCAAAGCTGATTGATTCTTTGGAAAAATCAATAAAATTGATAAGCCTCTAGGCAGGCCAACCAAGAAAATAAAGAAAAAAAGAGAAGACACAAACTACCAGTATCGGAAATGCAAGAGAGCCATCACTACTGATCTCGTGGACTTTAAAAGGATAATAAAGGAATATTATGAACAACTCTGTAAGTGACGTAGCCTAAATGAAAGGGACCAATTCCTTAAAAGTCATGAGTTACCTAAACTTGCACTAGGAGAAATAGCTTATCTGAATAGGCCTCTATTAAATCATTTGACACAACCCCCTCACTTTCCAGATGGAGGAAGAGAGGCCTAGAGGGGTAGGGAGTGGTTTATCTGAGAAACCACAGTGAGATGGTTGCAGAGGCTGGGAACATAGGACCCCTGTGCCCTCAGATATGCCTGGGATTTAGAGTTGGAAGGGACCTTAGTGATTATCTAAGGGGCTCGAGGCACCCCCTTTAAGACTGTGGGTTGAGAGTATGGCAGGGGTGTGTGTGTGTGTGTGTGTGTGTGTGTGTGTGTAAAGCAGTGTATTTCAGAAAGAACACGAGTGTGGGGAACATGCAGGGCAGGGTGTGTGTGTGGAGGGGTTGCCCAGTGCAGCCCATGACACAGCTGTCCTGTCGGGGCCTGCTGCCCTACACTTCAGGAAATGCTACAGTGCCTCCTGGATGCTTCTGATCAGCTTCCTATTAGACATGGCAGTTGGGACGATAACCAGACACCTCAGCCTCTGCTCCAGATCGGGTGAGTCCAGGCCTCAGACCCCTGATCCCTGACTCCAGGAGCCCATCTCGGGTCTCCCTCCATCTTCTCACATCCAGCAAGCTTTCAGGAGTCAGCACTCCTGCTCACCTCCCTCTGAGGACAGCAGAAACAGCCGGAGAACCATCCCGGAGCCCCATAGTTCAGATCTAGGCCCCCCGCGGGCTCACCTGTTGATCCTTAGCCATCCTTGCCCAGGCCGCAGTTTCCTTGGCGGTGCTGCCTCCCCGCTAGGGGTGCCCCAGGAATTGGGAGTGGGTGGTGGCTGCGGTGCTTGGGAGGGGGGAAATGAAAAATCCCCCCAGCAGAGCGGCTGGTTTAAAATACAAGAAAATATTTCCATGTAAGAGTTTGCTTGAAAAAAAAAGGGTTCTGTGGCTTGTGAATTTGTATCCAGTTGTGGTCCAACCCTGGATGTTAAAGGGCGGGAAAACTAAGACCTGAGAAGGAAAGATTTGCCTCAGGCCGCATGGTCCATGTGAGGCAGAGCCAGGAGGCCCCCCCCCCCCCGCCCCGCCCCCATCCTTGATCCCTAGGGGAGCGGCTGTTTTTCTCTGGGACCTCAGTCCCGGCTTGGCACCCCTGCAGCTCCCCCACCACAGGGGACTAAAGTGCAAGACAAATGAGCCTAAGTTCTGACCTCGACCTCCTGGAGCAGGGGTGGAGCTGAATGACTTTGCTGTCTTCACCACCTTTGGCCTGGCCTCAGCCCTGCTCCTAGGCGTGGATGGGCCTCTGAATGCGTTCCTGGCCGTCATCTATGTGTTAGCTGCTACCTTCCGCCTGTGTTTTTATTCAACCGGTGAGTGGACCCCAGCCTTGTAGCTAAGGGTGGGGAGCCACGGAGGGGCGCTGTTGGATGCCAGAAGCCTTGGGGGGGGGGCGGTAACTGACTCCTCCCCTCCTCTTTGGTTCCTTTCCCTTCCTTGTCCTGTGCCCCAGGCCCACTGGAGGCTGCAGGCTGCACTGACAGAGACCTGGAGAGGGGCAGGGGCCCATGGTTCTCGGACCAGCTGTGCCTTTTTCTCGTTGTATGACCTTTGGGTGGTGCACAGAGACTCACAGAATCCAGAACTAGAGGTCATCCTCCACAGTTTTCTACAACAGATGGAGAAACTGAGCAAGGCAACCAAGGGCAGTTGCCTTGCCCAAGGTCACAATGCAAGGGGGCGTAGAGGTGGACTGGAAGACCTCAGAGGACCCTCCTGCAGAGCCTTCCTTGGTGCTGGGGCCCATGCCTTGTCCCAGCCACCTGCTTCCCCGTGGGGATTCGGCACAGAACCCACACACCATCTCTGCGAACGGCTGACCGCTTTACAGCCTGCCATTGCCTGGCGAGGAGGGGGATCTGGAGTGGGTGGCAGGGAAGACCCAACGGGCTGGCTTTGCTCAGCGGGAGGCAGCTAATCTCCACCTCTTCCTTCCCTGGCAGGTGTTCCCTTCACATACAAGGGTCTACCCTGCCGCTATGCTTCCTGTGTTTTGGCCTCCACCTGCCTTCTGACCAAAGGCAACACGTTCATTCTGTCTTGCATGGCCTCACTTATGATTCTGTTCATGATGGACCAGAGCTACTATCCACGTGATGAGATCCTGGGGTCTGAGAACTGGAAAAAATTGATTTATCTGGGGGGTGAGTGAAAATACTGCTTTCAAATGGCACCAGTGCTGGTCTATTATCACTGCTGCTCATGGCCACCCTGTACCTCGCCCCCACACTCCCGATCTCCCTTACCCTGTTTTATTTGTGTCCATGGAGTTTATCACCATCTGAAATGTATCTACTTTTTTATTGTCTATACACACTAAAACTGCCCCCAGATAGAGGACTCTCTTTCATTCGTGCAGTAATCCCTGGGCCTAGCATTGTGCCAACCACGTGGTAGATGCTCAGTAAGTATTTGTTGAACACTGTTAAGTTCAATCAGGAACACCTAGCATATGCTGGATACTGGGAACCAAACTGATAAACTAGACAAACCCTTCCTGCCTCAGGATTCACAGTCTAATAGGGGAGACAGACCCCAACCAAATAGTGGCAGAAATAACTAGAAATGCATAGTTGTTGTTTTTTTTTAAGTTTATTTATTTATAATGACAGAGAGGGAGAGAGGCAGAGAGAGAATCCAGCAGGTTCCATGCTAACAGAGCGGAGCCCGACGCGGGGCTCAAGCCCATGAACTGTGAGATCATGACCTGAGCTGAAACCAAGAGTTGGACACTAGAAAGGCATAGTTTTGATGCGTCGTGGAGCACAGGGTGCTCTGAGAAGGGGACTTAATGAGACTGAAATGGTCTGAAGGGTGGAAAGGATGCTTCAGAAGGTAACATTTAAATGGAACCTGGGGGAAGGTGGTCAAAGGTACAGACTTCCAATTATAAGTTCTGGGGACGTAATGGACAACACGGTGACTACAGTTAACAATACCATGTTGTGGGGAGCCTGGGTGGCTCATTCGGTTAAGTGTCTGACTTTGGCTCAGGTCGCGATCTCACAGTTTGTGGTTCAAGCCCTGCCTCGGGTGAGCATGAACCCTGCTTTGGGTGAGTCCCACTTCGCTCTCTCTTTCTCTCTGCCCCTTGTGGGATTCTCTCTGTCTCTACCCCTCGCTCACTTGTGCCCTCTCTAAAAAAAAAGAGGGGCACCTGGGTGGCTCAGTCGGTCGAGCTTCAAACTTCGGCTCAGGTCATGATCTCACGGTCCGTGGGTTCGAGCCCCGCATCGGGCTCTGTGCTGACAGCTCGGAGCCTGGAGCCTGCTTTGGATTCTGTGTCTCCCTCTCTCTCTGCCCCTCCCCCACTTGTGCTGTCTGTCTGTCTCTCTCTCTCTCTCTCAAAAATAAATAAACATTAAAAAAAAAGAATATTGTATTTGGAAGTAGATAGGAGAGCAGATCTTAAAAGTTCTCGTCGCAAGAAAGGGAAATGGGTAACTGTGCAGTGGCAGACACTAACGAGACTGCTGGTCGTGTCACAGGATACACAAATATCGAATAATTACGCTGTACACCTTGGACTAATACAGTTTTGTGTTATATGTCCATAATATCTCAATAAAACTGGAAAAAATAAAAATGGTGACCTTCAAGATGACTGGCTAGGTGGGTAAGAGAGGTAGTTCAGAAGAGAAAACAGCATTTTCTAGGCTCTAGGCTAGAAGGTGCTGGGTGCGGTCGTGCAGCCGTGTGGCTGGAACTTGCTGAGAGATCCTAGTGATACATACCGAGTCCGTGAAGGGGGTGGGTTTGGGGGAACTGATCCTAGCGGCAAAGGGGAAGCCTCTGAAGGGACTTCTGAGCAGCGGTTTTAAGTGGCCACTTGGACTACAATGTGGGGACCAGATGGCGGGAGACTGAGAACAAAGAGGAAAAGTGACTTGCTGTCGTATGAGAGGTGGTGGCAACAGAGCAGATGAAGGGACTTCAGATGCATGTTGGGAACAGAACCGATATTGAGGAAGCCCTGAGGTCCTGGCCACACTGGGGACCTGGCGGATATCTCCCTAGAGTTCTCCCTGACTTAGGGCTTCCTTCAAGGAATACCCGTGTTTCTTCTTTTGGGATGTGCTCATGGGGACAAGACAAACATCTACAGGGATACTTGGTTTCTTTCTTTATTCCCTGTGGGTCCAGTCTGGTTCATAGGGTCCCTGCTTTCATCCTGACTGTCCTTTTTTCTTTTAATTTTTAATGTTTATTATTTATTTAAAAAAATTTTTTTTTCAACTTTTATTTATTTTTGGGACAGAGAGAGACAGAGCATGAACGGGGGAGGGGCAGAGAGAGAGGGAGACACAAAATCGGAAACAGACTCCAGGCTCTGAGCCATCAGCCCAGAGCCTGACGCGGGGCTCGAACTCACGGACCGCGAGATCGTAACCTGGCTGAAGTCAGACGCTTAACCGACTGCGCCACCCAGGCGCCCCTAATGTTTATTATTTATTATTGAGAAAGAGAGAGAGAGACAGAGTGCAAGCAGGGGAGGGTTAGAGAGAGAGGGAGACACCAGGATCTGAAGCAGGATCCAGGCTCTGAGCTGTCAGCACAGACAGGGGCTCAAACTCATGAACCGTGAGATCATGACCTGGGCTGAAGTCGGATGCTTAACCGACTGAGCCACACAGGTGCCCCCTGACCTTCCCTTTTAGGCTCATACCCTTTCTCTGTACCACCAGCACCGACGCCCCTGCTCAAGTTCTAGGCAGTGGCTCCTCTGTGGCCCAGCTAGCAGAGGCAGAACAGTGTTGAGAAGCATCTGGGTTTGCTGCTAAACAGACCTGAGTTCAAGTTCCGATGCCAGGACGCGTTAATTGCATCAACTTGGGCTGACGACCTCATTATTTTGAGTTTAGTTTTCTTCATCTATAAAATGAAGCCAATAATTCCTACCTCAGGATTCTTGAGATTAAATGGGATGATGCAGATCAATCCTCTGGCACAGATGTGTCCTGTAGGGAAATTTCTAGTCCCTTCTTCCCTCCACCTGCCCTCCTATCTCTCAGCAACAGTGTTTCCCACAATGCTCTTTGCTCCTGTAGATACCACGGCTCCCCTTTTCTCCCAATAAACCATATGCTTGGCCTCAGCCTTCCTTGGATTGTCTTGGCTGTGAGAGTAAAGGAGGAAACTGTACCTCACAGATGTCGATACCACTTAATACCAGAGCCCAACTGGACAGATTCCAAAATGGCCACTCTTGATATTCCTCTTACCTGGAGTGCAGCCAATCACCTTTTTAGACGGAGGTTCCGTCTCCCCCACAGAGCTTCTGAAAAGCCGGCCTGTGGCTGTGAGACCTCATGTCACGCATTTTCCAGGACAACTCTGGTTTAAAATATTGTCCCATTGCCTCAACAGATCAATGACTGTTCTGAAATATTAAGCATTCCAAAGCTCCAATACATCTCTGTAACTGAAAGTGGTCTTCTGTCAGATCATATGTTCTGATTTCTCTTGAGGAATGTATGGTAGTTATCCCCACGGAAACGATGTTGCCTCGTACTCTCCAACCCTCTTTGAGCTTTCCGAGGCTGTCTAGTTTTTACAAGTCAGGCAGACACGGCTTTGAATCAAGACCTTGTACAGGTTATATCCCCTCTGTCTCTTCATCTGAAAAACAGACTGGATTCTGAGTCACAGAATTATTATGAAACGTAAATGGAGCGATCTTTGTAACATACCTAGCAGATTGTCTGGTGCAAAGTAGATATTCCACAAGTGTTGGGGCCCTTTTGCCTGTCGGTGGTGTATCTCAGATTCAAATGTGTTGGGGGTCCCCCAAGACCACCCCAGGTTCAGTGGTTCTCTTGGGGATTCACAGGATGCATATAGTCATACTCATGGTTAAGACTTATTACAGCAAAAGACACAAAGCAAAGGCAGCAAAGGGCAGATGAAAGGGGCAAAATCTGGAGGAAATGAGGCACAGCCCCTCAAGTGTCCTCCCTGTGGGGCCACCCTGCACAAAACTGTGACAACACCCATGAAAGTCTTGTGTACCTGGAAGCTCTTTAGAGACTCAGGGTCCAAGGTTTTTATAAGGGCTGGCCACATCAGCACCCTAGACCTAGCGGTACCAAAATTCTAGACTTACACAGAAGGAAATCAACACTCAGCACAGTCTAAGGACAGGGAACCATTCTTGCCCATTAGGAAAAGTTCTATATTAGAAATAGACTCTTTTTTTAATGTTTATTTATTTTTGAGACAGAGAGAGACAGAGCATGAAGGGGGAGGGGCAGAGAGAGAGGGAGACACAGAATCCGAAACAGGCTCTGGGCTCTGAGCTGTCAGCACAGAACCTGACGTGAGGCTCGAACTCACGGACCGTGAGATCATGACCTGAGCCGAAGTTGGATGCTTAACCGACTGAGCCACCCAGGCACCCCAGGAAAGTTCTATATTGATATAGGGAACTGTTTACTAGCCATGTTCCTGGACTCCAGTTAAAGGCCAACCTGGCAAGCAGGATGGCTTTCGTTCATTCGTTCGTTCATTTGTTCGTTCCTTCCTTCCTTTCTTTTTTATTTATATTGAGAGACAGAATGACCAGGGGAGGGGCAGAGAGAGACGGAGAAAAAGAATCCCAAGAAGGCTCCATACTGTCTGCATGGAGCCCAATGCAGGGCTTGAACTCACAAACCCAGGCACCTTGCAAGCAGGCCTTTCTTTCTTTTTTTTTTTTTAATTTTTATTTTTTTTAATTTTTATTTTTTAACGTTTATTTATTTTTGAGACAGAGAGAGACAGAGCATGAATGGGGGAGGGTCAGAGAGAGGGAGACACAGAATCTGAAACAGGCTCCAGGCTCTGAGCGGTCAGCACACAGCCCGACGCGGGGCTCGAACTCACGGACCGGGAGATCATGACCTGAGCTGAAGTCGGCCGCTTAACTGACTGAGCCACCCAGGCGCCCCAAGGCCTTTCTAAAGAGAGCTGTCCCAGGTCTGCTGTGCTCTTCTGCATATGTGTAACATTGTATTGGCCACTATCACATATTAAACTTGACACAATTGGAAATATATATGTCATTCATATATATATATATATATATATATTCTTCTTTTTAATGTTTATTTATTTATTTTTGGAAGGGGGGGAAGAGAGAGTACAAGTAGGGAAGAGGCAGAGAGAGAGAGGGAGAGAGAGTCTCAAGCAGGCTCCATGCTGTCATCACAGAGCCTCACACAGGACTCGATCCCACGAACCCTGAGATCATGACCTGAGCCAAAATCAAGAGTCGGACGCTTAACTGACTGAGCCACCCAGGCGCCCCTGGGATGGATGGAGATATATACATATATTTCTAACAAGGGGTCTGGACAACTCAAATTTATTCTCGGCTAAGACTGATTTCTGATCTGAATTCAACCAAATGGAACCTGAGTTTGCATTACATTATAATTATCTAGTTACAAAGAGACAAAACCTCTTAAAGGCAGGGCTCGGGTCTCGTTGGTTCTTGTTTCTTAGGCCGATGAGTAAAAACTGAAGGATGGGAGGATGGGGATGGGAGGGAAGAGGGCGGGAAATACACGCAGAGAGCTTCATAGACATGGAATGTTTGCCTTTTTTCTCCCTCCAGGTGTCATCATGCTGCTTGTGTCTCCATTCTCCCTAACTGCTTTTTACTGCCTGATGTGGTCGCTGTCCTACATCTTCTTTCCAGATGCTCTGTGGGGCAAGGCAGCATGCTTCAGGCTACAGCACCAAAGAAAGTGAACAGCTTCACCCACTCCCACTGGCCTCTGTGGGGTTTGTGCCAGCATATCGGGCCAAGCCTTGCCTTATCCTCACTAAATCTTTCTTTGTCCCTACGTCTCCTGTGTGCTAGATACGTGTGCCTTGAACCAGAGCAACCCACGATAGGGCCAGTGGCCTTCACTTCTTCCTCTTTACTCAGGGTTCCGAATCCCTTGGGGACAATAGCTGTGTCATATAGAACAGAATTCTTTCCAAGATAAAGTTGGGTTGGGTTTGAGTTCCAGCCCTGTTACCGGCTGGGTGATGTTGTGTACTAAGGTCAATCCCTTGGAGTGGGGTGAAACCCTTTAGCATTGGTATAGTCTCCACCTTGGCCTGATCCTTATTACTCCAGGGCGCGGGGGTGAGGGGGCGTGGAGGGTGCTTATTAAAGCATTTCTTAAACTTGCAGATTGGTTCAGTAGAGCAGAGCTAATCACAGGACAATCATGCTGCCCAGTGTGAATGTATACAGGATTTTGTAACTTAAAATTCTACATTTCGACAGTCCAAGCTTCTGCCTTTTGCTTCAGTTAGAGATTAGACACATTGGCAGCTTGAAGGCGTCACCTGGTTCCCATCTGGTTTTTTCCTCAACTATAAAATACTAACCTCTAGATATTCAGATGCCACTTCATATATTTTTTTAAGTTTATATATTTACTGAGAGAGAGAGAGAGAGAGAGAGTGAGTACCAGCAGGGGAGGGGCAGAGAGAGGGAGAGACAGAATCCCAAGCAGGCTCCGGGCTGTTAGTGCAAAGCCCAGCCTGGGGCTCGAACTCCAGAATCGTGAGATCATGACCTGAGCTGAAGTCAAGGGTTGGACACTTAACTGACCGAACCACCCAGGCACCCCACACTTCATATTCTAAAATCCAAATTGAATAAAAATAAAGAATATTGTATGGAACCTTAAAGTTGCCCCTCACAAAGAATTTAGGCCCGAAGGCAGTGACTCCCCAGCACGGCCTCTGGGCCGTCTACCTCCAAGCAGTATTCCAAAGGATTGTTGGCTGGCTTGGCCCCTTCCCCAACTCTGGCGCCAGAGAACCTTTTACCTCAGATCTAATTTCTTGGTTTGCAGAACAATGTATTTGGTAAATAGGTAGGAAGTCTAAAATTAGATTTTAAAAAGAACCATCTGGTGAATCACACTGCCAGGATCTGGCTTTGAAGGAGCAGGTCGCGCCCTCCTCGTCCCTCTTGCTCTCCATTCATATCTGTTAGATCATTTATATTTTTTCACGGGTAGATGAATATGTCTGTGTGCCACCAGATTTTAGGCTCCTTCAGTTCGCATGTTTTTATTTCTGCTGTTTGCCACAGTGCCCGGCACTCAGAAACGTTTGCTTTGCAGGTGAATTGATTTTGTTGTGCATTCTAGCAAATTAGATACAAGATTACTATAATGTAGTAAGAACCTTACAAATATGCATCTATATACCCGTACAAATGCATGATGTCCTTGGTCCTACACCCTTATTTCAGAGATGCTACGCTTCATCAGAATATTTTAGGAAATCCAGTTTGAGAACTGTCTTCACATATGCTCTTAGAGGCCAGCACGTAGCACAGTGCCTAGACATAGCAGGTGCTCAAAAAATACTTGTATTCTGAACCAACCAAATCTAGTCCCAAAAATCTACTATTGAAGATTAGCCAATGATGGTTTTTTCCTGGAGCCACGTTATTTATCAAATTTGGTCTCCAATGACTTCTGGCTTTTTCTAAAATTTTCAACTACATTCAAAACAAGATGCAGTCTGAAAGAGGATTTCTGTGTCCATTTTGAGCCATAGCAGCAGAGTTAAAATAAATAGGCAGACCCCCCACCTGTCCAAAAGGGGCTGTTTGGAGGAGGAAAGTACCCATTTGAATATGTAAATTGTGCTCCGCTTAGGACAATAATAATTCATACTTCATTGTCTCAAACTCAAGTTTAGGTTAGTGACACAAGGATAGTTATAGGTCAACGGGAAGCCTCTAGATTTCACAGAGGTGATGTGTGCTTCCTTCCAACCACGTGGAGGGATGGCTGCCCTTCTACACTGGTTCCGGGGACTCAAGCTGCTAATGCTAATCATGCAAGCCTTCCTCAGTTAGGAATACAAATTTTAAAGTAGAATAGCTAAAATAGGACATTGTTCTAAAGTAAAATAAAATTAATAAAAAAAATAAAATGTTTTAACATAGAACAGCTCTCAGGAACAAGTGGAAAGTCCAAGACTTTAAAAACATGCTTCTTAGGGCGCCTGGGTGGCTTAGTTGGTTAAGCACCCGACTTCGGCTCAGGTCATGATCTCGAAATTTGTGAGTTCGAGCCCCGCGTCAGGCTCTGTGCTGACAGGTCGGAGCCTGGAGCCTGCTTCGGATTCAGTGTCTCCCTCTCTCTCTCTCTCTCTGCCCCTCCCCTGCTTGTGCTCTGTCCATCTCTGTCTCAAAAATAAATAAACATTAAAAAAATAGTAAATGAAAATACGCTTCTCAGGTGAGCACCTGAAGTCAGAGGGGTTGGTTCTTGATTCCAGGCAGCTGTACTTCTCCCCTCGGGATAGAGTATAGATTTCCCTTCTAGCCCCCCCTGAGCTATCCTGTGCCCAAGGAGCAGGATCAAGTGACTGAGAATTCTGGGACTATTTATTTATTTAAGCTCTGTGACCTTGAGTGACCCATTTCCTTAACTGTAAAATGGAGTATTTACTTCCTCTCTGGGTTGCTTTGTGAATTAAATGCAACACATAAGATAACTAGAATAGGGCATGGCACGTAAAAAGTGTTAAATAAAAGTTAGATCTCTCCTCTCTCTCTCTAGGCTTTCTCCCTTCCCGTTATACACCTTTCCATTTAAAATAACAGTAATAATAACAATTAACATTTATTTAGTCCTGTGTGTCAGGAATTGTTCCTTGCACTTTACTCTTTCACTTAATCCCCCATACAACCCGATGGCATGGTGACTGTAGGCTTAAGGTCAGCAGTTCTCAAAGTCTGGTCCACGGACCCCTGGAGTTCCTGAGACCCTTTCAGGCTTAAAACGATTTCCTTTTTCTTTTTCTTTCTTCTTTCTTTCTTTCTTTCTTTCTTTCTTTCCTTTTATTTATTTTTGAGAGACAGAGAGAGATAGAGCATGAGCAGGGGAGGGGCAGAGAGAGAAGGAGACACAGAATCTGAAGCAGCTACAGGCTCTGAGCTGTCAGCACAGAACCCAATGCAGGGCTCGAACTCACAAGCCTTGAGATCATGACCTGAGCCGAAGTCAGACGCCCAACCGACCGAGCCACTCAGGCTCCCCAAAACGATTTTCTTAATAATCCTGAAACAGGAACGAAAATCACTGTTGACATTTTGCAAAGCAATGGTGGGTAAAGCTCCTGGCGCCTTGGTGTGACTCTAGGCTGTGGCACTAAATGGTATTGGTAGTTAATGTGCTTTTCCCTGCCATATGCTCACGGTGAACAAAACAAAACAAAAAATCTCACTTGAGAATGTCCTTGATAAAGCGGTAAAAATTATTCTTTTTATTAGAACTTGACCCTTGAGTATACATCTTTTTAAAAAAAATTTTTTTTAATGTTTTTTAATTTATTTTTGAGACAGGGAGAGACAGAGCATGAACAGGGGAGGGTCAGAGAGAGGGAGACACAGAATCTGAAACAGGCTTCAGGCTCTGAGCCATCAGCACAGAGCCCGACACGGGGCTCGAACTCATGGACCGCGAGATCATGACCTGAGCCGAAGTCGGACGCTTAACCGACTGAACCACCCAGGCGCTCCTACATCTTTTCAATATTCTGTGCAACAGTGGAAGGCACGGGTAAAGAACTCCATACTGATATTATGATGGTTGTCTCCAGGAAAAACATTGCTTTTAGTTTGAGCTGAGCTAGCTGCATTTCTTGTAAAATACCAAAGGGTGACTGACAAACTAGGGTTGTTCAGACTTGGTTTTCTTGAAATGCGAGCTGAGACTGTCACTTCATGAAACAAGTTTTTGTTACCAAGGGTAAAATTTGAGCTTTTCAATGGCTTTTCGAACACTTGTATCTAGTACCGTGGGCTTGACAGCTTTCCAGTACTCAAAGACTCTTCTGATGAGATCAGTGGGGATATTGATGAAAATGTTATTTTTAACGGTATATAACAAAATGTGTAAACATTTGAAAGATCTGCATAAGTCAGTGAAGCGGTATTTTCTAAATGATCCGCGCCAGATGTTACAAGATCACGCATAAGTGATCCAAAGGGCAAGAGTCAAAGACCAGTGGATTTTAATGTAACACAGTACAAAAAGTTCATTAATATGGTATCGGATTTCAAGTTGCAACTAGCCTTTAAGAAACTACCACCCGCTGAATTTTGGTATTTGTAACAAGAACATCTAAAATGATCATTAAAATACCCCTCTCTTGGGGCGCCTGGGTGACTCAGTCGGTTGAGTGACCGACTTGGGCTCAGGTCATGATCTCACGGTTTGTGAGTTCGAGCCCCGTGTCGGGCTCTGTGCTGACAGCTCAGAGCCTGGAGCCTGCTTCAGATTCTGTGTCTCCCTCTCTCTCTGCCCCAACCCCACTCATGCGCTGTCTCTCTCTGTCTCAAAAATAAATAAAACATTAAAAAAAAAATACCCCTCTCTTTTTCAACTACATATCAATGTGAGGCCAGATTTTCTTCACATAGTTTAACCAAAACAATATGAGAATGCAGAATGCAGAAGCAGATATGAGAAATCAGCTCCTTTCCTGTAAGCTGGGTGTGAGATTTGCAAAAATGTAAAACAATGCTGCTCTTCTCACTCAATGATTATTTTGAAAAAGTATTTTTTTCACAAAAAAGTTATTTCAAAAATATTCATTTAAAGTGAGAAAAATCGGGGCGCCTGGGTGGCGCAGTCGGTTAAGCGTCCGACTTCAGCCAGGTCACGATCTCGCGGTCCATGAGTTCGAGCCCCGCGTCGGGCTCTGGGCTGATGGCTCAGAGCCTGGAGCCTGTTTCCAATTCTGTGTCTCCCTCTCTCTCTGCCCCTCCCCCGTTCATGCTCTGTCTCTCTCTGTCCCAAAAAAAAAAAAAAAAAAAAGTTAAAGTGAGAAAAATCAACCACAGGTTAACATAAATAATGAAAACAAAAGCTCTTCGGGGCCCTCCATTTTTAGAGTATAAAGAAATCTGAGACTGAAATGTCTGAGATTCACTGACTTAGGGAGACAAAAACTTGTCCAATGTTCATAGAGTTAGTAAGCGGGGGACCCAAGTGTCAAGCAGCCTGACTTCCCAAGTCAGTGTTCTCATGAATTTTTAAAACAAATTTTAACGTTTTATTTTTTGAGAGAGTGCGAGCAGGAGAGGGGCAGAGAGAGAGGGAGACACAGAATCCGAAGCAGCCTCCAGGCTCTGAGCCGTCAGCACAGAGCTCGATGTAGGTCTCAAACCTATGAACGCGAACCAGGAGATCATGACCTGAGCCGAAGATGGATGCTCAACCGACTGAGACACCCAGGCGCCCCTCATGAATTTTTTGATGCAGAACTTCAAAAACATGTCTTACCTCTGACAAACCGGGAGTAGATCCCCTCAGGGTTAGGGAATCCCAGGCAGGGAAGCAGACACAAGGTGCTCCCAGTTTCACTGATCGTGCTCCCAAGAGCCTTAGTGTTCAACGCTATTCCAATTAGAGACTCAGAGGCCTCTGGAACCTTTACCTGAGGCAGATGAAACTTCTTTCCCTTTAAGTTGTGAATAAAAAGATGACTCAGTCTTGCCTCACAAGACTCAAACTTTTTTTTTTTTTTTTGCCACAACCTACAGTAATAAGGAACTTTTCCCTCCAATGCAGCTGACGCTTTCAGAAGTATACATAAACCTGAAACAAAAGCTTCATGAAACAGTATCTTTACCATATATTTTTGAATCTATTATTTCATTAAAAAGACAAGCGGGTCATAATTTATTAAATGGATTTTACAACCACCTGCAGTTTGAAAAATTGCAACACTACAGTATTTCTCTTGGATGGAAGATAACAGGCTGACATATGTTAATACAGGCAATTCCCTACTAAGGATCAGAATCTTTCCAACCAATGCTCATGTATTACTTGGTTATTTGACATTTGAAACATTTCCCGTGAAACAAGATGGTTGGGAAAGGAAGTAACATTCACTAAGGATCTATTACATGCATTATCTCATTTATTACTCCAACAAATGATCCTGACCGGAAGAAAATACTCCATCACACAGATGGGAAAAATTAAGGCTCGGAGATTAGTAACTTTTCTAGTGTAGTAGAATTTGACCCCAAGACACTTGACTCCCCAAAATGTGCTTTGTAGCACACTACAGCATTTTCTTAGGTTTATAATCACTCCAAACCTTGACTTCTCCAAAAAATAAAACCAAATAATCCCTATTCAAACCAAATTGAGCAGGATATTATAGAGCCTAATCAGCATTTATGGGGATAATCTTTGTAGAGGTCATCCTTAATTATAACTTGGGCTCTCAAAAACACATTCTCCACAGTGGTAGCAAGATCCTTATATCCCGCAAATTCCCCAGTTGACTCCTAAAACAAGCCACAGCAAATGGGAACAGAATTCTCAGTGATTTCAGAGGCAGCAGGGAGACAAAGAGGAGATGGGGACTGCTTGAGACACCCCCAAGGCCAGTAGGGGAAATCTAGGCATTTCCAGGGTGGAGACTTAAGGACGTAGAGTCTGGCTCCTTTGCCCTGACTAGGTCTACTTCATTTGCATACATATTCCCACTGTCTTGACATCCCTTTCCCTACTCCCCAGGAGTATCTGGGGAAAAAGAAAAACGCTCCAATTTTGCTCAGCTTTAAAAGGACTCTGTTGCTAAAGCTGAAGTATGAACCACCATTCCTGATACAAGTGCCTGAAGCAGAAACGACTTTACACTCCGATACTGAAAGATGGCAGGTGGAAGGATGGGTAGGTGAATGGTTCTTGAGGAACCAGTCTGAATATGCCCATCGCAAACCCGTTTCCAGGCCTGATAAAGTGATTCCCGGAATGAAAAGCAAAAAGCACCCGCACACTCCCCCTGCTGGTGCAAGCCTGCTGCTAACTGTCCATCACGAGGTCAGAGGAATCTTAGCTGCGGCCCTCCACCCCGAGTATTGGCTCACGTGGGAGTGAAGCGTCACGTCTTTATGTCCGTGTGGCTGAAAATTCAGGAGCTGTTGGGGGTGCTGGGCTTTCGCCCCAGGAAGAAGAACTGGAAGCACTGACTTTCTCTTCCCTCCTCCCTTCACTCCCTCCCCGAGGACGAAGGGTTGCCTCTGCTCACCTCAACTTGTCTTACCTATTACATTCTTCCTTTTTACTAATTTTTATTGGTTTAAATTCAAGTTAGTTAACACACAGTGTTATCACATCCTTTGTGACTCCACTGTCTATGGCTAGGCACCCCCCGCCCCCAAGCTAAAGTGAGCAAACGAACATTTTATCAGTCTTTTATTTATATTTTTGGAGAAGATCTACAGTTTCACGAGAAACACTGATTTTTTTCTCAAACAATAGAAAAAAGTTAAAAAAAAAAAGAAATCTAGGGTCTAGTGTCTTAGAAGAATAAAACAAGTCTCTTCAGCAAGCATCGGGCCAATTCAGACGGGAGTAACCAGTGAAGCAGGAGTCACACACAGGAAGTTCACATTTATCCAGTTTTAGGAAGAACCCAGATGTCGTCTTGTCTGGTTCTGTAAGGTTCCAAGTGGACCGGCTCAGCCTAAAACTGGCAACAAGCTGACCAGCACAGCCTCCGGGGGCCGTGTCGTTTGGACACGGGTGGCTCACTCTCCGGGAGGCTGCATCTGTTTACAGAACTCATCGAACTGCTGCTGCTCCAGCTCTGTCATGACTCGGTTGAGGGCATAGATCTGAAGGGAGAAGCCGACATGTTAGCAGACGAGGCAGCTGCTTAAGCAGACACCACAGGCTGGGTCAAGGGCAAGTGCCGGGCCTGGGGCAAAAATGCAGGGACAGTGATAACGGAGCACAAGAGACGGCTACTGATTCCATCTGGAGCATGAGGAGAGAAGCAGGCAGGTGGCTTGATCTGGCTTTTGAAGCTTCAGTAGGATCTGGACAAGCAGGGAAGAAAGGACATACTAGGGGGCGGGCAGAGGGTGGTGTGACGGAATAAACAGAATGGAAGAGTACAGGATTAGTTCTGGAACCTTCAACTATGCTAATATGAAGGATATCACAGCGTGTGGGGAGGTGGAGAAAGCACTGAGGATGTTGGAGCCTTAAATGCCCTGCCGAGGCATCTGGACTTTGGCCAGACTCTGGAGAGCCAGCAAGATTAGTGCGCAGGGGAGCAACCCGATTGTATCTCTGCTTTGGGAGAGATAACTAGAGACCATGTGAGGGATCAAGTAGGGGAAAGAGAGATTACAGGCCCCTTAGGAGGCATCATCACAATAGTCCAGGGAGGAGGCGGCAAGAATATGACGACGTAGGGCAGGCAGCGGCGGTGGAATGAAAATCTCAAGAGACATTCTCAGGTGAAAGGTGGGGTCTCTACCTCATTCCTCACCTTTATCCTTGTGGTGCTGATCTGTCCACTAAAGAACAGAAACATCATAAAACGCCCCCAGTTGTAAAAGAGAAAAATGAAGGTGTGTTTGTGTGTGGGGGCGGGGGGATGTAACTTGGATCAATTTAAGAGAAGACAAGAAAGGGGGAAAAAAGAAACCGAGCAGTGAGACAAATAGAAAACACAAAATAAAGAGCAGAAAAGGCAACCAAATGTGTAAGAGAGGATCACTAACCATGCAAGATGGTTCTTTGAAAGCAGTAGAGAAAATCCTGCAAACCTATGACAGGGTGAACAGAGATAAAAAGGGGGAGACACAAACATGACTGGAATCAAAAAGAAAAGATAATCACTGATCTAATGGAGACTAACTCCAAGTATTATGAACTTTGTGTCAGTAAGTTTGAAAACTTAAAATGAAATAAATTCCTACAAAGAGTAAAATGATCAAAACTGACTACATAGAAAGGGTGAATGATCCTACAGTCCCCCCATGTGTCTGCTATGGTGAGACCCTATAATCTCTAAGGAAAATGGGAATCCCACACAGTGATGAGGACAGTGACAAGCAACATAAATGATTATCAAAAAGCAGAATACTGATGGTTAAGGGGCACCTGGGTGGCTCAGTCAGTTAAGCGTCTGACTTCAGCTCAGGTCACGATCTCGCGGTTCACGAGTTCAAGCCCTATATTGTGCTCTGTGCTGACACCCCAGAGCCTGGAGCCTGCTTCAGATTCTGTGTCTCCCTCTCTCTCTCTGCCCCTCCCCCACTCGTGCTCTGTCTCTCTCTCTCAAAAATAAAAACTTTAAAAAAGCAGAATACTGATGGTTAAAATGGTTAGCTTTTAGGTTATATACACTTTACCACAATGAAAATAAATGCATAGATCTGAATAGTTTAAAAAAAAAAAAGCGGAGTGAAGAGAGACAGTCACAGAATGTAGTAACATATTTAAAAATTCAGAAACATGCACAACTAGATAGTATATTGTTAGGCCACAAAGTATTACTTGGGGGTACACAGTGGAAGAGTAAATTAGTACAGAACAGCAAGGGCATGATCGGCATAAAATCAAGAAATTAGGCCATGCTAGTGGGAAGGGTTGGGGACAAGACCAGAGTGGGGCCCGAGAAGCTTCCAAGTTCCTGGTCGTGTTCTATTTCTTCAGTTGGGTGGTAGGCACAGGGTTGTTATATTCATCTCCTTTAAGTTGCACACATTATATATACATATGAATACACATACTTCTTATATATGTAGATTAGATATAGATTTATAGATATAGGTATCATATATTTGAACCTCGGCTTCATCCGTTCATGCTTTACTGAGCATTTTAATCTGCATCTGACTGAGCTGGGGACTAAGAAGGATATGAAGTAGCTTCTTGGAGACCAGAAGGCAGACTGGTAGAAGGGAAAATAAAATAAGCAGAGAAAGAAGGGACTCAAAATAGGTCAGCAGGTCTGAGCCAAGGAATGAAAGACTTTTGAGAAGGAAAGAGTCGCTAACAGTGTCAAATGCTGCTTCACAGCCACATGTGCCCTCTGTTCCCATTTATCCCCCACATCGCTCCATCACATCAAACTTTCTAGAATGTGCCATCTTCGTAGAACTGAATGGAAACTGTGTCTCCTTTTCCCCGCAAGGGTCTTGCCATTTCTATCTTAAAGAGACTACATCCCAGGCAGCACAGATAAAGCGAACAGCAAGGTCACTGTGGGGCAAAGCAAAAAGCAGGAGCCGAAGGTCAGATTTAGCTGGCAGTCCTGCCCCTCAATCCCTCAGTAACTAGGGTTCTGTGCTTTAAAGTGAGGATAATACCTTCTACCTCACAAAGTCACATATCCTCTATCTCTTCCTTATGCCAGGCAGGATTTACAAAGGTCAGAATAATGGGAGGAGTAATAAGCCCTAGTGTGAAGATACACGTGGTCATGCACGTGCAGGCTGGCCCCGTGCCTGGGAATGTTACATTTCAATATTCCTTTGCAGCATATCACCATAAACACGATCAGTCCTTCAATTCAGAATCCGCACAAGTAAAAGCAGGCCAAGTGCCTGGAAGCACCCGATCTCTGCTAACAATCTGCTGCCATTTACTGGGTGCTCTCTCGGTGCCAGGCCCTGTGCTAAGTGCCTTACATACATTTCTGTTCCTCATGACAATCTTGGAGGTAGAGGTCATCATCCTCGTACTAAGGGGGGGACTGAGGTTCAGAGAGATGAAGCATCTTGTCCAAGGTCCCATGGGAAGAACTGGGGTTCATAGAGGAGCGGGGATTTAGAGTTGGACTAATAAATCTAACCTGTGGAACCTCACCAGAAGGATGTCAATAAGGACAAGAATGTCCCTGACAGCATCTTTCCTTACAGTGTGCACAAAGGACGGTTGCCTCAGGCTGTTTCTTAGAGCAACCCTCCAACTGTTCCCCAAGGCACAATGCAATAAGAACATCTGGGGCCTGGATCCAGGTGGGGATGGGGAGGTGAAGAAGGGGAGAATAATTTGTTAGAATCCAAGTCCACAGCCCTCAGGCGGTCGGTCTTAACCCAAAGGTAGATTTCTGTGTATGGATTAACTTCAAACACTCTATTATACAGTTTACTTAGTATAAAGCGCCTCCCCCAATGAATGCAGCTCCACGAAGGCAGGCATTCTTCTCCGCCTGGTCCAGTCACGGGTCTCAAGCTCCTGCAACGGCGCCTGGCCCCTAGTAGCAGCTCAGGACTTAATGAACGGATCAAATCAACAAAAATGTGAAGTCTTTCGCTATCAAGTAGGAAAAGAAGTGAGGAATGAGAACCCCCTTACACTGCTATCACCTCTTTGACAGCAATCTGGCAATGTCTAGTACAACGGAAATATACACAGCCATTCTACTTCTAGTTATAGATGCTCTACGGAAATTCTAGCACAGGTGCCAAAGCATCTATGACATCAAAAAGTTTTTCACGACAGTAATATCTGTAGTAGTAAAAATCTACAAGTAATTTAAATGTTCATTACTGGAAGAACGGGCAAATATACCCAAGTGGATTCATAAAACAGACTACTGTATCTCTTTTTCTCCTATGCTCATTTCTTTTGTTTCTTAAACTAAGAAACAGACTCTTAACTATAGAGAACGAATCGATGGTAATCAGAGAGGAGGTTGGGGTGGGGGGGATGGGTCAGGTGGATAATGAGCACCGGGTGATGTATGGAAGTGTTCAATCACTACATTGTACACCTGAAACGAATATTACACTGTAAGTTAACTAACTGGAATTTAAATAAAAAGGCAAAAAAGAAAATAAAATAGATTACTGTAAGCAGTGATGAGGAATAAACTACATTATTATAATAACATGAATAGTCCTAAAAAACATAATGTAGGCAAAGGGTCAAATAAAACACAGAATTTTATTTTTTACTTGTTTATTTTTCTTTTTTTAAAGGAGGATTTTGTCAGTTTTTAATTTTTTTTAATGTTTATTTCTTTTTGAGAGAGAGACAGAGAGAGAGCATGAGTGTATGAGTAGGGGAGGGGCAGAGAGAGAAGGAGAGAGAATCCTAAGCAGGCTCCACACTGCCAGCACAGAGCCCAGTATGGGGCTTGAACTCACGAACTGTGAGATCATGACCTGAGTTGAAGTCAGATGCTTCACCAACTGAGCCACCCAGGTGCCCCTACTTATTTATTTTTTGATAATTTTTTTTAAGATTTTATTTTTAAGCAATCTCTATGCCCAACATGGGGCTTAAACTCACACCCCCGAGATCAAGAGTTGTACACTCTACTGACCAAGCCAGCCGGGTGTCCCAAAACACAGAATTTTATTAATATAAAATTTTAAAACACAAAAGAACATTGTATATTGCTCAAGGATATCTATTAATATATTTGAGTGTTAAAGCATAAAACATTATAATGGTTGCCCACAGAAAGGGAAAAAGGGTGTAAGACAGGAATGGACAAAGAGGACTTCAAATTCATATGTAATTTTTATTTATCTGAAAGGCTCCAGGCGAGTATGACAAAATATTAATCACCACCAATCTGGGGTGCTGAGTACGCAGGTGTCTGTTCTAATACTCTGTTCTTCCGTATTTTTTAATGTCTCAAAAAAGGAACAAATAAAATGACCAGAAAGAGGGAAGACAGTGCAGCAAGCTTTCTTATGATATTAAATACTAAAAAAAAAAAAAAAAAAAAAAACCCTACATGTCTGGATGTGCTCCAACAAAGGTAGTGTCAACAGTTTAGCTTTTCATTCTCAAGTTGATTGTGTCGACTGAACAAAGGAACAGGTCTGGTGGCTATAGGACCTGCTCCTCTTCTGGTTATGAGCAGCTAGCTGCTCCCCGGCCAAATCCCGAACATCTGTGCTAGGGGGTATCCAACACTTGTTGTCTCACTCTGACCCCTCCCTCACATGTCCCTTCCGTTTTTCCTTTCTTCCTTGCACAAAGGCTCTGCACCAGGAATCACGTGGGGACGGTCAGGGCTCTGACAGTAACCTGGCATGAGACTCTGGGCTGCCACTCCATCATTCTGGACCTCGATCTCCTCCCAGGAGAGCACCTGCTTTCCTGGAGGCAGAACTGCATCACAGTTCTCTCTCCTGTCTCTATTCCAGCATCATCTCCAGCAGACCACAGGTATACTTGCCCATCTTTATCTCACCTCTGCTCTTTGTCTTTGCTTCAGTTCCTGCTGGGCTGATTTCTGCTTGGCCTTCTCCACTCTGCTGACAGGTTCTTTAACTTTGGATTTTTCTTTGCGGGCAGGTGGATCCATGACTTGGCTTCTGAACGCTTCCTAGCTCTGATGATGCAGAAGAGACTGATGAACAACAGAAAGAAAGAAGGAAAGAAAAGAAAAAAGAACTGCCGGTCCCTTCCCTAACAATCCCTGAGCTCAGCCCCTTCCTTTGACAGGGAAGGCAGAGTGGCCAGGTGAAAAGGGTGCTGGATTTGGTGGACTAAGACTGAATCCCACCGCCATGACCTTGCTGGGCGTCGCTGGGCGAACCGTTATAATATTCTATTTTTCTGTATTTTCAAATTTATAAGAAAAAGAAAAAGCAAGAAATGAATAAAACTAATATAAGGAGGGAAGAGAGTGCACCAAACTTTCTCCTGATATTAAATACTTAAAATCCCCTCCCCACTCTGAGCCTGTTTCCTGTCTGCAAAATGGGCCAACAGCCACATTCCCTGCCTCCTTCCAAGGCCTGCGGCGTGAGGATCAAGCCAGAGGACCTCTGAAACGTTCATACACTGCAGCGCGGTTCTGTGAGGACACCGCGGCCCGGCGGGGCCGGCCCACGCGTCGGAGCGGGTCGGCGGGGAGGCCCGGGCCTCGCGCGGTCTCCGGCCTCCGACCCGGCGCCTTCCCACGCCCCGCCGGCCGACAGTTACGGCCCCCCTCCGCCGAAGGGTCCCCGCCTCCCGCCGCTCCGCCCGGGCCCGCCCGCCGCAGCCCGCCGCCCGCCCGCGGCCCAAGCCCGGCCCCGGGGTACGCCTCCCCGCCCGCCGCTGCCCTCTCCGGGGGCAAGATGGCGGCGAGCAGCGGCCCGGAGTCGCCGCCGGCCCTTCTCGCCTCGGGACTCCAGGGCCCGGCCGCGTCGCCGTGCAAGACCCCACGCGGGACACCCCCGCCTTTCCCTACCTCCCGGCTTGGACTCGCTAGCCCGCCGCGCCTAGGATTGGGCAGGGCCGGGGGCGGGGCCGAGAGGCGGGGCGGTGGGGCTGGCGCGCTTTGAGGCCCCGCCCCCGGGAGAGCCGCGCGTGCGCAGAGAGCACATCTGGCCATTCCCAAGTCATTCCAGAGTGTGAGCTCTGGGGCAGGGGCAGGAGGTGACCAGCAAAAGCTTTCCCTGGGATATTTTCTGGGACAGCTACTAGGCTTTGAAGAGTGAGATCTCAAGCCGGGACGAGAATTGTTAACTTCCTGGCCTTCACTATTCTTAATTCGAAGAAAAGTGTAGATGGTGACCGCCGCCTTCTTGGTTTACAAGCTCGTTAAGAAGACCAAGGGAGGGAGGTCCTGCTGGCCACAGTGTTTGGAAAAAGGAAATCAGGACAGAAATGTAAATAACCAATATAAACATAGAGAAACGTTCAAGCTCATCGATAATACATAATTTTACATTTTTTTATAATTACAATTTTACAGTCATTTAAAATAATTTTACAAATCAAAATAGCTGGTCATCGTTTCTCATTTATTAGATTAGAAGGATTGAAGAAAATGGTAGGTAAATGACAACAGAAATCTTGTTCAGTCTAATCGTAATAATAATAATAATAATGATAATGGCTGCCTCACACACTGTTCTTAGAGCTTCACATTTATTAACTCATTTATTCCTGTTGATAAGTATGTATGACAATGGACATGTATAGGACCATGTTGTTATCCCCATTTTACAGGTAAGGGAACAGAGGCACAGAGAAGTTAAATGACTTGTCCATGGTCACACAGCTAGTAAGTACCCCAGCAAGTATTTCAGCCAGGATTTAGGATAGGAAATGGCCCATCCAGAGAAAGACGCGGCCATGTAGACCCCCCAACTTTTGTTCCTCTAAGGACTAGGCAAGAATTGAAACAATTGATGGATGCTAAGCAGGGAGCTGTTCAATGGATATAGACTTTGAATTTTGCAAGATGAAAAAGTCCTAGAGATCTTTTGCCCAAGAATGTGCATATGTTTAATACCATTGTATTGTACACTTAAAAATAAATAAGATGGGAAATTTTGTGGGTTTTTTTCACCACAATAATAATACAAGCATGATCTTTGACTCAGCAATTCCACTTCTAAGTTATCCTAACTAAATAATCAGCGATAGCACTATTCTTAAGAGTGAAAAACTGGAAACAATAAAAATAATTGTAATAGGGGTTGATTAAATACATCATAGGATAGCTGTCATGGGAGTCAATGCAGTCTTTAAAATGACATAGCAGAATATTTATTGATGTAATAAAATGTTTTTATTAAATGAAACAGTTAAAAAGAGGCACATACAACATGATCACAACATTTGTTTTATTTTTTCAAAAAAGATTATTCTGGACATATGGAAAAAAGATTGGATGAAAACATACCAATAGGTAAATCCAGATTACTTTGAGAGTAGAGGGGATTTTTATCTTCTTTGTGCTTTTCTGTATTTTCCAAAATTTCTGCAATGAACACTTATACCTTAGCAAGATTTATACTGTCTTTTAATTAGAAGGAAGTCTAATAAATTTCATTTAAAAATGCTATACGAATGGTGATTGGATTATTGTTAATAATAAAAGTAGCCAAGTTAGACTGGATTATAATACAGCTGGAAACAGGCATAGGCCTTTGGAAAACTTTAGAAAGCCATTCTAAAACGGATTGCATGCAGGGTATGAAGGAGTGGAAAAGCCGAAGTAGAAGATTAGGAAGAATAGTGGAGCCACTGATAAAAGTGAAGGTATGCTGAGTTAGTTTGGGAAAGGATAAAGAAGAGGGTAAATTAGAGGGGTGTGTGTGTGTGTGTGTGTGTGTGTGTGTGTGTGTGAGAGAGAGAGAGAAAGACACACACACACACACACACACACACACACACACACACACAGTGTGTGTGTTAGTTTATACTCGAGGTGGCAATAGGCAAGAACAGTTGTCTAGCTCCAGAAAGGTACAGGTGTAGAGACACTGGTTTGGGATTCTTCATCAGGATAGGAAGGAGGGGGAATCTGGAAGGAGGGGGAGTCTGGAAGGAGTGAAAATCCCCTCCCCCTAATTCCTCCATGAGTTTATGATATCTATCTATCTATGCATCATCTGTCATCTTTTTGTGACCATCAACAGACTGTTGGCCAGTCTGCTTAATTCCCTAGTTGGCTGAGTCAGAGTTTATGTTGATACAACCACAGTATATTTTTACAATTGAGGTGTATACCATACTAAGGTTACATTCACTTTATTGAATAATTTTTTTTCCTATAGTCAAAAATTGCCTTTTCCCCCCCCATTCACTTAGTTATGTATGCATCTATTGTTAATTCTTCCCCAAATTCTCCATCTGGACTATAAAACATCTCTTGATCTGGTCACGTGAATCTGGTGATCTTTCAGTGTCTTTTTTTTTTTTTTCTTTTTTTTTTAATTGGAGACATCCTTCCTTAGGCCCATCCTCTTCTCTCCAAATTATCGTCTTGGCCTCACTAGGCAACTATTGTTGTAGGACTTCCCCTAACCACATTCTGGGGATTCCCATCTCTTCTCCCTGGTGCCAAATCCGTTGTGTCCTGGATCTTCCCATTTGTGGTTTATTCTCTCATTTTAGAAGAGTGCATTCTCCAGTAACCTCCCCAGAAGGGGTTCATGGGAGGTAAATGTTTGAAACCTTGCTTGTCTAAAAATGGCTTTGTTTTACTCTCACATTTGACAGTTTGGCGGGGTACAGATTTCCAGATTGGAAATCAAATTCTCTTGGAATTTTAAAGGTATTGATCCGTTGTCTTTTAGCTTCTCATGTGGCTAGACTTTTGAGAAATCTGATTTTTATTCTGATTTCTGTTACTTCCTGTGTCATTTTTGTTTGTTCATTTGTTCTCCAGAATTTTTTAGGGTATAGGTTTTCCCTTCATCCTTGGTGTTCCGAACGCTCATAATGACTTGTCATGGTAAGTCTTTTTCATTCATTGTACTAGACACTCCCTTTCAGTCAGGAAACGTGTAGTGTTCGATTTTGGGAGACTTTCTCTGTGATCGATTCCTTTGTTTTTAAAATCTTTTCTTTCTCATTTTCCACCTCTTGGTTTTGCTCTAGTTTATAAGAGATTTTCCTGAACTTCATCCCCTTCTTCTTCTGTTGAGTGTTCTCATTTCTGCTCCAAAATTGTAATTTCTGAGTTTTTCCTGGTACCTGACTTTTCTTTTCGCAACCTCTTGCTTTCATGTTGTGGATTCAGGACCTTCTCTCATTTCATATACCTGAGGACATCAGTTGTCATTTTCTGCTCTTTCCTTTCACTTCCTAGATTATTTTTTGTTGTTTATGTTGGTCTCTAGCTTTGAAGCTGGAGGCTGTCCTCAAATGATGATAATAGCTACCAAATATTGGGTGTCAAGCTCTGTTCTGAGTATTTTACATATTTTAACTAATTTAATTCTTATACTATCCCAGTGAGGTAGTTACCATTCTTATCCTCAATTTACTGATAAGGAAACTGAGACACAGAAAGGTTAAGGCTCTCATCCTGGACACACAGCCTGGAAGTGAACCTGAATCTAATCAAACCTCCAGCTTTCCAAATCACAGGAAATATGAGGGATAGAGAAATAAATTCAATGATACCACTAGAAAGCAATCAGCCAAATCCAGAATGTGGGACATTGTACGAGACAAATTTCTAAGTTTTACCAATAATCAAGGGTATAAAGACAAAAATCTTTAAAAAAAGGGCAAAGAGACCATTATGGAACAAAGGCACTTTAGAAACCGAACCCCAAAATGTAACATGTGCGTCTCGTTTGGATGCAGATTTGAACAAACCATGTGTAAAAAGACATGTCTGACACCATTGAAAATGTGTGAACATAGACAGGATATCAAATAATATCAAGGGATTATGATGTATGTAGGTGTGTGTGTGTGTGTGTGTGTGTGTACCTTAAATGGGTTCTATTTTTGGAAATTTGCCATAGTGGAAATTAAACTAAGAAATTATTACTTCATTTAAACATGTCCTTACATGTTAACATAAACAAAATATGTTTTATGAGAACAGCTATTTTCTGAAACAAAAAAATTAGTGAGAAGAGTGGTTTTGTTTCACACATCTGTACATCTTTTAAGCGTCTGGCTTGATAAAAGACAGCTGTATTCTCGTATCAGCTCTTAAAAAATTTGATCCGCTGCAGTAGGCTGTGTGGTTGAAGTGGATGTGATTGGAAAAGGGACATTTCAATCGCCTTCTCAAGTAATTGTGGCTATCCTTCTTTAATACTTTGGCCAAACTTGGCCAATGGTAGTTTCTGAAAGGTTACTGCAGCATGGGATCTGCAGCCATCCCGCTGAACTTTTCTTGTCTTTTTTTCTCTCAGCTTTACTGAGATAAAATTGACATATAGGCGTACAACTTGTAGATCTGATACCCTTATATATTGCAAAATGATTACCACCATAAAGTCAGCTAATACCTCCATCGGGTCACATAATTAACATTTCTTGGTTGTGGTGGGAACCTTTAAGATGTGCTCTCCTAGCAACTTTAAAATGTATAAGCCAGTAATGAACTTTTCAGACTCTGTTACCACTGAATTCTCTTGCATTTTGAGTAGATCTTTTACCTTTGCATGATTTTGTCAAGACATGCATTAGTCATTTGGAAGTAACTGGTTCACTGAGTTACACAGGTCTTTCAAATGTTGACACATTTCATTATATAATGTCAAAAAATCACTAATTATATTTAAAAAAAATTTTTTAACGTTTATTTATTTTTGAGACAAAGAGAGACAGAGTATGAACGGGGGAGGGTCAGAGAGAGGGAGACACAGAATCCAAAGCAGGCTCCAGGCTCCGAGCTGTCAGCACAGAGCCCGACGCGGGGCTGGAACTCACGGACCATGAGATCATGACCTGAACCGAAGTCGGATGCTTAACCGATGGAGTCACCCAGGCGCCCCTAAAACAAATAATCGCTAATTATTAATGTCACTACCAATCTCAAGAGCATGATCTTTTTTTATTGGGAAGCTATCAAGCCCACAACGGCAGATGAAATGTCAACACAGTGAAAAAAGCAAATAACAGTTTAGTATTATTACGAGCATAACAATACTGGGGGACCTCAGGAAAGGGTCTCAGGGGCTTCCGGAGTTCATGGACCCCATGGACCCCGCACATTGCTCTCCTAGAGAAACTCTTGCACATGTGAGCCAGGAAAGAATGTTCACAGCAGCACTGTTTGTAAAAGCAAAGGCCCAGGCACAACCCACATTTTTATCAATGAGGGACTAGACACACTGTTGGTGTAGTCATACAATGTCTACCACCCAGTGGTGAAGGAACGTACCAGAGCTCTCTGAATCAATCTGGATGAATTTCAGTATTTTAATCTGTACTCCACCAAAAAGCAGAGTGTGAACCGAGTCCTTCAGTGCAAGAGTTAGGAGGTGATCCCAGGAATCAGGAATGGGTGAGAAGAAAAGGAAGAAAAAACCAATAAAATGTGCATTATTGAGCTAATGACATCTGTGCGCTACTGTGCTCATTTCCTTTGGCAACTCTCTGAGGTGTCGCGTAGAATACAGCTCAGAACTGTCCCTCAGGGTGTGAGGCTGGAGCCTTTTCCACTGATGCCTGTCACTGCCCGGTTGATCCCTTCAGGGCATTAAGGTTCCTGAACTTCTGGGCGGCACACAGGTCGAACAGCCTTCCCTTTGTGTAGAGCCGAGTCAGACAAGCAAAGAGACCTTGTGGTCTTTGAGGTGGCATGCTGGCAGCTTGCCTGCAAGTTTCAGCTACCCCAGGATCCGGGGAGGGGGGTTGCTGAGGGGATATGGTGTCCACCACCCATGTCTGCTAGACTCAGAAACTAAGGTTGAGTGAAAAAAAGGAAGTCACAGGGAATTACGTACAATGTATTACATTTTTACAAAGTTCAAAGATAAATAAAGATATATACTGCATTATTAAGGATACAATTATGGATATTGTGCATATGCAGTTATGGATGTTATGAAAGCAAGACAGGCAGGAAAGGGTTTATCACATGTTGGGAGACAGTCAGCAAGTCTGTTTGCCAGAAAGCACATGTCAGGGTGCAGCTGGAGATAAAGGTAGTGGGGTAAGGAAGGTGGTTCATTGGTGGGTGTCTTTGAAACCAATCTTCAATTTTACTCTAATATGGAAAGCAAAGGGCAGCGAGCTTGTGAGAAAGAACGCGACAGGATGGAAATATATGGAAGGGAATCACTCCGCCTGGGAGGGGAAGGAGGCTTTGGGGCAAAGTTCCCTCGCAGCGGGTAGCACTGGGAGGTTCCCTCCCTTTTAGGGAGCCTCCTTTCTGCTCTGTTCCTTTATCAGGGGCGGACAGGCAGGGTGTGGCTGGTTGGTGTATAGGAAGGAGGCAGCTAGAGGGGAGTGTGTGGGGCAGGAGAAGCCCCTGGCTGAGGGCTGAGGGCTGAGGGCTGAGGGTTGAGGCCTGAGGCCTGAGGCCCGAGGGCTGAGGGCTGAGAATAAAAGATGAACTCTTCCCAGGCTCACCTCAGCCCTACCTGATGCTCCTGCCTGAAGCCTGATCTCCGTGGATGGACGGAGGGAGCGTTCCCAGCTTGGAGACTCCAGGTCTGCTGGTGAGGGACAAAGGGCCCCTGCTTCCAAAGGTGGTGAGTCCTCCCTCTCTCTCCTCTTCATTCTCCTTAGTCCTTTGACTTTTTCGGGATCCTCAAGTTTGTTGGAGAAACTGTCCCCTTTCTCCTTACTCACAAGTACATTTTAGAAGACAAAATGGGGCAAGTGGAGATAAGTATAAAAGG
This sequence comes from Puma concolor, assembly GCF_028749965.1. Taxonomy (NCBI): domain Eukaryota; kingdom Metazoa; phylum Chordata; class Mammalia; order Carnivora; family Felidae; genus Puma; species Puma concolor. The sequence goes on from NC_141674.1 coordinate 33,529,128, forward strand.
ATGAGGGACAAGGGGGCTGGATGGGTTTTGTCTAAAGATTCTCACTGAAAAAAAAAAAAAAAAGACTCTCACTGAAGTAATAGTGTTATCATTATTATTACAGCTGTCATGTATTTAGTCCTTCTTATTAGCCAGGTCCTATGCTCTGTGCATCTAGACCAATCATTTGTAGATTTGAGGAGTCTTCTTAGCCTGCTTGGGGTTGTCAAGGGAACTTCCAGTGCGTGGTTTTTTGTGTTTGTTTGTTTTGTTTTTTCTGATTTAGAAGGTTTTGAAATTAAACTCTTTAAAACTTAAACGTAAAATAAATAAAGAAATAAATAAAACTTAAACGTAAATGGGTGCCCGGGGACAACATATTTCCAACATGTGTAGTAGAAAGAAAATTGTTGCTATGTGAAGAATTTTGCAAACCGTTAAAGAGACAGATGCCCACATAAAAAAGTGGGCAAAGTATTTAGATAACTGACAAAGTCCAAATAATAAGTAATCAAAAAAAAATAAATTAAAACAAAACACCATTAATTCTTTTAAAAGAGATACCATTTGGGGTACTTGGATGGCTCAGTCAGTTCAGTGCCCGACTTCAGCTCACGGTTCATGGGTTTGGGCCCCGTGTGGGGCGCTGTGCTGACAGCTCAGAGCCTGAAGCCCGTTTCAGATTCTGTGTCTCCCTCTCTCTCTCTCTGCCCCTCACGCACTCACACCCTGTCTCTCTGTCTCTCAAAGTATGAATAAAAACATTAACAAATCTTTTACATAAATAAAAAATAAAAGAGATAACATTTTGCTACTCATTAAAATAACAAAGATTCTGTTAAAAACATGAAGCCATGTGATGGCAATCTTGTGGGGAAACAAGCAATTTCCTCACTTAGGTAAATTGATATGACCTTTCTAGAAGGCAATTTGGCAGTGCAAATTAAAAGTCTCTATTTTATTTTTTTTATTTTTTATTTTTTTTTTAATTTTTTTTTCAACGTTTATTTATTTTTGGGACAGAGAGAGACAGAGCATGAACGGGGGAGGGGCAGAGAGAGAGGGAGACACAGAATCGGAAACAGGCTCCAGGCTCCGAGCCATCAGCCCAGAGCCTGACGCGGGGCTCGAACTCACGGACTGCGAGATCGTGACCTGGCTGAAGTCGGACGCTTAACCGACTGCGCCACCCAGGCGCCCCAAAAGTCTCTATTTTAAAGATGGGAACCTCGAGGCCTAAGAATTTAAGTGACTTGCTTAAAGTTACAAAGTCAACAGTTAGGGACTAAACCAAGATTAGGGCTCAGACTTCTAACTCTGGCCCTCCAGGTCTTATCTGGTAGCGATGCTTAATACAGCAATGTGTTGGAAAACAACCTAAATATCCTACAATATAGATTTACTTTAAAAATTCTCGAATATCCATGATATCCGTGGCACATAAGTCATTAAAAGAATATTTGATGGTATGGGAAAATGCGCATAATGTAGTGGTTAGGGAACATGACAGATATCAGCAGCATATATGGTATGGTCCAATTTTTAAAAAAAAGTTATATACATGCATGGGAAAAAATTTGACGAAACATACCTCTGGGTGGAGAGATTTCAGATGATTTAAAAGTTTTAGGGGCACCTAAGTGGCTCAATCGGTTGAGCATCGACTTTGGCTCAAGTCATGATCTCATGGTTTGTGAGTTCAAGCCCCACATTGGGCTCTCTGCTGTCGGTGCAGGGTCTGCTTCGGATCCTCTGTCCCCCTCTCTGCCCCTCCCACATTCGCCCTTGCTCTCTCTCTCTCTCTTGAAAATAACATTAAAAAAAAATGTACACTTAAAAAATAAATTTAAAAATTTTACCTATTTTTTTGATAATTTCCAGATTTTCTACGGGATAGAAAAAGCAATATATTTTATTTAATAAAAACTTTTTAAAAATGGCTGAAATGCCATGGGGCTCTTCTGGATGTGAGCTGGAGCTGGCTGACTGGCAGGTGACTGGCAGGGCAGGAAACACTCATCCCAGAGGGCAAGTGTGAGGGGCTCACAGAGTCTAAGAGAATTTATAGCCACGACCAGGGAAGATAGGAAAGATGGCTTTTAGTTCCTTGAAGTTGGATAAGTACAAAGCAAAAGTTAAAGTTCAGGTATAGGAATGAAAAAATACCTGATTAGATTAACAATGTGTTTGGGGGACCTGCTGTACTATGGGGGGACTCATAGCAGAGGTAGTACCCAGAGAGCCAGTGATGGAAGATTCCCACATACTGTCTGTTCACCCTTTTATACTTTCAGTCTTTTTCTTCTACCCTGTCCCCCTTCTACCATCTTTTGTTTCTCCTCCCGATCTTACTTAGGTTTCTTCTCCCCATCTGACTTGGAAACGTACATTGAATACCCTGGTTCTCCTTCAGCACTGCTCTGCCCTCTGAAGGCTCTCAAAATTACAATCTGACTAATCCTGCTCTTCGTAATTTTGTAAATGTAGGCATCAAGTTTCCAAATTAAGTTATTTCTAGCAAAGAATTGCAAGACAAACACTCGATATATAATTTTTCCTTTTTATAGTATACTGGAGTTAGAAAAGCTCCATCTATGGGCACCTGGGTGGCTCAGTCGGTTAAGAAAAGCTCCATCTAATCAAAATCCCTTAATAAGTGAATTTATTTTTTGCTAAATTTAGTCTTGTGTTATGTCTTTTTATTATTTTATTATGCTTTATTAATAAGTTAGGAAATAGAGATGAGAAAAAATTGTCTATATTTCCAACACCTTAATTAATTTTAATGTTTTTAATGTTTATTTATTTTTGAGAGAGACAGAGTGTAAGTGGGGAAGGGTCAGAGAGAGAGGGAGACACAGAATCTGAAGCAGGCTCCAGGCTCTGAGCTGTCAACACAGGGTTTGAACTCACGAACTGTGAGATCATGACCTGTGCCAAAGTTGGATGCTTAACTGACTGAGCCACGCACGTGCCCCACCAACACCTTAATTATCAATATTCATATTTTATAGGACTTCCTGTCAACTCCTTTCTTACACACTCTTTAGTTATAATCATTGTAAATATGTTATTTTGTATTTTGATTTTAACACATCATTATTAGTTTGAAGCTAATCATTTGAAACACAGGCTTGATGAACCATAATTTGCTTAGTCATTTCCTTATTGATGTACCTATAGATAGTCCAATTTTTCACTTTTATAAACATACTGCTGAGATCATGTGACCTTTTATATTTAAGATTCTTTTCTTAGAGTAGATTTCCAGAATATTTCTTACTGAATCAAAGGCAAATACATTTCTGTTTTTTAATGTTTTATTTATTTTTGAGAGACAGAGAGAGATAGAGTGTGAGTGGGGGAGGGGCAGAGAGAGAGGGAGACACAGAATCGGAAGCAAGCTCCAGGTTCTGAGCTGTCAGCACAGAGCCCAATGTGGGGCTCGAACTCACGAACTGCAAGATCATGACCTGAGCTGAAGGTGGATGCTTAACCGACTGAGCTATCCAGGCGCCCCCAAGTAACGTTTCTTTACCTCTTGTTCCTTCCCAACTTACAATGAATTCAGCAAATGTAAGTGAATCTCCTATTTTCAAGACAGGAGACTCAGGGCCTAAGAGTTTAAGTGATTTGCTCAAAGTTATAGAGTCACGTAGTCAGTTAGGGACCAAGACAAGACAGAAACCAAGGCATCTGACTCCAGCCCTCAGTTCGCTAGGTCTACTAGCTTTTCTTTTACCATTTGGCTTTATTTAGCCTTAGATTCTTGGGAATTTTCCCATTGGCTTACTCTTTGCTCTTCTCAGATGAGATTATGCATGAAAGTCACATCTTTAATAAAAAAAGCTAAGACCTCACATTACACTTGTCACCCTCTACCCAACAACAGAATACACACTTAAAAAAAAAGACACATGAAATATGTGTCTCCTTTGCCTAACTTCTCTATTCAGTTTCTGAGTAGCTGGTAACCTGTGGGAAAGTGGGTGGGATGGGGGGGGGGGGGGAATGTCCTAATTGTCATCCTAACCTCAGTGTGTCCTAGTGCTGTGTTGCCATTTGCAACCCTAGGGGATTAGAGATGGATATTACATGCGTCATGACTGAAAAACAAAAACAAAGAAACAAAAACAACCCTAAAGCAGTGTGCTGTTTGCCATGAGAGAAACAGAACTGGAAATTCGCTCAAAGCTTAAGTCCATCCTCCGTTTTTCCTCCTCCCTTTGATGGCCCCCCCTCCGCCAAGTCTCTTTTTGCTCTATTCCAAGACCTTCCGGGACCTGACCTGAGGACTTCTACAAAAACCCTCCTCTTTAGAAAGGATTTGAAATCTTGGGGAGAATTCAAGAGACATTATCTCTTCCCTGGAGTGTTTTTTTACCTTTAAACTTCATCCCCGGTTGTGGCATGAAAAGGTTTGGTTCCCGCTAAAGGAATTTCAGGCAGTCGCAAGTAGGTGGGGAGAGTTTTATAGCAGGGAATCCTCTAGGGTGTCCTTTTGGTTAATGCGCAAGGTGCATTTAGTAATAACTAAACTGTGGTTAATGCACAAGGTGATTTAGTAATAACAACTACAGCACTTTTATTGAGCACTTTTTCTGCTGGGCATTTGCGGCAAGTGCTTTCCATGCATTATCTCCTTGCATCTGGGAAGAAGCTCCCCCCTTTATAGATTAAGCACTGGAGGCCCACAGATTTTAAACAATATTCCCAGGGGGCGCCTGGGTGTCGCAGTCGGTTAAGCGTCCGACTTCAGCCAGGTCACGATCTCGCGGTCCGTGAGTTCGAGCCCCGCGTCGGGCTCTGGGCTGATGGCTCGGAGCCTGGAGCCTGTTTCCGATTCTGTGTCTCCCTCTCTCTCTGCCCCTCCCCCGTTCATGCTCTGTCTCTCTCTGTCCCAAAAAAAAAAAAAAAAAAAAAAAAAAACAACAACAACAAAAAAACGTTAAACAATATTCCCAGGGACACGGAGCTAGTACATGAATGGAGCTAAGACTTGAATCCACTGTGCATGGAAGAGCAACTGTGGAAGGGCCAGCAACAGGCCCTTGCCAAGCCTGGCTTGAGACACTAAATGCTAGAAGAAGCCTATATTCTGGTGTGCACCTGGTTAGTTCCGGGTGTAAGTTCTTGTTTCTCCAGACCCCTGCCTATGCCTTCGAAATCACACTCAGTGTCTTAGCCTCCCTGTCACCATGGCCCTCAGTCACGGCTTCCATGTTGAGCACTTACCTCCTCCAATCCTCACAATAATCCTGCAAGGAGGCACAGTTATTATACCCATTTTAAAGATGGAGAAGCAGAGCCTCAGTCACAAGGTTATTCAGAGAAGTTAAGTCACGAGTTTCCACGGAGGTAAGTAGCCAAGCTGGGCTGTGGGATTCCAGAGTGCTTGCTGTGCGTCTCGTGCCTGCGCCCCCACCTCCTCCATTGTCCCCGTTCCCTCATCAAGCTCACCAGCCATTTCTGGTGTCTCCCTGTGTCTGTCCTCCTAGTTCGGATGGAGATGGCAGGCTTCTCGGGCGCCTGGCTCTCCGGCTGTCTCGTGGCACTCGTGTTCCTCTGCCTGCCCACGCGTGTGTCAGGTAGGAGTTTGTGAACCTCTTCCCGTGTCCGGGACGTCTGCGAAGGAGACCCAAGCGCAAGGGGGCCTTATTTCTTCTCGCGTTCACTTCTCCCCCCCCCCCCCCCTCGCCCCCCCCAGTCCTCTCCCAGGCCCTTCCCAGGCCCTGCCCTTCCCCAAGACGTCCCCTTCGTCCATGGCACAGCTCCTGCGCTCCCATCCCTCCCAGACGCCCTTGTCCCTTTTTTGTCCGCACCGCACAGGGGACACCGGCAACTTCCACCTGGCCCCGCTAGGGGGCACAGCCGAGCTGCCCTGCCCGCTCGCCCTGTGGCCGGTCACCGTGCCCACCGCGGTGACGTGGCTGCGGTCCCCACACCCGGACCGCTCCCAGGCGGTGCACGTGTTCCGGGACGGGAAAGACCGGGAGGAAGGCGTGATGCCGGAGTACAAGGGGCGAACGGCCATGCGGAGGGACGCCCGAGAGGGGAGCGTCAGCCTGGAGATCCGCCAGGTCCGGCTGGAGGACCGAGGGCAGTACCGATGCCAGGTCCAGATCGGAAACCTGACTCGAGAGGGCACCGTGACCCTGCAGGTGGCTGGTTAGTCATTGTCCAAGGGGGACCGAGGTGCCCCCAAGATCTGAATCGTGGGGTGCAGTTACCCTAGGGGCGGATTGGAGAAGGTATGAGGATGAAGCCAGAGACTGTCTCACCCCGTGGGGAGGAGGATGAAGGTGGGGAGAGGGTGGGCATGCACGTGCCGTGAGCAGCCCCTGCTGCCCCCCACCCCGGAGACCGTGGGAGGGGGGGAGGGCTCCCGCGGGGACCGCGCCCCGACGGCCAGGCGTCTCTGTTCCCTGTCCCCCTCGCAGTTGTAGGCTCCGACCCTTACATCCACGTGAAGGGCTACGACGCTGGATGGATCCAGCTGGTGTGCAGGTCGGCGGGATGGTTCCCAAAGCCTTGGGCCGAGTGGAGAGACCCTCAGGGCAGGGTGCTTCTATCGCTGTCGGAGGCCCATTCCCTGGAAGCTGGGCTCTTCCGGACAGCGGTGTCCAGCAGAGTCAGGGACAGCACGCTGGGGAACGTGTCCTGCACCTTCCGCAACTTGGCCCTTGGCCAAGAGAAGACGGCAGCCATGGTCATAGCAGGTAAAGGCTGGGGCCGTAAATGGGCTTGAAGCCCCTGGTGAAAACTCCTACCTTAGTGGAAACCTTATAAAGAATTTTCACATTTTTTTAAATTCTAAGAGTAACACATGTTTGCAGTAGAAAACTTGAAAAAAAAACGAGGAACATTTTAAAGAAACCAACAAATGGCCTATAATGTCATAAATTAGAGAGAACTGCTGCTAACATTAAAAACAATTATATATTTTGAGAGAGAGAGAGAGCACAAGCAGGGGGAGGGGGTGAGGGAGAGGAGAGAGAGAAACCCAAGCAGGCTCCATGCTGTCAGCACAGAGCCCGATGTGGGGCTGGATCCCAGGAACCATGAGATCATGACCTGAGCAGAAATCAAGAGCCCAACGCTTAAGAGACTGAGCCACCCCAGGGGCCCTGGGGCATTTCTTTCAAGACTGTCTTGTGTGCGTGTATCTCTGAGTGCCTATGTCTTTGCACGTATGTAATTTTCTACCTGGTGTCTTCTTCCTTTCCACTTCTAATGTCATGAGCATTTTCCACCCATGTCCTTCAGTAGTTCTCTGCAACGTGATCTTTAAGGGCTACATAGTACTTCATTGTGTGGTTATAGCTGAATAAAATTAATCGAAGCCCTATTTCTGGACATCTGGATGGTTTCTAATTTTTTCTCCTATTATAATGAGAGGTGCAGTGGACACCTTTGCACAAATTTTGGCAAGTGACTTTGATTATTTTCTTAGAATGTGTTTCTAGAAGTAGAATTAAGGGGTTAAAGGGGTATGAACCTTTTAAAGATCCTTGAGACATGGAGGCCATGTGGCAGAGCAGAGTGGTTTTAGAGCCCAGAAAGATAGACTGTGGCCTGGGGTCCCGAGTAAGCAAGGGTCATGACCTCTGCCCCCTCCCTTCTCTTACTACTGCTACTGCCTCTCACTGAGTGCTAAGTGCTTTACCTGCCTATCCCTTTCTTTATTTAAACAAAAATTTTTAATGTTTATTTATTTTTGAGAGAATGAGAGAGAGAGAGAGGGATCTGGGGAGGGGCAGAAAGAGAGGGAGACACAGAATCTGAAGCAGGCTCCAGGCTGAGTTGTCAGCACAGAGCCCAGTGCAGGGCTCAAACTCACAAACTGCAAGATCATGACCTGAGCCGAAGTTGGAGGCTTAACCGACTGAGCCACCCAGATGCCCCTATTTATTTATTGTTTAATTTTTTTAAGTTTATTTATTTTGAGAGAGAGAGAGAGAGAGAGAGAGAGAGAGCAGGGGAGGGGCAGAGAGAGAGGGAGAGAAATAATCCCAAGCAGGCTCTGCCCTGTCAGCACAGAGCTCGATGCAGAGCTGGAACTCAGGAACCGTGAGATCATGACCTGAGCCAAAACCAAGAGTCAAATGCTTAACTGACTGAGCCACCCAGGTGCCCCATGATCCTTTTAAATCTCCCAACAACCCAGTGGAACAAGGATTATTATCATCTCTATTTTACAGATGGTAAGCCAGGCTTGGGGAGGCTCAGTCTCTCGCTCAGGGTCACATAATGTTGAGTGAGTTCTCGCATCCAGCCTAGGCTCTCCACCACTTGTCACGGAGCCTCTTCTGCTCTTTTTTTCTTCTTTCCTTTCTCCTTTCTTCCTGGCTAGGCTGTAGTCTACTGCTGTAGCACCCCAGAATCTGTTCTGCCCCTGCTGCTAGGGCTCAGGGCAAAGATGTCACTGACTGTTGTTTCACTTGACAAGGAGGCAGGTGGGTACTCATGAGAAGAGTGGAGGTGGCCCCTGAGGAAGTACCTCCTATCCTCCAAAGTCCCCAGATAATGGTTTCATATAAGGCAGCACGAGGTTGTGGTTGAAAAGCTGAGTTTAACCCACTGTCTTTGGGCGGAAGCATCAACACCACTCCTAAGAGTCGAGCATCTCACTTTAAAGTTGTCCCCAGGTCATCCAGGGTTGGAGTTACTGAGAGAAGCAAAGACACTCACCTGTCTTGGCCGGAGGTCTCTCCCTAAACTTGATGGAGATGGTTGGGATGTGCCTGAGCCGCCTGCCATCTGAAGTGGGGCCCTTTGAGGGTGGTCATTGGCGGTTTCTGTTTCAGCCCCATCTCCAGGGAAGATCTCCTCCTCAGCAATGGCTCTTGCTGTGATCCTGCCTTTCCTGGGGCTTCTCATCATGGCAGGCGTTTGCCTCATTTGGAAGCAAAAAAGATCCAAAGGTAACTAAGTGGTAAGGGAGTCTCAGCCGAGACTGAGAAGTGGGACTGAGGCTTCTCTAGGAAATGGCCGGGAGGAAGTAGATGTGGACATGAGTTTTCCCTAGGTTGCAGACCCTGCAAGCTGGCTGAGAGCAAACTGGTAGAGCCATGCTGGGGGACTCACATTGCAGAGAGGGTCAAAGAAACTGCAGAAAACTCCTGGGCAGAGCTGTGAATTCTCATCTTCTGATAAATTAGGAAAATACTGATCATGCCAGTCTTCTAATTAATGAAGAAATGCAGTGCTATCCATTAGATAAAACCCCTGTGAATGTGGTTGAATTTCATAGGATCTCGGGGTCACAAAGGATCCTGAAAGTCGTATAAGCCAACACTCCTTTCCCCATCTGATGGTTTGAAGATCCTCTAATCCTTTCAAATAGTCTCACACCCACAGGGACGAGGAGCAAAGTCCTACTCAGGCACCTTGCGTGGGCCATCTTTGGACAACCCTGCCTACTAGAAAAAGTCCTTCCTTTAACTGAGCTGACACATCTTTCTTTCTTCCAGAGAATCTTCTCTATGAACAGGTGGTGGAGGTAGGTAAGTGTCTTGAGCTTGGTGGGGATGTTACTGTGTTTTATTGGTTTTGTGCTCCCAATGACCACTGGTTTAAATTGTGCACCTGAAAGTCCCAACATCTGATGTCCTGGTGGCAGGGGTGGTGGGGGGTCTATACCTGCCATTTCCAGTTTTTGCAGACTCTTAGTTGTCACAGCTTGCCTTCCAGTATGTTTGGTGGTTTTTGTATGTGAACTCATTCCTTGGTCTTGCTCTCCACTCCTGTGGGAGTCATGTAGATCTAATGTGGGGGAAGCTTTTATTCGTTCAACAATTAGTAATTGTCTCCGAAGCACCCCAGACCATACTGGAGGCTGGGGACACAATGGCGAGTAAAAACACACACAGTCTGTGCCTTCTTGGGGCGTTCAGTCTAATCAAGGAAGCATATATGAATGAAATGATTATACAAACAAATTGTGCACAGATGCCACAAGAGGGAGTTCTAAGGGTTGTAAAGACTGTAACCAGGAGGAACCAACCAAGCTTCAGGGACAGGAGAGGGGGGCCCTGAGGAAGTGATGCGTGATCTGGAAGACAGGCGGTCTGGAGGGAAGAGGGAATAGAAAACCATGTGCAGCAGAAGGAACAGCATGTGAAAGAAACACAGTGTGGAAACGAGGCCAAAGATGACAGCGGATGAGGCTGTGGACTTGGCAGGGGTCAGCCCAGGTGACGCCCTGTAGATCACGTGAAGGGTTTTGGTCTTTCCTATCAGAGCAGTGGTAAAGCAGTGAACCGGGCAATCTTGGCCAGAATTGTGCTTCGAGAAGCTCTCTCCGGCTGCAGTGTTGAGAAAGGACCAGAGGGAGCAATGGGACAAGATGTGGGGGCAGGTTGGGGGGCACCACTTCTGTCATCCAGATGAGAGATGGTGAGGGCCTGGGTCAGGGAGGTGGAGGTGGAGATAGGGAGGTTCAAGAGCAGGTGAACTCAATAGGCATCGGGGACCTTCAGAGTAACAGCACAGAATCTCATTTACTTTTCTTTCTCTAGAAAATCTTCTCTCAGACCACGCAAAAGAAAAAGGTAATTATATGTGTAGAATAAAGAGTAGGGAACAAATAACAAAGTATATATTCTTTCTATTGCTACATGAATGCTGACAGTCTATGATACATACTTTATACACACACACACACACACACATTTTCCATTAATATTATTGGAATTCACTTTCCAGTATCAAGGGCTTATAGGGCCGGTGGCCATGGTGAGGGGGTGCACTTGATCAGCATTCACGGGTCTGGATTGGCCTGAGGTCCCTTCACCAGCCTTTCTGTCAATCACTGAAAAAGAAGGTCTGTTTACTATTTAGAAAGGTGTTGTTATGGTCATGTGGGGTGTATGAAAAATCTGAGGAATCCATACAACTTTTGCACCGAGAGAGGCGGTATCATACGATGGGAGGGCCACGGGCTCTGGAGTCAGCGACTGGGTCAGTGATACCTGGCTCAGATCTCTGCTCTGCCGCTTACCGGCCTTAGACAAGGCACTTAACTGCTCTGAGCTTCAGTTTTCTCGTCTGTAAAATGGGGACAGCAAGTCCCCTCACCTGATTGTTTTCAGGACTCAACTAGACAAAACTTCTTATTACAAAGCCTGGTACTCCTTCTTCTTCCTGCCATTTCATCTTCATTAATCGAGTGTCTGCTGTAAGCCACTGAGCATAAAAGCTAGACACTCAGGACACAAACAAACAGGGGCTATGCCCTTGAGGTCTTGCTGGGAAGACAAGTCACTGGACCAGAAATGGCTCTGGGTGCACCGATTTCAGCATCTCCTCTCCTCCCTGCTTACATCTCCTCCAAGGTGATGGAAGTGTGGGTGCGTGCACAACTCAGGGATGCTATGGCTGCTCTGTTCAAGAGCGGAAGGAACGGTGGTGTAGTGGGGCTGACCTCTGACTGGGAGCCAGACAGATGTGGGTTGGAATCCTGCCTCCTCGGCCACTTACTAGCCTGGTCACCTGGGCAAATTTCCACCTCCCTCTGAGCCTCAGACAACTACTCTATAAAATGGGGATACTAATTGTATGCACCTCACATGGTGGAGGGGGTTCAGTGCCCACCTCGTTATGAGAACAGGACACAATAAATGGAGACTGTTAGTAGTGGGAATAGTAAAAATCAACCATAAGCTCCTTGGGGGCTGTATCGTATTCGGTTTCACTGCCCAAGTGCCTAATGCCTAACACATGCCCCGCCCTTAGCACAGGGCCTGGCAGTGAACTCGAACGTGTAACTTTAGTTGTCTGGCAAGGCCAGTGCTAGGAGAAAATGTGGGCTGGATGGCGCCTCCAGAAAAGCCACAAGCACAGTAGTCTCAGGAGCTTACAGTTTATGTCCCGAGACCTGGGATCTCCAAATTTACCAATCTCTCTGCAGTTCTTCAGCGGAGTTACTGTCGAGAACAATACGAGCCAACAAGCCAATGCTATAGGCCTCCCACTGGACACCATAGCTATTATAAACAGTAGGTTATAGAAGGAGAGCAAGGGACACACCCGTGTACACACAGTCACAAACGTACAGAAACAGACAGAAAGAGAAAAGGAGCCGGGCAAAAAGGGAAGAGAAGGGAGAAACCGAAGTTCTGGGCAGCCTGGGTCACTGGGGAAAGTGGCGCTGCCAGGTTCACGGGTCTGAGCTTTGAGAGATGTGACTGGATTAGGGGCCGACAGGATGGTCATCGCCCCCTTCACTGTAGGGGACGGAGCCATGAGCCTTCCCGCGTGCGTCCCAGGGATAAAGTGGCCACATGTGTTCACTTGTGCCTTTTTCTGTTTGTTTGTTTTAGGAAGGCTCCATAAAGTGCTCAGTAAGTTCCGCTCCTCACCTGTGGCGCAAACCTCCTTCTGCTGACATCTTTGCTCTAGGATGAGTGTCTCAGTTTCACTCGTTGGGGCAGAAGAGGGGGGCAAGGATACTTGAGACCCTGGGGGCTGGGGATATACTGGCTCCCACAGCCCTCTTTTCTCAACTATTCCCTGTTCCTCTTTCCCGCATAACTGTTATCTGGTCTCTATGCGGGAACCGTTTTACCGGGAAGAGCTGTACCTCCCAAAGGGGAAGCCGCCTGGAAGACCCCCTTTGATCACCTAGGGGGGACATTCCTTTAGGTGTGATCCAAAGCATGTGCGTCCTCTTTAAAGTGAACGTGTGGAGAAGTGGGTCTCCCCCACTTCACAAACGAGAACCTCTTTATAACAAAAAAGTCTTCAGGCACATGACATGTCTATTTTATTTTACACTGAGGAAACATACAGAAGAAAATCTAGTGGAAATTCGGTGGTAGTTTCAAGTGAACTGAAATTTTAGGCTTCTCCCGCAACATCTACAAATGTTGATGTTGTCGTGACCTGTGTGTAGAAGATGTGTTATTACTTGGTCTGCCGGGAAGTTGTGGGGGCCGCAGGAATTTGGTGACCCTCTGCGGTGTCTCTGGGGCGCGCTGGCCCACGGCTGGGGGCCCGCTGCTCTTGCCGGCCCTGTCACCGGGGAAGCTCAGGGCATTGCTCCCCAGGATCTCATGTGGGGGTGTGGTTGGGATGGGACCGCAGCATTCTGGGCAGGTCGACGCCCTTGTTCTGATTGGTCCAACTGTGTTTCTTCTTTAGAGACCCTCCGGAATGAACTGAGTAAGTGTCCCATGTGCTTATAACTCCTGTATCACCTTGTCTCCTGTGGATTCTGTGTTTCCAGTGATAGCTCACCCCCTGGTTTCTTCTTTTATTAGAGTTGAAGAGAGCTGCAGCGAACTCAGGTGAGGTACACTTTCCCTGCATTTGACCCCCAAGCCCCAAGACTTCCCCGTTTCTCTGTCCTTAAACTCAGGCATCCCCTTTACGTCTTCCAGGCTGGAGGAGGGCCCGGCTGCACTTTGGTAAGTCACACCAGCCAAATCATCCACATTTCAGAGCCCATTGCTCTGGTCCTGAGGAATTCAGACTGTCATTTAGAACTTTGTAAAAATCAAATCTGATTATCTGCTTATCAGTTTTGAAAAATCTTTGTGATTTTGGGGTTCACATTTAGAGTTAGGAAGTCTCCCCTCTTTGTTTTGATCTTCCTATGAGTTCTCTATGAGTTTTGAGATTTATCTTAGGTTTGTTGGTTATTCACATTTCATCTTTGTGACTTGTCTGCTCCTGTCCTGTTCTGGCTACTTTTTTTTTTTTTTTTTTTAATGCTTATTTATTTTGAGAAAGAGAGACAGAGTGCCAGTGGGGAAGGGGCAGAGAGAGAGGGAGACACAGAATCCGAAGCAGGCTCCAGGCTCTGAGCTTTCAGCACAGATCCCAGAATGGGGCTCGAACTCATGAACCATGAGATCGTGACCTGAGCCGAAGTCGGACGCTTAACCGAATGAGCCCCCCAGGCGCCCCTGTTCTGCCTACTTTTTGATTTGTGAGGATATTATTTCTATATAAAGCATACTAGTTCTTTGTCATGTTTTTCACAAATTATTTTTCTTTTATTTTTCTGACATTTTCTATGTCAGACTTTCTGACTTTTATTTTTCTGACATTTTCTATTTTTCTGACATTTTCATTTTACTTTCCCTATAATATTATTTTTTTATGTATGAACATTTTGTTTTTTATGGAGTCAAATTTATTCATCTTTTCCTGTATTGTCTCTTCCATGCTTTCAAGTTGGGGAGGTCCTTCCTATCCCACAGCTGGGCCAACAGCCAGTGCTCTTGTCTCTTTCCACACCCCTACCACATCCTTCTTTCTCTGATGACCAGTTTTCTTGGGGCGTGGTGATTGAGACTCTCAGAGAAGTGAATGGGTGACGCAGCAGCTCCAACAACGCGGACTACACAAAAGTTTCGCAGGCTCATCCTAAAAGATTTGCACATCTCTTTTCATTTTATTCCGAAATAGCTTGCGATCTGTTGCTGCTGTTTTAACGAGACCTGTTATTTTCACTGCTTTGTAGTCCGTATCAGTTTTCCAGCTGCTCATCCCCCTTCTATCCACATGTCTTCCTTCAGGCAGGTCTAATAGAATCGGTGAGTTGGCACTTAAGAGAACATCAGGTCACCTTGGTTGGCACTCCAGGAGCTCACAAACTCTTCTGACATTCGAGGTCCGGCTTCCTCCCACCACCTTGACTGAGTACAGATTTCACGGATTTACTCTCCAAGAAGAGCCTGTTTTCTGTACTTGGTGAAGGAGAGAGGCTCACTGTGACCCTTATAATCCACAATTTTAAGGAAGAATCCTTTTGAATCCTTTTCTCTATACTAACATTTAGCTATAGTAATTATAAGCAATAATTTTATTTTTTTTAATGTTTACTTATTTTTGAGAGACAGAGGGAGACAGATGATGAGCAGGGGAGGGGAAGAGAGAGAGGGAGACACAGAATCTGAAGCAGGCTCTGGGCTCTGAGCTGGCAGCACAGAGCCCGATGTGGGGCTTGAACCCACGAACTGTGAGATCATGACCTGAGACGAAGTCAGATGCTTAACCGACAGAGCCACCCAGGTGCCCCATTTTAGCTACCAAAATGAGCATCACACCCTCACTGTGTGAACTCGGCACTATCTCCTGCATTAGTTCCTCAAATCTGTACAACAGCCCTATTCCCATTTTACAGAGGAAGCAACTAAAGTTGGGAGATAAACAACAAGCCCAAGATCACATAACCAGCGAGTGGCAGAGCTGGGACATCCTAGCTGGCTACTGGATCTAACATCAAAGCCCATGTTTATTATCATACATTAGATTCCTTTGGAACATCGAAGACAAAGGCAGTATTTCCTAAGGATTAAGGCAGCTTCACAGATGATGAAATACTTTTTCCTCTTTTACGTAATACACCGCCAACAGACCTGGGGGACTGGAAGACAGTTTTCTTTGGTTTTAGTACTTATAGGGGAGGGAGAACCATGGACTCAAATAGACCAATGACAGTGGTCACAGCCTAGGGATTATCTTTCCCTCCAAAGCTACCCAAAGATCCCAAAGATCTCAGGGGATCTGAGACCTTGTCTTCCCCAGCCTCACCTGTTGGTGACTCTCTGCAGTGGCAGTGACCCTGGACCCGGACACAGCACATCCCAAACTCATGCTGTCTGAGGACCGGAGACGTGTGAAACTTGGAGAAAGAAAGCAGCCTGTGCCCGACGGCCCCCAGAGATTTGACTTTGTCGTCAGCGTCCTGGGAGCTGAGTACTTCACGGCGGGCTGTCACTACTGGGAGGTGTTCGTGGGAGACAAGACCAAATGGGCCCTGGGGGTGTGTAGCGAGTCCGTGGGCAGGAAGGGCAAGGTCACCGCCACGCCGGCCAATGGACACTGGCTTGTAAGACAGAGTAGTGAGAAGAAGTATGAAGCTCTCACATCCCCACAGACCATCCTGCGCCTGAAAGAGCCGCCACGGTGTGTGGGGGTTTTCCTAGACTATGAAGCTGGAGTCATTTCCTTCTACAATGTGACCAGCAGATCCCACATTTTTACTTTCACCCACAGTTTCTCTGGCCCCCTTCGCCCTTTCTTCGAGCCTTGCCTTCATGATGGAGGGAAAAATACAGCGCCTCTAATCATTTGCTCGGAACTCCAGAAATCAGAGCCATCAACTGTCCCCAAGGCAGAAGAAAAAGGCCAGGCTAATGGAGACGTGGCCATGAAGGTGGACCCTTCCTTACTCCCCCCTCAAGCACCGGAGCCTTCCCCACTCAGGGATATGATCCTGCCCTGGCCTTCTGACATTGGCCCTGCCCTTCAGGGGCTCAAAGTTCCTTCTTTTTAGGGCTGTGCCTCATTATCTGCCCCCCTGAAGGTCCGGCACCGGGCCCTGCATTTTAGGCTCCTGGCCCAACACCTGATTCTGAAACATCTCATCTCCTTTCCCCAAATCTAAACCTTGTGATTTCTGTTCAAATCACCTTCCTCCCAGGGCTCAGTTCTAAACTCTGTCATCCTTCTGGGGACTTAAAGTTCCCACTGCCCTGGAAGAATTCTTGAAAACCAGACGAACAATCACATTAAGTTTAGGTGGTGATGGTGAATGTGTGTCACCAAGATACAGGTGTTCTCTACTCGAGGGGCTATTTATAGAGGAACTTCACTCTACTTCAGCTTGCTCTTGACCTCTTAGTCATGAAGTTATGGTGCCCAGTCCCTGACTTTTCTCTGATCCCCTCCAGAATGGCGTTTCTTCTTTTCTCAGGGCAGGCCTCTAGCTCCCAAAGTCAGCTTTTTAAAAGTAAACATTTTTTGGGTCACACACTCTTCCTTCTTTCTTCTGGAACAGGGGGTAGGTCAGCTAGAGGGGTAAAACAGGCCATCCTTTCTTTTCTATTTCCTTGATGCTTTTTTGCAGCATAGTGTCCTGACATCCAGAGCTAATGTACATGTTTTCAAAGCTAACTTACCTATTGATGATAACCAGGTATAAGAATTTTAAATGAGGTAGCTATAATCCCCAAAAGACTGCAGAGTACAATCATGGAGCTGGGACACACAGCTTCAAACACAGCAGCCCAGCTGTGCGTGTGACCTTGAAAAAACAGCCATGGATGAGTTCGTCTGTTACCCTGGCCCTTTTGAATCTCCTCCCGGGATTTAGAGAGGCCCAGCCAGAAAAACGGTAGTTTTAACTACAAAGGTAGAGGCATTTTTTTTTCCTATAAGACCATCATTCTGGTAGACTTGACTACTTGTGTGGCAAACAGCTTCTTAGGTCAGAGAGTATTGATTTCAAATAGGAAGTCGGTAGACCATGTGTGAGGATAAAATAATGAGCCTCATTTTTTGGTGTGGATTGCAGAAAGAAGCCTATTCACTTTCAAGTCACTCCACAAAGGTGATCTGGTCTCTTTGTGGAGGTACTGGCTATCAGTTTGCAGATGAGCACACAGTTCTACCCAACAGAAACTAGATCTTTCTGTCAGAAGTTCTCTCTGTTGGTGCTTATAATAGTTAGGGTCCTCCAGAGAAAAATGTATTTGTGTTATATCTACATGTATAAAGAGATTTATTCCAAGGAATTGCCTCATATGATTATGGAGGCTGGCACTTCCCAAGATCTATCTGCAGGGTTAGTCAGCAAGTCAGAGACCCAGGGGAGCCAATGGTGTAGTTCCAGTTTCAAGGCTGACAGGCCTGAGACCCAGGAAGAACCAATATTTCCATTTGAGTCCGAAAGTAGGAAAAAAGTGGATGTTCCAGGCTGAAGACTGTCAGGCCAGAAGAATTCTCTCTTACTAGGAGAGGGTCAGCTTTTTGGTTCTATTCAGGCCTTCAACTGATTGGATGGGGCAGGCCCACATTAGGGACAGCACTCTGCTTCACTCACTCTACCAATTTAAATGTTAATCTCATCCGAAACCCCCCTTACAGAAACAGAATAATGTTTGACCAAATATATGGGCACCCTGTAGCCTGGTCAAGTTGATATATAAAGTTAACTATCACAGTGCATGGGTGAAATTTTCTGTTTGCTTTTGTACATGAACGAGAAGTTGTGGGGAAAGGCTTTGGACTGGTAACAGACAAGCACATTATGGGATTGGTTTTTGAACAACCTTGAATTCACCTAAGCAAGCTTTAACCACAGTTAGAAATAAAGCCACAGTTTTATTTCTGATCTGCCTTCTCACTATTTTATTTATATCAATTTATAAGCAATAGTGTGTGTGTAGGATTTATATTTCACTCACTCATATTCAGTTTCAAACATACTTTCCTGAATATCCTAATCTAATTCCCATTGTTCACACTGGCTGCACCCAAGAGAATTTACCAGCCGGAAGAGAACTGACATTGTGGAAGCAGAAGCTTTAACTCATTTAATCCTTAGAACAATTCTGCCAGGGATTTTATGGGGGAGGAAAATGGTGCTCCAAATGGCTAGGCAGTAGAACTGGTATTATAAATGTAGATTATCTAGCTCTGAAGACAAGAAATACCGTGCAGATATGAGAATATTGGATTAGGCTTTTTTGTTTTTTAAGTAAAACTTGGAAAAAAAAATCCTAATCCTGGATACCTTAGAAGTTGTATTGTGTCGGATTGAGGAATGCCAGGTTTATCTATGTAGGACCGAGAAAAAAAAAATCCCTGTGCAGGAGCGTTGGGAGACCCAGAGGCAGCTCCTTGCACAGGAAACGTCTAACTTCTCACAAGCGGATTGGGTTAGTGGATCTTTAAAATCCCTTCTAGTTCTACAATCCTTTGATTTTAAGGATAAACCTCGCGTGAAGCGCGGAATTCAAGGCTTCACGGATGTCTACAGGACCAAGGGTCACCAATTCAAAGTAAAGAAAAAACTGAGTTCATGACACGTGGAGGTCATGTAGGTTAGCTCTAGGTTTTCAATTACTTCCCAGACGCGTGGTTAAAACTACGTTGGGTTTTTCTCGTGTGAGCGTAGAAGGAGATCCGACGACCTTGGAAGGGAACACGGTCTGCACTTGCTCAGTTCTAAACTTCGCAAATTTCTTCTCGGAGTCTACGCTCTTCCTCAGGACTACAACTCCCAGCAGGCTTTGTTTGAGACCAAAGCTTATTGGCGACCCCGCCTGGGTTTCTTGCCTTGTGGCAGCCAATACAGCCAGTGGGAATGAAGGATCCTCCTCAGGACCCAATCCTGGAGGTGTAGGGCGGGTCCTCTCTGTGTTCCGGCTCCGGCTCCTCCCCCGGCCGACAGAGGCAGCGCTGTCCCTGATCGAGCGGCGGGAGCGAGGTGGGTCCTGGGTGGGCCCGAGGTCGC
The DNA here is from genome assembly GCF_028749965.1 of Puma concolor. NCBI lineage: Eukaryota > Metazoa > Chordata > Mammalia > Carnivora > Felidae > Puma > Puma concolor. The sequence goes on from NC_141674.1 coordinate 33,548,359, forward strand.
GGGGGAGGCGGATACGGCTTTGTGGGAAACTCTGAGCATGGCCCCTTCCCTCTCTCCCGGGAATTAGAGGCTGTGGCTTTGCTCCCTGGACCCAGTGGGGAGCAAATGGGACCCGGTGGTCCCCCCCTCCCCGACCCCTGGCCCCCGCCCCTGGCCCGCGCGGCCAGGCGGCTGGCCTCAGCCCTTATTTCAGGCCCTCCTGTTGGCCTTTCAGTCCAGCCCCCCCTGGCACTGGCCATACTTTTGGGGCCAGCCCCTCCCCATCTCCCTAGCCTCTCGCCCAAGCCAGTCCGCTACTCAGAACCCAGCTCCTGTCCTCTGGGAGGCGCGTATCCTCGACTCCGCCATCGGCTTCTCCCCGCTACTTACAACCCAGCCTCCTGGCTCCCGCCCCCTGACACCTCTGATTGCAGCCTGTGCCTCCTCTCCCCAGGTCATCTCCTCGGACCCTCGGACCCCTATGGCCTCCTCTAACTGACCCGTTATGCAGCTCCCCGATACATTTCCCTGTTGTTCAACACCTTGTCCCTGGTCTTTCCAAGCTCTTCTCTCCCCATTACCTCCCACCCCCTACCCCTTGACTTGACTCTAAAGACCCCGAACTTTGACCCTTCAGACCACTTTCCAGCTTAGCCCCTTCCCTCTAACCCAAGCCCTTGACCTTCAGCATCTGTGATCACCAGCCCCATCTGCTTGGCTCTTATTTCTTAGTCCTGGTCGCTTCACCACTGCCCCCAGTGTCTCCCACCTCAGATCCTCCCTGTACCCCTGGGCCTCCTGGGAAGCCAAGACTGATGGGCCCTTCTCTCCCCCAAATCTTTGAAATGTGACCTGAAAGTGTATCTGTACCTTACTTGTCACTGTGTTCTTAGTAGATGGTGGTCTCCCCATCTCTCTGTAAGTCCCAATCTTGCTCACCTATCCTGTAAGTCCTAGCTCAGATGCCTCCTTTTCCATTTAGCAGCTCGTCCTTGATCTCTTCAGGGAGCCATGCGGGTGTCACCTGAACTCCCGAACTCCTGTGGCACTGTTCTTACTCCTTCCTCCTTCCCTTCCCTGCCCACCTCCCACTCTCCCTCATTTCTCTCCAATACTAGTGTCAGGCTTAAAAGCACTGGCTTTGGAGTGATGGGCATAAGTCCCAGTTTTGCTACTCACTTGCTGTGTGCCCTTGGGCAAGTTATACTTTCTCTGAGCCTCAGTTTCCTCATCTCTAAAATAAGTTGTGTAAATGAAATGCCATGATTTGTATATAGTGTTCAGCCCAGGGCCTAGCATTTAGTATCAGCTTAGAAAAATGTGGACTTCTATTATCGGTTCCTGTATAATGTGCCAGGTGCTGTGCGAGGCATTGAGGAACGGTACAAAGGTGACTGAGGCACAGTTCCTGTCCCCTTAGAACTTAACCTTCTATACCATATGACAGTTTCTGGAGTTCATGGCCTGTTTCCCTGAACTGTGCCATAAACTGAGGGTAGTGACCATAATCCTAAATCTTTTTGCTCTTCTTTTGATCCAGCATTCAGTCCTGAGGCGAGTCAGAGCTTGGTACATTATAGGTGCTCAGAAGAGCAGGATTGGAAGTGAGAGGGGGCCATGTCGCCTCCTGCATAGACAGAGGTACTAGAGCCCTAGGTGGGGTGGGCAGGGCTGGGGCTTGAATTCAGATCACATCCTTTCACTCATACATTCAAAAAACATTTGAGCACTGCCTTGTGCTGAAGAGAGATTTCCAAAGTGACCTAGTCCCTCCTTTCCAATGACTTATAAATTTCTAGTGAAGCCAGATAATGTTAAAAGATAATTGCAAATCACTGTAAAAGCAAGTACAGACAAACAGGAGTCTGTGTTTGCATAAAGGTGGAAGTGGGCAGGAATCAAGAGATTCCTGAGGAACAGAAACAGACACAAGCGAGCCTGAAATGGGTTCTGGAGACAGGCCTGGCCTTTACTCAACTCTTTCAACAAATATTTATTAAGGACCTACTAGATATGACTGTCAGTGCTTTAGGAACAAAGACCCCATCCCTCATAGGACTTCTGTTTTAGCAAGGGGAGGCAGACACTAAATAATTGACATAATAAATAAATAGAATGTTCGCAGGTGAGAAGTTCTGTGGGGTAGGGGGATGGGAATGTGGGAACGGGGTTGTAATTTTTAAAAGGATTGTCAAAACTAAATAAGTGTCAAGGAATAAATTGTTTTTGATGTTTACTTGCATTTTTGAAAGCGAAGCAAGCCTCCTTCACCTCCCTTATCTAGATTCTCCAAGAAACACTCTCAAACAAGGACTGGGAAACTATAGTTCAGCTCCTTTTGTCTTAAAGTTTTATTGGAACACAGCCACACTCATTCATTTTTGTATTGTCTGTGGCTGCTTTTACGATACAACAGCAGAGTTGAGTAGTTGCCACAGAGATCCTATGGCCCCAAATATTTACTGTCTGGCCCCTTCCAGAAAAATTTGCTGGCCTCCACTCAAAGATTTGAGGCTCTGTCCATATTGTACATTTTAGAATGTATAGTCGTGTACCATTTTTTTAATTAGAAACATTTTTTTTTTCTTTCCTAACAAGATCACATAAGGGATCTTTTTCATTCTTGTGTTCTCTGCAGGGCCAGGACACGGTGTCCTCCTAAGTCCCATGAGGGACAAGGTCTTTGTTCTTCTAATGTAACCCAAATTCCTAAAGTAGCAGCAGTCCTATCTAGTAGGTCCTTAAGATCTATTTGTTGAATGGGTTGAGTAAAGGCCGGGCCTGTCTCTGGAACCCATTGTCCTCAACCGTGGTAACGGTAGCTGTCATTTGCTGCCACACAGCATGCTGAGCACGCCGTAGCCATGCAGGATAGGCGGGTGTCACAGGGTTAGTGATGTGGGAGTTGAGGCTCCCGGTGCTCGAGTGATTTGCCCAGTTCTGTACTGTGTGCCACCATCGGGATACGACCCTAAATACAGTCAGCGCCCCTTCCATTACGGCTGTTGTGTGTTCCAGAAGTACTTGCTGACTTGAAGGAATCCTCGGTCTGTCATTTTCTACCATCGCTGTCCTTTCAGTCTCGCTCCCACCCTCATCCCTTGCTCGTGTCCGCCCGCAGTATCTCCGCCGGCCCACTGCACCTTCTGAAGTGCTGCTATTGCTTTGGGGCCCAGAGGAAACCCCACGCCCAGCAGAAGTACTTCATCCCTCGTCCCCTGTTCTGGGCTATAGGAATGCAGAGGAGTCTGCTCAGCTGAGCATGCATTTACCGATGTTTGCATAAGTTGGCGCTGTGTGTGTGTGAGGAATGTGGTTTGTGTCTGTTTGTCTTGTTTTTTTGTTTAGTTTTGTTTTGTTTTAACTTTTAAAAATTTTTATTATTTTCAAAGTTTATTTATTTATTTTGAGAGAGACAGAGAGAGCACAAGCGGGGGAGGAGCAAAGAGAAGGAGAAACAGAATCCCAAGCAGGCTCTGCACCATCAGCGTTGAACCTGATGTGGGGCTTGAACTCACGAACTGTGAGATCATGACCTGAGCTGAGATCAAGACGCTTGACAGACTGTGCCACCCAGGCACCCCAGTGTCGGTGTGTCTTTGTACATAGCATGTGAGTGTGTGTGATTTTGTGTGGTGTGACAGTAGAGCTGTATTTGTGATTGTGTAGCCATGTATGTGGCTACATGCTTGGGAGGGCTATGTATGTACATGGGATGTGTGTGGCTGTATGTGGCTATATGTGGTATGCATGTCTGTGTATGTGGCTGTGTGTGGTATGTGTATATGGTGTGAGAATGTGGTTGAGTGTGTCTGGTATGTGAGTATGGCTGTGTGTGTATGTGGCCTGTGTATGTGGTTGTATATGGTGTTGGAGAGAGGAAGTGGGCATTGACCAATCAGAGCACACGGCCCAGACCCTGCAGTAGGTCTTGGAGGGCCCAGACGTTAACCGTTAGTTGCTAGGTTAGGGTGAATTCCGGGGAGGGGAAGGGTGGCGGAATGTTTAAGAGGAATCATGCTGGGCCTTGTACACAGTTAGGAGAGCCTCAAGAATGAGAGGTTTTATTCTGTTCATTCTGAAAGCAGGGAAATGGAAACTTTTCAGGAAGTGTTTTCAAAAGAGATCACCATAAAAGTAGTTTTAGTTAGCTTAGAGTTAGGCAGGAAAATGGAATTTTACCCAAATGGGAGCTCCTTTATTTGTACATGAATTATAGTCTAGACTGTCATTTTTCAATGATATTGAGAAAAGTGACATTCGCGTTGCACAGGTATCTGTTGGGCATAGACAAAGCTGATGCCTCTTTACTCTGATGGGCAGCTTTAAACATCTGTGGAAGTTTGTAACTTGAAAGTTAGTAAGTAAAGGCATTGCATCCAAGTATTCCAGTTAATTGAGGTTATTTCTAATGGATGGTTCCCTGGGGAAGGTGTACACCCCTTTACTAGAACAAGATTCCCTGTGGTCTAGCCTGACCCAACACCAAGGAATAAAGGTGTTGGCCATTTGTGTTCATTCTCAGGGTTCAGAAATGGGCAGTGAGAAGGAGAAGGAGCAGAATCCAGAACAGCACCTGCCTGAGGAAGGGGAATGGGGTAAGCCTTGGAGAGTGGAGGACTCGGAGGGTTTTCGGATCCCAGATGGAGAGAAGGAGCATGAGCAAGAGAGCCTGTCAGAAGGTCCACAAGAGATCCACCCAAAAAAACCGTTGCAGAAAGTCACCGACCCCGCCAGAGAGCCCGGGGGCCCCATGGCTCACCCAAGGCCCGAGATCGACGAGAAGCCCTTTATATGTGCCCAGTGTGGCAAAACCTTCAATAATACCTCCAACCTGAGAACACACCAGCGGATCCACACCGGCGAGAAACCTTACAAGTGTTCTGAATGTGGCAAGAGCTTCTCGAGAAGCTCCAATCGCATCAGGCACGAGCGGATCCACCTGGAAGAGAAGCACTACAAATGTCCCAAGTGTCAGGAGAGCTTTCGGCGACGCTCAGACCTTACCACGCACCAACAAGATCACCTGGGCAAGCGGCCGTACCGCTGTGACCTCTGTGGCAAGAGCTTCAGCCAGAGTGCCACGCTGGCGGTGCATCACCGGACGCACCTGGAGCCAGCGCCCTACATCTGCTGTGAGTGTGGCAAGAGCTTCAGCAACAGCTCCAGCTTCGGCGTGCACCACCGCACGCACACGGGCGAGAGGCCCTATGAGTGCACCGAGTGTGGGCGGACCTTCAGCGACATCTCCAACTTTGGAGCACACCAGAGGACCCACAGAGGGGAGAAGCCCTACTGGTGCACTCTGTGTGGGAAACACTTCTCCCGGAGCTCCAACCTTATCCGCCACCAGAAAACGCACATGGGAGAGCAGGCTGGGAAAGACACCAGCTGAAGAACAATGAGGGAGAAAGAGAGAGAGAGAGAGAGACAGACCCCAGCGTAGTGTAGGAAGATCTGTAGGATCTGCTGCTGCCCCCTTGACCTCAAGCCCCTCCTCCCACTTTGGAGAATGGTTTCCTGTTGCCTCTGAAGCCAGGATCTCCAGGAAGTCCTGAGAAGGGACCCTTGAGTAAAAATCCCTGCCCCTTTCCAGGCCAATTTCTTGCCTTGGAAAGTGGGAGGATCCAGTCTTGGCTTCATCTCCTTGGGATGAAAGAGAAGTAGGATAGGCTTGGCACATGCTCGTATCATTAGGGCAATCATCCCCTGGCCTTTGAGGAAGTCCCTGTGAGGTGGCATCACTGTCTGAAGGTCCTTGGAATTGTGTATGAAATGCTCGGGGCACATTGCAGTGGCTGCCAGTTCCCATCTGCTGGGCCCCACCTGTGTTGGGGGGAGCAGCCTTCCCAATGGAAGGGGCCTCCTTGGCCTGGAGAAGAGGTCTGGCCCTGCCTTAGGCATGAAAGGGAAGCCCTCAGGGAGCCTTGATCTAGGGACCTTCACAGTCCCCCATGTTTGTGACTTGTTCCCCCCACCCCACCTCCATCTGTTCCCGGAGTGATTAGCAGTAAAACTCTTCAATGAAAAGGACCTGTGTACTTATTTGGGGCATCAAGGAAGTGGGAGCTGGGGAGGCGGCCATGCTGCAGTCTCTCTGGAAGGGGGTTGAATTCCAGGAAAGACAGAATGGGTGGCTGCTCTGAAAAGCAGAGGAAAGCAGGCTGAGTCTCTGGGGCCTTTGAGCAGGAAGGCAGGAGGAACCCACATATGCTGTAGATTCTATAGGTCACATTACATCTTTGTGTCATTGACATTTGCTCAAGGGAATAAGATGAGGAAACAAGTGAGGAGAAGTGAAGTCAATTGCTGTGAAGTTACACAGCAGGTATGTGGTGGAGCCAGAGTTCACACTTGGGCCTCCCTTGATTCTGAACTGACGCTCTTTTCATTACATGCACCTACTGGCTTCTGAAGGAGGATCCACTTAGGGGGCCGGCCTGGGACCAAGTGAGTCCCTGGAAATGGGAGCTAGTGGGGCCTTCTGGTGTGGCCCTGGTTCATTTGCTCTGTGGGAAGTCAGTGCCAAGTATGAGAACCTTTCCTCCCTTAGATTCTTGATTGACATTTATTTGTGTCTAGGAAAAGTGATAAGTGTTGGGGAGTAGGGGTGAGGGCTGGGATGAACCCATGATGAGGGTCTTTGCCTTTTGTAGCAATGGTTTAGTTCCCAAGGCTGGGACAGCTTGGTGGGGATCCTGCCCAGCTTCCTGCCCTCCTGGTTTCGGCCTGGCTCCACATGCCAGATTTCCATGTTTTCTGACGGCAGTTGAACATTCACCCAGATTTCCTCCAACACATAAAGAAGACCCTTCTCTACATCTCTTGCCGATCAGGTCCTGCTCTTCCAGACTGAGAGGCCCTCTTCATTTGTAGCCAATTGCCAGAATGTGATTCTGGTACCAGGCTTAAAACTGGCACCGTCTGTGACCTGACCTATCACATGGGATCCTGCCACCCAGCCAGAGACGGATGTGCTAGCAGCTTTGTACTCATTATGTTGAATTCTCACGTAACCCTGGGAAGTAAGAAGTACCCACATTTGACAGAAGGAGAAACAGGCTGCCAGAAAGTGACTTGCCCAAGATCACATGGCAAGTAAATCGCAGGGGCAGGACTCCACCTACTTCTGCCTAAACCCAAAGCCTGTATTCCAACTATAAAAGAAGACTTTCCAAATGATTCCCTGACATTTGTAGGACACTACAGTTTCCAAAGTACTTTTTAAAAAGTTTTTATTTTAATCACCTGGTGCTCGTCACGACAAGGACACTCCTTAATCCTCATCACTTGTTTCACCCATCCTCCCACGCACCTCCCCTTGTGTGACCTTCAGTTTGTTCTCTACAGTTAACAATCTGTTTCTTGGTTTGTCTCTCTCTCTTTTTTCCTTTTGCTTGTTTGTTTTCAATTTCTTGAATTTCACATATGAGTGAGATCATACGGTATTTGTCTTTCTCTGATTTATTTCACTTAGAATTATACTCTCTGGCTTCATGCATGTCATTGCAGATGGCAAGATTTTATTTTATTTTTTTAATGTTTTTTATTTAATTTTGAGAGAGCACAAGCAGGGGCAAGGCAGAGACGGGGCAGAGGATCTGAAACAAGCTCTGTGCTGACAGCACAGCCCAATGTGGAGCTTGAACTCACAAACCGCGAGATCATGACCTGAGCCGAAGTCGTGACGCCCAACTGACTGAGCCACCCAGGCGCCCCAAGATTTCATTCTTTTTCATGGCTGAATAATATTCCACTGTATATACCACACCTTCTTTATCCACTCATCAGCTGATACACACTTGTGCTGCTTCCATATCTTGGCTATTGCAAACAGTGCTGCTATAAACATAGAGGGGCATGTATCCCTTTGGAATAATGTGTTTATATTTGACAAAGCACTTTTATTTCATATACATCTTTCTGCTTCTTCAAAATCTGCGTACAAAATATTTTAAACATATAGTCACCCAAACTTGTATGTATGAATTGGCACACTCCCTAGTAATTAAAGTTGCCATCAAACACCACCGAGCACCCGTTCTTGGGCACCTGTTACCTCTGATCTCCACAACTATCCTGTAAGGTAGTAGTATCCCTATTTTTTAAAAACATTTTTATTTATTTAACTTACTGTTATTATTTTTTTAATTTAGAGAGAGAGCTCATGAGCAGGGGGAAGGAGAGAGAGAATCTTAAGCAGGGTCCTCACTCAGTGTGGAGCCCAACATGAGGCTCGAGCCCACAGCCATGAGATCATGACAGCCGAAATTAAGAGTAGGATGCTTAACCCACTGAGCCACCCAGGCACCTCTCCCTATTTTTAAGATGAGAAAATTCTGAGATGTTAAATGACCTGACTTAATGGCTATGCTGGGATTCAAATCAGGTATTTATGATTCCAAGGCCAAGCTCTTCATTATACTCACTACCAAGCTAGGTCTACTGGTCCCCTGTCTGGGGAGCTTGGTATCCTTCCAGACTTAACATAGAGCCTTAGTAACAGTTGCTGTGACTTTCTGGGAATCTCTGCTGCCAGTAAAACCCAGGACCAGTGCTCGAGGCACTTGCTTTGATGTTGGGACATGACTTGCCAATCTCATTTGCCCCTTTTTGACCAAGTGCATAGGTTATGGTTTCTGCACTGGCCCAGACTTTTGAATCCCGACTAGTCCATTTATTCACTCTGTGACTTCCTTTTTTGTTAACTTCCCTAATTTTCTCCTTCATTCTCTGAGTGCAGGAGATGGGCACAAAAACCTAGAGTTACAGTGCAGGATGATATGGGTCATTATGGTTGTACCCAGGGTGCAGTAGGAGCACAGGGGAGGGCCTTACGCTGGCCTGAACTGGACATTGGAGTCCAAAATTGAATAAGACAGTCCTTCCTGCAGGGAACTCAGAGGAAGAGAAACTCTGCTCAGAACAAGGTATTGGGGGAACACAGGTGGGAATGGCTAGCTCTTTGGAGGGAAGGAAAAGGTGAGACAATGATTGAGTCTGGTCTTAAAGAATGAATAGATGTTTACTCAGGCAAAGAAGAGGAAGGTTATTTCAGATGGAAGGGAAATGGCAGTGTTTTAAGGAACAGTGAAATGTTTAACGTAATCAGAGCGGCCTGTGTGAGGAGGAGATGATGGTAAGGGAGGGACTAGATGGTGAAGGCTGTTGGATGCCAGGATAAAAAGTTGTGGGCTGTAGACAACGGGATTTTCAAGCAGGCGAACGGTGTGATCATTCAAGCTAGTGTGGAGGGTGAACTAAAGGGGTCAGGTACGTCGGAAACATGCCAGGTGCCAGTTGGGGGCACTCCTGACCCACAGAGAATTCTGTACGATTACCTCAGAGTCTTGCCAATTCCACAGGATGGAAAGTCCAAACCCTCCACCCAATTCCTGCAGATTCCTGGAACTCATGCTCTCACGGCCTCTTGCCTGAGGTTCCTATGGTCTGTGCAAGTCTCTATTTTGTCCCCATCAGCCCCTGTCACAGAACTGAGCATCTTCACTGGCTTCCCCAGGAAATTCCACCACAACAAGCATTCTGTAAGTTTAGAATCCCTTTGAGAGATTGGCAGTCTTGGGGAGGGGTTCCCATCATGGCATGTCACTAGCTTCCTCTCCTCTTTCCTCCCATCGCTGTCCTTATCCTCTCTCTCCCAACTGCTCTGGAAACTGCAGATTGTTTTACTCCATAATAAAAAGCTGTTTGGCTTTTCTCAGCCCCTGATGCCAATCTGTGTACACAAACACATCAAGGAGCTCAGCAGAACAAAGGCCTCACCATTTAACAGCATATGCCTAACCCATAAAGTAGTTGCAAAAATAAACCAACAAATACCCTTGGAGATTCACAAAGTAGGTAAGCATATTAAAGGTTCAAGACTCTGGTCTGAGCTCAAGTGATTGTTTCTCCTTCCTTCTGAGACCTGGCTAAGATAACTGAAGAGGACTAGAAACACATAACAGCAAAGAGAATGGCAGGGAAGAGGAGTGGCAGGTGCAGACCTCCAACAGTTTCTAAAAGTAGATGACACACACTGATGGCTCAGCAGAGTGGGAGGAAGCCATGGCCCAGAACTCAGGCATGGAAATGAGAGCCAGTCTTCCCGGCAAAACCACAGAGAGGCTCTGAGTTCATGGTTGGCAGGTACTGATGACAGACAGGAGGAGTGGGTCTAGAAACTATACTCTCCATAGAAAGTCTGTGCAGCTGCACCAGTCACCTCCCTCTTACGTCTAGAATGGAGAGTAACTAGCACTTACCTCCAGACAAAAATAAAACGTACATGGCAAGACCCCAGAAGGCTCATTCTATAGAAATCAAATCTGGTGTTTCATATAGTGTTGATACCCCAGAATAAAACTTTTGTCATTGTGACATTTACAAACCCTCTCCCTACCTCATCCCCCAACAACCCATCCACTCACACTACAGAAAAACCTCCCAGAAGACCCCACTCAGCTTTCCTGTTCAAGGGGGTGACCTCTCAGGGAAGCATAGAGCAACAGAGGAAATACACAGCAACTGAGGGAGCCAACTCAATTACTGAGATTAACCAACTAGATCTGTCATTCCATAAACAGGCAACCAGGAGGACCAGAGTTATGAAGACAGCTAGAAGCATGAAAGAGAGAAGGGGAAACAGAGTAAGTGACTCCAGACAATAGAAAGTTATAATGTAACAGTAAAATCTTTAAAAATTCTAGTTATATCTTCAGGAAGATCTGGGAAGTTACTGCCTCCATAAAACAAGAAAGGTCATTAGTGGCAAGGACCAGTTGGAAAATAGGAAATACCTTTGGAAAATTAAACATATGACAGCTAAATTAAGATATTCAAGAGACCACTTGGAAGATAAAATCAAGAAAAGCCCCTACAATGTAGAGCAAAAATACAAAGATAAGGAAAGAAGAAATAAAGCACCTAGAAGATCAATCCTGGAAGTTCTTATGATGAAGACTGCTAGTTGTCCTCCAAAATCTGTTCACCCTTTTTTGTTTTTGGAGCACTTAACTAACCAACGTTTCCCAGCCTCCTTTGTAGTTAGGTATAAGTCATATGACTTAACTTCTTATCATTGGAAAATGAGCAGAAATGGTACATGACACTTCTGGGCTTAGACCTCAGGAAAGAGCAGGCATGCCTTCAGTTCATTTTCTTCCCCCTTTTCACTTTTTGTAACCTGTGGGAACCCAGCTTTGATAGTTGCAGACTATATAGTTTGCTAGTATTGATTTGCCAGATAAAACACAGGACACCCCAATAAATTTGAATTTCAGATAAACAATGAATAATTTTTAGTATAATTATGTCCTAGATATTGCATCCTAGTGGGTGGCAGAACAACAGGATAAAAGGAAGTGGGTTTTTGAACTTAGCATGTAGCAGTGCTATCCCACTCACCTGCCTAGATGCTTCACAACTATTAGTGAGAGAGAAACAGATTTTTTTGTACTCTAAGCCACTGCTTTGTTGAGTCTCTTTTTTATAGCACTTAACTTTTCATCCTAATACTTAGAAGTGAGTTAATTTCTTCTTTCTTTTCCTTTTCCTTTTTCCTTTTCCTTTCTTTTTCTTTTCCTTTCTTTCTTTCTTTCTTTCTTTCTTTCTTTCTTTCTTTCTTTCTTTCTTTCTTTCTTTCTTCCTTTCCTTCTTATGGGGTAGTTTGGGAGTGTGATTTATTCTTATTATTTAAATTCATGTTAGTTAACATATAGTGTAGTATTGGTTTCATGAGTAGAATTTAGTGGTTCATCACTTACATATAACACCCAGTGTTCATCCCAGCAAGTACCATCCTTAATGTGCATCATCATCATGCATTTAGCCCATCCCCCTCACCTACTTCCCCTCCAGCAACCCTAGTTTGTTCTCTATATTTAAGAGTCTCCTATGGTTTGCCTCCCTCTGTTTTTATCTTATTTTATCTTTCTTTCTGTTCCCCTACGTTCATTTGTTTAGTTTCTTAAATTCCACATATGAGTGAAATCCTATGATATTTGTCTTTCTCTGATTGACTTACTGAAGTGAGTTTCTGCCATAACAAGACTGTAGCACATCTTACTACAGATGGTATCTTACTGTTGCCATTGGTTATTCTCCCCCATTTTAACATCTCCAAAATTGGAATATGTCTAATAATTGATACTAGCTTAGATTTGATGAAATATCACATTACATGAAAGAGATGAGGCAGTGATGTCAACAAGATGGTGGAATAAGAAGTCCCAGTCTTTACTCCCCAACAGAGACAGTGACTGAACAACAAAGTATGGACCAAAATACCTTTATAGGAACTCCAGAAATGAGCACAGCTCAGATCAGGTTTTCTGTGGGGGGTAGGGGGAAGGCAGGGAAAAGACTGGAACATGTATCAAACATTCTGGATTTTCAGAGGGCTGCCCAAGGAACTGGTTTATGTCTTACATGACTGATGGGGATCCAAAATACTTTTGATGCCGCTAAGTACAAAATACTTTGGATGTCACTGAGCACAACATACTTTTGGATGCTACTGAGTGGGGTGGCTTTATGCTACACCACGAGAGAACCTGCAATACCACAGATAGACACCAGAGGGAGCAAGAGATATATGAGGCCCTGAGAAAAAAACCACCAAACCTCTAACTGGGAAATTAGCTCACAAACTCCGAGAAATTGCATCCACCGAAAAGGTTTTCAGAAGTCCTAGAATCTCAAGCCAGGTTGATTATTGAAGGTTTCCCCCTGCCTAAAGCCAGACTATAGAAAAATCAGGAAAATAATGCATGGACAAAATGAGAATATCAAGAAAGGGATAAAAACTATAAAAAAAGAACCAAACAGAAATTCCAGAGTTGAAGAATATTTAATAGCTGAACTGAAAAACTCATTAGAGGGGTTCAACGACACACTTGACCAAACAAGGAAGAATCCGTGAACTCAAGGACAAGTTATTTGATATTATTGAGTCAGAGGAACAGAAACAAACAAGAATGAAGAAAAGTGAAGAAAGCCTAAGGGATTTACAGGATATCATAAAGCTACCCAATGTATACATTATGGGAGTTCCAGAAGGAGAAAAGAGAGAGAAAGGGGTGGAGTGGCTAATTAAAGAAATAATGACCAAGACATACCATTTCAAGTATGAGACACTCAGTAGTCTCTAAGTGTGATGAATCCAAAGAGGCTCACAGCAAGACAAATTATAATTAAACTGTCAAAAGTCAAAGACAAAGAATCTTGAAAACAACAAGAGAAAAGCAACTCACTATATACAAGGGAGCTCCCATAAGATTATCACTGTTTTCTCAGCAGAAACCTGAGATAATATGTTCAAGGTGAGCGAGACAATGTATTCAAGGTGTTGAGAGAAGAAAAACCTGCCAGTCAAGATTATTATATCTGAAAAAACTGTCCTTCAAAAATGAAGAAGAAAGAGGGGCGCCTGGGTGGCTCAGTGGGTTAAGTGTCCGACTTTGGCTCAGGTCATGATCTCATGGCTTGTGGGTTCAAGCCCCGTGTCGGGCTCTGTGCTGACAGCTCAGAGCCTGGAGCCCGCTTTGGATTCTGTGTCTCCGTCTCTCTCTGCTTTTCCTCCACTCCTGCTCTCTTTCTCTCTCTCTCTCAGAAATAAATAAATATTAAAAAATATTAAAAAATTTTTTTTAAATGAAGGGGAAATAAACACTTTCCAGAAAACAAAAGCTGAAGGACTTTACCCACTAGACCTTCCTTACAATAAATCCTAAAGGGAGTTCACAAGTTGAAACAAAAGGATGCTAGACAGAAACATGAAATATAAAAATATATAGCTTGTTGATAAATGTAAAAAAAAGATAGAGAATACTTTATTACTGTAATGGTATCGCAAAAAACACTTAACGCTGGTATAGAATTTAAAAGACAAAAGCATAAAAACAAAAAACTATGGCTATAAAACTATGAATACAATTTATATAAAGATATAATTTGTGACATCAATAACAAAGTTAGGGGTGGAGAGATGCAAAAGAGTTGGGTTCTGTTTTTTTTTATGTTTATTTATTTTTGAGAGAGACAGAGACAGAATGCGAGTGGGTTAGGGGCAGAGGGAGAGGGAGACACAGAATCGGAAGCAGGATCCAGGCTCTGAGCTGTCAGCACAGAGCCCAACGCGGGGCTTGAACTCACGAGCCATGAGATCATGACCTGAGCCGAAGTCGGATGCTCAACCTACTGAGCCACCCAGGTGCCCCAAGAGTTGGGTTTTGTATATGATTAAAGTTGTTATCAACTTAAAACAGATTATTAGCCCTATGGTAACCACACACACACAAATACCTATAGAATATATACAAAAGAAAATGAGAACGGAATCAAAGCTTGTGAATACAAAAAGTCAACAACACACAAGGAAGGCAGAAAGAGAGGAAACCAGGGAAAAAATAGCTACCAGACAGACAGAAAAAAAATGAACAAAATGCCGATAGCAGGTCTGTCCCCTTTAGTAATTATTTTAAACCTTCTTATTTTTAAATTTTTATTTATTTTAAGAGAGAGCACAAGTGGGGGAGGGGCAGAGAGAGAGAGAGGGAGAGAGAGAATCCCACGCAGGCTCTGCACTGTCTGTGTGGAGCCCAATGCGGGGCTTGAACTCACAAACTGTGAAATTATGACCTGAGCCGAAACCAAGAGTCAGACGCTTAACTGACTGAGCCACCCAGATGTCCCAGTAAGTATTTTAAATGTAACTGGATAAGCTCCCCAATCAAAAGACTTTGAATGGCTGAATGGATTATAAAACAAAAACAAAAACAAAAAAACCATACCCAACTATATGCTGTCTGTCTGCAGGAGATCCTCTTCACACATAAAAACACACATAGAATGAAAATGAACAAAAGAGAAAAGATCCCAGGCAAATAGTAACCAAAAGAGAACAGAAATGGCCATATTTATATCAGATAAAACAGACTTTAAGGAAAAACTGTTACAAGAGATAAAGATGGACATTATAAGGGGCAGTTGGGTGGCTCAGTGGGTTAAGTGTCCGACTTTGGCTCAGGTCATAATCTCACGGTTGGTGAGTTCAAGCCCTGAGTGGGGCTCTGTGCTGACAGCTCAGAGCCTGGAGCCTGCTTCGGATCCTGTGTCTCCCTTTCTCTCTGTGCCACTCCCCTGCTTGTGCTCTGTTTCTCTCTGTCTCTCAAAAATGAGTAAATGTTAAAACAAAATTGAAAGAAAAAAGAAAGACATTATAAAATGGTAAAAGGGTCAATTCATCAGAAAGATACAATTACAAATATACACGGCCTCAACATTAGAGCACCCAAATATATGAAGCAAACATTGTCAGAATGGAAGAGGAAAAACAGACTGTAATATAATAATAGTAGGATATTTCAATACCCTACTTTCAATAATGGGTAGAACAACCAGAGAGAAGATCAATAAGGAAACAGAGGGCCTGAACGACACAATGCACCAAATGGATTTAACACATATATACAGAAAATTCCACCCAACATCAGCAGAATACACATTATTCTCAAGTGTACATGAAACATTCCCCAGGATAGATAACTTGTTAGGCCACAAAACAAGTCTTACCTAATTTAATAAGACTTACATCATACCAAGTATCTTTTCTGACTACAATGGAATGAAACTAGAAATCAGTAACAGAAGAAAAATTGGAAAATTAAAAATATATATGGAAATTAAATCACACACTCTTGAAGAACCAAGGTGTTCAAATATTTCTTCACAAGGGAAATCAGAAAATATCTTGAGACAAATGAGAATGAAAATACAGCATACCAAAATTTATGGGATGCAGAAAAGCAGTATTAAGAGGGAAGTTGATAGCAGAACATGCCTACATTGAAAAAGAAGAAAGTTCTCAAACCAACAAACTGACTTTATGCTTCAAGGAACTAGAAAAAAACAAAACTAAACTAAACCCAAAGTTATCAGAAGGAAGGAAATAATAAAGATAAAGGCAGAAATAAATGAAATAGAGATTAGAAAAACAATAGAAAATCAACAAAGTACTCAGTTGGCTTTTAAGATCAACAAAATTGACAAACCCTTATCTAGACTAAGTAGGACAAAGAAGGGAAGACTCAAATAATGAAAATCAAATGCAAGTAAAAAAAAGATCAAAAGAGACTACTATGAACAATTACCTAGAAGAAATAAATAAATTCTTGGAAACATACAACCTACACAGATTGAATCATGAAAAAATAGAGAATCTGAACATACCAATAACTATTAAGGAGATTGAATCAGTAATCAAAATGCTCTCAACAAAGAAAAGTCCAAAACCAGATGGCTTCAAGGGACAATTCTACCAAATATCTAAAGAAGAATTAACACCAATCCCTCTCAAATTCTTCCAAAAAAAAAAAAAGAAGAGGAAGGAACATATCTAAACTCATTTTCTAAGACCAGCATTACCCTAATATCAAAGCCAGATAGACACTACAAAAAAACTACAAACCAATATCCCTGAAGAATACGAGGCAAAAATCCTGACTAAAATACTAGCAAAGTGAATTCAATAGCATATTGAAACAATTATACATCACGATCATGACCATGACGTATCATGATCACATCATAGTCTCAACTGATGCAGAAAAAGCATCTGACAAAACTCAACACCCTATCTTGATAAAAACACTCAGCAACCTAGGTATACTGCAACAAAATAAAGGCCATATATGAAGAATCCACAGGGAACATCATAATCAATGGTGAAAGACTGAAACCTCTAAGGTTAGGAACAAGGTAAGGATGTCCTTTCTCACCACTTTTAGTCATAGTACTTGAAATTTATCCAGAGAAATAGATAGGTAAATAGACAAATAAATAAAAGGCATCCAAATTGGAAAAGAAGTAAAATTATCTCTTTCACAGATGACCTGATCTTACATGCAGAAAACCCTGAAGACACCATAAAAAACTGTTAGAACCAATAAGTGAATTCAGTTAAATTGCAGCATAGAAGATGAACATACAAAAATTAGTTGCATTTCTATACACTGATAACAAACTAACAGAAAAGGAAATTAAGGAAACAATCCCATTTACAACAGCATCAAAGATAATAAAATTCTTAGGAATAAACTTGAGCAACAAGGCAGAAGACTCATACATTGAAAATAACAAAACATTGCCGAAAGAAATTAGACACAAATAAATTGAAATGAGACACAAATAAGTGGATTGAAAGATAATATTGTTAAGATGTCCATAGTACACAAAGCAACATACAGGTTCAATGTTACCCCATCAATATCCCGGCATTTTTTACAGAAATAGAAAAAACAATCCTGAAAGTAACATGGAACCACAAAAGAAAAAATAGCCAAAGCAATCTTGAGAAAGACTGACAAAACTGGAACATCATACTTTGATTTCAAAATATATTACAAAGCTACAATAATCAAAATAGGATGGTACTGGTATAAAGACAGACATATAGAACAATGGAACAGAACAGGGCCCAGAAATAAACCCATGTACACACGGCCAGATGATTTTCATTAGAGAACCAAGAATTCACAATGAGAAAGGGTAGTTTCCTCAACAAATGGTGTTGGGAAAACTGGGTATCCATATGCAAAAGAATGAAATTGGATCCTTATCTTAGACCATACATAAAATTCAACTGAAAATGGATTAAAGACTTAAGGGGCGCCTGGGTGGCTCAGTTGGTTAAGCGTCCGACTTCGGCTCAGGTCATGATCTCACGGTCCGTGAGTTCGAGCCCCGCGTCGGGCTCTGTGCTGACAGCTGAGAGCCTGGAGCCTGTTTCAGATTCTGTGTCTCCCTCTCTCTCTGACCTTCCCCTGTTCATGCTCTGTCTCTCTCTGTCTCAAAAATAAATAAATGTTAAAAAAATTTTTTTTAAAAAAAGACTTAAATGTAAGACCCAAAACCGTAAAACTCCTAGAATAAAACACAAGGAAAATCTTCTTGATATTGGTCTTGGTCATTTCTTGGATATGATACCAAAGCACAAATAGACAAGTTAGTCAACATCAAAGTAAAAAAAATTCTGAACAGCAAGGACACTACCAACAAAATGAAAGGTAACCTACAGAATGGAAGAAAATATTACAAATCCTATATCTGATATAAGGGGTTAATATCAAAAATGTATAAGGAACTCCTACAACTCAATTGCAAAAAACCAAATAACCTGATTTTAAAAATGAGTAAGGAATTGAATAGGCATTTCTCCAAAGAAGACATACAAATGGACAAGTATATGAAAAGGTGCTCAACATCACCAATCCTCAGGGAAATGTAAATCAAAACCACCATGAGATGCTACCTCACATCTGTTAGGATGGTCACTCACAAAAAAGAAAACAAGTGTTGGTGAGGTTGTGGAGAAACTGGAACCCTTGTACACGTTGGTGGAAATATAAAATGGCACAGCTACTATGGAAAATAATATGTAGATGCCTCAAAAAATTAAAAATTGAACTACCATATGATTCAGCAATCCCATTTCTGGGTATCTATCTAAAAGAATTGAAAGAAGGGTCTCAAAGAGATATCCACATTCCCATTTCATTGCAGCATTATTCCCAATAGCCAAGATGTGGAAACCACCTAAATGTGCATCAAGATAGAATTGATAAGGAAAATATGGCATATGCATACAATGGAATATTAATCAGCCTTTAAAAATAAGGAAGTCCTAAACTAAAACAGAAAAAATAGAAAATTTCATAACCAGCAAAGACATTGAATCAATAATCAAAAATCTCCCAACAAACAAGAGTCCTGGGCCATGACTTTCTAAGGGGAATTCTAGCAGAGATTTAAAGAAGAGTTAATACCTATTCTTCTCAAATTGTTCCAAAAAAATGGAAATGGAAGGAAAGCTTCCAAACTCATTCTATGAAGCCAGCATTACCATGATTCCAAAACCAAAGACCTCACTAAAAAGGAGAATTACCAATATCCCTGATGAACCCGGAGGCAAAAATTCTCAACAAGATACTAGCAAATCTAATTCAACTGTACATTAAAAGAATTATTTACCATGATCAAGTGGGATTTATTCCTGGGCTGCAGGGCTGGTTCAATATTTATAAATCAACATGATACACTGCATTAATAAAAGAAAGGATAAGAACCATATGATGATCCTCTCAATAATTGCAGAAAAAGCATTTGACCAAATACAGCATCCTTTCATGATAAAACCCTCAAGAAAGCAGGGATAGAAGGCATATACCTCAATATCATAAAGGCCGTATATGAAAGACCCACAGCTAATATCATCCTCAATGGGGAAAAACTGAGAGCTTTCCCCCTAAGTTCAGGAATATGACAGGGATGTCCACCCTTACCACTGTTGTTCAACATAGTACTGGAAGTCCTAGCCTCAGCAATCAGACAACAAAAAGAAATAAAAGGCATATAAATTGGCAAGGAAGAAGTCAAACTTTCACTCTTCTCAGGTGACATGATACTCTTTGTGGAAAACCTGAAAGACTCCACCAAAAAAACTGCTAGAACTGATACATGAATTCAGCAAAGTCACAGGGATATAAAATCAATGTACAGAAATCAGTTACATTTCTATACATCAGTAATGAAGCAGCAGAAAGAGAAATTGATCCCATTTACAACTGCATCAAAACCCATAAGATACGTAGGAATAAACCTAACCAAAGAAGTAAAAGATTTGTATGTTGAAAACTATAGAAAGCTTATGAAAGAAACTGAAGAAGACATGAAGAAATGGAAAAATATTCCATGCTCATGGATTAGAAATACAAATATTGTTAAAATGTCTATACTACCCAAAGCAATCTACACATTCAATGCAATCCATATCAAAATAGCACCAGCATTCTTCACAGAGCTAGAACAAACAATTCTAAAATTTTTATGGAACCAGAAAAGATCCCAGATAGCCAAAATAATGTTAAAAAAGAAAATCAAAACTGGAGGCATCACAATTCTGAACTGTATTACAAAGCTGTAATCATCAAGACGGTATGGTACTGGCACAAAAACAGACACATAGATCAATGGAACAGAATAGAGAACCCAGAAATGAGCCCATAAATGTATGGCCAACTGATCTTCGACAAAGCAGGAAAGAGCATCTGATGTAAATAAGACAGTCTCTTCAGCATATGGTGCTGGGAAAACTGGACAGCGACATGCAGAAGAATGAACCTGGACCACTTTCTTACACCATACACAAAAATAAAATCAAAATGGATGGAAGACCTAAATATGAGACCGGAAACCATCAAAATCCTAGAGGAGAAAACAGGCAGCAAACTTTCTGACCTTGCCCACAGGAATTTCTTACTAAACATGCCTCCAGAGGCAAGGAAAACAAAAGCAAAAATGAACTATTGGGGGTCATGTGGGTGGCTCAGTCAGATAAGCATCTGACTCTTGGTTTTGGTTCAGGTCATGATCTCATGGTTTCGTGAGTTCAAGTCCCACATCAGGCTCTGTGCTGATAGTGTGGGGCCTGCTTGGGGATTCTCTCTCTCTCTCCTCTCTCTCCCTCCCTCTTTCTTTGCCCCTCCCCCACTCATGCTGTCTCTCTCTCTCTCAAAAATAAATAAATAAACTTTAAAAAATCTTTTTAATGAACTATTGGGACCTCATCAAGATAAAAAGCTTCTGTACAGCAAAGGAAACAATCAACAAAACTAAAAGGCAACTAATGGAATGGGAGAAGATATTTGCAAATGATGTATCAGATAAAGGTTAGTATCCGAAATCTATAAAGAACTTATCAAACTCAATACCCAAAAAACAAATAACCCAGTGAAGAAATGGGCAGAAGACATGAATGGACACTTTCCCAAAGAAGACATTCAGATGACTAACAGACACATGAAAAGATGCTCAACATCACTCATCATCAGGGAAATAGAAACCAAAACCACAATGAAATACCACATCACACCTGTCAAGATGGCTAAAATTAACAACACAGGAAACAAGAGATGTCAGCAAGGATGCGAGAAAGAGGAACACTTTTGTACAGCTGGTGGGAATGCAAACTGGTGCAGCCACTCTGGAAAACAGTATGGAGGTTCCTCAAAAAATTAAAAATAGAACTACCTTGGGGCACCTGGGTGGCTCAGTTGGTTGAGTGTTCAACTTCGGCTCAGGTCATGATCTTGTGGTTTGTGGGTTCAAGCCCTGCGTCAGGCTCTGTGCTGATGTCTCAGAGCCTGAAGCCTCCTGCAGATTCTGAGTCTCCTGCTCTCTCTCTGCCCCTCCTCTGCTTCTCTGTCAAAATAAACATTTAAAAAAGGGTCACATAATGATGAGTTACAATTTATCCAAAATATATAATAATTCTGAAGCTATGGACACCCAATAAAACTTCAAAAGTTAGAAGTGACCTTGTTACTTCTAGGTGAAAGTTCTAAAAGTCTGTATGTGTTGCTATGTGCTCTCTTTTCCCTCTGCCATAGCAATTAGGACTGTCCTAGATAGTGCCTTCTCCATTAGCCTGGGTCCCAGCATGAGGATGATGATAATACTTTTAGCCAATTCATGATGGACATGGAGCATGAGCAAAAAATAAATCTTTAGTAAGTTGTTTTTGACAGCCTTATTGAGCTATAGTCGACACACAATGAATTAAACATATTTAAAGGGTCCAGTCTGATCAATTTTGACATAGGCATATACCTAGAGAGCCACCACCACAATCAAGATAATGAACATATGAGTTCCAGTCCAAGATGGCTACATAGGAAGACCCTGAACTCACCTCTCCCACAACACACCAAATCTACACCTATTTACAGAGCAATCCCTCCTCAAGGAAGAACTGAGAGCTGACCAAACAGTGTCTGCACAGCAAAGGGTAGAGAGACCACACTGAGAAAGGCAAGAAAGACAGACATAGTAACAAAGGAAATCCCCACTCCCAACTACTAGAATCTGAAAGATTCAGCCCTAGAACTGCGCCAAATGGCAGGAGGAGCTGCTGGAACTCTCCAGGTTGTGGGCAGTGAGCTGGATCTGGGTGCCTTGCTGGCCTGCTTGCCCACACCAATCCTGGACCCCTAGGGCACAGAAAAAAAAAAAAAAGCTGTGGGTTTAAGATAGTAACTAGAATATAAAAGATCCAGGCTTAGAACCTTACCAGGCAGCAGGAGAGCTGCTGGAACTCTCTCTGTGTCGAGTGGTGAGTGCTATGGTTTATCTTCCCCTTCTACCTTGCTGGTGGGGATGGGAGTAGGGTCCAGGCACCTTAGGCAGCCTACCATCTCAGCAAGCACTGGGCCCCTAGTCCACACCAGCCCCAGATGTCCAACCAAGGCAACCCTAGCACAGTGCACACTGGGACACCCCTGGTCAGCACTCACTGTGGTTCCAGCTGCCTTGCTGAGGTGACAAAGGTGTAAAGCACCCTGGGACACTCCAAGCCTGTACCACTTTAGTTCCAAATGACTTGACAGGGCACCCCTGGAGCACAGTGCCCCAGGCCTACACCTGTCTCAGTTCCAGCCTCCCTGTCAGGGGCCCCCTGTGCAGAGCATCCTGAGACACCCCCAGTTTGCACCCACTTTAGCTTCAGCTGTCCTCCCAGTGTGCCCACAACGCAGAGGAGCCCTGGGATATCCTCAGCCCACACTCACTTCAGTTCTGGCTATCCCACCAGGTTGGCCCCAGCATAGAGTGCTCTGGGACCCCCAACCCACAACAGCCACATCTCCAGCCAGCCAAAGTCATCAGTTCCACACATTCTACATAGGGGATGACCATACATAAGATCATTCCTTTCAGTTAAGGAAGTAGCTGTTCCACCTAATTCATAGAAACAAACACAGAAAGTCAAACAAGATGAAGAGACAGGAATATGTTCCAAACAAAAGAACAAGACAAACCTCAGAAAAAGAATGAAATGAAATGGAGATAAGCAATCCACCTGATAAAGAGCTGAAGGCAATCATCATAAAGATGTTCACCAGATTGGAGAGAAGAGTAGAACTTAGTGAGAACTTCAACAAAAAGATAGAAAATATTAAAAAGAACCCATCAGAGTTGAAAGTACAATAACTTAAGGCTACATGACAGGGAATCAATAGTAGATGGGAGGTGCAGAAGAACGGGTTAGTGATCTGGAAGATGGTATTGCAGAGCACCCAAGATGAACAGAAAAAAAAAGAAAAGAAAAGAAAGAAAAAAAAATGAGGATAGGTTAAGGGAGGTCTTGGACAACATCAAGCCAATAAATGTTCACATTATAGGGGTTCCAGAAAGAGAAGACAGAGAGAATGTGGCAGAAAACTTATTTGAAGAAAAAATAGCTGAAAACTTCCATAACCCGGGGAAGAAAACAGACATCCAAGATCAGGAAGCACAGAAAATTCCAAACAAGATGAACCCAAGGAGATCCATGCCACCACACATAATAATTAAAATGCCAAAGACTAATAATATTGAAAACCTTTTTATGTGCTTATTTGGCATCCATATCTCATCTTTGGTGAAGTGTCTGTTCAAACATTTCCCTATTTTTTTTTATTGGGTTGTTTGTTTTCTTTTTCAACTGGAAACTTATGGTCTTTGAAAGATACTGTTAAAGAATGAAATGATGAGCAGGGGCTGGGGCTGGGATGTGATTAGAAACAGTAGCACAAGATTTTTGTGGCAAAGGAATAGTTCTGTGTCTTGATTGTGGTGGTGGTTACACAAATATGCACATGTGATAAAATAACACGTCTATACACCTACATCATACTAATGTTATGTTCCTGGTTTCGATAGTGTGTAATAATAATGTAAGCTATGTTTGTGAGGTAGTAGAAAACATATATATTAGTCTGCCCCAGTTCTTGGCACAGAACTCCTAAAACTCTTGTAATTCCCTAAGTGATAAGAGCACTAGGAACATCTTTTGTTCTAATATTTGTTCTTTGGCCCTGGTTTCTGACACAGAGTTCCTAAGTCTCTGGGAATTTCTTTGTTCTAGGTGACTCTTGATGGGCCCTTGGATGAGGGCTGGTCACCAGAAAGACCAAGCCATGACTGGAAGCTTGGAATTTTCAGCACCACCCACCCCCATTTTCTAGAGAGGAGAGAGGGGCTGGAAATGGGCTTAATAATTGATCGTGCCTACGTGAGAAAGCCTGTATAAGAATCCTGATAGTATGGGGTTCAGAGAGCATCCAGGTTGGTGAACATATCCGTATATGCGGGGAAGGGGGTGATGTACCCCTACTCCACGAGGACAGAAGACCCTGTGCTCAGTATTCTCTCAGCCCTTGCCCTATATATCTTTTCTGGCTGTTCATCTGTATCCCTTATCACATCCTTTAATAAACTGGTAAATATAAGTGTTTCCCTGAGTGTTCTGTTCTGGTAAATAATTTAATCTGAGGGAGAGGAGGTCATGGGAACCTCTGATTTATAGTGAAGTCAGACACAAGTTGTGGGTAACTTGGGGACTTATTACTACTTGCAATTGGCATCTAAAGTAGGGGGCAGTCTTGTGGGACTGAACCCCTAACCTGTGGAATGTGCTATCTATAGGTAGATAATGTTAGAATTGAGTTAAATTGTGGGTCACCTCGCTGGTGTCATGAATAATGGCTTCTTGTCGGGAATCCCCCCCCCCCCCACATCTGGTGCCAGAAGTGTTGTGGATATGGTGGTGGTGTGAGATTAATGGGGAAATGCAGGTTTCCAACTCAGTAACCATTGAGGGAAACTGGGTGGAGCTGATATAAGGTCTCTCTGTACTATCTTTGAAAATACCCGTGAATGTAAAATTATTTCAAAACAAAAAACTAAAAAGTAAAAGACAAACAGACATTCTAAAATAAATGGTGTTTTATCCATTTATCCATTAGGGAGAAAGTAAAATCGGATCCCTATCTTACAATATACATAAAATCAATTCCTAGAGTTTTAAAGACCTTGATACAAACAGAAAATTATTAGAGAACATACAGGACTGACTTTGTGACTACAAGATATTTCTTTCTCTTTTTTTAAAATTTATTTCCAAGTTAGTTAACATACAGTGTAGTGTCGGCTTTAGAAGTAGAAGCCAGTGATTCATCTCATACATATGACAGTGTTCATCCCCAAAAGTGCCCTCCTTAATGCCTGTCACCCATTTAACCCAGCCCTCCAGCAACCCTCAGTTTGTTTTCTGCATTTAAGAGTCTCTTATGGTTTGCCTCCCTCTCTGTTTTTATCTTATTTTTCCTTCCCTTCCCCTATGTTCATCTACTGAGTTTCTCAAATTACACGTATGAGTTAAATCATATGATATGTCTTTCTCTGTCTTATTTCGCTTAGCATAATACCCTCCAGTTCCATCCATGTTGTTTCAAATGGCAAGATTTCATTATTTTTCATTGCTGAGTAGTATTCCATTGTGTATTCCACATCTTCTTAATCCATTCATCAGTTGATGGACATTTGGGCTCTTTCCACACTTTGGCTATTGTTAATAGCGCTGCTGTAAACATTGTGGTGCATGTGCCCCTTCAAATCAGCATTTTTGAATCCTTTGGATAAATTCCTCATAGTGCAATTTGCTGGGTAGGTCTATTTTTAATTTTTTGAGGAACATCCATAATGTTTTCCAGAGTGGACCAGTTTGTTCCCACTAGCAGTGCAAAAGAGATCTCCTTTCTCTGCATCCTTGCCAACATCTGTAGTTTCCTGTGTTAATTTCAGCCATTCTGACAGGTGTAAGGTGGTACCTCATCATGGTTTTGATTTGTATTTTCCTGATGATGAGTGATGTTGAGCATCTTTTCATGTGCCTGTTAGCCATCTAGATGTCTTCTTTGGAAAAGTGTCTATCAATGTCTTTTGCCCATTTCTTCACTGCATTATTTGTTTTTTGGGTGTTGAGTTTGATAAGTTCTTTATAGATTTCGGATACTAACCTTTATCTGATATGTCATTTGCAAATATCTTCTCCCATTCTGCCAGTTGCCTTTTAGTTTTGCGGTTTCCTTCGCTATGCTGAAGCTTTTTATCTTGATGAAGTCCCAATAGTTCATTTTTGCTTTTGTTCCTCTTGCCTCCAGAGACACGTTCAGTAAAAAGTTGCTGCAGCCTAGGTCAAAGAGGTTGCTGCCTGTTTTCTCCTCTAGGATTTTGATGGTTTCCTGTCTCACATATAGGCCTTTCATCCATTTTGAATTTATTTTTGTGTACGGTGTAAGAAAGTGGTCCAGTTTCGTTCTTCTGCATGTTGCTGTCCAGTTCTCTCAACACCATTTGCTTAAGAGACTGTCTTTTTTCCATTGGATACCCCTCCCTGCCTTGTCAAAGATTAGTTGGCCGTACATTTGTGGGCCCATTTCTGGACTCTGGATTCTATTCCATCGATCTATGTGTCTGTTTTTGTGCTAATGTCATACTGTCTTGATGATTACAGCTTTGTAGTTCAGGTTAAAGTCTGGGATTCTGATGCCTCCAGCTTTGTTTTTCTTTTTCAATATTACTTTGGCTATTCGGGGTCTTTTGTGGTTTGATAGGAAAATATTTCTTAATTCGTTCAAAAAAGAGAAAGAAGGGGCACCTGGGTGACTCCGTCGATTGAGGATCTGACTTCGGCTCAGGTAATGATCTCATAGTTTGTGAGTTCGAGCCCCATGTCAGGCCTGTGGAGTCTGCTTCAAGATTCTGTGTCTTCCTCTCTCTGCCCCTCCCCTGCTCACACTCTGTCTCTCTCTCTCAAAAATAAATAAACATTAAAAAACTTTTTTAAAAAGAAAAAGAAAATTAACAAATTTAACTATATGAACATTAGACATTTATAGTCACATAAAGAGAGTGAAAAGATAAGCTACAAACTGAGAGAATAATTGCAACACATAAAGTAAGTATAATTTAATATCTACAATATATGTCTATAAATCAACAAGACAACTCAATTAACAAAATGGACAAAGAAATGAACAGCGTTTTCACTCCAGAGAAAGCATAAGTAATCCATAAACATATGAATGAAATGCCAGGTTCACTTGAAATCTGGGATATGTAAGTTGAAATCACAATAAAATCCAATTTCACAACCACCAAATGTAACAGTTGAATAATACCAAATATCAGCTAGAATATATACAGCAGTGGGAGATTTTATATTGTTGCTGACAGTAGTATAAATTGGAAAAGTCCCACTACCTTAAAAAGTTGATCATGCATGTACCCTACAAGCTAGCAATTCTACTAGGTATATATCCTAGGAAAACTTGCACGTGCACACCAAGAGACATGTAGAAAAATGTTTATAGTGGCATTGTCCATAAGAACAAAACAAAACAAACAAAAATAACAAAAGTGACTGTTTTTATGGTTTTGAGATTTACCTATGTCATTACAAGAAGCTGTATTCTTTGATTTTTACTGCTCTCTTGTGTGAATACTACTGTATTAGGGAAATGCTATGACTTGTTTAATCTATTCTCTTCTTATAAAGCACTAAAGCCAGACTGTCTTGCTAAACTTTCAAGGGTACAGATAATTCTTCTCCATATGCATATTATTCCAAAGGGGAGAAATTATCCAACTTATTTTTAAGAGGTTAATGTATTCCTGATAACCATTTAAGGGCAGTAGAATGGATAATCTCATTTATAAATATGGATGCAAAAATTCTAATCCAACAGCAAATTTTAACATAAGGCATTACAACCAAAGTACAGCTTATTCCAGGAATGTAAGGATTTTTTTGAATATTAGAAACCATCTCTGCTTTTGGCCTCCTAACCTAGTCCCACTACTTCTGATGCAATGGCACGGGCGAGGAGAACCATCCAGGCAGTCAGCCACTACAATTACTCTGGGAGTAATTGGGACCAGGGAGTGAATGTCTGGGGCTCATTCATACAGAAAGGCTAGAAATTCCAACACACAGATAAAACAGATATGCAAGTGCAAGATTTACTAACTTACACTGACTAGACTGAAGTCACCAGTAGAAGTGGCTGTTTCATGGATCCAGAACCCAGAAGCTCTCGAGTATAAAGGCTCAAGATAATATTTTCTTTCATGACATCACGTGTCTTCTGCGCAAATCCCTTGTGCCTCCCCAGACCTTCCCCCCGTGAGGTAGAGCTAACTTCTCTAATTTCCATTTACTTCCTTTGCACATGGTATTATTGCCTCAGTAGATCACTACTTTACAGTCATCAGTGTAATGGATGGATTCAGGTGAGGATCATCAATGATCGCTAAAACCATTGGGTGAAAGATTGCTGCACAATAGGTTATTTAAACAGTTGCAAAGTATAACTCCATAGGTTACTTGATTAACTACAAAGAGATAAAAGTACCCTTAAAATGGAGATCTGACGAACATCACCTGAACCAAATGATCAAACTTACTATCACCAATTAGAGACAAAATGACATTACATGCTTCCTAACATGATGTAACGGGAAGTACACATCACGTATGTAGTATTTTTTTTGCCAAGAATGATTAATCTGAATCTAATAGTGGTGGGAAAGGGACCAAATCCAGATTGTGGGACATTCGAAAAAACTACTTCCCTGGACTCTTCAAAATAGTAGAGTCAAGAAGGACTATCCATATGCACGTGTGCATGTGTACCACATGTGTATGTGTGTGTGTGTGTGTGTGTGTGTGATTCAATATAAAGATGAAAGGATACTAAAAAAGGCTTGAGGGGTACCTGGGTGGCTCACTCAGTTGAGTGACTGGCTCTTGACCTTGGCTCAGGTCATGATCTCACAGTTCGTGGAATTGAGCTCTGCATTGGACTCTGCACTGACAGCGTGGAGCCTGCGTGGGATTCTGTCTCCCTCTCTCTCTGTCCCTCCTCTGCTTATGCTCTCTTTCTCTCTCTCAAAAATAAAATAAACAAACAAAAATAAATAAACAAAAAAAGGCTTGACAACTCAGTGCAATATGGAATCCTTACTTGGAGTTTAGATCAAATAACAAAAATGTTATAAAGGAAACATGGAGGACAACTGATGAAATTTTAATGTTATTGTATATGAGATATTATATTCATGTTACATTTTTGGATGTGATAGTGGTGTTGCAGATATTTAGAAGAATGTTCATTTTCTTAAAGAGTTATATGCTGAAATATTGAGGCATAAAATGTCTCAATGTCTGGAACTTTCAAATGGTCCAGCAAAAAAGAAAAATTACATAGATGGATACTTAGATAAGTAAAATGTGGCCAAATGGTGATAGTTGGTGAATCTAGGTGTTGGATAAATTAGGTGTTGGATTAATTCATTATGCTATAATTTTACCTTTCCTGGGGATTATTTTTCAAAATAAAAATTTTGCAGGAAAGTAAAAACAAAAATCTAGAAAATGCACCTAATGTGTTTTACAGAAGCAAGAGCAGCAAAGGATAAAGGAAATGCAGTACATCCATTACTAAAGCTTTAATTCTAATTGGTTAATCACCCACTGTGTTCTTGAAACCCTAACTTTTGTCGTCCCCCAAATGGAAACATTCCTTAATTTTTGCTTGTTTCTCTTCTCTCTCTTCATAAGGTCTGACTGATCTGAACAGTTTCTCCTGAATTTACTGCCTTAGTTTTATTTTTTCTAGTTAACCGTATGTCTTTCTCTCCTCCTGTACATTATGTAAATGCCTGCAGGAGTGCTGACAACACTGACTCCATCTTTGGCCCTCCATCTTGTTCATGCTTGCGCAATGACCTCCCTGGAGGCTAGGCGTTCCAGGCCCCATGGAGGTTAATGTATGCCCTGATCTTCCCTAAAGTGGTGGACAGGAGGCGCCACGTTAGATAACTCGTAAAGATTTTGGGGCGCACAGATGGTGCCACTTTAGATAGCACCGCCTTTTGACCCCACCACAATGCCCCTTGTTCTAGAAGAGCTGTGGGTTAAGATCCAGATTAGGGGGGAAATAGCTGCATGATGTTTGGATTGTCTGTTCTCCTGATTTCCTTGTCAGTAAGTTACCCTGGATAAAACTCTGTATAAACAGTAGGGAGTGGTTTGCATTGTTTTTTCCATCTCAAAGTGCTTTTTCAGTTTAAATACTTAACTGACTCTCTTCCACCTCATAACAATTTCCCTTCCTAATTTCCCCTCCTTTGATCAATGCTGTCCTTTCAACAAATGGAATTCACCTTAATAGATTAAAGGAGGAAAACCATATGATCATCTCCCTTGATGCAGGGAAAACATGCAATAAAATTCAGTGCCTCCTAAAAAATGAGAAAACTTCCTTTTTAAAACAACAAAAAAAAGCATCTATAGCAACATCTCTATCAAAACTCATACTCGGAAATATCATTATGCTTCTAAACTTTAGAAGCATTTTCTTTAACATTGGTAACTAAGCAGGCCAATAAGATGGGGTACTTCTATCACCATTAATGCTCAATATGATAATGGAGGTGCTGACCAATACAGTAAGACCAGAAAATGAAGGCAGATGTATAAGGATTGGAAAGGAAGAGATTTAACTGCAGATTATCTCACCATTTGCATAAAAAATAAGAATAGCTAACATTTACTGAGCACTAAATATGTGCAGGTTCTGTTCAGTAAGCATTACATGTATAATGCCATTTAATCCTACTCTTTAAAAAACCCTAGGAGGTGGTCACAGTTATTGTCCCCATCTTACAGCTGGTGACACTAGGGCAGAGAAGGTAAGAAATTGACTTAAGACAACTAAGCAGTCTAATCCTAGGGCCTTAAGTTTTAACCACATTCTATATTATAACTTTACTGTCATTGATGCAACTTGCTTCAGCAAAGAGAGGAGTGAGAAGATCTGATGTAAGGAAATTAATGTGTCTTTAGAGCTGGAGAAGGCATAAGAATGGTTCTCAACTTTGCATATTAGAATCACTTGGGAAGCTTTCTGAAAAACCCAAATGCCCACACTGCTCCAGACCGATTACATTGCAATCCTGGAAGAAGGGTGGAAAGGCCTCAGTTTCTAAAGAATAACATAATTAAAAGTGCTCTTAAGAGCACTCAAGAGTTCACTCAAATTGTGATAGAAGTTTCCTTTCTTGCAACCTGGGTGAAGTTGCAAACTTCAGTCAGATGAATTACAGAAGAGTGTAATTTGAACCCAGGAGAAGGGTGTAGACAAGAAGTCCCCCGTAGTTACAGTGACTATAAGAAGGGGTCACTGCATCCACAGGTGGCTCAGGTAGAATCACCTTGGAAGCCTGCAGAGCTCAGGTCCTGCTTCCCAGTGTTGAATCTCTTGCTGATAATGACCTCACTGTGTTAATAAATTGTCAACCCAATAGCCTCTGCTTGTTTAAGATGTCAACTTCAGCCTTCCTGAGAAGGTAACTATATCAGAGCTATGAACTGTTGAGCTGGTCACCTCAAGGTGGCCTCCCCTAGATGGTAACTCTATCATGGCTGTGAATTGTAGACCCAGTAATGTGATCTCCCTGGAGATGCTAGACCTTCTTTCTTAGTGATTAAGTAGCTTTCAAACCTGAAAAGGCTTAAATTTAAATATAGTGATGATAGAGGCACCTGGGTGGTTCAGTTGGTTAAGTGCCTGACTGTTGATTTCGGCTCAGGTCATGATCTCACTGTTTTGTGAGTTCAAGCCCTGCGTTGGCTCCCCAGTGACAGTATGGAGCCTGCTTGGAATTCTCCATCTCCCTTTCTGCCCTTCCCCTGCTCACATACCTGTATGCACTCTCTCTCTCTCAAAATAAACATTAAAAAAATAATAAAAATATAGAGATGATAAATCAAATCTATCATATTCATACTTTTGTGTTTAAAATATATGTCTGTGTTATAATTTTGAATAATAATAATATAATTCGTCATATTGACGAATCTGGTAGATTAGTCTGTGAGGTGTAAGAAAAGGTAATTAAGTTTGGAAATAGTATTGGAATACCTCACAATTAGATCTACTAGATTTGTGTTACATGTACATATATAAAACAAATTTTTGTCAACTACTTGGGAAAGATTTGCTCATTAGGGATGGTAACTAAATGAAAATAGAATATATGAGATCTATAAATTTAGTTTAAAATGCTTAATTGGGGGCACCTGGCTAGCTCAGTTGGTAGAGCATGTGACTCTTGATCTCGGGGTTGTGGATTTGAGCCCCAAATTGGGTGTAGAGAATATTTAAAAATAAAATCTGTAAAAAAAATGTTAAAGGAATTACATTTTATAAGTTTTAAAAATGGGATTAATTTTTTGAGAGTTTAGATTTTTCTGCCTGTTACTTGAACAATTTTAAAAGATCCCCTTAAGCCTAATTAATATTTGTATATAAGCATACAAAACTTACAAATAGAATAGTATAGCTGTAAACTAAACATTTAAAGCTTAAATAAGACCAAAGTTTTGAATTTGTAAATGAATAAAGTTAATATTAACATAAAACCAAAGATGCTATAAACAGTCTTTTCTGTTCACAAAAATCTGTCCTCAGACATGAAAAAAAAAAACCACACTGATGCTATTATTATCTGGACTTAACCAGTGAAGAAGCTGAAGCTCAGAAAGGTTAAGACAGCAATCAACTCTATGCATGTCTGCTCTAAAGCCTGGGCTTCTTTTTTTTTTTTTTTTTTTTAATTTTTTTAATTTTTTAAATGTCTATTTTTGAGAGAGAGAGAGCAAGTGGGGGAGGGGTAGAGAGAGAGAGACACACACACACACAGAATCCAAAGCAGGCTCCAGGCTCCGAGCTGTCAGCACAGAGCCCGATGCAGGGCTCGAACTCACAGACCATGAGATCATTACCTGAGCCTAAGTTGGACGCTTAACCGAGTGAGCCCCCCAGCCGCCCCTAAAGCCTGTGTTTCTTAACCAGTTTACATGTGGCTTCCATGACTGGCCAATCCCCTAAAAAGTCAGGTGACTTTGGATCAATTAAATAAAATCTTTTGAAGTGACTTAATGTTTGCTTACATGCATTATAGATTGACTTTATAGCAAAGCAGGCAATTTTAGCTCAAGGAAAGAGAATTTATTGGCTTATATAACTGAAAAGTCCAGCTTCTGACAGGGTTGCTAGAGACTCCAATCCTGCTTCTTTCTGCCCATCTATCTATGTTAGCTCCATTTAGAGACAGGCTTTCTTTCCCCTTTTGGTGCAAGATGACTGGACCTTTCCTCTGGGCTCAAGTACAGCTAAAACACATGTGACTGCCTCTCCCAAATGTTCCCCTCAAGGAGTCATTGCATCTCATTAACTCTGGGTAGCTTATGGGTCTATTCACGAACCAATCACTGTGTCTGGGAAATGTGATGCTTTAATTGGCCATGCCTGTGATTGACCCCAGAATTTGAGGTAGAGTCAACTCCATCACAAACATACAGGTTTGAAGTAGGGATTGTGCAGTGTGTGTGGGACAATATCAGATGGACCAACATATGCATTGTGGACATTCCAGAAGGGGGAGAGAAAAAGAAAGGGACAGAGAGAATATCTGAAGAAACAATGCTGAAAACTTCTCAAATCTGATGAAAGATATGAATATAAACACCTAAGAAGCTCCATGAACTCCAAGTAAGATGAACTCAAAAAGACCCACATTGAGACACATTATGATCAAACTTTGAAAAGAAAGACAAAGAGAGAATCATAAAAGCAGCAAGAGAGAAACAAATCATCAAACACAAGGGATCCTCAATAAGATCATAAGCAAATTTCTCATCAGAAACTTTGGAGGCTGGAAGGCAGCGAACCAACATATTCAGTGTTCAAAGAACAAAAACTGCCAGCTAGAATCTATATGTGACAAAAATGTCTTCAAAAGGGAAGGAGAAATTAAGGCATTCTCTGATAAACAAAAGCTGAAGGAATTTGTGGCCACTCGATCTGATCTGCAAGAAATGCTCAAGGGAGTCTGGAGAGGTGAAATTAAAGGACACTAGACAGTGACTTGAAGCTATATACAGAAATAGAAATCTCAATAGAAGTAAATACATGGTAACTACAAAAGCTAGTATTATTGTAACAGTGGTTTGTAACTTTTCTGCACTTGGTGTTTTCTACTTGAGTAAAGGGAATAATATTTTAAAGAAAAAAAACCTCTAATTATTGGTTTAAAATGTGTTATGTGTTATCATAACTTTGGTTTATAACTCCAAATTTGGTTTTTGACATAATTTAAGAGACTAATTAATTTAATTTTTTTAATGTTTATTTCTGAGAGAGAGAGAGAGAGAGAGAGAGAGAGTGTGTGAGTGGGGGAGGGGCAGAGAGAGGGAGAGGGAGACACAGAATGTGAAGAGGCTCCAGGCTCTGAGCTGTCAGCACAGAGCCTGATGCGGGGCTTGAACTCACCAACTGCAAGATCATGACCTGAGCTGAAGTCGGACGCTTAACCAACTGAGCCACCCAGGTGCCCCAGGAAACTAGTGAATTTAAAAGAATTATTAGTTTATGTTTTGAGGCACACGATGTATAAAGATGTAGTTTTGCAGCATCAACAACCAAAAGGGTGGGACAGAACTGAAAAGGAATAGGTTTTGTTTTGTTTTGTTTTGTTTTTTAAGAATGTGTATTTATTTACTTTGAGAGACAGAGAGCTTGAGCAGGGGAGGGGCAGAGAGGGAGGGAGAGAGAGAATCCCAAGCAGGCTCTGCACTGTCAGCACAGAGCCTGATATGGGACTCAAACTCACAAAGCATGAGGTCATGACCTGAGCCAAAATCAAGAGTTGGACACTTACCCAACTGAGCCACCCAGGCTCCCCAAGGAACAGATTTTTTGTATCTTATTGAAGTTAAATTCTTATAAATTCAAATTAGAGTGGTATAACTTTAGGATGTTAAGTGCAATCCCCATGGTAATCACAAAAAAAAAAAAACAGCCACAGAAAAATCACAAACAAAAGGAAAAGAGAAAGGAATTTAAACATTTTACTACAAAACAAAAACAAAAACAAAAACAAAACAAAAAACTGAACACAAAAGAAGACAGTAATGCAGAAAACATAAGACAAAAAAAGCTATGGGGTATATAGAAAATAAATAGCAAAATGACACAAGTAAATCCGTTTTTATTACTAATTACATGTAAATGGGTTAAATTCTCCAATCAAAAGACAGACTGGCAGGATGGATCCAACTAGATGCTGTCTACCAAAGACTCACTTTATTTATTTATTTTTTGGGGGGGGGGGTTATTTATTGGGGCACCTGGGTGGCTCAGTTGGTTAAGCAATGGGTCTTGATTTCGGTTCAGGTCATGATCTCACAGTTTGTGAGATTGAGCCCCGGGGCAGGGTCTGTGCTGACAGCACAGAGTCTGCTTGGGATTCTCTCTCTCTCTCTCTCTCTCTCTCTCTCTCTCTCTCTCTCTGCCCCACCCCCGCTCACTTCCAGGAGCTCTTTCTCTCTGTCTCTCTCTCAAAATAAATAAATAGACATTTTATTAAGTTTATTTATTTTGAGAGAGAGACAGAGAGCATGCACATACATGCATGAGTAGGGAAGGGACAGAGAGAGAGAAAGAGAGAGAGAAAATCCTAAGCAGGCTCTACACTGTCAGCACAGAGTCCGGTGCAGGGCTCAATCTCACGACATGAGATCATGACCTGATCCGAAATCAAGAGCTGGATACTTAGCTGACTGAGCCACCCAGGTTCCCCCAAAGACTCACTTTAGATCCAAAGACAGAAAGATTGAAAGTGAAAAGATACAAGTATGTAGTCCATACAAATAGTAACCAAAGGGGAGTAAAGATAGCTCTCCTAATATCAGCAAAATAGACTTTAAAACAAAAAAGTTTACAGATTACTAGGGGCATGAGCAGGAGGTAAGCATGTTAGAAAAAGCAGGCCATAGAGTACAGAGCCTTAAATGACAGGTTGGGTATTCTCTCTGCAATGTGCAGTCAACAAGGCTATCCAGGACTAAGGACTGATAATCCCAGATCTGAGTGAGAAGAACTGAAACAGTGAAGAGTATGGAGGAAGTGAACTTGGTTGAGGAGGTATTTCAGTTTACTCAGAGAACAATAAATGTTTTCCCATAAATGACTTGGCTTGAAATATCCCTTATAGAGCTAGCCTCTGAAGATACATCCCAAAGAGTCAGATGTGATTTTTGAAAGTATAAAATGAAAGACTAAAGCCTGCCTAAGCTCCAGCACCTATCGCCCAAAGAATAAAAGAACAATTTTATAGATTTTTGGCCCAGTTGCTTTGGATCTATGTGGTTTTTAAGAAATCCAGCATAAGTTGGCTATATAATAATAGTTATTATAGTAACCATTTAATGAACACTTGCTGTGAGCCAGGTACTGTAAGTCTCTTCTCATCCAATACTCACAATGACCCTGTGATGATATACGTTCAGTTATCCTCTTTTCATACATGAAAAAACTGAGTCTAAGAGCAGCCACAGAATTGATATGCAGCATTACTTAAAGTTCTGTGCTTCCTATTTCAAAATCATGTTCTCAGCCACCACACTTCACATACATAAGCAGTTGCACTTGGCGAACAGCATATGGCACTGCCCCCGGGATTATGGGCTCACAAAAGAACTGCTTGACTTTTCTTTTTTAATGTTTTATTTATTTTTGAGGGGGGGAGGGGTAGAGAGAGAAGGGGACAAAAGATCTGAAACAGTGAGCCCATGTGGGGCTTGAACTCATGAACGGTGAGATCATGACCTGAGCCAAAGTCGGATGCTCAACTGACTGAGCCACCCAAGAGACCCAAGAACTGCTTGACTTCTTTAGGCCTCAATTTGTTCAGCAATAAATGGAAATAAAAACTGCTTCTCTATTGAGCAGGGTGATGGAAGATAAGACCAGTTTTCCCTCTTGATTGGATTTTAGAGGAAGCAGATGGAAATAGGAGGCCAGTTAAGAGGGTGTAGTTACACTGGCACCCAACTGCAGTCACCTCATCTAGACAATGGGCATAATAATAGTAATATCTACCCCCTAGGGGGTTATAAAGATCCAATGTATTAATAGAGGTCATAGATTTAGAACAGTGCTTGAGAAATAGTACTCATTATCTAGACACCAGCTGCTATTGGTATTAAAGATAGAAACTAGGCCACCAGGGATCCTTGTGGCTGTAAATATATGTAACCTCCAAGCAGACAGAGAAGCCCACACTCACTTTGGCTGCCTCTCAGTTGGCATTTAGCTTGGAGGATTAGCTAGCTATAATCTTGGCTAATAGAAAGAGGAACACAAAGACATGACATGGATGGAGACAGAAAGTGTTGAAAACCTAGTTCCTATTTTTTATCATTTCTCTGGTCAAGCACTACATGAGGAACATACCACTGGGTCTTGTCTAATCCTCACAGATCTCCAAGGTCAGTATTCTTACCTGTGTCCTTTGTCTTAGCTTCCAACTCCCACCTCTGTAAAAAGACAATAAAAAGTGATGAGGAGTTGTGTCTGGGCAATATGCCCCATGAGCCTGTACTCCTGGCCCCTATCTTCATGCTTCTTGAGGATCTGCCACTAAGAACCAGATGTCAAGGCCAGGTGTCAACAAAGCTATGGTGTGGGGGGACTGGGGCACACTGTAGATTACATCACAATCTGCACTAAAGCATGTGGAAATAAACGATAAGCTCAAAATACTTTGATATGCCTTGTTTAAAATTAGAGTTTAAACCCTAGGCTACAAGTATCAATGATACTTCCTGAGAAACTTTGAGGGCAGCCTATTGGCACAAGCACTTTTGAAATGCAAAACACTAAAAGACCTTCTATCCTCTGCTTAGAAAGAAAGGCGGGGGGGGGGGGGGGGGGGGGGGGGGGCGGCGCCTGGGTGGCTCAGTTGGTTAAGCATCTGACTCTTGATTTTGGCTTAGATCATGATCTTGTGATTTGTGAGTTCTAGCCCCATGTCAGGCTCTATAAGTCTGCTTGGGATCCTTTCTCTTCTCCTCCCCAACTTGTGCACATGTGCACGCTCTGTCTCTCAAAATAAATAAATAAAGCTTAAGAAAGAAAGGAAGGAAGGAAGGAAGAGGAAGGGAGGGAGGGAGGAGGGAGGAAGGAAGGAAGGAAGAGGAGAGGTAAGAGAATATTTACCTATAAGTTTTTATAAAGTTTAATTAAATCTATCCTTATTCTTTTTTTTTTCAACGTTTATTTATTTTTGGGACAGAGAGAGACAGAGCACGAACGGGGGAGGGGCAGAGAGAGAGGGAGACACAGAATCGGAAACAGGCTCCAGGCTCCGAGCCATCAGCCCAGAGACTGACGCGGGGCTCGAACTCACGGAGTGCGAGATCGTGACCTGGCTGAAGTCGGACGCTTAACCGACTGCGCCACCCAGGCGCCCCAAATCTATCCTTATTCTTTATACTTATTTCTACCAGAGACAGCAATTGAATTCTGAAGCCTCTTTACTAGGAAAGGCAATGAAATTCTTGTAACGGTCAGAGGTTTGTTTTCATAATTATCTTTCATGGGTTGTTGTAACCCTACAACTCTATTTTTATTATAGAAAACTACATATGTAGAAATGTGGAGAATTAATTGTATTGGTCCCCTTAGAGTTGTAAAATATGCCACAGGAGTTTGGATTTGCTCACCAACCCTGTGATAACTAACATGCTGACCATAACCACTGATCATAAATAACAGAAAATATGAAAATTGTGAAGTCTCTTCTTACATTTAAAAACAAAATAAAAAAGTTTTCATATGGTCTAAAGGCCCTGTGTGATATAAACACCCTTTCACATTTCTGACCTCATGTACTTGTTACCCTGGTCCCAGTTGCCCCAGCCTCCTTGCTAGGTCCTCCAACACATGAGCATGGTCTCACCTTTGCACCTTAGAGCTTACTGTACCCTTGACTGACAAGGTTTTTTTCCCTCAGACATGTGTATGATTTGCTTCCTTGCTTCACTCCAGTCTGTACTGAAATATTGCTCCCTCGGGGAAGACTTCAGGTTATCTCGTCTAAAACTGACCTATCTGCACATGCCCTCACAATCCATCAGCCTCTCTCCCAGATTGCCTTTTACCCCACAACACAAATCACCATCTGATACATTTTTATTGATTGCTCACACTCCTGCCCCCCGCCCCCCATTCCAGCCCCAGAATGTAAGCTCCTTGAAAGACTATCTTTCTTATCCCCAGCACTGGAATAATGCCGGACACCCAGTAGTTGGCCAGTAAATGAATGAAGCAAAATGAAAGAAAAAATCTGAGTCCCAAGACAGGAAACAGCTTGCACTGGGAATCCATCACCAGGTGGTTTACGAGATGCTGACCGTCAGAGCCAGAGATGACCTTGAGAATGGAAGCGACCCCTGGGAAATCACAGAAATCTCAGGGGTAAGTACCAGACTTTCTGAATAGAGTGGAAGGGAGAATATGGACTAATTCTAACTGATGACAGCTTTATACATATCTTATTTCATGTTAATATCACTACAGGCGAGGAAACTGAAGATCAGAAAAGGGAAGTGATTTCTCCAGGGTTATTCCACCAAGTAACATGTTCTTTCCAAGACACCACACAGCTTAAGAAAAAGCTTGGCAAAGAGTGTATGCTCAGTTAAGTAACAGTTGAAGGAATGAATGGATGCTTTGTAGAGAAAGTGACAGTTAAACGGCCTTATAGAGAGAGCAACGGCAGACCAGGAGAAAGGAGATTGAACAAAAAGTTTTGGGTTAGGTGAGGAGCTGTCCAGGGAACACTGAGCACATCACTGTGGCTGGATCCTAGAGTGCTGAAGGAGTGTGTTGGGAGATAAGGGCTCCAAAGACCAGAATGTGAAAGATCTTCACTACTAAGTTAAGGAATTTGGGCTTTATCATGAGATAGTGGGGAGCATTAAACCCTAGGATAATGTAGTCAGACACTGCTTTAGGAAGGTCATTCTGGGATGCCAGTGACAGGGTAACCAAACAGATTTGTTGTAATAGTCCCAGTGAAGGATTATCTCCAAAGCAATCTATTCTCTCCGAACCCCTGAGAGGTTGAGGTTAAAACCTGCCCCAAGTGTTCACACAACAGCCACTAGTTGGCAGCAGTGTCCCAAGGAGCAGCTTCTCCCGAGGCTGTGATGGGATAAACCACCTGGTGGACAACAGGAGTAGGTGGGAAGGCCATCTGCCTGGAGGGAACTCAAAGCCCCTAAGGCAAGGAGTATGTAAAGGTCAAAGGACAGAGTAATCAATGCCTAGAGGATGGTTCAGGTGAGGTGGTGGGGAGGAGGCAGTGGTGAAAGATGAGGCTGCGTGTGAGTGCTAGAAACTGATCCTGAATGGTCTTGAATTTCTGGACTAAGGAAGCTGGGCATTATCCAAAGGGAATTGAGGACCCAGGGAAGGTTTTAAGTAGGAGAGAGACATGACCAGATGTGCATTTTATAAAGATTTGCAAGGGTGCCTGGCTGGCTCAGTCAGTAGAGCGTGAAACTCTTGATCTTGGGGCTGTGAGTTCAAGCCCCACATTGGGTGTAGAGATTACTTAAAAATAAAATCAGAAAAGAGGAAAGAAAGAAAGAAAGAAAGAAAGAAAGAAAGAAAGAAAGAAAGAAAGGAAGGAAGGAAGGAAGGAAGGAAGGAAGGAAGGAAGGAAGGAAAGAAAGAAAGAAAGAAAGAAAGAAAGAAAGAAAGAAAGAAAGAAAGAAAGAAAGAAAGAAAGATTTGAGAATAAGGGAAGGCAGAAAGCAGAGAGAACAGTGAGGAAGTGCTGCAGTGATCCCTGGAGAGAGATGAGTAGCCCGCAGCCTGCAATAAACAGAATGGGTCAGATCTGTAGGTGACTTAGGAAATCAAAATCATAGGATGAGAAAGGGGGCACTAAACATACTGTTTTGACAGGAGAGAATGAACATTCTTTCCCCCTTATACATACGGTGAATTGTTGGATTTTCTGCCTAAAACTGCCCTGGAAAAAAAATCAGATTGTGGAACGTCACTGAATCTAAATTCTAGTTCATTTGGTCGCCTGACCAAATTGTGTGGTGAGATCTGAGGCCAAAGGAATGGCTCAGCAGTTGCCTCCCCAGTCTGGTGTTGGGAAAGCCAACTCCCATGTAGCTGATGGAGGAAATACAGGATGCTGCGGGGTCCAGCGGGGTAACCTGAACCAAGTGTCCAGGGGGAGGAGGCTGTTGAGCAGAGGATATCTGACGAAGGAGCTCACAAACTGTCAGCGAATTTAGCTAAGCCCTGGAAAAGAAGGTGGCCGGGAGCACTCTCGTTACCTATTTACTCCTTTTCGTCAGAATGTGTAGCCGTCCCCTTATGGGCGATAGGAATCCCAGGTGGCCTAGGTTCTCCAGGTGCCGGCGCTAAGGTTCAGCGCAAAGGCACCTCCCAGAAGGCAGACCTACAAGACGCTACAGGCTCGCCGCCGGAGAAGCCAGGCTGTGATTGGTGGTGGCCTGGGGCCGCCTCCCCGCCAGCCAACAGTGCGGCCTGATTGGCGGAGGTACTGCGTAGCCCCACCCCTCCCGCGAGGAGACCAAGGGAGCGACCGCCAGAGCAGGTCCTGGAGCACCGCTGGTGGGGTCTGGGGAGGATGGCCTGTCGCCCCGGCCGTGGTGGACGCCAGGAGAAAAGGCGTCGAGGGAACGGAAGCTGTGCCTCCCACAGCATTGTGGGCCACGGCTGGGGCGGGACTGGGCTCCGGGCGCCTGCGCGCACTGCGCACTTTGGGAAATGGCCGGCGCCAGGCATATAGGGGCAACCTAGTGCGGGCAGGGAACGGGGGAGGGGGTTCTTGGGCCTTTTCACACCCGGGTCTGGAGCCCTGGGCCGGGGCGGGGCTGGGGTGCTGTGTGCTATGACCCGCTTCGGAGCCCGGGGCTCGTGGGCGCCAAGGAGCGGCGCGGTCTCTGCACGCCATGGTCTTTGCATCCTCGAGCTCCGGCCCTGGGTACGCCCCTTCCGCCCCAACCCAGCCCTGGTCTGTTAACTTGCATCCAGAGCAGCAGCCGCCGAGTGCCGCCATGAGCTTTTAAGAGCCTGGATGGAACTCACTCCTGGCATTCTGGACCCCTAACTCTCTTTACACTGCCCCTTCGGGTGCCTCCTCGAAGTTTACAACGATATCTTGCTTTCAGCGTTAGATTTTTGGAGACACACAAGGCTTTCTCCATCCCACGCAACCCCTCACGTGGCCTCAACCCTTCGCGCTTTAAGCCTTCAGGCTCAGGCAGGGCATTACTCTGAATCGCACCCCTCATTTGTGAGATGGGGATGGATAGATAACGCCTCAGATTCTTTGTAACTAATAACATACATAGACATTTCCATTTACTAAGTTCCATTTCCCTTCTCACTCCCTCCTTACAATCAATCACTCTTGGTGCCAAGGAAATTT
Organism: Puma concolor; assembly: GCF_028749965.1. NCBI lineage: Eukaryota > Metazoa > Chordata > Mammalia > Carnivora > Felidae > Puma > Puma concolor. Next base: position 33,590,605 of record NC_141674.1, read on the forward strand.
TATAGTTTTGCCTGACTGCAGTTATAAAGGCTTCTACAGGCAGATTCCCCCGATTTTCTCCTCTGAGTCTCTAGGGACAAATACCCTTAGTGCTTTATTTCATCAACTATTTTCCAAGCGCCTGCTGTGTGCCAAGCCTGCCTTAAATGCTGAAGACACAGATGAACCAAATTTGACTTTCTATGACATTGATACAAGGGGAAGATTAGGAGTTGTAGATAAAGGGTGCAAGAGTACAGTGCCATAGGAAAGGAACAGAGGAGGCCCTTGAAATTCCTGGGTGGGAAAGGGGGTGAGAAGTCTTTTGAGAGGCCCCAGTAGCATGTAAGCTGGATCAGAGGGGTCATTTCCTAGTTTAAAGGTTAGAGGTAATCAGCTATGGGGTAGGGGTTGTGTAGTGTAATTGTTAAAAGTAGGGGTTCTAGCATGACTTACTTGGAGGTTTCAGGCACATAACCTCTGAGCCTTTCAAAGGCAGATATGGTACCTACCTCACATTCAAGATAATGTGTATCAAGGCCTGGGCATCAAGGTTAGCACATAGCTGTCATTTTTTGAATACCAACTATCATGTGAAGGAAAATAGTAATGTCTTGGATGCCAAGATATTTAGATTTTCTCTGGGGAATAGGGATTAGACAGATTTTTAAGCAATGGACGGTCTCCCATCCAAGTACTAACCAGGCCCGACTCTGCTTAGCTTCTGGAGATCAGAGGAGCTCAGATGCCGTCAAGGTAGTATGACCCTAGACTAAGCAATAGTGGGTGTTCATTCCTGGGAAGGGACTGGGTTTCAAGTCACAAAGTTCAAAGTCACTATAGCCATTATTTCGCTCCCATTCCATCTCATTCTCCCTACCCTTAACGCACAAGCATTTCAAAACCATGTTTCTAAAAACCAGCCATTTATATCTGTTTAGGTAAGTTACAGAGGAAGTAAGGTGGTGTATTTACAAGTTGGTTTGTCCAGATATACTATAACTTAGTGTCTGTATTTAATATTGACAACCAAAAAATATATATAAATATCTTCCATCTATACACAGCAGGGCAGGAGTGTCCATGTCTTCTTGAGCAGTGAGTTCTCAGTCTCCTACGGCCCTCCTCTCATGGTGATCGTCTGGCCCTCAGTGCAAAGGAGACTAGAAGCTGGCAGCCCAGTCTGGCCCGTCCCCTCTCCTCCCTGCACTCCAGTGCTCCCAACTGGTCTCAGGCAAGGCAAGATTACTTTGAGTGGTTGGGCAGGAAGGGATGGCTCCCTAGTGGAGCCTAACCATTAGGGTAGGGAGATCCAGGCCTCAGAAGAGAGCAGCCACAGCTACCTCTTGGGGTAGAAGCCTCATAGTTCGTTGTTTGATTAGTATGTCCTTGGTCATAGGTCCAGCCCTACAGATTAGCGTGGCAAAGAAGGCAAGTGTCTAGGCAGGACTTGGTCCCCACCTTCAGGTACTGAGCCATTCAGAGTGAAGTCTGGGTGTAGGTACAGGAGACTCTGGCTGATAAAAAAATAATAACAAAATCAGTAATAAAAAAAATTATAAAACCTGTTGCTTGTCTGAATAGATCTGAGCAACAGTCTTGTTTTTGTTAAAATCCTGGAGCCATTAAAGTCCTAATATTCTTCTGGACATCACTGTTGGCTGAAGAAAGGAGCCCCAGGCCCGGCTCTGCTGAAATCCATCAGTTTGAAAGTCTCATCCAGCTGCCTGTGCTCCGAGAGATCCTTGGGGCTGCTGGGAACAGGCCGGGCTGGTGGTGTGGGGCACCTCACACTTGGGAATCGGCCCCCAGGGGGTGAAACAGCTCCTCGGGTGTCTTGTCACTTTGACCGGCTCCTCCCTGCCGGAAGCCGGAAGCAATCTCATCGAAGGTCCGGCCTTTCGTCTCGGGAACTTTGAAGTAGGTGAAGATGAAGAACAGAACCAGGAGTACGGTGAAGATGATGAAGACATATGGACCACACAGTTGCTGAAAGACACACACATACACTTGGTTGGAGTACTGATCCTACATCCTGACTGTAGGACCTTGGCTTATAGGACTTGATCTTTGATCTGAAAAAGGGAACAGCTACTCACGGCCCAGGCATGCTGGGATGATTAAATGAGACTGCCTGCACCTGGCATGTGATGGGCTCCAGGGAACAGGGTCTCACCACAGAGAAGAATAGAGACAATTCAAAGCTAAGGAAAGAACCCTGGAATTGAGGTCAGTGTTTTTAGCTGTGTGACCTGGGCTTCTGAGCCTCAATTTCCTCCTCAGCAGGATTCCAATGAGAACAGCTGGGAGAGCATTTTGCAGAGCAGCACAGGGTCCTGCATGCAGGAGAGCAATGGTGAGCAGGGACAGTGCAGGGTTCTCACCTCTACATACTGGAAGCACATGCCCACAATGAAATTGGAGGTCCAGTTGGAGAAGCCAGCAACAGCAATAGCAGCTGGGCGAGGACCCTGGCTGAAGAGTTCAGCCACAATGAACCATGGGATAGGGCCAGGGCCCACTTCAAAGAAGGCCACGAAGCCAAAGATGGCCACGATGCTGAGATAGGACATCCAGGGCAGCTGTTCCTGTTGAGGACAACAGAAGGGTGAAAAGTTAGATTAGGTTGTTATGGATCCTCAGAGGAAACCAAAACTGCAGAGGTAGCCCAGGGCAGGGCTAAGAGTCCTAGGCTGGGAGGCAGTCCTGGGGGCTGATCCTGGATTTGCCACATAGCTTAGGTTCCCTCCACTGGGTCTCTGCTTCCTCATCTGAAGAAAATGATCTAAGTCCTGCAGGATGGCTGTGAGCTCAAGCCTACCCTCTGGGAATGGTAATGCGGTGTGCACATGGAAGGTGCTAAGAAGAGGTCCCTGTGGTCCCCTGGCTCTAGATGCAGAGCAGTCCGCCTGAAGCAGAATGCTGTGGAAGAGCATTCCTAGGGCTAAGTGTTAAAGAGTTTGTAAGGTGCCCAGCTCAGGGCCAGCAGAGTAGGCCCAAAGCATGTGGTCCTATATCCTCATTCTCTTCGAGGAGGCCACAGTAGAAAAGGTATAGGCTTTGGGTCGGATCCCAGATCTGCTACACATCACCTGCTGCGTGCTGGACCTCTCAGCTATCACCAGACTTTCTACGCTCTGGTTAAGTTGTAAAATGAGCATACTGTTGCTTCCTTGCCCAGAGGGTAGACAAAGGAGGGTTCGTGCATGTGAAATGCCTGGCACAGGGTTACCACAGTGGTTACAGTCACAGGCTTGGGGCCAGCAGACCTGGGGTCGATTCCTGGCTTTGTCCTTTATCTGCTGAGTTACGAACCTCAGCAGGACTAGAATTCCTCACTTGTGAAATGGGAATACTAACTACACCTGGCAGGGGTGAGAACTGAGAAAAGGCATGTTTCCATGTCTTGGTGGTAAGGAGGGGAATACTTTCTAGGGCTGTTCTGAAGATGAACTAAGGTCACAGTTGAAGACTTTGGAAGACTTAGTACTGGGCAGAGCAATTCCTGGGGAAAGGGGCCTTAGGTCCTGGGGCCAGAGGTGCTGTGGTAAGAAAGCACGGAACAGGGAGGAGCCAGTTCAAGACAGGATGTGAGTGGGTAGGAGACAATCTAGGGAGCCAGAAGGCCATACCCAGGCCCATGGGGCTGGGGAGAAGTGGGCAGAACTAGGGAGAAGGCAGCCCCTACCTGGTCTCTGGATGCCTCTGGCCAGACTGGGGCTGACACAGTCACTCGGATCAGAAGCTGTCGTGAGCTTTCCCCCCAACCCCTGCTGTCTCCCAGAGCGGAGCAACTCACCAGCAGTGCCAGCGCGATGGTCATGAGCACAGCACAGCCTGCCATGCCAGCCAGGCCTATGAGGTGCAGGGTCCGCCGGCCGGCTCGTTCCACCACAAACAGCTGTGGGCAGAGACAGAGTCAGTGCCACCCCCTCCTAGTGCCTCTCTGACCACGCCCGCCCCCCATCTAGAGGCTCGTCCCAAGTGTTGAGAAAGCCAAACAGCACTGCCTCCTCCGTGGGGCTCAGCTTAAGGACCACATAGGATCTGAGGGGCAGAGAGCTGACTCCAGGCAGCAGGACAGGGGGTGAGAGCCAGCCCCAGAGAGCCAGACAGCGGAGCATCCTGGCTGTGACTTTGGGCAAGCCGCTGCCCTTCTCTGAGCATCAGTGTCATGGGCTGTTTGATAGGAGTAATGAACTTGACAGGTTTGTGAGGATGAGACGACACAGCACTCAGGAAGAACCTGACACACTGCTTGGTTTGCAGTAAATGATGCCGTTCGGTCACTAGGCCCTGGGGCCACCCTGAGCTGGACCCTGGCAGCTGACCGGCGGTGGGCAATGACGCAGACTCACCGACACGACAGTGAAGGCTGTGTTGACGATGCCGGAGCCAATGGTGGCATATACAGGCTGCTGCACCCCCGCCTTCTCGAAGATACTTGTGGAGTAATAGAAAACCTAAGGGACAGAGAATTTGTTGGGACTTGGCCAGGTGCCGTGGCTCTTTCCCCACCTCCGTCGCTGTGGGTATGGGACACGGGTGAGTGTAGAATGAAGGGGACATGTCTGGGTTTTGGTTCTGAAGGAAAGCTGCTCCATTGGAAGGGGCTTGTCTGTTTTAAGTTTGGGATCTGTTCACAGCACACACTTGACCACGGGGTTTGGCTGGGCCCAAAGGAAAGGGTGGGTGAGGGGCACTCACAGCGTTGATGCCCGACAGCTGCTGGGACAGCTGCAGGACCACAGCGATGAGGATGGGCTGGCGGTAGGCGGGCGAGCGGAACAGCTCCAGGATGGTGACCTTCTTCTCCCGCATCATCTGCCGACTCTCCTCCTTCATCTCCTGCAGGTCGCGGGTCACGTCAGCCGTCCCGCGCAGCTTCTTCAGCACTGGGGGGACCGGAGGGAAGGTGGGGGTGGCTCAGAGCAGGAAGGAGGCCGGGGCGGGAGGGGGGCTGGGGAGAGGGCAGAGCCCCGCCCGTACCGCTCTTGGCCCGGTTCTCCTCGTTGCGGTTGATGAGCAGGAAGCGGGGGCTCTCGGGGCAGAAGGGCAGCAGGACGCACTGCAGCAGCGCCGGGACGAAGATGACGCTCAGCAGCAGGGGCCACAGCTCCTCGCTGCCCATGATGGAGTCCAGGCCAAACACCTGCGGGCAGCAGGGGTGGGGAAAGCCGCCCTGAGCGCCCTAGCCCCGCCCCCACACGGCCCCGCCCCACCCAGTGGCCTCCGTGGTGTCAGCGGCCGCTTTACCCCAGTGTCCTCATTTGTCACATGAAGAAAGGAGGACCGACCTCACAGCATAAGTGGGAGGACCAATGGCACATGGCATAGGGGCTGTCACTCTGCGGCGGGACAACTTTGGGGAGGGGAAAGGGAAAGCCTTCTAGAGAGAGGGTAGTGTATACAAGGAAGGCCTCAAGGCCTGCAGGCAGCAGAGAACCTGGCATGTGGAGGTCCCAGGGGGCTTCCCTGTGGCTGGCTCCCCAGGGGAAGGACAGGTCACGAGGCTGGGACCAGAAGGGCCAAGTCATCTGGGACTTGCACTCACACCAGGGAGGCCTTGGCGGAACTGTGAGTGACAAGAGTGCTCTCTGGGGCCTGTGCCTACTAGGGTGTGTGCACGAGGCTATCCCTTGCTGCGGGGCTGTGGAAGGCTGGGTGACAACTCTGATCAGGGTGTCATCTGGACACAGGAGAGCCACCAAAGCTGTGGGGTGGGGGCAGTGCTGGGCAAGGAGACCCAGCCCCAGCTTACCTGGGCGATGAGGATGCCAACAACGATGCCCAGCTGGTGCAGGGTGCCCAGGGCCCCACGGAGGGCTGTAGGGGACACCTCCCCCACATACATGGGGACGAAGCCTGTGGTCAGGCCACAGTACACACCGATGATGAAGCGGCCCAGGATCAGCATCTCAAAGGACTTGGCCAGTTTCGAGAAGCCCATGAGCATAGAGGACAGGACGGCCAGCAGGTTTATTATCAGCATTGAGTTCCGTCTGGGGGTGGGGTCACAGGTCAGGTGGGTGCCTGGATCTCCCCAGATTCCCAGGGGCTAGGTCATAGGCAACACCCTGAACAGGCAGGGAAGTCTCCCCCACTCCCATCTGGGATGCCCTGACCAGGGCCAGGACCCCTTCTGCTCACCGGCCAAAGCGGTTAACAAAAAGGCCCACAGAGAAGGAGCCAATCATGCCTCCTACAGAGAAGATGGCCACGGAGAGGGACCACAGCGTGGTGAGCGTGGTAGGCAAGATGCTCTCCCCATAGCGGTGGATCCAAGTCTGGTTGTAGAACTCTTCAATCACCTGCAATGGGGAAAGCAGCCTGTTGAGTCAGCCGGGACCCAGCCTCCTTTTCCCCTTGCACTGCACTGCCCCCTCAAAGAGGGCCCAGCACCCGGCCAGACCCCAAACTCACTGCATGTCATTGAGCCAAGTCCCTCCCTTTTGTGGGCCTTAGTTTCCCCAGGTGAGAAACAAGGGGATGGGCTCCATCTCCAGAGTGGCACCAGCTCTCCTGCTTCCCCCAGGTGTGGTTTCCAGTGCTCTATGGTTTCATATGTTCCACAGAACTTGCTGGAGTGGACAGCAAATGACCAATGGTGGAACTTCAGGCGCAGAGCAGAGGCAGGTTCAGGGAGAAAGTGCTTCTTCCCACTTGCCCCTTTTCTCTTCAAAGTGCCTAAGGTGCTAGGCTCTGGCCACCTGGTCCCTGTCCCCAAACCCCTGCTGGGAAGGAAATACAGCTGGACAGATGGTTCCACGTTCCAGACGCTCTATGGAATGAAGGGAAGGCTCATGGACTTCACGCTCAGGGCCTGTTGTGACCAACCTGCACATAAGACATGCTCCAGAGACTTGTGCAAATTGCTTTCTGACCCCCAGGCCCAGCTATTTGTGGGAGTTACACCCTGAAGGACCCATGGCCTCCTCCCCTCTCCAGGGTGCCGAGCTGGGAGGCATGGGGAAAGCTAAGGACAAGGAAGCAGTTCCAGGAACTGGAAACACCTGTCCTAGAGGCCTGCCCACTACCCCCGCCCCCGCCCAACGGAGGGCCTTACCTGATCCACCGGTTCTGCCTGAGCACGTTCACCCTACTCTAAGGCAACACAGACACACACCCAGTGCCACGGGACTGGCCAGACCCACCCAGCCACATGCGTAGCTGGGCACAGGCCCAACATACCCAGAAACAGCTTCCTGTGTACATGCACCATCACACACACATACTAGTGCTCACACGATCTGAATATTCCTGGCTTCAGCCAGTCACAAACCTGGATGTCCCTCTTTCCCTTCAACCACCTGCAGCTCAAACTTGCGTAGCTAGCCCATCCTGGCACCCCTCTGCACATGCATGCTGCAAGTTCATGTGCACGCAGCAGTATGCAGCCTCTTACACAACCTGCATGCCACTGCCCTTGAACCTCTCTAATCCTCCCAAGCCCCAGGGGTCTAGCAGAAAGGATGCGGTGGGTAAGCCATAATTGCCAAGGGGAGAACGAGGCTCTTGGTCCCAGGAATGCTCATCGAGTATGCTGGGCCTGGCCGCACAGTTACAACGGGTCCTTGGCCTCTACCTTTTTCCTGCCCTGCTGCCATGATCTGTCCCAAGTCTGGAGACACCTGACAGAGGCCAGGCTCTAGGGGGTGAGGACAGATTGACACAGGAATGGGGAGAGGAGGAAGGCAGACCTAAAGATCTTATGTCCCAAGGAAGCCAGACAGAGTGTAGGGGTTAGGAACCTGGATAACAATTGAGTTCAGATCCCAGCTCCACCATTTATCTCAACTGGGACCGAGGGCAAATTATTTCATCTCAAATGGCGACATCAGCAATATCTATTTCATCATGCTGCAGGGGAGTAATGAAACGTAGAGTGCTTACATGGTTCCTGGCACGTTCACTGAGCCAAGGGACCCCACCATGTTCTGGTACTGACCCAAGGGCAGTCAGACCACTGACAAAGTACAACCAACCCTGCATCCCATCATTCAAAATCAAGGCTCCTGCCAGGTATCAGTCTGACCTCCCCACCTAACACCATCTCTACCTTTGCTCTCGGCCTCATTTTCATGCTCTTCATGGTTACTCTGTCTTGAAGGCCCATCCTGCCTTACCATGCTGAAACCTTTTGAGATCCAGCTCAAAGGCTCCCAGGAGTGTGTCCTCCCTGAGCGCAGGGACCCTAGTGGATTCACACTGGGACCTGTCCCAGAGCTGGTGCCAGGGATGCCTGGTGAGTGAATGAAGAGAGGGCCTTAGGCTCTCCTCCTGGGAGCCCCTGCTTCTGCTGGGGCAGAAAGAAGGCAGATTTTAACAAAACAAAACAAAGTCCTGTGTTCTTCAAGGGATAAAACCAACCCCAGAGGAGGACTGGTTGGGAGCAGTAATGGTCCATTTATCAGGCCCTGCAGAGAACAAGCTGTCCTGGATAAGGGGACTGTCCAGATAAATGATGCTTGCCCCACTAAGGACCCATCATCAGGGTGGAAATCTTTCTCCCTTCGTCACTCTTGCTCTGCTGCCCTTGGGGCTCTCCACGGGGGCAGGAAGAGGTGTTTGCCCCAGATGGCCTTTAATTGATGCATTCTGTAGTTCTCAGGGTCTTCCTCCACACCCCTGTGGTTCAGATGCTGTCTCAAGAGAAGTCTCCACATCCAGTTTAAATTTTGCCAAGAAGTCAGCTAATGGTGGGGCGCCTGGGTGGCTCAGTAGGTTGAGCATCCGACCTTGGCTCAGGTCATGATCTCGCAGACTGTGAGTTCGAGCCCCACATTGGGCTCAGCACTAACAGCTCAGAGCCTGTAGCCTGCTTTGGAATCCGTGTCTCCCTCTCTCTCTGCCCCTCCCCTGCTCACGCTCTGTCTCTCTCTCTATCAAAAATAAATAAACATTAAAAAAAAATTAAAAAAAAAAAAAAAGAAGTCAGCTAATGGAATTGCCTGAATTGTGTGCAGAGTCAACAAGGGCTGAGTAAGGGCTTTCTACCTAAAGGAGCTTAAAGATGTGAGGCTGAGGTTTCTGTTCTGGCTGCTTGGGTCTTTAACCCTCTTCTTGGGGCTGGCTGGAGATGTTGAGGCAGCCAGTAAGAGGACCACAACCCCAGAGGCTCCCTTCCCCCAGCGAAGTGTGCTGCTTGTGGTAACAAGTGAGAGGGACCAAACCTTGTCGAGAGGTAGCTCCTCAATGGCTCATGAGCTCCCCTGCTACTCAGATCAGACCTCTTTATGGGCATGCATAACGGGGAACAGCCAGCCCCCTTCACCTTCACCTTGGTCTCAGGCTCATCCTTTCCACCCCCAGCAGCACTTCCTGGCCAAGCTGAGGCTGCGCAGTGAGTTCCTGCCTTCTGATCTGGGGGTCTATGCCCCACGTGGGGCTGAACTGGCCCTTGGCCCAGGAAAGGCAGGGAGTCCCTGGAGAACGGGAAGAACCCTACGTGGGGACAAGTTCTGGGGTCACCATCCACCCAGTCCCTGCCCTCAACATCCACCCTAGCACTGGCTGAGTGCCCCTAAGCAAAGAAGAGCCTTCTTCCTCCGAAGGATCCCACAGACCCAGTCTCCACTATACAGTCACCGGCAGCCTCCGCAACCCTGGCTCATGTTTGAGGCCTGGCTGGTGCTTCTGAAAGCTCCCACTCCCGTGCTCCCTCCCACCTCACATGCTTTTCACGAGGCTGGAAGACCCTTGATCCTGCCACCGCCCCACATCCAATCAGTCACTAGGTCCCGGTCAGTTCGCCCTCTTCATCTATCCTATTCTCTGCCTGTACAGCACCTGCCCTAGGTCTCACCCGGATTCTCCTCCTGACTCCTCCCATCCACCCAACTGATTCTGCCTCCCGTGATTAATTACTCTCCATGGAGCCCTGCACAGCAAATGCATCAGGTTTAGCCAGATCTGTCTGTATCTCTGCTCCCTTCCCAACCTATTCCCAACCTCTCTACCCACCGAGGGTCTGTGTGAGTGCATGCTTGCTGGGCAGAAGTGGGGGGTGCTCCTAGTCAGCTTGAGGGGGGACCGCCATGGCATCAGACTCTCAGGAGTTGAGGGCTATGAAGGATCTCTGTCCAATCACCCCACATTGACCCTAGAGGGCAGATGCCTGCTTAGTGACACTGTAGGAGCCAGCGTGGTGAAGCGACCTCCTCTGGGCTGCTGAGATCCCTTAGACTGGATGGTTCCCAGTAAAACCTATTCCTCATCCCAGCAGTTCTCGAGAGGGTGGCAGTGGCGGGAGGCTTGCATCACATCTGACTCCTTGGGAATCCCCCCTCCTCCCTCTCCCCACTCGGGCAACTGTGGGAGAAGGACCACACGTCTGCCTGTCTGCAGAGGAAGTTCTGACTTCCTCTGTGTCTGGGCAGTGTCTGTAGTGAGGGCCTGGGCATGAGGCACAGTCTGCTGCCCAGCATACAGAATAAGCGGTTACTTAAGTCACTGTTGTTCTTTCAAGGAGAGAAGCTGCCATCTTCAGAGGAGCATTAAGGACAGACAGAGTTTTCCATTTTTAAAGTGCCCGAAGATATAGCATTATCCTAAGGAATTTATAGTGCAAGAAAGACCTGAAGGATCTAGGGCCCTGCCTCAAGGAGTCTTTCTTCAGACCCTGCCTGGCTGCCCCACTCATAGAGAAACCCAGCAGGTCTGCAGAGCCACAGGGCACAGGCTTCACCTCGGGGAAGAAAAGCTTTCTAGGCTTCAGAGGAGGAGACTGTCTACCTTACAGGTAGTGAGTTCCCTGTCAGCAGGGAGCATACAAGTCAAAGTTTAGGGCAAAGATTGCTAAACATTTTATGTAAAAGGCTTGACAGAAAATATTAGGGTCTGCTGACCACATATGGCCACAGTTGCTTATTTTTCTTCCCCCGTCTCAGTGTAAGGTAATTTTCTCCCCCCTTTAAAAACGTAAAAGCCATTCTTAGCACATGAGCCATACAAAATCAGCTGCTAGCTGGACCTGGCCTCCCTGCCAACCCTTGATCTAGAATTCTAGATTACTGCCAAGAGAAGGGGTATGCTTCAGAACCCCCGGCCGGTCTCAACATCCTTCTGTGTAGACTCCTCCAACCCAGGGTCTTCTAGATCATCCTGTGAGGGAGAGTTAGAGCTCCCACCTCAGCTTCTCTTCTCTCTCCCAGATGTTACTGGGGGGCGAAAGGGTTAAAGAGCCACCTAAGCTCTGAGCTCCAGTTAGAAAGAGGAAAGGGCCAGCTTGTCCAGTTCAGTCCCTCAGCCCGGCCTTGACCACGATTTCCTATTCCCTGCTATCCCCTCCCCCACAGCTACCCTCCCTCAGCCCAGAGTTTATGTCTCCATAGCAACTTTCAGCCACACCCCAGGGTCAGCTGAGAGTTCAGAGCAGATGCTACAGGTGGTGTTAGACAGATAGCTCCACCTGCTGGGTCCCCTGGGGCCCCTCCTTGGAGCCTGGGGAAGAGGCCCAGGCAGCCAGACGGAACTGGAAGCTGGGCCCCAAGCCCACAGGAGAGGTTCCTACCACCCATGCTGCTTCTCCAGAACAGCCTTGGCATGGTTTCTCTCTAAACCCAGGCCAGGCCTTCACCCTGGCCTCCTCACTGGTCCCTGATCTCCAGAGTCTCCCCTGCCGGCAGAGAGATCTTCATGTCCCTGCAGGAGCCCTGCTCCCAGCCCTTCTTGGCTCCCCACTGCCCCCTCCCACCCCCACACAGTGACTCCCCCATACCACCCAGGCACCCCACATTGCTGCAATTTCGCTTGTGCCGCTCCTCTGCCTTCTCCCTGGCGAGTTTCAGAGAATACACAAACACTCCTCTGGAGAGCCTTACTGAAAGTACCCCTCCTTCTCACTTGCAGTGGCTCTCAAACATGGGCAGTGTGGCTTCGCAGAGGACATCTGGCTACGTCGGGACATTTTTGGTTGTCGCGCTGGCAAGGATGCTGCTAAACATCCTACAATGCATGGGACAGCCTCCCACAGCACCAAAGAACTATCTGGCCCCAAAGGTGAATGTTGAGAAGAGCCCTGCTCTGTGGGCCAGGTACCTTCTCCCTCTCCCTTCTCCACTCCCAGAGCCTGCCCACGCTTCCATCCATGCTTCTGTCCGTTGTTGCCCCAAGAGCTAACTACAGGGAAACATGTGCTCCCTCTAGACTACATTTCAACATGGGAGACATCCGATTCATCTGTGTCACTAGGTCCCAGCACAGGGCTAGGGGTAGAAAGAGTTGTCATTAATTAACAAGCCATGAATTTGAGGGGCTTAAGCGATGATGTAGCTATGACAGGGCTGTAATGGTGTAAGAAAATTGTGCAACCATGTGTGGGAAACCGTTGAGATGTCTGTACGTGACTGAGCTTGACTCGGCCTGAAGTCAGAGTAAGAGGGGGCAGCTGGGTAGCAGTTATAGGTGTGTGAAAGGGTGTTTCAGTGCCCATCTGACTGTAGTATAATTGCCATTCCTTCTACGGTGGTCAAGGATGCAGACTGGAGCCAGACTCCCTGGATTCCAATCCCAGCTCTGCCACTTCCTGGCTGTGTGTCCTTGGTTTAGTTAGTCGCTTAACATCTTTTTGTCCCAGTTTCTTATAAAACAGGGATTATAGTGCGTACCTAACGAGGTGATTATAAGAAACAATCGAATTCTGATTTCTGTGCACTTACACAGTAAGCTGTAAGGGTCTGTATCAGTGGAGATGGGTGAAGGCCAGAGGGAACACAGAACTCTCTGGATCTTGACAGAGATAAGGAGACGCTACCCGGAGCCTGGAGCCCAGTGCAGCCCCAGTGGGCAGAAGTCTGGGCTGAGAAGTGGGCCTCTAGTACTTTCGCTCACAAGCCGGGTCATCTCAGGCAGACTCCGCCTGCTTTCCAGGCCAAGTTCCTCCTTTGTCAAATAAGGAATGCTAAACCAGTGGACCATCAGGCCTCTTCCAGCTCTAACTCTGGCTTCTGAGGATGCTTCATTCTGAGACATGCCTGACACTGTCCCTTGGCCAGGAACTCATGGTTTCTAAATGGCCTTTAGTCATCTCTATTGGCAACTCGGCCATTTGGGGAAGGGAGAGGCCGTTCTCTCCACCCAGTATGGTGGTCAGGATGCCTTGTTCATTTATTTGCTGTCTCTGTGGCTGGGCTTCCCTCCTCCTTCCTCCCCAGAAGGCAGGAGGCCTGGCAGGGGCGTCACAGGGATGTGGTCATCACTCCCTGGTAAAGCCTGGAGGCCAGCCGTAGCTCAGCCTCTCACTTTCCAGGTGACCTCATCAGCCTAGTTTCCTCCTTTGTAAGAAGGCAAGATAACCCAGCCCCACCCACCTTGTGGGGTGGCCATGAGGAGACGATTTATGGGGAGGTGCTCTGTAAACATTTAAGATAATGTTATGATTAATTAACCACTTCCAGGAGGAAGCCCTTTGGGGCCTTTTTTTATGGAGGAGCCCCAGCTTCTGGCATCCTCACCATTAGTGAGGTGCAGGCTCCTCAGGAAAGCAGGCCGACCCGGCCAGCCCAGGGCAGCTTCCTAACAGTCCTAAACAGACAGGGGCTGTCGGTGTGTGGGCCCAACACTTCTGCCACTGCATGTCCCCAGTGCCTGGGCCACCTGCCCCTTGAAAGGCTGCCCCCTCCCCCTCTGCATAAGCCTGCCTTCCTCTTTCTCCAGTGGCACCCAGAAGCTCTCCATTAACTATGTTCTGGATCTTCCCAGGGGTCTCCCCTAGTGCACAGACCTTGGCACAGCTCCACCCCTGCCCCACCTCCTACTGTCTGGGATAGAGCCTGTAGACCTTGTGGAGCGAAAGTGTCCACAGGGCTGAGGCAGGGCTGAGTCACTGTGCTCGTCACCCTTACCCTTGTGTCATCCTATCCCCTCTTCGCAGCTTAAGTTTATCACATTGAACCCGCCCCTGCCTGGAAGGACTATGACCAGGCTTTCGAGAAGTGTCTGCAACATGGGGAGCCCGAGCGCACACCCTGGAAACACCACTCCATTTCAGTGTGTGCACAATCAACTGTGGCCACTCCGGGCCTCGCTGCCTGGCTCCTGAAGTGATCTCTGGACAGGTGTTCACAAATGCTCCCAGAAATGCCCTCTGTGCCGCCCACCAGGCCTGCTAGACGCCCCGGCCAGCTGCCCCTCCCATCCTTCTCAGCTGTTCTCCCCTTCCGTCTGTCTCTGATTAGGCGGGAGGCACCGAGAACCCGAGAACTTCACTATGGGTTTGTCCGCATCTACAGCCTCAGAAGAATCTCGGGCCCTCCCCGCCCAGTGCCACCCTGGTGCCTCTGCTCCAGCAGCCCCTGAGTCCTGAGACCTCTCCCCAGCTCACCCTCACCCCCTCTGGTGATTCCTTACAGCGCAGCGCATTTAAAAATGAAGTCTTCGCATGGGAAAAAGCATCCCAGCCAGATGACCCCTGCAACCACCACCCCCTTTCCTTCTTTCTCCACTAAGTCTCTTGGAAGAGCCATCTCTAATCTTTCCCATGCCCTCCTCCCTCCTCAACCTGCTGGAGGGAGGTTTCTACCCACATGGCTTCACCCAGTCAAACTTTGGTCACCACAGGGTCACCATCCAGTCTTTGGCATTCAGCAATATAGGGATGACTTGTCCAGGTTAACCTCTGGGGCACCTGACAGCACTCCTTCTTCACCTCATCCATCACCTCCTACTTGACTCTTCCTTCTCTTTTCATTCCAGTCTCTCCAGGACATCTTCCTCTCCTGCTATTTGGATACCAGTGACCAGCGCTCAGGTTTTCTCCAGCTGACCACACGCCCGAGAAACAGACCCCCATGTCCAAGTGCTTCCTGTACATCTCCAAATGTGTCACCTCAGTTCTGACATGTCCCACAGGCACCTATCAATTATTCCTCCCATACCTGCTCCTCCAGATCCCATATTGCCCAAGCCAGAAACCTAGAAGCCATTTTTTTTTTTAAATGTTTTTTTATTGAGAGAGCATGGAAGGGGGAGAGGGGCAGAGACAGAGGGAGAGAATCCCAAGCAGGCTTCGCACCATCAGTGTGGAGCCTGATGTGGGGCTTGATCTCACGAACTGTGAGATCATGACCTGAGCTAAAATCAAGAGTCAGGCATTTAACTGAGAGTCACCCAGGTGCCCCTAGAAGCCCTTTTTTTTTTTTTTAACGTTTTATTTATTTTTGAGGCAGAGAGGGACAGAGCATGAACGGGGGAGGGTCAGAGAGAGGGAGACACAGAATCTGCAACAGGCTCCAGGCTCTGAGCTGTCAGCACAGAGCCCGACGCGGGGCTCGAACTCATGGACCGCGAGATCATGACCTGAGCTGAAGTCGGCCGGTCAACCGACTGAGCCACCCAGGCGCCCCAGAAGCCCTTTTTAAACCCCACTCTTATCCTCACACTGAACTGATGACCAAACCCTGCCCATTCTTCCTGCATGGTGTTTGTTTTCCTATCCCTATTCCAAAGCAACTTTCTTGCTATTTCCTGGTCTCTCATTTCCCATTCTCAGATCCCTCCCACCGCCCAGATGCCCGAATCCTTTCCCTAAAATGCATATCTGATCATATCTGTCCTCTTCAATGAGTCCCTATTGTCCTCACTCTGAAGTCCCTACTCCTAGCTTGGCCGACTCTTTGGTGCCTATGTGCCCGTCCTGATGGTGCCCTGCCATGCCAGTGGCTGAGATTTTGTAGATGAAATCTACCCACGACGCCCTTTGTAGTCAGGCCTGGGCTTACCTGTTGGTCTCCCCAGCCTTCTTTCTCCTCCCACTCACCCTACAGACACATGAGCCTCTCTCCTCTGCATACCAATCCCTGTTCTGTTTCTGGAAAACACTTCTTCTATCCTGATCTTAGAGTCCTCGTTCTCTCATTAATTCACTAGGTGATAGGTCGAGACATCACTTAATCCAGGAGCTCTGGACTTTGGACACACATTAGGATCAGCAGGGGAGCATTAAACATTCCATACCCAAACAGCATCCCAGATCAATTACATCAGAATCGGGAGTGTCAGGAGCGTCCAGGACACCCCAAGTGCACAACTCAACCTCCCTCTAAGACTGCAGGATTTCCATCTGTAGATTCCCAAAGGGAGTCAGTGTCGAGGCACGCACCTTGGCAAGAGTTGCTCAGAGCACTTAGCTAAAGCAGGGCTTGGTGCTGTTCCAAGCATGGGAGCCATTTCAGACGAGTTTGGAAAAGTCCCGTCACCTCCGCTGCAGCTGAGCATGACTCAGCAGGCCAGGCCTTCCTGGTGACCTGCTCCTGGGCATCAGGCGTGGCCCCTCACAGCCACCCTCTGCCTATTTGGAGGAGGACAGCTCTGACTCCCAACACTCCCAGTTCCCCCAGACAGGCCACTGGGCCTCGGGACCCAGCCACACTCACTCTCTAGCCTCCCCTTCTGCACAATGAATGTGGTCCCGACAGGACTGTCCACTCTCATTTCGTCCTCCCCAGGAAGGTACAGATTTTCCAACTGACGTGGCAACTGATCAAGAAGATAGCCTGTGGTGGTGGAAACCGAGTCTGGCTTCCGGAGCCACCATTCACTAGCTATGTGACCTTGAGCCTGTTGGTCATTTCATCTGTCCAGGGCCTCAGTCTTTGGGTCTATGAAATGGGGACTCACCACCCAACCTCATAAACATATGCAAAAGGGCTGGTATAGAGAAGGGACTCCTTACAGTATCCTGTCCTGCCCCTTGACCCCTTTCATCTTCTCTCCTTCCTAAAGCAGGTGGGCTGAGCTGGGGGTGATCACGGGGGACCCTCCCAGTCCTGACATTCAAGGAACAAGTGAGGACGGATCTGGGATGTGCTGCGAGAAGAAGGAAGCAAGCCTTCCTTCCAGCAGACCCCTAATCCCTCTGGTTCCCTAGGATAAGACACCATTTTTGATGTGACTGGCGCTGGGCCTCCAGGGGAAGGAGGCTGTTTCCACGTGGAACAGGATGCTTTACGAGGGAGGGTGGTAGGAGCACCTGGTCTGGAGGGCTCCATGGCAGACTAGGGTTGGATACCAGCTCCATCCCTGCCTAGTTGGGGGGATACTAGGCAGGTTTCCTTTCTCTGGCCACTCTTCCCACCTGCAGGAGGGGAGCGCTAGCCGATTGTTGCCTGCCTGCCTTATAGAGCACTGTGAGCAGCAAGTGAGGTAAGCACCACAAAGCCCTATGTAATCCCAGAGTGTTATGTAAATGGAGCATCATCACACCAAGCATTGTTTTGATTATTAGAAATGTCCGTGTGGGTGCGAGGTTGGTCAAAATGACTTATAAAGACCCCATGATTCTGCAGCCCTGAGATTCCAAGGCCAAAGCCAAGGGTTTTTGACCTTTTCGGGGCCAGAATAATTGGCTGGTGGGAGCAGATGGTGAATTGATGTGAACGACTGACACCCAACAGGCAGGGTGAGCATGTGGGATGTGGGGTGTGCAGTGTGCAGCAGAGCAAGCTGGTGTTGATAATCCAAGGAAGGCACAGCACTCACCTTCTGGGGGGCATTGATGACTCCAGTGTTGTAGCCGAACTGCAGGGAGCCGAGCACTGCCCCTCCCACGGCCAGCATGAGGCGGCCGGTCAGCTTCTGCAGAGAAAAAAAACCATACTGTGACAGGCATGTCTGGGCCCAGGTTACTACAGGGCAGGACATGGGCTTGTTCCCTCGTTCAGATATCTGGCCTGACTCCTGGCACCACACCAGCCCTTCTCCCAGGAAACTCGGCCACTTCCTGATCTCAGATGCCTGAACCAGCTCCGCTGACTTCTAGACACTGGGCCGGCCAGACTCATTCCTGGGGAGAGAGGGGAATTAGGGTCTTCTTTCTTTGCAGCCAGGTCTTGGCACTCCGGAGTCTCATTCCTCTGGTGGAGCCATGCCCTGGGTCCAGGTGGCTCTAGACTGTTTGGGAAGCCCAGGAATCAACTCTCCTAAACCATGGGGGCCAAATTATGTGGGAGGAGCTGCATAGGTAGGGGGAAGCACCCTAGATTTGGACCAGAGAGTGCTGGCTTCTGATTCTAGCCCCCCCTGCTACTTGTTCTGTGAATTCCAGCAGGCTGTCGCCCATCCTCACTCCTCCCTGGACCCTCGTTTGTTTCTGTGCAAGACGGGAACAGTCATGCCAGTCAGCATTGGAGGTGGGGTCTTGCCCTTTCCTCTCCTCTCCTCCCTCCATTGACGGGGCAGGAAACTGAATCCTGAGAGGCAGAGTAAGTCCCAAATTACTCAGGAGACTGCAAAGAGCCAGACTGGAGCTCAGGGCTCCTGACTCCCTATCTCGTGCCTTTCATGGCAACCATCTGCAGACCATGAGCTTCCCAGGGTTATTTGGACATAGATGACAACAGCAAGGAATGTGCTTTGGAAAAGTACAGGACACCAGGCAAGTAAGAGTATTGGACCAAGGTCTGTCTTTTTCTTTCTTTCTTTCTTTCTTTCTTTCTTTCTTTCTCTTTCTTTCTTTCTTTTTCTTTCTTTTCTTTCTTTCATATTTATTTATTTAGAGAGAGACAGAGACAGTGTGTGAGAGAGGAGCGGGGGGGGGAGAGGGAGAGAGAGAGAGAGAGAGGGAGAGAGAGAGAGAGAGAGAGAGAGAGAGAGAGAGAGAGAGAGAATCCCAAGCAGGCTTCACACTCAGTGTGGATGGAGCCGGACACTGGGCTTGATCCCATGACCCTGAGGTCATGACCTGAGCCCAAATCAAGAGTCAAACATTTAACTGACTGAACCACCCAGGCGCCCGTGGCCAAGGTGTTTCAACGGGCAAAGGTCTGGGAGAGAAAAAGGGTGGTGGGTTTTTGTCCCATGGCAGCCTGGGGCATGAAGGCCACAGGCAGGGAAGAGGCCGGCAGGCAGGACAGCCCTAGGTGAGCAAGATGCCCTTGCTGGAGAAAGGGAGAGGACTCTTCTTTTCTGGCTTATAAAATGAAAAAGCCAAGGGACACCTGGGTGGCTCAGTTGGTTGAGCATCTGACTGTTGACTTTGGCTTAGGTCATGATCTCAGGGTCGTGTGGGATTGAGCCCCATGTCAGGCTCCATGCTGAGCATGGAGCCTGCTTGAGATTCATTCTCTCCCCCTCTCTCTGCCCCTTCCCTGTGCACATGTGTGCTCTCTATCAAAAAATAAAAATAAAATAAGATAAAATAAAATAAATAAAATAAAATAAAATAAAATAAAATAAAATAAAATAAAATAAAATAAAATAATAAAATAAAATAAAGAAGCCAAAATGTGACGTGAGGCAGGTCCTTAATTGGTTGTGAAAGAATGAACTGGGGGAGGGGCACCAAAGCAACTGGCATTCACTGTGGGCACCACACAGGGCTGGGGGCTGGGCGCTAGGGGGGAAGGTTGGGAAGCACTGAGCCACACATGTGGAGGGGAGAGCTGCTTGGCCATGGCCTTTGGCCTCAGTTTCCCCACAGAATCCCGAAGCAGCCCTGACTTCAAGATCCTCACAGAGAGCACTGGGCTTATGGTTAATCAGACAGGTTTCTAGTATGGTCTTTTCATTCCCTAGAAGCTTTCAGGCCAACGATCGCAAAAGCCAAGGTTCTCACATCAGATGCGGAGAAAGAGAAAGAGGCTTTGGCTAGCACGAGTGCACAGGCTGCGTCCATTCTTCATCAGATGAGTGCTGAGACCACATTCCCACTGGCCCACCTGGCCCCTTCCTGGCCCAACTCTGGACATCCCTCCTATGCTGGAGCTTTCCTCATGGCAGAGGCTGGGTGGAAGAGAGACTTTTCATTTTACCCCCTTTTGTGTGTTTTTGAATTTTGAACCATGTGAATGTGTCACCTACTCAGAAGAATTTTTTGTATAAGCCCCGTGGTTTCATATTACTTAGAACAAAGCATTTAGATAAAAATATAAGTGAAAAATAATAACGTGATGATAACGTGGATCTGTAAGAGCCATGCTGGTAGCACAGGAATGAATGACGCTGCAGCAGGGGCTCCGTGAGAGCTAAGTCCTCGTATTACAGACCCCGTTTTCAGTCTGGCTCTGATGTTCCAGGGGTGTCTGGGCCTCTGAAGTTGTTGCTCTTAGGGCCCTGTTGGGCAGCTGTGGCCTCTGGCAGTAGGGGCTACTGGGAGCCAAAGACAAACCCCTGGGATGGAATTGCATGGGCAGGTCAAGGTCAAACTCTACTTTAGAAAACCAGCCTACCCACGCCCTGGGTTATATCCACAGCCACCCAGGCAGGCTGCTGTACTAGGACGAATGCTCAGTGGCCCATGCTCCAGGCCCTGGATGAAAGAGGCCCCTGTCCTGACATCAAGGAAGAGGTACCCCAGCAAGTGCAGAGGCCAGAGTGGTCTGAGTTTCAACAGGGGGGTGGGGGAAGGCATTGTGGGAGCCCTGGAGGGAGAGACTTCTAATTTTGCCTGGGGACAATCGAAAGATAGGTTCCCAGGAGGTGACATTGGAGTTGGGCCGTGAAGGACACGCAGACAGTCTGCCAAGTGGGGAAGCAGTGGCAAGACTGCATTCCAGGTAGACAGAACAGTATGTGCAGGGGAAAGAAGAGGGGCCTGATTCCACCGGATTAAACAGGGAGCGCTCCGTGTAGCTGGGTGCAGCTGGGTGCAAGATACAGGGGGAGGAGCATCACCCGCTCCTGGGTAGGCTGCCCCCACCACATCCAGCTTGATCACGGCTGTACTGAGAATCAGGAGACCTGGGCTGAAAGTCCAAGAACTGCTTCCCTTCACTTGGGAGTTGGAATATGTGGAGGCCTCTGGGCCTCGGTTTCCTCACATAGGAAATGGGGATCGGAGTTCTTTCCCTCAGGAGTTGCTGTCAAGTTCTGTATCAGTGGCCATCATGGAGCCTGACAGGGTTCACCTGACAAGCATTTGCTTGCTGAATCAGGGAAGAATGGGAAGCCACCCTCAATTGGGCCACCAGGGCACCATCTGTCCCCACCAGCTCTGTGGCCGCAACTGAAATGCCGTCATGGAATCATTCATTCCATGTGATTCCACAGATATTTATTTATGTACCAAGCTGATGAACTGCTTGGTGAAAACTTAATAGAAGGGGAACAAAGCCCACAGCTGTGGCTTTCTTGTGAGGCCTTCTTTAGGAGTGGAGGAGCAACATATTTGGGATCTGTGACCCCCAGCAGCCCATCACCACCCTGGGGCTGAGGCTACCTTCTAGAACATCCCACACTCTTCCAGGGTTTTTGCCCTTATGTCCTCTGCAGTCTCTAGCTGTGGCTTCTAGCAGTTGGGAATACCCATTTGCTGTTCACCCACCAGTCTGGGAACTCCCTAAAAATGGGACCTGGGTCTTACCCAGCTCTGTAGCCAGAGTGCCCAGGGTCGGGCATGGCACAGAACATTTGTAAAACAGACCACTTTGGAATTTAGCTCTCAGGCAAAACAGGCTCTACGTGTATCCACTTTGCCAGAACAGTACTCATCCTAACAGATTTTAACCCGGCCATTATCGAACCTCTGATGAGTACTGGAACATCAGCTCTGAGAGGCAGAGAAACAGGCTAACAGTAACTCACAACTCCCGGGACCAGAGAGGAAAGATCTCTGAAATTAGGCAGAGTACAAATCCTGACTCTCCTAGGAGCGCCATAGACCTCTCAGGTCAGCAAATGCCCAGGCTCAGAGTCTAGCACAGAGGAGGTAGGTCCTTACCCCCTCACCCCGACCAGCCCTATCCCAGTGTGAGGGTCCCAGGGCCCACTGAGGGTTCTCCCCCTCCCAGGGTGTCAGCCTCAGGACCTCTCCTCCTACATGCCGGGATGCCAAATGGCACCGGCTGTGTCGCATCACTTGCTAAGCATTGTGGCCTTTTGACCCATGCCTGTGTGCCCTTCCTCAGCACAGTGCTCCAGCCTTGGGCTTGGCCCTTGGTCAATATTGGCAGAGGGAGGGCATGTGGCTACTGCCATTCAGAGGCAGGGCCTTCTCTGCAGGAGGAGGGTCACAGTGCTGGCACGATCCAGACATTGCTCTCATCCTGGCCTCCTCCCACAGCTTCCCCATGGTTTTCGGAGGTGCACTGAAGCCTAGGACATGGGGAGCTTGTAACGGCTTGGTCCCCAGTTCTAAGGAGGGCGGGAGGGGTTGGTGAGGGAGGGGATTATGGAATCTGTAACAGCTCCTTTTTTATTTATTTTGTGTATGGTTCTGTTTGTTTTTAATTCTGGGCATTAAAAAAGAAGCCCAAGAGGGGTGCCTGGGTGGCTTGGTCGGTTAAGTGTCCGACTTCGGCTCAGGTCATGATCTCACGGTCCGTGAGTTCGAGCCCCGCATCGGGCTCTGTGCTGACAGCTCGGAGCCTGGAACCTGTTTCAGATTCTGTGTCTCCCTCTCTCTCTGCCCCTCCCCTGTTCATGCTCTGTCTCTCTCTGTCTCAAAAATAAATAAACGTTAAAAAAAAAAAAATTAAAAAAAAAAAAAAAAAAGAAGCCCAAGAAATTGCAGAATTCCTGTAACACTCTTATGCGACAGATGGGGAGCCTAAGGTCAGAGGGCAAAGGCCCAGGATAGTCAGAAAACAAAAGCCAGGGCTGGGACTTGAGTTCTTTGGATTCCTTGACTGGCAGTTTACTCTCTGACCTCTTCCATCCTGCCAAGTCTTTTCACAAAGAAGAGTGATGGGTTACCCCCTCCAAAGCCTAACCTTCAGGTGACCTCAGGCATTTACTCCTCTTGCCATTTCCTTCAATGCACCCCACGGTGGCCCTGGGGACAGAAGGTACTCATCAATCTTTAAAGCAGAGGGGAGAGGAGGGAGCTGCTGCATTTATCAGTACCGGCAGCACCAGTGAGGCCCTAGGCGCCATGCCAGGGGCTCACGGGTACTGATTTAAATCACCGTGAACACACGCTGGGGGAGAGATTACTCTGACTTCACAGATGAGAAAACGGGAGGCTCTGAGAGGAAAAAGTGGATAATCAGAAGGTCCTCGGCTTCTGTGAAGCTTCCAGCAGGAGGTCTCTGATGCCAAATCCTATGCCCTTCCTGCTCATGTCCTCCCCCACACCTTGCTTCCCGGTACTCTCCCTGAAGGAAACAAGGTTTCTACCTGGTGCTTTCTATGTAGGTCAAATTCTATTCTACAAACTTTTGGGCCTTGGCCAGTCTGAGCCAGGACAGCCCAGGCCAGAGTTCAGAAACCTTTGGCCACTTGGGTAGATTTTGCTCTAAGCCAAGGTTGGCAAACTATGGTCTGTTGGCTAAATCTAGCTTGCCAGCTAAGAACGAAGTTTACATTTTTAAGTGGCTGGGAAAAAAAAGGCTAATATTTTGTGGTACATGAAAATGATACCAAATTCAAATTTCAGTGACCACTAAGAACATATTATTGGAACACAGTCACACTCATTGATTTATATATTGTTTATAGCTGCTTTTGCACTACAATGGCACACAGGGACCATATGGCCCACAGAGCAGAAAAAGTTCATCAATCTCTGCCTGAAGCCCTACGTCCTCTGAACGGCTATGTGCAAACCTAACACATGAACTGCACAGGATTTTCAAAGGCTTCCAGGTAAAACCGAATCATTCTATCTAAAAAACCAAAAAGGTGTTTGTCCTAAAATGGGATGTTAAAAGCAAACAAGCAGGGTTGTGTGCATGGGCCTTGGTCAGGCCCTGGACATCTGCAGAAACCGACACCCCTGACAGGTACCCATTCAGTAGTGAGACGGGCACCAATTCGACCTTGATGAAATTAATTTGGTAAAACCACGGGAATATGCAGAGGTCCCTGGCAGCAGACAAGTTCAAGTCCCAGCCCCCAGCCCCCCCCCCCGCCCCCCGCACTCGCATGACCTTGAAAAAGCCCCTTCCCTTCAGACCTCTTTTTCTCCACAAGAAAGGTTTCCTAATAATACACTACTAAGGGAAGATCATACCTGTATGCACGTTCCCAACACTATTCTAGTTGATGGGGATTCGGCAATAAACTACACCAAACCCCTGCCTGCACGGAACTTGATATTTTAGTTGGGGGCGGGCAGGCAGAAAATAAATACCTAAAATACATCAGGCGGTGAGTGGTATGAAGAAAGAAAGTGACGGGAGTGCTATGGCTTAATCACAGTGGGATATGCCTGTAATGGAATATTATGCAGCTGTTGATGAAGGGAGTGTCAGGGCAGACTGTTAAGGGAAAAAGCAAGGTGAAAAATAATGTGTAGGATATACATTTTGTGTAAGGAAGGAGAAGAAAATGAACTTGTACAATGGCACTTGGCTTGTAGGGGCAGAGCAAATACACCTGTAAATATTTACCTCTGAGGGGTGGTGGGTGAACAGGATGGGCTGCTCAGAACTATGTAGAGAGTGCAATTCAATCACATAAAAGTCACATTTATAGGCACATATATACACATGCCCAGAAAGAGGTCTGTGAGGGTAAACACCAAACCATTACAACTGGGAGACAACATTCACTCTTTTGCTTTTTATGACTGACTCCACCAGTTCTGTAATTTTTTAAAATCCTCAACCTGACCCAGAGAGGTGGGTATGACCCCCACTGCACTTGAGAAAACAAGCTCCAACAGGAGGTGTGTAGCTTGCTTGAGGTTAAATGATAGAGCTGTTTCTGATGGATGCCTTCCTCTGCCCCCAGCCCGACTCCCAAATGACAGTGGTGGGCCAGCCCTGGGCTAGGAAATTTGGGCAGATGTCCTGTCCAGCTGAGGCCTCAGTAGCCAAAGGTTCCATAAGCTGGGTGTGGCAAGAGGTCTCTCCCCTTTCAGGATGCTGACGCCCCCCCCAGGGAGGCGAAAGCCAGCAAGGTATTGGTGCCGAGGTCTTAGAGAGGGTGAACTCTGCCCTCATTCTGCCCTGAGTTCAAGGCCTGGGAGCCCTGCTCAGTTACTATAAAACCCC
Organism: Puma concolor; assembly: GCF_028749965.1. NCBI lineage: Eukaryota > Metazoa > Chordata > Mammalia > Carnivora > Felidae > Puma > Puma concolor. Next base: position 33,615,456 of record NC_141674.1, read on the forward strand.
AACATTTATGCATTAGCTACTGCCTCCCTGGCTTGGTGGCCGGATGGCAGAGCCTTGGGCTCCACTCCACCCCTCCCACGGAGGGAGGTAACAATCAGAGGTTTGTTTTGGTGGCCAGGCTTGGGCCTGCCGGCCTGGTCACAGCCTCTGGGAGCCCACGAGGCCAACCAGGAGCCTTCTCAGTCTCCACCATCCCCGGGATGCCAGTTACCCAACTGAGTGGCTCTGTCACCTGCGTGCCCAGGAGTGAGGCGGGGGAAGGGTGAGGCTGCAGGTCCCAAGCCAATACTGCACACTTCTCCCTTTGTTCCAGGCCTCCCCAGCTCTGCCAGCCCTGGGGGAGGGGGAACTGAATGCCTGTACCCTTGGAGCCAGAGAAGAGCTCTAGGCCCTACACCTCGTGACCAGGAGGCACTGGGTAAAGCTGAGCTCCCAGAAGTCACAAGCTGATTACGGAGGATTTGGGACTGACCCAGCTCTGGGGCAAGTAGAGTTGGGTCCCCAAATGGCTCAGCATGGGACAAGGATCATCATGGATATGTTTATACTGTCCGTGCACCCAAAATGACCCAACAAAAGGTCTTCCCACCTCAACAGCCTCCCCCTTGAGGTAGGGCACTTGACCAGTTTCACCATACCTGCCACAGGGTAGCAGGCTCCATCTTCAGGGAAGGAAATCAAGGCTCTGAGGAAAGTCACTTCCCCAAGGTCGTGTTTTTGTGAGGACATGTTTTATTTCCATTCACAGAAGGGTTTCAGCTGTCAAGTTATGTCTAATCCAACTCTTATTTATTTATTTATTTGTTTGTTTAAAAAAAATTGGGGGGGAGTGCCTGCTGGCTAGTCGGTTTTACATAAATAAAAACATAAGCATTAAAAAAAAAGACTTTTTTTTTTCTAAGTTTATTTACTTAGCGCACGGTTAGAGAGAACAAGCTGGGGAGGGGTAGAGAGAGACGGGGACAGAGGATCCAAAGCAAGTTCCCTGCTGACAGCAGAGAGCTCGATGCAAACCATGAGATCATTACCTGAGTCAAAGTTGGATGATTAAATGACTGAGCCACCCAGGCACCCAAAAAACTCTTCTTAAAAAAATTTTTTTTAATGTTTTTAAATTTATTTTGAGAGAGAGAGCATGCATGAGCATGGGGGAGGGGCAGAGAGAGGGAGACAGAGAATCCCAAGCAGGCTCCCCACTGTCAGCACAGAGCCTGATGAGGGGCTCGAACTCACAAACCATGAGATCATGACCTGAGCCAAAATCAAGAGTCAGATGCTTAACTGACTGAGCCACCCAGGTGCCCCTATCTAATCCACCTTTGAAACTCCTACTGCACCCAGAAGGAGCTTGGCAAGTCCTGGAGTGTGGGAATTCTTGTTCATCTGGGATGAATGGAGGGTTGGCACAGAACACAAGGGTGTGGAAAAAGCATCTGTTTTTTTAATACTGTGGAACGTCACAAGTTTTTTGTGACACCCTTATCTTGGACAAGTTTTTCCTTCTCAGGCCTCATTTTCCCCATCTGTCAAATGGAGGGCTGGGTCATGCACCTGAAAGTCCCTTCCTGCTCCAATTTTCCTTTATCCTCTCATGTCTTCCTAGAAAGGCTGGCAGCATGTTTTGCAGTGGGAGGCTCAGTGTGTGACCTTGGGAAAGTCACTTTTCATTGGACGGTGGTGTCAACTGTGGCTCATATCTCCCTCACAGATGAGACAGACGAGACAACGCAGCCACATTAGCTGACCCATGTCTGGGCCCGGCACTCCTAGCCAGGTGCTACCTCTGCAACCTGGCTTCCCAACAAACCCTGCTGCAGAAGAATTGGTCAGTGGGATCTTTAATGATTTACCCAACCAACCAACACTCGTGGCCTGGGGATTCTGGGGCTCCCCAAAAGCTCACATTGTCAGAACGCCAGGCTTCTGGACAGAGGCCACCACCCAGGTACAGGTCACCTGGGACCAAGGTAAGTCTAATGCATCATAGGAGTCCAAAGAAGCAAGGAACATTTATGGAGCATTTATGGGGACAGACACATTTTTTTCTGAATTCTTACAGACACTCTAATAAAACATTACATCACTCTGCAGATGAGGGAACTGAGCTAAACTGGAATTCAAAACCACATCCACGGGACTTCTAAAGTCTAAGCTCTTCATACCACTGAGGAGCTGAGGAGCCCTGCAGATGTCTGATTTCTCCTTCATCTGGAAGGCAAGATAGCAGAGATCCCGCAGAGACCCAGGGCACCACAGAGAACTAGCCAGGAATTCTTCACAAAGGGCTGCATGAAATGTCCCAGGGGAGGGCTCACTTGCTGCCCAAGGGGGGGCATGAGTGAACCCTTGGCTGGGAGGGGAGGCATTCAACCTGTCCCCCCATTCAGTTAAATTCAGCCCCATGCGCAGAGGACACGACAGAACACAGGGAAGTCAGTTGAATCTATTCTCAGTGCCTAGGAGATGAAGGGGAACACAGCAGAAAGAACCTCAGGGGCGCCTGGCTGGCTCAGTCGGTGGAGCCTGAACTCTTGACCTTGGGGTTGTGAGTCTGAGCCCCACGGTGGGTGAAGAGGCTATTTAAAAATTTTTAAAAAATTAAAAAATTAAAAAACAAAAAAACACCAAAAACTTCAGAGTCAGACACGCCTGGTTTAAAAGACCTCGGGTAAGGGCCATAACCCTTCTACGCCTCAGTCTTAACATCCTGCACAAAAAAGGGCTGTGCTTGCTGACCAAATCAGCAGTCTCCAAAGAAAAAAAGTTTTATTCCAGAATGTACACAAATGACCTATACGGGGTTTAGGAGGGGGGAAAAAGTGTGGTTTTTTACCATAATTGTCACCTGTGTCTTTTTAAATTTCTATTTTATGTAGTCATATATTCTACTATTGTAACAGGGCTATATACACGAATTTTTAAATAAACCACCGAGAAGGAGGTGCTCCAAAATTATTTACTGATGGGCAGACAGTCAAGTTTGGAGCGTATTGCATGAAAAACACCTACCAGCTACAGCATTGAGAACCAGTTCATACAAGGCAGCCTTTGAGAGTTTAGGCAAACTCCCTTCAGCCCAAAATTCAAGAAAGGCTGTGGTGAAAGGGAGCAGTGGAGACTGAAAGCCCTTTCTGACCAGCCTGGGTTGAGATCCAGCCCCGCCATTTACTAACTGTGTGACTTCAGGAAAATTACCTCCCTTCTCTGAGCTCCAGACCTGTGAACCAGCAGGGCTATATGGAGGGTCAGTGACACCATGGTATTTTAGCCAAGAGCCTAGTAAACTGTAAGTGGCTATTGATTTTCTCCTGCACTTTTCTGTCTCTGCTCAGAATGTTCATTTATCCACTTCACAAATAAACACCCAGGTCCTGCTGAACAGGACAGTTCTTACTGTTGAGGAAGTAAAAAAAAAAAAAAAAAAGCCATTCTCTTTTACAGAAAACAAACTGAGGCCCAGAGGGGTTAAGTGGCCTATCAGAGCCCTGAGATAAAACAGCAAGTATCTGGACTTGAAGGTCTCAAGCCCTCACCACCAGCTAAAACTCAATTCTTGTTTTATTTTTATGTTGTTACATTCATATCCGAGCATAATGGCTCACCCATGAATGTGGGGTTCCCGACTCAGGGTCTCAACACAAGCCCAAGGGCCAGGGTGGGGTGACACAAGCTGTCTGGATTCAACAGGTATGAAGGAGATCGTCTGTACCCCTTGAGAGGACAGCCCAGCGTCAGTCAGGCGCCACTCTGCCCAGGCAAGACCCGCTGGGTCCCGCTCACACCTCCACAGCCCATAGGAAGGGCAGTGTAGAGTTCAGTCCTCTCCCCGCCTTTCAGACTTTAAAAAAAAAGGGGTGTGGGGGGGCGGGGGGGGACACCCTCGTGCCTCCCCCTGCCAAGAAGCTGGGAAAATTCAAGAGGGAGCTTTTCAAATTAAAAAGTCACTTGAAAATACTCTATACAAGGGGGAAGGGAGGGAAGAAACAATGCCCTGCACACAGGAGGAGATCAACAAATATTTGTTGAAAAGGAACCGTTCTGGGAAAGTCACAAGATCCCCTGCAGGACAAGCCTCTTTACAGACGAAAAAAGAGATCTTATCTAGGCTGTTGTTCGCCCCCCGAGAAAGAGACCACATCTCTTCAGAGTACGGAATGCCCGCCGGACCCCGGGCTCCTGGCGTGCGCTCCTCTCTCTCCGTGGCGGCTAAGGACCCCTTCCCGGGCCGGTCCCCAGGGGCTCGCACTCTCCCGGGTGCTCTCTCGACCCGGCCCTCGCCAGCCCCGCCCGAGCAGGGAAACGTGCCACCTTGGAGCTCCTTTCTCCGGTACTTGGCAAAGCTTTGGGGCCTGCACTACGCGGAAAGAAGGGCCTCGGAGGCCGGCTTTCCTTCTCCGCCCTGCAGCCGGGCATCCTGGAGTTGAAGCCCCGGCCTGAGAAAAGTGCCCTCCGCCTCGGAACCTCGGAGGACTGGCTCCGGGACCGCGCGAGGCCGTGTCTAGCGCCAAGCAGCAGGCCGCGCGGAGTGTGGCCCCCCGGGAAAGGGGAGCATCGGCTCGGGGCTTGCCGAGTGGGGGCGGGTCCCGCCGCCTCCGCGCGCCGGGGCCGGGGCCGGGCCGGGGGCTCGGCTCGCTCAGCCAATGGGCGCCGCGCTCGAGCCCCCTCCCCCGCCTCGGGAGGAGTCGGCGCGGGGCCTCCGCCGGGGAGATCGTGAGCGACGTGCCGCGCCAGGGCCCTGGGTGCCTTGGCCCCGCCGGGCCGCGTGGACGGCGCGGCGCCCCCGGAAGGAAGCCAGATACTCAATGCGGGCGCCAACTACGCACGCGGCGCCCTCGCGCCCGCCACATCCCGAACCCATCCGCACCCGCGTCCCCTGCCCCGGCAGAGCGCGGCGCTGCAGGCCAGCGCCGAGGAAGGCTCAGAGAGGCGCGCCGCCCTCCTCGGGCGCACAGCACGGAGGGGCGGCGGGGGAGGTTCGGGCAGGCGGAGGGTCGGAGGGGTCTGCGCCTTTGTTCCGGGAGGGGAGGGCCCGCGCCGCGAGCGCGCGACTCACCTTGCTGCTAGGCTCCATGGCCTCGCTGCGCCGGAGGCTCTGGCAGCGCTGGGTGCGCGGGCGGTGACGGGCGGACGGGCGGCGCTCTCCGGTTCAGGCTTCTGCTCCGGTTCCGAGACTCCGACTGTGATTCCGGTCGTTTGGCCTCCTGCTCCCTGGCGAGCTCGTTCCCAAGACCCTCGGCCCACGATCTCCGCGCTAGCCGGGGCTACCTCTAGCTTCTTGCCTCGAGCGCGCGGACGGTAGAGTTTATAGGACCCCAGCCATTGGCTGGCGCTGCCGGTGTGTGTGGGGTGTGTGGGCAGAGCCTGGGGGCGGGGCCTGGGGCACGTCCGGGGCGGGGCTCGCGGGGAGGGGGCCAAGGGTGGGGGAGGGGTCGGGGGATGAGGGCTGGAAGGCGCCCTGTCCGCACCTCGCTCTGGCGGCGGATCTCTCCCGCTGCCCGTGCCCTGGGTCCCAGGAAGCGCCCTCGCTGTGTGACGCTAAATAAGTGTGCACACCTCTCTGAGCCTCAGGGACTTCGAGCAAAATGGTGGAGCTGGTACCCGGCTGTACGGCAAATTGGGAGCGGCGTAGGGTAGCGCTTAAGAGCGAGGACTCTGTGGAGTCCTTACTCCGCCGCCAGATAACTTCCGTAAACTAAGGATAATAATAGTGCCACCTCATAGGTTTGTTAAGATTAAGTGAGTTAATATTTATAAAGTGTTTAGAACAGTGTCTGTTTCGTGCTAAGTGCTATTTAAGTATTTGTTAGACTAACTACAGGAGGTCTCGCTCCGAGATTTTCTCCTAACCCCCGTCCACCCCCAACATTCCTGTTTGCCAGCCAAGCCTTGCTTTAGCACGGGCTGGGCCCTCTGCCTGAAAATCCATACCCACCTCTTCTCTGGGCTTTCGCATCATTCCTTTGTGAAGTCTTCTCTACTCCTGACAGGACATGTGAGTCTATGGCAACAGGTAAGTGTGAAAAATACGAACGCTAAGAGCACAGGAGGCCTTGGGTTTAAGCCAGCTCTATTGTATACCAGCCCTAGCATGATCCCAGGCAACGTGCTGGCCTTTGAGCCTCGGTTTTCTTACGGGTAAAACGGAATTAATACCACCTTCAACCTCATGTGCTGTCGTGAGAGTTATAATTTCCAGATAAGTCCATGAAGTACTCAGCGCTTGCTGACACACAGCAAGTCCTCCTTAGGGGTAGTGGTATTACTTCACCTTCTTTCCTCTTCTAAACTGTGTCTTACTTGAGACACAGTGAAGGCAAAGACCCCCAGTCCAAAGTCCCAAGGTTGGGCAGAGCGTCCCTTTTCCTGTGGAGAGGGACAGAGAGAAGTTACTTTCAGCTGGAAAGGAGCAGGCTGAGCTGACCACATGACTCGTTTCTCTGGGCTGTATGTCCACTGCTGCAGAGGGGGCACCCTGGCTGGGTCCGGAGCTCTGGAAGGGGGAGCAGGCCCCTTCTGGACACACACCTGCCGGCGGCTTCTATTTCTGTGGTCAACCAGCTGCTCAGCCTGGAAAGCTTGGGGGTACCTCTTTTTCAGGTACCAGCGGCCACCAAGTCCTGTTGATTTCAATTTCTGTACCACCCCATCCTCCTTCCCTCCCTGCTGTCTGCAGGGCCTCTGCTCCTCTGGTCTCACCTCCATTCCTGACCTTCACTGTCATGCCCTTTGTGACTAATGCTGCCAGAGAGGGAGCAAGGCCCAGCCTGCTTAGTTTACCAGCTCTGCCTCACCTCCACACCGGCATTTTCTACATCTCTACTCTTGCTCGGGTTGTTCCCTCTGCCCGATTCCCTCCACTTCCCCCCTCAGTGTGCCAGAATGCTTCAGACTGCACAAAGTACCTCTGGAATGGGGCTTCTGGAAAGTGTCCCAGAGTCCCCCAAGAGAGAATCTTTATCTTCTTTACCCTTGGGCCCGTCTTTCTTTCTTTCCTTCTTTCTTTCTTTCGTTCTTTCTTTCTTTCTTTCTTTCTTTCTTTCTTTCTTTCTTTCTTTCTTTCTTTTTCTTCCTCCTTCTTTCCTTCTTTCTTTCTTTAAGTTTATTTATTTTGAGAGAGAGGGAGAGAGTTCATGGGGCTCAAACTCATGAATCATGAGACCATGACCCGAGCCAAAATCAGGAGTAGGTCGCTCAACTGACTGAGCCACCCAGGCACCCCATACCTTTGGTGTTTCTTAGTGTGCTGCTGGTCCTTCCTATCCTCCCCTAGATGGAGCACCCTGAGGACGGCTTCTGTGGTGGAGACACATGGTGAAGGAGTGAAGGCAGGTGATAATGAACGATCATATGAGTAGCTAGTCTGCCTGTTTCCTGCCAACGCTTCTAGTATTTCCTTAAGTACCGTTTTGGTTTTGCCACTTCCCTGCTCAAATTCTCCATAGCTCCTTGTTTCCAAGCACATTCAGTCTATTGTTCATGCCTCTTCCCAGCTGTGAGTATGTCTCACTCAGCCCATGGGTCACACTCACCATCAGGCTTCCTTTCCTTCTCTAGACCAGCCCTGTGTTGGTCACTTCCCCAGGGATAGACGCATATGTGTCTGTTGCTAGCTTTATGGAGCCCCTAAACTGGAAAGGATGGAAGAGGAAAAATGGACAGCAATAATACCAAGTTGAGTGTACAGGGATAAGAATGTGCATAGGAGCAGAACTTGTACCCCAGAAGAAGGAGAAGGAGTAGAGAGCTTCAGGGAAGGGAGGGGGCATGCTGAGCAGGGTTTAGAAGGCTGAACATGAGTTCACCAGGTGGATCATAGGGAAGGCCATTCTTGCAAGAGGGAAGAACATGTGCAAAGACAGCAGGTAGAGAGAGAGTAATTGCTAAAAGGAAGAAAGAATCTCTAGACCATACTCAGAGACTGATGGTGGACCCCTGGATTCAGACTCCTGAGTCCCAGTTCTGCAATTTATTTGCCAAACATCACTGAGCAAATCCCTTCTCTCTGAGCCTCAAGACTCATATCTGTAAAATAGGTATAACAATTTCCTCCTGGATCGGCCTGAGGAAAAATGGATATGTGTAAAAGTTTATCCAAATAAACAGTACTAATTAATAATGTCAAATCAAATCCTCTTCCCGTGGTCAGGGTAGCATTAGAAGACAAAGCAGAGTGGCCAGAAAAACAGCTTTACCTTCACCCCACTTCATCATACCTGCCCAAAGAGACCCCCGTTATCTGCTTGAAATTCCATTTCTGGGGGCGCCTGGGTGGCGCAGTCGGTTAAGCGTCCGACTTCAGCCAGGTCACGATCTCGCGGTCCGTGAGTTCGAGCCCCGCGTCGGGCTCTGGGCTGATGGCTCAGAGCCTGGAGCCTGTTTCCGATTCTGTGTCTCCCTCTCTCTCTGCCCCTCCCCCGTTCATGCTCTGTCTCTCTCTGTCCCAAAAATAAATAAACGTTGAAAAAAAAATTAAAAAAAAAAAAAAAAAGAAATTCCATTTCTGGGTGTTCTCTCTCTGTAAAAGTTTTATGACCCCCCCTAGAGGCTGCCTTTTAGAGGTAAATTCATGAGAAGCTATTAACTGAATCAGAGGTTAGATTCTCAGGTGGGCTAGTTTATTTGGGGGGTGGCTGAGTCCTGGAAAACAGGATTTAACTCCAACCAGAGAGGTAACACCAGAGAAAAAGCCTAAATGGCATCTGAGCCTGCAAGTTTGGGATGTGAGGGAAGAGAGAGCATGAGCAAATGCCAGGAAGGAGTCATGAAGGTGCAGCCTAAACCACAGACCCCTCCTAGGCAGCCCCTGTGGCTGCCACGTAGGGACTTGGGAGAGAGAGGAGATCAAGTTAGGGAGAACTGGAGCTATGGAAGAGCTGGGGTCATAAAGCCCCTCAAATGCCAGGGTATAGGAGTTAAGACTTTATTCAGTGAGCGTTGGGGAGCCATGGAGGGTTTTTGAGCAGGGGAAGGACCGAAGGAAATCTCAGCTTCCCCTCAAGCCTCCCCTACCCCAAGGCTTTAAAGAAGGCTGGAAAGGAGGCTGTGGAGTCCTGGTGCTCAGCTTGGAGGGACTTAGGGCCCCCTCCACTCCCCCTCAACCCCAAGCTGTGCTCACACTGGCAGCTTTGTTCCCTGGAGGCTGCCTTTAGCTCTGGAAGGAACTCGACTTTTTCTGGGTCTGATTCCAAGCAGTTCCAGCCCTAGCCAGTCGGAGGAAGGGCTCTCTGGGACTGAAGGGGCGGTGCCAGGTGGCCCAGCGGCTGCTGGCGCCGGGGTGCGTGCTTCAGAGCACGCACGTGGGCTCGGGCGGAGCTGTGCAGGGCGGTCCTAGCGGCTCCCTAGCCTCGAGAGAGTAAGGAGGCCCGGGAAGGGGGTTTTTTTTTTTGGTTTTTTTTTTTTTTTTTTCCTTTTGCCTTTAAAGGCAAGCGTCCCGGAGAAAAGGCGAAAAACCGTTGCTGAGTAAGCCTCCGCTGATGCAAGGGGGGCTGGCCCTGGCTGTGACCGGGACGCCCCTAATCCTTAGTATGTTTTGCAACTCAAATCCTCCCAGGCTGCAGGTAAACACGGTGTTGGACTCCAGGAAGGCCTGATGGGCCAAGCAGGACAGTTTTCTCTTTAATATTTTCATTCTAATTTGCACACCTGTTCAAACCACCCGCTGTCCGAGAACTTTTCAGTTTGCCTTCTTTATCCTTTCGTGCACCCTTCCCCGGATCTCTGCAAGCGTTCTCATCGGGGCAACCACCTGCTCGCTAATGCTGGAGGACAAAGAGGGAATATATTCCTTCTCCATTCTCTCCCGAGCGCCAGGCTTGTCTGTACAGCTGCCTCCATGAGAGCCCTTTAAATGTCCTACAGGTACCTACCTGGCACTCACTTTGTTTAACTCTAAATCCATCTTCCCCCGCCACCCACCCCCCACGGTCCCCACCTCAGAGATGGCTCCTCTATCCACCAGATTGCCTAAGCCAGAGACCTAGCATCTTCCTTGACTCCTCTTTCTCTCTCATTCCTAATATCCTGTCCTAAGAACCCTGTCCTTCCAAAATATCACTGGACTCCACCCCCTCCTCTTCGTCCCCGCTGGCCCTGAGCCAGCACAGTCTAGAACCCCCGTGTATCCATGCTCCCACTTGCCACCATAGTGGTCTCTCTAAAACGCCCAGCCACTGCATCCTTCCCTTGTTTAAACATCTTTCCCAGGCATGCCACACATGGCTACATCTCGCAGACATAATGTGGAGTGAAAGAAGCCATATGCAAAAGAGTGTGATTTCATGTATACAAAATTCAGAAACAGGCAAAATTTACCTGAGGGATTAGAAGTCTGGATAATAGTTACCCTTGGAGGGAAGGCAGTGACTATGAGGGGAGCTGATATGAGCGCTGGGACTGGTTGGTATAAGGCAGGATCAACATTACCGACATTTTCCTTTTGCCCTGAGCTTTCATATGACTCAACACGGTACCATTACTAATCCCGTCTTCATATAAAATTTAGATATTTTGTCATCATGGATTTTTTTTGCATTACCTTTGAGTTTTTGAAAAATACCACATTGAAACATTGTTTATCTTGATGACTGAACTTTTTGACCCCTCCCCCCACCCTGCCTTAAATTTTACTGTGGAGGTGAGCGCCTCACTTGCTATATCCTAGCCCTGACCCGGCTGGGAATGTTTTGTAATCAGGGTGTTAGTTACAGGGTGTGTCCAGTTTGTAGAAATTCACTGAGCTGTATACACTTTCAATTTTTGCACTTTTCTGTATGTACATCATGCTTCGATTAATTTTTTTCCTTGTTTTACTTAACGAAGTAAGTCCACTTGCCCTAGCATCTGTAGCACCAAGAACAGTACCTGGCACATGCTGGGACTCAGTACATAGTTGTTGAAAGAATGGATACAATATTATTCCAGTTAACTTAATTCCCGCAAGACCTTGATGAGATAAATATTTTTCTCTCCCATTTTCTTTTTTAAATTTTTTTCATGTTCATTTTTGAGACAGAGAGAGCAGGAGAGGGGCAGAGAGAGAGAGGGAGACACAGAATCCAAAGCAGGCTCCAGGCTCTGAGCTGTCAGCACAGAGCCCAACACAGGGCTCGAACTCATGAACCGGGAGATCATGACCTGAGCCGAAGTCAGAGGCTTAACCGACTGAGACACCCAGGTGCCCCTCTCCCATTTGTAAAAGAGACAACCGAGGTTCAGGGAAGTGAAGTAATTTGACCGAGATCAGGTAGTAAGTGTGAGTTCTAGCACCTTGGTGAAAAAAATAAAAACTCTGACAAGCAGCACTTGTTCAGGTACTTGGCCCAACACCAGCACAAGCATGTACCTGGGTCTGGCTCTTATCAATTAGATTACAATGATTTGAACCTTATCTTTCCCCAGGTAATGACCTCTTTGGGGCAGGGGCTCAGGCTTCTGTCTTCTCTCTGTCCAGCTGGTTGCTTAGCACAAGGAAGAGGCTGTAAATGTTTAATAAATAAATGAAGCAAAGAATGAATGAATGAGTGAGGAGTCTGTCAGTGATATGTGGTATGGAGAGCACAGGTATTGGAGACAGATCTGCTAGCTGTCTGTCTTTGGGCATATTACTTAGGCTTTCTGAGTCTCGATTTCCCCAACTGTAAAATGAGAGGAATATTAGTACGTACCTCAAAGACCGATTGAGAATAGGAAGTGAGAAAATGATTGTCGGGTGACTGGCATATAATCAATACTTGAAAAATGATAACTGTGTTTTACATTCTCAAAGCCGGATTTACGTCAGGGTGGCAGGAATCTACCTCTTTGGATTTCCACGTATTGTTTTCTGGGGGGTCTCTGGAGTTAGAAGGAGGGGACCTGATGCAGCCATGAGGGCTTTCCTCCTCAAGCCCACAGACAGGGAGAGTACTGGAACAGTCCTGAAGTTGGCCTTATGGCTCAGCTCCATGCGGCCAGTGGTCCCATCTTTGACATGTTGTGTTCTCTCTGTGAGCCTCAGTTTTGTCTCTGTAAAATGGAGCTCAGAACAGTCTTGACCCTATGGGGGCCACTGAGGAGGGTTCATCAGCTTGTCCCTGGGCCTCGTGCCCAGTAGACTCTCTGTTAAGGTTGCGTCTGAGGAATTAATCTGGCACCCTGAGGTAGGACCAGCAAGAAGACTGGAGCGTCTCAGCGACCCTGAGAAGCCCAAGGACTGATGGGAAAAACAAACAGCCCGACCGGGGTCTCTTTTGTTCTTAGAGACTTGTTTCTCCTGAAAAATAACATTGCCCTTTATGCTGATGCAACTTTTTTTTAAGTGTGTAAGATACCTTCCCACGCATCATTCCTTGCGTCCTCCTCACACCTTGTGCTGAGGGCAAGACTAGATTTATTCAGATTTCCGCAGTGCGGTTGAGGAGACCGAGACGCGCAGCAGTCAGACGCCACACCAGAGGCGGGATATGGTAGCAAATCGAAGGTATGAAACCTGGGCTTCTTAATGGCCAGATACCACCGTGCGGCGATTGGGATCCAGACAGCTCATTCCCCAAGCAAGCAGCCTCGACCCAGCAGGTGTCACGCTGTGCTCACCCCCCTCCCCCAGCCCCCACCTGGATGCCACCTGGCAGTCACACGCACATTCATCAGGAGTTGCTGGCTGACTCACACCGTTTATACCAGAGCTGACTCATGCTTTAGAAGGGGGAGAGTGAAAACCAGTTGGGCGCCCAGAGAAACCCTCCCTTCCTCCATGAGGCTTGAAATGAATGCCCCAAATCCATGGAAGTTTAGTTCTAAAAAAAGGAAAAGTGTCGTGGGCTGGCTGGAGACAGAGGACTCAGAGAGGGTTGGTGGTTCCGCCATGCTGGGCTGTGTTACGGGTCTGCTGGGTGACTTCAGGCCAGTCACTGTCCCTTTCTAAGCCGCAGTCTCTTCCATTTTGTAACGAGGAGCTTGTAACAGGTACCCTCCAAGGCCCTCCTGACTCTGGGTTGAGAGGCCTTGTCATAAGAAAAAGTCATGCGTGGGGCGCCTGGGTGGCTCAGTCGGTTAAGGGTCCAACTCTTGATTTTGGCTCAGGTCATGATCTCATGGTTTGTGGATTCGACCCCTGCATCCGGCTCTGTGCTGACAGTGTGGAGCCTGCTTGGGATTCTCTCTCTCTCTCTCTCTCTCTCTCTGACCCTCCCCCCACTTGCTTTCTATCTTTCTCTCAAAATAAATAAACTTAAAAAAAAAGAAGTCATGTGTAATGACAATTTGCTGTGTGCCAGGCGCATGGCTAAGTGCTCAGCGTGGAATTATCTTCTTTAATTCTTATAACCAATCCCAGACCCACTCCATTTCACAAAGAAGTTAACCAAGGCGCATTTCTCGAGTAATGTGCCCCAGGTCAAGAAAGTAAACAAGTGGCAGATCTGAGAACTGAACCCAGTCTGTTCCTAGAACTCTCATAAACTGCTCTACACCCATTCTGTTGATCTTGCTAGACCTCATTTTTCTCGTTAAAAAAAAAAAAATCGTGGTAAAATATACACAACATGAAATTTACCATTTTAGCCGCTTTTAAGGGTACAGTCCAGTGGCATTAAGTGCATTCACACTGTTGTGCAACCATCACCACCATCCATCCCCAGAACTTTTTCATCCTCCCGAAGTGAAACTCCTTACCCATTGAACAGTCACCCCCATCACCTTACCCCCAGCCCCTGGCAACCACCATATTACTTTGGGTCTCTATGAATCTGACTGGTCCGGGTACCTCATATAAATTTTTCTCATCTTTAAAATTATGATAATAAAAGTTCGGGTAATTTGTTCCTTCTCCCAGGGGAGCACTTGGCTCCAGCTCTTCCATTCAACAGCTGTGTGCCCTCAGGCAGGTTGCTTCATCTCTCTCTCTCTCTCTCTCTGAGTCTCCCGTTTCCACAACCCTAAAATTGGCCTAATGAGCCCTGACTTGTGGGGCTGTTAGAAGGATTCCAGGAGACCATGAGTGAAGGTGTTCGGAGGGTGCGATGCCACTGCTAGGGCTTGTTATATGTACCTTCTTCCTGGAGCACTGGGACCGGGACCCTGGCTTAGATTTAGGGGTATAAGAGCTGGAAAGATGTTCAGGTTGCACATGTCAACCTATGTACAGATGAGAAGACTGAGGCCCAGAGAGGTAGAAATGACTTGTCCAGAGTAGTGCACAGAACTCCACGCATCTGTGGGCATCTATGCCCTGAACGCTGTGACCTGCAGATGGCAGGTGCCCAATAGATGTTTGCTGCTGAGGCTGGAAGGTGCAGGCCATGGCATAAAGAGAGGGCCTTGACTGCTCAGCTATGGAGCCTGCCCTCAGGCAGCTTGCATTCCATCCTGTGTACCTGGTATTGGAAGGTGGCTGGTAGAGCCTTGCTTATAGCAGGTGCTGGGGCGATATTCTTCTATCTTGGCTTGTTCTTCTTTTCACTGGTTCCCAGAGGCCTAGGAGGTCCTCTGTGCCTGAGAGTCCCATCTTTCTTATACCCTTAGAGTAATCATTGTTAGGATTTTTTGGGTGCAAGTATCAATATATTTAAGCCAACTTCAGCCAACAAAGGAGAATTTATTAAAAGATACAGAGGTGCCTCACAAACCAGGGGCAGAAAGGCAGTTGGATGCTGACAAAGCTGTGCCATCAGCGAGGAGGCTGCCACAGGGATGGTCTGTGTCACTCATCCCTGCTTTATTCTTCTTTCTCTGCGCAGACAGGCATGTCTCCACAAGGCAGATTATGCCAGAATATGCGTGGGACCATTTCAACGACCCTCAGGCTGATTTGACTGTCTCCTGGTCCGGATTCTAAGTTTGTAGACAAGAGAAGCATATCAGCCCAGTTTGGGTGAGATGTTTATCTTGGGTCCGATTGGCTATAGTCAGGTGATGGGGTCATAGAGCACATACCAGGCTGGCAGGGCTCACCTCTGTGTGGGGGTGGGGCGGAGGAAGATGTGTGATTCCTGATGGAGGCACCCAGGCAAATATGTGCACCCATTAAAAATGTTGTTTAGGGGCGCCTGGGTGGCTCAGTCGGTTAAGCGTCCGACTTCGGCTCAGGTCACGGTCTCACGGTCCGTGGGTTCGAGCCCCGCGTCGGGCTCTGTGCTGACAGCTCAGAGCCTGGAGCCCGTTTCAGATTCTGTGTCTCCCTCTCTCTCTGCCCCTCCCCTGTTCATGCTCTGTCTCTCTCTGTCTCAAAAAAATAAATAAACGTTAAAAAAATTTTTTTAAAAATGTTGTTTAATGGACATATACCGTCATTGACATGGAAAGAAAGTCAAGAGGGTTTTTTTTTGATGAACAAAACAGGTTACAGAACAAGCATGTTTATGCCATTTTTAAATTTTTTTTTTTTTCAACGTTTATTTATTTTTGGGACAGAGAGAGACAGAGCATGAATGGGGGAGGGGCAGAGAGAGAGGGAGACACAGAATCGGAAACAGGCTCCAGGCTCTGAGCCATCAGCCCAGAGCCCGACGCGGGGCTCGAACTCACGGACCGCGAGATCGTGACCTGGCTGAAGTCGGACGCTTAACCGACTGCGCCACCCAGGCGCCCCTATGAGCCGACGCGGGGCTCGAACCCACGGACCGCGAGATCGTGACCTGGCTGAAGTCGGACGCTTAACCGACTGCGCCACCCAGGCGCCCCTGATATTTACTTTTAAAAATGGCATAGGGGCACCTGGGTGGCGCAGTCGGTTGAGCATCCGACTTCAGCCAGGTCACGATCTCGCGGTCCGTGGGTTCGAGCCCCGCGTCGGGCTCTGGGCTGATGGCTCAGAGCCTGGAGCCTGTTTCCGATTCTGTGTCTCCCTCTCTCTCTGCCCCTCCCCCATTCATGCTCTGTCTCTCTCTGTCCCAAAAATAAATAAACGTTGAAAAAAAAAATTTAAAAAAAAAAATAAAAAAAAAAAGTAAATATCATATGTAATGTAAATGAATCTCTATACACAAATGTAGGCTAAATATTAATTGAAATGATGAGTAGTAGACTTAGGGGTAATTTTTATTTTCTTCTTTTGTAATATCTGCATTTTTCTGATTTTTTCCCCTAAAGAATGAATATCAGTTGAGTCATAATGAAGGTGCTCTTACTTCACGGGGCTGCAGTGTGTGCTAAGACATTTATTCACTTATTCCATAAATATTTACTAACCATCTTGTACATGATGGTGTTTGTGAAAGCCACGCAGTGATGGGCCAGTGGTAGATACTCAATAACTGGGCTCAGCCAAGGCTCTTCTGTCAGGTGGCACACACGGGAGCTGGGTGCTCGGTCACAGGTGCTCTGTTCTACGGGTCTACATACATTTCAAAAATCTAGGAAATGAAAACACTGGGGTGCTTCCACTATCTAAGCCACTCCAAGCTGAGTGGCTTTAAACGGCAATGATATGTGATTTCTCCTGATTTTGTGGATTCAGCAATTCTGCTCCCTGTGGTGCAGCTGAATTTCCTCATGCAGGTGCATTCAGCGGGATACTTGGTGCGGGCCGGTCTCTGCACGTGGTGTCACACTCTCCTCTGTCTCCAGTAGCCTGGGCTTCCTTACAACCTTGTGTCTGGAGCTAACAGGGAGTATTCCAAGTGGGCAAACCCCAATGTGGGAAAACGTATCAAGCCTGCTCGTATCAATGCAAATTGTTCTGAATATAATTTGCTTTGTTGTCTAATCTATAAGGAGCACTTTCTCAGTAAGTGAATATTCTTCCCAGCTTGACTTTTAATGGTTGACTGATAGACTATCATTGGTTTAACCAATCTCCCATTGATAAATGTTCAGGTGGCTTTCATTTGAGGGCAGTTGTAAACAACTCTATGAAGACCAACTTTGTACCAAGAACTAGGTATGAATCCTTTCAAGAGAGGGATTATGAGGTCAAAGGACAGGAATTTTTAAAGCGTTGCCAAGTCACCCATCAGAAACATGGTATGCATTGCACTTCTACCAGTGTAAAGGGACCTGCCCTTCTCACAGTCCTCTGCCAATACTGGGTGTGGTCTGTCTTTTTTGTCTTTGTCCATTGGATCGGTGAAAAATAGTATCTCATCGTCTTCAGAAGAGAGAAAATTAAAAGTTGCCTCACCCAGAGGCTTAAGGAGAGTTCTTGTCATTTACTCAGAAGTGGCCCTTTAGGCCCTTTTGTGTCTAAAATCAGTGGACACAAAGCCAGTGCGATGCAATGTGTTTCTGTCCGCTGACTCAGGCTGTAAAAAGGAACACAGTGCTGACAGCTGAGCTCCTGACAGTGGAGATGAGGTCACTGTGTCCCCGCTGTGCGGTCGATCGGGACAAGTGCTCTGCTTTCCGGTCTGGTGTCTGCGGGTCTTCCGGTAGTCACAGGGCACATGGCCTCACCTGCCATGCTGCCACACCCATCTTGGGTCTGGCTCTTTCCCCTCTGACCCACTCTGGAGGGCCTGATAGTTAGGTCTAGACCTGGCTGGCTATGACTAATGAGAGTTGTAAGGAGAGGCATATAAAGCGGGACCCTGCGTCCTTGGCCTTGAACAGCCAGAGCCATTCCTCATGGCCTCAAAAACTCATGAACTGGGGGACACCTTCCTGTGTGGTAGCAAGTGTCCTGGACTTGAGCCAGCAAGCAATGGAGGCTTTCTGAGCCTCAGTTTCTTCATCTAGAATCTTCATCTAGAATGTGGGGGTAATAGAGCTTTAAGGATTATGTTCTTTCTCTTGACTGTTACCTGTAACTTTCACGGGATCCTCCAAGGTTGGGAGTGTCCTGCCCACTTTACAGATGTGGCAAAATGAGGCCCAGAGAAGGGAAATAACTTGCCCCCAATCATGCAGCTAATAAATAGCAGAACTGGAAACATGAGTGTGATTTTTTTTTTTTTCATTTTTTTTTCCACGTTTTTATTTATTTATGGGACAGACAGAGACAAAGCATGAACGGGGGAGGGGCAGAGAGAGAGGGAGACACAGAATCGGAAACAGGCTCCAGGCTCCGAGCCATCAGCCCAGAGCCTGACGCGGGGCTCGAACTCGCGGACCGCGAGATCGTGACCTGGCTGAAGTCGGACGCTCAACCGACTGCGCCACCCAGGCCGCCCCCATGAGTGTGATTTTAAAACCCTGCTGTCACCCAGCTGGACCAGTAGAGCATTCTCAGTGGGTGGGATGGCTGGGCTGGGGACCCACCACGGAGAGCCAAGTTTACTGCTGGAGTTCTCCAAAAGGGTGCTTGACTTCACAGCTATGATTCTACTTTGTTCCACTCTTCCCTCAGAAGGAGGCAGGGCCCTTCACTTAGTAACTGCTACCATTTACCTAGGGAGGTATTATGCCTGTGTTAGGCGCCCTTTATATGTACCTACTGCCTTTCCGCGTTCAATTCCCATGGTGATTCTGTGCAAAGGTCTTCTTGTGATCCCATTCAGTGGATGGGGTGCTGGGGCACAGGGAAGGTCGATGACCTGCCAGGGCAACAGTGCCGAGTTGCATGCTCACTGGAGTGAGGTACTCGGGGCTGGACCACCACCAGTATTTGCAAAGCATCTTGTCTTCTGATCACCAGAGCCTCTTCTCAGCCCTGGAAGGCAACCACTGTTTGCCTTACAGATGGAGAAACTGAGGCCCAGGGAGAGGAGGAGGCTTGTTTCCTCTACAGACTCAGCCTACTCAGTCCAGATTGCTGTATGGGGAAGTAATGGAGAAAAACTTGCCAGCAATGAACGGACTTCAGCCTGCCAGCTGAAGTGGACTCAGCCAGGGCTGGGTGTTCCTTCCAGGGAACTTAAGGTGGGGCAGGATGAATGGGAATGAGCTTAGAGGGCAGGCCAGGCCAGAAAGAGGAGAGGGCTGGTCTCTGGGGGGGTCATGGGATGAGAAAGGGAGCCTAGAATGGGGCTTGGCCTATGGATTCCTTACCAACATGTTTAAAAAGGGGCCATGTGGGAGTGTGGAGCTCGGGAATCAGGGCTCCTGGGTGTAAATAATGTGTGTGCTACTTATGGAAATGGGGAGTTTGGAAAAAAATTATTATATATATATATATATATATATATATATATATAAAGTGGTGAGTTTGGGGGCAATATTTCCCTGAGCCTCAGTCCTTATTTGTAAAAGGGCTGAAGTGTGGTGGGTAAGACTGTGCAATCTGGCACGATCTGGAGCAGTGCCTGGGGTAGATCCCGGCTCTGCCACTTCCAGGGTGACCCAGGGCAAGGGCGTTTGCCTCTCTGGGTCTCAGTTTCCTCATCTGTATGATGGGCCTGCTAGTAATAGTACCCCCCTCACCTGGCTGTTGTGAGGATTTAATGGCTTCAAGCAGGCTTTTCCCCTAATCAGTCTTTGCTTCCACTGTCATCATCATCATGATCATCATTTACCTCCAAGGATGTTTGGAAGGATTTACCAAGGCTGCTGGTGCAAACTGGCGCAGCCTTTATTAGATAATTACCGAGCAGAGTGACAGGTGTTGTGAAATTCACAGGAAGGAGATAAAAGTTCTGCCTGGCTGGGTAGGAGAAGGGTGTGGAAGGCTTACTGGGGAAGTGGCGCTTTCTGGGCGTGAAAGGATGTACAGAAGTTCCCCAGGTAGAGGAGGGGGCAGGTAGAGAGATGAATTTGAGGAAGGGCTCAGCGGTGAGAGAGCCTGAGCGTGTCTGGGAACCACAGAGCCGTTTCATTAGTTCCTATGCCTGTCGTCCATGTGGCAGAATCACCCAGAATACTTTAGAAAAACACAGATTTTGGTGGTTCCACCCAGCAATGTGCTGAGTAGTAGGTGTCAGGTAGGACCTAGGAATCACTGTGGTTAAGGCTCCCTAGGAAATTCTGGTGCCCAACCAGGTATGAGAACCCCCTGCTCTGCGGAGGAGGCTATCTCTAAGCAGGGATAGGCCTCACTGAAATACCAATCCCAGACCTCTAAGATCTGAGCAGAGATCTTGAGAAGGTGGGGAGGTAATACAAACAATCCCTGACTTAGACTCCTCACCCCCTCCCCCTCTCCAAGAGAGTCCCACATTCTGATGGCCACATTTGCCACCAGGGATAGACCCCGGAGATGCTACTCCCTGGCTCCAAGCAGGACAACTTTCCTTCCCTCTGTCCATTCATCCATCTGTCCGTTCACCAGACACAGTTCTTGAGCTCCCTCACATGTGCCAGGCAAGGTTTGGGTCCTGGAGGTACAGTGGTGAATAAAGCAGACACTCTGCGTTCCCCCTACAGAACTTTCCATCAGCCCCGGCTCCCTTAGCTGGCGGAGCATGGTGTGCTTCGTCATCAGGAATGTGGCTAAGTACAAGAGAACTGGGACAGGAAACCCACCCGGGGGGCTCAGACAGAGACAGCAGCAGCGCCCAGTGGCCCAGCCTGCAGACTCAGTGGCTTCCTGATTCTTCTCTCCCACAGGCCCCACCTCCTCTCCCAGATGGCTCAGGCCTTGCCTGCCCAGCTCTCAGACTCTCCCCATGGTGCCTCTGCCAGGCAGTTCCTGGTGCCCAGGGGAGGGGTGAGCTGTGCAGCCTCCACCTCACCCCCCCAGCCCACAAAGAAGCCAACAGCCTTCGGTAAGTCCTGAGCAACTCTTCTCAAGGGCAGGGTCAAGGAGCATTTCCTCACAGGGGTAGCAGAAATAACAAACACGAGGAAATGACAGGGATTCTGAGGATTTCAGAGCACGCAGCCTGGGTACAGGATGGACCCACGCAGAGAGATCGGGGGAGAACCTTGTTGCAACAACTTCCTTGCCCCCCGCCAGAGCCATCTCCTTGCGTCTTCGTGCCTTTATTCAGTCCTTCTGGTTCATCACAATCCCTTGCCTGCTCCAACCCCACCCAAGCTGTCACCAGTGTGGGTGCTACGATGTCACTGTCCCACTCACTCACTCTGCCATTCATTCATTTCTTCCCTCATTCATTCAACATATAGGTGCCACGTGCCAGACACAGGATGAAGCTGTAGGCAGATGAGAGCCTCTCGTGGAATTGCCAGCTGAGTGGGTAAACAAACAACAATGGGACAACGGTAATACAATGTGACTATTGCCACATGGAGTTTTGTTCAGGGTGCCAAAAACCCAGGGAGGAACCAAAGGAAGGCTGATTCTTGGTGAAGGAACAGGAACTTAAAGAGAGTGTAGCATACGGTGGGAACAGCGAGCATCAAGGCAGTGAAAGATGGTTTGCAATGGCTAGAGCACAAGGAAGGCTCAAGGGACAGAGGGAGTGGAGCCTGGAGAGGTCAGAGGGGTGGTCCATGGAGGGCCTTGAATGCTGGGCTAAGGAACTAGAACTTTCCACCATAGGCAATGGGGAGCCATTGGAGGATTGTGAGCTGGGGAGGGACATGGTCAGATTTGTGTCTTAGAATGACAACGTGTGGCAGCTGGTTTGGGGGGAATGGGCTGGAGCAGGAAAGGCCAGGCAGAGCAGCCAGGAGAGGACGAGACATAGTCCAGGTGGGAGAAGCCAAGACCTAACTAGGGCAGGACAGGTGGGTGGCTCAGCAGGTGTGAGCACCTCTGGGCATAAGAACCGAGGTCAGCGTGGGGCAGACAGGCTGCAGAGCTGGCCCCATCAGGGCGACTGGGTGTTTTCAGGGCTTGAGGTCAAAGACAGGCTGAGGCAGGCAGGAGCTCTAGGAACTCTTGGCCTTTGGGCTGGGGTAGGCTCAAGGTCAGCAGATGCAGCTGGGTCTGGGTCTAGAGACTTGGGAGGTCCACAGCAGGACTCTAGCCTGCATGCAGAAATCAGGGCAAAGTCCAGCCCCGGAAAAGAGTTCCCAGGAGCCAGGCAGGGTGTCAGAGCCCTGGTCCTGAAGGAAGAGGCTACAAGGCAAAGAGCAGAGGACTCCTGCCTCCAGTTCCTTTATGTCATGAACCACTTCCCTTCTATGGCTACCTGTGAAGATGGGCTGCGGAGGCACCTGGGGCTACTTTCTTGCTCATGCTTCGTCCGTCTTCAGATGAGGCTCCCCTCAGACTCATCTTGAGTCCAATGACCATCTGCCCCCATCCTGGGGAACCGAAGTCTGCATGGGGTCTGACCTGCCCCTGGCTCCAAGCTCTGGTGAGGATGGACTCGGGCATGGCTCCACCCGCAAAGCGTGCAGTTGGAATGCCACATTGACCGCCAGGAAGTTTCTTGTAAAGATATATACACTTACGTTACAATCCAGCAGTCCCACTGGTAAGTATTTACCCAACATGGAGGAGAGAGTATGTTCACCCAAAGACTTGTAGGTAAAAGGCCATAACAGCTCTATTTGTAATAGCCGAAGACTGGAAACGATCTACATACTCACTGACAGGTGACTAAAGAAACAAATTATACAATGGGGCACTACTCAGCAACGAAAAAGCGTGAGCTAGTAATGCATGCAGCAACATGGACAAATGTCAAAGCCAGTTGAATGAAAGAAGCCAGAAAAGAGAGAGAGCATACATAATGCATGTGATTCCATTTTTATGAAATTCTCGGAAATGCAAACTAATCTGCGTTGACAGAAAGCAGACCCATGGTTATCTGGGATGGAGGGTGGCAGAGGGATGACAAGGAGGATGACCAAGGGGATGAAGACCTTTCGGAGGTGATAGATAATGTGCATTATCTTGGTGGTGGCGAGAGTTTCAAGTGCGTATACATGTGTCAAAACTTGTCAGATTGTATCATTTAAGCATGTGCTGTTTCTTGTACGTCGGTTATACCTCAATAAAGCTGTTTGAAAACTCTGATGCTAGTTATGCGCGGTCATAGCCAGGCTGGTCCTAACACAGCATCCGTCACCGTGTCTTCCTCCCAACCACCAGGGCACAGCGAAAGGTTGCTGTGCACCAAACTCCGTGTCCTAAATACTTCCACTAAATATATGCAGTTTGGGGCGCCTGGGTGGCTCAGTCGTTTAAGCGTATGGCTCTTGATTTCAGCTCAGGTCATGATTTCATGGTTTGTGGGATCGAACCCCATGTCAGGCTCTGCACTAATGGTACGCAGTCTGCTTGGGATTCTCTGTCTCCCTCTCTTTTTACCCCTCCCCCACTCACACTATCTCTCTCAAAATAAATAAATAAACACTTAAAAAATATATGAATGGAGTTTTCGCTTAAGCCTCACAACAGCCTTGTGAGGTGGCGCTGTTACTATGATCTCTGTTTTACATCTGAGGAAACTGAAGCTCAGAGAGGTTAAATCACTTCTCCAAGGAAATGTCATCTCACTGAATCCCAGCCCCAGCGTTTGCTCCTAACCTAATCCAAACTCTGTTTGATTTGTTCTTATGATTATGCAAACATTGTGATATTTGTGGAGAACAGCGTTGAAACATTTAAATTGTTTTCCATCTCTTGTATATCATTAAGTATCCTAGCACATCTCATAATATTTAGTTTTTCCATATTTTTATCCATATGAAGACAGTGTTTTTACTACCGTAATTCAATATGTGCATAAACATTTGTTCCCCCTCCCCCAACTCTGCATATTTACATGTGGTCTTATACTCCTCTGAGCAAAGAACACCAAGAAAAACAGTTTTTAGGTAGGTAATTTTGGGTTCTCAGGGAAAGTCCTGAAAAGTGGAATGCAAGACACAAAGTGTTATGCTTGTTCCTCCTTATCTGGGTCTAAAAAAACACAACTCAACCTTTTTCCTGCTCAGTCTAAGCTGGAGCCTTTTGGGAGCTCTAATCTAGACATCCTTGTGACAGTTCAAACACCCATTCTCCCTCTTTGCAGGAAGTTGCTCACTCCCCAGCACCAAGAACAGGTTCTGATTGGTTTTAGCCAGTCCATATATCCACAGCCATTGTCCAGGTTTGGCCCTAAAGCACATCAGAGCCAGTGAAAAGCAAGATTTCTTCTGTTACTCCTGAGAAGGAGAAGCGGCCTCTCTTCTCCATGGGTGCTACCAGGAGACCCTCCTTTTATGGAACACTGCAGGGAGGCACAAGGAGGCTCTTGGCAGACTGGTGGTGGGTGGTGGGAAGTTTTCGAATGGCACTGCAGACAGAGGTCAGGGCAGAGAGATAGAGAGCACCCCCTTCCCCATTCTCGCTGATGTTTGAGCCACCGGAAGCCAACTAACAGATTCCTTCTGTTTAAACCAGTTTTCATTCTGGTTTAAACAACATATACTAATCTCTCCCTATGTGTTAGATACACTTGTAGGAGCAATAGGAGTTAGGTTTTCCATGACCAGAACCCTAAATATAATCTTAACCCAATCCTTAGTCATAAACTACAACTCTGATCCTTTTCTAGCGAAGAGCTTTTAATGGCAAGAAACAAAGGATGAAGGGGCATTAGTATGAGAGTATGTATGGTGCGCTAAGCGAAATCCCAGGAATATTCTTTTTTAATTTTTAAGTTAATTTATTTATTTTGAGAGAGAGAGTGTGTGCAAGTGGGGATTGGGCAGAGAGAAAGGGAGAAAGAGAGAGAGAATCCCAAGCAGGCTCCACACCAGCAGTGCAGAATCCGATGTGGGGATCGGACCCACAAACTGCAAGATCATGACCTGAGCTGAAGTTGGATGCTTAACCGACTGAAACACTCAGGTGCCCCCAATGAATATTCTTACAAAGATCCTACAGTGCTGGGCCTCAGGAGGTCCAGATGGAGGTAGGTCCCTAAAGATGAGGGATGCAGCCTCTGTCTAATCAGCGGAACTTCATGTCAGGGTCTAAATATCAATCATCTCCACTCACTAACAGAGATCCTGAAATGATTTGTTCTCTGGACAGTGATCCCTTTATAGATTTTTTTTTTTTTTGAAAGAGAGAGGGCGCAAGTGAGCAAGGGACAGAAAGAGAGAGAGGGAGAGAAGTGGGGCTCACCTGGGGCTCAAGCTCACCCAAAGCGGGACTCAAACTCATGAACCATGAGATCATGACCTGAGCCGAAGTCAGATGCTTAACCACCTGAGCCACCCAGGCGCCCCCTTTATAGATCTCTAGTAGCAATCTCCACCGGACAAATACTGTAACTCCTATATATGATACTGGACAAAAATAGTAAATCCTTTCAAATGTATAATATTAGAACTCCTTTCAAATTAAAAAATTTTGCTCATGAAAGTGCTCAGTGCCTTTCCCCTTTGGCTAAACTTCTAAGATTTCATTTGTCCTACCTTGGTGCTCTGAGGCCCCTCCTACACTGCTGACCACAAGGCCAATCTTGGAGGTGGCTTTGTGTCTAAAAAGAAGCCTGTATTTTTAAAAAATAGGTTTTTTGTTTTTTTAATTTTTTTTTCAACGTTTTTTATTTATTTTTTTTTTGGGGACAGAGAGAGACAGAGCATGAATGGGGGAGGGGCAGAGAGAGAGGGAGACACAGAATCGGAAACAGGCTCCAGGCTCCGAGCCATCAGCCCAGAGCCTGACGCGGGGCTCGAACTCACGGACCGCGAGATAGTGACCTGGCTGAAGTCGGACGCTTAACCGACTGCGCCACCCAGGCGCCCCAAAAATAGGTTTTATTTAGACACAAATTACATGCAATAAAATTCTCCAGTTTCTAGTGTAAAATATGATTGACAAATGTATAGTTGCATAGCCCCCATATATATAGATACACATATATCTATACCTCGATATATGTATTGAGATAGAAAGCATTTCTATCACCCTAAAAGTTCCCTGTACCCTTTGAAGTCAATCCCTTCCCACTCCTCTCAGCCTCTGGCAACTACTGATCTGCTTTCTGTCATCATAATTGCGAATTTCCAGGATTTCTTATAAACGGAATCATCTAATATGCATTCTCTTGTGTCTGGCTTCCATCAGCCAGCATAATGATTTTGAGATTCATCCATATTATTGTGTATATATCACAATAGCAGTAGTATGCTGAGTAAATTCCATTCTGTGGATATATGACAGACGGTTAACCCATTTACCAGCTAATTGGCATTTGGGTTCTCTTCAGCTTTTGGCTATGGTGAACAGAGTTGCCATGGACATTCACTTATATGTCCCTCAATAAATATCTCTCGGTAAATATCTCTTGGGCAAACATGTAGGAATGGGATGGCATGGGTCTAATGTAAGTGCATATTTATTTTACAAGGAACTGCCAGACTGTTTTCCAAAGTTGGACCATTTTTCATTCCCACCAGCATTATAGGGGAGTTATAGTTGTCCACATCCTCGTTAACATTGGTGTGGTCAATTTTTCTATTTTATTTTTTAATTTTTAGTCATTCTAGTGGATATGGAGTGGCATTTCATTGTGATTTAAGTTTGGGTTTCTCTGATGACTAATGATGTCAAGATACGAGTATCTCGTTGTGTGCGTTTTGGCTGTTTATGTGTCTTCTTTGGTGAAGTATCTAATCAAATCTTTTTTCCATTAAAATAGTTGGTTGCCTTCCTACTTTGAGTGTCAGAACTCTTTATGTATTCCGGCTAAAAGTCCCTTATCTGATACGTGTTTTGCAAATGCTTTCACCCATTTGTGCCTTGCCTTTGCCTTTTTAATGATGTCTTTTAAAGAGCAGAAGTTTTTCATTTTCTTTTATGGTTTCTGATTTTTGTGTCCTATCTAAGAAACTTTTGCTTAGCTCAGGGTTTCTTAATTCCAGTACAATTGTTATTCTGGGTCAGATAATTCTTTGTAGGGGGTGGCTGTCTGTGTATCACAGAATATTTAGTAGCTTTCCTGCCCTTTACCCACTAACTTAGTAGCATCACCCCTCCAGTTGTGACAACCAAAAATGTCTTCAGACATTGCCAAATGTTTCGGGGGTGGGGGGAGGGGAGGCTTTCCCAGGTTAAGAAACACTGACCTAAACCAACAAAAAAAATTATTTTCTTCTACATTCTCTTCTAGAAGCTGTATAGCATAAATTCTTACAATTTCTATGACATATTTTGAGTTGATTCTTGCATTTGATGTGATGGTTGAGATTCATTTTGTTGCATGCAGATACTTAATTGTTTTAGCCCCATTTGTTGAAAAGGCCATCTATCCTTCCCCCATTGAATTATCTTG
Organism: Puma concolor; assembly: GCF_028749965.1. NCBI lineage: Eukaryota > Metazoa > Chordata > Mammalia > Carnivora > Felidae > Puma > Puma concolor. Next base: position 33,642,428 of record NC_141674.1, read on the forward strand.
GCCCCTTTATAAAAAATTGATTGACTACGTTAACTGTAGGTCTATTTCTGGACTCTCTGTTTATTCCACTGATTTTTATGTCTATCCTTACATCAATACTGCACTGTCTTGATTACTGTAGCTTTATATTAAGTCTTGAAGTCAGGTAGTATAATACTGAAACTTTGTTCTTACTTTACAAAATTGTTTTGGTTGTCTTAAGACCTTCACATTTTTGTAACTTTGGAATCAACTTGTTAATTTCTACAAAAACATCTTGCTGGTGTTTTGATTGAGATTGTATTGAATCTATAGATCAGTCTAAGATCTATACAATACAATACAGGTATTCTCATCTACAAACATACTTTATCTTTGCCAAGTTTTATTCACAGCGTTTTGTTGTTTTCAATGTACTGGTTGCAGTGGTTTTAAAAATATGCTCAGGGGCACCTGGGGGGCTCAGTCAGTTAAGTGTCCGACTCTTGACTTCAGCTCAGGTCATGATCTCACGGTTCATCGGTTTGAGCCCTGCATTGGGCTCTGCATTGACAGTGCGAAGCCTACTTGGGATTCTCTCTTCCTCTCTCTCTGACCCTCTCCTGTACTCTTGCGCACTCTCTTTCAAAATAAATAAATAAACTTAAAAAAATAAAAAATTAAAATTGAAAATATGTTCAGAAATTATTTGATATACCTCCGTTTCAAAATTGGAGACTAATTCTCCCCTTGAGTAAGGGCTAGATGTGATGGCTTGACTTGTTCAAATGATACAATAAGGCAGAAGTGACAGTGTGGGGCTCTGGAGACTAGGTCATAAAAAAACACTGTGGCTTTCCAATTGGATTGCCCTTTCTCTCTTAGATCATTCACACTGGGAGAAGCCAGCTGGTATGTTGTAAGCAGCCCTATGGAGAGTTCCATGTGATAAGCAACAGAGGTTTCCTGCTAACAGCCACATCAAGCCTTCAGATGACCACAGCTCTGGCCAACATCTGGGTTGCAACCTACAAGAGACACTGAGCCAGAGCCATGCAGGTAAACTGCTCTTGAATTCCTGATCCATGGAAACTGCAGTAGCAAATGTTTCCTGTTTTAAGCTACTAAGTTTGGGATAATTTGTTACACAGCAGTAGATAACTAATACATACATCTTGCATTTATTCTGTTAAATGTATCGCTATTTGATTTTTTGATGCAATTTTATTTTTTAGTTTTATGTATTTTTAAGATTTTGTTTATTTCTTTATTTTAGTTTTTTAAATATTTATTTATTTTTGAGAGACACAGAGAGAGAGACAGACAGAGCACAAGCAGGGGAGGGGCAGAAAGAGAAAGACAGAGGATACAAAACAGGCTCTGCACTGACAGCAGGGCTCAAACTCACAAACTGTGAGACATGACCTGAGCCAAAGTTAGGTGCTTAATCAACTGAGCCGCCCAGGAGCCCCTAAGATTTTATTTTTAAGTGTCTCTATACCCAGTGTGGGGCGTGATTTCGCAACCTCGAGATCAAGAGTCACTCTACCGACTGAACCACCCAGGCACCCCTTGATGCAATTTTAAAAGATGTTTTATTTTAATTTTTTAAGTTTAATTATTTATTTTGAGAGAGACAGAGACAGTGTGAGTTGGGGAGGAGCAGAGAGAGGGAGAGAGAGAATCCCAAGCAGGATCCATGCTGTCACCACAGTGCCTGACGCAGGGCTCAAACTCAAGAAACTGTGAGATCGTGACCTGAGCTGAAACCAAGAGTTGGACACTTAACCTACTGAGCCACCCAGGCACCCATAAAAGACATTTTAAAACTTTCAGTTTCCAGTGGCTTATTGCTAGTATATAGAAATTTGATTGAATTGAGAACATTGGCTTTGTATCCTGTGACCTTGCTATACTCAGTGTTAGTAGCTTAGAAGTCTATAATTTTGATGTGTTCATAAACTGATGTGATAATCCTCAATTCCCGGTTGGTGAGCATGCTGCTCTCTCTTTCCAGCAGTACACTTTTAATAAACCAAGTTCTTACTAATTTCGAGTCTCTGATCTCACCCTCTGACACTGGGGACCTTGAGGACCACCAGCAGCAAAAATAGGAAATGGACTTTTACATTCACATCTCAATACTAACTCCACAACTCAATTATTATCCAACTTTGCTTCACTTCATTCTGCCTGCTATTAACTCCTTTCCTTTCCTTTCCTTTTTTAGCCACTGGCTTAAACAGGTTCAGATCTCTGGACTTCTCCCTACCATAATTCCTTTGCCTCCATTTTCCTACTATGTTTCCCAGTGTTCCTCACTTCAAGTTCCCAAGTGTGACGATCTGGTTTGGCCTGTCTCAACTTTTCCCTCCATGTCATTGGTTGCCTGGCAGCCCTCTAGTCAGGTCCCCTTCTTCCTTCCAGTTGTTTCTGTCCAAGGGGTCAAAATTCCATGGTGCAAGTGTATCCATTTGGGCGTTAGGACTGGGAACAGAGTGATCCCTTGAAAGGAGTGTGACGTGGTGGGTCCTGTGATGCAATGAAACCTCTCATACAGACCTCCAACCCTAGGCCCTACCTCCTCCTAAACCTCGAGTGACCTTAACACTGCTTGTCACCCAATCCGTGAAAGAAATGCAAATCCCATTTATAGGATTGAACATTCTTTTTTTAAATGCTTTTTTAAACGTTTATTTCTTTTTGAGAGAAAGAGTGTGTATGTGTGTGGGGGTGGGGAGGGGCAGAGAAAGGGGGACAGAGGATCTGAAGCAGGCTGTGCTCTGTCAGCACAGCACCTGATGCGGGGCTTGAACTCACAAACCGGGAGGTCATGACCCGAGCTGAAGTCAGATGCCCAACTAACTGAGCCACCCAGGCACCCCTGAACATTCTTATGCTTAACATGCATTATCTTCATCCTCTCTCCCAAACCCTCCCACCCCTTTCCTTGCTCATTCACAATCAGAACTAAAAAGTCCCAGAAAAAGCATGCACTCCAATCCATGAATCTGACAGGTGAGAGAACTGTGGCCCGGAGAGCTAAAGCGAACTTGCCCAAATTTATATAGAGGCAAAATGAAAGTATAGGCCTCCTGATTTTCCCAAGATCCCCTCTCCCCCACTAACCAGTACTTGACTCCTTCAGACATGCCCACCTCCTCCCACTCCCTCTGGGGTCTGATGGGGCAAGAAACTGGTACTACAGTCTAATGGAGGCAGGCAGGGCCAAGGAGCAGGTGGCAGTTAGGACTCAGCTTATGTTGTGGGTATTAGGTGTCCCACCCTACCCAGGATCAGGCTCTAGATCTTAGTGAGTGAGTGCCTGGGGGTCTAGGTCCAGGTTTGGCTAGGAGATGAGAAGTACAGAGGCAGGGGGCTGGCTGAGTTGGAGCTAGAACCAATAGACCTGTGTTGGTTTCCTGCTGGTCGTATAATTACCACAAACTGGGGAGCTTGAAACAGTAGAAACGCATTCGTTCATGGCTCCGGAGGCCAGAAATCTGAAAGCAAGTCATTAGCAGGGCTCCCCTGCCCCCAGAGACTCTGTTCCTTGCCTTTCCAGCTTCTGGTGGCTGCAGATGTTCCTGGGCTTGTGGACACATCACTTCAGGCTCTGCCCCCATCTTCACATCTCCTTCTCCTTTCCGTGAATGCAGGTCTTCACCTCTCTGTGTCCCTCTGACTCTTTCTTATAAGGACACTTGTGATGACTTTTAGGGCCCCCTGGACAATTCAGGAGGAGCTCTTCTTCTCAAAATCCTTAGCTTAATCATGTCTTTTGCCATATAAATAAGGTAACACTCATAAGTTCCAAGGATTTGATGTGGATATCATTTGGGGCACCTTTTTCAGCTCACCACAGACCTCATTATCCTCCTTCCAATGGCCTCTGAGCCGGGGGATGGAGTGGCAGCCTTCCTTATTCCTCCTGGGAGTTGAGGGGAAACTGGAGGTAGCCAAGAGAGAGAATAGTTATGGCCCTCCTACTTATTAGACACTACATTAGCTTGGGCTGCCGTGATAAAATACCACAGACTGGGTAACTTAAACAACAGACATTTATTTTCTCACAGTCCTGGAGGCTGGGAGTCTGAGATTAGGGTGCCAGTGTAGTTGGTCTCTGGGGAGAGCCCTGTTCTTGGCTTGTAGACAGCCGCCTTCTTGCTGTGTCCCCACAAAGCCTTTCTTCCACACGTACATAGGGGTAAGGGAAGGAGAGGGAGAGAGAGAGAGGGTGAGCTCAATCTCTCTGGTGTCTTTTCTTATAAGGACGCTAATTCTGTCCGATCAGGATAGACCCCTCATGACCTCATTCAACCTTAATGAATTCCTTCAAGGCCCCATCCCTAAATATAGCCATACAGGGGGTTAAGCTTCAACGTATGAATTTGTAGGAAGGGATACAAACAGTCAGACAAGAATAGACCCTTATGTTTATGTTTTTATTGAATCATCTTAACAGGGAATTAGTATTCTATTGGACAGATGAGGAAACTGAGGCTCACAGATGAAGTAACTTGTCCGAGTCACTCACCCAGCTAATGAGTGTCAGAGCCGAGATTCCAAGCCAAGCCACGCTGATTCCATTGCCCTGGGCTCGGCTGGAACTCCACAGTTAAGGCTTCAGCTCTGCCTGCACTCACAGCATCACTGCCTCTTGTGAATAGTAAGGGAGATGATTCATTTTCAGAAACACCAAATAAAAGCTGTGCTGTCTAGTTAACACTAGGTTTACAACCTACTGGAAATATGTATAACACCCCCCGCCCCTCCACAGTGGAGTCCCAAACCCTTATACACTTCACTTCCTGGTTCTTCTTCCACTCTCCGTTTCCCGGGCTTATTTTCGAGGGCTTTGTAAGGAGTGTGTGCCAAAGAACAAAGGGAGGAGGGACTGAAAGTCTCTGCATCACATCAGGGAATATACATTTCTTCCAATCAGACTACTTTTTGCCTTATATGGGCATAGGCGATGTTGGGGGTGGGGCGCTAGGCTGTAACCTCTGTAGTACTTAGCCAATGAGGAACCAGGGGAGGGACTTGCATACTCGGAGATAAATTGTCTGGGCCGCCTGGGTGGCGCAGTCGGTTAAGCGTCCGACTTCAGCCAGGTCACGATCTCGCGGTCCGTGAGTTCAAGCCCCGCGTCAGGCTCTGGGCTGATGGCTCGGAGCCTGGAGCCTGTTTCCGATTCTGTGTCTCCCTCTCTCTCTGCCCCTCCCCCATTCATGCTCTGTCTCTCTCTGTCCCAAAAATAAATAAAAACGTTGAAAAAGAAAAAAAAAAAAATTGTCTGCTGTAACTGCCTCAAGTGTGCCTGTTCGTCAGACATCTGCTCTTACAAGAAGGTTGATTAAGGCCTTGCTTTACTGTGCTCCGAGTCTCCACGTCCCTCTTTTGATTGGGGTCCCTCCTTTGATTGGGTCGATGGACTTATTTCTAACACTCTGCTTTTACCTGAAGTACAAACTCAAGAGTTCACAGGTTCCTTAGTGTAGCATCTTCAGCCTTCAAGAAACCAATAAGCTCATAGCTCTCAGGTGTCTTGAGGAAGGTGATCACTGAAGGAGGAAGACAAGGGTCCGTGGGCTGGGCTTCCCTGTGTCTTGGCTTGCTTGAGCCCTGTGGGGGTGGGGTCTAGATGAGAACAACCTGGGGAGGGGCCAGGGAGAAAGCCCTCCTCCCCTGGGAGTGCAGAGACTTTAGTTGAGGTCCAAGCATGACAAAGCACCCACTCCATGGGTGATCTCTGGCAGTCTCTTTCACATTCTGGACCTCAATTTCTTCATCTTCCAAATGAGGGATTCAGTTCATTTATAAGATATGTTCAAGTCCTGAACCTCTGTGACTTAAAATACTGTCATCAGGACCAAAGCCGTCCGGTGAACAGAATGCTGTCGCTCATCACTACCATTCAGTGAACATTTACTTCCATTGCCATGTGCTTGCCCATGTGTTGGGCAATGCTGAACAATAGAGGGCATGCAGAGGGAGGGGAGACCCAATTCCTGGCCTTGGAGAATATTAGTGCAGGTAGAAAGGCAGATATAAAGGGAGGGGAGGGTAAGAAGGTATATAGTGTGCACAGGGCCCTGGTGCTGAGGAGGTTGCTGAGGGGGAGGGGCTCAGAGGGCAGAGTAGAGCTGCGAGAGACCCCACATTCAGTAAAGCAATGAAGGCATTGTTGTCTCCATTTTACAGTTAAGGAAACTAAAAGCTCCGAGAGAGAAATGGCTGCTAAGCCACACAGCTGGGAAGTGGTCAGGCCTGCCTCCATTTCGGGTCCTTGTCTTTTGGCACAGTTTGCCCTACACTATAGGTGACACTGGGACGGGGACAGAAAGGAATCTGACCCAGACACTGAAGATGCATGTGAAAAGTTCTCAGTCTGGGGAGATGGACAATCAACACGCAGCTCTAGATTTTCAGAAAGCACAGCTTGGCCACCTTGTGGATGTCAGGCCTTGGACCCAGGAGCAGAGGGACTGAATCAAAGTGTTTCCAGGCCCTTGGGGAGCTGTAGCCTGCTGGGGCGATGACACATTCCAGGGTCAGAGCGGTGACAATCCACAAAAAGTCTCAGCCTAGGCCTGCTGAGGGTTTTCAACCCAAAGAAATTTATGGCCTCGGACATTCATTTATTCATCCACTTATTCACCTACTCATTATTCCTTTCTTTCGGTCACCGCATGGTACTGAGAGCCACCTATATATCTGTTTGGGGAGCCTGCCCTCCCTCTTTGGACACCAATCCCCAGGCCTGTGCCCCTGGGCTACAGTTTCAAGTCTGCATTTGTGTAACTTGTTGCTCAGTGCCTGGAGGGGGGAGGGCACGGGCCTGGTCTCCTGCCTCTCTGGTTGACCTAGGGGAGATTGAACCAGGCTAGTTGACCTCTCTGAAGCTTCTCTCTGCTGCTCCCAGAGCTCCCTCTCCAAGGCATGGGGACTCTAGGCCAGGTTGCAAGGGGGAGGTATTTGTGAGCATAAGGGCTCCACTCCCTAAATCTGCAGATCAGGTCCAAAGCAGAAGGGCAGAACTGGAGGGGGCAGATCACAGAACTCGGCCCTGTTCGCCACTGTACTGATAAAGCAGAGGCAACCACTGCGCCTCCCCACAAACGGTAGGGGCCCAGCCTTTCAGTTCCCAGTTCTCCCGCTGCCTACAAATCTATCCTGGGTGGTCCCCAGGCTTTGCATGTAGCTGTTTAGATGGGGGATGGGAGGTCCCTTCTCAGAGGCTTGGCCGGTGGGTGTGGTGGGGGAGGGCAGCCGCTCCCGGTCCAGAAAACATTCCCTCTCAGTGCTTTTGATCTCCTGTGAGCCAGGCCCCATTCTTTCTCCCTATCTGCCCCTGGATTGCCCTGCGCCGAGGACAAAGTGGTGGAGGAGTGGAGGCGAGTGCGAGGAGGGTGAATTGAAGAGATAATGCAAAGGATCGTTCTGGAGTTCATTCTCTAACCCTTCTCGACTAGTCGGGTATCTCTTGAGTGGCTGGTGAGGGGCACGAACCGACGCGTGCATGTGTGAGATCAGGTGTGGACAAGGGTCTGTGGGACTACACACACGTGCACGCGCATACGTGGGTACCCGTGTGTTTGCGGGACTGTGAGCAAGCACGAGGGTAGCCTGTAGGCACGAGTGCCCGCAGTGGTGGTGCTGCGGCTGGCTTGAGAAGGCGTTGGTCTCCCCACTGACCTCCATCGGCGCCACCTCTCCCCCTCCCTTTGATGCGGACAGGACTGGACAATCTGTCATAAAGGGCCCCTTGGAGACCGGTCCATCTAGGTTGGCTCCTAGATAAGACATTCCGGAGCGCAGACTTGTGTACCCGGATGTCCTTGTACATCGAATTCCACTTAGAGGCCCGAGGCGGAGTCCTCGTCCTCACACGCGGGGTGGGGGTGTGGTTTGGGCACGCGTGAGTACAGGGGAGCCCTGCCCGCGCCTTTCCTGCAAATCCCGGGACTGTATATTTCACCACCTGCCCGACCCCCGCCCGGCCGCCGGCCTCGTTTCTGCGGGCCCCGGGGCAGCCCCTCTCTTTGTCTGGGTCCAGACAGGCTGCCCGTAGCACCCCGACCCCGCCGCCTGCCTCGGGTGCAAGAGACTGCCCCGCCCCCTTTCGGTCCGCGGGGCCCCGGAGGCGCTGGCGGCCGGGCAGGTAGCGGGCAGGCGCCGCCCCGCCCGACGACAGGGCGCAGGGTCACCTGCCTGGGCGCGCCAGTAGACGAGCGCTACGTGCGCGGGCCGCGGGCAGGGCGGGGGCGGGGGGCGCGGGAGCTGCCCGGTCGGGGGCTGACGGAGGCGGCCCTCGCCCCCTTAGTCCTGCCCCTTCCCGAGCGCGCCCCGCCGAGCTTCCCGGTCGGGGTTCGGGCGACCCCTCCCCCCCCCCCCCCCCCCCCCCCGCCAAGTGCAGGGCCCGCCTTCCCCGCCCCCGCCACCTGACCACCTTGCACCCCAAGGCCCAGTTCGAAGGCTGCTTCTGGGAAGCCGCCTCTGACTCCCGGTTTTAGTCACTGTCCTCGGGGCGCCCTCCGGCTCTGATCACTCGGGTCGAGGCTTGCTTCCCCTCAACATGCAGGGCGGGCCCGCAGTGCCCGGCACCGGCCCCACCGCCACACTGCCGTCTGTCCTCGGAGCGGGAGTGAATGGGCGAAGGCAGAGAGGGGCCTAAAGGAAAGCCGGGCGGGGGCCACAGCTCGAGCCGATGTGGGAGCTTCCCTGTCAGTCCCGGCACCACCGACCCTAGGGACGCCTTGGGTGCTTCATTTACGTGAACTCAGCCAGGACCCCCTAGCCTTTGCTCAAGCTGTTCCTTCTGCCTGATACACTCTCTCTTCAGCCACAGGTGCACACTGGGTCCTGGGGATCGCTCCTGGGGAAGCCATGCCTGATCCGTGGGGCCTTGTGGTGATCTGTGCACCTGACTTCCGTGCCAGCTGTTTACGCATAATGTTGCATTTCCCCCTTTTTATGACCCTGCCAGATAGTGAGGTGACAGCCTTGGAGTGACTGACCTGGGGTGTGAGCTCTGTGCTAGAAAGACATCAAACATCAAAAAGACATCAAAAATAAGCTCTTTCTCCCACCTCACACTGTGGCCTTGCTCTCCCAGGCCGTCCTCTGGGGACAACTGTTCCTCTGAACTGCTCCCCACCTCCCCTCAATCCTCCCCCCTCTCAGGCCAGAACAGGGCAGGGCTGGGATTCTTGCTCCAGGGCTAGGTCAGTCTGGGTCCTCTGTGGCTTTGGGCCTCCTTGAGGAATTTCAGGGGTGAATGTGCAGGGTGTGGAGAGGGGTGAGGTGGGAGCTGCAAGAATGTGGGGCTCCCAGAGGGAAGGCCAGCAAAAGGTGGAGAGGGCGGTGCGAGTGGGCTTTCCTGGGAAAAGGCCCTGGGAAGCAAGGGCTACTTTGAATGACAAAGGTTCCCTGGGGAGCAGAGGAAGGCTCGGGAGGGTGGGAATGTGGGAGGAAGAGGCTCAGAAGGGCGGGGAGGAAGCTGCCCAAGGGCTTCCATCCGCAGCGGCCCTTTCAAGTCCTGCTAAACCCGTAACAATGAGAGGAACTGACCTGTGGACACCAGGGGCAAAGGATGATTAACGTAATTCACCGAGGAAATACAAAAACCTTATGAAAATGTCAGAAATCCCAAAGTACAAATGAAAAGGAGATTCCGGCTTTTCTTATCTATAGAATTGGTCAAGATAAAAATAATGAAAACACCAGATGCTGGTACGATGTGGGGGAAGCCAGGGCCTTTTTCTCTGCCGAGGAGGTAAATTGTAGTATTCTGCAGGATAATTTGACAGTACGTATGAAAACTTTTAGAAGAGTAATCCTTTGAGTTAGCAATTCTGCTTCCAGGATGTGCCCTAAAATCAAAGCTGATTTATCCCAGCCTTATTTGTAATTGGGGTAAATTGGAAGTCTTCTAAATTTTCAATGACAGGGACCTGGGTAGATAGACTGTGCAGCATTCGTAGAAGGAAGGCTGTGGGGAAATTAAATATCACACTCTTGAAGAATATTAAAGAGATGAGGAAACCTCAAGATATGCTGGTAAGTGAAAAGGGGAAGTTATAAAACAGCATGACTCCAATTTTATACGATGTGTATATAAATATGCATAATAGCTGCCACGTGTAGTGCTGGGCTGGGTGCTCTACCGTGTGCTAAGGACTTCACTCAGTCTTCCATTCAACCTTCCCAGCAACCTCGCAGAGGGAGATTCTACTAACTGCATGGGAAAAAAAACTGCGAGGAAATTAACCCAGATCGGAAAGCTGGTTTGTGCTTTACCCAACAGAGGTGGGAGGTCAGCAGAGAACTTTAAACAGGTGAGCAACAGGTGAACAAGAAAATCATCTAGGTGGTTGAGGAAGATCATGGTGTAGCGGTTTGGATGAGGGACTGGAGAAGCCGAGAGGTAGGGAGACCTGGCCGGAGCCTGTTGCAGGATAAGGTAAATCTGGTTTTGATTCGTGTGAGGGTCGGAGGAAGAAAAGGTGCTCTGGAAAGGGTCTGGAGAGGATCCAAGAGGCAGAAACCCCGGGATGACCCATCTCAAAGAAGCCCAGGGAGGAGAGTGAAAAAGGGAATGTGAGGAATAGTACAAGAGTGCACGCTTCTACGTGGGGCCTTGTGGTGTCTCTGCCTGCACCCAGGTAGAGGATCCCCCAGCACCTCCCTGGGCTCCCTGCCTCCTTGCCTGGGGCTTCCGTGTGTTCTTTGGTAACCCCAAGGCCTCCCCTCCCCCACCTGAGGGGCATCGTCATTCTGCTTGCCCTCGGGCAGTATTTGGAGCTTCAGATGAGAGACCAGAGACAGTGCTTTACAAACTGTCCAATGTATAATCTCTGACTCAGGCTTTTTAAGTCTCAGGCTATTCCGAGGCTAGTTGGTAATGTTTTCTCTTGTCTTTGGTGGCTGCTTGGCTCACCCTTTTCTTCTCCGACCACATCTCTGTTCTGACTTGCTTCATAGCCTGCTGTGAGTCGGCAGCTGGCCCATCCCAAGAGTTGCTGTCAGCCATTCGGCCCTGATTTATTGAGGGTGACTCTGCCCTGGGGCCTGCTCTTTGCCCCACGGCTCCTCCCTTCACTCTCCTGCCTCTTGAAGGTCTTCTTCTCTATCATCTTTTCCCCCAAGAGACCCAAGTTTCTACCATAATTTCAAAGGGGAACAAAAATTCCTCTTCTCCCTACTACTTCTCCAGCTCCCTGTCCTTTTGCATTCCTTCCTAACCAAGCCTCTCCAGTAATTATCTACCTTTTTTCATCTCCCTTTTGTCCTTTTTTTTTTTTTAATCTTCTTTCTCTCTCTCTTTGTTTTCCCTCTTTGTCTCTTCATTCTTTGCAGTCAGGCCTCTGTTCCCGCCTATCCACTGAAATTCTTGTCATGATCGCTTTTGGGTTAAGTGCTAGCCCCCACAGGATATGTCCAAATCCTAACCCCTGGAACCTTTGAAGGTGAACATATTTGGAGAAAGGGTCTTTGCAGATGTAATTAAGTTAAGAATCTCAAGATGAGATCAGCCTCGATTTAGGGAGGGTGGCAGGTGTGTTTACAAGAGAAAGCCAGGGGGATCTGAGACTGACGCAAAGAGAGGATGATGGCTCTGAGACGCAGAGGCAGGGGCCATAGTAATGCAGCCACAGCCAAGAAACACTGAGGATTCCAGGATCCCCCTGAAGCAAGGAGAGAGGCCCAGAAGAATCCAACCCGCTGATATTTTTATTTCAGACTTCTGGGCCTCTAGAACTGTGAGATGATGCATTTCTATTAATTTAAGCCACAAGTTTGCTGTGATTTATTACTGCTGTCCAAGAGACTAGTTCAGTAATAATACCAGCAGCCAACATTTATGGAGTGCCTACCCTGTGCCTGGCACGGTTCTAAGTTTTACATGCATTATTTCATGTAATGCACGGTTTACATGCATTGTTTCATTTAATTCCTACCACCAACCCAATGAAGTGGACATATACAAGCAATGTCAACAAAAGCAGGTTTGGGTTTTGTTTTGTTTTGTTTTTATTGAGGGTTTTTCATGTCTTTGGCATTTGAAAATTGAACCATCCACCTGAGCGGCATGTTTCATTATTTTTCTCTTTTATGCGTGAGGAGCCTGTAGACCCAAAACTTAGGTAATTGCCCAAGGTTACACAATGAGTATGTAGTGGAGCCAGGATTCCAGCCCTGGTAACTCCTGTGGGTGCCTTTAACTGCTTTGCACTTCCCAGGCTGCTGGTAGAGAGAGATCCCACGAGGCCGATGGGCCGAGTGGCCCAGGGCTGGGTATTGCAATTGCAGGGCTGGAAGTGGCCAAGCGGCCGGTGAGTTTGGGGGAAAGACTGGGGCTAGGAGAGTAAGTCAGGCGGAAGGAGGAGGAGATGGGAGGTCTTGGTGACCTCAGAGAGCATAAGCCCCTGGAGCAACAGAGCAAGAGCCTCGTCTGTGGCCCCCCCTGGGGACTCTGGCTTTTAAGATCCCTGAGCCCGCGCAGTTCTGAGACATGATAGGTCTAGTTGTGGCCATGGGAGTAAGTGATCAAACATCAGTGGGGCGGCAGGGGGGACAGGAGGGGTGTGGGCAGGGAGATTGTCAGTCGACTCCACTTGGTCAAGGAACCTGGGAGACAAAGATCATACCATAACTGATCGACTGCTCTGGGAGTTCAAAGCCTTGAGCCAACACCACTCTTTGTTCTTATCATGAAACAAATGGAACCTGAGCTGGTTCTTGAAAAACAGATAGGAGATGACGAATGCAAAAGCCAGCAGGGCTTCTAGGTAACAGGCACAGCAAGAACAAAGGCATGGAAGGCCAATGCACAGGGCATCTAGTTTAGAGTTTAAGTTGGCTCTAGTCAAGGGTGCATGAAATGAGACGATGGGACTGAACTTTGAAAGTGTCCTAATTTGGGTACCCTGCAAAGCAGACACTGAATCCAAGATTTAGGTGCAGGTGCTAGATTTCACAGGGTGTCCTCAGAAAGCGTAGTGAAGGAGTGGAGAAGAGACAGAGAAGGGAGAAAAGTCAATAAAAGATGAGCAAGTTGCCTCTCAGGTAACTGGGGCTCAGTCCCACAGGGGACCCTCGGATAAACTATGTGGAACACACTGTAGAAAGTGTCCCACAGAAGGACAAGGAAGCTGGAATATTTGTCTACCCGATCCAGTCAGTCCTCCGATCCTGCTGCCACAGAAGGCTCTTGGACAGAGACCAGCCACTCTTGTTACCAGTCCACAGTGAGTTAAATACTAAAATTCTGAGTAAGCATTTAGAAACATTTTGCAGCAATTTGACATTGCTTTGACATCCAAGTGCAAAATATGAAAAAATGGCTCTGAGATGTGTTGTCGATAATTCGAGAAACGTTGCTCTATTCAGTTATTTCTTGAAGAAAGGCATGAGCGAAGAAGACCATTGTGGCACTAGTGGGTCCTCCATAGGGAGGCCCAGGTGGGCAGAATGTCCATCCCACCACTTAGATGGTGGTTTTGTCACTCTGTCAGCCAAAGGAAGCCTTCCTAGGAACCCTACCTTTAGCATAGGCTGCTACAGGTGATATGTCTCTTCTGGCTACCAGAAGGTCAGACAACGAGGATCAGGCACAAGCAGTTCCAGTGCTCAAGGGCTCTTTGGTTCTGTTCCAGCTGGAAACTTGCAGATTCTGCCCCAGGCCTGTGGGCCTCTAGCACCTAACCCTGTGCTTCTACCCAGTGCCCTGGAAGGAGGGTGATGGCTAACAGGAGCTGTCTTCGGGAAGCCACCCTAAGACCAGACAGTTTATTGCCACCTCCCATCTTGACAATGGATCCTTGAGTTGGAGCCAAGGATGTGGCATGATTCCTACTCTTGCCTCCCCCTTGGCTGGAAACTGTCTGTCTGATCCAGGGTCTTGGGTCAACAGAGCAGATCTAGGCACGAGTATTCCTCAAAGCCAAGATGACTCAGGTTGTCAAGTGTGGGCCAAAGAAAAGGCCCAGAAGCTAGTTCAGTCCTTTAAGGGAGTTTAAAGATCCTCCACCCTGGCTATGTTTTCATTTACCTGTTCTGTCGTGCCTGGTGCAGTGAAAATAGCCCTGATACCCTGGGTTGAAGCTCAGTTCTGCTGTTTTGCTGAGTAATTTGGGGCTGTTCACAAAACCTTTCTGTATCTCAATTACCACACTTGGAAAAGGATAGAACACCCACTTCACAGGCTGATTCTGAGGATGAACTGAGATAATGCTATGGAGCACCTAGTATGCGTGGGCCCTAGAGTATGGGAGTGGGTATGAGAATGTATCCTTCCCCTTCCTGGCAGCTGGGGAAACTGATAAAAATTCTGGCTTGGAGTCAGATGGACAGGTTTTTGCTCAAGCTCGGTCATCTCCAGCGTGTACCATGGGTAAGTTTCTTAGCGTCTCTGAGCCATGATGATCTCATCTATAAAGAGCAAAATACCTACTTGCCAGTTCGTCGTGAGGATTAAATGCGACCAAATGTACAGAAGAACGTGGCACCCTGTAGATGCTCACTACATGCTTGTTAATTGAACACCTACTATTATTAGTAATGCTGGAGACTGAGTCCACTAGGTCAGGCATTGGGAATACAATGGTGGGCAAAGACCCATTCTCTTGCCTAGGAATTCATCGAGGGAAACGATATTATAAGGGAAACAGATAAACGTACAGATAATCAAGTCACAACCATGGCACTACAAAGAGAGCTATAGACTGCTAAGTAAAGATGTAACAAGATAATTTGACCAACATTGGGAAGTCAAGGAGGGCTTCCCTGAGGAAGTGGTACTTGAGCCAAGTCTGCAGCATGAGTGGGAAGAACATTCCAGATGAAGAAACAACATGTGCAAAGTCCTGTGATGGGGGTATCCTAGGAAGTTAAAGGGACTCAAAAGAAGCCAGTGTGGTAAGAGCCCAGGGATGGAGGGAGCATGAGGTACAGTGGGGCTGGAGAGGAGAGGGGAAGTCAGACCTCACAGGCCTTGCAGTAGAGGTCAAAAATCCAAGAGAAAGGAGGGATAATGAGAAATACAAGGCTTCTGGGAAAGAGTGAAGGGAGGGCATCAAAACCTAGGAGGAAAAATTGACCTTTGATGAGAAAATCAGCTTCCATGTTGAAATAGAAGAAAAAAAGAAAAAGATGGGTATAGAGGTGTGTGTGTGGGGGGGGGGGGGTGGGTAGAACATAAGGGATGGGGTTTTCTTTCTCTGTTAAGTAGAAGATAGAATCACCACTGAGAATGAAGGCAGAAGAAGCTGGCTTGAGGACTGTGGTGAAGGTGTGACAAGGCCATTGGAGGGTGGATGATTGCTGGTCAGTGTCCAAGGCCCTGTTGAGGTGAGGGTTCCAGAGTCGTGGGAAAGTCCTCTGCCCCATGGCATGTAGCTCTTAGCAGTGTTTGGCTGCCAGGCACAGCAAGCCACAGGAAGCAAATGGGGAGAGGTTTGCCCAATCAGTCTATCAAAAAAAAAAAAAAAAAAAAAAAAAAAAAAAACAAGGGGGGGGTGGCAAGGGAATTCATGGCATTGGCAAGACTACCATTGAAGAGTTGGACCTTCACTCTGAGCTGCAGTAAAGGAAGACATGACCCACACCTGGTAGAATGGCCATCATCCAAAAGACAAGATATAGCAAGTGTTAGTGAGGATGTGGAGAAAAGGGAACATGTATCATTGTTGGTGGGAAATGTAGATTGGTGTAACCACTATGGAAAACAGTATGGATGTTCCTCAAAAAATTAAAAATAGGACTATCACATGACTCAGCAATCCCACTCTGGGTATATAGCCAAAGGAAATGAAAGCAGGATCTTAAAAAGGTATGCACACTCCTGGGTTCATTGCAGCATTATTCACAATAGCCAAGATATGGAAACAACCTAAGTGTCCATCTATTGATGAATGGATAAAGATTTGGTATGTATACAATGCAATATTATTCAATAGTGAAAAAGAAGGAAATCCTGCCATTTGTGACAACATGGACGAACTGCGAGGGCATTATGCTAATGAAGCAAGTCAGAGAAAGACAAATACAGACAATACCACATTATATGTGGGATCTAAAAACAAAACAAAACAAAAACCTGTTAAACTCATAGAAACAGAGAGTAGAGAGGGGTTGCCTGGGGGTGGGGGTGGGGGGAAAGACATGAGAGAAAGAAGAGGGTTGATGGACTAGAAGAAGATAGAGGGTCAGTGGCTGGAGAAGCCAGTGTGATGGACAGTTGGAGGCGACTAAGGTGGTACATGTGGTGAAAGAGTGGAGGCTGTAGTCAGTTGGATGTTCAAGTTGTGATTTTTGAGCTGGAGCCATTATGTTGTTGGCAGGATCCAAGGTGGGGCTGTGGGAGGTGGTGAATGATGAAGTGGGTGAATATATTTGTGGGGTCACATGAACTGTTTTCTTTCTCCAGTTAGCCCAACAGCCTCTTTTTTTCTCAACCTTTAGTTTACAACAACCTTGCCCCTTCCCTCTAGACTTCTTCAAGCTTCCTTCATGTTTCAACTCAGAATGTCCCTTCCACAAGGAAGCCTTCCCTAACTCTTACCCCAAGAGGGGACCCTGTGAGAATTAAACATCCTGTGAGGTGGAGAGATGCCACACCTTAATCACCTCAGCTGTGTTCCTGAATGTTCCCTGACTGGGTGGAAACCCCACAGCGGGCACTTGTTATAATTATTATTAGTCAGCAGAAATGACAGCTCCCATCCACTGAGTGCTTATCATATGTCAGGCTCTGCGCTGAGCTTTAACACACATTTCCCCCACTCATCCCCATTTCGCAATAATTTTCTGAGTAGGTGGGACCACCACACCCTCTTTTCCAGATGAAGAAGACTCTAAGAGGGCAGGGGACTTTCCCAGGGTGTATAAGCAAATAGTGGTTTGGCTCTTCTTTGTACTTCTAGTCCCAGAGCAAAGGGGAGCCATGGGTGAGCCACAACTCACCCTGGTCAACTTCAGTTATCTGTGTCATATTTGACCCTTTGCAAGGGGTTTGCATGGGCCTCAGCTTCTCCAGAAGTACAGAATCAGATATAGAAGGGCTTTCCATGGTGAACCTAGTTCAGCTGCCCTGTTCATGCTGAAAAACCTGTTATGGACTGAATGTTTGTCCCCCTCAAATTCATATGTTGAAGCCCTAACCTCACAATGTGATGGTATTTGGAGATGGGGTATTTGTGCCGTCATTAGGTTTAGATGAGGTCACAAGGGCAGGGCCTTCATGATGGGGATAGTGCCCTGACAAGAAGAGACACCAGATGGGTCTCTCTCTCTCTCTCTCTCTCCCCCTCCCCATGAGCAGGCACCAAGGAAAGGCCATGTGAGAACACAGGAAAAAGGCAACTGTCTGCAAGCCAGGAAGAGAGATCTCACCAGAAACCACATTGGCTGCCATCTTCATCTTGGACTTCCCAGCTTCCAGAACTGTGATAAATAAGGCCACCCAGTCTGTGGTGTTTTGTTTTGGCAGCCGAAGCTGACAGATATAGCCCCTTTTCCATATCCTCTCAAAGTGCTCACCTCTTTCCCCTCATAATGGGGAGCTCACTGCTTCCCTGAGGCAGCCGTCCATCTTGGAAGATCTGTGCCTGTTGGCAAGGTCTTCCGTTGTTGGGGAGGAAATCTGCCCACCACAGCTTCCATACAACAATCCCAGCTCTGTCTTCTGGACCCACCCAGAACAAGGCCATTCTCTCTTCCCCACCACCCCTTCAGATATTTGCAGGCAGGGACTGTGACCATCCCACCTACTGTAGGTCCCATGGGGACAGAGGCCATGTCTGTCCTGTTTATTTCTGTGTCCCCAGCACCTTGCACAACACTTGCCCCAGAGGAGGAGCCTTATACATATTTGTTAGTTGAATGAACAAAACTAGTTCTATCTGGGTTAAGTATTTCCAGTTCCTTTAACTGTACCTCCAAGAACCTGGTTTCAAATCTTCAGTCTCTTTCTTCACCATGTCATGCTACTTTTCCAGAAACTGAATTTTTATTCTTGTAGAAGAATGAGGTGTTGGCTCTTACAGCTTGATGAATTGTCACAAATTCCTCCTCTGTCTTCCCTTTTCCTGCGCTCTTCTGTCTTCTCTATCCTTCCAGGTTACACAGACTCCCCACAAGAGGACAGTGAATGTTGTAAAAAGCAAACAAAAGGGAAAGAAAAGCTGACACTTGTTAATGTTCAGTATGAGTATTTCCTTGCCTAGGATAGGAGAGGCAGGGTGGTGCACGCATTAGGGAACAGAGCTCTGAACCCAGTAGGACAGAGTGCAAATCTCAGTCTTGCTCGTTGCAGAGCTGTGTGATCTGGGGTAGGTGGCAACCTCTCTGAGCCTCGGACTCCTTATCAGTGAGACACCTACCTTTCGTCCCCACCTCAGGTGGAGAGTAAATGAGATCATCAATACCTGAGACAAATCCCTTAGCAGGGTGCTCAGCACATGGTGCTACAGAACATTGATGCTAATAGAGGATATGGAGGAAGGCAGTGGGTCCTACAGTGGAAGGGAGACATCGTCTCTGTTGGAAGGAGCTGGGTTCAAATCCCAGCTGACTTCCTGACTCACTGGGTCACCTTGGACAAGTGGTTTTCCCTCTCTGAGCCCCCATGTTCTCATCTGCAAAAATGGAGATGCAAGGCAGTTGGAAAGACTCAGTGAAAGGGTTGCATGAAAGTCCCCAGCATGGTGACAGATCCCCAAAAGAAGTTTGCTCTCTGCCCTTTCATGTATAGTGTGAGCTCCTGTGTCTCCCTCTCAGTGAGTCATTCAGAAGGAAAGGCTGATTCTCTTGAGTAGACCCACAGCCACATCGCTGTGGAGAAAAAAGTTCAGGTACACAGGGCTGCACAGGGCCAGTCCCCAGGTGTGCTGACACCCCCCCCCCCTTCCAGATGTCTTCTTCATAGTAATATTGTTCTGGACCTGCTGAACTTGCTGTTGAACAGAACTTAGAGTGGTGCCTAACACCTGCACATATAAACACTTGACTATTGAGTGAATAAATGAACAGTATGGAATGAAACCCAGGTTGTTGTTGTTGTTTTTTTTTTTGACTGGTGGACCTAAGTCACTATTCATCCTGCATTTATGAATATATTTTAATTACAAAATAATACATTTTCATTCTGGAAAAAATAATTAGAAAATACAGTTGATCAAAAAGAAAAAATAAGGGGGTGCCTGGGTGGCTCAGTCGGTTAGGCGTCCGACTTCAGCCCAGGTCACGATCTCACGGTCCGTGAGTTCGAGCCCCGCATCGGGCTCTGGGCTGATGGCTCAGAGCCTGGAGCCCGCTTCCGATTCTGTGTTTCCCTCTCTCTCTGCCCCTCCCCCGTTCATGCTCTGTCTCTCTCTGTCTCAAAAATAAATAAACGTTAAAAAAAAATTTATAAAAAAAAATAAAAAAAGAAAAGAAAAAATAAGGGGCGCCTGGGTGGCTCATTCAGTAGAGCATGAGACTCTTGATCTTGGGGTTGTGAGTTCAAGCCGCACATTAGGCATAGAAATTGTTTAAAAAACATAACAATCCCATGCAATCCTCCTGTCCAGCCATAACCACTAGTGTTAACAATTTGCCATTAGATCCTTCTAGGCATCCCCCTAAATATCAGTCAAGGTATATGTTTTGGGAACTGGTTTTATTTTTCTTTTCATTTAATAATACTGTGGATGTCTCTCCATGTCATTGAAAAATTTTCTAAGACCTTTTCATTCTTTTTTTTAACGTTTGCTTTTGAGAGAGAGACAGAAACAAAGCATGAGCAGGGGAGGGGCAGAGAGAGAGGGAGACACAGAATCCGAAGCAGGCTCTAGGCTCTGAGCTGTCAGCATAGAGCCCAATGCGGAGCTCAGACTCATGAACCGTGAGATCATGACCCGAGCTGAATTTGGATGCTTAACCAACTGAGCCATCCAGGCGCCCCTCTAAGACATTTTTAGATTTTACTCTTCGCTATTTTAGATTTTACTATTAAGCTATACAATAGATTTACTACTATATTATTTATACGTATTTATAATTCCATTGAACGAATGTTCCATAAACCTATCTTTTGTAATTTGAAAGACAAACATTAAAAAGTCCCTCTCGAGACTTGTGTCTGCAACTCTGTCCCCAGTATTTGATCTGTTCTTAACAAGGCTGGAAGGGCACTAACCACTCGTGGATTATATGTTGCTAATATGTAAGCTCTATCGATCCAACCTGTAGGGGCTGAGGGGTGGGCGGTGTATGTGGTGGAGAAAAGCAGGGCTCTGATGTCTGATGCCTGTGGCTGAATGCCCAGCTCTGCCACTCCTTAATTTCCCCATCTGCAAAATGGGGATAAGAAAAGCTCCCCTCATGGAGTCATTGAGAAGATGATATGACTTACTATATGAAAAGTGCATGGTTAGCAGTCAATAAATGGCAGCTAGTATTATTAATATTGTAAGGAAGATATGTTTAGCCCCAATTTATAAGTGAGGAATCACATAGCAAAGAGCTGAAGTGACTTGCCCACTGACAAAACTTTAAGAGAATCTAAACACTGGCTCCAAAGGGAACTAGAATTTGTTAAGTTTCTGTAATACACCACATTCTACAATAGGCATAATTTTGGGTAGTGTCACCTTACTCCATTTAAGACCTAGCAAATATGGGACATAGAATATCCTAAATCATACTTTTGTGTGGATATCGTTACCCTTACTTAGTGAAAGAAAAATTGAGACCCACAGATGTTGAGCGATTTTGCCCAAACTCAGAAATCAGCAAATAGTAGGGCTGGGATCGGAACCCTTCACGCGGTGGCTGCCTGTCTCTCAAGCGAGTCTCAGAAGTTAAATGGCTGGCTCACGGTGTCACCACAGTTTCTACTTTGTCATACTACCTCCCCAAACAGCCCTGTGGAATTTTCCAGGAATCTGGGGCTGGAGGTGACCTCCGTCTATGGTCATTAGATGCTGGAGGAAAATGACCAGGACAGCAATATCCTGACCGTCAAAAGATCACACTTGGTGCCCAGGGGGCCAAGTAGGTGAAATGCAAGAATCCCAGGCTGGAGATCAGAAGTCTGTGTCTGCAACCCCCTCCTTCCCTGCCTGCCCCTTCCTTCTCCCATCGGCCCTGGCAGGAAGG
This sequence comes from Puma concolor, assembly GCF_028749965.1. NCBI lineage: Eukaryota > Metazoa > Chordata > Mammalia > Carnivora > Felidae > Puma > Puma concolor. The sequence goes on from NC_141674.1 coordinate 33,663,530, forward strand.
AGTTGTTGCCATTAGCTTCAGGAAGCAGCTCGCACAAAGAGACAGTGCCGCACCTTACCCTGACCCCTCCTTTCCCCTCTCCTCCAAATAGTGAAAGTCGGAGTCATAATAATTATCACGACAATACTTACCACGTAGGAAGGACTTTTCATACCTTTCTTCAGCCTGGCCCACCCAGGGTTTCCTGGCCTCCTTTCGTGGTGGGGACTCTCACAAATACAGCAGGTGCTGTTGGATCCCTGAGTCCATCTTCACGATCACCTCTGAGGTTGGTGGCTGTTGTCATTCCTGGGTGACAGAAGAGGAAGTAGGCTCAAAATGGGCAAATACTTTTTGCTTAAAGTCCTGCAGTGAAGGTGCCGGGACTGGACCCCAAGTCTGTCTGATTGCAGAGCCCTTGATCTTAATCGGTATCCTGGACTGCAGAGTCAGTGTTGGTGCTGGGCACTCTGTGGCAAAGGGACCTGGGATGCTACCACTTTGTGAGTGTATTTGGGGGGAGACGGGGTCTGGAAGCAGCACCTGAAATACGATTCTGGGTTGGGCTTCTTCCTGGCTTCCCCTATGACTGTGATGTACCTCTCTGTGCCTTCAGAGACCTCAGTACTACAGGATGAGGCTAAGAGGCCCGTGCCCCGGCTGGGCCGTGTGAGAAGGAAAACAGGAGCAGGGGGAGCACCTCTGAGCGCCAGGGAGCCATCAGCAACCCCCTGGGCCCCACCTCCGGTCTGTGGCCTCCACTCTCTGTTTGAGGATTTATCTAAAATAAAGTCTACCTCTGCCCAAAGTTAAGCTGCAATAAAACCCCACACTGGGGGAGGGGGAAATGAATATATGAACTATTTATTTTTTTAAAAAAGGGCACTGGACGTGGGATCAGAAAGTCTGTGTTTTGGTCTGGACCTATCATTGCCAAGGTGTGGAGCGAAGTCCAATTTCCTCCAGCTTGAGCAGGGCTCTGGGTCCAGTTCCATCTCCTCTTTGGGCTTGGTCTTGCGATCTGTGAGACGAGGGCGTCTTTCCAATGGTCTCTCTGACACTGATGCACTCCTATGGTGTCTACCGTCAGATTCTTGTCCCGAAGCCCCCTAAGTTCACCTTACTGTCTGGGAAGGTGCAAGGGCCTGGGACTCCGGGTTCAGGTCTCAGGGAGGACACAGGGATGGGGGCGCAGGTGGGTAGAGGACGGGAAAGGGGCACAGTGCCATGAGGACAGACCGCTCCTGGCTTGGCCCCTGTGTCTCCCCCCTGCATGGTGTGGGGGGCCTGGCCTGAGATCAGAGGTCCACCCGCGTCAGCCCTGGCTGGGCCCTCGCGTCAGGAGGCGCCTTCTCAGCACAGAACAATGCGGGCCCTTTGAAGGGTTGGGCAGCAGGGGATGGGTGTTTCTCCAAACATAGGGCCTCCTTTGCAAAACAGGCTTTGATTCCCAGGCCCGGAGGCCCCAGGTGCCTGTTGGGCGGCAGGCGGGGGCTGGGGGCTTTGTTTGGCAGGAAGAGGGGACTTGGAGACTTGGGAACAAAGCCTGGGACACAGCTGGCCAGGGCTGAGGGCTGGTCAGGGCAGGCAGGTCAGGCTGGGATGCCAGTGGGGGCAGTGGTCCTTATGTCTCAGGTCAGCACCCCTCAGCCTGACTCCCTCGCATGGTAGGTCTTGGCTCTCTCGCGTATGTGGAAGAGGCCATTGAACTCCAGGCTATCATGGTGGTCCACCGGCTCCCCATGTCCCTGCTCAGGAGCGAAGTAGGCAAAACTGAAGTCTAGGACACAGAATCTAAGAGGTGGGGAGGAAAGAGCACTAACTAGAGCCCGCTGGCTTGCACTCAAGTGCCTAGGTCACCAAGATGGATGATGGCTCTTACCTCCTGCCAGACTCCATGTAGGACACTTGACAGGCATGTGTCGCTGATTTAACCCTTGTTTTCTCGCTTGACAATGGACTATAAGACCCCATAGGGCCTCTCTGGACTCCTCTCCTGTCATTCTCCCACTCACTTGCTCCACTCCAGCTACTCTGGCCTCCTTTCAGTCCAGAACATACCAGGCACACTCTTCTCTCCACATCAGCTGTTCTCATCACCCAGAATGCTCTGGCATGGCCAACCCTTCATTCCTTTACAGGGTGGCTCACATCCTATGCTCTCAGGGAAGCCCATCTTGAACACTCTCTGCAGGACGTGCCTCCCAGCCTGCTCACCTTTTTTTTTTTTTTTTTTGTCTTTCTTTCTTTTTTTAAAGTAAGCTCTACACCCAGCATGGGGCTTGAACTCGCGATCAAGAATTGCATGCTTTACCGACTGAGCCGGGCAGGCATCCCCTAGCCTGCTCATCTATCATGACCCCTTAGCCTACTTTTTCTCTCCACACTGCTTTTTGTCTCCTGCTTTATGCTGGTTATTGACTCTCTTGACTAGATTGTAAGCTCCACTACGTCAGGCACCTTTGTCAATGTTATTCACTCAGGTACCTCAAGCACCTAGAATAGTAGCTGGTATGATTTAGACATTTGCAATGTTAACTTCATGTCAACTGTCTAGGTCAGGGTACCCAGTTGTTTAGTCAAACACTAGCCTAGATGTTTCTGTGAAGGTAGTTGTAGATATGAGTCATATTTATAATTAGTTAACTCTAAGTGAAGCAGATTACCTTTCATAATGTGTAGGTGGGCCTCATCCAATCTGTTGAAGGCCTTAAGAGCAAAAACTGAAGTTTCCTGAAGAAGAAATTCTTCTCAAGACTGCTACATAGAAACCCTGCCTGAGTTTCTTGCCTGCTGGCCTGCTAAATTTAGACTCTAGATTGCAACATCAATTCTTACCTGAATTTCCAGGTACTTACCTGAACTTCCAGCCTGCCCTGTAGATTTCAGATTTGCCAGCTCCTTAAAATGAGGTGAATTTGCCAATTCCTTAAAATCTGTCTTGCTTTTTCTGTCTCTATATATTTATAAAACCTATTGGTTCTGTTTCTCTGGAGACCCCTGACTAATACAGCACTCAAGAAATACTAGAGTTGAGCCATAAGAAATTGCTGTCTTTGTGAGCTAAAAACAAAGGGGGGGTGGTAAATATCAGCAATTTCCTATGGCTCATTCTAAAATTTGTTGAATGAATAACTGAATGAACCATAAAGCCATCATGAGGTGGGCGTTATCTTACTGACAAGAAAACACAGACTCTAAGAGATAAAGCTGCTTGCTAAGAAGGGCACAGCAAACAGTGGCGGGTCTGGGATTCGAACCTCAGACTGACTCCAAGGCTCCTAACAAATGCAGCAGCTTCTGCCTTCTCTAACCAAGCAGCCCACCACAGGGAGCCCAAGCAGAGCCTATCTCCATTGAGAGCCTTAGTTTGAGAAGTCAATGAAACAGTGGCCCCGAGAGTGGGCCAGTTTAGAAGCTCTCCACCTGCAAGTTCTGAAGCCACCGTGAAGGTCACTGTACCAGCGTCGGCTCCCTTCATCTTGGGCATAGCTTGGGGCTGCCGATGGCCTTCCTTGGTCCCAGGGTCTTTCCACAGCTGCTGATAGCCTCTCTCTAAGGGAGTCTGAAGAGAGACTGACAGAAAGGCATTCTTCGTTGTCTCGCCAAAAATGGAGGCATTCCTTGAGGAAGGCAGCATGGCATGCTGGAGTGTGGTGGTGAAGGTGGTCTTGGCGCCAGAGTACTTGGGTCTGAAACTTGGCTCTGCCACTTAGCAGCCAGGTGACTTTGGTCCACTGATTTAATGTGTCTGAGTCTCAGGCTCCCCATATATATAAAGTAGGATAATAATGCTTTGTCCCTAGCATTATTTCAAACACTAAATGAGATAATGCATGTAATGTACTTAGAATTCTGAAAGCTCAGTAAACAGTGGTAGTTAGCATTATCACTTTTAGCAAATAATATCACCACAAAGTTTTAGATATTGCTGGAGGCAAAGAAGAGAAGTTCACAGCATCTATGTTGGGGCACTGATTACATCGCTTTGTCCCCTCCAAGATTCCCTCCCCCTCAGTGTGATGGGCCCTTGGAAGGCCTGATTGTCATAATTTACTGTGGTTTTGCTCTGGTGAGTTTATACCGTCCAGGTGTGACCCTCTGGGGGGTATTCCTTGTTTAGACCTGAGCTTTCATTCTGGCAGAAAGCCTTTGTCTGCTGTTAAAAAAAAACAAAAAACAAAAAACAAAAGCAAATCACCAGCACTTCAGTCTCCTGGAAATGACACCCCATGGCAGATAATTATAGTACCTTGCATTTTTCATATAAACTAGTGTTTATGTTAAAACTGTAAGGGAGGCGTGACAGCGACAGGTACCATAATCCTGAATTTCACTGCCAGAAGAGCTTAGGTGCAGAGGAGACTCAGCTTTTCCGAAATCATCGGTGGTCATGCCAAGCTGTAAGCTCCCCATGTGCTCCACTCCTTCTTAAGCGTGAAAACAGCTCACTCTGAGGGAATGCCGTATCCAGAGAGAGGGTGTAAGACAATTCTCCACTCTAAATGCATTTTATAACAAAACCTTTATTACTATTTCACATAGAGGTAAACAAATGCAGTATTTAGAAATAAAATGCACACACATTGGAAACAGCACGCTTAAATGGTTTTTAACCAATAATGGTATGAGATCAAAGAGGCTTAGACACCACATCTCGGGGGAGCTGTCCTGAACTTTGGCTTTCAGGATGACTTCCTTCCTGCTCCAGGGCTCAGCTCAGGTCGGTCCCTGCAGGGGAGCAAGAGAGACCAACAGCATCATTTTTCAGATGTTGGTAGACCCTCAGCATGGTCAGAGTTGCCTTCTCGCCCCAGCTCTTGGACTGTCTGGCTCTCACTGGTGTAGGAGGTTATCGGCACCAGAGCCTTCAACAGCCTCTTCCTGTTATCAGAGCCCAAGTGTCCAAGAAGGAGTCTGAACCTCCTGCTTCTTCCCATCCTGCTGGGATACAGTCTGTCCTTGGAGCGAGAGTAAACAGAGGAGGTGACAGTGTCAATAAATGTCTCCCGTGTGGCCTTGGCTAGCATACATGCCTTTCTACTAAGGGGCACAGGTAGATTTGTGTTCGTGGCCCTTCCTATGACACACACAAGAATAAATATTAAGACAGGAAATAGTAATAAAAATAAAGAAAAGAACAAAGAGGAAAAGAATGTCCCTTTGTGGACTCTGAAAGAGATCTTAAAAAGCTAGTTCTGGGTAATACAAAGTACTATCTTTTGAACCTTGTCACACCGTAGGCGATGAGTAGCAAATTTGGTTAAGAGCCAACATCACCCGAAACAACGAATTTCCCAGTCACTTACAAATATACAATGAGCATGTGTCAGTTAACTCATTCATTAACGAGAGAACAAGTAATATGGTACAACTGGTCCAAAGGATAATTAAAAGAAACTCACATTTACAGGTTATAAGAATGCTGTTGTATTAAAAAATATTTACAAAACTGGTCTATCCATGGGGCAATGATCAATTGTGTTGCACAGCTTCCAATTCATTTGATTTCTGTGGAAAAGAAGAATTTGCATTATTATCAATTTCACCCAATGTAGAGAGTTGTAAAATATCTTAAGGGTAATAAGATGTGAAGTTGGCCTGGAAGAGAACTCTAGACAGGGCACCTAGTCATCTTTTATGCCACGTCAATGCCTTTCTCACAATTTTTCCTGACACCAGAAAAATAAATTTGGCAAATACATCCAAAGAAGGTCATTAAAGACTTGGTTCTATTTGAATCAAAGTGGGAGGTGAATCACTGCAGAGTTCCATCTTTGTCTACATATGGATGATTCCAGAGAAGGCGGTATACTATCGAGGTAGGAAGCAGGAGATCTGGGTTAGGTCCAACCTCACCACTCTGTAGTTGGGTGGCCTTGGTCCACTCCCTTCTCTCTGACTTAATGACTTCTGACTTTCCCATGACTTCTGACTTGCAAAATGGGGCCAATAACAACGACATTACAGAGAGGAAAGAACTGTACCAAGCCTGGTGGATAGTGGGAACTCAGGGCACAGGGGCTTCCTTCTGGCTTCTTGAAACTATTCCCAGTGGCTACTCAAGGTGTGTCCATCTTTTCCAGGTGCAAACACTGCCCATTTAAGCCACCTGGCACTTCTGAGTGTGAGATCCCAAGTGGATGGAGTTTTGTCTGTGTAGACCTTTGTAGGCACCGAGCAAACGCTGTGAGAAAGGTAGCCAAAGTCTTCTTCTCTTTGGAGGAAAATGGATCCTGACCCACGGTGTCACCAGAGGGCAGGTGTCTGGGAATGTAGGGAAGGGATGAAGTCAGTGAGCCCAGTGCAGAGCTAAGAAGAAATGTTGGTTAAGAGGAATAAGCCAGGGTTTCCTACCTTTCAGGGGATGGTAAGAGACCTCTTCAAAAATAGGATGAAAACCTTATACTCACTCCCCAGAAATAGGTATATAAGCTGGCAGGGGCTGTGGCAGATAGCTCAGAGGTGCTGGGCCTGGAATGGGCACCCTCTGCAGCTCCCTCCCTTGGTGAGTGTCTCTGACTTCAGAGGAACTGGGGCCAGCCTCACAGAGAGAATGGGAGCTCCAAAGTGAGAGGTGGCAGATCAAGCTCCTTCCTTGTCACCTAAGTGGTGGGAACAGGTGAGCTGCTGTGGCCTAGATGGGGCTCAGCCCCTTAGAGCCTTTCCTATCTTATCCGGGGGGGGGGGGGGGAGGGGGGGGAGGGGAGGGCTGCCCTAAGTCTCCATCACCCCAGTCTTTGAGTCCACACAGCAGAGGACCAGTGTGTGTGTGGGGTGGGGGTGGGGGTGGGGGGGAGTTGATGGGGTGGGAGGACTTCCAAAGGGCAAGTATGGGGCCTTAACTCCCTCCCTCCATAGTTCATGGGCTCCCTCAGGAAGGTAAAGGATGTGGGCTTTGGAACCGACTTGGGATTTATGTCAACTGTGGAGGTGCACCCTTCAGCTCTCCCAAAAAAGAACTCGCTGTTCAGCTGTGTGGTTGTTTCCTAGGGCTGCCATAACAAAATACTACACACAGTGGCTTGTGTAACAGAAATTTATTTTCTCACAGTTCTGGAGCTGAAATCTAGGAGCCAGCAGGGCCATGCTCCCTCGGAAGGTGCCAGGGAAGGACCTGCTCCATGCCTCTCTCCTGGCTTCGGCTAGCCTCAGGCATTCCTTGGCTTGTAGATGCATGATTCCAATCATCTGTCTTCACATGGTGTCTCCCTGTGTGTCTCTGTCTTCAAGGGCCTTCTTCTTATAAGAACACTACCCATGTTGGATTAGGGACCCAGTCTATTCCAATATGACCTCATTTAATTAATGATATCTGCAAGAACACGATTTCCAAATAGGGTCACATTCAGAAGTACTGGGAGTTAGGACTTCAAAACATGTGGGTTTTTTTTCAGGAGGAGGAGTGGGGAGACGTATTTCAATCCCTAACAAACTACCAGGAGTGAGGGTGTGGACCCCTCTTGCTGCAGTAACTTCAGGTAGCTGCGCTTTCCCCAGGCAGCTCTCAAGCAGCGGGACACAGGCTTTATCAGACCTGCATCACCACAAGACGGCCTCCTCCTGTTCCTCCCCTTTCGTCTTCCACAAGCATTTGCTCCCAATTAGCATTTGGTACTCCTAACTTCATCACTATCTGCTTCTTGAAGGACCAAAACTGGCATAGGCGGTAAAATGAATTTATTTACTGGATCACTTGCTGCCCAGCTGGCAGTGAAGACCCCATCCCCGGGGGTGTGTGGGGCACAATAGTCCTTGGTGCAAGGTGGCAGCTCAGTTCCTAAATCCTTCACCATTAATGACTTGGAAGAATACTCAGAGGTGCGCACACCCTGGCCATGGTGTTTGAAAAACACGGGGCATGGGCGATGGAATTAGCTGGCTGTATTAAATTGCATAAGTTATATTGACCCCCCAAAGAGATAATGGAGAGTTGAGAGCACTCAAAAAACAATACCTAAGTGTGAGGAGGTTTTGGGGTGTTTTATAAATAAGCCTTTATCTCCCCAGAGGGAGAGCAGAAAAAACCTGTTATCAAAATCAGGATTTAATGGTATGGAGCTTCAAAAATGATAAAATGTTCAGCTGAGGCAAATCGGCTATAGGAAGGCCAGGGTCCTGGTTGGGAGAACTTGGGACCTGTCACAGGATGAGGACACGTGGGATGGGGACACGTGTATAGAGGGTGATGACTCCTAGAAAAGCCAGGAGCTTTACAATTTATAAATTACAATTATTGTAAAACTAGCACAGTTAAGGTGCCAGCCAGAGGAGCTTGACTGCAGAGAGGTTTGGAGATGGTTAATAGAATAAAGTATCCCTTTATTCCTATTGCCCTTCAGGCAAGGTAGATCGGTAACCAGCAAAGGTGTCATTAAAAGAAAGCAAGAATGTTGAAGCAGGAGGTTTAGGCTGATTATCCCAATAAAATATCACAGTTCTTCGCTCAAAGTTCTCGGACTTGATCCAGTTTTTGGGTCTTTGACTCAGTAGAAGAGAGAACTTGTTGACTAAAGAGGTGACTGGGTCTCCAGGAGAAAGGACTGTGCAAGAAGATGGCAAGCATTTCCTGTAAGAGTCTTCTCGGTCCTTCCCCCAAAACACTGATAGCCATTCACTCAGAAATTGTTTCTTGAGGAAATGGGAATGCCCAGACACTCCTAGGACTATTGGACCCAAGATCTGAGTTGACATTGATACCCAGAGACCTGAAATGTCATTGTGGACCTACCTATGAGGGCCAGCTAATAATGCCTGGAGTCTTGTCCATTGGGAATGCGAGACCACTCAGTACTCACTTCTCTGATCTCTGAATTTATGTTGACATGGTTGGCAGATAGAGTGGTTCCTATATTGGGTCCTTGCCCTGTGAGGTAAGAGCTACCACACTGGAGAAGGCCATGTGGAAGCCTTTGAATCTGCCCCCTCTCCCTCCTTCCCTGTCTGCTCTCTGTCCTCCACACTCTCATTCCCACCAAGATAGTAAATCAAGACCAAGGTTGTATCCTGGGGGTGGCGGAGATGGCAATATTAATGCTATCATTAAGTATCTCAAGATGCCTGAGTGGTGGCCCCTATCATACCTCTGTTTAATTTATCAGTCTGGTACTTGCAGAAATCGGATGGATTCTCGAGTATGACCAGAGACAACCGAGAGCTCTATCAAACAGTAGCCTCAAATGCAGCTGCCGTGCTGACCCAGGGTCTTTGCTAGAGCAGATGAATATGGCTTCAGGTCCGTGGTGTGCCACTACTGACTTGGTAAATGTGTTATTTTTCATCCCAATCAGGGGACAAGATCAGGGGCTCCTGGGTGGCTCAGTCAGTTAAGTGTCTGACCTCGGTTCATGGTCTTGCAGGTTCGTGGATTTGAGCGCCTCATCAGGCTCTCTGCTGTCAGCGCAGAGCCCCCTTCAGATCTTTCACGTCCCTCTCTCTCTGCCCTTCCCCGCTTGAGCTCTCTCTCTCTCTCTCTTGCTGTGTGTCTCAAAAATAAATAAACACTAAAAAAAAAATAATAATAAGGAAACAGGATCATAAAGAGTTCACATTCACATGGAATGGACAATGATATGCATTCATAGGTTTCTCCCTGGGCTATGTTCATTTTCTTGCTCCTTGTCACAATCTATCCCAAAGTGTTGTGGACTACGTGCACATCCTGTAGAACATCACATTGATCCATGTCATTGATAACATCAAAAGCTAACCAGGAAGATGAACAAGAGGTGGCTAGCACACTGGAGGCCTTGATAAGACACATGTGCGCCAGAGGGTGGGAGATAAGCCCTTATAGATTTACAAGCCTGCCATGCCAGGAAAGATTTTAGAGGTCTGGAAGTCAGGGGCGTGTTGGGACATCCTCTGCAAGGCAAAAGACAGATAGCTGCATTTTGCTTTTGCCACCATAAAGAAGGAAGCATGTGCCGGTTTGACCTTTCTGGGTCTCAGAGGTACACATTCCATATTGAGACACAGGGCTCCAGTCCATATGTGGGTGACCAGCAAGGCTCCTGGGTTTTTTAAAAAAGTATTTTTAAATGTTTATTAATTTTGTATTGAGAGAGAGAGAGAGAGAGAGGCAGGGAGAGAGGGAGAGAGAGAATCCCAAGCAGGCTCTGTGCTGCCAGCACAGAGTCCGATGCGGGGTTCAAACTCGTGAACTGTGAGGTCACAACAAAGAGTCAGACGCTCAATCGGCTGAGCCACCCAGGTGCCCCAAGAAGAAAGGCTCCTACTTTTGAGCGGGGCCCAGAGCAGGAAAGGGCTCTCCAGGAGGGCCAGGCTGTAGCGCAGGCAGTCTTGCCATTCAGGCCCTGCGATCCACCAGATCCTGGTGTTGGAGGTGCCAGTGCAGAAAAAGATGTGGTGTGAAGTTTGTGGCAAGTCTGGAAAGGAGAATCACAGTGGAGGCCCTGGGATGAGGAGTGAGGGCTGGCCAAGGTGATAGCCGTGGGCAGAGGGTAGGTGCTGCTGGGGTAGACTTAGGGATCATGGAGGAGGGACATGATGAGCAATAACTGATGCTCCAAGATCAGCTGCAGGGATGGGAGCTGTAGTTTGTCCCACTAACCTCCCTGTTCCAAGTCTCTTCCCTGCAGGAGGAAATCCCACTGAAAGCCTGGAGAAGTGCATCCGTGTGGGGCACAGGTGGGCTGTGGGAGCCATGGAAGGGTACCACTCAGACCTCTGTTCAGTGAAGGGCTCACTGTTCAGCTGCAAAGGGTGCAGGAGATGACAGCTTTCAGCTGCAGAGCCTTCAGGCCAAGGTCATGCTCTCTGGGCATCTGGGTCCTAGAGATCTGGTCATTTTTGCCCAGTGTGGGCCTCTTCTAATGGGAAGTCTTTGCTCAGGGGCTCCCCACTGAGTTGGCTGGATTTTCTCACTTTTGCATCACAGTCCGACAGCAGCCGGAGCAACTTTCCATATCAGGAATCACAGCAGGTGACCCTGGGCTTTCAGTGTCCATTGGATGGATCCAGAAAGTGAGAGTCACTCAGAGGCCCCATTGGAAGGCCACACCTTCCCCCTGACAGCCTCTGGTGGTTGAAAGGGCACAGGCTTTCGAGTCAGACATACCTGGGTTCTAATCTTAGCCTCTCCACTGACTGGTCATGGAACTTTGGTCTCTGGGCTTCATCTTTATCGTCTTTCTCTGAGTCCTCTCTCTTTCTCTTCTCCTTTCCCTCCATACTGCATGCCCAGCCAGAATCCTGCAGGAGCAGATTCTCTGCCAGAGGTTGCCAATGCCATTGAAGAAAAGTCTCCATTTCCCTCCTCAGGATCATAGCTTCCTTTAATTACCAGAAGGAGGCCAGGCACCCAGACATGTGAGCTGAAATTTAACAAAGTTCCTTGAGTCCCACTTTGTACTGTGTCCCAAACTGGACCCTTACCCATAATAACCTTCACAAAAACCCAACGAGGCAGGCTCTGTTGTTATACCCGTTTGATAAGTAAGCAAACTGAGGCTCAGCAGAGAAGGCTGACTCATAACTGGGTAAGCAGGGAGACAGGCCCACAGTGAATTTGGCCCGTGCTGGCTTGCGGTGTCTAAATGCTGCAGGAGGCTGCTGCAGGGACTCCTGGGGTCAGGCAAGTCATGGGCAGACCCCGAAGACAGACTCCTTGGAGAGTTTGGGATTACCAGAGCTCTTTGGATAACAGCAAAAGTCATGATAACAATATCAGTTATGATTTGTTAAATCCTTACTACATGCCAGACATGGAAGGTTAACAAACATGATCTCATATAATCCTCCCAGCAATCTGAGAGGGCGGAATTGTTATCCACAATCCCCCGTCCTGGCCGATGTGACTCCAAAGCTCACACACATTCCTTGATGCAGATCCTCATCTCCCCTCAATAATAATTACTGGCCTTCACCCAGCAGACCATGCCTTGGCCAGGCCCCTGCCCTGCTCACTAGTCCTCCTTTACTCGGGCTCCTCAGGGCTCCTCAGAGCAAGTCCGAGCCTTAGCACGAGGTTTGAGGCTTAGATCACAGAAAGGATAAGCCCTTCCTAGGTGTGGCTGCGTCCCACCTCCCTGACACGCCGAGACTTACCAAGGATGGAAGAGACTTTCTAAACCCCATTCAGAACAAGACAGAAAAAAGCAGGTGTGCTCTTGATGTTTATAGGACAGAACAGAACAGAACCCCAAGGACCCTGGCTTCTCCATTAAAGAGAAAGCTCTTTAAACCAGAGAAGTAAAACAATCTCTTCTGACTAACAGGAACCAAAGGCCAGGGGGGCGCTGAGACGGGGCTGCCCCCAACTGCCATTGCTCTGTTTGAGGCCTTCCAGGCAGAGATGGGTCATTCCGGGGGCCCTTCTGGGAAGGTGAGAGGTGCCAGGAAGAAAGCCAAAAACATGTTGCCTCTATTCGAGCATGGGAAAAATGGTGCATTGAGCTTATCATAATCCTAGGCAAAATTCCAGAAGTTCCTTTCCTAAGCAGGGATTACTGGGAGCCAAGACAGGTTCACTTAGGTCAAGGCATTTCTAACTTTCCAGATTTCCCCTGTAGGAAGGGTGACCAGAACATGTTGTGGGAAAAGGGCCGCAGATATAGGCTTTAAAAATAAGACTTTGCTGTTACAAGAACTGCATTGAGGAAGAAAGGAGGGAGTTCATCAGCCAGGGTCTGGAATCTACCACACCCCAACTCCCTACATATAAAAAATTATAGGCTTCCTTTTATAGCAGAGTAGACTCAAGAGCGATGCCAAAATTTGTCTTGTGGTCAGCAATGGAGGAGGAGTCTTGGGACACACAGGAGAGAAAGATGAGATGCCCTGAGGCCGTGGATGTTGGCAATAGACATCTGAGAGGGCTGATAGTATTAGTCCAATAAAGCACTTAAGATCTAGAAAGGCTGCAGAATTTGTCCAGGGGAATAACACATCAGGAATGTCTTAGACTACATGACATGAATTAAGGAAGGGCTGATTTCCTCATCAAGCACCACTGGCACCACGGTCAATTTTGCGATTGAAATGTCTTTTTTTGAAATGCCTCTCACATGTCTCTTTGAGGGTTAATGGAGACATATGGGTCAAATCAGGGTAGCACAACCTTCACATGGTTGTTTGAACCCCTCTACTCAGGGGAGGAGGCATTAATTGATTCTGTTGGATGGGACCCTGCTGTTTTTATGACCCAGACTAGCAGCAATGTGGTCCTTCCACTAACAATCACTGGTGTCTGCTGAGGGTGTGCCCTGTGCAGAGGAAAAGAATGTGTGTCTGATGTATGAGAGGAAAACCCTGCTGGATGCCCCCTGGTCCAGAGATTGGTCCTATGCTACCCTCTACCTGCCTGCATGGCATGACCATTTCTATTCTGACAGCCATGGAGTGGAGAGGTTCAAAATTAATGCTCCAGAGTCAGACTGCCTTCCTCCCCCACCCCATCCTATTGCAACTTAGCTCTGCCACTTACTAGTTGGGCGACCTTAGGCAAGTCATTAATTTATCTGTGTCTCATTTTTTTCTTGAAAATGGAGACAGTGGTGGTGCCTAATTCATGAGGTTGGAGCACTGACTTTCATTTTTTGACTTGTGACTCACAGTAAGAAATACATTTTGAAAGACCTAAATGTGAGACAGGAAACCATCAAAATCCTAGAGGAGAGCACAGGCAGCAACCTCTTTGACACTGGCTGTAGCAACTTCTTAGTAGACATGTCCCAGAGGCATAGGAAATAAAAGCAAAAATGAACTATTGGGACTTCATCAAGAAAAAAGCTTCTGCACAATGAAGGAAACAATCAACAAAACTAAAAGGCAACCTTCAGAATGGGAGAAGATTTTGCAAATGACAGATCCTATAAAGGGTTAGTGTCCAAAGTCTATAAAAAGAACTTATCAAACTCAACACCCAAAAACCAAATAATTCAGTTAAGAAATGGGCAGAAAACATGAATAGGCATTTTTCCAAAGAAGACATCCAGATGGCTAACAGACACATGAAAAACTGTTCAACATCACTCATCATCAGGGAAATACAAATCAAAACCATGATAAGATACCACCTCATAGCTGTCAGAATGGCTAAAATTAACAACACAGGAAACAACAGATGTTGGCAAGGATGAGGAGAAAGTGGAACCCTCTTACACTGTTGGTGGATATGCAAACTGGTGCAGCCACTCTAGAAAACAGTATGGAAGTTCCTCAAAAAATTAAAAATAGAACTACCCAGCAATTGCACTATGAGGAATTTATCCAAAGGATTCAAAACTCCTGATTCGAAGGGGCACATGCACCCCAAGGTTTATAGCAGTGCTAGCAGCAATAGCCAAATTATGGAGAGAGCCTAATGTCCACCAAATGAATGGATAAGGTGGTATATATAGTATATATATGTATATATACACAATGGAATATTACTCAGCCATCAAAAGAATGAAATCTTGACATTTGCAATGATGTGGATGGAGCTAGAGTATATGATGCTAAGCGAAATAAGTCAGAGAAAGACAAATACCATATCATTTCATTCATATGTGGAATTTAAGAAATAAAATAGAGGAACTAGGGGAAAGAAAAAAGAAAGGGAGGCAAACCATAAGAGAGACTCTTTTTTTGTTTGTTTAATATTTATTTATTTTAGACAGAGACAGAGTGTGAGCAGGGTAGGGGCAGGGAGAGAGAGAGAGAGAGAGAGAGAGAGAGGGAGAGAGAGAGAGAAATACAGAATCTGAAGCAGGCTCCAGGGTCTGAGCTGTCAGCACAGAGCCTGATGCCGGGCTTGAGCTTGTGAACTGCAAGATCATGACCTGAGCTAAAGTTGGACGCTTAACTGACTGAGCTTCCAGGCACCCCAAGAGAGACTTTTAATGATAGAGAACAAACTGAGGGTTGATGGAGGGGGGTGGGTGGGGAGAGAGGCTAAATGGGTGATGGGCATTAAGGAAGGCACTTGTTGGGATGAGCACTGGGTGTTATATGTTAGTGATGAGTCACTAAATTCTACTTCTGAAACTAACATTACGCTGTATGTTAACTAACTAGAATATAAATAAAAACTTGAAACATTAAAAAAAAGAAAAGAAATACATTTTACATCAAGATCCAATATTGATAAAGTACAGTGTTTTCTCTTCTGTTCTGTTTTGTTCTATCCTTTCATTAAGCCAAATGATAGTTGAGAGCCATTAAATTGATTTTTACTACTTACATGGGTCACCGCCCACAGTTTGAAAAATGCTGGGTTAAGGGGCACCTGGGTGGTTCAGTGTCTGACTTCAGCTCAGGTCATGATCTTGCAGCTGGTGAGTTCAGGCCCCACGTCCTGCTCCATGCTGTCAGCTCAGAGCCCACTTCAGATCCTCTGTCCCCCTGTCTCTGCCCACCCCAATTTATGTGCATGCACTGCTCAGTGAGTGCTCTCTACCTCTCAAGAATAAATAAAAACATTGAAAAAAGAAAAGAAATATCCATATTAAAAAAAAAAAAATGCTGGGTTAAGGTTTTTCCAGAGTATTGCGTTCAGTTCCAAAAGCTACAGTTTCCTTTACCTGTTTCACCTTTTAAGAAAACTATTTTCAAGCTAGAGGGTGTCCAGAAGAGAATGATCAGGATTGTTCTTTATCTCCTTTCCTTTTCTGCCTTCAATCCACTCCTTCATTTGATTGTTTCTTCATTTATTCATCCATTTATCATAGGTTTAGTGCCTGTTTCATCTGAAAAAGAGACTCCAGAGAGAGGTTTGCCTGTAATTAATGGGAAGGAGGAGCTAGAAAGATTCCTTGCAGTGCCCTAGGCAGAACGGGGGCCTGTGGGAGAAAGGGACAGAGAATTCTGATCATCACATAGAAGAATTTTCCAGTCTTGGGTGCTGCTGGATGATGGGACTGGCTGCCGGTGCTACTTCTCTTTGGCATTGAGCGATCACAAGTGGGAGAGGAATTGAGAGATCACAAGTGGGAGAAGGAAAGCCATGAAGAGGCTTTCACTATTGGGTGGAAGGTGGGCTGAAGTTGGTTTCTTCACCCCACGGTCCCTTGAGCCTGGGGGCCTGCTTGAGTCACTGCAGGGGTTGCTATGGGAATGGGGAGGAAGAATCTAGCTGGGGTTCTGTGGCCCTACCTGACAACCAACTTTATTTCTGGTTTATACCATGGGATTCTCTATGTGGTTTATTTTGGAAGGGGGTACTGTAGACACGTTCCATTTATTTATTTATTTTTTTTTTTAAGTTTAATCCTTAAGCCAGGAGCTCATTAAATCCTTGGGAGTCTTAGAAGCAATCATTTCTAGGATTCTGGGACTCAATTTTTTCCTTATGAAAACAAGTCCATTAAAATTACAGCATAAGCCTTTGCTTTGTACTCTTAAATCCAGATATAATTGAGAGCAAGAGTTAAAGAATTACAAGTGTGGCAGGATAATAGATTGAGATGTTATTTTGGGTTGGTGGTGTCTCTTCTCCCTGGGTCCCTCCCCATCCTGCCCCTCCTCCAGCCCAGCTGGAGAGCAGGAAGCCTCGTCTTTGTGTTCCTTTGCCTCAGGGGGTGTTGGTGAAGACGGGCTGAAATCAGAAGTCACCAGCAGACAACTGGTCTTTCAGGCTTTTTTGATTGAAAGCCTGAGTTTATTGAGGGGATTGTGCTGAAAGAAAAGGAGGAAGGAGAGGGGGATGGGTGGGTGGGTCCTGGAAGGAACTGGCAGAATTCCAGAGGCTGCTGTGTGGTTCCCTTGGGAGTTGGGACCTCAGGCTCCCACACTCCTTCCATCCACTGAAGCTGTCGGTATCTGGGCTAGTCTGCAGTGTTTCTTAAACATTAGTGTGCACATGAATCACCTGGGAATCTGGATAAAATGCAGATTCTGATGTGATAGGCCTGGGTGGGGGTCCTGAGATTCTGCATGTCCAGCAAGCTCCCCAGGGACTCTGATAGTGCTGGCCTTCAGACCTCATTTTGAGTAGCTAGGAGCTCAAAGGGTCATTCTTTCTTCCTCCTCCTCCTCCTTCCTCCTCCTCCTCCTCCTCTTCCTCTTCTTCCCCTCCTCCTCCTCTTCTTCCTCTTCTTCCCCTTCTTCCTCTTCTTCCCCCTCCCCTTCTTCTTCTTCTTCTTCTTCTTCTTCTTCTTCTTCTTCTTCTCCTCCTCCTCCTCTTCTTCTTTTCTGACACAACATAAGCCTTCCAGACTCTTGTGCATCCTCAGAACAGGGAAGACCCTCCCAATAATGGAACTGGAATTTTCCATCAGTGCAGCATAAAGGGATGCACAATTAGGTTTAATTTGATTTGAAAGAACTCACACACTTGAGCTTGTGATCGCAAATTCATAGCCACTGCCCAGGTTAAGCTGCATCTCTATGGGAATTCAAAGGTTATTAACCCCCTCTGTCTTTAGGGTTGGATTCACTAAGTGGAATTCAACTGCTTGCTCTCCCTTCCCAGGGTGAGAAATTCTCTGGGTATCCAGTCCTTTGTTTCAGTTTTCCTGGGAGTAGAGGCCACTTCTCCTCCCCTCCCTTTCCCAACCCCAGGGGGTTTAAATCCCTTTAACTATCTGCTTATCATCATTTCGTTGGGTGGAATTTTATCTGTCCCTATCTTGCCCCTGCCTGGAGGCACAAATCCTTCTGTCTGGGTCCTCCCCCCAGCTGGGGATCTGAGATAAACCTCGGAGTCACAAAGGAATGGAGTGGAATGCAGCCAGCTCCCTCCCCTCTTTCGTGGTCTCTCCTTTCGGGAAGTGGTGTTAGTGGCACCTGTGTTCACTTGTTCATCTCCACTTCCTTCGCTTGCTTAAAGTCCTACCTGGGAATATGCATTATTTTGTAAAGCAAAAAAGACTAACCATTCCCTCCCTGAACTAGTTCCTGCCAACCTCAGGGAACAATTCTTAAATGGGGCATTTATTTATAAAAGGAGCTCCATTTATAAAAGGAGCAATTTTTTTACTGTTTATTGATTTTTGAGAGACAATGTGCGCGAGCGCATGGGGGAGGGGCAGAGAGAGCAGGAGAGAGAGAATCCCAGGCAGGCTCTGTGCTGTCAGGGTAGAGCAAAGAGGAGCGATTTATAAATACTCCTTGCCTAGAAAGCACAGTACTTTTCATTGCGTGGCACATTTACATTTTTCAAAGGGATCTAGCATTAATTGAGCATCTATTAGTGCCAGGGACAATTACCCTTCCCAGCAACCCCTATGAGGAGGTATTAATACCCCCTCTCCCTTTATCCACAAATATTTAAGCGAAAGAGCCTTCCTGGTTCAAGCAAAAGCTATCCAAACAAAAGCAGAAATGTTGTTTGCAAGAAAGAAAAATGAAATTTAGAGAGGCAGAAAGCTGGGACTCTGCTTCCTTGACCCATGGGGGACCCATGAGGGTTATTTCACCTCTCTCTGGCTAAAAGCAAAATGTGATAGATGGGAAGTGTGAGGTGGCGGTGGTGAAGAGGGGCTCAGTTCTCAGGGAGGTGGGGAAAGTGGGTTGGGCGAGTTTCTGAATGTGCCAGTGTGCTGGGTCTGGTTTCCAAAGAAGTGAGAGAGTTAGCACCAGGCTGTGCCCAAGCTTGGAAACTAGGTGACATGTTCTGCCCAGTACCTTTGGCACCAGGAGACCTGGAGTCTAACTTAGCAGTTCCACTCACCAACCAAGGGCCGGGACCTTCCAGGTTCTAAGCCTCAGTTTTCCCTTCAGGGAAGTGGAGTTGTTGGACTGCATCCACTCCAAGGTCTGAGATGCTCTGATCTTCCAGCTTGAGAAGGGAAATGGCTCCCTTGCCTGAGAGGCTGTGACTTGTTTGCTTTATTGGAGGGGGTGGGGAGTGGGGAACACACATATACACACACATACATTGGGGTCGAACTGTGTTAGGTGCTGTGGATGCATCAATGAGTGAGACGGTGCTTTGTCCTTGCCCTCGCTGAGCAGACAGAATGTCAGAAAAGGCAGACACACTTTTTACCAGTTACTGCTTCACTGAGGGTTAGAACAGAGACCAGAGTGATAAGAAGGAGCAGGCACGTGAAGGGGAGAAGAGAGTTCCAAGCAGAGGAAACAGCATGTGCAAAGGCCTTAGGCAGGGACAGGATTACTGTATTGCTGGGGACAGAAGGAAGCCCGGGTGACACCAGGGTGAGGGGAGATGGAAGGACAGTGATGCCTCTTTCATGGTCTGGGTCAGGCTACAGAGTTCTTTTGGAGACAAGAGATTGAACTAGGTGCCCCTCTGTTTCTTCTTCCTACACACACACACACACACACACACACACACACACACACACCAACTTTGGGAAGCCTTGCATAGAGCTGGGTAGGGGCTTTGTGGTAGATCATTCAAGGCAGGAAAAACTCTGTTCTTCTCCCCCCACTCCCACCGGTGGGGGGACCTTGGGGTCTCGCCCAAGGAAAGGAAGCACTGCTTCCTGGTTTATGTTGAGATGGGAAAGACTTGCCCAAGAACAATGGCGTTTTCGTAAAACACCACTTTGTTCTGGTGAGACCAGGAGGGGGTTTCCTTCGGGACCTAGCCTGGTCCCATTGCCCTGGCCTGCCAACCACAACAGCCACATGTCATTCCCTCAGACCAGCCTTTCATCTGAGATACTTGCTCACGCACAGCCCTGACCTGCTTAACCCTTGAGACCCCACCCTGCCCAGGCAGCAGCATCTCAGGGCTACAGATCCCAGGACAGGACGGCCAGGGGAGTCTCCTGGGGGAACCAGTGGATGACATGACAGTCCCTGATGTCCCATTTGAAGGGTCTTCTGGAAAAGAGCTCAGATTCGTCCTGGGAGTTTCTCAGCTCAAAAAACCTTCATAGCCCCAGGGTCAGAAGGACACCCCTCTTCAGGTGGGGAAACTGAGGCAGAGAAAAGGAAGTGTGATCACTGAGGCCACACAGATTGTTAGTGGTAGAGCCAGGACTAGAATGCAGGGCTCTGACTCTCAGGCCAGCACTCTTCCCACATACTGTTCTGCTCTAGAGGAGCGGAACAAAAGTTGGGGAAGGAAAGGGATTAAGTCTACGCTGGACAGACAGACAGATCTACAGGGGCCCAGAATGTCTGGAGGGAGATTCGGAGGGAAGAGCATGTGTGATGTCGGGAGCTGGACTTCTTGATGTCACAGGCAGGAGGGGGTGACTCCTATAACCACTTCTGTGTTTTTCAGGCATGCATGGCTGTTCCTCTGCGAATCACCAAATGAACCAATTTAGCAAAACAATCAAGTCTGTCCAGAGGAGGACATTAATGGGAAGTGAGTGGGCGTATAATTGTATAGTCAGAACAATAAGTTGGAAGAACTTTGCTTTTCTCCAACTGTTGTTTTCGCATGCTGCCTGGCATTAGAAGCTGGCTCAGGTAACCGGCGAAGTTTCTCATCCGAAGGAGGAGGTGGAGTGGTGGCGGTGACCCTGTTGAGGGTGATGACGTGTTCATGGCGGTGGGGGTATTGCCGACAGCTCCGTGGCGGCTACAGGAATGGCGGTGTAGGTGTCGGTGGCGCCATGGTTAGCAGTATTGGTCGTAGTTAGGGTGACGGTGGTATTGTTTATAGTATGGTGGTAGTGATACCGGTGGGGAGGTGGGTTTTGCTGGTGTCCAGTTGAGCAGCGTTGATTGTAGCTATGGTAATGATGGGAGCAGTAATGGAGTAGCAAATTGACAATCATCTTGGACGGTGGTGACAGTGATGATGGGGTTGGTATAAGGGTTGGTGTAGGAGTCGGTCAAAACGACTTTAGTGATGTTCTGTGTTGGCGGTGATGGTAGTGGCATTGGGGTCAGTGCTAGCGGCAGCACCATTTTTGATGGCGTCGGGGACACCTTCCTGGCTCAGGTGGTGGGATCGACGGATGAAAGTGGTGGCCTGTGGGCGCTGGCATCAGTGGTGAATTTGCTAGTAGCCTTACTATCAGACTGATGGTAGTGGCGATAAAGGTGATGGTCACAGTGATACTGGCGGTCATAGGGACGTGGGGATGATAACCAAGATGGTGGTGATCACACTGAGAGAGGGACGAGTTCAGGCAGAGACCCCAATATTACAGGAGCTCTCTGGAGCTGTGTGCTGGACGTGGAAAGCCTCACTACGTTGCCCCCAAACACTCCTTCCCATTTGCTGCCATCCTGGTGAGGATCAGTTCTCTGTGTAAGAGGAGATGGCTGCCTTTGGGGGGTCAGTGGGGATGATGCTGGAAATAACTCTGTTGCTAGGCAAGTAGACAGGGAGGGAGGCTCAGGACTGCTGAGCTGGAGAGTGCTCTAGGGGGCAGGTCAGCAGGAAACAGGCATCTGAGGGCATGCCTGTGGTGGGGGCCACATCGGGCTGGCATGGAGGCAGCCGTGGTGGCCGTGCAGGGGCTCACGTAGCTGGCAGAGCAAGGCCTGTACTTCCTGCTGACTCAGCAGAGCAGGCTGGGACTGATTCTCCTGGACTAATGTGTCTTCTCCCCAGGATTAGCTCACTCAGCTCTGGCTGGGAAAGGGGGAGGGAGGCAGCCTCTCCCATCTCCCCAGGCTTAGGGGCCCTTGGGGAAGCTGTGGGCAGACGGTGAGGCCCCAACAAGGGGCTAGCAACAGACACTGTGTGCCCTTGACCTCATTCCCAATGGGCCCCCATTTGGCTGGCAGGGAGCCAGGCTCCACAAGCGTCAACGAATCTAACAGTCCTGTCCCTCCCCCTGAAACCCACTCCATATGGCTGGTTCACCCTGTGTTCCTGTCCCAGCTCTGCTATGAGAAAGGCAGCACAGCCTGGGAGTGGGGAGAGTAAGCTCTGGAGTCAGACCAGCTCGCCTCAATTTCCAAGTTCCCCCCACATTAACTGTGTGACTCTGGGCAGTCACTTCCGCTCTCTGTGTCTCAGGTCATCGTCTGTGAGACAGAGGCAATGGCTGCTGTGACATCAGATGCATTAAGGCAGATGAAATGCTTGAAGAGTTGGCATGGAGCGGGCATTCGGTTTGTTTGCTGAAATGACACTAACTTGAGTAACTTTAAGAGACTCTTAAGCTAAGTCTGTTTTCTCACCAGCAAAATTGGGGATAATCCTTAATGTACACACTTGATTGAGAATTGAAGGGGATGTAATGGGGGAAAGGGTCCATACCAAATAGAATAGTAGTTGCTACTGTCCTTGCTCTTGCTAGTACAAGGGGTGCCCCAGCGTCCCTCTGGAGTAGGGGGCTCGAGTCACGTAGGATTCTGGATCCCTGGAGCCATGCTGTCCAGGGACCCCAGGACCTGGTGCCAGCTCCTGCTGTCTCCTGACACTGGGCACAACCCTTCTCATGACGGGAGGGTGTGAAGAGATCGGCAGCCCCATGTCTAGCTTCTGCCCTTTCTTCTACCCCAACCCAGGACTCACGCCAAGGGTGGGGTGGAGAAAGGAAGAGAATGTTCTGGGAGAATCTTCCCATACTGAGGCTTCTGTGGAATCTTTTCTCATACCTTCATTCTTACCTCTCTTTCTCTTCCTTCCCTTCCTCATTCTCTCATTCATTCATTTCCTCATTCATTCGTTCCTCTACAAGGCATGCAAGTCTCGGGGTCTGCCTGTGTCCCAGGGCAAAACTAGTGTAGGTTTTAATCAGGGCTTCGGTAAATAATTCTGAGATGGAGAGGGACAGAGAAAGAGAAAGCATCAAATGAAAATTAAACTTTTTTTTAATTAAGGAAAACTATCAACAGTGGTGCTGTTTAGATAGCATAACATCAACACCTAAATAAAACAACGACTGTATCACTTGTTTATCTTCTCAACTGTAAAAGTGATAAAAACGTACACGCTCACGGATTATTTTATTCTGTTTGGACCTCGGGTTCATGGAGCTGGTTACTCATACTCCTCTCTGCTAATTTAATTTCCTCCCTTCTTCCCAGATCCCTATTCTCATTCCTTACTCCCTTCCTCAATCCAGGAATCTACTCCAATATGTTTTTTTTTTTTTTTTTTTTTTGAAGAAACCTTTATGCCCAACTTGAGGCTTGAAGTCATGACCCGGAGATCAAGAGTCACATGCTCTACCACTGAGCTAGCCAGGCACCCCTCCGATATGATTTCTAAAAAAACATGTCCTTCAAAGGGGCTCGTCTTTATAAAGTATGCGTTTTGAGGGGTTAACCAAAAAAAAAAAACAAAAAACAAAACACTATTGCACTATAAATGTTTCTGGTCCTACTCTTCTTAAAAAATTTTTTTTTTCAACGTTTTTTATTTATTTTTGGGACAGAGAGAGACAGAGCATGAACGGGGGAGGGGCAGAGAGAGAGGGAGACACAGAATCAGAAACAGGCTCCAGGCTCTGAGCCATCAGCCCAGAGCCCGACACGGGGCTCGAACTCACGGACCGCAAGATCGTGACCTGGCTGAAGTCGGGCGCTTAACCGACTGTGCCACCCAGGCGCCCCTCTGGTCCTACTCTTCTTAACACCGTGACTTTGAGGTCTGTCCATGTGACTGTGTGCACATTGTTCTGTCCCTTCTGGCTACTGTAGAGTCTTCCATTGCAAACATCCAACATGCTCCACTCATTCATTCCCCCACATGATAGACACACCCTGCCACAGCCTCATGGCCTCACTGCAAACATTACATACAAAGCCCTCAGTTCTGAGCCTGCCCCGAGCTCCCGTTCGGCAAAGTCAGCGATAATTACTGGCATGTCGTTATGGCTTCTATCAGTGCTTTAGGCAACATCATTTCTATAATATTTAATAATCAGTTGCACAAGTGCTTCTTTTCACCTCATCATGATGTGGCACAATTCACTCCCTCACATACCGCTGACGTTCGCCGTAATCCGTGTCCGGTACTGTGATGTGTGTTAGGGGAGGTGGGGAGGCTGTGTTGGGGGCCTGGCCGCGTGTCCCTCTTTCCCTGTACAATGGGAGGGCTGCATCTGAACCCCAGGGGCTCCCCATGCCTGTCTGGACAGCCATGTGATCCGTGTCCTCAGGACTGAAGGGATGAATTTCACCAGGCCCGACGTCCTCAAGATGCTCACAGTCTAGGGAAACAGTTCAGGTCGGGTCAGGGGTGGGACACAAAGCAGTCAGTGATCAATTCCTTTCATAAAGGGAATGGGCGAGAAACAAGAGCCAACGTTTGCTGAGTTCTTATTGTGTGCCGGGCACCATTCTCAGTGGTCAGGTAGCCACAAAACAACTGTAGCAATATATTACTACCATTCCCATTCTTCAGGAAGGGAGACAGAGGTCCAGAGAGGTCAGTCACTTGCCTGCACTCACACAGTTTAGAAACGGGATACCCAAGAACTGAAGTCAAGTGCCCGGGTTCATAATCACAACGCTAGGCCCTCCAAAAGATGAGGGAGGTGAGGAGGTCAGATGTGACTGCAGAAGACCTCACACGCCAGCCAAGTGGCAAGGAGGAAGGCCCAGGAGGCCCCCTAGGAGAACCCAGGTGCCGTGAGGTGAGTGTGCAAGATCACAAGAGCGTGTGAGGGTATGTGTGTGGGAAGTGTCATATATGGGTGTGTATGAATGTGTGTGTGCACCAGTATGTGCACGTGGGTGTGCTTGAGCGCATGTGGGTGTGCCAGGTACACACATGTGTGCCACAGTGCAGGTCCCATTAGGACAGTGTGTGTGTGTGTGTGAGAGAGAGAGAGAGAGACTGTTGCAGGTAAGTGTGGGAATCTCTGGCTGTGCATGGGCTTCTGCATGTGGCCGGTGGGTGGAAATGTGGGCCTTGGCATTCCTGCCACCACGGGGCCCCAGGGAAGCTGTCAGAGCCCATCAGCCTGGACTGGTGTGAAGGGCTTGGTCTCGGCCTCAGAAGCTGGATGGGCACACATCAAAGGCAGCCCGAGCCTCGTACCAGTGGGGTGGAATAATTTAATGAGGGTCCAAGAGGGAGGCTGCCGTTGGTGAAGGGTAGGCGGGCGTGCCAGCTTGTGCCCAGGGCAGCTCCCAGGCTCCACAGCCAAGCATCTGCGGTCCGCATATGTGTTGGGGAGGGGGGAGGCTGTGTTGGTTGCCTGGCCATGTTTCCCTCTTTCCCTGTATAATGGGAGAGCTGCATCTGAACCCTGGGGGCTCCCCATTCCTGTCTGGACAGCAATCTAGTCCCCAGGTATCCATGAAACCAGGAAAACAAGAACACCAAGTCAGGCATTTTCATCTCTAAGGCCCTTCTGGCGTTTCCATGAGATGGAGCATGAAGAATCATTTCTAGATCAACTATTCTAAGCCCCTCACCTTACAGAGAACTGTGTGTGTGTGTGTGTGTGTGTGTGTATGTGTGGATGGATGTCCTTTTGGGGAGAGAGAAATGTGGGGGATCCAATGTACTCAGTTTTTAATGTAAGATGTGGGTGGAAAAAGGAGGATCTGGGGTCAGGAGTAGGAAAGGGGGTGAGGATGAAGATTCATGTGAGGGCAGAGTGGCCCTTACCAGGCAACAGTTTTGTGATAGGCAAAGCAGAACGCTATCCTTGTCTCCAGGGTCTTGGGCAATACATACAGCTCTACTCTGTCCAATGATCATGGTGTGAGGGCTTTCTCCTAGGAGGCTTTGGTCACAAATGTCCTTCCATGGCAAGAACCTCCCTTGGGTCTTAGGCCCATCACACAGCCACGTTCAAACTCCTTAGCCCTCTATTCAAGGCTTCCTCCAAACTCTAGGATCTAGGTTCTAGACTTTAGGACCAAGGGCTGCGAATTCACGGTCTACCACCTGAAGCCAGCCTACAAAGGAGTTTTCGGTTTTTTTGTTTTTGTTTTTTGTTTTTGGCTGCCACAGATTGACAAATATTCTTGAGCATAAAGGCTTTGGCCATGGCATAGACTATGCTGTTAGACACAGGCCCCACTGGCCTCACACCTACCCATTGCTCACACCTACCCATTTCACTCATCTACGTCACCTGCTTGGCACCTGAAAGCACTTGGATTTGGGACTTTTGAGCTTGTGCTCTTGGAGAGACAGGCTTGTGTATTTTATGTGTCACAATCCAGCATATAGTAGGTGCCTAATAAATGTTTGATAAATGGCTGACTCCAGTTTGCCTCATTTCTTGTATTTCCAGCCTACCCTCCAGCTCTCCACCTCAGCCCACACTTAAGCTGCTCTCTGTTCCCTGAAACACAATTTTCCCTCTGGAAAGCTTCTTGGTGAACTCTGACTTGCCATTCAAGACCCAGGTCGAGTGGCCTCATCTCTGGTCCAACTTGAGAACTCTCTGCCCTGTTCTGTCACCATGTCCATCCATCTCTGTGTTACAGTCCCGAACCCTGCGTTGTAAATGCTTATTTATTTTTGAGAGAGAGAGAGAGAGGGAACATGAGGGGGAGGGGCAGAGAAAGGGGAGAGAGAGGATATGAAGCGGGCTCTGCTGACAGCAGAGAGCACAATGCAGGGCTTAAACCCACGAACCGTGAGATCATGACCTGAGCAGAAGTCGGACGTTTAACCATCTGAGCCACCCAGGCGCCCTCGACCCCTTCGTTGTAATTATTTGATCACGTGTCTCCAGCACAAAGCATCTGTTATTATAGAGCTGTGACAGTTGTCACTGTTTATGGGCTAGATTTTGAGATTAGTTTGTATTTGATACATACGTTGGGTTTCAGTCACTGAGAAAGACTTAAATGGACCATCTCAAAGTGTCATTCTGAAGCCTGAGTCAGATGGCTCACTAACTTTGGCAAATCCCATTAGCAGTTATGGGTGTTTTGCCCCCAGATCCTGGCACCCAGATCCTCATCTTCGGTGGGTGTGGGAAGAGGCCTTAGGACTCAGGGTCTGGCCCTTGGAGGGAGGAGAGTCCTCTATGCGGCTCCAGGCAGAAGACAAATACTAGCTCACAAGCCAGAACTAGTCCTGCCTCCAGCCTGGCCTGGCCACTCCTGGCCCCATGACTCGGCACTTTCTGGGGCTACCTGCTGGGTTTGGCCAAGGCGAGTTGCCTGGGCCTGTGGGAACCTGCTGGCAGAGCGCACTTCCCCGGGGCTGTGGAGTGCGATGCCAGGGCACACCCATGCAATGCCATGCTGGTTCCAGGGCTGCCCCTCCTAAAGGCTCCGTGTATGGCTCCCGCCGAGGGTCCAGCCTTAGCTGTGCAGGGTTTCTGATCAGGGTCAACTGATCCCTTTTGCATCAGGATAGTGGGTACATGTGATCTGAGAGTGAGAGAGCATGGGCGTGTGTAGGTGTGTAGGTGTGTGTAAGTAGATATGTCGGTGTCAGGATCATGTGAGAATGAATGTCCATGAATGTGCACTGTGTGCAGCTATATATGACAGGCGTGTGTGTGTGTGTGCATGCGATGAGTAGATGTGCAATGGCATGTGTGCAGACATATAAAACAAGAAAGATTACGTGTGGGGTGTGAATGACCATCCATGGGTGCAAGTATATGTTTGCATTCGTGGGCTTGTGTGTAAGAGTCTGTGGGTAAGCTGTGTGGCATGTGGCTGTGTATACAGGTGACTCTGTGTGACAATGGACGTGTGAATTTCAGTCCTGATTCTGCAATGTCTTGAAAACTTAAATCAATCCCTTCCCCTCTCTCTTTCTGTAAAATGGAATGGCATAGACACGGTGATCTCTTAAGCTCCCTTCTAGCTCTCATAGTCAGTGACTGGCTTAGGGGTTGAGCACAAGTGTGGGAAAGTTGTGTGTGCACTTGTGCAAGTGTGTGGATGTGTGAATGTGTGTATGTGCGTGCATGCAAGGGCATTGCTTTGAATTCCGATTCCACGCTTAACAGGTGTGTAGTTTCAGCTTAGCCCCTCCCCCTCTCTGGGCCTCAGTTTCCTCAGCTGCAGATAGAGCTAATGATTCCTATGAAACTATTCTGAGGACTGAGAAATATTGTTTGCAAAGTGCCTAGTTCAGCATCTGGCTCAGTTCCCTTTCTGAGAGGTATACGAGTGTGTGTATGTGCATATATGGACGTTCATGTGCACATGCTCGACTGTACAGGTTGGCCCAGAGAGCGGGGTAATTGCTCTAGATCACTCCAGAAACTGGGGTTTCTGATTTCTCTCTGCTAGGTACACAGCCACCCGGGAGAGGTAGAACTGGGCAGTCAGTCTCCAGCTACCCGCCTGGGCTCACGTGGTCAGGAGGGCTCCCCACTGCCCCAGACTGCCTGTCACATGGGTGCAATGGCCTGGAAAGGAGGATTGGTGTGGGCAGGAGACAGGCTCCCAAATCCGCTTAGTGCCCACCCCACCAGCATATTAGAGACTAAAGAGATTCTTTTTCTTCTTAAAGGGTCAACTGCCAGCCTGGGATGGTGGCTGAACTGAGCACGAGACTTTGAGGTGTCAGAGTGGGGGCCAGGAGTAGACAAGACCCTGCCCTCAGAGAGTTCCCAGCCCAGTGGAGAAGTCAGACGGGGTCGGTGGCTTCCTGGCGTCTCTTCTCAGGGCAGGAAGGGGTCATGCCCTGCACCTGAAAAAGCGTTGGCTCAGGGGAGCAGGTTTTCTGGAAGGAAAGAGGCTTGAGGGCTTGGGAGAGGCTGGAGGGGATAAGGAGAGACTGGGACATTCCAGGCGGGAAGATGAGAGTGGACAAAAGTGTGAAGTACGAACAAGTACAGTGCATGCGCGCAAGTGTGCGTGCCTGTGTGTGTGGTGCACGGGGGAGGACCAGGGAGACGATGGTACAGGGCCCTTGGCGAATATCAAATACAATCCTTCCACCTTCTTCGAGAGGAAACTGAAGTTAGAGAAGGGAAGGGAGGTGCCTCTGGACAGAGTGAGGTCACGACTGATTCCCAGCTTGAGTCTAGGGTCTGCCTCCAATTCCCGGGTTCTAAGAGGGACGTCAAGCTGAGCTGCAGGGGCCTTCTGTTACTGGTCTCATAGGGGTCGCAGTGAGCTGGGGCTGAGACTTAGCAGTGATGTCTGCCTTCAGGCCAATGGGAGGGTCTGGGGCTGGCTCTTAGGTTCCTGTCTAGAGGCCCCAAACAAACCCAGAGCAGCTGGTGACACCTGTACCTGATCTACCAGGGCAGGTCCCAGTGCCAGACACCCAGAGAAGATCCCCAGCTCTGGATCACATACACTGTCTGGGCTTCCAACCGCCATGCCAGAGAAAGCTCCAGCAATCTGACCTGGAGAAGACCACAGCTGGACTCTAAATACTGAGAAAAGATCCCAGCGCTTGTACCAGATGCATCTGGATCGGCTTCCACTGCAAACCTAGAACAGCCTGAGTATATTCTTACAGCTTGATCCAGAACCTCAGGAAAGATCCTGACATCCAGTTGAGAACACCCAGAGAGGGTCCCAACATCCAAACTCTGAACACTGAGGGAAGATTCCAACACCTGGACCAGATCACACCTGGATTGGCTTCCAAGTCAGACTCAGATCCAGAACACCCTCATTGGATCCCTACAACTTGCCCCCAGAGCTGGTCCCAAAATGGAACAGACTCACACAGGCCTCCCCTCGCCCCTATCCAACCTTGGTTGAGCTCATCCTGAGAGACCTCCCAAGGGGCAAGGCTTTTTTTTTTTTTTTTTTTTTTTCCAGGGAAATCTGTGGTCCTGAGTCAGGACGCGTGGGTTGGAGAGGGGGGCGGGAGGCCAGCCCGCGCCTTTCTCGGGAAGGATTGGCTGGTGGGCTTGGCAGGTGGAGAGGGAGGGGGAGGGTGGTGCGCGGCGGCCCCCTCCAGCTGGGGCGGAAACTGGGCGCCCTGGAGGCCCTGCAGCTCCCGCGTCGGGCACCCCTAAACCGCCCTCGGGGCGCGGGGCCAGGAAATCTGGCGCCGGCCCTTGAAGCGGACCCAAGTCGAGCGGGGGCGGGGTGGCCGCTGGCACCGCGGCCGCGGAGCAACGTGATGGCGGGGCCCCGCCGCGGCCTCGGGTCCCCACCGGGACAAGGCTGCCTCTGTGCAGACGCAGCTGATCCCTGCTCTCGGGCGGCAAATCCCTTCCGGCTGACAGCCCTCGCCGGCTGGGGCCAGGAGGCGTGGGAACCTGGAGCAGGGCTGGGGGCTGGGGGCGAGGTGGGCGTGGAGGAGGGGAGCCCTGGGGCGGGAGGCCCCCGTGGAGACCCGTCTGCTCCCAGCGGTGTTATTTCAGCCCTCAAGGTAGCAAGGGGTACTCCACTTCCCAGGTAGGGAACTTGAGGCTGAGGCGGGTTGAATCACTTAGACCCAAGTGGCACAGCCCATTTCCTAGTTAAAACCAGCCTTCCGAATTAGGCCCCATGATAAACTATATATATATATAATTGAGGGCTAGGTGGCATTATGAGTCCCATTCATAAATGAGGGAACTGAGGCTCAAAGCGCTGACGCCACCTGGCCAACGTTCTCAGACAGGCTGGGACTGGAGCCCACCTCTGCCAACTTTGACCTGAGGCAGCGGGTGCATGCCATCACACCTGCCACCAGGTAGTCATGGAATATCCAGGGGGAGGCCCTGGCAAGGATGTAAGTCACCGGGTACATCTGGTCAAGGAGTTGTGTTGCTGGGTTCTTGAGAACCAGAGAAGGTCTGGAGTTAATCTCTTGGAGGCCAGATGTGGGGCTGGAGGGGCAGGGGTGGGGAGTGGGATACAGTGAGGGAGACAGGTGTGAGGGTGGAGGGGGCAGGTGGGCCGGAGAGCAGACTGGCAGGGAAACGAACCAGGGGAAGGGTCCTGGATGCCCCTCTGCTCTGCCTCTAGCAGCTGGGGACCCAGCTGGAATCTCAGAGGCTAGAGAAAGGGTCATGGCAGGGGTGGTGCTCCAGACCAGCCTCACCCAGGCCTCTGGGAACAGGGTGGGGATTGTCCAGTGAATTCTTTGGAATGAAAAAGTGGCGCCTTCTCAGTGCTGGGGGAGCCTGGCTGGCTCCTGGGTTTTGTCTAGTTCCTTCCCGCCTCCCAGGATTGGGGCAGCTCAGGTTTTTTCTCCCCTTTCTTGACCAACGTTTGACCTACACAGGCATTACGGGCGGGGAGGGCTGCTGAGGGAGAGGGGGGAGGATGACAGGGGCCTGAATGGGGGTTGGTGTCTGCTGAGTGTGCACGTGAGCCTCGGGGTGTGAATGCGACTGTGTGTATGCATAAGATGAATATCTCTGGATCACAGTCCTATTTGTGTGTGCCTTTGCAAATGGGTCTACGTGCCTGGCAGTGTGGGCGTAGTGTATCTGCACGTGTCATTTGTGTCTGGGCACCTTTGCCTCATCGGGATCTGCGTTATCTCTCTGGCCTGGAGTTTATGGCTCTACTGATAACTGTGACTCTTTGTCTGTGTCTGGGTCTCTGCCTCCCTCCCGCCCCAACAGAGCCCTGAATGCCACTTTGCTGCCTGAGTGTGCAGAGGAATGTGGGGGGCCAGGGGAGAGGGGAGCACATGCCCTGGGCTGCAGGCCTGCTGGTTATGGAAAACTACTGAGGGCCCGGCAGGCCAAGCCGCCAGGAGCCAGGCTCATTTGCCCTTCTAGACTCCTCCCACCCCTTTCTCTGTGGGGCTGAGGACCTGCTGAGATGGGTCCTCCATCAAGTGGAGAGCACGGCCTCCCTCTCACCACTCCCACTTCCCAGATGGCTAGACAGGCCTCTGCTGCTCCCTGGGCCTCAGCATCCCTGGGGGGAATGAGAGGGGGTGGGATTATATGTCCTTTGAAGTCCTTCCCAGTTCTGACATTCTCTCCATTCTGTGAATGTTAAAGGGATTCAAAGAGAGCAATTTCACCTCCATTTCGGGGACCATGAGAACATAGGGCCTGTGCTGCTAGAGCAAGGAGAGCTCCTAACGATGATCTGGTCCTACCTCTCCATCTTGCGGATGGGAAAACTGGGGCCCAGGGCCAGGGCCAGGGGCCCAGACCCCCGTTACCTTCCAGAAGGGGAATGACCAAGTTGTCAGGCCTCCTGCTTCCCAGTCACTGGCCTTTCCCCCATCACGGCTGCTTTCTGGTCCAGCCTGCTCTGCATGGAGGAAGAGGCATTTAGGATCGCTTGGGAGGAGGGCTTGAGCCAACAGGCACCAGGCAGCAAGAAGGCATGGGTTAAAGTGTAAAAGTGGGCAGGTGAGGTATACAGTCAGGAGGGCAGGCGGGTACCCATTGGGCACAGTGGGTGATAGGACTGGAAAGGTGTCTGAGCTCTATAGGAGGGTCCTCGGAGGCTGGGGAGAAGGGCGTGGACTTCATCCTAGAAGTGTCTCTGGCAAAAAGACAGGTTGAGGGGGCACCTGGGTGGTTCAATTGGTCGAGCGTCTGATTCTTGATTTCAGCTCAGGTCTCGATCTCAGGGTCATGAGTTCAAGCCTGTGCTGGGCATGAAGCCTACTTAAAAAAAAAAAAAAGGCAAATTGGCAGGCGTAGCAGAATGGTTAAGGGCTGATGCTCTGTGGTCAGGTCAGATCATCTGTATTCTAATCCTAGTTTCAAGACGTTAGCAACTATAATTATATAACCAAAAAGGGTTGCTTAAACTCTCTATACCTCACTTTTCTGAGGAGATAATAATGGACATGGAGATAATAATAGTACTTCCCTCATATGGTTGTTGTGAGGAATTCATGAATAAGTGATAATATAGGTAAAGCCCTCAATGCCTGACACATAGTAAGGCTCAATCATGGTTCTGATGATGCTGATGATGTAATCTATATTTCAGTCTAGGCTGCAGGGAGCGAGTGAAAGCAAGGAGACCAGTGGGGAGCCCATGGATGCCATGCGGATGAGAGGTATGAAGGTGTGTGATGATATCCCCTGAGTGGATAAGGGAAGGGGGCGGAGTGCTCAAAAGGGCTGGGGTGTTGCCGGAAGGTGGGCAGAACTCTCCCACTGAGTGGCTGTGGGGTGTGAGTGGGAGGCAGACTTTGAGAACGGCTTCACCAGTCATGGAAGATGTGCTAGGGTCCGTGTCAGGGTTTGGAGAGGAGGGATGGATTCCAGAAGTACTTGTGAGGTGACTGACAAGGACCTGGGTGGTGGTGGGAGAGGGGATGGCAGTCTGGGCTGAGCACCCATGGGCAGACAACAGACGGGGACTGGGGTTGAGTGTGGGGTGGGCCTCTACAGGACTTGTTATCAGGCTCAGAGCTCAGGAGCCAGGTCTGGGCTGGTGATGGGAGTGAGAGCCATTCGATAGGCCCATGGTGTGGGCAAGGTCAACAAGGCAGGCTAGAGATAGAGGGAAGGGCCTTGGGAGCCAGGAGCCCCTTCTGAGAAGCAGAACCTTAGAGAAGCAGCAGCCAGAAGACTGAGGAAACCCCAGTCAGCCACGGTCAGAGGGGGCGAGGGAAGAGTGTGCTTCAAGGAGGAAGGCACAACCATGAGAGCCCCTTGCTGGGAAAACTGGGAGGGATTTGGAAAGAAGAGACAGAGCTAGAGAGAAAGTGCAGAGCCGTGGCTTTTGGCCATGAGGAGGCCACCAGTGACCTTTGTAGAGTCCAAGCTGGAGAACAGGGGGCAAAACCCAAGCTATGAGGAGGTGGGGGATTAGTGAGCGGAACTGGGGGAGTGGAGACAGAGGTGGGGGTCCCATATGCCTGGACGCTTGGCTGAGGTGAAGGGGGAACAACAGATGGCCTCAGGCCGGAAGGTTCTAAGACTCAGGGTGAAGGGGAGACAGGAGTTACCTCCTTACTTTTCAGGTGGAGGAACTGAGTCTTAGGAGCGTTCCAGAGCTTGTGCAAAGTAACAAGAAATTAATGTGGAGGACAGCCTGAGATCTCTGACTCTTTATGTGGTAGTTTTTAAAATAGACACTTGAAACAGCATAACACACACACACACACACACACACACACACACACGCATTGTTTTCTGATCATAGAAGTAAAACATGCTTGTTGGATACATCCAGAAACACACACACACACACACACACACACACACACAAGTGCAAGGGAAAAATGTAAAAAACACCTATAATTCCACCACTCAGAGACAAGCATTTTTCCCATTGTGTGTTATAACCTTCCACTTTTTTCTCTGCTGATATACATAAATACATACTAGGATCATGTACCTGCAGTTCTGTAGATCCCTTGTCTCATCTAGCAATATGCTTTTCCATAGTAATATATATTCCTTGAGAATTTTTTTTCTTTGTTCACAGTCTACTGAGGGAGACCAGACTCACGGACAGGATCCTATAGCAAGCAATCTAGAGCAGATTAACGAGGCAGTGTCTTTTCAGGGTGTCTGGGGGCCATGGCTGGAATGTTGGGGGTTGGGAGTGCAGTGGGATGGCTCATGGGGTCCTGGATTAGTCATTGGTTCACTGGGTAAACTATTTGTCCTCTCTGGGCCTCAGAATCCCAGAATCTCAGACAAGTCTTTTGAGGCCAGCTGCCACCACTTGAAAAGTGGTTGAGGGAGAGACATAGAAAATGAAACTGCTGTTACCGTCGTACTTCTGCAGGTCATTAAACTAACTGAGCCTCAGTTTCTTCATCTGAAAAGTGGGAATCATGTTTACCTACTCTGGCTGTAAGGAGTCTGGTGAGAATCAAATTAGATTAACTATTAAAATGCCTAAGAATAACTAATATTTGGGCAATGTTGTGCTGTTTACCACATTATTTCACTTACCATTCCAGCAACCCTATGAAGCAGGTACTATTTTTGTACCGTTTTTTTTAGCCGAGGAACCAGGACTTGGAGAGATGAGGTTACTTGTTCAAGGTCATAGGAAGTAACTGGTAGAGTTGAGATTCAAGCCCAGGTCTCCCTGTTACCATGGATCTTTGTATCTGGATCCATGGATCTGTACTGCACTGTTCTGACATGGGGCGTGCAGGCCTGACTGAGGAGAAGGAGAAAGACTGGCCACCGTTTGGTTTAACTGCTGTTGGCCAAGGCACCGCCATCTGTGGGGAGTGGTCGCCCTCTGGTGTTCTAAATGTGACATGTCTGGACAGACGAGAACTAGCAATCTGCTCGTCCCAGAAGAGAAGTGGGGTAGGAGGAGCTCCCAATAACCCCAACTCATCCTTTCAGAGTTTGGGGGTTCAGGGAGAGTTAGGGCACATCTCACCTGACAGTTCACCGGGCGCAAACCTGGGCCGCAGACAGCACTGGGTAGAAACTTTGAAGGAAGAGGCACAACACTTGGTTGTATTTTGGTGGTAGCACTGGCCACACTTGGAAATACTGCTTTGACCCTTTTATCAGGTGACTCCGAAAATTCCAGTTTTGACGAGGACCTTGAGAAAAGAGGGCTCTGCAGTTGATCTGCCAGCTGCCCTGCCACTCCAGCGATCTGACTAGCAGATATGATGGCGCCCAAAGTGTCTATGGAGAATGAGGACATTGGAGTCTTTGGTAAAGCTCCAATAGACAGTCTTGGGCCGACTTCTAGGTTTTATTTTTTTTTAAGTTTATTTATTCATTCGTTTTGAGAGAGAAAACATGAGTGGGGGAGGCACAGAGGGGGGGGGGGGAGAGAGAGAGAATCCCAAGCAGGCTCTGCACTGTCAGTTCAGAGCCTGATGTAGGGCTCGAACTCAAGAAACCGTGAGATCATGACCTGAGCTGAAACCAAGAGTCAGACGCTTAACCCACTGAGCCACCCAGGTTCCCTCAGACTGCTAAGTTTTAAAGCAGGGCCAGAGAAATCCTCTTTATTTGAAAAAATATCTCCGGGGCACCTGGGTGGCTCAGTGGGTTAAGTGTCCAACTTTAGCTCAGGTCATGATCCCACGGTTCGTGGGGTCAAGCCCTGTGTTGGGTTCTGTGGTGACAGCTCAGAGCCTGGAGCCTGCTTCGAATTCTGTTTCTTTCTCTCTCTCTCTCTCTGCCCCTCCGCTGCTTGCACTCTGTCTCTCTCTCTCTCAAAAATAAACAAACATTAAAAAAAAATAAAAATAATAAAAGTTTAAAAAAAAGAAAAGAAAAATATCTCCTGGTTTGCTTCTGAGCCTTGGTAGAGACCAGATGCCCAACCATGTGACACTAAGAGACTTTGTGATCATAGCTGCCTGTCATGAGCTGGTATTATTGGATCACTATGGATTCACTGAGGCATGAGGCTGGGTGGACACAGCAGCAATGCCCTGTATGATGAAAGTAGTCATTCAAAAGTCATGAATAAATTATAAGAACAAGTGTGTCAAACTCCCACGTCATTTCCTCATGCAATTCACTCTATGGCTTCGCCAAGTAGTCCCTATGACCAACTGATGGAGGATGAATAGATCTGAGCTTGGTTCACAGATAGTTGAGTGTGGTTTGCTGCTGCTAGAGAGGACTGTTCCTGAGGATAGACCCTGTTAGTGATGGTCCTGAAAGACATGAGTGAAAGAAAAGGTTCCCAATGAGTCAGTCCACTTGGTCATGGATTCCCTATCAAGGGAGAAATGGTCCGAGATACCTATACATATTAATTTCCCATTCCATGATGAACGGCTCTGCCAATTGGTCAATGGCCAAGAAGGAACAAAGACTGAGAGTCTTGGGGGAAGAGTTATGTTAATGGGCTTATGGGAGTGGGCACAAAGCATGCAGATCTGTGACTTACGTTAATGTCTAGAAGAGAGCAGTCACTTAGGACACTTAAAAAAAGCACACATGACACCTTGGCCTCTCTCCTTGGCCATCCTAGAACTTGCTCAGTGTGTCCAAAGATAATGGCCATGGTGGCATGGATGAAAATTCTGCATGGGATCAACTACATTCACTCCCTGTCACTAAGAATGACTTAATGCTTGAACTTCTAACATCAAAGAATGATGCACAGCCCATGATATGGTACCGTTCTTCGGAGAGACCTTCCAGCAAGTAGCTGGCACACATTGGATGCCTTATACCTTGGATGAGGCCAC
The DNA here is from genome assembly GCF_028749965.1 of Puma concolor. Taxonomy (NCBI): domain Eukaryota; kingdom Metazoa; phylum Chordata; class Mammalia; order Carnivora; family Felidae; genus Puma; species Puma concolor. Next base: position 33,700,236 of record NC_141674.1, read on the forward strand.
AATTTCTTCTTGCTAGAATTGATAATTTGATAGATTTTCATTCTCTGATGCATCACCTTCAACAGCACCATTACCTGAAATCTTACAGAATGCCTGTCCATTGTCATGGCATATCTCATATATTGTCTCAAGTCAAGGGACCTGTTTCATGGCAAAGAACATTAGACAATGAACTGATCGCTACATGAGTCACTCATGCTTCACTCATATGCAAGGAGTAGATATCCTCATATCGCAAAGTAGCCTGCCTGATGTAACAGTGAAACCACTAAGTGCAAGCTCCGCTAAAGCCCCAGCTTGGGGGCAGTATCTTACGGGTATTTGTGTGTGTGTGTGTGTGTGTGTGTGTGTGTGTGTGTGTGTTGTATATGTGCTGAATCAATGGCTGTGTCCCTAAATCAGGAGAATATCCAGGTCCACGAACAAAGGGATAGAATTAGGATTAGCTCTCTCATTGTCAATCCTGGCGGCCTGCTTAAGAAATTTGTGCTTCCTCATTCCTGCAGATGGAGGCTCTACCAGGCATCCTGGTTTCTGGTTATGGTGGGAAAACACTTTCTCTAGAGGACACAGTAAATTTTTTGTTGTCTTTGACGCTGTGACTCCTACTTAGCGGTTTTAGTTTCCTCATGCTGGTGGACCAATGGTGAAGAAAAGAGATCCCAAATAGGCAGTGGTAATTGCCCTGATTCACATTAGGACTTAGAGCTGTTAGTACACAATAGGGGAGGGAGCAATATATCTGGATGCCAGGAGATTCATGGGGGTATCTCTTGGTGCTTCAGTGCCCAGTGATAACCATGAATGGGCAATTGCAACAAAACATGGCCTAAAAAAGACACAGCAACTAAGGGCTAAGACCCACTGGGGATGAAGCTCTGGTTCACCCCTCTAGGCAAGGAACTGAGACCAACCGAAGTGCTAGTTGAAAGTGAAAGAAATCCAGCATGGAGTGTGGAGGAGAATGGTGACGAACATCAATTATAGCCTGAGGATCAGCCACAGGATCAGCCACAGCTTCAGTCGTGTGGACTGGATCTTGGGTTGTTAAGCCTATTTAAGTCATTGTAGGATATTGCAACTGGCCATTATCCTGAAGCATTGAGCTTGCTCTTCTTCTCTTAGGTAAGAGGACTTCTTGTTGTCGCATGTGTTGCAAATCTCATAAGAGGGTGTGAATAGACATGAGTGATGCAAGATGTGCACATAAGCCCAATGTATGTGCCTTCCTAGATTTGCTCATGTGCCCTTCCTAGGCCCTAGCCACTTACTCGATGGTGGGACTTGTCCCCTCTTGCCATGCCTCATCTCCTGACACTTCCAACTCTCTGGCCTCTTTTAGGCTTTCTCTTGCTGTCTGTTCCATCACTTGATCTGGGGGAAGCCTGCTACTGGCATGACACGAAGACAGTCAGGCAGCCCTAAGGAGAGACCTAGGTGGTGAGGAACTGAGTTCTTCTGCCAAAGAAGAACCATGTGAAGGCACCACTGGAAGCCATCCTCTGGTCCCAGTCAAGCTTTCAGATAACTGCAGCTTTCCTTGATGTCTTGACTACAACCCGGAGAGGCTGTGAGCCAGAGCCACCAGTAAGAAGCTCCAGAATGTGGGACCCACAGCAACCGAGATAGTGTTTGTCATTTTAAGCCAAAGTTTTGGTGGAATTTGTTTTTCAGCAGTAGATAACAAATATGGTATCTTTATGATATCCCCAATGATTCTTGATCTTGGCGTTAGTATTATTATTCCCATCTGCAAAATGGGGATAAAAAATTGTGTCTCATTCATAGAGCTGTTTGTGAGGATGTAAAATGCTCAGAATGGTGCCAAGAACAGAGTGGGGATTCAATAGATATTAATAGTAGTAGGGGTAGTAGTAATTTCAAGATTCAAAATCCCAGAAAAGAGAATCTGATCAGCCTGGCTTGGGTTATGTGCTCTCTTCTTGGGCAAGGAAGCACAGGGCGCTTTGATTGAAAGCCCACTGAGTCTATATTTACTCAAAGGAAATGAAGATGTTGCTGCCAGATGAAGGGGCAAAGGTTGCTAGGCAAGCGAAAGCAACATAGGTTACAAAGGGTGTGCGTACTTTGAAGGTTCCTTATACATAAAGCCAAATTGCTTTCCAAACATGTATCAATATCCGCTCCTGCCAGCAGCAGGAGAGCCTCCTTTTCACTCCATCTTTGCTAACATTGCTATTATCCTGAAGAAAAAAAGAGCCAGTTTAATGACTCTTATTGTTGCTTAAGTCTACACTTCTTTACTAGTGAAGTTGAACATGTTTCCGTGTTTCAATGGCCATTTGTATTACCTGTCTGGTGAATTAAGGAACACTCATCTAAAAAGTGCAATTTAGAATTATTTTTATAGATTTATGGGAATTATGGATGTGCTAATAGTATCTAGTTAGTTTTTTAAACTTTTTGCTGACAGTGTTACATTTTCAACAAGGGAAATCGATCAGGCTTTTTATTTGTTCTATTCTTTTATGCTTGGAAAGTCTATCACGTTCCAGAAGTTAGAGAACTATCTATCTACCTGTATTCTTTTGGTGAATGGTTATTTTATTATTTTCGTTTGATTTGAATTTATGATTTTGACATATGGTATGCAATGTGGGTCTTAAAACCAGATTATTTTATTTTATTTTTTTGTGGACTTATATGTTTTAATGTCTGCTGCCCTTCTCCCACCCTCACAAGTGGAAGGGTTTGGAAGATTACCACTCAAATGTATGTTCCCAAAGTTCTCTATGTTCGAGTTCCCACTCTGAAGCTTCACAACAACCAAAGTGAGCACAGAGTGGACAGTGGGGTGTGTGTTTAAGGCCACAGAGTTTTGAGTCCTCTGGGGAGTGGCAATAAGGTATAGGAGTTCTTCGTGGAAATGGGAAAGAAATAGTGATGGGCGGCAGAGGAAAAGGCATCTCCTTCTTGAAATCCTGGTGTGGAGGCCCAAGGTTTCTTGACTCCAGCTACCAATGCTGACAACTCCTTCAAAGAGAAGAACGCATCAGCCCCTTTGCCGTGTGCTGTCATCGGAAGGGCTGATTTTGCTGGCAGTCTTGGAGGGTGGGTGATAACCTGTAAGTTTAGCTGAAAGATAAACACCAGCTTCAACTTACACCTGAAAGCCCAAAAAGCAAAGGAGTGGTCATTATTTACCACCCATTTGCCACTGGCCCTCCAGAACAAAAACTTGTGTGATTTTCACCTTCTGCTGGATTGCCACTGCATAGGAGTCCCCCACTCACACCCAAATTGCAGTCTATTTAAGAGGATGGTAGCTAAGAGGAGAGGGACAAAGCTGAACAGTTACAACAGGTGGGTGCTCTCGAGGCTAAGGTGCAGTGAAAGAGAGAACCGTAACAAAAGACCAGCCAGAACTCCTAAGATGATGCAACTGAACCTGAAAAAGGCTTTCCAAAACTGTAGGACAGGATTTCTGAATTTAGAGACTTGGTAGGTTGGTTAAAAAGTATGGTTGGAACTGAGAACTGAATTACCATTCTGATTGTTTTTTAAAAAAATCTTATAATCCAGTATAAAAATACAAAAGAAACAGAAATCTCGAGTGGAAAAAAGTAGTTGACTCAAATGATAGATCTAGGAGGCTGAGCATGCTAATAATAGGAATTACAGAGGGTAAAAAAGAGAAAATGATGGAGAAGTAATAATTAAAGCACGAATAGAAAAATGCAGCTTTGTCCAGTTAAGTGTGGGCTAAATTTACCATTGAAAAGCCCACGCTAATTCCAGTTCCTTGGCCTACATGTGACAAACACACATGAGTGTATATAATTAAAAGAAAAAAAAAAGAGGGATTATAGATGAAAACTTCCTGGAGCAAAAGAAAGGTGAGCCTTCAGATTGAAAGAGCTCAAATAATCCAAGGTACCATTTTTAAAAAAGGCAAAAAGTCACTTCCATGGAAGTTTCTAAACTTCGAGGATAAAGAGAAAATCTTAGAACAGGTTACCTACAGAGGGGAAAAAAGAATCTGGCTAATGTTGGCTATTTCATTGACAACAATGAGGGATAAAAGAGAGTTGGTCAATGTCTACAGACTACTGAGCACAACAGATTGTGTGATCCAATAATCCTAAATCCAGCAAGGGCATAACTCAATTGACAGCACAAAAGAAAAACATATGAAGATTCAGAGAAACTACCACACATGGACTCCACCTAAGAAAAATATTTTATCAAATTGAAAATTGAATTAAAATAGAGATTCTCAAGATTAAAGAATCTGTCTAGTACAGGAAATGGGGGTGAGCAACAAATCTGACAACATACATAATTAAAATTGAATGGATGATATAACATGCCTGGGAATCTCAAATATTACTTGTGAAGGATTCTTGAAACAGAAGACACATGATTAGACAAAACCCACAATAGACTGTATTCTTAGAAATCATCTTACTACCTTGTGATTCTGCTTACTATTAGATCAGAATGGGAATAAAATGTATGTAATCAGATACGAGAATGAATGTGGGATGGCAAGACCTACAATAAAAGCAAATGTCTTTGAGGGAGCCTGGCTGGCTCAGTTGGAAGAGTGTGTGACTTTTGATGTCAGGGTCATCAGTTTGAGCCCCACATTGGGTGTAGAGATTACTTTAAAAAATAGATAAAAAAAAAAAAAAAGTTCAAATGTCTTTGTATAAAAGTCAAATATAGAACAACCAGACAGAAGATAAAGCAATAGAGGACTTCATAATAACCTAACTGGATCTAACAGGCATATATACAACACTCTACCCAACAAGAGTATACACATTCTTCTCAAGTGCACTTGGTGTATTTTCCAGGACAGACCATATTTTTGGGCTACAAATTGAGTCTTGATGGATTTTAAAAGATAGATATCATAGAAAGTGTCTTCTCGGGGCGCCTGGGTGGCGCAGTCGGTTAAGCGTCCGACTTCAGCCAGGTCACGATCTCGCGGTCCGGGAGTTCGAGCCCCGCGTCAGGCTCTGGGCTGATGGCTCAGAGCCTGGAGCCTGTTTCCGATTCTGTGTCTCCCTCTCTCTCTGCCCCTCCCCCGTTCATGCTCTGTCTCTCTCTGTCCCAAAAATAAATAAACGTTGAAAAAAAAAATTAAAAAAAAAAAAAAAAAGAAAGTGTCTTCTCTGACCATGATAAGATGAAGAACATTGATTCTTGATCTCAGCTCAGGTCTTCATCTCAGGGTCATGAGTTCAGCCTCATGTTGAGCCTACTTAAAAAAAAAATAACGGAAGTAAAACTTTGAAATTCACAACTTTGTGAAAATTAAACAACACACGCTTAAAGAACCAACAGAGCCAAAAGAAATCATAGGGAAATTAGAAAATACTTACACATGAATGAAAACACATGAATGAAAAGTTAAGGGATGCAGCTAAAGCAGGGCAAAGGGGGAATTTTATAGCTATAAATGCCTACATTTAAAAACAAGAAAAGTCTCAATCAACAACCTTAAAAATTTACAACTTAAGGAACTAGAAAGAGAATAACAAACTAAACCCATATAGCTAGCACAAGGAAGAAGATAATAAAGATTAGAGTAGAGATAAACAAAATAGAGAACAGAAAAACGACAGAGAAAAAGAATGAAACCAAAAGTTTGTTCTCTGAAAAGATCAACAAAGTTGGCAAACTTTTTGCTGGATGGACTAAGAAAAAAAAGAAACTCAAAGTATTAAAATCAGAAATGAAAGTGGGGACATTGCTACTTATTCTACAGAAACAAAAAAGTTTGTAAGAGGGAGAGAGAAAAAAATGAAGTTCAACACCAATATCTGGAAACGTTTGTATAAACAATTTGACCCTGACAAGTTAACTGGTCTTAGATTATCAGTGTCAATATTTAGTATAAAAAGTTTATGTATGTAATCAAACTTTGGAATTCTACCAAAAGAGGGTGTTTCTTTAAGCATTAGAAATATACCTAAAATCAAAGTGTCTGCAAAAGTGAATGGTGTGTTTTGTTTTGTTTTGTTTCCTACAACTAGAACTAAAAAATTTTCTCCTAACTTTTAGTTTTGATATAATTTTGGACTTGCAATTTCAGAAAAGCTGGGACAGAGTTGTATCAATAATACCAAGAATCAATTGTTTACACTTTGGGATTTCTCTATGTGTATGTATAAATTTTCTGAATTTTCAAGAGTAAGATGACACTTTACTCCTAAATATTTCCATGTATATATCCCCTGGACAAGAGCATTCTTTTAATAACTCATTATAATGATCAAAACCAGGAAATTAACACTGACACAATCCTATTTTCTAATTTATAGACTTTATTCAGATTTTGCCAATTGTCCCAATAGAGTCCTTTATAGCAAAAGGAAATCTTTGACCAGGCATTGATTCCAGTTGTCTCTTTAGACTGAGTTCATCAGTCTTTTTTTCTTCATGACATTGAAATTTTTGAACGTATGGATGCATTAGTTTCCTCCCGATGCTGTGACAAATTATCACAAACTTGGTGGCTTAGAACAACACAAATTTATTATCCTATAGTTGGAGGTGGGGCGTCCAAAGTGGGTCATGGACTAAAATGAATGTGTTAGCAGGACTATATTCTGTTTGGAGGCTCTAGAGGATAATCCATTTCCTTGCCTTTTCTAGCTTCTAGAAGTTACCTCATTGACCCAAGGCTTCATTGCTCCATTTTCAGAGCCAACAATGTTGACTGAGACTTTCTTAAACTGTTAGAGCCATCTATCTGGTTCTTGCTTCCTGCCTTCTTCCACTTATAAAAATCCTTGTGAATACATTAGGCCCACCTGGATAATCCAGGATAATCTCCCTATCTCAAAGTCAGCTGATTAGAGAAACCTTAATTCCCTTTGACAGGTGACCTAACATAGTCACAGGTTCTGGGGATTAGGATTGGACATCTTTTGCCTACCTCAACAGGCCAGTTATTTTCAACAATGCCCCTTAATTTTGCTTTGTCTGATGTTTCCCCCATGATTAGACTAATCTTTGGCACTTTTGGAAGAAATACCCCAGATGTATTTTGGTCAGTCAATCGTGTGTCTGGAAACTTTGCTGAATACTTGCATTGGTTTTAGTCTTTTGATTATTTTGACTTTTCTGTGTTTGTTCATATCACTTCTGGACAGTCACAGTATACCTATTCTCTTCACATTTCTATACTTATTTTTCTCATTATATTGACTGGGATCTCTAGTACTGTGTTAAATGGTAATTAGGATAGCAGACATCCTTTCCTTATTCTTGATATCACTGGGAATGCATCTAAAATCCCATGCTAAGTACAATATTTGCTATAGGTTTTTTTTTTAAAGCTTATTTATTTATTTTGAGAGAGAGCGAGAGCAGGATGTGAGCATGAGTGGGGGAGGGCAGAGACAGAGGGAGAGAGAGAATCCTAAGCAGTCTTCATGCTGTCAGCACAGTGCCCAACTGGGGGCTTCAGTTTATGAACCGTGAGATCATGACCTGAGCCGAAACCAAGAGTTGGACGCTTAATCAACTGAGCCACCCAGGGACCCCTGCTATAGGTTTTTTAATTTATAGATCTTATCAAATTAAGAAAAGTCCCTTCCATTTCTAACTTCCTCAAAGATTTCATTAAAAGGTATTGAACTATGTAGGGTTTATCTCCTCTTCTTTGAAATGCATGTGTCTTGGGGCGCCTGGGTGGCTCAGTCGGTTAAGTGTCCGACTTTGGCTCAGGTCATGATCTCGTGGTCTGTGAGTTCGAGCCCCGTGTCGGGCTCTGTGCTGATGGCTCAGAGCCTGGAGCCTGTTTCCGATTCTGTGTCTCCCTCTCTCTCTGACCCTCCCCCGTTCATGCTCTGTCTCTCTCTGTCTCAAAAATAAATAAATGTTGAAATGTATGTGTCTTGGGGCGCCTGGGTGGCGCAGTCGGTTAAGCGTCCGACTTCAGCCAGGTCACGATCTCGCGGTCCGTGAGTTCGAGCCCCGCGTCAGGCTCTGGGCTGATGGCTCAGAGCCTGGAGCCTGCTTCCGATTCTGTGTCTCCCTCTCTCTCTGCCCCTCCCCCGTTCATGCTCTGTCTCTCTCTGTCTCAAAAATAAATAAACGTTAAAAAAAAAATTAAAAAAAAAAAAGAAATGTATGTGTCTTACCAAGGCATTCAGAGTTCTTGCCAGTTTTCCCTGATTAGGTACTATTTTTCTTAAGTTTATTTATTTTGAGGGAGAGAGTGCATGTGAGTGTGAGCAGGGGAGGGACAGAGAGAGAGGGAGACAGAAACAGGCTGTGCACTATCAGGCCAGAGCCAGACCCAGAAGCCAAAGTCTGGAGCTTAACCGACTGAGTCACCCAGGGGTCCCCGTTCATTAGGTACTATTAACATGATGTTTATTATTAAAGTGATGTTTTGTAGGATGGTCGATCAGTCCGGGACCCTTTGGGTTTGATTGTAATTCAGGACAGAAAAATCAGGATAGTCTCAGAAAATGTGACTATGTAAGCATTCTTGATTCTTGAAAAAATATACTATCTCCAAATCCAGCTCAAGGTGGGTGTTCTTCTGTACTCCTGAGGCACTATATGCTCACTCCTATCTTGGGAATTATTGTAAGAGTTAAATTTAAATGAGACAAAGATACTCAAACTTTGTTTAAATCAGAAATCCTGTAGTGTCATTTTAACTTTTTACCTCTATGCATGTATGAGAAGAGAAAAATGCCAAAGATCCTCATCTGGATTAACCAGAGAAAGTCACAAATATTTATATCTTCCAGAAAATAGGGACGTCAACAATTATTAAGGAAGATGTCCAATCATTAAAAGTCTTTTAGAGATTATGGGTTATTGTCATAGGACATACCAGCAATCTCAGAAGCTCCGATGTTTTAAAGGGCTATCTTGTTAGAAATAACATTTGCGAGAACAATTGTGTGGTGCACAATAAATAGTTTCTTTCCTTTTTTAAATGTTTATTTATTTTTGAGAGACAGAGACAGAGACAGAAACAGAAACAGAGACAGAAACAGAGCATGAGCCGGGGAGGAGCAGAGAGAAAGACACAGAATCCGAAGCAGGCTCCAGGCTCTGAGTTGTCAGCACAGAGCCGGATACAGGGCTCAAACTCAGGAACTGCAAGATCATGACCTGAGCCAAAGTTGGATGCTCAACCGACTGAGCCACCCAGGCGCCCCCAGAATAGTTTCTGCTTATCCACAGCTGTGAAGAAGAAAGGAACATTTTCTATTCTTACCTAGCTAAGAGTTCTTTCACCAGTAGTTAGAAGGACCTATAATTTGATGGCTTAAGCATTGAAATTCCATGAATTAGCAATGAAAAAAATCTAAACATCAGAGACACAAAACTTACCGTATGGAATGGAAAAAGACTTATTAATACATAGAATGTGGGGCATATCATGGTTGGCATCTATTAATTTGATCCATATAGAATTGCTATTTTGTATGTAAAACCAGTCAAAGATTGGCAATTTCATAAGGTCCAATCTAACACACTCTGGGGTATGACTGATGAATTATTTGTCCATTAATCCTGCTGGACTGTGAGCCCTTGGAAGGCAGGAACTATTTCTTGTTTATCTTTGAATAAAGATAGTAGTAGCACATAGTAGGCGATCAATAAATGTTAGACTTTGGTTCTTTGGCTCTTTCCTTTAATAAATGAATCCATTGAGGACATCCTTGCTGTGTTGCCATTTATTTCTAAAGCTAAACTGGCTTTCCAGTAAACATGCAAACACAGGCTTTCAGATTCTCTTCTTTGACTGTCTTCCCAGAATGATCCATTGGTAGAGGTTCAATCGCTACTTTCCAGTCCTGAATCACCATCAAAAATTTGCTGTTCATTTAAGGAACAGATGTTTACTGTATTACTTTATTAGAAACGAGCTCCTGGGAGGATTGCACTTTTAAATTATTAAACCTCTACTTTATTATTGATACTTTCTCTTCTGATTCTGCCACACTCTAAATTGGAGATCCTAGTACAACCTGATGTAGCCTCTCTCTATTACCTGGGAGTTTAGGCAGGACAAGACTCCAGTTCAGAGAGGTAACTAATGCCCTGGAAAGTGTCCCGTGCTTGGATGGACTCAGGAGTGGCCTCTCTTCTGGGTTTTATCATTGGCTAGCTGAGTGACTTTGGGCAAGTTAGCAACCCCATCTAGGCTTATTTCCTCAGCCAATAAAAGCTAATGGTCATGTCAGTAAAAGTTCCTTGCATGTGAAAATGCTCTAACAAGTGAGAGATTAGTAATACTAGCAGTAGGACAAAAAGGAATTTGGTCTCCATTCAGACCCGACTTCTGTGGTAGATAAGGGAGTCTGAGAGGGGTCTAAGAATGAAAAGAATGAAACAGATGTGTGTTCTCCTTTGGCTTTAGCTTTGATGCTAATCATCCCAGCACCAGTTTGCTTTTCCATCCTTCAGCTGCCCGTGGGCAAAATGGGGATGACAAGAGCCTTACAGTACCACTGGGAAAATCTCCACTAGAGATTTGTGCCCTGATGCTATAAGGTGTCCTACTGTATGCAATGAATTAATGTCTTTACTAGGCATCTAGGCTGATCTTGGCTATGTGTCATCCTTGAGGGAATTGCAAAAAGAGTCCCTTGAAATCATTTTCTGCAGGGCTCAAAACTTCCACGGAACTCTAGCTGAGAAAGGAGCATGTGAAGGCTCTTAGTGTTCCATAAAATGCAATGGAAGAAACACATGGTGATTATAATAAAGTTACTGGAATGTCATTGAGCAGGACTGGGCAAGACGTTAGGTCCAGTAGCTGCTTCACATTGGCTGCCGGGACCTTGGGGAGGCAGTGCTCCAATGGTCAGGCTCTGGTGTACCTCTGGGCCTTGAAGGCGGAACCCACATGAAGTTTGAGGGGTGGGGTGGGGGCGGTGATGCTCCTGGGTCTACGTCTCAGCACCCTGGCTTCTCCTCGGGAACTGTGGTAAGGACTACACCTCCCAGTTTACCGAGCAGCTTCTGGGGGAGGGAGGCCAAGTGAGTGAGGCCGGCAGGTGGCTGAATTCTGGGGTCCCGTGTCCCAGAGTGCAGAGGGGGCATTGCAGAGCTGCCTGTGGGGGCGGTGCCAGGAATATTTTTGGTAAGGAGGTGGGGAGATGTGACTGTATTTTCTAAAGCTATAAACTCTGTATAGATGTAAGATGATAGGGTATTCTTTTGAAAATGTCATTACTTGATTTTCTTTTGCTAACCTGAGGTGACAACTGGGTCTTTGAGTCATTGTACAAATCACTGATATTTAATGATGAGTGTTTCTCTTTTCTAGGAGGAGTGCAAGTATGTACATCTTGCTTAGGGGCAACTTTGTAGGGATATGATGCCTGCAAATTATTGGAACATAGACTCTGTTGGTAAGAATTCATTTCCCTCTTGGGGCACCTGGGTGATTCAGTTGGTTGAGCGTCTGACCTCAGCTCAGATCATGATCTCATGGTTCCTGGCTTGCAGCCCCACATAGGGCTCTCTGCTGTCAGTGCAGAGTCCACTTTGGTTCCTCTCCCCACCCCTCTCTGCCCCCCCCCCCAATAAACATTTAAAAAATAAAAAAAAAATCATTTCTCTAATTAGAAATCTGTAAGATTTCTTATAAGTAGACTTCCATGAGACTGGGTTTATTGGTCCTTTAGAGCCTTAAAAACTGATATGAGAGAGGACCTTCTGAATCTGTCTCTGACAGAAGAGTTTCAGTATCCTAAAGTACTTGTAATTTGCTTCTCATCTGCAGGCCTTGCTAGAAAGGAAGAGAGAAAACTGTCATCTAATAGGCAAATTATTTTTCACACATCTGTTAATAAGACCCATCATTTTTCCTGAACTGCCCTGACATTATTAAAATCATTTGTGCCCAGGGGTGGGGGCAGATGATTTATATCACTCTTGCTTTTCATAACAAGAATAGGCTAATGCTAGAATATCATTTAAATTAGACTGAGATTTTTTTGAAATTGGCTGAGGCACTTATTTAAATTGGCAAATGGTTTCCTTTTATAAGAGAATTATAAACAGTATCTTGATTGATGAATTTGCTAACTGTCCTTCCTGCCTTAGACATCCATTAGCTAAACTGTATAATAACACGTGCAAAGACACACCAATGTGCTTCTAATTTAAACCCTTTTTTGGTGCTCGGAAGGCCAGCACAGAGATCTCACTTGGAGGTCTGAGATTTCCTTTAAGTGACTTCTTTGAAGGGCCTGCTTTAGTAGCTCGTTGCCTCTATTTAATTGGGAGAATTTCAGGATGGAAATTAAATCAATCTCAAAATGTGTTTTAAAACTCTTTTTCTCACACTACCTTTTCTTTTAGTTTAATTAATTTGATTCTTTTTCTTTAAAGATTTTTTTCTAATATTTCATTTTTTTTTTTTTGAGAGAGAGAGAGACAGTGTGAGCAGGGAGGGGCAGAGAGAGAGGGAGACACAGAATCTGAAGCAGGCTCAAGTCTCTGAGCTATCAACACAGAGGCTGACGTGGGGCTTGAACTCACGGGCTGTGAGATCATGACCTGAGCCGAAGTTGGACACTCAGCCAACTGAGCCACCCAGGCACCCCTAGCTTGGTTCTTTCTGGGTGTCTATTTATTCTCTATACCTTGAGCTAAGTCTCTGAGCCTCTGATCTAAAGTTCTTTTATTATTTTTTTAATTTTAAAAAATACTTTATTTTTAAGTCATCTCTACACCCAATGTAGGGCTTGAATTTACAACCCCGAGATCAAGAGCCGCATACTCTACTAAGCCACCCAGGTGCACCTAAAGTCCTTTTAAAAACTGTTGATTCTTTGCCTTTGCATTCACATAGATATCACCTTTCATTTATAGCAAATAACCTATTTTTTAAAGGAAAGTTTCTAGTCTTTTTGTATTTATCATGAAAACAACGAACTTTGCTTTCTTTAATCTCTCCTCTGTGAATAGTCAGCCTTCATCTATTCTCGTAGGACCCTGACCTGAAATGTCTCAGTTAATGTATAGGCCACAAGAGACTTTATCCAGAATGTTTGTACATGGCTGATCCTGAGTATGTAAGCCTTATCATAGTGAAATAATAACCAGTCCTCCTCTTCTGCAAAGACTTTGCTTGACTGGTGCTGAGTCAGTGACTGGGTTTACCCAGGGGTCATCTAGGTCCAAGGCCTCAGGTGGTAGAATTCTGTGTCCCGGAGTTTGGGCTCAGTCCACACATCAGAAGGCAACACTGGAGAGTAAGTGTGGATGATCTGGGATGGGCTGCAAAGCTGGTGACTCTATATAATCTTTTTGGTGGTCCTAATGAATTGGACTGCAACTAAGAGCAAACTGTCAGATTTATGTGCACATTATTTTATGTAACACCAAGAAAAAAAACCTGCCAATTAAACTGAAACACAGTGCTTTCCTATCACATTGAATTTTTGTTGAACAGCTATTGAAAGGGTTCTCTTAGATTTTTATTATGTATCACTCTTGTGCACCAGCTTGGTCAAGGAATTGATCCCTTGTCTTGATGTGGTCCCTCTTCCCGTCTCTTTCTTGTCCTCCTTTGCTATTTTAGGAAAAGATTTGGGTCATGCCAGCTCATAGCTAAGACTCAGATCTTATTCTGTGCTCAGGTAAAACAAACGGGGATCAAGAGGAAGTTAGGTTCACATCTCTTTTTGAACTTCTTCAGGTACTTTGGCATTTCCTATCCCATACACATTTCTGATTCCAGCAGATACCATTTATTCAGTCATCCATTCATCTGTCCTCCCATACACTCATCCATCCATCCATCCATCCATCCATCCATCCATCCATCCTTCAAACATTCATGAAGAGTTAGGTCACTGAATTTAGTTCTGTGGATACAAAGAGGAATAAGTAATTCCCTTCCCTTCGCAGAGTTTGTCCTGTACCAGGATCATTCACTCTGCTCTTACATAGTGCCACAACTCACTTCACTTTTTGATGAAAGAGCAGAGGGAAAATTTTGCTTGAACTCTCGAGTTGGATTTTCTGAAAGTTGAGGTGAAGTTCTTAGGTGACGAATGGGCTTCAATCTTTATATTCCTTGTGGATATTTTATGGAGGCAAGACAAGGCAAGAAGAGACTTGGCAAGTCAAAGGTTCACCACTCTCGGTTTGTTTTACTTCACACTTACCTCACAGTCTCTCTGAGAAGCTCAAGGCAGGACTTCAGCTATGGAAAAGAGTGAGATCCTTGAATTTTCATTCATCTTCCTGTTATAATAATGTTTAATATTTCAGTAGCATTTTGTCTATTGTTTTGAAGCCATATCTGCTAGGAACTAAGGCAGATGGCACACTTTACTATTCATGAAAATGCGTATTTGGACAGTCCACTAAATACTATGCCACTTAAGCTGGGCGTTTAAAAATTAGTTTGACCTCTGGGCTCTGTGCTGACAGCTTGGAGCCTGGAGGCTGCTTTGGGTTCTGTGTCTCCCTCTCTCTCTGCCCTTTACCCGCTCACACTTTGTCTCTTTCTCTCAAAGATGAATAACACTAAAAAAAATTAGTTTGATCTACTTGTTTTTTTCTTGTTTAGTAGGTGGATTTGACGGAAGGGAGAAATGAAGAGATAAACATTTTTGAGGGGGAAGGTGAAATCCAGTTGCTCTGTCCTCATTAGAAAATGCTTTATACATGAGGTGGGTGTGGATGAGGACTTTGGACGAGTGGGAATTGAAATTTCCATTGCTGTGCCTCTTACTTTGGGCTGCCTTTGGTGTATCCCGAATAAAGTTTGCCTGCAGCCTAATGGCCAGTAGGCACTAACTTCCTAACCAAGAGTTTCATCAGATGAAAACCTGGAGAGTTTTTCCAACCTCTATGTTGGAGGGTTTGACTTAAGACAAATATGTGTGTTTTGAAAAAGTTCCCTGTGGACTGTAGGAATTCATCCTCACCCTCTGGCCCATGAGATCATGGGCCTGGGGAAACCACTAATTTCTCTTTGCTCCAAACTCAGAAAGGGAGAAGAATAAATATGTGGCACAGAAGTAGGACCAGAGCAGGGCTAATAGTGACTTTCAGGCTTCTTCCTTTTTGATTCTTATTCCTAGACTCAGAATCCACCCATCTCGATGGCCCAGGTTCTGCATTGACTGGAGCATATTTAAGAGGTACTAATAAATACATTTTGCTTGCTTTGTATCTGGGTAGGGAAGCCTTTGGGATGGTTCCAAAAACATGGTTTTAAATGAATTCCAGTTTGGTGTATTTGTTTTTGCTTTGTTTCATTTTGTTTTTATATGTAATACTGCTGAAATGCTTGGGCTTGCTTAAGTTGGGTCAAGAACAACTTGTTGTTGTTGTTTTTTTCCCCCTCCCAGATCTAAAGGTCACCTTTCCAAATGATATCCATTCACCAGACAAACATGTATTGAACACCCGCTGTTCAAAAGATAGACCAATTACTGTGCTAAAGGAACCATAGCTAGAGTTCTTTATAGATATGGGAACATACTTCTCAAATTTTGTGCAACTGAATCTTCAAAGATAGGCAGCAGTGTGCCATGGCACATCTTCCTGGGCAGAAAATATTTATTTAAGAAAAACAGATTTATTAAGGTCGACTTCAAACTTTGCACCAAATTCTAAGATAAAATAAAAGATTTTCATGAGAACTTTGTTTATAGCAGGTGCCTTCATCTTTTTCTCCAGACCCTTTGTAGGAGTCTGTGGACATGTACATTCTACAAGTATTTCAGTGGAAAACTTTGAGAAGCACTGAAGAGCGAGGTGGGGTTGGGGAGATGGTGGAGGAGGGAGAGAGAGAAACAGAAAGTGAGAGCAAGTGAAAGAAAGAGAGAGGGTTGATTTTTCAGACAATCTTGTTTTAATTCCTTACCCCCTTTGAATTTCCCATTAACAGTCTTCAGAACCTCAAACCTAATGCTAATCTTTGGTTGGAACAAGGGACAGATTCATGGCTCTTGCATTTCCCAGAATTCCCATGAAGAGGAGATGCCAAACAGGATACACACAGGTGAGGGCCAGTCAAGATAATTCCAAGTCAAGGCGTGTAACTCAGCTCATAAACAGTCAGATGGTAACTCTTTTTTTTTTTTTTTTTTTTTTTTTTTTTAATTTTTTTTTTTTTTTTCCAACGTTTTTATTTATTTTTGAGACAGAGAGAGACAGAGCATGAATGGGGGAAGGGCAGAGAGAGAGGGAGACACAGAATCGGAAACAGGCTCCAGGCTCTGAGCCATCAGCCCAGAGCCCGACGCGGGGCTCGAACTCACGGACCGTGAGATCGTGAGATCGTGACCTGGCTGAAGTCGGACGCTTAACCGACTGCGCCACCCAGGCGCCCCCAGATGGTAACTCTTAACGGTAGTTATATAACTTCTAGTTCTGTGATCCAGGGATCTTAGGCTACTTCTATAGTTAAAGTGTGATGAATTTAGATTTTTCTTTCTCAGTATCTTTTGATTGCTGCACTGTCTTTATCTTATACCAATGGACTATGAGATAGGCAAACAATTTTCTATTTGAATGACATGCAAAATGCTTTTCCCCTTAGAACTTTATAGGGAAACTTGGCCAAAGGCAAAGAATATCATATCCTAGCCCTATCTTCAAGTCCTTGGCCTCACTCCTGATGACCAGTAGTATGAAGTGTCTGCTCTGTGTTTAGGGTGTCTCTAGCCCCCTGTCCCCAGTCAGCTCCAGAAGCTGACTTTATCTCTGGCTTCTGAAGTTTCTGTAAGAGGCAGTCAGGAAAGTTGGTCGAGTGAGAGTGGATGTGTATGTTACAGTAATAAAAAATGTCTATGTAGACAGCACGATTTCAGAGTTTTTTTGACTGCTTGGAAGGGTAAGCAAGTTTGATAACCTTTAGTGTATTCAGTTGACTAAAGTTTGGAGGAATCTCTTATTCCATCTACTTTTTTTTTTTTTTTAAGTTCTTGGCAGTCTGTGTATCTAAAAATTTCCCTTCCTTATGGTCTTGATTTAGAAAGCAAATAGGGGTGCCTGAGTGGCTCAGTTGGTTAAGCGTCCAACTCTTGATTCAGCTCAGGTCAGGATCTCCCAGTTTCGCGGGTTCGAGCCCCGCATTGGGCTCTGTGCTTGATAGAGCAAAGGCTGCTTAGGATTTTCTCTCTCCTTCTCTCTGCCCCTCCCCCACTTGCGCTGTCTCTGTCTCTGTCTCTCTCAAAACAAAAATAAAACTGAAAAAAATAAAATAAAAGAAAGCAAACATGACTGAGAAAATGTGTTTAAAGATAATTTCAGTTTTTACTTAGTTTTTACATAGCAGTGCATCACATAGTGTTGCGGATGCTGGGGGTGTAATGGCGAGAAAAGCAACATGGCTCTTGCTTTCATACAGCTTACATTTTCGTTGGGGAAGATAGACATTATCTGAAGGTTCCCATCAGAAAACAAGTCCAAATGTCTCAGGGAGAGTGTTTCATCCAAGACTAAATAGTGGTAATTTGAATCCCTTGGCAGGCATGACCTTTTTCTTCTCAGCTCATCCCTGATCCCTAGATCCAGCACTAGAGCTTCCGGAAGGTTATATACAATCAGACTTAACCCTTGTCTTTCCCCAGATGCAGGAATTCCATTTTCCAAAGCTACACTGTTCTCCAGGCTAGAACAATGGGGAGAATGCTGGATCTGGAGAGAGAGAGGTGGCTACCTCAAGGAAAATGTAACCAGGTAAGAGTACAAGTAGGGGGGAAAATGAACAAACATTTCTGATTTGTAAGATATGGTAAATAAAGGCAGTTTTGCCAGTGGCCTTCCATATGGATATCCAAATTCTTTAAAACCTAGCAGCTGGCCTTGGGGTTTTCTGATTATGATCTGCACCATGTAGCGTAACTTGGGAGAATAGCGTAAATGTTTGCTCCTTGGATATTTTAGAGCAAAACTTTGGTGAAATAGGAATAGAACCCGGAAGCAGAGTGGTACTTAAAAATATAGGCTCTGGAGCCTGACTCCCGGATTTGAACCTTAGCTCCACTGATAAACTCTGTGATCCCCGGGCAAGTTATTTAACTTCTCTGTGCTTTAAGTTCATGTACAGAATGAAGATAATAGTGGGACTTCTGTCACAGGGTTGTTGTAAGGATTAAATATCTTGCCCATTTTACTGATTTTTTGATGCACATTTTTCCATGTTTTAGACCTTTGAAAATGGAGTATTTCTCGAAGTCGATGACAGACAGCTTGCAATCTTTCTTGGCCAGGTGGCGGTAGCGATAAAATCATTAAATGTGTATTTGCAAATATCAAAAACTTACACAACAAAACTTGCAGAATGGGTGTCAGTGGGTCAGAAGATGATCTTGGAGATAATAGTGGAGTGCTATTTTAACTCCCAGGAAGGAAATGGTTGAGCGGAGGGGTGGGGAAGACTGTAAATAAAATGTCCTCAGCAGCATTCCTGAAGAGGGAGCCACAGTAAGCCAGGTACACATAAATACTTGTAAACCTCAAGTCAAAGCCCAGAACTTTTAGATCACATCGCATCCTTTAAGACATGCTGTATTTTAGTGCTCATAATGGCATGGAAGGCAATAAATTGTAAATTGCCTGTAGATATGTAAATTGACAACCCTGAGTCAAAATGTAATTCAGAAGAGTCAGACTCTGAACATAAAGAAGTTTTAGCACCAACTTTATGTATTTATTTCACTTACTCGCTTCACAAATTTATTTCCTTTTAATGTAGGCACAGGAGTAATATATACTAAAAATCAAAGAAAACTCTTTCAATACCTGTTCGATAAAAATTTAATGTGATAAGAAAGCATGGTATTATAACTTAAATGGCATAGCGTTTTCTCTCTTAGTGCGTAAAATAATGATGCGTCTTAGAACTGGCGGTATCTTAGATTTGATGAAATGCGGCAATATAAATAGAACACCTAGAAAAGAGTATGGCACACAGTTAATACTAAAAAAGTGAGCTATTATTATTATTACTGGATTTTAGTTCTGTTTCTGGAGGACAGGGAAGAGAGCTATTTTGGGGCGGGGGCGGTGGTTAGCTAAGGACAGACACGCCTGTGAGAATGCCACATACTGAAAAATCTCACACTGTGTAAATCAGGCACTGAAAATAACAGTGTGGGAAAAAATTGTGTATGGAGAAGTGCAACATGTGCACAATAACAACATCCTTGCCCTAATGCTGGTCACGTGGGAGCTCCTTTGTGTTACGGGAACATGCTTTGGAGTGGAATGGACTGAACTTGACATTTTCTCCTAGTCACCTTGCCAAATAAGTGCTATTCATATTTTATAGATCAGAAAATGAGTTGAGGGGCACTGGGGTGGCTCAGGCGTTTAAGCGTCCAACTTCTGCTCAGGTCATGATCTCGCAGTTTGTGGGTTCGAGCCCTGCGTTGGGGTCTCTGCTGTCAGTGCAGAGCCTGCTTCGGATCCTCTGTCCCCCTCTCTTTCTGCCCCCCTCTCTGCCCCTTGCCCTGCTCATTCCCTCTCTCTCTCTCTCAAAAAGAAATAAACATTAAAAAAGAAAATGAGTTGAGGATCAGAAATTTACTTTGGGTCATATGGTTGTAAGTGATGATGATGGTAGGAGTCAAAGCTAGGTCTTCCTACCTCCTGAGCCCCTGCTTTTCACACTGACGTCACAAAGCCCACTTCAGCCAGATTCCCCCATTCCTCACGTTCACTTGTCCCATCCCAGAATAATTATACCCGTTGCTGGATGAACTCTTAGCCACATCTGCCTCGGGCTAGGTTTTAGAATGTGGCAAGTAACCAGAAACAAAAGATAGTTGATTTTTCCTTGAGGTATTTTCTGAATTTGCTTGGTAAGTTCGGCTCTCAAATTTCTGCCTTTAGTTGGCAACTGAATTTCCTGAGATTGTAAGGTCAGCATCTGTCTCTAGGCCAAAAAGTGCCACGAGACCTACTGTAATTCAGAGGGTTAGGTTTGCAGTTCGTGTTTTGAAGCGCTTTCAAAATTTGACTGTAAGTTTTAGGTACACTGTCACCAGATGGCAGCAAAATGCCTTGGGCATATGATCCGAACTATGTAACATGTCCGACTGTTTATTCCCAGTCATTCACAGAATATTCCATTCATTTACAGAAACAACTGAGTCTAAACAAAGTTATTGCCTACTATATATATATATATATATATATATATATATATATGTTATTTTCAGAGCAACCTTTTCAAACAAATGACCAAACTATCACTCTCAGAGTGATTATATATATATATATATATATATACACATATATATATAAATAATTTTATTTTTTTAAAAATTTACATCCAAATTAGCACATAGTGCAGCAATGATTTCAGGAGTAGATTCCTTAATGCCCCTTACCCACTTAACCCATCCCCACCCCCTACCTCCTCCAGTAACCCTCTGTTCTCCATATTTATGAGTCTCTTATGGTTTGTCCCCCTCCCTGTTTTTATATTATTTTTGTTTCCCTTCCCTATGTTCATCTGTTTTGTCTTTTAAAGTCCTCATATGAGTGAAGTCATATGATTTTTGTCTTTCTCTGACTGACTAATTTCACTTAGCATAATACTCTCAAGTTCCATCCATGTAGTTGCAAATGGCAAGATTTCATTCTTTTTGATTGCCGAGTAATACTCTACTGTATATATATATATATATATGTATATATATATATACATATATATATATATATATATATATATATATATATATACCACATTTTCTTTATCCATTCATCCATCGATGGACATTTGGGCTCTTTCCATACTTTGGCTATTGTTGATAGTGCTGCTATAAACATGGGGGTGCATGTGTCCCTTCGAAACAGCACACCTGTATCCCTTGGATAAATACCTAGTAGTGCAGTTGCTGGGTCATAGGGTAGTTCTATTTTTAGTTTTTTGAGGAACTTCCGTACTGTTTTCCAGAGTGGCTGCACCAACTTGCATTCCCACCAACAATGCAAAAGAGATCCTCTTTCTCCGCATCCTCACCCACATCTGTTGTTGCCAGAGTTGTTAACGTTAGCCATTCTGACAGGTGTAAGGTGGTATCTCATGATGGTTTTGATTTGTATTTCCCTGATGATGAGTGAAGTTGGGCATTTTTTCATGTGTCGGTTAGCCATCTGGATGTCTTCTTTGGAGAAGTGTCTATTCATGTCTTTTGCCCATTTCTTCACTGGATTATTTGCTTTTTGGGTGTTGAGTTTGAGAAGCTCTTTATAGCTTTTGGATACTAACCCTTTATCTGATATGTCGTTTGCAAATATCTTCTCCCATTCTGTCAGTTGCCTTTTAGTTTTGCTGATTGTTTCCTTCGCTGTGCAGATTTTTATTTTGATGAGGTCCCAGCAGTTCATTTTTGCTTTTGTTTTCCTTGCCTCCAGAGATGTGTTGAGTAAGTAGTTGCTGCGGCCAAGATCAAAGAGGTTTTTGCCTGCTCTCTCCTGGAGGATTTTTATGGCTTCCTGTCTTACATTTAGGTCTTTCATCCATTGTGAGTTTATTTTTGTGTATGGTGTAAGAAAGTGGTCCAGGTTCATTTTTCTGCATGTCGCTGTCCAGTTTTCCCAGCACCACTTGCTGAAGAGACTGTGTTTATTCCATTGGATATTATTTCCTGCTTTGTCAAAGATTAGTTGGCCATGCGTTTGTGGGTCCATTTCTGGGTTCTCTATTCAGTTCCATTGATCTGAGTGTCTGTTCTCGTGCCAGTACCATACTGTCTTGATGATTACAGCTTTGTAGTACAGCTTGAAGTCTGGGATTGTGGTGCCTCCTGCTTTGGATTTCTTTTTCAAAATTGCTTTGGCTATTTGGGGTCTTTTCTGGTTCCATACAAATTTTAGGATTATTTGTTCTAGCTCTGTGAAGAATGCTGGTGTTATTTTGATACGGATTGCTTTGAATATGTAGATTGCTTTGGGTAGTATCAACATTTTAACAATATTTGTTCTTCCTATCCAGGAGCATGGAATCTTTTTCCATTTTTTTGTGTCTTCTTCAATTTCTTTCATAAGCTTTCTATAGTTTTCAGTGTATAGGTTTTTCACCTCTTTGGTTAGATTTATTCCTAGGTATTTTATGGGTTTTGGTGCAACTGTAAATGGGATCGATTCCTTGATTTCTCTTTCTGTCACTTCATTGTTGGTGTATAGGAATGCAACTGATTTCTGTGCATTGATTTTATATCCTGCCACTTTGCTGAATTCATGAATCAGTTCTAGCAGTTTTTTGGTGGAATTTTTATATAGAGTATCATGTCATCTGTGAAGAGTGAAAGTTTGACCTCCTCCTGGCTGATTTGGATGCCTTTTATTTCTTTGTGTTGTCTGATTGCAGAGGTTAAGACTTTCAATACTATGCTGAATAATGGTGGCGAGAGTGGACATCCCTGTCTTGTTCCTGACCTTAGGGGGAAAGCTCTCAGTTTTTCCCTATTGAGGATGATATTAGCGTTGGGTTGTTCATATATGGCTTTTATGATCTTGAGGTATGCTCCTTCTATCCCTACTTTCTTGAGGGTTTTTATCCAGAAAGGATGCTGTATATTATCAAATGCTTTCTCTGCATCTATTGAGAGGATCATATGGTCCTTGTCCTTTCTTTTATTGATGTGATGAATCATGTTAATTGTTTTGCGGATATTGGACCAGGCTTGCATCCCAGGTATAAATCCCACTTGGTCGTGGTGAATAATTTTTTTTAATCTATTGTTGGATCCAGTTGGCTAATATCTTCATCAGGGAAATTGGTCTATAGTTCTCCTTTTTAGTGGAGTCTCTGTCTGGTTTTGGAATCAAGGTAATCCTGGCTTCATAGAAAGAGTTTGGAAGTTTTCCTTCCATTTCTATTTTTTGGAACGGTTTCAAGAGAATAGGTGTTAACTCTTCCTTAAATGTTTGGTAGAATTCCCCTGGAAAGCCATCTGGCCCTGGACTCTTGTTTTTTTGGCAGATTTTTGATTACTAATTCGAGTTCCTTACTGGTTATGGGTCTGTTCAAATTTTCTATTTCTTCCTGTTTCAGTTTTGGTAGTGTATATGTTTCTAGGAATTTGTCCATTTCTTCCAGATTACCCATTTTATCGGCATATAATTACTTATAATACTCTCTTATTATTGTTTTTATTTCTGTTGTGTTGGTTGTGATCTCTCCTCTCATTCTTGATTTTATTTATTTGGGTCCTTTCCTTTTTCTTCTTGATCAAACTGGCTAGTGGTTTATCAATTTTGTTAATTCTTTCAAAGAACCAGCTTCTGGTTTCATTGATCTGTTCTACCGTTTTTTTTTTGTTTGTTTGTTTGTTTGTTTCAATAGCATTAATTTCTGCTCCAACCTTTATTATTTACTGTCTTCTGCTCGTTTTGGGTTTTATTTGCTGTTCTTTTTCCAGCTCCTTAAGGCGTAAGGTTAGGTTGTGTATCTGAGATCTTTCTTCCTTCTTTAGGAAGGCCTGGATTGCTATATACTTTCCTCTTATGACTGCCTTTGCTGCGTCCCAGAGGTTTGGGGTTGTGGTGTTATCATTTTCATTGACTTCCATATACTTTTTAATTTTATCTTTAACTGCTTGGTTAGCCCATTCATTCTTTAGTAGGATGTTCTTCAGTTCTCCAAGTATTTGTTACCTTTCCAAATTTTTTCTTGTGGTTGATTTCAAGTTTCATAGCATTGTGGTCTGAAAATATGTACAGTATGATCTCGATCTTTTTGTACTTACTTAGGTCTGGGTTGTGTCCCAGTATATGGTCTATTCTGGAGAATGTTCCATGTGCACTGGAGAAGAATGTATATTCTGCTGCTTTAGGATGAAATGTTCTGAATATATCTGTTAAGTCCATCTGGTCCAGTGTGTCATTCAAAGCCATTGTTTCCTTGTTGATTTTTTGATTAGATGATCTGTCCATTGCTGTGAGTGGGGTGTTGAAGTCTCTTACTATTATGGTATTACTATTGATGAGTTTCTTTATGTTTGTGATTAACTGATTTATATATTTGGGTGCTATCACATTTGGTGCATAAATGTTTACAATTGTTAGGTCTTCTTGGTGGATAGACCCCTTGATTATGATATAATGCCCTTCTGCATCTCTTGATACAGTCTTTAAAGTCTAGATTGTCTGATATAAGTATGGCTACTCTGGCTTTCTTTTGTCGATCATTAGCATGATAGATGGTTCTCCATCCCCTTATTTTCAGTCTGAAGGTGGTTTAGGTCTAAATTAATTGGGTCTCTTGTAAACAGCATATAGATGGATCTTGTTTTCTTATCCATTCTGTTACCCTATGTCTTTTAATTGGAGCATTGAGTCCATTGATGTTTAGAGTGAGTACTGAAAGATATGAATTTATTGCCGTTATGATGCTTGTTGGGTTGGAGTTTTTGGTGGTGTTCTCTGGTCCTTTCTAATCTTTTGTTGCTTTTGGTATATATATATATATATATATATATATATATATATATATATATATTTTCATCTTTTCTCCCCTCAGAAAGTCCCCCTTAAAATTTCTTGCAGGGCTGGTTTAGTGGTCACAAACTCCTTTAATTTTTGTTTGTCTGGGAAACTTTTTATCTTTCCTTCTGTTTTGAATGACAGCTTTGCTGGATAAAGAATTCTTGGCTGCATATTTTTCTGATTCAGCACACTGAATATATCCTGCCAGTCCTTTCTGGCCTGCCAAGGTTCTGTGGATAGGTCTGCTGCAAACCTGATCTCTCTTCCCTTGTAGGTTAGGGACTTTTTTTTTCCCTTGCTGCTTTCATGATTCTCTCCTTGCCTGAGTATTTTGTGAATTTGACTATGATATGCCTTGTTGGTGGTCGGTTTTTGTTGAATCTAATAGGGGTCCTCTGTGCCTCCTGGATTGTGATGTCTTTGTCTATCCCCAGGTTAGGAAAGTTTTCCAGTATGATTTGCTCACATAACCCTTCTACCCCTATCTCTCTCTCTTCCTCTTCTGGGACCCCTTATGATTCTGATGTTCTTCCTTTTTAATGAGTCACTGATTTCTCTAATTCTTAAATTGTGCTCTTTTGCCTTAATCTCCCTCTTTCATTATTCTCTATACATTTGTCCTGTATATCGCTTATTCTCTGTTCTGCCTCATCCATCCTTGCCGCCACTGCATCCATCTGTGATTGCATCTCAGTTTTAGCATTTTTAATCTCATTCTGACTATTTTTTACTTCTTTTATCTCTGCAGAAAGGGATTCTAATCTATTTTCGACTCCAGCTAGTATTCTTATTATTGTGATTCTAAATTCTGGTTCAGACATCTTGCTTGTATCTGTGTTGGTTAAATCCCTGGCTGTCGTTTCTTTGTGCTCTTTCCTTTGGGGTGAATTCCTTCGTTTTGTCATTTTGAATGGAGAAAAGGAATTAATGAGGTAGAAAAATTGAAATTAAAAAAATTAAAATTAAAAAATTAAAATTAAAAATTAAACACACACACACACAAATCGAATAGATGATGCTAGATCCTAGGTGTGTTTTAGTTGGGGTGTTGAAAGTGGTTTGACAGATTAGAGAAAAAAAAGGTGGGGGGGGAGGAAATCATTTGAGAATTTGAAAAAATGAATACACTGAAGTAGACTAAAATGAGATGATGGGGGTAAAATAGAATTTGAAAAAATATACACAAAAGTAAAGAATATAGTAGAAAAAAATTAAAGAAAATATTTTTAATAAAAATGAAAAATAAATATGAATTTTTTCATTTTCTGTATTTAAGAAAAAATAAAAGAAACGAAAAAGAAAAAAGATTAAAAAAGAAAAAAAGAAATCATTTGAAAATTTGAAAAAGTGACTACACTGTAGTAGACTAAAATAAAATGATGGAAGTAAAATAGAATTTGAAAAAATTTACATAAAAGCAAAAAATATAGTAATAAAAATTAAAATATTTTTAATAGAAATTGAAAGTAAAAATGAAGTTTTTCTCTTTCTGCATTCAAGAAAAAGAAAAGAAACAAAAAGAAAAAAGAAAAAGAAAGAAAAAAAGGAAACTGTTTGAAATTTGAAAAGGTGAGTACACTGAAGTAGACTAAAATAAAACGATGGAAGTAAAGTAGAATTTGAAAAAATTTACACAAAAGTAAAAAATATAGTAATAAAAATTAAAGAAATATATTTTTAATAAAAATTGAAAATAAAAATGAATTTTTTTCTCTTTCTGTATTCAAGAAAAAGAATTGTAAAAGGGAAAAAGGAAAAAGAAAAAAAAATTGAATAGATAAACCTGCTAACAGATTGAAGTAAGACTGCAATTGCTTCGTTTTCCCCTAGAGGTCAGTCTATGTAGCTCTTTATAGTCTTTAAATTAAGCCGGCGGTGAGATGAAGAACCAAGTTGGCCTATTTGGGCAGGGTTCAGTGTAACAGCTCCTCTCTCCACTAGATGGCGCTGCTAGCCTACTGGGGTGGATGGTTGTGGGGTTTGTAGGTGCGTATGCGCATGTGCGGGTGCGGTGAAAATGGTACCACCCAGCCACCCAGTCTGTTCTCCCGGATCAGCAATCGCGCACCTGTCCTCCGTCTCCAGCTCTCGTCCACTCCCTGCTTGTTCACTCTGTGACCGGGCCCCAGGCAGTACCTCTCTCCCAAGTTTTGTCTCAGATGCGGCTGTTTTCCCCGGCCCCTTACTTCCGAAAGATTGCGGCTTTGACCTGTTCCGCCCTTCTTCAAGGGTCTCACGGAGCAGTGGCGGAATGCTAGCCGCACCCAGGAAAGTTCACGAGACTGTGCTGCTGCCGATGTCCAGACACCGCGGCCAGGTGCCGGCCCGCCCCAGAAAAAGTTCGCGAGGTAGTGTAGCAGCAGCATTTCAGGGATTATGGAAAATTACAACACACATCTGGCACCAGGCTTCACCCTCAATGACCTTGCCCCAGCACCAGCGAATGTGGCCGTTCTCTGGGGTCTGCTGGGACCAGGTGGCCTCAACAGTCTCTACGAAATGTCCTTCCAGTAGTAGAACTGCTTTTCTCGTGTGGCCCGAGAACCTCCTGGACCCCACGATGTTCCTGGGGATTCACCCTTCCCACCAGAGCACTGTCAGGTATGGAGCTACGGAGTTGCAGCCTTTGCGCTCCCCTTGTTTACAGTCTTAATGGAATTTAAACCCTCTCCTTTCTCCTTTCTCCCTTTTTAGTTTAGTCCCTGCAGCTGTTCCCAATTTTCCACTTTCTCTCCAGCTGCTTTTGGGGAGTGTGCTTTTCCTGTATTCTCCCCACCGTCTCCGTCCTCTCTCCACATGCAAAAGTACCACCTGTCCTCGGTGGCTTCTCTCTTCCCAAGTTCACCTCTCTGCGCCGTGTACCTGCTGAGTTCTGTGGTTCAGGCTGTGCAGATTGTTGCGTTAATCCTCAGATCAGTTTTCTAGGTGTGCAGGATGGCTTAGTGGTGGTCTGGCTGTATTTCGTGGACACGAGACACACAAAAACCGTCCATGCTGTTCTGCCATCTTGGCTCCCTCTCAGAGTGATTTATATACTGAAGGCATACTATGTGACAAGCATCTTGCTAAATACTATTACATAAATTGTTTTATGATTATAATATCATAATCACTATTTTATTGATGTGGATTCTGTGGCTTAGGCTTTCTTTTTTCTTCAAAGGATGAGGGAGGAAGAGAAAGAATTCTAAGCAGACTCCATACTCAGCACAGAGCCCGAAGTGGGGCTTGATCCCATGACCCTAAGATCATGACTTGAGCCGAAGTCAAGAGTCAGACACTCAACTGACTAAGCCACTCAGATGCCTTGCTTAGGTTTTATATGTTATTTTTGTATCAGACCATCTCACTAAATACTTGGTTTTAAGACTTGTCCTGAAATTTTTCTATTAATTCTAACAGCTTTCCTAGTGATTGTCCTGCCTCAGATTTTTCTGGCTATTCAGATTATCAGAAAATAATCTGCAAGTAAGAGAGAGAGTTTTGCCTCTTCTTTTCTTTTCTTTTTTTATGTTTATTTATTTTTGAGAGAGAGAGAGAGAGCAGGGGAGGGGCAGAGAGAGAGGGAGACAGAGGATCCAAAGCAGACTCCATACAGACAGCAGAGAGCCCAATATGGGGCTTGAACCCATGAACTGTGAGATCACGACCTGAGCCGAATGCTGAGCCGCCTGAGCAGCCCAGGTACCCCTTGTTTTTGTTCTTAGAGCGCAAAAGCGGGGGGAGAGAGAAAGAATGTTAAGCAGGCTCCATGTTCAGCATGGTGCCTGATGTGGGGCTCAATCCCATGACCCTGGGATCATGACCTGAGCCAAAATAAGAGTTGGTCGCTCAACCAACATCCATTTATTTATTTATTTTTAAACATTTTTTTATTTTTTTTTATTTTTGAGAGAGACCAAGTGTGAGCGGGGCAGGGGCAGAGTGAGAGGGAGACACAGAATCTGAAGCAGACTCCAGGCTCTGAGCTGTCAGCACAGAGCCTGTCGCGGAGCTCGAACTTACGAGCTGTGAGATCGTGACCTGAGCCGAAGTCGATGCCTAACCGACTGAGCCACCCAGGCGCCCCTCTTCTTTACTTTTTAAAAATGTTTATTTATTTTTCAGAGAGAGAGTGTGAGCAGGGGAGGGGCAGAGAAGGAATGGGACAGAGGATCCAAAGATAGAGGTTCTGCACTGACAGCAGTGAGCCTGATATGGGGCTTGAACTCACGGAACCGTGAGATCATGACCTGAGCCAAAGTCAGTTGCTCAACCAACTGAGCCACCCAGGTGCCCCCTTTTTAGACTTTTAAATTGTAGCTAGTCTGGAGAGCATGGTTTTGATTTGGATTTCCATGATGACTACTGTGGTTAAGGATGTTTTTGGAAAAACATGTTTATTGGAAAGGATGTTTATTGGAAAATTGTGTTTCTTTATGGTATGTCTGTTCAAGTCTCTTGCTGATGTTTCTACTGGGATTTCTTTCTCTAATCATTTGAATGAGTTCTTTATATATTTTAAATACAGATCCTTTGTTATATGTATTTCAACTATTATCTCCACTCTGACTTGCATTTTACCTATCTGAGGACACCTTTTGATAAATAGACGTTCTTACATTTAATGCTGTCTAATTTATCAACAGTTAATGCTTTTCATTTTGTGATTTTGAAATCTTTCCTTACCCTCATGAAATGCAGATATTCTCTTATGTTACCTTCTAAAAGCTTTGTAGTTTTGTCTGAAATTGATTTGTTGTGTATGATGTGTAGTAGGAGGCAAGTTATAGCTGCACGTATATCTATTTGTGTCAATCGCATTTATTGCAAAGACCATCCATTCTCCACTTCTCTACAGTCATAAATCAACTTTTCTAGGTATTCTACCTAATTTTGTTAGTCTATTTGCCTGTTTTGGTGTCAGTCCCATGGAGTCTTAATTACCGTAGCTTTAGCTGAAGTCATAATATCTCACAGAGCAAGTCTGCTTATTTTGTTCCTTTTCTTCAAGGATGTGTTGTTGGCTATTCCTGGCCCCATGCAATTCCACACACATTTTGGCATCAGCTTGTCAAATTAATTACATGCACATGCATTTACATGCACACACTTTTGGAATTTGGATTTGGAGCCCATTAACTACAAATTAATTTGGGAGAAATGCTATTTTCAGAAAACTAAGTACATTTACATATCCCTCCATTTTTTCTAGGTCTTTTAAAACTTCTCTCAATAGTGTCTTACTCTTTCTGTGTAAGGGTCTTACACAATTTTTGTCAGATTTATTCCTAGATATTTGAAATTCAACTGCAAATTATATCTTAAAAAATCCCACCTTATAATTTTTTGCTGGTATAGAAATATGATTAGTTTTTGTGTATTGCCCTATTTTCAGCAACTCTGCTAATTCTTTTTTTCTACAGCATTTTAGAGGCATTTGGTAGCACCCTTTATTTTTTTAATTTTTAAAAAAATGTTTATTTATTTATTATGTTGAGAGAGAGATTGAGAAAGAATCCCAAGCAGGCTCCACGCTGTAAGTGCAGAGCCCAATGAGGAGCTTGAACTCACAGACTGTGAGATTATGTCCTGAGCTGAAATGAAGAGTTGGACATTTAACTGACTGAGCCACCCACGCACCCCTACAACTTTGCTCATTCTAATAATTTTTAGACGTTTATTTCCTCGTGTGGTTTGTAAACAATGATGTAATATCACATAGTGGTATTATCTGTGAATACTAACAGTTCTATTTCCTCCTTACCAATTCTTATAGTTTACATCTATTTTTCTTATCTTATTGCACTAGCTAAGACAACTAGAACAATGTGAAGAGAATTGGTAATTGTAAGCATTTTTGTCATATCTCTGATCTTAGGGAGGTTACATCTAATATTTTGCCATGAAGTTTAATGTTTTTGATGGGTTTTTAGGGGCTACCCTTTGGCTTGAGGAAGTTTCCTTTAACCCATATTTGCTAAGAGGTTTTGTTTGTTTGTTTTTGTTTTTTCCTATCCATGGGAAATGGATTGCTAATATATCAATGATCTTTATATCTCTTTTCATAGGTGAGATTGATCCATAGCTTTTCTTTATTCAACTTCTTTCTGGCTTTGGTAGAAAAGTAGACTGGCCACCTAAAATGAAATTTGAGAGCATTCCCTTTAAAAACATTTTTGGAATACTTTGCATAAAGTTGGGATCATATGTCACTTGAACATTTGACAGAAGTTAGCCTTAAAATCTTCAGGGCCTTTTTTTTTCCCCAGGGGAACATAAGTTGTTATGAACTATTCATTCTATGTATTTAAAGGTTATAGATCAACGTAGGTTTTTAAAATTCTTTTAATTCAGTTTTGGTAAATTATATTCTTATGAAATTGCCTGTTTCATCCAAATTATATTTTTATATAAATTCATTCTTTTGATCAATTATCTATTTTCAAATTTATTGGTATAAAGTTATTCATAGCATTCTCTTTGATTAAGAAAAACTTCTATCATATCTATAGTTATTACCCTTTTAAAAGTTCTATTATTTTTTTTCCTCCTCACTGTAATACAGTTTACATAGCACTGGAATTATCTGTTTCCTGAAGGTTTGGTAGAATTATGTGAAAACATCAGGGTCAGGTGCTCTTCTTTTTTTTAAGTTAATTTATTTGAGAGTGAGAGAGATGTGAGGGGTGGGCAGAGAGAGAGAATCCCAAGCAGGCTCCGTACTGTTAGTGCAGAGCCTGATGTGGGTCTTGAACTCACGAACTGTGAGGTCATGACCTGAGCTGAAACCAAGAGTGGGACGCTTTAACCAACTGAGCCACCCAGGCACCCCAGAGTTTGGTGCTCTTTGAGGGAGGGTTGGCCTTTTTACATCTTTATTTATCTTCATTATTGTGATTGTTCTGTTTAAACTTTCCTGTCTATTCTAAGGCCAGTTTTGTTAATATTCATTTTCTCAGAAAATAATCTATTATATTCAAGTATCATATTTACTTTCATATCACTGGGAAAAATAGTCTAGGTATGATTCTCTTAGTTATTCCATACTAGTGATATCCCCATTTTCATCTTTTATGTTATGCATTTGTGCTTCCTCCTATTTTTTATTGAATAGGTTAGCTAATAACTTATATTTGTTATTTTATTTTATTTTTAAATATTATTTATTTATGTATTTATTTATTTATTTTGAGAGAGAGAAAGTGTGTGTGTATGAGCAGAAGAGCTGCAGAGAGAGAGAGAGAGAGAGGGAGAGAGAGAGAGAGAATCCCAAGTATACTCCACACTGTCAATGCAGAGCCTGGTGTGGAGCTTGATCTCATGAGCCATGAGATTATGACCTGAGCTGAAATCATGAGTCGGACACTTAACTGGCTAAGCCACCCAGGTGCCCTTATATTTGTGATTTTAAAAAGCTCTTGTGTGTATTAATTTGTATTATTTTCTAATTAATATATTCTCAATATCTTTAGTAAATCCTTCCTTCTGTTTTCCTTACATTTATTCTATTATTTTTATTCCTAATGTTTTAAGTTGGATGCCATCTTATGGTCGCAAAATGGTTACTGGAACTCTAGCCATCTCATCTGAGTTGTAGACAGTAAGGGACAGAGCAAGAGACAAAGGGGGAGTCCTTTCCATCTTTCCATCTGAGTCACCCCCCTTTAAGGAGCTTTTCTAGATGCTTTACCCAAAAACGTGGTTTAAATTTCATTGGTCATGATTATCTTCAAAAGTGGCTGGGAAAAGTGGGGTTTTAGCTGGGCACATTGACATTTAAATAGTATAGGGATCTGTTACTAATGAAGAAGGGGATAATAGATATGAGTGGGTAATCTGCTTCAGAGTTTTAAATCTGAAGTTCAGTAACTCTACTAAGCCTTTATCTCGGTATGGACTATACAGTGTTACTTCCTTTACTGGGACACAATATTTTTTTTCTCAAATCACTTTCCTCTTGACTTACAGGTTATTTTTGTCCAGGGATTTGGTTCTATCTTAAAATGTTTTACATTAAGAATTGGTCACAATTATTATGGTCTTACACTGTTGGTGTTTGTTTAGATTTACCATATGTTTACAATATTATTTGCTCACTATTCCTTTTTTCCATGTAGGCTTTCACTTTTTATATCTTCCCTTCAGAAGATCCCTCAGTGAGGTTCTGTTCATTGGAAAGCCTGTCAGTTTTGTTGCATAGAAATATTTTTTTTTCACCCTTATTATTGAAAGATAGTTTTGCTGGTTCTAGAACTCTAGGCTGACTGTTACTTTCTCGAAGCACTTTGCAGGTGTTACTCCAGTGTGTTGTGGTCTTATTGTTGCCATTGAGAAGTCAGCTGTCAATTTACTTACCAATTCTTTGTAGGTGATCTTTCTTTTCTGGCTGCTTTTCACATGTTCGGTTTTTGGGTTCAGCAGTTTGACCACGATGTGTCCAGGAGTGTACTTCTTTTTACTTAGCCAGCTTGGGATTTCAACACTTACTTTATCTCTTGTGTTGTGTGTTTCATCAATTCAGGACATTTTTCAGTTATTTTTTCTCCAAGTATTGCCTTTCTCCCATCCTGTTCTTTCCTGCTATCCCAAATTAGTTTTATACTGGATATTCTCCCTTTATCCTACACGGCTGTTAAGTTCTTTTTCATATTTTTTATCTTTTGTCATCTTTTAGCTCTTCCCTTCAGTTTGCTGATTATCTTTTCCAATCAGTCTAACCTCCTATTAAATCTATTACTTGTGTTTCTAATTTCATTTATGGTTTTCACTTCTAAAGTTCTCGTTAGTTATTTTTAAAATCAGACTAGCAGGGCACCTGGGTGACTCAGTCAGATGAGTGTCTGACTTCAGCTCAGGTCATGATCTCACGGTTTGTGAGTTTGAGGACCATGTCGGGTTCTCTGCTGTCAGTATAGAGCCTGCTTTGGATCCTCTGTCTCCCTCTCTCTGCTCCTCCCCGATTGCATGTGCTCTGTCTTTCTCAAAAATAAATACACATTTAAAAAAATCAGACTAGCAAATTTTTTATATTCTCTTTTCTTTGGTCACGGTTTCAATTGCTCTGGGCTTTTCAGTTTCCATTTATTTATTTATTTATTTATTTATTTATTTATTTATTTAATGTTTATTTATTTATTTATAGAGAGAGTTAGAGAGCAAGTGGGAGAGGGGCAGAGAAAGGGAGACAGCGAATCCCAAGCAAGCTCTGCACTAATAGTGGGGCTTGAACTCATGATCTGTGAGATCATGACCTGAGCTGAAACCAAGAGTCAGATGCTTAATTGACTGAACCACCCAGGCACCCCATCAGTTTCCTTATTTTTAAAATGGGGTCTGGGCTCCATGTTCTTTAAGGACACTTGCAATCCATAAACACTCCCTGCCTTCCTCTTGGGGTGGAGTGTGGCATGCTGGTGTTGGTGGGCTGTTAGGTCAGAGCTCTCCTGTTGAATTGTCCTCCTCTACTGGGTATCTCAGGAAGCCAGGTTTGGTCTAGAAGTCCTAGTCTGGTGCCACCACCCATTGGGGAGCCAGCATTTCCACTGCACTGGTTGAGCCTGAAAAGCTTCAGTCCCAGCTGCTTGCTGGGTGCAGAACAGCCTTGGGGGCAGTGGCTCACTCTCACTTCTCCACTTCCGTGCCCACAGGGTGCCAACATGGGACCATTTCCAATGAAAGCAATTTCCCAATCTTCCTAGTTACACAGCTGAGAGTGCTTCCTGAAGTCAATTTGCACCTCCTTGCAGTATCACTGGAGAGCTTGATTCCTTCTCTAGCCTTGGAGAGATGGGCAGGGGGCATACCCCTTGTGTTGAATAGAAACCCTTCAGACAGCCAGAGGCTCAAAAGAAGAAGAAGCAGAATTCTGGTTCTTTTGAGTTAAGTGGTTTTAAAGACAACACTAGGTCTGACTCTGGCTTGTACTGGCCATTTAATTTACATGTTACACTAAAAAGTTAAATTTGTGTAGACATGCAGGGCACCAAGCAGACACGTCTGTTTATGTAATTTAGAACAAGACAACTTTTCTAGTTCTAATTCCTTTATTTGTAAATGGAGATGATGGTAGCGTCTACTTCATAGAGTTTTTTTGTGTGTGGGGATTTGGTTAAAAAATGAATGTATGGTTCTAGCTCTACACCTGCAAAGGGAGACTGAGTAATGAAAGCTCTTCTTATTATCATCTAGCCTGAGCTCTTCCGCCTGTATGCTGGGTCAGTCTCACTCTTGAGGCCTAAATTCCTTGTCTGTCAAGCAGGAAGACTAACAGTGATGAATACAGAATGGCTTGGAAAAGGAGGATGTAGAGGGGCTGAGTTGTAGCTCCTGGCAGGGTCCACTTTCTCTTCTTCCTCCACCCCTTCTGCTTCACCCTTTTTTCTTGGGGCCAGTTAGTGGGTTCTTGGCACACAAGGGCCCAGCTCCAAGTTCCAGCCCTTCTTCTTCATCTGGAGCTCTGGCATCTGACCCTTGATGTCCTCACTAGATTCTAAGAAGATGCCTGGGGGCAGGAAGAGAAGA
Organism: Puma concolor; assembly: GCF_028749965.1. Classification (NCBI taxonomy): domain Eukaryota; kingdom Metazoa; phylum Chordata; class Mammalia; order Carnivora; family Felidae; genus Puma; species Puma concolor. The sequence goes on from NC_141674.1 coordinate 33,735,165, forward strand.
TGTTGTGCCCAGGGACTCCAAGTGAGGAGGGTTTGTTCAAGATGCTCCATGCTCCCAAGTGAGCTTTAGCCTGAAAGTATCCAAAGTTAATCCTCCAAAGGGTGGTGTCTTTTGGGAAGGCAGGGGGCATGTTTTTACCTCTTAATAGTTATTGCAGTCATTCTCAACTGCTCTTTCTGTTAAGGCTTGTTACATATACTGTTACATGTGCTCCCACTTCTGTGAGTGTTCTCAGATTTTGATAAATAAGATGAAAAAGACTCTTCACCGGAATTTGTAGCAGAGACCTGTAGAGAGGCTGTTGGTTTTATGAGCTGTAGCATCACTCTTTTTTCCCTTTTCAAGAAAGCATGTAGGAAAGAAGATAAGGAGTGTAACATTCTAGGGACAACATGTCACTCAGAGAGGGGGTTCTTCCCACGCTCATCTCGGCCTTTGTGGAGCTCCTGCTCCTTTGCCTGCCTCGGCATCTGTTGGTGTGGATTTTGCTCCATCTCCTTCAGCTAGTCATTCCTCTCTCCAGTTAGACCAGCAGCATTGTGCTGTGGAAGGAGCTAGACTTCAGAGTCAGACAGCCCTGGCTGCAAATACTCCCCACACCAGCCACTGTCAAACTTTCAGCAAATCCCTCAGCCCTGCTGAACCTTGGTGTCCTCATCTTTAAACTGGCAATAACTTCTCTCTCAGAGCATTAGGATGCAAGGACCTACTGCATGCATTCTGTACATAAAATCTCTAGGTGCCTTTTATGCATAATCTCTAATTCCTTCACCCATGATGTAGTGTCCAGCCAAGGCTTAGAGGGTTCAATGGCTAATGTAGTAGATAGAAGTGGTCTGTGCTCCATCATCCCTTTGAACCTCGTCTTGACTTCAGCCTTATGGCTGCCAGCATCAACACCTGCTTCCTATGCTTGGGGAGCCCAGCATAATAAAGTTTGTTGGAAGGCAGTGCCTCAACTCCCACCTCAGAAGCCAGAATGTTGTTGGTTATTTGCTTTCCCTGACACACAGCCAGGGAGTGGGCACTGACCTAGACTCACCCAATTGGATGCTTCCTTCTGGAAATTTGAATCTGGGGGAAATGACACAAAGAAGCAGGGGGCAGTTGAGTTTTGGCAGCCACCATCCTGTGGCTGGTCACGACAGTCCCAGCAGCCACACCCAGTGTTCAGTGGCCACAGAGCTGGCTATCAGACTGCTCCCATGGCAGGAGCTTGGCTGTGGCTCAGGCCACCCAGTCTCCTTTGGCATCTGCCCACTTCCCTTCCTGTCAATTTTTAAAAATGTTTATTTATTTATTTTGAGAGAGAAAGAGAGCATGCATGTGCATGTGAGCAGGGGAGGAGCAGAGAGAGAGAGACAGAGAATCCCAAGCAGACTCCGCTCTGTCAGCACAGAGCCTGACTAGGGGCTTAAACCCGTGAACCATGGGATCATGACCTGAGCATAAGTCAAGAGTTGGACACTTGACCCACTGAGCTACCCAGGTGCCCTAGCCTTCTTATCAATTTTGTGAGCTTCTTGATACTTCTCTTCGAGTTCCTCTCCAACTTAAGTCACTCAGACTTGATTTCTGTTGTTTGTAATCAAGAACTCCATGTGGAAGCTGTGTGTCCCCAATGACAGTCCTCTGGTATCTCTGAACCTTTTCATTTTCTGCCTTATACTCCCATCCAAATGCTGGGAGTCATTCGCCTCTGCTCTGTGCCAGTCTCAACCTATCAATATTGACTAGAGATGCTAAGGGGCACTTACCTGGCACCCGTGAGCTTCCCACAGACATCTCCTCTTTCCAAACCAATGCTGTGACTGGACCAACCCTTGTGGTTCTTATGATTATAAGACACATTTCAGCAACCACCATCAGGAAACTTTGACAAAATATAGATTTATTACTTACAAGACCTGGAAATAACACAACACACCTGCGCCTGGGGTTCTGCTTTTATTGGGGTCGAGGGTGGGGACCAAAGGTTTCATAGGCACACTCTTTGTTGGTGAATTTATTTTTTTTTAATGTTTATTTATTTATTTTGGAGAGAGAGAGAGAGAGAGAGAGAGAGAGCACAAGTGGTGAAGTGGTAGAGAGAGAGAGAGCGAGAGGGAGACACAGAATCCAAAGCAGGCTCCAGGCTCCAAGCCATCAGCACAGAGCCCCATGAGGGGCTTGAACCCATGAACCTTGAGATCATGACCTGAGCTGAAGTCAGACGCTCAACCGACTAAGTCACCCCGGTGCCCCATGGTGAATTTAAAACACAAGAGCAGGAATTTTAAAGCTCAGGGAGATAACAGACAAGTGGCTACAATGGTTAGTTATCAAGCTCAGCCAAGATCTCTAAAAAAAAGGAGGTGATCTGGCTCTTTATCTAGTGTGGTTGGCGATGTGTTTGTTCGAGATAGTCCTCTCTGAAGTGGATGTCTCAGCAATCAAAGCGTTAGTCAGGGACTTGCGTTACAAAAAAGAAAAATAAAACTGTCAGGGCTTATACCATAGATTCCAGGCAATTTTTATATCTCATGGGCAGAGGCTGTTATTTCTGGTATATCTGCTGCCCCATTTTTGCCTGTGCTCCTTCTTGACTATCTTCAGGATCCTGGTCTTCCACCAACGGGATTCATGACGAGCTCTTCCCCAGGGCCCTTGCTATCCCTAGGTCCTGCCTTCTGCTCTTTTCTGTCTACACTTCATTGGGTCGGGATTCCTCCCCTCATCTGAGAGTCTCAAGGAAGGCATGACCTTTGTCAAGAGATTAAGGGAGTTAACAAATACAAATTGTCCCGGAGGGTTTGGAAAGTGACTTCTCCTTTGACAGAGCCAAGTGCTAGGGACTGACTAGTTTACTCTGCTTCTGGCTCTTCATGTGTTTTGTGGCTGTTTCTGGTGAACCATCTCACCCTGGGAAGCCCTAAGGTAGCTGATTGAAGCCAGCTCTGGTGTGGCTCAGCAGTACCCTTAGACCAACACTGGGGTCTGGAGGAGTTGCTGTTCATAGTGTACATCTGTCATTTTTATCTGCCCCAAATACTCTTTTTAAGAGATGGTCCTTTTGGGGTACCTGGGTAGCTCAATGGGTTAAGTGACGGACTTCAGCTCAGGTCATGGCCTCACGGTTCATGGTTTCAAGCCCTGCATCTGGCTCTCTGCTCTCAACGCAGAGCCCACTTCAGATCCTCTGTCTCTGTCTCTCTCTCTCTGCTCCTCCCCTGCTTGAATTCTCTCTCAAAATAAATAAACATTTGAGGAAAAAAACCACTTTCTTAAAAAAAAAAAAAAAGAGATAGCCCCTTGTCCCCTTCCACTGGTGGCTGGGGCTGCTGGTCACAAGACCTACTTTCTATGCTGAGGAGTGGGCCCCTCATCCAGCAGGTGGACGGGTAGTGTGAAGATATTTCTGTGTAAGTGATGAATCATGGGAATCTGCTCCCGAAGTCAAGAGCACACTGTCTACACTGTATGTTAGCTAACTTGACCATAAATTATATTTTAAAAAATGCACTGGGAGAGAACAGCCCTTTCTTTTCCCTTGGATGGCAACGTATAAAGATATAACCTTGGAGTTGCCTCTGACTGCATTGCTTGCCAGAAGAAAGAAGGAATTAGGGGCACCTAGGTGGCTCAGTTGGTTTAAGCATCTGACTCTTGGATTTGGCTCAGGTCTGATCTCGAAGTTTCGTGAGTTTGAGCCCTGCATCGGGCTCTGCCCTGGCAGCACGGACCCTGCTTGGAATTCTCTCTCTCCCCTTCTCTCTGCCCCTCCTCTGCTCACACTGTCTATGTCTCTCTCAAAATAAGTAAATAAGCTTTAAAAAAAAAAAAAAAGAAGAAGAAAGAAGGAAGCTGTATTAGATTCTTTGGGCTGCCATAACAAATTAGTACACAATTAGATGGCTTAAAACAGCATAAATGTATTTTCTCGCAGTACTCACAGAAGTTCAAAATCAAAGTGACAGCAGGGCTGGTTCCTTCTGAGGCTTCTGAGGAAGAGTCTATGCTTGTCTCCTGGCTTTTAGGAGTGTCTGGCGATCTTTAGGAATCCTTGCTTCTAGATGCATTACTCCAACCTGCCTCCATCCTCACGTGGCTGTCTTCCTTCTGTGATGGTCTCTGTTCACATTTCCCTCTTCTTATGAGTACACCAGTTATTGGATTAGGGTATACTCTTATTCAGTATGACCTCATCTTTTTTTTTAATGTTTATTTATTTTTGAGAGACAGAGAGAGAGATAGTGCAAGCAGGGGAGGGGCAGAGAGGGAGACACAGAATCTGAAGCAGGCTCCAGGCTCTGAGCTGACAGCACAGAGCCTGACCTGGGGCTTGAACTCACAAACCATGAAGTCATGACCTAACCCAAAGTCAGATGCTTAACCCACTGAGCCACCCAGGCACCCCACGTATGGCCTCATCTTGACTTGATTACATCTGCTAAGACCCTATTTCCAAATAAGGTCATATTCACAGGTTGGGGGGTGGATGTGAATTTTGGGGGGCATTATTTAACTCAATACAGAAGCTAAGTTAGGAAAACAGGGTCAAGAGGTAGAAAGAGAGAGAACCTTAATGAAAAATTATCAATTCCTAAGCCCAACTGATCTGGGTGAAGTGTACTTCACCTGAGACTTTAAAGATATGTAAGCTAAAACATTTCCTTTCCCTTAAACTAGTTAGTGTTTGGTTTCTAGCACTTGGAACTGAAAAAGTCCTGACTAATATAGGGGTGAATGAAAAACCAGAATAAAGCAAGCTGGGATTTTAACAATAGACTAGAATGCAGTAAGAAAATGTGTTTCCTCTCTCTATTCCCTTCCTTCCAAGCAATATGCCATCTCTAGACACAACACTCCCTATAGTACTTCATCACAATGGTCTTCAGAGTCCTCCAAGGTCACCCTGGTACGAATGTTCTCCAGGGAAAGAGCTACCACGTTATTTACTTCTTCCCTTTGCCTGATCGGGCCCAAATAACCAAGAATTTGGGATAAAAAATGACCTAATCATTGGAGGTATGGGAACACAGGTAGGGGTTTTGATTCAATTGAATGATGCTGCTCATTCTTTTTTTTTTTTTTAAGTTTATTTATTTATTTTGAGAGAGAGAGAGTGAGTATGCATGGGGAAGGGTCAGAGAGACAGAGACAGAGAGAGAAAGAAAGAGAGAATCCCAAGCAAGCTCTGCACCGTCAGCACAGAGCCTGATTTCAGGCTCCAACTCATGAACCATGAGATCATGATCTGAGCTAAAATTGGACACTTAACCGACTGAGCCACCCAGGCACCCCTGCTGTTCATTCTTTGTATCTGGCACTCAGCATAGTGCCTGGCATATGGTAGATGAGAAATAAATATTTAATCAGAGAGTGAGGGAAATAACGTATATTTAAGTGTCTATGGGAAATCAACTGAGGCATACACAATATAATCCCAGCTGTTGGGGGCTCTCAGTGTAGTTGGACAGATAATATGCCCTCACAAAGTCATTACATCATAGCATAAGAAGATCCATTGTCCAAATATTTGGGACTCTAGGGAGGAAGAAGATCCATTGTCCAAATATTTGGGACTCTAGGGAGGAAGAAGATCCATTGTCCAAATATTTGGGACTCTAGGGGTTGAAAAGAGAGAGAAAGATCCCTAGGCTTTGGGTACGGCAGTTAAGGGAGGATTCAGGGAGAGGGAATAAGTTATTTGGGTCTGGAAGGACAGGGCAGGTGTTAGAGAAGAGCAGAGTGAGTATGGAGAACAAGCTTGGTGTCCTCCCAGAGGGGTGTATAGGCTGACAGGCAGAGGTGGGGAGAGGGTCTGGTTGGTGATGGGGAGGTAAGGGTGGAGTGGAAAAGTCTGTGGGCCAGGAGGTGTCTCTAGGAAGCCAAGATCCTGCTCTTACAGGCTCAGAAAGAACTGAGAAGAGCCCTTATCTCTTCCATCCATGTAGACTCCGTGTTGGGCCAGGATGTAAGCTCCCTCCTCGCCCTGCGGAGGCACACAATGATGGGGTTTGTGTGCATTGTGAAGTGTGTGTGACTAATCTGTGGTTTAATATTGCTGTGGTTCAGGGTTTGTCTGTTCCTTTAGAAGCTTCTAGTTGTATATGACAGAAATTAAGGCATTGTTGGAACCTTTCTCTTTCGCTTTTTATTATTATGCAGCAGGAGACAGTTTCCTCACAGCTAAGGGCAGATTCTAGCACTCACCATCCTTGATTTACTCCTTACCCTCCATCTACTCTGATTCTTTGCTTCTCTCCTCAAGGCCTGGCAGGGGAGAGAAGGGGGTGATTCTTTGTGGACTGGCCAGCTGGATTCTTTGGCGCTTTTGGATTCTTGCTTGTGGGCCAGGGGACTAATGGTGACCTCTCTCTTGGGTCTCTGCCTCCAACTCCCACCTCCCAGCCCCTTTCCTGCCAGATTTCCTCAGGGATTTCTTTCAGGGTGAGAAATGATTCTGGGTATGAGTGAAGGTCTTCTGCCTCGCGGTGGCCTCCTCGTCCACGGCAGCCTGGATATTCCTGGCTGCCCGCAGGCCGGACTTGATAGCAGTGTCTATCCAGGCATGGGGCATGGAGGTGTGCTCGCCTGCAAAGTGGATGCGGCCTTCAGGCTGGAAGAGCTGCAGCGAATAGTCCGTAAACTGGTAGGGTGTGAACTCAGCGAAGGCGCCCATGGTGAGGGGGTCCAGAGACCAGCGCTTGAGCACAGAGGAGGGGCACATGCGCCGCAATTCATCCTTGGGTATCTGGTGCACGGCCGCCAGGTCCTCCAGGACCACATCCTCCACCTGCTCGTGCGTCATGGATATGAAGAACAGGGAGTCATCGTCCACGGTGTAGGAGGCCAGCAGGACACCCTTGCCGCTGGGGAGGCTGTGGCTGGGGTAGTAGATGAAGCGCGAGGGCCGGTCGGTGACGGACACCCCACCCCGGATGCCCTCCCGCTCCCAGAAGGGCTCCTTACAGGCCAGAACCACCTTGGTGGCACTGGTGTAATGCACCACACGGAGTGCTTCCACCTTGTCTGGAGAGAGCGGTGGCTTAAAGGTAATGAGGCGCGTGGCCTTGGCTGAGGCCGAGATAATGACGAAGTCCGCAGTGAGGTTGTGCTTCGCGGAGCTGGGCTCACCTGCCCGGTAGGAAACCTGGACCTCAGGCCCGTCCCTCACCACTGCCTCCACCTTGGAGCCCAAGTGGATGGTGCCAGGCTTCAGGCTGGTGCTGAGGGCCCTGGGGAGCTGGTCGAAGCCACCGGTGATCTCAGAAAAGCTGCAGGGGTGAGCGGAGGGCAGGGGTGAGTGTGTGGGCACCAGGCCCCCTTGCTGGGTTTCCGGCAGCCCTCCTGGTCTGAAAAGCAAGGAAACTGGCTTCCTGCAGCCTGTGCTGGATGCTTCCTTCCATGTCCTTAACTAGTCTCTGTGAGGGAGGGATGATTGTTTAATTATACTTTGGAAAACCGAATCCTGTTGAAGAGGGACTGTCCCAGGATGACATACCCCGTCTAGACCCATAGCCTGTGGATTCAGTTACCATGCAGTCCTGTGTCCCAGAAGGAGTCCCAGAAACGTGGTTTTGGATTCTGGCTCCAGCCCTCACCCCACTTAAGTGAATTTGGATGAGTCATCGAACCCCTCTGAGCCTAAGCATCCTCTCCAGTAAAATGGCTCTGAATAATAGTATCGACCTTCTAGGTGATGAAAAGTGACAATTTTTGGAAAGTGCAGATAATTGTGTCTGGCACATAGTGACCTACTCAATAATCATAGTTCTGTTTCTCTGCTCTGGGGGTTGGAGGAGGGGCAGATTCCAGCCCTGGTCCCAATTGGCCTTACTCGTCCTTTTTGGAAAAGATGAAGTCTGTCCGCAGGGACTCTAGGAGGGACTTGTAGTATCCAGAATCCTCATTCATCACAGTCCCGATCATCTTTATCGCTCCTTGGCTCAGCGCCCCTTCTTTCAGCAAGTAAGCCTGTGGGAGGTAGGAGTGCCAGATGGAGGGCCCAGCATGTAGGAATGGGCTTCAGCAGGGGCCTAGGGCAGGCAGGGGGTGGGACTGGACTCCAGGGAGGTGATGTCTTTGGCAGTGGGAAGAGAGAGTCCTGGTCAGCAGAGAACAACCCTGGTGGGCTAGGCTGAGCACAGACCTCCTCTACCCCTATCCTTTGACTCACATACCTTGGTGGAGTAGGAATCATAAAAGGACACCAGGTGGCTGCAGTTGAAATTTTTCAGATTTTGTTTGAGCTGCAGAAGGGGAGGGAGGGGAAGAAGTTTAGATGTAAGTCCTAGAGCAGTGGCAGGACCCCTGGGTTCTATGGGTGTCCCTTTGAAGAGGGTGGGGGCAAGGAGGTGGGGGATAGAAAGACCAGGGGAAGTGTGTTTCCAAGAGCTCCTAAATGCTCCTCTTTCCTCCCAAATCTCCCCTTCATTTAAAGACCTTTGGAGACTAATATTTAAGGGGAAGACATTCACTGCAATCCAAGAGAATTGATTCATTACTGAGTATTGGGTTATCTGGTGATTCCCTTTCCTTCCACTGTCATCATCAAGCAGTGGGCCGTTGGATCACCAAGTACAGGAGAGTAGATGGGTCTGGGCATTAGGGCTGGGGTGACAACATTCTTAGGGGATATTAGAGGAGGGACCAATCACAAGAGTGCCAGATAGGAACCAGGCTAGCTGGGTCCATCCACAACTTTCCAGGTGATCTTGGGCCAGAACTTGTTTTTTTCCCAACCCTGGGAGGGGTGAGGCAGGAGGCACCTTGGTGATGGACTGGTTGAAGAGATTAGTAGCATCCTTGCCCTTCTCCATTGGTTTCATGGAGTAGCCTAGGAGCTCTGGGTTGTCCTTGACATCCCTGGTGCGATAACGTTGTCCGTTGATGAGGTACCAGGTGTTACCGTCATATTCTATGAACTTGTTTATCTTCAGGCCAAGCTTCTTGATGTAGGTATGAACTAGCCTGGAGCAGATACAGGTATAACATGGCACCCATCCCAGGACCTCATTCCTGCTGGCCTCACTGTAGAAGCCATTTCCAGGAAAACCAGTTTCTTCATGTGCCCAGAGAGGGCTGACTGTTTCTTCCTAACCCTGCTTCCTCTTGCTGTGGTATTAACTCTTTTTCTTCTGTTTTTTCTTCCCCCACAAGGAAGATCATGAGGAGGGAGTTCACCCATCACCCAATAAAGGCTCTTTAAGAAATCCCAGAGTACAAGACTTAAGGAGAGGCAAAGGCCTCTTGTTTCAGACAGTATTTGAAATCCCACCTTCCATTTCTAAGTAAGTTGAGGCCAAATCTAAAGACTCCTAGTTTAGGCTGGTTCATTTTGTTTTTGTTTTGGTGGTGTTTGGAGGGAAGTCTTGGGTTCAGTTTACACATAAGGCAAAAAAGAAGTCATATTTTTGGAGGTATGTCGACACCAGGTGAGGGATCTCTTTTGTCTTTAGAAGCCACAGAACCAGGGGCTGGGTTCTGCCCCAGGAGCCAGTTACAGTTTAGGGGTCGAGCATATGTTTTTGGGCCTGTTGCCTCCTTGATTTTGAGGAGGAGCTCTGTCACTTTCTCCTGGGAGAATCTTGGGTGTGTCACTTAATACCTCTGAGCCCTGTTTCTTGATTTGTAACCAGCGTGGTGCCTGGTACATAGAGGTGCTCAAGAAATGGCAGCTAATATGATTATTAAATATTATTAGTTTGTAGCTTAATGGGGTATAATTGACACATACGAAGCTACCCATATTCAAAGTACACAATTTGATGAATTAATGCTAACTATTATTATTAGTTTGGGACCTACCATTTTCTGTGTGACCCTGGTCTCTGGGCCTCAGCCTTCCATGTCAAGTGGGAGACGGATGTTAGTCTTGACTCCACATGAGACAGTTGATGTGAGAGGCTCTGACCCTATGGCAGCAGCCCCCCCTACCCAACCCCTACCTAATTCCTCTTGCCTTCCTTTCACCCATCCCTTCCTTGGCACTTACCTGTGGGACTTTGGGATTCGCATGGGCCCCAATTCATAGTACCAGCCCTCCTCCTCATTCCTGTATGTGACAACTCGACCCCCGATGTGGTGGCTGGCTTCCAGGATGGTTACCTGGAGTCCAGAGAAGTTGTTGCCGGAGTCATGCTTTCCCTTCTCCCACCCTGTACACCCATCCCCATCCTGCCACAGGCTCTCGTCTGGAATTCCTAGCAGTAGGTCCCTGCATGTGCAGGATAACCACACGGTGGGTTGGGGGTGGTGGTGGAGGAAGTTCTTCCGGGAGGGTCCTGAGTAATGTAAGTGGGGCAGAAGTGCTCCGTGGTGGCGGGGGACCAAGTGCCTCTTGGCCTGTTCTTGTTAGCATAACCCTTCTCTGCTTTTGCTTCTGTGAGAACGCAGGTGTAACTAGGGTCAAATCTCAAGGGAGCCTGGGGTTTTGAAGAACCATAACTAAGGGCTAAGAGATCAGTGCATTATAAGCAGCCATCTAAGAGCTGACTGTAGCTTCTCCCTTTTTCCTTTTCCACCCAAGGAAGCAAACTGATTCCCCTCCTCAGACCCCAGGCAAAGGATTGAAGCCCCTTCAAGACCTGCTTACCTGGTGGCCAGCATCTTGTAGGGCCTTGGCAGCTGCCAGGCCTGACATGCCAGCTCCCACTATTACCACACGCTTGGGCAGCGGGGAGGCGTGGAGCCCCTTTTGCGCCGTGACAAGGATGGACTCATACTCGGGGTCCTGGAAGCACTTGACCAGGTCCTCAAAGTAGCCAAGGCAGCTGGGAGTAGCCAACAGCAGCCCCAGGATTAGGATTCCTGTGGTAGAGAGGGGAATTGGGGACTGCCTGTCTGGGGCCCGGGCTCTGCACCCTGCCCTACCCAGGATGAGCTTGGCTGTATGAACGTGTGCAGGTGGTGAGGTCAGGCAGCACCTGTCAGATGTGTGGTTGTAAACATGCATATCTGTGATTGTGTCTGTGTGGGGGCGATTGTGTTGTGTGGGGTGTGGACGTATGTGTGAACCGTGCTGGTGTCAGCTGTGTGGTTGTAAATACAAATGCATGTGTTCACGTGTATGCATGTGATTGGAAACCCATGAGTGTGTGCAGAGCCATCTATGAATGTGAATATGCCTGCTTCTGATGGTGGGTGGGTGTGTGAGCTTGTCTGTGATGGAAGTTGCAGTGATTGTAAGTTTGTGATCATTGCCCTGTATGACTGTGCATTGTCTGTGATTTCATAGGAGGGGGTGTGTCTGTGGGACAGTGTGGGCACCTGAGCAAATGTGTGGATGAATCTGTATGGGAGAGCGAAGTGGGTGGGTGTGGTCTGGGTCTGAAGAGTGAGGAAGGCATATATGCATGTGCTTGAGTTTGTGAGGGAAATGGTTGCTGGCATTCTTGTGTGTGATGCTGTGAGTGCGTCTGAGCGTGAGGCTGGGTGGCAGAGCCGGAGGGTGTCTGTGTTCTTTGCGAATGTGTGCTTTTGTGAGAGGATGGGTATGTGTGAAAGTGGGAGTGTGGGGGCGCCTGGGTGGCGCAGTCGGATAAGCGTCCGACTTCAGCGAGGTCACGATCTCGCGGTCCGTGAGTTCGAGCCCCGCGTCAGGCTCTGGGCTGATGGCTCAGAGCCTGGAGCCTGTTTCCGATTCTGTGTCTCCCTCTCTTTCTGCCCCTCCCCCGTTCATGCTCTGTCTCTCTCTGTCCCAAAAATAAATAAAAACGTTGAAAAAAAAATTAAAATAGCATTTATTTAAAAAAAAAAAAAAAGAAAGTGGGAGTGTGTGAGGCATGGTTCTCTTCGGGTGGAACTGTGACCAGTTTCTCAGCGATATTACCAGTGCCCCGTGGACCTTGGCAGTCCTACTGCTCCTCTCCAGCCTGACAGTAGTTTTTCAAATCCCTCCACGTTTTCTAATGTGCAGCCAAGATTGGAAACTGTAGTTAATATGTAACACACAATAAGTCCAGAGTGACGTGGTGGTTTTCGTCCCCCAAATTGACTGCTCTGATGCACAGAGAAATTCACCCAGGAGGGAGTCTCCAACGAGAGACTGTGTGGTTTCCTTGGTGTTACCTGATCTGAAGGGGACCGTCCAGGAGTGCTGATGCAATGTGCCCCCCTGCACTAGCCCTAGGATTTTTGGGTGGATGAGAATGCCCTTAGTCCAGTCTTTGTACATGCGGGATACCCGAGATGCATAGAAGGCAAGGGATCTTCAGGTGCCAACCCCTGTAGAGACTACACGCAGGGGTGACTTCTGCAGGGGTGACTTCTCCGAAAAGAAGAGGGAGTAACCAGTCACCATGGTAGAGAACCCCAAGCCTCACCACCTCTCCCCACCGTCCAAGCCTACCTCAACCCCCCGAATCCATTCTCACCCCTGACAAACTCTCCCTTCTCTGAGCTACCAGCATTCCTGTCTCAGTCCCCATGTCCTTCCCTCTGAATGGACCCAACCCCTAAACTCATTACCTGGACCTGGACCCATTCTCTTGACTCACTTTCAACACCTGGACCTATGCATAGCCCCCCACGTAGCCCTGACCCATCTCAGTTCCCATGTCTTTTCCTATTGCATGGCCCCATGCTCAGACTCCCTCTCTGACCCATCTCAACCCCATCCCTCCATCTCCTTTCCCTGTTTCAGAGTCCAACACTTTCTCACCCAGGTGCCTCTGTCTCAGACTTAGTGGAGGGGCCCCACTTACCCCTCATCTTGGCCTTGGCCTTACAGCTCATGCTGAGCCCGGGGCAGCTCTCTCTCTCTTTATGAGGAGCCAGCTCCACCCCAGCAGTTGCTGGCCTCTTCCCACCGGCCTGCCCCTAGGGCTGAGCCAAGCAGAAAAGCCCAGCCCTCATGGTGAAAAGACCGTGGTGACTCGGCCCCATCCCTGGCCTCATCTTCTGCCTCCTGGCCTTTCCTTCCTCCTGGCCCATCTCTCCTCCTAGGGAAATCCTCTTCTCCCAGCTCAGACCCCAGCACCTGGGTACTAGTTGGGAGAAGGGGCTGTGGGAGCCAGGTGAGCCATCCCCAACCTCCCAGGAATGGGTGAGGACTGGGGCTAAGTGTCTGGGCTGGTTTGGAAGGCCAGTGTCTGGGCTCCCAGCCCAGTCAAAGCTCCCAACTGCCTCCACTAGAGAATGTTTAGTTCCACTGCTGTCCCACCATGAGCTTTCTGCTCCACTGTGAGTTTGTCCAAGGTGGGGATTCTGGCCAGGAGCTCCCATGGAAGATGTGCCCTTCCTGCCCCTCTCAGGGGCTCCCCTGGCAGTCTGGGCAGATGTCTTTGGGTTGGCCCATTTGCAGTGGGGAGGGTTTTTTCCCCTCTTCCTCTGAGTCCTCTGGGGGCTTCCTTGGACACTCCTCTGGCACTGGAATTCCTTCTCCTGGGGAATCAGGCCAGCTGGCTGTGGTACCAAGGCTAGTTCTTTGTTCTCTGTGTATAGTGCAGGTGGAGATAGGCTGGCTGGCGAGACATGTGGACAGGAAGCAACATGGGCCTGGGAACGGGGGAAGCAACATGGGGCTAGGGAGACAGGGAGTCAGTGTCAGGGGCACAGGCCTCAGATTCTGGGAACCAGGGTGGCATAAGGGAAAGGGCACCAGCAATGGAATCCAACAGAACTGGGTGCAAATCTTGCTTTATTACATCATTGCTGTGTGGCTTAGGACATAAGGCTTATGATACTTCTCTGAACCTGGATTTCTTTACCTGTAAAATGGGCCAATAATACCTTCTTCATAGGGTGCTTCAGGATTAAATGAGATGATGTGTGTGAAGAGCCTGGCATAGTACCTTGCACTCTCTAGGTCTCTAAACTGGCTTCCTTTTTTCCTTTTGGAGATAGGGTTTGATTTGACACCAGATCACACACAATCATAGTATCTTTAAAATGGAAGTAATTCCTCCACTACATGGTTGCTGGATGAACCAAATAAAATAACACATGGGGGTTACAGTGTGAATGGCTAGGCTTTAAGCATAGATCAAGGGCTCTCTCTCTCTCTCCTGCCTCTTATTTTTTGAAAGAGCTTTGTTGAGATAAGATTCACATACCATACAACTCTTCCATTTAAAAAGAGAAATTCAATGATTTTTAGTGTCTTTTCAGAGTTGTCTATTATCACCATAATCAATTTTAAAACATTTTCATCATTCCAGAATGAAATACAGTACCCATGAACCATCCCTCCCCACTCTTCTCATTGTCCTAGCCCTAGGCACCCTAGACATTACATATATCCAGAACAGGTATCATACGATATGTAGCCTTTTGTGACTGGCTCCTTTTGCTTGCATAATGTACTCAAGATTCACCCATGTTGTCACATGTATCCGTACTCCATCCTTTTTATGGCTGAACAATTTTCCATTTATGACGGAATAGTATTTTATTTATATCGTATTCGTTTATCCATGTATAAGCTGATGGCCATTTGGGTTTTTCCCACTTTGGGGCTACTCTAAACATTCTTTTATAAGATTTTATGTGGACATAGATTTTCATTTCTCTTAAGTATATATTTTGGAAAGGAATTGCTGGGTTATATGTTAACTCTGTGTTTAACCTTTTGAGGAATTGCCAGACTGGTTTACAAAGCCTGCACCATTCTACTTTCCCACTAGCAACAAATGAGATCCCCAATTTCACCCCATCTTCAACAACACTTGTCACTATCTGTTTTTGATTGCAGCTGTCCTGGTGGGTGTGAAGTGGTATCTCATTGTGCTTTTGGTTTGTATTTCCCTGTTGACTAGAGATGTTAAACATCTTTTCATGAGCTTAATGAACATTTGTAGATATTCTTTGGAGAAATGTGCATTCAGATCATTTGCCTATTTTTACATTTGGTTATTTGTCTCTTTATTATTGACTTGTAAGAGTTTTTTATATATTGTAGATACAAGTCTCTTACCAGATATATATACACATATGTTTGTAAATATTTTCTCCCATTCTGAAGATTTTCACTTTCTTGATGATGTTTTTTTAAGCACGGAATTTTAAATTTTTGATGAGGTTCACATCATTTATTTTTTCCTTTAATTGCTGTGCTTTGAGTATCATATCTAAAATCCTATTGCCAAATCCAAGATTATGAAGATCTACCCCTATGTTTTTTCCCAGTGGTTTTATATTTTAAACTCTTCTATTTTGATCATTGGTCCATTTTGAGATAATTTTTATATATGGTGTGAGGTAGGCTTCCAACTTTATTCTTTTGCATGAGACTATCCAGTTGTCCCAGCACTATTTGTTGGAAAGACTATTCTCCCCATTGAATGATTTTGGCACTCTTGTGAAAAATCAGTTGACCATGTACATGTGGTTTTATTTCTGTACTGTCATACTGTCTTGATGACCGTTTTGTAGTAAGTTTTGAAATTGGGAAGTGTGTCTTCCTACCTTGTTTTCCTTTTTTTTTTTTAAGTTTATTATTTTGAGAGAGAGAGAGAGAGAGAGAGAGAGAGCGCATGCACATGCGGGCAGGGAAGGGGCAGAGAGAGGGAGAGGTAGGGAGAAAGAGAGAGAATCCCAAGCAGGCTCCACGGTGCCAGCACAGAGCCCGATGTGGTTCTCAAACCCACGAACCATGAGATAATGACCAGAGCTGAAATCAAAGAGTCGGACGCTTAACCAACTGAGCCACGCTGGTGCCCCCCTACCTTGTTTTTCTTTTTAAAAATTTGTTTGCTATTCCAAGTCCCTTGAATTTCCATATGAATTTTAGAATCAGCTTGTTAATTTCTACAAAGAAGTTGGCTGGGATTCTGGTAGGGATTGCATTGAATCCGTAGATCACTTTGAGAAATATTACCATTTTAACAATATTATCTTCTGGTCCATAAATGTAGGGTGTTTTCCCACTTATTTACATAGTCTTTAATTATTTCAACAATGTTTTGAAGTTCTTGGAGTATGATTTTTGTACTTTAAAAAATTTTTTTTAATGATTATTTATTTTTGAGAGAGACAGAGACAGAAAGCGAGTAGGTTAGAGGGAGAGAGAGAGGAAGACACAGAATCTGAAGCAGGCTCCAGGCTCTGAGCTGTCAGCACAGAGCCCGATGTGGGGCTCAAACTCACGAGCTGTGAGATCATGACCTGTGCTGAAGTCAGATGCTCAACTGACTGAGCCACCCAGGTGCCCCTGATTTTTGTACTTTTTAAAGAACTTTTTTCTTACTGAGATGAAGTTCATATAACATAAAATTAACTATTTTAAAGTGTACAATTCAGTGGCACATTTGCTATGTACTCATAGCACATTCACAGTATTGTGTAACTGCCACATTTATCAAGTTCCAAACATTTTCATCACCCCAAAGGAAAACCTTGTACCCATTAAGTAGCCACTCCCCATTCCTCCCTCCCTGCATTTTCTGATCACCAGCAATTTTCTTTCTTTGTGTAAGCTTTTATCTGTTCTGGATATTTCATATAAATGGAATAATTATGTAACTTTTTGTATTTGTCTTCTTTCACTTAACAATGTTTTGGAAGTTCACCCACATGTAGAACGTATTAGTACTTCATTACTTTTTATAGATGAACAATATTGTATGTATAAACCATATTTTATTGATCCATTCATTGTTGTACAGTTAGGTTGTTTCCACTATTTGGCTATTGTGAACAGTGCTGCAATGAACATTTGTTTACAAGTATTTGAGCATTTGTTTTCAATCATTTCTGTTATTCTGTTCATTTCCTGGGGCTGCCATCACAGATTAGCACAAGAGAAACTTACTCTCTCACAGTTGTAGAGACTACAAGTCCTCAGTCACATTGTTGTGTGGGCCATGCTCCTTGCAAAGGTTCCAGGGACGGATCCTTTCTTGCCTCTCCCAGCTTTTGGTGACCCCAGGTGTTCTTATGTTTGGGGCTGCCTAACTCTAATCTCTGCCTTCACGTGGTCTTCCTCTTTTGTGTCTGAGTGTCTCAAATCTCTTTCTGCCTTCTCTTATATGGACATCATTGGATTTAGGTCCCACCTTAAACCAGGATGATCTTGTCTCAAGATCTTTCATTTAGTTGTGTCTGAACAGACCATTTTCCCAAATATGGTCACATTCACAGGTTCCAGAGGTTAAAGCTTGAACATACCTTTTTTGGGACCACTATTCAGCCCATTGCAGTTCACCTTTTGGCCCCTCTAAATTCATGTCTGTCTCACATGCCAAACATATTTAGCCCCAAATCCCTCAGTCTCAATCCATTACAGTATCATCTTACTCCAAGATCTCATCTAAATATTGTCAGCCCAAACCTGATGATCTAAATCATCTAAATCAGGCACGGGGAAGACTCTGGGTATGATTCATCCGAGGACAAAATGCCTTTCCATCTGTGGTCATCGGAACCTGACAAACAAGTCATATGCTTTCAAAATGCAAAGGTGAACAGGCATAGAGTAAACATGCTATTGAAAAAAGAATGTGGAAGAAATAAAGATGTCACAGGAGCCCAGCAAGTTTGAAATCCAGCAGGGCAAATTCCATTAGGTTTCAAGGCTGGAGAACACCCTTCTATGGCTGGATGCTCTGCCCTGCTACCTCACCACTCCACGTGGGCCTGCAGCTCTGCCTTTGCTTCTGCTACAGCCTCAGCCTCTGCCCTTGGAGTCATTCTTTCCTGAAGGGTAGCACATGTTTGAAGACACAACAGGAGTTCAGCAGAGACAGAGAGGAGAATAGGTTCTATGACTGAGCCTAGGTGCACACCACCTTTAAGAGGTAGAGAGATGAGGGGAGCTATAAAGGAGATTGAGCAGGGGAACCATAGAGGTAGGAGGAAAACACAGGAAGTGAGGTGTACTGGAATTCATGTGCAGAACGTGTTCAAGGAAGGAGTGATTGGTTGTATAAATGCTTTCCACTAGAGTGATGATTGAGAACTGATCGTTGGTTTAACAACAGGAGCCTGATTACAGTGGATTCAAAAGAGAAGGAGAGGAGGAATTTGGGACAGTGAGTATATCAGCTTTTTTTTTTTTTTGGAGGAAATTTGGACAGGAGAGTAAAGGATAGCAGAAAAATAAGTAGGTACATGCAGGATGACAGGATGAAGAGTCAGAAGAGGTTTTTGGGTTTGTTTATGTTTTTGTTTTGTTTTGAACAAATCTGATTCGCAAAGACAGTATAAAGAGTTCTCACATACCCCACACCCTGTTTCCCCTGTCGCCAGCATCTTTCAGTAGTATGGTACGTTTGTTGCAATTACGAACCAGCCACCAATACATTACTATTAACTGAAGTCCATACTTTATTTAGATTTCCTTAGGGTTCTTTCCCCCTCCAAATGCCCCTTTTCTTTCCCAAGATCATTCAGGATATCACACACTTTGAGTTGTCGTGTCTCTCGGGCTCCTCTAAATCATAACTTACAGAACACAGGTGGGTGGGGGGGGGGCAGCACCCTATAATCACCCTTTGATCACCCAGGCTAGGTCAGATCAGGCTCTTCCCAGGTTTTGCCTCTAAATAAGTCATGAAAGGAATTCATTTTCACAGTTTTGTTGTTTTTAGAATGAAGGAAGAGGGACTTCAGACTTCTATATTTATGATTTTTGTGCTTATGTTCATTTGTGGGGTTAGTCAATGATTTTCTCTTCTTGCATTGCCGGCATTTAGTTTTGCTGTCAAGAGTAAATTCGCTTCATAAAATGAATTGGGTAAGTCTCCCTCTCTCCACTCTTTGAAACAGAGTGACAGAGATTCTGTCCTTGAAGTTTTGTCTAAACTGCCTGACTTGATGACTGTCTTGGGGGAACAGTGGTAAGGGCATAGGAGATAATCTGAGAATGGGTTAAGTAGGTGATGGGGATTAAAAAGCCTATAGTTTTGAGTGAAGCCCAGGACAAGATGAGGTTCTGCAGCAGGTCCAGGCTGCCATGCAAGCTGCTCTGCCATTTGAACCATATGGTTCAACAGATCTAATGGTGCCCGAAGGGTCAGTAGCAGATAGAGATGTTGTTTGGAGCCTTAGGCCATGAAAGGTGAATCACAACACAGACCCGTAGGATTTTGGAGCAAAGCCTTGCTATCCTCTGAAGATAACTACTCTCCTTTTGAGACGCAGCTTTTGACTTGCTGTTGGGCCCTAGTAGAAACTGAACACTTGATCATGAGTCACCAAATCACCATGTGGCCTAAATTCCCATTGTAAACTTGATGTTGTCTGACTTACCAAGTTAAAAGTTGTCATGTACAGTAACAATACATCATCAAACAGAAGTGAAATGTATGCAATTGGACTCTAGCAGCCCCTGAAGGTGCAAGCCGTTTGCACTAGGAAGTGGCCCAAATGCCTATGGTCTAACGGAGGTTCCCTGTGATTAATTGATAAGGAAGAGAACAGCCAAGCCCAGTTTACAGATGGGTCTGCATGATACACAGACACCACCTGAAAGTGGACAGCTGTACTACTCTAGCTCTTTTCTGGGACATCCCTGAAGGCCTGTCGTGGAAAGAAATACTCCTAGGGGGCAGAACATCAACAAGGCACTTCATTGTTTGTTTCATCTGGAAGGGAAAACAGCCAGAGGTAAGAATCTATATAAATTAATGGACTGTAACCAGTGGGTTGGCTAGGTGGCCAGGGACTTGGAAGACAGTTGGGGAAGTTATAAAGATAGTCCTCTTTCAAGTAACACAGAATATGATGATATTTGTGTCCTGTGTGAATGCTCACCAAAGGGTGCCTTCAGCAGAAGTGGATTTCAATAGTACAGTGGATGGAATGTGGATACCTGTCAGCCTCTTTCCCCAACCACCACTAGCATTGCCCAATGGGCTCATGAACAAAATGGCCGTGGTGGCAGGGATGGAGGATATGCCTGGGCTTAGCAACTTGGACTTTGACTCACCAAGGCCAGTCTGGCTGCAAATCAGGCTTGAAGTATTTTTTTCTTCCCTTCTGGCTAAAGAGTTGGTTGTTAAACTATTAACATCCTACCACTTGTTAACACCTAGACTTTCAGTTCGTGGCTGTAGGACATTTCTCATATTACTAAATCTCTGTGACCCAGTTTCCTCATCTGCAAAATCATGACGATAACACTATCTATTTCACAGGGATGTTTTGAATATTAAGAGTGTTATTATAAGGAAAGCATTTACCAGGCACACAGGAAACAACCACCTAATAAGGCTTTGCTGTTATTACTATCATTACCATTATCATTATTATTATGTTTGTTATTACTGTTATTGCTATCCCTTTTGCTTGTCTATGTGTCTGTGTATCCTTTCATTGGCTCACACAAGATTTATAGCCTTGGGGGATACAAACACCCCAGGATTCAAGATGCTGAAGGGATGCGTGGTTGGGTCCCTGTGGGTGACTCATTATTGCTGGTCAGATGGACAGCTCATTCTTCAACTTCCCAAAGAACAACGGAATGGGCCCATGGCCAAGAGGCAGGACGTCTGGGTTCTAGTCTCCTCCGCTCAGTCATATGGGCCTCTGAATTTCCTTTTCTGGGCTTAATTTTCCTGGCTGTAAAAGAGGAGTGGGGAGCTGGACATGCTGACCTTGAAGGCCAAATCTGACTCAGCAGTGAAGTGACCAAAACCACTATCAAAGACTCCCTCAGGACCTGGCCCATGACAAGTGCTCAGCAAGTGTCTATCACCATTGTTGTCATCATCTGTAAAAAGGGGACCATAACTCCTCCCTCACAGGATTGCTAGGAGGACCTGGTGAAAAAAATACATGTGAAAGTGCTCAGTAAACTGTAAAGTGCTGTGAGCCTGTCCCAAAGCACCATTAAGATAATCTCGATCATTAGAATCATCACCACCTCCTGCTATCCCTTCAGCTCCTTCCCTAGACACAAACCCAGAAAACTTTCTGGAGCACCTGTCTTAGCAAATGAGAGCCAATTCCCACAGGGTCCCTCCCAGAGGTCTTCTCCACCTGAGGCCAATTAGACAGCCCATGGGGTTAGCACTGCGTGCCCTGCCTTGCCCTTCTCCAGAGCCCACCCCCTGCTCCTTGAGGCCTGTGGGCCCCTGGGTCCAGAATCAAGCATCCAGAGGACAGCCTTCCCTCTCGTGTCAACCCCCCAGTTGGTCCCACCCCCACTGGTGGCCACAATCAGCTCTCAGGGCAGTAGACAGGATTTGAGTTAGAGGTCAGGTATAGACCTTAATTTGGACTGGAGTGCTGAAGCATGTGATACTATGGACACAGACCCAGCCCAGGAGGGTTTCCATGCTGGCTGCCCCATTGTCTAACTGCTTGGTCTTGGCCAAATCCCTCAGCGTTTCTGGGCCACATTTCATTTTCTGGGACATGGAGGGTAGGACCATGCTTGGCAGTCTTTAATTCTTCATTTGAAATATCAGGGTGGCCTGAGTTTCATCCTGTCTATAATCCTAGATTGCTTCTGACCTTGGGCAAGTTACTACACCTCCCTGGGCCTCAGTTTCCCCATCCATCCAATGGGGAGATAGGCCCTCACATGGATACCTATTCACAGCTGAAGTGAGGTACATGACAAGGACAAGGAGAGTCAGGGCCTTGGCTCAGGGCAAGGGGCACGTACCTTTTGTGTCATGGTTCTGAGGAAGAGAATTGACGAGGTACATTTTTATTGTCCTGAGTTCTGGGCCCAAACTCTCGATTCCCCTGAATCTTTCAGCCCATCGGGCTGGGCTGGAGGAAGTGGGGGGATGTGGTTGGGTACAGGGGAAGACTCCCAGGGCAGTCCTCTGAGAGTGTAATTGAGTCTGAGGAAGAGCTGATGGTTGGAGGGAAGTTTGGGATCATAGATCTCCCCACCCTGCCCCTCCCAAGAAAACTTGAAGCACCCAGGGTGCTCCTAACCCCAGGAAGGCTCAGTTCAGGGACATACAGTAGAGCAAGCTCCAGAGATGCCACGCAGGAGGGAATGTGTCCCCTCCCTGCCAGGTGTGGCTTGAGGAAGGGGGACATGACACATTCAGGTCAGGAAGGTCAGGAAGTAGACATAGGGATGGGATTGACCTTTATTAAGTGCTTCTTCTGTGCCAAGCCCTGGGCTCCAATGCCCACGCATGCCATCTCTCGATCTGCATCATAATACAGT
Organism: Puma concolor; assembly: GCF_028749965.1. Classification (NCBI taxonomy): domain Eukaryota; kingdom Metazoa; phylum Chordata; class Mammalia; order Carnivora; family Felidae; genus Puma; species Puma concolor. The sequence goes on from NC_141674.1 coordinate 33,757,222, forward strand.
GAGCGAGAGAGTCTTCCCTATTTTAGAGAAGTGGAAACTGAGCTTGCTTCAGAATACACAGCCATGTGAGGCAGCCGTGGACTCAGCATCTGGGCTCCTCTGCTTCTTAGCCATGTGACCTTTGGCAAGTTCCTTCCTCTTTTCTGATACTGTTTTCTCGTCTGTTATATCCCTGTCTCCCAAGGCTGAAGCGGTGCCCATGCAAAGTAGGCTCAGAGTGACCTTGGCCTTTGCTCTCAATGGGGCCTGGGAGGTGTTTCTGTTGCCTTGACAGCTGAATGGCAGGGCTGGTCTGCTACATCATCTGCATCAGAAGGCCTCAACCATAGGTGGCCATGCTGAAGTTTCTGAGGAGACTGGCAAAGGTCCAGAGAAATGGGGAGGAAGGGCCAGGGGCTATGCTGGGCTGTCTGGGAGCCTCTATTGGGCTGAGAAGGACTGGAGCTGCTGGGCTGTGCCTCTCCTGGATGAGGCTGTTCATGGAGGGCTCTACCAGCTCCTGCCAATAGCAAAGTGGGATGCCTACAGCATTGAATTATCCTGAAATGTCTAGATTCTTAGGACTCAGGACTGGAAGCAGTGGTGTGTTGGTAAAAGTTTAACAGTCCTTCCTGGAAGGGAGGAAGGGGTTTTGATTTGTATTGTTTGCTGAATTCTACAGTGGAAATAACCCATCATGGCCAATTTCAAGCTAAAAACATGACGTCACTGCCCCCAGAGGTGAAGAGATGTACAGGATTACTGCATTAGAGAGTATTTGCCTTATACAGATCCAGTATGTGCAAACATGGAGAACAGTAAAATGTAGAATAGTTAAGATATGAAGAGTTTTGAGCATTTTTTGAGTTTTTTTTTACTTAAAAAAAGTTTATTTATTTTTAAGAGAGAGAGAGACTGAAAGAGAGCAAAAGTGGGGGAGGAGCAGAGAGAAAGAGGAGACAGAGAATCCCAAGCAGGCTCCATGCTGTCAGCACAGAGCCTGACACAGGGCTCAAACTCACAAACTGTGAGATCACAACCCGAGCCAAAACCAGAAGTCAGATGCTCAATCAACTGAGCCACCCAGACACCTCATCCCTTTTTTTTCATTATGTAAGTTGATCCACCCCCCCAAAATTATTGAGATATAATTGACATATAACATTATGTAAGTTTAAGGTATATAGATGTGATGATTTGATACAGGTATATATTGCAAAATGTATATTGCAATTAAGTTAGTTAACACATCCTCGCCTAATTACCATTTTGTTGTTGCTGTGAGAACATTACAGATCTACCCTCATAGCAGCTTTCAAGCATATGATACAGTAGGGCTAACTATAGTCACAGGCTATGCTTTAGATCCCTGGAACTTACGCATCTTATAACTGGAAATTTATACCCTTGATCAGCATTTCTCCATTCCCCCCAACCCTCAGGCCCTAGCAACCATTCTTGGTTCTGAGTTCAGTGTTTTAATTTTTTTTTTAATGTTTATTTACTTTTGAGAGAGAGAGAGAGAGAGAGCACGAGCGGGGGAGGAGCAGAGAGAGAGGGAGACAGAATCTGAAGCAGGCTCCTGGCTCTGAGCTATTAGCACAGAGCCCGACGCAGGGCTTGAGCTCACTAATCATGAGATCATGACCTGAGCTGAAGTTGGACGCTCAACCAACTGAGCCACCCAGGCGCCCCTGAGTTCAGTGTTTTTAGATTCCACAAATAAGGAAGAGCATACAGTATTTGTCTTTGATTTATTTCAGTTAGCATAATAACCTCAAGGTCTGTTGCCCTTTGTTTTAGTGTAATTTACTTAATTGTTGTTTACGTAGATTGACTTTAATAATGATCTTGTTTAACAACCAGCTTATGGCACTTCTGAAAATTCAAGTTGGTTCTGTAGCCCGGGGCTGACAGGAGGGGGTCTCCAAGCTCAACTGCCCCATTCTGAATAGCTGGGGAATAGGAGGCCTCGACAGGAGGCAGGTGCGAGAACGCATAGTCATGGAGGCATGGCCAGGACTTGTGCCTGGGTTTTCAACACATTATCTCATTTAATTCTCCCAGCCATCACAGAAGGTTGGGGATAGTAAGAAATTATTATGATTTTACAGAGGAAAAGGCTGAGGCAGAATAATAGCAAGTTTAAGAGGATAGGCACTAGAACTTAATAGATCCTGCTGTGAGTTCTGGTTCTGCACTTAGAGGATGTGAGCTTTTGGGCAAGTTCCTTACTCTGCTGGACTTCAACTTCCTTATATGTATTATGGAGCTGCTCCACTTACTTTCCAGATAGTGTTTGCCAGTATCTGAGAGTGTAGCTGAGTCTGAGGAAGAGCTGATGGTTGGGGGGAGACTTGGGATCATAGCTCCCCCCACCCTGCCCCTCCCAAGAAAACTCGAAGCACCCTGGGTGCTCCTAACCCCAGGAAGGCTCAGTTCAGGGACATACAGTAGAGCAAGCTCCAGAGATGCCACGCAGGAGGGAATGTGTCACCTCCCTGCCAGGCGTGACTAGAGGAAGGGGGAGGTCAGGAAGTAGACATAGGGATGGGATTGACCTTTATTAAGTGCTTCTTCTGTGCAAGACCTGATATAGGGTAGGGGCTTCATGGTCAACTCTTAATTATCATCAGAGAGGCTGAGTAACTTGTCCAAGACGTTGGACTGGTGGGGGGTGGGGGAGGATTGTGATTTGCCCAAAGCGGCTCAGTAAGCAATAGAGATATGACTGAAACATGGTCTAATTGACAAGTTGGGGGAACAGGGGTTTGGGAATAAGAGGAGAATCAGAGTGAGGCTTTCAGTTCTTGGCATTCTTCAAGGTGACTGGGTGCAATCCCTTCTCCCCTGGGCTGTTCATATCCTCCAGAAGGCTAGAAAAAGAAATAGGCAGATCACTACCTTTCCCCAACCTGGGTGTTGTTTGCTGCTGCTCTGTTCCCAAAGGCCTCTTCCTTGTAGGGTTCTTGTTAACACCATTCAGGGAATACCATCTTGGCATCCTCAGCAGGGACAGGGTGGAGGCAGGAGGCAGAGGGATGGTCCTTCTCCGCTTCTCCTAGGGAAAGCCTGGTGAGGAGGCAGACCTATAAAGCTGCAGCAGCTTGGTCCACTGATGGGAGCCTGGGATGGCCAAGGCTCCTTTTGTCTGTGCTCCAAGACGAGACAGGCAAGGCCTTCAGCCCTGGCCGGGTGCAGTGAGCTGCACAATGGAGAGAAGGCAGGGGGTTCAGCTTCCAGCCTCTCAGAAACCTAGCGCCTTTCTGGAGACTGGGTTGCCTGGAATTCTGGTACACTGGACTCAACCGCCCAGGGGGCTTCCTGTTCAGTCTCTTTTCCTCAAGATCAAGTGACAGCCTCTTTGTGACTTGTCTCAGGGGATACCAGAGGGGTGAGATGTTCGCTGGGCTTGGGGCTGTGGGCAGGATGCGGGCATCTGTAGGGGCTGGAGGTCAGAAGTAGCCTGGTCACCTAGCCCCAGGTCCTCTCTGTACCTGCCCCCCAACATACCCCCAGAACCATTTCCTCATTTGCTGGTGTTGTTTCCTCACCACTTCATACGTCGTTTCTCTTCCATTCCTTCCTTCTTCCTACACCCCCTTCTTTCTTTCACTTACTCATTTAATACATATTTGTTCATTGTTCTCCTGCGTCAGGCCATGTTCTAGGGGCTAGAAACAGTGCAATGAAGAATACAATTTCCTGAGCTCAAAGATCTTCAAGTCTGGCTGAGAGACACAACTGTGAAAGGACAATGATGGTTGTCTTGGGAGAAGCCTTCAAGAATGGCAGGGCTTTCCATGATTACCAGGACCCACCCCCATGCTCTCCCCAGGCTTGGGTATTGCCTATTAAGACAGAGTCTGCTGGGCTGACAGACTTTTAGAAGAATTTAACTAAATGATGCCCCCATCCCATGGAAACCAAGTGTTTCTTCTCTCTACAAAGATTTACTAAATTCTAGAGTGGTAATACTTTCCAAAATCCTCTTTCATTGATTCCCTCTGCTTCCCACTCAGTCCTATGGCTCCTCATACCCAGATGATGGCATAGATGGAAGGAGCTTTATCATGAGAGAGAGTTCATGGCTGCAACTTTAGCCCTTTGCCCTCGGAAGATTTTGATCTGGTCCTGTCTGGTGGCTGGCTGTACCTCATCAGCCACGATTCCATAGTAGCTCATGCCAAACCTCAAGATCAAATCGATGTGTAGATGAGAAAGTTTGTTCTTCACCCTTCCCGCTTAGGGCCTGTTTGCTGGAAGTGGTGAAGTTAATAATTCAGAGTTGGCTCTGAAGCCACATCACCTCCATTCAAACCCCAGGTCCACTGCACAAACCAAGTTATCTAGATTGAATCATTTACTCTCTCTGTGCCTTTATTTTTTCCTCTGTAAAATAGAGGTCATTGTACTTACCTCAGTGATTTGTTGTGAGGACAAGTTAGTGTAACAATTCCTAGCACACAGAAATTATTAATTAAATATTATATATTATTGTTATTGAAAGGGACCTTATAAATTCTCCCACATATCCACACTTTATTACAGATATTCCAATTCAGTTAGTGTGAATTAACAGGAGAGGGAGAAAGATTTCCTCAAACTGCGTATCAGAACCCCCTAGAATTGCTAGGGTGATAACTCGTTGGTAAGCATAGGGGCCTGGGAGAAATAGAGGCAGCATCTAATCGAGGTTTTGGAGTGGGAGATGGTGGTGCGGGTCAGGAGAAGCTTCTGAGCTGAGCTGAGTCCTAATGCAGGAATAGACGTTGGACATGCTACAGAGAGTGTGTGGGCAGCAGGGATGCAGCTGGGGTGCTCCTCCATGCTGAAGACCTTGGAGAAGGCATGAAAGTGTGACGGAGGTAGACACATATAGGAAATTGGGCATACCTGTTTGGAGCCTGTGCTAGTATGGAAGGCGATGGCATGGGGAGAGGGTTGGGTGCTGAGGCTAAAGAAGTCTGCAAGGGGGCAGATGTTCAGGAAGGGCACTGTGCATCTGTCTAAAGTGATGGGGCATGGGGAACCCTTAAAGGATTTTCAGGAGGGGAAAGACAGTGCTTCCTATTATATTTATTTTGAAATTGATTTCTGGCCAATTTTATGGTAATCAGAGAATATACTTGAAATGACTTCCATCCTTTGGATTTTTGGAGCTTACATTTATGGTGCAGCATATGGTCAATTTTGATAAATGTTTCATGAAGCTACACGTTTCTTTTGGTTAGTATTTGCATGGTATATATATTTTTTTCATTCTTTCTTCCTAGTGCATCTGTGTCCTTGTATTAAGATGTGTTTCTCTCCTCCATCCCAGCCTTATTGACATATAATTGACATAACATTGTGTAAGTTTAAGGTGTACAATTCATTGATTTGATCCATTGAAATATTGTAAAATGATTAAGGTACATTTCTTGTATGCAACATGTAGGGTTTTTTTTTTTAAACTCAGTTTGAAAACAGGACTTTTATTAAAATATGTAGTCCTTTTGCATTTAACGTAACTACCGAAATATTTAAGTTCATATTTACCCTCTTTCCACTTCTTACCTTTAAAAAAAAAAAAAGATTTTATTTTTAAGTAATCTTCACACCCAATGTGGAACTTGAACCCACAGCCCCAAGATCAAGACTTTCTCCACCACCTGAGCCAGCCAGGTGCCCCTCCACTTATTTTGTATTTGGCCCACCTGTTTTCTGTTTGATTTTTCCCTCTCTCAAAAAAGCATTATTTTGGATTAGTAAACAATTTTTATTAGTCCATTTTCTACTACTTTAGGTAATGCATGATTTATTCTTTTAATGATTTCCATAGATACCGCAACATGAATCTTGACTTATCAAAGTCTAACACAAATGATTAGTTTTACCAATTTTCCAATTATGTTAAATGTTTAGAACTCTGACTTTCTTTACCCATTTCTTTACTTACTCCATTTCTTATGTTATTGTTGTCATGATCTTTTTTTAAAACAATCATTTTATTTTATTAATTAACTTGAGAGAGAGAGTGTGTGTGTGAGTGGGGGAGGGGGCAGAGAGAGACAGAGAGAGAGAGAGAGAGCAAATCTTCAGCAAGCTCCACTCAGCACAGAGCTGGAGCCGGGGCTCAATCCCACGATCCTGGGATTATGACCTGAGCAGAAATCAAGAGTTGGATGCTCAACACACTAAACCACCTGGGCGCCCCATTGTGAAATTTAAAAGGAATTAAAGACAAAGATCGTGACAGGGGTGCCCGGGTGGTGGGATTGGGCCCCGAGTCCAGCTCCATGCTGACGACAGCTCAGAACCTGCTTGGGATTCTCTCTCCCCTCCCCCACATGTGCTCTCTCTCTCTTTCTCTCTCAAAATAAATAAATAAATATTAACAAAATAAATTCCACCAGACTTTATTATTGTTTTACATTCGTTATTAATTTATACTTACCCATTCCTTGAGGACTTGTCATTCTTTTTTGCATCTTCATGTTTCTGTCACTGTCTTTCTACCTGAAGAATCTTATGTTTTGTTTGTCTGAAAAAGTTATTTCACATTTAAAATTTTTTAACTTTTTTCTTTTAAAAATATTTATTCATGTATTTATGTATTTATTTATTTCTGAGAGAGAGAGAGAGAGAGAGAGAGAGAGAGAGAGAGAGAGAGAGAGAAAATCTTAAGCAGACTCCACACTTGGCACGGAGTCCGACACAGGGTTTGTTCTCACGACACTGGGATCATGACCTGAGCTGAAATCAAGAGTCAGATGCTCAACCAACCAAGCTACACAGGTGCCCCCAATTTTTTATTTTTGAAAAATTTTTTGAACTAACTTTTTTTTTTTTTTAATTTTTTTTTCAACGTTTATTTATTTTTGGGACAGAGAGAGACAGAGCATGAACGGGGGAGGGGCAGAGAGAGAGGGAGACACAGAATCGGAAACAGGCTCCAGGCTCTGAGCCATCAGCCCAGAGCCCGACGCGGGGCTCGAACTCCCGGACCGCGAGATCGTGACCTGGCTGAAGTCGGACGCTTAACCGACTACGCCACCCAGGCGCCCCGAACTAACTTTAAACTTACAGAAAAACTGAAAGGATACTATAAAGAAATCCTGTATGGCCCATATCCAGATTTATTAATTTTTAACAATTTGTCATATTGCTGTTATTATAATCTCGAGAACTATTTGAGAATAATTTGCAAATATCGTGTTCCTTTAGCCCTTAATACTTCAGTGAATAGTTCCCGAGAATAAAAGAATACTCTCTTATACAGTAGCTGTCAAATTCAGGGAATTTAACATGACGCATTGATCTAATCCAATTTTATCAATTGTCACAATAATGTTATTTATGACATTCTTCCCTTCCAGGATTACTTCTTGCATTAATTGTTATGCTTTTTTTTTCAGGATCCTTCCTTCTACTATAGATTCTCAGCCTTTCTTTGTCTTTCATGATGTAGATATTTTTGAAGATTAAAAGCTAGTTATTTTATATAATATCCCTCAATTTAAGTTTCTTGGATGTTTCCTTATGATTAGATTCATTTTGGGCTGAAATAACATATAGATGCTATATTGTTAGGATTTCAAATATGGAGACACATTGTGTCTACCTATTCCTTTAAAAAAAAATTTTTTTTTTAACGTGTATTCAGTTTTGAGAGACAGAGTGCATGCAGGGGAGGGGCAGAGGGAGACACAAAATCTGGAGCAGGCTCCAGGCTCTGAGCTATCAGCCCAGAGCCTGACACAAGGCTCGAACCCATGAACCTGGAGATCATGACCTGAGCCGAAGTTAGACACTTAACTGACTGAGCCACCAGGAGCCTCTCTACCTGTTCCTTATTGGTGATGTTAATTGTAATTAATCACTCGGTTAAGATACTGTCCAGTTTCTCCACTGATAGCTACTACTTTTTACTTCTGTAGTTAATAAATTCTTTATGGATAGATAGCTTTAACTGTGCAACATTCTATTTCTTATCAGACTCACTTGCCATAGATTCAGCATCTATACCAGTCAGGATGTCATCAGGAGACAGCACACCAGTAATGTGAACAGGGAAAATGTAATACAAAGAATTACTAACTAGTAAAAGGTAACTACTAAAAAGGATGAAAGACATCCAGAAGTATTAAGTGAGAAAAAAAAAAGCAGTTACTACCTCATGGTTCAAAGAGAGTACACATTGAAACATTGAAGGGACTAAGGATTTAGGACATCTCTCTCTCCCTCCCCCTTCTCCTGGCACCCCCACCCGGGTCAAAAAAAAAAAAAAAAAAAAGGCACTTGGGTGGCTCAGTCGGTTGAGCATCTGACTCTTTTTTTTTTTTTTTAATTTTTTAGTACTTATTTATTTTTGAGAGACAGAGACAGAGTGTGAGTGGGGGAGGGGGCAGAGAGAAAGGAAGACACAGAATCCGAAGCAGGTTCCAGGCTTCAGGCTGTCAGCACAGAGCCTGACGTGGGGCTGGAACCCACGAACCTGAACCTGGAGATCATGACCTGAGCTGAAGTCAGATGCTTAACTGACTGAGCCACCCAGGCGCCCCAGCATCTGGCTCTTGGTATCGGCTCACGGCTAGTGGGAGCTAGCCCCGCATCAAGCTATGCACTCAAAGCGCGGAGGCTGCTTGGGATTCTCCCTCTCCCTCTCTCTCTGCCCTTTCTCTGTTCTCTCTCTCTCTCTCTCTCAAAATAAAGTGTAAAAAAAAAGTTAAAAAAAAAAAGAAAGTTTAAATTCAGACTTTTTCAAAGATAGTGTGGCTACCATAGGAATACACTCAGCTGCTGGTGGGCAGAGGCCAGAGTTTGCATAGAAATGACAACTGGGTGGGAAGAGTGTGGGCTGAATGTACGACTGTAGCTGGTGCGTGGAGGTCATTTGAAGTGCATACTACTGGCCCTTCCATGCACCAGCCCACTGGCTCTCAAGCTGAGTGACTGAAGCCCCAACCAAAGTACTTTCCTAGGGTTAGCACATCACAGTGCCCCTCTAGCGCCCTCTATTGACAAAGCCTCACATTGACAGCTGGCAAAAGAAGTTTGCAGAGTGAGGAGAGGCTTGTAGCAGCTCTTCTAGACAAATGGTCTCTAAGGCGGAAAGAACTTCACCTCTAAAGGTTTGGGAGCTGGAGCTGACATGGCGTAATTGATTGCTGCTAGACTTGGATAACCAGTCTGTCTGCCGAAGGATGGGGAGTAAGACAGGGGAGATTGCATATGAGCACTTTACCATTTTTTATTTTGTTAAGGTGTTATGTCAGATGCTTCATGTATATTGCCTCGACTCCTCATAAGAACCAAGAGTTGAGTATTATTAGCTACATTATACAGTTGAGGAGATTGAAGCTCAAAGATGTTAAATAACCTGTTCAAGACAGTGGCTGAGTAATGGGGCCAGAATTAAAATCCCTGCCTCCAGAGCTGACATTCTTGCTAGACTACCACAGTTTGGGTGACATTTAAATGAGTGGGATTCTCTTATAGGCCCCACCATGTGGACACCTCCAGGACAGAACCAAAGCTGGGTTTCTGAATTTATCCTGCTTGGCTTCTCTGGTGATCCCACGTTCAACAGGATCCTCTTCATTTCCTTCCTTCTCCTTTACCTGAGCTCAGTCCTGGGCAATGGACTCATCATCGCCCTGATCTGCCTGGACATACAGCTTCACACACCCATGTACTTCTTCCTCTGCATCCTCTCCCTGCTAGATATGGGCTGTGTCACCACTACCATGCCCCAGATGTTGGTGCATCTCCTCGCTCGCTCTCAGACCATCTCCTTTGCCAGCTGTTGGCTGCAGATGTATGTGTTTGGTGCCTTGGGCCTAACTGAGTGTATTTTCTTCGTAGTCATGGCTTATGACCGATATGTGGCCATCTGCCACCCACTGCATTATACTGTCATCCTCAGCTGGGGCCTGTGCATACGACTGGCAGCTGGGACCTGGGCCTGTGGTTTCTTCTTCTCTCTGATCCATACTTTCCTCACCATGAGGCTGCCATACTGTGGGCCCAACGTGGTCAACCACTACTTCTGTGAAGGCCCCTCAGTACGAAGCCTGGCTTGCATGGATACTCACCTTATTGAGATGGTAGACCTGGTCATCAGTGTCTTCATGGTTGTTGCCCCACTCTCCCTCATTCTGGCCTCCTACATCCGTATTGGCCAGACCATTATCAAGATCAAGTCTACACAGGGCCGCTGTAAGGCTTTCTCCACCTGTGCTTCCCATGTGACTGTGGTCACACTCTTCTATGCCCCAGCCACATACATCTATATGAAGCCCAACTCCAGCTATTCCCCTGAGCAAGACAAGCAGATCTCACTCTTTTATAATGTCTTCCCTGCCTTTCTCAACCCTGTGGTCTACAGTCTGAGGAACAAAGACATCAAGGGGGCTTTTCTCAAAGTGATGGGGTGGGGTAGGGTGCCCTGGTGAATTGGGAGACAGGAGAGGCCTGAGGTAGAATGTCCAATGCTAAAGAAAGGCACAGCATTTATAAGGTGTGCAAACAACATTGTGCATTGGAACCAATATAGCACTTGGTCAGTGGAACAAATATGGTACGTGAAACCAACATGACAATCTTGATGAACTTGCTACATTGTGGTGCAATGACAAACAGCTGCATAATCTTAGTGGCTTACAACAGCAGAAGTTCATTTATTGCTCATCTTCCATGTCAGTTGTATGTGGACTGTGGCCTTCTGCCATTGGATTCTTGGATTCAATCTGAAAAAGGAGGCTCTATCTGGAATATCCCATTCTTATGACAGAGAGAAAGGCACATAAAAACTCTTAAAGTTTCTGCTCAGAAGTGACACAGATCTCTTTGCTGATATCCTATTGGCCAAAGCAAATGATATGGTCAAGCCCAATAGGAAAAGGACAGGAAGTATCTTCTTCCTACAGAAAAGTAACATGTCATATGGCAATGGGTATGGATATATAATTCTTCTATAGTGAGAGTGGCAATAATGGGGGTGATAACATTATCTAACACAATGGCACTGGAATGAATAGAATACATGTAATCAACATGAAACATGGTAATTGTAGGTGACATGGTACATGGACATGGTAGAAGGCCAAGATGATGTAGACAATCAAAGTGGTACATGTAACCAACGAATATCTGTAGCCAACATTGAAAATTAAGCTAATGGAAATGGAACCAAGGCTGCCCACAGGCTTGACTTGGTGCATGGAATCAATGTGGTTCATGGGTCTGATGTGGTATACTCTGCATTGTGTTGTCGAAGGACAAAGTACCTGACATTAAGTGACTTGGGTTCTAGTCCTAATCTTATAACATGTTTTATGACTTTGGGCAATTCACTTTCTTTCTCTGGATCTTACCTTACTCATCTATAAAATAAGCATGTTAAATGTGGTTTCTTTCTTGCTCGTCCTTCCTTCCTTCCTTCCTTCCTTCCTTCCTTCCTTCCTTCCTTCCTTCCTTCTTTCTTTTAGAAGGACAGAAAAACAGAGCACAAGCAGGGGAGGGGCAGGGAGAGAGGGAGACACAGAATCCCAAGCAGGCTTCAGACTCTGAGCTGTTAGCACAGAGCCTGACACAGGGCTTGAACCCATGAACCACGAGATCATGGCCTGAGCTGAAGTCGGACGCTCAACTGACTGAACCACCCAGGTGCCCCATATGTAATGGTTTCTAAGACCTCTGTGTCTCTAAAATTTTAGAAGAATAGAAGTTGCTGCCATTTGTAAACTATACATACATAGCAGTGACTCTCATTCTTTCAAGGAATCTAAATGACATATGAAGCTAAGAATCCTGGCAAAGGGCCTCAGAGTTAGCATGAACATCCAACTTCCTTTCAGGTTTCATTGGTGGCTCAGAGGCCTCAGGGATGAGTTGATTCAGTTCCAGTATTTCGTGAGCATCCATTATAGTCCAGCCAGTGTCAGGCCTTGGGGAAACCAAGACAGGTATATGGAGAGATTTACAGTCATGTAATTACAATGCTTCTGGAACAACCCAAGAAGATGCCACAGTAACTCTGAAGGACCAACGACTTCATGAGAGTGAGGTTCTCTCAATGGGTGCCAGACACAGAGGACCAGACTATACCTCACCCCACTCCTATCCACCACTGCATACCTCACCACTTTGTAAGCTCTCCAGAACTTGGAGTCAGGGAGAGAGGGATGGAAACCCCAAGAAGATTAGTATTATTTCTCCCACCACTGGGATGATAGCTCAAAATGGAAACTAAACTCAGTTACTGAGAAATGAAGGTGTAGTTATCTCAGGAAACAAGTAGCATTCTGTGATAGAGAAAAATGGAGGAGGAAAGCCTGCTTCCCAGGGCCTTACTTGGGAAGGAATTAAGGTTTAGCTGATACCTGAGGATGAGAAGAGTCACCCGTGCAAAGAGCCAAGAAAAGGCATTTCAGGCAAAGGGATGCCAGGTACAAAAGTCCCAGGTCAGGAAAGAACTTTGTATTTTCTGCAGAGCTGGAAGAAGGCCCATGTAGTCACAATAAAGTGAGCAGAAGAGGCAGAGATGACATTGAGAAGTAGGCAGAAGACAGTCCTAATGAGCCCTGTAGATAGTGTTTACTTTTTTGCTCAGTGCTGTGGGAATGCTCGGATTCTTACTGGGGAGCAGTGCAGGTTTAGGGATGATGAGCTCCAGTGTGAGTGTGGCTTGAGGTGACCAGAAAGGAGATGGGATAAAAGGTCATCAGGATGAGCATGTCTGAGAACTCACAGGCCAAGAGTGAGAACAAAGAACTCCCTTTTAGAGAGGTACAGAGGGTGTGGCATCCCTAGGGAGAATTCCAGGTTGAGGATCCTGGGAGGGGTGGTTGCTGAATATGGGACTAAGATGGCAAAGAGAGGGAGAACTGGGGAAAGGGAGAAGTAGGGACTTGGGCAAGTGGGGAGATGAACAGAGTCTGGGAATAATAAATGACTAGAGAGTTCTTGGCTTCTGAGGTGATAGAGATTTCGTTTCTAGTACTTAAGTGTGGAGTTGGGTGCTAGTATGGTCCTAAAGCATTTACTCAGAGGTGAAACAGGGCATTTGGGTGGGTGGGTACAGCTACACCAATAGGCTCCAGTACCTGGTATGACAAAGTTCCAGGCAGAGGGATTCAGGTAGAAAGTGAAGGGTCCCATGGATTATTAAGGTATTCCTTCCCCCATCTGGGGAGGGAGTAAGGAGCTATGTGGTTGGTGGAAAGGACTTGCTAACTGATGAGAGGTTCTTCTGGCCTTGTGGGGAAGCAGGCTGCCTCAATAATGGGGGAGAAGTCTTCCTGGATGTTGGAGTTCCTTCTAGAAGGTGGGAAGTCCACCTAGTGGCTCTTCTACAACTAGATAGTCAGGGGCCAGGGTAATGGAGAGATGAGTCTTGTGGCTAAAGTGTGATAAGGTTTCATTAGTTTCTCTACTAGGACAGATTGCTACCATTCATAATTCAGGGTGATAGTAGATTTTATCTTAACAATGATGAACAACCTGTATTTTTAAGCATCAAGGCTGAGGGATGGGGTGGAGGAAAGGTGGGGACACAGTATTTTCAGAAGAATGGCTTGTGAGACATAATGAGGGTTTGGGTTGAAGAGCACTTAGTGAGGGAGACCTGGGCATGGCTTGTGAAGGTGATTATAGTGGATGGTGGCAGTGAATGGGGAGATGCCAAAAGATGTGACAAGGAAAGAAGCAAGAACACTTAATGGCTTGGGTGTGTTGGTAAAACAGAGAAATCAAGGAAGCTAGCAAGGTTTTAAGCCAGCTTTACCACTGTCTCTGCTTCCCTACAGTTTATTGATGGGAGCCAGCTGATTGCCAGCTGTCATTCCCAAATCCGTGGCACTGCAGGAAGAAGTCATGGCCCTTGTCCTGCTGGAATTTGTGGGCTACAAACCAGCACAGTTCATAGAAGGCATATACGTACTTAGGGGTGGGGTTAGAAATTACTGTTGTTCAATAATTTCTCTGTTAATTTGAGTCTCAATGGGGTGGTTTTTGTGGTTTTTACTCCCTTTCCTGCTAAGTTTCCTAGAATTTTCTCTAGAGGCAACACTCTCAGATGGGCTTTTGCCTAATCACCTGGAATATTTCCCACCCTGAGCTCTAAATTTCCTGTATCCCCCTTTCTTCCGGAACTCTACCCAGTTCTCTCTAATCCTTAATCCTACAACACTGTTCTCTGGCCTAATCGAACCTCATTGTCAAGCCGTCTCTTCCCATTGTTCCAGCTATTATCTAGGCGGAAAGCCTGACCAATGCCCTTCATATCTCTGCAATTCATCCTTTGCTCCTGTGATTTGGGGGCTTGATGTGTCCTGTTAATCCTTCTATGTGGTATCTGCCTGCTCTCCCCCAATGCCCAGCATCTCTCCTCAAGCCCCCTTCCTTACTACTTTCCAAAACAGGTTCAGCAAATGTCCTATAAGCGACTGTGAAATGCAAAGCCAAATATTTTCCTTCCAAATTCAAGTTACAATCACCATAACTTCCATTAATACCACAATTACTATTACTTTCTTTGCTGAGTTCAAAGCACCTTCAATGACATCTGTTTGGATTGAATCTGTACCACTTTCCTTGGAGCCTTCACTGTTTTATTGAGGACTATTAGTTAATGAAGGTTCAATAACTCTGAGGTTAAAGAGGCCTGATATTAATCACAATGAGGCCTAATAGTTTTAAATTTCCTTTGTGTTTAAAGTGAGAATCTGACAATATTTTTCCATGGCATCATTTCATTGAATGCCTATCACTTGTATCCATTAGGCGATTTAGAATTTCAAATTCAAAGTCAAATTTGAAACAGAAAAGGCTGGGATAGTTCAATGGACTGTGGGAATTCAGAATCATGACAAGGATAAAATGAATGCCAGGAACTCCTGCCTCTTTTCCCCTTTTGTTCCCTGGTGGTAGAAAGAGTGAAGGCAAAATTTGGAGGAGATTTTGTGAAGGTTGTTAGGGGCTCTGTGTGAGAGCTTACCCCTCTGATTCCAGCTTCACTGGAGTGTTGCTTACCTTTCTTGGCACTGAAGTATTGTCTGCCTTTTTTTTGTATGATAGGCACTGTGTGGTCAGTACAATTTCTGAGATTCTGTGGAGCAACTTTTCTGTGCCTCTTCCAAGGTGCTGGGGACTCTAGGGGGCCACAGGTATGGGAGAAGGGGTCTGGCACTGGTAAGAGAAGTCAGCCCTACTCTGATCACTATATCCTGCTATACCTGTCAGTATCTTCTTGAATCAAGTACTCTAGTAACACATTATTACTCAGTTTAGATTTGAACAAATGTTTATTTAAAAAGCTCTATCATGTGAGAATATCAGTGAAAGTATCTGAGGAGTTCTGGCTGTTTGTTATCAGGGCCTCTTCATTTGGTACCTTGAAAGGGTGTCATAATTTTTCTACAGTTTTGCCAGTTCAGAGTTCATAGGTTTCTTGGTGACAGACTCAAATTCACTAAATCCACACTAGAATGAGGTATACACAAATGCCAACTTATTCATTTATAATGTTAGCTATCCCTTTCCAGAGAGCAGAATGGCCCCTCTTTTGAAGCTGAAATGATCTCAATAGTTTGCTTGGTAATGGTGGTATTAGGAAAAAGAAGTAGAGCATGACAAGAAGAACGGCAGTGTTTATGTAAAGCATGCAATGCATCAAGCACTGTTTTGAGAACTTTACCTACATTAACTTCTCACAACAATCCTACAAGGTGATGGTTTGCTGCAAAGTATGAGCTCTGCCCCAGTACGGTATGGTTTGGGTGATGTTTCATCTGTATATCAAGAGACCCTCAAAATATCTCTTCACCACAGCAGGGGCTCGCTCTGTACCCTGGGACCCACACTCCCATGAAAGTGCTGGATAGACAATGACCAATTCCTGAATCCTGTTTCTAAGGTCACTTTTCCTTTCTCTTGAGACTATGTTTCTTTAGATCTGTTCGTACTCCTGATTGAGATAAAATAAAGTCACTCATATGGGTCCTGTTAGTCTTTGTGTCCTGGCCATCCTGAGTTGATTTAATAGGCTCAATCTTCATGAGCTCATTCATTCAATCATCAAATGTTAATGATACTTTGTGCCAGACCCTTTGCTGAGCCCTGGGAAACACATAAATCAGACATAGGTCCTGACTTGGCACCCTATCTACAGTTGGGTCTCTTGATGTTTGAGGATAGCTCACCTGCTGGAACCATCAACAGCTCCCACCCAGGCACCAACCTTACATATTATCTCCCATAACTCTCAGTCAGTGATTCATGCCTATCCATAGGGTGATGGGAGGGAATAGGGTGGAACATGTGGTTTCAGGTCTGGTTGTAGCCTTCTGTGCTCCAATGGCCTCACTCAGAGGCCTTGCTTGAACCTGTTAACTTGAGGAAAGCCCTCTTCACATCTTTGTTTCTAAGGCTGTAGATGATGGGATTGAGAAAGGCTGAGATAATATTGTAGAACAGAGCCAGTTTTTTGTCCCGCTCTGGGGAGGCATTGGCCCCGGGGTTCATATACATAAACATGGCAGGTCCACAGAACATGGTGACCACAGTGATGTGGGAGGCACAGGTGGAGAAGGCCTTGAGTCGACCCTGAGCTGAGCGGATCTTCAAGATTGTGGCAAAGATGCGGACATAAGAGGCCAGAATGAAGGAGAGGGGAACCAGGAGAAGGATGAAGCCCAGGATAAAATCTACTTGGTCATTGAGGGATGTGTCTGCACAGGCCAGCTTCAGAACAGCAGGGACCTCACAGAAGAAGTGATTGATCTCATTGGGGCCACAGTAGGGCAGGCACATTGTGAAGACAGTGTAGACTAGGGAACAGCTGATACCCCACAGTCCACAAAAGATGGCCATTGCCCCACACAGCCATGGGGTCATGATAACCTTGTATCTGAGTGGATAACAGATGGCCACATATCTATCATAGGCCATAACAGAGAACAGCCAGCCCTCAGTGATGCCCAACACCAGAAAGATGTACATCTGGGCCACACACCCAACATAGGAGATAGTTTTCCTCTGGCAGATCAGATGCACCAACATCTGGGGCACAGTAGTGGTGACATAGCTCATGTCCAGAATGGAGAGGACACTGAGGAAGAAGTACATGGGTGTGTGGAGGCGGGAGTCCAAGTGAATCAAGGTGACAATGAGTCCATTGCCCACAAGTGTAGAGAGGTAGAGAAAGAGGAAGATGTTGAAGAGGATTGTATTAATTTGGGAATCCCTGGAGAAGCCCAGAAGGATGAATTCAGACACAGAGCTGTGGTTGTCCCAGGGAAAGTTCTGCATTCTCCTTCAGCTGCAGAAAGAGAAATGAACTGACTAGTGGCCCAGTTTAGGATGCACATTCAGGTACAATGACCATTCAGTTGCTGGCAGCTGGTGTTTATTTGGATACTATTTGGGACTAATAGAAGTTCAAAGACTGAGGTCTAGTCAGAGTGAGGCCAAATTTGGGGAGGGGAGGGAAACTTTCATGGAATTTTCTGTTTCTCAGGCCCAAATCTTTTTTCAAGACCACCAGGGTCTCATTTTATTCTATCAGCCCCACCAAGGCCACCTGTTTTCTTGTCTTTCAGGAGCTACAATCACATAATGCATTGCTTGGGGGCTCTTCTCCCCTAGTCCTGGCTATAGAGTGGGGTAATGGTCTGAAGCTCTCCCATCCCTCTCCTTGAAAAACAAACACTCAGAACCCTTTCCTTTGGTGCTTTAACCTTCTGATCGTTACAGTATAGAGGAGGTGAGTCAGAAATGTGAGAAAGATATATGACTCCAGAAACATTAAAATGTTTAGAAAAATTTTACTCAGGTCTGTGTTTCTTGAATCTTTTGGGCCTCTGGAAGCTTCCTCACATCCAATTTTATTTTAGACAAAGTTTTTCACCACTCTGCTTCATCCTGGCCTTACCCACAAATGAAGGGAAGGGTCTTCCTGCTTTACCCTAAAACTATAATAGAGGTAGAATAATAGCTATCTTTTTTTGCTTAAAGGCAGCTTTGGCATCTCTTAATCCCTACAACCTGGTAGGAATACTCTCCCAATGGTAATATATCCCTTGGAGTCCTTTCCTTTTTGCAGCTGAGATTTATGACAGGAGGGCAGACCCATTTAAAGGCTGCATGAATTTAGTTTATATCTTAAAAATTAGGGCTGATTCCTTGTTTGTGATGCCATAGGAGGTGGTGTATTCTAGTGGAGCAAGGGATTTGGAATCAGAAGACTAGACTTCAAGTTCTTGATGCTTCAACTGTGCTTCTGCTCAAGTAATTTAATCTCCTTGAGCCCCATTTCCTTTTCTGTAAAATCTACATAAAATTTACCAGAAGAGATGTCATGAGAAGTAATACATAATAGGTGTGAAGTGCTTAGCTCTGTGATTAGCACATAGCAGGAGCTCAGTAATGTTAGTTCCCATCAAATCCCCTTCCTCATGGTATCATTCATCAAATGGTCAACAACCACTGATTGAGCACCTACTACCTATCAGGCTCTATTCTAAGAGCTGAAGAGATAAGGACAAATAAGTTCTATTCCTAATTCTCAAGGAGCTTACAGTCTGGTTAGAGAGATAGAAGAGTAGAGGCACAAACCACATCCCAATGTCTTAGCACTATGATGGAAATATGGCTAGCAGTCAAAGCTCTGTGCTAAGCACCAGGGATACAGTAATAAAAATCTCTGCCCTCAAAACGCATGCACAGGAAGGAGACAGGTAAACAATAAATGACAGTCAAATGATAAGTGCTGATGGGAGTAAGTACAGAGTGTCACAGGAGCCTGGATAGGCTGTGCTTCCTTAAAGAAGCACCTAGGTAGCCTTTGGGAGCTAGACTTCTCCAAGAAGAGGACACATAATATGAAACTTAAAAGCTGAGCAAAAATTAGCTAAGCAAAGATCCTAAGGAAGAGTTTTGCAAGAAGATGGAGTTGCAGGTGCAAAGGACCATAACTAAGGGAGAGTTTTGCACAACCATGGAGCACAAGACATAAAACCTGAGGGTAGGATAGTCTTCACAGGGCAAGAGAGAAAAGAAAAGGGTATTGTGTACTTTAATAAGGAGCATGGAGTTGATCATTTAGGCCATGACAATTTGGAGATAAGTTTTAAGCAGAAAAGTAATTCATTGAGGCTTAGGTTTTAGAAATGTCACTACTTGGGTGGAAGTTAGAAGAAGGCATTGGAGGAAGACCATTTGAGGGGTATGGGAAAAAGGCAGAAGCAGCATAGCATTATAGGCAATAAAGAAGAGAAGAGACATTAGAGAGAGGTGTGGGAAATTGAATCAACAGAACTTGGTAACTGAGGGGTACATAAGATGAGAAAGAGGGAGGGGACAAAGATGAGCTTGAGGTTTCAGGTTTGGGAACCATTACAAGACAAAACCTGGGTGGAGGTGGAGGAGGGAGAGATGGCGTGAGGCAGGAAATGACTGGAAGGTAATGATTAACTCTGTTATAGACATAGAGCTTGGAACATGAGGCATCCTTGAGGATCTGACTATCAAAGAATAGGTCAGATAGCCTTCAAACTCAGGAAGGATATCTAAGTGGAAGATAAAAATTGGGGAGGTAATCAAGGTACATAATGGATGAGAACTAACCAGGACAGTCTAGAGAAAGAGCAAAGAATCAAAATATGCAGCCTGGGGCATGAACACAAGAGAGATCAGCAGTAGAAGAGCTGGGGCTTGAGCAAGAGCATCAGGGAGGCAGGGAACTTGGTTCCACCGTCCAAGGAAGCTAACATCTCCAAAAGGGCCTATGGTGCCAGACACTACAGAGAGAGCAGGAGGAATAAAACTTTAAAAATATAATAATGTGGAAATTATTCTTGGCTTGAAAGTGGGAAATTTTGATGAAGTGATGAAAGTAAAAATCAGACACCAGTGGGTTTTGAAGAGTGAACTGGTCTGTAAAATGGAGTAATGAAGAGATATCTAAGATTGGGATGGACAAAAGGTGGAAAGAGTGTTTTATTTATGTTGCTGTTTTTTAAAGATATATACACGGGGGAGGGGGGAAGCCAAAAGAGAGAGAGAAAGAGGTGATATTGCAAGGTCTCTGAGGAGGCAACAGCAACGGGACTAAGTGCCCAAGTCATGATAGGCAGCTTCAGGAAAAGTACAATGGAAGGAAAGGAGGTAAGAATGAGTTGTATACAGATCTTTTACTTGTGACCACCAGAAATTTCAAGATCACCTTCCCATGGACCAGTTGGTCTCATGGGTTCTAATCCTTCACAGCCTCTCATGTAGATGGTGAGGAAGACAATCTGATCCAGTGGTTGAAAGTAGAATTTCAAGTCTCAAATGGTAGAACAAGAAGCTAATGTCAAGAAAAGAAATGTTATAGCGTAGAGCTAAAATCCTCTGTCCCTTTCTTGGATTCAAAAAGCCAACCACAACAGTTTAGGTGGAGTAGCAGTTCATTGGGCAATAACTGAGGACCGAAAGTGGATCAGTGTAAGTAAACTTTCTAAAACGTCATCATTGAGGTGACATCATTGAGAAAGGATGCTAACAGATGACACAAGGTGTCATGGAATGTGTCTGGGGTAGCCAGACTTCATGTAGGGCATCTTTTTCAATGGTGGGTCCACATTTTAAAGGGAGTGTGGATATGTTGAAATAGGTTATAAAGAAGGGTCTGGAAACCATATCATACGAGGAAGTGTTGGAGCAATTGGGTATGTTTACCATGTGGAATAAAAGGTGAAGGGCATTCTGGAAGCTGAGGGCCAACTCTCTGAAATGTTTTCATGTGGAAGACGGATAAGACTTGTCCGGGGTGGTCTTAAGAAGTATAGTTGGGAGTTACACTAGGGAGACAAGATCCAATGTAATACAACCAGCTGACATTAGAGAGGGCAGTCCACAGATAGAATCAACTGTCCTGAAAGGTAGTGAACTTGCTCATCCTGTGAGAGGATCAAACAAAATGTCAAAATGCATTGTGACCAACCTGCTGGTAGAGAAGGAGTGTCTCTGGTCTACTCTATTTGGAAGAGTTGAAGACCTTGACATCCCTCTGGCAGCTCCACCTGGACCTGATATCTGATGCCTGGACTATTGCAGTAGGCTCTCAATAGGCCTCCATCCCCAGTCCTTGCTACATACTCAGTGACCAGAATATGGTACAGAATTGGAGAAAAGAGGAGTATAGAAGGAAAGAGAAAGAAAGGCCAGGAATAGATTAATGGGGGCTCCAAGCCCACTGTGAGCCTCCTCTCCAGCCACCCCAGGAGGTTTAATGACAGGATATCAGTATCCTGTTTGGAAGCAATCACCTCCCTCTCCTTCCCAAATAAGAGCATTTCAGATCTTCTCAGTTCTAACATCTCCCTCCAGCTCCCACCTTCTATAACTCATCACCCCCACTTCTATCTCTCCTACCAGGGCCTCATCCTAAATCCTCTATGGAGAGCCAACTGCTTCAGTTCTGTAGCAGCAGCCTTCACTTCCTTCCATCTCTCTCCCCCTCAACTGAGGAGCACACCCAAAAGACAAATAAGGAGGGAGAGGGAGAGAGAAAGACAAAGAGACTGATCACTGTACAGAGAGAAGTCAATGAACACAGGAGGACAGAGGTCAGGAAATCGAGCAGATGCCCAGGAGGACCTATGTGGATGGAAAGGAGGCAGGCAGGCATCCAGTGAGACAGGCGGGGACAAGTGAAAAGCATCAAGCAAGCATGCCCAGGGGTGGGACTGCATGGCTCAGGCCCCTGCCTCTGCCCCTTTACTCCTTACCTGTCACTGGGCTCAGTGTGGGATGAGCCAGGGGCTTGTTGGTTCCCTCTTTCATAATCTGCTCCTGATCCTCAGGGAAGACAAATCAGGTAGCTTCTTAATGAGCTTCTGTGCCATGGGATTCTCCAGGCCCCATCACAGCCATCCCAAGCCCTGACCACACTTCACCTCCCCGGACTGGCACTCAAAGCCTACACGCCCAGGTCCCCTGATCCTCCCAGCTCAGCACCCCTCGCTCCCCATGGGCTTCTTCTTACTCTGCCTCGGAGTCCAAGGGGACAGATGTGTGGGTGTCAATTACTGTAAGTGCATTGATTGAGAAGTGCAAGAGGTGAAGGCCAAGCATGCAGACCAGGGAAGGCTTCCATGAGCCATAAAGAATCCACAGGTGTTTGAGGGAAAGGGGAATGGCAGAGAAGATCTCTGCTCTGCTCTCAGTCCCCAGGACCCTGATCCACTCTCTCCATCATGCCCTGCTGGATCCTGGCCTGTTTTGTGTTCTGACATCCTGTGGTCCCCAAAGACTATGGCTCCCTGCACTGAAGATAATATACCAACAATTGTGAGATATTTCACAGAACCTGGCTCAGGATGAAACAACTGATAAATATTCCACATGGGAGCGAAGCCCTGAACAGTCGGAAGGCCTGAGATCAAATCCTGGTTCTTCCACTTAGTAATAGTGTAGTATTAGACAAGATAGCAGCCTTCCTGTACCTCAGTTTCCTTACCAGTAAAATGAGGCAATAACAGTATAGGGTAGCTGTGGGAATTAAATATGATTATGAAACAGATGTAGTAAAATGTGCATATCATTTATGCTTGACATAGCTCCCCAGTATATATCAGATGGTTGATCTGCTTGTCCCCCAAACGTATATTTTCATAATGAGACTTAGAGTGATGAGGGACCACAGCGTGTCCTTCTCAGCCACCAGCTCTGCTTCTTGCCTGGGACAGGACACACAGCAGGTACCTCCTAACTGTGGTCAGAATCCATCCCCATCATAGATGGGAGAGACAGCCCCTTGGATGACATGAAGTGAGAAGACTGAACTTACCTTCTTTGATTTGAAATCACCATCGCTGGAGTCAAACACTTGGGCTACTCAGAGATGGTAACGGAGTCATCTTATTTTCAAACTCTGGTTGGTGGCAACTGCCTAGAACACTGGATCGAGGCAGAAACTGAGTAACCTCAGGCTCATGGAGAGGGACTGCCATGATCGTTCAGTAACACCTGCCATGAGCACTGGAGGGAGGTTAGCAGAACATGAAGGTGTTAATATGGTTTTTCAAAAGTCCCCTTGAAGTTTTCATCATCCCTTCTATTAGCATGTGCAGTGCAACTCAGCAGAGTGTGTCCCCTACTTAACACTGCCTGTGTTCATCCAGGGGAACCCTCCACTGGCTTTCATCCTTCTATCTGCAAGCTCCCCCTTTAGTTTTGTTGAAGAGAAAGAAAAAGAAGGCATTGCGTTATATGAGACAGAGCAGAGGGAGGGGAAGAAAGCACTAATTTTTTTTCATATTGTCTTAAAGAAAAATCACCTTCTTGTGGCTCACTTCCCTGACAGTTACCACCCATTCATTTCTTTTCTCCCCTCTGGAGGAAGTCTCCTAGGAAGGGTGGTGTGCATTTCCTGTCCTACATTCTCTCCTAAATGCACCGCAGTCAGGTTTCACCGCCATCATGTCACTGTGCCTGTTGGTTTAGCAGCAGCAGCCAAGAGGCCATCTCAGCTTCTAATCAAACAGAACCAAGATTTTCTTCCCTAGTGAAAGGAATTCCCCTTTGAGCACTAGAACTTCCAAACACACCAAACCCAAAGTTGCAGAGATAGAAAGCAGAGATTTCTCTGGAGTGTTAATTCATATATTAGAAAGAGGGACCACTCGCATCACACCTGGACCTGTGTGTCCCCTCAGAGGAAGATAATACCACATAATGATTGCTGGTTTAAGTCATAAACTGCACTCTTTATGATGGCATTACAACCTTACAGGATGTTTTCTCCCATGTGGCAAGATAACTGAGACTTCAGTAGGTAATTCCTTCGTCCTATTAGGCCCAGATATTTCTGGGTGTTTGGGCACAGTGGGTGGCCATTGAGTTCTGTCAGTGTAAGGCCACTGTTATACCTTTTTTTTTAATGTTTAATTTTGAGAGAGAGAGAGAGAGGGGGAGAGGATGGGGTGGGGGGGCAGGGAGACTGAGAGAAAAGGAGGGAGAGAATCCCGCGCTGTCAGCACAGAGCCCCCATGGAGCCTGATGCGGGGCTTGAACCCACAAACTGCGAGATCATGACCTGAGCTGAAATCAAGAGTCAGACGCTTAAGTGACTGAGCCACCCAGGTGCCCCTGTCATACTTTTCTCTGAGGGAAAGTGTGCTTCTTGGTCAGAGATGATACTGCATGGAGTACTATGGCAATGGATAAGACACTCTATAAGACCACTGATCGTGGGTTGTCAGACATGCTGCCGGCAGGAAACCTGAATATGAGACTATCCCTGGGACGACATATTGTAGCCTCTTTGTGATGGAAAGGGTCTAATGTAATTTATGTGTCACCAGGTAGCTGGCAGCTACCCCAGGGAATGGTACCACATCAGAGGCTCAGCCTCTGTCTCTGCTGCTGGGGCCTGGCACACAGCAGTGGCAATGGCTGACTCAGCTTTGATGAGGCCGAGTTCACGTGGCTGAGTCCACACATATCCTCTGTCATGCTACAGTGGCTGCTTTGTAGAGCAAGCACTTGTATGGTTAGGGAAAGAGGCTGACTGATCTACAGGTGGATCATCTAGTCCACCTGATTATCGAGAGACACCCCCGCAGTGGATGCTCACTGTGTTAGCACATGATTATCCTCATATTCTGGGTCTGTGAGAGGCATATCCACATAACCTCTTCTAGACCCCTCATCATGAATCCTCTAATCTTTTTCTTCCTGGCCAATCTTCCATCCCATTAGTGACCGCCCATGAAATAATGTATAGCCACACTTGAGGGCATCTATACACATACTGTGTGATTTCATTTCTGTACAATTCTTGAAATGATGAATTAAAGTGATAGAGAACAAATAGATAGGTAATGGGGTGAGAATTGTGGGGAGGGATGGCTACAAAGGGGTAATATGTGTGGCTTTGTGGAAATGGAATAGTCTGTGATAAAATATCATAGAACTCGTACTGATTTGCTAGGGCTACCATAGCAAAACTCTGCAGATTGGAAGAGTTAAACAAAGGACATTTATTTTCTCACGGATTTGGAAGCTGAAAGTCCAAGGTCAAGTTATTTGGTCTCTCCTGAGGCCTCTCTCCTTGGCTTGTAGACAACTGCCTTCTTGCTGTGTTCCCACATGGTCTTCTCTCTGTGCGAGCATCCCTGGTGTCTCTTGTGTGTCTCAATTTCCTCTTTTTACTAGGGTGCCAGTCAGATTGGATGAAGACCCACCCATATGACATCATTCAACTTTAACGATCTCTTTAAAGGCTCTATCTCCAAATGTAGTTATATTGCAGATTAGGGCTTCAACATACGAATTTGGTGGAAGAAAGGGGAGACACAATTCAGTTTGTAACAAAACTACCCAAAAAACTGAAGGTATATAAAAAACTTGTGGAATCTGAATAATGTCTCTAGTTTAGTATTGTAACCAATGTTCGTTTCCTACTTTTGGCAATGTACTATGATTATGTAAGATGTTATCATTGAGGGAAGTTGGAATTTTAAAGGGCACACCAGAATTTTATGTACTATTCTTGAAGCTCTTTGTGCATCTTAAATTATTTCAAATGAATTATTTTAAAAATAGCTCCTGTGCCCTGCCTGGTGGATACTGAATAGCTATGAGTCACCATGTGACTTGGCAAACAAAACAGCCCATAATAAATCGTGTTACCATACCCACTGAACCATCAATTTGGTCATGCACCGAGTTCCATTATATGGGTCATGTTTTAGTGTAATGTCTAAGAAATATTTACCTAACACTAGATCATAAAGATTTTCTTTTATTTTTTTCTGAGAGTTTTATGGTTTTGCAGTTTGCATTTAGCTCTGTGATCAATTTTAAGTTAATTTTTGAATAAGGAAGAGGTTTAAATTGAGATTTATCTTTTTCTCTATACTTCCAATAGTTCCAACACCACGGGTTAAAAACACTATCCTACAAAGGGGTGCCTGGGTGGCTCAGTTGGTTATGCGTTTGACTCTTGGTTTCAGCTTAGGTCATGATCTCCCAGTTCATAAGTTCAAGCCCCACATTGGGCTCCGTGCTGACAGTGTGGAGCCTGCTTGGGATTCTCTCTGTCTCCCTCTATCTCTGCCCCTCCCCTGCTCCCTTGCTCTCTCGCTCTCAAATTAAATAAATAAACATTTAAAAAAACCACTATCCTATCCTTTCTCTATTCAATTACTTTTTCCAGTTTCATTAAATATGAATAAATACTTTTAAATACTTTTGTGACCTTTTCTCAACTCTCTAATCTATTTCACTGATACTTGTGTCTGTCTGTACCAATACCAATGCTGCTGATTACAACATCTATACAAGTCTTAGAATTGAATACAGGTTCTTCTACCTTTATTCCTTTTTTCCCCAAAATTTCTTTAATCTAGTTCCTTTGCCTTTTTATATAAATTTTCAGATTTACTTGTTCATATCAACAGAAAATCCTGTTGGAATTTTTATTGGAATTGTATTAAACTGCAGAATAATTTGAGGGAGAATTGGCATCTTTGCTATGTATCATTTTTCAATCCAGGACCATGAAATGTCTCTCCATTTATTTACTTCTTTGATTCTTTTCATCAGTGTTTTACAGTTCAGCACAGATACTGTACATGTTTTGTTAATTTATACCTAAAAGTATTTAATTTCTAAGAAGCTGTTGTAAATAACATTATATAATTTTAGTTTCCAATTGTTCATTGTTACTATATGGAAATATAATTGCTTCCTTTGTGTTAATCTTGCATTCTGTAATGTTGCAGCTGCCATTAATTAGTTCTAAGAGTTTTAATGTAGAATCCTCACCTTTTAAAAAATGTTTATTTGGGGCGCCTGGGTGGCGCAGTCGGTTAAGCGTCCGACTTCAGCCAGGTCACAATCTCGCGGTCCGTGAGTTCGAGCCCCGCGTCGGGCTCTGGGCTGATGGCTCAGAGCCTGGAGCCTGTTTCCGATTCTGTGTCTCCCTCTCTCTCTGCCCCTCCCCCGTTCATGCTCTGTCTCTCTCTGTCCCAAAAATAAATAAAAAAAACGTTGAAAAAAAAAATTAAAAAAAAAAATGTTTATTTATTTATTTTGAGAGAGAGCACACAGTGTGAGTGGGGGAGGGGCAGAGAAACAGGGATGGGGAGAATCCCAAGCAGGATCCTTGCTGTCAGTGCAGAACTCAACACAGGGCTCTATCCCACAAACTGTGAGATCATAACCTGAGCCCAAAATCAAGAGTGGGACACTTAATCGACTGAGCCACCCAGGTGCCCCTTTGCCCTTTTTTTTTTTTTTTTTTTTTTTTTTACATAGGCAACTAGATTATTTGTAAATGGAGGCAGTATTACTTCTTCCTTTCTTATCTTCTCTTTTCTCACCTTATTACACTGGCTAGGACTTCCAGTACTATTTTTAATAGGAGTTATGAAAGCAAGCATCCTTATTTTGGCACTGGTTTTGGGGGGAAAGCACTTAGTCTTTCACCATTATGTATGATGTTAACTGCAGGGTTTTAGTTAAGTGTTTCTTGTCACAGAGAGTAAATTTCTTTTTACTCCCAATTTGCTGAGATTTCATCTTGCTTTTTTTTTTTTTCCAATTATGAATGAGAAAAAGGACATTCCAAGCCACATGCCTTGAGTCTTATGTAAATATATTTGAATGACATGTTAGTAGTTCTTGATGTCAGAGAGACTCAAGGCCAACATAAGGGTTAGACCCTTTAAGATCTCTCCCAGCTGAGTGTTCTATTGTAGGGCAAAGGGAAAGAAAAAGCTTTCATCTAGACGGAAAGTAGTTAGGATGCTTCCTGAAGAAGAGACATGGAGGAGAGAGCTCTCTGGGTGGATCAGCCCATGCAAAGACCTGAGGAGTCAGGACTAGCTGGAGGAGAGGGATCATGGCAGGATATGGGGGGATGATGTGGGACTGCTATGGGTTTCTATTGCTCTGAGAGCCTGAAGAAGGAAGTCCCATTAGCTCCAGCAAATGATCCTTACTTGCCACCTTTAATGACCCCAGAGCAATTTTCATAACAAGCCCCCCAGAAACACAATCATCATGTCTTGTTAAAATTTTTTTTTCTTCGGGCAGTCAAGGCTCCTTCCTCCCCAGGGCTTCTCTCCTTAGAGGCTGTGGCCTTCATGGGGGAAACCCTGGAACTACAGACCCTTCCCTCCTCACAGTTCCACATCAGTCTTAAAGCTCCCATTTCTTTCATGCTTGGGGAATGCTAAGAGCACTCTAGGCTGGCAATTCCCCTAAACTTGTCTTCTGGAAAAACTTGTTAATGAGCAAAACACACTCTTAGCATTTAGTGATCTTTTGGGCTTTGTTAACATTCAGATGATCCTTGGTTTACAAATAAAACTTGTTTCTAAGCAGCTAAGAGTAATTGGAATATTTTATTAATGGAATCCTAGTAGAAAGATATGTAGAGAGCAGCTGATTTGAAGAGATTTGTATCTTTTATTGCCTTTTGGAAAGCAGTTCAGTATTTGTCTGAATTCAGAGTGGTAGAAATTTGATTTGCTTTGATAGCATTAGAAATATTTTAGTTCCTGGTTAATATGGCAGCTGATGTTGTGATTGTGTTTCACTAACTTTGGGGTGTGTGTGTGTGTGTGTGTGTGTGTGTATGTTGAAGGCATGACTCTGTAAATGCAGTCAGTTACCATCATGACTATCTAACCCATACATCCTGACCTCACAATAAGCCTGATCTTAACATTTATAGTTGAGAAATATAAGCTACCATTAATAAGGAACGTTTTCTGAGGTATCTAGCTTTAAAGGTAATAACTCTCTAATGATAATTTATGTAATTATTTAAGTTTTAAGGTCTGTTCCCATTTGAACTTAAAAATAATATTATGGTATAGCCAGGGTCAGATATGGCCACTATCTCCATTTTACAGATTGGAGGGACTGAGTTCCAGGTAGATTAGGCGTTTTTTCCAAGTTCTCAACAAATTAAGGCAGGACTAAAGCTCAGGGTTCTTCCCATTGTTCCCTTGATCTCTCTGGTAGCAAATGAAATTTAAGGGTAAGTTAGTTGTAGATACCAAGGCATGCTCCTTGTGAATAAAACTCTAGGTTTCTGGAAGCCACATTTGGGGGGTAGGTATAATGAAGTGAAAGAGAGACCCATGATAGTAAAGAGGAGCTGAAAGAAAAATTGGGGAGATGGCAGACTGAGGATAGAGGTGGGGCTTGGAAAACTCACTCAACAAACTTTTATTGAGAAGTTAATAGTTCATAGCACAATGCTATTTGCTTAGGCTACCAAATGCTAGTGAGAAAAACATAAGTATCCAATAGAACTCTAGACTTCATGGGTCTGACTCTATAGTTGTGACTTAGAATAACAATCCTAAGTGTTTTAAATTTTCCTCAATACCGTCTCATCTGTTATCTCAGCTGATCCTAAAAGTCTCTGTTAACAACTCAAGAAACAGCGTAATATAATATATAAGAGCCTGGGCTCTGGAACCGTATTACCTGGGTTCAAATCTCAATTGTGTTACTTTTTAGCTGGGTAGCACTTGACAATTTACTTAATCTTCTTGTGCCTCAGTTTCTTTATCTGTATGAAGAGGATGATAATACCTACCTCTGGAGTTGTTATAAGAATTAAAATAATAAGTGCATATAAAACACATAGTGACATTAAAGTCAGTTATTATTACTTAAGCACAATAAATATCATGAAACACATTTTACAGATATGGAAATTAAATCCCAGAGAATTAAGGTGATTCTTCCAAAGCCAAAGAAGATCAATGATATATTTAAGCCTGAACACAATTCTCTCTGAGTCCTTCCCTAATGTGTCCAGTGGCCAAATTAATGCAAAAGTGTTTTTTTTTCTAGACATTTCCTTCATTCTGGGTTCCTCATCCAGTCTAATGACTTCAGTGGAAGTATGGATGGGATAGACAGAGATCAGAGGCACTGCAGGCTGTCCTAGTCTATGGCTGTTGAGCATCCTTACTCATTCTAATTAACTTGAAGAAAGCCCTCTTCACATCTTTGTTCCAGAGGCTATAAATGATGAGGTTGAGAAAGGCAGAAACGACATTGTAGAACAGGGCCAACTTTTGTCATCCTCTTGGGAGGCTTCAGAACCAGGCCTTATATACGTGACCATGCACTGAATACAGAACATAATGACCACAGCGATGTGTGAAGCACAGGTGGTGAACTCTTTGATTCATCCCTGAGTGGAATGAATCTTTAGGATAGCCATGAAAATGCAAACATATGAGGCCAGGATGAGGGATAATGGGATCAGGAGCAAGATGAAACCCAAGATAAAGTCCACTTGGTCATTGAGGGATGTATCTGCACAAGCCAACTTCAAGACAGCAGGAATTTCACAAAAGAAGTGGTTGATCTCATTGGGGTCACAGTAGGGCAGATTCATTGCAAAGACTGTGTAAATGAGGACACAGGTGAGACCACAAAGGGCAGAGCTGACTACCAGAACTATATACAGGGTTTGGCTAGTCTTGGAGTGGATAGCATATGGCAACATATCTGTTATAGGCCATGGCTGCAAAAATTCAGGTGTCAGTGATTCCCAAGATCAGGAAAACATACATCTGGACCACACACCCAATATAGGATGTGGTCTTATTCTGCTTACTAGATGGATCAACATCTGGGGCGCAGTGGTGATGGCATAGCTGAGATCCAGTACAGACAGGATGCTGAGGAAGAAGTACATGGGGGTGTAGAGGTGTGCATCTACTCTGATCAAGGTAACAATGAGCCCATTGCCCAGGACTGTAAATAAATGAAGAAAGAGGAAGAGGAAGAAAAGGATCCAGTTGGTCCAGGGATTTCTAGAGAAGCCCAGGAGGATAAACTCAGTTACAGAGCTTTCATTTCTCCAGCCTTGGCTATGTATTGCCTTCCTTCTGAGGAAAGAAGAGAACATACTCCTTAATCATTTGCAGTCTCAATGAGAGAACACCACGTGAGAGCCACAGATGCAAGGACCAAAGTCATCTCAGAGCTAAACAATCAAACTAAGATATGCACTTCCACAACCAGGGAACATTCTATTCAAATTGGGCCAGTGTGGCACTTAGTAGAGATTCTATAAATATGAATTGGTTTGTCTAACTAACTAGCCCTGGTAAAATTTCATGGGTGCTATGGAAGGAATTGTACCAGCCGAAGTCCTATTTGGAAGGACGTGTGCACACATGCACTACACACCCCCCCCCAACGCACACACCATAAACCAAAATAAAGAGGCTAGAAAAATAAAAAAAATGTTTTACAGTAAACCAAAAAGTTCTAGAGGTCTCTATAGTTCTTAAAGTCATTCTTTCAAATATCAAGACTAAGAGGTGTTGCAAAGGACAGTGTAAATGTGAAACAAACAAAAGCCCTAGCTTCTTCTCTTAGCTTTCTTCCTCTCTGCTGCTGTCACTTTGAAAACCCACACATCATAAGTTTTCAGGAAAAAAAAAGAGACTCTCAAATAAACTTTCTGGGGAAGAGGAATCTTTCCCCAAGAACTTTTATCACCTTTTATATCCCCACCTTCCAGGAAGTGTATATCCTCTTTTATGTCCCCACCTTCCTATAGTGTAATCACTGTAGTCACTTAATCACTATAATTGTGATTACAATTATAAAGAACAAATTGAAAAGTAAAGATTGCCAGAGACTCAAGGACTGAAATCTAGAGAAAACTTTTATGCTCTTGGCATTTCTCAAGAAAATGAAGCATATTTACCTGGGAATTAGGTGCCTATGCATCTGGAAGCTTTTCTTAAAAACTAGTAAAGACTCCTCCAAGGCCATGTTGCTCCCAGGAGAGAGTTGGGTGGTGGGTGGGATTGGTCTTCGGTTTGACCTGGACTCAGTCCTTGATCCTTCCTGGGCAGGCCTGGATGACAGAATATGCTACTGACCAGTCCATTTCTCTTAATCCTTCTGCTAGTCCCTATATGACTGCAACAGACTATGGACAGCTGGCTGTACACCTTTTCGAGACCCCAAAGAAGGAAATGGTTATTTATAGAATGGCAATCTATAAAAGCATTTTAATAAATGTAATTCATTAGATTATCACCCCAACCCACCAAGGTCAGTATCACTATTCTCATTTCATACAACCAGCCATCCAAGGTCAGACAGAGAGTAGGACTCAAACCCCAAGTCCCACAACATTAAGCTGAAATGTGTCTCTCACACCATCAGATTTCATGCAGGGTTTAGCAGGTCACCAAGCACAAAAATAGGCCCACTTTAGATGGCATTGTGAGTGAAAACCAAACTGTGTAATCACACTTGTAGGGGGCAGAAAGTGCGTATCGCACAGCATTGCAGATGGCCAGGTTTTTTCATAGAGAACCCTAAAACCTTGGATCAAGATTTCAATATCTGAGACATTTTTGTAGTGGTAGTGAAAAGGCAGAGAGCTATCCATTTGGGTTAATATAATATCATATAAAGCCATGAGCAGGACTCAGGCTCAGATGGATGAGAAAAATAATATTGATACTCATGTTGGAAGACAATGCAATAGAATGGTGGCTAGTGGGATTTGAATAATAAATCCTCACTCTGATTTGCAGATATGACCTAGGCTTTAAATACTAGAGTATGCTGGTAAATCTGAAATATATTTCCATCCTAGATGTCTTCTCTTAATTCGTCTGTCCAGTTGCCTACTTGCCACCTATCTTCATTTGGATATATAAGGGGCATGTTAAACATTTTTCTAAAGTCAAACTTCCACTTCCCTATAAACCTCCTCCTTTCACATTCAGCTCAATTAATGGCAGTTCCATCCTTTGATGTGGCTAAGAGCTTTTAAAAAGCAACTCAAAGACTTTCTAACTTTTCTCTTTCTCCCATGTAACTCATCAGCAGTATTGCTATTCTCTTTGAAATATGTATCCCAAAAAAGATCACTTCTCATCCTCTACACCATTACTACTCTGGTCCAGATCATCATTTGCTCTTCCAGGAATATTGTGATATCCCCTAACCATTCCAGGATTCCCATTCTCTTCCCCTACGGTCTATTCTTAGCACAGTAACTAGAGTGATCCTATTAAAGTGTAGGTCAGATTGGGGTGCCTGGGTGGCTCAGTTGGTTGAGTGTCCAACTTCGGCTCAGGTCATGATCTTGCAGTTCATGGGTTCCAGTCCCATGTTGGGCTCTGTGCTGACAGTTCAGAGCCTGGAGCCTGCTTCAGATTCCGTGTCTCCATCTCTCTCTCTCTGCATAGCCCCCTGCCCCCGCCACCTAGCTTGTGCTCTGCCTCTCTCTCTCTCAAAAATAAATAAACATTAAAAAATATATAGTTCAGATCATTTAAACATCATGTGAGTCCTCTTCTCAAACCCTCCAGTGGCTTCTGGTAACACCCAGAAGAGGAGCTAAGTGCCCCCCATCACATCCTGGGCTCCATTTCCTACCTCCCATCTCTCACTCTGTCTGTCCAGCCATCCAGCCTTTTGCTGTTCCTCATTCAAGGCATGCTCCTACCTCAGAGCTTTTGCACTTACTGTTCTCACTGCTAGAAATTCTCTTTCCCCAGAAATCTTTACTCCATCATCTCCTTCAAGTATTTGCTCAAATGTCCATCTTTTCAGGAAAAACTTGAGTCTTTTCTGACCATCCTGCTTAACACTGAAATATCCCCCATTCTCTATACCCATCTTCTGTTTTCTTTCTTCATAGTACTTAGCATCTTCTAATGTATGATACAATTTTTTCAACTGTCAGTTTCCCTCACAAGAATGCAGGAATTTTTATCTTCCTGATTATTGTGTACCATCAGATTCTAGAACCATGCCTGGCACGGAGTAGGCATTATAAATGTTGGATAAATGGATGGACTGAATCCAAGCTGAGCCTCTGAGGGGGCAAGCCACTGATGCTACTCATGGTGGAACTATATTTAGTGCTGAACTTTGCTGCCTATAAAGCTAGCCATTGTGCTGAGCTCATTTTGGGCTTTCCCTTGGACATACATAGCTCTCAACATATTTCTAAACAGGAACTGGCCTAGACCATTTACAGACATCATTTATAGTCACCCCACAAGGCCACAAAGTCAATACCTGCTATTAACTACATAGAGACCAAGGGCTGCCCAGAGCAGTTTTTAATATTTGGACCTACAATTTAGAAGGGAAAAATGGCAACCTAGCTTGTCTATATAGAGAAAAGAGCTTATTAGTAAAGGACCCATGAAAACATGCTACTTAGGGAAGAGTGGAAGGTACTGGGAAAGCTTAGCTTGGAGACTTATGAGGAACTGTAGAGACCTCACCAAAGATGTCATACAGAGAAAGGTGGAAATGTGTTATGTGTTCCCAAGATCAAAAAATTAGAAGTGATTGGTGAAAATTGCAGGGGGAGCAAGTTTAAGCTTAGTTTAGAAAAACAAAAACAAAAACAAAGCTTCTGGTGATTGATCTTCCCAGTAATGACACATTCTGCTGGTGGGTGGTGGAGGTGGTGGTGGTGATGGTGGTGAAATGGCAAGTGCTCCATTTTCAGAAGTGTTCAAGCATAATTATAAGCCCACATCATTCAGGGGTACTATCGTTGCTTTAGAAGTGAAGTCAGAATGTACAACTTTAAAAGTCCCTTTCACCACAGACACCCTAAGGTTCTAAAGCTCAGTGACACCAAGATTCAGAGAATCTATGATTTTAGGGGGTGACTTCTCACTATGCACCCAACCTCATAACACAATTAGGAGTCAAAACAAAGTAATATGGTAATGATGAGAACCCAGGAAACCTGAAAGAAAGTGGGAATGCAGTATTAGTCAACAGTAGTGTAAAAATTTAAAGATAATTTGAAGTTTTTATTGTTTTATTTTTTGCAAAAATGGCCCTCCCTTGGGGGTTGTCCTTGGTACCCAGGAGGGGTTACTCTCCCACCTCCTAAGCAGGGCCCACATTGGCTTCATTCAGGAAGGAGAAGGGGGACCCTGAGAAAAAGGGCAGGCTAGAAGCTAAAGGGAGAATATTGTTATAAAGCCTGGCTTAAATCTTTATGTTTTCCTGTTTAAAATAGTTCATTCTTTTTTTAAAATATAATTTATCAACAAATTGGTTTCCATACAACACCCAGTGCTCTTCCCAACAAGTGCCCTCCTCAATGCCCATCACCCACTTTCCCCTCTCCCCCACCCCGCATCAAACCTCAGTTCTCAGTATCCAAGAGTCTCTTATGGTTTGCCTCCCTCCCTCTCTGTAATTTTTTTCCCCTTCCCCTCCCCCATGGTCTTCTGTTAAGTTTCTTAAGGTCCTTGTCTCCTTTGAAAGAATGTTCTAAGAATCAAATCAGGGAGATATGGACTACTTAACAAGTTGTTAAGTAGCAGCTGTATTTAAATCACAAGAGGACTATACAAGATCCAAGACAAAGTGTGGACAAGGAATATCCCAAAAGAGTGTTTCCACTGATGAAGAACAAGAGCTTCTTCCCTGATCTTTCCTGTTCTAGTTTTTCTTCCATCCATCCTATCCTACACACTGCCAGAGAGACTGTTCAAAAAGGCAGAGATGGCCATGATATTCCCTTCCTTGAAAGTCCTTCAAGGATTCCAGTTTTTCATGAACTAATGCCCAAAGTCCTTAGCAGGGTGCCCAATGCCCTTTGGAATCAGATCCCTATCTACCTGGCATCCTACCGTTACTTCCTATGCTTCTGCTCAGTCCTCATGCTTTTATATGGCTCTCCAGCTAGGAATGGTTTTTACATTTTAACATGGTTGAAAAAATTATTCATTGATGTCTGTGGCTGCTTTTGCCTATGACAAGAGTTGAGAAGCTGTGATAAAGACTGTATGTGTCCCGCAAAGCCTAAAGTATTTACTCTCTGGCCCTTTATAGGCAAGGTTTGCTGGCTCCAGCTGAAGACAAACCAACTTGTCCACCATCCTCCAAATATTCCAGGACTTTTCACAAAGCTGTTTTCCATGAGGTGGTGTGTATCAAGGAGGTAGGAGAGGCTCTGGGGTCAAAGAAAATTTGGTTTGAATCCAACCCTGCCACTTACCAACAGCACAACTGAGAGAGTCATTAATTTCACTAAACCTTCATTTCATCATTTGCAAAATTGGAAGAATAACATATACCTTGAAGGTTTTTGTGGAGATTCAGTATTATTTTAGGTATATGTAACAATATAGCAGTAAACATCTGTTGTTCATATTACTTCTATTATCAAATGACTCCTCAGTTGAAATGTCCTTCTCTGTTTCCTCCTCTTGGTAAAATCCTAATCACAGAATTGTTCTGTGATTCCCACTATACTTCTCTTGTGATTCTTACCATACTTCTGGGCTATGATAACACCTTTAATGTGCTTCTATTATTCCTCATACACAGGCTGGTATGAACACTGGTTTGTGGAGTTCCTTAATTGGAGAGCCATGTCTTACCTTTCTATCTCCAGTTCTTAGCACAGGGTATGGGTAACAATTAATAAACATTGGATTAATGACTTTGTGAAGTTATACTGATGGTTTAAGAGTGAGTTTTGTTGCAAGGATGAATTCCAGTGGTTTCTCCATCACTTCCTCTTTCAAAACCAATGTCAAGGTCTTCTTCTCTGATGACTTCTACCCAGGTTACCCACTGGTAACCTGGCACAACGAAAATCCTCTTCTTGGCAATTTGTTAGCTGAAACAAATAAAGTTAAATGAAAAAATAGGAGAAATGAAATCAGTAACGCACGAATAGTTCTTGGTATTATCTTCCTTAAATATGCGTCTTTTCTAGTCTTAGTCTGTGCCACTTGAAATGGCATTAAAGTGTGGGATGAGGCAGGGATGGAACCCAGTTTCACTGAGCACTTACCACAGACCAGTTCCTTTACATCCAAGATAGGATAATTGTTAAGAGCATGGCACTAGAATCAGACCTGGGTTCTAGCCCTGACTCCATTGCTAATTTGCATAATGACCTTGGGAAAGTTATCTAAACGTTATGTGTCTCCATCCTCTTCTGGAAACTAGTGATCATAATACATTCATCTCAAAGGATTGCTCTGATGATTAGTTGAAATAGTACATGTGAAGTTGCTCAACATGTGAACTAGTACATGTGAAGTGCTTGCAGAGTAGTTAGTGCTTCAACAAGCATAGATATTACTGGTATAGTATTTCACTCTCATGACAAGTGTTTTTCAAAAAATCTAAATTCATAGGAAAAAGGAAATTGAGACTCAGAGAAAGTAACTCTTCTGATGTTGCATGGTATTAGAGGACACAACCCAGATGTGTCTTTCGCCAAGGACCTTGTGTCACTGGGCTCTGCTTCTTCTGCACTACCTACAGATGACACTGTGCCAGAGGGATCTGGTGGGAGTAGCCTCCTCAGGCTTCTGGGCTTGTCCTTCATGCCCTTTGACTATCCTCCCACTCTGATCCCAAGTTTAGTACTCACCACTCCACACACATGTCCCACAACTGCCTTGGGCAGCTCCAGTATCATCATATACTGGTCTATAAGAGGGTCTTATGTTAGCCACTTTCCAGAAGCTCTTGCATCTCAGCAGCAACCTGGGAGATACCTGGTTGGTGTTTTAATGAGGCCCACAGGTATTAGGGACCAAGGAGTCCTTAAGGGTATAGCCAAATAGATGCCAGTATCACCTCAGGAGCCTTCCAATCCTGAGGGATCCCATTACTCACAGGAAGGTTCAGCAAAGAGTGAGCAATCAGGATGCAGAGAAGGGCTATATGTGCCCCAAAGGACACCAAATATTTGGGGGAACTAGAACTATAAGAGGAGTGTGGAAATTGGTACTTTAACTCAGGCCTCCATGATTAGGGCCTGTATGTGGGTGCAGCCAGGAAGCCAACATCAGGACCCAAGTTCTAGCTGCTCTGCTGGTCTTATTTGAACTTTATTTAAGGCTTCCATAGAAAAAGAATGTCTAAACTAGAAAGCTCTTAGGTATCCCCCCCCACCCCAAACCCTCATTTTAGATGTGGGGAAACTGAGGCCTAGTGATAGAAATAGCTGTGGAAAGTCAGACAGAACTAGGTCTAGGAGTCAGGTATCTTGATCTCAGTAGGTAATGTTGTCTCATCTGTCCAGTGATTGTTGTGTCCCACTGAAGGCTGAGCTGGTTGCACACCTGCCCTTGGCCTTTTCCCATTTCTATGCCTGTCCCATCCATTTTTAGCTCTCCTTTCTGGAGTCCGGAAAATCTCTTCCCATCTTTGTGCCCATTGATTAAAGCACAAAGTGAGGATTTGAGCAAGGTGGGTGTTGGGTAGGAATGGGGAGATGGGGGAGATGAGTCTGGAGAAATTATCAGGGCCAGATCATGGAGAGTCTTGTAGACCAGCCTGAAGAGTTTATAGTATATCCTGAGGGCATCAAAGATCTACTGAAATTTATTATTAAAGAGTGGCGCCTGGGTGGCTCAGTCGGTTCAGTGTCTGACTTCAGCTCAGGTCATGATCTCATGGTTTGTGAGTTTGAATCCCACATCAGGCTCTCCACTGTCAGTGCAGAGCCCTTCCAATCCTCTGTCTCCCCCTCTTTCTTCCCCTCTCCCACATTCTCTCTCTCTTAAAAATAAATAAACATTAAAAAAAGAGAGAGAGAGAGTGACATGGTTTAGTGGCATTCTGTAGCTGACTTGGCTCATGAGAGCCAATTGTACTCACTTCTTCCCAACCCTGTGTTCAGCGATATCACATTGGTAGCTTGAAATTGGTCACGGTAGAAGCAGTCACACCAAAGAAATTGGCAAACACAACAAATCAGAGCTTTTTATTTTCCCCAGAGAGCTGATTGTTAAATATTTACCAACATACCATTGGATTGCCAGATTAGAGTTTTTGAAAGATTAGTAGCCAGTTTGGCTAATAAAACTGGAAGGAGGAAGACCAATTGGAATCTATTAAAAGAGTTCAATTGAGAGATTATTAGGCTTTACTGTCCAGGAATAGAAGGGATGAAAAGACGGGAACAAATTGGAGATAATCAAAGGGATTTAGTAGAGACTAATTGGATGTGGGACATCCATTGTTTGGGCTGTTGGGTGGATGATGATGCCATTTATTCAAATGGAAAACCCATGAGAGGAACAGGTTTGAAGTAAACAGTGATGAGTATCCTTATGGACATGTTAAATTTGAGCTGCCTCTGAGATACTAAATTAAGATGTCAGTCAAGCAGAAGGACACAGATATATGTTCATTAACTTTAACACTATAGAAGGCTAAGATTTACTAACCTGAATCCAAATATTCAAATGGAATTAACTTCACTTAATGATATAGGATTTTAGAATTTCCCTGCATCTTACCTCTCATCCTCCCCAGCACACATATTCCTTCTTTTTCTGACATTGAACATGAATCCGGAAACCTCTGCCCTCACCGCAAGAACTTCAGTTGCTCTGTAGTGAACAATTTTTATTTATACCCAGACATAAGGATGAGCAGTTTTGTCCTTCCAGACAGTTCATTTTCAGAGCTATTTATACCTTCTGTCTTCTCCATAGGGGACCTCAGCTTGCCTGCCCAGGGTTACATTGGCCTATAAGGATCTATTCATTCAGTTCCATAACATTTGCTTAGGAGGAAAGGAGAAGATAAAATCTTAAGCAAGAAGCATCAAATAGAGCTGAATACTACAGAGAAGATCATCCAAAGCCAAGCCTTTTTTTTCTTTTAATATTTATTTATTTTGGTGAGAGCACAAGCTGGGGAGGGGTAGAGAGAGGAGGACAGAGGATTCGAAGCAGGCTCTGCGCTGACAGCAGCGAGCCCCGATGTGGGGATCGAACTCACAAACTGGGAGATCATGACCTGAGGCAAAGTTGGACGCTCAACCAACTAAGCTACCCAGGTGCCCCTAGAGTCAAGTCTTTTAAGCTGAAGCATACTGTACTATACCAGAAAAGAATGCTTCACATCAGTTAAAGGTTTTAACTCTGCCTACACCCAAACTCACATCAATGTAATCATTCTTAGACCTTGACATTAGTTCTCATAATGGGCTAGGGAGGATCTCAAAAAACCGAACTGAAGCAAGCTATAGACAGTTTCATTTCTATTTCAGTCTTTTTCCAAGTCATCTTTTTCATAGGCTGTCTTTTATGTGTTACTTTTTTGAGCCTGAGTCTTATTAAGATTATTTTACATATTACAGGGTGCCTGGGTGGCCCAGTCAGTTAAATGTCTGACTTCGGCTCAGGTCATGATCTCATGGTTTGAGAGTTTGAGCCCCACATCAGGCTCTGTGCTGACAGCTCAGAGCCTGGAGCCTGCTTTGGATTCTGTGTCTCCCTCTCTCTCTGCACCTCCCTTGCTCACACTCTGTCTCTCTCTCAAAAATAAGCAAATACTAAAAAAAAAAGATTATTTTATATATTAGTGAGATAAAACTTCACACAGCCAAACACACATGCATCTTAAAATGCATAATTGTAAATGTGCATTTAGCTAATACATGAAGCAAAAACCGACAGGAATAAAGTGAAAATGGAGCAATTTCACAACTGTAGTGGCAATTGTAACACTCATGTCATAGTACTTGACAGAACAATTTGACCAAAAATCACAAGGACATAGATGTGAACAACACTGTCAACTCTTTTAATCTAATTGACATTTGTTAATCACTATAGCCCAAAACAGCATTCGTTTAAAGGGCACACAGAATGTTCCCCAATATAGACCATATATTGGGCTATAAAACTTCAAAATTTTGAGATCTTACAGAGTATGTTATTTGAACACAATAGAATTAAATTAAGAATCAGTAAAAGAAGATATCTAGAAAAGTCCCAAATATTGGAAGTTAAACAATACATTTCTTTTTTTTTAAATGTTTATTTCTGAGACAGAGAGAGACAGAGCATGAGTGGGGGAGGGGCAGAGAGAGAGGGAGACACAGAATCCGAAGCAGGCTCCAATTTCTGAGCTGTCTGCACAGAGCCTGACATGGAGCTCTAACTCACAAACCATGAGATCATGACCTGAGCCAAAGTTGGTCGCTCAAGTGACTGAGCCACCCAGGTGCCTCCAAACAATACATTTCTAAATAATTCATGTATCAAGGAAGAAATCACAAGGGAAATAAGAAACTATTCTGAACTGACTGATAACAAAAAAACCAACATATTAAAATCTGTGGCTACAACTAAACCAATTCTTAGAAAATCTATAGCTTTAAGTCCTTATGTTAGAAAAAAATGAATGGTCCTTTTTAAAAAATCTCAATTTCCACCTAAATAAACTGAAAAAAAAAAATCAGTGAGATAGAAATGGACAAACTATAAAGAAAATCAATGAAACCAAAAGGTAATTCTTTGAACTGTTCAATAAAATTGATAGATCTCTAGGTCATTGAGGAAGAAAAAAATTAAACACAAATTATCACTATTAGAAGAGAGGAACTATCACACAGGTCTCACAGATATAAAAAGAATAATAAGGGTATGTTCTGGCCAACTTTATGTCAATGAATTCAACAACTAGATAAAATGGACAAATTCCTTGAAAAATACAGCTTACTAAAAATACAGCTTACAAAGAAATAGAAAGTCGAAATTGTTCCATGTACATTACAGAAATTAAATTTATAATAAGGTCACCTGGGTGACTCAGTCAGGTAAGCGTCTGACTCTTGGTTTTGGCTTAGGTCATGATCCTGAGGCCATGGAATCAAACCCTGCATCAGGCTCCACTCTGAGCATAGAGCCTTCTTAAGATTCTCTCTCTCTCTCTCTCTCTCTCTTTCTCTCTCTCTCTCTCTCTCCCTCTGCCTCTTTCCTCTGCTCACACGTCCTCTTAAAAAAAATTAAAACAAAAAAACTTTCCCACAAAGTAAAAATTAATAAACTGTATTTCACCAAAATTAAACACTTCCACTTATCAAAAATACTACTAAGGGGGAAAAAAGTGAGACAAACTAAGAAACAGACTGTTAATTGTAAAGAACAAACTAATGGTTATCAGAGGGGAGGTGGGCAGAGGACAGGGGAAGTAAATGATGGGGATTAAGGAGTGCACTTGTGATGAGCACCAGGTGTTGTACGGAAGTGTTGAATCACTATTGTGCACCTGAAACTAATATTACATTGTATGTTAAAAACTGGAATTTATTTTTTATTTATCTATTTTATTTTTTAGAGAAAGCATGAGAGGGGAGAGAGGCAGAGGAAGAGAGAAAGAGAGACAGAACCTTAAGCAGAATCCATGCTAGCAGGGAGCCCAACTTGGGGCTCAATCCCACAACCCTGGGATCCTGACCTGAGCTAAAATCAAGAGTCAGACACTCAACCAACTAAGCTGTGCAAGCACCCCAACTAACTGGAATTTAAATAAAAACTTTTAAAAACATTAAAAAATGAAAAGGCTCAAAATGGATCAAAGATTTGAACATAAGACCTGAAACCATAAAACTCCTAGGAGAAAACACAAGTGGAAACCTATTCCAGTCCAAACTAAGATACTCACTGAAAAAATAAAAATTAAAAATTCAGCTAAGGATGTATGTACAGAGATGATCATTATATCCCTGCTTAGAAAAATACAGTAAAAATAGGAGGATGGTTAGTCATCCCCTCTAATGCTAACATCTTCAGGTCGTAAGGGAACACTCATGATAATCTGTGAGAAAAGGAGGACAAACAGAGAAGCTGAGCTCAGGCAATGAAAGGACAAAAATTGGACTTAAGGGGGTCTAAGGAGGCTGGCCCTGGCAAACATCAGACACTTTTAGTTGGGACTCCCAGGGGAGTGTGAGTAAAGTCCACCAGAAATATACCAATAAATACAAACACTGAAGCTCAGCTTTGAGTCAGCTCAACCCCTGAATAACCAATGGAGATTTTCCACTGCTCAGACTGCCTGTCACAGCACAAGTACATGTACTCTGAAGGGATACAGCCTCATCCAGAGCCTCAAATGATCTCTACAAGTCTTTTTTATACTGAGTGTCTGCAATTCAATAAAAAATTACCAAGCACACAAAAAATAAGAACTCACTCAAAATTGAGAGAACAACAGAGGCAATAAGAAATGGACCTATAGGACATCTAGATAGTGGAGTATATCAGCCATGAACTTTAAAATAACTGATTAAATAATAAGGTGGGAAATTTTGGCAGAGACTTGGAAACTAAAAAAGAATAAAAATAAAAATTTAAATATTATATATTTTAAATGTTTATTATTTTTTCCTAATTTTTTTAATTTTGTTTTTTATTTTTTAAAATTTACATCCAGATTAGTTAGCATATAGTGCAACAATGATTTCAGGAGTAGATTCCTTAGTGCCCCGTACCCATTTAGCCCATCCCCCCTCCCACACCCCCTCCAGTAACCCTCAGTTTGTTCTCCATATTTATGAGTCTCTTCTGTTTTGTCTCCCTCCCTGTTTTTTTTTTTTTTTTTTCAACGTTTATTTATTTTTGGGACAGAGAAAGACAGAGCATGAAC
This sequence comes from Puma concolor, assembly GCF_028749965.1. Taxonomy (NCBI): domain Eukaryota; kingdom Metazoa; phylum Chordata; class Mammalia; order Carnivora; family Felidae; genus Puma; species Puma concolor. The sequence continues at coordinate 33,800,644 of NC_141674.1, forward strand.
GGGGGAGGGGCAGAGAGAGAGGGAGACACAGAATCGGAAACAGGCTCCAGGCTCTGAGCCATCAGCCCAGAGCCTGACGCGGGGCTCGAACTCACGGACCGCGAGATCGTGACCTGGCTGAAGTCGGACGCTTAACCGACTGCGCCACCCAGGCGCCCCATCTCCCTCCCTGTTTTTATATTATTTTTGTTTCTCTTCCCTTATGTTCATCTGTTTTGTCTCTTAAAGTCCTCATATGAGTGAAGTCATATGATTTTTGTCTTTCTCTGACTAATTTCACTTAGCATAATACCTTCAAGTTCCAGCCACATAGTTGCAAATGGCAAGATTTCATTCTTTTTGATTGCCGAGTAATACTCCATTGTGTGTGTGTGTGTGTGTGTGTGTGTGTGTGTGTGTGTGTGTATCACATCTTCTTTATCCATTCATCTATTGATGGACATTTGGGCTCTTTCCATACTCTGGCTATTGTTGATAGTGCTGCTAATAAACATGGGGGTTCATGGTCCCTTCGAAACAGCACACTTGTATCCCTTGGATAAATGCCTAGTAGTGCAATTGCTGGGTGGTAAGGTAGTTCTATTTTTAGTTTTTTGAGGAACCTCCATACTGTTTTCCAGAGTGGCTGCACCAGCTTGAATTCCCATTAAATGTTTATTTATTTATTTTTGAGAGAGAGAGTGGGAGAGAGTGTGAGCAGAGGAGGAGCAGAGAAAGAAGGAGACAGAAAATGCTAAGCAGGATCCACATGGGGCTTGACCTCTGAAATCAAGGGTTGGACACTTAACCGACTGAGACACCCAGGCACCCCCTAAAATTAAGATTTTAGAGTTAAAAATGTAATTGTTATTAAAAATACATTTCTAGGTTTCACAGCACACTAGACCCAGATGAATAGAAAAACTAGTAAACTGGAAAGCAAGTCAAAAGAAAATACAGAAACTGAAGCATGATGAAATAAAATTATGGAAAATACATGTGTGAGACACATAGGCCATGATGAAAAGCTATAGAATAATATTTACATGTGATCTCAACTGTGACAAATGGTACATGGAGACATAAAACAATACACAAAGATATTAAGAAAGTTAAGTCTGAGGGGTGACATTGGAAGTATACTTTAGTGGCTTTATATTTTTCTGTATTTCCACCCTCAAATACATCCATGCATACAATAGCACTTCTTTTTTTTATTTAAAAATTTTCTTTAATGTTTATTTTTGAAGAAGATAGAGACAGAGTGTGAGTGGGGGATGGGCAGAGAGAGAGGGAGACAGAATCTGAAGCAGGCTTCAGGCTCTGAGCTGTCAGCACAGAGCCCGACATAGGGCATGAACCCACAAACTGCGAGATCATGACCTGAACCAAAGTTGGATGCTCAACCGACTGAGCCACCCAGGTGCCCCCAATAACACTTCTTAAAGTACACTTTTAGAAAATTCTAGTTTCTTTGACTAATAAATGTTCCAAGAGGAAAAAGGTCTGTGATCCAACAAGTTTGGTAAATATTGTGTTAAGTAGAATTAGCATAGGTGTTTTCCTGTGTTTAGTTGTTCGTCTATCCATTGGTCTTCTCAGAGTCTAACATCCTATATTGTGCACTGAGAAGCATGAAGAGGAGATCAGTGTCTCTGAGGTTATTTGGACAAGAAATCTTTTCCTCACAATGTTTCACAGGACCAAAGTTCCAGGTAACAGTCCTTGGTAAATACTTGTCTAGAAGGGAAACTTGAAGCTCTTTACCATAGCATGCCAGGCCCTATCTGTCATATCTTCTCTCCCCTGCCTGGGTCTGGGTCCCAGCCATCTTGCCCATTCTTCATAATCCCATGTCTCTAGGCTTTCAATACCTTGTGTCCTCTGTCTGGGATCCCCTGCCCCTGCTCTCTGCTCTCTTCTCCATTTATCAAGCTTCTACTCATGCTTCCAGCACCCAGCAGAAATATGGCCTCATCACTTCCTCAGAGCTTGGAACATCACAGTTAGTACCTTATGGCATCCTTGTCTTATACTTGTCTCTCACCACTAGACTGGGACTTAGATTATCATGTCTGCACCCACAGGGCCCAGCACTGGGCTTGCCAGATAGTAAGCATCAATGAACGCTTGATGAATGAATGAATGAATGAATGAATGGTGCCAGCGTCATAGCTAACTTTCTTTTCTCTGACAGGATAAGTATTTCTCAAGTCATCTTAATTTCTTTCCCCTATAAAGATAATATATACTGATTGTAGAAATTTTATAAAGTAGAGAAAGCAAGAAATAAAACAAAAATCACTTACTATCTTACTACCTGGGGATATCTTGTGTTAACATGTTAACATATATCCATTCAGGGTTTTATAAACAAATGTAGGAGTATTTTATAAAAGTTGGATTAAACTTGTATACATAACTTTATAACTTGACTTTTTTCTACCTAACATTATATCACACTTTTCAATGTAACTAAATATTGCTTCAAAACATGATATATGGTATTGATTGAATAGCATGTAGTAGAGTTGATATATCATATTTATAGTTGTGTCCAATAGCTCTCTGATGAACATATTTTTATATCCAACTTGGTTTACATTTCTGATTTTGTTCTAAGGACAAAGTCCTAGAAGTGAAATTTCTGGACTCAAGCATATAAATATTGTAAAGGTTCATGATATATATTTTTATTAAGTGAATTAATTTATATATAAATTTTTCACAACTGTATTGGTACATAAATGTTTAATGCATAGAGGCATGATTATTAGTATTATACTCTCCATATAACAGATTTATTGAGTACCTACTATGTAGAAGGCACTGCTCTAGAAGGGTAGAACCAAGGATAATCTTTTCAGCAATGAGTGTGCGTGTCCTTCCCAGAATTGAGTATCACCATTTTTCTTATTTTGCTAGTTTGATAGGTGGAAAATGATATCCCACTTATTCAATCCATGTTTATTAATAATGAAAGCAAACTTTTTTCCATATGATTGTAGCTGAACAACATTACTCCTTTTCATATCCTCTCCTTTTTGTACCTGCCACTATTTCCTGCATTTTGCTAGTCCTAATTCAATAACTCTACCACTTACTGGTTTTGTCTTCCCTCTCTGGCTTTTCCTGTGAAGTGTCTATTTCTTCATTCATAAAATACCTGTTGAAGGCCAGTATGTGGGTAGCATGGGACTAGATCCTAGGGATCAACTGAATACTCATGGTCCTGCCTCATGGAAGTTGCTATCCGGCAGAGAATTCATATGTTGAACCGCATGCCTTTGTTATGAAAGAGAGGTACTGGGTGCTTTGGAACGCTCACTCTGGGAGCTCAATAAAAGACTTCTTTGAGGAGCCGCAGTTTAAGCCAAGATCTGATGGATGAACAGGAGATAATAGCATAACGGGATAGGATGGAGGTAGGGTGGAGTTAAGGGTGAGGAGAGAAAAAAGAGCATATGTGGAGCCCTGAAATGGCAAAAACAGAAGTCCAGTTGACTTGTAAGGAGGGAAAGAGGAACAGAGAGACCTGAAATAAGTCTCAGGGGGAGGTCATTGGGACCAAATGCAGTTAGCCTCCAGGGATCCCAGCTTGTTTCCAATCTGCATGTCCAAAACAAGTACACCACACCCCCAAGTCACTGCAATGACATTTACTTTATTCTTCCTTCCAGGGCCAGGAAACCTCCAATGTCAGTGCCTTTGCCCTTCCCTCCAGCTAACCTAACACCTTGTGTGCAGTTTCTGTAGGGTAATGAAACTTTCTCAAGATTCAGCCACAGGGCATACCCCAAAGCTTATTCCTTTTGTCTTGATAATAGATTTTAATGGCTTAGGATGCCCCTTCTTTTGTTACCTGTTGAGACTTTAAAACAAAAAGAAGCTGAAAGACTGATGTATCTGGAAGGTATGTCACAGTGACTAGTCTGTCAGTTAAATCATGGGCTGTCTGCCACCTGCTGTAGAGAGTTGAGATTTGGGGCCAGGGCTGTGTGTGTCCTGGTGTTGCTGGGTCATGCAAATGAATGTTTAGGGCATTGACTGTGCATCATGAGTCTTGCTTCTCTGTTCCCCAGCTGTCCTTCCCTGGAAGGCCCTGCCCCAGCCTGTCACCTTGAGGAAAGCCCTCTGTATGTCCTTGTTCCGGAGGCTGTAGATGATGGGGTTGAGGAAAGCAGAGATAACATTGTAGAACAGGGCCAACTTCTTGTCCTCTTCCAGGGAAGCCTCAGAGCCAGGCTTCATGTACATGACCATGGCTGGCACACAGAACATAGTGACCACAGTGATGTGGGAGGCACAAGTGGAGAAGGCCTTCAGTCGCCCCTGGGCTGAACGGATCCTCAAGATGGCAATGAAGATGTTGACATAAATGACAAGAATGAGGGAGAGTGGGACCAGGATGACAGTAAAGCCAAGAATGAAGTCTACTCGGTCATTGACTGAGGTGTCTGCGCAAGCCAGCTTTAAGACTGCAGGAACTTCACAGAAGAAGTGGTTGATCTTGTTGGAGCCACAGTATGGCAGACGCATGGCAAAAACAGTGTAGACAAGAGCAGAAATGACACCCCAGAGTCCACAGAAAATAACCATTACTCCACATAACCATGGGCTCATGATGACCTTGTACCTGAGTGGGTGGCAGATGGCCACATACCTGTCTATAGACATGATGGCAAAGAGCCACGACTCCATGATGCCTAGCACCAAGAAAATGTACATTTGGGCCACACAGCTGGCAAAAGAGATGGTCTTCTTCTGGCTGGCTAGATGTGCCAACATCTGAGGCACAGTTGTAGTGGTATAGCCCACATCTAATATGGAAAGGATGCCAATAAAGAAGTACATGGGTGTGTGGAGGTGTGAATCCAGGCAGATGAGGATGGTGATTAAGCCATTTCCCAGAATAATCAGCAGGTAGGTGATCAGAAAGGCTGAGAAGAGCAGAGGAGTGGTGCTGGGGTTGAAGGAGAAGCCCAGAAGGATGAATTCAGCCACAAAGGACTGGTTAGTCTCCTGCATCATGTTCTACTTCTAAATGAAAAAGAAAGGAACCAATTCAGATAGAGAACTAGCTAAGCTATGCACCAAGGTGAGAGTTACTGATGGGGTTGTGGTAGTAGTGGTCAGTGTCCAGTTATGATTAGACACCATGACTGTCTATTTTACCTGCTCTTGGGCCACTGCCACTACTCTTAGGAGATCTATGAAGAAGAAGATGTCCTATTGAAGACATTAATTTATTTTCCACTTTAATTTTACCTTCAGTCTGGCCTGAGCTGGGCCATCTCTCTGACTACCCACTGGCCCCTTCCCAGGCCATGGTATGTTAGAAGGCTCACTGAGTTCTAAGTCCTGGCTCTATAGTTGACTGAGTGAATGGCATTGAGCAAGTCCTTTACCCCACACCCTTGCCCCCTTGAGACTACTTCCTCAAGTACAAAATTAGAGAGTAGTTGTCTCCTTGCTACAAGTTTGCTGCAAGAATATGATATCCATGATATATGATACCAAGGAGTGATATTTTGTCATGAAAAGCACCACACAAAAGGCCTACCATGGGGTAGGTGCATGGTGAATGTTAACTGCATTCCTGGATGGTTCTCCACACACAGGACTGAGATTCAGGTTGGAGCTATGCAAGCAAATTTCCTGAGAAGTACCCCACCATCATTGAAGCCTACAGTCAATTTTCACTGTCCCAGATGCCTACCTTCTGTCACTTCTCCCCACAACAGCCAGTATCTCATTCTTTCTTTTAGCTTCTTTTTTTTTTTTTTCAACGTTTTTTATTTATTTTTGGGACAGAGAGAGACAGAGCATGAACGGGGGAGGGGCAGAGAGAGAGGGAGACACAGAATCGGAAACAGGCTCCAGGCTCTGAGCCATCAGCCCAGAGCCTGACGCGGGGCTCGAACTCACGGACCGCGAGATCGTGACCTGGCTGAAGTCAGACGCTTAACCGACTGCGCCACCCAGGCGCCCCTTTCTTTTAGCTTCTTACTCACTCTCAGCTCTGTCTCAACTTAACTTCCCTGAGCCTTAGCTTCTTCACGGAGAACAGGGAAAGGACAGCCTCACCAAAGTGATGTCATGTGCATCATTGGTTCTTAGGAACAGGAGTAATCTTCATGATGTCAGTGTTTCCCTTTCCTGGCACCAATTTATCCAACCAACCCTAGTTGTTCTCTAATCTTCTTATTCTCCTTTGGAGCACCATGAATCAGTCTGTACAAGAGGCTGGTATACATTCAATACATCAGATGGTTTCTTGACTTTGACCGAAGGACTGCACACACTTTGGACCTCCTATATGCTAAGCACTTTTCCAGAGTCTTCACAGACATGCTGTCAAATAGCTGGAAAATGCCTATTTTTATTAAATTTCTACCTTTCATGAAAGAGTCTTTGTAAGTCACATTCTTTCCCCAGGGAAAAAAGGAATAAGGTAGAGACAGTGGGCTCTGCTTGAATCTTAGCTCTGGCTTTACTTGCTATGTGACATTGGGCTGCTAGTTTGTTTCCTAAGCCTCAGTTTCCTCACCTGTAAAACAGGAAAAAAATACCTACCTTGTAAGCCAAATTCTTCCTGAGAAGAAGTTTCCAAGGACCCAAGATGGGAATATTCTACCTTGGGACCAATAGTGGGAAAATGTGCTGCCATTTCTACTTCTAATTTTTTACACACAGTTGATGAATGGACTGACTCTTTAATAGTCTTATGTTAAAGAGTGTTTAATCTGGTTGATCCATACAGGGAGGCTGAGGGCAACTGGAATGAGCTGTCTATAAACCAGCAAAGTGTGCCCAAGGATACTGTCCCATAACCAGGATCTTGGGTCAGAAATGTAGGCTCCCTGAACCCCTTGGTTCCCTATCATTCTTCCCCTGACTGTCTTGAGGGTAAAACATTTTTTTCCTGGGAAGAAAAATTGCCTGACTCTCAGTGATTATAACCAGAAGCCCCATGTGAGGAAGAACAAAGGCAGACATTATTATCTATCATGATGAGCCTGAGCCTGGCCTTTGTTCCACTATTTGGGTCAAAAATGTAGAATTTGGATTTTGAGCTGTAGCTTACAATATATCTTGACATTCACTCCCTCTTTGAGCCTCACGATGACTCTGTGAGATGTATAGGATAGACATCATTATCTCCACTTCACAGATGAGAAACTGAGGCTCAGAGAGGGAATATATGGGGAAAATGGAGTATCACTCATTCCTATGAGGTTTGGATACCTCATATGTGTTTCCTATGTGTAGGAAAACAGGTTTCCTATGTGTAGCAAAACCATAGCTAATCAGAAGCAAACTAATCTGAGTCCTCAATTTACTCAAATGTTTTCTGTTTTTGATTCTTAGGGGGAAAGGCAAAACAAAAGGCAGAGAATCTTGTGCTGGGCTTAATTTAATGTTATGATGTATGGGTATAGATGTGTGCATGCGTGAGTGCGTACACACACACACACACACACACACACACACACACAGTGATGGCATTTTTAAGGTGAACGAAGTCATACCAGTCAGAAACCTTGGGAAATCTCCTCAGCTCCCTTGCCATCCCCCTACGTCCTTTCTGATTCCAGGTTCTATTGTTGTCACCTCCAAGATGCCTCTCACATCTACCCAACCCTCTCCTACCCCATTGCCACTGTCTGGTTCAGACACTGGCACCTGTCTCTCACCTGATTTCATCTCTGTCCTCCAGCTGGGTACTTGCCCAGCCCATACCCTACACTAGCCCTCAGAGCATTCTTCCTAAAACAAAACTCTGACTCGGCCATTGCTTCCATCCTTCAGTGGCTCCTTTGTCTACTGGGAAAAGTCTAACATAGTTAGACAAATACCCTGGCTTCCCTCCTCAAAGTCAGACTTTGTTTTGGTCACCAGGCTCCAAGGCAGTTGCTGGGCTGACACTTTGAAGGGCTCTTTGGCCACTGCAGGGGTTGACACAGAAAGCATCCCCGTGGCCCAAGATGCCATGTGCAGAGAGCAGACCTAGGAAGGAGATAAATAGCAGGTCATAGTAGGAGCTTGTCACAGAGTAACTCCTGGAACCCAGCAGGTCACCTTGGTCTCTATTCTAGTTCAACGTGAGCTGAAGCAAACTGGGAAATTCTGCAGGTCAGACACAGCCCCATGAGCAGCTCAGCCTCAATGCACAATGTTCCGGTTTTCCGCTGTAATCTCATTACTTAATATTGAGCCCAGCATAGTAAGACCTAATAATTGCTTGCTGAATGATCTACAGACCGAGAGACCTTGGGAAGCAGAAAAATAAAAAAGAGAAGAAGAGATTACAGGCATTGCCTCTCTCCCTACACTTTTCTTTCCAGTTTATCAGAGATCTGAAGAAAATTACCTGTGTCCGGAGTGCACGAATCCCCTTGGGAAAAATCAGGGCACAAGTAGGTTGAGGGAAAAAATTGGGAAAGCTTGCACCAAGTGTTATGAACCTCTATTGTTTCTCTCAACTCTTATCTTAATAAATAATAAAAACCATAATATTATTTTAAATAATATAATTTAATAACTAATGTAATAACTAATAATATATATTATGTCATATATGTATATATGTACAAAACTATGTAATAATGAATAATAATTTAATATAATAAAATATTAGTGTTGTTATTGTTTGAGCAACTCACTGTGTGCCACACGCTGTAATACATGTTTTACATGCATTGTAGCTGGGGTGATAGCTGAAAGATTTAATAATAAATATTGGCACCCTCTGATCAGAACAGACACCTGCTGTAGGAAACAGGAAAAGCCACTCTGTGAGTGGGTGCTATTGCTGTGCCCATTTTACAGGTGAGGAGAGTGGAGACACAACTTGCCCAGAGTCACAGCTTCAGCCGACTCCAGAGCCTGGGTTCATAACTTGGGCTCATAACTGCCTCTGTGAGCATTTCTGGCAAGAATGTAGTTAGACTGACCCACCTGGAAACAGATTCTCCTGTTTTCTCCTCACCAATTATTTTCTCACTTGCTTTCTCGTTTCCTGCCTCCTCCATGGTGGAAGCTGAAAGCAAAGGGGACAGGAAGAGCAGAAACCATGGCCAGAAAGCAGGGTGAGTGAAGCTGGGGCAGACAGCCCTTGAGGCCAAGCAGATGCAGGGAGGCAACAATGCCAGCCATGCTCCTAAGGATGTTGCTGCCTGCTCCGCTCACAGTGACACGGCCATATAGTGACCCTGCCTGAGCCCATGCATCCCCTCTGCTCTCCTTCCCATGGTCTCTGTCCTCCCAACGAGCTTTAGGAGGAGAATGAGCACCCTGATGAGAGGTCAGCAGACAGGCAGGTGATGCCAGAGCTGGCCCTTCCCCACATGTCCTCCTTGTACTGCATCAAGCAGCCTCCAGAAGCCTCCATGCTGTATGGAAAGAGGAGAGAGCATTGCTGTGGGGCATGAGGGTAATCAGGGCCTTCTCTGAGGGCCTGGAGTCTGCTGCACCAGGGGATGAGTGGGATGAGCCATGGGAGTCTGGTGGGATCCAGAGAATCCTGAGAGACTGAAGATAGAGCAGGTGTGAGTAGGGGTCTGAAGTGGCAGCTCCTTATCTAAGGGCAGCAAGAATGGATGAGGGCATAGACCAGAGACCCAGACTGGGCATAACAGAGATGTAGAAGCAAATCAGGAAGAATCAGTGTACACAGATGGACAGACAAGGAGACAGAGGACCACAGTGGCAGGAAAGAGTATCACTAGACTGGAAAGGGATGGAAAGTGAAGACAGAATCTTCAGGTCAGAGAGGAACCTGGAGCCTGGCCTCAGGGAGCAGGTGTTGGCCCTCAGGGGTCCCTGGCAGCTGTGCTAGGAGGCTTCCACCTTCACTCACCCCCTCTTGCCAGAGCACACTGAGCATGGAAGCCAGAAACATACAGCCTCCCCAAGCACTGCTGGCAGATGCCGCCTTCAGAGTAAGACCCTGCCCCAGCCCATGGCACTCCCAAGCCTGGTCTTGCCCTCCCAGCCAGGGAGGGCAATCCCAGTCCCAGCTCAACAGGTGCCTGAAGGTGGGGTTGGGCAGGAGTCCAGAGCAAGCAGGCTCTGGGTCTTGCTATCATATGCTCTGGATTGCCAGTCCCTCCCTGAGCCCTCAACAACACCCCACCGATCTGCTCTGGACAACTTCAGACATTCACCAGACCTTGGGACTGGAGGCGATCTTGGAGAATTTAATCCCTGCCAGGACACACATTTTCTCTGCAGCCTCCCTGGCAAAGGATGCTCCATCTCTTGTTCATAATCTCCCAAGGACAGGAGGCTCACTACCTTTCAAGGAAGCTTACGTAGCCTTGACTGCCCTTCAGGAAATCCTTGTACTGAACTAAAAGCAAGTACTTCTGATATCAGTGTTGTGTTCTCTTAAATACCTCTTTGCCCCTCCACCCTCCTGCCTCTCACCACAGCCTTGTCTCTCCTCCAGAATCCCCCATTTGTGTTACAATGTGCTAGCCCTTACCTGCCCTACTTTTCCTTGTGAGGGTATGTGGGGCTGTCTGCATTGTCTTCCTTGCTCTTGATAAGCCCTCATGCTCTGATCAGCCCATTTTCCCCAAGCTGGAACCCTGTCATACCCAGCATCTCTAATGTGGGGAGGCACCCCCAGCAGACGCTTCACACTCACAGCACAGGGAAGGCCCCACCCTTCTGCTCAGCACCTAAGGGCTCCAATGAGCAACCTCTGGGGAAGCAACTGGTGCACAGAAGACCCAGGGATTTGCAGTCAGACAGACTTAGTCACTGTGACCTGGACAAGCCACTTGGCTTCCCAGAGCCCTTGCTTCCTCTCTGTAGAATGTAGCTGTGTTCCCTAAATCATAATAATACCTGCTATTGCGTTTTGTTTGGGTATGGGTTTGTGTAGTCATTATGGACCAGACATTTGATACCTTTGCAGCATGATTATCACCATTTTACAAATACAGAAATGGAGACTCAGAGCATTAAGGAGCCTGTGTGGAGCTGGGACACTGAGCGCAGTTTTGTCTGACCACACAGGCTGTGTTCCTAACCAGTGCTGGTCCCAGTATTGTGATCAGGCACAAGGCAGACCAGAGGCAGGAAGCGCTGAGGCATCTCAGGGGGGAAGGGCAGTCTCATGTGCAGTGGGAGGTTGTTGGCTAATGAACGCTAGACCCCAGAGCAGCACTTTTGAGGGTCGCAGGCTCTGCAGGGGCTTCTGCTAGGCATACATTCTCCTGGGACTAGGGAAAGAAAAGGGGAAAGGGGCCAGCATTTATTAAATACCTCCTGTGTGCCCTGTATTTCACAGGCATTGTTTCATGTAATTCTCCAAGAAGCAAGTTATTTCCAGTGTATCGACAAGGGCACTGAAGTTCAGAGAAGAGAAATGACTTACCCAAGGCATTGGATAAGTTGGAGGCAGCGGGATCCCAATCTAGGTCTGCCATATCGTAAAGCGCCTCTACCATACACTGCTTGGGGGTGGGGGAGGATCACAAGCCAGGACCACCCAAGTCTCTCGTCTGGGGATAGAGTCTGCCCTAAGCTTTTCTGATTCCCCAGTTTGGGCCCCAGGCTTTCCAGGAGTCCAGATTCTGAGACTTCCACAGTCAGAGTCTGAGCTACAAGGTGGTAGAAGCTGAGTGGGAAATAGTGATTCCTGTTCTCGGTCAAGAGGCCATTCTACTGTGGATTCCTTTATATCTGGAACAATCCCTGACAGAGTCTTCTCTGTTTTCTGAATTACAAAAGTAACCCATGTTCATCAGAGAAATTTCATAGACATAGAAAGGTAGAAAGAAGAAAATAATTACCATTCAGTTCCTTCGATGTCACTAATGGCTTCTAGATGTTTCTCTCTAATTTATTCTGTGTGTAAATGATAGTGTCTTCTTTTTTCTTATCTAATTCATATCACACTTTACATACAATTTTATTGTGACAGATGCTACTTGGTTGACTCTCCATTTCCCCCTTCTTTGCTCTCAGAACCACATTCTTGCTGCCAATGACTGTTTGAGGCAGTCAATACCTCATGAATGGTCCAAGCCCAAATGACAGCGCTATTTCTTCCTTTCCCAGAATCCCTTTTAGTGAGGTGCAGTCACATAATTTGGTCCTGTCCAGTGCAACACAAGGGAAACTCAGCTGAGGAGTTTTTGTGAAAAAATTTCTTTTCCTAACAAAAGGGATAGAATGACAGTGATACAACCCCTCCCCCTAAAACTCCCTTCCTATCGCCATGAATACAAATGCCATGTCTGCAATTGGGCAAGTCATCTTGAGACTGTAAGGAAAAGGCTCAGAGAATCACATGGGTTCTCCCACTAACACTATCCAGCTGTGAACTAATATGAGTAATGTCTTGCCTCAAGACTTCTTGTTCGGTGAAGAAAAAAAATTCCTTTATGTCTAAACCACTGTAAGTTGGGGTTTCTGGGGTTTGTATGCAAATCCTAATGGATTAAGTATCTATCTTTTAAAAAACTTATTATTATTTGCTAACCCTTTTACCATCTACCCATATATTCTTTGTAACCATTATTGTCAAGGAATTATTCACCTATTGTTGGATATGTAGTTTTAGTCCCATTTTTTTTCTATTATAGATGATACCAAACTGTATATCACCATAATATATTGGTTTCCTGGCACAAGAAATTTGTTGAGTTGAGTTAGTTACAAAGTAGAAAGACACTAGTTTAGGGGCACCTGGTGGCTCAGTTGGTTAAGTGTCTGACTTTGGCTCAGGTCATGATCTAATGGTCTGCAAATTTGCATCCCATGTCAAGCTCTGGGCTGACAGCTTGGTGCTTGGAGCCTGCTTTGGATTCTGTATCTCCCTCTCTCCCTGTCCCTCCCTTGCTCACACTCTGTCTCTCTCTCTCAAAAATAAATAAACATTTTTTTAAAAATTTTAAAAAAAGAGACGCCTCTTTAAGACTTTTCATTCCCAATCAAGATGAAGTAACAGACACCAGAATTACTGTCCCACCTGTAATAACTAAAAACCTAGACAAAATACATGAAATAATGTTTTCCAAGACATTGGACATCAGGCAACAAAGAACAGTGATTTTGACAGAGGAAAAGCAATGGGTCCAGCCCTGCAGTTGTCCCAGCTTACTGCTCACAAAGTTACCAGGCTGCCACAGGAAGCGAGGACATAGAGGAGGCTCATGGTTTCCCTGGACAGAAGAGATAGAGTTGAGAGTCTGGGTGGCTGCCATAGACTGAATGTTTGGGTACTCTCAAAGTTCATATGTTGAAATCCTAACCCCCAATAGGATGGTATCTGGAGGTGGGATCTTTGGGAAGTAATTAGGTGATGAAGGTGGAGCTCTCATGATGAGAGTAATGCCCTATTAAAAGAGAAAGAGACAGGAGATAGTTTGTGTCCACCATATCAGGACACAAGGAGAAAAGACCTATTTATAAGCCAGCAAGAGGGCTCTCACCAAGAACCCAACCATGCTAGCACCCTGATCTCAGACTTTGAGACTCCAGAACTGTGAGAAATAAATGTTTGTTGTTTAATCCACCCAGTCTATGCTACTCAGTTATAGCTGTCCAAACTGAGTGAGACGGAGGCCAAGGTGGCTAGAGTTCACAGAGCAGAGTACTAGGAAAAAGAGAGCTCTGGAGGTCTACATAGGGTCCTGTGCAAGTCTCAGATGAGCACTGATTAGTGTATATGTGTGAAGAAAGCATCAGAGGATGGGGAAGGGGGAAGACAAATGGAAAGGCTAGATGGAACCATTCTCGGAGCTCTCTCAGGGCCAGAGATATTTCCTGTTCTCATTTGCTGGACTAAGTGCTGCTCTGGTCTTGCCCAACAAAACTTAAAACCAAAATTCAAGAGAATCAAACTGTCTACAAGTAACTTAACTACATTCTAGAAAAGCAGCCTGAGAATATTCATCAGGAATTCAAAAATATCTGACACTCAGTAAGGTAAGATTCAAAATGTCTGGCATCCAATAAAAAGTTACCAGGAATTTAATGAACTGAGAAGATATGAACCACCATGAGAAAAATCACGCAGTTAAAACCGACTGAGAAGTAACACCGATGACGGAATAAGTAGTCACGGACATTAAAAAGTTGTATCTAGGGGCACCTGGGTGGCTCAGTGGGTTAAGCATTCGACTTTGGCTCAGGTCATGATATCATGGTTCATGGGTTTAAGCCTGATGTCCGGCTCTGTGCTGACAGCTTGGAGCCTGGAGCCTGCTTTGGATTCTGTGTCTCCTCCTCTCTCTGTCCCTCCCCCACTTGCACTCTGTCTCTTTCTCAAAATCCAATACACATTAAAAATTGTTTTAAGTTATATCTATATTCCGTGTGTTTATAAAGCTACAGGAAAGACTGAGCATATTAAGGAGAAATGAGAAAGATATAAATCTAACTTCTACAGATGAAGACGATAATATGTTACATGAGAAAAGCACTGGATGGGATTACAAAGATTAGTAAACTTGATAACATGACCATAAAAACTAAGAAATCTCATATTGATGACTTCTACCTTAAGCAGCTAAGTAAAGAAGAGCAAATTAAACTCAAAGTAAGCAAAAAAGGGGAAATAATAAAGATCAGGAAACCCATGAAACAGAACACAGAAAACAATGAAGAAAATCAATAAAACCAAAAGCTGGTTTGTTGGTTTTTAGAGAAGATGAATAATATTGGTAATGGTCTGATAGACTAATCAGGAAAAAGAAGATAAAACACAGATTTCCAATGTCATATATGAGAAAGGTAACACCAGTACAGACTCCATAGATATTAAAAAGATTCTGTAGACATTGCGAACAACTTTATTCCAATAAATTAAATAACTTACATAAAATGGACAGATTTGTTGAAAGACATTAATGAACTAAAGCTCATTGTAAAAGAAGTAGGTAAGCTGATAACCACATGTCCATTTTAAACATTGAGTGTGGAGTTAAAACCTTTTCACAAAGAAAATTCCAGAACTAGATGGATTCACTTGTGAATTCCACCAATCCTTTAAGGAAAGAATAATTCTAAGTCTGCACTAACTTTTCTAGAAAATACAAGAGGAGGGAATAGTACCCAACTTACTGTAAAGCCAACATCATCCTGATATGAAAGCCAAACAAAAATATTACAAGAAAAGAAAACTACAGAACCATATCCTTCATGAACACAGATGCAAAATTTTTTCACAAAACTTCAACAAATGCAAGCCAACAATACATCATGGCCAAGTGTCAGGTGAAAAGAGACTAAGTTGAGAGGCAGGAAGTGTACTGGAAGGAACAGATGCCAGAGGGGCATGGGTCTGGACTCCAGCCCCATGTAGACCACTTTGCAGCTGTTGGCTTAAGAGGAACAGTAATGATCATGATCATGATGACAATGACTTCTCCCATCCCTCGATCACATGCTATGTTCATGGTGTCAGGTGCTTAAACACTTCATCTCACTTAGTCCTCAGAAAAAACATGTGAAGTTCATATTATTATCCAAATTTTACAGTTTAAGAAACTGAAGCTTAAAAAGGTTAAATGACTTGCCTGAGTTACTAGTAGAGAGAAGACTGGGATTTGAACCACAACCAGGGTTGAATGAGACAACCATTAAGCGGTTGGCACAGCACTGCCTGGCACATTAGACAAACTCCCTTACCTGCTTAGTCATTTATGGATGTGCAGTCCCCTCTTGAACGTTGAGCTTCAGGTCCCAAGAATCCCAGATTCCAAAGGTTCATCCTCTTTTAGGGAGGAAGGAAATTACCACTACACAGGCACCATTCCCTCCCTCTTGCTTGAGAAGTGTGATGTGGGCAGGGGCCTCCATTCTGCTTGTAGGCATCTGGGCTTCTGCCCCCGCTACAGGTGTTCTGGCCCCCAGCTGGGGAAGATCTAACCTGACTCTTCATACTGCTCACTTATTGCTGTCAGGATGGGATCTGCCACTGACTGAGCCCCTTCTGTGTACCCAAACCTGTGCTCACACTTACATGTAACTCCTTAACCCTCAGAGTATTGCTTTCTGTTCCAAATATGATGAAAATGAGGCTCGGATAGAGGAAGTGATTTTCCCAAGGCCATGTGGCTAGAGAGTGGTCGAGACAGCCTTCAACCACCAACCTGTTTGGCCTTCTTTCCCCCTGTGTTACACAACAAACATTGGCTCTGTGTCTTCTGGGATTTCAGAACCTAAGCCTGGGGAAGGGAATGATGTAGGGATAAATAGTCATGAGAGAAAATACATCAAAATCTATGACTATACCGTGCAACATCTGCTTCCTGTGCCCTGGGTATGGCTGCCCCATGTCAGGCCCCTAATCTAGGAGACCACATAAAGCCCAAAGTCAGACACATTTTGAGAGTAAAGGGGAGTGTTTAAAATAATGAAAGGAGTTAATTGATCTACAACAGGAATAAACCAGAACTGTTCCGTGAAAACGAGTATATGAGATCACCCTACCCAATCCCATCTTTGCCTGACCTATCTCCCCACCAATGGAGCCAAGCACTGTAACTGAGACTTGTCGGCCCTAAAAATCCATGCTGTTTGGATAAATATGCTGCATCTCTAGGAACCCAAGCAATAGATCTGAGATAACATCCAGTTTTGTTCAGCTGCTGGCTTGTCCAACTTTGTGCTCTAAATATATTAACAAGACTTCTTTGGTCTTGGCCTTGAGAACTTGTCCTTTAGGGGGACTTGCTCTTTTTGGGACCCATCCCAGTTACCACGCCCCATCCAGTTCTGCCCCTCAGTTCTCATCCAGTGTCCTGTAGACAGACATCCTTGACCTCTAAGTATCACTTGACCTGGATTCCTCATCACTGTCTTCTAGCAAGATAAAGGTATTCCCCATTGGCCTCAAGTCCCCCAGTGCCCAAACTGGATTTGGCTTTGCTCTGAACTTCACCTTCATTGCTGCACCCCTCAGAATTTGAATTATACCTTGCTGGACTACACCATCTGTCATAGTTGGTCAGTGCCTCCCATCCATAAGGCATGTTCCTTTCAAGTGAGCCTTGTCCTGCACCACTTAATGAGGCTAAGCCAGTCTTCTGCCTTTCTCTCCTGGAATTCTAGATGGACCCAAGAGAGAACTTAGTTGGAGAGTATCTTCCAAGTGGATCTGAGAAAGACTGTACATCTTTCCTGGCCTTTGGCCACCTGGCTCCTACATCCAGCCTTATAGACACTCTACAGCCTGACTGTACACACCCTGTAAACCAGAACTTCACCTTGGTCATAGAGATGCTACAGTAGAATGATTTGGAATTTGGCAGATCTAGGTTAAAATTCAGACTATGTAATTTATCTACTAGGAGGTATGAGCAAGCCACTTAATTCTCTTATACTCCTACTATCAAATGGCTTACTGACCTTGTTGTGAGGACTAGTTAGATTATGTGTAGTGCCCAGTGTACCATCTGATAAAAGTGAGTGTTCAATAGTAGGCAATTATTGCTACAGTAATAGGGTTGGTAGCATTTACACAACAAGGAGATCTGTGGCATTGGATTATAGTAGAGTTCAATAAATGGCAGTGACAAGGACACTAGGAGGTATTAGCAGCATTTATGTTATCCACACCCAAGCCTTAGGCATGCGGCCGTGGATAAGATGCTTGAGGACATAAAGACACACACATGCTTTGGAAGGAAACAAACACATCTTATGAGTACTATCGCTGTGTCATACAGAGATGTGGCAGCTCAGCCATAGGACTCCTCCCTCCTCTGAGTCTCAGTTGGGGGAAGTTTCAGTCCCCAGTGGAAACTTAAGAAGGATGCCCAGCTCACTAGCTCCAGGGGCCACACCCAAAGTGTCTTGTGGCATTAAACTCCCTGGCTGAGGCTTTTATCCAGCCCAGGGGCTCTGTGCTGCATTTACCAGCATGGACAGAGAATCCTCAGGGCTTACTAGGGATCAGAAATCCACTCTCCAACCCATGCTAATGCAAAGAGGACCTCTGTGTCTGCTGTCAGCTGGAAGCACCTCCCTCCAGGACTGCTCTGCATTCAGCACACTTAAGAGAGGACGAGGTGTCCTCTGAAGGGCCACAGTGCTAAGGTGAAGGAGTGAACTGCTTCTATACTGTATGAGACCAAGAGAAAGCAGGCTGTTGGGGCCACAGGAGTGAAGGAGGCTACTCAAGCAGAAGAACAGGGTGCTGGTCATTTGTACTTGGGACTAAGGGAAGGGTTGGAGGGTTTCCTTCCATGGGCACCCCCAAGAATGACAAAGGAGCCCAGTCTTCTCTGTCCAGCTCACTGGGTGAGAAGTGTAGGGAGCGCCTGCCCTCACTGAACAGGAGTGGGATCTCCAGTGCACTTTCTAGCCTTGCACAAGTCCCTCTCAGGAGCACCATACCAGCCCCATGCCCAGCATGTGTGCTGGGGCCCCTGACAAGGCATTCTCTTCCTTTTTCTGCACCCAAAGAGCAGAGGCCAGGAAGGGACAGATAAGTGTTGGCAGGTGGAGAAAGGAGAATGGGTATGAATATGGTGTTTTCCTAGCCTGAGGGCTTGATGTAATAATTTCTTCATGGGTCCTTTGAGAGAGGCAGTAGGCATAGTGGTTAGAGCCTGGCAGGCTATGCAGCCAGAGACCCAGCACTGGAACAGGCTCCCAAAGCAGTCTGCAGTCCCTGCTAGATACTGTGGAGAGATCTTGAAGAGATATAGCCTCTGCCCACAGCCTGGCTGGGAACACAATATGTAAGATCTACAAGGCTAGAAACCCCAGGCTGAGCTGTGAAGGTAGGGGGGATGTGGAGAAGCAAAAAGGGTTATAGAAGGCATTCCCAGCAGATAAACAGCTTGAGGGAAGCAAGATACAGATCCACATGGCATGTATGGCTGATACTGAAAAAGCCAGTACCTTGGAAGATCTGTAGCTCAGATAGGAGGGCCCCCCAGCTGCCCAGACTATGATCCTTTTGGTAACCATGCTGTTAATATCATGGCTCAGAAGTCTCATTTAGGTATTGGTGAATCGCAGACTTGAAGATTGGTTAGAATCAGATGGGAGAGCCCTTAAATTCCAGGCTAAGGAACCATGAGAAAGGGCATAACAGATGAGACAGTACTGGTGACTGGTGGGTGGACTAGGAAGGGGACCAGGAAGCAGCCCCTGAAAAAGCCCAGTCTGGGGTATGGACAGATGGAAAGAAGTATGTGATCTCCTCCTCCTTTGCAGCCCTCATCATCCGGCTTTGGGGTTGGCCTGGCACTGCTGACCAGTTCTTATGTCTTGGAAGTTTCCCCTCAATGTCTAAGACTCTGAGCTTCCCTTCTCTCTCCTTCACAACCACTCCTAATAGGAGCCCTCTTTCTTCTTCATCCAATTCCTGGTATTCCCTAAAGCTCTGCACATACCATCATACCATTTTCTTTTGCCCAAACAGCCTCAAACAACATTCCCACCTTCCAGATTCCCACCAGCACCCTGTAGCAATCAGTCCTCACAATTGTGTTTTCAGCCCTGTCCTCTGAAACCTCAGATACTTGAAAATGCCAGGATAGCTCCTCTCTGCTCCTTCCACTCAGTTGCCCATTATCTAAATCCCTCCCTTTTGTGGAGCACTGTCAATAGACCAGGTATATTTCACACAACCCCCACTATGGAGGAGGTATTACAGATGAAGAATATGGGACTCTGGAGTCTAAGTGACTTAGGAGCAGGTAAAGAGGCTACAAGACTCAGATTTGTGGACACGAAGTCTATCTATGCTCTGTGTATTCTGCTCTGGCCTCCTGTCTCCAACTCCCAGAAGGAATCTCTTGCAATCACAATCCTGTTCAGCTGACTTCCCAGCTCAACCTTCCCCGTGGTGTTCATGGCACTGATATGATCACAGGGCTCCAGGCTGGTATTTCTGTATCAAAGAATAGCAGAGCTGAAAGTTTCCTTTGGAGTGGGCAAGTCCAACAGCCTCACTTAAAAAGGGGGCTGTTGAGGCACCTGGGTTACTCAGTTGGTTGAGGTCTGACTCTTGATTTTGGCTCAGGTCATGATCTCAGGGTTGTGGGATTGAGCCTTACCTCAGGCTCCACAACAGAGTATGGAGCCTGCTTAAGATTCTCTCTCATTCTCTCTCTGCTCCCCTGTTTCTCTCTCTCTAAATAAAAATAAAAATAAATGGGGCTATGAACATAGCAAATCCAGGACAGAGTTAGGACCAGCCCTTTGTTCTTGTGATTTCCAGACTCACTCCACTTATACTAACCCCTTTACTTGTCTAGTGTTTTATATTTTGCCAAATGTCTTGACATACAGAATCTTATATGCTCCTTGCCATTACTCTGTACCACAGATGTTTCATCTCTAACAGGTGGGATGACTGAGGCCAATGGAAGTGAAGATACTTGCCCAAGGTCACACAGCTGGGTAAGTGACAACCCTGGGACATTCAAGAAGAGCTGAATTTAAAATGTGGTCATGGGGTAGTAATTGTAAGGATTCAACAGAAAATCCCACAGGTATCCAAGCATAGGAAACAAAGGGGGAACTGGAGGTAGCAAGTCAGGAGCCAGAGTCATGCTCTCAGTGACTGGGGTCTCTTCTCTGTGAGGTCTCTTCTCTGCTGCCCAGCATGTCTACTCTTAATCATTTCTGCAAGATGTCCACTTTTTTTTCTCTATAGTGTCGACTCCCCTGTAACTTTGGCTACCACCACACTGACTCTGGTTTTAGTACCTCAGGCACCCACAGCTCACTGACATAGATTTCTAGTGTTGTCATTTTGAATTCTCAGAGAATTGCCCTCCAGACTGGGGCAGGTGTACACCCTTGATAGAATTCAGCAGTGGCCAGGGGTTGGCTAGGTCCCCTGCTACAAACATGGCTACCTAATGCCTTGCCTTCTATGGGTGAGGATAGTTTCCAGAGAAGGACCGGTGGGCAGTCAGGCATCCTATATAATATTACAGGTATGAATCCAGATCTCCTGACTTACTTGCCAGTGACAGAGCTGCCCATCTTTCTTTCCCTTCGTATCCAACTCAACAAAGGTTTGATGAAATCCATGTGAGCTACTGTGCAAAGGTGCTATGTGTGTATGACTCAGCTTCTGTCAACTCTGTCCTCCTTCCCCCAAGGCCAAGGACAGGACAGGGAAGTCCTTGTCTCCTTAATAGACAGATCACTATGCAGAGCCTCGGCAAGGAGAACCACAGCTTTGTATCTGAGTTCATCCTCCTTGGTTTCTCCAGTGAGTCACAGGTCAGAATAGCCCTGT
This sequence comes from Puma concolor, assembly GCF_028749965.1. Lineage (NCBI taxonomy): Eukaryota > Metazoa > Chordata > Mammalia > Carnivora > Felidae > Puma > Puma concolor. Next base: position 33,821,855 of record NC_141674.1, read on the forward strand.
TCTCCTTCTTCCTTCTCCTCTACCTCATCATTCTTCTGGGCAATGGACTCATCATCACCCTGATCTACATGGACTCACACCTCCACACACCCATGTACTTCTTTCTCAGCATCCTCTCCTTGGTGGACATGAGCTATGTCACTACCACCATGCCCCAGATGTTGATTAATATGGTGTGTCCAAAGAAAACCATCTCCTGGGGAGCTTGTGTAGCCCAAATGTTCATCTTCTTGGTCCTGGGCATTGCTGAGTGTGTGCTCTATGCCATTATGGCCTATGACAGGTATGTGGCCATTTGCTTCCCCCTTCACTATCCCTTGCTCATGGGCCGCTCCATTTGTATCAAGATGGTCACAGGCTGTTGGGCCATTAGCATAGCTGGGGCCCTGATCTACACTGTCTTCACCATGCGTCTGCCTTATTGTGGCCCCTACAAGATAAACCACTTCTTTTGTGAGGTCCCTGCCGTCCTAAAGTTGGCCTGTGCAGACACATCCTTCAATGACCATTTGGACTTCATCTTGGGTTTCACCCTGCTCTTGGTCCCATTCTCCCTCATCCTGGTCTCTTATGTCTGCATCTTTGCCTCCATCTTAAGAATCCACTCATCCCACGGGAGGCTCAAGTCTTTCTCCACATGTGCCTCCCACATTACTGTGGTCATTATGTTCTATGGGCCAGCCATGATAATGTACATGAGGCCTGGCTCCTGGTATGACCCAAAGCGGGACAAGAAGCTAGCTCTGTTCTACAATGTTGTCTCTGCCTTCCTCAACCCCATCATCTACAGCCTCCGGAACAAAGATGTAAAGGGGGCCTTTCTGAATGTATTTGGTAACAGAAGGGCATCTCAGTGACCCAGGATGTTTCAGAGTTGCCCAGAGTCATGGACAACAATGACTATGTCATGGTTCAAGGCCATCGCTTTATTGCTTTTCCTGGATTCTCTCTTCACCCTCTGGAAGTTTCTGTCAGTTCAATCAGATCACAGTCAAATGTTTAACATGCACACATGCTTTTCTACAGTGTAGAGGATTTGGGATAAAAATCATGTAAAGAGTAGACAGATCATACGGAAGCACAGTCTTGCATTACTGTCTGACATGCACTTACAAGTAATAATTAACATTGTTTTTTGCACTAGGAGCTATAAATTCCAAGCTAGAACTATTTTACACACATCTGTGTAACAATGTGGCTAATAATTGATTTGACCTGGACTCAGCTTCTGATACTCTTACCTGATTTTATTATTTAAATCTCACTTTTATTTTGAGAAAATAAATACTATATGTATTTCATAAAATAAAAACATGTGTATATGTACCTCTATATATCTGCATGCATATTTCTACCTCTATATAGAGAGAAAGAGGCAGAGACTCACAAAGAGAAGTAATAGAAATAAAATAACAAAGGCCCCATTTTTCCAAATCCCAAATAAACACTTGTTGGGGTGCCTGGGTGGCTCAGTAAGCTAACCATCTGACTCTTGATTTTGGCTCAGGTCATGATCTCATGGTTTGTGGCATCAAGCCCTGTGTTGGGTTCAGGGCTGAGTGTGGAGCCCGCTTGGGATTCTCTCTCTCTCTCTCTCTCTCTTTCTCTCTCGATAATTAAATAAATCTAAAAAAATAAGTGCCCTTTGAATATTCTCAGCTCCTCTGAGTCAACCACTATCATTAAACTGAGGTCTACTCCATGCAGTTTTAAACTTTAAACTTTTGCTTACAGACCATTGCATCCATAAGCAACACATAGAATTGTTCTTGCATGAATTTGAAAATTTATAATGGTAGCATGATATCCATATTATTCTGAAAACACTATAATTCAACATCTTGTTTCTGACATCTACCCATTCAATATACACAAGCCTAATTCATTCTTTGCAGTGAGTATTTAAATATAACACTTCTCATTTACCTAATCCTATATTGTTGAACACTTATTTTCCAATTTTTCTTTGAACATTTCTCCATTGTAAGTACTGTTTTCCTAGGATTTGTATATAGTGATGGACTTGGCATTATAGATTGTAGATCAAAGCAATTTCAAGTTTACTAAAAACTCCTAAATTATTCTTCCAAATAATTATACGGATACACACCTCCAGTTCTCATCAACACTTGATACTACTTATCTATCTCAAACATCCTAAACTTGCTACCTATCTCATGGATGGAAAGTGGTAAAAATCATTTTTTTGTTTCGTTTGTAATTCCCTGATTGCTAATGAATTTAGCATTTTTTCATAAGATTCTTGGTAGTACTGGGTAGTAAGTTCTGGACTCAGACTACTGTGTTCTAATCCCAGCCCTACCCTTTACTAACTCAGTGGTGATGGGCAAGGTACCTAACTTCTCTGAATCTCAGTTTCCTCATCTGATAATAGGAAGAAAATAGTATAGACATCAGAAGTTTGTTGGAAGGATTAAATGAGACAATACATGTCAAGCACTTGTCATAGTGAAAAACAAATTGTAAATGTTCAGAGAATATGAGATTCTGTTTGCCTTTTCTTTTCTTGATTTGTAGTTTATTATATATTTTGGGTATTGCTTCTTTGTTTGTTACATGCATTGAAGATATCTTTTCCTCAGTTTGTTGCTTGTTTTCTTTATTGCAAAAGTAATATAATATTTATTCTTAAACTTTTATAAAACAGATGCAAACAAAAAGAAGACAATGAAGGGGGTGCCTGGGTGGGTGTCTGACTCTTGATCTCTGTGTAGGTCTTGATCTCAGGGTTGTAAGTTTAAGCCCCATGTTGGGCTCTACGTTGGGTGTGAAGTCTACTTATCTCCTTAGACCTGGAGATAATTACTGTTAACAAACATCTCAATGTCTATATTTTAGGGTTTAAAAGATTTTAAATTGTTTTTATTAATATTTTTAAAGAAATACAATTATTAAACTATTATGTGTTTTCATGATTTCTTAAAAGGTTTTAACACTCTATTTTTGGTCATATTCTCATTTTATTTTATTTTATTTTTTAGAATAGTTGACACACGACATAGTTTCAGGTGTACAACATAGTGATTCAACATCTCTACACATTATGTTGTGCTTGCCACAAGTGTAGCTACCTCTGTCACCATAGGACACTATTATAATATCATTGACTATGTTTCTCATGCTATACCTTTTATTCCCATGACTTATTCATTCCATAACTGGAAGCCTGCATCTCCCACTTCCCTTTGTCCATTTTGCCCATCCCCCCCACCTCCCTACCCTCTGGCGACCATCAGTTTGTTCTCTGTATTTATAGGTCAGATTCTGCTTTTTTTTTTTTTGTATGTTTATTCTTTTGTGTTTTAGATTCCACGTATGAATGAAATCATATGGTATTTGTCTTTCTCAGCCTGACTTATTTTACTTAGCATAATACCCTCTAAGTGGTCCATCCATGTTGTCACAAATGGCAAGATCTCATCCCTTTTTATGGATACGTAGTGATTTTTTAAATTGAATTATACAATATATATTTTCCTGTAACTTTATGTATTCACTCAATAATAGGTTTTGACATTTATCATGTTGATTTGTTTTCATTGCTAAAGAGTATTCTTTTCTTTTTATTCTGATGAATGGAATAATGACTTTTAATAAATAGAATTTTTAATAAACTTATGAATCTTTTCCTTTATGGCTTTTCTTAAATGAACATGTATCAAAGATTTCACTGAGCTCATTAATTCATGTCTCACAGCTCGTGGGTTTGAGCCCCGCGTCGAGCTCTGTGCTGACAGCTCAGAGACTGGAGCCTGCTTCGAATTCTGTGTCTCCCTCTCTCTCTGCCCCTAATCCACTCACATCCTGTCTCTGTCTCTCCCAAAAATAAATAAACATTAAGAAAAAAATTTTTAAAAGACATTATTAATGTATCACTTACTATGTAACTATGTAAAAGTTGAATGAGCTCACATTAACTTGACAAAATGTTATATTAAAAGTCATTTAAATATTGGGGCGCCTGGGTGGCTCAGTCGGTTAAGCGGCCGACTTCGGCTCAGGTCATGATCTCGCAGTCCGTGAGTTCGAGCCCCGCGTCGGGCTCTGGGCTGACAGCTCAGAGCCTGGAGCCTATTTCAGATTCTGTGTCTCCCTCTCTCTGACCCTCCCCCGTTCATGCTCTGTCTCTCTCTGTCTCAAAAATAAATAAATGTTAAAAAAAAATTTAAAAAAAAAAAATAAAAAAAAAAAAAAAAAAAAGTCATTTAAATATTTACTAATTTTTATTTTGTGAGATCTCTGTTTTTCAGCAAATATTCTTTGCTTTAGGGTCTCTGACACATCTGTAGATTATGAAAGCCCAAAGACCCTAGACACTTTGTCTGCAGTACCAAATGGATGAAACAGCCCTGGGGATGCCACTTGGCAGGGGGAGAGGACAATTTCTTGGCCTCCATCACCTTAGACCTCCCAGGGTGCCTTATTTTTTTTTCCCCCCTGGGAAAGGAGGGATAGCTGAGAAAAGACCTGCCCTCAGGGCACTGTCTGAGCCCCACACACACCCTCCCCAGCTGGCTGGGCTTCATCTCTCCTAGCAGACCTGGGCCTCATCTCTCCTAGCCAGACCTGGGCCTCCAGAAGGCACAGCCTGAGGTCTCTGGGGGGTGACACCCTTTAGTGGGAGCCTGGGCTAGAGGCTGCAGAGACTGTCCTGACTAGGGCCCCATGGACACATGCCACTCAGGAGTGGCCCCTGAGTCTGAGGGAGTCCTGCCCACAACCCCCTTCCCCGCGGGATTATAAACTTAGGACAGCATGCCCCCAACCATCCTGGGGAAAAGCGAGGCTACTGGCTGTCTGCCTCGCCCAGCCTTGCAGCGAGGTCGGGGAGGAGCCCAGCCTGATCCGCAGTCCTGCTCACCAGCTGCCTGTCTCTTTCCCCACGTCTGTGTGAGTGTGCGCACAACTGTCTGTCTGCCTGTCTTTCTCTGGCCTGCGATCTTCTGTCTCTGCCTCTCTTTCTCTGTCTTGCTTTCCATCCCTTTCTGCCCATCTCTTTCTGCCTCTGTTTCTGCTTGCTGCTCTGTTTCTCTGCCTCCAAGTGTTTGTCTCTCTGCCCCTCCTCCTGCAGCTCTGGCTTGGCTGTGCTGACTGATCTTCAGCACTCTGCCCCTCTTGCCTGTTGACCCTCCCCGGGTGTATCACTCCCCGGACCACAGCATGAGTCTGCGGCAAGGCCTCTCTCTACCCATCCCTGGTCCTCCTCTTCTCTGCCTCTGCCGTCTCCGTGATTCACATGGATCTCCCCCCCTGGCTTTCCCTGGGTCTCCCCCTTGAACCTGACCCTTGGCCCAATCGCTCCTTCACCTTCCTGCCATCTCAGCCTCCACTCCTCTGTCACTGTCTGGCCTGCACTCGCCCACCTTCTTGCTCTCCACCTCCAGCTCCTTATCTCTCCTCTCTCCACACCCCTGCCCTACGGCGTCTGTCCCTCTCCTCCCCTGTTTGGTCTCCACCAGCTCTCTGAGGTGCAGTGGCCCTGGGCAGCCCTCCTGCAGTTCCCACCCCACCTTCCCAGCACTGCAGACCATCACCTGTCTCTCCTTGGCTCCCACCTCTTTCCCTTCTGTGTCTTCTCCTCATTCTGTCCCTCTGATCCTCTCCCCATGGGTCTCCACCGCTCCACGGCTCTTTCCTTCAGTCCTTTCTCCTCTTCCTTCAGAAAGAGAAGAATGACCATTCTTCCACTTTCTTCCTCCTTCAGTGCTGGTCTTTTCTCTCTCCTGTCACATTCTGGTTCTCTGTGCCTCTCTGCCTCCTTATCACTTGTATGCGAGTCTCTTTTTCCCTCCCAGAGCCTCTCTATCTTTTCCCATTATTTTTTCTGCGTTTGTTGCTTTCTGGGTCAAGTTTCCTATTTCTCTGGGTCATGCTTAGCACCTGCAGGTCAACATTGATACTGGGGGAGGGTGTACGTGTGTGTGACAGGGGAAGGGGCTGGAGAAAGGAAAAGGGAGGAGAAACCATATATCTTCAGAACCTGACAGAATTAAATATTACTGTAATCAACCTCCATTTTTACGGATAAGAAATAATTACTGGCTCTGAGTCATGGCAGTAAGTAGCAACAGTGAAAACCTAAAACTCTCGGGCCTTTCATCTCCTAGCTGTGCTGCAGAAGAGTAGATATGAGAGGAAGAGATAAATATAAGGGTCCGATAGAAGAAGCAAACAATTTTCCTCTAATTTCTATTACATCCTAACAAGGGGCCAAGTCTGGCACCCCCAGCCCCAAGCCACAGACAACCTGGGGATTAGAGGCTCACCCCTTACCAGGACCTTGCAATCAGACAACCCATTCCTGTCCTCTCACTGGTACAGGTCATCATCAAACCTGGCTGTGGGAGAGTCAGAACCTGAGGCTCAGAGAGGCCAAGCAACTGACCCTGAGACACACAGCAAACCAGCCAAGGAAAGTGAGAGAAGAAATCAGTCCCTAGGCTGCACTCTGGACAAAGACAAATTCATCAAAGGCCAAGGAGTCCTGGGGGCAGAGGTCCACCACCCACATTTTCTCTGCTTCCTCTGTCCTCAGTCTGCAGGCACAAGTCGGAGGTAAGACCCGGGCAGCCTCTCATCACTATGGCCCTTGTTTAAGGACCTCCATCTCTCAGGAGCTGAGAGAAAACATAGTTTGCAGCATCAGGTTCCCCTTGTCCCTAAGTCCCATTCCTGGCCCGTGGCTCATCTCTGAGAGCAACACTTGGCAGTTCAAGAGCCTGGACTAGGGCTCAAGCCATGTGGGCGCTCATACTTGAGACACTCTTGCTGTGTGACCTTGGGCCAGTCACTTCCCCTCTCTGGGCTTTGGTAAAACAAGAAGATTGTACTAGTGGTTATAAAATTGAGTTTCAAGTCTGTAACTAGTAAGAGGAGCCACCAGCAGTCACGTGTGTCTGGGTAAGGAGGGTGTGAATGGAGTAGGTTCTGAGCTCCTGCAGAAGTCTGTCTTTGGCAAAGCCTGAAAATGCATAGCTCGGGAACTGTAAGACTCCATGACCTGCTCCCCAACACCTCAGTGGTCCAACATCCATTTTCAATTCTGTTGTCAGGGCACGGCCCATCTAGAGGACGGTGTCCCCTCAGTCACACATGCCTCCCCTGCTGTCTCAGCTTCGAGTATCTTCCATGGAGGACATTTAAGTGTCATCTAGCCTAGACACCAAGGAGGCATGGAATTGTGGGGCCCTGGCACCCCCTGCTCTATCTCTCCAGCCTCTGGCCCCAGTTGCCTCCAAATCCAGGCATAAGTAGAAAAGCATCAAGTGTCTGTCCTAGAGGAACCATTACAGATTATCCACCACCCTCCTTTTATAGATGAGATCATGAGAGCCAGGAGGCTGGGCGACTTCCCAAAGCCATGCAGCCAACTAGTGCTCCAGTGAGCAGGAGGGCTCGGCTCTTATAGGACGCAGAGGGACAATGACCGGGGAAGTTGGCTGGGCCCAAATGTGAAGGCCTGTGTGCACGCTAAGAATTCTGGTCTCTTTTATTGTTAATAATGAGCAATGGCCTTCTTGCCCTAGCTGGAGGGTGGACAGGGGGGTCGGGGGAACAGGATGGGGTGTAGGCTGGGGGTACTGGGCAGCCTTATTCTGGTCTTCTGCCATGCTGAAGACCTACAGCTGGAGGTGAGCCTCTTAGGTGGGAACTCGTATGTATCTCTGGGCCGGGATCGGGAGTGGCCAGAGCTCAGAGCACCTGCCCCAGGGCAAGTTGGGTTCCTCCTCTCGTGAGCTGGAGCATTCTCTGGACTCTCGTGGTGGTTCAGGAAGCAGAGATGTGTCTGCTTTGTGTCCCCACCTCCCGTGCTGGCTCAGGCAGAGACACCAACACCAATCCCTCAGGTGTTTTTGGCATTCATTTGCCACCTCTTTTGTTCACTGGCATAAACCCAGGACTATCTTCACCCAACCTCCAACCATCTTGCAGAGTTCCCGCTGTACAGACGAAGCTGCTCAGGTTCAGAGAGGTGAAGTAATTTGCACGGGTTACACAGCAAGAACAGTAAGCTACTCCTGGAGCCCAGGTGTGCCCAACTCCAAATCCAGGGCTCTGCCTTGGCCGCAGATCTAGCCTCACTTCTCCTAGTTTTGCAGTCCCAGAGGTCTAGCGCCCTGAAGAATCTGGAATCTCAGCTCATCTTCCTTTTTCCTGTGTGATCACACTTCCCGCTTCTGCGAGCTGGTCTGGTCTCATCCCACATTGGGATGGGGTTACCATTCTGTCTCCCAATCTGACTTCTCCACTTATGGGGAGTCAACCTGGGTTTTCACCTCCCAAGTCATCTCCTATCCAAACACGTTTACCCTAACCAAGATGTGTACGTACATTAAACTGCATAAGCTGGGGCACCTGGGTGGCTCAGTTGGTTAAATGTCCGACTTTGGCTCAGGTCATGATCTCGCAGTTGGGGAGTTGGAGCCCCGCTCTGAGCTGTCAGCACAGAGCTGGGAGCCTGCTTTGGAATCTGTGACTCCTTCTTTCTCTGCCCTTCTCCTGCTCATGCTCTGTCTCTCTCTGTCTCTCATAGAATAGATAAATGTTAAAAAAAAATTATAAATAAATAAATAAATAAATAAATAAACAAACAAATAAATAAATAAACTGCATAAGCTAATTCCAGGTGCAGCCCAGTGGAGGAGATGAGCTAGGACAGCAGGAGGGGCTCTCTCTTCCATTCCCTCTGGCCCTTCTCTAGTCCCTGCATCTCTCTCCATCTGCCATCTTCCTCTCTGTACCCACCCTTTGATCTAAACTGAAAGAAGAAGCCAAACCCCTAGGTATTCTAACTTCAAAGTATTTTGAATTTTATTCCTTATTTTTTTAATGTTCATTTATTTTGTGAGAGAGAAGGAGGGACAGCGTCAGCAGGGGAGGTGCAGAGAGAGACAGGGACAGAGGATCCAAAGCAGGCTTCATGCTGACAGCAGAGAGCTTGATGTGGGGCTCAAACTCACAAACTGTGAGATCATGACCTGAGCCAAAGTCTGATGCTTAACCGACCGAGCCATCCAGGTGCCCCAAACTTTATTCCTTATTATAAAATGAATTCATGTTTGTTGTGAAGAATTTATAAAGTTCAAAGAACTTTAACAAATAATATCAGCTATAAATCTAAGCACGAGAAATGACCAGTTAACATTTTGGTACATTCCTTTCCAATTTTTTGTGTATGCCTGTAAATCTTTACACTATTAGGATTGGGTCATATAGTTTCACATTCTGTTTCCTTAACTTAACAATCTATTGGAGCATTTCCCTACAACATGAAGTAGTCTCCAAACTATGATTTTAAAGGCTGTACAGTATTCAATCATATCAATGTACCATAATTTATTTAGCCCAGTCCCTTATTATAGGACATTTATGTTTCCAGTTTTCGCTGTTAGAAATAATATTGCAGTGAACACCCTTGATGAAATCTCTCCCCACATCCCTGATGTTTTTCCCTATGTGAAATTCTTAAAAGTGAAATTGCATACTGTCACATCATCCTGCAGAAAGAAAGGTATAGTAATTTATTTCCCATAACAATACATTATGAGAATTCCTGTTTTATTGTAAACTGGCCAGTGCCAGGCGTTATCATTTTAAAGTAGTTTTTGCCAATTTTATGGGTTGAAAATGTACTTCATTGAGGTCTTAAGGTGCGATCTTTAACCATTAACAACAGTTAAACTTTTCTGTGGGTTCATTGGCCACTTGATCTCTTCTTTTGTGAATTAATTTTTCACATTTCATTGTCAGTTGCTAGAGTTTTTCTTTATGTTTTAGAAGATATATTCTAATGACACTTGTTTTCCACATATATCACAAATATCATTAGTGTTTTTAACTTAAAGAAAATTATATCACCAAAAATATTTGTCTTTTCCTTTACCATTTTGTTTTTGTGTTTATGTGAAAGGAAAAAATACTGGCATTTAGGCAGGGGGAATGTGAGTAGATTGGGCATAATATGGACACAGGGAAATTGAAAGAAAGAGAGTCAACTTTCTCTGCACAGTTAGGTGGATCAGTGGTTCTCAAAGTGTGGCCGCACCAGCAGGCAGTGTGAGCATTCCCTGGGAGCTTGTTACAAATGCAAATTTTGGGGCTCCACTCCAGACCTACTGAATTTTGGGGAAACTCTGGGTGTGAAGCACAGTAGTGTGTAACAAGCCTTCCAGATGCTTCTGATACACGAAGCAGGGAGATAGGGAAGTGGGGTTTATGGCTGGCTGCTCAGGTGACAGGAATAAGGAGTCCTAGAAGGGAGACAAGGGGAGATGAGACAAGGTTCCAAGAAGGAACCCAGACCCCCGTATGACATAATGGTTGTCTTGGGACTAGAGGAAGAAAAACTGTTGCGTGGAGGGTCTAGGGACTTTATGGAATTAAATATTCAATTTTAAATTGTGCTTCCTTATAACACATCTTTGTCTTACAACACCTTCAGAACAAGTCTGAGGACAACCTTGTGTTGGGGAGGTTTGGGGCATAAAGGTGAAAGAGAATAGGGATGAGCCATGGAAGAGGTCCATCCCAACTTGAGGAAGGCAGGGGGCCAAGGGTTCAGTGAGAGGAGAAATTTTGAGAAAAAAGTAACCAGGGATACACAAGGAACCCTCAAAACTACTAAAAAACTAAGAAGGGGAAAGAATCTGGCTTCTCACAGCAGGTGGGATGAGGAGCTTGTTGCCTTGTGTACTTACAAAAGGAAGAGTTATCACCACGAGGCTGAACGACTCCGAACATTCAGGTTATGCCATAAAGGTCTCTCTTTGTCTCATCATAAAATAAACATTCACCCATATATTTTCCCCTAGGATGCTTTATAGTTTTTGCTTTTTGCATTTAACTATTTCACATAGTTAGAATTTATCTTGGTAGGTGGCATAAAAGAACTTTCTCTACCCAGATCATCAACTGGTTGAGCAACATTTGTTAAATAACTTCCTGCCCTCTGATTTATAATTACCTCTTCATCCCTGGCTGAGGTCCATTTCCAGGCTCTCTGTTCTGTCCCATCCATCTGTGTAGCTGTCTCTGAGTTCACACTACATTTTTGTGGTATATATACCACACACACACACACATATACATACATACATAAATATATGGTATTATGTTTACTCCTTTGGAAGAGGGTCACAAATAAAATCCAGGATAACCAGTTAAATTTGAATTTCAGATTTATTTTTATTTGCTAAATCTGACAACTTGACTCCCTCTTCATTGTCCCTTTTTTCCTTCAGTATTTCCTTGACTATTCCCACCTATTTATTATTTTTTTGTATTTTTTAATTAATTGATTTTTTAGTTTACATCCAAGTTAGTTAGCATATAGTGCAACAATGATTTCAGGAGAGGATTCCTTAATGCCCCTTCCCCATTTAGCCCATCCCCCCTTCCAAAACCCCTCCAGTAACCCTCTGTTCTCTATATTTAAGAGTCTCTTATGTTTTGTCCCCCTTCCTGTTTTTATATTATTTTTCTTCCCTTCCTTTATGTTCATCTGTTTTGTCTCTTAAATTCCTCATATGAGTGAAGTCATATGATATTTGTCTTCCTCTGACTGGCTAATTTCACTTAGCATAATACCATCTAGTGCCAGCCACGTAGTTACAAATGGCAAGATTTCATTCTTTTTGATTGCCGAGTAATACTCCATTGTATATATATACCACATCTTCTTTATCCATTCATCCATCGATGGACATTTGGGCTCTTTCCATACTTTGGCTATTGTCGATAGCACTGCTAGAAACATTGGGGTGCATGTGTTCCTTCGAAACAGCATACCTGTATCCCTTGGATAGGTACCTAGTAGTGCAATTTCTGGGTCATAGGGTAGTTCTATTTTTAGTGTTTTGAGGACCCTCCATACTGTTTTCCAGAGTGGCTGCACCAGTTTGCGTTCCCACTAGCAATGCAAAAGGGATCTTCTTTCTCTGCATCCTCGCCAACATCTGTTGTTGCCTGAGTTGTTAATGTCAGCCTTTCTGACACCCACCTATTTATTCTTTCATGAGCTTCTGAATCACATTATCAAGTTCTTATAAAATCATTTTATTGGTTTTAATTAGATTTGCATAACAAAATAAATTTGGAGATAAAGGTTTGGTTTTGGTTTTTGTGGTTTTGGGGGAGGTTTGTTTTGTTTTGTTTTGTTTTGTTTTGTTTTTAGCCAAGTTTAGTTTTTCTGTGCAGAAATATGGTATATCCCTGAACTTAATCGAAGCTTCCTTTATGTCTTTCAGAAAAGTTCTAAGGAATCTTCTGTTTGTTTTGTCATCATTCATATTGCTCTCATAGGTCCTGAACATTTCTTGTGAGGCTCATCCTTAGGTATTTGTATATTTTTGTTTATTTGCTGCTTTTATAAATCTTTTTTTCCAATATGTTTCTAATTTTTTTTCCGGTATAAAACATTTCTACGTTTTGGGGTATTTCTTAGTTTTTTAATGATTAAAAAAATACACATACTCATTGTAGAAAAATAGCAAATAGGACAGAAATGGAAAAAGAAAAAGAAAAGGAACTTCATTCATCGCTAGCTGCTCACTCACCACTATGGTAAATCTTAGTCCTCAATGATAAAAAAAATCTGATAAGTCTGTGTATAACGAGCCGGCATTTTCTATGCATCTGATATGTGATGTAAAATACATTTTTTAAAAATGTGTGTGCATGCGCATCTCTGTACACATGAGATCTTACTATGCATATAGTTCTTCAAATCTTTTTTTCCCTTTTTTAAAAAATTTAATTCAGTTCCCCGGGGCTATGCCAGGACGCAGGGAGGAACTGGGCCTGGGAAGACCCACTGGGCAGCTGGCTGCTGGGCAGGGTCAGTGCCTGGGGAGACCCAGCAGGAGAGGTGTCAGGGCCCAGCTGCTGGTGTTGCACAGGCTCCAGGGTCCCCAATTTTTTTTTTCATATTAAGCCAACTCAACCAAACTCTTTAATTAGCTCTAGAACTGTATCAGTTGGTTGTCTTGGGTTTCTACCAGAGACAAATATGATATTTCCAAATCATTATAATTTTCTGATCTTTATAATATTATTTCCTCGCCTTAAACTATTTCTTTGGCTACACCTTTCTGAATAATCTTACACACTAGCAGTAATAGTAGCAAACACTTTGCACACCACCAGAACAGGGATCATAAATTCAAATGCATGGCTGGGGTGTGGCAAGCAGACAGTGTAACTGAGTAAAACTAGTCTATGAAAAATAATAAGGAAGGACAAGGAATATGGTGAACTGGTGGGTTCACACTCCATCCAAAGGGAAACCACATGCTCACCTCCTGCTGGTTGGAGGAACATGGGCCCATTATTGCCAAGTCTAGCTTTTGATGCTAAAAATCTACTTTTTTTATGTGTAAGCTCAACTTTTAAAAATATTGACAATTAATTCAACTTTTAAAAACTATACAAGCCAAACAAAATATATCTGTGGGTTATACTTGGCCTTCAGGTGACCATTAAGTGACCTCTATGCTATAGTTTTAGCAGTAAGCATGATGCTGGCTGTTTGTAACACATATTCTTTATAATATCAAAGGAGTTTTTGGAGAGGCCATATTAAATGTCTCTGTGAGAGTTCACAAAACAGAAAGTTGAGAGCAATCTACGAAGCCATAGGAACAAAGGGTGTACAAGTCAGAAATGGATAAGGCTGGGGCGCCTGGGTGGCGCAGTCGGTTGAGCGTCCGACTTCAGCCAGGTCACGATCTCGCGGTCCGGGAGTTCGAGCCCCGCGTCAGGCTCTGGGCTGATGGCTCAGAGCATGGAGCCTGTTTCCGATTCTGTGTCTCCCTCTCTCTCTGCCCCTCCCCCGTTCATGCTCTGTCTCTCTCTGTCCCAAAAATAAATAAACGTTGAAAAAAAAATTTTTTTAAAGAAATGGATAAGGAGGTGGGCTGGGGTACCCACGTGGGCAGAGTGCATGTGCTTAGTAAACCCTTCCCAACAAATTGTAACCACTCTCAACAAATTTCTCTTTCACAAAACTCTGGGTTTTGTGGATTTACTTCTGAACATTTTCTTATAATCACTAGAATTTTTAATATATTCAGAATAAAATAAAAGTTTTTCTGAATCATAAGACCAAGCAGACAATGAATATTGAAAGATGGACCAGCCACAGGGAAAATTTTTAAATCTCAGTATGTTCACTGTCTCCAACAAAGCAAAACCAATTTATTGGCACCATATGGACAGTGTGAAGGAAGGCATCTTTGAAGAGTTTCCAATTAAGGAGGTATGATAAATGAAGAGTAATTGTACAATATACACATTGTTAAGATTATATCCTCTTTGCATGATGTGTTGGTGTTATTCTTTTTATTTTAGTAACTCTAAAAATTGTTTATGGAACTATACTCACTTTACTCATGACCTTTCCTTAACTATAAAATATCCCTTATATTTTGGAAGACAATGTTTCAGTAAGCATTTGGTAAAAATTTGTTGAATGAATGACATAATTAATGAACACTGGTGAAGTCTTATTCACCAGAAAAGGCTATATCTTAAATATTAACTCTAATTTTTATTGTGCATACTATTGGTTTTAATCCCCAATTCTAACCCTAGTCCCAATCCTAATAGTGATTTTTTAAAAAGATAAACCTTAACCCAAATAATGAGTATAATAGTCCTACCTTGATCCTAATCTGAAACCAAGTATTAGCAACCCCTGTAGTTCCAAGAGAAAACAGAAAATAAGATGAATAGAAAAGCAAGGCTCTGGGGCACCTGCGTGGTTCAGTTGGTTAAGCATCTGACTTTGGCTCAAGTCATGATCTCAGAGTTCACGAGTTCAAGTCCCACGTTGGGCTCTGTGCTGACAGCTCAGAGCCTGGAGCCTTCTTCAGATTCTGTGTCTCCCTCTCTCTCTGCCCCTCCCCTGCTTGCTCTCTCTCTCTCTCTCTCTTTCTCCCTCTCTCTCTCTCTCTCTTTCTCTCTCTCAAAAATAAAAAAAGAAAGAAAGAAAGAAAGAAAGAAAGAAAGAAAGAAAGAAAGAAAGAAAGAAAGAAAGAAAGAAAGAAAAGCAAGGCTGTGTCAGAAGGAAAAACAGATACCTATAGGCCAGAATGGAAACAGCATATAGCGCTTCCCTGATTTGGTGTTCACCATTTTCATCCCCATATTCCTCAACTAAATCCTGAACCCAACCCCAATACCACCCAAGCTACTATGGGGACATATCTCACAGTGCTTCCATCTGCCAATCCAAACTGCCCATTAAGAAACATAAATGAAACAATGAGTGTGAAAATTCCTTACACACCCTTGGCATAGACACTCAATAAATTACATACCCTCAAAACTCTTTAAACAGGCAGATCACAATGCAAGAACTCAACCAGTCCTCCGTGACAGAATTCATTCTATTGGGTTTTGCTCCCAACCCTAGGACCAACCCTCTGCTCTTCACCTTCTTTCTCACCTTTTACCTGCTAATCCTCATAAGCAACAGCCTCCTCATCACCCTTATTCACCAGGATTCTCGCCTCCACACACCCATGTACTTTTTCATCAGTGTCCTCTCCACGCTGGACGTGTGCTACACAACCACTACCGTGCCCCAGATGCTTGTGCATATTCTCAGTGAGAAGAGGACCATCTCTTTTGCTAGATGTGTGGCCCAGATGTACATCTTCCTCCTCTTTGGGGTCACTGAGTCCTGGCTTTTCTCTATCATGTCTGTGGACAGGTACGTGGCCATCTGCCATCCTCTCCGGTATAAGATCATCATGAGCCATTGGATGTGCCTCCTCATGGTGGGCATCTGTGCAGCCTATGGTGTGGTGGGTGGCCTGTGCTATACCTTCTTTGCTATGAATCTGCCCTACTGTGGCCCTAATGAAATTGACCACTACTTCTGTGAGGTCCCTGCTGTCCTAAAGCTGGCCTGTGCAGACACATCCCTCAATGACTTGGTGGACTTCATCACGGGCTTCAATGTCATTGTGGTCCCACTGTCCCTGGTTGTCATAGTCTATGCCAACATCTTTGCTACCATCGTGAAGATCCGCTCAGCCCAGGGACGGGTCAAAGCCTTCTCCACCTGTGCCTCCCACATCACTGTGGTCACCATGTTCGCCATTCCATGCATCATTATGTACATGAGCCCTGGCTCTGACTCTTTGTCAAACAATGGCAAGAAAATGGCCCTTTTTTATAACATTGCCACAGCCTTCCTCAACCCTGTCATCTACAGTCTGAGGAACAAGGATGTGAAAAAGGCTTTCCTCAAATTGATGGGACGGAGCAGGGCCCCACAGTGAGGCCTTAAAGCTGAAGACCTGGGGAGCCAAACAAAGCAGGACTCACACCCACAACCCCTCAAAGACTCTTCCATGAGACCTGGGAGGGCTGTACTCCATAAAACTAACCCTTCACCCTGGCCTAGGGAGAAGGAACTGAGTACTCAGACAACCACAGCATCTGTGGTGACCTGGTTTGGGACAGAGGTGATTGTGAAGGTAGAGCACAGTGGTCAAGAGCCTGGATGACAGACTTGATTTTAGCCATTAGCAGGACATATGAATTTTTGCAAGCCATTTAACTTCTCTAAGGTTTATATCTATCTCTTCCTCACAGGGAGGTTGTAATGATGATGTGAGATTCTATGTGAAAAGTATTTAGTACGAGACTAGCAATAGTCAGCTTTCAACAGATACTAGTTTTAATGTTTAAAATTTATTTCTTAGGGATGAACTGTCAACCTTGAACTAACCAATGATCTTCTTCTGGGCTGTGGAAGTAACTGGAGCCCTAGAGAGTAAAGGGAAAAAGGCAGGGAGTGGGAGTATTAAAAACTCAAAAACTGAGAAGTGAAGAATCTTAGGGTGAGAGACTTGAGAATGAGGAAGTGAGCCCTTATCTCCCATCCACAAATTGTGCACCTTGAACTCATCTTCTACCTTTGTATTGTAGCCATTTGTTCTTATGCTTTTGTATCTTTACACCTCTTGATTTTCCTTTGCCCCTTGTTCTAATAAAGTCCATTTTGGAAAACTACAGCCTGTCTTGGGTGATCTCAAGGAAGAGAGACTCTGTCCACTTGAGGGTGAGCAAAATTAGGGAGGGAGTGGGTATAATGTTCCCCCAGATGCAAAAGTTAGGCAGTCCAGGAGAGGTTAAAATCTCCAGGGGGAGTTTCTCTTCTGCTCCCTCTTGCTTAGAGAGACCTTCCCTGAAACTCTTCCTATGCCTCATAGAATCTTTACAAACATAAATTATTTTTTCCCAAATTTCATTAATCTGCAGGGTCATGTTACTGGGCATCACTGTATTTATGGTTTTGCCCCTGTTTGCTGCTACAGGAACTCCAGCACCCAACAAAGCAATACATGTTCCATAGGCTAACAGGCAACACCTTCAGGTTGTTCTTTCCTACCCCCTTGCTGATGTACAGTGACTATGAAACTCCTTGCAAAAAAAAATCAGCTGGACTGGCCGGAAAATTCAACATGAATGCCTATGTCCTCCATGGGTTACCAGGGTCCATACCAAAGGTGTAGGTCTCTATGTCCTCAAAAATATTGCCCTATGCCACCACACAGGAGCCAGAGTGTCACATGAATAATGAATCAAAATTAAAAGGCAGATAACAAAACAGGGCATATCATTGCAACATACTTACAGACATGTTGATAATGACATGAACATAGAAAGAGCTCTTACAAATTGGTAAGAAAAATACAAACACCCCAGGAAACTGGCAACAGATCTGAACAGTTCATAAAAAAAGACATTCAAATCATCAATAGATGTGTGGGAAAATCCTATCACAGTAGGCACCAAAGAAATGCAAATTTAAGTATCAATGAGATATCACTTTTTCACCTTTGAAATGGCGAAGAGTTTTTAAACAATGGAGTCAGAGGTGGCTCCATTGAAACATGGACTGTCGTACATGGCCAGTGTACCCATCTTTCTGCAAGGTGATTTGGCTTTATGTATCAAGAACCTTACATATGTCCATAATTTCCTACCCAATACTTCTATTTTCAGGACATTTTAGGAAATAGACATCAAAAGGGCAGGAAAAGTAACATAACCATTTTCATTGTGTTACTTACCTAGGAAAAAATTGGAACCAACAGAAAACATCTGTCATCGTGAGTGATTTAAATATATTATGGTATAATGGTGTACTCCATAGTCATTGAAAATGTATTTTATAAGAATATTTAATGATATGACTGCTCACAAGATGCTAAGTGAATAAAAGCAAGAAACAGCTGGTGAACAGCATGTTATGATCACACCGTTAATAGTCGTAAATACCCTTTCACCCTTGAAGTCACACATTAAAGCTTAGAATAGGAGAGAGTACCACTGAGTCATACTTTTGTACACACTTGTGCACGCCCACACACACACACAGCCACACTCCCCACCTTTTCAAATTAATGAATTAATAAACTGATTAAGGCAGCTTACCTTATCTGTGTTTTCACATTCGTTCTCATGCTCCTCTCTCACCCCAATTAATTTCACCCCCAATCACAGTATGTCCAGACATCTGGCAAGTAGAGGCTTCCAATGGCCCAATCCACTCTATGAGCCTCTTCTCTTAAATTCACACAGCAGGGATGAAATCATGGACTCCCAGGAAATTCCAGTGAACACAGACACACAGTTTGCCTTGATAGAGTCTCTGACATTGTTACAGACACTTTATTTTTTTTTCCAAATAGGGCAAATCTCTTCCATTTCTGGAACAAGCTTTCCCACTGAGCCATCCCAGCTAGTTCCATTGAGAAAATCTCAAACTTCTCTAACCAGAGTTCTGACCATGTCTGTCCCCTGTAGCATGTAAACTAACCCCTCTTCCAAAGAGCTTCTGGTGATTTACTATTTCCATTTCCTCCTCCTGCTTCAATCAATGTTGGCAATTTAAATTTTTCTTGAAAATTGTCCATTTTATCTTGGTGTTCAAGTTTACCGGCATCAAACTTTTTTTTAAGTTTGTTGTATGTGTAGCTCTGTATCCCCCTTTTTAAATTCTTAATATGTATTTTAATATGTACAAATCTTAATATGTATCCCTTTATTCTTTGATCAATCTTGCCAGAGGAGCATCTATTTTGTATTTTCAAAGAAACAGATTTTGGCTTTGTTAATTAACCTTCTACAAATTGATTTCTGCTTTTGTTTTTATTATCTCCCTCCTGCTCTCTTTATATTTACTCTAGTAAACAGAATGGGAATGACTAGCTCAGTATTTTCAGTCTTTCTTGTTTTGTAATAAATACCTATAGAGCTATAAATGTCCATCTAAACACTGCCTTCACTGCTTCCTACAAAGTTTTGTATGTGATGGTTCTTTCAGTCCTAATCTTGATCTTTTCTGCTACAGTGCACATTATCATGAGTGGGATACCTCAAATCAATCAACAAATAGGGGAGTAATGTCATTATAGTGAAAAATCCCATTGGTTCATACCCACTTTTTTTTTCCAAACACATTCATATTTTGCACAACCAAGTACTAGCGATCAGTCCAGATCCTGATTGTATGGCAGCCAGAACTTTCTCAAAGTCCATGCTGTGGCCAGAGCATTGCAGAAAAAAAAAAATCTTTATTTCTATGCAGCCAGCCATGTTGATACTCTATGTTTTAACAGCTCAGTATGAACATGTGGTCAAACAGAATGTGAGTCAAGTACTCATGTTCAGAAGCAGGCTGCCAAATGAGGTAGTAGAAGTGGTCGCTTACTCTGAGCCTGGTCAGAAAGACCACAGAGATGAGGTTTGCAGAGGCCAGGAGGCCAACCCGGGTAACCTCTGACATCGCTTCCTGTTCTGAGATTCGTGATTACTAGAGATTTGCAGAGCAGGGGTGCCAGGCACATTACTCCTTCCTGCATTACTTTCCTCTTACAAGGGGTCCTGATGAAATGTTCTGTCCCAGCCTGTTCCCAGAGTGGTACCTATCAGACTTGGGTTGCAGTGACAGATTCCTTGGTGTCTCTACTGGGGCTCATTTGGCTCTCCTGGCTGCTACAGCTGATGGGATGGTGACCAGAGAAGCACAAAGGTCTTTTTCTGATAGACACAAAGGATGCTGTGTCCATGCCAAAGTGCCACTAGTACTAAGTGGTGTTTCATGGCCAGTCTTTTGTGGCCTGCAGGGTCCAGCCCCAACCAGCTCCTTCATCTAACGGTCAAAGTCATTTTGCAGGATCAGAGGCATTACCGTTTTGATTAAATGTTAAATGTAAAGCTATGAAACTTATTTTAAAAAATAGGAGAAAATCTTTATGACCTAGATTTAGGCAACAATTTCTTAGATGTTTATACCAAAATGTAATCCATAAATTCAAAAACTGATAAACTGGACTTCACCAAAATGGAAAACTTTTGCTCTGCAAAAGATCCTGTTAAAAGATGAAAAGACAGGCCATATACTGGGAGAAAATATTCTCAAGTCCCATATCTGACAAAGAACTTGTATCTAGAATATATATAATACTCTCTAAGCTTGACTGTAAGAAAATAAAGAATCCTGTTAGAAAACGGACAAGATTTTGAACAAACACTTCAACAGAGGTTATACAGATGGCAAATAAATGCAATTAAGCACATGAAAAGATTTTCAATATCATGAACTGTTAGTCAAATACAGACGACAGCCATGAGGAGGTGTCACTATACTCTTACACTATTTAGCCTGTTATACTGGCTTACATGAAAAATATTGACAACACTCAAGGTTAGGAAGCATGCAGAGCAACAGGATCATAGCTAGTGGGAATGCAAAATTGTATAGCCTCTCTGTAGAACAGTTTGGTGTATGCTTTTGTAAAACAGCTGCATTGAGATATAACTTATATACCATAAAACTCACCCACTGGCCCTGTGCAAATTCAATGGTTTTTATTATATTCACAGAACCATATAACTAACACCACAATCTAATTCTGGAACATTTCATCACCCCAAAAGGAAATTCCATACCGATTAGCAATCACTCCTTCTCCCCCACTCTTATCCCCAGGTCTACCCAACTACTACTAATTTACTTTCTGCCTATAGATTTACCTATTCTAGACATTTTCTATAAATGAAACCCTATAAAATGCAGACTTTTCTGACTGGCTTTTTTTCACTGATTTCAAGGGTCATCATTTAGCATGTATTATTACTTCATTCCTTTTTATTGCAAAGTAGCATTTCATTGTATGGATATACCATATTTTTTTATCCATTTAGTTGATGGACATTTGAATTGATTCCACTTCTTGGCTATTATGAATAATGATGCTAGGAATATTGATATACAAGCTTTTGTGTAAACATATGTCTTTATTTCTCTTATATATCTAGGACTGAAATTGATGGCTCATATGATAACTCTATGTTTAACATTTTGAGGAACTATTATTTCCCAAAGCAGCAGTACCATTTTATGTTCTTACCACCGATGTGTAAGAGTTCTAGTTTCTCCACATCCTCACCAATACTTGTTAATGTAGTATTTTAAGCTATAGCCATCCTAATAGGTAAAGTGGTATCTCATTGTGGTTTGGGTTAGAATATTACTATAAGCATACACATATCATACAACCCCAGCAAACACATTCCTGAGAATTTGTTCTAGAAAAAAAATAACTTGTTTTTTTATCTTTACACAAATATTCATAGCAGATTTATTCATAAAAGTCAAGAACTAAAAACAATCTGAATGTACTTCAACAGGTGAATGGATAAACTGTGGTACCTTCATACAAGAGAATACTATTCAGCAATACAAAGGAACAAACCATTGATATGTACAACAATCTAGATGGATCTCAAAGACATCAGGCTGGGTTTTTTTGTTTTTTTTTTATTAGTCTCAAAAAGTTACATACTGTATGATTCCATTTATGTAACATTTTCTTTTTTAATGTTTGTTTATTTTAGAGAGAGAGCACAGGTCAGGGAGGAGGGGCAGAAGGGGAGAGAGAGAGAGAGAGAGAGAGAGAGAGAGAGAGAGAGAGAGAGACCCTTAAGTAGGCTCCATGCTCAGCACAGAGCCCTGGGCAGGGCTTGATCCTTCAACCATGAGATCATGACCCGAGTCAGCTAAAATCAAGAGTCGGATGTTTAACCAACTGAGTTACCCACTCACTCCTGTTTGTGTAACATTTTTGGTTAAAGTGACAAAATAGATCATAGACCATCAGTGCCAGCCCTCTTTGTGGTAATGGAACAATGTTGTATCCTTATTGTGGTTACATGAATCTATGAATGTAAA
Source organism: Puma concolor (assembly GCF_028749965.1). Lineage (NCBI taxonomy): Eukaryota > Metazoa > Chordata > Mammalia > Carnivora > Felidae > Puma > Puma concolor. The sequence goes on from NC_141674.1 coordinate 33,844,128, forward strand.
AATTTTTCTTAAAACCATATATCCCCCCAAATGGGTACATGTAATAAATGGTGAAATTGTAATAACATCAGTAGTTTCATTAGTAGTGGTATACTGATGTCAGTTTACTGGATATGATAATGCAGGGAAGCTGGATAAAGGATACATAAGAGCTCAATTCACTATTTTTGCAACTTCTTGTGAATCGTAAATTATTTCAAAATACAATGTTGTGTTTTTTGTTTTTTGTTTTTTTTCATAGATCTCATGCCCTGGTAGAAGCTGAAAATCTTACTGCGAGTCACCCACCACATGACTAGGCAAATAAAATAGGCCATCATAAACTGTGTTATCATATCCACTGAACCATCAAGTCAGACACACACAGAAATAGCTTTCAAGAGAAGTTTTGCTTCCTGTCCCTACAACTTTGAGTTTGTGCTCAAAGGAGGAATTCATTCATTAGGAATGAGATCTATGGTTCTATTAGACGCTGAGATTGCCTGCTGGCCACTCTTGTAAACCAAATGGAGGAGAGGGGCACTATATTGCCTGGTTCCTGTTACCAGGGGAAATTGGTTTGCAAGGAGGGCAAGGGAATATATATCTTGTACTCCCTTGGCCAGTAGAAATTGTCACTGACAAGTGTGGTGACCCAATCAAGAAACTTGCAATGAGTAAATAGAGATCTAATGCACAGTATAGTGAATATGGACAACAGTGTTGCATTATAATAACTAAACTTACTAAGAGTCTAGATCTTAGTTATGCTAATCACAAAAAAGAAATGATAATTATGTGGTGTGATAATGGTGCAAACTATCATTACAATGGTAATCATATTACCATATATAAATATCTCAAATCAACAAGTTGCATATCTTGAATGTATACAGTATTATATGTCAAATATATTTCAATAGAAAAATAAAGTTTTTAAAACCTCTCTTTAAAAAAAGGCGTCCAGCAGTCAGGCCCTACAGGAATGCAGGCTTGAGACACCTCCCCAAGTGAAGCATCCTATCCAGATGAGGTGTTGGTCAAGGATAATAACATGGAATGGGGACACCTGGGTGTCTCAGTCAGTTAAGCATCTGACTTTGCATAAGGTCATGATCTCATGGTTTGTGAGTTCAAGCCTGACATCAAGCTCTGCACTGACAGTGCAGAGTCTGCCTGGGATTCTCTCTCCCTCTCTCTCTCTGCCCCTCCCCTGATCATTCATTCCCTCTCTCTCTCCCTCTCTCTCTCAAAATAAATAGATAAGCTTTAAAAACAAAAGATTCCACTTTAAAAAACAAAAAACAAAAAAAAAGAACATGGAGGGGCGCCTGAATGGCTCAGTCAGTTAAGTGTCTGACTTCAGCTCAGGTCATGATCTAGCCATTTGTGAGTTCGAGCCCCATGTTGGGCTCTGTGCTGACAGCTCGGAGCCTGGGACCTGCTTCGGACTCTGTGTTTCCTTCTCCCTCTGCCCCTCCCCCACTTGTGCTCGGTCTCTCTCTATCAAAAATAAATAAACATTAAAAAATTTAAAAAAATTAAAAGGTCAAGAAGAAGAAAACTAGAAAAAGGAGACTAAGAAGTACTGGCCATTAAATAAGGGATGTGGAGTTTTGGAAGCAAGTCAAGTAAGTGCTTCAAGTAGGAAAGAGAGATCAAATATGTCAAATGACGCTGAAGGCTGTATACAAGGACTGAGAAGTGACCAGTGCAGTGAACAATGTGAGGGTCAACAGTTACCTTCACATAAGTGGTGGTGGAGGAAATATTAGTAGTGTCACAAGAGTGAAACCTGACAGGTGTGTTTCAGAGAAAATTGTAAGACAAGAGTTAGAGACAGAACTGTAGACAACTGTTTCCTGGAAATTTTCTCCAAAAGTAAAGAAAGGACTGATGGCTGGCAGGGAAAATCAGGACTGAAAAAAAGGTTATTTTTCTTTGAGATTAAATAATAATAAAATATTAGTACTCTATTCCCTTTTCCTTTCTTCCAATTCAAGAGGACTGTATTGTCCTCCTTTTCATTCTCCTCAACAAAAATAAGGTGAGAGCCTGCATATAAGGAAGCCAAGAGCTGAGTTCAGGTTTTCTTCAAGATAAGCACAGTGTCAGGAGGCTCACTAGAGATGGGAAAGGAGCTCACGATGAAGCCACAGAGCCAAGAGAATGTTATGTCAATCTTACCAGAAACCTGGAGCCACACCTGTGTCGAGGAAATTTCAGTTTCTCCCCTTGAGTTTTCCAAAAGCTTCATTCACTATTGAGCTTAACTTTTTTAAAAATTTAATTTAAAAAGGCTGTAGTTTATACTACACAGGTGGTGTGATATGGTCCTTGCAGTGTTGGCTAAATTGTTGTTCTCAAACTTAGAAGTGTGTAGGAATCACCTGTAGAATCTTTTAAACTGCAAATGTTGATTCCTTAGGTGTGGAAATACCAAAATTCTGCATTTCTTAACAACTCCTGAATGATGTTGTTGATGCTAATCCCCAGACCACTCCTTGATCAGTAAGAGTCTAAATAGTTTTGCATGAATCAATAACCCCTGCACTCAGGTATTCACACTCTTGAGTCATCCCCTCCCCTTGAGTCTGGGCAGGACCTAGTAGTTTGCTTCTCGTGAATATCCCACAAGTGATGGGAAATCACTTTCAAGAGTAGGTTACAGAAGACCCTGGCTCCACCCTGCTCACAATCTCTCTGATGAAGCCAACTGCCAGGTGGAGAGCTGCTCCAAGGAGAGGCCTACATGGAAGAAACTGATGGATGCTCTGTACAGCTGTCAGGAAAGACCCTCAGTCTAAAAGCCCACCAGAAACTGAACCCTGGTGACAATCAAGTGAGCTTGGAAGCAGATCCTTCCCCAGTCAAGTGGTAGGATTTCTGTAGCTGATTCCTTGATTACAGCCTTCTGAGACTCCCTAATCTGAGGATCCAGCTAAACTTTGCTCAGATTCCTAACCCACAGAAAAAATAAATGTTTATTGTTTTAAACCACAAAATTTGGGGGTAATTTGTCACACACCAATGGATAACTAACACAGAGGAACTGCAAAGAGTCACAAGGAAACTTTGGGGGTTGATGATAATGATCTTGATTATGGTGGTGTTTTCATAAGTATATATACACATTTCAAAACTCATCAAATTGTATACTTTCAATATCTACAGTTACCCATATGTCAATGTATTTCAATAAAGTTAAAAATGCATTATGAAAGTGTCTGGGTGGGAGGAGATTTTCCCAATTGCTAGGAGATTCTGCTCTCCCTTGAAAATATCACTTCACTAAGACAGAGCTCCTTACTTTAGATACATGAGGGTTTATGTGCCCTAAATGAATACTCTCCTAATAGTATTGAATGAGAAATGACCTGTGACCTATATTACTTTCCTGAACCCTATTTTATATGATTACAATAGATTTTCTTAAATTGTTCTGTGGTTCAGACCTTGTCAAATCCCTGACTGAGCTTTAATGGTGTTACTGACCATTAGTCAGTAACTAGTAACTGACCATTAGTTAGTCACTGACCAGAAGTCATCTTATGCCCATCAATTTGAACTTATTTCATGAATCCAGAGATCAAGCACTCAGGTGCATGTTCACTCAGTAATAGGAAACATGAATATTGGTGCCAATTCTATGCCAGGTCTTGTAAACTGGTGGTACAGAAATGAATCAAATATAGGCGTGCCTTCATGGAGTTCCCTGTCAGGTGTCTTTATGCTTGAGGGACACCTATTGCCATAACCTCCTGGGTGTTCTGAGATATGATCTTACTGAGACTAACCCATTAATACATCATGTGTGCCCATTGGATGTTGGAAAGAATTTAGATGGAGAAGTCATGTAGGCTGTGTCCCGGGTTTGTTGCTGGTACCCATGCTTCTGTGACTTCATTCTGTTGCTTTACCCCAGCCTGTCACTTTGAGGAAAGCTCTCTTCACATCTTTGTTCCTAAGACTATAGATGATAGGATTGAGGAAGGCAGAGATGATGTTGTAGAATAGAGCCAACTTCTTATCTTCTTCTGGGGAAGATTCAGAACCAGGTCTCATGTACATAACCATACATGGTATAGAGAACATAGTGACAACAGTAATGTGGGAGGCACAGGTGGAAAAGGCCTTGAGCTGCCCTTGGGCTGAGCGAATTCTGAAGATGGCAGCAAAAATATTGATATAGACAATGATGATGAGGGAGAGTGGGACCAACAGAAGAATGAAGCCCAAGATGAAGTCCACCTGATCATTGAGAGATGTGTCTGCACAGGCCAACTTCAAGACTGCAGGTACTTCACAGAAGAAGTGATTGATCTCATTAGGACCACAATAGGGAAGAATCATAGTAGAGACAGTGTATATCAGGGCACAGCTGATACCCCAGAATCCACAGAAGGCCACCATTGACCCACATAGCAAAGGGCTCATAATGACTTTATACCTCAGGGGATGGCAAATGGCTACATACCTGTCATAAGCCATGATTGCAAAAAGCCAAGACTCAGTGATTCCTAGCATCAGGAAGATGTACATCTGCGCCACACATCCAATGTAGGAGATGGTCTTCTCCTTGCAAACCAGGTGTACCAGCATCTGGGGCACTGTGGTGGTGACATAGCCCATATCCATAATGGATAGGACACTGAGGAAAAAGTACATGGGTGTGTGGAGGCGGGAGTCCATGCGTATCAAGGTGATAATAAGCCCATTGCCCAGAAGAGTGATGAGGTAGAGGAAGAGGAAGACACTGAATAGAATAACATTTATTTCTGTGTTACGAGAGAATCCTAAAAGAATAAACTCAGTAAGAGAGCTATGGTTTCCCCAGTGTAAGTCTTGCATCCTTCTCCTGGTATAGAGAAAGAACAGAGCTATAATCATTCATAAAATAAAGTCTTCAGATTCAAACCCTGATGCTACTCTTTTATTAGGAGGGCCAAATATAAGTAGCAAAGTAGGGTCTCATTAGGACACCCACAAAGCTGGGAACCAAATTTTTTAAAAAAGAATTTCCATTTTATATGAAACAGCATGTTAATATTGTATTACTTAATCCTAGTTTATTCTGAGACTACAGATAATAAATTTCACATTTCAAAATGTAGAACTTGCAAAAAGGAGTGTACAAAACTGTGTCCTGCACTTCCTGAACTCGCCATAGTTCATGGAGCTTATAAAAGATTTCAAAGCAGTCAAAAAAAATAATTGGATATTTGAGATTACAGCATCTGTTGTGAGTGTCATACCAAATGGAGATTTCTACCCCTCCTTGGAAGCTTTTATCAAAATGGGCTTCAGTGGGACTACTTGAGTAGCCTAACAGGTACTCTGGAATTTTAGAGACATAGTTATTGGATATATGACTTACTCCAGAAGACAACTATCATTTGGAAATAAATTCAGCTTCATGACAAGTCAAAGTCATGTATTTCCATGGACCAGAGGTGGGTAATACATGAGAGAGAGAGAGAGAGAGAGAGAGAGAGAGAGAGAGAGAGAGAGAGAAAGAGAAAGAGAGAGAGAAAGAGAGAGAGAGAGAGAGAGAAAAGGAAGGAAGGAAGGAACAAGAGACAAAGGGAAGGAAACTACCATGCTAGGATACTATACTCAACAAATATATCCATAAGGAATGAAAGCTGTTTGCTCTCCAAAAACCCGATAATCAATTACCAAAAGACTCACAGTAAAAGAAATATTAAAGAGCTTCTTTAGGCTAAAGGCAAATGGTCCCTGATGGAAGTATGCAATTGAAAGAGAAAATTAACACCAGAAATCATAAATGTGTGTGTAAATATCATAGAATATTAATTGTTTAAAGCAACAAAAATAGCGATACCTTGTTGGAGCTTTAAATATACACATAGAAGTTGAATATGTGACAAAAATGGTCTAACAAGCAGGAGGAGGAAATGGACTTAAACTGTTAGATTTTGCATTGTTTGGAAAATGGCACTTTAAGTGAGACTATAAGCCAAAGATGCATATTTTAGTCTCTAGATCAGGTGTCAAGACACTTTTTCACATAAGGAGTCAGACAATAAATAGTTTAGGCTTTGCACAGAATATACAGTCACTGTAGCATATTTTTATTTGTTTTTTAAAAACCCTTTTAAAAATATAAGGTTTACCAATCCCTGTTGTAGAATAACAAAAGGATAATTTTAAAAAATATTAAAACTCAAAATACAGTACGGAATGTAAAGGGAATAATTAAAAGTTTTTGATTAATTCAAAAGAAGGCAGGAAAAGTGGAATAAAGAAAAAAAGAACACTTGGAACAAGTAGGAAACAAGTATTAAAATGATAGACTCAAACCTAATTACAATAGTAACTACATTAAATGTATATTAGTAAGCAAGCCTACTGAAAGACAAAGATTATCAGACTGGATTTTCAAAAACTGGTAGCAATGCTGGGGCACTTGGGTGGCTCAGTTGGTTGAGTGCCCAACTCTTGATTTTGGCTCAGGTCATAATCCCAGGGTTATGGGATTGAGCCCCATGTTGGGCTCTGTGCTGAGCGTGGAGCCCGCTCAAGATCCTCTCTCCCTCTCTCTCTCTGTCTAGTCTAGTACCTGCTAGACTAAAAATAGTCTTCCCTCTCTCTAAACTAAAAATAAAAAAAAATTTTTTTAATAAAAAAAATAAAATAGAATAAAATAAAATAAAAACTAGTGGCAATGAAAGAATTCCATAAAGAAAGGAATAATCTTTAAAAACCAGAGAAGAACAAGAATACAATTTTTAGATTATCAAGATAGTACCAGTCAACTCAGGACTGTCTTGCCCCTCACCTCATCTCTCTCTTACTGCAAGCCTGGCAGTGGCTAAAGCCACTGGGAATTGGGATGAGGAATTGACAAACTAAAAGGTAAAGAAACATAACATACTTCCTCCTTGCTACTTGCAACTTGCTGCAGCAAGCCTAACTCAATCTGAAGAATTATAGAAGACATCCTGCAGGAGGTAAGAGTCAAGCTGGTCGTTGAAGAGTGGGTAGACGCTAACTACAGGGAAAGTGCAGGAAAGGATATACCAGGGAGAGAAAGTCATCTGTGTGAAGTCATGAAGCATTAGCTAGCCAGAGAGTGATGGGAGATGGGGTAAAGAGGTAGGCAAGGACAGACCATGGAGGACCTATAAAGCCCTACAAAATGGTCTAATGAGGGTGGATTTTATAGAAAGGAACATAAGGATCCACCAAATAGGCATGACATCAGGCTTATGTCTGGCAACAATCACACTGGCTGCGGTGTGGAGACTGCAGCAATTCAGGGAGGAAAGGATGAGAGTGGGAGCAAATATTGATATGAAAGGTAGGTATTCAACAAGAGTCTTTAGGAGGTGAGACTATGGATGTAGGTAAGTGATTAAGGAGTGGTGAGAAAGAAAGATGGGTCAAGGATGGATTCCAAGTTTGAGTAAATGGATGGGGGTGATGGTGTCATTCACTGAGGTTGGGTACATGGGAGTGGAAAGTTTGGGAAGGAGGGAAGAAGGACACATGATGAGTCTAGTTTTGGAGTCGGGGAGTTTGTGGGACTCCCAGTATCTGTTTGGCTGATGGTTGAGAGCTGAAAAGAAAGCTCTAGAGACAGGAATCTGAGCGTCCTCAGCACTTCTATAGGAACTGAAGCCATCGGAAGAGATGAGATCACCTGGGGAGAGCGTGTAGAGGGAGAAGACAGCTGAAAGCAGCACTCTGAGAAGCCACACTCTAAGGGTTGGCTTCAAGGAGAGAATCCAGAGAAGATGGTGTCGAGAGGCCAAAGATGGATGGCATGCGACACAGAAACCCAAGGAGAGACAAGGTCTACAAGGAGTGGATGGTCTTTGTGGTCAAATATGGATAGATACCAAGTGAGATGAGAACCAAAAGTGTCTGAAGCCAGCCCATCTCCTGCCTTAAATACATCTCCATATTTATATCTCTTGCCTGGATGGTCCCCCTATATTCCTTGTGTCCAACTGCCTACTTGAACTCTGCCTGTTGATGTTTGACTTCTCAAACTTCTCACATCCAAGACTGAACTCCTAATTTTTACTACATGCTCTAGCTCTTGGATCTCATCTCCCATTACTGTCCCCTTGTCTCATTCCACAAAAACCACACTGTCACTGTTACCCTTTCGAGTCCAACAACTGCCAACTAGACTTTCACCTAAAGACTTTTGCCACAACATCCAGTACTTATGCTCTCTTCTACCAGATCTCTTTAGGGGGGAGTTCTTCTACTTCCTTCAGTTCCCTGCCCAACTGTCACTCATCAGAGAGCCCCTTCTTCACCATCCTGTCTGAAATGCAGCCATCCTTCACTGTCTCCTTAGTCAGCTTTACTTTCTTTATTGTACTTCTCATTTCTTAAAAAACTTACCTATTTATCTCATTATTGTCTGTTGTCCCCAAGTAGGTTGTAAAAGCAGAAACTTTGTTTTGTTCACTAGTATATCTCTAGTGTCAATCATTGTGCTGGGCACATGGTAGCAACTCAATTAATATTTATTAAATTGTTAAAGCAGGGGTGCCTGTCTTAGATTCCATCCTAGAAGCTATATTGGCAGGATAAATAGAGGTGATTGATACCTGCCCTCTCCAGTGGGGCAAACATATTTGGAATGTAGAATTTACACCTGTGACCAAAGTCTTAAGGAGATACGTAGACGAGTTGTGGCTTGTAGAAAGATATATTATGATGGTACAAAAACAAATCTAAGCAACTGGTGATTTTTCTCTGCAGAAATTTAAGCTAGGGAGGATGCTGAGGTCTGTCTACAGAAGTATCTAAAGGGCTGCATTAAGGAAGATGAATAAGAATTGCCCTGCATAGTCCCAAATTTAGAATTAGTATAAATTTTACTAGGACACCAAGCTTCAGATTGACTACAGAAAAGTTCCAACATCCAGAGATATTCATAGACAGAAAAGACTGTCCTGAGAAGCAATGAGCTCCCTGTTTCTGTTGAGAGGTTCAGGCTGAATCTAGCTGACCATATGTCAGGGACACAGTGGGATCAACCTGGACTTAGAGGTGGAGCAGGAGGACTGCTGAGGTCCATTCCATCCGGAGGAGTTAAGGTCTTTCCCATCTTCTCTGTCCTCTTTACTATCTATCTTCACCTGTTTCCCAATGCCTAATACCTGGAGCACTGTAGCAGCCTCTCACTGTGACTCTCATCCCCCAGTCCCACCACTCATTCAGTCCTACAGCATTTTCTAGGAGCAATCTAAATAAAAGAGCATTTTCACTGTGGCCTTGTCCACTCATTCTACTGGTGCAGAATGTATGGGGGAAGGAGCATTGGGTGGGTAGAAGAGAAGAAGAGGGAATAGAGATGGGGGATAGCTCCAGAACTCCAGAAGCACTCTCAGTCCCACAATTTTGGACAACAGTGACAGGGAACATCACTGAACTATAGGTATCTTGGTGGGAGGCATCTGCCTTGCTCCCCGCTCCTCAATAAGAGATCCTTAGAGCAATTCCCAATGTCAGAGTGGTCCTCCAAATCCTTGCCTCTCCTGAGATCTCCTTGCAGCCTCCCTCCTCCTCTCCCATATCCTACTGCTGTCCTATCAACCTTCCCCACCTCTCACCTGTATCCCTTGACTTGCCCACTTCCAAGGGTCCCCCTGATTGGGACAGGGACATGGGAGAGCCCCGCTGCCTCAGCCTCCCTAGCAACAGCCCCCTTCTCTTTGTCTTCATTGGCAACTGAAGGCCAAATGTCTTAAGGGAGATGTGCATACTCAGTCAGAGGGAAAAGAAAGGTAGTTGGATGGAGAGCAAGTCAGAGTTGGGGAAGAAGTGGACAAAGGATAGGACAGAGCAAAGAGCATAGGCATGAAGGGACCTGCAGATGTGCAGATTTGTAGAAAGTCGAGAGAACCAGAGCAAGCAGAGAAAGGATGCCTCAGAGGAGCAGACACCCAAGCCATGGGCCACCGTCCCCACTCCCACTGCTCTTTACCTGCTCTCAGGCTCTGTGTGAGAGATGGGCCAGAAGCCTGAGGAGCTCTCCTTTGAAACTGTGCTCACAGGGGCCCCAGTTCCCAGGAGGACAAATCCAATGACTTCCAACAAACTCTCTGTGCCTTAAATCCCCCAGGGACTGAGTATCAAGTCTGCACTCCCATCACCTAGTACTTAAGACCCCCTGACTGGAGCCCCGACTACTCCCCAGAGGTCCATGCCCTCCTGTGCCACATATTTTCTCTGGGTTAGCGCCAGACTGCATATGTTCGATCCCTAGTTTCACAGTTACCAGCTGTGACTTTGGGCAAGTTTCAGAAACCTTTCCAGGCCTCCAGGCCTTTTATCAGGAAACTAGAACCTGCTCCATAGAGTTGTAGGGAGGGTAAAAGGAGTTCACAAATAGAAAGCTTTTAAGACTGTGCCAAGGGCGCCTGGGTGGCGCAGTCGGTTAAGCGTCCGACTTCAGCCAGGTCACGATCTCGCGGTCCGTGAGTTCGAGCCCCGCATCAGGCTCTGGGCTGATGGCTCGGAGCCTGGAGCCTGTTTCCGATTCTGTGTCTCCCTCTCTCTCTGCCCCTCCCCCGTTCATGCTCTGTCTCTCTCTGTCCCAAAAATAAAAATAAACGTTGAAAAAAGGAAAAAAAAAATTAAAAAAAAAAAAAAGACTGTGCCAAGTGTATAGGAAGTAAGTCACCTGTACATTTATTATTCTCCCTCATTTGCACCTTCTATGCTCTCCACCTGAAGACCCTCTTCCCTTGTGTCTTTAAGTCTGCCCTAAATTTCAGGTCCACCCCCTCAGGAAGGCAGCCATGACTGACCTCCTGTTACCCTCACTCTCCATTATTGTTCCTGGGAGTCCTGCGTGATCTGTGAGGGCCCTGAGGAGGGAAGGAAGGCAGAGCAAGTGCAAAGGTTTTGTCTACTATTGGAATTAAGTTTCAACATGTGGAAATTAAATAATACACTCTAATGCAACCAATAGGTCACAGGAGAAATCACAGGGGAAAACAGAAGATACTTGAGAGGAATGAACACAAAAAACAGAGCACTTCAAAATTCACAGAACGCAAAAAAAAGTTTATTTAAAAATAAGAAAGAAAATAAGAAAGCTTTTAGTAAATGTTTTTTCTGCAACTATTCAAGTGGCCATATATTTTTTTCTTCTTTCTTCCTTTAGGGCATTTTTCAGTTCATTTACCCAATTTCCCCAAATTGTCAAAAGTCATATGATGAAATTGTTAACAATATATCTTTACCATGTATTTTGATTTTTGCAGATTTAAGGGGACTAGTATTGAAGAGAGAATCAAAGGGAACTTTTCTTTATCTGTATTGTTTAAATGTTTATAATGAATATATCGATGTTCACTTGTATAATTAAAGTAAAAAGAAATTAGAAACAGTAGCAGTAAAAGTACTTGAGAGATTCCTGATGTAATTGGGCTATCACTGTCCCCCGTAAGGCTAACAGCAGTGATCTTTGGTGACTGACTTACATGTCAAGGCTAGTTCAAGGTGGGGAGAAGCTTCTTAGGCAGCGTATGCCCGCTGAGTCTGGGGGCCTGCTTTGGGACTGTGTGCGTGACTTCCCAAACATAATCATAGGCTCCAGACATTGAGCTACTGAGAATTCCCCACCAGCTCTGCATTAGCCTGATGTTTCCCAGGAGGATATAAGAACTCTTGGTTATACAGAGTTAAACTTTTCTCATCTCAATTAAGCCAAAAGTAATGTCTTGATTGCTCTTCCCTCTTTCCCCCTCCTGCTGTGAGTCTCCAACTTTGTTCCCCAGTTCCTGGGAGCCACCCCTGGGTCCCTCTGCCCCAGGAGTCCTCCTTCCTGGTTGTGGTCTGGCTAAGCCACAGCGGAGTTGCTCTGACGTAAGAAGTCCTGGGGGAGCTTGTTAAATTCAGTGTTTAAGAACATGGAAGGAACACCATTAAGAACTTCAGCTCATTAGACAGCTGGGCCAGCCACAGCAGCTACGCAGCAAGATCAGAGGTGACCCAGTGTCCCTCAGAGGCATCTGAAGAAACCTGCTTTAACTTCAACCTGACTTTATCCTGAGCGTGTACACCAGCCAACAAGCACCTGCCCAAATCACCTTCCCCTCCACCACCACCATCACCTGTTTTTTTCATCAGACGTTACCTTACCACAGCCACATCACCCTGTTAGTATTCACCTCCACATTCATTTAGCATCCCTCCCAAAATGTCACCCTTTCCCCAGTGCATCATTGCATTATCACCCAACTCATCATCTCCCCACCACCAACATCAGGGTCATCATCATCCTGTTGCGGTGCAAACACCCTCATTAACTCTGCCACTCCGTCAGTCCATCAAGGCCAGCACTTCCAGGGCCAGCGCCCCAACGTGTATCTGCAGCTCATGAGAAGAGAGCGGTGGCCCGGAGCTTCAGAGGAAAAGCCTGTATTTGGAAAGGCAAATATTTTTAAATAGCTGTTCTGTGATTTCAGTCAAGTACAAAAGGACAAAGCAGATCATGTGAAGATAACAGACTGAGGGAAGAATGCATTTAAGCCAACAAAGTACATTTACCACAGTAGTCAAAAATAGCCTGAAGTGGAGACAGTAAAGGGCACAATGGGCCTTCCATAAAAATTAAAGTATTCGCGGGACACAGGGAAGAAGAAAGAAAATTAGGATAATTACGGAACAAAGATGAGTTACAAAGATCTGTCTGCAAGTATTAAAGAGTTTCTACAGAAGAAACAGTAAAACAGAGGCAATATCCAGAAGTACAATATAAGAAACCTTTCTGGATCTCAAAAAGAAACACCCTGAAGATCAACGTGCCCCCACTATATTCCAGGGAAAATTCATGAAGGAGTTCTACACCTGCACACATCCACCTGACAATTTGCTCTCCATACCACAGCCAAAATGATCCATTCAACAACCAAGGAGCAAAGTCAAGTTTCATTGCATTATCTGAATCGGCAGGATGTACATGCAGCATCCACACATATCTTTGCAACACCAAATGGGAATGCAGGCCTCGCCGCTACCCTGTCTGCTCTCCCTGCCTTCAGGGGCCTCTCTGGTCAGCCTCTTGCCTTAAGTATTCCCCCGGTGGGAAGGAGACACTAGTCTCACTCATCCCAAACTTGAGGGACACATGTCAATCTCCCAGTCGATCCTGGAGTGCCTGTCTGATTGCATCCTCAGGCCAGGGCAGGGAGGCCTAGAATTGCTTCAGCTCAGCACAAATCTCTCTGTGTGGCCTCTCTGACTGTTCTCCTAGAGCTTCTTCCACTTGACAGGTGAGGGGCCAGGGAGAACCCATTCCCCTCCCCCACCGAAAGGGGAAGAGCACATTACTCTCTCCTGGCACGAAGCCTACACTAAACAATGAACTCTCCAATGTAATGAACGTCCTTTCCATGTCTCAATTCTTTTCAAACAGTCTACAAGTACATGGTGATGAAGTGATGAACACAGGACTGGGTTGTGTCTGGCAACTCATTGAGGCTCTTGCAGAAAGTGGAGCTTTTAGCCAAACTTTTGATACAACAGGAAAAGCCTCAGTCAACATTGTGTTATGACTACATTCCTGAAAAGTCAGGAGAATATGAGAAGGAAATCAACCATAATCCCACTTCTCTAAAACCAAAGCCATCTTCTTGTTAGTGTTTTTTCTCCATTATCTTATCAACTACAAGTTTTTGCGTAAATTTGTATTTATTGTATGCTGGTCCTTTTGTAGACTGCTTTTATTGACTTCATGTTTTTTTAAGTTTAAAAAAAATTTTTTAAGTTTATTTGTTTCCTTTGAGAGAGAGACAGAGATAGCAAGTGGGGAAGGGGTAGTGAGAGAGGGAGAGAGAGAATCTCAAGATTCCCAGATCGTGACCTGAGCCAAAACCAAGAGTTGGACGCTTAACTGACTGAGCCACCCAGGCGCCCCATCCACTTCATGTTATAGCATATGCATTATCCCAAGTTGTGCTATATTCAACATATCATCTTAAGTGAATGCATAATGACATACACATTTTGACAAATCCTTTTATGAGCAATACTGAAATGAATATCTTTACACATGTAGACTTCATTCTTGGACTGATTCCTTAGGAGTGATAGCTAAAATCGGTGCCATAGACTACGCTGGTCACCTGATTTTTCTGGCCAGTATCCATTCTCATTGCTTCTACTGATAGTTCCCTGAAGCTTTTCTCCATAAAAGAAAAAATTTGGGTATGTTGTGTTTTCATATGCATCCAGTTCAAAATACTTTCTAATTTTCCTTGTTCATTTCTTCTTTGGTCCATGGGTTATTTAGAAGCCTGCTATTTAGTTTCCAGATATTTGTAGATTTTTTAGAAATCTTTGTTACAGGCTCGTAATTTAATTTCACTGTGACTAGAGAACACACTCTCCATGACTTGAATACTTTCTAGTTTATTGAGACTTGTTTAATAGCCCAGAATATTGACGGTATGGATCAAATAACCCCTGTAATTGAAAGAAATGTTTATTCTGCTGTCATTGGATGGAGTGTTTTATAAATGCCAATTAGGTCAAGTTGTTTGACAGTGTTGTTGAAGTCTGCTATATCTCTGTGGATTTTGTATGTACTTGTCTTATTGATTATTGAGAAAGGGGTCTTGAGATTTCCAAAAATAATTGTGAATTTGTCTATTTCTCCTTGGAGATCTCTACATTTTTGCTTCACATATGGTGAACTCTTACCAGGATAGCTTTCCTGGCCCCTCCTAGAGCAACTTCATCACCAACCCACCCACCCCTACCCCAAAACCAACAGGGGAGAGGAAGATCCAGAGTGCAGCAGGCACTCTCTGTGTACAGTTAGGAGCACTGGTAGACCAGCCTGCCAGACTCACCCTATAGCCCCAAAATTAGTAGTTTCTATTATTATTTTAGTCACATGGTGCTTGTTTAGATTTACCTATGTTTACCAGTTTCTTTGTTCATTCATTGCCATGCCAGTTACCAATTCATTGCCTGTTGCCCCAAACCCACCGAGCGCATTGTCTCATTTTGTGCTCCTGGAGCTGGACCCTGAAACATTTTTTCCTTTACCCGCTGACACGTTGTAATGTTAAACTGTGTCAGTAGAGAGCACCAGAGATTCACTGCAGGAGGAAGGGGCTTTTCTTTCTGTTTCCAGTGTGTTTGACTTCTTGTCACTTCTACAGCCAAGGGAACTGCCAGCAATGTGCATTCAGCCTGCAACAAGTTTTGCTGTCGCTGGTGGAAAGGCTTCCTATTTACCAATCCTAGCTCATAGTCCTCTACTCTGGTGTTACTTCTTGCATTTCCTACTTCCTGGGATCAAATTTTCTTCTTATCCTTTGGCTTTTCTTTGAATAAGAGCTTATTAGTGGTAAATTCTCCTTGTTCAGCACTTGGTCTTATATGATGGACATGTCATATGTCTTATATGTCAGTCATGAATGATAATTTGGCTGGGTATGAAATTCTAGATTCATAGTTGTTTTCTTTTGACACTTAGAAAGTAAAAACAACTTAGAAAATTCACAACATATTCAGGTAAGGAAAAAATCATGAAAGCAGCAAGGGAAAAAGTCCTTAACCTACAAGGGAAGAGAGATCAGGTGTGCAGCAGACCTATCCACAGAAACTTGGCAGGCCAGAAAAGAGTGGCAGGATATATTCAATGTGCTGAAGTGGAACAATATGCAGACAAGATGTCTTTATCCAGCAAGGCTGTCATTCAAAATTGAAGGAGAGATTAAAAGTTTCCCAGACAAACAAAAATTAAGGGAGTTCATAACCACTAAACCAGCCCTGCAAGGAATTTTAAGGAGGACTCTCTGAGGAGAGAAAAGACAAAAAATAAATAAATAAAAACCAAAAGCAACAAAGACTAGAAAGGACCAGAGAACATCACTAGACATTCCAACTCTACAAGAAACATAATGACAATAAATTCATATCTTTCAGTACTCACTCTAAACGTCAATGGACTCAGTCCTCCAATCAAAAGACATACAGTAACATAAAGGATAAGAAAACAAGATCCATTTTTATGCCGTTTACAAGAGACCCACTTTGGACCTAGAGACGCCTTCAGATTGAAAGTAAGGGGATGGAGAACCATCTATCATGTTAATGGTCGACAAAAGAAAGCTGGAGTAGCCATACTTATACCAGACAATCTAGATTTTAAAATAAAGACTGTAACAAGAGATGAATAAGGGCATTATATCATAATTAAGGGGTCTATCCACCAAGAAGACCTAACAACTGTAAACATTTATGCTGAAAATGTGGTAGCACCCAAATATATAAATCAATTAATCACAAACATACAGAAACTCATTGATAATAATACCATAATACTAGGAGACTTCAATTTTTTCACCCCACTTACAGCAATGGACAGGTCATCTGATCAGAAAATCAACAAGGAAACAATGGCTTTGAATGACACACTGGACCAGATGGACTTAACAGATATATTCAGAACATTTCATCCTAAAGCAGTGGAATATACATTCTTCTCCAGTACACATGGAACATCCTCCAGAATAGATCACTTACTGGAACACAAATTAGCCCTCAACAAGTACAAAAAGATCGAGATCAGGGGTGCCTGGGTGGCTCAGTCGGTTGAATGTCTGACTTTGGCTCAGGTCATGATCTCATGGTTTGTGGTTCCAGCCCTGCATCAGGCTCTGTGCTGATGGCTCGGAGCCTGGAGCCTGCTTCTGATTCTGTGTCTCCCTCTCTCTCTGCCCCTCCCCTGCTCACGCTCTGTCTCACTCTCTCTCAAAAATAAATAAACATTAAAAAAATAATAATTAATTAATTAAAAAAAAGATCGAGATCATACTGTGCATATTTTCAGACCACAACTCTATGAAACTCGAAATCAACCAACCACAAGAAAAAATTTGGAAGGGTAACAAATACTTGGACACTAAAGAACATCCTACTAAAGGATGAATGGGCTAACAAATAAGTTAAGGAGGAAATTACAAAGTACATGGAAGCCAATGAAAATGATAATACCACAGCCCCAGACCTCTGGGACACAGCAAAGGCGGTCATAAGAGTAAAGAATCTAGGCCTTCCTAAAGAAGGAAGAAAGGTCTCAGATACACACCTACCCTTTCACCTTAAAGAGCTGGTAAAAGAACAGTAAATAAAACCCTAAACGAGCAGAAGAAAGGAAATAATAAAGATTAGAGCATAAATCAATGCTATCAAAAAAAAAACAAAACAAAACAGTAGAACAGATCAATGAAACCAGAAGCTGGTTCTTTGAAAGAATTAACAAAATTGATAAACCACTGGCCAGTGTGATTAAAAAAAAAAAAAAAAAGGAAAGGACCCAAATAAATAAAATCAAGAATGAAAGAGGAGAAATCACAACCAACACAGCAGAAATACAAACAATAATAAGAGAATATTATGAGAAATTATATACCAATAAAATGTACAATCTGGAAGAAATGGACAAATTCCTAGAAACATAAACCACCAAAACTGAAACAGAAAGGAATAGAAAATTTTAACAGACCCATACCCAGTAAAGAAATCGAATTAGTAATCAAAAATCTGCCAAAAAACAAGCGTCTAGGGCCAGATGGTTTTCCAGGGGAATTCTACCAAACATTTAAGGAAAAGTTAACACCTATTCTCTTGAAGCTGTTCCAAAAAATAGAAATGGAAGGAAAACTTCCAAACTCTTTCTATGAAGTCAGCATTACCTTGACTTCAAAACCAAAGACCCCGCTAAAAGGGAGAACTATAGACCAATTTCCCTGATGAACATGGATGCAAAAATCCTCAACAAGATATTAGCCAACTGGATCCAACAATACATTAAAAAAATTATTCACCACGACCAAGTGGGATTTATACCTGGGAAGCAGGGCTTGTTCAATATCTGCAAAACAATCAATGTGATTCACCACCTCAATAAAAGAAAGGACAAGAACCACATGACCCTCTCAATAGATGCAGAGAAAGCATTTGACAAAACACAGCATCGTTTCTTGGATTCCTACTCCCAAGAAAGTAGGGATAGGAGGATCATAACTCAAGATCATAAAAGCCATATGTGAAAGACCCAACACTAATACCATCCTCAATGGGGGAAAACTGAGAGCTTTCCCCCTTAAGGTCAGGAACAAGACAAGGATGTCCACTCTCGCCACTGTTATTCACCATAGTATTGGAAGTCTTAGCCTCAGTAATCAGACAACACAAAGAAATAAAAGGCATCCAAATCAGCCAGGAGGAGGTCAAACTTTCACTCTTCGCAGGTGATATGATATTCTATATGAAAAACCCAAAAGATTCTGCAAAAAAACTGCTAGAACTGATCCATGAATTCAGCAAAGTTGCAGGATATAAAATCAGTGAACAGATATTGGTTGCGTTCCTACACACCAACAATGAAGCAACAGAAAGAGAAATCAAGGAATCAATCCCATTCACAATTGCACCAAAACCATAAAATACCTTGGAATAGTTTTAACCAAAGAGGTGAAAAATCTGTACACTGAAAACTATAGAGAGCTTATGAAAGAAATTGAAGAAGACACAAAAAAATGCAAAAATATTCCATGCTCTTGGATAGGAAGAACAAATATTGTTAAAATGTTGAGACTACCCAAAGCAATCTACATATTCAATGTAATACCTATCAAAACAACACCATCATTCTTCACAGAGCTAGAACAATCCTAAAATTTGTATGGAACCAGAAAAGACCCCGAATAGCCAAAGCACTCTTGAAAAAGAAAACCAAAGCAGGAGGCATCACAATCCCAGACTTCAAGCTGTATTACAAAGCTGTAATCATCAAGACAGTATGGTACTGGCACAAGAACAGACACTCAGATCAATGGAACAGAATAGAGAACCCAGAAATGGACTCACAAACGTATGGCCAGCTAATCTTTGACAAAGCAGGAAAGAATATCCAATGGAATAAAGACAGTCTCTTCAGCAAGTGGTGCTGGGAAAACTGGACAGCGACATGCAGAAGAATGAACCTGGGTCACTTTCTTACACCATACACAAAAATACACTCAAAATGGATAAAAGACCTAAATGTAAGACAGGAAGACATCAAAATCCTCGAGGAGAAAGCAGGCAAAAACCTCTTTGATCTTGACTGCAGCAACTTCTTATTCAACATGTCTCCAGAGGCAAGGGAAACAAAAGCAAAAATGAACTATTGGGACCTCATCAAAATAAAATCTTCTGTGCAGTGAAGGAAACAATCGGCAAAATTAAAAGAAACCAATGGAATGGGAGAAGATATTTGCAGATGACATATCAGATAAAGGGTTAGTATCCAAAATCTATAAAGAACCTATCAAACTCAACACTCAAAAAACAAATAATCCAGTGAAGAAATGGGCAAAAGACACGAGTAGACACTTCTCCAAAGAAGACATCCAGATGTCTAACAGACACATGAAAAACTGCTCAACATCACTCATCATCAGGGAAATACAAATCAAAACCACAATGAGATACCACCTCATACCTGTCAGAATGGCTAATATTAACAACTCAGGCAACAACGGATGTTGGTGAGAATGTGGAGAGAGAGGATCTCTTTTGCACTGCTGGTGGGAATGCAACTGATGCAGCCACTCTGGAAAACAGTATGGAAGTTCCTCAAAAAACTAAAAATAGAACTATCCTACAACCCAGCAATTGAACTACTTGGTATTTATCCAAGGGATACAGGTATGCTGTTTCAAAGGGGCACATGCCCCAATGTTTATAGCAGCGCTATCAACAATAGCCAAAGTATGGAAAGAGCCCAAATGTCCATTGGTGGATGAATGGATAAAGAAGATGTGGTATATATACAATGGAGTATTACTTGGCAATCAAAAAGAATGAAGTTTTGTCATTTGCAACTACGTGGATGGAACTAGAGAGTATTATGCTAAGCAAAATTAGTCAGTCAGAGAAAGACAAAAATCATATGACTTCACTCATAGACGACTTTAAGACACAAAACAGACAAACATAAGGGAAGGGAAGCAAAAATAATATAAAAACAGGGAGGGGCTCTTTAAGAGCCTCTTAAATATGGACTCTTTAAGAGTCTCTTAAGTTAAGAGACTCTTAAATATGGAGAACAAACAGAGGGTTACTGGAGGGTTTGTGGGAGGGGGGATGGGCTAAATGGGTAAGGGGCCTTAAAGAATCTACTCCTGAAATCATTGTTGCACTATATGGTAACTAACTTGGATGTAAATTTAAAAAATAAAATAAAATAAAATACAACATGAAAAAATAAATAGATAAATAAACATTAAAAAAATTTTTTAAGAAAAAGAGAAAATCATTGAAATTATGAATCATAGATTCTGAAGTGGGTAAGGACAAAAATAAAGATAACATAGGAATCAGAATTAATGAAAAGAAAGAGCCAGTGGCTCTAGGCCCCAGTGAAGGGGAGCAATTGAGTGATTACACTGTAAGTTGAGGAAGTAGTGGTCAGAAAATGGAATGTCTGGGGCTCTTGGGTGGCTCAGTTGGTTGAGTGTCCAACTTCGACTTTGGCTCAGGTCATGATCTCTCAGTTCATGAGTTTGAGCCCCACATCTGGCATGCTGCTGTCAGCCTGTCAGCAGAAAGCCCACTTCAGATCCTCTGTCCACCTCTCTCTGCCCTCCCCCTTCTTATGCACTCCCCAAAATAATAAATATTTTTTAAAAAAAGAAAGAAAATGGAGGTGGGATAATTCTTTGGCAATAGAAAAGACCAGGTATGGCTATGGCTAAAGTAGAATGCATCAATAAAATTCCTTTATTGATAAAGGAATGAAAGAAAGGAGGTCAGACCACTGAATGGGGTCATCTATATGGGCACTGAAGTCACTCAAGATGATGTACTCAAGACTAAGACTTTGAGACAAGTGCAAAATTTTCATAGAAAAAAAAATTATCCACAAGTCTGAAGGTAACAATGCCAAGGAAATGGTAAGTAGCAAAAACTTCTAAGGAGTGAGTGACTTTTCTAATAGGAAGAGAATAATAATGGCTTGAAAGGAGACAGAAGGAACAAGGAAAATACACCACATTCCCCCTGAAGAATTGCAGAGTTTGAGAGAAGGAGACATATGCAAGGGAAGCAGTTTCCTGTAGGAAAATCCAGGTTACAGTTAAAGCCAGGGGATTCAAGGGACAGGAAATAAAGAAACAGTCTGAGGAAACAGAAGGTTTTCCAGTCATGTTGCTGGACTTCCGAAGAATACAGCTGATAGCTTTGTGAAGTATGCAAGAGCATGGATGTTAGACCAAAGGAGAAAACTGAGCATATTATGGTGTTAGGAGTACAGAAGAGAATTGGGGCACCCTGGGTAGTTCAGTCCATTAAGTCTCTGACTTTAGCTCAGGTCATGATCTCATGGTTTGTGAGTTTGAGCCCCCACATTGTGCTCTGTGCTGACAACTCAGAGCCTGGAGCTTGCTTTGGATTCTGTTTCCCTCTCTGCCCCTCCCCAGCTCTCTCTCTCTCAAAAATAAATAAACATTAAAAAAATTTTTAAAGAATACAGAAGAGAATAGAGGACCAAAGGAGCTTATGATTTGGGTGATGATCAAAGAAACCAAGAATGATAAGCAGACAGAATTGCTACATCAGACAAGAGGAAGAGAAGGGGAAGGGTATAGTAGCCTCCTAAATGATCTGACATGCAGCTGGACGTCTCAGGTAGTAAGCAAGAAAGTCCAAATCTAATTATTAGGCACTCAAGAGTTATTGGCTTCAGTCCTATGTTCCTGGCTCCAGGCAAGGGTCAGGCAACAAACCAAGGGACCCCAGGGACCAAGAGGAAAGCTGCACTGTAAAGTTCTGTTCTGAAACAACCCTACAAGATCCTGTCCAGAAACATGGGAGATGGTCATGCTGACTGACAGTGCTCTGTGCTATTTTGTGCCCCCGCCCACATGCCCCCCTATGCCTCAAGTTTTGGTTCAAGTTTCAGTCACACCTGCTTTGTCACCCACTGCCTGTCCATATAGCTCCCTGCCTGGCCTACAGTATCTTTATTGGTAAAATGGACATACTATCTCTGATCACCTGTTATTCACGGAGAGATATAAATGATGTGAAAGGGCTTTGGAAAATGTAGTAAGTTAAATAGCTGGAAGCACAGTGACTTCTCCTCACTTTGCCCACTCCTGATTCAGATCCGTTCTCTTGGTCCCCAGTCCCTCGCTGTGTCATAGCCCTTTGATCCATCTTGGCGTAGTGAGGGGCAAAGCTACATGTTATCCCAAGGAACACAGACTAATGCTACAGCCCCATTTCTTCTCTCTGCTATTTCCTGTGATCAATTCTCCAACCTAGCAACTGGGGCCATTTCCCTGGCTGGCGAGCATGCTGACTTACCCAAAGGGAGGGGGACACACATGTCATAATGGGCATTGAGCCATGGGATGATGTGATGGCTGGTTTGTGAGATAAATGCTGGGGTAGGTCTGAGCTTGTGCCCAGTTGCTCATTTTGCCAAGACGAGTAGCTAGAGGAACGCCATTTGGAAAAATGACAAGAAAGCTGCCCCCGATTTCCTCATCTCAGCCCCAGCATACAACTTCCCGCTCTGTCCCCTCATACTCTCGTTTCCCAACACATCTTCCTCCCCTGCCTCCGAAAACTTCTGGCTGTCAGACTGTTCCCCAGTGCCGTCCACTTCCCTCAGTTTACAGCCCCACCTCTTTCCCACCTCTGACTAGAGTCATCCCTTCTTGCTACCCTACCTTACCAGTTTCCCTGCCCAGCTCTTCCTCTGTTCCTTCCAGACCACCCCCTCGCCACTCTGTTCATCTCGCACCTCTTTCCTGTTACTGTTTTGTCTTGGCTCCTACTCCCCCTCCTAGCCCTTCTTTCTAGATCCTTGGAGTCGGGTTCTCCCCAGCACTCCAACCAGCCTCAACCAGACCTCCATGATTCACAAATCTCATCCTGGAGGAATGGTTTCCCAGCAAGTGGGACAGTTCTGGTACAGTCCATAGGTGCTAGGACTGTGGATCCCCAGGAGCCTGACCTGATGAACATCGGGAATTTGAGAGAATGGCCAGCCAACATCCATTTTGGAGGGTAAGCTCAGTTATTTACAGGACCCCTTTTCCATGATGGTGTTTTTCAGCCATAACCTGAACATCTTACTACTGTCTGATTTTGCCTTCATCCTTGTCAATCCTCTTCAGATGCCAAAGACACGTTTAATAGGATCCTTTTTCTAGAGAATCTGTTACTTTCCTCTCTTATCTGATAAGCCAGCCTGAGTGAGCTTTTACATTTGTCACTTGCTTCTCCATAGAACTTGGTCTGTGACCACGGAGCAAATAGCAAGACCAGAGACAGAAAGTAGAGAAGAGTGAGTGGAAAACATCTAATCTGATCTCTAGGAGGTAAATCCTATTGATCTGCCCTAGATTAAAGTGAATGCAAGAATGGGTGACCCCCTAAGAACTCACACACAGAACACAAGGCCCCTATTATAGATATATGGGGGATTAAGGTTTTTGGTCTGGTTCCTCCAAGACTCTATTTCTCCACATACTCGGACTGTAGAAACTTGTCAGGGACTTTGTGCCTTTGAGAAATGCCTCCTGCAAGAAGATGATGGGTGTGTCAGGTGGCGGGGCTCCATTGTGTTCTCATCCAAACTCTGAAGGCTGAACCTCTATACCCCAGAATATGGCAGGTAGCAGAGCCTAGAAGGCAAGGACACGTCCAGATCCTACCCAGATGAGAGCATCAGATGAACAGATGATATATTTTCTTAAAAGTGCTCTTTCTTCTCAAACTAATCATAGATTCAGTGCATTCGCAACCAAAATCCTAACAAACATTTTTAGGGAACTTGACAAGCTGATTATAATTTGGATGGATTATAATTTGGATGGCAAAAGGGCCAAGAATAGCCAAGACTCTCTTAAGAACTGGTAGGAACAATTTTCCTACCAGATATCAGGACTTATCACAAAAATAGTAATTAAGATAGTATAGCAGTAGTACAAGCATAAACCAATAGACAAGTGACATAGAAAAGAATCCAGAAACGGGTTTACACATATGTGGACACTTGACTTAAGATAAAAGTATCATAGCAGAACAAGGGGGCTAGGACTATCTTTTTTTTTTTTTTTTCAACGTTTATTTTTGCGACAGAGAGAGACAGAGCATGAACGGGGGAGGGGCAGAGAGAGAGGGAGACACAGAATCGGAAACAGGCTCCAGGCTCTGAGCCATCAGCCCAGGCACCCCAGGACTATCTTTTCAATAAATTGGTTCTTGGTCTATTGGATAGTCAAACGGAAAAAACTAAGCTAGATTCCTATCACATACTACAACAAAAATCAATTTCAGGTAAAAGATGCATCTAAATATTAAAGAGTAAAAATAAATCATGTAGAATTGTTCTGTCATACATGGCCATTGAGCATGTGAGATGTGCTATTGAGTATGAAAGGTGCACTGGATTTTAAACACTTAGTATGAAAGAACAATAAAATATCTCAATAGTTTCTAAATTAAAATGTTGAAATGAGAATTTGGATATACTGGGCTAAATAAAACATCTTTGAAATTAATTGAATTCTTTTTGCTCTTTTATTAAAAAAAATTTTTTTAATGTTTATTTATTTTTGAGAGAGACAGAGACAGAATGTGAGTGGGTTGGGGCAGAGAGAAAGGGAGACACAGAATCCGAAGCAGGCTTCAGGCTCCGCGCTGTCAGCACAGAACCTGACACAGGGCTCGAACTCACGAGCTGTGACATCATGACCTGAGTCGAAGTCAGATGCTCACCGACTGAGCCACCCAGGTGCCCCTTTGATCTTTTATTTTTAAAAAATTTTCTTAATGTTTCTTTATTCTTGAGAGACAGTGTGAGCAGGGAAGGGACAGAGAGAGAGGGAGACACAGAATCCAAAGCAGGCTCCAGGCTCCAGGTTCCAAGCTGTCAGCACAGAGCCTGATGCAGGGCTTGAACCCACAAACCACGAGATCGTGACCTGAGCCAAAGTCGGACGCTTAACCCGCTACCCAGGTGCCCCTCTTTTTGCTCTTTTAATTAGATACTAGAAAATTTTAAATTACTTGTGTGGCTTGCCTCAGAGTTTTATTGGACAGTCCTGATTTGAAGGTTATATAAGAAAATATCTTCACAACATCAGGTAGAAAAAAATGTCTCCAATGGCACTTAGAAAGCACTAATCATAAAGGGAAAAACTGATATATTTGACCATATTTAAATTTTAAGAAGATACTACAAAGTGTCTTTCAAGTTATCAAAACAACATTATTAAGAGACTAAAAAGGCAAACGGTACAGCGGGAAAAGAATTTGTAGAACATACAACTTCCAAAAGGTTTATATCATTAATACATGATGACCTCCAACAAACTGATAAAGAGAAGACAAACAATCCAAAAGAAAAATAGAATAAGATTTGTAACAGGAACTTCATAAAGATGATGTCCAAATGACCAATAAGCATACCAAAAAAGTTGGCCAATCTCCTTAGTCAATAGAAAGATGCAAATTAAAACCATAATGGGATGGACTCCCAAGTATATGGCCAACAAAATGTTGGCACATGTGCACCAAGAGACATCTATAACAAATGTGCACCCAAGGGGCGCCCGGGTGGCTCAGTTGATTGAGCTTCCGACTTCAGCTCAGGTCATGATCTCGCGGTCTGTGAGTTTGAGCCCCACGTCAGGCTCTGTGCTGACAGCTCAGAGCCTAGAGCCTGCTTCGGATTCTGTGTCTCCTTCTCTCTCTGACCCTCCCCCATTCATGCTCTGTCTCAAAAATAAACAATAAAAAATTTTTTTAATAAATTAAAAAATGTGCACACAGCATTATTTGTAAGAGTCCATATTGAAACAGCCCAATGTCCATCAGGAGTAGAATGAGTAAATTGTGGTATAGTCACAAAACCGAACAGTACACAGCAATGAAATCACAGCTACACACAACAGCATAGATGAATTTCACAAACATAATGTTGAGCAAAAGAAGTCAAACACAAAGGTATGTGTACCATATGATTCCATTTATATAATGTGAAAAACAGGGCAAGTAATCTTTGGTGTTCCACATCAGGATAGTGGTTACCTTTGAGGAGAACAGGGAAGACAGTGTTCAGGGGGTGGGAGGTGGTGTGAGAGAGGCCTCTGGGATGGTGTTAGTGTTCTAGTGTCAGCTTCTGAGATGGTTACACGGATGTACTTTGTGCTGAATCAGTATGAGCTGCCCCTTTCAGAGGAAAGCACTTTGCTGTGTACGTGCAGTGTTTCACCATAAAAAGGTTTTGTTTTGATTTTGAAACATGAGTGCTTATCGAGAATCCCTAACTTATAACTGAGTTCTGATGTCGTGGTGTCAGGCAGGAGGTGCAAGGGGCTCCCACAAAGGACCCAGAGGCTCTCTCCTTTTGTCTTCCCTCCCCATTGCCAAATGTAGAGAGGGCATCATATGGTCTTTCTCTTTTATTTGTTAATATGGTGAATTGATATTTCCAAATACTACACCAACCTTACGTCTCTTCGACAAACCCCACTTGGCTATGGTATATTATTCTTTCCATATATTGCTGGATACAATTTTCTAATACTTAGTTAAGGATTTTTACATCTATGCTCATGAGGGTTATTTACCTTTAGTCTTGCTTTTTGTAATAATTTGCCTGGTTTCAGTGTTGATGTAATGCTGACTTCACAATGAGTTAGGAAATGGGATGCCCGGCTGGCATGCAGTTCTTGATCACAGGGTCATGAGTTCGAGCCCCACGTTGGGGGGGGGGGGTGGCGCTTACTTAACATTTTTCAGTTAAAAAAATTAAAATAGCACATAAAAAAAAATGAGTTGGGAAATGCTTCTTTCACTTCTGTTTTCTGAAAGAGTTTGTGTAGGAATGGTATTTTCTGCATATGTTTGACAGGCTGACCAGAGAAGCCATCTGGGCCATGTGGGGAATTTTTCAATTACAAACTGAATTTTTAAAAATAGATATAAAGCAATGCAGATTTTCCATTTCTTCTCTTTTCCTTTTTTTTCTATCTTTGTCAGTTCTAGAAATCTATGCCTTCACAGAAGTTATCCATTTCATCTAAGTTTTCAAATTTCTGTTTTTTGCTTTTTCTCCTGGCTCTGGGTCACATTTTCCTACTTCTTAACTGTCTGCTTTTCTAATACTTTTCTATTGGTGCTGCCCCCTGGGAATGAAACATTGTTGAGTGCTGGATTTTGTTGTCTTTTTTTTTTAAGTTTTATTTACTTATTTTGAGAGAGAGAGAGCATGAGCAAGGGAGGGTAAGAAAGAGGGAGAGAGAGAATCCCAAGCAAGCTCCATGCTATCAGTGTGGAGCCCCACGCAGAGCTTGAACTCCCGAACCTTGAGATCATGACCCGAGCCAAAATCAAGAGTCAGATGCTTAACCGACTGAGCCACCCAGACACCGCTGTTGTTTTCTTTAAAAGGTATTGGAAATCTTTCTGGCAGGCCACTTGGCCATTTGTGGATCCATTTGGTACTTTCAGAGCTTGTTTGTGAACTTTGTTGGGGAAAGGCTAGACCAACGTTTTCTCTAAAGCTAGCTTAGTCCTATTACTAAAGTGTAAACTTTCGGGGGCCTCTACCCAACACCTTCAACTAGGACTCTCTACCCTGTGTGGCCAGAACTCACTCTTCTCTCCTTAAAAAAAGTGAAAACTTTTTTTAAAAGTTATTTGTTTATTTTGAGAGACACAGAGATAGTGTGAGTGGAGGAGGGGCAGAGAGAGAGGGAGACGGAGACCCCCAAGCAGGCTCCCTGCTGTAGCACAGAGCCCAATGTGGGGCTCAAACCCATGAAATTGTGAGATCGCGACCAGAGCCGAAACCAAAAGCCAGATGCTTAATCAACTGAGCCACGCAGGCACCCTGGTAGTGAAATCTTTAGAAGGCTGTTTGAGCCTTTGCTAGAAAAAGGGATCCAGGGGCACCTGGGTGGCTCAGTTGGTTAAGTGTCCAACTTCAGCTCAGGTCATGATCTCATGGTTCATGAGTTTGAGCCCCCCATTGGGCTCTGTGCTAGCAGCTCAGACCCCGGAGACTGCTTCGGATTCTGTGTCTCCCTCTCTCTCTGCCCCTCCCCCACTGGTTCCCTCTCTCTCTCTCTCAAAAATAAGTAAAACATTAAAAGAAAAAGAAAAAGGGACCCAGGTGTGGCTCACGATGATGAGTAACAAAGGCTTCTTTGGCTCAGCCATGGTGCGATAAAGTGTGTTTGCGTTTCTTTATCATGTAAGGGTTTATGTAATTATGTAAGCAGACGATCACAGTACTAACTGATCAGAAATCCAATCAGTTAGCAAACATTTACCAAACACCTATCTGTCCACACTATGCCAGGTACTGGCAGTACAGAGATGGCCCAGATATATTTCTTATTCTCGAGTAACTTACCTATAAACAAAGAAGCTTAGTAAAGTATTCCAGGAACTACAGATTGGGAGTAGAACATGGCACAGAAAAAAAATGGACTAGGGGCTATAGAGTCCAGAAAGGTTTCTGAAAGATTACATGTGAGCTCATTATAAACACGTGTTCTCCAGACAGACAAGGGGGAAAGAACCTTCCAGGACAAGGGCAAGGAGCAGCAGGAGCTAAAACAAGGAGCCATTAAGTAGCTGGCTGGGCTCAGGAAACTGCAGGTGTGTCATATAACTGATGTGTTCAACACTGGGTCCCAGACCTAAACACATCCTGGACCACACTGTGTCCTGAATGAATGGATGGATGGATGGATGGATGGATGGGATGGATGGATAGATCAATGCATGAAGCACTTAGCTGAAAAGTGCATGGGCTGGCAAACTGTATTATACGAGGTATCTAGAGTTGTCATATTCATAGAAAAAGAAAGTAAAATGGTAGTTGTCAGAGGCTAGGGGGAGGGGGACATGGGGAGTTGCTTAATGGCTGTGAAATAATTCTGGAAATTGGTTTCACATAATGTGAACCGCTAAACTAACACTAAACTATATCCTTGAAAATGCTTCTGGTGGTAAATTTTATGTTATGTGTATTTTATCACAATTAAATTTTTAAACGAAATAAAGTATAAAGTCCCCCAAATTATTTATATTAGGAAAGAATTCTTGTCTGTCTGTATCACATGGGTGATAAGGGCCAGAATAACTTGTCAGACTTGAGCTTCCTCTGTTTTGTGAGATAGACCTTTATCTGTTTTGTGAGTCTAGGCATCTGCTTTAAAAGGAGAGAGGTTTCTGACTCCTCCCAAAATCTTTTTTAGGAAATGACTGTCCAAGGTGAGGATCAATCAAGCCCATTACCTCCGGGGTCTGCCGCTGGACGGCATCCTTTCCTGACGGTATGCAGGGGCGGTCCTAGTACCCAGGGTCTTGAGAAGCTGGGGAAGGTGAGTCGAGCTTAGTGGTTCTTCGGAAGGAAGTGGGGCAAAGTATAAGATGGGGGGAAGGGAGATGGGCGGGCGGGAGGGGGTCGAGGGAGGCGACGCCGTTGCCGGAAGGCGACGCCGTTGCCTGGAGACAGCGTGGGACGCCGTTTCCAGGAGATGGCAGTCTTCCCGCACCCGCAAGCCATCCAGGGCATTGAGAAGTAGTTGGACGGATCTGATCGGAACCCCTCCACAGTCATGGCCGGTCGCCAAAAGGAGGTGATCATCGATGAGGTCCATCAGAACCAGATCCTGCGCGAATTGTACCTCAAAGAGCTTAGAACCCAGAAACTCTACACAGAGTACCGCGTGAATCCCCTCCGCAAGGGTGAGAGGCGCTTGGGGCAGAGGAAGGGGACAGGGGAGGGGCAGGAAGGAGGGGCCTTGAGGGTGCGGGGCAGAAGTGCGAGGTGCAGCACAGTAGGAGACGCCTTCTCTGACCTCGCCCCCCTTCCTAGATTTCAGGACTCTTGATTGTTGGGGGTGAGGGTTATCTCACTCCGCATCCCATCAAATACATTAATATGTTAAAATGCACACGCACCGCGATTAAATAGTATTTTTTGTGTTGCAAACTGGTGCAGCCACTCTGGGAAACAGTGTGGAGTTTCCTCAAAAGGTTAAAAATAGAACTACCCTACCACCCAGCAATTGCACTACTAGGTATTTATCCAAAGGATACATGAGTGCTGATTCGAAAGGGCACATACACCCCAATGTTTATAGCAGCGCTATCGATAATAGCCAAGGTATGGAAAGAGCCCAAATGTCCATCCACAGATGAATGGATAGAGAAGATGTGGTATATATATATACAATGGAGTATTACTCGGCAATCAAAAAGAATGAAATCTTGCCATTTGCAACTACGTGGATGGAACTGGAGGATATTATGCTGAGTGAAATTAGTCAGAGAAAGACAAATATCATGACTTCACTCATATGAAGACTTTAAGAGACAAAACAGCTGAACATAAGGGAAGGGAAACAAAAATAAGATAAAAACAGGGAGGCGGACAAAGCATAAGAGACTCATAAATATGGAGAACAAACAGAGGGTTACTGGAGGGGCTGTAGGATTTTATGTTTTGTCTTGCTCTGTGTTTTGGTTTGTTGTTAATAAGCTAGTTGTTTGTTTGTTTGTTTGTTTGATTGTTTGTTTTCTCCAGGCTTCTAGTAATGTCTTAGCCCTTCAGAAAGTTCAGGGATGGTGGACTCAGGGCCCATAGCATCCCCCGATAAAACAGCCCTGCCCCTACTCTTCTCACTTGGCACATTCTTTGGGTGCTTGCATCTGGTCCGGTAACATCAGCTGCCCCTGAATGACTCTGGTCTCAAAAGGAGCCCCAGACCCATGAACCCAACCACTGCCCAGCTCTCTTCCCCTGGACAACCCATGGGTACCTCAGACTCACCAGCTGGAAAACTGGGGGCATCCACACCTCTCCCCCACCTGCTGCTACTCCAGAATATCTTTGTTTGAGCAAAAGTTACCACAACCCACGTTAGTAGCCTAGAAGTCATCCTCAGTCTCTCTCTCCCTCACTCCAAACCCGTGGAAGTGGTCACATCTCTCTCACCTGACCCTTCAGGGTTCTTACCTCAGCAAAAGACTGTGGTGCGTGTGGAGGCATCTCTACTTCTCACTTCCTTCCACCCTCTAATTAGGGCCTGAGTCCACCTCTCCAGCCTCTTCCCCCCACCCCCAAGCCTCCTCACTTCTGTCTGCACTGAGAGAGAGAGAGAGAGAGAGAGAGAGGAGAGAGATAATTACCCTCTTCCTCCAAGCCCTCCTGACCCCACACCCCCACCCCTCCATCCTCCTGGAGCTACACTAAAAGTGAGTTCCATCCCACCATTCCCTCTGTAAAATCCTCAGTGGCCCCACAGCTTCTGAACTGAGGTTTAAACCAGTCAGTACAGAAGACCCCGTGACTCTGGCTCTGCTGCCCACCCAGCCCCATTGGGACTCCCCTCCCCAGCCACACACTACTCCTTTAATAAATAGTTTAGTGCCCACTCTGTACCAGCCACACACTCCCTTCTGTCCCACCATGTCTAAATAGAATGGATTTCCTAAATACATCACACTATTCCCCCGTTTCGGTACCATTATTTCTTCTTCCAGAATTTCTCCCCCAACTTCCGGGCCTAATTAACAGTAGTCCACTGCAGCTCAGCTCTGCAGAGAAAATGTAATGTGATTTTCTAAACAAAAATTGCATATATTTAAGATGTACAACATGATGTTTTGATATACATATACAGAGTGAGATGATTACAACAGTCAAGCTAAACTGCACACCCATCTCCTCAGTTACCCTGTGTGTGTGTGTGTGTGTGTGTGTGTGTGTGTGTGTGTGTGTGTGGTGAGAGTACAGAAAATGTAATGTCTTCATTTTGCTCATAACTAATCTAGTTTTCCTCTGGAGCTCCCAACCACTAATTTCAGGAATGCAAATTAACTGTCCAATTCTGTTTAAACTTGTTCCATTCCCACAATTTAAATAATCCCTTCAGGCAACACTCAGGCTTTCTAGATCTCCTGGCTCTTGTCCCTTGGGCACGTGATTCATATGATCCATTGGGACAAAGTCAGGAAATATTAGAACTTGTATTTGTGCTAGAACTTGTATTTATGTTTACTTTTAGGCGTAAAGAAAAATTATACTGCTTATAGTATATAGAGACTATATAAATATACATGTATTAGGCGCATGCTCGGAAGGTTTTACTGGTAGGAGTCTGAGATAAAAAATCACTTGGGAGACTACTGATTCCTTCTGGCCTCTGCTCATTTCCTACTGCCCTCCACCTAACTCACTGCACTGCAGTACTCTGGCCTTCTTGATGTTTGTCAAACTCACCAAGCTCACTCTCAGATTCTTCCCACATGTCCTCACACAGCACATTCCCTCTCTTTGTTTGAAATTTTGCTCTAATATGTCTCCTTAGAGACGAGACACCCTCACTCCCCATCCCACCATCAACTCTCTACCCGTGTAAAATACTTTACTTATTATATCTCACTTATTTTGGCCCAAATATTTATTTGTTTACTGTCTGTCACCACAAATAGAAGATCAGCACAGGAACTTTCTCTGTTTATAGCCCTGTCTCCAGTGCACAGTAATTATGGGTTGAACGGATGTCTGTGGATTCTGCACCTCTGTTTTCACATAGTCTTCTGATATATCAGTGCATGTCCAACCTTGTTTGGCTGCCTGGTATGTCTACATCCCTGTAGACCACCGCTTTTTGAGAGAACCTTCTGTAATGATGAAAATGTTCTATATCTATGCTGCCCAAAATGGTAGCCATTAGCCCCCTGTGGCTACTGAGCCCTTGAAATGTGGCTAGTGTGCCCATGGAATGGATTTCTAATTGGTATTTAATTTCAAATATTCAAATTCAAGTAGCTACATGTGACTGGCGGCCACTACGCTGGACAGTGCCTCTCTGGATTGTGAGGTCTTTGCGGGCCTTATTCCCTGGTGCCCAGCACAATACCTGACATGCAGCAAACACTCAGAAAATGCTCAGCAGGTGTCTGGCCTAGGGTGGGTCGTTGAGACGGCAGGGTGTGAATGTTTTAACATGAGCTTGTGATGCTGTTTTTCTCTAGTTCACACAATCACCAGAAAGCCCATGTCTTGGCATGATAACCTGGAGGAACCTGAAGATGGTAAGTTCCAGGGCTTATGAACACCATTGAGATAGAGCACAGATATGCAGCTGGCTAGGGAGGCTTCTTGGGATAGCGGTACCTTAGGGCAACACTTTGATCATCTGAAAATTGGGCTCACGCTCATGAAGCTCATTGGAGATTGGCATACTCAACCATATAGCAGGTTCATTAACTGCCAAGCCAAGAAAAATGCTCCTAATGGCTTTGACACTGTATCCATTCATCCACTCACCAAACATCTTTGCTGTTACAAGCAGAGGTTCTGAAGTCATACTGAGTTCAAATCCTGATTCTGCCCCTCATTAGCTGTGACTTTGGGCAGATTTGTTAACTTCTCAGAACCTATCTCTCAGGGTTGTTGTGAGTATAACAAAGTAATGCAAGTACTTAGAACAGTATCTGCGGGGTAGAGACCTCATACCATAGTGAAGGAGACAGATGAGGAAATTGAGAGTAAAATTGAGGTGGCAACAACATAGAAAACAGGTGCCCTAGTCCAACAGTGGAGTTCTAGGAAGTCTTCTTGGAGGAGGTGGTAACATGGTGAGGTGGAGTAGGTCAGGTAAAGGAGACTGAAAGGACATTCTGAGTTATATGGAAAGGCACAGAAATGAGAGACACCAGCACGGCCCCAAGACCTGCGGGTAGTTTGGCATGGCTGCAATATACAAGTGGGCGGGGCCACACTCAGGAAGGATGGAAGAGAATTTGATGGAAAGCCTAATCCTTCCTGGCAAGCTCTCCTCCTCCCCTCTACCTTCTTAGAGTAGAATTTGATGGAGGAAAGACGCAAGGTTTATGTAGGAGGTCAGGGTAGGAAGGTGGGGGTGGGTAGGAGGAGGGAGGATCTCGTATCATAGTGAGACAGACAAGAGACTAATAGAGCAGCAGCAGAGGAATTAAGCGTGCTATCTGTAGCCCAGCTAGAGGAAAGGAGAGGAGCTGGGGGCTTGCAGAAATAAGGAAAAGAGCAGGTGGTGAGGGGCCTGAGAGCTAAGCAGCAGTTGATCGCTAACTGCTTATATTAAGGATAAGCTCAGCCCGATGCCAGCCCTTAATTAACATTCCTTCATCCATCCTCAGTCATCTTGCTGGGGTAGATATTTGCCTTCCATCTTACAGATGAGCAAAGTGAGGCCTGGAGAAGTTAAATCACCTGTCAGGCCAGTAGTGGAAGGGCCAGGAATGCCTGACTACGAAGCCCAGGTTCTTCCCACGGTCAAACCGCCTCTCTCAAATTGAGACTTAGTAGGGTAGAAATGGAAAAATGAAACTTTTAAAGTGCTCAAGCTGTGGAGTTACAAATACGTGTGGGGGTGGTGGCCATATATATCACCGTGCGAAGGATCTGACCTTCTTACAAGCCGCCTCCTCTCTCCACCACGGCCACATTGGCCCAGCTTGCTCGTGCCCCAGTGCCTTTGTTCTTGCTGCCTGTAGTGTGGTTTTCCTCTGCCTCTCCCTCAGGGCCGGCTCCTGCTTGGCATCTAGAGAGACCTCCCCTCACCGTCCTGTCTAAAGTAGCCCCCCTTGCCTCTGCGTGCCCCTTCGCCTCCCCCCTTCTACACAGCTAGCATCACTATAACCATCCGGTTTATTTGTCCCCTTGTGTATTGGGTCCCCTATCCCCCCACCTAGACCACAAGCTCCGGGAGAGCGCGAACCATAACTGTCACACTGCTCTACCTCCGGGGTCCAGAACAGTGCCTGGCACAGAGTTTGTGCTCAACAAATACTTGCTGAAAGATGAGTTTTGCAAGGCCTTGGCAGGCCCCTGAGGCCATGTGCCGTGTCTCCAAGGAAGGATGTGGCCAGGGTAAAGAGCATGGGAGCTCTCGGACCCAAAGCCTGCCTCCTTCATAACTCATGCCTCATCTCCCAGCCAGGTTTCTAAATCTTCTTCACCATGCTGCCCTGGGGCCAAGGAAGAAATACCCAGAGACACAGACTGAAAGCCAAGAGATCGGATGGGACTCAGAGCCCTTGGTAAGTGTGGCTCTTACCAAGTTTACTTCAGGAGCCCAAAGGCAACAGAGGTGGTGGCTAAAAGAGCAGTATATGAAGCCAGACTGGCTGGGTTTCCACTCTGGCTACCACTTCCTAGCTGTGTGACCTTGGGTAAGTGACTAAACTCTTTCCTGACTCTGTTCCCTCACTGTAGAATGGAGATATTACAGACATCACCTCATAAGTTTGCTATGAGGATTAGAGGAGGTTGTATTTGTAAGGTGCCTAACACATAGCAACTGCCGTGTAAGTGTTGACCAAAGTTGCCGGTGACTGCCTGAGTTTGCTGTACCAGTTTTTACTAGGGCGATCTTGGGCACGTAACATCACAGGGTTCCACTCCCTTATCTGTAAAATGGGAATGCTAGTAACACACACCTCATTTGATTG
This sequence comes from Puma concolor, assembly GCF_028749965.1. Lineage (NCBI taxonomy): Eukaryota > Metazoa > Chordata > Mammalia > Carnivora > Felidae > Puma > Puma concolor. Next base: position 33,879,645 of record NC_141674.1, read on the forward strand.
GAAGGGGACTGGGAGCTGCGAGGAGCCCAGGAAATGTAATCGTCAGCACATTGTCACCCAACATGTGCTGGGGCTTCTGTTACTGAGGAAGAAAAGCAGGGTTTCGAACAGAGAATTTGAAGAACTTCCGGCCACGTTTGTCTTTGAACTTGCTCGTGTCTTTTGTCACTTAGAAAGTTTTAGCTTTTAAGTAGTCAAATGTGCCAGCCTTTTCCCTCACAGTTTCTGGGGTTTGTGCCTTGCTTAGGAAAACACCTTCACTGTCCAGAGTTGCAAAATGACTAGCTTTCCTTTTAGATTTCCCCCCAAGTTGTTGTGTCTTTTTAACACTTGGCTCTTAGTCCATCTGTATATTTCGCGCCTGATGTGAAGCTGGAGACACTGTTCCTCAAAGGCACCAAGGTCTTGCACACCCTGTATCCTTAGTTTACTGCTCCTGCAGCCTGCCTGCTGATCCCTAGCCTGTACTCCTTGGGGAGTTCTCCTCAGCCTTCAGGACCACTCAGGAGGCACCTCATTATAAAGTCTCATTAAGGGATGTGGGCCCCCCCACTCCCCACCAGGTAGAGTTGGGCACCTTCCTGGTACGTTTCTGTAGCACCACATGTCTCCTGCTCCTGCACCATTCAGCTCAATTCCGTGCAACAACGTAACATGGTGGCTCTGGTGCCAGCGGCTGGAGTTCAAATCCCAGCTCCACCACTTTCTAGCTGTGGAAACTGAACCTCTCAACTTCCATTTACCCACCTTAAAATGGGGTTAATAATATGGACACTTGAAGGTTTGTTGTGGGAATTAACTGAGACAATGTATATAAACTGCTTAGGGCAGTACCCACCACATAGTAAGTGTTCAATAAATGGGGGCTGCTATGATGTGGGTTAGGAGGAATAGAAAGGAGAGCTTTAGCCCAACCAAGGACCGATGGGGTGCTTCTCCTGGCCCCTTGGCTTGATCCCAGATGTCTTCCTCTACTGAGTAATTTTCTAGTGTGCACCTTCCCAAGAACTGCCTACACACTGTAGTTCTTGAATTTCTGCCGCGGGCCTGGTCTTCTCGCCTATTTATACGGCTCTAGTCTGGGACGTGTGGTTCTGCTGAGGCACTACAATGGGGAGATTGGAGTAAACAGCTGAGTAATAATGAATGAATGAGTGAACGAATGAAGGACTTAGCAAATAGCTGCAATGGCTCCTCCTCAGAGGTGGGGCATTGCCCTAGAGAGAGGAGACTGGGAGATAAGAAGTGGGTCCAGCAGGAGCCTCCCACCTTCACAAGGGGACTGAATCCAGGAGAGCAGTGCTCAAAGGGACAGAGGAGGAGGAGGGGTGGGGGACTAACATACAGTGTATAAGGACAGGGACAGAGAGTTGTGAAGGTAAACTATCCAACGTAGATAATTAAGCAACTTTAAAAATATTACGAAGCACAAGTAATTTAGCTTGTTAGTCTTCATTTTCTTAAAGACAAAAGGCCTGGCTCCTGTGGGTACAAAGTATGCATGTGGAAATGCATCTATTTTTTTTATTTCCTTTTCTAAAATGTATTTATCTATTTTTAATTTACCTCCAAGTTAGTTAGCATATAGTGCAATAATGATTTCAGGAGTAGATTCCTTAATGCCCCTTACCCATTTAGCCCATTCCCCTCCCACAGCCCCTCTGGCAACCCTCAGTTTGTTCTCTATATTTGAGTCTCTTATGTTTTGTCCCCTTCCTTGTTTTTATGTTATTTTTGCTTCCCTTCCCTTATGTTCATCTGTTTTGTATCTTAAATTCCACATATGAATGAAGTCATATAATATTTGTCTTTCTCTAACTGACTTATTTCGCTTAGCATAATACCCTCTAGTTCCATCCACATTGTTGCAAATGGCAAGATTTCATTCTTTTTGATTGCTGAGAAATATTCCATTACATATATATACATATATACCACATCTTTACCCATTCATCTGTGGATGGACATTTGGGCTCTTTCCATACTTTGGCTATTGTCAACAGCACTGCTATAAACATGGGGGTGCATGTGCCCCTTCGGAACAGCACAACTGTATCCCTTGGATAAATACCTAGTAGTGCAATTGCTGGGTCGTAGTTCTATTTTTAACTTTTTGAGGAACCTCCATAACGTTTCCAGAGTGGCTGCACCAGTTTGCATTCTCACCAGCAGTGCAAAAGAGATCCTCTTTCTCCGCATCCTCGCCAACATCTGTTGTTGCTTGAATTGTTAATGTTAGCCATTCTGACAGGTGTGAGGTGGTATCTCATTGTGGTTTTGATTTGTATTTCCCTGATGATGAGTGATGTTGAGCAGTTTTTCATGTGTCTGTTAGACATCTGGATGTCTTCTTTGGAGAAGTGTCTACTCGTGTCTTTTGCCCATTTCTTCACTGGATTATTTGTTTTTTGAGTGTTGAGTTTGATAGGTTCTTTATAGATTTTGGATACCAACCCTTTATCTGATATGTCATCTGCAAATATCTTCTCCTATTCCATTGGTTGCCTTTTAGTTTTGCTGATTGTTTCCTTCACTGCACAGAAGCTTTTTATTTTGATGAGGTCCCAATAGTTCATTTTTGCTTTTGTTTCCCTTGCCTCTGGAGATGTGTTGAGTAAGAAGTTGCTGTGACCAGGGTCAAAGAGGTTTTTGCCTGCTTTCTCCTCGAGGATTTTGATGGCTTCCCATCTTACATTTAGGTCTTTCATCCATTTTGAGTTTATTTTTGTGTATGGTGTAAGAAAGTGGTCCAAGTTCATTTTTCTGCATGCCGCTGTCCAGTTTTCCCAGCACCACTTGCTGAAGAGACTGTCTTTATTCCATTGGATATTCTTTCCTGCTTTGTCAAAGATTAGCTGGCCAGACGTTTGTGAGTCCATTTCTGGGTTCTTTATTCTGTTCCATTGATCTGAGTGTCTGTTTTTGTGCCAGCACCATACTGTCTGGATGATTACAGCTTTGTAATATAGCTTGAAGTCTGGGATTTGATGCCTCCTGCTTTGGTTTTCTTTTTCAAGAGTGCTTTGGCTATTCGGGGTCTTTTCTGGTTCCATACAAATTTTAGGATTGTTTGTTCTAGCTCTGTGAAGAATGATGGTGTTGTTTTGATAGGTATTACATTGAATATATAGATTGCTTTGGGTAGTATTGACATTTTAACAGTATTTGTTCTTCCAAGCCAGGAACATAGAACATTTTTCCCTTTTTGTGTGTTTCCTTCAATTTCTTTCATAAGCTCTCTATAGTTTTCAGTGTATAGATTTTTCACCTCTTTGGTTAGATTTATTCCTAGGTATTTTATGGGTTTTGGTGCAATTGTGAATGGGATCAATTCCTTGATTTCTCTTTCTATTGCTTCATTGTTGGTGTGTAGGAATGCAACTGACTTCTGTGCATTGATTTTTATATCCTGTCACTTTGCTGAATTTATGGATAAGTTCTAGCAATGTTTTGGTGGAATCTTTGGGGTTTTCCATATAGAGTATCATCATCTGTGAAGAGTAAAAGTTTGACTTCCTCCTTGCCGATTTTGGATACCTTTTATTTCTTTATGTTGTCTGATTACTAAGGCTAGGACTTCCAATACTATGTTGACTAACAGTGGCAAGAGTGGACATCCTTGTCTTGTTCCTGACCTTAAGGGGGAAAGCTCTCAGTTTTTCCCCATTGAGGATGATATAGGGTGGGTCTTTCATATATGGCTTTAATGATCTTGAGTTAAGATCCTCCTATCCCTACTTTCTTGGGTTTTTTTTTTTTTTATCAAGAAACGATGCTGTATTTTGTCAAATGCTTTCTCTGCATCTATTCAGAGGATCATGTGGTTCTTGTTCTTTCTTTTATTGATGTGATGAATCACATTATTTGTTTTGCAGATATTGAACCAGATCTGCATCCCAGGTATAAATCCCACTTGATTGTGGTGAATAATTTTTTTAATGTATTGTTGAATCCGGTTGGCTAATACATTGTTGAGGATTTTTGCATCCATGTTCATCAGGGAAATTGGTGTGTAGTTCTCCTTTTTAGTGGGGTCTTTGTCTGGTTTTGGAGTCAAGGTAATGCTGGCTTCATAGAAAGAGTTTGGAAGTTTTCCATTTATATTTTTTTGGAACAGCTTCAAAAGAATAGGTGCTAACTCTTCTTTGAATGTTTGGTTGAATATTTCTGGAAAGCCATCCAGCCCTGGACTCGTTTTTTGGGAGATTTTTGATTACTAATTCGATTTCTTTATTGGTATGGGTCTGTTCAAATTTTCTATTTCTTCTTGTTTCAGTTTTAGTAGTTTAAATGTTTCTAGGAATTTTTCCATTTCTTCCAGATTTACTGGCATATAATTGCTCATGATATTCTCTTATTATTGTTTATATTTCTGTAGTGTTGGTTGTGATTGCTCCTCTTTCTTTCTTGATATTATTTATTTGGGTCCTTTCCTTTTTCTTTTTGATCAAACTGGCTGGAGATTTGTCAATTTTGTTAATTCTTCCAAAGAACCAGCTTCTGGTTTCATTGATCTGTTCTACTGTTTTGTTTTGTTTTGTTTTGTTTGAATAGCACTGATTTCTGCTCCAGTCTTTATTATTTCCCATCTTCTGCTGGTTTCTGGTTTTATTTGCTGTTGTTTTTCCAGCTGTTTAAGGTTTAAGGTTAGGTTGTGTATCTGAGACCTTTCTTCCTTCTTTAGGAAGGCCTGGGTTGCTATATACCTTCCTCTTATGACAACCTTTGCTGTGTCCCAGAGGTTTCAGGCTGTGGTGTTACCATTTTCACCGGCTTCCATGTACTTTTGTATTTCCTCTTTAACAATGTGGTTAGCCTTTTCATCCTTTAGTAGGATGTTCTTTAGTCTCCAAGTATTTGTTAGCTTTCCAAATCTTTTCTTGTGGTTGATTTCGAGTTTCATAGTGTTGTGGTCTGAAAATATGCACGTTATGATTTCCATCTTTTTGTACTTGTTGAGGGCTGATTTGTGTCCCAGTAGGTGATCTATTCTGGAGAATGTTCCATGTGCACTGGAGAAGAATGTATATTCTGCTGCTTTAGGATGAAATGTTCTGAATATATCTGTTAAGTCCATCTGGTCCAGTGTGTCATTCAAAGCCATTGTTTCCTTGTTGATTTTTTGATTAGATGATCTGTCCATTGCTGTGAGTGGGGTGTTGAAGACCCCTACTATTATGGTATTATTATCAATGAATTTCTGTATGTTTGTGATTAATTGATTTATATATTTCAGTGTGCCATGATGGGAGCATAGATGTTTACATTTGTTAGGTCTTCTTGGTGGATAGACCCCTTAATTATGATATAATGCCCTTATTCATCTCTTGTTACAGTCTTTATTTTAAAATCTAGGTTGTCTGATACAAGTATGGCTACTCCAGCTTTCTTTTGGTGATCATTAGCATGATAGATGGTTCTCCATTCCCTTACTTTCAATCTGAAGGTGTCTCTAGGTCCAAAGTGGGTCTCTTGTAAACAGCATAAAGATGGATCTTGTTTTCTTATCCATTCTGTTACCCTATATCTTTTGATTGGAGCGTTTAGTCCATTGACATTTAGAGTGAGCACTGAAAGATATGAATTTATTGCCATTGTGTTGCCTGTAGAGTTGTAGTGTCTGGTGGTATTTTCTGCTCCTTTCTAGTCTTGGTTGCTTTTGGTCTTTTTTGTTTTGTTTCATCTTTTCTCCCCTAAGAGGGTCCTCCTTAAAATTTCTTGCAGGGCTGGTTTAGTGGTCATGAACTCCTTTAGTTTTTGTCTGGGAAACTTTATCTCTCCTTCTATTTTGAATGACAGCCTTGCTGGATAAAGAATTCTTGGCTGCATATTCTTGCTGCACTTCAGCACATTGAATATATCTTGCCATTCCTTTCTGGCCTGCCAAGTTTCTGTGGCTAGGTCTCCTGTGAACCTGATCTGTCTTTCCTTGTAGGTTAAGGACTTTTTTTCCCTTGCTGCTTTCATAATTCTTTCCTTTGTTTTGTGAATTTGGCTATGACATGCCTTGTTGATGGTCGGCTTTTGTTGAATTTAATGGGAGTTCTCTGTGCTTCCTGGATTTTGATGTCTGTGTCTTTCCCCTGGTTAGGAAAGTTTTCCAGTATGATTTGCTCACATAAACCTTCTACCCCTTTTTCTGTCTCTTCATCTTCTGGGACCCCTATCATTTGGATGTTATTCTTTTTTTTTTTTGATGTTATTCCTTTTTAATGAGTCACTGAGTTCTCTAATTCTCATTTGAGTTCTCTAATGCTCTTTTGCCTCAGTTTCCCTCTTTTTTTTCCTGCTTTATTTTTCTCCATAAGTTTGTTCTCTATATCACTGATTCGCTGCTCTGCCTCATCTGTCCTTGCTGCTGTGGCATCCCTTTGAGATTGCATCTCAGTTATAGCATTTTTAATTTCGTCCTGACTGGATTTTCTTTTATCTTTGCAGAAAGGGATTCTATGCTTTTTCCAACCCACGCTACTATTCTTACTATTGTGACTCTAAATTCTGGTTCAGACATCTTGCTTGTGTCTCTGTTGATTAAGTCCCTGGTTGTCATTTCTTTCTGTTCTTTCTTCTGGGGTGAATTCCTTTGTTTCATCATTTTGGAGGAAGAAAAAGAATTAATAAAATAAAAATTAAAAGTTAAAAACAACACAAAAAAATCAAATAAAGGATGCTAGATCCTAGGTGTGTTTTGGTCTGGTTGTTGAAAGGACCTTGATAGGGGCGCCTGGGTGGCGCAGTCGGTTAAGCGTCCGACTTCAGCCAGGTCACGATCTCGCGGTCCGTGAGTTCGAGCCCCGCGTCAGACTCTGGGCTGATGGCTCAGAGCCTGGAGCCTATTTCCAATTCTGTGTCTCCCTCTCTCTCTGCCCCTCCCCTGTTCATGTTCTGTCTCTCTCTGTCCCAAAAAATAAACGTTGAAAAAAAAAAATTAAAAAAAAAAAAAAAGAAAGGACCTTGATAGAATAAAGAAAAAGGAAAAGAAAAGAAAAAAAAAGAAAACACTTGAAAATTTTAAAAAATGAATACAATAAAACAGAATAAAGTGAAATGATGAAAGTAAAATATAATAAAAAATTACAAAAAAAACCCCTAGAAAACATAGTAGAAAATTTTAAAGAAAAATCTTTTTATAAAAACAGAAAATAAAAATAATTTTTTCTCTTTCTGTATTCAAGAATAAGAAAAGAAAAAGAAAAAAGTGGAATAGATGGACAGGCAAACAGAAAGGAATACGATGGAAATTACATCCAGTTTCCCCTAAAGTCAAACTATGAAGTACTTTATAGTCTGTACCTAAGCAGGTGGAGAGACTTGTGTTCCTCTAGAGCACAGTTGGTGAGTTGGCCAGGGGTTGGTGTAACAACTCCATTTCTCCACTAGATGGTGCTGCTTAGCTTACTGGGGTGGATTGTTGTGGCACGTGTGTATATGCATGTGCAGGAGCGGTGAAAATTGTGTCACCCAGCTACCCAGTCTCTAGTATCAGAACTCTGTGCTCACCCACTGGCAATCAAGCACCCCTCCTTTGTCTCCAGCCTCCACCCACTCCCCACTACTTCCCTGTCCTTAACCAAGTCGTCAGCCTGCCAGGCGGCACCTCCATCCTGAGTTTTATCTCGACGGGGCTGTGTTTCCAAACCCCTCACTTCTGAGGGCCCTGTGGTTTTGACCCATTCAGACCCTCTGGGGGAGGGTCTCACAGAGTAGTGGCCAAGTGCTGGCCACCCCTTGGAATGCTCACATGAACGTGCCGCTGCATTTGCCCAGAGACGGCGGCTGGGTGCCAGCCACCCCAGGAAAAGTTCACGCAATTGTGTAGCAGCAGCATTTCAGGGTTTATGGAAAATCACAACACACATCTGGCACCAGGCTTCACCACCTCAACGTCCTTGTTCCAGCACCAGCAAATGTGGCTGTTCTCCGGGGTCTGCTGGAACCTTTGCCTGTGGGGAGGCTGCACAACCTCTAACAAATGTCCTCCCAGCTGGGGAACTGCCTCTCCCCATGTGGCCCAAGGACCCCTTGGATCTCGCTGTCTGTTCCTGGGGATTCGCCCTTCCCACCAGAGGTCTATCAGGTATCGAGCTGCAGAGTTTCAGACTCTGTGCTCCCCATTTATAGAGTCTTAATGAAATTTAAATCCTCTCCTTTCTCCTTTTTTTTTTTTTTTAATTTTTTTTTCAACGTTTATTTATTTTTGGGACAGAGAGAGACAGAGCATGAACGGGGGAGGGGCAGAGAGAGAGGGAGACACAGAATCGGAAACAGGCTCCAGGCTCCGAGCCATCAGCCCAGAGCCTGACGCGGGGCTCGAACTCCCGGACCGCGAGATCGTGACCTGGCTGAAGTCGGACGCTTAACCGACTGCGCCACCCAGGCGCCCCTCCTTTCTCCTTTTATTGTTAATTACCTTATGGGTGTTTCCACTCTTTCTCTTTCTCTCCAGATGCTTTCAGGAGGAGTGCCTTTCCTCTATTCTACCCCATGTCTCCATCCTCTCTCTCCAAGCAAAAATAGCTCCTTGCCCTCTGAGGCTTCTCTCTCCCCCAGTTAACCTCTCTGCACCACATACCTGTCAAGTTTGTGGCTTAAGTTATGCAGCTTGTTGAGTTAATCCTCAGATCAATTTTCTAGGTGTGCAAGATGGTTTGGTTTTGATCTAGCTGCATTTCAGGGACAAGAGACACAAAAAACTTCCATATTGCTCTGCCATCTTGGACCTTCCCCCAGAAATGCATCTTTGACCAGCACATATCATGGCAGGCTCACCCGGCCATGACAGGAAGCACAAGTATGGCTGTCCCGGCCAGGGGGACCCTCCTAGGCCTCGCAGATAACCAACTGTGCATGCCAGACCAGCCATCACTGTGGAGTTGCAAAGGGTCTGCAAATAGGTCAAGCCTGTTCATCATTACAATGCCATCAGATGGCACTGCTGGCATAATAAGAAAGTATTCCTCCCAAAAGTTAGATCCAGGTGTTTTGCAACCATAAAAGGCAATTAAGCCAGAGTTCCAGAGTGATACATTTGGGGGCAGAAGAATTGATCAGGCCTAACTTACCTTAGGGCTGGCTCCCTACCCCCTAGCAGGGCCTGACCCTACACTAGCAGAGAACCCCAATCCCAATAGTAGGACACTGGGGAAACCATACTCGAATACCTCTCAGCTTCTGCTCTCCTAGTAACATTTGATGAAAATGTATCCTTTCAGTTAATTGCATAAGTTAATCTTCTAGCTTCTGTAAGATTTATGTGTCAGAGTGCTTGCTCTTAGTTCCCTGTGTGACTGCTTCAACAACATCCACTCCTTCATTCAACAGATGTGTACTGAATCCCTAGTGCATGCTGGATACTGTTCTAGGTGCTGGGGGTAAGCAGTGAGTGCCACAGATACAGGACTCGCCCTCATGGAACATACATTCCAGCAGTCCACAGGCGTGGCCTCCAACTCAAGCCTGGGAAAGGCAAGAGCAGCCACATTGCATATAGGTACTCTCATTCAATCCTACGACTGTTTTGATGCAATTGCTGTCATCTCCTTTTCCCAAACAAGGCTGAGCAAGGAGAAGCCTCCAGTGCTTTTGGGGCCCGGGTCCATCCAACTACGGACCCACGTCATCCCCCCTCTCCAGAAGCTTCCTTCTGACTCCCGTGTTCTCCTCTTTAGGTCAGCCCGGAACGTGGTGACCGCAGGCTGAACCACTTCAGGGTCTACAATGACATCACTCTGTACAAGGCTAAAATGTGGAGCCTGGGAGAGGATGATCGCCACAAGTAGTGTCCCAGCGGTGACAGCAGCCCTGTCTTTAATACCCAATGTGTGTGCTGCCTGGATAACTAAAGATTATTTTGAAGCCTCAGTCTGACTTTTCCTATTTGGAGTCTCACATTTCTCCTTTCTGCCCAAGTCCACCGGTTCATATCCTTAATCTTAAAACTGGCGGCAGAATTCCAGTTTAAGATGCATACAGTATTTCCTCTGCCTCCCCGGATCCCAATAAGGGATAATAAAAGGACAAAAAAGGTATGGATGCACAACAGAGAGAATGAGAGAGGAACATCAGCTACCAAGAAGACTGAAGACATATTTAGAAGATGGGAAGCTGATGGAGGAAGGTGAGGAAATCACAAATGGGACACGCCGAATGGGACACCTCTGACTCAGAGAGACGGGGGTGTGAGGCAGGGAACTGAAAATGGACATTGGTAGGGAGACCCTTCCCCCCCTCAACACACACACCAGCCAGACACATAACACCTCATACAGTGGAGGTCTACTCCTAGGGAAATGGGAAAAATCCAAGGATCCGGGACACAAAGTAAAACACAGGGTAGGAGTGAGGTGTGACACCACCAAGGAAAATCGGTGAAAGTAAGATTGAACCCCTAGTCCACACATATATTGCGCTTTTACCCCAGGTTTGAAGCTGGAAGGTTCCTCTCTGGAAAAATGAAATGGCTCTAAAGACCCCCACGTAGTACCACTTGAAGTCCTATGGGAAAAGTGCCGGTGGGGGAGGGGCGCCTGAGTGGCTCAGTCAGTTGAGTGTCTTTTGGCTCAGGTCATGATCCCAAGGTTGTGGGACTGAGTCCCGTATTGGAGCCTGCTTAGGATTCCCTCTCTCTCTTCCCTGCTCTCACCCACTTTCTCTCTCTCAATCTAAAAAAAAAAAAAAAAAAAAAAAAAAAGCCAGAGAACCCCAGGCTGGTGAACACATGGAGGGTGTGGGAGGGGGCGTGCCCAAGAGGGCACGGCAGCCCCACATCTTCCCTCCGATACCTTGCTCCATGTATCTCTTCCATTAGGCCCTTCTTGAGTTATGCCTGAAAGGCAAAGCCATCTATTGCTGAGATCACTCCTGCTTTTTGGAACCTGACAGATCAAACTGCAGATCAAGACTGCAAATCCAAGTGGCCTTCCCCTGGGAGACATTTTCATACAATGCAATGATGACTAATTAGTAATGACTACTTGGGCATCTAGAAATGTGCCAGTATCTCTTAACTATTATAATTGTTTTGCTGGAACGGAACCAGGAGGTGACCTGTGATGTCACAGAAAGATAGATGTCTTTGTCCCTTGTTCCTGACGTAGAGTTCCTAAATCCCTTGTATTTCCTGAGAGACGCGATAGGGCCATCTTTTATTCTTTGTAAAAATTTTTAATGTTTATTTTCGAGAGAGAGCACGAGCAGGGGAGGGGCAGAGAGGACAGAAGAACCAAAGCAGGCTCTGTGCTGTCAACACAGAGCCTGATGTGGGGCTCGAACTCACAAACCCTGAGATCATGACCTGAGCTGAAGTTGGACGCTTAACCGAGCCACCCAGGCACCCCACATTTTACTCAAATGAGGAGCTCTTGGCAGCTTCTAGATAGCTGCAGAATGGGGGCTGCTTATCAGAAAGACCAAGGCTTGATTAGAAACTTGGAACTTTAGGGGCGCCTGGGTGGTGCAGTCGGTTAAGCGTCTGGCTTCAGCCAGGTCACGATCTCGCGGACCGTGAGTTCGAGCCCCGCGTCAGGCTCTGGGCTGATGGCTTGGAGCCTGGAGCCTGTTTCCGATTCTGTGTCTCCCTCTCTCTCTGCCCCTCCCCCGTTCATGCTCTGTCTCTCTCTGTCCCAAAAATAAATAAAACACGTTGAAGAAACTTGGAACTTTAGCCCTACCCCCAACCTCTGGGGAGGGAAGAGGGACGAGAGGTGAACCATCACCAATGGTCAGTGATTTCATCAATCATGCCTACGCAGTAAAACCCCATTAAAGAAAAAAAAAAAGAAAAAAAGAAAAAAAAGAACAAAACAAACCCAAACTGTAGGATTGGGAGAGCTTCCAGTTGGTGAGCACATCAAGGTGCTGGGGTGGGGGGGTGTGCCCAGAGAGGGGGTGAAAGCCCCAAGCACCCTCCCTACCCCCATAGCTGCAAGCAGCTCATTTTAACAGTCCTGCACTACTGTGCAAAGTGAGGATTGCCTGGGTACAGAGTAACAGCTTTCTTTTTGTTTTGTTTTGTTTTTGGTGACATTGAGAAGGAATTGAACATGCTGTATTTAAAGGAACAGACTTGTAGGAGCACAACGACCACTTTCAGAGCTGACAATTTTGTGATGAGAAAGAACCAGGGACCTGATCTATCTTATAATTTACACTAGATCAGAAAATTAGACTCACGTTTCTGCCTATCAACTGTCTACCTTTTATGCTTCTCTCAAAATACAACATCCATGATGATGAATACATTTTTTAAAGTTCGTCAAAGTATTAAAAACTTCTATTGTTAAATACAGACAATGAAAAAAAATAGTAAAACTAATATTTGGTAGACTGTAACTTAAAACATTAACATCACTGAGAATCAAGTGTTTCATTTGTGAAAAAAAAACAGTGCTTGCCTTTTTTCCTTGTATGACACAGAGCAAGCTTCCTTTCTACACCTTGGCAAGTTGTCTGACTCCCCAAGCTTGGATTCACCTCCAACACTTTATCATTTGGCCTTTCAATGTTACAAAATACCTCCAGGAGTCCCTTTAACGTGAAGTTTGCTACCAGTGTCCCCTCCTCTGGGACATCTCCATCTTTTTCCTCATCGTGTCTATAAGCTCGCTTTTGCTCCTTCTCTGGCTGCGTATCCAGTCTCCAGAAAGCAAGTGTCACCATTGTCTCCTCACCTGTTTCTCCTGCGGCTCCACTCGCATCCTAGCATCCTATTCAAACGTCACTTCCAACCTTATCACGGTCGCTTACATGTTGCACTTTCCTCTTTGTTGCTTGATCCTCCTTTGTCTACTTTTGTAAAATGTCATGTGGGTTTATCCCTGGGAGGCTAAGAGGCAACACAAGTGCACCCTTGGCCACCTGTGCGTGAACTGAGATGTGCCACGACCCACCACCAGACTTTCAGTGACAGTTGGTCACTCAGTATCGTGTAGGGATTTGTGGACAGGAGAGCTGGCAGCAAAGTTGCTACTTCCTGCCATTACTCACAGTTAACAACACTTTTAGTAACTGAAATGTGGACAGTGTTGCTGAGGAACAGCTACCTTGAGCATTGAAATCCAGGCATAGCAAGAACGGCCCTTACAACCGAAATCTACACTTGGCAAGAAAAGCCTGCACTTGGCACTGAGAACTGCCAGGTCCCCACCTATCCCTCCATGCATGGGACTGCAATTTAATGCAATATGAGGGATGCTACTGCCTGCACCCTGGTGATCCTTTGAGGGCTGAAACAGCAGAGGAAATGACTTAAATGACTTCTATGAAGTACACCTCTGAAATTGATTCCATTTGCTGTATAAGAAAAAAAAAGGGGGGGGGGGCGAGGTAGCAACATAGTTTCAAATCCTGTACAAGTACTAGCAGTAATGACTTACTTTTGGCCTTAGCAGTGGAAACTACTGCTAACCTGTGTTCTCCTTTCTTAAAACTCTCAATTATGTTCCACACATAATTCAAAGTCTTTAATGGATACATTACTCCATCCACTAATATTGTAGATTGTCAAAAATAGGTCAGGGTAAAACATTTTGGTCTTCTGAAAACGGGACCTGTTTGCTCAGAATTTTGTTAATCGAAATGAGTTTACAAAAACTAAATTCATTCTTTTTGTACTGGAAAGTATCATAAAACCAGAAATGTCCTTTTTTGTATACCAATGATCCCACAAGGAAACAGTGTAAAAATGAATTTTTTTCCTGCTTAAGACTACACAGTTCTCCGATATTCTAGCCTCCTTAAAATACAGTTTCTAAACTGGAACGGAGAGATGGAGGACAGGTAAACTTCCCTATCAACACGGAGTAAAACCCAACATGCAACGTGGCCCGCCCACCCACGTCCAACCTATGCGTAGCTTCCAGGCAGCATCCGAGTACCTCTCAAGTATGTACCACCAAGGCTGACGTGAAAAAACTCCCCCCAGCAAAATAATTCTAAGCAGGTATACACTCCTATCATATGGCAGACAACAGTCTAACCATTTACATATATTAACTCACTTAATGCTGACATTTGGGTAGATATTATTCTCATGTATATAAAAAGATGACAAAGCACAGAAAAATTAATGTGCCCAGGGTCAAACAAGCAGCAGAAACAGGTGTCAAACCCAGCAGTCTGGCCCAAGTCTGTGCTCTTGACCCACACGGCTCAACATGAAAAAGGGGGATCATAATGCACAGGTGGGGCAGGGGAAAACCCAAGGAAACAGAATGAAGGCAACAGAAGAAAAGCCTTAAAAAAAACAAAACTATAATTCACATTATGAGATAAAAGAACAAAGAATGCTTAGAATAAAATGGAAAATGAAAGCTAAAATAAATACTCAATAAATGATTAGACAATCAAAAGAATCTTTCCCCTAAAGTAGAAAGAAAATACAAACTTAGAAGATCACTGGAAGGGTTTCACAATCTAACAAAAATTCCAGAATTAGAACAAAGAAAATAGGGAGAACTTATCAAATAAAATTTGCCAGAACTGAAGAACCTGCATCCTTCTAAATGCCCTAATTAGAGTAAAAACAAGCCCACACCAAGGCATGTTATCATGGAATTTCAGATCGTTGGGTGAAGAAAAGCTTCCAGAAAGAAGGAAAGGAAAGGGCAGTGACTTCTCAGTGGGGAGAGGAGGCAGCAAAACAGAGAAGCAATGCCTACAACATTGTCGGGACAATACCCATCAGCCAAACTAAAGGCAACTGCAGAAATGTAGGAAGTTCTCAAGATCCCCTTCCTTAGAAGATACCAGAAGATGGTACACACCAAAGGAAGGCATAAGCTAAGATGTAGCTATGATGTAGATGGTATAGAAGACACAAGGTGACAGCTGCATAACAGATCTAGGTTGGAGCAGAAAAGTATAAGCTGGTTAAAATGACATAGGTCTAAGGAAAAATAAAGATATACAAGGAAAATTAGGCACACAGGAAAATAAGGGTGATAATCAACTCAAGGAAAACCCAAAAGCTGTATCACAAAGGAAATTTTATCAGAGTACAACTAGTTTGACAGTGATTGGTATTTTAACAATCATAATGTATAAACACTGATTCTTGATTTATCTAAACCCATGATACAATTACCTGGAAGGATGAGGAAGGTATACATTAAATCTCCAATTATCATAAAAGGAAGGCAATTTGGGCTCAAAGTCTAAATTATCATCAATAAACAGCAATCTTAATACATAAAAGTAACTTCTCAATCCTTTAGTCCTGAGTTTTTAACCAAGAGGATGTGTTTCTTTGAAAATTTTTTAGTTTATGAAAGAATTTTTTACAAAAAGAAACCAAAAGATGATCCAACTGTATTGTGAAATCCCAAGTCTGCATCCCTTTCTCTTGGTTCCTCATATACAAAGATGCTGCTTAGCGTGTTCTGCTCTTCATTTTCTCTCTTGTTCGTTTTCCAGGTCTCTTCTATGGAACAAGAAAATACCGCATGTGGTCACACAGCAGCTTGATCTTCTGCCCCAGGGAAAGGAAGGGAGCGGGTAGGTGTGGGATGGGAGAGGAGGTGATCCAGCCCCTCATGTGACCCCTTGGCTCACTTACATTTGATCCTTTCTTTCCAGGCCTCTTCAGGCCCTTGCCATGAGCTGTCTTGGCCCGGAAGCTGGATACATCATCGTAGCTCTCACGAGTGTTCCACTTGGAGCCTTTCTTCTTTCCACCAAAACCAAACTTCTGGTTTTTATAGCGTCGCTTAGCATTGGGCCTGGAAAAATGCCGGCTTACAGGTCACCCACAGCACTGCAAATCCTGATGAGTCTTACGGCCTACGACTACCCCTAGTTTCCTGTCTAAGCAAAATCTCTTTAGATACTACTGTTACCCAGAATCTTATCATTGGCCCTACTTTCTTACTCTAAAAATCCCCCAGGCAAGCTCATCTACTTATAGTGTTAACCATTAGAGCAAGAAAACAAAGCAAGAACCAGGAAAGGTTTCACATACATTTTGTGGCTCACCTCTTCTCTCTGAAGAGTTTTCTATTTTAACTAATTTTTGCTAGATCATCCTCAGTTGTTTCTATTCAAGGATAGTACATACAATTAACATTCAAATATAATAAATTTTAAAACTGGTCTTCCTGCAGGAAATCTCAAATTCAACATATCCCAAAATCACATGCCATCTCCCTTCCTAGACTGGATTCACCTCCTGTATATAGGCAATGACTTGGTGGGGCACCTGGTTGGCTCAGTCAGTAAAGCATGCGACCCTTCATCTCTGGGTTATTCATTCCAGCCCCACGTTGGGTGTGGAGCCTACTTAAAAAAAAAAAAAAAGCGTGACTTGAGGCTGGTGGAACTACATCTTTTCAGCCACCAGGCTAGAAACCTGGGAGCCAGCCTTGATTATTCATTCCTTCGTTCACTCTCTACACCCAACACAATTACTGAGTGCTGCTAGTTTAACTTCTTGAATATTTCTTCAATCGGTTTTCTCTTCTCTGCCCCCGTTACCCCTTTTGGGTCATTATCATTGCTCTCTGGACTTTTGTAATAGCCCCCTAATCAATTATCCTGCCCCCCTCAAGTCCATCCTTTATACGAGTACACTTAATTTTTCAAAAACATGAATATGACCTACTCATAATTTTGAGTAAAGCCCTCAATGTCTCCCCAGTGCCTACTGGATAAAACCCAAGTTTCTCAACAAGGCAAACACTGTCTCTGTGACTTGGCCCAGGGCCCCCTCCAGCTACAATTCACCCCTCCTTGCCCCACACCGCACTCCCAGTGGCACCAAATGCTTGCTCTTTCCTCATACACAAACTGCTGTTCTCACCTCTATGCTTTCACTCTCTCGTGTTCTTCCTTCTTGCCAAAACCAGGGTCTCTCCTATTCTCCTGGGTCTTACTCATCCTTCAGACTAAGCTCAGGTGGCACCCTCCTCCAGGGAGCCATCCTCACGCCCTCATCACCAGACCAGGTCAGCTATTTCTAAAATGTGCTTCCACACTACTCCCTCAAATGCCTTGATCATAGCATTCATATATTCTACAGAAATTATCATTTCCCCCAGGCCTGGGGTCCAGGGATGCATAAAGGTGAACTAAGAAGAAAATAATAATCTTTGCCATTAACCCTTTTAATCTGCAAAATGGTATGAGGTGCATACAATTTTCTCATTTTCATAGATGAGGAAACAAATATTCAGAAAGGTCAAGTAAAACTTGCTCAAAGCTGCCCAAAGTGGCAGGCTCTGGACCTGAACCTTCGGTCTACGCCGTGAGCAACTTTTACTGAGCAGCCACTTAAAATGTCCCAAATCCTTACATCACCCTACTTTAGTTTTTTTGGTTTTTAGTTAATTAATTTTTTAAAGCAAGCTCTACACCCAATGTGGGGCTTGAACTCATGACCCCCAGGTCAAGAGTCCAATGCTCTACTGACTGTACCAGCCAGGTGCCCCCTAAACCACCCTACTTTAATCTCCCAAGACTGTTACGGCTAAAAGGACCCATCACATGGGCCGGTAAGCCCCGGCCACAGGCAGCACTGTGCTCTCTCAACTCGAGGCCACTCCTGTGGAACTCGCTGCCATGCCCGTGACTCGCTTGCCCAGCACCCATCACAAAACCAAACAAAAACCCTTCATACCCCTTCTTCATCTGTTGGCCTTTGGCTCCTTCCTTTGTTTTCCGTGCAGCAGCTTTCTGATCCCCCTCAAGGAAATCCAGTTTATCAGAAAAGCCTGGGAGGGAAGAGGTACTTTGATCAGCACTGACACATTCATTTTAAGAAGAGCTTGAGCTTCGAAAGAAGGTTGTTACTTGCTAAATTAACTTTAAGAGATACATCTTGTTCCCCACACCGTCCCCAAACCTTAGGCCCCATGGCTGCAAATCAATCAAGGCTCCAGAGCAGTATGTGTTCAAATTAGCAGCTACCCCTGCTCCCTATATCCTTAGGACAGAGATATACTGACCTTTCTGATATTTCTTAATGGCGTTCATCATGTGTGTTTTCTCTCGCTGCCTCTTCTGAAGAACCTCTGTTTGCACCTGGACATGAACACAGGGCCGTCATACCCACTCCAGACCATCGCTGTAAGCGCCTACATGCTTTCGGTAACAACGATGTGCTAACACCACCACCGCACATTTACGTGTGCCAGAACTACGCTAAGGCTCTAAGCATATTCTTACTTTATCTTCCCAACCACCCAGTGAAGTAGAAATCCCTACCACCCCTGAAACTGAAGCACAGAGAAGTTAAGCAGCTTGCCCGAGTCACACAGTGGGAAAGTACGCAGATGAATTCACACCCAGGCAGTCTGCACTCTTACCCCATTCCACCATCCTGCCTACAAAATCACGGCAAATCACGTCTAGGTCTACACCCAATTCTCTCCGTTCGTTATACGTGAGCAGATTAAGTGTCAAACCCACTCCGTTATGAGGCATGAAAGTACCAACAGAAACAATCTCCCAAAAAACATAAAAAAGGCTGTAAGGACAAAAGAAGATGCCAATACTCAAAGGCAGGGTTTCTCAATCTCCATACTACTGATAGCTCGAACAGGAATCACTCCGTGTTGGGGGGTGGACAGCCTGCCCAGCGCACTGTGGGATCTTTAGCAGCCTCCCTGCCCTCCGCCCACTAGATGCCAGTAGCACACTCCCCATGGAGATGTGACACTAAAAATGTCTCCAGATGTTGTCGGATGTTGCCTGGTAAGCAAAATTATCCCCAGTTGAGAATCGCTGCTATGAGGTTTCTTCAAGTTAGCAACGGTGAGCTAACAGGCCCCAGTGACGTTTTCTTTGGCTCTGACAAATTAGATTGTTACACCAAATGCCCATGTCTTTGAGCTGGCCTCGGCCATCGACCACCAGATCAATCCAATAAATACGCAGCTGCCCTTCCGCACAGGACAGGACACTCATCTACTCTTACTCTGTGAGGATCCGGCAGTGAAGTGACTCCCAATGTGGACAGCAGCTCGGCACCCTGATCACAAGCATTTATGTCCAAAACGCGGACAAGGTCCGAACACTTCTACTGACCCTCCTCACACTCCCTTCTTCCCACAACCCTGACTTCAATTCCTGTCATCGTGTTTCCTAAATAACCATGAAATAACAAAGAAAAACCAAAGAGTTTCATGGTATGCCTGCCCTTTTTTACCTGAGGTTTTTTTCATGTTAGAACTCAGACGTTCATAGTTCAAGCACACGGGTGCCATTTTTCCCTCTCAGTTGGATCACAATAATATGGTTCTTTCAAGGACTTCACATCATCTAGGCCAGTGATTCTCAAAGCAGGATGCATTTCAGAATCATCTGAGAAGCTGGGGCGTGACGGGGAAAGGAAGAAAAAACACCCGGATTCCCAGACATTCTGAAGCCCAGAAATCTGTTTTGAAAAACCTCCGCAGGTGATTTTGCTGTGGTCAGGTTGGGACTCCACTGGTCTGGACTCCCCTCTTCACTGTACAGATCAGCAAATGGGGCCCAGTGGAATGAATGAATCGCCTACAGTTACCATGCTACCCCTGGTGAGACCCTGGTGTCAAGGGAAGATTGTGCTCGTGGATACGAGCACAGACTCCCCACGGTGAGATAATAAACACAAGACAGAGCACACACAGGGCACAGAAGCAGACCTGACCCAGTCACCCCAGCCTGACAAACACTCAGCCTCATCCCGTGCGCCCACATCTTCCTTCTTACCTTCTTCCCGTATTTCCTAAGCGCTCGCAGTTGCTTAGCCTTTTCAGACTTTTCCATGGCGACCTGTTTAGCCTGCAGCTTCTGCCGAATCTGAAATACAAAATATTGTCAGCTCATGTTAAGTGAATCTGGGCTGACCACCACGTAGGGTGTGCTGGAGCAGGGAGCACATCTTCCTGGTTCTGCAAACTGGAGCTCAAAGGAATCTTGTAAGTCCTGTTTCATACATGAGGACAAGAGGCCCAGAGGTTGAGCACTTTGTCCAAGATACCAAAAGTATCCATGGTGGACCTGAGAAGTGACCTCCCCACTCCCAGTGTGCTGTCCCAGTGTGCTGTTTGTTCCGCTATGCAAAACTGCCTGCTTGCCATTCTCCCAGGAGAAACCAACTTTTCCCCAACCCAACTGTCTGCAGACTAAGGTCAAACCAGCATAGAGCCTCAGTCCCCTTCTCAGATACACCACATGCACATTAAAAACTCAAGCAGGTACCAGGTACCTAGCCTTTTCCATCAGACACACAGATTTCAGTCAAGGGGTAAGCACGTGTCAGTGTGAGTGTACAGAGGGGTGTCCGAGCTCGTCTCTAGATTAGCTTCCCCAAGTACCACTGAAACAAGAGCTCCCTAAAATCCAGCTGGAGACCTAATAGGACTATCGGAATATATCTTGGGATTAAATTTTGACAATTCTCTTCCTCCCAGAGTTAAATGAGGATCAAGTTCTATGTAACCCTAAATTATACTACATCTGAGCTATATGTTAATCCCTCATCTTACAGAAAACTGATGCCCAGAGAAAAATAATTGTTTACAAGTTAGAGCCCCTTGGCAATGGCTGGACAAGAAGTGTGTTTTCTCTATATGCCATGCCATGACCACGCCAGCTAAGAAATGCAAAAGGCCATCTTGATCTCGGGACCACAGTTCTTACAGTACTTCTCCTACCCTTAAATGCTTAAACTAGGAAAAAAATCATCCTTCTATTTATCTAACTGGTGGTGACTGGCATGAGTCTGAAGTAGGCAATCAAGACGATAACTGTCCTCTGACAATCAATTCCCTATTATTGGGCTTAGTTCTTTTTATTTTCTTCTAAAGCTCATTTATTTATTTTGAGAGAGAGGGGAAGAGAATCTCCAAGAGAGGGAGGGAGAGAGAGAATCCCAAGCAGTCAACCCAGGGCTTAAACTCAGAACTGTAAGATCATGACCTGAGCCGAAATCAAGAGTCAGACACTTAACCCACTGAACCACCCAGCAACACTGTGGGCTTAGTCATTTTTAAATTACAGGAGATAAGCCAGCTGACTACACTTAAGTATAAAGCCTTGGCTTTCCAGAGAAAACCTTTGTTTCTTACCTTCTGCATCTGCTGATCAGACTTGGCCATCTCTGCAAAATAGTCAGTGGGCCTCTTGGTAGGGACTTTGAGCTGATGGAGCCGGGGTAATATGGAAAGCACAGCGGCCTGGGCTTGCCGGTAGCTGAGGACGTAGGACAAAATGTGAAATAAGCGAAGGGAGAGAGACCTTCCACTCCCTCTCACTTGCCTTATCCATCGAGGATGACCTTGGAGTTATCCAGGGGCAGAAAAATGCTCAACATCTGACCTCCACCAGCAAGAACACACACACACTAATGAAAATGTAATAAAGCTTCATTAACTTGGCATCTAGGAGAGATTTAACTGTATACTCTTTAAAGAGGAAGGGGAGTTCCGCTAAAAATAAATTAGTTTAAGACAGTGACTACACTAAAAGTACCCCTTAACTGAAAAACTAATACCAACTGGGGCACCTGGGTGGCTCAGTCAGTTGAGCATCCGACTTCAGCTCAGGTCATGATCTCACACTCTGTGAGTTTGAGCCCTGCGTCGGGCTCTGTGCTCAGGGCCTGGAGCCCGCTTGGGATTCTGCGTCTCCGAGCCCTCTCTCTGCCCCTCCCCTGCTCATGCTCTGTCTCTCTCTGTCACAAAAATAAATAAAAACATTAAAAGAAAACTAATACCAATCATGAGTTCTTATGTAGTCCTTCAAAAAGGTCATGTAAGAACCTTCTGAGGCAAGTTTCTGTTTAACTGAAAACACACAAAAAACTTTAAAACTGAATACCTCAAAATAAAATATAAAAATAAAATAAATTAGACTTTGGATTATAACCGGTGGACCAAAGGGCTCTTTTCTCAACCAGGAACAATCTTCTAGAGCTTTTTAGTAAAAAAAGAAGCCTTCCTACTCACTCTCAGGCTTATGACAATTTCTGAGGACTGCAGGCTCACTGCTTCTCCCACCTCCCCCCTTTCTCGAACAGGGCCACCCCCCCCCCCCCACCTTCTCCCACACTTGAAAACAAACATACAAACTCATCTCCCGCTGGAAGTCATCTTCCGGATCAAAGGCTTTCTGATCCTTGTTCTGAGGGGTTGACTGAGGTCCACTGATTTCCGGCACGGGACCCAGGGTCACATCAAGCCTTTCAACCCATTCCAGATCCCGCTTGAATTCAGCCAAACACTGCTTCAGGCCACTCTAGGAAATTCATCAGACACTGAGCCTGTATGAAGGACACAGGCCAACGGACAAAGCACTAAATAAACCCCAACATCCGGACCTCCTGACAATGCCCAGGCTGCGTCTTCCCTGGGACAAGAACTCAGTCCGCCAAGCACAACTGTGCCTTGGGAGCATCCCGTGTTCTAGGACCCCCCGACCAGGCGCCCGAGCTCACCACGTCGTTCACAGCTTTCTTCGGCCCCTCTAGCACCACATTGAGGCCTGGCTTCAGGAGCCCTCTGGAAAACGCATCCTGCAACTGCAGGGTACAATCGGCAGTCAGCACCGGGGGAATGAGGACCCTCTCCCGCGCCCAGCCCCGCGAGCCCGGCCGACACCTACCTCCCTGTCGGTGACCAGAGAATCATCAGAATCCGAGTCCGAACCTGACAGCGGGGGGGTGTCCATGTCGCAGCGAGCGTGCACGTCCGCTCTAGTCGAGGGAGCCGGGTGGCCTGAGGCCCGCGCGGCCGGAAAGGGGCGCCTCTCGCTGCTGCTGCCTGCCCCCCGCCCCCTGCTCGCACGCCGCGGCCCCACGTGGACCCGAGCCCCACCGACACCGACTGCCGGGTGCCTTGGCAGAACTTTCCCACCGGGACTTCCGCTTCCGGCCGCATACCCACACTTCCGGTTTGCCGTTGCTATAGGAACCGCTCCGGCGTCCGAAAGAGCCGGGTTGCTCGGGACCCATAGGGGTTCTACTCCTGGATACACGCGTGGTCTGGTGACCCAAAGAGAAGACGCCAAAGGTGTGAGTGCGTAGTTGGGGGTCCTCTGGAGAAGCAAGAAGCCTCGAGGCAGCGAAGGAAAGGGGAGAAACAGCTGCCGCGGCGGAAGGGGGTGTGGGGGCCGCGGGGGGGGGGGGGCGGAAACGGAGGAAGGCTCCGGGGGCGGGGCCAGGGGCGTGCTCGGGGCGGGGTGGGGCGGGGCAGGGCGGGGCGACGCGCGCCTCCAAGCTCACCGCTGTGCTCCTTGTTCAGCAAACTCTCTGCCGGGTACCATGTCGACCGTGGTGGCTCAGTCGCTGCATGTTTTTGGTCTTCGATCCCACGTAGCCAACAATATCTTTTTCTTCGATGAACAAATCATTATATTTCCTTCAGGAAATCACTGTGTGAAGTACAATGTGGATCAGAAGTGGCAAAAATTCATTCCAGGTAAAAAACCTTTCCATCCCTACGCATGCGTTTCACCGTGCCAAATATAACCCCATAATCCCGACAAGACTATAGAAAGTTAAGTATTTTGGCCAACTTAAATATACGTATAGTTTTATAAAGGTAGAAGGAGTACACGTCCACCTGCATTAACAGAGTAACCACACATACATCGTTAAAATCACATGTAAAATGATGTTAATTTAAAAGTACTTTTTTTCCCCACTGATTTAATGGGAAAAAAAATTTATTTTAGAGTCTCTTTTCATGCCTCTGCAATATCATTGTCTTTGTCATCTCCAGGGCCACTTTTTGAGTTGTTTAGCACAGCTTTCCAGAGTTCGCTACCTTCATTACATCACGTTTTGGAACCGTGTATGATGAAGGCCCTGGAGGTTTAATCGCAAATCACAAATAACCGTTTGTATAATGTTACATTTGTGTTTGTTCACACTGGTCCTGTTAATGTTATACCTGATTTCCACAACTCAGTCACTCTTTTTCCAGTCTTTATTGCATTCAAAATGTTTGATCTTGACACATGCCTACAAAATAGTGTTCACTGCATATATCTAATATCTAAAGAACTATAATAAAGCGAAGGTCCATGAACGCACCACGCAGGGTAGGAAATAGAACATTGCCAGCTCCAGTGTTTCTCCCTGATTTCGTTCTCACCACGCATACCCACACCCCATCCTGGATATTGTAATTACTCCCTTATTTCTTTATATACTTTTACCATATATATGTGTGGCCTTATAGAAAATAGATCTTTGTTTTTGCTATTTACCAAGTTTTTTAAGTTTAATCATGGTTATACGTATGCCAAGACCTTTTGTTTGACATCATGCTTTTGAGACTCATATGTCTTAATATATATTAACTGAGTTGTTTTATTGCTATATGGTGTTCCATCATATGAATGGAATGCCCCAAATATATTTATCCATTCTAGTGTGGATGGACATTTGGGAAACAACAGTTTTTTGCTTTACAAAGCATCCTGCTGTAAAGTTTCTTGCATGTATGTACGCTCATCCACTTGTGTGGGTTCTCCAGGGCACATGGCCAGGACTAAAATTACCGGGTAATTTTCCTTATGGAAAGATTTTTGTTTTTTCCTTATGGAAAGAGAAGCCTCGGTGTCACGACTCTCTGTGCAAGAATCCTGCTACAGTATGGGGTGCCTGGGTGGCTCAGTTGGTTAATTGTCCGACTTCGGCTCAGGTCATGATCTCACGGTTCGTGAGTTCAAGTCCCGCGTCAGGCTCTGTGCTGACAGCTCAGAGCCTGGAGCCTGCTTCGGACTCTGTGTCTCCCTCTCTCTCTGCTCCTTCCCTGCTCACACTCTGTCTCTCTCTTTCAAAAATAAATAAAGATTTAAAAAAAATATAATAAAAAAAAAAAGAACCAAAAGATAGAAGGAGACTCATGCACGAGGTAAACTTGTTTCAAGGAGGTGGCCGTCATCAACTAGGTGTGCAAAGGCATTTTACAAACTCTGCAATCAGCCAACATATATTAAGCACCCATTTGGTGCCAGTCACTGGTGATTGAATGAGTGGATTGCATGAGTGAATGGATAAAGAAAACCACGGCCTGTGCTCTCTAGAAGCTCTCAGTATTGCCATGGAGACAGGTGTGTTTTCAAAGGAGCAGGACTTGGAAATGACCAGGATAGATGCTATGCCAGCTACAGCCCAGGCACGAAAGCACAAAAGGAAAGAGGGAGAAGTTTTCCTTTTCCTCCCCCAGGCAATCTCATCTATGCCCCCAGTTTCAACTTCCCACGGTGACTCTTACCTCACGTCTGCATTTTCAGTCCCATCCTCTCCTCCGAGCCTTAGAATCATATCCAGTTGTCCACTAAATCTCTCTACCTAAATGTCCCACAGTATGCACCTCACACACAATATATCCAGAACTGAATTTGTCATTTCCTTTTCTTCCCTCTCTTCCTTAAGACCCTACCTCGCCAGATTGTCAAATGCATGATAAAGCTACAATTACAAAAATAATGTAGTGCTGGTATAAATATCCCCAAAACCCAGTTATATATATGTAGATATGTAAATGAATTGAATATATCATAAAGGTAGCATTAGGAGGAATCTGTGCTGGGACAACTAGTTAGGTATTTGGGAAACAGGAATCAATCTAAGTCCTTACTTCATGCCCCGAGATGAAGTAAAGACTTTAGTGTAAAAAAAAAAAAAATGAAATCAGAAAAAACTAGAACCAAATAAACATGAGTAAAAATAAAACCTTTGGATGGGCTGTTTTCCATAAAAAACAATGGACATACTCTTCGCCATGACCCCTAACTCCCTCGGCCTATGTTCCTTCCCAGCTGTCACCCCTACTCCCAGTCACCAGACGTCAATCATTGCTTGTTTCTGTCCTTCCCCTGCCTCACCCAGGCAGCCACTGGGTCCTACTTGGCATCTCTCTCATCTCCCTATTCCAGCCTTCATACCACCTGTCACTGCCATCCTGCTTTTGAAATTATCTGCCCACTGGTTTCCTTCCCTCAAGGTCTGTCTTCCACACAGTTGCCAGAGGGATTTTTCTACAACATGCGTCTGACCCTTCCAAAAATTCCTCTGTGGCTTTTCATTTGCCTCTGTGATAAACTCCAAACTCTCGTGGCTTTTCATTTGCCTCTGTGATAAACTCCAAATTCTCATGCAAGGTCTCCAGCGACCCCAAACCTAGGGTCTTTTCCAAGGCACGGTCACTTCCTGAAGCCCTTCCACAGAGGTCCTGCTGCTGGACAGACTCCCTTCAGCTTGCTGGGAAACACAGCACAGGGCCCAGGGCATCACTTTCTAGCACTTCTCCGCTGCCTTGTGCACCGTCCCTGCCCTGGGCTTGAATCAGGGCGGACTTTTGCACAAGGCACAGTAGGCACAGAGCCCAGGGCCCATGATACTTTTAGAGACCCAAGAAAATGAGTATAATAATACTAAGTCCAGTCTGGATTATATTCTTTATACTAATGCAGTCGTAAGATATAATTTTTACCAGCTTATTTTTTAAACCACTTTATTAATTTTTACTGTTAATGGAAGAAGGGACCCACGAAAATCATAATGTGGGCCTGATTTCTTCTCCCAAATAAAGTTCTTGCCCCTTCATCTTTGCCTCAGCCTTTGCTTTCTAGACCACAACTTTTATTCTCGTGCTTGTTACCTCATGGTTGCAAGATGACTGCTCTATCTCCAGGTACCACTGACACATTCCAGGAAAAGTCGGGGTAGAATGCATCCGTCTCTGGTTTTCGAGAGAACACAAGCTTTACGGTAAAGCCAGTCCAGCAGACTGGCCAGATTCACACAGATGACCTAACTGTGAGACAGCCTGGGGCCCCCAGCAGTTGGTGTCTCAGCCTCGAAAATAGAGGGGCGCTGCCTGCTGGCTGCTCAGGGCATGGACGCCCACCCTCTTCCACCCGTCTACACCCATCTGTGGTTTCCCCGGGCTCATGTGCGATGCCTCAGCCACACTGTACCCTTTTTCACATGCACACCTCTGCTCTTCCTGCCACCTGCCCCACCCTGCACTCTATCCCCCCTGTCCTCCCTCTGGCATCGTTCCTTGACTTCTCCTCCTACCTCAGCCTCTGCGAGGTACCCGTCCTAGCCATCTTCCTAATACCCCGGATATGGCAGGGCCAAGGGACTGCAGGGATTGACAGTTACCTGTTTCTGTGCCTTTTCTCCCATGTGTCAACCTTGCCACCACTGTGCCCGGTACATGTCGAGTCACGGTGAAAGCATGATCTGCCCTCATTATCCGCCTTTACCTCTGTTCACAGGCTCAGACAAGAGTCAGGGCATGCTGGCCTTGTCCATCAGTCCCAATCGGCGATACCTCGCCATCTCCGAGATCGTGCAAGAAAAACCTGTCATCACCATTTACGAACTGTCATCCATCCCTTGCCGGAAGCGCAAAATCCTTAATAATTTTGACTTCCCCGTTCAGAGATTTATTAGCATGGCTTTTTCTCCAGACTCCAAATACCTGTTGACTCAGACATCACCTCCGGAGTCAAACCTTGTCTATTGGCTGTGGGAAAAACAGAAAGTAATGGCTATTATTAGAACCGACTCTCAGAACAATGCTGTCTACCAGGTACCTCCCAACATAACAAGTATCGTGCAAGTTTTAAAACTAGTAAGAGCCGTCTTTTATTGAATGCTTTCTGTGTGCCAGGAACACTGCCAGTTTCTTAACATGCATTTTTTTTTGAAAAGTTCTTTTTTTTTTTTTCAAATTTATTTATTTGTTTTGAGAGAGAGCATGAGTGGGGAAGGGGCAGAGAGAGAGAGAGAGAGAGAATCTCCAAATGGATACTGCAGAGCCTGTTGCGGGGCTTAAAATCATAAACTGCGGGATCATGACATGAGCCCAAACCAAGAGCTGGATGCTTAACCGACTGAGCCACCCAGGCGCCCCTCTTAATATGCATTTTTAAATTAATCTCTCAACAACCATATATGGTCTGCATAATTATTATCCTTGTTTTATAGATGAAACAACTGAGGCTCCAAGAGGTTGAGTCACCCACCCAAGTATCACACAGGTAGTGAGTGGCAGGGTCAGGAGTCTCAGACTCCAGTACCCCTCTTCTTTACCCTGGCCCAGAACTGCTTTCACAGGCCCAGCTGATGAATTGATAACTCACTTTGTCTTGCTGGTCCTGTCTTCTTCCTAACAGCATTGCTGGGCAGTGGGTAGATTTCAGGAACGTGACATGAAGTGGTTGGTCTTGAGGAACGTGTCAACAAAATCGCAGTTACGTGGGGAACAGAATTTTCCATTGTTGTTTGGGGGCAAAATGAAGAGGACCCATGAGGAGGCTGGTTGACTGCTCAGGCAGTGGGTCCCAGGGAGGTTTTACCTTGGTGTGGTCACCCCAGTCTGGGATCTGGTACTCAGCTTTACAAGTTCAGGAACTCAGCTCTGCTCATGTTCAGAGATATTAGCTAGCCAGCGTCTCAGGAACAGACTCCCTTATTCTCACCAGAGGCCAGTGAATAACCCAGCATGTGACTACGAGAACACTCACATTATTTATCTGGTATATTTACTCCCTAGTAATAGAGAAGTGGGGAGGTGAAATTAGTAATCAGAGGTTGCTTGGTGATCGCAGAATCAGACCAGAGGCAGAGAGAGCCGGAAGATTATTTTGTCTCGGCCTTGGTGAGGCCGAGTCCAGCATCCCTATTCAGAGCAGAGTACATGCATCCTCCCTAACAGATTCAGCTGGATGCCCACTATGAACCCCGCATCGGGAATACAGAGATGCAGGTGTTACAGCCCGTCAGTTGCTCACCATCTAGTAGGGGTGTAAGTTGACTGCCCTTACTGTACCTCCCAGTTGGTAGGAGACTCCCTTTCCCCTGGACCCACCAGATCCTCCTTTTTCTGCGTTTCCAGCTGAGTCTTCATGTCACTTTGTTGGCCCAGAGTTTAGCTGTTGTCAAGAACCGCTTATCCTCTTTTTGGCCTTTGTAAAATGATTTTTGTAGGTTTCCTGGTTTAAGATGCATGGGCCCCACAAATACAATGAATCTGTGCTCTTATCAAATGTGCTATCAAAATTTATCATGCCCTAGTGATGTTTAAAGGATACTCTGAGCTACCTGAAACAAGTATTCATTAGTAAAATGAGAAGTAATTCCACCAAGATTAGTTTTATAAGTAGTTTTCTTTTATCCTTTTGCATTTTGCAGGTGAGCTTCAATCCCCAGGATAACACTCAGGTCTGTGTCACTGGCAATGGGATGTTTAAGCTTTTCCGCTTTGCCGAGGGCACCCTGAAGCAAACCAATTTTCAGAGGGGAGAACCCCAAAACTATCTAGCCCACACGTGGGTGTCTGAAGACAAGATCATTGTCGGCACGGATACAGGCAAGCTCTTCCTCTTTGAATCTGGAGATCAACGCTGGGAGACAAGTATAATGGTCAAGGAGCCCACCAGCGAGACCAGGAACCTGGAGGTGATCCGGGAATCGGAGAGGTAATGGCGCCCCTCTGGGCTGGTGCTCTTGTGAAAATATGTTCATCATACCAATAGCGTTGTGCCAAAAATGGGATTCTTTAAAAGTCACTCAGAACCCCTCCACCTTCAAGTCAACTCTTTTCATTTTCCCTCTGCCTTTCGCATGTTCATCTATATTCAAGCACAAATTGGACAGTTGTGACCACAGCCTACATACAGTTCTTTTGTTTACATGCATTTTATAAGCCTTTTAGCACGACTAGTCTTCAAAACTCCAGATCTTTTAAAATGTATTTTCTAATGGCTGCCTAATTTATTGATTCAATTACATAAATGGCCACCGAGCTCTTGCCGTGTGCAGGGCACCTTGCTAGATGCTGGGGACACGTGTCCTCAAAGACTTTGCAGTTTGGAAGGAGCCAGCAGACCAACAAAGAAGCTCAGGGAAGTGTTATTGGTGTAAATATGACAAAAGAATATGAGGTAAAGTGGGGGCTCAGGTCAATTTTACCTCTACTTCAGGCAATAATGGTCATCTCTCACACGTATTGAAATATACCGTTGTATCACTAGACTCTGCTTCAAGCACTTTATGTGTATTCTTACTTGAGTCTTACCCCATATAGTACATATTATCATGCCCATTTTATAGAACAGGACACTGAGGCTCAAATAGGTTAAGTGACTCACCCAAGATCATAGCCCTGTCTGCCTGGCTCTGGAGCCTGAGCCCTCAACACATGGCATTTTGTAGATTCTTCTTCCTCGGTAACTTTCAGTCTGTCATTTCTCACCATCCCCCACACCCATGACACCTCCTTTTTCTCTCACGATTCTATTAAGAACTTCCTAGTAAGTCCCTCTGCCCTCCAGTTTGCCGTGTTCCTAATCCTGCAGTGAGTCCAGTGCTCTAAGAATAAAACCCAGGGGCACCTGGGTGGCTCAGTTGGTTAAGCGTCCAACTCTTGGTTTCGGCTCAGGTCATGATCTCGTGGTTTGTGAGTTCGTGCTTAGGATTCTCTCTCTCCTCCTCTCTGGGCCCGTCCTCAGCTCATGTGCTCTGTCTCTGTCTCTGTCTCTCTCAAAAATAAATAAATAAACTTGAAACAAAATAGAATAAAACCCAGACTCCTGAACCTGGCCCACCCATCTTCTTTCCATCTGGAGCATCAGCTTCTGCCTCTGTCTACCACACACATCTTGCACACTCTTACTTCTGAGTTTGGTCATGTGTGGGTCCACCTACCCCACTCCTCTGGACACACTCACATACCCACATACTCCTGTTTGTTCTTCAGACCAGCTGGGAGTTCTCAGCTTCTGCTCATCTCAGGTGGGTGCACCTCTCCTTAACTGTCCTCAGAAAGTCCTGGTTCCATCCCACCCAGCTGCCACCTAATGGTCCTTAGCACTTGCCCCTAGACTCTAAGCTTCAAGGGACAGGAACTGTGTCAGTCTTACTTACCATTGTTTCATAGGGTTGTTGACACAGTATAATTCCAATAAATATTTGTTATGTGGAAGAAAGGAAGGGAGGGAGGCAAGATTCAAATCTCAGGCCTTCCACTTACTAGTTGTGTGATCCTAGAAAACTCTCTGAGCCACTTTTTCCTAAACAAAAGAGGGATAATAATGCTAGCAACAACCACAACAATAATGGTGACCACACAGGGTGGTGAGACGACCAAGTAAATGTATAACCTTCCAGTCTTTCTCTGGACGTTGTATAGCAGGCCAAAGGGTGGCGTTTGGGCCTGGGGAACAGAATTGCAATGGGCGATTTCTCCCGCACCCAACGACAGCCCTTCATTCTCACCCCTAGCTGAACTCCTCTCCTTGGGATTGCCTGTAAACTTTACATGCTGTTTTCTTTCTCTAGCCTGATCGAATTTCCGACAATCAGTTCCCCGGTCCCTTCCTATGAGCAGGTCATGATGGCCAGTAACAACAGCCAGCTGGCCATGCCCCAGGTGTTCGCCATTGCAGCCTATTCAAAGGGATTCGCCTGTGCCGCTGGGCCGGGGAGAGTTCTCCTGTTTGAGAAGATGGAAGAGAAGGATATTTACCGGGAAAGCAGGGAAATCCGGGTAAGGAGGGGAGAACTGGGGTCCTCCTGGCACGTGTCGTCCAGCAGCAGAGCACTGACAGGGAGTTTGGTGGAAGGTGAGGCCTGTAGCGCTGAGTGGAAATGGGGACTCGAGCCATTTGTCCTGAGGGAAGTTTGGGGACGGAGCAGACAGAACAGGGGTTAACATTGGGAGGATCTGGATTTGAATTCTGGCAGAGAACTTTGGCAAGTTATATTTGCACTTTGAAGCTTAGTGTTCCCGTAAAAATGGTGTTAGGATATATATTGATATTTAATGTCAAGCACACACTGTCTGGCACCTTGAAAGCATTCGGTAAATGTTTGCGGAATAAGTGATACAAAGTGCTGTGGAGAGAGATCGTCTGCGGTTGGGGAAGAACCAGGAAGGCTCTCAGCGGCGTGTGGTGGCAATCTTTGAGGAGGGGTCCTAGAGGAGGGGTAACAGTTGACAGGAGGGAACAGGTTAGGAGTTGCACGTGGAAGGAACAGGTGGAACAAAGGCACTGCGGAGCGGGGAGCAGGTGGTTTGTCTGGGAGATACTCTGCTCCCCAGTGGAGACGAGCTGAAATCACTTGAAAGGGAAAGCCAGGAGCTGAGGCTGTTGAAAGATCTCGAATGCCAGCCCAAGGAGCGTGTGTGTAATCCCACAGCCAGCCTGTTTCTGAGCGGAGAAGCATGACACTTAAGAAAAGCAATCTGCCTGCCGTGGGGATGGGGCGGGAGATCCGGAGGCCCTGGACGTGAGGCAGCTACGCGCACTCTGAATGAGCCAGGCTTGACTCTGCCCTTATTGGCTGAGTAACTTGAGATGAGTTGCTGAATCCAGCAAAACCTCTATTTCTTCTCTGAGAAAGTAGCCCCTCGCCCTGCTGGTTATCAGAAGGATGACGCAACACCTGTGTAAATCACGTGTGAAATGCTTGGTGCTCAATAAGTGATAGCCGTTATTACGTTATTATCTCCACGATGAAGAATCAGGCTTTGCTACTGAAGCCAAGAAGTGGTGAGATGTAGTCACCGCAGTGAATAGCAGGGAAAATGGGAAGGGAGAGAGCCTTTGCGGAGGTTAAGCCTATAGAACTTGCCCTGAGTAGATGTGGGTGACCAGAGGTAAGGAGCTCGTAGAGATGCCGCCTTGGCCTTGAGACTGGCTGTCTGGGGAAAGATGCCACAGGTAGGAAAGTTGGGGGTAAGAGCAAAGTGAGTGGGAACCAAGGGCAACTTTTAATTAAAAAAAAAAAAGTTTTGTTAATTTTAATTTTTTTTTAAAAAAATTTTAATTTTTAACAATTCTTTGTTCCATTTGTTTATTCATTTAATAAATATGTATTGAGGGTTTACTATGTGCCAGGTTCTGTGCTAGGGGCTGGGGATGCAGGAGGGGAAGCACACACACTACGAGCCTGTCCTTAGAACAAACAGATGTGGGGCACCTGGGTGGCGCAGTCGGTTAAGCGTCCGACTTCAGCCAGGTCACGATCTCGCGGTCCGTGAGTTCGAGCCCCGCGTCGGGCTCTGGGCTGATGGCTCAGAGCCTGGAGCCTGTTTCCGATTCTGTGTCTCCCTCTCTCTCTGCCCCTCGCCCGTTCATGCTCTGTCTCTCTCTGTCCCAAAAATAAATAAACGATGAAAAAAAAAAATTAAAAAAAAAAAAAAGAACAAACAGATGTGAACAGATTGTCACATGGGGCTCAACATTGTGAAGAAGATAAAGCCAGGAGACGGACAGGGAGCGAGAGGGGGTTCTATTCTAGAGAGAGTGGCTCGGGGAGGCCTCGCTGAGGAAGTTGATGTTTGACCAGACACTGGAATAAAGCGAATCCGTTAGAAATGTGGTTTTAGGGGCGCCTGGGTGGCGCAGTCGGTTAAGCGTCCGACTTCAGCCAGGTCACGATCTCGCGGTCCGGGAGTTCGAGCCCCGCGTCAGGCTCTGGGCTGATGGCTCAGAGCCTGGAGCCTGTTTCCGATTCTGTGTCTCCCTGTCTCTCTGCCCCTCCCCCGTTCATGCTCTGTCTCTCTCTGTCCCAAAAATAAATAAACGTTGAAAAAAAAATTAAAAAAAAAAAAAAAAAGAAATGTGGTTTTAGACTTTGGGAGTGGGATCAATGTACACACACACACACACACCCCCACAGTGCTTAGCTTGTGTCTGGCACAGAGTTGATGCTTTATTTTTACTGTTTCAAAGAGTTTATCATTGTGATTATTTTCACTACTGTTGCTTTCACCGAAACCCTCATTTTGGACAAAATCACTGACAGAACAAAAAAAGGAGGACTGAGGACAAACCTTACATTTCCTAATTTAGAGTCTGAGACAGAATGAGAGCCCAGCAGAGGACACTGAGATGTGGTGGTCATTCACTCACCCGTCTAACAAATGGCTGTCTCATACCTGCCACGGGCCAGGCTCCAGGCCTGGTGCCTGAGCTAGAGGCGTCGGCCACGGCCACTTCCCCCAAGGACCCCACCACCTCCGGAGGAGAGCAGCGAGGCCACACTTACTCTTTCGCTGAGCTCTGCTGTGCACTAGATGCTGCCGAGCGCTGGCACACAGCAGCGGGACGCAGGCAAGGCCCTCGGTCTGTAGGCTCCCATTCCACTTACGCAGTGTGATGAATGTGGCGGCAGACGGACGCTCCCTGGTGAGCACACTGAGATGATATTAGGGCTCACCCAACCCCGGGCGGGGTGGGGCGGGACTTTCCTCTCTCCTAGAGCCCTCAGTGTGCTGGCAGAGCAGGGGGAGTTGATGGCGGGAAGGAGTCGGGGGTATACGGGGGAAGACACAACTCCAGGCCACGGGAGGGAAACATGAGAGCTCGGTGTCCTGGGCCCCCAGAGGCAGGTGCTGCCATCACCGCTACAGGATCTAGGAAAGCCCAGAAGATGAGGACTGAGCAGGGGCCTCTGGCATTTCTAAGGTTGATGAGGACATTTCAGTACATGACACAGTGGAAGGAATGCAGAACCGAGTGGACGTGGTATGGGCGGGCCAGCCTTTCGAGAAGTGTGATGGTTAGCAGGTGAAGAGCAGTGGTGGGGAAAGGAAACCTAAGGTGAGGTCTGCTTGGCAACTCCAGGCCCTCTCAGGGGCTGCTGGCAGGGCCGCCGTGTGACCCCTTGTCTTTTCTCTGCCCTGTCACCCACCCCACGTGGAAGAGGGGCTGTCCCCTTCCCCTCCACTGCCCCAAAGTGCACACTGGCATGCTTGATGTGGTGGCACCCGCACTGGGCTTCTGACAGGTGGGCGGGAGCGGGATTTAAACTAACACTTGTTTTCGGAGGGGATCTCAAATTCCGACGTAGAGAGTGATCCTTTTTACGGCTGCTGCTGTCTCTTAGCCACTAATCACTTAAGGGTGAATACAAATCCCACAGAAACAGAGGTGACTCAAGCCCTCCCTTGTCCACATCTGAGGGGGATCCTTGGCAGCATGCCGGTCTGGGTATCTGTAAGCTGAAAGTATCTGCGAGGACTCCGAAAGCCCAAGGACACGTGGACAACATGGGAACATGACTGACGGTTGTGTTGCATCTTGGGCAGATTCCGACGGACCCACAGAGCAATGAGCGGAGTCAATCGGACAAACAGGACATCCTCTGCATGTGCTTCAGCCCCTCAGAGGAAACCCTGGTCGTCAGCACCAGCAAGAACCAACTGTACAGCATCACCATGTCCCTGACGGAGATTAGCAAGGTGAGTCTTTCCCAGCAGCGCTTCCTTCCGGCCCAGGGACCGCCTACCACGTGGGCAGGTTTGAATCCAGACTTTCTGAGCAGGGGCTCATTTAGCCCCTTCCTAAGAGCAGAAGAAACTCGAATCTTGGGGCACCTGGGTGGCTCAGTCGATTGAGCGGCTCAGGCCGTGATCTCGCAATTTGTGAGGTCGAGCCCCGCATCAGGCTCTGTGCTGACAGCTCAGAGCCTGGAGCCTGCTTCGGATTCTGTGTCTCCCTCTCTCTCTCTGCCCCTTCCCTGCTCACACTCTGGGTCGGTCTCTCTCTCTCTCTCTCTCTCTCTCTCTCTCTCTCTCTCAAATAAATAAAAATTAAAAAAAAATTTTTTTGGAAAAAGAAGAACCTCGAATCTTAAGGTGCCCCGTAGAAGCACTCGGCTACTCTCAGTGGGGTTGCAACTCCTGCGGCCCCTTTCGAGGACCCCTTGGAGTTGGCTGTCAAGTCTAAATTGTACATATCCTTTAACCCTGCCGTTATACTTCAGAGAATTCCTCATACTGCTGCACGTGCCTCTCTACCTGCTCATGTGCACAAGCATGCATGTGTATGAAGAAGTTGATTCTTTTTTGTTTTTAAGTAACAAAACTAGCATAAATACACTGCAGATACTGCAACAAAAAAGCACCATAAAGATAAAGAGGGTCACTTTGTACTTCTAAAAGGGTCACTTCATCAAGAGGATATTATGGTTTTAAACTTTATGCACTTGATAGCATGCATTCAAAATATATAAAGCAAAATTTGACAGAACAATGAGGAAAATAGACCATCAATAATCATAGGAGGAGATTTTAACATATCTTTCTTAGTAATGGTGGGTTTTTTTTAAATAACAGTTTTATTGAGTATTGATTGGTATTT
This sequence comes from Puma concolor, assembly GCF_028749965.1. Classification (NCBI taxonomy): domain Eukaryota; kingdom Metazoa; phylum Chordata; class Mammalia; order Carnivora; family Felidae; genus Puma; species Puma concolor. The sequence goes on from NC_141674.1 coordinate 33,915,738, forward strand.
ATTCACATACCGTGCAATTCACATATTTACAGTGTACAATTCAGTGGTCTTGAACGTACTCACAAGAGTTGTTGCAACCATTACCACAGTCAGTTTTAGAACACTTTCATTGCTTCGGGTTCTTTTTGTTTGTCCCTGTGGATTTGAATTATCATCTGAAGTCACTTCCTTAGCCCGATACGTATTTGCTCCCGCCCACCATCTTTGTGCTATTATTGGCAAATACGCTTCCATGAGCCCAACGATGCATAATATGCATATTTTTTATATAGTTGCTTTCTCAATAAGGTGAAAGAAAAGTGGGGATGAGATATGTATTTATATTTTTTATAATGTCGTAATACATTTACTGGTATTCTTTGTGTTTTTTGGTGGATTCAAATTACTGTCTGGGGCTACTTACTTCAACCTGAAGAATCTCCTTCAGTATTACATGGCAGGCAGGTCTGTGAGCAACAAACTCTTTATACTTGTTAGGAATTTTTTTTATTATTATTATTATTTTAATATTTATTTTTGACAGAGAGAGCATGGGTGGGGGAGGGGCAGGGAGAGGGAGACACAGAATCCAAAACAGGCTCCAGGCTCTGAGCTGTCAGCATAGAGCCCGACGCAGGGCTCGAACTCACAGACAGCGAGATCACGACCTGAGCCAAAATTGGATGCTCAACTGACTGAGCCACTCAGGCGCCCATTGTTAGGAATATTTTTATGTTTCATTTTTAAGAGACAGCTTTGCTGGATATAGAATTTTTTTTTAAGTTTATTTATTGGGTGGCTCAGTTGGTTAAGCATCTGACTTTGGCTCTGGTCATAATCTCACAGTTCATGAGTTTGAGTCCTGCATCGGGTGAGCACAGCGCTGCTTCTCTGTCTCTGTTTCTCTCTCTCTCCCCCCTCATGGGATTCTCTCTCACTCTCACTCTCTCCCTCCCTCTCTCTCTCTGCCCCTCACTCACTTATGCCCTCTCTCAAAAAAAATAAAGTGTATTTATTTTGAGAGAGACAGAAGCAGTGTGAGTGGGGGAGGAGCAGAGAGAGAAGGAGAGAGAGAGAGAATCCCAAGCATGCTCTGCATTGCAGAGCCCGACGCAGGACTCAAACTTATGAACTGTGAGATCATGACCTGAGCCAAAACCAAGAGTCGGATGCTTAACCAGCTGAACCACCCAGGAGCCCCTGGATATACAATTCTTGATCGACAGTTTTTTCTTTGAGTATTTTGAACATGTTATCCCACTCCCTCTTGGCTTTTATTATTTTTGCTGAGAAATCTGCTGTCACCTTGTTGGGCTTCCTTGTAACTGATCAATCATCTTACGCTTGCTGCTTTCAAGGTTTTTTCTTTGTCTTCAGTTTTCAATATTTTTACTATCATGTGTCTGTGGATCTCTTTGTGTTTCAGCTTCATGGATGTGTGCATCAATACTTTCCAATAAATGTGGGGAGTTTTGTCCATTATTTATTCAAATATTTTTTTCTGCTCCTTTCTGTCTCTCTCCTCTCCTCCTGGTACTCCCACTGTACATGTGTTGGTGTGTTTAGTGGAGTCCCACATTTACCTGCGGTTCTGTTCATTTTTCTTCATTGTTCTGTTTTCCATATTGCATAATCTTTCTTGATCTGCCTTTAACTTCACTGATTCTTTCTTCTGCTAGTTCAGATCTGCTTTTGAGTGCCTCTAGTGTATTTTTCATTTCTGCTATTGTGCTTTTTACCTACAGAATTTGCTTTTTTTTTTAAACAATGATGTTCTCTATTTGATGTGACATTGTTATCAAAAGTTTCTTTCCTTCTTTAATCATGGTTTTCTTTAGTTCTTTGAACAGATCTGTAATAGCCACTGTGAAGTCGTCATCCATTAAATCCAATACCTGGCCACTCTCACAGGCAATGTCTGTTGCCTATGCACAGCAAAATGCAAATTAAAACAAGTCTGAGATGCCTCTTTTTTTTTTTTCCAGTGACACTTTTCCTTGCTTTAATATTTTTGTCTTTTTCTGCTTTTGAAATGAGCTTTCAATTACAAAATACCAAACCCCTTAAAAATGCCAGCCATCGGCACACCGTGGAGAAGCCCCCAAGTAAGGATAGATAGTAGTGGCAGTTGGCAAGAGGTGGGAAGTGATTGAAGCAGTGGTTACAGATGTTCACAGGAAGCTAAAACTATCCAGCAGGTTGTGTCTTAATGTTAACACAGGTTAGACTAGTCACTACCTTGGTGGGTGGCCTCAGTGTTTGGGTTCAGGTTCTACACGGCGGTCCAATTTCTTCCAGTTAAGAGTTCTTGGCTTGCACCAATCACAGGGTGGCCAGAGGGCACAGGACCAGTCTATTCATTTTTCAAAACGCTGCCATAGGCCTGCTACGTGTGTTGAGAGACTTCGGGAGCCCTACCCTTCAGCGACTGTGTGTAATTTGGGTTTCCTGTCTGGACATGTAGCTCAGCCAAAATCCAGAGGCCATTTGTGAGTTTCAGGGATTGGTACGGAATGTCTTGCCCTTCTACATTCCTCTTGGCAATAGTACAGACATTGTTGTTTTGCAATTTGCTGGAAAGTCTCAGCATTTAAGTGACATTCCTTAATCTGAAACCGAGGTTCATTTTCACTGGGACCATCCTTTCCTTCGCAAGGAATACCTGGTGCTCCATTTTGCCATCTTCTACAAAAAGCACCGTTGAGTGGGACGTAGCAGCTGAAGTGGCCTCAGGGCAACGTACTGCATGTCTGGCTCCCCAGACAGCAAAGACAGGTGGAGGGGCCACCTTCTACTACTTACTACATTGTAGTAGTCAGAGTCGTTGGGTAACAACTCTAGAAACTTCCTTAGGACTTTTACCGCTGAAAGCACCACCGCTGAGTTGGCGTGAGATTGCCGGGGAGTTACACGTTCCCAGATGTTCTGAGCCTCCTGGCCATCTTTAGGGTTGTAATTAGGGAGTCCAAGATGAAAATCTGGCCCAGTCAGTGCACTCATTTGGGGCCATCAGCCGCTTATTAATGTTCTGTGGGTTCAGATCAAGTAAGTTGCCATTTAGGTGAGATTCGCTGATTTCAGAAAAATGCTGCTACAGCATTAGCCACCACCATTGGATGTGAGTCTGCAATGAGACCCCACAGAGTATCCAGAAATCCCTGATCTTCCACCATTTGGGCATCGATATCATGGAATTTTGCCACACAGACTGCCGCTGTCTTCCTAACGTAGGGATCTTCACCCTTCAAGCACTTGCAGAGCTATTCTGTCATCTTGTCCACCCGGATGCACCCCTGGCCCTGCCTGCCAAGGCCTGAATTAGAGGATTGGGATCCTCACAGTCCTTCACAAAGCTATGGACAGCCATGATGGCCACGTCTGGCGGACTCTTGGTGAGGCTCATCAAATAGAGATACGCAAGCTTCTTTAATTTCAGATGGTCAGTGCGCGTGTAGTTTCTTACATCTGGAAAGAGAGAACTGACATCCTGCCCCCTGGTCACGGCAGCAATCGCTTTCTGCCCAGCCTCCTTCCTCTTTTTCTTTCTTTTCATTGTTGAGTTCAGCCTCTAATTCAAAGATTGCTCCTTTTTTATTGATTGTGAAGTTGCGTGGAGTCAGTCATGGTTTGGGATCTTTAATGTGCACCAGAGGCAAGGCTGGGGGCGCCAGCAGCCCAGAGAGCCTGGCCTGAGCAGTGGTAGAATTGTTTCCTGCATTAGCCAAAATTAGAAAGTCAGATATCGCCCGAAATTTCTGAGAGCAAAAGAGGATGGGAATCCTTATGGGATTGGTGAGGGGATGTAAACTGGTATAGACATTCTAGAGAGCAGTCTGATAGTTCCTGGTCGAATAGAGAATGCATATATCTTGTTACCCAGTGGTCTGCTCCTGGATGCATACCAGGCATTACATCACGCCGGTCCGTTAGAGAGCACATACAAAGACGTTCGCCTTCGTGTTCGTAGCAATGGAGAGTCGAAGACAGCCCAGCTGTCTGTCCCCAAAGAGCTGGATGCATACCACAGAATACCAAATCTCTGGTAGAAGCAGTAATTAATATACATGACAACATAGATGGTTGAGAGAAAAAAGTAAAACTGAAGAATGCAGTCTGAAGGATGGTGCCATGTATAGAAATATCTAAGAACATGGGGGCGCCTGGGTGGCTCAGTCAGTTGAGCGTCCGACTTCAGCTCAGGTCATGGTCTCCCGTTTTGTGGGTTTGAGTCCCGCATCGGGCTCTGTGCTGACAGCTCGGAGCCTGGAGCTTGCTTCCGATTCTGTGTCTCTTCTCTCTGCCCTTCCCCCACTCATGCTCTGTCTCTGTCTCTCAAAAATAAATAAACGTTAAGAAAAAAAAAAAGAAAAATTTCCAAGGACACAAATGAGACACATTAATTGGTGCCTTTGATAAGGGAGGAACAAGAGTGAAAATTAAAAGAGGAAGGGAATGAAATATAAAATAAAAATTGGCCGTACGTGAATTATGACAGTCTGTAACTCTGCGCCTGAGCTACAGAATGAAAAAAGTAAAGATACAAAATCAAGGAAATATGAGGCAAGGTCATCAGACAAGTTTTGGGGCTGGGAGAAAGAGGAAGAGAGTCTGAAGGCCTGGAAAGAGAATAAATGGCATGAAATCAGTATCTTGGAGACTCAGAAAGTGAACTCACTGAAAAACACGGAGCTATCGGTCCGTTAGAGGCTTGTGGTCATGAATTTCAAGTGAAATCCGTAAGCCTGCTTGTCTGATTCTCCATCATCGTACAACTTCTTAGGCAGAAGTGCAGAGAAAGGACGAAAGAGGATTACTGTTGTGTTTAAGGTAAGAGAGGTGTGAGTGTATTCAAAAGCTGATGCGAATGTGCCAGTAGAGACAGGGAGGCTGAAGATATTGGAGAAAGAAAGGGTAAGGGATGGAGAAAGGGAATACTCTGTCCTGCCCCCACCCCAGCACAGCACAGCACCTTTTCTTCCGAGATAGTAGGGAAGGTTGAGTGGATGCAGCTGAGTTTATAAGTGAGAAAGGGCCAGAATTTGAGGGAATCCCCATCTCAGCCTTTGGTTTGCTTGTGAATGGGCCTAAAATGCGTGCACCTAATTGAATTTCCCAGCCATCACTCCTCATTCAGGTGTCCCAGGTATAAGGCCTCCGAAAACAGAACAATGTGAAGCCTGTACAACCAGTGTCACAGGAAGCATCTCCGTGTGAAATCATTCACCCCAGCTCTCACTGCTGCTGGTGGCGGAATGACGACGCCATTTCTCTGGAGAGAAGTCTGGCAGGGCCTCTGAAGGTCTTTAGAGTCGTTCATGCCATTTCCCCCAGTATTCCCCTTCTAGAAACGTACCCGTTGCGTCCGTCCCAGCCTATTGATAGTGATGCTCTTGGCTAGGAATGCCCGCGGCACTTTGCCCAGGCCCATATTACTCATAGCAACCCCCCAGACGTTTCTCCCACCACGGCCAGAGTTGTGGCTGGACTGGACCTTTTCCTTCTTAGGATCATTGCAGGAGGCACTTCAGCACAAAACACCAGGGAACTTAGGGGAACAGATTTGTTACTCACATGCTCTGGAGGGTACGGAGCACACGTGAGGGCCGCACAGCAAGGTCATGGGGAGAGAAAGGGCATGGGCTTTGCCTTTACTGGAGTGTGGGGGGTGGGATGTCTAGGATTTTGTGGGTTTGCTCTTTATTGGCTAATTTAAAACCTAAGAGCACAGGAAGGAAGAAGTGGGATCACTCAAGCAGCCAGTTATCCAAGTTATCCAGGGCATTCTGAGTAAGGGACTAATGTGGGCAGCAGGGGGGCAGCCTCATTCCTCATCTGGTTGTTTTGCTAGTAACTGTGTCACACAGCTGGCACTATGTTTCTTTAAGATGGATCTCTTTTGGGGGCGCCTGGGTGGCTCAGTCGGTTGAGCGTCCGACTTCAGCTCAGGTCACGATCTCGCGGTCCGTGAGTTCGAGCCCCGCGTTGAGCTCTGGGCTGATGGCTCAGAGCCTGGAGCCTGCTTCCGATTCTGTGTCTCCCTCTCTCTCTGCCCCTCCCCCGTTCATGCTCTGTCTCTCTCTGTCTCAAAAAATAAATAAATGTTAAAAAAAAAAAAAAAAAGATGGATGTCTTTTGAAACAGATGCGTCCGCATTCAAAAGCTTAGTGTTGGATACTTCCACTGAAGGAGCTAAGGAAGTCATCAGAGAGGTACAAAGACTTAACCCGCAAGGATGTTTAGTCTAATGTTATTCCTAAATAAATGATGGAATCCACTGAAATGTTCCCATAGTAGAGGAATGACTACATTAAATTCTGGTATAGCTATAGAACAAAGTTCTGAGGCGCCTGGGTGCCTCGGTCACTTAAGCATCTGACTTTGGCTCAGGTCATGATCTCACGGTTCGTGAGCTCAAGCCCCGCTTCGGGTGAACCCCGCTTCTCTCTCCCCCATCTCCTATCTCTCTATCCCTCATGGGATTCTCTGTCTCTCTCCCTCTCTCTCTCCACCCTCCCTCATTTGTGCCATCTCGCTCTCAAAAAAAAAAAAAAATCCGTAAAAAATTTTTTTAATTGCCATTTTTTGTCATTTTAAATTGCTTTTTAAAATAATAGCAGCATTGGAAAATATGCATAATATTAAAGCAGTCTTCCCACGGCCATTATCTGCGCACCCAGGCTAACTAACATTCGTAGGTGGTAATGGAGCTGAAGTATACAGCCAGCCCTTTGCTTACTCTGCCAGATCTCACTCTGTGTGATTTCTCCAGGGGGAGCCTGCTCACTTCGAGTATCTGATGTACCCCTTGCACTCCGCAGCCATCACCGGGCTAGCCACGTGCATCCGCAAACCCTTCATTGCCACCTGCTCTCTGGATCGATCCGTTCGCATCTGGAATTATGAGTCAAAGTAAGGATGAAAGGCTTCGCGACTGCAGCGTGCAGGATCCCAGTTGTTACATTTGTTCATGTAAATTATTTTAATTAGAGAGTCTTAAAATGTAATTACTTGAAGCTCTCGGTTGGAAAAGGTGTTTTGTTTTGTTTTTTTAATCAAGTCTGTCAACTTACCTGTTTCTCTTCCCTTTTTGCTCGCGCTCGGGCTAGAACATGGCTTTGTGTTTTATTAAGTGCTTCACCACACGCCAGACACCATGCTAGACAATGGGGACATAAAGATAACACTGTGCCTTCTTAAATAATCTCCTGTGTTGTCCAGTTTTCCTGTCTCCCTCCAGATGTACTTTTCGTCACATGGGACTCTCCAGACCACTACATCTCTCTCCTCATCACTGCCCCCGACCATCCTTAACTCCCTAGTGACTTTTTCTCCCTGACATAGATTCCCTGAGGATCCCCAGCCTAGAGTGGCCCCCCACTGTAATTTCTCTGTCCTTTGTGTATAGCCACTGGGTTGCCGAAAAGAAACCATGCGGTCCTTCCAACTCAGGGGATCCAAACGGAGCTGTGCCTTCAGCATCGCTAGAGAACTCGTGGATCGCTTTCCCTATTTCCCATACCCATTGCCGGACACTCTCCTCAAATAACCAAAACCTGGGGAAAAGAGGAACCAAAATTTCAAGCGACAAAGTATCTCCTATGCTATGATAGAAATATGTGCCAGATACAATGGAGGGCTCAAGGGAGTTTCTTAGAATTCCATAATCTTTTTCACAGCACTCTGGAGCTATTTAAGGAATACCAGGAAGAGGCTTATACAGTCAGCCTTCATCCATCGGGGCACTTTGTTGTCGTAGGATTTGCTGACAAACTACGCCTTATGAATCTACTCATTGATGATATACGTTCTTTCAAAGAATATTCTGTCAGAGGATGCAGAGAGGTAAGATGCTGGAGATAAAGGTTCAGTTTCTTGGAAAACCGGGGGTTGAAGTATCAAGAACTAACACACTCTGGCAAAGTGGGACCAAAGTCTGCTTTAGAGAACATCGGTGGCTTTAAAAGAAGAAAAGGCAAGAGATCGGGTTCTCCTCTCCCCAAACTTCTTGAGCATACGGCTCTATCCCATTTCTCTCTTGCTCATCAAGATATTTCACTGAACCCCAAGCCTTGTGAGATCCCACGTGTAATTAACTCTCTCTCTGATTGCCGAGTAACAAAAAGTGTCAAAAAGGGAAGTCATCTCAGAATCGGAGCGCCAGCCAGTCGGGAAGGTGAAGTTGGAGATTGGAAGGGGCCTGGGAATAGAAGCGTCACCAGGGAGAGGCAGTAGGCGGCCCATCACACTTCCCCCTGAGGTGACAGCAGAAACCAGATAGTGATTTCAGGAGTTGCTTCCCCACTCTGACACTTCTACAAACAACGAATGCTGCACTCTACCATCCAAGCAGCGTCATGGTCCGTGCACACACCAGTGGCAGCATCTTGGCCAGTATGAGCTACAGGAATAGCCAAGATGCCGGCTGGTCCTCAGTCCCTCTGCACCTTTCCCCCCGATTCCCACTTCCACACCTGCTTTCAGCCTGAACTCTTTAGGAAAAAGAGCTCTTGACTGTAACGTCCAGAAGGCTCATTTCTCTCATTCTTGCTCTCTTGCTTTGTTTCTTTGTAGTGTTCCTTTAGCAATGGAGGTCACCTGTTTGCTGCGGTCAGTGGAAATGTGATTCACATTTTTGCCACTACGAGCCTGGAGAACATCTCGAACCTGAAAGGACACACCGGGAAGGTAAGTGAGTGAGCAGTGTCCAAGGACACGGGAGGCACAGAGCCAAGCATTATGCTTGCCGAGTGAACAAAAGAGAAGCAATGCGTTTCCTCTTGGAGTTCACGGTCTACTTGGGGAAAGAGACGATAAAACAAAAGCACAGGGTAATTACTAATTGCAATAAATGCAATGAAAGAGAAACATGGGGTGTTATGAGAGTAAATAATGAAAGAGTTGGCATAATTTAGAGTGGGGTGTTCATAAAGGCTGGGTCCTAAAGGAGTAGGAAGGAATTGACCAGATAGAGCTTCAGAGGAGCTGAAGAGTCTGTGGGGCTGGAACCATAGGTGTCAGGACAAAACGGGACCCAGCTGAGATTGGTGAGATTAGCAGAGGTCCAAGTGCATGGAACCTTGCAGGCCTCCTAAGTATAAAAAAAGTATTAAAAAGATATCCTCCTTGTGCCTTGAAATCATTGAAGATTTTCAGAGGAGGGAATGATATGACCAGATTCGCATTTTAGACTACTTTGGCTGCAGAAAGAAGAATGTATTGAAAGGGTGGAAATGATAAGGAGACTATTGTGGATGTCTACACCATTTGGGACCATAAAGGAGATGGTACAGATAGGGAGAAGGAGGTGGATTCAAAAGATACTTAGCAAGCAAAGCCAGTAGTTTTCAGACAGAGTGGAGATGGGGCATGAAGACAAGGGAGGGGCCAAAGGTGGAAAGACTTAAGAAGTCGGTGAAAGAATTTGGACAGAAAAAGCACTTGAAAGGCATGCTAGGCAGAGGACCTATTAGAGATGATGGAACTGGAGTATAAAATAGGGTGGTGGTTTGAGGTACACATGGCTGGAACATTGGGCACATTCCAGCAGTGGTGGAAGGAGCCAGAGAGGTTGGCTACATCCCAGTGTGTGCACCATGCCAAGGAATTGGACTTTACTCTGTAGGTGATGAGAGGCAACTGAAAGGATTCAGGAAAGGAAGTAATGGGGTTAGAAAGGTACTTCTCCAAACAGTATTGAGGATGGATTAGAGGAGAGGGAACTTGGAGGGATGGAGACCAGCTAAGAAGTGAGGATGAAAGATGAGTCGGAAAATAAACCATGGCTTTGGTAGTAGAGACAGAGAGAAGCACGACATTAAGTTCCATTTTGTATGTTATGTGCCATGTGTCCAAGAACTATGGTACTCAGGCATGGGGGTCAGGAAAGAAGTCAAGGCTGAAAATGAAGATTCACGGGATTAGGTGGTAGTGCAAGTCAGAGGCATAGATTACATCACTAAGGGCCTGGAATTTGAGAAGAATCTTGGGCAGAGACAGGTGACCAACATTTCAGGGACTGGTTAAAGAAGAGAAGGACTGCAAATGAAGGCACAGGAGAACTTGGAATCAAGGAATTGTATCAGAGAAGCGAAGGAACTCTTCCAAGATAAAGTAGTTGGTGGCATTAAAGGTCAGAGAGAGGGGCGCCTGGGTGGCTCAGTTGGTTGAATGTCTGACTCTTGATTTCAGCTCAGGTCATGATCTCATGGTATGGTATGTGGGATGGAGCCCTGCATTGGGCTGACAGCATGGAGCCAGCCTGGGATTCTCTCTCTCCCTCTCTGCCCCTCCCCTGCTCACTCGCTCGCTCTCTCTTTCTGTCTCTCAAAAATAAATCAACATTTACAAAAATTAGTAAAGGTCAGAGAGAGGTCCTGTAAAGACTAAAAACTAACCATTGAGTGTGGCAAATAACAGGTGCATAAGTGCAGGAACTGTGAAAACACTGAGCTTTCCCGGTTTCAACAATGCGATTGGTCTTCAAGTGACTGTGGAGGTGCAGATGAAAGCATGCCAGGTGATTCTGATGCTCTTTCTAGAACCATGTGCATCTCCCTGGGAAGCCCTCCCTGACCAGTCCAGGAAAGCAGCCCTTTGCTGCATCCCTTTGCAAGTATTTATAACACTGGTTTCTAACCAGGGTTGTATGTTAGACTTACATCTGCAGTATTAAAAATATACATATACAGATGGAGGATACAATAAAGCCATGCACATGGAAATTTATAACCTTAAATACATATATTAGGAATATAAAAAGATAAAAATCAGTGATATAATCATCTAAAGAAGTTAGAAAAGGAACAGCAAATTAAATTCAAAGAAGATAAAAGGAAGGAAATAGTAAGGATAAGAGCAGAAGTTAATGAAATAGAAAACAAACACAATAGAAGATCATCAAAGCCAAAATATGGTTTTGGGGTTTTTGGGTTTTTTTTTTAATGTTTGTTTGTTTTGAGAGACGGGGGGAGGGGGGAGAGATAAACTAAGCAGGCTCCGCACCATTAGCACAGAGCCCGATATGAGGCTCTCATGAACCATGAGATCATGACCTGGGCCAAAATCAAGAGTTGGACATTTAACCAATTGAGCCACCCAGGCAACCCAGGTTTTTTTTAAGTAATCTCTACTCCCAATGTGGGGCTCAAACTCAGAACCTTGAGATCCAGAGTTGCGTGCTCTACCAACTGAGCCAGTCAGGTGTCCCCAAAACTTAGCATTTTGAAAATGCAAAATGGACAAGCCTTTAACATGACTGATTACGAGAGGAGAAAAAAAGGAGGAAAGGCAAATAACCAGTATGAGGAATGAAAAGGGGATATCAGTACAGATCCTATATAATAAAAAAAGATCATGAGGGGATATTATGAACAACTTTATGAAAATAAATTTGAATAATATAGATGAAACAAATTCCTAGAAAAATTGAGTCTATCATTTAAAAACCTTCCTATAAAGAAAACTCTAGGCCCAGAGCATATCACTGGAGAATTATATCAACTTGTAAGGAAAAAAAAAAAATGACACTAATAATATTAAAGAAACTCTTGCAAAGTATAGAGAAAAGAGCAAATACTTCCCAATATTGTTCTGTGAGGCCAGCATAATCATGATACCAAAACCTGTCAAAGACATCACAAGGAAGAAATGCTAAGCTGGTCTTTTTTGTGACCATGGAAATAAAATATTATCAAGCCAATCCATCAATATATAAAAAGGAGAACACAACATGACCAAGTTGGATTTATTCCAGGAATACAAGATTGTTTTACAATTTGAAATCAACTAATGTGGTACACCACATTAGCATAATAAGGATGAAAAAATCATATGTTTATCTCCATAAATGCAGATATAATAAAATTGATAGCATTTAATATCTATTCACGATTTTAAAAAACAACACTTGGGGCACCTGGGTGGCTCAGTCGGTTAGGCATCCAACTTCAGCTCAGGTCATGATCTTGTGGTTTGTGAGTTCGAGCCCCACGTCGGGCTCTGTGCTGACAGCTCAGAGCCTGGAGCCCATTTCAGATTCTGTGTCTCCCTCTCTCTCTGCCCCTACCCTGCTCACGCTCTGTCTCTCCTTCAAAAGTAAATAAACATTTTTAAAATTTTAAATAATAAAAAAATAAAAAACAACAAACTAAAAAATAATGGAACTTCTATTATAAAAATCTTATGCAAGATATTTAAGAAAACCTACGACAAACAGCATACTTGATCCTAAAATTATGAAAGCATTTCTTCTGAGATAGAGAACAAAAGACGATGCCTTCTGTTAGCCTGGTACTGAGTCCTAACCAGCGCAATAAGACAAGAAAAGGAAATATGTCTTAGTCCATGAGTCTGCCATAACAAAACAGCACAGACTGGGTAGCTCATAAAGAACAGAAAAGTTTCCTCACAGTTTGGAGGGCAAGAAGTCCAAGACTCAGGTGCCAGCATGGGTAGGTGAGGGCCCTCTTCCTGGCTGCAGATTTCTCATATCCTCACATGGTAGAAGGGGTGAGCTAGCTCTCTGGGGTGTCTTTCATAAGGACACTTACTAATCCCATTCATGAGGGCTCTACCCTCGTGCCCTAATCACCTGTCAAAGGGCCCCACCTCCCTATACCATCATCTTCTCGGGTAAGGATTTCAACATACGAACTGGGGGGTGCAGGGCAGAGTAAGAGACACAAACATTCAGACCAAAGCAAAATAAAAAGTGTAGAAATTGGAAAGGAATAAATAGATCCTCACAGACAACACGACTGAGTATGTAGGAAATTGAAAGAGTTTTCAGAGAAACTATTAAAATTAGTGAATCTAGGAATAGTGTTGGAAATAGCGTCACTATATTTTTTCAAGGGTATTTGTACATAATAGTAACAAACAGAGAATCCAATTTAAGAGGTGGAAGTGGAGCTGAGGAGGTGGTTAAGGATGTGCCCCACAGGGTCGCAGTCATGGAAATACCAAAAGAGGTGGCCAGTGGGTCAGAAGGCTGGTTCCTTATGAGAAAATAAGCAAATATATTGAGATAATGGGAAGATAATGGGAATCAGGACTCTCACTATTGGAGAAGGAAGTTATAAATATGATAAGGCGAAGATCTAGAAAGTTGTTGTTGTTGTTGTTGTTGTTTGTTTCTTTGTTTAGTGACCTGGCTGAACGAATCCTGAGAAGTCTTTCTTTCCCCTGCAGTGTGCAGCCTTGATGTCCCTGCTCAGATTTTTGTTCTTTTTTTTATCTTTTCTCTGGTTGCCCCTGCGTTGACCTGAGCCACTCATTAGTCACAGATTGGGCTTAGCCCCCTTAGCCAGTTACACTTTCACCCTTTACCATTGGATCTGTGTGGCTGGGAGGTGACTGTCACAGTTCACAGAGTTCACGTTTTGTTGCTCCTTGTTCAGCCAGGTTCTAGTAGTTTGGAGGTTCTCTCTGTGTACCTGAGAGAGTGCAGCCCTAGCCATGCACACAGTCTTCCAGGCTGCCAGGAATAAGTGTGATTTTATTTCTAAGCCTGGCTTCCTGGGAGATGCCCGTGGACCAGAGGAGATTATTATTCAGTTAGGGTTTGGTCAGATGTTATGTTTAAACCCCTTGTGCTAGTGAGGTTTCTGCCCTGTGTTGATGGGTCCCTGTGCAGCTCAGAAGACGCTTTCGAGTTTTCCCCATATCCTGCTCCGATTGCTCTTGAGTAGGGCGGCTTAGCACATGCGCACAGCCTTCCTGACCCCCGGGGTTGTCTATGATTGCAGAAGGTTTCTCCTTGACCGTGTCTTTCCCTCGTTCTATTAAAATTCTCATGCTCTGCTATTTGCTCATATTGTGGACCTACCAGCCTTTTCTTAATCGCACTACACTGATACCTCCATCATTTTAGACAATGCCCAGAGGGTAGACTTGTTCATGCTCTGTTCCAAATAAAGCCAGTTTTGGGTTTGCTGAAGGGCACGCACCAGGAAAGCACATTCTGCCTCGGTCTAGTGGAACACGTGAGGAGTTCATCCTCCTTTCCCTAATGAGGCGTCTGTGTGTGTGTGTGTGTGTGTGTGTGCACGTGTGTGCACAGGGACATATGCACGCTTTTAACTGGGTACGCCTTCATCCCCTGTAGGTTCGCTCGGTTGTGTGGAACGCGGATGACAGCAAACTGATCTCTTGCGGCACAGACGGTGCTGTCTATGAATGGAATCTGTCCTCAGGAAAGAGAGAGACAGAATGCGTTCTCAAGTCCTGCAGTTACAACTGTGTTACTGTCTCCCCTGATGCCAAAATTATCTTTGCAGTTGGATCAGACCAGACCCTCAAGGAGATTGCAGACTCTTCGGTGAGTCTGCCCCGGCCCCACCTCCGGGCTGCCCGCTGGTCTGCAGAAGACAGCCTCCACGGGCGCAGCAGGAAGTGTGATGGGAAGAGGGCTCGTCAGAACAGAGTCCCTTCTTCATGGGACGACCCTCTGGGTCATTCCGTTATTGATACTTCTGGGATTTCCTGCCCGGCGCCCTACCTGACTGGTTAAACCGTGCGGCCCCTTTCTCCTTCTGTTTTGCTGGCTGGCTACAGGTCTCTTCCACCCTCCAGGCCCGCAGGTCAGCAACATCTCCAAACTGCATGCTTACCCTGGGGTAGAGACGGAAGTATAGTTACCGCTGTCGCCTCGGCTCGGCCACCACATTTGTTCGAGACCTCCAAACTCTGAAATTTAGGAATTACCACATTTGGCTCCAAATAGCTGAGGGAGGAGAGAAGAGTGCAGCAGAGACACTTCACACAAACGTGGCTGGATCCTTCTCCAGGCGCCAGCGACAGCCCATCTTCTTTGGTGCTCGTCACCCTCCTGGCGCTGGGGCCGGAAAGCGCACAGACACCACGGCAGCAGACTGACCCGAGACGGGTTTCGCCATGATTGGAGCCCAGCTGAGAGGAGGGGGTCTCTCCACTGTGCCCCCAAGTAGCTTAGTCCTAATTGTGTGGTGGCTTTTACAGTGCTGAACCGGAACAAGCCCCTTCAGGCCAGGCCCGCAATTCACGCCTCTTGCTGTCCCTACTAGCCGGCGCACACTGCATGACCCACACAAACATTCCCTCAATGTTTGGTGGGAGGGTGGGTGGGTGATTGGATGGAGGGAAGGCACGCTGAGTGAATTCACGAAAAACAAAATGAGTTTCCTGATAGTATAGTTTTGTTTGTGTAACGGGCATTAATAACTGTTTGCTGAATGGCTGTATGATCCGTATCACATTCTGAGTGTGAGATGTGAGGTAGCCTAGCAGTCATGAGCAGAGACACTCGGGCCTGACTGCCACTTCCTAGGTGGGTGCTGTCTGTGTGGCTCTGTTTCGTCATCTTAAAATAGGGGTAACGGTAACTGCCCCCAAAGGGTTTTTGTGAGGATCAAATGAGTTACAACATGCAAAAGCCTTAAAATGGGGCTTGGCTTCCTTGTAAAAAAATTTTTTTTAATGTTTATTTAGTTTTGAGAGAGACAGAGACAGAGTGTGAGTGGGGGAGAGACCGAGAGAGAGGGAGACACAGAATCCGAAGCAGACTGAGCTGTCAGCACAGAGCCTGACACGGGGCTCGAACCCACGAACCGTGAGATCCTGACCTGAGCCGAAGTCGAATGCTTAACCGACTGAGCCACCCAGGCGCCCCTTGGCTTCCTTTTATTAACGTTAATCCTAACTCCCAGAATACTTGTTCACCAATCAGGCAGCCAGGATATACTGAAATCAGTGCCTTTTATGCGTAGGCACCATGGCAGGTGCTGTAAGGAATAGAGAAACATTTTTCAGTACAGAACTTGCCCAAGTGTTGCTGTTACAGGAGAGGAGGGAATGACATGGGGCCACAGCTGAGCCCCTCACCGTGAACACCTGTCTGTGTTCCAGATCCTTCGAGAGATATCAGCCTTTGATGTCGTCTACACAGCCATCGTCATCTCGCATTCTGGGCGCATGATGTTTGTGGGCACCTCGGTGGGAACCATCCGTGCGATGAAGTACCCGCTGCCTCTGCAGAAAGAATTCAATGAGTACCAGGCCCATGCAGGTCCTATCACCAAGGTGAGAAGGGACCCTCTCTTTAGGGGCCCATTCCCAGAACTAGCTCTCCATGGATCCATCTGATCCTGCCCTCCACACCCCTGCTTCATCCTTGCAACCCCTCTCTGTGTCTCCTCTCCCCTTATTCCTCTCTCCCTCTTTATTCATCCAACCACCCATTCAATGAGCCCTTATTGGCTACTAATACTCTTTGTTTAAACTACTCCCACGAATATATCTTAGGAGATCATCAGAGGTACACCTAAAGATTCATGTACAAGGTTGTTCACCATAACACCATGCATAATAATGGGCCATTTGAGAGACGCTGTATGCCACCCACCCAGATCTCCCATCTGCTGAGTGCTGGCTGCCGCATCCGGCTCTCCTCCCCCACAGAAGTGCCCTGGACCAAAAAGAGTCAAAGCCCAGGAGATGAACCCCTCCGTCCCCTTGAAGACACAAAACATGAACACACATTTGTAAATTGTCCCTCCAACAACACCAACACCCAAGGCTTTGAACTATGTCCCAAACTCTACACTGCCTTGCCCGCAGACAGTATCCTTATGAAGAAAGGATTTTTCATTATCAGCTGGAACATTCCCGTTTTGAGCCTGGGTCTTGCACTCAAAGTAAACTGAAAACTCCCCCTCTTCTCTTCATAGCTGTGAAGTTTTGTGGATAAGGTATTTATTTTTCTGATTATGAAAGCAACACGTATTCACTTTATAAACAAAAATCCCTATAGTATCCTCATTAATGTTTTGATGCCTTTTCTCATACTCTTCTGTGTACTTTTGTGTGCACTTTAAATAAATAGAGATTATACTGTATGTACTTTTGTAGGCTGCTTTTTTTTTTTTACTTAATGCTATTATAAGCATTTTTTTCATATAATTAGGTGTTCCTCAAAAACATGATTTTAGTAACTACACAAATATCCCAGCAAATGATGGACCATAACTTAATTCTTCTCTTACAACTAGGCTTTTTTTAAAAATTTTATTTATTTTATTTATTTTTATTTTTATTTTTTTATTTTTTTAGTTTACTTATTTATTTTGAAAGAGAGAGAATGAGCTGGCGAGGAGCAGAGAGAGAAGGGGAGAGAGGATCTGAAGCAGGCTCTATGCTGACAACAGAGAGCCCGATGTGGGGCTTGAAAACATGAGCTGTGAGATCATGACCTGAGCCGAAGTTGGATGATTAACCGACTGAGCCACCGAGGCTCCCCTACAACTAGACATTTATTTTTATTTTCTTAATGAGAGGCTTTTTTACTGTTTATTTATTTTGAGAGAGAAAAAAAGAGAGAGAGAGAGAATCCCAAGTAGACTCCACACTCAGCACAGAGCCCAAGGCAGGGCTTGATCCCACAACTATGAGATCACAACCTGAGCTGATCAAGAGTCAGATGCTTAATTGACTGAGCCACCCAGGTGCCCTGAGAGTTTTTTTTTTTTTAAGTTTTTTAAATTTATTCTGAGAGAGAGCGTGCACGTGTGCGAGTGCAAGCAGGAGTGGGGCAGAGAGAGAGAATCTTAAGCAGGCTCTGTGGTGTTATTGCAGAGCCCAACTCAGAGCTCAATCTCACAAACCATGAGATCATGACCTGAGCTGAAATCAAGAGTCAGATGCTTAACTGACTGAGCCACTCAGGTACCCCGGCATTTATTTTTATTTTTTTTATTTTAAAGAGAGAGAGAGAGAGAAAACATGAGCAGGGGAGGGGCAGAGGGAAAGAGAGAGAGAATTTCAAGCAGGCTCCGTGCCCAGTATAAGGTCGACACGGGGCTCAATCCCACAACTGTGAGATCATGACCTGAGCCGAAATCAAGAGTTGGATGTTGAACCGACTGAGCCACCCAAACGCCCCTAAAACTGGGTATTTAAATGACCTTATGAACTCTAATATTCTGCTCTACAGATTTCTGTGGGCATCTCTGATTATTTTAAAGGCTAAATTGCTAGACAGGGGTAAAAGTCCCAAGTGAAAGAACATTGCCATTTGTAAGGTTTTTTTTGTTTTTTTTTTTAATGTTTATTCATTTTTTGAGAGGCAGAGAGAGACAGAGCATGAGTGGGGGAGGAGCAGAGACAGAGGGAGACACAGAATCCGAAGCAGGCTCCAGGCTCTGAACTGAGAGCACAGAGCCTGATGCGGGGCTCGAACTCACAAACCGTGAGATCATGACCTGAGCCAAAGTCGGACACTCAACCGACTGAGCCACCCGGGCGCCCCCATTTGTAAGGTTTTGACGCACATTCCTGATGGTGAGAAGGCATCTTCATAGTTGATTCTTTTGTTTTCACTTTTTATTTTGAGACGATTATAAATTCGTAGGAATGTAAAGATGGCATAGGTCCAGTGTACCCCTCTCCCAGTTTCCCCCAATAATTGTATCTACTGTAACTATAGTATGATATCACCCCAGAAAATTGACGTTGGTACAATATGTGTGTGTGTTTCGCTGCCGTTCTATCACATGTATAGATTCCTGTAACCAGCACTGCAATCAGGGCACAGAACTGCTTCATGGCCACAAAGAGCCCCCTCGGGCTACCTTTGATAGTGACACCCACCCACCCCTCACCCGCCTCCCTCCCTAGTCCTATGCAAACACTTGTTGGTTCTCCAGTTCCATAATTTGTCATTTTATTTATTTGTTTATTTATTCAGAGAGAGAACATGCCATGCATCCTCCATAATTTGTCATTTTAAGAATTTTATATAGGGCGCCTAGGTGGCTCAGTCAATTAAGCGTCCAACTCTTGATTTGGGCTCAGGTCGTGATCTCATGGTTCACAAGCCCCTCATCAGGCTCCGCACTGACAGCACAGAGCCTGCTTGGGATTCTCTCTCTCTCTCTCTCTCTCTCTCTCTCTCTCTCTCTCTCTCTCCTCTCTCTGTCTCTCTCTGCCCCTCCCCCACTTGTACCCACACACACACACACACACACACACACACACACTCTCAAAATAAATACACCTTTAATAAAAAAGAATTTTATTTATTTTCCCCACACCCTAAGAATTTTATATAAATAGAATGGTACAGTTTGTGACCTTTTGACAGTGGCTTTTCTCGCCCAGTGCATACCCTCAAGCTCCATCTAAGTTTTCTCATGTATCAATACTTCATTTCTTCCATGGCAGGAATGCACCATAATCTGTTTAGCCATCTGCCTATTGCAAGATAGTTTACTGTTTTCCCAGTTTTGGGCTATTACAAATAAAGCTGCTATGACCAATCACGTACAGGCTTCTGTGTGGACCTTCCTTTCTCTGGGGTAAATGCCCAGGGGGATGATTGCTGGATCATGTGATACATTTATGTTTAGTTTTTTTTAAGAAACTGCCAAGCTATTTTCCATTCCCACCAGCAATGGGTGCAGGATCCAGTTTCTCCACATCGTTGCCAGCATTTGGTATTGTCACTATTTCTCATTTTAGCTGTTCTAACACGTGTGTAGTAATATCTCCCCGTAGTTTTAATATGCATTTCCCTAATGACTAATAGTGGTGAACATCTTCTTGTGTGCCTCTTTGCCATCTGGATACCTCTTTGGTGAAAAGTCTCCATATTTCTTGCCCACCCTCTAGTTGGTTTGGGTTTTTTACTGCCGAGTGTTGAGAGTTCTTTTTATAATCTAGATAATAATTAACTCTTCAGATTCCAAATCCACAGAGGACATGACCCAGTCTTGCTTCTTTTACTTATGAACAGAAGCTTGTGAGATGTATCTCATTCTTACCCAGGATCCTGTCTTCCTTCCCGTGAGGATGTGCCCAGGGTTGCCTGAATGGAGGCCCTGCACACAGCCAACTCAGTTCTGGTCACCCACGACCTCTGAAAGCTTCCTCTCCATGCTCTTTCTCTCCTCAGATGTTGCTCACCTTTGATGACCAATTCCTGCTGACTGTTGCTGAAGATGGCTGCCTGTTTACCTGGAAGGTCTTTGATAAGGATGGTCGAGGAATCAAGCGAGAGAGGGAGGTGGGCTTTGCCGAAGAGGTGCTCATTACTAAAACAGACATGGAAGAGAAGGTAAGAATTGGGTCTAACGAAGAGAGACGTGGAAATTCCTTACCAGACTGTGTCCAGACTCCTGGGACTGGCATTCGAGGGCCTGTGTAGCCTGGCTACCCGCCACTGCCCAGCACAGATCCCCCCCCCCACCCCCGGCTCCTTGCACATTCCCTGCCCCCACCATCATGCTGCCCTCCTCACTGCGGCTACATCTCTTCCC
This sequence comes from Puma concolor, assembly GCF_028749965.1. Taxonomy (NCBI): domain Eukaryota; kingdom Metazoa; phylum Chordata; class Mammalia; order Carnivora; family Felidae; genus Puma; species Puma concolor. The sequence continues at coordinate 33,936,005 of NC_141674.1, forward strand.
ACCCCCACCCTGCCCATCATCCTGCCACGTGGTCATCTTGACTTACACTCTGCTCCACTTGTAGCCTGTGAAACTACCTTTCATCTTCCTACTCTTTGAGGACAGTAGCCATGACATGCAGTTCCCTTGGGTGACCAGCAGTTTCTAGCCCATGCTAGACACGTGAAGACAGTCGATCAGTATTTACAGAATTGAACTGACAAGCTGACTATACCCGTTGTATCTGGGAAACTTAATAATTGCTAGTAGAGCCTTCTTTATATAAAAAAAAAGTTTTTTAGAAAACGTCCCTGAAAACCACTCCTTTTCATAATAAAACAGTAAAGGTAATAATAACCAGCATATTTTTTTTAGGTTTTCTACAAACCAGGCACTGCACTAATTACTCTATAAGTATTTTCTTATTTAAATCTTATATCATCTCTGTGAGGAAGATACTGTTACTCTCCCCATGTTTTAAGAAGTGACTCTGGAGGAGTGAAGTGAAGTGTAGTAGGACCAGAGTTCTGACCGAGATTTAATCTAGAGCCCACGCTCTTCATCACTACCCCAAAGGGCCCTCCCTGCTGCAAATGCATTAAACACTCTGGGAAGACGTGTTTTGAGAGTTCTGTGCCACGCTCCCTAAGGGAGATGCCAAAGGGATGGGAAAGTCACCAGGCTTACGGAGAATGGCACAGCTACGCATTCATTGCTGTTCATCCAGGATCTAGAGTGCATTTATTGACTACCTACTGTTTGCTAGGGACTGCGGATACATGTATAAAAAGACAGGCATGGGCCCTGTGATCAGGAAACACAGTCAAGTAGAGATGAGAAAACCATCAGAGCAGCAAGGCAAAATGGCCCCAAAGCAGGATGATGAGACCCAGGTATTCCCAGAGATCCCTACCAGAGCTCCCTGGAACTTTCTGCAGGAAAGGAAAAGTGGGAGGAAAGGATAAGGGAGAGCCTATGAGAGTCAGGATCTGACCTCCTGCAGGAAGGCAAGCACGTCTTCTGTTCCTCCTCCTCTCTGTTTTCTCCCCCATTCTTCCCCAAGGGTAGGGGAAAAGGACAAGTAGGAGACACCAGGCTGTGCCAAAGGCCTGAGGTGTCTGGGCTGACTCCTGACCCAGCCCCCAGCTTGGCCTTGTTCTGCTCACCTCCTGGAGCCCCTTCTATCTCTGCATGTGAGAGACCGCAGTCTTACTCCCTGTAAACCTCCCTGTCCTTCCCAGCTCCCCCCTCCTTGCTCTCTCTCCACCTGTCCTCTAAAAGTCACATTTCTCAGAATTCCCAGCTCTCTTTTTCTTCTTGAGACTCTATGATATTCTATGTAACTATCTCTCACAACATGATTTACCTACTCATTCATTCATCCAACCACTACTTACAGAGGTGCCCTGTTATGTGCCAGGCACCATACTAAGGTCTAGGACGACAGAAATGAAGGAAATGTGGGGGCCTTGAGCTCATAGCCTGGAAGGAGGTATAGGTAAAATTAAAAAGGGAAACTAAGTGTGTTTCAGGTGTTATGAAGGAACGATGCTCTGGGGTCACAGGGGAAGGGACCCTGACCCAAGCCAGGTGGTACCAGAGGAAGTAAGTGAGCCTTGGACGGAGCCTTCCTGAACAGATGGGAAAGGTTCTTCCACACCAAGGGGTGAGTGTGCAGAAGGATGAGACAGGTGCTCCGGGGAAGATGCTAGGTGGGGCCAGAGATGAGAGGGTGTACGGAGCTGGAGGGTCTTTTTACACCCAAAGTGTTTCCAAAGTGTTTCAGACTTTGGAAATTGTTCCTAAGGACCCACTGATAGATGTAAGTTAGGGAATAACCTCAGGAGAGCCTCGTCTGCGGCCAGGCGCACGGATTGAGGAAGGATGATGAGCATGTGGCCCAGACACAATGTGTCAGAAACCAGCGTCACCATCACTAAATGTATTCCACTAGTCCAAGGCAGACCCCGGGGTGACCCATTCATCTGATAAACATTCACTTAATGCTATGTTGCTGGCCCTGTGCTAGGCACCCAGGAGAAGGCAGTGAATCAGGAGGGGCCAAGTGCCACTCGTAGGGAGCATCCTACCAAGGAGACCATCTTCATCCGTGGCCGCGTCCCCTTCACCCCACACCCCGCCAGGCACCATGTTCCCTCAAATCTGTCTCTTAAATCTCTCCATTCCACCATCCTGCCCATCCCCTGCCTGTACTATGTGGTACCCCCTCCCCACCAATCCCTCTGTCTTAGTGCTTGAATCTAGCCTGGGCTACACACTGCCATCAGAGAGGTCTTTCTGAGACCAGAGTGAGCTCAATCAGGTTGGACAAGGACCTTTAGAGGACCGCTAGGAGAAACTCCTAATTTCTTATCATGGCCGGCAACGACCTTGATGGTCTGACCCCATCTCAGCCTCCTCTCCCTCTGCCTCCCACCTGCACCTCATCACACACCGCACTTTGACCAGGCGTCCTCACTCTTATCCCTGACTTTGCACATGCAACCTGTGTCCATCCCTCATCTCAGTACTTCCTATGTGCCAGGGCCACACCTGTCCTCTGGGCAGGAATGCAGAAATGAGCATCACACATTCATTATTCTCTAATTGTCCGTGGCTATGGGGGATATAGACCAGAAAATATGAGACAGGGATGCATGGGGGGGGGAGGGGGGGAGAGGGTGATCATGGATGAGTGAGAGGAAAACACCTGTGTGCTCACCATCTCTGTCATTAATATTAACTTTTTCAGGAAATGAAGGGTGTGTGCATCACAGTATTTTTAGAAAACTTTGACATCAGCGAATGCAACAGATTGAAAGAAATCACTAGATGTAGGAACAAGCAAGACAGGACGAGTTAGGACCTAAATTAATGTTAGTGAGGCCACAAGAGGCATAACAGACATTGAGAGGGACAGATTGACAGTCCTGGGAAGATGCCTGGCTCTGGGCGCCCATCACAATTTGTAATGATGTGTTTATTTGGCTTCCTCGGTAGACGATAGAGTCGATGGGGGCAGGAATCACAGTTAACACTGTTTCTCAAGTACCTACTATGTGTTAGGCACTCTTCTGGGTACTAGGCATGTATCAGTATACAAAGCCAACAAAGATTTCAGCCTTCCCGGAGCTTAAATTCTTTTTTTAAATGTTTATTTATTTTTGAGAGTGGGGGAGAGCAAGTGGAGTGGGGAGAGGGGCAGAGAGAGAGGGAGACAGAGAATCTGAAGCAGGCTCCAGGCTCTGAACTGTCAACACAGAGCCCAATGCGGGGCTCGAATCCACGAACCGTGAGATCAGGACCTGAGCTGAAGTTGGATGCTTAACCAACTGAGCCACCCAGGCGCCCCTTGGAGCTTAAATTCTAATGAGGAAGAAGACAAAGGACAATAAATTCATAAGTAAATTATATTAGAAAGTGCCTAGATCTAAGAAAATAATAAAAAATGAGCAGAGTGAGCAGGGTCGTGAGTGCCAGGAACGGGAAGGGAAGGGTTGCAGGATTAACTAGCGTGGCCCAAGTAGACCTCATTTAACAGGTGACATTAACACGTATTTGAAGATGAGAGAATTATTAGCGGCATGCCTAGCACCCAGTAGGGCTCACTGAATGGATGTTGTGAGGGCAGAGGAGGAAGCCCGTATGTTATATATTTCCTCATTTTTAGCCTGTGGGTCTTGTAGGGAAAAGATGACAGGGTCTAGTTGAGACACATGAGTCTGAGGCTGAGCAGAACCGCAGATCTCAGAGAGCTCAAGGCCCCGGGTTAAATATTCCCCTTCACCCCCACCATGAATGTTCTTGACTCTGATGTCCTTCTCCCAAAGGCTCAGATCATGCTGGAGCTGAAGACTCGTGTGGAAGAGTTAAAAATGGAGAATGAGTATCAGCTGCGACTGAAGGATATGAACTATTCTGAGAAGATTAAGGAGCTAACAGATAAGTTCCTGCAGGAAATGGAGTCCTTGAAAACGAAAAACCAGGTCTGTCTGAGAGACTGAGCCAACAGCCACAAATAATGAGACATTGCCAATTTACTCCAGAAGGAACTGCCCTCCCTTACCCAAGCCAAGCCCAAACAATGAACTATATGATACCGTGTGGTTTTTTTTTTTTTTAATTTTTTTTTCAACGTTTATTTATTTTTGGGACAGAGAGAGACAGAGCATGAACGGGGGAGGGGCAGAGAGAGAGGGAGACACAGAATCGGAAACAGGCTCCAGGCTCTGAGCCATCAGCCCAGAGCCTGACGCGGGGCTCGAACTCCCGGACCGCGAGATCGTGACCTGGCTGAAGTCGGACGCTTAACCGACTGCGCCACCCAGGCGCCCCGATACCGTGTGGTTTTTAAGCATAGTTGCTAACATCAGAAATGCTTACAGCAAAGTGCGAAGTGGAACAAAGAAGAACACAAAACCGTAGTGAATGGTATTAATTAAGTAAAATAAATACACATAGAACAGTTCATAAGAAAATAGCCAGCAATGTGATTACTTCAGGAAGTTGAGCTTCTGGGTAATTTAAATTTTGTTCTCTCTACTTTTCTGTGTTTTGCAAATCACCTACAATGAGAATATATTACCTCTGTGATCAAGAGAAACTTACTTAAAAACAAAATGAAAAAGGTAACAAGAAAAGCAAAGTGTAGAAAAAGAAGAGCTACCAGAATATTGATTTCTGGATTGTCAGTAGTTTAAATAAAATTAGTCTAAATGGTCCCTCCTGTAGTCAGATTTGATCTACAGGACTTCCCAGAATAACCCCCTTTGTTCACAAATCTGTCTTGCCCTTCATCTAAAACCCCTGGCTTAGAGGGTATTTGTTCTTTTATGTTATCGCCATGGGTCAGAGAGTTTAGCTAAAAGGAAAAAAAAAAGCCCCTGGCTGTTAGTTTTATTATTTTATTCCTTTGTCAACAAATACTGATGTGGTGCCCTCCACAAGCTCAACTCGAAGTTATTCCTGGGAGCGCCCCTCTGCCTGCAAGGAGCTTTCCTGCTCCATTAAAGAAAACACTTCTTAGAAGCTGACACATTAACACATCCAAGGATTTAGTTGACGGCACTGTTCAGACAACAGAGAATTCAAATGAATCCTTACTTTTTCCACCTCAAAATCCATCTGCTACATGTCCAAAACTGAACTCATCATTGACAAGACCCATTTAGTAGGAAGAATATAAATAAAGCCTAGAACTTTACAGAGCAGAATATAATGTAAATAAAAAGCGATAGCTTGCTTGTGGCACACAGAACAGTGCCTGGTGCAAAATGACAGGCTTGAGAAACGTTTGTAAGTGAAGGAGGCTGTCACTTATAAAATGTGTTGTTGCCCTGGGGTGATTTCAGCAGATGCGTGGAAATGAGAACAGCTGACTCTGTGTTTTAGGTTTTAAAAACAGAAAAAGAAAAGCAGGATGTGTTCCATCGCGAACGCATTGACGACCTCCTAGACAAACAGAGCCAGGAACTGCAGGACCTGGGTGAGTCCCGAGGTAGAGGCCACGTGGTAGCGTGGGGACAAAAGTCTGAGAGTGTCCCCCCTCCCCCACCACCGTTGGGACCGAACAGAAGTCCCAGGTAATCTGGCTTTGTCTGTAAACAGGCTGCATTTATCCCCTGGACCTCACTGTGGATTTTACTCCTGTGCATTTCCTTGTTCATTACACATGTATTACTGCATGCCAGTAGGAGTTACAGAAAAGTGCAGGTCTGGAGCCTGATAGACTGCCTTTAGTCCCAGACTCACCACATACTTTCTGGGTATTCTAAGGAGTCACCAAACCTCACCTAGCCTCAGTTTTCACTCGTCTTCTGTAAGAAGAGGTGCTGATAACTGTTTTGCATATTCAGGACATTCTTCTTGGCCCTGGTTCCCTAAAACACCCCTCAGCCCTTTCCTGGAAACCTTCTGCCTAGCCAACAAGGGGAGGGAGTTTGGCTGCCTGACCAGCTAATGGGGTGAGGGCAGGTGAGAAAGAGCTGGGCAGGTATTTGAGTCTCAGCTGGTGCTGGTAGGTGGGTGGGAGGGCACCAAAGGCTCCTGGGTGGCCCTGAGGTGGGTGCTCCTGTCCAGTGTGAAATAACCTTCCTTGCTTCTCTCCAGAGTGTTGCAACAACCAAAAGTTGCTTCTAGAATATGAGAAGTACCAGGAATTGCAGCTCAAGTCCCAGAGGATGCAGGAGGAGTATGAGAAACAGCTTCGGGATAATGATGAGACCAAGAGCCAGGCCCTGGAGGAGCTGACGGAGTTTTATGAGGCCAAACTTCAGGAAAAAACCACCCTTCTGGAAGAGGTACTCACCGGAAGCTGAGCCGTACCTCCCTTTTGCTGTGCATCCTGCAGGCCTGGCCTGTGAACAGCCCAAAGAGCTGTGGGAAAGCTCACTTCAACTCCTTTCCCTCCCACTCCCTGCTTTTAGCATCCAGCCTTGTGTCAGGCCCTTCACCGTTTGTTTCCCCTAGACCAGCGGGCCCAGTGAGCCGGGAGGTGCTCCGTGTTAGGGACTGAAATTCTAAGTTCGTATCTGTTGTCCTAGCCTAACTGTACCTTCAAGCCTTAAGGACTGGAGAGACCTTTTTATTTTTATTTTTTAATATTTATTTACTTTGAGAGGGAGAGAGAGACAGACTGAGCATGAGGGGGTGGGGGGCGGGCGGGCAGAAAGAGAGGGAGACACAGAATCCAAAGCAGGCTCCATGCTCTGAGCTGTCAGCACAGCGCCTGATGCGGGGCTCGACCTCACGGACCCATGAGATCATGACCTGAGCTGAAGTCGGATGCCCAACTGCCTGCGCCACCCAGGCGCCCCTAGAGAGACCTTTTTAGAAGCCTGTAGGACCTGGAGAGGAACGAGGGCCCTAAACAGTGGGGAAGGTGGTTGCCTGAAACCCTTTAGCACCTTCTTATGCCTTACAAGATGAAATCCCTCCTTCACTGATGTGACAAACACAGATGGTCTCTTCTTGGTTTAGAACTCAGCTTGAGTGCTGGGTGACCAAGAGAAAAGCCGGGGCCTGGTTTTCAGTCATGTGAGAGAGTCGGCCACACAGATGGATACTCAAGAGAGGGCTGCACAGGGTAGCTGGGGGATGCAGACCTCCCTGAGAGGCCAGAGAAGGCTTGCAGGAGCTAATGAGACCCAGGAAGAATAAGAGTTAGAACAGGAGATGGGGAAATGCAGGAGGGAAGGGCAGGCAGGCAAAGTCATGGAATGTTCAAGCAGTTTGGGTTGCCAAAATAGCTAGTTTCCCAAGATGAAGAGAAAACCGAGGAGAGCCAGATGGCCGCCTTTTCTGCGTGAAATTGCAACAGATGGCGTACCGTAGGTGAGGGGGCGGGAGAGTCCTGAAGGTGTGGAATGAGTTTGGAAGGGAATGAGGAAGGGAATGACCGAGAAGACGTCTGGCAGGTATGCAGCTGAGAGCCCAGCCGAGGTTGTAAACGTGAGTCCCAGCAGCATTAATCCACCAGGCCGTGCGCTTTTCCCCAGCAGGGCTCGGCAAGCAGGTGTGTGAGCGAGGGGGACGCAGAGCAGCCCTGATTCACAGCTGGGATGTGACCAAGTTGTGCCGCCGAGAAATACAGGCGGTCTGCTGAACAGCCATCCGGTCCAGGCCAGAGAGGGGTAAAGAACCGAGAGCCTGGAAGATAGTGGAGGAATCAAGACAGGGCCAGGGGACGTGGTGAGCCTGAGAGCTGGGCCTGCGTACCTGGGGGGCCAACAGAGAAGTCACCTGTGCTGAGAGCAGGGCCTGGATTTTCAGGCTTCCGAGGTGGCACCATTCTGGGGATGGACCTGAGAGTGGGTGGCTCAGGTAGAGGCGAGGTAAAGGTCAAGGCACCCTGGACATTATAGGACCCTCTGTAACCACCCCCGGTTACGGCAAGGAGGACTGAGGCGGCACCCAGAAGTCCACAGTGAGCTGGGAAGTGACAGGCAGTGGGGGATAAGCAAGGTGAGAGGTGGAGGGTGGAGGTCTCCTGACAGCATGGACCTCAGACAGAGCAGGCTGAGCTCCGACAGCCAGTGGGGATGTTCCCTGGCACAGCCACCCCGCCTTGGCCCTGCCCACCTCCCCAGCCCCGGGTCCTGCTGTCCCATCCGGTTTCTTCCCACCCAACGACGTGGGATGGCCACGTTTCCCACACAATCTCTGAGCCTCTGCTCTGGATGATTCTCTTCACCTGGCAGCTTGTCCCCACCCTTACAGAGACTCAGGACAGGAGCCAACTCCTGAAGGAGTTCTTCCCTAACCCCTGTCTCCTCCCACAGGACTCAGCAAGCCTTTCTCTGTGTGCTCAGGCCCTCAGACCCCTTTCTCTTATGGCCTACACGGTAGCGTCCTGTGTTAATATCTCTTTCTCCAGGGGAACTTCTCAAGGGCAAGGACTATGGCTCACCCATCACTGATTTTCAAACTAGGGCCCCCCTGGCACATTCTAGATGCTCCAGAAATGTTTGTTGACCTCCAGTAAACTGATCTGAGCTTGGCCTTGGGGGCCGAGGTGGAGGGAATGAATGTGCCCTGAGGGGAGAGAGGCTGGCCTTCCTCCCAGGACCCACAATGTGATCACAACCATTTCTTCTTCTGAGTCAAAGATTTCAACTCAGAGCTTCCCTAGGGAGCTTCCACCTGGCATGCCTTCTCGCCAACCTGGCTGGCCTACTCTCCTTTTTAGCGACATCTACCAGAGCAAGAGCAGTGGCTGGTGGGCGACTCTGGGACACAGACAGAGCACACCTTGCCAGGCTTCCGTCCAGCAAGGGCCTGATGACGTGTGGTGGGGAAAGAGAGAAGCCTTTCTTGGGGACCCAGTTTGAAAACCATCTTGTCTCTCTTCACCCCTGAAACACTCACTCCAGGGATGGTACATGCAGTTTGGGAGAATGCCAGGGTCAGTGTGAGAGAAAAAGGATCTGTAACTTGCACCACTTGGGGGCAGTAAGCAAAGAGGAGTCACACCCGAGTCACTTCTCAGACTCCACCAGGCAGAGGTGGTTCTTCCAGCGTCCGGGCTCCAGGCTTGCATTCATTCATCGCCAGTGACATGCCAGCTGCTGTGCAGGGTGTTCCCGGTGGTGAGCAGAGAGATGTGGCCCTGCCATCAAGGAGCTTCCAGGAGCCTGTCCAACACGCAATTGCAATATAGCACAACGTGATGGGGGACGTGCAGGTGATTGGATTAAGGAGCAGGAGGGCAGAGTTAAAGGTTCACTCTTTTGGGGCGCCTGGGTGGCTCAGTCGGTTGAGCGACCAACTCTTGATTTTGGTTCAGGTCATGATCCCAGGGTCATGGGATCGAGCCCCACGTCAGGCTCTGCGCTGAGCATGGAGCCTGCTTGAGATTCTCCTTCTCCCCCTCTCTCTTGCTCTTCCCTCCTCCCCCACTCGTGCTTTTTCTCTCTCAAAAAGATTTTTTTAAGGCTTCACTCTTTTATTCAGGTATTGAGTACCAACTGTGTGCCCGTGCTGGTTGTACTCTGGGAACTCAGTGGTGGGCACGATAGACCAGGTTTCTTTCCTCAAGGAACTTACATCTAATGGAAAAGGCAATCAAGTACTTCCCAAATATAAAATTACAACTGTCACAGGTTCAGTGGAGGAAAGACAGAGGAAGCGTGGGTGTCAGTATAAAGAAGACCAGAGATGGAACAGGTCTGGGGGTGTTGGGAGGGCGGTCACTGAAGGGGAGCCTGCAGCCACATCTGGTAGGAAGAGAAGGGAAGGCAGAGGACAGACAGGAGAGTGGAAGGTCAGGGGACCCAGGGCCTTGGTTCCCATTTCTGTAATAGCACTCTGTCTCCCACTCCCCATGATAGGCCCCACATGCTCATCTCACCCCGCGCCCTCTCAGCACAAAAGGGTCAAGTGCCTTTTCTCCCCCTTCCCTGAATCAGGCACAGGAAGACGTCAGGCAGCAGCTGCGGGAGTTCGAAGAGACCAAGAAACAGATCGAAGAAGATGAAGACCGAGAAATCCAAGATATCAAAACCAAGTACGAGAAAAAGCTTCGGGATGAAAAGGAATCAAACCTGCGACTCAAAGGAGAAACCGGCATCATGAGGAAGAAGGTATCGCACGTGTGGTTCCCCGACAGGCCTGGGCACAGGCGAGGGCTGTATTACCAATGTCTCTGAACCGCCAGGCAGATGCACCCTTAACATCTCTCTGTGGCACTGTCCCTTCTCTGTCCTTTTCACCAGAATAGTGACATATGCCCCAACACCGGATGGACACCCCAGACTTTGATTTATGGGCTAGTAGGATTTAGTCGGTTTTCAGAGTTAAACCTCGGGTAGAAACGGAGATGAAGGTCAAGTCCCCGCCGGAGGTGTCATCGGGGTCTCAGTGCAGGGAGCTGTGGGCAGGAGAAGGACTGGGGTGTGGGATGCTTGGTTTATAAGGCAAGACACATGTTTGTTGTCACTGATGGTTGGGGTGAAGTGGGATTCAATTCACAGATCCTTGTGGAATTGCCACAGTTTCCCCAAAATGTTCAGCCTTAGAGAAGCCAAGTTCAAAGCAAACTCACATTCCCTCTTATTAGAAATCACCCTACTTAATCCAGGGAACCAGGGACAATGTCCTCTTCCCTTCTTAGACATGGCCAAGGTGGCTCATCAGTTACAGTATCTGTGACCTTAATGGACATGGATCCCAACATTTCAAGGTTGGCAAGGTCCTGGAAAACTCTGGGTCCACTCAGGGACCCCGACAGCCCATCCTCACGGAAGGGGATGGGACTGGATCTCATCAGACAGAATGCTACATCACTCGTGCTGCCAGGGAAATCCCCAAACTGTCCCAAATCTCCAAAACTTCACTCCTAAAATCCCAGAAATGTTGGGTACTAGACATGTTTTCAGGTCACAGGTCGGTGATGTGTTGGGGACCTCTTTAAGTTCACCGGCATTTGGGAGGCAGGGAGGGAAGCACAAAGACTTTGGTGGTCTCTGTTGCTGCCATTTGTGTCTGCAGTTCAGCAGCCTGCAGAAGGAGGTTGAAGAGCGAACCAATGACATTGAGAGCCTGAAGAGGGAGCAGGTGAAGCTGCAAGGGGTCATTAAGTCCCTGGAGAAGGACATCCTGGGCCTCAAGCGGGAAATCCAGGAAAGAGATGAGACGATTCAAGATAAGGTGAAGGCTCACCTCTGCCCTCCTTCAACCACCACCCAGATGGATGGACCCAGGGGAGGAGAACCAAGCTCCGGAGAGAGGGTCCCTGAATGCTTGAAACACATTCATTTAACCTGATGGAGATGAGTGGTCTGTGAAGGGCCTACTGGGTGCTGGGTGCTGGGCCGATTGCTGTACACACACCACACTCAGTTCTCCCGGCCACCCCAGGGGCCATGAGGGACCCCTGTAGAGCTCAGGAAACTGAGCTCCAGGTGGTTTGGTATCTTGCCCAAGGTAATCCAGTCGATAGGCGACAGACTTGGGATAAGAATCTAAGTCGGCTGACTGCAGGGCCCCTGCTCGCCACGGCTCCAGGTGTCCTCGGGTGACCGTTCCCACAGACGTTGCACACTCCCTGCGGTTGACCTACAACTGCCAGGCTCCCCAGAAAGCTGGGATCACTTTTCAGAATGCCTTTCTCACAAAACACTTAGAAGACAGACACATCACATTTTGTGAGGCTTACCCAAATTTCGTAGCCCCCTGCTAAGCAAATCCAGGATGTGTGCCCTCCTGCCTCTCTCCTCACCATTCCTGCCTTGGGTAGGCAGAATTCTCCAGTGGTTGAGACGGTGGGCTTTAGCCCTGGCTAATTGGGTTCCAGCACAGGCTTTGCCATTTATCTGCCACAGGATCTTGGGCAATTTCTCTAAGCCTTGTTTTCTCACCTGTGAAGTGGGCCCCCTCGGGATCTGATGAGGGGAAACGCATGAAATTTCTGCTTGTGCGTGTTTGTGTGTGTACCTGGGTGTTTGTGTAGGGAGGGTCCAAAGCTCTCTTCAGATTCTCAAAGGGGGGTGTTGATAAGAAGGAGGTTAAGGCCTCCTGACCTAAAATTGCAACAGTCTCCTAACCAGTCTAACGGACTTCCTTCCCACTTCCTCCCCCCGCTCCCTGCCACCATACTCTGTAATTGTGTCACTCTTCCCTTTAGAACTCTGCCATAGCTCCCCATTGCCTGTGGCAGGGACAGCAGAGTTTTTTCCGTAAAGGCATAGGTAGTAAATATTTCGTCTTTGCACACAGCATGGCTTCTGTCGCACTACTCAGCTCTGCCACTGTGTTGTAAAATCAGCCATACACAATGCATGAATGAGTTTATGAAAACAGGCCAAATTTGATCCAAAGGCCATAGCTTACCAACTCTAGGCTCCTGGATACATTCTGAATCCCCTTTAAGCCAACAGGCAAGACCCTGGCCACTTAGTGGTACAAAACAACAACTCTTGGGGCACCTGGGTGGCTCAGTCGGTTAAGCATCCGCTCTTGATCTCAGCTCAGGTCTTGATCTCAGGGTTGCAAGTTCGAGCCCCACGTCGGGCTCCGTGCTGGATGTGGAGCCTACTTAAGAAAAACAAAACAAAAGAACAGTAACAGCTGTTTTATTCTCTCAGGTTCTATGGGTCTGGCATTTGGACAGCCTACAACAAGATGGCCTATCTTTGTCCCTGATGGCAGGGGCCTTGCTGGGCTTCAGTCAGGGATGACACAAATAGCTGGGCGTAGAAGATCATCATGCAAGGTGGCTTCTTCATTCATACTTCCCAGGGTGGCTGGGAGGCTGGGCTCCACGGGGACTGTCAACCAGAGTGCCATTGTGCTCCTCAGCCAGGGATTCTCAGTGTAGGGGAACTTTCTCCATAGCAGATGGCCTCCCTCAGAGCACAAGTTCTAAGAAAACCAGGTAGAAGCTGCTTAGCCTTTTCTCAGCTAGACCAGAAGCCACACAGCATCACTTGAGCAGCATTCTTTGGGTTACAAGCAAACCGTAAGTCCAGCCAGATGCAAGAGAAAGGAATTAGATCTTCCCTCCTGATGGAGAAGCATATGGTCACGTTGCAGAGAGCCTGTGGGATGGGAGATGCTGCTGAGGCCAGCTTTAGAAAATGCAGTCGCCTACAAGCTATATTTGAATGAGTGAATGAATGCTGAGTCCCGGCACAGAAGCCAAGGAGTCAGTGCTACGGCCCTAGTGGGGGAGCCAGCCTCTGTTCCCCCAGCCGGGAGAGCAGCCTGTGGCCTCCTCTGTCAGGTCACAGGATTTATGTCCTTTCCCTAAAGGGTTTCCATATACCGGAGCCTCCTGCCATCTCTTACTTCTCTCTCATCTCACCCACAGGAGAAGCGCATCTATGATCTGAAAAAGAAAAACCAAGAACTGGAGAAATTCAAGTTTGTACTCGACTACAAAATAAAGGAGCTGAAGAAGCAAATAGAACCACGAGAGGATGAGATCAAGGTGATGAAGGAACAGATTCAGGAGGTGAGAACCATCTGAACCACTCTGGCCTCCTGGACTACTGTCGCCTCCCCAACGGTTCCTGGCTGGGGTAGCAAGGGGGTGGGGGGGGGGGTGGCGATAAGAAAAACCCCTCCTCCCAATCCCTGCCTTGTCCCAGGGTATGCGGGCCTCCACTCTGTAGAGGATGTCACAGGAGAGGCCCAGCGGGGACTCAGTTGTGCAGGAGTGAATGCTTTAAGATTTGGCATGCGGCCGGACCTTAGGTTGTGCTCGGGCCCTCCGAGGGAAACCGCGGCTCTTGGGCCTTCAGCCACCAGGGGGCGGTGTGTACTCAGCCACTAGCCCGTCGCATCTGAAAGCACCCTCCTCCAAATGAACCTTTTTTTCTCAGTCTGGAAATGTTGGTGGGGGCGTATGCAAAGCTGCAGTGTTTGGACTCCATCTGAGGAGGAATAGGAAGTCATGCGAAGTCTCTTGAGCAGGAGAGTGGCAGCCTTAAGTATGTGTTCTGGGAAGCAGACAGGAGGAAGGTAGAGAGGAGAGATTAAAAGCAAGATCAACAGGACAAGGGCTCCTGAGAGCCCGTTGGTCCCTCCACCCCATTCACAGTGCATCTCCTTAAGCCGATTGCAGCCGTGAGGTCCATGGTTGATCGAAAACCAAATTCCTGCCTTCCCCTCCCTTCTGTTTCCTGTTTCCCAGTAAGTTACCCCAATCCACCCACGTGCTTAAGGTACAAGTGTAGAGTCTTCTTGATTCTTCCCGCCCCCCCCCCCCCACAATGGCTGTATCCAATGATCGCCAGTGCCTATCTCATGGTCTTTCCAGAGACCTCTCAAATCTAGCCCTCTTTCCTCTCTGCTGCCTCACCCGGGTGCAAGCCTCTGTCATCCCTCATCTGGACTTGACTCTAGCCTCCAGTCTGATCTCTCCACACAGAGGCCACAGCGAACCCCTAGTGGTGTCCCATCTCACCTAGAATAAAATCCACACCCCCTACCAGGGCCCTGCATGATTCAGCTGCTACCCCTCTCCAATCTTGTCTCCAGGCTCCCTCCCCCAGCGCCAGCCCAAAGGCTTTCTGACAGTTCTGAGGCTACGCCAAGCTTTTCCCATCTTGGACCTTTACAGTGCTGCTCCCTCTGCCCAGAAGTGCTCAGATTATGACTGGCGGCTTCTCCGTATCTTCCGTGTGGAGGCTCCTTTGTCACCTCTTCAGGGAAGCCTTCCCAGGCTACCCTATCCAAAATGGCCTCCCACTCCCCATCCACGTTCGCTCGTTGTGCTGAGCAAGGATACAAGTAAAGTGTGTCAGAGAGCCTCGATGGCCCAAGTAGAACTGGATACCCAGGAGCTCTGGTGTAGAAAAGCAAAGCCTTTTCTCTAGGAGGCCCAGGAAAGAAGCCAGGTGGTAGGATCAGTCCAGGGCTAGAGTGTCCAGAGATGGTTTGTCATTGTGCCGGTGACTTTCTCCTGGCCTCTGGAGAAAAGCAGGATGTTCCCAGCCAACCACAGAGCTGCCTCATCTGGGCCTCCTGCCATTCTTGAGTGACCTCAGGGCCCAAAAATGGCAGCCCAGAAAAGAGCAGAGGCCCCACTTGCCTGGAAAGTCAGTGTACTGCCAGCCCCTGGAAATCACCATCCCATGGGCCCCCTCCTCACTTGTCAAGTGGATTTACAGTTGGGTCAGTTACTATCCACCCCAACACACCTGAAGGATTATTCACTTTCCCGTCAGTAACTGGGCCGACCACGGCATTGACCCTCAGCAGGGAATACGCCTGCACCTTGAGAGTGATTCAAACAGGGCCCCTCCTACGCCACGCCAGTTACCACCAGGGCTGAAGTCCGGACCTGATTCCTCCCCTGGAGGCCTCTGACCTTGGAGCTTCCTTCAGGAGGTCAGAGGCCCATTTGGCCCACCCGCTGTGGATCTCGTGTGAAGTTCTTTTTCCTCCAAGAAGGAAGCTGTAAACCCTCCTCCGTGGATGAAAATCTCATACTTCCTTGATTCGGTACCTCCCTGCACGTGTACTTTTCCAGCTTCTCTTCAGTGCGATGGGACTATCTGCTTCCTAGGGAGTGTTCAGAACCTTATCGTTTTACTTCACACCCTTGTTTTTTCATCTAGTGCGAGGTTTTCTCATTTTAACGTCTTGGGGCGGATAGTTCTTTGTCACAGGGAGTCCCATGCATTAGAAGATATTTAGCAACATCCCTGGTCTCTGCCCACTAGATGCCTGTAGCAACCCTCCCCTCCCCCGAGTTGTAACAACCAAAAATGTCTCCAGATGTTGCCAAATATCCTCTGGGGGTAAAATACCTGTTTCCTGCCCCCACCCCCACGGAGAGTCACTGAGTGTGAGGAGAACACATGGAAAAGTAGATGAGGCTTTTCCACCAGGAAAAGGATACTTGTTCCCACATACTGGCTAGTTTCCTAGCTGCCCGGCCAGCTATTCAAACTCAGCATATTTCACAATTTTTCTGTGAAATACGTTATTTTTGTTCTCAGTGGCTTTTGAGGCTTTGCCCGTATTACTTCCTTTCTAACCTAATCTGTCATTGCTGGCTTGAAGACCATGGAAAAAGAGGCACAGCCAGCTGTAGGCACTCAGACATGACCTTGGAGAAGCGCCTTGCTCTCTTTCTGCCACCATTCCCTTGGTCTGGGCCCCATCTCACCCCTGACTGGTGTGCCCGGCTCCAGTCGTGCTGTCTCTGGTAGGACCTCCGCATCAGGCCTTCTAAGGCGCAAGCCATGCCACCCCTTGGGTAAAACCTGCCAGGGCTCTGAGATTTCAGGATAATGGCCAAACTTCTGGGCGGCATGAGGGCACAACTTCTCCCCACGTGAGCCTCTGCCCCTGGGTCCTGCATGATCCAGCTCAGCCGACCGCTCCAGCCCCTCTCTCCCTCCCTCACATGCAGCCCCCTGGACCACCTGTAGCCGGCAGAGAGGCACCCGGCTGCCCATGGCCCTGGGCCTCTGTGTGCGTGGCCTGCTCTCTCCACCTGGAACTCCCCTTCTCCACTTTGTCCTCTGGTACCTATTTGTCCTGTGGAACTTGACTGAACATCCCTTTTCCGGGCACTGCCTCCCCGCGTCCTCTGCACACAGAGGGTACTTTCTACCTGGATCTTCCCTCTTACTCCTCTAGACCTCACGGCTTCTGGCAGACGGACGCTCTGTCTTCATCAGTTCTGTATCCCCGTGCCGGTAGTGGCCGCCAGCCCTCTCCAGTGGACACGTTCGTTCTTTAGCCGCGCACGTCCCCACACTCCCTGTGTCCTGCACAAGGTGGTTTGATGTAGCACCAGCGTGGCACGTTTACCTTTGCATTCCTCTTCCAGAAGGCAGGCTATTTCAAGCACCCCTCTCCTCCCTCACCGTGGCTCCCCTTCGCCTTCTACACTGGCCGCGCATTCACTCGTTCAGATGAATACTGAGTGCTGACTTCATGCCAGGCGCTGAGCCAAAGGGCTATTCTGTCTATCCAGATTCTTCCTATAAGTTTGATAGCATTCTCCTGCAAGCTGCGCCTTCGTGTCCAGAACGTGAATGTGGTGCACCGGGGCTTTCCGATACCCCCAAAGATGGTCAGGAGCCTTGAAATCTGACCGAAGGGCCTGGGATAGGTTAGAGGAGCTACTCCGTCCAGCCACTAAAGAACCCAGTGACCTGTCCCATCCCCCCAAAATAGCGCCCCTCTCTATTAACAGGAATACTAGTGTCCACCAGATACGGTATGTCAAGCAAACCTCACCCCCTTGGCTTTTGGCAGAAGTCGGATCAACTGAGAATTCACCTCCACCTGCTCTCGTCCTAATCAGAAGCTCCAGTTGTCATTCATGCGTCTGTGGTTAATACAAATGCAACAACGAATAAAAATCTTTCAGAAGCTCATTGGTGGCTTCTTCCTTCTCTTTTGAAGATGAGATAGTCTCCTCAGCTGTACTTTTACAACCTTTTCAACAGAGTGATGAGACGGAGGTTCCTTAGGCTGGGGATGCCTACCTGCTGGTCCCTTAAAACGTTGTGCTTTGGGATCGACTCTGATGGCTTGCGGCCCCAAAGCGTCGAGATTCACTCACACAGTTTCATAAAGTAGGCAAGGAAGGTGCTTCTGTGCAGAACCCTGCCTCAGTTTCCAGGTCCCAGTACGTGAGAGTCAAGAAAAGAAGGTCATCAGTGTGGCCAAAGGAACGGAAACTCGGAGGGGGCGGTTCTGAGGCTGGCTATAGAAACACATGATCTGGGTTAATGCACCCACCAAGGGATGGGGGCCTACCGGGGTGGCCAGGAGTTAGGAATATGGTTTCATTCCAGACGACATAGGTGGGAGCTAGAAATGTCCTGGTAGCTGGGGACACCTTCCCACCAACAGGCTTCAGTTCCCAAATATTGTTTGTATTCCCTTACTTTCTTATTCTTGACTTTATCCCCTTGTTCTCCGTAGATGGAAGCAGAATTGGAGCGTTTCCATAAGCAGAACACGCAGCTGGAGCTGAACATCACGGAACTGTGGCAGAAACTAAGAGCCACTGATCAGGAGATGCGCAGAGAGAGACAGAAGGTGTGAGGATTTTCAGAGTCTGGCGGATCTTGGATTTAGGATCTGGCACCTGTCTGCAAGGGGCAGCTGGCTTCTGAGAGACGGCGCCAGCCCATTGCTAAGATACGTTCCCATTTTAACTCTCCCCTCACTTGCTCACAGCCCTGCCTGGTTTCAGGCCCATGCAAATCTACATGACTGAGACTAAGATGACTTTGGGTGAAGTGCTCAAAGGGAGCGGGGCCGGTTTCATAAGGACGCTTGCAGCATTGGCTTGTTTGGCCCAGGGAAGGAATATGCTCAGAGAGGTCATTGTAGTCAGTGGCAAAAGGTTTTGACTACCAAAAGAAGGAAAGAAACAAACAAAAAACACGCTGAGGCAAGGAGGGCCTCGGAAATTGTCTAGTCCAGTCTCTTTAGGTAATAAATAAGGTAGATAAGGCCAGAGAGATGAGGAGGTTAAGAAAAGTCACCCAGTGCCCATAGCTAAGTGGTATACTGAGAGTCAGCCCTGGGAAGGAACTAGGTCTTCTGGTCCCGGGCTGGGACGTGGCTGCGCCGCCACTCCCTAGCACAGGGCACCCCATCGTGTTTGTGGAATCAGATGGATTTTTTTCCATTCCCCACATGAAGCACCGACTGTGGGCTAGGTAACAGTAGAAGCCACAGAGCAACCAACGTGACACAGGTCCTGCCCTTTACAACCCGAACAGGTTGCTAGGGGATCTGCGGTGTGTGCATATTAATTGTAATGCAAGATGAAGGGTTATGATAGCTGAACAAAGGGCCGTGGGAGCGAAGAGGGAGGAGAGACCCTCCAGGTCAGGGGTAGAGGAGGATGGGTATCAGCGAGAGGAGGGGGGGAGAACGAGCCTCTGGCCCAAGTTTGCAGCTGGACCGATCTGCCCAATCTGGTCAAGTTTCCACTACTCGCCCACAGCAGCCCTCCTGACTGTCTGGAAGAATAAACCCTGGGTGAGCTAAGAAGGGGGACATGGGAGCTCTGGCCCAAGGACCACTAGAGAGAAGCAATACGATCCGTCTTGGCTCAGGAAGGAATCGGGTGACCACTCACGCTGCCTTTCATCTTTTAAGGTGTGGTCCTGAAAGGGACCCAGAGGCAATCCAGGAGTTGCACGTGCGGCCTTTTAAACATGAGGCTGTCCAGGCAGCCACCCCCGAGTTTTAGTACGTCTGTCTTTCGGCTACACACCTGCCTAGGTGTCTGTGTCCACTGCGGGCCCTGGCGGTCAACGGTTGAGTCCCAGATGAGGTGTCCTTTGTCTTCCTGCTGCCATGTGCCTCTGCCTGCGCCCTTGCCCGCTCCCTGCAGAGCCCCTGTGGTGCCAGACTAAGTCCTTCTGATTGCAGGAGCGGGACCTGGAGGCGCTGGTCAGACGGTTTAAGACAGACCTTCACAACTGCGTAGCGTACATCCAGGAACCCCGGCTCCTGAAGGAGAAGGTCCGAGCTCTCTTTGAGAAGTACGTGCAGCAGGCAGACATGGTGAGCTCTGCCTCCCTTTCCCCAACCCCCCTTCTCTCCCGGGTCCCCGCTCCCTCCTTAAGAAGCCCGGCTGGCCCATCAGGTGGAGATCGCAGGGCTGAACACGGACCTGCAGCAGGAGTACGCCCGTCAGCGGGAGCACCTGGAGAGAAACCTGGCCACTCTCAGGAAAAAGGTGGTCAAGGAGAGCGAGCTGCGCCGCACCGATTATGTCCGCATCATGCAGGTACCTGCGCATCCCCCAGATGTAGCTTTCTCTACACCTTTCTCTTTGAGCCCTCTCCTCTGACCTCCCGGAGCCTGACCTGGCTGTGACCATGGCCAAGAGCCTCTCCATGTTTTTTCTAGGTGTTTCCATGCCCACCCCTACCCCGCCAATACCCGTTCATTTCTATCACCCTTCCCCCCGACCACTTCACCAGGCACCCGTTCCTTTCTTCCGCCCCTCTTTATCCAAAGTGTTCTTGTGTCCTGCACCCCCCCCCCTTGCCCCGCTCCGGCCCTCCATCCAGCTCTCCAGAGTCACTCTCTCCTCTTTTCTGTAGTTTCCAACTCTTATTTCACCTGATTTTCCTTTGCTGCTTTTTATTCTGCTGCTTGTATTTCGAGACACACCCATCTCCACACCTCTTCTACCTTTTCTGGGCCTCAGGTCCCTTCCCTTATCTCTTGGGTCCGAAGCCAACCACACCCACCTCTCGTGTTGGCCTCACTGTGTCTACATCCACCTCCCCGGGGATCCTTCGTCAGGCTCTCCGGAGGGCCTGACCCCATTACTGCCGCCTCCACTGATCAGCACTGCCGATCAGGATTCTTCTGCCAGATTTCTGTTTGAGTATCAGTATCGTCTGAGGCAATTAATGCGATTTAATATCAAAAGAGAACATCAGAATCACATTTATAAGGCACGTACCTTTTTATGTTTATATTGCTTTAATGCCATAATTAAAATACCAGGATGGGGATGGGCCGCAGATTGAAACAAACCAGTTCCCAGCTCAGCCAGTCCCCACATAGGTGCACTGTGATTCAGGCCAGTGGGACCCAGGCGTGGTGGGTCTGTGCCGTCTATCCCACAACCAGCCCCCGACACCATCAGACCACTGCCCTGCTCCTGGCCGCGAGAGCGGTCAGAAGCCCAGAGAGAGGAGCGCATCCATTTGGTGGCACCCTTTTGGCACCAGCAGCTGATGCACTGAGCCCTGGCCGGCGGTGTCAAGGCCCCCCAGGCATGGAGAGCCCACTGGAGCCCCGGAGTGCAGCATGCTGGGCAGTGGGACCAGGGCGACTACAGGAGCAGGTGACAGCCGGTGGCGTCGCTGTGCCTTCGTCTGCGCCCTGCCAGCAGAGCACAGGCCTGAAGGGTTCTCCAGGGGTGGGGTCCCTCTCTCCACGCCAGGCGGATTTGGGTAAAGTAAATGCCAGTCCCTGGAGAAGGAAAAGGAAAGTGAAGACCACAGGCCAGCCAGGCAGAGGGTGCAAGCATTGGCACGAGGCCACTCAGGTCAGGCATAGGTCTTTGGCTCCCAGGTACCCCAGAGGCCACGTGCCCGCTCCTGTGAAGCAGGGTGAGATGGTAGAAGGGGCAAGGAGACACAGCAGGGCCCCTTCCCAGCCCTACTGCTCCCTGAGGGCTGGTGGAGGGAGCCAACAGCCAGGGGAATCCCCAGAAGAGCGTTTTCTGGAGCAGCATGGTAAACTCGTGTGCTGTGGAGCCCTGTGGATCCATAAACATACCCCAGGTAACTGCAGGGAGCAAGACAGGATCAGCAGACAGGGTTCTGGGTCCCCACCCCTTAACCAAGGAGACTCCTTGCTTATCATAGTGGGCTCTGGGTCAGAGTTTGTTTGGAAGAAAGGAAGGGAAGGAGGGTGGAAAGAAAAGAAAGGAAAGCAAAGGAGAGAAGAGGGAGAAGGAGAAGAAGGAAGGAAAGAAAGGGAGGGAGACAGACTTTCAAAGCTACTCTTTTTACTTATAAAAATTGTTTCCTTCTTTGATCTTAAGTTGAAGGAGAGGGTCCAGGCCAGGACCAGGCAAGGTGTCAGGGCAAGAGAAACAAGAATGGACACTGTCTAAACCCGGTTCATCCTGCCTCAACCACTCTTACTGGGAGACTTTGGGGAAATTCCTTAACTTCTCCAGGAACCTCCTTTCCTGTCTATAAAATCGGGAAGAAAGTACCAGCCTCAGCGAGTTAACTGCGAGGATTGAATGCGAGAACTAATGTAAAGCATTAGGCACTGGCCTGGTATGGAATAGGTGCTCCAAAATGCTATCTCCCTTCCTGTCCTCCAACCTAAAGACCTACTGAAGAACCAAGGCAGAAATCAGTGGGAGAGCCTGGAAGGCCATCACAGCTTGGACCAGGCAGGTGGCCTGGGGACCTGATGCCTTGCTCTGTGTTGGTAAGGACCTGTATCCGCAGGTGCCAAGGTCCTGGGGCTTCAGTCCAAAGAGGTCAAGGAAGGCCAAGGCAGATACTCATTAGAAAACACAGAAAATGAGGTCACTGGCTCATTTATATGTTCATACAGGAGTGCAGGGCCTCTCCACTCGTTCTCCAGCATGCTTGCCGATAAGAAAATAAGAGTTGCTTTGAATACAAACAACTAGGACACACATTCGTTCAGGACACAATATTGAGGGCTTCTTTGTGCCACACTCTGTGCCGGCCATGGAAGATTCCAAGATGAATGGGGTAGTACGCCTGCCCTCAGCAGTTCGTGGTAGGAAACTGAAGCCAGATACAGATAAGCACTGCTTGTATGGTATATCCAGTGCTGTGTGCCCCGCATAGAGGCAGGCTTCAATTAGGGGAAGAGGCATTTGAGCTGTGCCTTGAACAGGAAGTAGAAGCAGCAGGGAGCAGGTGGGGGGAAGAGGCTTCCAGGCAGAGAGAACACCTGAGAACAGACAGGGAAGAGTGAGGCCTGTGGGGTGTCTGGGGACCCGG
This sequence comes from Puma concolor, assembly GCF_028749965.1. NCBI lineage: Eukaryota > Metazoa > Chordata > Mammalia > Carnivora > Felidae > Puma > Puma concolor. The sequence goes on from NC_141674.1 coordinate 33,958,429, forward strand.
GCGTCCAGACCCTCCTTTATTGCAGAGCACCGGGGCAAGAAGAAAAAGCCCACTGGAGAGTGAGTAGCTTAGGGTCCCCGGAGAGGGCTTTCCTTGCCACACCAAGAAGCAGCAAGTTTATCTTAGAAGCAGTTGCCACCCAAGGTTGAAGCAGGTAGCAGGGTAGGCAGGGTGGACAGGCTGCTGGCACAAGGCAGGAGGCGGGGCACCCCATTTGGAGATGACTGTTCAGCGGAGATGAGAAGACCTCAGAAGGGGTAAGTTGTGATATCAAAGAACAACTCAGAGTAGAAGTGGGATGTGAGAGGAAGACTGAGAGAGGAGCAGAGAGATGCCTCATCTGGGCGGTTAGGCAGATGTCCTCCCCACCAACTGTGGGTTCCGGAAGGACACCACTGACGCAGGGCTTCCGAGGCCACGGAGCACATCTGTTGCGTGCTTCTTCCACACAGGCAGGCCCTGCCAACATAGGTAAGGCCAGTAGGGGGTGCTATAGGTATTCCCTTCCTTCTCCTTTCTGGGCCGAAGGCTCCGTCAGGGTCAGTTCCTGCCAGGGCTCTCTGTGTAGCTCCTTTGTTTAGAAGGTTGTCTATAGAAATGGACTTAGCATTCCCTAGCCAGTCACTCTTACAGACCCCAAGACCTGGCATGTGATGGACCCCAGGTCACATTTTTCCCGCAGCAGAGGAGCTGGGTGGGGGACTGGAGGGTTGGAGGGGCTTTTGTGGGTGGTCCTGACCAAGGAGGGATCAGGAACAGAAGACTCAGCAAACCTGTTGCGTCCACATTTTAAACTCACACAGCTACCCAAGGCATATACAGTGGACCTCAGTGTGACCTCTGGATTCTCCAGAACACAGACCACCCCAGAAAGCACTTTAGGGAGCCCAACTTGTACTTTTTGGGGGCTCCCATGGTCGTCATCCGACGTGAGGTGTTGGAATGGGGTGACGTCCGTGACAGGTGGAAAGGAGAGTCCAGGAGACAACAGTTGTAGAGGAGCAAGCACTCAGAGGCAGACACGACCAGATTCAAATCCCAGCTCTACTACCACTGAAGCACTGCCTCGGCCTCAGTTTCCTCCTAGGGAAATGAGTCTAATAACACCTTCTTCGTAAGGTTGTCCTGGGGATTAGATGGGTTATTGCATGCAAAATGTTTGCCGTGGTGCAGGGATCCGGTCACCTCTTGAAGTTATGATTACTCTTGTTACCAGCAGCAGCAGCATCCAGCATTTACTGCCTCGAATCCTGCTTGCTCCCTCTTGGTTCCAGGCCTGAAACAGTCTTCTCTCTCTCCCCCACCTCCCCAGGAAGTCCTTCTCCCACTGGGTGTGCGCCCCTCTTCAGACTCTCATGGCCTCTCTAAGCATTGCATCCAAGCTGGACCTCCATTGCCCGGCACAGTGACCAGTGCATAGTAGGCTTTCAGAGTCAGTGAATGAATGAACGAGTGAAAACAATGAGTGAACAGAATGGGGAACCGGGCTGCATTAACTCATGGGTCTCGATCACACTCTAGTGGGAACTGGGTCTTATCCTAAAGGCCCATTAGGGTGGCAGGCATCATGAAGGCAGTGGGTTAGAAACAGGCATTCACACCAAAAAGTACTGGGAGCCAAGTCCCAAGCAGGACTGTCAAGGATGGAGGGGGGCGGGGGTGGGGAGACACTAGGGCAAGGGCTCCACTTGGGGCCATTATGGTAATAGAGGGGAGAGATGCTGAGAGCTGGGTTACAAATGGACAGCAAGAAAGGTGAACACGAGATCCAGTTCAGACACAGAATTGACAGGACTTAGTGATAAAACGGATGAATATGATGCAGAAGTACCTCAAGACCTGGCCAGAGAGGACTGGACAAATGGCACCTTCAGTCTCTAATCTTCAATCTGATTACTGTTACTTTACCGAATGAGGCAAGAGAAGGGAAAGCTAAGTGATGCCCATGAAGTAGGGGAGTGGACAGAGCCCCGAGCCAGAGGAAGTTTGCCTGAGTTCCCTGCGGGCCCTCCTGTGTCTCCCGTCTGTCTCTTCTCCCCTACGCAACCTTTACCCCCTGGTTTGTAATTTCCTTGTTAGTAAGAATCTCATCTTATTCGGCTTGATATTGCTGCATTAGTTATTCATTTGCTATCTGTTCCACAAATATTTATTGAGCGCCTCTTACGTGCAAGGTAGGGTCCAAGGTCTTGGAACCAAATACATACATATTTAATCGATCACGTCATGACAGAAAGTCAGTGCAGAGAGGTTTCAGGGGAGGAAACTGGCAGAGAGTTTTGCTGGAGAGCATCTGGAAAGGAAGTGTGGGAGATTCATCGCTAAAGCCTGGGTTGGTTAAAATAGTAAAAGATCAGATGGAGAAATCTGCTGACTTTATAGAAAAAAAGGCACAAAGCCCAGCCTGAAAACGAGAGATCAGCAATAATTGGGCATCTCATCCAAGAGGGAGAGAATTTTTTTTTTTAACGAGGAATACTGAAATTAAGTGATATACTGAAAATCTGAAGGTATATCTGACATGCTCAGATAAAGGGGCTCTGGAGGGAAAGAATATGTTAGGGTCTCCCCAGTTCAGGCCCTGCTCCCACTTGGGCTCCACAGGCATATCCCCATAACAGAAAAGTGGTTGTCATGGCTCACAGACAATAGTGCTTGGGGTCACCCTGTTTTCTGGGCTGACTCCATGCTTACCGCTATGGAGACAGTGTCCAAAGTGGTGGTTGTTCCTGGCACAGGTCCGTTTTATGTGGCCTGCATTGGCCTTTTTTGGCATTCCAACCCTCAGTGGCCTTGCTACCCATGGATTGCCTGGCCCTCAGGCCAGCCGCAGCCTCTCTTAGGAGCTGGCTCAAAACTTAGAATCTCAGGATCAGCCCCAAGTCTACCGAGTCAGAAGCCACATTTAACAGGATCCTTAAGTGATTCGTTTGCACTATCACATGAGAGGCACTGCTGAAGACAAGCCAAGCAAAGAGTACTCTAAAAGCAAAGTAGCCAGTCCCTCTCTGGACCCATGATGACAAGGACATCTCCATGGAGCCACCCCGATGCCCTCAGGCTGAGTGTGAAAAAGAAGGCAGATTTGAGGTGTGAGAAGGAAAGAGAGAAGAGACTGCTTGGTCCCAGGTGCAGAGCCCTCACCACAGGCCCCCAGCAGGTTCCACATCCTCACTCCTCTGCACCCGCCTTTTGTGTCCGGGATACAGAACCACCGCAGGTCCCCCCACACCAGCCATGTCCTACTTCTGTGCCTTTCTCTTGCTGCTCCAGTTGTGTGCGACCCCCTCTACCCTCTCCTTGGTAGCTCCTTCAAGCCTCAGCCCAGGGGTCAATTCCTAGGACTCTGCCCTGGTCATTCGGGCAAAGCTCTGTGCCCCACCCCTCCATTGCATCAAGGTGGCTGCCACGCTCAATTATGCCTAGATTCCTCGCTAAGCCCTAAGCTCCTCAAGAGCAGAGGCCAGGTCTTAACTTTCTGTATACCTCAGATCAGCACAGTGCAGCATAGTAAGTACTCAGTAAATACTGGATGGATGGATGGATGGATGGATGGATGGATGGATATTTGTCAAACACAAGAGAAGTGAACTATCAATCAATATAGCAAATGTTAATTATTCATTTGCTTTTCTGTGCTCCTCAGTAAACAGTATGCTGCTGAAGGCAAAAACCATTTCTTATTTCTATCTTCATCCCAGGGCCATAGCAAATACCATATAAATTTAGGTTCAACAGGGGTGCCTGGGTGGCCCAGTCAGTTAAGCGGCTGGCTCTTGGTTTTGGCTCAGGTCATGATCTCACAGTTTCGTGGGTTCGAGCCCCGCATCAGGCTCCGCACGGACACTGCAGAGCCTGTTGGGATTCTCTGTCTCCCTCTCTCTGCCCCTCCCTCACTCACACTGTGTTTGTCTCTCTCTCTCTCTCTCAAAAACAAAACAAAACAAAAAAAAAACTTTAAAAAAAAAGTGTAGATTCAACAAATGAATGGGGAAAGATGAATAAAGGATAGCACAGTATTTTAAGAGCTCAGAGTTCCGGAGCCAGACTGTCCGAGTCAGAATCCTGGCTCTGCCACCTGCTCTCTATGTAATTTGGGCACATTACATAACCTCTCTATGCCTCAGTTTCCTCTTCTATAAAATTGTGATTATAATAGAATCTCTTCATAGGGTTATTATGATACTTCAATGCACTTAAATTCATATGAAGTGCTTAGAAAAGCATCGTTGATGCTGGAAAGGGTCTAGATGCAGGCCCTGGGCCCATTCATCACTCATCCATCCATACTCACTCTCTCTTCTTTCTTTTCTACAGGAAAATGTCTCCCTGATCAAGGAGATCAATGAGCTCCGTAGGGAGCTGAAGTTCACCCGCTCCCAAGTCTATGACCTTGAAGCAGCTTTGAAACTGACCAAGAAAATCCGACCACAAGATGTTCCAGAGACAGGTAACGTCACCAGTGGCCAAGGGAGATGAACTTGGGGATCAAGGGACCAATGGCAGCCACAAGCAGATCTCCGTTTGGCTTCCACAGCTGCCTGTCCCCAGTGTCCTCCTGTATCAGGTCACATCTACCCCATGGCCTACTGGGAACCTCTCTATGCCGTACACCTGCTGTCCAAAAGATCTTTGAGGCCCTTGCCACATTCAAACATGTGCACAACCAAAATCCTTGGGGTTAGTTCTGGTTTTAGAATTCAGAATCTTTCCAATTTTAGAAAGAGCTTACTATCTACTGCATATTATATAACATCCCTAGAGGAGTCTGAGGCAGGTCCCTGAAATCAAACACATTCGTATTTCTGTAGTGAAACATGAATATTCACACTGAACTTCATAAATTTTAAAATGTTCTACATATTTAGAGCTTTTGGCACTTGAGAATTGCAGATAAGGGATTGTGGACCTGTACAGTTAAAATAAAGACAAGAAGAAATATTAGAAACTACTTAAATGGAAAGAGGAAAGAATGACATTAGAAATGTTAAATGAGTTAATTACTGCAATCATATCCTAAAGTTCCTCTGAATTTCTGACAGCTGAGGCAAAAAGAGAAACAAAGAAATATGAGAGTTTACGTAGTCCTCATTTATGGCAAAAGAAGGTTTTTGGCTTTTTTCCTAGGGAAGACAAACCTTACATTTTGTAAGAAACTTATCACATGGATCCTTATAAAACGGATGTTGAATAACACAATGGACAGTCTTTAACTGTAGGTCTTCAGACAATAAAAAATCATTCTTCACAGGGCGCCTGGGTGGCTCAGTCAGTGGGACATCTGATGTTGGCTCAGGTCACGATCTCACAGTTCACGAGTTCAAGCCCCGCATCAGATTCTGTGCTGACAGCTCAGAGCCTGGAGCCTGCTTCAGATTCTGTGTCTCCCTCTCTCTCTGACCCTCCCCCACTCATGCTCTGTCTGTCTCTCTCTCTCTCTCTCTCAAAAATAACAAACATAAAATTTTTTTTAAATCATTCTTCAGGTATGCATTTCTTATCTGGACAGTTGATAAAAACCAAGAGTATAAGGCATTTCTATGGAAAATTAAGTCAATGCAGTTCAAGTATATTGTTTTCTGGTGGCTTACACTCAGGAATAGAGCTTAGAAACCTAAGCTCAGTGAATGGACACCTCCCATGGCTGTGGACTGAGTCTCTCCAGTGTCAGTCACCTCGTGTACTGTGGCCACCTAAGAGGTTATCGTTGGGAGAAGGTGACTAAAGGACATGCAAGAACCCTCTGTACCATTTTTGTAATTTCTTGGCAGTCTTAAACTATCACAAAATTATACATATAATTGTGTTGTCTCATCTGCCCTTTTTGTTAGAGCCAAGGAGATAGTTGAGACAAGAGTAAACTCTCTGAGTAGTACCTGAAGTGGCAATATCAGGTCTAAAAAACTGACATGCCAGCACAGTATGTGTTACAAAGTCTAAGATACTTCTTAGAGATGAAACCATCTTCCGTCAAAGGTGAAGCATAAATGTGCCTGTGAACAACTGCAAAGCTTCTCTTTTTTTAATTAAAAAAATTTTTTTTCATGTTCATTTATTTTTGAGAGAGAGTCAGAGACAGAGCGTGAGCAGAGGAGGGGCAGAGAGAGAGGGAGACACGGAATGCAAAGCAGGCTCCAGGCTCTGAGCTGTCAGCACAGAGCCCGACATGGGGCTTGAACCCGTGAACCGTGAGGTCACGACCTGAGCAGAAGTCAGACGCTCAACTGACTGAGCCACCCAGGTGCCCCTGTGAAGCTTCCCTTTAAAAAATATTTCAAATATGCCCAAGCATCCTAGCAAACAATCAACTGGGACCTCCTCAGGATACTGTCTGATATAGCCAAGTCTTATTACTATTGTGGAAATTTTCAGACATATGCAAAAAAAATGAGAGACAAGCCTAATGAATTCCCATGAATCCATTCCCTGACTTCAACAAGTATCAGCTCCTGCCACTCTGGCTTCATCGGGATCCATAGTTCCCAGTTACTGCTATTTCCTCTCACATCACCTTGGATTATTCTGAAACAAACCCAACATCATATCATCTGTGTGATACAGTTTTACTCAAGGAAGATTTCATTTGTAACAGTTGAAGACAAGTATTACCAACTGTCTGCTTTGATCATGAAGAACCTGTCTGACTTCTAATTTTGAACATGGGCCTCCAAGACAAGTCAGCTCAAGATATGCATGCTCAAGTTGTTTAAGACTGACCAATTCAGTTAGTTTTTAAGAACTCTTTATCTGAACAGGACACGTTGCCATCCCCAAACCACTTTTTTAGCTTTAGCAGCATTTATATTAAGTTTTCATTCACATAACAATGAACTAGCAGGTCTAATAGACAGACCTGCATGTTTTTCAATTACTAAAACCACATAATTAGAACTTCTAAATAAACATGGCTCATTAGAAACCTACTAAAATGGCATAAGTAAGCCATAAGATCAAAGAAAACACAAAAGGAAACAGATACAAAATTTTGAAAGCTGGAAAACAGATAGATGAGTGGTAACTGACTTCATAGACTCCTAAGCCAGAAGTGGGGAACCTAAAAGAAACGTAATGTACATCACAGAACCCCACGAAGGCTCAGGAATTAGCAGAAGCAGATATCTCAGGAAATGGGGGTAAAGGTATGACTGAAAAGGAGGGAGTCTTTAAGAAGCTGTTAGATCTACCTGGTATCCAATACAATGCCTAAAAAATAGATGGATCAGGTCCATCATCATTAAGTTCTTAAAGACCAAAGAACAGAAGAAAAAATCCTTCAAACTTCTAAAGAGGATAGAGGGAGGTTTCGTGCAAAAGATAAAAAATTCCAGTTGCAGGATACAAAATCAGTACACAAAAATTGGTTGCATTTTTATACACTAACAATGAGCAATCCAAGAAGGAAATTAAGAAAACAGTTGCATTTATATTAGCATCAAAAAGCATAAAATACTCAGGAATAAACTTAACCAAGCAGGCAAAAGATCTGTTCACTGAAAACTGCAAAACATTGCTGAAAAAATTAAGTCACCAGTAAATGGAAAAACACCTCCTGTTTGGAAGATTCAGTATTGCTAAGCTGTCAATACTACCCAAAGCAATCTACTGATAGAACAATCGCTGTCTCAATGATATTTCTTTGTAGAAATAGAAAATCCATTCTAAAATTCATATGGAATCTCAAGGTATCCCAAACAGCCAAAACCATTTTGGAAAAGAAGAACAAAATTGGAGGTCTCACACCTCCTGATTTCAAAACTTACTGCAAACTATAGTAGTCAAAACAGTGTGGTGCTGGCATAAAGACAGACTTACAGACCAATGGAATAGAGTAGAGAGCCCAGAAATAAACCCTCATATAGATGGTCAAATTATTTTCATCAGGCGTGCCAAGACCACTCAATGGGGAAAGGACAATTTTTTCAGCAAATGGTGCTGGGAAAACAGGATACCCACATGCAAAAAAAAAAAAAAAAAAAAAAAAAAAAAAGGAAATTGGACCCTTACTTTATATCATATACAAAAATTAACTCAAAGTGGACCAAAGACCTAAATGTAAGAGCTAAAACTATAAAATTCATAGAAGAAATGTAGGAGAGAAGCTTTATGACATTGGATCTGGCAATGACTTCTTAAATATGACATCAAAAGCACAGGCAACAAAAGGAAAAATAAATACATTGGACTACATCAAAATTTAAAACTTTCATGCATCAAAGAACACTATCAGCAAGCGTGAAAAAGCAATCCACACAATGGGAGAAAAATACTTGCAAGTCATATATCTGATAAAGGACTGATACCTAGAATAAATAAAGAACTCCTACAACTGAATAATAACCACAAAAAACTTTTTTTAACGAGCAAAAGACTTGAATAGATATTTATCCAAAGAAAATACATAAATGTCTAATAAGCATATGAAACGATGCTCAACATTACAAATCATTAGAAATATGCAAATTGAAACCACAATGAGATGCTACTTCAGGTCCATTATGATGCTTACTATCAAACAACAAGTGTTGGTGAGGATGTTGAGAGGGAAAGGAAGGAAGGGAGGGAGGGAAAAAGGAAGAAATGGATTCAAATCAATATAGAATGAATTGGGAAACTATAGGCTAACTAGAGGAGGAAACCTACCGCACAGAGGGAGATATATGAGATTAGTATCTGTCAGTCTTAGCTCTAGATGAAGGAAAGGAAAAACAAGAGAAAAGATCTCACCCTGAGAACTCCTAAACAAAAGCCCAAACTCAGGCAGGTTTAAGTCCAGAATTTCACATAATTTACAAGGTTGCTCAAAGCAACCTTGGCTGAAAGTTTAGTTTAACTGGTAGTGTCCCCAGGCCCCAAGCAGAAACAAATGCAAATTTTCTATGCAAGAATACATTTTAAACCTAGTTGCCAAAGAATTCCCATAGATAACATTCTAAGGAACATGAACTCACAATCAAAAATCACTAAATACATGAAGAAATAAATCACCATGAGTGAAAAAGTATCAAACAGAATAAAATCAACAAAGATATTTAAGGATATTTAACATGTTTAAAGAAATAAAAGAAATTTGAAAATAAGACAAACTAAGAGTCTCCCAAAATTGGCTAGGTAGATTTGAAAAAAGAACCAGGGGCGCCTGGGTGGCGCAGTCGGTTAAGCGTCCGACTTCAGCCAGGTCACGATCTCGCGGATCTCGCAGTCCGGGAGTTCGAGCCCCGCGTCAGGCTCTGGGCTGATGGCTCAGAGCCTGGAGCCTGTTTCCGATTCTGTGTCTCCCTCTCTCTCTGCCCCTCCCCCGTTCATGCTCGGTCTCTCTCTGTCCCAAAAATAAATAAACGTTGAAAAAAAAAATTAAAAAAAAGAAAAAAGAACCAAAAATACTCCTAGAAATAAAAACTGCAGGCTGTAATTAGACTCAGTGTTCAGACAGAACAATAGGTTAGATATATCTGAAAGGAGACTTTGTGAACTAAAGGAATGAAAAAATGACCCACATTGCAGCCCAGAGGGACAAAAGGTATAGTTGGGATGGGATAACCCAACTCACGTCTAACTGAAGTGTGAGAAAGAGAGAATGGGGAAAGGCAACAACATGATAAAAGCCGGAGGCTTTTCAGAATTGATGAGAGATGCCAATCATCAGGTCCAGGAAGCCCAATGGAGCTGAAGCGCTATAAATAAAAAGAAATCTGTATCTGAACTATAGAAAACCGAAGACAGAGGTATTAAAAGCAGTGAGAGAACGGACAGATTGCATATAAAGGACTAACAATTCAATTGATGCCTGACTTCCCAGCAGCAACAATGTAAACCGTGTAGACGTTGTGAAATAGTGTCTTCAAAGTGCTAATAGGTAATAACTGCCCCCTAGGGTTGTATAACCAGTGAAACAGAAGGAAAAAAAATTTTCCAACAAACAAAAACTGAGAGAATTTGTCACCAACGAAACCTCATTAAAGGAACTTTTAAAGAATATATATCAGGAAAAAAATTACTCCAGAGGGAAGTCTGAATGCAAGAAGAAACGATGGGTGAAGAAAAGGTAAATATGTACAATCTAAACAACTGTATAAAACAATATGAGCAGTGTCCAAATTATGAATTGAAATACCAAGATAGAACTAAAATACTGAGCATTTAACAAGGGGGCCCGGAGCTAAAGCATTCTAAGTCTTGCATTGTTTTGCAAGAAGGTAAAGATACTGAGTCACTTTGGACCCTTTGAAGTTGAATGTGCTTGTTAAACTTTTTAGGATAACTATTGAAAAAGAAAGAGAGAGTGTGTATATCTTCCAAACCAGTAAAGTTGGGGGGGGGGGGGAGTGGAACTAAATTTTGAAAAGACAAAAAAGGAAAGGAAAAAGTGACACAAACATAAAATGCATAGAAATGAGTAGAAATGAATGCAAATGTATTAGTAATCACGTTCTTATTTTTCCATCATTTAAAATCAGAACTTGATCTCCCAAAGGAAGCTTGTGGGCAGGATGCAGAGAGGAGACTGTCCAGCTCTGGTAGATGGCAGGGTCAGAGCAGAGCACAGACCAAGGGGATTTGGGGGGATATGAGGAGCGAGGTGGGGGCGGGGGCCATGAGGAGAGAACTAACGAGGCACAGCCATGGAGGAGGACAGGAGGGTTTACACACCACAGCACGTGGAAGGACCATCCAAGGAAGACCCTGTAAGACTGAACCAAATCTGATGAGCAGGCAGGTCATTATCAAAGGGATGGGAGAGAATTGGGGCAGTGAAGAGAAGAGACAGGAAAAGCCCAGCCCATGCCCTCAAGATGCTCACAGACCAAGGAAGGAGACAGGGGAAGAAACAAGGGCCAAAGCCCCACATTGAGCCCACTGAACCATTTTCCATGTGAACTGGTCTCAAGAGGCAGAGCTGCACCCCTGGGAACATTCATGGAACAGTGTCACCCAGATCGGGCATGTTTCTGGAGACAACTGCGTCTGGCAGCCAGCCACCAGCCAGCAGCTGTGTCAACCCCGAGCTGTCCTGTACATGTACAGTACATCCCAGTGTCCAACCTCTGAGGTCCATTGACCTCACCCAGTGACTGCCCAGCCTAGAGGACCTCAAAGCTACCATCTGCATCAAGATCCTTAGAACACCTGGAGAAGCACTAGGGCAAAGAGAGGATGGTGTGGCGAGTGGCAGGGCAGAGTAAGGAAAATGCAAAGTGCTGGCATATTTCTGGGTTCTGTCTGGTGTGTGTCTTCAGAACCGTGGCCTCATGAACACAGGTCTCCCTGGGCAATAAGATGGTAACTGAGTAAGTAGCTGGGTCTAAAGGCCAATGGGAAGGGCATAGAGCTTAGTCCAAAGACTATGCTGGTAACCAGGTTAGAGGGAGCAGGTGGAGAGGCAAACAAACTAGGCAGAGGCAAGTGACACAGACAGATGGGCTTGAAGGCCTGGGTGTGCTATACCTTCCCAGGGATGCTGCTCTCTCAGGGCTAGTCCACAGCCTGACTGACAGGATGGTGATCAGGGTCAACCAGTAGCAACAAGAGGATGAAGGTCAAGAGCTAGAAAAAGAAGAAATAGTAAAAGATCAAGAGCCTGGGAACTGCCAAAAGAAGAAGAGTCAAGGAGCAAAGGCAAAAAGAGAAGGGCCTAGACTTCTCTTAGGAAGAGTGGGATGCGTGGAGCACTCTGAATGCTGGCCTCATCATCAGACCACATAGAAGTAAGGCGAGGCTGGCCACTGGCCATTGCTGACAGCTTTCTTCTTGAAATGCCCTCTTCCTTGGCTCCCAACAGGTGTCCTTCTCTAGTGTTAACTTCTGGTGTGCAGGAAAGAGGTTGGCAGTGGATAGGAAAGAGAACCCTCTTCTGCTGAGAGAAGCTTGATGGCGGTCAGGGAGTTGGAGACACCGACCATCAGTGAAGTCGGTGGCAATGTCATCTGTTAAGAGTGGAGAGGACAGGGGCGCCGGGGTGGCTCAGTTGGTTAAGCGTCCAACTCTCAGTTTCAGCTAAGGTCATGATCTCACGGTTTCATGAATTCAAACCACATGTCAGGCTCTGTGCCAACAACACAGAACCTGCTTGGGATTCTCCCTTCTCTTTCTCTCTCTCTCTCTCTCTCTCTGTTCCTCTCCACTCATGCTCTGTCTCTCTCAAAATAAATAAACTCAAAAAAAAAGTGGAGGAGAGGATGGATTTGGCAATAATTTCTGGGATGTGACACCAGTGCACAGACAACAAAAGACAAAAATGGACTACATAAAAATTGAAAACTCACATGCATCAAACTGTAGGATGGGAGAAAATATTTGCAAATCATATATGTGATAAGGAGTTAATGACCAGAATTTGTAACAACTTCCCACAACTCAACAGTCACAACAACAAAACAACCAGATTAAAAACTGGGCAAAAGACTTGAATAGACATTTCTCCAAAGAAGATACACAAACGGTCGGCAAGCACATGAAAAGATGCTCAACCTCACTAATCGTCAGAGAAATGAGATCAAAACCACAATGAGATACCACCTCACAACATTAGGATGACTGCTCTCAAAACAAAGAGAAAAGTGTCGGCAAGCATCTGGAGAAACTGGAACCGTAGTGCACTGTTGGTGGGGACATAAAATGGTGCAGCCACACTGTATGGCACTTCCTCAAGAAATTGAAAGTAGAATTACCACAGGATCCAGAAATTCCAGTTCTGGGTACGTACCCAAAATAACTGAGGGTAGGGTCTCAAAGAGATATTTGTACACCCATGTCCATAGCAACATTATTCACAGTAGCCAAAAGGCAGGAGCAACCCAACACCCATCACCAGATGAATGGATAAACAAAATGTGATGTATACATGCAAACAAATATTACTCAGCCTTAAAGTGGAAGGATCAGACACATGCTGCAACGTAGTTGGACCTGGAGGACATCATGCTAAGTGAAATAAGCCAGACCCAAAAAAGACAAATACCGTGTGATTCTGCTTATCTGAGGTTCCCAGGGCATTCAAAGTCTTAGAGACGGAAAGCAGAATGCTGGCATAAGTGTTCTTGCAAGAGTTCTGCAGATTGATTGTACAACAATGTAAATTGTACTTAACACTGCTAAACTCTATACTTGAGAATGGTAAGATGGTACTCTTAACGATAGAGAACTAAGTGAGTGTTGATGGAGGGAGGCGGATGGGGGATGGGCTAGGTGGGTGTTGGGTATTGAAAAGGGCACTTGTGATGAGCACTGCATGTCGTATGTAAGCGATGAACCACTGAATTCTCCTGAAACTAGCATTGCACTGTATGTTAACTAAAATTTTAATTAATTAATTAATTAGAATGGTAAGATGATAAATTTTAAGTTACATTTGACCATAATTTTCTTTAAAGAGTGAGGACAAGGAATTAGAGACCAAAGTTCAAAAGCCCAGGGTGGCAGGTGGGTTGGGGCGGTGGGAGGGAGGGGTCACTGAGAGTTTGCTGACTATGGACAGGAAGTCCATCTGGGGTTGGAAACCGATAATTTGAATCTCATATGTTACTTTTTTCAGTAGCACGCAACAGGCCAGGTGTTAATGGAGACAATGGATGGTTGAGCAATCTCGGGTTTGGGCTGTGCAGGGCGTATGGGGCAGAAGGACAAGGCATCTCGAATATCGAGGCTGCTGTCAAGAAAATGGCAGAAGAAACTCACAGTGGGTCTAACTGGATAGAAAAGGGAGTGGATCGAAAAGGAACCCATTTGGTAGGTCAAAAATGGAGCTGTCCAGGAAGAAGACATCTACATTCAGTCAGAGAGCAGGTATCTTAAGGAGAAGGCTGTCAGAGGGGTGGTAATGGTTGATGGGCTACTAGAGTAGAGACGTCAAAGTGCGGGGTCCTGGGCGTGATGAGGGAGGGGAAGCACAGAATGGGTGTTGACGTGGCGTGGAGGCCAGAGGACACAAATGCTGAGATTCAGCCTGTGGGGGCCAGGGAACGGGACGAGCCACGGACCCTTGCGGACGTCAGCATCACATAAGATGATGGCAGCACCTGAGACAGGAGGATGGGGGTGGGGAGTCCTCAAGGAGCAGGAGTGAGTGGCCAGCCCAAGAGGTGCCAAGAGTCTGGGTCCTGGCACAGGAGTTTTATGTGAGGAGGAGGACTGGGGGCTTGGAAGCCAACCTAGGTCAGCAAGAGAGCACCACCCTGCTTGGGGAGTGGGGAACAGGGGAATGAGCGGGGGCCACTGGAGGGGCTCAGGAGCCAGGCTGGGCTGAGGTGTTGCCCAGCATTTGTGTCTCACTCTGAAATGTGTCTCTTCACTCCTCCGTGTCTACTACACGGTGAAATGGCCCATCTCTACCCCTGGTATTTGGGACTGAGTGTCTGTCCCTTAAGTGCTCATAACTATTTGAGGAGACAGGAGAAGAAAGAGGGATACGCTGGTTTCAAAAGAGCTTTGTGGCAGCCCAGGCCCACATTAGTCCTGCTCTGTCCCTTCCAGTTCCCAGCGAGGCCATGCCCAGCATCGCTCCCACCATGAGACTGAATGAGCAAGAAGAAACTGGGAGAATCATCGAAATGCAACGCCTAGAAATCCAGCGCCTCCGAGAGCAGATCCAAGAGCAAGAGCAGATCCCGGGCTTCCACCCGCTCTCTGTCGTCCGGCTTCCTTCCCTCCTTGAGTCAGAAGTGGACTTTGAGGTGCAGACCAAGTGACCCCCTCTGGTAAGCCATCTGCAGTTGCATCAGAGGAAGCCCTGTGCCTCTGTCCCCCGGCCGGCTCTGGGCTGGCCCTGCAGTCCCTGCAGCACTGGCCACACCAGCCTCTTTCTCCTGCCCTGGGGAACTTGGGACGTGGTCAGAATAAAGATGTTTGCCCACAACCAGGTCCAACTCTCTGCTTAGTCAAGGAGCCAGGGAGCGAGTAGAGAGAGAGAGGACCCTGACGAAGTGGGGGGGGGGGGGGGGCTCAACTCATCCCAAGCCATCGCTGCTTGTCCCGGTCCAGGCACAGGGCTGCCTGTCACTGCGGAGATCACACTGGACTTGGGCCCGGCCTCCTGCTGCCCCTCTGTCCTCTCTGGACCCCCGGGATGGGGCTGCCTGCTCCTACCCTAAGTATCACTGCCTGCCGCTTCTGACCTGGCTTCCTCCCCTGGCAGCCCAGTCAGGACCAGACAAAGCCACCGACGTTTTCTTCTCCTTTATGAAGCATAGTGAGATTTTCTGGGGATTTGTACATGTGTGCAAAGATGACAGTAAAATAATGAACATGGCAAAGTGACTAGAGTTCCCCCAGGCCTTCCATCCCCTGCTGACCCTGTGGTGAGGACTGTAAGCAGAGCTCTATTTACAGAGGGTTCTCTTACACCCATGCACTCTGTGCACTCTACACTGGTCATTCTTGTTCTGCAGGGCCCTGCCCTGCTCCTCCATTTGAATGGAGGTGGGGGGAGGGTACCTCTTCCCCTAGGCCACCGTACTGGGCGCCCCAGTCACACATACCAGGAAAAGTGACATTTTATGCACTCGAGCAAAAGAACATAACCCAGATGTCCTTGTCTTCTCCCACCTTCAGAGGCCAGACACCCTTCTAATATCCAAATAGCAAACATTTAAGCCCCTGGTCTCTGCTGGTCCCTGCTGGCTCTTACACCTGGCATCTCCAAGACATTTCCCCATCTTCCCCAATCTGCTTTACCCCAGCTCTGGGCACTGCTCTTGGGTTAGTTTTCACAGCGAGAGCTGAGACATAGCTGTCACGCCTGGCAAAGCTCTCCTGAAGCCTGGGGAGATCAGAAGGAAGGCTCACAGCAGAGGCTACCAAGCAGTTGACGTGGGACTTGCTCCTTAGCAACTCCCTGACCTCCACCCCTAGCCCACACCCTGTCACAGTGGCCAGCTCCTCCCCTCCAGACCACTGTGTACGCAGCATATCCTCTGCTCTAGGAGACCAGGCTCAGGGAGTAGGGAAAGATTCAGGCACCCTCTAATTGATTCAACCACAGAGACGACAGCCCATTACATTATTATGCCCGGCAGGTGGGCCCCTCTGGGACACAGATTTCATTCCAAACTAGCATATTGGCTTTACCTTTGCAGAAGAAACTGACTTGAAATGAGATCAGGGAGGTCAGCGGGGCTAGGTGCTGCAGGGTTTAAAGGTGCATTACAGATATGACTCTGTCCAGAGGCCAGCACAAAGCCACCGAGAGCCACTGCCCTCCACTTCCAGGCTCTTGCCACACTGGCCTCCTTCCAGTTCTTATAAAAGTTCAAGTTCTTCCTTGCCTCTGGGTCATTCCACATACTGTTTTCTCTGCCTGAAATGTTCTTGTACCCACACCTCACTCAGTGAAATTCATCCTTCAGATGGTAGCTGAAATGTCACTTGCTCACAAAGGTAGTCCCTGATCCCTCCTTCCCCATGTAGATTACACGTACCGTATTGTTTTCCTTCAGAACCCTCACTCTAACATACCCATTTGATGGTGTGATGCTGCCTCTCTTCCTAGGCTCTCGGTTCCATGGCTGTGTCTGTGTTTAAAGCTGTCTTGGGTGTTTGGGTGGAGCATTGATGAAGGGACCCGACAGTGGAGGCAGGGGGCTGTCGGGAAGACACCATGGCTAACTACAAGTAAGAAGACAGCTTCTGGGACCCAGATGGTGGCAGCAGAGATGCAGAGATGTGAATTTTTCTTTCTTTTTTTTTTTTTAAGTTTATTTATTTTGAGAGAGAGAGAGCTAGTCAGGGAGGGGCAGAGAGAGAGGGAGACAGGATCTGAAGAGGGCTCTGTGCTGATAGCAGAGAGCCCGACGCGGGGCTCGAACTCACAAACCATGAGATCATGACCTGAACCGAAGTCGGATACTCGATTGACTGAGCCACCCAGGTGCCCTTGAGAAGTGAATTCTTCTGACTTCAGGACTGAGGGAGTTCACCCAGCACAGGGAGAGGGAGGAAGACTTGGGAAGAAGGCACCTACAGAGAAAACTGGTTGCTCTTCAGCCAGAAGGAAATTCACTGTGGCTGGATGCAGCAACATTCAAATGACAGAGTTTTCAACCTAAAAATGCCTTAGAATCAAGTCATCACATTTCACCTACAAGATGGGCCTTAGGGGAGGCGCCTGGGTGGCTCAGTCGGTTAAGCCTCCGACTTTGGCTCAGGTCACGATCTCGCAGTTTGTGAGTTTCAGCCCTGTGTCAGGCTCTGTGCTGACAGCTCAGAGCCTGGAGCCTACTTTTGATTCTGTGTCTCCCTCTCTCTCTGCCCTGCCCCTACTTGAGCGCGCTCTCTCTCTGTCTCTGTCTCTCTCTCAAAAATAAATAAACATTAAAAAAAAAAAAAAAAAAAGATGTGTTAGGTTACAGATGAGGAAATCAAAGCCAGGAAGAGTGAAATAGTTGATACAGCGTCATCCCAGCAGGGCTGGACTCGCAGCCCAGGCTGTCCATGGCCTCCACATCCCAACCATGTTAAGCCTGCTCTGGAGAAGCACCAGACAGAACCTGGACCAGGTGTGGAGGTCATAGGAGTGTGACGCTCCACAAGTCTAACCCAGAAGTAGAGGGAGCTGATGCCTCCCAAACTAGGCTCCCCTGAGTCCAGTGGCCGAGAAGGAGGTGAAGGCAGAAGGAAACGGAGAGCCCCATCCCAGCAAAGCCTGGCACTTGGGCCAGCAGGTCAACAGGGTGTTTCCTCACTTGCCCGGGGGGCAGGCAGATGGCCTCTTGTTGGCAAATTTGCAGCCAGAGGTACAATCTTGCTGTTTTATGCCGGTCTCAGCCTATCGACAACCAACGTTGTGGCTAGACTCACCCTTGTGGTTCTTACTATGATCCCAAGACACCCTTCAGCAACCACCATCAGGAAACTTTGAAAAAAATAAAGCTTTATTACTTACAGGGCCTGGAAATGATACATCTCACCTGGGGCCACACAGCAAGGTCGTGGGGAGGGAGGGAGGGAGAGGAGGGAGGGAGGAAGAGAGAGAGAGCCATCTCACAGGCCTGGGATTCTGCTTTATTGGGGTCAAGTGTGAGGCCTAGGGTTTTGTGGGCTCACTGTTTAAAACATAAGAGTGGGAATTTGAAGGGTAGGGAGGGGGGCGGGGAAAGTGGCTCAAACGGTCAGTTATTAAAATCAACCAAGATCTCAGAAACAAAGAAACCTCAGTGGCTGCCAGTGTGGTTTTTTGAGATAGTCCTCTGTGAAGTGGATGCCTCGGAGATCAAAGGCGAAGTCAGGCTCTCTTGTTACAAAGAGAAAAGTCACTGTCAGGGTTTAGCTACACCAGTTTGCCTCCCGTAGTCTATCCTGTGCGTTCCCACCTCACGCTGTTGGGTGGCCCTGACTGGGGTGGCCGCTGCACTGAGACCTCCCTTCACTTTGCCTATCCTGACTCCAGGGGAGGTTCTCACCCCACTGGTGAACCTCCCCTCTCACCACCCCCTTCTAGGGTCCCTAGAGCCAGTTGACCCCCTCATTGACAGAGTGGGCCTGGCAGTCACCTCCTCCTACGGGACTCTACTGTCACCCAAGTGGCTAGGCATCGGCATACGAACTCCACTCTTGTTCTTCTGCTTGCGGTCCATTGTTAACCTAGGGAGTCATTCATTTATGGTGGGACAGCCGGTGCTTTTGGATGACTGTCCTCTTTCTGAGCCCCAGACACCCAGTGGCTCCCCTGTCCTTCTTCTAGACCATTTGCATCGGCTGTGGCCAGACAGGGTGAGCTCCCAAGCAAGCCTCCCCTCGCTATCCTGTTCTCCTGGCACTGAGGACCCTGCCTCATAGGAGGTCCTAGCATCAGCATCTGCCTTTCCCCACTGCTTTTTACACAAGGCATGACCAGTCCTTACCCGACAGCTGCTCCCAGAAGGTGCCTGAGGAGCCCCGGTGGGCCTGGGAATATGTGTGTGTCCAGGTAGGACTCCCTTGCCATCACTGCTCTGGATTTGGAAAGATCAGAGAGAAGGATGTCCGGACCAGGGGTGGGGTTCCTTCCGCCGGAGCTGTGTGGGGGCGAGCTCCTCTAGACCACTGGAGGTTCAAGATCCCCTTATGCTTTGAGCACACCTAAGATACCGACTCCCCTGAGCTGAACTGGAATGGGAGCCGATGTACAAGGAGGTGACCCTGCTGTGTGCCAGGCAGCAGGAAGAACTAACATTCCCGATCCCCCACGATGGCCAGTCAGATACAGGAATGTGTACCTGTTGTTCATGTGGGATTTGGCAGGGGTGCTGGGTGTCCACGAGGACTTAACCTAGCCCCTACTGTGTGTACTGATGTAATAAATGTATTAAAAGTGGGACTGACTGGGAGAGTCCAGTCCTGAACAGAAGAACTATGGATGCCCTTCTTTAGTTACAAGTAGCAAAACCCAACTCCAGCCAGTTTAAGCCACTAGGGAAATCACTGGGCTGGGGGCGAGGAGGGGGGGCGGTCTTAGGGAATCTCAAGGCAGAGATACAATCAGGCCTCAAAAGAAACTTGCACCAGGGCCTGGCTGGACCACCCCTCCTTCTCTTGTCCTTCCCCCTTCTCTGCAGACCACTTTGCATCCCCAGTTCAGCTGGGGCTAGGTACTTCAGCATCTCATTAGTACATGCCCCAAAGCTGAAATGGAATCTCTAGTCTGATTTTAAAATGCCAAAAGCAGGGGCGCCTGGATGGCTCGGTCGGCTGACCGTCCGACTCCAGCCCAGGTCGTGATCTCACAGTCTGTGAGTTCGAGCCCTGCATCGGGCTCTGTGCCAACAGCTCAGAGCCTGGAGCCTGTTTCAGATTCTGTGAATCCCTCACTCTCTGACCTCCCCCGTTCATGCTCTGTCTCTCTCTGTCTCAAAAAAATAAATAAACGTTAAAAAAAATTTTTTTTTAAATGCCAAAAGCAGGGGGAGAGCCTGGGTGGCTCAGTCGGTTACCATCCGACTTCGGCTCAGGTCATGATCTCAACAGTTCATGGGTTTGAGCCCTGCGTCGGACTCTGTGCTGACAGCTCAGAGCCTGGAGCCTGCTTCGGATTCTGTGTCTCCCTCTCTCTGCCCCTCCCCTGCTAGCACTCTCTCTCTCAAAAATAAATAAACATTAAAAAAGAAGAATTGATTATGTTATTTAATCACACACACAACTAAGTACTATTGTCCCCGTTTTACAACCGAAGAGAATGAATTTTTCTAAGGTTACGGAACTGGAGCTGGGGCTTGACACTTCAAGGTCAACCTAGCTCCAAAACCAATGTTCTGTTCCAACATTCATTCAACATGCATTCCCTGAGCACCTGTTCTATGCCAAGCCCATTCTAGGAGCAGGGAAGATACCATGAGTCAGACTCAAATCCCTTCCCTCATGAAGCTTACATTTTCGGGGAGTAGAGAGCCAACATTCCAGACAGGTAAGAAAAATATATAGCATACGGGGCAGTGAGAAGTGCTACAGAGAAACAAAAGAGAACAAAGGAAATAAAATAAGGGAAAGGGATAGGAAGTATGGGGAAGGCTGTGATTTTAGAGTTGCCTGGAAGGCCTTCTCCCTGAGAAGGTGCTGTTCGAGCACATTCCTGAAGGAAGGTGCAGGAAGGAGTCTTGGGGAGAAAAGCATTCCAGGCAGAGGGAGTAGCCTGTGCAAAGTCTCTGAGCATGAGCAAGCCAGGGAGGGAACTCAGAGAGGGTCTTAGGATGGGGGAGGACTGTTTCTCTGCGGAAGAGGACCACTGGAGGCTTGCAAGCACAGTAATGACATTACCCGCTCTGCCTTAGAACAGGGTCACTCCAGCGACCAGGTTGACAGTAGCCTTAGGTGGGAATGTGGCAGAGGCAGGGAGACTGGGCCACAGGGCCTCTCTTTTGAGAGGCAGGCCTCTCAGAACTCCCACCATCTAATGAACCAGCTAGAACCCACATTTTGCACTCTGTGCCCATGGCCACCTCCTACTCTTGGCTTTCGCTGTTGCCCATCTGAGCTGCCCCCACAGCCTCTGCTTTGGGGACACGGTTCAAAAGCCCTGCAAGGAGCCTGCCTGTCTGCTTGAACTCCAAGTTACTTGATAAGACCCAGAATGAAAACAAAGACACACAATCCATGTTTAAACTGAGGAAGTTTTAGGCTTTATTAGCCCTACCCAACAAGTTTTTTTCAAACTTCCCAGGGGAAAGGGAGGGAAAATTTCATGAGTCCCCCTGCCCCAGCTCCTTCCAGGACAGCTAGACCATGGCTGGCTGGCTGGGCTGACCCCTCCTTGGGACCAGAAGGATAAATAATTGCTAGACATAAGCAAGAGGAGTACACAGAGGTGAGCCCTACCCGGCCCCCCTCCTCCCACCCCACTTCCCAGCTCCTCCCAGGGCAAAGGACACCTTTACAATGCTTCACAAAGTGACGCAGTCACATGGCTGTGCCTGAGATCCAGCCTGCCCCAACTTTTCCTTGAGGGGAAGAACCATCTAGATCTGCACTGTCCAGGAAGGGAGCTGCGAGCCACATGTGGTGATTGAGCATTTGCAGCATAGCTAGTCTGAAGTGAGATGCACAAAATAACGGACTGAAATAGCTCCTTAATCATTTGTATATTAAAATGCAAATATTTGGGGGTTGAACAAAAATTGTAAGATATTATTTTCACCTTTTTTTCCCTACCTTTTTAAAGTGGCTACTAGAAGATTTTAAATTACACATGTAGCTCATGTTCTATTTCTATTTGACAGTGCTGCTCTAAGGTTGTGACTGGCTCCCCCATCATCTCCACAGAACGAAGCTAAGACGGGTCAAGAATAATTATTTTGTTGGGGCACTTGGGTGGCTCAGCTGGTTAAGCATCCGACTTCAGCTCAGATTATGATCTCGCGGTTCATGAGTTTAAGCCCTGAGTCAGGCTCGGTGCTGACAGCTCAGAGCCTGGAGCCTGCTTCGGATTCTGTGTCTCCCCCTCTCTCTGTCCCTCCCCTACTTACAATCTGTCTCTCTCTCTCAAAACAAGTAAACATTAAAAAAAATTTTTTTTAAGAATTATTTTGTGAGCTGAGAATGGGAAGAAGACTTTGATTTTGTTTTTCTTGTCTATTCCATCCATATCAGAAGGAGAGAGAATAAGGGGTGTTACAAGGGGCTCCACCCAGGAGACGGGGGACAGTCTACAACCACCTCCGAGCAGGCACCCTTTCCCCACCCAAAGCATGTGCGGTGGGTGGTGCTGGATTCCCTATTAGAAGCAGAGCCCTGGCCACGGCTCTGGTATATTTCGGAATCCTCCAGGGGCACCGCAAGTGAGTCCAGAGCCTTGCCATGGCGTCTACGTCCCTGTGCAACCCGCCAAACTTGCCCTTCCAGCATTGTGTTACACGCTCCCTGCATCTATCACCGCACACATTCATTTCTCCAGCAAATATTTATTGGTTACCTCCCACGTGCCAGGCAAAATGCTGGCTTCTAAGGTCATGATGGTTAGCAAAACGGACACTAAGGCCACCGTGTGGGGGGGATGTGGGGGGGGGTGACCAGTAAGTAAATAGGGGCAATTACAGCACATGCACCAAGAGCAGCTGTGGGGGAAGCACAGGGGCCATGGGTGCACCAGAGAAACCTAAACCGGCCTCAAAGTCCGAGAGGGCTTCCTGGAGGAGGTGACATCACAGTTAAAGAATTCGAGTTGGCCACACGGAGCCTGGGTGGCAGGACGTACCCCATGCAGGGGAACTCTGAGTTCAAAAACCAACCAGAAGGGCAAAACAGTGGACAGAGCATGCAGAACTGAATGACGTGACATGCAATCTGGCTGGATGGCAGGGGGCCAGTGGCAAATGACTGGTCTGGGTGTAGATGGCAGGGGCTGTGTGAGCCCTGCAAAGGAGTGTGGCATATATCCTGAAGTGTTGATTCTGCAAGAGTTTTAAGCAGGAGAGCTCTGGTGTGCTCCTGAAAAGCCTTTACCCCTCCTCCTCCCCCTCCTCCTTCTCCTCCCTACCTCCTCCTCTTCCTCCTCCCCCCTCTTCTTCCTCTCCCTCCTCCTCAGGGGGGGCTCCCATCCCACCTCTCCCAGCAGGAACTACATCCAGGAGGCAAGCCTACTGCAGTCACACACTTGGGGCTTTAAGGAGACTGATCAAGGGGCTTGTAGGGACTCCAATCCAGGGATGAGTGTACTGGAACTGGGTTTGGGGATCAGCTGGTGTTGGAATTTGGGGCTGAGGCAGGATTTTAGTTAGGGGCTGGGACTTGGGGGCTGAATTGAGGGACAAGGGTCAAGGTTGTGGTCTAGGACCTATTTCCAGAATTTGGAGCTGGGCTTGGGGTGAGGAATTGGAACGAGGTTTCAAGCCAGATTTGGGGTCGGGATCTGGAGTCGGGACTGGAATCGGATTTGGAAATGGGGCTGGGGGTTGGGGCTGAGATGTGGGGGAGGGGTTGCAGCCGGAGCTAGGAATTCTAGTTAGGGTTTGAAACTGCAGCTGGGGTCGGGGTTAGGTTTAGGCTGGAATGAAAGTTAAGCTGGGCTTGGAGCCAGGGGATGGGTTAGGGTCCAGGCTCTGGGGCAGATAGACAACATTCCTCCAGCTACCCAGATCTGGGAATTGTGTTCGAGCCCTAACAGCAGTTGACAGAAGCCCCTCCCTTCCCAGGAATGCCTCAGCCCAGCAGAAGGAGCTTTGCCACGTCAGCCAATCGGCTCAAGCCCTGCCTTGGAAACACCTGTTGATCCCCCTCCCCCCCCCCACACACACACCCGAGAGGCTCACCTGGACGCAGGTTAGGCAGGTGAAGCGCCTCCCCGGAAACGAAGCTGGAGCGCCCCACCTGCCTGGCCCAGCCCGCTCTGGTCGGATCCAGCACTTCCAGGTTTCTTGTGAGTGCCCCATGGTCCCCTGACCCCCACCGCCCCCACTCTCTCCCACTGGCGCTTCCTGACAACCTCCACCCCACCCCCGGCCTGGCCCCGCTGTCCCAGCACACCTGTGCCAGCACTTTCCGACCCCGTGAAGTCACAGCCCTGAGGAATGCCGGGACTGACTCCAGGTCCCCTCCCACGGCCCCTCCCCCACCTCCCTTGGGGGCATCTGCACCTGCTCCTCCCACCTCAAGTGCTAGGCAGCCCCTGGAGTGGGGTTGCGAAGGACCAGTAACCTCATCAGAGGTGTAACCCATGCACAGCCACATTAATCATATTCCGGGACCGATCCAGGACCTGCATCCTATATGAAGCAGGAGTCCTCTCCTAAATTAAAGAGGAGAACATTGTGTTCTCTGATTCAAAAAGCACGCTTTGGGCATCTGTGCGGGCCCAAGAATTCCCACTGGAAATTTGAAATGGCCGTGTCAACTGACTCGTCCCCATCCTTCAAGAAAATGTTACTGTCCTCGCTTCTCAGATAAGGAGACTGAGGCTCTAAGAGGTGAAGTCATCCGGGGCTTCTCTGACCTTCCCCTGAGCCCCTCTTCTGACTAACCCACACCCAGCATTTATCACATACACACACCTGCTGTAAACTCGGGCTCCTTGAGGGCAGAGACCACAGCTGCTTTATTTCACCCAGTTTGAGTCATGCTGACTGGTCTCTAGAGGACGTATTAAAAGAGTGACCACCGTCAGGTCCCTTGCCCAAGTCCCATGGGTGGTAAGAACAGCAGCTGGGGTTCCAGCACAGAGCCCTCCTTCTCCCTTTGCGCCACTTTAGAGAAATCGTGGAGGAGGATGTCATGGGGGATTGGTGATGAGGAGAACGGAGAAGAGTGGGAGGCAAGAAGACGGGTGTGGAAGAGGGTGATGAGGCAGGAGCCATGGAGATGGAAACAGGGATTGGATGGAGAGAGGTTTGCAGGTGGCCTCCCTGGGATTACACTCCACAAGGAAGTAAGGAACATGAGAGGGGGAGGAGGTCTGGGCTAAGAGCCTGGGATGCGACCCGTTGTATCAGAGGTGACTATGGAACATCCAGGTGACAATTGGCTTCGGGGTCTGGAGCTCAGGAAGGAGATCCAGGTTTGAGGGAGAAAGCGATTAGGGCACCAGCGGCTGTGGATGGAAATCAGAGGAGATGTTGGGGAAGGAGAGATCTAGGGGTTAGATCCTGACCCACAAGAGAAGTAGCTGCAGCCCCGAGAGAGAGAGAAGATTCAGGGTCAGGCTGCTGGTTCCAGAAGAGTTAAGTCATTAGCCCCCTCCCTCCCCACAGCCCTCCCCCCAGGAGCCAGTGGTGACAGCTGAGGCCATGTGAGTCGGATCCTGAATGAGGCTTTATCTCTGCTCTTGGTCCCATCATCCACTGTGGCACCAGTTCCTTCGCCAGCCGGGATGGGACAGGCAACTGGGAGAGCCCGGAGAGGTCAGGGGCCGGGCCAGGGGCTTCCCTGGAGGGGTGGGAGGTGTGCTACGTGGGGGAAGTCCCCGGGGTCATTGGAGAAGCATTCCCAAGTGGCGGGGGGGGGGGGGGGGGGGGGGGGGGGGAGGGGGGGAGGCGGCGGGGGGAGGGCGTCGGGGGACACTGGGGTGGATTCCCTGGGATCATCCCCAAGGCTCCCAGAAGAGACCATAAAGGCCGAGCAGGCTGGGGAGGTGACAAGTGCGATTCCCCCCCCCCCCCGCCCCCCCCCGCAGGTGATGGTGGCCATACCCTGGACTGGGAGAGGAACAGGACTCTGGGCCTCTAGCTGCCGAGCTGGTGGGTGGGGCTCTAGGCCATGACCCGCACCCTCTGACCCCTGATACTGACCTCTGTCCTCTGCCCCGCCCCCTCTATGCCGGAAGGAGAGGCTCAAGCCCCGCCAGGCGGGGGGCCGCCCCCGGATGCGCTGGCGGAGCAGGTAGAGCTGTGGTGGTCCCAGCAGCCCCGGCGCTCGGCGCTCTGCTTCGCCGTGGCCGTGGCGCTCGTGGCGGGCTGCGGGGCAGGTGGCGTGGCGCTGCTGTCCTCCACCAGCAGCCGCTCGGGCGAGTGGCGACTGGCGACGGGCACCGTGCTGTGCCTGCTGGCCCTGCTGGTCCTGGTCAAGCAGCTGATGAGCTCCGCCGTGCAGGACATGAACTGCCTCCGCCAGCCCCACCACGTGGCCCTGCTGCGGAGCGGCGGCGGGGTGGACGCCCTGGTCGTGCTGCTCAGCGGCCTGGTGGTGCTGGTCACAGGCCTGACTCTGGCCGGGCTGGCCGCCGCCCCGGCCCCGGCCCGGCCCCTGGCCGCCATGCTGTCTGTGGGCATCGGCCTGGCCGCCTCGGGTGCGCTCTTGCTGCTGGGCTTGCTGCTCTATCAGGTGGGCGTCAGTGGACACTGTCCGCCTCTCCGTGCGGCCGCCCCCTCCACCCACGCCCACCACGGTGGCGACGGCAGCATCTTCAGCATCTCGGGACGGTTTTCTGCCGGGCGGCGTCATGAGACCACGTCCAGCATCGCCAGCCTCATCTGACCGAGCCCGAGTTCCCCTGCCCGCGACCTGCCTCAGCGTCCACGGCGCCGTGCCAGGGTGGGAGTGGGTGTGAGTGTGTGCTTGCACGCGCACGTGAGTGCGTAGGTGTCCCCAGGACCGTCCGGCCCTCCGTGGGATTGCGTGACGCGTGTACCCACACATCCATGCCACAGGAAGGTGGAACTGGGGGCTTGTGGCCGTGGAACTGTCAGAGTCTACCCGTCTCGACCTGGGGCCCCTGAAGATTCTTGGCCCCTGTTCCCAGCCCCCCTCAAATCCAACCCTGCCTTGGAACACCTATCAGAGATTTCTGGGAGCGACTGCCCTACCCCAGAGACCATACCAGCGACTTCACTGAGGAGAGTACCCGGTGACAAAGTGCAAAGAACGCGGGCTCCACAATGTGACAGGACTGGACTGGAATCCCCCACCCGCTGGGGGGCCTTGGGCAAGTGACTTAACCTCTCTGAGCCTCAGTTTCCAGAGAGTCACGGTCGTGGTCGTGGTAATCGATTCTGAGGACCACATCGTATATGGAAGGACTGGGCACGTGGCAGGTGTGCAATAAAACTGGTGGCCGTTGTCACTGTCGCTGTCGGTACCTCACCATCTCCCCTCCCCCTCGGCTTTCCCCTCCCCGACAACTACCGCTTCTACGGTGCACACTGCCTACCTCAAGCTGACAAAAGGTACCCTGACGTGTCTCCTATCAGGCCTGTGATTTCTCCTCACAGGTATGAGGAAGCTGGAGGGGAGAGGGGGTGAGGGAACGGGGGTGGGGAGGAGCGTGGCCTGAGTCCTTCACATTTGCTCCTGTGCTGGTTCAAGATGAAGTCTTAAGTGCCGGGGTTTTATCAGCTAGTTTCTCTGGAGGTTGCCACTCCCTACCCCACCTCTGGAATCGGATCGTCCTGGCCTATGTAGTAGCTGCACCTGCTGGTCTTCCTCCAGGCCCTCCCACCCCTCCCGCCCCCACCCCGGGTATGGGAGGGTTGTTTGAAATGCCCCTGGGGGGTAAGAGTCACTGCCAGCTTGGGGTCAGCCCCAGGATCTCCCATCTACGGTGCAGAACGGCCTATGTGGCACCCAGCACCTTCCACCAGGACAGGAGCTACGGTTAGTTTCATCACTCCCTGCTTCTCGAGGTCAGATGCCATGCAGCCCCGCCAGGGCACCAAGATGGGCTGGGAAACCAGACAGGCCTCCAGGGGGCCCCAAGTGTGGAGATACAGGTTCTCCAACAGGAGGAAATTGCTTTCAGGAGTCAAGACCTAGGGGGCCTCCTGGAGAAAATGCCTCTGAGCAGATGGATGAGGGAAGGGTGTTGCCAGCCAAGGAGGGAGCAAGGTGAGTGGGAAGAAGAGGGCACGTCCAGGAGGACGGTGGAACCTCTCCCAGGACCTCTGGCATCTCAGACCCCACGTATTCAACATCGGATCCCCCTCCTCATCCTGAACCAGCTCCTTGTCCCACCCAGAGGGGGTGGGGGGGGGGCACCCTTCACCCAGCACCTGGGTTAGAAAGCTAGGTTGTGGTTCCAGACGGCACCCTGCCTCCCTCCTTATCCTGTGTCCAGTGAACATCACCTGCGGACTTCCCCACAGATGTGTGTGCGGTGCTCAACCCTCCACACTCACCCCCCAGCGCCCTCTCCATCTCTGCCTCATTTGTGCAGCCTCCCGCCTGGGGTCCCTACTTTTGCTTTTTTTTTTTTTTTTTTTTTTTTTTTAATGTTGGTTATTCCTGAGAGAGAGTGTGAGCAGAGAGAGAGGGAGACAAGAGGATCCAAAGATCTGTGCTGCCAGCAGAGAGCCTGATGCAGGGCTTGAACTCACAAACCATGAGATCATGACCTGAGCTGAAGTCAGACGTTTAACTGACTGAGCCACCCAGGCGCCCCTCTTTTCTTCTTCAGTTCACCTCTCTCCCAAGCCCAACACATACACCTGAGCCACAGTGACTGTTAGGGAGGTATTGGCGGGCAGAGGGGTGGGGTGGGAGGACATGACCACCTGTTCACCCATGAGCCGGACCCAGGTGATGGGAGGCTCCTCACCCCTTCCCCTGCCCTTGGAATGTGTGTCCCACTTGCCTTTCTGGCTCCGAGAAGCTGCCCCAAGGATAGAGCCTTGAGACAATGATACAGCATTGAGACTATCTGGACTGTACATGAGATGGAACCCAGTTAAGGCCTCTATAGAAACTTTTAAGATATGAGAGGCAGATGCAGCGGTCTACTCGACTTGTGGCCACTCAAGACAAGCCTCTAAGGGAGTTTCCTTGCCTGTTACACCTGCCAGTCACAACTCTGGAGTGGCCTGTCTCTGTCTTCGGCCTCTGTCTGACCTCCATGTACCGGGGCCAGCTTCAGATTACACCCGGGAAGCTCCAAGTTGCAACCCAGCACTGTCCTAAAACAAAAGTCCTTCCCCGTGCCCCCACCACACCCAGGCTACTGTGCAGGATCCCCGACATGATTCGGCCTCCCTCACACCTCCAAGCACCCCACGAGCCAGCCTCACGGAACTGTTGTGACCTCCGCATAATCTCATAATTCTCCCAGCCTTTGTGTGCTCTCTCCTCCTTTCCTCCATACCCTTCAAGACCCGGTTCTTCAGGCCTCTTCCCGACCCTCTCCTCCTAAACTGATGAGTTGTCTGTTTTCTGTGCCTGTCCTTGCGATTGTAGACACCAGTCTGCAATTCTTTCTCTGTGTGCCTGTCTCCTTAATCAGGTGGTTGGCTCCTCTTGGGGGATTTGGGTCTTGCCCATCTGCGCGCCCCTTGTTCCCAAGGTGGGCCTGACACATAGCAAGTGCTTTGCTGCATGGATGAAGGACTCAGCTTGGTTGGAAGGCAATGTGTATGCAAGGATCAGGGAAAGACCCACCTAGAATAGGAATGGGTAGGAAACTTAGGCCACTGTCCCCACTGTTGGCCCTGAATCTTTCTGCCTCCCCACAAATTCTCACCCTTCCAGGGTTCCCAAGAGGAATCTATCATTATCACCAGCTACAGGGCCACCAGAGAACCCCACACTGCCTCTCCATCCTATGATATGGGGTGAAATGCGATTTCTTTTCAGCTAAGACAGGGTTACTCTTTCAACATATTTGCTTTAGAAAACTAAAGGAAGGAGCACCTGGCTGGCTCAGTTGGTGGAGCATGCAACTCTTGATCTCGGGGTTGTGAGTTTGAGCCCCATGCTGGGCATAGAGATTACTTAAAAAAAAAAAAAATAAAATAAAATAAATAGAGCGCTTTAAAAAAAACCTTGAAGAACAAAAAACAAAACACCTAAAGGAAAAACAGAAACACAGACGCCTAGAGAAGGGGGAAGGGACGGGTTACATCACACGAATGTCTAGATCAGCAGCTACTGCAGGCAGGGCCTTTGTTGAGCTTTCCTGGGAAAGATGCCAGATGAAGAATATGGCCCGTGGCCCCAGAGGGCTGTTCCAAAGGGCAGTGGAAGTCAGCACCCACACACCCGGCTATAACATGGGTCTGGGTGAGAGCGAGGTCCAGGCACAGGCAGGGCAGAAATGCTACTACTTCCGGGATCTCTAAAGCAGACTTCCCACAACCTCCAACCTCCAGCTTGTTTGCTCAAAGCATCTCACTGAATCCTCTCTTGGTCTACGTTGCAACTAGCCATCTACTGGCCCCTCTGCTCTCTCTCTCTCTAAAGCTGTCCCCTCCTGTCTTCATCTCCCTTCCGGTTAAAATCCCATCGCCCAACGTTTCACCCACTCCTTCACAGAGTCCCCAACCCCTTAGCGCCCCGCTCCTTTGAAGTTCACCCAGCTGCTTTTGCCACACCTACTGCCTCCCAGTGACCAGGTATTAGGCCAGGCCGCCTGGTGTCACCACGAATTCCTCATCACCCATCTCGACTGGTCTGCAATTCTGCTCATCAGTTACGCTGCATTTCCCCGGTCAGCTCCTACTTTCACAGCGGGCCCCCCAAGTTCTCTCCACTCCCCTCACACCTCAGCATCACCCCCTGCAGATGGTGTGACCTCCCCTGTCAGGAGAAAACAAGAGGGTCATGTGGTGGGAGGCCTTCACCTTGCTCCCCCCAAATCGCTCCTCCTTCACTCCTATCTGTGGAATGGCCTCGTCAGCCCAGCTGAGGAATTTGGACTTTGTCCTCAGGACAATGAGAAACATGGAAAGCTTTTAATTAGGGAAGTACTTTGGCCAGAATAGGATTTGGGGCCAGCTGGCTGCAGCGTAGAGCCAGGAATGGGCCTTAGGAGAAAAAGAATCAGAAGAAATGTCCAATCAGGCCCAGAAGTGCCATTGCTGCTGGCCCCTGAGGGATGAAAAGCAGCTGGCCAAGCTAGAGAGGTTGAGAAGAAAGAGTGCCAGAAAGAAGAAAGAGCAGAAGAAGGGTCCAGAGAGGAGAGAACTTGGCTCCTGCAAGGAAACACAAAGGGTTTGTGTGGCTAGAACTGGAGCATTCACTGGCAGGAGGCAGGAGGTGCAGCCAGGGAGGAGCCCTGGGCCGCTCTTTCAGAGGCTCTGTACAGGTGGCACCATTTAAGGTCAAGAGGAAGCCAGGGAAGGATTTGAAGCAGAGGTCAAATTGGGTTTTAGGACAGTCATTCCCCCTGCAGCACAGAGAATTAACTGGAAGAGGTAAAAACAGAGGCAGGGGAATCAGTTGGTTGATGAATGCCATCGGCAGACGGGGCCAAAAGGATGGCTGTTGGGACAGAGTGAAACACAACAGATTCGATGGACGTTCAGAGGGTGGGACCAACATGTCTTCGTGACTCAGGAGCTTTTTTCAACGTTTATTTATTTTTGGGACAGAGAGAGACAGAGCATGAACGGGGGAGGGGCAGAGAGAGAGGGAGACACAGAATCGGAAACAGGCTCCAGGCTCTGAGCCATCAGCCCAGAGCCTGACGCGGGGCTCGAACTCCCGGACCGCGAGATCGTGACCCGGCTGAAGTCGGACGCTTAACCGACTGCGCCACCCAGGCGCCCCCTCAGGAGCTTTTTAAGATGGGACAGGTGTGAAGGGTTGACAGAATGTTGACAGAAAGACAGGTTTAAGACACAAGGCAGAGAAGAGGCTGTTCTTAAAGTCCCTGAACAGAGAGGCAGGGAGGGTGCCTCCAGGGCACAAGATGGTGGCATTGGGCTTACGGTGCCACTTTGACAGGAGAGAAGGAAGAACGTGGACACAGGTAAGTTTGTGGGGTCTGTAGCAGGAAGTTGAGGGAGGCCCTGACCAACAGCTATTTTCTCTGTGATGCAGAGGCCATTTTAAAGAGCTGCTATGGAGAATGAGAGAGGAAGTGGAGTGATCCGGGCCTAGATAGAGGTCCGCACTGGGCAGCAGGGGAGGTAGAGAGAGGCATTTGCCACATGTTCCTCCTGGGCTCAACACATTCCAGATTCTCAGCTGTGTCACCTGGACCCCTGGATATTGGAGAACATGTTCCAGAAACTTCTGTTCCAATCTGGGTGGTCTTTACATCATATCCAGTCACATCTCCCATGAGACCTCAGGCCTTCTGGGGACACTCAGGTTTCTGGAGGAGCTTCCTCTGGGCCTCAGGGGACCAACACGTGCCCCCTCATACTCAGTTTTCTGCATGCTGACAGGGGCTGCCTTCTTCACTGTTCCTCGGGACCTGAGAGGCTCCCTGGACATGGCCATGGAAGTCAGCCCCAGCAACCGGGACAGCCCAGCCAAGGATGGAACGTACCACTTCCACCCTCACGGCCTGCCCTCCCAAACCGGGAGCTTGTGCCCTAAAAATTCTCAGCTCCCATTCACTCAGGGGAGAGGGTGTCGGCCCAGGCAGGGTGGGAGCAATTCCAACCACCAAAGGTCCCCTCTCTGGATCTGTTTCGTTACTTTGGGGTGAGATCACGGCGTTGTTGTGAAGTGAAGCAGCCGAGTTGCAGTTAACTTGTTTGAGCTTCAACTTCTCTGTCTATAAAATGGGGGTGCCTGCCCAGCAGAGCCGTGTAAGGAAGGGCTAGAGCATTGGTGCTATTATGGCTGATTTTGCTGTGACTATATTCTACAGTAGCCAAGATTCTAATTCAAGGCCTTTGCTGCCCCCACCAGATCTTCTGACCTGAGTCCTGGGAAACAGACACATTCAAATCCCCAGCCCAGAGTGAATGAGGAGGGAGGAGGCTTGGCAAGCTCCTCCTTCAGGATTAAGACTGCCCCCTGCTGTAGGGAGCTAGCCCTGAGGGTACCCATAGGTTTGTAGCTTGCTGTGTTCTACTTTACATACTACTTTACATACTAACATCTAATCCTTCTAACAACCATATGATGTAAGCACTATTATCATCCCCATTTTACTGAGAAGAAATTGGAGCCCTGAGACAGTAAGCAATTTGCCCAAGGTCACACAGCAAGTTAGTGAGAGCTGGGACTTGAATCCAAGTAGTCTGCTCTCAGCTCACTTTGCTGCTCTGCTGAGCTTCTTAAACTTCATGCCTGTGGCTTGTGTGAACCCATCATTGGCCTCCATACAAGGAAGAGGGATGTGGCCTTGCTTTGGGGGCAGTGGGACAAGACAGCTGGGAAGCTGAATTGTCCTTCACAGTCAGGTCTGTCTGGGTCAGGCTCTCAGGACAGAGAAGGTGCTGGCAGCTGCTGAGGGTGCAGGACAGGGTACAGGGCTAGGAACAGAGGCAGGCTGGGGCCAGGGCCTGAAGCCAGAGGAGGGAGGACCAGAGAGAGGTCTGGCTGAGTCCCAGGTATCCCACAAAGTCTAGGATCCCTCAGCTTTGAACCTGTGGGCCCAAATCATGCTCCCTCTTTGTGCTTGGGCTCAAGCACTCAGAGCGCAGTGGAAATCACTCCTCAGAGGAATCTAGGAAGGCCTCTTAGGACAGGGTCCAAGGTCCTACTCAGGGGCCTGCTCAGCCAGGCATGATGCCCACAGTGGGTTCCTAGAAGAAGCCCTCCCTGCTGACCCTGGCTGGGTGCTGGGCTCAGGGAAAGCAAGCCCTTCCCTTGCCTGGATCCCTCAGAGGCTCTGACTCGGGTCCCAAAGAATACATGACAACGGGGACAGCTGAGCTGCTTCCAGGCCCAGAACTGCAGGCAGGACAGTGTCTGCCCCGCACCCCGCCCCCTCCCCAGGTGGGCACTGAGGGAGTGTAAAGTTTCCAGCAGCTGAGTTTCCAGCAGCTCCTCCCTTGTTCAACACATGCCCTCCACCCCTTAGTTCTGCTCCTCAACGTCCTCCTCAAGGTCTTGGGCTGGGGCAGCCTATGCTGCTGTCCCAGACACAGGAACTTGCCAGACCTGCAAGAGTTAGACTGTCTCTGGACTCAGGAACAACTGCTGGGGTTGGGAACATGGGCTCTAGGCTCTGCCACGTCCTCCACTGCTGACAAGCCCTTAGATGTCAGTGTTTCCCTGTTTAGTCCTCAGAACCTCCTCAACTCCACCCAGGCTCCTGATCTTCTTCACTCCTGTCTCTTGGTGACCCCACTGCCAACTAGTCCCAAACACACACTCTGCAGACCAGAGTCCTCCCGGGTGCACCCAGCTGTCCCCAGACTTCTCCCCCTGGAAATTGCACGTCAGGCATTGAATCCTTGTTCCCGCAAAGCCTGCCCCTCCTCAGGGTGCCCAGCCCCCCACCCAGAAACCAGGGCAACCTCGTCGCCTCCTTTCTACTTCCCACGGCCAGCAGCCAGCAAGCCCACCAACCCTGCCTCCCTCGTGTCTCTGGAATCTCTCTGTTCCCTGCCTCAGCTTAGGCAGGTCTTATCACCTCTCTCTGGGTGTCTCCCCTCCAACCCATTGGCACAGCATCCAGAATGACTTTTCTATCATGATTACCTCACTCCCTGGCCAAAAACATCCACAGATGAGCCTCAGATGCTCTCATGTTGAAGTGCAAGCTATCTTGGCATGATGGCCCTAGCTGATCTGGTCCACCCTTCAACTTCACCACTGCCGAGGGCATCCCTTGACCCTCCACTGCAGCCCCCCTTGACCTCCTGCCTTTTTCTCAAGCTCCTCCCTGTATCAGTCCTGCCCTCACCCTCCTTCTCTGCTGGCTCTTTCCTCAGAGGCTAACATTGCATTCAGTGAGCATGTGTGGGGTGGCTGCCTGGTTCCTGATAACTTCCCCTTGTCTGGGAATGACCTGAAACCAACAGGCAGCCTCCCCAGATCACATTTGCACTATAGAAGCCTGCTACTGGTCACAGTGGGTTGGACCAGTGGTGGATATTTGACCCAAACTGGGCTGATGAGACTCTGTCACCGGAGTATTTGAAACTTGCCATCGAGAACTCAGGAGTCCCATGCATGGAGTGTCATTAACGCCCACAAGTGACAGAGCACAAAAGGTACCATTCCTGTCCTCAGGCTGCTAGAGCCACCTGTTTCCTGCCCTCCTGAGTCAGCTGTCCCTTCAATTCTCCTCCCATTGCTTGCAACTGAAAAGAAGCTTAACTTTGTCCCTTCTTAAAACTGCCTCCCTTGCTTGGATTATTTGGTTTTTTGGTGTTGAGTTGTAGTTCTTTATATATTTTGGATGCCAACCCTGTATCAGATATGTCATTTGCAAATCTCTCCTCCCACTCAGGTGTCTTTTAGTTTTGCACAAGACATGAACAGACATTCGTCCGTAGAAGACCGACAGAGGGCCAATAGACACATGAAAAGATGCTCAACACCACTCATCATCAGGGAAATGCAAATCAAAACCACAATGAGATGCCACCTCACACCTGTCAGAATGGCTAAAATAAAAAACACAGGGACATCTGGATGGCTCAGTTGGTTAAGTGTCCGACTTCAGCTCATGATCTCACAGTTCATGAGTTTGAGCCCCACATTGGGCTCGCTGTTGTCAGTGCAGAGCCTGCTTCAGATCCTCTGCCTCTCTCTCTCTCAAAATAAATTTTAAAAATTAAAAAATAAAATCAGGGCCCCTGGGTGACTCAATCAGTTAAGTGTCCGACTTTGGCTCAGGTCGTGATCTCGTGGTCCGTGAGTTCGAGCCCCGTGTGGGGCTCTGTGCTGACAGCTCAGAGCCTGGAGCCTGCTTCAGATTCTGTGTCTCCCTCTCTCTCTGCCTCTCCCCCACTCGTGCTCTCTCTCATTCTCTCTCTCAAAGAAGGAATAAACATTAAAAAATATAAAATAAAATAACAAAATAAAAAACGCAAGAAACAAGTGTTGGCAAGGATATGGAGAAAAAGGAACCCTTGTGCACTGTTGATAGGAACGTGATATGGTGCAGCCACTATGGAGATTCCTCAAAAAGTTACAAATAGAATTACCCTATGGTCCAGTAATTCCACTCCTGACTATCTACCCGAAGAATTTGAAAGAAGGTGTGCATCGCTATGTTTATTGCAGCATTATTTACAGTAGCCAAATCATGGAAGCAGCCCAAGTGTCCATCAATAGATGAATGGATAAGAAGATGGTATATACACACAAGGGAATATTAGCCATCAAAAAGAATGAAATATTGCCATCTGCAATGACATGGATGGAGGTAGAGAGTATAATGCCAAGTGACATAAGTCACAGAAAGACAGATAGCATGTGCTTTCACTCATATGTGGAATTTAAGAGAAAAATGAACAAAGGGGGAAGAAAAGGAAACCCAGAAACAGACTTTTAACTACAGAGAACAAACAGATGGTTGCCAGAGGGGAGGTGGGTGGGGAGTGTGTGAAATAGGGGACGGGGATTAGGATACAACTATCAGTACATGAACACTGACTAATGCATGGAACTGTTGAATCACACACAAACAAAACAAAAAAACACAAAGCTGCCTCCCTTGTCCCAATCTCCCCAGCAGCAAGGATGACCCGGCCCTCCTCCTCTTCATCCATTCTTGACCAAGTCTTCCACGGTCGCCTCACTCCCTCACCTTTCATGTACTCATTCCTCAGCCTGCAGTAATTAAACAAACTTGACCAATACTTATTTAGCATTCTTGCCATGTGCAAGAATGAGAACACAGAATGAGGCACAGCCTGTGTCTTCAGAGAGGTCACAGTCTAACTGGGGGGACGGGCACGGTAAGGGGTAGGTGCAAATTGCAATACAGATTAAAATAAACCGTGGCAAAAAGAATAATAAATAAAAAAGATAAAATAAAATAAAAATAAAATAAAATAAAATAATATAAAATATAAAATAAAATAATATAAACCATGACAAGAGAATAGTAGAGAAACTCACGGGGTGTTATGAGACGGAGGGGCTCACAAAAGGCGTCCCCCGGAGGAGGGGACATCCGAGCAGTTCTATCCAGCTATGAGAAGGAATGCTTTTATGCACAGGTTCCAACTCAGGAAAACTGAGGAGCAGGGACTCCTTTTTACTTTTGTTTAAAATGAAAATAGATTTATTAATACCCGTGGAAAGTGTAATATACTGTAACCGTTTAGATGACTCACTTTATTGATAGGGAAAATTTTCAACAAGAAAGTTGGCACACTGCTTGGCACCTGCTAAAATGTTCTCATCGGGCTCATTTGAAATGCTGGCAGGTAGACGGGCAACAGAGAGTCGATGGACCAGGGACTTTCATCACAGTCACAGAGGATTGGCAAGAACAGAAGGGCAGTATAGGCCGGGGAGAGAGTGTGACCAAAAAGTGCATGGAGAAACACCATGTAGGAGAGAAGGAAAAACAAATAATTACTTTAGTAGGGAGTGGTGTCGGGAAAGGCAAGAAAGGGAACCAAGAGGCGGACAGAGGCCTTATTTCCCTAGCCCGGCCCTTGGTAGCTGTCCTGAGAACAGCAGGGAGTCATCGAGGGTGATTGAGCAAGAGAAAGTTTGTCACTCGAGCAGCAGCAGTGTCAGGGAAGGGAGGACTGCTCTACCCCTGGTGAGCCCTTACGCCCTAGACACCTCCGTCCCTGAGGCTCGCGGTCCCCTTGTAGTATCCACTATCCTTCAGCTGTCAGGTATGGGTGGGGGGTGACCAAAGATGGGGGCTCAGAAGGAAAAGTGGTCCCTGCCGCCCTCTGTCCCCAGCCCGCCGGCCCCAGGCTGAATGTAATTGTCCTCGATGAAGCCATCGTCATCTTCTTCACCCACCTCCGGACAGACACCCTTCCCGGTCCCGGGCAGCGGGCGGTGCTGGTAGCTGGCACGGTATTTGCGGCAGAGGTGGCACTTGGCAGCAAGCGCGATGAGGAGAGAGAGGACCACAGCCCCCAGCACGACGCCCACCAGCACAGGCCATGCCCGGGCCCCAGTGCCCAGCCCAGGGGAGATGGCTGATGCCGTGGAGAGCTCTGAGGGCCCCACAGTGGCTGCAGAGAAAGGGACAGCATTATGCATGGGGCCCCAGATGGGTTCCCTGGGGAGACCGAAAGGTGTGGGGACAGGGTCCTTCTCCCAACCCCCTCCCCAGCCCCCTTCCCATTCACTCACTTTGGTTTGCCTCACTCATGAAGGGGCCTGGAGACACCGGTGAGCCTCAGCCTCTGCCAGAAGAGCCGTAGCTCCAAGGAGACCCCCCAGATGCCAGGCAGCCCTGGAGCACAGAGTCCTAGAACATATACACCACGTGCAGGTGTCGTGGGAGGCCACAGGTACACATTCCAGGGCAGACTCACAGCCATGTTAGGGCGCTGCACCAACTCTGGGCACTGGACAATTAACCATAACCGATTGTGCACGCAAGAGAAGCTGAGCACCTGGAAATTGGCTATTTGTAAGGGGAGACTGTAGGGTCCAGGTCAGAAAGCAGCTGAAACAAATAAATCAATGCTGGAACTTGCTAAGCACTACGTATGATTCAGGCACCGGGCGGGATGTCCTCACAGAACACTGTAAGGTGGGTATAAACATTATCCTCTCTCTGTAGATGAGGACTCGGAGGCCCAGAGGGGTGAACCAACTCGGACAAAAGTCCTGGGACTTGAACCCAGGTCTCTGACACCGGGGCCCAGAGCCCAATCTGCTACACTGCCTGATAGGCTGAGGTTGGGAAGATGGGACAGAGGCAGTTCTGGCTCCCAGGGGTCAGACAACAGCAATGGCTGAGAGCTAATGAACAAAAGTAGAGACCACACGTGGAGGACGGTGCCTGTCCCTACCCAGGCAGGGGGCCCCTCTCCTCCTCAGGCAGGAGCCCCTGCCACCCCACCTTGACCCTCAGCTCTTCAGACACATCCCTTGTCCATCCACCTCTGCCCAGAGGGAAGCAGTTTCAGCGAGGAGCCAAATGCAGATCATCTGGATCAGGAAATTACCTGGGTAAGAACCACTAGGGCTAGGGAGGAGAACCTGAATTAAGGGAGTATCTGGAAGAAGACCATCTAGGCATGGGAATACCTGTAGGAGGAGCAGCTGAGTCAGAGGAATGTCTGGAGGAGCAACACCCGAATCTGAGGAGTACTTGGGGAAGTACCTGTCAGAGGAACAGCTAGGACTGGAGATTATTGCAGGTGGACCACCTCAATCAGAGGAGTACCTGGGGAGGAGGATCCAGGCTAGGAAAGCACCTAGGAGAGAAGCATCTGGTTTAGGGGAGTACCTGCCATATATTCTTTAATACTGATATCTTAATGATACCCTCCCTCCTCACCTCCAACCTGTCACCAAGCCCCATCAGTTCTTCCTGGAACTAAGTATCTCTGGAATGGCTCTGTCCCTCCTCTGCACCCAGCCACTGCCCCAGTCCAAGCCACCTTCATCTTGTACCTTGACTCTTACAATGCCCCCCCCCCCCCCGCCATCCCGTCTTTCCCCACCTCTAGTCCACTCCCCAGAGTGGTGGACCTAAAGCCCAAATCTGATCCCATCACTCTCCTGCTTAAAAATCCTTCCAGAGCTCCCCAGGCCCTCGGGGCTGTACGCAGATTCTTTGGCATGTTCTTCAAGGCTCCACAATCTAGCACACGGCCCTGCAGCCGATCTTGTCTTCTCCACAGTCCCCGCCACCCCCCACCATGCTCCACCCATACACACCTCCCACCTCACCCACTCTCTTGTTTCCCAGACACCCCTCCTCGGTATTTTGAGTTCCCCATCCCCCAAGGCCAAATCAA
Source organism: Puma concolor (assembly GCF_028749965.1). NCBI lineage: Eukaryota > Metazoa > Chordata > Mammalia > Carnivora > Felidae > Puma > Puma concolor. Next base: position 33,997,827 of record NC_141674.1, read on the forward strand.
ACCACACCTGCCTATGAGATTGTCCCTTGACCCCTCGGATGACCCCTTCACTGGCCTACCCGGTCAACCACCCATCAGGATTGGCCAGTTACTGGATGGGCAGCTGCCTGGGGGCAAGGACCGAGCCGATTAAAATGTGCCCGGGCTCTGGCAGACAGCTTGGTGTTCAGCAGCTCAGTCTGGGTGAGAGGTGAGTATGGGCGAGCTGGAGAGTGAAGCAGGTATTAGGAGAGCTAAGGCCGCCTGGGTAACTCTGTCGGCTAAACATCCAACTCTTGATTTCAGTTCAGGTCACGATCTCTCAACAGGCTCCGCGCTGACAGTGCAGAGGCGGCTTGGGATTCTCTTTCTCCCTCTCTCTCCCCCTCTCTCTCTTCCTCCCCCACCCTCAAAATAAATAAATAAACTTTTTTTTTTTTTTTTTTTTTTTTGTAAAGAAAGGAGAGCCAAAGCACTCATTCACTCATTGGATGCCTACTCTGGGCCCCACGCTAGGCACTGGATCCCCCCAAAATAAGATTTTGTTAACTGGAAGTGAATTGTATTCCCTTTGAGGTCTGTAAGATTTAACCCTACTCCTTCGCCTGCCTGCTCTGTCCCTGTGAATTCTTCCCAAGGACACGGGCTGTCACCCTACCCCCACGTCTCTTCCCCCCACAAACACACACCCTCTGATCTCACAGATACACACACCCCACTCTGATTTTGTGGTTCCTTTTCTGCTCCCAGGAGCCCTCAGGAATCTGTGGGATCCCCCTCCCAGACCCCCAAGGTCTTCCCCTTCTGCTCCCCACCTGTAGGAACTGTGCACAGTCCTTGGATGAAGCTTCCGGCTGGGGCGGGCAGAACCAGAACAGGTGGGTGGGCCAGAGCCACCACCTGACTCACCTGGGGACGCAGCCGGCAGGCGGGGCTGAATCCGCAGGGAGGGCGGAGGGCTGGGCTGCAGGCAACGCCTCCAATCAGGACGACTAATTACACTTCACCCCAAGCTTTTGCAGTGAACCTTCTGGCGCACGCCCCACCCGCACCCCCGGCGCCGGGTGCAGAAAGTGGGGGGAGGGGAGGGGTGTTGGTGCAGCTGGGATCCAGAGAGGGGTCCTGCGGGCCCTAGAACGGGCGAGCAGACACCTCAGCAGGCAACTGCTCAGGCTGACGGCCCTGATAAGCTAGTGAATTTCCCGTGACGGGTACAAAGTCCAGAGTTGGAAGAGGAAGATTTGCAGGCCTGGGAAGCTGTGGGCCGGAAGTGGAGGGGAGGAGGTGGGAATTTTTCCCTGGCAAAGCCGCGGGGACCAAGGACGCTCAAAGTTGCCTGCAAAAATGTGTGTGAGCCTGTGCAGGAGTTGAGGGGAGGATGGGGGGGGGGGGGGCGGATACAGGGGTGTGGAGGTAAATGGGGAGTGTATCTGTGCCCTTGGGGAGTTATTGTGTGCGAGAGTGTCTACCGGGATGGAGCCGTCCAGCCTTCATCTGGATCTCAGAGGATACTGGGAGTTCAGAGAGCCCCTCTGAAGAGAGGCTCTCTGAACCTCTCCCTTTTTACTCCTCCTCCCCAGGCCTAGTGCCTCCTAGTCATTTAAGACCGAGCTCAATGGGGCGCCTGGGTGGCTCAGTCGGTTAAGTGTTGGACTTCAGCTCAGGTCATCATCTCATTGTTCTGTGGGTTGGAGCGCCCCCGCCCCACGTCGGGGCTCTGCGCTGACAGCTGGGAGCCTGCTTCAGATTCTGTGTCTCCTTCTCTCTCTGCCCCTCCCCAGCTCGTGTTCTGTCTCTCTCTCAAAAATAAACACTTATAAAAATAAAAATAAATAAATAAACCCAGCTCAAGAGTCACCTCCGGTGAGCTCCCAGTCCTCCCAGACTAGCACCGCCTTCCCCCCCTCCCCCCCCCCCCCCCCCCCGCAAGCCCCACCTTCTTGTCCTGAGCACCCCCTGTGCTGCCTCTTCTTTTTGTGGAGTGAAAGTGGAGCCAGGTTTTGACATCTCTGGGTTCCCTGCACCTGGCACAGGGCAGTTCTCAGTAAATATTTAAAGGAGAAAGTGTTGTGAGGACGAGTTAAACCATGCAGGCACAAGAATTCACAGGGACCCACAGGGCACAGCCAGAGCAAGGGCTACAGTCAGGGGTTTGCAAGTGCAGCATGGTAGCACGGAGCCTGGAAGGTGAAGGTCAGTTCATGCAGGACCTTGAATATCTTAGCACGGAGTTGAAGTCCTACTGCCCTTGGCCCCTTCCGAACTCTCCCGCCTTGTCTGTTCCCTACCCAGCTCCAGTCCGAACTGTTCTCTTTTCCTAGGACCCACCGTGCCGCCAACCTCCCTAGGAACCAGTAAACACGGGGTCGGTCTGTGTCTGTCCTGTTCCTCTCCACATCCCCAATGTCTAAAAGGGCAGTAATGCTTCTGAAGTGAATGAATGAGAGGAAAGTGATTATTACCCCGGATGGGACAGTGAGGGGCCAAGGAAGGTTTGGGCTCTCGCTTTGATTTTGAATCCAGGAAATCCTAGGATCCAAAAGATAATCATTGAACACCTACCAGTCCCCACCTGGGACCGACCGACCAGTCCCACTGCTGGTTCTTTTTTATTTATTTATTTAAATTTTTTTTAATGTTTATTTTTGAGAGAGAGAGATCGACAGAGCACCAGCAGGGGAGGAGCAGAGAGAGAGGGAGACACAGAATCTGAAACAGGCTCCAGGCTCTGAGCTGTCAGCACAGAGTCCCAACTCGGGCCTCAAACTCACAAACTGTGAGATCATGACCTGAGCCGAAGTCGGTCACTCGACTGACTGAGCCACCCAGGCGCCCCGCCCTTGGTTCTTTTTTAAATTGAGGTATTCGTGTAACGTAACCCAATTCCCATGAAAAGCATTCACCATTTTAGTCATTTTCAGGGCACACTTCAGTGGCATTTAGTACATTCAGAATGTTGCGGAAGCACAGCTATCTAGTTGTAAAACACTCTCATCACACCAGAACGGCACCCCATTAAGTAGTCACTCCTCATTTTCCCATCCCACCAGCCTGCAGCAGCCACTAATCTGTTTTCTGTCTCTGTGGATTTGCCTGTTCTGGGTATTCCCACAAATCCCACTTGTGCCAGATTTTTAATAAACTATTTCATTTAAACCTCATAGCTGTACTATGAGATAGATGTTAATTATCCCTTTAACAGATGATGAAAATAAGGCTCTGAGAAGGCAATTTGCGTGAAGCCCTACAGAAGGAGACAGCGTCTGCACATCCATCAGTCATGTAGTCAATGAATATTTATTGAACACCCATCACAGAGCCACAACCAGCCCATACAGCACACATTGCAAAATAGCAGAAGGCAACTTGCTGGATGCCCCCAGTGCATGGAGAGCAGAGAACAGGCCAGATGTCAGCGCCCGCTCCCCAGCCAGGAGCTCTGATGCAGTGAACAACCTTTACAACCTTCCATGGCATCCCTGGCAACCATGTGGTAGGCTCAGTGCTAGCACTGAGGACGAAGTTCCCACCACCATACAGCTTTCATTCTGGTTGGGAAGACAGACAATACCCACATAAAGAAATAAATTAATTCAGATAGTGGTGAGTGCTATGAAAAGTAAAATAGCTTAGGGGCACCTGAGTGGCTCAGTCAGTTAAGCATCCGACTTCGGCTCAGGTCATGATCTCACAGTTTGTGGGTTCAAGCCCGGTGTCAGTCTCTGTGCCAACAGCTCAGAGCCTGGAGCCTGTTTCAGATTCTGTGTCTCCCTCTTTCTCAGCCCCTCCCCTGCTCGCACTCTGTCTCTCTCTCTGTCTCAAAAATAAATAAACATTAAAACAAAACAAGTCAAATAGCTTCATGTGATAGGGAGCTGTAGAGGTGACTGCTACTGCACAGTAGACAGGAAAAGAGGAGACTCACTGAAGAGGGAATGTTCGAGCTGAGATCTAAGAGTGAGATGGCAATCATGCCAATATCTGGGGGAAGAGCGTTCCAGAAAGAGGGAAGAGCCAGAACAAAGCCCAAGAGGTGGGAGCCTGGCTGGCTTATTCAAGCAACAGAACAGAGGCCAGCTGGAGGGAGTGCAGTCAGTGGGGAGGGACAGAAGGAGCTGCATGAGGGGCGTGTGGGGCCAGCTCACGTGGGGCCCCATCCTTCCCTCTCTGGGTGAGAGTGGCTGACTTCTTTCACTCTACGTGAAGGAGGGACTAGAGGAGGGCAGGGTAGCAGCAGGGAGACCGGCTGGGAGGTTATTTCTATCAAGCAGGAGAGAGGCAATGTGGCATCAGAGTAGTCGGTAAAAACGGGGAGGGTCTCCTGGGTGGCTCAGTCGGTCAAGCGTCTGACTTCAGCTCAGGTGATGGTCTCGCGGTTCATGGGTTTGAGCCCTGCCTCCTGCTCTGTATTGACAGCTCAGAGCCTGGAGCCTGCTTCGGGTTCTGTGTCTCCCTCTTCTCTCTCTGCCTCTCCCCCATTCATTCTCTCTCTCTCTCTCTCTCTGTCTCACACACACACACACACACACACACACAAACATTAAAATAATTTTTTAAATAAAAGAAATGAGGAAGTGCTCAGACTGTAGACATATTCTGAAGTTGACATGATTTTTCTGACTGGATGTGAGGTTTGAGGGGTAAAAAAAAAAAAAAGGAATGAGGAATCACTCCAAAGTTTTGACCTGAGCAACTAGTAGGAGGATGGAGTTGTCATCGACTGAAATGAGGAGACTCTGGAAGGAGCAGGTTTGGGAGGGCGGTCAGGACCTCAGTGGTGGACGTGTTTGTTGTGAGACGCCCATGACACATCCAGGTCGTGTCCTAGGTAGGCGGTACCACAAACTATCCTGAACTCAGCAGGAAGGTAAGATCTGGACATACATATTTCAGAACCAGCAAAATGTGGATGATTTTTATTTTTTTATTTTTTTTTTCAACGTTTATTTATTTTTTTGGGACAGAGAGAGACAGAGCATGAACGGGGGAGGGGCAGAGAGAGAGGGAGACACAGAATCGGAAACAGGCTCCAGGCTCTGAGCCATCAGCCCAGAGCCTGACGCGGGGCTCGAACTCACGGACCGCGAGATCGTGACCTGGCTGAAGTCGGACGCTTAACCGACTGCGCCACCCAGGCGCCCCAAAATGTGGATGATTTTTAAAGTCAGTCGTCTAGATGAGATCCCCAAAGGGAAGTGTGGAAAGAGAAGAGGGCCAAGGGCTGAGCCTTGGAGCATGCAGGGAACAGAGGTCAAAGAGGGGAGCAGAAGCAAGGAAGGAGGATAGGAGTGGCCAGCATGGTAGGAGGCAGACATGGGGGGCGGGGGGGGGGGGGTCCTGGGAAACTGGAGAAGAAAGCATTTCAAGGGCAGGAGCTTGGTTGGCTACGGCAGATGCTGATGATAGGCCAGTTAATCTATGGGCTGAGAACTGACTTTGAAATTGGTCATGTGGCAGTCACTGGCCACCTTGACAAGAGCAATTTCACAGCATGGTGGGGACAAATGCCCAGCTGGGCATGACGTGTGATGTACGAGTGATGCATGAGTGTGGGAGCAGACGAAGACAAGACAACTCCTTCAAGGAATCTTGCTATAAAAGGAGCAGAGAAGTGGGGCAGACTCTGGAGAAAGGTGTGGGATCCAGGGAGGACTTTTTTTTTTAAGGCTAGGGGCTTTTAGACCATATGTGTATGCTGATAGGAATAATCCAGGAGAGAGAGGAAATTGATGACACAGAGAGAAGGGACAATGGGAGTGAGAGTCCTTAAGGCATCAAAGGGTGTGGGGTCAAGTGTACAGGTGGAGGGTTGGGGTTGGACAGGAGCAGGGAGAGTCTCTGTGACGAAGTGAAGTGTACTGGTGAAATGATGGGAGCCTTAGGGAGTTTCCTTCTGATGGCTTCTGTTTTTCCAGAGAAACAGGAAGCAATGTCATCAGCTCAGAGTGAAGAGCGCGGGTGGCGGTGCTGGTTCTGGGGTTTGAGAAGGTGTTAATTCGTCATCCTGGGGCTCAGGACAGAGAATTGGTCTGGCCAGGATTGGGGATTTGCCTGGCAAAACTGATAAAGTCAGAGAGGGGCAAGGGAGCCGAGCCGTAGGCAAGGGAGTGGTTGCCATGATGGCCCGTGCAATCCGGGCAGGGTAAAGAGGGAAGTGAGGACCAGGCACGGGAGGTGTGAGGAGCCCTGGAAAAGTGGGAGGACAGATGGATTTTAGGAGCAATTGCTGCTGTGCCAGAGAGAGTGGGTTGAAAAAATAAGATGCGACCAGCATGTGGCACATGGAAGTGAGGGCTGCCCAGCGGATGCGGGTCTTAATACAGATACACCCTAGGATGTGAACCATGGAGTGATCCTCGGGGTGGGGGGGGGGGGCACAGACCACTGGTGGTTTCACTGTTCCCTGAAGCATGTTAACTCAACCTGCTAGGCAGAGGTCTATAATAACATGCTAATAGCTCTATTAGTAAATGGAAGAGACAGGCTTCGAACCCAGGTCTTCGGGCTCCAAGTCCAGCACCTTTCCAGTTATACCCCAACTAGATCCCTCTGTTCCTGTGAGTACAACTTACCATCAAGGGGTCATTTGTAGTGACAGACAACCATCATTTCAAAGATTTGATTGTATCTCCCAAAGGGAACTGAGGGTGCTGCTAATAGAACAGGGAACAGATGCTGAGCAAGCAAAGAATAAGGTGTCCTGCTCCCCACCTGAACCCACTCCCTTGTGTATCTGACCCAGCCCCTCCCTGGGGCAGACCCAGGGGTCTTCGCCTTGGGGTAGTTGCGGTCCCTCTTCAAGAAGCTGATGAGAGCAGGAAAGTGCTCGCAGTCACAAATGTGCTTACAGGTCTGCATGTAGTAGGTGTTCCATAAAAGCTTGGCAGAGGGCACCAGGATGGCTCCGTGTGCTAAGCATCTGACTCTTGATCTCAGCTCACGTCTTGATCTCAGGGTTTGAGCCCAGCCTTGAGAAGCCGACTTAAAAAAAGAAAAGAAAACAAAAACTTGTCAGGTGGATGAATAGCTGGAATTCCTGGGGGGCTCACCGGGCCTTTCCAGGTTAAGAATTGGTGTTAACCCTTCGTCCTCTGTATGCAGGAACCTGTTCTATTGTGAACAGATGGCCCCTTTAAATAGGTAGAGGACCCCTTCTTCTTGCAAGCCCCTGGAGGTGGAGTCAGCACCTCCTTAGGACCACCCTCCATTCAACCTACACCTTTCCTGAGGCTGACCTCCTGGACATGGCCCAGCGTTCAGAGCATCCCTGAAGTAGTCCCAAGTCTCAAGTGGGGAATGGGCTTAAAGTGAAGCTCGGTGGAACAAATCCTCTGACCTGGCCATCATCAAGAAGTCACACTTCACTCAAGTAAGCTCAAAGGCTATATCCCAGCAGAACTTTCCAGATCCAGAGCTGAGACCAGGGAAACACTGGAGATGGATGGGACCTTCCAAAGTTGCCTCACTTCCTCAAGGCGGACAAGCCTGTCCAGGGCCACGGTATTCCACGAAACCCCGAGGGAGAGCTTTACCAAGCTTCTTATAGCCCCAACCACACCACCCTGGAACTCCAGTATAATTACCTCGGATGGTTGCCACATCAATCCAACATCTTCTTCCCAAGTCGCCAGCCCCATCTTGCCTCATTTGATATATAATTAGAGATCATACGTGCCCAGTGTAAGGAGGTAGCAGTCTGCAGCCCCCACCCCCACCCCCCGTGATCAGTTATCCCTGGAATAACCAGGTCCAGGAGGACAGAACTCAGCAGGGGACACCCCTGCCAGGGATGACATGTGGCGAGAGGTGGCAGACCAGCTGTACAGAGTGGTCCCATCTTGCTGTCCCCTCCCAGCCCTGCCTCCCCAGGCAGTCGGGGGGAGCAATCATCTCTCCCACAGTCCTGCTTTCTCATGGGGCTCTGGAAAGAAAGGGGGAGGGAGGAAAGCTGGAGCCCTCCTGAGACACCCAGGAGTACTGGGGCAGTCCCGTGTGGAAATCCTCTGGTGGCAGGTGCCACTTAAGGCTGAAAGGAGGCGTGTCGCCCCACGTTGCCCCATGTTGTTGTACCAGCGTCCCTTCCTCAGGATGGAGCTGGCAAAGCACCGATGGGCCTTCGGGGGGAAAGTGTGTCAAGAAAAGGGTGGGACTGGAGGCGCCTGGGTGGCGCAGTCGGTTAAGCGTCCGACTTCAGCCAGGTCACGATCTCGCGGTCCGTGAGTTCGAGCCCCGCGTCAGGCTCTGGGCTGATGGCTCAGAGCCTGGAGCCTGTTTCCGATTCTGTGTCTCCCTCTCTCTCTGCCCCTCCCCCGTTCATGCTCTGTCTCTCTCTGTCCCAAAAACTAAATAAACGTTGAAAAAAAAAAAATTAAAAAAAAAAAAAAAAAAAGAAAAGGGTGGGAGTTGGGGCCCTGCCTTCAGACGTTTCCTTGACACCCCTATGTCACCACCAATGAATCATGCGAGCTAATGGCCTTGTGGCGTCATTACCTCTTATCCTCAAACAATATTCGAAATGAGATCGAACAAGCGGGAAGCAGCCCCATCACTCGCCCAGGCTGTGGATTCTGTGGGATGCGTGGCTGTGGCCCCTGGTGGCAGCTTTCTCTCATAAAACGTGCTTTGTAATCTAAGGAGGCGTGCTATTGTTTGAGGCAGAAGGACAACAGTCTTTTGTGTTGTGTGCTCTTGGTGCTAGGGTTTCAGGGCGAGGAGGGTGAAACCAGGTCCTGTGTACCCTCAAGGCCAGACACCCTGAGAAGTCGTGCCTGCCCATCTCCGTCGGGCCCCCTCTTGATCATAACCCAGCACAGCCCTGAATTCATTTTTCCAGAGTAAAACCCCTAATCCTTTCAGGGTACACAAGGGTTGGCTTTTCTTACATCGTTTTTAGGAGTTTGGGGGCGACACGGGCCCTCGGGAGCAGCCTCCCGGCGAATGCTGCCGGGGACTTCAATCTGCCTGCTCTCTAGTAGAACAGTCCAGCAGGCCTGGTACAGAGTTAAGCTCTCTGGCTAATGTGAAGGAGCATCCATTTCCTCACGGGAAAAATGGAGATAACAATCAGGAAAACTACCGCAAAGGCAGAGAGCCCCTGAGAAGGCGTCAGCACCTTCACCAGCACCTGTAAATGTTTAATAACTGTTAGTCATGGTGATGGAGGTCTGTCGGTGTTCCACAGAAGGCTGCTGCTTGTGTTACTGGGCCATTTTCATTCTTTTTTTTTTTTTTTTAATTTTTTTTTTTCAACGTTTATTTATTTTTGGGACAGAGAGAGACAGAGCATGAACGGGTGAGGGGCAGAGAGAGAGGGAGACACAGAATCGGAAACAGGCTCCAGGCTCCGAGCCATCAGCCCAGAGCCCGACGCGGGGCTCGAACTCACGGACCGCGAGATCGTGACCTGGCTGAAGTCAGACGCTTAACCGACTGCGCCACCCAGGCGCCCCTGGGCCATTTTCATTCTGACCAAGGTCAGTAAACGTCTGTTACATTTTAAGTCATGAGCTTTGAACTGTCTGAACCCTCTGTGGGGTGTTGATTCCGGCTTCTGGCCTCATAGGGTTTCTCGGGGTAGGGGTGGGGGCCAATGGCCTTCGTCAAGCAGTTTGCATGAAAGGGACTTCATTCAAAGCCTTGTTGGATTAACTGGGGCTTCCTTTAAATAAGGGCTTGTTCTCAGAAGCTTTCTTTCTCCAACAAGGAGAAAGAATACAACGGACAGTCCTCATCACAGCTTGTCACAAACACCTGGCACATCTTTTCAGCCCAGAGTGAAAACACACACACAATTCACTTGCTAACTCCAGGAACACAGCCTCAGCCTGACATTCCAGAAGCATTTGCTGACAAACTTCCTCCCAAATACAGTTATTTCCTGGAAGAACAGCAAAACCTGTTTTTGAATTGACAACACGGCTTCAGTTGCTGCTGAAGTTAAGTGAAGTTACTATTGTTACCACCGACTGACCTAAAAAAAAAAAAATCTTAAAAGAATGACTTTTTTTTTTCTTTGCTTATCAACATGGAGACTGATTTATTGGTTAAGTCGATTTCAGGCAAAGACGGACTTAGGAATTGGGTGAACATGTTGCTTCTTTCAACCAAAAGAAAACTTCGTAAGTTGCTTAGGCAACATTTTACTTGGTTCTTCAAAAAGCAATTGTGACAAAGAGGAGAGAGAGATAAAGCACTTATGGAATATATAAAAACAGCAGCATTTGGGGTTGCACATAACAAAGAAATATCTTAAATACTTTTCAAAATATTCTAGGAGCCAATACACAAGGGCATGCTTCAGGAGAACGTAGGAATGCGAAGGGGAGGGCAGGGTGGAAACTACCCATTTCCTTTAACATCAGTGCAGAAAACAAAGCGGCATTCAACTTCACATACTGACTTCACACAGTTTGTAGATAACAGCCTGACTTACATCCAAGAAGCAAAGATGGAACCCTCACGCTGTGTATTTTCAGAAGTAATTGCATGGACACCAGGTGATGTACCCTTGTCTGGCAGATTTCTTTGGGAGGAGTCTCTGCGACTTACGAGAAGGCCGATCGGACACTTACTCCAGTGGCCTTGATGTCAGTTTTGAGGGGCAACTTGGAAGGATTCGTCTTCTTTACCCTCTGTCGACCCACCCAGCCCTAAATTTCACGAATAGTGTTTTGTGTGTAATTTGCATAACAATCTCACCCAGATGGGTCTCCATCCTACCACCTTTTCTGCAAGAAGACTGTGGAACATGTCTACATAGAAAATGAAGTCGAATTCATGGGCGTTTTCAAAGGAGCCTGTCAGATGTTTCTGCAAATACTCACATGCAATCTAAAACCCTTAGTGCAGGTTAAGAAGCCACGTGGAACACCATGGAAGACCATGGAAGGGGCATAAATCAGCGTGTTGTCTCAATGACCTGTTAAGGGAGGTGGTGGACCTTGGAGAGTTGGGCTTTTCTGTCCCTCTTGAACTTGAGGGTCACTTGGACAATGGTGGGCCCAACTCCTTGGGATGACCGCAGGAAATGGGCCCTTAACTTTCCTAAAATAAAAGTCAAGAAAAGAATGCTTTGGTTGGTTTACAGCTGAGCACTGCCTCTAATGTGGTACTTAATACCACAACCAGACATTCATGCTCCTGAGTTGTCTCATGTATAGTAGAATGCTTTTCGCCTTTTTTTCAAATTGAGGAAATAAATACGAAGAGCTGGATTCCTTTATGTCATGTGAATTTTACTTTGTTCTCAAATAGGCAATGTGGGTCGGAGATCAGAAAAATGGAAAAGGTGGATGGTGATGATGCTTGCTCCCAGCCCCCTGCTCCCAACTACCTCATTCTGCTCACCCCAAGTACTTACTTTTATGAATTTCTGGGATGTCCTTCCAGTTTCTTTATGCAAATACAAGCACTATGAATATGCACACTTATTTTCTCCTCTCGTACGCGAAAGCCAACATATTGCACACACTGTTCGGTGTCTTATTTTTTTCACTAGTGTGTCGTGGAGAGCCTCATATAGACTTAAAGTTTCTTCAACCATTTTTATAGCCACAGAATATTCCATCATATGGCTTCCTCAAAATCTATCGGCCCAGTCCCATGCTGACTGACACTTGGGTGTTTGCCGATCTTCTGCCGTTACATATAGCGCTGTAAGGATTAGATCCCAAGAATGGGAGTCGGAGAGTCAACGTGTTTGGGATTTTGACAGATATTTCCAAATTGCCCTCCGTGGGAGCTATTCCAACGTGTATTGTATGTGAGCATACCTACTTCCCCACAGCCTTGTCAAGATTGTTTTTGCCAAACTGATGGATGAAAATGGTACTTAGAAGAGTTTTACTTTGAATTATTCTTTTTACAAGTAAGGCTGAGCACATTTTTATATTTTAAAGGGCCATTTGTATTTAATTTTCTATAAACTTTTCATAATCATGAAATTGTGAGTTAACATATTATCTTTTTTTATAGTCCTTGCCCATTTAGCTAGTGGATTTTATGTGTTTTTGATTTCTAATCTGCAATGTGAATTACAAATATTTTTGACATTTGTCCCCCCTTTTTTTTTTATTTTGCCTTTCAGGTTTTTCTTATATACAGTAAATTTGATTAATCTTTTCTTTTAAGGTCTGTGGATTTTGAGGCTTAGTTAGAAAGGTTGCCCAATCCAAAGTCAGAAGGGAATCCACCCACATTTTCTTCTAATTCTTTTGTGGGCTTGATTTTTAACATTTAAATCTTAGACTATTTGGAGTTTGTCTTGATATATGATGTATAGATCCAACTTCATTTTTTTACATACAGCTACCATTTGTTGCAACACCCATTATTAGAAAGGCCAACTTTTCCCACTGATTTGAAATACCACTTTTTAATCTATGCTAAGTTCCTGTATGTATTTGGGTCGATTTCTGGATTTTCTCTTCCATTGGTCTGTTTGTGTCCCAGTTCCATGTTATTTTAATTACTAATTTTAATTTACTTTTGTATGTAATATGTTTTCCATCCCGGCAAATATTGCTGTGAAGTAAACCACCCCAAAACTTGGTCATTCCAAATAAAATTGTTGTATTATATCTCCCAGTCTCTGTAGGTCAGGAATTGAGGAAAGTCACAGCTGGATGGTTTATCAGACAGTTAGGTTACCAGACAGTAACTACAAGTAGGAAAGTGTTGGAGGAGAGAAGCTGGAGCAGCTAGGGGCTGGCCAGCCATCTCTTTCTCATCAGGTGACTTCAAGGTTTCTGTACACGGACTCTCTACAGGAGCTGGTTTGGGCTTCCTCACAGCATGGTGGCTTCAGAGAAGCGGGAAGGTTTACATTGCAGCTCAGAGTGACAGTGCAAGTGCTCCCGGGAACTAGAAGCTGTCTAGTCTTTCTGACCCAGGCAGCATCCCATCCTCTGCGTTTGTCTTACTGCCAATGACTCCATCCCCTCCAAAGCCAAGAAGAGGAAACATGACCCCACCTCCCAGGAGGGCAAATGTCAAGGTCACATTGTAAGAAAAACACGTGGGGTAGGAGATACCGCTGCTGCCAGTGTGGGAAAATACAACCTGCCACGTGTTCTGATTGGGCTGGAACACCCTTCATTGGTCTTCCATTTCAGAGTTTTCCTGACTGTTCTTACCAGGAGAAGTCTTTCAAGTAGGCTTTTTACAAATCTGACACTTGAGGCGAATTCACTGATAATCGTGGGTTAACCTTTTATCTTTCTCATAAAGCGCATTTGGTTCTCGTTATGGACAATCTCTCACTATCAGATGTGATTCGTTTCTGAAAAATAGGCTTTTAACAAATCAAGCAATAGGGATGAATGTTGGGTTTGGCAGGGGAGGGGGTGGTTCTGAGACAAAAAGCACTGCTCCGACCCATGTAGTAATGGATTCGAGTTGGAGACATCCTATGAACTCACGTTTAGCTTAATATAAATACAAATCGTTAAATATAGAAATACTTATGTGTATATGCACAAGTTGGTATAAACACACAGATTTCCTTGCTCTGTTGGCTGAGAGGGTCTAGCAGCAATATCCCAGGAGCAATGAGCATACTTGGTGCCCAGCTTTTGGTTTCTAAAGTCATTCTCAAGTAAAAGAAAGCACAGCTCCTCAGAAATGGCTGATACCAGGGGCACCCGGGTGGCTCAGTCGGTTAAGCATCTGACTCGGGCTCAGGTCATGATCTCAGGTTTTGTGAGTTCGAGCCCCACGTCGGGCTCTGTGCTGACAGCTCAGAGCCTGGAGCCTGCTTCGGATTTTCTGTCTCCCTCTCTCTCTGCCCCTCCCTTGCTTGTGCTCGCTCTCTCTCAAAAATAAATAAACATAGACCACAATGAAGCTGAACATCTCTTTCCCAGCCACTGGCTGCCAGAAACTCATTAAAGTGGACCATGAACGCAAACTTCGTAACTTTTGTGGTACGAATGGCCACAGAAGTTGCTGCTGATGCTGTAGGGGAAGAATGGAAGGGTTACGTGGTCCGAATCAGTGGTGGCAATGACAAACAAGGCTTCCCCGTGAAGCAGGGTGTCTTGACCCATGGCCGTGTCCACCTACTGCTGAGTAAGGGACATTCCTGCTACCGACCACGGAAGACTGGAGAAAGAAAGCGCAAATCTGCTCGGGGTTGCATCGTGGATGCCAATCTCAGTGTTCTCAACTTGGTCATCGTGAAAAAAGGGGAGAAGGATATTCCTGGACTCACTGATACCACCGTGCCTCATCGCCTAGGGTCCAAGAGAGCTAGCAGAATCCGCAAGCTTTTCAATCTCTCGAAGGAAGATGATGTCCGCCAGTATGTTGTGAGAAAGCCCCTAAACAAAGAAGGTAAGAAACCTTGAACCAAAGCACCCAAAGCGTCTTGTTACACGTGTCCTCCAACACAAACTTCGTCGGCGCATCGCTTTGAAGAAGCAGCGCACGAAGAAAAACAAGGAAGAGGCTCAGAAGTTGCTAAGCTTTTGGCCAGAATGAAGGAGGCCAAAGAAAAGCGCCAGGGACAGATTGCCAAGAGACGGAGGCTGTCTTCTCTGACAGCTTCTACCTCAAAGTCTGAGTCCAGTCAAAAATGAGACTGTTGTAAGAGGAACAAATAAATAAGATCAGACATCAAACCACCTTTATTGCTTTTCTTCATTCAGAAGAAACAGACAAATGGAGAGAAACTCCGGTCACAGGAAAGGGAGTATTGTCCATCTGATGGCGTATGAAGTGTGCGGGAGATCCCGTCAAGTGGAGGGGCTGAGACCACACTGGGACAGTGGTAGAGATGGCCAGGACGGCGTTCTGGGGGGGGGGGGGGGGGGGGGAATGGGTGGATAGGTCAGGAAAGGATTCTGAGCAGAATGTCCGTTGCTTTTTCAGTGAGTCATGGAACAACTTGGGGGAAATAAAAGACAGACTATTAAGAAAGAAAGAAAGAAAGAAAGAAAGAAAGAAAGAAAGAAAGAAAGAAAGAAAGAAAGAAAGAAAGAATTGCCTAGACAAAGAAGTGGAGGGGAAGAGAGACATATCTCCCTTTCAGAAGAATTCTGACTACTTTATGTGAAGTCTCAAGAAGAAGGAGCAGAAGGCCCCCCTCCTTAAGTGTGGGCTGTATATAGTGACTTCGGAGAGGACAGTGCAGAAAGGCGGGAAAAGAAGTGACGATTCAACGGGACAACCTGACAAATAGCACCTCAGCTAGGTGCTCGGAGTCAATATCAACAGTGATAAATCTGTAACCCCAGCCAACTTGGGAGAAAAACATCAGACAGATTCCCATAGAGGGACATCCTGCAAAATGTTTGACCAGTACTGATCAAAATTATCAAGGTCATCAAAAACAGGAAGCCAAAAAACAGTCACACCAAGAAGAGCCTAAGGAGACAGGGTAATTACATGTAATGTGGTATCGTGGATGGAATGCTGGAACAGAAAAAAGGCCTAAACTAAATCTAAATAAACTATGGACTTCGATTAATAACAATGTGTCGATATTGGCTCATTACTTATGGTAAATATATCATACTAATGTAAGATGTTAATAGTAGGGGAGAAACTAAGTGTGGCATACATGGGAACTCTGTACTATCCTCTCCATTTTTCTGTAAATCTAACATGGTTTTAAGAAGTACAATTCATTCAAACAAACAAAGCACTGCCTCCTCCAGCTCGGGAGAACAAGAGTCACGAGAGTCTTTGGGCTGCGGTTATAGGCAGTGCCAGCATTTCCCATAGTTCTGAGGCTGAGGAAGCCCAGCCAGGTGCCACCAGCCCCATCCCCGACTTCTTCACAGGGTCAAGGTGAAAGGTCAGGTAGTCTCTTGATTTAAACCCAAGATGAGGGAAAAGGATATTTTCCCCAAGACCACCACCATCTGAAGTACAATCTAAGTGGGGCCTTGACCAGCCAGCCAGCCCTCGTCCCTAAGACTAAGCGCCCACCCAGCCTCCTGCCCACTACCCAACGTGGTCTACTGCTCCCTATTTTTCCCCACTTCCTCCCCTTCCCTGCCCCGCCCCCCCCCCCCCCCCCCGCCCTCCATTCACAGAAGAGAATGGAAGACGGGAGATGGACCAACTTGGAGAAAAGCAGTCCCCAGCCCCAAATAAGCAAATACAGCAGGTCTCCCATGGTCTGGAGTCCTCTGAGCACCATGGGGTCAAGTAGGACGCTCATTGGTCATACTTGGCCAAGGAGACCAACATGGCCAACTCAACCCCCATCATTTTGGAGGAGGTCTGTCCTTCCCATCACACCCCAAGAGAACTTTGAACCGCTGTGTAGGAAGGACAGAATTCCATCTTGAAATAGTTTAAGACTCTTGATGTCTTACAGTCAAGGCAGAGGTGGTACACAAATCAGGAAGGCCTGTGTTGGAAACGCCCAGTGAAGAGTCTTTATATGTCTGTTTTATGTAAAGATACAGTATGTTCTGAACAGTGAGGGGAAAAAAGGAGCATATCTTTACAGGTGACCTTTCCATACCCCTGTTGGACTTCCTTCTGTCTTGTGGCCCTCACTTCCTTGCCACTCACACGGTCACACTATAGACTCTGTCATACCCCAGAAGTGCTATAATCAAAACAAATTCAGACCTCGGCTCTGACCCCAGCCACCTATCCCCCTAACCCTCTTCGTCTGTTACCCCACTAGACTAGTGTGTCACAAGAGACAAGGGCAAAAAGCAAGAGTAAGCATCCGGGAATATTTCTATCAATCTGATGCTGCTGCGAGACATCAGAGCGCTCTACCTGTGGGCACGGGGAGACCACATCGGGTGTTAAAGAATCCACACGGCAAGCAGCGGGGGCTGCCAATCAGGCATGCGCAGTAGGAGGACACATTGGTCCCGTGATTTGAAAAGCTGCATAGTCTACTCCTCCACCTCGCCTATCTTCAACCTTGAAGCAGGTATTTCTTGCTGCTCCTGTAACTCACTCGTGGAGAACAAATTCTTCTCTGAGAGAAACACCTCAGAGTCCAGGCATTCACCTCTCCCTTCTGGTTTCACTTCTTTCTCAACCCCACGTGGATCCCAGAGAGAACCTCCATGAACATTCACACCATTCAGTGCGTCCCCCGGTCTCCACCAGGGGTGACTCCATTTCCGATTCAGGCTGCTGATTTGGTGCCGGGTTCCTGTGAGAGGACCACCCTTTGTGGGGTGATGGAAACTGGAAATTCCCTCCAAGGAAGACCCAGCCCCTCCCCACGCCTTTCCCTGTTATAATACAACATGACAAACACACATTTATTACAAGGAAGTTGAAGCTCGTGTATCGGAGGTGCAGGAGGCCATGAAAGAGTACAGCTGTCACTGAAGAAGTACACACATGCTGTAGCCAGGCGGTAGCTGGGCATCGTGTGTGTGTGTGTGTGTGTGTGTGTGCGCGTGTGGAGAGGTGGTCGGTGGGGGGAGGGGGAGGTTAATTATGTCCCTCTGGTCAAAATGGAAAAGACAGCTTCTCTTATCGTTTTTCTCAGACTGGGCAATTATTAGCGCCTGCAGGAAAGAAAGGAGCACAATCAGGGGTGGGCACTCTCGGGGCCAAATCGGATCCTACGGTTCTGCAGCGGTTACTCTGGAACCTAGCCTCCCCACAAGAGAAACATCATTCCAAAGGAACCTCAGTATGGATCAGACATCACTACATGTGTCACTGAATCAAACACTGAGCCTCTAATAGGAACCCCAGTAAAACACAGGCCTTGCCCCGAAGAGTGGGTTGGTTCCCGTTCTTCAAACGGCCTGAAGCTTCAAGTCTTCGGGTTTCTGCCATGAGAGGATCTCTGCTGCCTTTGAGGCTACACATTTCAAAGCATGAGGTTTGCCCTTGTGGTCGGCTGCCTCCTCAGCCTGTGGCACAGGGTCTGGCACACGGGAGGGGGCTTGGAAGGCAAGTGGATGCAGCCATGGGCTCCTGTGAAGCTATTGCCCTGTCCCCATCTTGGTTTCATTAACCTGCTCCTGGAGAAGGACTGTGCTGTCTATGGTCTGAATGTTTGCGTTCCCTCCCCCCACCCCCGCAAAAAATTCATGTTGAAATCCTCATGCCCAATGGGTGTTAGGAGGTGGGGCTTTGGAGGTGATTGGGCCATGGCGGCAGAGCCCTCATGAATGGGATTAATACCTTTATTAAAAAGGTCTGGGAGGGACGCCTGGGCGGCTCAGTCGGTTAAGCATACCGTCGGTTCAGGTCATGATCTCTCGGTTCGTGAGTTCGAGCCCCACATCAGGCTCTGTGCTGACAGCTCAGAGCCTGGAGCCTGCTTTGGATTCTGTGTCTCCTTCCCTCTCTGCCCCTACTCCCGCTCACACTGTCTCTGTCTCTCTCTCTAAACGTTAAAAAAAAAAAAAAAAAGTTCTGCAAGACCTCCCTGTCCCCTCCTGCCCTGTGAGGGACTGTGACCTGGAAGACAGCCCTCACCTTGATAGTGCTGGCACCTGATCTCCAACTTCTAGGCTCCCAAACGGTAAGAAATGTTGTTTATAAGTCACCCAATCTGAGGTATTTTGTTATGGCAGCCCGAAAGGACCAAGGGAGACTACTTCTCCAAAAGCAGCAGCCCCAAATCTAGATCCGCTATGAAAAATACACAGTGATTTTCACGATCACTGGAAATAACTGACCCTACTGAGCTCATGCAGACCTATTTTTTTTTTAATTTTTTTATCACATTTCTTTATTTTTGAGAGGCACAAGTGGGAGAGAGGGGCAGAGTGAGAGGGAGACACAGAATCTGAAGTAGGCTCCAGGCTCTGAGCTGTCAGCACAGAGTCTGATGAGGGGCTTGAACCCACGAACCTCGAGATCATGACCTGAGCTGAGGCCGGACACTCAACCGACTGAGCCACCCAGGTGCCCCACTTGCAGACCTATTTAGCTCCACAGCCTACCGTGGAGCATGAGGCTGCCCCACTGGGTCTTGAGAGCTCCAAAAACACAAGTCCATTTTTCAGTTGTTAGGGGCAAATGATAGTTCATTTCCCTTTCCTTTCTGGCCCAACTATGGTCTCCTACCGGTAACGCTGCAATTGTAGGGCCCAAACACTTGGCGTTTGGAAACTAAAATTGGCACATAGAGTTTAAAAGTCTCAATGTAAACGGCACTAAAATCTCCACTTCAGCTTTCCACTAGGAAGCCCGGCTGCCCTGAACCCCCTGGCAACATGACAACACTCCTGGATGTGCCCCCATGCCAACAGCTGGAATCCCCATCTTTCCAAGGCAGGCAGCTTTGTCAACAGTGAATTATCAGCCTTGTGTGGGGCTGGCCATGCTGCTATTCCTGTGCTTTAAAAAAAATTATCTTTAGTTTAGCTCTTTCGTCATCAGTTTAGTTTGTTTGGGTTCAAGGCTCGACCTTTCAAGGTGTAGAGCTGCATATGTGCGTTAACATTGTTTCTAGTCTAGGACTTCCCAGCAGCTGAGGCTTGAAGATGTGCATTATGGTTTTAAGTATGCCTATTGCAACAGCATATCCACGTACAACAACGCACTCAAAACGTGTCTGTGCAGGGATATTTCATGTGTGACTCGCTGTCTATAAATCGGTGCTGTTTAAATTACTTGCAGCAATGCTCCCTGGGGCAACACGTGCACTAAATTCTCCGCAACGTGATTTCAAGACCTGTAAAAATACACTTTTCCACTTCCAGGACATTGTTGTATAACACAAGTCTTTGTAAATGAAGTCCACACCACTTGTGCTGCATTAATCTACAGATCTTTACTGCTGAGTGTGTTTCCCAGCTGAAAAGCCCACGGGGGGGGGGGGGGGGGGCGGGGGGGGGGCAGATGGGCCCGGAGCCTTGACACATGTCACAGGCTCAAACTTCTCCATTCGGAGCAGACACTTGTGCTAGTATCTGTGTCACTTTCCAGAAGAACAGATGCTGCCAGAACATTCTCCACACATTTGCAACATGCTATCAGACCCACCAGGCTTTCCCAGAACCGAGGGAGATGTTCCACGAAAGTGAACCGTGCCTACAACCTGCCAAAGTGCTCCTCCGGCATTCCCTGGCAACTTTCTCATGCCAGATTCAAAGACCTTGGCACCAAGATGAACTGAAGACTCGTCAGAGGCATCAACCACCTCACTCCCGCCCTGAGACTCATCCAGAGAAAGTTCCTCCTTCCCAGCCTCGCACCTAGGAAAGCGGGGTCTACGGGCCTATGAGGTAGGGGGGATCTTCCCTGATCCTTTCATGCTACAGCAGCAAAGTCTCTCCTGAAGTTCTCTCTCAGAAGTTCAAGTCCCAGCCTTGCCACAACCTCAGAGTGCCCCCAAACCATGCGGGCCTCACTTTTCCCATCTGTAAAATGAGAAAACTATATGAAGGGAAAGCAAAATATACCACCCTGAAATCTATCTCTTTGGCATATCGATTATTGAAGTTGGTCGGTTTTTTTTGTTTGTTTGTTTGTTTGTTTTAACGTTTATTTATTTTTGAGACAGAGAGAGACAGAGCATGAACGGGAGAGGAGCAGAGAGAGAGGGAGACGCAGAATCGGAAGCAGGCTCCAGGCTCCGAGCTGTCAGCCCAGAGCCCAACGCGGGGCTCAAACTCACGGACCGCGAGGTCGTGACCTGAGTTGAAGTCGGACGCTTAACCAACTGAGCCACCCAGGCGCCCCAAAGCTGGTCGTTTTTAAGAAACAGAAGACACAGGTGAAGTTCTAAAAACTAAGTAAAAGTTCCTTTTAGTAGGAGATTAACATTGATAAGGAAAATCTCCACTTATAAGAGTGTCTC
This sequence comes from Puma concolor, assembly GCF_028749965.1. NCBI lineage: Eukaryota > Metazoa > Chordata > Mammalia > Carnivora > Felidae > Puma > Puma concolor. The sequence continues at coordinate 34,018,555 of NC_141674.1, forward strand.
CCTCTTATTGTACCAGGAATAAGGGAATGACTCAATCTCTAGAATCTCTTATCAACAGAGGGCAAAAACTTACATCTGTACAACCACCTTACCCATGTTTACGGTGCTTTTCTCATAGTCTCCCATAACTGACTTGCCACCCCCAGCATCCTCTTCTGTCTTTAGCTGAAGGGTTTTTATTTTTTAAACGTTCATTCATTTTTGAGAGACAGAGAGAGACACAGCATGAGCGGGGGAGGTGTCATCACAGAGCCTGATGCGGGGCTCGAACTCACGGACCGCGCGATCATGACCTGAGCTGAAGTCGGACGCTTAACCCGACTGAGCCACCCAGGTGACCCTGAAGATGGTATTTGGCTTTGGCCATTTCTAGGAGTTACTCATTTTTCCTGGGTCTCTCCTGCGGAGGTGGAAAATTTTTTTCCCTTTTAGGTCCTTTAGCTCGTCGAATAATTAAATTGACATAAACCAGATTAATAGGAGAAAAACAAATTTACTTACATATGTATGGGAGCCCTGTAAAATATGAGACCCAAAGAACAGCCAGGTAGCTGAAGTTTATATAACATCCTGAGCTAAGGCAAGGTTGGGATACAAAGAGGAGGTGGACATTTGCAGGAAGGCAGAAGAGATGAATGAAAAACAAAGATTTCCCCATTATGTGCACAGTGAAGGAAACCATTGACAAAATGAAAAGGCAACCTACTGAATAGGAGAAGAGATTTGCAAATAATGGACCCAATAAGTGGTTGATACCTAAACTATAAAAAGAAATTCTACACCACCAAAAACACCTCACAAAGAATCTTATTTAAAAAATGAGAAGACCTGAATAGATATTCTTCCAAAGAAGATACACAGATGGCCAACAGACATATGAAAAGATGTTCAATATCACAAGTCATTAGGGAAATGCAAATCAAAACCACAATGAGATATCATTGTGTCCGAAAGGCTAAAATCAAAAAGACAAGAAAGAACAAGTGTTGGTGAGCATGTGGAGAAAAAGGAACCCTCGGAACATAGTTGGTAGGAATGTAAATTGGTGCAGCCATTGTAGGAAATAGCATGGAGCTTCCTCCATACTACCATATGATCCAGTATTTGTCCTGCTGGGTATTTACCCCGCCCCCCCCAAAAAGTGAAAACACTAATTTGAAAAAATATATAACCCCTAATTTTTTCTGCAGCATTGTTTACAACAGCCAAGATATGGAAGCAACCTAAGTGTCCATCAACAGATGAATGGATAAGGAGGATGTGGTGTAAATATACAATGATATGTCACCCAGCCATAAAAAAAAAAAAAAAAAAAATGAGATCTTTAGGTCATGATCAACGGTTCGTGGGATCCAACCCGATGTCAGGCTCTACGCTGACAGTGTGGAGCCTGTTTGGGATTCTCTCTCTCCCTTCTTCTCTCCCCCTCCTCCACGTGCACTCTCTCCCAATCTCTCTCTCCCTCCCTTTCTCTCAAAATAAATAAACTTAAAACAAAAAAAAAGATCTCGCCATTTGCAACAATATGAATGGACCCAGAGGGTATTATGCTAAGTGAATTAAGTCACACAAAAACAAACACCATAAGATTTCCCTTATATGTGGAGTCTAAAAAACAAAACAAACAAACAAGAAACAGACTCAAATGCATAGAACAAAGTAGCTGTTGCCAGAGGGGATGGATAAAATAGATAAAGGGGATTAAGAGGTACAAACGTCCAGTTATAAACAAAAAGTCACAGGGAGTAAAAGTACAGCACGGGGAATATAGTCAACAATATAATAATGTTGTCTGGTGACAATCTACACAGATCATGAGGAGCACTGAATAATGTATAAAATTGTTGAATCATTATGTTGTACCAACATAACACTGAAACCAACATAACACTGTACATTAATTATATTAATGTTATATTAATTATAACTCAAATTTTAAAAAAAGGGTGGCCTGTTATGCAGTTAAGTTTCTTAGGCAAAAAGGAATCTCTGCCGGGGCGCCTGGGTGGCTCAGTCGGTTAAGCGTTTGGCTGCAACCCAGGTCATGATCTCGCGGTCCGTGAGTTCGAGCCCCGTGTCGGGTCCTGTGCTGACAGCTCAGAGCCTGGAGCCTGCTTCGGATTCTGTGTCTCCTCTCTCTCTCCCTGCTCACCTTCTCTCTCTCTCTCTCTCAAAAATAAACATTAAAAATAAAGAAAAAATGAATCTCTGCGAGCAGCTTTCTTCCTGGTACAGGCACCCTTTCCAATATAAATTCAGGCAGTTGAAAAAGAGCTATCTGAATCTGCTGGGTCTTAAATATTTTTAGCTCAAAACAATCTTCGTGCCAAGGAGGCACATTGCAGGAAGACTTGTTCTGAACCCCTTCACTCCTGTGTATACAAGAGCTATCCATGTTATTAAACTTTTTTGTCCCATTAATCTGTCTCACATCAATTATTAGAACAGCCAAAGAACCTGGAAGGAAAAACTCGTCCACTCTACATACACAAGATAGAGTCGAAGCGCCTTTCTTGCCCTGAGTGGGAGTTCTTGTGTTCCTTTGTCCACTTTTACACCTGTGAACGGCTCTCCGGAACACCCATGTAACCGTGTCCTGGGCACATACATGAGGAATTGCCTGGGCTGTATTGTGTGTATGTGCTGGGGGGGAGGGGAGACCCTAGAACAATATCCTCCCCCCATCCCTCCTCAATAGGCGGAAGCCACTGGCTTCCTCCCTTTCCTGCCTCCTGCCTCCTGCCTGCTTACAAGACTGAGGACCAGAGGGAGAAGAGGAGATGGGAAATCGGTCCAACAGTCCCTAGGTCTGTCCTTACAACTCTCCCCCACCTCAAGTGACCCCATTCCAGGGCCTTCCAGGCCACACCTATCCCCAGCCTTGGGGGGGGGGGCCGGACTGGGGGGGGAGGTGTGCAGAAGCAGGATAAGTCCTCCCCACCCCTTCCCTGCCATCCCTCCCACCCAAGCCACCTCATTTCCTCTTCCTCCCCAGCACCAACACAAACTAATCAGTACAGGCTGACCAGCCAGACCCAGAATAGCTGACCGGAGGCCCCGCTTGTCCTGGCCGACCTGGTCAGCCTCCAGAGTATGGTCTGGCTGGGGCCCCTTTTGCTGCTCCCCAACCTCTTTCTGGCTTCTCATGTTGGTAAGTCTCCCCCAAGCCACCCCATGCCCTCCAGCCCCCAAAGCCCTGATTTTCCCCTAGGAAACCTTATCGTCACTGTCATCACCTTCATCTGCTCCCCAATCAGCTAGAAAGTGGGATCAAGGCCTCTAAAACCCAGGCACTAGAAACCATTGTAGCCTAGAATTGGGAGTAGAGCAGCTATTGACTGAGTTAGATTTTAGGATCAGTAAAGAGCAGCAGGGCCGACGGGGGCCCTGCAGTTTTCAGTGGGTGCTCATATGTTGCTTCAGTGTGTTGGAGTCATTCAATTATTCATTTGGCAAACATTTATCTAGCACCAACAATATTCCAGGAGCTGTGCTACGGGCCATTGGTTGAAAGGCAGACAGCTTCCAGGTCTATACAACAGATTATATGATGCTGACCTCCCATGGCTGTCATGGGGTTTAAATGAGGTAATTTATGCACAGCGTCCAATGCCCAGTTGTTAGATAAGGACTCCTGAATAAGTAGTAGCTGATTCCTTCACTTATGGCCAAAGAGCATTAGAATGCAAAGACTATCTTTGAGTGGTAGTCGGGGATGTGGGACATGGGGTGAAGGATAGAGACAGACACAAGTAGCTCCACAGGAGCACTGAGAAAGAGTCAGCTACTCTGCTTGAGGGCAACAGACGACAAGGGAGTCCACAAAGCCTTCACTAAGAGCAGTGGCCTTCACTCCACGCAGCCAGAACAGTAGCTGCAAGTCTTAGAGATATGGAAGCGCATGCGAGAGAAGTTTCGTGAAGGGAACTCAGCAGGAGGGGCAGAGTGTGAGCAAAGAGGGGCTCAAGGGCATGCCCTGTATCCTGAGAGCAATCGGGAGCCGTGGGAGGGTTGCAGACCAGGCAGTCACAAGGTCTTAGACGGATCACTTTAGACGATGAGTTGGGGAAGGAGTATAGCTATTGGGATGATCCGGGTCAGTAAGGGTGAGGGCTAAACAAGGGTGGGCTGAGAGACGTGGGTGAAGTCAAGAGGCTTTAAGGAAATGGAATCTGCAGAATCTTGCGACTGATTGCGGCAGCCAGCATCCCGCTTCGAGGTGTGGAGTTTACAGTCAGGCAGCCTGGCTCTGCCAGTTATTAATTGTATGCCCTTGGGCAAGTGGCGTCTCTGAGGCTTCGTTCACTGGCTATAAAAGTGGAGTAATAACACCCATGACCCACAATAGTTGTGATAAAATGAGAGAACATGAAATGCCTGGCATATAATTGGCCTCCAGTAAGCATTATCGTGAAAGTAAGGACATGAGAGGACTCCACAAAGTTCATGTCTTAGGTGATTGGTGCCGTCTGTTGAGTCAGGGAGCACGAGGGAGAAGCAGTATTGGGGAAAGCTGACACAAACGCAGGCCCATGCGGACAGGCTGTCCCAGGGTTGTTGACTCAGAGGTGATAGTTACAGCCAGGGGAGGAGATGAGCTTGCTCCAGGAAGCCTGTAGAATAATTACTATTACCCTCATCTGTAAATGGAAAGACATCAATTTCACCGGGGGACGTGAAAATCCAATGGGAAACAGGTGCTCCGGCATATGGTGGGCGGTCAGTAAATGCTAACTCCATTTATTCGTGGTAGGCTTTGGAAGAATATTAATTGATAAGCTAAGTGGCATTTAAACTAGCTAATTACTTGGCAGTTACCAGGCAGGGGTCGAAAAGGAGGGGCTCCCTTCCTTTCTGCCCCGCAACCACCCGGCTGCAGAAGTCCACCTCTCTCTTAGACCCCACCTTAAAGCCCAGCCCCACAAGCCTGTCTAGATGTCTGCAGAGGAAGGGAGGGCTTTCTCCAAGGCGATTCTGTTCTCCATGGCTCTCCTGGCCCGCACCCTCTGGTGGGGGGCAGGGAGAGCGGCTGCCCTCCGCGGAACAGCTTGAGGCAGGTCCGGACTCAGGGGGGCTGCCAGGGAATTAAAAAGTGAGGAAACGGAGACAGCATAGATCATTCTTTCCGAAGCTGGGCCGCAAAGGGCAGCCATCTGGCAGGAGAAGGTGGGGACACGAGGAGGCCAGAGAAGAGGCTTTGTTTCGATTTTAGGACGAAGAGACCTGGGGGCGGGGGAAGGGGCCAGTGCGCCGGCGGGAAAGAGGAAGGGAGGGGAGGGAAACGCTCGGCGGAGCGCGGGGCGGGCCGGGGACCCCGTCGGACGGAGGACTTGGCGTCCCCGCCGCAGGCGCCGCGGTGGACCTGACGCTGCTGGCCGACCTGCGCCTCGTCGAGCCCCGGCGCTTCTTCCTGACCTGCGTGTCCGGGGAGGCCGGGCTGGGCCGGGGTGCCGACGCCTGGGGCCCCCCTCTGCTGCTGGAGAAGGACGACCGCATCGTGCGCACGCCGCGGCCCGCGCAGCCCCCGCACCTGGTGCGCAACGGCTCGCACCGCATCACGCTGCGCGGCTTCTCGCAGCCCTCGGACCTGGTGGGCGTCTTCTCGTGCGTGGGCGGGGCGGGGCGCACTCGCGTCCTCTACGTGCACAACAGCCCGGGAGGTGAGTCGAGCCCCGTGGGGCGGGGACAGAGACGGGATGGGGGGGGGGCGTTGACCTCTGACCTCACCCTCCACCCCGCAGCGCACCTGCTCCCGGACAAGGTCACACACACGGTGAACAAAGGCGACACGGCCCTGCTTGCCGCACTTGTGCACAAGGAGAAGCAGACAGATGTGATTTGGAAGAGCAACGGTGAGAGGGGTGTCTGAACGGGTTGGGCAGGTAAACCTACCTGCCCGAACACCTCCATGCCCTCAGCCTTCCCAGCGTTAGCCACTTACACAGCTTTCAGCATGAAACACCTGTTACCCTCTCCCCCACCAACCTCTGCCCTGGATCAGGTCCTTGATAAGCGCCTGTGCCCATCTCTTTAGCTCTGGGCTGTTCTCCTCCTCTTGCACCCAGAGGACTAGCAGCCTTGGGGTTGGCTGCCTTCTTCCCTCTTACACCCAAATCAGCATTGTGTTAAATCCTCACCTTTGACTCTCCCCCGGGAGTTAGCAGATGCTGTCACATTGCTCACCTGGCAGGGAGCAGCAATCCCCAAGGGGAAGAAGAGAACTGGTAACTCCGCCCAGGATTGCCCCCACCCAGGTCCTATCAGGCCCTCTGGCCACCCCATGGGAGGAAGCCGATATTCTGTGTGGCCCCAAAGACTTAGCCCTCAGACCCACAGCCCTTTGGCTGCCTTTTGCCTCCCTGGGCTCCTGAGGGAAGAGGACCCTTCCCTTGGGCCAAGGGGTTTGCCTCCTGAGCACCAGGCCCCCTAAACTAATGAGAGGTCTGAGAGAGTCAAGTAGACCTGGGCTCCCTACAGTCCAGTCCTGGGCAAAGAGCAAAAAGGAGGTGGGACAGGGAGAGGGATTCTAGTATTTGGGTCTGCAGGTCCTGGAGGAAGAGGCTTCTGGGAGAAGTCTCTAAGTAGATAACCTTTGACCTGTGCCTAGAAGGAGACATCAGAATTAGCCACACAAAGGAGGAGGGAAGGACATTCCAGGAGCAGGACTGGCTAAGAGCAAAGGCAGGAAGTGCCAAGATACCATAGTGTTTCTAGGAGAGAAACCAGCAGTTCCAGAACTCAGGAATGTTAGGAATCAGGCAGGGTGTGGAGAGGTATGAGGCCAAAGGGCCAAGCGGTGGCCAGACTGGTGAACACCATGTGCTAAGGAGCCAATAACCAGGGAGGAGTCTGAGCAGGGGGTGCTGCAGAGGCTTCTGTTGGGGAAAATCCCACTGGCTGCTGAGTGAAGGATGACTAGGAAAGCGGGGAGTGGGGATGGAGGCAGAGAGACTGCCTGGAAGGCCGTGGTGGTGGTGGTGGCCTTGAGTGTGGAAAGAACTGGACTGCTTTAGGAGATGAGGAGGAGCCAGACTGAGCAGGACCTGGTGACTTACTGGGGGTTGTTAGAGCATAGAGCAGAGGATGTATGCCAACTTTCTGGCTTGGGGACAGATCCTGGCTGGTGCCTCGGCCCAGTTCTGGCCACTTGTACGAGGCTCACACTGATGTGTCCTGGGCACTGGCTGTCACCGGCGCTGAGGCCCCTGACCCATTTATGCCTCCAGGATCCTACTTCTATACCCTGGACTGGCATGAGGCCCAAGATGGGCGGTTCCTGCTGCAGCTCCCAAATGTGCAGCCACTGTCGAGTGGCATCTACAGTGCCACCTACCTGGAAGCCAGCCCCCTAGGCAGCGCCTTCTTCCGGCTCATCGTGCGGGGTTAGGAGCAGAGGGCAGAGGTGGTGGGTGGCATGGGAGGCTGGGAGCCCCGTGGGCACTTCCTGTGGGCCGCCAGGGCTGCCTCAGTCCTCAGCAGCACCGGTAGGTGGGTGACAGCAACTGGCTGAGAGCACATTCCTTCAGGCTGTGGGGCAGGGCGCTGGGGACCAGACTGTACCAAGGAATGCCCAGGCTGCCTGCATGGAGGTGTCTGCCATGACCTGGATGGCGAGTGTGTGTGCCCCCCTGGATTCACGGGTACCCGCTGTGAGCAAGGTAAGGAGGATGGGGAGCTAGGACCTCGGCGGGAGAGGGTGCCTGGCCGGGGGAAGATTCTTGAACCAAGAGCATGGGTGGTGAGAATGCCCGGCAGGACCTGGACTTTGAGGCCCGACAGTGGACCCCGTGCCCACACGTCTGGTTTCTAGCCTGCAGAGAGGGCCGTTTTGGGCAGAGCTGCCAGGAGCAGTGTCCAGGCACATCGGGCTGCCGGGGTCTCACCTTCTGCCTCCCAGACCCTTATGGCTGTTCTTGTGGATCTGGCTGGAGAGGACACCAGTGCCAGGAAGGTATGGGCTGACCTGCCAGCCACAGTCCCTGACCCGGAGAGCCAGCCACATACTAGACCTGGACCCTCCGCTTTGGCTCCCGTTGACACACCCGTGCCCTCTCCACCCAGCCTGGCATCACCCAGGCCCCAGCTGTGCCCTCATTGCCCCTGGCCTATGTCCCTCTAACCACAACCCCTCTGTTCCCAGCCTGTACCCCTGGCCACTTTGGGGCAGATTGCCGCCTCCAGTGCCAGTGTCAGAATGGCGGGACCTGTGACCGCTTCAGCGGCTGCGTGTGCCCCTCCGGATGGCATGGGATGCACTGTGAGAAATCCGGTATGATCCGTCAAAACAAGTCAACCTTCACCAGACATCTCTCCCTGGCTCAAGGTCCCGCCCTCAGGAAGCTCACGGTCCAGGAAAAGTTCTCAGTGCCCAGCCCACATCACCCACACGGGGATGGGCTGCAGCCGAGACTTGGGGGGAGGGCCAAGAGGAGGCCCCTGGCCAGGCTGAGTTTCGGAGGGGGCTTCGGGGAAGAGGCGAGATCTGAGATGGGGTATAAGGATGAGAGCCACATGGCTGGGGAAGGAGCACGGGCAAAGGCCTGGGGGCTGAAGACTCAGGGTCAGGTACCAGGACGGTGGAGTACGGGGCGGGGCGGGAGGGGGGTTGGGGGAGTGGTCAGAGGAGTCAAGCCTCGGGGACTTGGAACGGCAGGCCACCATGACAGGGGCAGGAGGGAATTGCTGAAGAGACAGAAGGCAGTCAGCTTGCTGTGAGAGAGGACCCAGGCAGCTGGGTGGGGAGTGGAGGCAGGAGACCCCAGAGGGTCTGTCACAGAGCCCAGAAGCGAGTGAGGCCCGAACCGGTGTTCGGGCTGTGAGGCCGGCGAGGGGCCTGCTTTGGCTGAGAGAGGATATCAGGTCGGGGGTGCAGGAGGTAGACCCTGCGGCTGACCAGAGGTGGGGTGCCAGGGCCCTGTAGGACTCTGCTGGCAGACAGCCTTGAGCGACCGAGGCGATGGTGATGCCTCTGCCAAGATGCAGGTCACACGACTAGGGGCACCCTGGTGGTCGGCGTCTGCCTCGCGGGGGCTCCAGCATGTGTCCTTCCTCTCCCTAGACCGGATCCCCCAGATCCTGGATGTGGCCTCGGAGCTGGAGTTCAACTTGGAGACGACGCCCCGGATCAACTGTGCGGCCGCAGGGAACCCCTTCCCGGTGCGGGGCAGCATGGAGCTCCGAAAGCCGGACGGCACAGTCCTCCTGGTCAGCCCCCCGCCCTTGACCCCAGGCCCCCCATCCCGCCAGCCTCACGGTTGCTCCCTCAGACCCCTGACCCCTCAGGGCTTTCTCTAGGCGCTACCCGCTGGCCCGACCACAGGTCAGATGGGGTCAGGCTAATTGCTGAGAAACTACCACTGGTCTTCTGTCCCCTCATCCGTCCCCACATCTGTCACATGGGTGCACATTCTCTATGGTCTGCCCCCTTTCCCTGTCTCTCTCAGTCCACCAAGGCCATTGTGGAGCCAAATAGGACCACAGCTGAGTTCGAGGTGCCTCGCTTGGCCCTCGGGGACAGTGGGCTCTGGGAGTGCCGTGTGTCTACGTCTGGTGGCCAAGACAGCCGACGTTTCAGGGTTAACGTCAAAGGTCAGTGATGTCCCGGGGCCATGGAGGATGGGCAGTGGGCAGAGTGGGCACTAGGTGATGCTGCTAAGACTGGGCATTGTAGAAGAAAGGGAGAGGACATCTAAGGTCACAGCCCAGGACCAAGCAAAGAAGAGGTCTGGGCTGGGCAGTGTCAGAGCAGGAACACAGCTCAGTGCTATCTGGAAAGGACATCCCATGCCCTAGAAACGGGATACCCTCCTGCCTGGCCATGCTGGCCCTCTCCACCTCTTCACAGCCCCTGCACGCAGCATCCCTTTAGCTCTGCCTCTGGGATGCTGCTTCCTGCTCTGAGTCATACCCCAGGGCTCTCAGTGCCGGGACAGGGGAGCACATGGGACGCCTAAGCTCAGAGGGTAACCTGCTGCCTAGAGGAGCTGCATAGGGTTTCCCCAGTGAGTAGGGAGGGAGTGCCCAGGATGGCCCAGAGTGGAGCCATCCGGCCCAGCTGTCTCTTCACCTTCTCCAGCATCATAAACCCTGGCTTCTCTTTTCTTTTTTTTAATTTATTTATTTTGAGAGAGGTGGGGAGAGGCAGAGAGACAGGGAGAGAGAGAATCCCCAGTAGGCCCTGTGCTGTCAGTGCAGAGCCTGATGCGGGGCTCAAAGGGGCTCAGTCTCACGAATCGTGAGATCACGACCTGAGCCGAAATCGAGAGTCAGACAGACGCTTAACTGACTGAGCCACCCAGGTGTCCCCTGGCTCCTCTTGCCCTCTGCTCCTGACAGCCCACCCCCGTGACAGAAGCCCAGACCTCCCTCATCTTCCTCTTCCTTCCCACTGGCTCACCGCCACCCCTCCCACAACTTTGTGGCTGCCCCACCAGCAGGAAACATCAGTGTGGCCAGGCTCCACCTTCAGCCTGTGTCTTCTCCCCAGGCATCTGACCTAGGCAACACGGGTTCAAATCCTCCCCACAAATCCCTGGCTCCGTTGCCTTAAGCCAGCTGCTTAGTCCCTCACCGCTTATTTCTCTCTACAGTGAGGACATCAGCGTTACACTAGCTAGGATTGCTGTGAAGCAAGTTAGATGATACCTTTAATGCATTTAAGTTGCATTTAAGTTAGATGATGCGTTTAAGCCCTTAGCACAGTGCTTAACACAGGGCCTGTGCTGGATAAATGTTGGCATTTATTGTCATGATTCTTAAAGGGTCCTCTCCCAAGTTTCAGCTGTTCTCTGGCAATGCCCAGACTTGATCTGCAGGCTAGACCACTCTCCTGAGCTCCAGACCCATTTGGTGGGACCTCCAGAAGTGGGGTTCTGGCTCTGAAGTCAGCGTGGAAGTTCCCTGGTGTATGATTCAAGGGCCCACTTCATCTCCATCCACCTCCTGGACAGCCCTAGGCACAGGGGGCTCCACAGATCCAAACCCGACCTTCATCTCACCTCCTCATGATGTGCTCATTTCTGTCAGACACCACCGTTCCTCCCCGCCCACTGAGCTCTCAACCCCGCATCCTCTGCCCTGCCTCCTGCCCCCCCCCCCCCCCCCCCGTCGCTTCCATCTACCCATTCCCCCATCCTTCCATCCTGCTTAGAAAAATCAGTCTGGAAAATGTTAGAAAGTGGCGAGGGAATCAGTCACGGCATTGATCTACTGATCTGGTAAGAAAAGCTAAGGCCAGGACAAGGGTGTCATGGCCATGGAATGAGGAAGCCAGGCAGGAACACAAAAGCTATTTGCAGTAGAATTGGCTGAATCTAGGTGGCCTGACCGACAGACCAAGTTCAAACACTGGTTGTACTTCCTGCTGGCTGCATGTCCTTAGGCAAGGTAGATGTCTCCGAACTTCAGTTTCTTCGCTCATAACCCAGGATGAGAGCTCCATCTGAAAAGTAGCTGTGAGAAGTAGAGATTGTACCTAGGAAGCAGCTGGGATAGAGCAGGTGCTTCATCACTGGCTACCTTTTTTTTCCCCCCAATTAAGAGAGTGACAAACGATAGGGGGAGGGGCAGAGGGTAGGCTGATCCCATGTTATCTCCCTGCCTTGGGTTTCAGCCCCCTCTGTCTCCCCTACACTGCGTGGACAGCATACCCTCCCCCAAACCCATCTAGCCATATCAGACCTCTTTTAATGTCTTTGGGGATACTCTCACATCCTCATTGCCAGATCTGTGTGCCCCGAGCTGCTTAGGGGGCAGAATGCTATCCTGCTTGAATGCTGGCCATTCCGGTCATCTGTTGAACTTGGTCTCTCCCCAGCCTAGAGGGGGCCCTGATCCAAACCAAGACCCAGAGATCTCTTTGGCCAGAGTAGAGTTCTCTTATTTTTCTGAGGACTGGGCAGGCTGTCTGGGCCCTGCCTTACCTTGGGTCTCCTGGCAGTGCCCCCAGTGCCCCTGACTGCTCCGCGGCTCCTGGCCAAGCAGAGCCGCCAGCTCGTGGTCTCCCCACTGGTCTCCTTCTCCGGGGACGGACCCATCGCCTCCGTCCGCCTGCACTACCGGCCCCAGGACAGCACCATGGCCTGGTCCGCCATTGTGGGTGAGCAGGGAGACAGCTGGGGGCGGGAGGGGGGCTGGGGCAGGACAGGGGTGTTGGGTAACAATGAGAAAGGACAGAACGAAAAGGGGGGAAGACGGCAGCTTCTGGAAAAGGTAGGGGGCTGAATGATGTGTCCTGTCCCCAGTGGACCCCAGTGAGAATGTGACTTTAATGAACCTGAGGCCGAAGACAGGATACAGTGTCCGTGTACAGCTGAGCCGGCCAGGGGAAGGCGGGGAGGGGGCCTGGGGGCCTCCCACCCTCATGACCACAGACTGTCCTGGTGAGAGGCCAAGAGTCATCCCTTCCTGTCCCCCCAGGAGTTACTGTTCCTATGCACTCAGCAGTTGTCATGTCTTGTCCACCCCCAGGGGCCCCTGCCTTTCCCACTGGAGTTTGTCCCACCCTGTCCCCTGGGGAGCACTATCCTGTCCAGCCCCAAGGACCCGCTGGACGGTTCTGACCCCTGACCTCCGGTCCCAGAGCCCTTGCTGCAGCCATGGCTGGAGGGCTGGCACGTGGAGGGCCCTGACCGGTTGCGAGTGAGCTGGTCCTTACCCTCGGTGCCTGGGCCACTGGTGGGCGATGGTTTCCTGCTGCGCCTGTGGGATGGGGCACGGGGACAGGAGCGGCGGGAGAACGTCTCGTCCCCCCAGGCCCGCACCGCCCTCCTGACTGGACTCACGCCTGGCACCCACTACCAGCTGGATGTGCGGCTCTACCACTGCACCCTCCTGGGCCCTGCCTCGCCCCCTGCACGCGTGCTTCTGCCCCCCACTGGTATGCTCAGGAAGGGGGTTATGGGCTCGGGATGAGGGGAGGACATGGGACACAGGAAACGCCAGACCCGTAAGGACACGGGAGGTTACAGGAGAGCGGATAGACCTAGAACACAAGACGTGTGGAAAACGTGGGCATAAGGGAGAAGCAGGATATCAGACAGACGTGAACACAGGGAGGACGTGGGGTGGGCAGATATCGGAGGCTGGTGGGGACGTAGGTCAGCAGGAGCATATGGGATGGGGAAGGATGGGGAGGCCACGGTTTACGGGGAGAACAAGGTCATGGGGAGGATATGGTGTACCAGGAGGACATGGGGATCGGGGGAGCACAAGGCACATGGGGAAGGCCCAGCACCCTGGGAGGATCCAGGGCACCAGGAGGGCCTGGCACAGAAGGAGAATGAGGGGAAGCAGAAGCTTGGGGATGAAGGGAGGGAGCCATAGGGAGAGGATGGCAGGGTGGCTCCCATTCTGGGGTCCACCGAGCAGGGGACACAGCTAGAATGGATCTGACCCCAGAACTACATACCCTGCTCCTGCCTGAGCCCCGCCTTCCCCGCCCCCGCCTCCCCAGGGCCCCCAGCCCCCCGACACCTCCATGCCCAGGCCCTCTCAGACTCTGAGATCCAGCTGACATGGCAGCGGCCAGAGGCTTCGGCTGGGCCTATATCCAAGTACATCGTGGAGGTGCAGGTGGCTGGGGGCTCAGGCGACCCCCTGTGGATGGACGTGGACAGGCCCGAGGAGACAAGCACCGTCGTCCGTGGCCTCAACGCCAGCACACGCTACCTCTTCCGTGTGCGGGCCAGTATTCAGGGTCCCGGCGACTGGAGCAGCGTCGTGGAGGAGTCTACCCTGGGTAACGGTAGGAGCTCGTGGCTTGGGAGCTAGGACACCCAAGGCCCTTCCCGACAAGTGACGGGAGTCCTAGTACTGGGGACCCTGACCCTTCCCTTCTTAGGACCCATTGTCCTAGCGCTAGGAAAATCCTGTCACTCCAGTGGACCGTTGGCCCTCGGCCTGACACCCCTCGTCCCTCCTGGTACTGGGATCTCTGACCTCTCCCTCCCTGACCCAGGCTTCCCACGATCTGCCCCTCTTATTGTGTCCAGGGCTGCAGAGTGAGGGCCCGGTCCAAGAGGTCCAAGCGGCTGCAGAGGGCCTAGATCAGCAGCTGGTACTGGCCGTAATGGGTTCTGTGTCTGCCACCTGCCTTACCATCCTGGCTGCCCTCCTGACCCTGGTGTGCATCCGCAAAAGCTGCCCGCACCGCAGACGCACCTTCACCTACCAGTCAGGATCGGTCAGTCCCCTGTACCCACCCACGTGCGCACACCCCCATCTACGTTTGCGCACACACAGTACCCGTACACCCGAGTGTGTGTGTGTATGCACGCGTGTGTGTGTTTGTGTTGCAGCCATGGGACTGCACTCAGCAGTGCTCTAGGGCACCAAACATAATTGTCTTTATTTTTCTAGAACTGAACTGCGTTCATAAGTCAATTTATGTTACTGGTGAATATCGCCGGTTCAAAATAACTCTGTTCTGTCCATGTTTCACCACGGTTAATTCAGGGTCCTCCCGCTTCTCACTGGAGGTGCCGTAAGCCTGGGTGGTGTGGTGCTGACACGGGGTGGGACGGGGGGCAGGGGCACACCTGGGCCTCATGCTGGCATCCATCCTATCAGACCCTCCTGGACATGGGAGCCAGCCTCCATCTGCACACATTTGTGGCTGATGCCCTTAGCCCTTCTGGGGCCTCCTGCCAACAGGCCGCTCGTACTGTGAGTTCCTGGTCCCAGCCTCCATGTCTGCAAGTGTCAGGGCCAGCTCCAGGAGACTTCAGAGCCCTGAGGTGCTCCCTGTGCCCTGCGAGCATGTTCTGTGGCCCTCATACCCTTTGTCACGACCCCTGTCACAGTCGTTCCTACTGCTCCAGAGTTGTGCCAGCTCAAGGCTCACCTGTTGCTGCCGGGGAAAGGCAGTGATGCCTCCTCTCTTCCTGGCCTCACCATAAACCTGTCTGTTCTCGGTCTGTGCCCCTCCAGCCTGCGGACCCATACTTGGGGTGGGGGTGCGGGGCAGTGCTGGCTTCTCTTTAGGGACCCAGCATCACCCCCTCTTGTCACCACCTCCCATCCCTCTCTCCCACCTGCCCGTCCCCCACTGCTGTCCCTGATGATCCAAACTCTGCCCTTCGTCCTCCGTGCCTGGGCTCTTGATAGTTACAGCCAAGCCCTGGCATTTCAAAAAAAACAAAACAAAAACAAAAACCACCACCAACAAAAAAAACCCTCTTCTGTCTCAAGGGCTGATCCTTGTGATAGAAAGTCTAGTGTCCAAGGCTATTGTCGCTGCCATGCCTTTAAAAACTCCCTTCAGAGATTCAATTGGCTTCTTTGTTCCAGGCTGCTCCCTCTGAGGTCAGTGCACACAGAAAGCCAGCCGCTGCTAAGGTGGGGGAAGGGTAACGAATACAGATGTGGAGGGAAGGAGGTGGGAAAGCAGAGTTTTAACATACATATATATATAATCCTAGTTTCGAGATCTGCCCTGCCACATGTGCCTGCATGAAGGTGTGTGTGAGCGCCACGCAGGAGTACCTGTGTGCATCCACTTGTGGGCACCCCCACCTGTGTATGCGTGTGTCCCCGTGCTTGTGCTCCTCCATGGGATGGGTACGTGTGCGTGCACATGCCTACATATGGTGCCGCTGCTGGGCCACATGTGCGCCCTCAGCGGTTGATGGCTTCAGGTGAATCCACATGCCCCGTGTCCTTTGCCCTCGCCCATGGATCCGAGCTTCAGCTCACTTAGGGAGCCCCGCCACCAGGTCTGTGTTAACCCCCTTCCAGTCCTCATAGCGGCAGTGCCCTTGGTCCAGTTCAGCTGTTTCGTTTTCCTGCCATCCGCCCTGCCCAGGTGGCCCAGCTCCTACACAGTTGGGGGAAGTGGATGTTCCTCTTTGTGACAGTCTTTCTATCTTCAGCTCCTGGGTGGTTTTAGAGCTATAAACGGATGCCAAGTGGGTCTGCTTCTGCCACTGTGGAGAAAACCCCTCCACTGACTGCCAGCAGCTTGGGGCTTAGCCTGTAGTAGGTGCTCAATAAATGTATCCTAGCCCACTGCCCAAGGCTAGAATCCTCTCCAGGGTATCCTTGATGGCAGAAAAGCCTGGCTGTGACATCAGCACAATGGGAAGCTCACCACGTCCCATCACAGCTCACTCCAATTCTTTCCTGTTCTAAATGTTAGAGATGTAGGGGCACCTGGGTGGCTCAGTCAGTTAAGCACCCGACTCTGGATTTCAGCTCAGGAGTTTGAGCCCCGCATCAGGCCTGGCGTCGGGCTCCACACTCTCAGTGTGGAGCCTGCTTGGGATTCTCTCTCTCCATCTCTTTCTGCCCCTCCCCAGTTCTCTCTCTCAAAGTAAATAAATAAACTTAAAAACTTTTTAGAAATATCCTCTTTCCATTGACTCATGGCTTCATGGCTTCTAGCAACCCTAAGCCCCCCACACCTGTTTTTCCAGAGCCCCACATACCTACCTGCTCCCCAGGCTGTGGCCTCTCCATCTCTCTTCTTGGACATTTGTCCACCCAGCAGCCCCACTGATGGCTTCGTCTTCTATGATACTCAGTATGTGTCTTCTGAATGTCTGTTCCTGGCTGACCACCAGAGTGCCCTCTGCGTGGGTCTCTTTCCATTTGTCTAGCTATTCTTTGATGCCTGTCTGTGCCTTTTGCTGGCCCCGTGTCTGCTGCATGGACTGTCTGCCCATTTGTCCCATCCTATGAAGGGTGAAGAAACCATCCTCCAGTTCAGCTCAGGCACCCTGACGCTAACCCGGCGGCCAAAACCACAGCCCGAGCCCCTGAGTTATCCAGTGCTGGAGTGGGAAGACATCACCTTTGAGGACCTCATTGGGGAGGGGAACTTTGGTCAGGTCATCCGGGCCATGATCAAGAAGGATGGGCTCAAGATGAACGCGGCCATCAAGATGCTGAAAGGTTCCCTGGGAGTGACCCCTGACCCCAGGCCTGCCCCCCTCCTTTGTCCCACAGATCCCAGGCCCTACCTGGCCCCCTCCCGCAACTGGCCCCAGCCCTCTCTAGCCATGCCTCTTCTCCAGAATTATTTCTGGCAAAAGTGATGTTGGCTTCTTTCCACAGAGTATGCCTCTGAAAATGACCATCGTGACTTTGCGGGAGAATTGGAAGTTCTGTGCAAACTGGGACATCACCCCAATATCATCAACCTCTTGGGGGCTTGTGAAAACCGAGGTGAGCCCCCAGCTCATCACCTGCCCCTTCTTCCAAAGCCCCGTCGACAGCCATCACCTCTGTCCACGTCACTAGCTTGCCGGAGCTTCAGGCTCCCTGTCTGCCACCGTTGGGTGCCTGCTGTCCACAGGCTGCCTGCATAGAAACCTTCACCCTGTACCTGTCTCCTTCCCTCTCAGGTTACTTGTACATCGCTATTGAATACGCCCCCTACGGGAACCTGCTAGACTTTTTGCGGAAGAGCCGGGTCCTGGAGACGGACCCAGCCTTTGCCCGGGAACACGGAACTGCCTCCACTCTCAGCTCCCGGCAGCTGCTGCGCTTTGCCAGTGATGCTGCCAACGGCATGCAGTACCTGAGCGAGAAGCAGGTGAGTGTGGGGAGGGAAGGCGTGCCAGAGGGGGCACTGGGTCAACTGCAGGAGGTAGAGTCAGCAGGCTGTCATTGGATGTGGGGTCGAGGAGCACAGAGAAGGATGTGACCCTGAGCTGCTGGCCTGGCTAAGTACACGAGAGCACAAGGCGAGAAGCAGGCCTGGAGGAGGTGTTGCGTTTGAAGCATCGGAGGAACATCTTGGTGGAGATGTTGAGTTGGAGGTTACAGATGCCGGCCTAGAACTCGGGAGAAAGAGCTAGGCCAGAAACAACAATCTGGAAGCTGTCATCCCACAGATGGTGGATGAATCTCATGGTGAGGGAGTGGGTGAGACCCACCAGGACAGGGTAGAGGTGGAGCAGGGAGTGGAGGCCCGAGCCCCAGGGTGAGGACATCCCGCTTGAATGGAAGGAAGGAGGGGACAGTAGCAGGAGGCGAGCATGATGCTGAGGAAGGACATTTTAAAGTTAGTGGAGTTTTGAGGGTCTTTGAAGCAGAGGAATAGGGGCCAGTGAGAGGGAGGGTTTGATGGAGAGAAGTCTCTGAGGAGGTTGGAGGACCTTGTGGGGAAGACTTGGGACTCAAGGGAAAGGTCACTCTGGGCAAGAGGAGGGCCTTCCCCACTTTCCTCAATGAGGGGAGAGGAAAACGGGGCGGGGCGGGAAGGGAGCAAGTGAAGAGAAGGAGATGCGGTGTGGTCACCAAGGACAAGCCCGCCCTTGTCCCAGGAAGAGGGATGCAGCCTGAGCTTGGCCATGGGCAGCTCATAGGGAGGAAGGGACAACCAGCAGTGTGACTTTTCTAAGGCAGGAGTCACTGGTCCAGGATAAGGCCTGGTTGACTGGGAAGAAGGGTGAGGGGCTCTTACAGGGATGGAGGGCCAGCTGTGGGGCCAGACTCCTCACTGGTCGAGGAGTCCTGGCCTTTCTCATCCCCAGTCTTCCCTGACTTCTGACCGTGCCTGCAGTTCATCCACAGGGACCTGGCTGCCCGAAATGTGCTGGTTGGGGAGAACCTGGCCTCCAAGATTGCCGACTTTGGCCTTTCTCGGGGGGAGGAAGTTTATGTGAAGAAGACGATGGTAAGTCTTAGTCCCCCCGCCTCAGGTTCCATGCCTGCCCCCCAGAGCCCCACACACCGGTCCCTCCTCCTCGCCGAACCCCTCAAACCCACTCTCTCCCAGGGGCGTCTCCCCGTGCGCTGGATGGCCATTGAGTCTCTGAACTATAGCGTCTACACCACCAAGAGTGATGTGTGAGTATGGGGCTCAGAAGGAGCAGGGCTTATGGTCCCGCAGGGATGCACACAGACATAACGTAGACACGCCTCAGACACGTCTCAGATAGTGCAAGGCACGATTGGGACATTCCCAATGTATATTCCACGCGTGACACAGGTGTGACACAAGTGTGCCTTG
The DNA here is from genome assembly GCF_028749965.1 of Puma concolor. Lineage (NCBI taxonomy): Eukaryota > Metazoa > Chordata > Mammalia > Carnivora > Felidae > Puma > Puma concolor. Next base: position 34,037,510 of record NC_141674.1, read on the forward strand.
GATATACCTTGGCGATGCTCAGCATCTTAGTGGGAAGGCAGAGGGGGGTGGGGGGCGGTGCTAGTTAGAAGGAGGTGTGGTCTTGGAAGGTGTTTCAGTGGTAGGATTGGGGTAGGGAAGTTTAGGGCTGTGCTCATCTAAGAGACTGGGAGATACCTTGGAGAGGTTTGGGAATGTGGGTGGATAATGCCTAGGTGGATGGAAAGACCACCCCAGGAATGTTCTCACCTTTGTCTCTGAAGGGTGGTATCATCCCCACCTGAGGACCTAACCAGACCATAACCCCCAAGACCCCCTCTTTGTGCTCCTCACCCCCATATGACCATCGTGGCCCACTTCTGCTCCTCTTTCCAGGGAACCTGGCCTGCCCATCCCTCCAGCTCTGGCTCTGCCCATTTGCCACAGCCCTTTGGCCTGGCCTGCCTTGCTCACTGTCCATCACACCAACCGCCCCTCTGACCACCACTCAGCTGCTTCCTGCTTCTGCCCCCAAACCCCCTAGGTCCCCTCCCCCTGACTAGAACTCCCACCCTGGTCTCACCTGCATGGAGGTTGCAACAGCATAAGAGGCAGTTAAAAGCAAGGGCTTTGGAATCAAGTTGTCAGGGTTTGATTCCAGTTCTACCATTTACTAGCTGTGTGACCTTGGGAAAGCTAGCTAATCTCTCAGTACCTCAGTGTCTCCATCTATAGAATGGGGAGAATGATAGTACCTATATCATAAGGTTGGTGTGAGGGTTAAATGAATTAACATATATGTTAAATGATGAGTGCCTGGCCCATAGTAAGTGTGTGATACAAATGTTAGCTATGATGATGTTGAGCCTGGGAGTGGCTATGAAGGACTTTGAGTGGACAGAGATGGCAGCTGGCCAAGGCAGACACTTGCAGAGTAGACACACGCAGGGGGCGGGAGGGGCGGCACCCTTGGGGTAGGTGGACGCTGAACTGCTGGGCCCCGGGGTCTAGAAGATCACTAAGTACATCCTTCTCATTTCAGTTGGTCCTTTGGGGTCCTCCTCTGGGAGATCGTGAGCCTTGGTGAGTCCCTGACCCCCACCCCCCAGAGTGCCCTCTCCTTACCCCCACCTCGGTCCCTGGGCTGAGAGAGTTTTGTCCTCTCCTGCAGGGGGCACGCCATACTGTGGCATGACCTGTGCTGAGCTGTATGAGAAGCTGCCTCAGGGCTACCGCATGGAGCAGCCTCGTAACTGTGACGATGAAGTGTGAGTCTCCTCAGCCTGGAGCCCCATGACCCCATCACCCCAGCTAGCCCTGACCCCTCATCTCAGCAATGCCCCCATCTGCAGGTACGAGCTGATGCGTCAGTGCTGGCGGGACCGTCCATACGAGCGACCCCCCTTTGCCCAGATTGCACTGCAGCTGGGTCGGATGCTGGAAGCCAGGAAGGTGAGGAGGCTGGGGTGACGGGGACTAGGGCTCATCAGCCTCCAGGGGTGCCCTCTCATACGAGCCAGAGAGCAGCAGCCTCTATGTCCGTGTCCCCACCACTTGCTGCAGGACAGCTAGGCGGGACCTCTGGATGCCACCCCCCCTTTCCAGTGCCCCATGGGTTGGACACGAGGCTCTCCTAACTCTTCTGAGGCCCCAGCAGCAAATCCCTCCCCTAGCTCCCAACTGTTTACCCATCTTCCTCTGCTGGGCCTATCAGCCCATTCTCCTCTGGGCCACCTCTCCTCACCTGGCACAGAGCCAGAGTGACAACGCATGAATGGCCAACCAACCAAATGGGCGGATGGAGGAATGAATGATACAGTAAGTGAATGAATGGAAAGAATTAGTGGATGGATGATGTAATAAACATGTGAATAAATACATAAATAACTGACTCTAGTAACCATGTGGATAAATAAATTATCAGATAAATGAAGAAACCTATCAGAGTAAATGCAAAAAGAGTTCTTCGTTTAAACTAATGACTAAATAGCTATAGGAATTCACAAACTGTCTCAAGAATAAAGGAATGATCAGGAGCACCTGGCTGGCTCAGTTGGTGGAGCATTCTTGATCTCAAAATTGTGAGTTCGAGCCCCATGTTGGGTATACAGATTACTCAAAAATAAAATATTTTTAAAAAGCAAGCAGAAAGTAAGGAATGACCAAATAACCATATAAATGGCTAAATCACCAAAAATACCCTGATGAATAAATAAATGAATGAACAAAAAATTCACTTGTTGAGTGCATTAAAAAAAAACTAAGATGTAGGATACGAAAGATGAGATATATGCAGTGGACCCTTGAACAATGTATGACTAAGGGGTACCGATCCCATATGTAGTCAAAAATCTGCATATAACTTTTGCCTTTCCCAAAACTTAATTACTAATAGCTGAACTTTTGACTGGAAGCCTTACTGATGACATAAACAGTCAACTAACATGTATTTTGTATATGTATTATACATTGTATTCTTATACTAAAGTAAGCTAGAGAAAAGAAAAAGATCATGAAGAAGAGAAAATACACTGACAGTCCTGTACCACATTTATTGAAAAAAATCTGGTGTAAGTGGACCCATACAGTTAAAATCCATGTTGGTCAAGAGTCGATTATGTATACAATGGACTATTACCCAGCTATAAAGAGAATGAAATCAAGGGGTGCCTGAGTAGCTCAGTCGGTTAAGCATCTGACTCTCGATTTCAGAGTCTCATGGTTCATGAGCTCAAGCCCCGCATCAGGCTCTGCAATGACAGCATGGATTCTCTGTGATGGGAATTCTCTGTCTCCCTCTTTCTCTCTGCCCCTCCCCAACTCACACTTTCCAATAGATTTTTTTTTTTAATATTTGTTTGTTTTTGAGAGAGCACGAGCAGGGGAGGGGCAGAGAAAGAGGGAGACAGAATCCAAATCAGGCTCTGAGGTTGTCTGTGCTGTCAGCACAGAGCCGGGCATGGGGCTCAAACTCACAGACCACAAGGTCATGACCTGAGCTGAAGTCAGACACTTAACCAACTGAGCCACCCCGGTGCCCCTACAACTCTGTCTCCCCCCCCCCCTCAAAAATAAATAAAAAAATAATAGAATGAAATCTTGCCATTCACAACAATGTGGATGCATCTAGAGAGTACTATGCTAAGTAAAATAAGAGAGAGACAAATACCATAGGACTTTACTTATGTGTGGAATCTAAAAAATAAATAAAACAGAAATTCATAAATACAGAGAACAAACTAGTGATTGCTCGAAGGGGGAAGGGGGGCAAAATCGGTGAAGATTAAGAGGTACAAACTTCCACTTATACGATAAATGAGTCACAGGGCTGAAAGTACAGCATAGGGAACAGAGCCAATAATACTGTAATAACTTTGTGCGATGACAGATGGTAACTGTCAAATCACTATGTTGTACACCTGAAACTAATACAATATCGTACGCCCACTACACTTCAGCGAAAAAGTTTTTTAAAAGAAGAAAAAAGAAAAAAAATTCCTGTGGAACAATTGTGTCAAGGGCCTCTCACCTGGATGCCGAGCTGTGGTCTATCCCGGCTGGTGAGGGCTGCCCTCAGCCATAGGGCCATCTTGAATCTAGTTCAGTGTCTCTTCAAGTACCCCCAGCACCTGGAAGTCAGGGAGCTCCAGGCCAGAGTCACCCGCATCCCTGGCCCCCACTAAAGCTTGCTCTGCCCCCCCAGGCCTATGTGAACATGTCGCTGTTTGAGAACTTCACTTATGCGGGCATCGATGCCACAGCTGAGGAGGCCTGAGCTGCTGTCGAGCCAGAACCAGGCTCTGCTGGCCAGAGCAAGCTCCGCTGTCCACCCGGTGACTTCGGATCCTCGCAGCCTCTGACCTGAACTCCGTCAAGCAATTTTTTTTTTAACTTAAGAAAAGAAGGGACCCTGGGGTGGGGTGGGCGTAGGGGCCTTGGGTCCTCATCCCTCGCAGCTGCTCCCAGGCCACGTGCAGCTACTCTTACAGCGACCCTTCACACCCTTCCTTCTAGTTGAGCTGCTCCACAAGTGTACCCCTCTTCTGCCACTCCCCACGCTCAACCACCCCCCCCCCGCAGCTCCTCCACCCAAGCCGGCACCCACACCACTAACATTCCCCTTTAGGCTATGTCCCTGCCTCCCACCCCCAGCCCCCAGCTTTGTAATCCCAAAACAAATAAATGCTCTGAGAAACTCCAGCCCACGTCTTCGACTGCTGGCCAATCCCAAGGAAAAGTCGAACCAGAGGGCAACTGGACTAAGAAAAGAAACGCTGTCCCGAGTTGCACAGTCGCAGGCCCAAACCCTCTGTTGGGGTCACCTCTCCATGATGGGGGTGCTGTGGAAGACCCATTTTACGCAGACCCCACCACCCACGTGTCTGTGCTATGAGAAGCTGTTTCCCCATCACCAGCAGGGCTCCCTACATCTCGCCGTAGCTGCCAGTCTAGGAGTCTATGCTGGGTCCAAACTGCACGCCAGGGGTGACTCAGACTGACGCCTCGGCGCCACACAGGTTCCGACTTCTCCTTACGTCTCCAGGTGGCCTACCCTGGTAGGAAGGCTTGGTAGCCACCTTACTGGCCGGCCTGTGGGCCTCAAAGGAGGAAGGCAGAGGTCACTTCGAACTTCAGCCAGCCACAGTAGGATTCCTTTGCCTTCCTCAGGGTCTCATAGTGTGTCGGGAGGCGCCCTTGTCCTCCGAGCTAGGCGCGCATCGCTCCCTCAGGCTGGGTGGCCCTCAGGTTTGCTTCTCCTTTGGATTTGCCACTGCTCTCCTCAGATTTCTCTCCCACTGGTCCTTAAGAAACAAGACTTGTCTTGGGGGCACCTGGATGGCTCGGTCGGTTAAGCGTCCAACTTCAGTTCAGGTCATGATCTCACAGTTTGTGAGTTCAAGCCCTGTGTCGGGCTCTTTGCTGACAGAGCCTGGAGCCTGCTTTGGAGTCTGTGTCTCCCTCTCTCTGCCCACCCCTATTCGCTCTCTCTCTCTCCTTCTCTCTCAAAAACAAAAAAGAAACAAGACTTGTCCTGCTGCACACTTTTTTTTTTTCCAGTGAATCAGATGAAATCAAAGAAGGCATAGCACAGTGTGGCATTGCTTAAGAGCACGATTCTGGAATCCCACAGACCCATGTCCACCTTCCTGCTATATCACCTACTGTCTGTGTGACCTTGGTGGAGTAAACCTCTCTGAGCTTCATTTTTCTTCTCTGAAAAATGGGGTTAGTAATAGCTGCCTTACTGTTGTTAGCACTGAGATCACACGGGCACGGGCTGCATTGAGGCTGGTACATAGTAAGTACTCAGTAAGTGTCAGCCGATGTTATGTACAAATGCAGGGAGTTTGGAAGGGGTGGTTGTGATGATCAGAATCTGTATTCCAAGAAGACCTGAATGGTTGGAGCTTAGGGCTGAAGTTAAGAAGAAATGAACTGGAGTAATTGGGAGGCTATGCAGGACAGGGGAGGTAGAATTTGCTACAATGAAATTCAGATCTACTTCAGGGATATCTTGAGGTCCAGGATGTAGGGATTCAAAAGCTGTCCTTGAAGGTGCCTGGCTGGCTCAGTCAGTAGAACACGCAACTCTTGATCTTGGGGTCATGAGTTCAAACCTCATGCTGGGCATGGAGCCTACTTAAAAAAAAAAGTCCTTGATGGAGACCAATATATAAACAAAGGTGACCCTGTGGGGTGACAGGTATATAAACAATGAAATAGAGCAGTGTAAATAGAGCAGTTGTCAGAGAGGGAGGGGGCCTGGGAAACACATAGAAGGGAGGTAGAGTCAGAAAACTTTTCCAGAGAAAGTGACTTCTTAATTTAGGCCACGAAGAAAAAGGAGTTTGCCAGGCGGTAAGATCCTGGCGGAGGAAACAGCACCTGTGACGTGATATGTTCAAGAGCTGCAAAGAGTTCTGTGTCACTGGAGCAAAGGGAGAACATAGCTCTGTGAAGGGACCCATGCTGGGCCTTCCAGGCAGCGTCAAGGAGGGGGGTCTTTATCCTCAGGGCAGAGAGCAGCCACAGAAGAGCTGAATAGCCTGGTGTGCCCTGATCAGATCTGCATCTTTTAAAAGACCACCCAGGCCACTGTGTGGAGAATGGATTACAGAGGAGCAAAGAGTGAAGGTGAAGGTATGCCCATAAAGGTAAATACCTCAGATGAAACGGACAAATTCCTAGAAAGAAAAGAACTACCAAAATTGACCCAAGAAAAAATAAGGCAATCTGAATAGGCTTATAACAAGTGAGGAGATTAAATTGCTAATTTTAAAACTACCATCAAAGAAAAACTCACACTCAGGTGGCTTCACTGGGGAATTCTACCAAACATTTAAAGAAGAATAAATACTGGGCCGCCTGGGTGGCTCAGTCGCTTAAGCGCCAGACTTCGGCTCAGGTCATGACCTCACAGTTCATGGGTTCAAGCCCCGCGTTGGGCTCTGTGCTGACAGCTCACAGCCTGGAGCCTGCTTCGGATTCTGTGTCTCCCTCTCTCTCTGCCCCTTCTTGGCTCACACTCTGTCTCTCTCTCTCTCTGAAAAATAAATAGACATTTAAAAAAAATAAAGAAGAGTAAATATTAATTCTTCACAAACTTGTCCAAAAACTAGGAAAGAATAGTTTTCAATTCATTCTGTGAAGCCGGTATCATTACCCTGATAGTTAGAGCATAGACATCACAAGAAAACATCAGATTGGTATAGCTTATGAATGTGGATATGAAGAATATTTCTTATTTCTCAAGAAAATACAGTTAACTCTTGAACAACATGGGTTTGAACTGCATGGGGTCCACCTATATGCAGACTTTTTTCAATAATTTATAGTACTAGAAATGTATTTTATTTTCCTTATGGTTTTCTTAACCTTTTTTTTCTCTAGCTTACTTTAGTGTAAAAATACTGTATATGATACATATAACCTACAAAATATGTGTTGATCAACTGTTATCAGTAAAACTTCTGGTCAACAATAGGCTATCAGTAGTTAAAGTGGAAGGTTATATGCAGATTTTTGACTGTGTGGGAGGCTGGTGCCCCCTAATCCCCACATTGTTCAAGGGCCATCTGTATTAACAAACAGAATCCAGAAACATATAAAAAGGATTATATACCAAATGGGATCTATCTCAGGAATGCAAGGTTGGTTTAACATTCAAAAACCAATTAATGTGGGGCGCCTGGGTGGCTCAGTCAGGCGTCCAACTCTTGACTTCAGCTCAGGTCATGATCTTACAGTTCACGGGTTTGAGCCCTACATTGGGCTCTGTGCTGACAGAGCAGAGCCTTCTTGGGATTTTCTGCCTCTGTCTCTCTCTGCCTCCCTTAAGCTCTCTGCCCCTCTCCCACTCTCTCTCTCTCTCAAAATAAATAAACTTAAAAACATTTAATGTAATATATCATATCAATAGAATAAAAAATTTCAAGCTACATAGATCATCTCAAAACAGAAAAACCATTTGACAAAACCCAGTACCCTTTCATGATTAAAACACAAGCTAGGAATCAAAGGAAACTTCGCCAACCTGACATAGAGCATTTCAAAAACCCACAGCTAACATCATATCTAGTAGTGGAAGCCTGAACGCTTTCCCCCTAAGATCAGCAACATGACAAGGATATCTTTTCTCCCGACTTCTATTCAATGTTGTACTGGAGATTCAAGCCAAAGCACCTAGGCAAGAAAAAGAAATAAACAGCACCCAGACTGGAAAGGAAGAAGTAAAACTATCTCTATTTGCAGATGACATGATTGTGTATATCAGAAATCTAAGGGATCCACTAAAAACTATGGGAACTAATAAGTGAGTTCAGCAAGCTTGCAGTGCATAAGATCAACACACAAAACAGTTTTCTTCTACACATTTGCAATGGAAAATCCAAAAATGAAGAAAACAACTCCATTTATAATAGCATTTAAAAAGGTAAAATACTTATGAGGACTTTAAGAGACAAAACAGATGAACATAAGGGAAGGGAAACAAAAATAAAAACAGGGAGGGGGACAAAACAGAAGAGACTCATAAATATGGAGAACAAACTGAGGGTTAGGGGAGGGGTTGTGGGAGGGGGGATGGGCTAAATGGGGAAGGGGCACTAAGGAATCTACTCCTGAAATCATTGTTGCACTATATGCTAACTAATTTGGATGTAAATTTAAAAAAAAGAAAAAAGAAAATTTTTTTAAAAAGGTAAATACTTAGGAATGTATATAACAAAGAGTGCAAAACTCATACTCTGAAAACTACAAAACATCACTGAAAGAAATTAAAAGAAGTTTAAATAAATGGAGAAGCAACTCATGTTCATGATTTGGAAAACTTAATATTATTAAGGTGATCATACTTCCCAAATTGATGTACAGACTCAATGAAATCCTCATCGGAATCTCGGCTAGCTTCTTAGTAGAAATTGACAAAGCCGATTCTAACACCCATATGGAATTGCAGGGGATCCAGAAAACCCAAAATAATCTGGAAAAAGAATAACAAAGTTGCAGGACTCACACTTCCCAATTTCAAAACTAACTACAAAGCAGCAAATATCAGATAAATGAATAGAATAGAATAGAATAGACAGTCCAGAAATAAACCCATGTGTCTAAGGTCAACTGATTTTTAACAAAGGCACCAAAGACCATTCAATGGGGAAAGAATAGTCTTCAACAATGTTGCTGAAACAAATGAATAGCCACATGCAAAAGAATGAAGTTGGACCTCTACCCAAACACTATATACAGAATTAACTCAAAACGGATCAAAGACCTAAATGCAAAAGCTAAACTATAAAACCCTTAAAAGAAAACATAGGAGTAAATCTTCATGACCTCAGATTTGGTAATGGACTCTTAGGTCAACAAAAGTACAAGTAACAAAATAAAAAGTAGATAAATTAGATTTCATCAGAATAGAAAACTTGTGCATCCAAGGTCACCATCAAGAAGGTGAAAAGACAACCTAAAGAATGGGGAAAATGTTTGCAAATCATGTATCTGATAAGGGACTTGTATCTAGAATATATGAAGAAGACTTACAACTCAATAATAAAGAGACAACCCAATTTTTAAACAAGCAAAGGATTTAGAAAAAAATTTTTTTAACATTTATTCATCTTTGAGAGACAGAGCGTGAGTTGGGGAGGAGCAGAGAGACAGGGAGACACAGAATCTGAAGCAGGCTCCAGGCTCTGAGCTGTCAGCACAGAGCCCGATGCAGGACTCAAACTCACTGACCGCAAGATCATGACCTGAGCCAAAGTCGGATGCTTACTGACTGAGCCACCTAGGCGCCCCTAATTTTTTTCTTTCTTTATTTTTTGGAGAGAGAGAGAGAGAGAGTGTGTGGTTGCACACACGCACGTGCACATGGATGTTGGGGAGGGGCAAAGGGAGAGAGAATCCTAAGCAGGCTCCACATGGAGCTCAACGCGGGGCTCAACATGAGGTTTGATCCCACCACCCTGGAATTGCAACCAGAGCCAAAATCAAGAGTCGGTCACTCAACTAACTAAGCCAGGCACCCCAGATGAGCAAAGAATTTGAATAGATCTTTCTCCAAACAAGATCTACAGATAGCCAATAAGCACATGAAAAGATGTTTGACATGATCAATCATCAGGGAAATGAAAATCAAAACCATAAGGAAATACAAATTCACACCCACCAGGATGGCTACAATCAAAAAGATAACAAGTGTTGGCAAGGAGAAATCAGAGCCCTTATACACCACTGGCGGGAATGTAAAATTGTGTATCCTGTTTGGAAAACAGTCTGGCAGTTCCTCAATTAAACATAAGTTTCCAGGGGTGCTTGGGTGGCTCAGTGAGTTAAGCATCCATCTCTTGATTTGGGCTCAGGTCATGATCTTGAGGTTCCTGAGTTTGAGCTCCCCGTCAGGCTCTGTGCGGACAGCCTGGGATTATCTCACTCCCTTTCTCTCTGCCCCTCTGCCTCTCACAGTTTCTCTCTCTCTCTCTCTCTCTCTCTTTCTCTCTCCCTCTTTCAAAATAAATAAACTTAAAAAAATACATATGTCCGCACAAAAACTTGTACACAAATGTTTATAGAAACATATTCGTAATGCCAAAACGTGGAAAGAACTCAAATGGTTAATGACAGATAAACAAAATGTGGTCTATCCGCATGGTGGAGTATTATACAGCCACTAAAAGGGAATGATGTACTGACACATGCTACAACATGCGTGAGCCTTGGGAATACTATCTTAAGTAAAGAAGCTAGGCACAAAAGACCACATATTGCATTTTCTTGTATTTCACTCATAGGAAATGTCCAGAATAGGCAAATCTATAGAGGTAGAAAGTAGATGAGTGCCGGCTTAGGGCTGAGTAGGAGGGCAAGAGCTCAAAATTTCATAGTTCTTCCTGAGGAGATAAAAAAGATCAGATCTAAAATTGACTATGGCTGTACATATATGTGAATACTAAATTCACAATTTAAGTGGGTAGATTTATGGCATGTGAATTATATCTCCATAAAAGTGTTAAAGAAAGAAAGCGTGAAGGCAGGGAGATTAGTGATCAGTGAGTTCCAGTAGTGCAGGCAAGAGGTGGTGAGCCGGGGGGGTCGCGGGGGGCAGAGAAGGAATGCACAGGAGGAAGAATCAGGGGAAGGGGTTGACTATGGCAGGGAGGGGAAGGGAAGAATCTAGGATTACTGCCAAGCTTCTGTATAGATGACTGGGTTGATGGAGTTACCAGTCACTAAAAAAAAACAGCAGCTAATGCTTACATGGTACTTACCTGCCAGGGGCTGTTCCGGGCACTTTGTACACATGAATTCCTTCAATCTTGAACAACCCTCTTAGGTAGGCACCACTATTATCATCCCCATTTTACAGGAGAGAAAACAAGCTTGCAGACAATAAGTAACTTAACCAAAGTCTGACAGCTAGGAAATAGCAGAGCTAGATTCAAACCTAGCTATTCTGATTTCAGGGTCTCTCTCTTAAGACGTAATGCTATGCTGCTTCTCTAGCACAGTGGAAAGGGGCCAGACTGGGGTAGAATACAACTTCGAAATTCAACACAGATGCATTGATCGTATGCGGCATGCCCCGGGTCCCGGGTCCACATTTCCACTGTGGCCTCCTAGCAGCCAGAGCCCCGCTACAGACAAGGCGGCAATCTGCGGGACAGAGCACCCAGATTCTCAGCCTCGGCTGCCCACACCTGTTCTGGCTTCAGTCCTCACTGTTTCCTTCAGTGGTTGTATTCCTGCAGGGGACGGCCTGGGTTGGGCAGGGGGTGGAGCAAGAGACCAGCCCAGCAGCACAAACTTGTTTCCAGAGAAATAGTGGGAAAGGGAAGAGAAAAGGCACACCTCTCCAAGCCTCAGCAGGCAGGCGGCTGGGGAAGGCCTCCCTGAGCACGTTATCCAAGAGGCCCCACTGCAGCCCATCCAGGCCACAAAAACGGAACTCCCGCCAGTCAGCCCTGAGTCATTCCGTCTTGGCCCCCCAAGGAAGGGGTGATTTCCTGCCTCGCCCTCCAGCCAGCTCAGGCTCCTCCCACCGGCTGTGGGTCCTCTTATCTCACCCAGGCCCTCTCCCAGGGCAGAGCCAGCCATCTAGGGGGCTGGCTGCAGGGGCTGGTCTGCCTGTTCCCACAGCAAGAAACGTGGACTCAGGGGTCAAAGAGAGCCCGGCAGGTCAGGAGCCAGGATGTCTCATGGAGGATGGAGGACAGAGGGCTGACCTGACCAGGTGCCCTGCAGCCCTCTCATTTGGGGTCACTGCTGGACAAATACTGGTCCTTTTCCATTTACCTGAAGTAAGCCTCTCTTGATGCCTGTTTTGAACTCAGCCTCCTGCTGCGGGAGAGACTCACACCAGGCCCTGTGCCGGGCACATACTATTAAATAAATGAATGAGACAGAAGAAACAGTGGTCCTAATGAGAAGTGCCTCTGTAGTCTCTAAAAGAACAGGCTTTGTAATCAAACAGATCTGAATTCATATCTCAGCTCTGCCCCTTAAGAGTGACTTTGGACAACTCATTTAACCCATCTCGGCTTGCATTTTAGCTTCTGGAGAGTAAGGACAAGGGCCTGATAGAGTCATGGTGTGAAGAAATGAGACCGTGCAATAGCATGGTGCTGACAAATAGCTAGTGTTGATTAATACTAGGTGTTGATTAATGCTAAGATAGGGGGTGAGGGAGGAAGAGGCAGGTTCACTCCCAGCCAGCTTTTCCCCGGGAGGAGTGAGTTAGGAGGACAGTTCCCCTTTGGCAGGGTTCTCAGCTCATCTAGCTCAGATGGAGGCCCAGCACAGATGTTCACATATAAAAGAAGCCCGACAGAGGCACAAAACTCTGGAGAGAGCCAGAGGAAGGAAAGATTGTTCATAGGCCACCCAAATGTCCTCAAGGCAGCCCTTTGGGACCACCTTTTCCATTTATATCCAGTTAGAACAGCTCAGTCACCATTCCACATCCTCAGGAAGTCCACACCCTTCTGTTTTTACTAGGACCCCTCCCATGGTTCACATCCTCAGGATCACCTCTCAACCTGAATTCTGCGGCTGCTGTCCTATCTCTCCACTCCACAGGTGTCATTTTCTCCCTTTGTTCCTAAAACACCATGAATTAAGGCTGTGTGTAGAGGACACTTTTGTTGAATGTTTTGAGGGTATTCTAGGGATTCTGAGCATTCGCAGAGTAGGGAATAAACTTCAGACTGAGTATTAGTCATCACTGTTCTGGAACTTTCCTCCGACAGTCCTTCGACTGAAAATCTCACTGGTGAGGCTCTCTTCTCCTCAGGTTGCCGTCCTTCACTTCCTAGCACTCTTCCTTTTTCTCTGGAGTTACCACAATATGCTCCAAAATTCCCACCAATTTCATATTCACAAATTTAGCTCTCTCACTCCCTCTTATCAAGGCCATGCCCAAAGGCTCACTCAGTTGTTCATAATCACAAAAGAGCTGCAAGGCCTCTGGAAGGAATATGAATTTGCCTTTCTTTTTTTTAATTAGCCTTTCTCCTCTGTTACATATAGTTGGGGGATAAGAAAAGACTCCCAAGGAGTCATGACTTACGGTCAGTTCTTGAATCACAAAGAAAGTTCCAACAGGCTGAGAGATTGGAGGGTCCTTGTGTCTGGGGGAGCAAGGGACCAAAGCCCTGTGGTGGAAAGGTGATTGGGTTTGGAAAATAGTGAAGGGAGCATTGTGGGGAAGAGATTCCAGGAAGGGGAAGATAAAAGGTACAAGGGCCTTTTATGTTCCAGCATCGAGAGAAGAGTCTTGATCCAAAGGACCCTGTGGAGCCATGAAAGGATTTTAAGCAGGGAAAGAATAAAAGCAAATTTGAGGTTCAGAAAAGGCACTGAATAAGGAGATTGGACCATTCATCAACTATCAGAATAGCAAATTTAAAACAACATCGACAAAAGTGTGGAGAAAATGCTCTGACAGTAGACAGTGCTCTGACCCACTGCTAGAACAATTGAACAAGTAGAACAATCATTTTGGAGAGAAGCTTGGTGATGCTGGGAAAGTGATGGAGAGATGGAGAATCCAGGGGCCTAGAGCTACCTATCCCAGACTGTCTCACTGGTGCTGGAAATCTTGGAAAAGGGGGATACAGGTATGGGATCATGAGAGCTATTTCTGTTCCCAGCTCACTATTCAGCGACATCATGTTAGCAGCTTGAAATTGGCCACGGCGGAATATTTGCACCAAAAAAGCTGTAAGTGCTACCAAACAGGGCTCCTTCCTGCCCCCAGAGAGTGGTTTAACAGCACCCTGCCACGTGAGCCCAGCCTCATCCAGCAACCCCTTAAATTCTCTGAGCAATGGCTACACAGAGATCAAATCCAGGCTTTTGTAAGCCAGGGTTTTGGCTTTATATCCCAACAGAAAAGCCTAGGCCTGCTGACCGGGGCCAGACCTTGAGGAGCCTGCTGGAACCCTTTAGCCAAAGAACAGGCAAACCTAAGCAGTCTCCTTTCACCCAGGACTCTTCTAGTTCCTGCTCGATATTCTAAAGAAGCAAAGGACTGGGGAAGGCACCGGTGATGCCTAATACTGAGTCTGAAGTTTACTCCCTACTCTGTGAATGCTCAGCTGTGTGGAAACAGAGAAAAATGGACATGCAACAGGGACAGGTAGCTGGACCTCCTTTCATGCAGGAGTGCAAAGCCCCCATCTCGATCCTCAGATAAAGCCCCTTGTCTTGCGGGTTCTACAACCTTAACCACTATTATACTGCCTCACTGTAGAGGTCACAGACACAGTAAGGTTTGGATGCTGGAGTGAAGGAAGAATGAAGATTTGAGGACAACTTTCAGGTTCCAGGCTTAGATGCCAGGAGCCTAGGGTGAGATGCAGAACATAGGAAGGGAAAATCCAAAAGAGTGTATGGGAGTTAGAGATATTTGCATTTGGGATTTGGTGAGTTTACGTGAAGTGCCTATGGTACAACAAACAGAGGCATCCAATAAGTAACTGAGAATTCAAAGTTCAAGAGAGTGGTACAGTCTTGGGAGTAATTGGTCTGTAGATGGAATCGAAGCCATGAGATCACTCAGGGAAATAAAGGGCAAAGCAAGGACACCTGGGAAACAACAACATTTAAGAGAAAGAGTAAAGAAAGGAAGAAACTGGGAGAGAATGTTCCAGGGGTAGGAGGAAACCAGGAGAATGTGGTACATTGTAGAAGGCAAGGAAGGAGGAGAATATCAAATGTTGCAGAAAGGTTGAGTGTGATAAGGATTGAGAGGAGAGACACAATGAGGTTATTGTGGCTGGTTGAGAGTGAAGACAGTGGTAGGAGATAAGATTTAAGTAAGCTTGCCCACGTCAAGCAGGACCTTGTATGCTGCTAGAAGGTGTTTGGATGTTATCCTAAGCACAGTTGGAAATCATCAGAGGGTTTAAGCAGGGGAATGAAGAAGTTTGAATTGCATTTTAAACATCTCTCTCTGTCATGTGGAGGACTGGAGGACAGACGGCCCCCAGGTAAGAGGGAAGGCGGTAGGAAGTTACTGCAGTAGTCCAGGCTTGGACTAGCATGGTGGGAAATGGTAACTAGTGTTCAGATTCACGGTACGTTTTGAAAGAATATTGAATAGGACTTACTAGTGAACTGAATGTAGGGTAAGAGAAAGATAGGAATCAAGGAGTATTGGGGTTTTTGGTCAACTGAGTAGACGGTGGTGCCATTTACAGAGGTGGGTAAGACTAGAGGAAAAAGAAACAAAATCACAGGCTTAGGGGTGGGAACCAGAATCAAGAGTTTTATTTTGGCCAACTTAAGTATAAGATGCCCATTAGACACACAAGTAGAGATGCCACGTAGGTAGTTGGCAATCCAACCTGGAGCCCAGAGGAAGTCACAGCTGGAAATACTAGTTTTGAAGTCATCGGCATATACATAGCATCAAAGCATTGGGACCCTGTGAACATGAAAGATGTGTTTCCCCTCTCACTTGACCTAGAGGTTGGGTGACCCTTGACTGGGGGCTGGGGAGGCATCCGAAGTCATCCCCATTGGACAGAGGAAGCTGGTCCTTGTAACCTGAGAGCTGGACAGGAACCAGAACAAACCTGGCCTCAGGGACTTCTTGCAGAGAAACAGTGCCAGAGAAACTAAGCCCTCACAGGAGGGCTAAAGGATTTCCATTTACTCCCTCCAACCCCCCACCCTGCCCCTCCCATCTCTCTATAAGTAACATTAATTCAGGAGGAGGAGAGAAAGGTGATGTTGAGGCCACTTAGCCTGCAGAGCCAGCAATGGTAGCCCCAGAGGGGCTAAATATGGGAGTTAATGTGACCTGCACTCCCCTCTACCCCTGCAAGAGTCGAAGCTCCTGAGAGGTGGCATAAAAGCCACCCATAGTTAGAGCAGTCCCTGCCTGGGCTTTGGACAAGGGATCATACCTACTCTCTTGCTACTGATGTGAAGAAGATAATCACAAGCTGAGCCACTGATACCAGTGCTTCTCAAACTTAAATGTGTATTTGAATCATCTGGGGATTTTGGTAAAGTGCAGACTCTGTTTTAGTAGGTCCAGGGTGCGGCCTAAGATCCCACATATCTAACAAGCCCCCAGGTAATGCTGTTGCTGCTGGTCTACAGACCATACTTTGAGTAGCAAAGGACTAGAGGCAGCAGTGGAGACTACACACAATGGAGGGTGCACATCCAGTTTCAGGGAGAATGTGTGCACAAAGTTACAGAACCCATTAAAGTGGAAATAGCCACCATTTTGTTATGGTTGTGAGGCAGTCATTTCCCGGTGGATTTACACCTTCCAGTAGCGTGGTGTGGTCGTTAAGCACTTGGATGCTGAAGCTTGACCTCCTGAGCTCTACCTCTCAGTAGGTCTGTGATCTTGGGCAAATCTTTTAACTTCCCTGCATCTCAGTTTCCTCATCTCTATAATGGAAATAAGACTATTGTGAGGATGAGCTGAGTCAATAGATATAAAGTCCTTAGCACATAACAGCATAGTAAGTGCTCAGTAAATGTTGCTATTCTTGTTGATAATACGCCCTTCTATAACAGTTGACATAGAAACACACAGAGGCTTAGTCTCCTCCTGGTACACAGTCAAAAATGTAACCCCCATCTCCCTCCCAAAAGGCCTGTATCTTCTCTTTCAAATTCCTCCTACCCTCCTGCCCACTCCCACTCTCCCTCCCCTGGCCCTTGGCCCCAGTGTGGTCTGGATGGGCCCCACAGGGGCAGGGACAGGGACAGGACGTGGGGCTGTATCTGACAGGAACCTGAGGGGCTGGCCCGGGAGGGGATTGGGGCCCGGCTTCCTGAGAGGAGGATGGGCTAAGGCAGGCACACAGTGCCGGAGAAGATGCCCTCCTGGGCCCTCCTGGTGGTCACCTCCTGCCTCCTCCTGGCCCCCCAAAACCTGGCACAAGTCAGCAGCCAAGGTGAGGTGTGTGGAGGGTGGAGACCACTTGTACCCAGGAAGAGGGAGCCCTGGGAGGGGTGCAAGGTAGGAGGCTCCCACTAGTCCCCTACCCTTGCCCATAAACATGCCTGGGAGGACCCAGGGCCCAACTCACCAGCTGTTCCTCAGATACCTCCTTGCTGGCCTCGGATTCAGAGCCCCTGAAATGTTTCTCTCAAACCTTTGAGGACCTCACTTGCTTCTGGGATGAGGAAGAAGCAGCACCCAATGGAACATACCAGCTGCTGTATGCTTATCCAGGGTATGTGCTGGGCTGTGCCACACTCCCCTGTATCTGTCCTGTACTTACCTCAGCTGAACCCAGCCCCTGTACCTTCCCTGCCTTTGGCCCTATAAGGGGACATGCCCTCAGTAGCTACTTAAAGAACAGATGTGCTTTGGATATCACCAGTTCAGCCCCTGCATAACCCCCAATCCCACTTATCCCAGGCACTGAGAACAAAAATGACCGTAATGGAAATAGAAGTTGGGCTTGGGCCCAGACTTGGGTCCTCAGAGCCTGTCATGGTGGCAATGTAGGTAGAACAGACTTCTCCTACTCCCACAGGGAGAAGCCCCGTGTCTGCCCTCTTAGTTTTGAGAACGTGCTGCCCTTTGGAACTCGATATGTGTGCCAGTTTCCAGCCCAGGATGAAGTTCGCCTCTTCTTTCCACTGTACCTCTGGGTGAAGAACATGTTTCTGAACCAGACTGTGACCCAGCGGGTGCTCTTTGTGGATAGTGTGGGTAAGGGCCATCCTCCTGTCACCCTGGCCCCTCTATTTGATGCCCTCATCCAGCTCCTAGGATCAGACTGGTCTGTGCTCTCTTGGGGCAACATGGATGCCCTTCATTACCAGATGCTAGAGGCACCTCAAGATCCCCTTATCATTCTTTCCAGACTTGGCATCCAAAACTAGACTTCATTTCACACCAGAGACCACCTGTGCCCCACCCCCCATCATTAACCTATTCATCTACTCATTCAACAGTTACAGACTACCTACTATGTGCCAGGCACTGTGCTAGGTGACAAGGATACAGAAATGAAGAGATCCCTGCTCTTGAGGAGCACTGAGTCTAACAAACCTGAAAAGAGGCCACTGTTCTAGTGATGAAAGGAGAAAGGATAAGGAGTTTCCTTGCCCTGGCTTCCAGGAGAGCAATGGTCTGTGATCCTCTAGAACCCAGGGGCTGCCTGCAATCCAGCTTGCAGCTCCTCCCTCTACAGTCCATGGGTTGAACCATAGACTGTGGCACTCAGAGAGTTCTGATGTACCCTGTCTTGCCCTCAGGCCTGCCAGCTCCCCCAAATATCATTAAGGCTGTGGGCGGGAGCCAACCAGGGGAACTTCAGATCAGCTGGGAGACCCCAGCTCCCGAAATCAGTGCTTTCCTGAGGCACGAACTCCGCTATGGCCCCAAGGATCCCAGGAATTCCAGTGCTCTCACAGTCATGCAGCTGCTGCCCACAGAAACCTGCTGTCCAGCTCTGCAGAGACTAAACCCAGCCCCAGCTCTGCACCAGCCTCCGTGTGCTCAGCCCATGATGCCCCAACAGGATCGACCAGAGCAGACCTCCCCAACTAGAGAAGTATCCTGGCCTTCTTCTGCCCTACCTCCTATCTCCTACCCCTAATTTTGCCCCAAGAAAGGACAGGCTGTACTTCAGGGATTCCAGATTGGGTTGGTCTTTGGGGAGTTAGTATGGGCGTGGGAACCATGTCTATTTAGGAATCTCCCACTTTGGGTCATTCATACCAACAAAATTGAGTGTTTCAGGCCTTTGAGGTCATGGGGCTTTCCCTAAAAGTTCTGAACACCACTTGAAACCCACCTACCTGGCCCCTAGTCTGTGTGCATATCTATCCAGTGGGGAACTGGGCATCTCTCCACAGGTACACTGTGGGGCTTCAAATGTAAGAGATGGAGGCTGTCTCAGTTGAGAGGCAGACCTAGATTCTGAGGCTGGGATTCTTCTCCCAAGGCTTCATCTCTAACAGTGATGAGTGGAAGCTGCCTCATCTCAGGGCTCCAGCCTGGTAAATCCTACAAGCTCCAGCTGCGCAGCCAACCTGATGGGGTCTCCCTCCATGGCTCCTGGGGATCCTGGTCCCTCCCCGCAACTGTGGACCTGCCTGGAGATGCAGGTGAGTCAACAAAAGAATGGGAAGATGGGGAGGAGATGGAAAAGATCTCTAGAGAGGCCTGGACTGGAAATGGAAGCTCTGAGAGCCATGGTCCTTCCTGATGACCTCAAACTTGCCACTGGACAGAGTGTACTGTATTCAAGGAGAGAACAATGAATGAAAGTAAATATTCCAAGTTATGTGTGAAGATGATCTGGATGCTCTGTAGAGCGGGAATGTGTTGGCCCTGATGGGACTTCCTTCTGTTAACTTAGTGGAGATTGGACTGCAGTGCTTTACCTTGAACCTGAAGAATGTTACCTGTCAGTGGCAGCAACAGAACCACACTAGCTCCCAAGGCTTCTTCTACCACAGCACGGCGCGGTGCTGTCCCGGAAACAGGTGAGAGCTGAACTGCTGATTGAGCTTGAGGTAGTGAGAGAGAGACAATCACACAGAGAGAGATTGTTCGTGGTTCTCTTCACTCCCCTCCTTTATCCCAAAGCCAACTGGCCTCCACGCCCTAATCCTCGGATAGATACTTTACCTTCTTAATCTCCCTCCATCCCCACTGGAATGCCTTGGTTTCGTTCAGATTTAATCATGTCACCTGGACCACTGCAACTGCCTATTTTCTCATTCACCTGCAATTTACCCCTCATGCTGCTGACAGAGTGACCTTTGTTAAACTCAAACTTTGAATGGTCTCCCCTACTCAAATAGGTACTGCAGCCCTCCATTATCTATCAAATCCAATCAAAACCTCGCCTTCAAGAATTACCACCAGGCACCTCACTGATCTGTCACTACTCCCATATCCAATCTAAAACCATGTCTTATTGATTTTACCTATTAAATATCTCTAGAATCTGCCTGCTTTTCATCACTGCCATTCCCCTAGCTCACTTGGGCTACCAGGAAGACTTATTAACTGGGCACCTCTTGAATCCTCCAAATCATTCTCCACATAGGAACTGCAGTGATATATATATATATATATTTTTTTAGAGAGAGAGAGAGCTGGAACAAGTGAGCAGGGGAGGGGGGCAGAGGGAGAGAGAGAATCTTAAATGGGCTCCTGAGCTAAAATCAAGAGTTGATCAGACATTCAACTAACTGAGCCACTCAGATGCCCCTGGAGTGATCTTTTATTTTTTCTTAATTTTTTTTTCAATGTTTATTTATTTTTTTGGGGACAGAGAGAGACAGAGCATGAACGGGGGAGGGGCAGAGAGAGAGGGAGACACAGAATCAGAAACAGACTCCAGGCTCTGAGCCATCAGCCCAGAGCCTGACGCGGGGCTCGAACTCACGGACCACGAGATCGTGACCTGGCTGAAGTCGGATGCTTAACCGACTGCGCCACCCAGGCGCCCCTGGAGTGATCTTTTAAAGTTCAAACATGAATATAACACTCTTGGCTTTAAAGTCTTCAATAGCTTCCCACTAATCTTGGGGAAGGAAGGAAGGAAGGAAGGAAGGAAGGAAGGAAGGAAGGAAGGAAGGAAGGAAGGAAGGAAGGGAGGGAGGGAGGGAGGGAGGGAGGGAGGGAGGGAGGAAGGGAGGAAGGAAGGAAAGATGAAGAACCCTATTGTGGCCTTATAAAGTACCGAAAGACTTAGCCCCTACCTATGCCTTCAGCTTCACCTTACATTATGCTGTCTTTTCCTCTCTGACTCTTTGGTCCCCTGCTATCTGCCATAGTCTCTCCTGCCTCTGGGTCTTTGCACTTGCTATCTACCCAGCCCTCCTGTCTTAACTTCTACTTACCCTTCAATTTTCAACTCAAATGTCACCTCCTCAGGGAACCCTCCCCTGATCCTCCCCACTGGGTCCAATTATACATACTTATTGTGCCATACACCTCTCCTTCTTAAGTACTTATCATAGTTACAATTTTACATTTATACTTTATGGAGTTATTTGACCGATATCACTCTTTCTCAGAACTCCAATTGAGAAAGGCTGATCTTGACTATACATGATCCCTAAGGGCAAAGTCAATGTCTGCTTTTACTCACCAATATATTCTCACCTACCACAGTGCCTGGAACATAGAGAGTACTCAGTAAACAAATGTTAAATTAATGAATATTGAAAAGAACCACCACTAACAGCTTTAATGTATTCTTCCAGTTTTTCTATGTACTTAAACATGTCTATACACAACATTTAATTTTCAATATAAGTTGGATCCCATTATATTTGTGGTTTGCTAACTTACTTTCTTTACTTAAAAATATGTCTTGGAGGGGTGCCTGGGTGGCTCAGTTGGTTAAGCATCCAACTTCAGCTCAGGTCACAATCTCACAATTCATGAGTTCGAGCCCCACATTGGGCTCTGTGCTGACAGCGCAGAGCCTGCTTGGGATTCTCTCTCTCTCTCTCTCTCTCTCTCTCTCTCTCTCTGCCCCTCCCTCGCTCATGCTGTGTGTGTGTGTGTCTCTCTCTCAAAGATGAATAAACATTAAAAAAAATTTTAATATGTCTTGGAGCCCATTACAAAAAGATGTAACTCATTCTTTTAAATAACTGCACAGATTTCCATAGTCTAGAAGTGCCATGAATGGACTAAAGAGGAGCAAAACTGAAGTCATCATTTCTTCTACCAAAAGCTGCTCCTCCTTTGTCCTCCACCCTACCATCAACTTGGTTTTTCAGGCCTGAAACATGGGAATCACTCTGGACTTCTGCCATTTCCCCACCCTCCAGATCCAATCAGAAATGGTCTTATCATTTCTACCTCTTCAGTATCCCCTCAATCCATATATTTTACTCCACCCCCATTGTCACAACCCCAGTTCAGGTCCTCATCACCTCATACATGGAAACCATAAAAGTGTCCTAATAGATTTCCCTGCTTCTAGTCTGCCCTCACGAATTCTTTCCTACGACCTGCAGTTACAGTGATCTTCCCAAAGTACAATGCTAATTATGACAGTTTTTCAGTTTAAAAGTCTTAAATGTCTCCATAAGCACTGTAAGATTAAGCTCAAGCTCCTTCCAAAGGTCATAAGGCCATCTATGACCTTAGTCTGCCCTCTCCCATTTACCACTCGCCACCAGGCCCTCTAAGCTAAGAGCATTCTGCACACTTCTAATTTCCCCCAAAGCACTGTATCTCTTATTTGTGCACAAGCATGTGCCTGGTACGTCTCTTTGTCCCCTCTGCCTATCCTATTTACGGTCCAAGATGCAGTCTAAGCACTGCCTTGTCCAGGAAGTATTCTCTGACCCTCCCTGTCTGGGTTAGATTATCCTCCTTGATATGCCCCCCCAACCAGCCAGTGCACACCACAGAAAAATACCAACTGTCTGTTTTTCTGCCTCTTCCACTGGAATGAGAGCTCCTTGATTATTCCTCTATGTATTCATAGTGCCCAGCACAGTGCCCGGCACATGGTATCAATTATTTGTTGAATAAAGAAGTAAACACATAAATATATTAATAAATAATTTTAGTAACAGCTAGCCATTTAAGCATTATAATCAGGAAGGAGACATGATTCACTTGTGCAATAAACAGTTATTGAGGGTGACTATGTGGCAGGCATTGGAATAGAGTAACAAATGAAACAGAAAAGTTTCCACAATGTTGGGGCTTACATTTTAGTCAGGGGGAAAGGAAGGAGTGACAAAGAAGTAAAGAAATCAAGAAACAAGGTTACATGGTAGAGACTAAGTGGGGTGGGGGGTGGGTGCTAATCTAGACTTTATGGTCTAGAGAACCTAGAGACCACACCTAAGTGGCAAAAAAGAATGAGTCACATGAAGACCTAGAGTCAGAGCAACCCAGGGCAAGGTGAAGTGCAAAGGCAGTACATGTGGCATATCCATAGCACAGAAAGAAGGCCCACGTGGATGAAGGGTGGTAAACGGGTGTGAGAGTTATAGGAGAATGGCCAGGTAGGAAAGAGTTAAATCATATAGGGCCCTGTGGTCCTGGTATGGAGTTTGGATTCAAGGTGGGACAGAGAGCCATTGAAGGATTTTAAGCAGAAGAGTGACGTGATGTGATTTTCATTTTAAAAAGACAGATTTCTCTGTGAAATTATAAAGAAGTACAGACAGAAGCAGAGTCACCAGTTAGAACTTTGCCTTAATCCAGGCAGGAGACAGAGGTAGTTCATCTCACGTGGCAGTGTTAAAGATTTCAGTAAGTGGACAGATTTGTGATATATGCTGGACATTAGCAGATCAACACTTGGGAAGCAAATTCTGGTAGCTATGTGGAGAACAAACTGAAAGGAGTGGACAATGGAGGCAGTAAAGCCAGTTGGGGAGGATGTTGTAATAATGTTATAGTAAACTAATATATAGAGGTGACTAACAGAGCTTCTGTACAACAGATTAAAAACATAAGTATGTTTCTACCAGACAGATGAAGTCTCTTTGAAACAATCCAGTGAAGTAGGTGTTATTAATCCATTTTATCGATGAAGAAATGGAAGCAGAGATCAATCAAACAATCTACCAGAGTTGTATACCAATAAGCCAATACATGAACTCTATAGCTCATGCTATTTTCATGTATCATCTAGCTCTTTCCCTAAGAGTTAGAGGCTGGACACCAAAGTAAAATTCAGAAAACATAACACCATGGCAGGAAGACAGAGAGAAAGGTCTGGAAGCTGAGGGAGGAGTCACATTATGGTCCCTACAGGCCATATCCCCTGTGGGATGGGAATTATCAGGATTAGTCTCTGATGCAGGCCTGATTCAATAACTCTATGGGGATGATTCTTAGGGACCCCATCTGGGAGAAGTGTGAAGAGGAGAAAAATCCAGGATTACAGCCCTCCCAGTTCTCTCGCTGCCACTTCAAGTCACGAAATGACAGTGTTATTCACATCCTTGTGGAGGTGACCACAGCCCAGGGTGCTGTTCACAGCTACTTGGGCTCCCCTTTCTGGATCCGCCAGGCTGGTAAGAACTTTCTTCCCTTCTCCTCCCACATAGTTCCTGCCCCGACCACTCCTGACCCCTTGCCCAGCATCACCAGTTCTGGTACTTCTGACCCATGGCCCTGGTGGCATATCTCATGCACAGAAGGGCTTAGGCCAGTCCCTGCTGGCATCCCTGTAGTGCTCATCCCCACTCCAAACTTGCACTGGAGGGAGGTCTCCAGCGGGCAGCTGGAATTGGAATGGCAACACCCATCATCGTGGGGAGCCCGAGAGACCTGCTATCAGCTCCGATACACAGGAGAAGGCCATCAAGACTGGAAGGTACGATCGAGGGGAAAATGCCCACAGACGTCACTACACACGGTATTCCTGAGTTTTATTGGATCTGTTATCAAGAGTGAAGGTGTCCATGTATCTATGTCTGGGTTTGTAGATCTATGTTTATCTGATTCAACTGGTATCTTAATCTCTCTTTGACATTTGACACTGTTGACTTCTGCCATTTAAAATTTTGCCTTCCCTTTGCCTTTGGGATCAGTTTCTCCGGATTCTCATACTATTTCTCTGGCTGAACCATCTCACTCTTTCCTACTTTCATTCTCATTAACCACACGTATATACAACTTCTTACCAGACAGCTCTACATAAAAGCCCCCAGGGGCATTTCAGACCCAGTATATCCAAAACTAAACTCATCTTCCTCCCCAAGCTTATTTTACCTTTTTATTGAGGTATAAGTTACATTCAGTAAAGTACACAGATCTTAAATACACGATTAATTTGTACATGTATACACCCATGTAACTATTACCCAGATCAAGACAAAGGTTATTTCTAGCATCCCAGAAGCTCCTACCCCCCAAGGCAACTACTATTTTGACACCACTACTATTTTGATAAGTTTTCGCTGTTGTTGAACTTAACAAAATGGAACCATACAGTATTTCATCCTCAGACTTACTTCTCTGTTCCCTATCTGAAAATGGCACTACCACTTACCCAGTTATCCAAGCCTGGAGTCATACTGGACTCTTCTTCCTTTTCCCTTGTCCCTTCCCTCCATTTATCAACAAGTAAGTTGAGTTTATTGTACCGACAGTCCTCACATCCCTACTACCACTGCCTTCGCCTCATCTTTGACCACCCAGCCTGGCCCTCCATGCTCTTAGCACACAGAACTACTCTGTAACCCCCAACCAAGCAACTCCGGCAGCCTGACATGCTTCTTCATGTTCCCATAGTCCCCTACTTATATCATCATTATAGCACTAATCACTTGTAATAATTTACTGGTTTGCATGTCTTCCTCATCAGACTTGTGAGAAACCATGTTTCATTCATCCTTTTCCCCAGTGCCCAGCCCAGCACTTGGCATATCACCAGCAGTTCCTCAGTGTTCGCCACATGATTGCTAGTCTCCCTGCCTGTCCACACGACGCTTGTTCTCTCTGTTTGGAATCTGTCCTTGTGCCCCCAGCACCTAGCATCCGCTCCTGGATGCGTGTTACTTGTGAACAATCTGTGTGGCCCTGAGTATCTGAATGTGCCCGGGGTTTCCATCGCCCGACCTGGACCCTGGTGAGCACCTCTGGCGGGATGTCCGCGTGTCCTGGTCAGTGTGTGTATGCTTTGGAGTCAGGATGAGTAGTTAGTTCTCCGTGCAACGAGGTCTGTGTGCCAGCGTGTGTGTCGGGGCGCGTCTAAGGCCTGGCGTGCCTGGGCAGGGCGAGACCGCTGTCAGGGAGAGGCCCTCCGCCAGGATGCATGTTTTCTGTCAAGGAGGCTCGTTGAGGGGAGGGAGGGAGATCCCCGAAGATTCAAAGCTGTACGCTTCTGGCCAAAAGGATGCCAGGCTCTCGCGGCCGCGACGCCGGCAGGCCGCCGCCCGGAGCCTGCCCACCGGCTCGTTCCCCCTCCGCGCAGGTGCTGGAGCCGCCTCTCGGCGCCCGGGGAGAGACCCTGGAGCTGCGCCCGCGCTCCCGCTACCGCTTACAGCTCCGCGCCAGGCTCCACGGCCCCACCTACCAAGGCCCCTGGAGCGCCTGGTCAGATCCAGTGAGCGTAGACACTGCCTCCGAGACTGGTGAGGGCCCGGCCGGGGCAATGCGCTCTGAGTCTGCGCGACTGGAGTGGCGCCGGCGCAGCAAGGGGCGGGCCGTGAGGGGCGGGGCCGGGGCGGGGTCTGGCCGGCCTGGGGGCGGGGCTCCAGCCTGGGGCGGCAGAGGTCTGACTGGTTTCGTCCCTTAGCCTGGATCTCCTTGGTGACCGCTCTGCTCGTGGTGCTGGGCCTCAGCACCCTCCTGGGCCTGCTGCTGCTGAGGTGGCAGTTTCCTGCGCACTACAGGTACCGCCCCGGTCACGCGGGAGACGGGACCGTGGTCCGGGTGGGGCCAGAAGCCTCTAAACAAGCATCCCAGGGTTTCTCAATGACACCCGCCCTCCCGAGGACCGCAGGGCTACACCTGTGGCTTCAGCCACCTCCTGCACGTCTCCCCTGGGAGTCGCACCGCCTGCTTACACTCTAACATGCCCGCTATCCTGGACACCTCAAACAACCCCACCTCCTGGCTCCTCATCTCAGCAACAAGGCTTCTCTGTCTGTCCACCCATCGCTCAGACCAGAACACTGGACACCTCCCTCCCCTTTATCTAGTCTGGCCTGGTCTGGTCATTCCACCTCCTAAACCTCCCTCAAATAGTGGCCCCCTTTTTCTAGCCCTACAGACACTACCGGGCTCACTGAAACAGAACCTCTTCTCCCTCCAATCTAGCCTCACACAGCCACCCAAATAGTCTCTTTAAAATGCACACATGGATTGGCTACTCCCCTCCTTAAGTCTCATGACTAGCTCCCCAGGATAGAGTCCAGACTCTGGAATGACAAGCAAGGCTCTGTAAAATCTGGCCCCTGCCAGAATTTGCACCCCCTCACCCCCACACTGTGCTTCAGCCTTGCCAAACTGTTGGTGATTTCCTCCACAAATCAAGTGGTTTTACTTCTCAGTGCAGGGGATATGATGTCCCCTCTGCCAGGAATACCCTCCCTGGATGACTAATACCCTTTTATCTTTAAATAACTTTCTCCACCAACTCCTAGGAAACTTTCCTAACCCTCGCCTCTTGGCTACTCTCTTTGTGCCCAGTACAGACTTCTATCACAGTACCAGTAGCATTTTACGGTATTTATTTCTTTATATGTCTTCCCTCTACCTTACTTGGTCATCTTTAAATCCTCAGCACAAAGCCTGCCAAATAGCACATCCTTAAATAAATATTATTAATGACTTGTTTATATGGGAAGACTAAGGCTGAGAAGAAATGCCATTGGAAGTTATAAACAACTAAAGGTAGAGAAAACACACAAAAACATTAGGATAGCATCCTTACGCTTCAGTCCTTCCATTGGTAACATCTCTTGGTTCTTGAAGGCCTAGCTCAAAAGACAAGTCCTCCAAGCAGCCTCTTTTGGTGACCCTAGGCTAGGTTAGATGTCCCTCCTCTGTGCTCCCATCTCTCCTTGAACATACAAGTCTTTCTTTGAATTTTTAATCCATTCATATGTATGAGCAGACCAGATTGTAGCCTCTATGCAGGTAATCAGATCCAACAAAAAAATTGGGGGAGAGGAGGAAGGTGATGCTGCTGAACCAGGCAGACTCAGTTCCTTGTCCCCGGTTTGCCAGATAAATCACTCCTCCCCTTGGAGAGATATGAATGAGGTAGCAAAAGAAGCCTGAAATGTTCAGCTAAAGTCTTTCCATGTGGAAATACGAGCCGAAAGAATTGGAGGTTCCCCCAACATACCTTAATCCGTACTCTTCCCAGAGAGACCACCTTCCCCAGCAACTTAGTAATAAACCCCTCTGGGTCTCTTCATTCACCCATTCAACTAATTTTTTGAGCACCTACTCTGGGCCAGATAGTGTTCTATACCCTGGAGGACTGAGCAAATAGACAAACTCTTTGTGCTCATGGAGTTTATATTCTAGTGGAGTGAGACAGACAACCCCCCCAGCAAAATGTGTAATAATATAATACATATACAATAAGTGCTATAAAGAAAAATAAAGCAGAGCAGGACATAGGGATGGGGAAGGGAGGTGATAGTATTTTAGACATGGCAGTCAGAGAAGGCCTCTCTGACAGGATGACATTTGAGCAGAGACCCAAATGAAATGAGGAAACAAATCAAGAGGCAGAGAAAATGGCAAGTACAAAGGCGCTGAAGCAGGGGTGTTTGAGGATTCTCAAACCCCTTTTTTGAAACTCCCCACCACTGGGGCGCCTGGGTGGCGCAGTCGGTTAAGCGTCCGACTTCAGCCAGGTCACGATCTCGCGCTCCGTGAGTTCGAGCCCCGCATCAGGCTCTGGGCTGATAGCTCAGAGCCTGGAGCCTGTTTCCGATTCTGTGTCTCCCCTCTCTCTGCCCCTCCCCCGTTCATGCTCTGTCTCTCTCTATCCCAAAAATAAATAAACGTTGAAAAAAAAAAAAATTTTTAAAAAAGAAACTCCCCACCACTGACTGCCCTTCCCTCCTTTTCACCTATGCTCCTCTACCTTCCTTTATTGCCTTGACTACACTCTTACCTCTCCAAGTCTTACTCCCTGATCTCAGCTGCACGCCCACCTCCGTGGTCTCCTCCTCCCTCCTAATTCACTCCTGTAACTCAGTCTCCTTCTCTTCCTTCTCCCCAAGGAGTCTGAAGCATGCCCTGTGGCCCTCACTTCCAGACCTGCACCGGGTCCTAGCCCAGTACCTTAGGGATACTGCAGCACTGAGTCCAGTGAGTGCATTCCCTTCTACCCTCCCCACCACCAGCCCTGCCTGGACCTGGACCCTTTCCCCACGTACGCTTTTCCAAGACCCCTGCCCACCAGCATACCATCCCTAAGCTCTACCCCCAGCCTAACCCTCCTTCCTGCACAATCCAGGTCTTCCTCCCACAGGACCTGCTCTAATCTGGACTCCTTCCCCCCCCCCCCCCCCATCTCTCCCAGCCCAAGACTGCAGTCTCAGATGCCTGTGAGGAAGTGGAACCCAGCCCCCTTGAAATTCTACCCAAGTCCTCAGAGAAGACTCCCGTGGCCCTGTGTTCCTCCCAGGCCCAGATGGACTACCGAAGACTGCCTCCTTCTTGCCTGGGGACCATGCCTCTGTCTGTGTGCCCACCAATGGCTGAGATGGGGTCTTATTGTACCACTCACATTGCCAACCATTCCTACTTACCTCTAAGCTGCTGGCAGGCCCCTCTCTCCCAGTACCCTGGACAGAGCCAAACCCACCAGACCTCTTTTCCCAACCTCCCTACCCACTCCAACCCCACAACACACACTTCTCAGACCTCACGTCCATCCCCCTCTGTCTGTCCTCATAGTTGGGCTCCACGACACTGACCACTGATGACGACCTTTGGTACTGCTGTTGACATAAAGCCAGCACCCTCGCTTCTCACACCAGGCTCATTTGACCAAGCTGCTCTAACTTTCACCTGTTTCCTCTCTCCTCTCTAATGCTGGACTCCTTGAAAAGACATCTCCACATCCCCACTTCCCATTTGCTCTTCAGACTAGTTAGTTCCCCTACTTTGCTAAGGAAACTACCCTGGCAGAGTTCACTTCAAACTATGAAATTGCAAGATCAAGTAGGATCTTATCAGTCCTCAATATATTTGATCTCTCTGTGGCATCTGTCATGGTAGCTACTCATTTCCCCTTTAAATTCTCTCCTACCTTGGCTTCCATAATATTGCCATCTCTCCTGGCTCTGAGTATAGGAGTAGTGAAAGCATAAACTCTGGAATCAGAACTGGGTTCAATTCCTCTCTTACCCACTTGTTAGCTGTGTGACCTTGGGCACATAACTTAAAGTCTTTGAGCCTTGGTTTCTTGTTTATTAAAATAGGGATAACGCCAGAACCTCACAGACTTGTGAAGAGAATTGAGATAATCCAAATACAGCACAATGCCTAGGACATAGTAAGTGTTTAATATATCTGAACTATTGTAATTATTCCTTCCTATTATTCTCTTATCCAGGCATGTTTTCCACCCCTTAATTATTATAGTTCTTCAAGAGTCTATTGACTTTCCTATAAGCTGATCATTCCAAAGTTCTTATCTGCAGCCCTGACTTCTACTACAGTACCTGTAATGCTTTATGCAAGTGACTGTTTACATGTTTGTCTCCCACTACTAGATTGTGAGCTCCTTGAAGGCAAGCAATGTGATTTATTTGTCTTTTCCCCCCAGCACCTAGAGCAGTGCTTGGCGCATGGGAGTAGGCCTTCAATAAATGTTTTCTAAATGAAGAAAATCTTTCTGGACAATGCCCCCTTAACCTCATGCCAAGCTCCCTCATTCTCTAGGCCGTTCATTCTCAGCAGTAAATGTGCTTAGGCCATTCTGTTTATAGATTCCCCTGACTCATTCAAATTCACAAATAAATGGTATTTTTTGCTGGCTCCAAACATACCCACTGTATTAGTCAGGGTCTTGGCAGAAAGAGCACACTCGAACTGGGCATCTTGATGAGTTTAATAAAGGCCATAGTTATAAAGACAAGGCAGGATTTAGGAAAACCATCAAGGACTAGTGCAGCACCCGAGCCCTACCAATAACTGGGAGCTGGTACCACCCCTAGGCATCAAGGGGTAAGGGGGGAGTATAGTTACCAGATCGTGAGAGAGTAGCTCTAAGAGAGGGCTGCCTGACAGGAGCAGTGACCTTTGGTAGAAAGATACAACCAACCTGTAGGGACATGGCAGGGAGGGAACCGGGAATAAATAGCTCATGCTCACTCTACCCCCATCCTCTGCTCTCTGTATTAGTTTGCTAGCACTGCTGTAACAAAGTACCACAAAGTTGGTGGCTTAAACAACAGAAATGTATTGTCGCACAGTTCTGGAGCCTGAAAGTTCAGGGTGTCATTAGGGTTGGTTCCTTCCAAGAGCTGTGAGGAACAATCTGTTCCGGGTCTCTCCCCTAGCTTCTAGTGGGTTTCCTGGCAATCTTGCTGTTCCTTGGCTTCTAGAAGCATCACCCCCAACTCTGTCTTTATCTTCACATGGCATTCTCCTGTGTGTATCTGTGTCTAAGCTTCCCCATTTTATAAGGACACCAGTTTCACTGGATTAGGGCCCACTGAATCAACCTCATCTTAACTAATTATATCTGCAATGATCCCTGTTTCCAAATAAGGTTCCACTCTGGAGTATTGGGGCTTAGGAATTCAACATATGAATTGGTGGGGGGTGGGGAGACGCAATTTAATCCATAGTATCCTCCCATTTGTGGAACCCAAACAGAAACCAAAGCCCAAGGTAATCCATTGAGGTAAGCCATATAAATCAGCCTCACAGGGTACAGCGCATGGTAGATAGGGACAAAGAGTGGGTCTGAATGGGACAAATGGATGACATCCAGTATACTTGTTTTCCAGAATTCCTTCCACTAGCTATGGTCAAGGCTCCAACTCTATTCCTAGGGACTCAAGACTAAGATTGAGAGCCAAACCACTAAACTTCTCACCTTTACACCCACTCAGCCATCATGTCCTCACCACTTTTACTTCCTAGGGTCCATCTCCTCCATCTCTACTGAGCTATTGCTACAGCCTTCCAACTAATATCTCTGCCTCCAGTATCTCTCCTTAAACCCAACCTGTATGTTACCTCCAGACTGACTTTCCTATTCATCCCACTCCATACCTCTAAATCTTTAGCTTCACTCTTCAGAACCTGATCTCTTCCTCTTCTAGTGTCTCCCTACATTAGGATTAAAAGTGTTAACACAACGCAAAGCACATAGTAAATACTCAGTGTTTATTGAGCTATTTTTATTATCCCAACTGGGCTCGTCTACCCCCTGGATGTCACCAAATTTTATTCCTTCCATACCTTTTGCTTTCCTAGATTCAAGTCCTTCAGGTGGGAGTTCCCCCATCTGATCAGCAACTTGGCCTCTAATTATCCTTCTTTAAAGCCTTGCTCTCCTTCCCTCCAGCCTAAGACTAGTGCAGTACCCCAGCACTAGCAATGGTGGGGAGTGGGACTACCCCTAGGCATCAAGGAGGGAGGGGGAAGGGGAGTGTGGTTACTAGATTGTGAGAGAGTAGCTCTAAGAGAGGGCTGCCTGACAGGAGCAGTGACCTTTGGTAGACTAGAAAGTCTTCTTTCTTTCTTTCCTAGACTGGAAAGCTCCCTGTGTTTTCTATCCCACTTCTTCCTGGGTAAGGTAACCCAGGCACCTTGTTCTGTCAGCTGGCCCTTGCCTGACTTCTTTCACCTTCCTTGGCTCTTTTGCCTTCACCTTCAAAT
Source organism: Puma concolor (assembly GCF_028749965.1). Classification (NCBI taxonomy): domain Eukaryota; kingdom Metazoa; phylum Chordata; class Mammalia; order Carnivora; family Felidae; genus Puma; species Puma concolor. Next base: position 34,069,761 of record NC_141674.1, read on the forward strand.
ATGCATAGGCCTGTTGGTACTGGTTCCCTCAAGTTCCCATGCTCTGCCCCTTTCTCAATCCCAAGTTTCTCACATAAGTATCCCATGCTTGCTGCCTCTACACTGTCCCCACCCCCACCCTTCTTTCTGCCGCCCCTTCCCCAAGCATGCATTCTTCTGATCCAGCTCTCTCCCAGGTCACTGATGACTTATATGTCAGTGGCCAAATCTGGCCTTTTCTGTCATCATTCTTCTTGACCATTTTGCATATATGAAATTCCTCCCCCTTGAAGGTCCATGTCAGTATAATCTCTACTGGCTTCTTTCATTCTTTTATTTTAAAATGTATGAATTCCCCAAGGTTGTCCCCTTACTTACCCTTTCCTTTTTCTCTACAGTTTCCCTTACTCCAGAAGCTTGCTGGCCCTGTCCTGCATTCAGATATGTTTTGTTTGGCCCTTCCCTATACAGAAACTCACTGATTCCACAATGCCCAGCAGATAGAGTTCAAACTCCTTAGCTTAACATTTGAGGCCCTGACCAGCCTGACTCTAGATAACCTTTCCTCTGGGTTTCAGGGGCTCCCAGTTGCCAACCCCAAGTCGTCTAGGTAATTGGAAATAAACAACAACAACAACAACAACAACAACAAACAGGAATGCTTCAAAGTCAAAGATAATAACGATAGTAAGTTTGGGCTAAGAGCCCTAGATTTTTCTCTATCATCATCAGACTTGACCTAAGGTAATGATTGAAAACATGATTTTTCTAGCCTCTCTCTGGGACAGTATACCATTTGGTTAGGAGTGCAGGAGCTAGCCAGATAGTTTGGCTCCACTATTTATTTTTGGCTATATGCCTTTGGGCACATTTCTAACCTTTTTCTGACCGTTTCTTTCTCTATCAAAAGGAGATAGAGTATCTGCCCTATGGGATTAAGGATTAAGCTCAATAATGTGTGTAAACTGTTTAAACACAGTCGTTAGTAGATGGCCAATAAATGGTACCCATTATTATCTTTATTATTGCCACTTCACCTCTAAGCACATTCACACAATTCATTCAAGTCATTATTAGCGGATTTGACTGAATGGGAGTCAAACCTGGCTTCCCACAAACTGTGTGGTCACAGGCAAATCCCTTCCCTGGGCCTTGGTTTTTCCGTCTGTAAAATAGGGGTATGTTGCCCGAATGGGGAAGATGCACCACGCACAAGTTAGCCTAGTGGATCTTCAAAATTCCTGACACCTCTAAAGCCCCATGGGGGTAAAGCCACAATGTCTTTCAGAAGGCAGTTCAATCCTATCTCCAGACAGGCAAGTCTGAATCCTGATCTTTTTTCTTAACCTTAAGGAATTCATCCCTTTTTCAGCTTCATTTTCCCTGTTTGTAAAACAACAACAACACAGTTTTTTAAAACTAACACACGTGGGGCGCCTGGGTGGCTCCGTCGGTTGAGAGTCTGGCTCAGGTCAAGATCCCAGGGTCTACGGATAGAGCCCCACATCCGGTTCCCTCAGAGAAACCCTGTTTAGGATTCTCTCTCTCCCTCTCCCTCTGCCCCTCCGCCCCCTCTCAAAAAACAAAAACAAACAAACAAACAAAAACCCCATACAGGTTACGTCCTTCCTGGCAGTGTTCCTACAGGCACCAAACTCACTAGGTCTTACCTTCTTTCTGCTCCTAAGCTTCTCAACTCGTTCCCCACCCCTACCCACCTGCCTCTTTTCCCTTCTCTGAAGGGCTCAAGTGCTTTAGGTCACTTCTGCACTTCTGCATCATAAATACGATCCACATGGACGCTTTAACTATGAAGGGCCGAAGAGGGCAAGCTGAAGAATGAATGGAAGGGACTCCGGAATGCAGTGGCAGCTCAGGCCCCGCCCCCAGGCGCGCCCCTCCCCGCCCCTCTCTCTTTCCGACACCAGTTCTCTGGAGACGGGCCTCAACTCTCTCACTCTTCAAATCACGCTCCACGACTGGATTCTCGTGAGACCTGTGACTTGCACCGGAAGACCCGCCTCCTGTGCCGTGAAAGGCCAATGGGTGAAGGCGACGGTTGCGGCGGTTGGGTTTTGAAGGAGCCAATGAGTGCTCAGAGCGGAGAGTTTAAGAAGCGGAGGCCGGCACTGCAGAGACCGGTCTGGGATCGGAATCTAGTCGGAGCTGGAGGTAAGGGCCGTGTGGGTCGAGCTGGGGTGGGTATGCAGCCCGTGCTCCGAGACCCGGACGGGCTGGGGCCGGCTTGGTTCTGAGTATGTGGCCGGCGGTCCCAGGCCGAGCACGGTCGCCTCTTCCTCAGGGCTCCGCGGGCATCCACTCCAAGGACCCCTCCTCCTGCAGACGCTCCCATGGCGCAGTTCGTGTTCGAGAGTGACCTGCACTCGTTGCTGCAGCTGGATGCACCCATCCCCAATGCACCCCCTGCGCGCTGGCAGCGCAAAGCTAAGGAAGCTGCGGGACCGGCCCCCTCACCCATGCGGGCCGCCAACCGATCCCACAGCGCAGGCAGGACCCCAAGCCGAACACCCGGTCAGTGGGGTGCGGCGGGACACGGGGAGGAAGAGGGAACGGCTGAGAGCGGCCTTCAGGCCTCCTCCCTCAGGAGCCTGCTCAGACTCTGGCTTCCCTCTCCCCGGCCCAGGCAAATCTAGCTCCAAGGCACAGACCACTCCCAGCAAACCTGGTGGTGACCGCTATATCCCCCATCGCAGCGCTTCCCAGATGGAAGTGGCCAGTTTCCTCCTAAGCAAGGAGAACCAGCCTGAAAATAGCCAGACGCCCACCAAGAAGGTATGTGGCCCAGAGGGGCTTAAGGCAAGAGTGTACTTTGTGTACTCTGTGTGCTTTGGATCATGCCATCCTGCCTCACCACCACCCTTTGTGCCAGGAACATCAGAAAGCCTGGGCTTTGAATCTGAACGGCTTTGATGTGGAGGAAGCCAAGATCCTTCGGCTCAGTGGAAAACCACAAAATGCCCCAGAGGGTAAGACCTGAAGTTCTTCCTTCTTGGAGGGAGGTGTTGGCCCGTTCCCAGGGTTGGGGGGAGATGCCTGTCTGCTCTTCCCACCTAAGACTGAAGGGAGGGGAGGTGCGTCTCTGGCCTTCCTCGCCAGGAGCAGGGGAGGAGTCAGTTTTCCCACTGGAGTCAGTTTTCCCACTGTCAAGACGTATTCGGTTGCCACAGGTTACCAGAACAGACTGAAAGTGCTTTATAGCCAGAAGGCCACGCCTGGCTCCAGCCGGAAGACCTGCCGTTACATTCCTTCCCTACCAGACCGTATCTTGGACGCCCCTGAAATCCGGAATGACTACTGTAAGTGCAGCCTTCCCTTTGCCCATTGGACAGAGGAAGAGGGCCTGGGGACCAGACAAACAAGGAAGCTCATTCTCCTCCCTTTCCCTGCTCTGGCAGACCTGAACCTTGTGGACTGGAGCTCTGGGAATGTACTGGCTGTGGCGTTGGACAACAGTGTGTACTTGTGGAGTGCTAGCTCTGGTGACATCTTGCAGCTGCTGCAAATGGAGCAGCCTGGGGACTATATATCTTCTGTGGCCTGGATAAAAGAGGGCAACTACCTAGCTGTGGGCACCAGCAGTGCCGAGGTGCAGGTGAGACTTATCCCTGTGCTGCAGTTCTGTTGTGCCCAGACAGGGGGCTTGTCCAGCAGGAGGATGTTAATGGCAAGTTGCAATCTCTGATCCTAGCAGCCTTCTCTCTCTAGCTATGGGATGTGCAGCAGCAGAAGCGGCTTCGAAACATGACCAGTCATTCAGCTCGAGTGGGCTCCCTATGCTGGAACAGCTATATCCTGTCCAGGTTAGTGGTTTTAGCTAGTCTGTTGCAAAATAAGTGTGCGATTTTTGCCAGCTCTCCCCAGATGTACACCTCTGAATGGAAGCAGCTCAGTCCTGCTGGCAGTGTTTGGCCCTGCCACAGAACCTGATTCCCTTCTTCCCTCCTGCAGTGGCTCACGCTCTGGCCATATCCACCACCATGATGTTCGGGTAGCAGAACACCATGTGGCCACACTGACTGGCCACAGCCAGGAGGTGTGTGGGCTGCGCTGGGCCCCAGATGGACGACATTTGGCCAGTGGTGGCAACGATAACGTGGTCAATGTGTGGCCTAGTGCTCCCGGAGAGGGTGGCTGGGTTCCCCTGCAGACATTCACCCAGCATCAAGGGGCTGTCAAGGTGAGAATGGGGCTAGGTTGGGTCCTCTGCTTACCCTGGCCCAGAACCTGGGGACTGTTAAGGGGAGATGGGACAGCAGGGTTAGACAGGATTACCCTGTGACCAGTGTCTAGCTCTAGTACCTGCTGACCCCACCTTTATCCTACCTAGGCTGTAGCCTGGTGTCCCTGGCAGTCCAACGTCCTGGCAACTGGAGGGGGTACCAGTGACCGGCACATTCGCATCTGGAACGTCTGCTCTGGGGCCTGTCTGAGTGCTGTGGATGCCCAATCCCAGGTAGTCTTTTACCTGTTCCAGCCCCTCCCTCCCAGAAGGTGTTCTCACTCTGTGTGGTCTTCCGTGGGCAACCGTGTTCCTTCCAGTGGCTTCCTCAACTCTATGCCCGATGGTTTCCAAAATTCTGGCTCCACTCTCATTCATGATCTCCAGGCCACACTTCTGTCTGTGGCTTAACTCCAACCTCATGTCCTATAGGTGGCACCGGCCTAATATGCCCTAAATTAAATTTGTCATTTCTTATTTCCCCGAAATGTGTTCCTCCTCCTCTTAATTGTTTGAGAGGGATAGAACTTACTCAGAAATCTGGAGAACTTCCTAGAATCTTTCATTATCTTCACTTAGTCCCCAAGACACATCATTTTTGCCTCAGAATATCGTTCACGTGTGTCTCTCCCCTAAGCCTCACTTTTCTTCTCACTGGAGGCCCCCTGCACTGGTCTCACAGCATTCTTTTCTTATCTCCTGCAGTCTGTCCTCTGCACTGGGTCTGGGTGGTCTGTGACTGCTAAAACCCTGCAGTAGCTCCCTATCACCTACAGCAACTTAATCCACATCCATTGGAATGAAATTTGAAGCCCTTGCTGGTGGGTCTCCCACCCACTCCAGGTTCCTCCCCTTCTACCCTCCTCTCCCCCATGCAGCCTTCATTCTAGACTTTGACTCTGGAGCCAGAGTTCAAATTCTGGCTCTGTCACCTTTTAGACTTGCATGTGATCTTAGGCAACTTGCTGAAGTTCCTTCTGCTTGATTCTTTATCTGTAAAATGGATAACAATTTTTTTAACTCTGAAAAAACTTTTGTAAGAACTGTGGTTATTCAAGTCTGAGTCTGTGGCACCTGGCAGGGTGCCTGATGCTCAAATGGAGTTAGTTCTGATTTGAGTAGCATCGGCTCTGTTGAGCCCACATGCCATTCTCTCTCACAGGTGTGCTCCATCCTCTGGTCTCCCCACTACAAGGAGCTCATCTCGGGCCACGGCTTTGCCCAGAACCAGTTGGTTATTTGGAAATACCCAACCATGGCCAAGGTGGCTGAGCTTAAAGGTAGGTTCCAAATAACAGAAGCCAGACACAAAAGGCCACATATCATATGACTGTTGAAATGTCCAGAAGAGGCAAATGCAAAGAAATAAAAACAGACTGATGGTTGCTAGGGGCTATGGGGAGAAGGTGGTGAGGAGTGATGAAAATGTTCTGGAATTACTGTTGTGATGGTTGCACAACTTTGGAAATACTAAAAGCCAATGAATTGCATACTTTAAAAGGATGAGTTTTATGGTATGTGAATTAAATACCTCAGAGGTGTTAAAAAAAAAAAAAAAAAAGGTAGGTGGCCCTCAATATTGGAGGCTGTAGGTATGTCTACATTCCTATGCTCTACTCTCACTTTTTTCATCCTCATGCCCCAGGTCACACTGCCCGGGTCCTAAGTCTGACCATGAGCCCAGACGGGGCCACGGTGGCATCAGCAGCAGCAGATGAGACCCTGAGGCTGTGGCGCTGCTTTGAGTTGGACCCTGCACGGCGGCGGGAGCGGGAGAAAGCCAGTGCAGCCAAAAGCAGCCTCATTCACCAAGGCATCCGTTGAGGACCAACTCATCACCTCAGTTTTTTGTTTTTGTTTTTTATTTTTCTAATAAAGTCATGTCTCTCTCTCTTCTCCTTGCATGACCTCTGTCCCAGCCTTCCCAGAGCCTCCTCTCTGCTGTCTGTCATCAGAGAGCCAGAACCATCCCTCCTGTTTGCAGATAATAAGGCTAGCACCTCTTTCATTCACACATGTACACACACAGCCTCGGTGGTTTTCTCTGTCACTTTTAATGGAGACATAAGCGAGGGAGCAGCCTCCACAGGCTGTATTCCCAGGCCCCCCCCCCACCCTGACCTTTGGCCAAGAAGCTTCTGCTCCAGCGTGGGTAGAGGAGGGATCCTGGGTCCACAGTGACAGATTATTGCTGACCTCTTCAGTGTGAGGAAAAAGGCCACAAGACCCTGGTTGAGGGCCAGTCCTGAGTGCTCCTCTCCCAAGTTTAAGGCAGGGAGGGGGAAATAAGTATCCAGCCCTTTCAAGCCCCCAGCTCCAGAGTGGCAGAGGGCAATGAGGCCACATCCTTGGAGCTGGCCAGAAGTGGGTGAGGAACGGAAGCTGTGGTCCCTGTGTACCAGCTGTGGGGAGGGGAGGACCTGTCCCCTGCTCAGTCCTGACCACATAAGCCCTGGTCACAGGTATAGGTGGGAAGAAAAATGTCAGATGCTGCCCAAGGCACAGTCCTGAGGCACTTAGGTGGGCGCCTAGGTAGGCCATGTTTCTCAGTTGGCCTTGACTTTGGCAGTACCTGGAGCTCCATTTTGCTGAAGTACACGGGGGAGCCGTTTGCCTTTGGTGTAGGAGTGATACCAGAAGTTGGAGAACAGCACGAAGAAGATGGTACCGTACATCCAGATGAGGTGGATGATGACTGGATACTGGTAGTTACAGCTAGGCATGAAGTAGTATTGGGAGATGTGCAGGGAGACCAGGACGAACTGGATCTAGAATGGAGGAAGGCAAGGGTCAGAGGGAACAGTGAGAGGTGGCAGAGAAAGACTGAATGTGGAGTGTGGAGGGATGGGGTCAAAGGTAAGGCAGGTTGGATAAAGGTAGGATCCAGACCAGAAGGTTGGGACAGTTACGGGCCAGGCCCCTCACCAGCTGGATGGCTGTCATGTGCTTTTTCCACCACAGGTAAGGCTGAGCCACAGGGCCAATGGCAGACAACCCATAGTACAGGTACATGACGACATGCACAGAGGAGTTGATCATGGCGTGGAAAGAGCCCATTCCTCCTGTGAGGGGACAACAAGGTCAGAAGAATTGAGCTGCTGGTCGTCAATGCCTGCCCCTCTTCCCCCGGTGGCCTTCACCACTCACCTGGGGCAATTTTTACCCCCCACCACCAGCTCCAAGGAAGCACTGAGTGGTGGAAGACATGTAGAAAGGTCACCTGTCCATCTTTTTTCCGGAGGATAAAGATCACCTGAGAAGAGTGGGGAAAGGAAAGGGGTTTCTGAGCCAGGGCCTCTCCTTTCTCCCTACAGGTTCTCACCTCTCCTATAACCACTCACCGTGTCCATCAGTTCGATGAACTTGGAGAAGAGGAAGAGCCAGGCCACTCGAACCATCTGCAAGAAGTCAGGCAGCCTTAGGACACCCATGCTACTCCGAAAACTTCCCTAAATTGGGCCAGGAGCCCAAGTCACACCCAAACTCCTATCCCCAGGTTGCTTATAACCTACCCACCCCACACTACGCCTGTCCCTACTTACCCTTAGTGCCTCCGGGCTGTTGGAATAGTCCACAGGATCGCAGCGCCAGGTGTAGGTACTCAGCCAGCCAGACATCAAGAACTAGGAAGGGGTGTGGATTAGACCACCAGAGTTCCACCCTGCCCAATCCCTCTTGCTATCTAGCTGAAGAAATGGATTTCAGCCTCTCTGGAAAGGAGATGCCATGCTCTGGCCACAAGGCCTGCCCCTTATCCTGCCAGCAGGAATTAAAACCTAGCCATGCCAGGGGCCCACCTCATAGACAATGTAGAGGGAGAGCGCCACCAGGGAGAAGTTGTAGACAATCATGAAGCCCCGGAGCTGGAAGGGCTTCCGATTGGCCATGATGCGAGGCCCAAGTGAGAGAACGAAGTACACGTAGGTCAGGAGGATGGAGGTCATTAGCAGGGGGGACCCCATCAGAGGGTAGCCCTGGACCCGAGGATCTGTAGAATAAGGGTCAAGGAGTCAGAAAGGGTCACGGGGTCCCAAAGGGTGCCCACCAGGTGTACAGACATGGGGCCAGGTCACAAAGGGTCAACGGGTTCACAGGGACTCTCCATTAGGAGACAGCCCTAGATCCAGGGATCCCAGGACAGGAGAAAAGAAGGGTAGACGGCATCTTACCTGCATACTTCATCATCTCCTGGTACAAGTTCACAACCGCCTCCATCCTGGCTAAGGATTCTGGGGAGGTATGGAGGGTGGGTGTCAGGGCTGACCGTGCCCCCATCCCACCCTCGACCCACAGACAGGAAGCAGACCAGATGAGACAACTCCCGACACCTCCCTGCATAAAGGACAGAAGACTGACAGGAAGGAATTGCTGGGGATTGGGGGTAGGAAGCCGTCTGGCCAGGGCACCGCTTCCCCGCACATCCCGCCTGCCTGCTGGGAAGGACAGATCCCGCCCTCCGCTCCACACCTCACTAACCCTAACCCTAACCCTCCCCTCACTCTCTGCTCCTCCAGAGATTCTCACCCCCAGTCCTCTCCTCCCCTCTTTCTGTGCAGGGGAACTCTCCAAGTCCGGTGTCTTTCCGGAGAGTCTTACCTCTCCTCTCCGGAATGACCGCTTCTCCCTTCCCCACCAGTCTCCCACCTCTCCAGTTCTGGTTCTGTCTTCTCCCCAGGGATCCTCCCCTTCAACCGCTCCGGTCCACCTTCGGGATGCTGGTCTCTCGGGACGCCGGTTCCCTCCTGCCCCTTCCTCCTCTCCTCTGCCCTCCCGGGCTCTCACCTCCAGCGTCTCTCGCAACTCCTGGCTCTCCTCCTCTCCGGCACCCCTTCCAGCCCTTCCACTCCGGAGCCTTTGAGACTCAGGAGCCTTTGAGACTCCAGCCCCGGCTCCACCTGTCTGACTAGATCTGGCAGAGGCCCGCCCTCCGCCCGCCCCCGCTGCACTGCGCATGAGGTGGAGGGTGGGGCCAGGCCACAGGTCAGGGCCCAGAGGAGCAGGACCCACCAGGATTGAGAAAGCCAAGTAAAGCATGGGGCTCACCACCCACCCACCCACCCACCCTGGACAGCCAGATGACCTAAAGCTCTAGCTTAGTTTTGAGTCAGAAACCTCACGGGACTTTAGCCCAGGGCTCACCTTGGCCCCAAGAGAACTGCTGAAAACCCACACCCAGCATCTTCTCCTAAACTAGCCAGAAAGTCTCAGTTTGTCCTGCTTCAGAATGGGTGCAATCACCCTTCTCTCCCTGGGAGGGGCAGGGAAGCCAGTGGCATGTGAGGAGGTGGGTGAGTGGGGGAGGTCTCAGGAATCTTCCCCTCCTTTAGGGAGGGTCCTAATGAGCTAGGCCCTCTCCCCCTCAGATCCTGAAGGAATGTCGGGGGAGGGCGCCCTGGGACACAAAAGCTCCGGCCGGTCCCCAGGAGAGCCTGGGATGCCAGGGCGGTCCCTGAGGGACGAGCCTTGCCCTAAAACGGCCAGGGCAGCAGATGCTCTGCGAGCTGCCTGCCCTCCAGTCTGCCAGGTTCCCTCCGTCCAGACAACAACGTGAAAAATACAAGTGAAAAATACACCTTCTGACACATCCACTGAGGCTGCACCTGTGCCCCTCCCACACTCACGGGGCACACATCTCACAGATGCTCCCCCAGCCTCCGTGACGACCCCCAGCTGCCCCCACCACCGTCAGGCCCCAAGTCCTCCTGTATGCACAGAGCGCCTCTAGCATGGCTCTCCCCACCACCACCATCGACAGACTGACCACCGCCCGCCCTCCCTCAGCACACATATGTACACGCGGAGCCCTCACACCTCCTGCTGGTGACAACCACCCTCCTCTGACACACCACCCAAACAAGCCTCCACGGACTTTGACATGCAGTTCCTGATACTCAGACCTGCTCCTCACTCCATTCACGCTGGCAACACACCCAGAACACTCTTCGTTGGTCCTGCATCACCATGTGCAAACGGCCCACACGCAGGTTTACGGGTTTACTCACACGTACGTGAGTCACAGATAAATGTGGTCACAGACATAAACTCGGACACTCCACTTTGAGGTGAATGAACATAAAACCACCCACACCACACGCAGACACACACCTGCCTTGGGTCATGCATACAGGTCTCTTTTCATGGATGACCTTCGTCATTCATTCATTCACAACCAGATTTTGTTGGTCTGCTGCCTCTCCTGTGGTAGGGCCTACCTGGCATAGGCCTGCACTCAGACACACAGTTCCTCCCTGACCCATGTGAGTTTGCCAGCTGGTTATCTCTCCCGCTCTCTCTCAGCCACCACTCAAGTTCACCTCCCACAAACACTCATGCGCCCTGAAGGTCAGGAGTGGCTCTAGGCTCCGGAGAGGACCTCTCCCCAAGCTTGAGAAGCACTGGGTGTGTCTCCGGTAGGGGAACTCGGTTGGGTGCTTCCTTCCTTTAAGATGGATGGAAGGGAAAAGGAGACAGGCAAAGGAAGGGGGAGGGGAAGGGAGAAGAGAGGAGCAGGGAGCGAAGGAGAGGGAGGGTAAGAGGCACAGAGGGACGAGACCCAGAGGTGGTGGAAGAAGGCCTAGGTTTGAGCAAATGGGAGCCGGGATCGGAGGGAGCCTGCCGGCCAGGGCCGGCCCCAGAGAGCTGGGACCTCCCACCCACGGTCCGGGAACAGCCTCGCCCACAGGCTGGGCAGGGCAGGGCAGGGCAGGGCCAGCTAGGCAGGGTGCCCGGGCACGTGGGCAGCCCGCCCGTGGAAGGTCCAGACTCACCAGTGGGGGGCCAGGCGGGCAGGAGTGGAGGGCTTGGAAGGAGCAGGGCCAGAGAGAAGTCCCCAGGGCCAGCCTGCCTGCCACTTCCTCATCTGCTGGGCCGACTTTCTGTCACCAGAGGGGGACAGGGCGGGCCGGGCGGGGGGCGCCTGCTGATTGGCCCCGACTGGGCTCGGCCCGAGGGGCGGGCGCAGGGGCGGGCCGCCAGATTCCGGGGCAGGAAGCACGCCCAGCCCGGACTCCCCACCCCTTCCCTCGGCATCTTGCCGCTCGCCTCCATCAGGTCGCCCTGGGCCGGCCCTGGCCCGCCAGAGGTGCACCTTGCTTCTTCCCGACCCTCAGTCTTATTCTGGGCCCTCTGGTGACTGTCCACCCACGTGACCAACACATCCTCTGTTTGTGGCAGGCCCACCCAGCTTAGGACCCTGAGGAAAGTTCCAGGACTAAGCAGACCTCTCCCCCTGAGCTTTCACTCCAGAGGGTGATGGGAGGGTTGGACCGAGGCAGTGTGTGTTCTATGGGCTGACCTGGGGTGGCAGGGAGGTCTCAGCCAGAGGGAGCAGCTGTGTAAGGAAGCCTTCCCTGGGAGCCCATAAACTTGGATGAACCCTAGCATTAGGGACTGCTAGGAGGATTTGGCTATGGGAGAATACAAATGCCCCGAGGTGGGAACAGTGAATCACTAGCTAAACTGGCCTTGAGGGTAGTGAAAAGGGGGGGGGGGGGGGGGGAGGGCGGCGAAAGGAAGTGAAGCCAGCTGTGGCTGAAATGCCGTAGGGCCTGAAGGCCTGAAGGCCAACCAGGGCACTTTGGTTCTATTCTGGAAGTAGAGGAGAAACAGCGAAGCTTTCTGAGGAGGCTGCAATGAGGCTTGTATTATCAGATATTTATTGATATTTATCTCACACCTACCGTGTGTGAGACTGTGGTAAATACTGGGGACACATCAATGAACCAGGCAGATGCTGTCCCTGCATGGGGTTTGGGTTTGCCTCTAGCTGAGTCATTTCACTCTGGCAGCCAGGGTGATGAGGCTATTGAGGCAGCCCAGGTGAGAGAAAACAGCCTGATGTAAGAAGGTTTGGAAACTGATGGGATAGGAGAGGCAGACACTGGAGATGTCCCAAGACAGGTGCACTCTCTATATATACTTAGCTGTCCATCCGCGTTCCTGCACTCTCCCCTCCTAGCTCCACACACTAACCTACTAGACTGAACTGGGATAAGGGCTAAGTTTTAGCAAAATGAAACCTATATCTCTGGCAGCTCCTGGAGCAGTCCTTTGCATATAGTGACCCAATAACTGCTTGTCAGATTGGATGGTGTAAATGTGGACAGAAAGGGAATTCAGAAGAAACAATGGTTTGGAAGAAACAGTAGTGCGTAAATGGTGGAACGTATCTGTGCGAGAGTTTAGTCTTAGAGGTAAGAGGTCAGAGCCAAAGAATAGCTATGATCCAGCCCATTAGTAACTACCCTGGAAAGGAAATAGCAGAAGGACTCAAAAGGCTCAAATTTCTTAGTGTTGTTACACTAAGGCCTCCCTGATCTGGCCCCATCTCCCACTCTACCTGTGTCCTGTGCATATCCTGTGCTTTACCTTCCCCAAGGATGTCAACATCTGTCACACACGCCCACTGCTCCAGGCCTGGCCCCTGGCTCAATACAAGGTATAAACAGCTCTCCCAAGGTAGTAAATCACTCCACCTCTCGTTGAAAGCCTAATGTGTTCCAGGTATATTTTAGTGGCTTTGGGGTCACACCTGACTCCACAGGCCCAAGTTTAAACCTTCCAGGGAGTACATGCGTAACCTTCTGCGAGTTGCCGAGCCTCTATGAAATGGGAGCCACAGTGCCTACCTTGCTATGGCGAAGATTAAAGGAGTGAGGTCACGTTAAGCGCTTAGCACTGTTTCTGTTCTCACTGGTTCATAGATAGGGTGGGGAGCAACTAGCACATCAAGAATACACCAATATAGGGGCACCTGAGTGGCTCAGGTGGTTAAGCGTCCAACTCTTGATCCTGGCTCAGGTTATTATCTCACGGTTCATAAGTTTGAGCCCCGTGTCAGGCTCATGCTTGGGATTCTGTCTCTCCTTCTCCTTATCCCTCACCTGCTTGTGCTCTCCCTCTCTCTCAAAATAAATAAATAAACTTAGAAGGAGAAAAGAAGAAGAAGATGAAGAAGGAGGAGGAGGAGGAGGAGGAGGAGGAGGAGGGGAGCCTGCGTAGCTTAGTCAGTTAAGTGTCAGACTTTGGCTCAGGTCATGATCTCACGGTTCGTGAGTTTGAGCCCCACATTGGGCTCTCTGCTGTCAGCATGGAGCCCGCTTCAGATCCTCTGTCCCCCTCTCTCTCTGCACCTCCCCTGCTCACACTCTCTCAAAAATAAAATAACAAAAGCATTAAAAATGAATACGCCAATATTAATAACCAATATGTCAATATCGTATGCATATTCATGAGCATTTGTGTAACCAGTATTTCCTACATGCGTACCGTGTGCACACACCATTCTGAGAGCACTACTGGAGGGGCTTTGGATTTGGCGTCCGTCTAGAGGCGAATTAGAAACAAACGAAGCAGATTATCAAGGATGATGTAACAGTCCCAGAGGTCAAACATAGTAGAGACACTTGTAGAGACTACAACTATCATTTATTCACCCGTGGTACATGTCCACAGCAAGCCCCCAGTCAATGTTGACAGATTAAGTGAATGAACACGCACCAAGGCTCATTTCGCGCAGTTCCTGTCCCAGTCCTAGGAGAAAGCATCTTCCAATATCTGAGAGAGATCATCTAGCCCCAAGTCCTACCAAATGGCATCTGCGTGGCCCTGGGTTTCCTGCAAAATATTCGCGGTCTAGAGGAGAAGACAGATGTCTGAGTAACCAATTATAGTGGCATGTGGTGAGTGTTCCCACAGAGATAAACCCAGAGAGTTACGAGAGCACGAGGAGGGGCACCTCACCCCAGGGTGGGGGTGAGTTCTTGAAGGCTTCACAGAAATGGCACCAAAGCTGAGCCTTAAAGGACACGTTCTAAAGCAAGGAAATGCATTGCCGGCAGAGGGAAGCAAGTATGTGAAGGCATAGAAGCAGGAGATGTGGTGGGTTTGGGGAGCTCTAACAGTCTGATGTGGCTCAAGCTCAGAGCACATAGAGGTATGGGCAGGAATTGGTTTATAAAAAGCCCTGTATGCCAGGGTAAGAAGTTTGGATTTGTGTTATTCAGCCCTGGCTGCACACTGTCTATCACCTGGGGAGCTTTTAAAATATCAACGTCTGGCTCTCACCTTCTAATGGCTGTTTTTAATGGGAAGCGGCTTGAGCACATTTACGTGCTATATGGAGAAAGATCCAGCATCCACATGGAGGGATTAGCCTTTGGCTAAGGGGAACACCTCACAGATGGCCACGTCAGGGGACTCTCAGGGGACTGGGAGAGAAGGAGGCTGTTTGGGGCCTGCAGAGAAGCTGGGTGGAAGGTTACCAGCATGAGGGGCAGGCTGATGAACTGGAGAAACTGAAGGGGTCCGGGAACTCAGTCTTGATAAGGATGAAGGCCAGGTGGTGAGGAAGGGGTGTGGGGGGAAGAATGCCCAGTAGAGCTGTCTAACAACTCCCCCTCCTTCATGCGGCCTTCCTAATTGGAAGTAAGGTGACTTCCCCCAGGGTCCCACCCGACCTGACTCACTCCTCACTCACTGCTCTCTCAGGGGCCCTTCTCCATCCTCATTCCCCAGAAGATAAACCACTGATGTACTTTCTGCAAGGGTTCAATCTGAAACCACCCTCCGTGTGGATGCTAACAACTCGGTTCCCTTGATTATCTGAGGCTTTACATGTTCCAACAGAAAAATGCAAAGGAAGCGGGGTCAAAGAAGCAGGAACAACGAGGAACAAATGGGAAAAGGCGTGCCTGTGTGCACACGCGTGTGTGTGGCGGGGGGGGGGCGAGCAGGTGGAGCAGTGGGGGGGGACAGAGCATGGAGACACAGGGAGTCGTGGGTTAAAGACAATAGGAACTGAGGGTCGGGGGGCCTGGGTGGCTCAGTCGGTTAAGCGTCCGACTTCAGCTCAGGTCATGATCCCGTGGTCCGTGGGTTCGAGCCCCGCGTCGGGCTCTGTGCTGACAGCTCAGAACCTGGAGCCTGTTTCAGATTCTGTGTCTCCCTCTTTCTCTGACCCTCCCCTGTTGATGCTCTTTCTCTGTCTCAAAAATAAATAAATGTTAAAAAAAAAAATTTTTTTTTTTAAATAGGAGCTGAGGGCCTATAGGCTAACAGACACCAGGACCCTCCCCTGTTCATGCTCTTTCTCTGTCTCAAAAATAAATAAATGTTAAAAAAAATTTTTTTTTTTTTTAAATAGGAGCTGAGGGTCTATAGGCTAACAGACACCAGGAGTGGCAGGTGGAGACGGAAGCAGTCTCCTGGGGGCTAGGACAGACTTGTCCCTTCACTGTCCTGTAAAGGACAAAGGGCACTTTCTACACCCTCACCACACAGAGGAGTTGGGGGGAGGGCTGAGTCCGTGAGGACAGGGGAGTAAAGAAAGGGTGAAGGGTTTGTCAGTTAATCATTCTGCATATCCCTGGGCCTTCACCAGCTAGTTAGTGTCCTCCGCCTATGGCTGAAGGAACCAGGGCTGGAAAGACATCCAGCTGGCAGAAGGGAGAGGATGCGTGCAAGCACTCATCACAACTGTCAGTGGGTAGCCAATGCCTACATGCTGTGGGCAGCATTCAGGGTTCACGGAACAGAACTAAAGACACTCAGGTAGGGGGAGAGGACTGTGATAGAACCTGCAGAAAAGGTTCTGGAGGGAGAAAAGGGGAGACTCTTTCCTCCAGGGGAAGTCATCAGGATGGAGGAAAGACAGGTAGCCAGATCTGGAAGATGTGTGAGCAAGGCCGGACGGCGAAGAGAGAAAATGTAGCTTATTATTCAATACCTTCTCTGGCAAGAATGGGGCCAGCTGCTTTCCATATGCTCTTACGGTTCAGTCCTGTAAGGTAACTACTATTATCACTGCTTTGTGGATGAAAAGAACAGAATCAGAAGGGGTGATGGAGTTTTCTCAAGGCCACGTGGTAAGTAAGGGAGAAGCAACACAGGTGCTCCAGGCTGAGGAAAAGGTGTGGACAAAGGGATGGAAGTAGGAACACGCAGGACAGGTGTAGAGAATCGCTGCACCTGATACTGCTTGGCCAAAGGATATGCTGCTGAATAACAGGCCTTCATATGCAAGAAGGTTAAAAAGTAGGCCGGCCCCAAACCATGAAGTGGTCTGAATGAAAGTAGGAGGAGTTTTGTTTGTACTGGGGTGTCCCTTTTAAGAAAGGGGTTGGGGGGCGCCTGGGTGGCGCAGTCGGTTAAGCATCCGACTTCAGCCAGGTCACGATCTCGCGGTCCGTGAGTTCGAGCCCCGCGTCGGGCTCTGGGCTGATGGCTCAGAGCCTGGAGCCTGTTTCCGATTCTGTGTCTCCCTCTTTCTCTGCCCCTCCCCCGTTCATGCTCTGTCTCTCTCTGTCCCAAAAACAAATAAACGTTGAAAAAAAAATTAAAAAAAAAAAAAAAAAGGAAAGGGGTTGGTAGGATCCCCATTGTTCTTTACAAAGACAAACCTGGAGACGTAAGATATATAACATCAGGGGGAAAGGAAAGGAAGGAGGGCCAGCTGGGAGACCAGCCCCAATGCACAGGTGTGACACGCCCAGGGCTGTATCTAAAGTAAGGGGAGGGCGCCTGGGTGGCTCAGTCGGTTAAGCGTCCGACTTCAGCTCAGGTCACGATCTCGACTTCAGCTCAGGTCACGATCTCGCGGTCCGGGTGTTCAAGCCCGGCGTCAGGCTCTGGGCTGATGGCTCAGAGCCTGGAGCCTGCTTCCGATTCTGTGTCTCCCTCTCTCTCTGCCCCTCCCCCGTTCATGCTCTGTCTCTCTCTGTCCCAAAAATAAATAAACGTTAAAAAAAATTTTTTTTAATAAATAAATAAATAAATAAATAAAGTAAGGTGAGTGAGCAGGGAGAGAAGACAGAGCAGAGAGAGACCCAGAATTGACAGTAAGATGGTTGTGCGGGATCACGCAGGTGGAGCAGGGTGGAGGAATTGAATGCCTTTGGGGACACGTGGATTGTGAGGGAGGGTTGCACACTGCACAATCTTAAATACAGTTCTGTAAGTTTAGAAGAACAGGTGGGGCTCGAGGCAAAAAAAGAAAAAAAAAATCCAAAGATTCTCTGGAGTCACACAAAGTGGACTGTGGGAATCAGACACTTCCCCACCCCTTTGCTTTCATTTCCTTTAGGGAATCCCTGCCCCACTCCATTGGCCTGGGAATCGTGGTTCTTCCCACTTCCCCCAATCGAAGCTCCTCATGGCACAGAATCCCAGCAAGAATAACCAGAGTTCCTGGGTGAGATGAGCCCCTTCTGTTGTCAAGTGGAAAAACACAGAGACAGAGAGCCTCGGACATCGGACATCCATCGGACATCGGACCCTTGAGCCCACCTACAGCCAGTCACCTTTCAACTTCCCATCCACATAACCCAAACACAATTGGGGCCCCCTTCCTTTGTTTTTGGTTAGGCTAGTTTAATTTTAATGTGCTGTAACCAAAGCAGTCTAACAGGCCATGATGCAATAAAAATGAAATTCCTCAGGAGAGAGTAGGGGAAGAGAATAGGAGTTTGCATTTGAATGTTGACTCTATACCCAAATGGCCTTTTATGCCCTTCTAAGAAGTTTGGACCTTACCCTGTAGAAAAGCAAGAGCTACTTAAAGTTTTAACTTTAATTTTCAATATGTTCAGTTGCAGGTACGCTTTTGAGGTCTGTGCTATAATCCCATCTTACAGAGGTGGAAACTGAGGTTCTTGGAAGTGAAGTAACTTGCCTAAGGTCACACAACACATGTGTCCAGGTCAGGAGGTGGTAGACGACAGGAGGAGGGGACACTGGAAGGATGAGTTATTCACTAGATGAACAAGGGGGCCTGGAGTAGGAAAAAGAGAGGGCAGACAGTCCAAGGAGAGGGTAGGGCATGTGAAAGCTGTGGAGGTGTGAGACAGCACCTGACTCCCAGGTCCCAGGTCAAGGCCCGGCTGAAGCACTTCCAGTGTAACGGCAAGAACAGTGGAGTTGCCGTGACAAAACAAGGCCCGTGGAACTGGTGGGAGTGTGAAGAGAAGCAAGCAGGAGTTCAGGACTGCGATTCCCCTGGTGGGGGGGGGGGGGGGGGGGGAAGACAACAGCAGCCCAGGAAGACCTGAGCACAGACCTAGTAAGCGTGGACAGATGAGGAGGGAACTCATCACACCTGCACAGAGACATCTAGGAGAGGAGTAGGGCCCCCAGTAGGGTCAGAATGTAGGCAGACTGTGGACTGAGTCTTCAGCTGGTTTGGACAGGGAAGAGATTCAGTTTATTTTTTTATTATTATTATTTTTTTTAGCGTTTATTTATTTTTGAGAAAGAGAGAGACAAAGCATGAACGGGGGAGGGTCAGAGAGGGAGACACAGAATCTGAAACAGGCTCCAGGCTCTGAGCTGTCAGCACAGAGCCCGATGCAGGGCTCAAACTCACGGACCGCGAGATCATGACCTGGGCCGAAGTCGGCCGCTTAACCGACTGAGCCACCCAGGCGCCCCGAGATTCAGTTTAGAAGGGAGGACACAGAACATTTCAGGTGAGGGAGCTTATCATTCGGTCTCAAATCAAAATCAAAGTATACAGTGGGAGAGTATAGGTGTCAAATAAGGGGGAGAAAGAAAATTCACTAAAGTAAATTCAAAAATGACTTATCACACCAGGTAGATCAATGTAAAAATGTTCCAGGGACTGCTCTGCACAAGCTGAGACATGGTGGGAGATCAGATGTGCACAGAGGATCTCTCAGGAGGCGGAGTTCCTGATGGCAGGCATGGTGTGAGCATAGACAAGGTGCAGAGAAGGGAGAAGTTATGTCCTCACAAAGGGAGTCATGAATCACTGGTTTAAGCAGCAATTCTGGACATTAGAGTTCTAGACACTAACCCTGAGGATAGTGGATATTTATTGAGCTTCTAATGTCAGGCACCGTTCTGAGCACTTTGTACGTATTCATCTATTTAAACTTCACAGCAACTCTACAATATAGCCACTAATATTATCATCCCCAGGAATAAGGAAGTTGAGGCAGAGAGAGGTAAATTAACTTGTCCAAGTTCAAACAGCTAGTAAGTGGCACAGCTAGGATTGGAATCCAGGCAGTCTAAACCTGTTCTTCTTCTTTTTTTTTTTTTTTTTTAATGTTTATCTATTTTGAGAAAGAGACTGCAAGTAGGGGAGGGGCAGACAGAGGGGGAGAGAGAATCCAGAGCCGCTTCCACGCCATCGGTGCACGAGTCTGACGCAGACCCAATCCCATGAACGAGATCATGAGCTGAGCCAAAATCAAGAGTGGGACACAACCAACTGAGCCACTGAGGCCCCCCTGAACCTGCTCTTTTAACCAAAATGCTACATTATACTCTCTCTCCAAAGTCAACCAAATCATCATACCACTGATAATAGCAGCGGCTACCATTTATAGCGTTTATGATGGGTCAGATGCTATAGTGTGCCAGATACATACATTTCATGCCAAAGCTCACACAGCTAGCTATCAGGTAGAAGAACTGGAATTCAAACGCTGACAGTTCAGTCTGCTTGAACTTGGGGGACAATAAAGAGCATAAAAGAGAAGGTAACTGACCTTACTTAGTTGGCATGGTGCTGAGTTGTGCACACACTGGGTTGTCAGGAGGCTTCACAGAGGAATGGTTCATTGGCTGAATTTTGAAAGATGATTGGGTATTCATCAGACAGAATGATGGGGGCAAAGTGTTACTTGCAGAGGGAACAGTGGGAATAAAGGAATGGAGGCCAGAAAGAGTTTGTCACTTTCAGGAAATCTCCAGCAGTTTGTACGGCTTGGAAATAGGGTGGATGGCAGGACAATATGGAAAATAAGTCAGGAGAAGCAGTCAGGGGGCTAGATCACATAGAATCTTACTTGCCTTTCCAGGAAATGTGAGCTGCTTTTTCAAACCTTTCCAATGAAGTAAATGTAATGACAAGAAAGAAAGAAAGAAAGAAAGAAAGAAAGAAAGAAAGAAAGAAAGAAACCTAGGAAATCTGGTAGCTTACTCTGAATCCCTTCAGAGTAGGACTTCCTTGAAGTATATTTTCTCTTCATAATGCATACATGATAGTTTTGTGTTGTGTGTTTAATTTTTTTTTTTTCAACATTTATTTATTTTTGGGACAGAGAGAGGCAGAGCATGAACGGGGGAGGGGCAGAGAGAGAGGGAGACACAGAATCGGAAACAGGCTCCAGGCTCTGAGCCATCAGCCCAGAGCCCGACGCGGGGCTCGAACTCACGGACCGCGAGATCGTGACCTGGCTGAAGTCGGACGCTTAACCGACTGCGCCACCCAGGCGCCCTGTGTTGTCTGTTTAAATTACTCCTGGGAAAAGGAGTGTACCAGGATGATTTGATCCTGGTACTTTGTGCCTTGGCCACACTGCCCCACCAACCTGCCAGCTATGTGGACTCCAGCTTAAGAAACACAAGGAGGGAACTATCAAAAGAATTTTCATCAGGGGCGCCTGGGTGGCTCAGTCGGTTGAGTGTCCAACTTCAGCTTAGGTCATGATCTCACAGCTCGTGAGTTCGAGCCCCACGTCAGGCTCTGGTGCTGACAGCTCGGAGCCTGGAGCCTGCTTCAGATTTTGTGTTTCCCTCTATCTCTGCCCCTAACCCACTCGCATTCTGTCTCTGTCTCTCTCAAAAATAAATAAACATTTAAAAAAATTTAAAAAAAAAGAATTTTCATCAAAGGGAGCAATGTGATCAGATCCACAGTTTACCCGGGAGCCAACGCAACCCAGCACATGCGTTGGAGTGGGAGACAGGGAGTCTGAAAAACTCTTTTGGGGAAAGAGGCCTAAGTTGCAGGGCAGGATGAACAGATATTGGGGAGCCAGAATGGACAGAATTTGGTAACTGACTGGGTCACGGGGGGACCAGGGACACAGAGAATGAAAGGTTTAGGATGGCTTCCACAGACTTGGCTTAGGTCACACCCAGGAAATGGAAAAAAAAAAAAAAACAAAAAAAACAAACAGGTTCAGAGGGAAGGATGGCTGGACTTAAACGTGCAGTATCTGAGGTACCTATGGATCCTGGGGCAGAGAGCTCTGAGCTGAAAATAAAACTTGAGTTACAAACAGAAAACGTAGTGGTCACAGAGATAGCAGGCAGAAGGACAGAAGGCCAAAAGCTGCAGAGAAGGAATGGTTAGTGAGGTTAAAAAGGTAATGGTCAGCACTGTCAAACACCATGGAGATGACGTAAGATGAGCATTGAAAATAATTCTGGATTTAGCCATGAGGTCAACAGTGATGTCTGAAGAGGAGTTCCAGAGGAGTGGTAGAAGGAATGGGAGGGGTGGAGGAAGAGGCAGTGATTGGAGCCCTGTATATCAAGAGCCTGGCTGTGAGTCAGTGAGTAGACAGGTGAGGTCAAGGAGTAACATGGAAAAGACACAGGACACTAATGGGGGCCATGAAAATGGGAGCAGCCCAAAGAAAGTAGTAAAAAACAAACAAACAAAAAACACAGGTAGCGCACGTGCAGGGGTGTGGGCAAGAGAAGACCTCAGACAGGAGATTCAGGTGAGAACAAGGGAAGGTGGTAGAGCGGCAGAGGGCAGGCAGGGAGGGGAGCAGCCCAGACTCTGATCAGGTTCTGATTCAGTAGGACAGGCTATGATCCCATGGAAAATGTCATTCACTGCTTTCACTGTAAGAGTCTCTCTGGTACACAGATTTTGCCCAGGGGATAGAGAGGGATGCTGGACAGTGGGAAGGTAAATTCTGACATACATCCATGTGTCTGTGGGGTAACTTACCACCTCTTTGATGAATTTTCACTAGAGAACCAGTGCAAGCTAGAAAACAATTGAGGGAAGTGGTCTAGAGGGAGGTTGGTAATGTTAACTTGCAGGTGATGGAGAGGGAGCTTCAGGAATAGTTTGTAGGGGGTTGAAGGATTCAGGGGCTGAGCTAGGAAAATTTCAGTTTATCTTATATAACATAGTCAGGCAATGTGGAAAACAATCAAAATGTATGGGGACAGGACAGGTAGGCTTGGGAATCATGGCCAGAGACTTTAAAGCTAGGAAGGATATCTGGGATCAGCCAGGTGAGAAAACGGAGACCCAGGGAAGTCAGGTGCCTTGTCCATAATGCACTTGGGGAAGCTGCCATGTCCAAATGGTAGGTGGCACTTGAGAGCTTGTGAACTCACGTAGAGACCATTATAGAGATCCAGCTCTGCCTCAGTGACTCACAGGAGTTCAAGAACAAGAGAGAGAGAAGTTAAAGGGGAAAAGAGAGGAAGAGAAAAAGAATGTCCTGTGGGACACATACACACATTGAAGGGATGGGCGCCATGGCCCCCATCAGATGGGCTGGAGAGGGTACCTTCTGTTTCAACTAGAAAGCACCACGTGAAGAGCGGCAAATTCTTTCCGAGTGTTCCCCCTGTGTTTGAGGCCATCAAGCCAGAGCGACATCAAGCCTCCATGGGTTGGCATGATGAACTCTCAGGAGTGATCCGAAAAGGGACCGCAGTCTCTGGCCCATTGTTAAACTTCAATAGGCTATCCTCCCAAATTTGGAACAGATGGAAGAAAATGTACACCCCTTAATCATTTCTCTGGATAGTAATCAGGATTTGACCCAGGGTGGGCGTTTGGAAGGATTCAGCCTCCGTCCTGCCCGGTGCTGGGATCAGCTCACACGGCTCCTGTGTCCACAGGGCACAGAGAATACATTGTCCCTAAGGGGGATTATTCTGTACAAGAAGCTCAGACAAAGGGAGAGGTTGTTCCCAGCTGCCTGGGGGAGGTGAGAATGGAGTGGGAAAAGGGCCCAGCCTTGCACTAGGGCATTCCTGCAGAGTTCAGCTTCGTGCCTGACAGCGGCACAGGAGGTATGTAATACAGCCCTTCCAGTTCAGTCCTAAAGCCAGAATCTCTTACAGAGCTGGAAGGAGCTGTTTCACAAGAAGGTACAAGGTCAGGTAAAGTTGGCTAGGTAGAGCAGCAAAAGACATCGTAAGAGAAAGAGAATAGGGTGACTGGAGCAATGAGTAAACAGGAGGATCCACAATGACAGAATGCCAGCCACAGGGCAAACCTGGAGAGGAAGCAGTCCTAGACAATGGTTGTCATGTCAGCGTGGATTAAGTAAGCTTCTGCCTTAAGCAGGGTGAACTCTGTGCTGCAGTAAGATCTCATGGTTTCACAGTTGCTTCTTTCTCCATCTTAGGCATAAACCTGGGGTACAATGACCTAATCTCGTTCTCCAGGGGCCCCAAGAGTAGGAGAAAACAGTCCCCAGGCAAAACAGAGCAGCCAGAAACAGGAACACCATCAAAGTGGTGCAAGAGAGCCATCTTTTACGAATCCTACATCTGAACAAGTAAGCAGGTCCTGTCCTCTTCTTCAAAGGGAATTCCATATATATCCCCTCCTGAGGGAATGAGTGTGTGAGCGGAGGGAGATACCATCCACTGAGGCGCTTACTGGGCTGTCCGAATCCTGAAGCTGGCGAGGCTACGTAGGTGTGTGTACTCCAGAGGATCTGGGGGTGGGAGGGAGTTGCAAATGAGAACATGTGCTTCCAGAGTACAGAATATAGAGATGTGAGTGCCTTCGGAGTAAAGAATGTGTGCTTCAGGTCACCAGATGTAGGTGAGGTCCTGCATGTGTTCCCGTTGGGGCAGGAGGATATTTCCACTCTGGGAGGACAAGGAACCCATTTCAAATGTTGAAAATGAAGGTGGGATTACCTGGGACAACAAAGACACTTTGGGTTGGTATCTCTCAACAGGAGGGAATCTTCTGGTGGAATTAAGGACAGCAGTCACCAAAAGATGATCCAGGGCTTGTGGAGAAGTACAACTTGAACTCCACTCAACATGATAGTTAGCTCTGAGACTTCCAGCAGGAAGGGAAAAGGTAAGATCAGGAACACCCGAGTGGGCTGACAGAGCAATAAGGCAGTACTGCTGAAATGGAGGAAAGGTCCGGCATTGCCTTAGAGCTGGTAACAGGACTCCCCGCGCTATTGTGTGCTACGATTAGTGCGCTTTATGGGTACCATTTCTTGTCTTGATGGAACAGGAATGGATGTGACATCAGGGACCACTTTTCCAGTACTTTGCTGCCACAGCCTGGCAGAACTCTGCCCGGCACCAAACAAATGCCAGAGTACTGGTGTGCGACAGAAGAGAACAGAAAAAAGGCAGCTGGAAGGTATGAACAGGCTCTCCTCAAACCTCTCGGGACTTTTAGATCAAAGATAATCAGAGCTAAGAAAACGTTTGAGAGAGAACAAATTAGAATTGCCTTGCATCAACTTTGAAAGTCTCAGACATATAGTCTCTGACCTCGCTATAGCTCTCTTAAAAATCGCTATTGGCTAACACTGACACAATGGCCATCAATTTAAATAACTTTATTCAGGGGCACCTGGGTTGCTTAGTTGGTTAAGTGGCCGACTTCAGCTCAGGTCATGATCTCAGTTCGTGGGTTCGAGCCCTGCATTGGGCTCTGTGCTGACAGCTCAGAGCCTGGAACCTGCTTTGGATTCTGTGTCTCCCTCTCTCTCTGCCCCTCCCCTGCTCACATTCTGTCTCTCAAATATGAAGAACGTTAAAAAAGAAAATTTTAATAATTTTATTCAGAGAAACCCTTTGGTCTTCTGCTGACTCAACACCTGCCCCTGCCTGCAAAGGAGCCCCCTTAGGCTACAGACCTGACTCACTCTGCTCTTCAGCGTTATAAAAGCAGGCGAAGGTACTGGTGGCTGTTCCCACCCACCAGCAGTCTGGCTCAGGTTTGATCACAGTTTCAGTGGACTGGAGGAAAGCCATCCTGGCTGGAGTCCAGGAATTAGGTACTTTTATGAGGATAACTAACCCCTGATGAACCATGGTGTGAAGTGTAATTCCCCTCCCCCTCCAAAGTAAGAAAATCTTTCATGTGTATGGAGTGGGGTAAAGGACAGGGGACTTTGTAACTAGCTCCCAGGGAACAGCTGAACTGGCTTCTTAGAGGAGAGGAAGAGAGCAGGCCCAAGCTTCACCAGAGCTGCAGCTGGACCGTCAGACCCAGTTCAGAAGACTTGTTGCCTGCAGGTTGGAGAGACGGCCGGGATGGAGGCTGAGCAGGGAAGCCTACAGAGCCAGTGTGCCTCTAAGGACACATAAAGGTTGTGACAGTTTCCGGGAGCACAAAATCAGCACAGGCTTTCAAACAGAACAGAGCAGTCCATGACCTTGTGTCTAGCACCTCACCACTGACACGAAGCACTATCACATCACCCTAAGTTCTGGATCGAGGATTGAGGAGGGCAGTGGGGAGATGTGGCTGTAGAAGCTATTGGGGCGCCTCGGTGGCTCAGTCAGTTACGCATCTGACTCTCGGTTTTGGCTCAGGTCATGATCTCACAGTTTGTGGGTTTGAGCCCCGCGTTGGGCTCCATGCTAGCAGTGCGGAGCCTGCTTGGGATTCTCTCTCTCTCTGCCCCTCCCCTGCTCGCTCTTTTGTCTTTCTCTCTCTCAACATAAAAAAAAAATTAAAAAAACCTATCATTTATTGAATACCCATTATTTCACACACTGTACTAAGTGTTTTACATTCATTTTCTCATTTTAATCCTCACAACAACCCTATGAGGTAGGTATCACCATTTATAAACAAGAAAACGGGTTCAGAAAAATTAGGTCACTTGCCCAAGGTCACACAGTCAGTCAGTGGTGAAGCTGGGATTTGTCTGGTGCTGAAAGCTCACGTTCTTTTTATTGTACACATCTAGTTCAGCTTTGGGCAAAAGGCGATTTCACTGCCCACCTCTGCAAAGAGCACCTGGGAGTGGGGATTGCCAGCCACACTCACCGCTGGTAGGGATGCATTGAAGCTGACTTGATGTTGGTTTTTATTCCACTTGGCATTTTTCCTAAAAGGAACACAAAGAAAGATACCTGAAGCACAGTAAGATTTTCATGATAAATCAGACAGGTGGTCTCTCAAGTTCCCTTCTGCCACCACTCTCATCTCAGAACCTCTGCAGCCCCGGGTAGCAACGATCAGAGGTGTGGTTCTTGACCAGCCCTCTCCCTGAAGGTGTCTGGGAGGGAGGGGCTCATAGGGAAGGGGTCAGAACACACCCCAGCAGTCTCCTGCTCAGCTACTCCCAGACAAAACAGCTAGACCCCATTTAATGTCACAGGTGGAAGAGTATGTTCTCTCTAATTGTAATTGTTCCTTTTCTTAGACAGCTTTGAAAGAAAATGCCTCTTCTAGCTACTCACATCTGAATTCCCCCACACCGTTCTCGCAACTATTAACTGGTAGCAGAAAGACAAGACACAGAGAAGAGTACGTGTTGCCTATTTGTCAATCCTCAGTGCACCTACCAGATGGTCTCCACTGAAGTCTGACCATTGCTTTCTTTAAGAAACGACCCTGATGGCACACATGATACCCAGAGTAAATGGGACAGAAAGGTATTTGAGACAGAACTCTATAATGGGGATGGGAGGTGCAGTCTCTGCTGCTCCAAGTTCTTCTTTTCTCTGGTGCCTGCTACAGAGTCGCAAATGAGATTTTTACTCCTGAAAAGCGTTTTCTGGGTCACAGTTCAAAAAGAAAAGGAGAAAATCTCCAGCTCGGAGATGGCGGGGGCCCATTCCATCCAGCTTATCCCTACTTCCCTGCTCAAGGTCATCCCCTGCCCACCTTACCTGTTTGACCTGCTTGGGCCATCTGCACCCCACTGAGCATTGGCTGCTGCTGGCTTGGAGCTCCTGCCATCTGCACTTGCTGTAATCCTGAGGCTCCTGCAAGGATTGTGCCGGCTCCCGGCTGGCCTGGCTGGCCAGGACCACTGCTGCCTGAAGGTCTCCAGTTAGACAGCCCCTTCCCAAAGGCCACAGCTGCTACTAAGGCATTGGTGTCTGCAGGGTTAAAGGTCTGCTTGTTCGGCCGAAGACCTGAAGAAAAAGGTTAAGCGAGGAGCCTGAGGTTCGCCTCTGACCCTGGACTGAACGTAGCAGCAGGAAGACCAATATGGGCACCAGGGCCTGAGCAGCGTCCACACTCAATGGCAGCCCCGAGGAAGAGCCAAAAGACCCCCACAACTATCTCGGAGCTCTCCCTTCTCATTTACCCACACCCTCCACCTGCTCTAGGGCAAGCCCTAACTACAAAAAGCTAACAGAACATAGCATACCCTTTCCTAAGCAGTTCATTTTTACGTCCTCACCTCGCCACTACCCAAACCACCATTCCTATCCCAGTGATCTATCCTCCTTTTCCTTCTCCATTTTGCCACCAGTCCCTCCATACCTCCACTCTCTGATTCCCGCTCCTCTTTGCTGATTTTCTCCAGGAGGTTTGAGCACATTTTATTCAAGCTCTGGATCTGCTTCTGTAACAAACATACATTTGTGCAGAGATCAGGCCATTGACCAGAAATGATGACGGTGAAGTTTCTTCCTTGTGCTCCTCCAGGGGCAATTTATGGGTAAACCATGCATCCCTACCAGGCGCACACGGTAAATCCTAGCTTCTCACGATGGGGTTCGGGGCGCTAGGGGGCAGCAGGGCAGGGACTCAGTCCAACCTGAGCCACATCAGCACCAATGCGGGCAGCATCTGTTGTTAGTTGCTTCTCTTGCTCTTCAACCTCAGGATCAGGTTTGGTTCTCAGATGGTCAGGGACCACCTCATGGCTGAAAACAGGCACTCGTCCTTCAGTCTGCCGCTGTAACACACAGATTTTACTGATCCTCCTATGCAATTCACGAAGAGTTGATCTGGCCCGATATATAGTTCCTTCCAGAGGCAAATAGTACATTTTCAGGGAAGACTCCACCTGACACTTCCAATACCTAGCTTCCTAGGACACTAGTCTGCTTACTCCATGCTTCATTTCTGTCTCCTCACACAGGTTTCTACCAGACCCAGGGGCAAGTTTCCCTTTGCTACATTTTAATAAAAGATTGAATTAGACAAAATCACAATAGAACATACCTCTTGCTCAAGATAGGTCTTGGAGAAGAAAGATCTTTGCCTTGGGGACATAAGCCTCAGGGTTATTTGGTACTATTGGGGAGTGGCTCCTCAACTCTAGAGGGACAAAAAGCAAGGCCTCCAAAATGCAGCCTTTGCTTTCTAGTGCCACAAACTACTCCTCATTCAGAACTTCTAAAGTAACCCAGCAACAATTATGCTCTAAGTTCTCATCTAAGAATTTAATTTCCCACACTGTACCCTTCTCCTCCTCTTACCATGAGATCCTCATCTCGGTCTGGGGACAACACCAGAGGGATGATAACCTGGTTACGGAACAGTGGTGTCTTTTCGTGCTTCAAGACCTTGTTCAAAGTATTCAACTGTCCAGAGAGCAAGGCAAAGCTGTCCAGAACAGAGGGCCTGGTGGTGATAAGGAAGCGTCAGAATGTCTCAGTCAAGTAGCCTTGAAGGGGTCCTTCAGACTAGGAACACCCAGGCTCACCCCAAAAAGACTCATTGCACTACAGCTGGACTGCGCAGGTACCAGACTGGCCCCGGGGATTGTGGGGTTAGGAAAGAGGGACATACTTTCAGTTTCTAGCAGAGATGGAGAAATAAGGCAGTTTGTTACTTGAATGGGGTGAGATCCAGTGGCAAAATAAGAACCATGGCTATACTTATCACTAAAAACTCAGAAACTGGGTAAAATTCTCCTTTCCGGCCTGAAAATAGGATCCACACTTCCATAGTAGGTTGGACCTGAAAAGACTCAGCAGCAACTGTGGTAAGAGACCCAGGATGAACACTGCATTCTTACTAGAGTGGGTGGATTACTGAGGGAGTACCTCCTCCCAGAGATGTCAAAGGGTGAGACTCAAAAGCTAGAAAGACCTTGGGTTGGGAAACTAGGCATTTCTCTACTTCCTTGCCACAGAGGCCCTAAGCCAAATTTCACTTGTTAAATGTTGGGAAACCCAGCTCTTACCAAACCAAAAGATGTTTGCAAAGTGATAAACTGTGCTATCACTGGAGATACCCGGTCCACCAGGAGGCCTAGCCCCCCACCCATGGAGCCCTCCTTGGCTTACCCTGGCAACCCTTACCAGGTCAGCCGGTCATACTCGTTCTCCAACTTGTAAATGAAACTCCCCAGTGAGTTCTTCAGATCAGCCACTTGACTCAGCAGTGCATCTAATGATGCCTCAAGCTGCTTCTCCTCCCTCTGCACCAACAGGAACAGGTGGGTTACCCAGATAGGTGTATGACACATACAGAGGAAGGCTGAAGAGCCAGGATGACAGTGTGCAACACCAGTCGAGAAACACAGGATCTCACTGGCACAGGAGAGCCAGGTTTTCTATCTTTGGTATTTGGGTTACAGACAGCATCAACCCTCAGACCTTTCAATCCATTCGCCTGACCTCAATTCCTCCTTTCTCTCATCGTCTCCTAATTCACGTCTGGCTTCTCTCCGTGTTAGATACACTCTATACTCTCTCACTGAGACATTTTCACCAGACCTAATGCCTGGGCTTTATAATCTTTTGTGAACCCCTGCAGCACGTGTACTCCAACTTCTCCTGTACTAGAACCTGCCTTGTGAGCGTGGCAGTCTTGCCAAAGACACAATCCCTGGGAAACCTATGTACACGTGAAGGTTTCCCTGAATACCAGGCTTGTACCACCACCGCCACCCCCCCCCCCACCTCCCACTCTTCATTTGTCCTCAGCATTTGATGTTTTCAAGCTGCTTCTTGCTGAATTAATCGGCACCCATTTTTTTCTCAATGCCAATATTTCTGTATCTCTTTCACAAGCTCAGTCAACTGAAAAACATTTACCGACAGCGGACCAGGTGCAAGAAAGTAAGTGGCAAGTGAAAAACAAAACAAAATGCATATGCTCCTGAGCACCAGAAAAACAATTTTAAATGCTGGGGTATCCGCAAAGCGTTTTCCTCCCATCTGGGGTCTCCAGTTTTACTTCATTTCTCCATCCTTAATAACTAACCGGCTCAGGCTGGGAAGAAAGATGCAAAATTGTCTTGCAAACTCGCCAACGTGCAAGACAGGGGCCTGGATCCTGGGTTCCACCCACAGCCTCAGATTATTAGCTTAGCTTTTGGCCACCGCCCCCCGCCCAACAATTCCTTCACCTCTCGGGCTACTCTCCAATTCCAGATCCCCTGTTACGTCTGCACCCAACAGAGTCCATCCAACGACTCAGGCCGGGGCCTAAGCCAACACGCCTCCTTCTTGAGCCATCTTCCTTGGATCGCATTTCAACTTTGCCAGTTTACAGCCTGACCCTTTCGCGCACCCCAGCAAGTCAGCGGGGCCTCTTTCCACACGACTCGGCAGTCCGGGCCCCACCCCCACCTCTCCAGTCGGTCGCGCCCCCCATCCCGCGGTCCCTTACTTATCAGCTGCGGGCTCTAACCCCTCCTCTCAGCCCCAATTCCTCACCCTCCCCTCGGCCAGCCCACTATCGACCCCGCTACCCGAAACCAGCTAGCTGTCAACAGTCCCAACCCCGCTCTCACCTGCATTGCGGCGTCAGTGTAGGCGGCAACGACTTCCCCTTCCGGTTTCCTAGTCCGAGAGCCTCGCTGAGAGGTCTTCGTCCCCCAATCAGGAAACTCAGAACTCGGTCCTCCCACTCACTTCCGGTTCCTGCGGGACGCTTGTAGCCGGGTCAGGGGTCACGAGTGGAGCATCTTCTCTGGCCCGGGCCGGCGCGGGAGGGCTGTGTGATGGCCTCGGAGCGCCCGGAGCCGGAGGTGAGGGGCGGGCGGGTGCAACGCTGGGCACTGGGCACCGAGCTCCGAGGAGGAGGATCCGGCGGCCTGGCACGGCGGTGGCCTCCTCCCCGTCTGGGGGAGGCCCTGCCCCGTAGGCCCGACCATTGAACCTCCTTCCCTCGGCCCGCAGTTTTGTCGGGGGGCTGGAGCAGAAACCCGTCGCTTTATTTTGGTTACTGAAATTTCAGACACGTCGCTGACTCTGGGGCTTTCGTATTCTTTGATCTTAATAATGCTATTAACAAAATCTGTAGTTTGATTTTCTGCTGCAGTTTCCGTGGGCAGCACGGCAGTAGACATCGATGGTTTATGCATTTCTCCAAACATCGGAATGCCGTAGACAGCATGAATTAATTTAGTTCTGGCGCTCGTGCATTTGGGGAGCAGCTTTGGTTTCGCGAAAAAACATTTGACTCGGAGTGAAACCTCGTCCAGCATTGGCACTGCCATTTAGCTATCTGTGCAACTTTGAGCAAGTCTTGATTTCCAGGATCCTGTTTCTTTCTTCATAAAATACCTGTCTTATGGTGTGTTGTGAGGACTTGACGTGTTAAACCAGAAAATGCACAGGAGGCATTGATTGGGTGCCAAGGACCACGCGAGGAACTCATACATACATTACGTTATTAAAACTTAGGCGAAGAATGTGGCAGTATCCGCTCTCATTTACAGATAAAGCAATTGAAAAGTGAGGGAGGTTAAGTACCTTACCCAAGTGCTCCTCAGCTGGGGAGTAGCAGAGTTGAAGTTAGAAGATCTGAGCATAAAATCTCTCAGCTTTGGAAAAAACGGAACACTAGAACAGGTGCCCAGTGATGTAAGAGAATATATGAGTAGGTGGGAAGGGTCGAGGATGTGTAGAATGACATAAATAGGAGTCATTTATTGAATGAGTACTGCATGCCAGGCACCATTCTAGATGCTTTGCCAATATCAATTAATCCTCTTGTCCTAGACACTTTTATCATCTCCCATCTTTCAGTTGTGGAAATTGAAACACAGAGATCCTTGCAGCATAGTTACACAGCTAGTAAGTAGGGGAGCCAAGACTCCCAAAATAGGTGGCCTGGCCCCAGATCTTGTGTTGTTAACCATAGTGATTATAGTATAAATACTAAAATAGCCACAGGATGGTAAGTCTCCAGTTTGTTGGGATTTGGTGTTATGAAACCCAAGATTAAGTAGGAAACTCTACCCTATTTTAAAGAATCAGACATGTTCACAAAGAAGCCATGCATCTGAAATGTCAATACTGAGAAAGACTATGAAAGAATTTGGAGTACTCCTCCGTAAGAATTAAGATGAGAGGAAATGGGGGCACCTGGGTGGCTCCGTAGGTAACGGTTAAGCATTCAACTTAGCTCAGGTCATGATCTTTCAGTTCACGAGTTCAAGCCCCGCCTCCGGCTCTGTGCTGACGGCTCAGAGCCTGGAGCCTGCTTCAGATTCTGTGCCTCCCTCTCTCTCTGCCCCTCCCCTGCTCTCTCTGTCTCTCTGGTCTCTCTCTCTCTCTCTCTCTCAAAAATAAATAAACATTTACAAAACAACAGCAGCAAAGATGAGAGGAAATGGGATGTTGTAGCAAAATACGACATACCTTTCAGGCAGGTGGTGTAAAACAGCACTGTCCAATAGAAATCTAATACAAGCCATGTATGCAAATTTTCTAATAGACACATTTAAAATGGTAAAAAGAAACAGAGGAAATCAATTTTAATAATGTATTTTATTTATATATATTTCCAAGATACTATTTCAACAGGTAATAAGTATTAAAAACTATGAGCTACTTATCATTCTTTTTTGTACCAAATCTTTAAAAATCCAGTGTGTGTTTTGCACTTCTAGCACATCTCATTTTGGACTTTTGGACTCACAACATTTCAGGTTCTCAGTAGCCCCATTTGGTAGTGGCTACCATATTGATCAGTGCAGATCTATAGGAGCTTGGAGTCAAGACACATACTTGTGGGAGTCTCATTCAGCCAAAAGTGAAGCATCTGTTAAGTTCTTGATTTGCATTTCTGAAAATTTTATCTCAGAAAGTAAAGGGAATGAAGTTTGCCCCTGGGCAGAAAAGTCACTGACTTTGAGAGGTTGTTACAATCCGAAGAGAGAAAATTGGGCATAGTCAGATTTAAGAAATCATTCATTCATCAAATATTTAAAATATTTTTATGAGTGCTGTGGATTCAGAATCGTGCTAAGTATCAGGGTGGATACCGAGCAGTGTGAGGCAGACATGTCCTCTATTTTAATAGAGTAAACAAACATTGAATTGTAATAAGGGCTGCAAAGGAAAACTACAGAATGAATGAGTGTTTAAAAGAGGTTTTTAACCGACTTTGTTAAGAAGTGTGTGGGGCGGGGGTGGTTTGGGATGCCTTCTCAGAGAAATGACACTTCAGCCTGAAGACCAAGTAGAAGTTGGCCACGAGAAGAGGCAGAGTGCATCACAGGCAGAGGCAATAGTGAAAATCCTGACGTGAGAAGGAGCGTAGAGCCCTCAGAGAACAGAAGAAGCAGCTGCTAGTGTGGGTGCAATGTGACAATGAGAACAGCTAACACTTCCAGAGTGCTTACTAAGTATCACCTAATCCTTGTAAAATCTCCACAAAATAGGCACTATTATTTTCCTGATGGCACAGATGAGGAAACTAAGGCACAGTAACTTCACCAAGGCCTTGTATTAATAAGCAGCAACAGAACCAACGTTTGATCCCTCTAGGTCCTCTAAATTGGCAAGAGATGGGTAAGAGATGAGAAGAAGATTCAGGCTGAGTCCATGCTAGAGGTTCACGACTTACGTGGCATAAGTCCAGTGGTAAGGAGCCTTCAGACAGTTCAAGGGAGAAAATGTCTACATTACTTCATGGGATTCTTTATTTTTAATTTTTTTTTTTTTTATTAGAGAGCATGAGCGCACGTGAGTGGGGAAGAGAGGCAGAGAGAGGCAGAGAGAATCCCACGACCCTGGAATCATGACCCGAGCCAGTGTCAAGAGTCGGATGCAACCGACTGAGCCATCCAGGCGCTCCTCATGGGATTCTGTTAGAAAACAGCATCATGGTTGGAAAAGGCTTCAAAAATTATTTATACCTTAACCACAAAGGGACAGGTGCAAAGAACAAACAAAAAACAAATTGAGATGGGCGATGTTTCCGTCGTCCTGATATATATGGTATGCAGTACAGTGCCTAATAATGTATTATTCATCTTGTAAATGGTATGTAGGCCTCAATAAATGTTCCAGAGAATGATAGGCTTCCTCTACCATTGTTCTCATTCTCATGTTTAATTGCAGCAACATCCTTATGAAGTAGGTATTCTTACCCACATGTTATCAATGAAGAAGCTGAGTCCTGGAAAAAATTAAGTAACTTGTTCAAGCTCACATAGATAGCAAGTAGTAGAACCAGATTTCAGTCCAGGTCTCTGACTCTGAAACCCTGCTTTCTCTTTGCCAGATTAGTCCCAAGAGTAATGCATTTCAGACTCAGGGAGATTACATATTAGGGCATTGAAGCTCCATGTGAGTGTGGATGCCGAGAGAATACAGCTAATTCAGGGTTTGTCAAAGCGGAAGAATCACTTGGGGAGCTTGTTAAATTTAGATTCCTGAGTCCTGTCAACTCGAATTCAGTTGGTTTGGCTGGGGCCCAGGAATCTGTATCTTAATAAGCACCTCGCCACTCTCATGCACCTGGTCCTTGGATCACACTTTGAAAAATACTATTTTAGCTGCTTAAGTTCTTATGTTTTCTGGTTCTGATCAATTACATCTTGAATGTGAGGCAAACTTCAAGATGATGGTTTGAACATGTTGCTGTTAACTTCGAAGGGTCATGTTTGAGGGAGAAATGTGAGAAAGATTAAGTTGGGCCAATGTTCCTGGTTTCAAGAGAGTGGATTTTGTAAGAACTGGTTGATGAACTAACTACATAAGCTTCACTTGGCCTTGGACAGTCAGTCCATCATTCAAAATAACTTTCATTTGTTTGTTTTAGTTTGAGAGAGCATGTGTGAGCACAAGCAGAGGAGGGGCAGAGAGAGAGAGAGTGAGAGTGAGTTCCAAGCAGGCTCCACACTCAGCAGGAGCCCGACACAGGGGCTTGATCCCACAGTCCTGGGATCAGGACCTGAGTCAAAACCAAGCGTCAGTCGCTCAACCAACTGAGCCACCCAGCACCCCTGTCATTCAAAATAACTTCCAAGACAAGGTGGAGAAATGGAAGCTGTACTGTAGTGAAATCAAGCCGTCTACTAATAATCTAAAGAACGTTTACTAATAGCACAGCACCCATCTGTGTCTTCCATCCGCTTTATCTCCCCTTTTCCTCTTCACTTAGCAAACCCCACTCAACCTTCAGTGTCACTTTCTCCTAAGATCCTAGCTTGGGTCAGGTTACTTTGTTATATGCTGCCATAGAACCACTTTCTTTTCCTTTGGCACACTTACTCAGTTTGTAATCATATAGTTAGTAGAATGATTATTTGATTAATTTTTTCTCCATTACAGGGTAAATGTTACGAGAGCAGAGAATGCCAGTTTTTGCTTTTCGTGGTATCCTTAGGACCTAGCCCGGTGCTAGCATGTAGCTGGCCCTCCATAAATTTGTTGACCGATGAATGAATGCACACTCACCTTGTCTTTGTCCTCTTTGGACAGGAATGAGGACTTGATGGCATCCTGATGAAATTAGCAGGGAAATTAAGCTGGAAAGAGATTTGCTAAAAGACAAAACAGCACTCTAGGTTTCACAATAGAATAATAGACTGAATTTATCCAATATAACAGGACTAATTGAATAATTGGATGTGTCCCAAAAAGCCAGCTGCATGAGGACAGAACAGAGGATGTGTCTTAACAGCAACACAAGTGAAAAAGTTATGGAGGTTCCCTGAGCCAACAGTATGGTAAAGTCAGTCGGACTTAGGAGACTCTGAATCTGTGACCTCACCTGGGTATTGTGTTCCATCCTAGCCCCCACATTTTGAGTTGAAAAACAGTCCAGCCAGAGTTCATAGGCATATGATCTGAGATATAGTGGGGAAACTTGAAACAATGCTCTTTAAGATTTACCTGAAGAACTTAGGAGATGTTTATTACAGAGAAACAGAGACTCAGGGCTGCCATCAGATGTTTGATAGATTATCCTTTGGCAGAGGGTCAGACTTTCCTTTGGGTTTTATCCAGGGGTAAAACCAGAAATGGGTTAGATGTTTTCAAGAGAACAGATCTCAAGAATGGGTAAAGATTATATCAAGAAGACAGATTCTGGCTTTCTGTGAGGAAATATCCAGCTATGCCAGGTAAATGGGGACGAGCAAAAAAGCTGAAGTGAATGGCTGTGCGGGAGTCTTTCCAGACACAAAGCAGCAACTGATCAATGAATTGCTTGTTTTCACTTGTTACACTAACGCACGCATTTATACTTTCACACGCCATTGGGATACATGGTAGTGTTTTATGGAGGAGGAAAATAAAGTTCAAGACCAGAGGCTCAGCTATCAAATCACACTTTCTTTCAAAACAAATCGATTAGAACTCACACCCGCAGCCCTTCCCTAGATTCCAAGAACTGTAAAAAAGAGATAATATTTGAAAAGAAAATAACTGAAAACCTGGTAAAAGCAACTTTGGTGGAAGCAGAAGAAAAACCCAGACATAAAATAGGCTCGTTTTTCTATAAAGTGGATGAGGAAGGATGGGATCTCTTGGACAACACAGCAGACGTTGCTAAAAGTGAAAAGTTGGGAATCAGTGGTAAGAAATTCAGAACACAGCTCAAAACAGAAGAAACATAGCTTGTGAGAGCCATTTCCCTCACACATTCGGTCAACAAATATTTGAACACCTAGTACATCTTGGCATTGTGCTGGTTGCTAGGGATACAGCAAAGGACAACATATAGACAAAAGCTCCTACCTCCTTAGAGCTTCTAGACTTGCAGGGGAAACCAAATTTACAAAGTACACAAATTCTTCATTATAAACTGGTGGGTGCCATGAAAATTCTAAACTGCTTTGTGACTGTGTGACAGAAATGAAACCTGTCATGTCTAACAGTGCAGGGGATCATAGATTCATTCGTGAAACCCAGAATCACCAACATTTTAGACCTAGAAGGTGGAGCAACCAAGTGTTCCCAATTGTTCTTATGGTGCTGACCCACGGATGTGTGTTCTCCTCTGTTTAACCCAGCTCAGTATGGGCCCAGATTCCTTCCTATGGTGTTTTCTTGCATAGCTGAAACAGGCTGGCATTTGGGGGAAAACAAGTCTTTACTAACTACCAAAGAAGAACCAGAGGAATATAGTACTGAGATTAGTGTTAAGATTATCTCACCTTGAGAAGAGTTGTAGAGAAAAAGAGTTGTACTGATTATTAGTTTTAAACATCAACTTTGCTTTGCTTAGAACATATGGCAAATTCACTTATTCAGCAAATTGTATGGAGCATCTGATGTGCCAGGCACTGCTGTAGGCTCTGAAGATAGAATGATAAACAAAGGACTGCTGAATGCAGGTATCCTTCCTATTCTGATAGTACTCCCAGCCCCAGCCCATCCTTTCCTAGATAAGAGCCTTGGCAGGGATCAGCACCATCAGTTAGACAAGAGTGGGCATCAATCTCACACCCACACCAGCTCAGCCAGTCCTGAGGGAGAGCTTGACTGGTTTAGGAGAGCATCCCATCCTGAGACCAAGGTCAAGCAGAGGGCAAGTGACTGCTGCACATTCCTTCTTGGCCGGTAGACCCTTTGCTGTTTCTAGCATCTTGGTGACAAGGGTGTACAATCTTAAGGGACCTTTTGAGGGGAATGGTGGTTAGAAATGATGGTAAATACCTGTATCTGATTTTTCTCACTAACTTGGAAATCATTCTGCAATTTACCGGTGTCCAGGGCTATCTTAGTCGTCCTTGATACAGTTTTGTTCCTTCCTCCCCACTGCTTCCAATTAATCACTGATTGTTGTCTTATTCTAAAGGGTTCTTAAAATGGCAGCTAAGCTCACTTGTCTTGAAGGTTGCGTTAGCTGAGTTGCGTTAGCTGAGTTAGCGCGTGTGTGTGTGTGTGTGTGTGTGTGTGTGTGTGTGTGTGTGTGTGTGTAAAACCAGGCTTTGTCAATGAAAGGCAGTACTGGCTTTACATTCTGGCACAAGTGCTGTCTCATCGGAGACCAGTCTCAAACAGTTCACAAAATGGCTACTATGAGTAGCTCTGGTCTAGGCCACTGCCATCTCCCCTGGTTGTCAGGGGATCTTTCTGAATCACGTGGTAGCCAGAGGGAATTTTTTTTTTTTTTTAATGCAGATAAAATATAGCTCTGTGAAAAAAAAGTTCAGTAGCTTGCTCCAACTCTTGGGAAAAATCCTTGGCCAGCACCTACCTTAGCCTGGCGTACAGAAGCAGCATAATAGAGAATAGTGTGATTTTAGGTAGTATAGAGACGTAACACAAAATAATATTGAATCCTATATGGATATTTCAGTTGTCTTTTTGTTTTTCTGATTATGGCGGAGCATCCTTTATGCTTGTAGAGACCCATCGTGTTCCTTCTCGGGACCACTTCAAATCTTTTCTGTTCTTAAACCCCCAGTTTTATCCGCTTGTCACTCTTCAGTAGTTGGGCTTTGCAGCTCATGAGGCCTGGGTCTGACTTCTGATCCTGCACCTACTAATTGTGTTAAATCATTTCGCTTTTTGGACCTCCGTTTGTTTCTGTTAAGTGTTTTATGTGAAGCCTGATTGAGTGTACGAGTGTGAAGAGCCTTCTATTATGCCCGGTAATAACCTGGTGATAGTTCACTTTTATAATATTCTTTCTGAGCGCCAGGCATTGTGCTGAGCACTTCCTATACCTGATTTCGCTTAGCCCCCTTAACAACACCGTTAGATCGGTATTAGGATTATATCCATTTTACAAATGAGGGCACTGAGGCTTAAGGAGGTTAATGAAGTACCTTTTCCCCGATCTCACAGGCTAAAAAGAGGCCAAATTGGGATTCACACCAGGCCGTCTGAAACTGAAGTTCTTGCACTTAGCGTCTCCAGGGGACTGTTGAATATATTACAGGTGCTCAAGAAATGGGAGTTTCCTGCCTGCTTCCACCTATGACATTTCCCAGTACCTGTTTCTGTGTCTTTTTTTTTTTTTTTTTGAGAGAGAGAGAGAGAGAGAGAGAGAGAGAGAGAGCAAGAGCAAGCATGAGCAGGGGAGAGGGGCAGAGGAAGAGGGAGAGAGAAGATCTTAAGCAGGCTCTGTGACCCTGAGCTGAAATTGAGAGTCAGATGCTTAACCAACTGAGCCACGAGGTGCCCCTGTTTTGTGTCTTTTGAAGCAGGCCTTCTGTCCTGAAGATGAATGGCTTTCTTCATCTTTAGTCATTGTGTCTGCTTTCCACACTCCTCTCTGCCATCAACCATCCTTCGGTATTGCTTTTCCAGGGCTTTTTCTATTTCTTCAAATTTCCCCATTCGGGGGGAAGAAACCTTCACTTCCTTTCAGTACCACATTTCTTAACAGTTATTGGCTTCTGTTTATTTCTACCACCCTCTTCAGTCCTCGCCGCCTGGCCCTTCCCCTCACCGGCCAGGGACCCAGGGGGAGAAATTTGCAATTTGTCTAAGCCAAAAGGAGAGTCGTCTTTTCATCGGAGGCTAGAGTAAGGGAATAAAGGAATTTCAGGTAAAGATTGGTCAGGAAAAAATGTTGGGGGAGTTTAGGGCAGTGGAGCCTTATTTTCTCTGTGAAACAGTGGGTGAGTTTATCTGCCAGGCCCCCAGGGGCTGAGAGATGGGAAAAAGTTCTGAAGGGGATGGGAGAGGTTGCTCACCAGGGAGAAGTGAAGGGATAGGTAAAGTCCTGCTGGAACTGGCGCCCCTGGCAAAGTGACAGGTTTCTCTCTGTCAGAGTGCCACTGGCATGGTATATGTGTGGATGAGGGAGAGCGTCGAATTCATCCCGAGCCAAGATTCGGCTCATGAGTGGAAGGACAAGGACACGGGTAAGGGAACTGATGCCTGTCAGGACACTGCGGAGCCAGCTGCCTCTGAGGCAGTGGTGGGAAGGAGCTGGAGCACTGACCACTGAGAAGTGTGGAGGGTGGGGAAAATGTGGGTGGTGACCCACAGGAGTTTAATTTTGAGGCATTCAGCGGGCTTGCTAGTCACCCAGTGAAGAGTCCTTTAGGGGCCGCTGTCGTCAAGGCTTATTAGGAGGAAGTGTCCGGCATTACTGAGTATCTGCTTTGTTGTCAGCAATTTGCCAAGCATAGGGACACACACATAGAGCAAGACACAATCCCCACCCTTAATGAGCTTGTAGCTTATAGGAAAAACACCTACACATTCAATAATGTTAAAAGGGCACTTGGTCAACACAGAAGTCCACATAAGGGGAACGGGACCAGAGAACTGAGTCCTTGGGAACACGTTGCCCTGAGGGGGGACCTAATTTTTTCCCCTCTGCTGCCTTGCCTCTCCCTTACGTGTTGTGAACTCCTTGGACAAGTCACTTGCACAGCGATCTATGTATACCAGGAACTCAGTGAATTTTTCTAGATTATTTCTAATGTCTCTTTGTCTCCAGGTGGAAGAAGCTGGGCAGGTGTTCCTGTTGATGAAAAAAGATTATCGAATCTCCCGAAATGTCCGCCTGGCTTGGTTCCTCAATCACCTGCATCAAACTGTGCAGGCTACACCTCAGGAGATGCTGGTGAGGCCCAGAAACCTACAGGATGGGAGGGGCTGGCTCAGAAGGATCTGCTTTTTTAAGGGGGTCCTAGAAACAGGATGGGAGACGAACTCTAAGGGGTCTCATTCTAGAAGGGGCAAGTGACTTTTCCCAGAAGATGATTCCACCTGGGAAATTTTAATTTTCCAAATAGGAAGAGTATATAGTTGGGTTGCAGGAGATAGAACCAGTGGTTTGCCATTTTGGATACAAGAGTTCAGGTCCTGGACGGGGGGGCCTGGGTAGCTCAGTCGGCTCAGGTCCTGATCTCACAGTTCATGAGTTTGAGTCCCATGTCGGGCTCTGTGCTGACAGCTCAGAGCCCGGAGCCTGCTTCGGATTCTGTGTCTCCCTCTCTCTGCCCTTCTGGTGCACACACTTTCTCTCTCTCTCTCAAAAATAAACATTTAAAAAAATTTTTTTTAAAAAGGAAGAAGTAGTTCAGGTCCAGGAAATAAAGGGGTGACTCTTCCCTGACCCTTTCCTTTTCTCTCTGTCCTAATTGTCAGCTCCAGTCTGAGCAGGAGTTGGAAGTCCTCAGCGTCCTGCCCCCTGGGTGGCAGCCAGATGAACCAGTGGTCCCAAGGCCATTCCTCCTTGTACCTTCTACCCGGGTTACCTTCCTGGCTTGGCAGTACCGATTTGTCATTGAGCTCGACCTTAGCCCGTCTACTGGCATTGTGGTAAGGGACTAGAGGGAGACAGTGGGAAGAAGGAATAAGGGATGGAGTAGGGGGTGAGGAGGAGAGGGAGAGGCCTCAGAGATGTGAAAAGTGATCCCAGTCTACCATCGTGGAAAGGAAACAGGCTTTTAAATGGTCAGTGTTTAAAGACGTCCCATTCCACACGTGGCGCTGTATTTGGGGGTGTGACCAACTTTAAGATGGGAGTTCCACTGATCCATGGAAGCTGCTTGTTTCTGCCCTCTGCTCAGGGCTGCTTTTGCTTACATTCGAGAGATCTTTCTCTGCATTGCCCTCAGGATGATTCCACAGGGGAGATCTTGTTTGATGAAGTTTTCCATGCGCTCTCCCGCTGCCTAGGCGGGCTGCTTCGACCCTTCCGAGTGCCCGGATCTTGCATCGACTTCCAGCCTGAGATCTACATAACTATCCAGGCCTACTCCTCAATCATTGGCCTGCAGGCCCACCAGGTATCGCATCCTTTCTCCAAGTTTGTACCCTCAGACCTCATTTCTGGTAGTCCATTGACTAAGTCCTTATTCTGTCTCTACTGTCTATTTTCAAAGTCCCCACCTGTTTACCAGTTGTCTCTGAGTCTGTCTCCTCTTGAGAAGGATCCATTCCTCAGCTCTTAAAGAGCCTTCTCGGGGCGCCTGGGTGGCTCAGTCGGTTAAGCGCCGACTTCAGCTCAGGTCACGATCTTGTGGTCTGTGAGTTCGAGCCCCGCATCGGGCTCTGGGCTGATGGCTCAGAGCCTGGAGCCTGCTTCCGGTTCTGTGTCTCCCTCTCTCTCTGCCCCTCCCCCGTTCATGCTCTGTCTCTCTCTGTCTCAAAAATAAATAAACGTTGGGGCGCCTGGGTGGCGCAGTCGGTTAAGCGTCCGACTTCAGCCAGGTCACGATCTCGCGGTCCATGAGTTCGAGCCTCGCGTCAGGCTCTGGGCTGATGGCTCAGAGCCTGGAGCCTGTTTCCGATTCTGTGTCTCCCTCTCTCTCTGCCCCTCCCCCGTTCATGCTCTGTCTCTCTCTGTCCCAAAAATAAATAAACGTTGAAAATAAATAAATAAATAAATAAATAAATAAATAAACGTTAAAAAAAATTTTTTTTTAAAAAGAGCTTTCTCACGAGCTTTAGGTCCGTTGGCCTTGATTGGACAAATGCCTCTCCCACTCCTTCTGCAAGGCTGTGGTTCTGGCCACTGGATGTCTGTTTCATGCTGCCACTACCACCCTCCTTTTAATTTGATTAGAGGGTTTGCTTATATCCTGACTCCTGGCACTACCTCTAGGAGATGATCTTTTAGAATAATTTTATGATTTTGAAATATAACAAATGCCCAGAACCATAATTTCTTCCAAGGACAGAGGAGGGTCATCTTCCCTGAGGGCCCTGTGAAGTGCCGGGTGTTATGCTGATCGTACAGATAATTACGAGCCTTATCCAACACCCAAACAGGCCATCACAAGACACACCTTTTGGAGAATGGCCAGGTCTGTTACTGGAATATCTGTTTTTGGCTTAGATAAGCAGTGGCCCAGTTTCCCCTCATCTGCTCTTAACCACCTTCAACTCACTGTTAGGGGCTTACCCTGAAACTGCCCCTAATGGCCATGTTGTCACCTTGGCTGTCAAACTCGCTTTGAGATAGGGATGCAAGGAACAGCTCCCGAGGACCCGAGATCTACAAGGCAGTCGGTGCGTGTCTGGATCCCAGCCCACTGCTGTGGATTAAAGTGCTCTCCTAGCACAGCTGTTAGGACTGTTGCTTGTGGCCTGCATCCCCAGACAGAGGCCGGGCTTCTCAGGCACTGATGGCCAAGACCGGGAAAGCATGAGTGTTAGGTAATCACTCCACACTTGGTTCATTTCGGCAAACACTTA
The DNA here is from genome assembly GCF_028749965.1 of Puma concolor. Taxonomy (NCBI): domain Eukaryota; kingdom Metazoa; phylum Chordata; class Mammalia; order Carnivora; family Felidae; genus Puma; species Puma concolor. The sequence goes on from NC_141674.1 coordinate 34,112,971, forward strand.
CTGAAGCCTGATCTATGCGAGGCCTGGGCTAGGTCCTGCAGTCACAGATGAATCAGGCACTGTCCCTTTCCTGATGGGAGGACTTGAGATTTTAGTAGGGGAGACAAATATTGAAGGAGGTAATTTCGGTCAAATGTGATAAAGACACTAGTTAAGTAATGACTCGAATGCCGTGGGAGCACCAAGAGGGAGCAGCCAGCCAAGCCCAGGGAAGACTTTTGGACAGAGAGGCATTTGAACTGAGTGTTGAAGGAAGGATTGAGGTTAGCCCTTCAAAGAAGGGAAGTGGGCTTTCCAGACAGAGGGGCCAGCAAAAGCAAAGCTGCAGAGCTGTGAGATTGTGCTCTTGGTCACAGGTGCTCTAGGGGACTACACATTATTCTGTTTGACACAGTAGTATTTGAATGTGGAGGTGGGGAGTGGTGGTAAAGAGGAGATGAGAGACAAGTAGAGTCAGAATTATGAGAGACCCTGAATGTCACGGCTAAGAACTATAGGAGAGTTTAGTGTGGTGATGATGACAAGCGCTGGATCTAGATTCACACTCCCTGTATTTGCTTGCTGTGTGCCCTTATGCAAATAACTTAATCTCTCTGTACATCTGTCTTTTCTTCAAAATGGGAAGATTAACAGTACCGATATTATGTGGCGAATGAGTTCATATATATCAAGCATTTAGAACAGTGCCTGCCCCATAGAAAACACGGGAAAGTTAGCTATTAAAACCGTTCATTGTTATTCAAACTGTTAAAAACGGAAGGTTTTTAAGTGGACAGTTATGAGATCAGATTTGTACACTGGGAAGATCGGGCTTGTTTGTAGCCAGGAAGGAAGATGGACTGGGGGGCAAATTCTGCATTGGGAAGAACAGGCCGAAGATTATTGCAGTACAGGAGGGGAGGGGAGCCCTGAACAAGGCCAACAGCTATGGAGAAGGAGCAGGCTTACTCAGTATAAGCCCTCAGGGCCACTTGTCAGCCCTGGGCTAGCTTCCTCACCATCTCTAAAGCTCCCCAAGATGTATTCTACTGTTCCTTAAAACAGAACAAAAAAAAGAGGCACCTGGGTGGCTCAGCTCGTTGAGTGTCCAACTCTTGATTTTGCTCAGGTCATGATCCCAGGGTCATGGGATTGAGCTCAGCATGGAGCCCACTCTGCTTGGGATTCTCTCCCTCTGCCCCACTCCCCCCACTCACACGCATGCGTGTGCGTGCGCGTGCTCTCTCTCTCAAATGACATTTAAAAAAATAAAAAACAGAACAAGTTAAATCACCTTTATAATGTATGTCCATTGAAGGAAACTTGAAAAATACATAAAATATAAAGAAAAACAAAGCTTACCCATAATACACCACCAAGAAATAACTACAATTAACATTTTATGGAATTTCCTTCTTGCCTTTGAGTACTTGTTTATCCTCCCTCACCACCACCATCCAAAGAGAGGCGAAGAAACTATCAGGCTGATTCCAGACACATAATTTTACATCCTGCTTTTTAAATCTATAATGTGGGCATTCTTCCTTGTCACTAAGTATTCTTTGAAAATATGATTTTTAATTGCTGCTTGGTTTGGTATTTCATCACAATTTATCATTATATATTTGGCCAAACCCTAGTGTAGGATTCTTGGGCTGACCCACTTTTCACATCTAAACAATATAGCTGTGAACATCTTTCTCACCTTATAACCCCAGTCCCTACTATTCCTCTGATTCCATTTTTCTTCTCTTAGGCCTGTGGACTTACAGAGTCCCCCTCTCCTGGCTGTGACCACCCATTTCCCCAGTTCCGAATAGGGAGTGAAGAAGTAGTTGTCACGCAGGAGGGCAGGGGTAGGGGAGTAGTGGGCCTGTGAAAAGGTCGTAGGAGTCTGAAAGGAGAGTTCCCAGGGGCCACCAGGCCTGTATGAAATTTCTAGGATGGGGGCACTTAATTTATGTTGAAAGGAGGAGGAAAGGAACCCCATGGAGAGAGAATGAAGGCATTAGGCAAGAGGTCCAAGATTAGTTGGAGAGATTAGCTTTTGCGAAACAGAAGAGGATGAGGAATCGTTTCTTCAGAGTTTCGAAAGAAGAACAAGGACACAGATAACAAACTTCGAGCAAATATAGTGGGTGTTTTCGGTGGTTGGAGAGTAGTACCCCCCTGGGGTTAAGGCAAGCAGGGAGTTCCTGCTGACTGGTTTCCTTTCTGTATGAAGAAGGGGGGGTAGGAGTTACCTGCTAAGGGGAAAAGGAAGGAAGGGACATTCACAGGGAAGATGATGCTGTACCTAAGAGAAAAAAGGTCCAGAGCTGCCTCTGTGTGCAGTGCTTCAAGATCAACAAGAATAAAAATGTATGAGTCGGAATGAGAAAGACTTTGCCAGGCTGAGGTGGGGCTGTCTGATGACCCAAGATGGAAGATCTTATGGCACCCCCATGTGGGAGCTTGGGGAAACCCAGTGTGCAGGACCGTAAGCAGAGGAAGGTTGTGAACCCAGATGAAGATAACTAACGGCCTGGTATCCCCGGTGGAGTAGATGATCTGACACGAGAAGAACTGGCTGTGGATTGAGTCACCCTGCTTGCGCGAGAAGTCAGGAGCACCTAGAGAGAGCTGTGGAGACACATAGGCAGACCAGAAGAGTACTTTCCAGTGTCCCCCTGACCTTCATGTCTTGGTCTTTCCCTTGTGCTTCTCAGGTGCTGGTACAGGGCTGCCTTTTGGACCCTTCCCAGCGGGAGGTGTTCCTGCAGCAGGTATATGAACAGCTCTGTCTCTTTGAGGACAAGGTGGCCACCATGCTGCAGCAGCAGTATGACCCTCAGAGTCAGGTATGTGGGAGAGAAAGTGGGTGGAGACCGCTTAGAAAGAGGAGCTCTTAAGGGACAGAGGTGAGAGAGGAAGGACAAGCCCCAGTACAGAGGGAAGAGAGTTCAGGGAAAGGGGCTAAGAGCCAGAGTGAGCCAAGGTTAGAAGGGCTGGTGAGTGCACGCAACAGGTTCCCTGCCGGAGGAGGAGGGCTCAGATACATTCCCAAGACACACACTCTTGCCGGGAGAAAACGTGAAGACCGTGTGCTGGTGTCTTTTTCAGTCCTAGATCTCCTCCCCCAGTGGATCTGAGAAGCTGATTGTGTGTGGCTTTGATCGCTACGATTTTGTTCAGTCAGGGATAAAGCTGCTTGAACTCACTAGAATGCACTTGGCTCATTCCTTTGGATATCCTAGAAGTAGCCAAGCAAATCGAGTGCTCTATGTCTGAAGACTTAATTCGATTGATGTATAAAATATTTCATAATTGTGATGGGAAAGGGGCCATAAAAGGTGGAGAAGCCTGCTCCAGTGTAATCTGGTGCTTCATCTGGTGTCCGACTCCTTGTCAGCATCTGAGCACATGCTAGGAGAGCAAGCACAGTCAGGACTTGGCTGCATGGCAAGGGGTTGAGGTCCTCACAGGATTAGGCCTGTCAGGCCTGGGCAGTGCTGGGCTGTAAATTCTGGCTTTGCTGTGGATGGGAGGGACGGTAATTCTCTCTGACCCATTCTGTCTCATCTGTAACTCGGGCCAGGCCGAAGACCAGTCCCCAGACTCGGGGGAGCCCCCTGGCCGGAAGGTGGGAGTCTCCATGGTGACAGCTGACCTTGGGTTGGTCAGTATGATTCGTCAGGGCATCTTGGCACTGCAGTTGCTCCCCTCAAACTCTAGTGCAGGTCAGTAGAAGGACCTTTGGTGGGGCTGGGGAAATAGGAGGGTACGGGAAGGGGGCATTAGCAGTATAGATACAGGTTCCAGGGGATCAGTGGGCCCCAGAGAAGAGGATCTGTCTCCTTGTGTGTGTGTTTGAGCATCTCTCTCAAGCACCCCCAGCTCTGACAACCATCCAGGACCCTAGTGGGAGGGAGTCGAGCTCCAAGGACATCACTTCGGAGACTGGGGTCCAGCACTCAGGAGGCAGAAGCAGGAGGGAAGGGAAGAGGGAAGGGTGTGGATCATAAAACACATCAGTCGGTAGACACTGAGGTCTGAAGGGCCCCATCAGTTGGATGCCCCCCTGTAGCTTTGATCTGGTCAGTGTCCCCAGATCTGTCTGATATTTCCTGCTCCAGGTATCATCGTGATCACAGATGGGGTGACCAGTGTCCCTGATGTTGCTGTCTGTGAGACATTGCTGAACCAGCTTCGCAGTGGCACCGTGGCTTGTTCCTTTGTGCAGGTGAGGACTTTCTAGAAAGGATGAGAGGGAAGTGTGGTATATCACAAAGTTGGATATACCTGGTTACTTTCTTACAGGGGATGATTTCCCACATAAAGCCAATAACGTAGTTGCTTGTGTGTCGGTGGGGGGAATAGACAGGTGTCCTGTCTAGAACAGGATAGATGGGGGCACCTGGGTGGCTCAGTCAGTTGAGCTGCCGACTTCGGCTCAGGTCACGATCTCGTGGTCCGTGAGTTCGAGCCCCGCATCGGGCTCAGTGCTGACAGCTCGGAGCCTGGAGCCTGTTTCGGATTCTGTGTCTCCCTCTCTCTGACCCTCCCCCGTTCATGCTGTCTCTCTCTGTCTCAAAAATAAATAAACGTTAAAAAAAAATTAAAAAAAAAAAAAGAACAGGATAGATGGCAGTGGTGGGAGAGGACTCTCATCTTTGTCCTCAGGGTGCGGGGAAACAGCATGTTATAGTAAAAAGAGTGCAGGTTTTGAAATTTGACAGCCATTTCCAGCCTCATCTCCCCCATTAGATGAGTGATTACCATTTTCATTGCAAGGATCAGAAAACCCAAAAACTAGCTTGAGCAAAGGAAGGAATAGGAATTTTCAGTGAACCACAGCCAGTTTGGATTGAAGGACTGTAGGGTGGGAGGCAAAGCACTCTGGGAAACAAGGCTGGAGGGTAGGCACTGGCCAGAACACGAAGAGCTGGTTCTGCTGTATTACGGCATTTCAGCATAACTCTGTGGGTGACGTGGGTAAATATAAGGAAAGCCACTAGTTGGGTTTATGTTTTATAAAGGTAACTCTTGCTGTTGCGTGAAATCCGGAGTGGAGGCCAGGAGGTTATTAATTGTGGTGATCAGTGTGAGAGAGGAGCAGGGCTTAAATTAGGGGGATAAAGGGTAAGAGACAAGGGGATAGAATTGAGAAAATGAAGAGGTGGAGTCAGCATGACTTGTGATTAGCAAGGTGTGAGGGGTGAGCAAGAAAGAGAGGTTAAAGATGTCTCTAAGTTTGTGACTCCAGTGGTGGCTGGGTAGCCAGCAGAGCAAACGAGGAGAAGCAGCTGGGGTGGAGTGAGGACAAGATGATGAGCCCAGGTTTGTGCATGTTGCATTTGAGGCGCTTGTGGATCCGTGGGATAGCAGTTGGAAGCATCACCTTCGGGGTTAGGCATACTTGGCCTGAATCCCGCCTCTGCTTATTAGCTGTGTGACATTGGGCACATCACTTGATTCTTGGTCGGATTCATTTGTAAGTGGAGATTATAATGGTGCCTACTTCAGTGGGTGCGACAATGCATTTAAAGTGCTCAGCAGAGGGGCGCCTGGGTGGCGCAGTCGGTTAAGCGTCCGACTTCAGCCAGGTCACGATCTCGCAGTCCGTGAGTTCGAGCCCCGCGTCAGGCTCTGGGCTGATGGCTCGGAGCCTGGAGCCTGTTTCTGATTCTGTGTCTCCCTCTCTCTCTGCCCCTCCCCCGTTCATGCTCTGTCTCTCTCTGTCCCAAAAATAAATAAAAAAAAAATAAATAAAAAAAAATAAAGTGCTCAGCAGAGTGCATAATTATGTAATAGATGGCTGCTATTCATAGCAGTTAGCAGTTGGAGATGCAGATCTGGTACTCAGGAGACAGCACTAGTTGAGAGAGTTAGAATTTGTCAGCCTACAGATGGTGATTGAGAAGAGAAGAGGGTCCCTGAAGAACCTTGGGGAATACTGGTGTTTAAAGGTCTTTTGTAAGAAGAGAACCCGGCAAAGAATGAAGGGAAATAATCAGACAAGAACCAGGAGATTCTCATGTCAAAGAAGTCAGAGTTTGGGGAGGAAAGAAGTAGTTAACAGTGTGAGATGGCAGCAGAAAGATCGTGTAAAATGAGGAATGAACAGTACCCTTTGGATTTGGTGATTAAGAGGTCACGGGGATCTTTTTCAGGTCATTTCAGTGAAGAGGTGGCCAGGGAAATGATTGCAGTGGATGGAAGAGTGTTAACACAGGGAATTTGGCTGCTCAGATCAAGTGGGGGAACAAGAGCGAGAACAGTAGCCAGAGAGAAGTGCAGGGTGGAAGAGACAGATGCTTGGTTCTGTTCTGTTTGGTTTTGTTTTTTTAAATGTTTATTTATCTTTGATAGAGAACATGAGTAAGAGCACGAGCGGGGAAGGGGCAGAGAGCGAGGGGGACAGAGGGTTCCAAGCGGGCTCCGTGCAGACAGCAGAGAGCCCGGTGCGGAGCTTGAACTCATGAACCGTGAGATCATGACCTGAGCCAAAGTCGGACGCTTAACTGACCGAGCCACCCAGGCGCCCCTGTTGTTTTGTTGTTTTAAGCTAGATACCAGCATGTTTCTGAGGAACCGTGAGGAAGCAGGGTTTGAAAATAAGGGAAAGAAAAGGAAACCTGATGGAGTAAAGTCTCTACATTGACAGGACGGTGTTGGCTCAAGAAGTAGATCAAAGGACTCTTTTGGAGTGGATAGAAGTGAAGATGTAGATAATTCTGCTAAGGGTCTCTGGTCTCTCCCTGAAGGAAAAGGGAAGGGTGAGTACTGTGAGGGAGGCCAGAGTTGGGAGAACAGGATTGAGGACAGCCCTGAAGGACTTGCTGGGTTGGGTGTCATATGTTCTGATGTGGTGTCAGCCTATACACCATTGCACTTCTCTCCATTTGGGACCCAGGTATAGAGGTTGTGATCCTAGTTGGGCTTTTAAGGGGGAAGAGGAGTAAAGTCAAGAGGGCCAGGGATAGACTTGGAAAGAGTAGAGGTTCGAGGGCTGGCAGTCTTAATGAGGTCAAAGAGCAGCAGGAGAAGGAGGATGGAAGGAATCCAAAGAGATAAAATTGTGTGTAATCAGTAGGATGTGGCAACTGAAATTGCAAAAATGAAGTGGTTCCAAGTGAAGCTAAGAGCCAGCATGTAGCCAGCAGGCAAGTGAGTGGAATAGAGTTAGTTTCTGGAGATGAGGGTTCAGGAACTCTGAGAGGCCAGGGATTTGAATGAACCTTCTAGAATAGGTGTGTCATCATTTTCTGAAGGGGCCAGCTAGTCAGTATTTTAAGCTTTGCTGGCCAAACGGATGTCGCAGCTACTCAGCTCTGCTCTTACCGTATTGAAGCAGTCATAGACAAGATGAATGGGAATGGCTGTGTTCCAATAAAACTTTATTTACAAAAATGGCTGATGTGCTAGATTTGGCACACAGGTTATGTATAGTTTGCCAATCTCTGATCTACAGGCTTCGGGTTCAAAATATGGCCCATGGACCAGCAGCATTGGCATCACCACAGAGCTTGTTAGGAATGGAAAATCTTAGGCCCTTCCCAGACCTACTGCACTTTAACAATATCCCCAGGTGTTTTGCACTTGATCTTAGCCAAAAGGCCGAGAAGCGATTCCCCAGGTGTTTTGTACCCTAAGGTTTGAGGAGCATTTTGTTAGAGACGCTGACGTCTCTCAGATGGTGACAGGAAGCCAATGAACCATTTCTCACAATCTTTAGTGAGTGGTGCAGTCTGGTGTTTGATGTTCTGAAAAAGGGCATGGCCAGATGGAATGGGCTTCAGACAGGAGCCCAGGGAAGGAAAGTTGCAGAGCAGTGGTCTTTCCTGGGAGAATGTTGACCCTCTTCCCGCTCTGTCATCTGGGAGATGGGCGCAGCCACCCAGCCCAGTCTCTTCCGCTTTTTTGTACTTCCTTCTCAGGTGCCTCTTTTGGTGCCTCTAATTCCTCATTTTCTCTAGGTGGGAGGAGTTTACTCTTATGACTGCAGTTTTGGCCACGTGCCCAATGTGGAATTGATGAAGTTCATCGCAATGGCCACGTTTGGTTCCTACCTGTCCACTTGTCCTGAGCCAGAACCAGGCAGCCTGGGTCTGACTGTCTACCACCGGGCATTTCTCCTCTACTCCTTCCTGCGCAGTGGGGAAGCCCTGAACCCTGAATATTACTGCGGTGAGGATCAGACTGGGGCAAGAGGGGGCTGGCAGGGGAGTGTAGCACGGACCCAGAGGTGATTCGGGAATGGTTTGAGAGTTCTGGTCCCTAGATAGATTGAGCGCGTGCCTGGGGCTGGCTGTTCTGACACTCTTCTCTCCCCGGGATTTCAGCGTAGCCCCTCCCCCTAGATCTCTGTAGGCTCACAGAGAACCACCTGCCTCTTGCACATCCTTGCTGGTCTTCTAGGCTCTCAGCACCGCTTATTTAACGAGCACCTGGTCTCCGCAAGCAGCAACCCTGCCTTGGCTCTGCGCCGGAAGAAGCACACTGAGAAGGAGGTGCCAGCCGACCTGGTCAGCACCGTGTCTGTACGGCTTCGAGAGGGCTACAGTGTTCGAGAAGTCACCCTGGCCAAAGGTAAGGGTCACTAGGTCCTGCCACATCATACAAGGGTCAGACCTGCTGGGCAAATCAGAAGCCACCTCGGTATCACACATGAGATTCTGCTTGTCATTTGAGACACATGGGTTCTGAGCTGCCTTCAGGGGTTAGTCTTCTTAGCATTTAGCTTCCCAGTTCCATCTCCTTTGCCAGAGAGAAGTCAGCTGAGGTTGGTGTGGTGTCCCGAACTTGGCTCTGTTTTCAGATCACTCCTGTAAAGTTCTGTTTGTGGCAGTTGGCAGGCCCTAGGCCTGAAATCTCTGGAACCATGCTTGGAACCTTTAGCCAGGCTAGAGTTCCATGAGGTAGGTGGGGGTTTCGGAAAGAACTCAGTCCCAGGCTGGAGTCCTGTCCCTTCTTCCCCTGAGTAGCCTCCTGCTTCCCCTGAAGGAGGGTCTCAGCTGGAGGTGAAGCTGGTGCTGCTGTGGAAACACAACATGCGCATTGAGTACGTGGCTGTGGCGCCCTGGCCCCTGGAGCCGGAGGGCCCTCGAGGAACACGGGTGGAAGTGACGATGGAAGGCGGCTATGACATTCTGCATGATGTGTCCTGTGCGCTAAGGCAACCCATTCGCTCACTATATCGTACCCATGTTATCCGGCGGTTCTGGAACACGTTGCAGAGGTGAGTGAGGTCACCACTCAGTGAACGATGCCGTTTGTTGTGTGGGAGGGACAGAGGTGTGAAACTGGGAGCTGGAGAGAGTGCCCCTGAGGACCAGGCTCGTGTCGAGGGTCCCAGGTGCCCCCCCGAGCTGCCTTCCTCCGTACCCGCCACAGTCAGATGTGACTCAGGGCCAGCCCTTGTTCTGCAGCATTAACCAGACGGACCAGATGCTAGCCCACCTTCAGTCCTTCTCTTCGGTCCCAGAACATTTCACGCTTCCTGACAGCACCAAGAGTGGGGTGCCACTCTTCTATATCCCTCCTGGCTCCACCACCCCGGTGAGTGGCCCTGATGCTCGGGATCCCTGCGTCATGCCCGCCCATGTTGGACTGGCACAGCTTCTGGAGCCCAGAACCACCTTCTCTTTCCTTCCCTCGTGTCTGAGGCACCTGGACCAGAATTCTAAGCTTTATCCTTGAGAGCAATTCTCCCTCCTTCCAAGTTCCTGGCAGAGAAGGGTCTGTAGAGAGAGGCTGTCCTCGACAGACCACGGGTGTCGTGTAGGTGGTGGCATCCCAGCTGACTGTGAGCCCCTTCGCCCCATCTCCATGTGACATACTCTGGCTTTCTCTGGCAACTCCATTTTCCACCAGTGCCAACCACCCTCAACTGTGCGCCTCCTGAAGACCATAGCTTCCTTTGTCCTGTGCTTATTTCACACTCAGCCCACAGTTGTCAGCCTTGAACCATGAGAGGGGGCTTATGCTGGCGTGTGGTGGCCTCATCCCGAGTTCCTCCCATCATTTAGCGGCATTCCTCTGAAGTCACTGACGGAAACGTGGCAGGCTCCATCCTTTGCCTGGATTTAGCTCTAAAGGGCTACACGGTCTGTTTCTGAGCTCATCCTAATCTGGCCTTCATACTAGAGGCCTCTGTTTTTCGCTTCTGTCTCAGGCTGGGCTCTAAGTTCCTTTGGCTGTAAACCACTGCCATCTCCGACCCCTGGGCCCCGTGGTCCTGTTCGCTGTTTGGAGGTTGTGCCCTCTTTGTCCACAAGTGCTTCTATAGGACAGGCCTTCCTGTCCCCAGGTGCTCTCCCTGCAGCACAGCGGATCTGACTCATCCCACGCCCAGTTCGCTGCCTACTGGAAGCCAGTGCTGTCCATGGATGCTAATTCGTGGCAGCGATGGCTGCACATGCATCGCCTAGTACTGATCCTGGAGCACGACACGTGGGTACCCTCCGCGGGCTGAGGGGACAGGGGGTGATGGGAAAGGGGAACAGCAGACGAGCCCTCACCAACCTTAGCCAAGGAAAAACGATGACCCTTTCCTGGTCTTCCTGCTCGTCCACCCCTACATCCTCAGATAGCACCCAGAAGAGAGAAGTAGCAATTTATCTGTTTTTTGTCCCCAAGCTTGGGGCTGTGAGATGTGACCTCTGTGCACCCGTCTTCCAGACCAATTCCCAAGCACTTGCACACTCCCGGCAGCAATGGGCGCTACAGCACCGTGCAGTGCAGGATCTCTCACTCCTCGCTGACCTCTCTGCTCCGGGACTGGAGCAGCTTCGTGCTGGTCGAGGGCTATTCCTATGTGAAGCTGCTCTCCAGGTGGGCAAAATGATGTCCCCTCACTCCTCCCCCTCCGCTGCATCCCATGTCTCTTCCTCTGACCCCAGACCTCCCCCCTCCTTCTCAACCCGCTTACTCCCAGTCTAGGGCTGCTCACTCACCCCTATTTTTCCTTAGTGCCCCAGACCAGCCCCCCTCCTCCTTCTACATGGTCCGCATCATTTCCAAGGCCCCATGCATGGTTCTTCGTCTGGGTTTTCCCATCGGCACACCAGCCCAGGCCCGGCACGAGGTAAGCTGGGCACTGCCTGACTCCCAGACCTAGGAGCCCTGTAGAGTGGACTAGCTCCTTCCCCACAAACTGCACAAGGCCAGGGCCAGTGGAGAAGGAGCCCCCAGGCCAAGGAATGCTTGGAGTAGAGAGCTGAATCACTTTATCTGGGGACCCCTTCTCCCAGATCTATAGGAGACGGGGTTAGGAGGATCTGATCACATTTCTTCCCAGATTGTGTCGGGTTTGCGGGAAGAGATCCTGCGGCTGCGTTTCCCCCACCGGGTGCAAAGCAAAGAGCCAACACCCAAGGTCAAACGAAAAGGGCTGGGGGGTGTTGGTGGGGGCAGCTCTCCCTCCAAGTCCCCCCCCATGCTGGGCCCGCAGCAGGCCCTGTCTGACCGGCCCTGCCTTGTGGTCCTGCATAAACCCCTGGACAAGCTACTCATCAGGTTGGTGTAGAGGCTGGGGCCCAGGCCGGGGCACGTGGGAGGGCTGGGGCGTAGCTGGGAATGAGCAGAGATCAAGCGATTGCCTCCATTGTCCAGGTATGAGAAGCTACCCCTGGACTACCGGGCACCCTTCTTACTGACGCTGGAGCCACCAGGGCCACTGCCGTTGGTGTCAGGCCGCTCAGCCTCCTCTAGCCTAGCGTCGCTGTCCCGCTACCTCTACCACCAGCGCTGGCTCTGGAGCATCCCATCGGGCCTGGTCCCCGCACTGCCACTCAGCGCCATCGCGCAGCTCCTCTCTGTCCTCACCGAGTATGTTACCCAAGCCTGGCCGGGCAGCTCAGGGCGGGGAGAGAGCAAGCATAGACTCTGGGTGGCCGCTGGCAGGAAGCCTGAGTCAGAGCCCGCCCATCTCTAAGCCTCTGAACCACTGCTGTTCTGCACAGGATTTAGCGCAGAGCAGCGCCTGCCACTGCCCTCCCCTGCCCCTCCCCCAGGTCTGTTCACTTTGGCCTGTGCAGCTAGAGCTGTTGCACCTGAGGCACCAGTAGTCTGAGCAGGGCTGTCAGCACACGGGTCTGCCTGGATGGCTGCCGGGAGGTGGGCATGGAAGTGGCATGGGGCGGGGGACGGACTCTGAGCATCTCTCTCCCATCTCATCCTGTCGCCGTCCCCACCTTTACGGGACTTCAGAGTCCGACTGTCAGAAGGGTTCCACTTTGCCTGCAGTGGGGAAGGAATCATCAACATGGTCCTGGAGCTTCCAATTCAGGTGTGTGCCATCCCTTGTGACACCTCCCCAACAAGGTCTGTCACTGGAGGGACACTTGCCTCTGAGCTGCATTGGGGCTACTGGAAACGGTGCCTCATGGGGACCCTGTGGTCAGAGGACCCAGAGCCTGAGGCCAGTCCCAGGACAATGTGGCAAGGGGCTAGAGTTCTGGGGGCCAGAGCTGGGCTGGGCCAAGTCTCTGGCTTGGCTGAGGTTTACCCAAGATCTCCCATTCTGCCCCCAGAATGAGCCCCTGGGGCAGGCTGCAGGCGAGGAGAGGCACACATGTGTTGTCCAGTACATCCTCTTCCCCCCACACTCTACCTCCACCAAAGACAGGTGAGACCCGGGTCTGCCTGGAGAGCTGCCTCTCTCCACATTCTCCCTTCTCCCTACTACCCCTGAAGTTCTGTCTTCTGGGCTGCAAGAGAGTCGGGGTAAGGGTGCTGTTTGTTGTTGTTGTTTGTTTGTTTGTTTGAAGTTTTTTGGGGGGAGGCGGGAGGGGCAGAGAGAGAGAGAATCCCAAGCAGGCTCCACACTGTCAGCGCAGAGCCCTATGTGGGGCTCGATCTCACAAACTGTGAGATCATGACCTGAGCCAAAATCAAGAGTCTGACGCTTAACTGAGCCACCCAGGCGCCCCATTAGACGTTTCCTCAGGCAGACACGGGCCCAGAGAGGCCACACGCAAGTTGTGTTCAACCTGTGTGCCTTCCGTGAACTGACCCCCTGCCATTCGGTTGTGGATCGGACTCTCCGCTCTGCCAGGCTCAGGACTCCTCCTCCTTTAGCTTCTCGACAGATGATGACAACGATGTGGAGGTGGAGGCCCTGGAAGGAGACTCAGAGCTCAACCTGGTCACTGAGGTGTGGGTAGAGCCACAGTATGGGCGAGTGGGGCCTGGCCCCGAGAGCTGGAAGCATCTGCGGGACCTGACATACTCTGAGATCCCTCGAGCTGTGAGTGACCTCTGAAGCACCCCCACACCTTACCGGGTTAGCTGCCGTCCCTCTGGAGTACCACAGCTAGCTGTGGGCTTCCTGGTCCCTCTGAATCTCTGTGTTCTGCATGTCTGTGACTGTGTGGGCTTCCTTGAGAGCTGGACACCAGAGTACTCTGGGCTAGGGCAGGCTGACCCCTGACCTCTGCTGTTTGTCCCCTAGCTCCACCCTCGGGACGCTGCCTGCATAGGCTCCATGCTGAGCTTTGAATACCTGATACAGCTGTGCCAGAGCAAGGAATGGAGTCCCCTGCCCCCAGAGCCGAGGATCTCTAATGGTCAGTGGGGAAGGGGCTCCTGGGATGGAACAGGAAAGTGTGTGGGGAGAAGGCAACCGAAACTGGGGAGTCCGGGTCTCACTGTGGCTATCGTCCTCCTTCCCTGCCTCCTAGGATTGGACCAGGGAGGAGATACCTGTGTCCACGAGATCCCTTTCCATTTTGACCTAATGGGACTGTTGCCTCAGTGTCAGCAGCTCCAGATGTTCTTCCTTCTGCTTTCCAGAGGTGGGTGAACTTCGTACTTACCCACACGTAGAGGGTCAGCATGCGTGGGAGCATTGGGGCCGGAGGAGGCTTGGAGGCCGCAGGAGGGCTGCCATGGTCAGGGCTGAGCCAGGGGGCTGGCCGGCAGGAGGCTCTTGGTGCTGAGCGAAGTGTATGTCGGGCAGAACCAGAGGGTGTCCCTCTCGCCGAGGGGCCCTGTCCCACCAACGACATGGTGCTGTGCCTGCTGCACAGCTGCCTGGGGCAGGAGCTGAGTGACCGGGAGATCCCACTGACCACTGCTGACCAGGCCACCTTCTTGAGTGAGGTGCTGCGGCGGACCTGCCACGGTCCAGGTGAGCTCCTGCCTCTTTCCCGAACAGCACGCTCTGGCCCAGCCCCATTTCCCCACCCCTCAGGGGGGCTTCTGTCTTTGGGTTTTGGTCTCCCCTCTCTTCACCTCAGAGCCCTGCCTCTCTGCCGGCCCTGCCCTCTTTCACCCACCTCTACCCCCATCGTAGGTCCGGAGGAGTCTCCCGTGGGGGGCCACGGGATCCTAAAGGATCAAGCAGTCAGCAGCGCCCAGGCCGCTGGAGACTCAGCGCTTCCTCCCCTGGTCAGCACTGATTTGTCTCCTTCAGCCCCTTTTCACACTGACCTCCTTCTATTACCACATATTCGTGCCCCCCCACCCCCGCTTTCTATCACCGGGGATACTGAATGCCTCCTGCCAGTGACAGGGTACTGAGTTCCTCTTTGCCCTGCATCTTGCACTCTATACCTAAGGCTGCGCTCCAGGGTGGAGGGAGGGAGCAGGGGTTGGGCGGTCCCTTACAGATTGTTCTGATTTTCTGTCTTAAAGGTTATAGGCCCTCCTGAGACTCTCAAGGCTCTCATCTCTACCCATTCCCCTCAGTGGCGCTGCTATGCAAGGCTTGTGACTCCCCAGCATGTGTTTCTGACTTTCCTCCCAGCTACCTTCGCAGGTACCACCCAATGGCCTTTATCACTGGCCTCAGATACAAACCCCTCTTCTCCCTCACCAGCCCACCAGGCAGCTCTAACTTATGTCTCTCTTTTCGTCTTCAGATGTCCAACATCTGGCTGCCTGTGGCCTGGAGGGACCCTCTCAAGAGGAGACAAAGCCTAAGTTTGGGGATGGGAGCGGGGCCCCCAGCCTGAAAGACCTGGGAGGAACTGGGGTGAGGGCTACAAAGGCCCAGGTTCCCACACTCAGCGTCACTCCAGCTGGAGGTAAGGCGGCTGACTCTGAAGTCAGTTAAGCAGGAGCAGGATTGGGAACAAATAGAAGGCTTGGAGACCATGTGACCCTCTTCCCACAGACACTGCCCAGATTCCAGGAGACCTAAGCCCACCTTTCCGTCGGGACTTACAGGCTTACGCCGCGCGTCAGGCTCCACAGACAGAGGGTGCAGATGGTCCCCGGACCCGGTGTCCTGTTTACGTCTATAGCTGTGCCCTGGAAGCACTGAGGGAGCAAATGGTTGGCCTGCAGCCCCCTCAGGCACCCCGAGACCTCATCTTCCGGTGAGTACCCTCAAGGTCCTCCCCCAACCGTGGCTGCCAGCCAAGGCTCATGACCATAGTCCAGGGCATGGACAGACAGGCTGACCATCAGTGGTCAGAACTCAGTTTCTTAGCCAGGTCCTGCCAGCCCCTTGCTCAGCTTCCTTCAGCAAATCAAGTGAACTTGCTGGGCCGTGAATATATTCAGTAGAGGTGTACCGACCCTCCAATGGAGTGTGGGTAGACGGTGAGTCAGAGATGTCACTAAGGAGAGCTGGCCAAGCTCTCTCTTTGCTCCCATTCCTAGGACTCAGTTCCTCGACCAGCCCTCCCCATCCTCAGTCTGGATGGAGCCCAGGCACAAGGAGGCAGCCAATCATTGTGCCTTGCTACAGGAGCACGCACAGCGATGCTACGTCCGTGGTGAGGAGGGGGCCGCCTGAGGGAGCCTCAGGAAGGAGTGGGGCTTCGCAGGATGACGGGGATGGGAACTGGAGAGGCCATTCCAGTCGTGGCCCCTTCCTCTTCCTCAGGACTGTTCCGGAGTTTGCAGCAAGCACAGAGCGTCACCTCACAGGACTTGCTGATAGCGGTAGATGCCTGCGAGGAGCTACTACAAGAAGTAGACATCACCCCTTTCCTGCTCGCACTGTGTGGCCACATTCGGGTTTTGCCTCAGGCACCCCCAAGCCCTGGGCCTCTTAGCCCTGGGCCTTTCAGCAGCAGCATCGAGGAGGGCCCCGAGCCTCGGGAACGAGCTGTCCTGGCTTCTGAGTCCAGGTTAGGATTGTCCCTTAGTGATGTGTCCGGGGTGCACAAAGGTCCTGTAAACAGAGACCTTCCCATCTGGGGGAATGGCCATGCACGATCGTGCCCACACACCAGGGAGGCAGTTGCTTCGTCGCTGGCTTCCTGCTCCCACCCATTTAGCATAGACCCGAGTCTCCTCCCCGTCTCTTCTGTTCTGGTGTGGAGTATTGAGCTGGGTTACGAGTAGGGAGTTGTCACTCGCCATCAGTGAAAGTAGAAGCTTATTCTGAGGATGCTCATACAATAGTAATACTCTCTGGAACTACCTGTGAGTTTCGCAGAGTGTTGCCCTCACTGCTGAGTCCCCAGCTCACCTCGGGCCCAGCAGGTCCCTGAAGGGAGAAAGGCAAGCAGGCAGACGGCTGTGTCTGGCACCTGCCATCCTGCCGTGCCTGCCGCATATTAGCATCGGGGAAGCAGCAGACACAGAGGGAGGAGTGTGCTGATGACACCCAGGTCTGCACTCCAGCCAGTTCCCTGTCTGGCGCCCTAGATCCCCCACCTTTCATGCCCCGAAATCAGTGTATCTTCTTCCCACCAGACCTTGCTTCTCCACCTGTTCTCCTTCAGTGGTGAGTGAGATCACCCTCCACCCAGTGGTCTAAGTCAGAAAACTGGGAGTCACCTGTACTCATTCCTCTGCGTCACAGCAATGTCCGGTTGTTAACAAACATGGAGGTTCGAGCCAAAATAGGTCGGCTTGTTCTCCTCGCCTCTTCCACTGCCCGTGCCATTGTGCTGAGCACGCTTGCTAGAGACAGGTGTGGGCTGCGCCTAGTAGGGAAGCAGCCTCCTCTAGGGCTCGCTGATTCTTAACACCTCCTTAACACACCCTTCACCCCCTCCCTGACCACTCAGCATAGAGACTGAGGACCTCAGCGAGCCTGAGTTTCAGAGCAGCCGTGTCCCTGGGATTCCAGACCCTAGCCTGGAGATCTCTCTGACAGACGTCTGCCAGCTCCGAGGAGAGGCACATGATGCCCTTCATAGCCTCATCCAGGTGGGACGCTTGGTGAGGGCAGAAGAGGGGTGGAGCCCTGCCTGCACCGGGCACAGTGTTCTCTCCTGGGGTGGGGGTATGTAGCTGTCTATTCTAAGGTAGGGGATAGTGTTCTGCTGAGGGCTGGCTGACATAACAGCCTCTTTCTAACCCCAAAACAGGAGAAGTTCCTGGAGATCAGTGGTCTCTACTTCCGCACAGTGCCCTCCAATCCCCACTACTTCTTCTATTGCCCTCCATCCAGCAGGCGAGAGGTGAGCGGCTTCCTCCCTTCCTCTCTCGTACCCCCGACCTGTAGCCCAGAGGCCCCACTGGGCCCACCCAGGTCCTCTTGATGCTTGGCTCCCTGGGGTCCAGATGTGGCTCTTGTCCTGTGTTGGATAAAGCTCTCTTTGTTTTGTTCAGGATGAGGGCCCCCGGGACACAGTAGACAGAAAAGTCAGTGACCTCGAGTTTTCGGAGGCTGAATTCCTAGGAGAAGAAGGTGTGTGGACAATGGATAGAGATGAGAAGGCTGCTTAAAGCCAGGATTCAGGGCCCTCCACTGCCAGCCTCTCCCATTAACCACACAACATGCATCCACGTCTAGGAGACACAGCCTGCTGTGTGGTCACTGAGAGTGACCCAGAACTAGAGGTGGAGTATCGTGAGAGCCGTGAACCAGACCTGGGGCCAGCTGGGCTCGACTCTGCCTCGCTGTCAGATGCGGACACTGTGAACCCTGATGAAGACTCCTTCAGTATCCTGGGGGGTGATTCGCCTACCGGGCCTGAGGGCCTGGTACATGACCTGCCACCTCTCTTCCTGCACCTCACGTGCTCTGTGCGGCTGCGTGGGCAGCACAGCTCAGTACCTGTGTGCAGCCTGCCCACCTGCCTGGGTGAGTTTGGGGTGCCCAAGGGAAGGCCACAGGTCCCAGTACAGCCTGCCTGCCTGTCTGTCTGTGGGTGGACGTAACTCATTAGCACTGAGAACTTGAAGTCTGTGCTTGTCCCCAGGCTCCAGCAACCCCTGACTCTCCCCCTCTCCCAGGCCAGGTCCTTTCCAGTCTGGAGGGCCCCCCCATTGGAGGCCGCGTGCCCCTGAGGGACCTCAGTATTACGCTGGACGTCTTTGTGCTGACATTGCCTCTGGAAGTGGAGCTTCCCCCAACCTCGGACCCTCAGCACCACCGGTGTGGCAGCAAGTCTCGTGGGGGGATCTGGGGCCTTGTTTGGGTAGGGGCCCTTTAAAGGAATCTAGAGGTGCTTGAGGGCTCTAGGACCCCTTAAAGAGTCCAAGAAAGGAGTGCTAAGGAAGCCCTAGGAGGAGAGTAGCTGCCGTGGCTGCTGATCTTTGACCTTCGCTCCCACTCTATTCAGGTCCACATCTGAAAGCAGTGCTTCCTTCCCACGATCCCCGGGGCAGCCATCATCTTTAAGGTCGGATGATGGCCTGGGGCCCCCAATGCCACCCCCAGAAGAAGACAGGTACTTCCCTTTGTCCCTCTCAGAGTCCCTCACTTCCTGTCAGTTTTGTTTTCTGGAAACCAACATCTAAACCTTTCTTCCACTTAGGCACCCTGGACTGTCCAATTTGGCCACACCCCACAGACTGGCTATTGAGACCACCATGAGTGAGGTGAGGGCCTTCCCTCCCCCAGCCTAACTGACAGCCCCTCAGCACTGTAACCGATACCCTCTCCCTCATATGAGTAAGCTAAGGCGCCCCTTTATTCTGGGATCAGAGTAGGGCTGCCCTCAATCTGTGAGGCAGAGTACCTTCTAGTCTGGGAGTGAGGTGATGTGCCAGGCAGCGAGGGAGGTGCCCTTGGCCACTCCCCTGATCTCTCTCTGACTGTAGATCCACTGGTTGCTGGAGGACGAGATGGTAGCGGCCCTCCGAAGAGGGGGCATCCCCCAGAGCCCTACCCTGCACCGTGCAGCTGCCCACATCCATAGCTCTCCTGGACGCTCCACCTGCCTTCGCCAGACCCTGCCACTGAGTTTTGTGTTTGGGCCAGAACGTTCCCTCACACAATTCAAGGAGGTATGCTGCCCTCAGAACACCCCCTGGTCATCCTGGGGCCCATTCTTCCCTGGACTCCAGATACGGAAGTAGACTGGCCTCCCTCCAGAACAGCCTCCTCACCACACTGTCCCTCACCCCATGCCTGGGAAGGGTGGGAAGAGACCCGGCTCCCCTCCTTGCCACTAGGCCTGTTGAACCTTAGGCAATTCGCTGAACCTCTGTATACCTCAGCAATGGGGATGCCGGTGTCTGCTTTACCAGATGATTGTGGGGGTCTGCTGAGGAAGCGGGGGGTTGGAGGGGGAGGGCGTGAATAGGGAGGGCTGCCCCTGCCTAAACTGTGACCTTGGCTCCTGCTCCCCAGGAGTTCCGCCGCCTTCACCTCCCTGGCCACATTCTTCTCGAGGATCCTGACAGTGGCTTCTTCTTTGTGGCAGTTGGCCAACAGCCAGGAGGGTCCCAAGGGGAGCTCCCTTCAGCAGCCTGGGCTTGGCACAGCCATGAGGACAAGGCCGAAGGCATCGAAGCGGAGGTGAGCCTTTCCTGGGATGACCTGGGAATGGAGGGGGTGGAGGTGGGTGTGTGGGGCCTGTATTCAGTCCTGACTTTCTGCCTAACCTTAGGCCCTGACAGCCAGCCCCCAAGCCCCTGGCTCCCCAGAGGGTTCTGATGGCACACCCCTCCTCAGCCTGCCACAGGGAGGTAAGAGAAGACTTGGGCAACAAAGTCTGGGGGCTAGGACCAGGGACTTGCAGATCCCTGGCCCTGCTTCCATTTTCAGAGGGTGGTCCTAAACAGGATCACTAGATGTTCCAGGATTTTCCTTCTCTTCCCAGGGAGACAGCCTGGGCCTAGCCGGGGGCTGAGCCTTATGTCCAGTCAGGGCAGTGTGGACTCTGACCACCTAGGTAAGCCAGGGCGATGGGCAGAGGGCTCTGAGCTGATAGGAAGCAGACTCAGGGCTGTGCAGCAGAAGGACTGGGCAGGGGGCATCAGAAAGGACTAACATGGAAGGGCCCATCAAGCCTGATATGCTCGGAGGCTCAGATGAGCCAAAGGACGGGGCTGAACTTCGGCACATTTGAAACAGGTTATGATGGTGGCAGCAGTGGCTCAGACAGCGAGGGCCCCAATGAGACCCTGGGGGAGAAGCCTCCCTTCACGTTGAGGACCCCACCTGGGCAGGCACCTCCACAGCCTTCACTCTCAGGCCTCCCTGGGCCCTGCCTGCCTGACTTCTGGCTCATCGTCCGCATACTACAGGATCGTGTAGAAGTGTATGCACATGCGCGGTAAGTAGGGTCCTGCGCCTGACTCAGGTTAGCTGCTTTCCCCTGGTCCCACAACATTCCTCTCCGATATCACTCAAAAGTAAAACTTGGGACTGAGGGTTTGTATTCTAAGGCTGGGGGGTCCTGACCACTTCCCACAGCCTATATATAGCAAAGCAGGTTACTCTTTGCTTTCCTAACAGAGGTAAAAAGCTGGTAGGATTTGGGCTCCTCGTCAAGCATTAAGAGCATCTACAGTTCAGAGCAGCTTCAGAAGTTGATATGGGAATAATAGGTAATATTTCACAAGTGCTTATTATGCAGCAGACAGTGTTCTAAGTGTCTACCTGGATCAGCTCCTTTCATCTATGAAATAGTCCTCGAAAGTATTATTCTCCTTATGGCATGGATGACAAAACTCAAGCACAGAGAAATTAAATACTTGCCTAAGGTCACAGTAAAGGGCAGAGCCAGAATTCACAGGTAGGCCTCTGGTTAAATATGGCTCTCATCACAGAGTGGAGGGGGTTTGAGAAGGGAAGGCCGCCATTCTGATCAAGATTGGAGAATGGAGAAGAGGTACACCGTGTGAAGGAAGCCTTGGGGTTGGTGTGCTGCCCACTGAAGGGCTGACAAAGCAAGCGTGGAGCCTATGCTGCCATAATTGCTACCGAGAATTCTGTTTCTCCTCTTTCCCAGCATTTGCTTCTCTTTGTCCAGTCCTACTCCCTTTTCGTGATTTCTCTTGGCCTCAGCTCTCAAGCTCCCCACCCCCACCCCAGAAGTGTGTCTGATCCATCCCTCCCCTCTAGGAGCCTGATTCGGGAGGATGGGGGACCAGGCACCGAGTGTCGCCACCTGCAGCAGCTCCTGGTGAGGCGAGTTGGGGAGATCTGCAGGGAGGTCAACCAGGTAAGGGACGGCTGGGGGCAGGGCTCTCTAGGCACGGGACACTGTTCAGATGAGGAAGGAGTTTCCAGGAACTTGACCTTCACAGGCTCTTGATCCATCTTGGCCATTTTCTTTGACACCTGGTTACCGGGGTACTGTTACTCCACGGACTCTACAAACTGGGAACGCTCCCTCACTCGTCCCAGTAACGCAGGTTACTCTCCCAGGCCCTGACTATGAGCTGTCCCTTCTAGTTGCACTGTGCCAGTGTTAGGGATATAATAGTGAACAGCACAGGAAAACTCTCTGGAGCTTGTGTCGAGTGGGGCAGAGAGGCATTGAACAACTGAATTGTATGAATTGTATCCATTACAATTGTGAAGAATTAGGAGAGCAAATGACAGTCTTGACCTTCTGAAGTGTCAGGGAAAGAGTTGATTTTTAAGCTGAGACCTGAAGGATGGGGAACACGTTCTGGCAAAGAAGAGGGATGAGTTCTAATGGGGGTTCAGAGCCCAGTGACTATGGGGCACATCTCTGACCCCCCCCACCCCGACCCCCACCCCAGTGATTACTGATGCTTTGCTGACCACTGACCCCCAGTAATAACAGGCATCCGCTCTGGCCTTTGATCATCCCTGACCACCACCACCAATTTATGAGAAATATTTCAGTTCCCTCATACCTTGCTCCTTCTCCCAGCGACTGCTTCTGCAGGACCTCCATGACAGTCACGTGTGTAACTCTCTTCTGGTGGCCGAGAGTGAAGAAGATCTATGGCGCAGTGAGACCCCCTTCCACTCCCGTCAGCGGGCACCACTGCCCAGCGATGGTGAGACCCCACCCAGGAGCCTCCCTCACGGGCTGCTGCCCTCTCTGTATCCATTCTTGGGTGAAAAGACAAGGGCGGAGGCACCGTGACCTGGTCACCAGTGCCAGGAGAGCAGGGAGGATAGGACAGAAAAGGATTGCTGAGTTGGGCTCTTGAAGAGTTCCTCTGTGTTGTCAGTGAAAGTAGTTTCAGCAGGGAGGTGGGACTAGGAACCAGAGAAACAGAAGCGAAGATAATTATACAGCCGGAGCAGAGAATAGCTACTCATTCAAGTGGTGGAGACTAGAGGAAGATGGGAGGCAACGGAGGAACTTGATAGTGAGGTAGAGACTCGCACATTTATGTTCCACAGGGAAAGAGCCAGTAGAGAAGGAAAGGTTGAAGAATACAGGAGAAAAGGGACTGTGGAAGGGGCACCGGCTGTGACCTGTCTTCCTGAGGGCGTGCCTCTGCCTGGCCCCACCTTCTTTTCCAAAATGTCCGTCTTTCCCCTTTGGGTAACAGACAGGGCCGAAGAATGGAGTGAAGGAGTGTGGACTTATAGGCCAAGTCACAGGGGGGAGAAGGGCAGAGGGGAGGAGCCTAAGGCCCAGTAGGAGGATGTGTCTTCCAGTTGGCTGTCCCCCCAGACAGGCAGGTACGAGATCCCTTTGGGATTCCTCAGATTTCTGGTCATGGTTGGGAAACATGGTAATTCTCGAGATGCTAATTGAAGTCTTGACACTTCTGCGGTCTTCTCTTACTCCTGATGACCTCTCACCCCAGCTCAGAGGGGAAAGCCACATCATGGCATTCCTTTGCAGTTCTCCCTTCTGGTTTAAAAGTAAAATCAGACCGCTTCTTAATTTTAACATTCTCCACAAGTCTGTGGGCAAATGTCCCTAACAGTCCTGGACATTGCATCTCTCTGCACATCCTGAGATGTGCTCCATATCAAAGCAGAAGTCCCCTAATTAGCGGACTTCCCAGGGAGTTGATGGCATCTTCTACAAATTGAGCATGAGCCAGGACAGCCAAGTACTTTTGCTTCAAAATGACTTCTAGCAGCCTGAGATGTAAGACCAGTTGGAGCCCAGAGATGGCTGCTCCTCGTTATAGTCTCTCCGTGTGGTTTTGCCAAAGGTCTTAGCAACCAGCATTCCATTTCAAACTCTGCAGCCCCCTGTGTGGCCCGTACACCGCTCACACCCGGCAGCAGCTTCTCTGAGAAACCAAATCGCCACCTTGGCCCTACTGGGAGGTTCCGCATCAACCTGGGAACCTGGCAGGGGTCCGACGAGGCACTGGACCGTGTGCTTGGGCTCTTGCATTGTGTCCTACCGCCCTAGGGGTTTCCTGGGATAGCTGTCCTCCAGAGCATTTTCCCTGACTCTGCTGTGAGCGTGTGTCAGCACTCACATCCTCTCCGTTCTAACGGGGTTCTTGTTGCCACTCCCTGTGAGCACACAGATGGATTATAACATGTTCTAGTATAACACAGTCAGAGTGTCTTGGCATTATCTTTGGGATTTTCCTGTGCTCTGCCTTACCTGACGCCTCTTCTTAGCTCCTTCTCCACACCTCCCGAGAGCCTCTGTGCTGTCACCTGGCTTCCCAAGAGCATGGTCCTGCCTTGTTGCCCAGAATGACCGTCTTGCCCCTGCGTGCTAACAGACAGGGCCAAGGAGTCCTGGGGAGTGAGGACAAGTAGGCAGTTCATTAGTGTGAAGTAGCAAGGGCAGAGAGCCGTGTCCCGCTTCTGATCCAGTGTCTCCCTTCTCCCCAGATTACGCTGCTGACGAGAGTTGTACACCCCGAGGGTACCTAGCAGCCACCATGCAGTTTGTCCCTGGCCATTTCTCCTGTGACGTTGTGTGGAAAACCGTGATTCGAGTCCATTCGCGCCTGAAAATGGGGCCCAGCATGGGGGTCTCTCGGGGTGCGTGATGGGCATGAGAGGGCAGGTGGAGTGGGAGGGAATGTGGAGAGGGGAGCGTCCTGAGCCCCTGTTACTCGCACAGCCATCCAGGCCCTGCGCTCTGTGCTCAATGCCTTCTCTGTGGTGAACCGGAAGAATATGTTTGTCTATCAGGAACGAGCAACGAAGGCTGTGTACTACCTGAGGTATGTGGGTCCTGGGAAGACAGGGCAAAGCATGGATCAAGGACGGAGGCAGAGGAGGTATGTCCAAAGACTCTGCCTCTCTTTTCCAGACTCCTGGAGACGTCCTGCAGTGAGCGGCCTTGGGAAGGTGATGCCCTGCCCCCCTCCCTAGCTCTGTCCCGAAGCCAGGAGCCCATCTACTCTGAGGAAGCCTCGGCATGTATCACCCCCATATCCTGGTGCCCTGTGCTCCCCTCATACTCTACCCCCTGGAGCCGGGCCCTGACCAAGTTTCCCTGCAGGGTCCTCGTTCTCCCCTGGACATGGCTTCTAGCCGCGGTTCAGATGCTGCTCGTCCTGTGGGCCAGGTGGACAGGCATATCCAGCTGCTCGTGCATGGCGTAGGACAGGCAGGTACGCACTGTGAGGAGGGGGCAGGAGTGTAACCAGATGAGGTTCCGGAATTCTCCGAGACTTCCTTTGGTACCTTCCCACTCTAGCTCATGCCGTGCTCTGGGTTTCCCTCATGCCAGAGCTGGGTGGGACAGACAGACTCCGGTGATGTTTAGAGAGTAGGCCCTGTAGCTGAATGAAATGCAGCTTGGGGAAGAGAAACCGTTAAAGGTGATATCAGGTATCTAGCTAGCCTGGGTGACTATGTGTAGATGGTGTTCTATTGATAGGTCTGGGGCGAAGGTGATGGGTTCGGTTTGGGATATGTTGAGCATGGGGTATCCAGTAGGTGACTGGGTGTTCCAGCTGATATTTATAGCTGGTTTCACGTGTACCAGGTCTTGGGCTAAGACTGTTACATATGAGGTAGATGTTATTATTTCTCCCATCTTATGAATGAGGACACTGAGGCTTTGAGAGGTGAGACTCACTTGTCCACAGTTACACAGTAAACTAGAACTTGGCAGCGCTAGAAACTAGTGCTGGCTGCCTCCAGTGTGTGGGGGAATGTTCAAGGCTGGGGTTTAAGGGCCGTACTGGGGGTTGCTGGATCCTCGGTCAATGTCTCCACCTTACCATGGCTGTGTCAAGGTCCCGAGATTACAGATGAGCTAGTACGGGTTCTGCGTCGGCGCCTGGACGAGGCCACACTGGATGTCATCACAGTCATGCTGGTTCGGAACTGCAAGCTGACACCGGCTGACGTGGAGGTCAGCTCCCTCCCAGCCTCCAACATCCCTCCAAGGCTCGGGTATAGGGACCATCTCCGCTGTACCCTCTCCGTGCAGCTCTGACTCCCCTTCCCACTCTGCAGTTCATCCAGCCCCCCGGAAGTCTCCCCTCAGAAGTGCTGCATCTGGCCCTGCCTGCCTCCTGCAGACCCTGGCTTCCTGCCCTGGCCTGGTACCTGCGGCAGAACTTGCTCATCTTCCTGCACTCTCCCAAGTACACGGACAGCAACAGCCGGAACCACTTCCAGGTGAGGTTTCAGTCCCTCCCGTGCACAGATGCCCCCACTCACCCCCTTGCCGTTGTAACCGTTTTCTACAGGTGTCATGTGCTTACCTTTGCCCGTGGACCTGTATACACCCATGCCTCCCCCACCCCCTGCACCTTTATTGTCTTCCTGTGCTCCTGGGTGTGCCTGTCTGCCATCCCCCACTGTGGACACCACCCCCTGATGGCTTCTGTCCATCCGCTTAGTCTTAGTGCTCTATGCTTGTCTCCCCAGCACCCGCTCCCACCGCAGGGCGGCCTCCCCGACTTGGACATCTACTTATATAACAAGCCTGGCGGACAGGGCACCGGGGGCAAAGGTACGAGGCAGGCCTGTGCCACTGCTGACTGTGGGAAAGCCTTTCTTGTCTTGTGGCTGACAGGGCCTTTTCCAGCCTTGCAGCTCAGGGCAATCCAGAGGGGGCGACAGGATGTCTGGAGGTCTCAGACCTGAGCCTTCCTGTGGATTTCTACCCAGGGGTTGCCTGCATCACTCTAGCCTTCGTGGATGAAGGGGGGAACCCCATCTCACTGGCATCATGGCCCCCCTCCTCTCCGGGGCCCCTAGACCCACTGCAAGAGGAGGAATTTGAGCAGCTGACCCAGGTCACCCGCTGCCCGATCGTGCCAGACAGTTCTTCAGGTGGGGCAGCTTGGTCAGAGGAGGGGGTGTATAGTTAATGCTCTGGGAACAAGAGGCACCACCAGGTCACCTCCATTCTTTCCTTCAGCTCAGAATGGGGCCCCACGGCTTCGACTGGATGTGTGGGAGAAGGGGAACATCAGTATCGTACAGCTAGAGGAGAAGCTCCGAGGAGCAGCTCGCCAGGCCCTGGCTGATGGCATTATGGAGCTGCGGCTGCTGCCAGCCTCGCTGTGTACAGAGGACACATCTCCAGGTACGTGGGGTCCAGAGAACACCCCAGGCCCTGGGAAGACAGTGGTAGCTGGTGAGATTGCAAAGATGGGGGTCCAGGAAGGCATCACAGAGGCTCCCTCCAAAATACAGATTCACGGTTGTCCTTTATCTTCCCTGCATCAGCAAGGTGACACGCCAGCAAAATGCACACATGCAGTTGGTCACCCACTTAGAGAGGGATATCTGCTCACAAACGTGTGGCTATCAGTTGCGCATACTGTCATTCACTAACACGTAGAGTAAGGGACAAGTCACTCTCATACCTGTCTTGGGGCTAGGTTGTCGGAAATAGGGATTGACCGTCAGTGACAGGCTTCTGTAATGTCTGATGTCCGCAGGAAGTCTCAGGAGCGGGTCGTTGGAAACCAAGAGCCCTGCGGGCCGAGCTAGCACCTTTCCCCCTGGCCCTGGCACTGGCCCTGGGGAGCCTGTGACTCCCCCCAGCAAGGCTGGCCGGCGTAGCTTCTGGGATATGCTGGTAATGGGAGGATGGGAAGAAGTGGTGAAGTTGGCATCTACCTTCTTGCCTGCTTCCTAGCCCCCCTACCTTCCCCTGCAGACCTCGCCCAAGATCACCTGTCATATAAACGATCCTGTCATTAGGGGTTTGCAGAATGTGGCAGGTTCTCTCTGACGTAGAGAGCCTCAGCTTATCAAGTGCCTTCGCTTCCCTTTTTCTTACGGGGCCCTCACAGCAGCCTGCAGGATAAGTAGGGCTTTTCCCAACGTGGGTGCCGAAGCTCAGGAAAGCTGAGTAGTCTGCCCAAAGCTCCTTAGTGAGCCTGCAGCAACGCCAGGGCCTGCACCAAGCCCTCCAGGCTCTTGTTACTTTTCCACGATGCCCCCATCCTTCATGCCATCCCCCTTCCCGACGGCTCTTCCTCATTCACTGCCTTGCCCCCAGAGTAAAACAGAATGTGGGGACTTGGGTTCCCCCAAAACAACGGATGACATTGTCCTGGATCGGCCAGAAGACACCCGGGGCCGGAGGCGTCACAAAACTGAAAGTGTTCGGACTCCGGGTGGAACTGAGCGGACACCGGGCCCAGATTCTGGAGCCCAGAGACAAAGGTGTGTGTGTGTTGTGGTGTCCTGTTGTGTCATGGGAGGGTGTGAAGTCACAGGTGAGTATCGAGTTTGTGTAAACACACTCGTGTGACATATGGATGTGAGGGTCTCAGTCCTACTGTGTTTTCAGACGCCGGACCACACAGCTAGAAGAGGGCGAGGTGGGGACCCTGCAGCCTGTGTTTGCTCGTGTGACTCAGCGCTGGATGGAGTTTATGGTTCAGATCGGTGAGACCCTAGGCCCCCCTCCCCTGTACTCAACCCCATGGCCTGGTCCCCATCCTGCAGCCCCATCATGACTTCTCTGCGCTGGTTCCAGGTTGTGCCTCAGTGTCCAGAAGCTCCACCCACATGGTGTCCCGATTCCTCCTTCCATCTGTCCTTTCTGAGTTCACTGCTCTTGTTACCTCCATGGCTGGAGACACCAGCGTCCGTGTCTTTGAGCAGCATTTGTGAGTTTGGGGTCTCATGGAGGCTGAGCTAGGGCAGGTGGGGGCTAGGCCTGGGAGGTGGTGGCCAGAGAATAGGGCCACGGGTGGTCTGCTTTCTGTCCCTCCCTCCAGGGGTTCAGAGCCTGAGATCTTCAGTCCTTGCTCCCTTGGACAACTGGGCCCAACCCCACGCCCAGCAGCTGAGAGACATCTGCTGCTTCTGGGCAGGAACTTCTTGCAGTGGAGAAGACCAACCCAGCAGGGTGAGGGCATGGCCTAGTGGGGGTGAGTTCAGATAGCTGTGGGGGCAGGGTGGGCTCAAGGGGATCTGCCTCCAGACCCCTATCGAGCCGCTCCCCCCTCTAGCCGCCAAGGCCATGCAGCGCTTCGAGCCAGGAGGTGATGGGAGCTCCGGGCGAAGTGCTCCCCGGCAGAGGTTCCTGCTGTTGGAGGTCGTGGACAAGAAGGTAGATGTGGGGCCAGCGGCTAGGTCTGAGAAGGGGTTCGGTGATCTCCCTGACCCTGACCCCTGACTTCCAGCTGCAGCTGCTGACCTACAACTGGGCTCCAGACCTGGGAGCAGCATTGGGCCGAGCGCTGGTTCGCCTCGTGCAGTGGCAGAACTCACGTGCCCATCTCATCTTCTGCCTCCTCAGCCAGAAGCTTGGGCTCTTCCATCATTACGGCCAGTTGGACTTCCCAGTGCGGGATGAAAAGGTGCCCGTTGCTTGGGCCCCCTCCTCTAGTTCTGGTTCCTGAGGGATTAGTTCAAGGAAGTGCCAGTCCGAGAGCAGGGGAGAGGGGACAGACTGAGGGCAGAGGTAGTGGGGAGGGTGAGTCTGAGAAAGGAGGCCATGGGGTGGGTGAGAGGATCTGAGGGCAAAGGCCGTGAACCCATTGTGACACTCTGTCTCTCTCAGGAGCCAAACCCATTTCTGCTGCCAACCATGGAAGCAGAGACCCTCATCCGGAGTGCAAGCCCCCCTCTGAGCCGTGAACAGGGCCGGCTGAGTGCATCCTCTCGGGGTGGGGGCCCCCTTCCCCTGGACACATTCCCCTTCGATGAGGCCTTGCGGGATATCACAGCTGCCCGCCCCAGCTCCTCACTCGGTCCTGTGCCCAGACCTCCTGATCCCGTCACCTACCATGGACAACAGTTCCTGGAGATCAAGATGGCCGAGCGCAGAGGTGAGGGCACTGGGCCGGGCAGAATGTGGGAGAGAGAGGGCTGACAGCTCCCGGGCCGTTACCAATGCCTGCAACCCCCAGAGCTGGAGCGCCAGATGAAGATGGAGAACCTGTTCGTGACCTGGCAGCAGCGTTCTGCCCCTGCCAGCATGCCCATCAGTGTGAGTGGCCCGAGCCTGTGCCCTCCGTGAGCATCCTGTGACCCTCTCCTGGCCACCGTTCTGGTATTCACCGCCCCATGTCCCCAGGCTGCGGAGCTGGAGACCCTGAAGCAGTCTTCCCGCCTGGTGCATTACTGTGCGACAGCCCTGCTCTTCGACCCGGCTGCCTGGCTGCACGGGCCCCCAGAGACCTCTGGGCCCCCCGAGGGCCAGGTGAGGCTGGGGACTCCTGGGCTTCTCCCACGGGACCTCCGTTTACCTGCAGTGCCCTCCATTCCTCCCCCACTGTGGTGTGTTTGACGGCGGCTAGAGCCTCCCTTAATCTCCACTCCCACAGCGGCGCCATCGCCCCGAGTCAGGCTCCGGGAGCCGCGAGGCCCCCGCAGGCTGCGAGCCCTCAGATGTGCCTCCGCCAGGTGCCCGTGAGGAGCCTTGGCTGAAGGAGCTGAGCTTGGCTTTCCTGCAGCAGTACGTGCAGTATCTGCAGAGCATGGGCTTTGTGCTGGTGCCGCTGCGGCCCCCCTCACCCGCCCGCAGGTGAGCCCGTCTCTTCCTTCCCCACCCACCACCCCCCCCCCCCCCCGCTCCCCTCCGCCATGGGCCAGGCTCCACACACCCTTGCTCTCTTCACACGGGTCCCGTTGGAACAACCGGGTTCTCGTGCACATTCATCCCACTGGGCTGAACACATGCATGAGGATCTTGGACGCTTTCGTGCGGGCCTCCTGCACGTCGTCTAAACCTCGCGGCCACGTTTGTACGCAGAGCCGTGTACATCCTCACAGGGTTCATGCCCGCTTACGTCTTTTTGCTTACGTGCCGGTGTACAACCACACATGTGAAGCTCCCAGGCTTCTGAATCTGGGGCTTACTGATTCCTGGCCAGATCCTGCATGGGCCTCTCCTGGTATTTCACATGCTTCGTGGCCCAGGAAGCCCTTCGTGGCCCCAGGAAGCTAGCGGTCTCTCTCAACAGGGAACCCTGTGTCTGGCCTGCTCGTAGGCAGTTGTGACAGGCCTGAGTCTTGGCAAGTAGGCAGCTCTTCTGTCATCACCTTTCCTCTCCCCAGAGCACATGAAACATCCACAGCCACCTTCCCTGTTCTGTGTCAAATCTCAAATCCCCGTTTCCATGGCCCCTGTTTTGTTTGTCTCAACATCTGGGCCTCCAGAGTCTGCGTTCCCAGCCCCTTCCCAGTGGCCATGGGAACGTATCTCTTCAAATGGCACGGTTACTTTTGGGTCTCCACGTTTGTGAGTTTATCAAGGTGTTCTCTCCCTCCTCTCTGTTTTTAAGCTGGTAAGTTGTACTTCCTTCCTCAAGACACCACTTGGCCCAGAAAGCCAATTCCAACTCCTTAGCATTTCTGAAACCAGCGTTCCAGCTGCCAGGCCTCCCTTGCTCTTCCAGGCATTAGGAGGAGAGGACAGGCCTGCGCCTCTGGGACCTCACCCCTCTCGTTTCTGGGTGACAGGGACTGAGCAGGAGCTCTGCTTGCTGTCTAGACAGGTCCCCCTAAAGGAGTGTCTCTGAGAGACTTTAGTGTCCATACTTCCCATTCAGTGAAGCTCTTCCCGAAACTCTGGATTCCTTTTTTTTTTTATTTTAATTTTTTAATTTTTTAAATTTTTTTTAATGTTTATTCATTTTTGCGAGAGAGAGAGAATGTGAGCGGGGGAGGAGCAGAGAGAGAGGGAGACACAGAATCTGAAGCAGGCTCCAGGCTCTGAGCTGTCAGCATAGAGCCCGACACGGGGCTCAGACTCACAAACCATGAGATCGTGACCTGAGCCGAAGTCGGACGCTTAACCGACTGAGCCACCCAGGCACCCCTGGATTCCTTTTTTAAACAAAAGACACTGGGTTGAAAAATACATTTCTAGAGCAAAATTTATTGTCAGGCCTTCCTTTCTCATCAGTCTTTAACCATTTCCAATCGCTGCCTAAGTCTTGTCCCAATTTCCTTGAGGATTAAATGAGACGCTGCTTTTCCCCAGAGGCTTTGACACTCCCCACCCCAGACTGCCAGCAAGAACTCTGGCAGTTTATAGCTCCTGAAGTGATGAGTGTGTCCCACTGGTCCCTGCTATTTCCCTTCTTCACAGTACCTTCCCTGCTTCTCTGCTCCCCTTGCCTCTGAGTTGAGCAGACCTATGGGACACTGAAGCTGCCGTTTCTTAGTCAAAAAAAAAAAAAGAGCCTTTTCCCTCTCAGCAAAAGTGCCTAACTACGGCCTCAAGCATGTGCTTGAATTTTCCTCCTGAAATCTTAGATGTGCATCATCTTCTCCGTCCCCCTGCTCCCACTGCCCCCAGTACGCACACTCCATCTCTCATCACGGTGCCTCCCCACAGTCCCAGCAGCCTCTCTCGCACCCTCACCTGACCCTCCTTCTCTCACTGGTAGAGCAGGGCCTGCTGTCCCCCTCCCCATGGAGTACTCCTCTGGCTTCCCCTGACCACAGCAGCTGCTGTGGAGAGAATCCTGCCCCACGCTCTAGACCTGAACTCTGGTCTCGGCCACTTACCTGACACAGGAGCCCAGGCAGCTCCATCCCCTCTCTGGCCCTGTTTCCACCCCTGCTCGCCCACGAAATGGATTCTAGGTGTGCAGGCCATACCGCCTTACCCACTGGCCTGCCTCATCCTCTTGTTCTGTTTCCTACAGCACCAGCCGGCTGCGGGCCATGGCTGTCCTTGGAACAGAGGGGCGTGGCTCCTTCTCCTGCCCGAAGACCAAGACTGACGGGAGCCCCAAGGTAATGCATCATTGTGTACCTTCACTGACAGTGAAACCCATGAGGCCCCAGACCCAAGCTAGCATCCCTGATCCTCCCCTGCTGGTTCGAGGCTGGTGAATCTCCAACCCCTGCCCCTGAACCCCAGTTTTTCTCCTTTCTTTAGAGCACTGGCTCTCCAGTCACCACCTACCACCTACAGAGGGCACTGCCCGGGGGCATCATCCTCATGGAGCTGGCTTTTCAGGTGAGCAGGAGGAGCACTGAGTAGGGAGAGCCAGATCCATCTGTCTCTTGCCCTCCTGACCTCATCTTCACCCTCTCTCCAGGGCTGTTACTTCTGTGTCAAACAGTTCGCCCTAGAATGTTCCCGAATCCCCATGGGGCAAGCTGTCAACTCTCAGGTATGTGGTAGGAACAGAGGGAATAGGGGGTCTCGGGCATACTCAGCGCATCCCCAGTGCGCCGTGGCCAGTAAGAGGAACACAGATAGTCTGGCCCAGTGGTGATCTGTTGCTGTGGGCTGGCCAAGTCAGTGGTCATTCTGGTGCCATGACTGGGTCATCCACCCATCAGTGTCACTGTGTCGATGGCCCGGAGCTGTTATTCAACCATAGCACTGGAGGCAGAAGGCAGTCCAGCACCGTGGCTGGTCTGGCACTGACAGGAGCCTGGCACTGTGGTTAAGCCATAACCAGAGATGGTCAGCTAGCACATTTGAACATAGTGGGTAACCTCACACATGGGTAGGCCAGTGCCAAGGGCAGTCCTGGCCTAATCTAGAGCTGGAGACAGCCAGACTTTGTCAGTGTCATCACTAACACTTAGAATGAGGACCAGAGTTCCCAGCCACACAGCATACCCCTGGCCCTTAGTTGTTATTTACATCCCTGTCGGCCTCAGGGCAGAGCCCTATACCGGTGAGGGCCGCACAACTCAGGAGTGCTCAGAATGAGTCAAAGGATTGAGTGAGGTCAGGGACCTAAAGCCCTCTGTACTTGAGTTAGTTCAGCTCCTTCAGGTCATCAGGCATGTCATGTGAGGGCCTGTACCTTCTCTGTGCCTCTCATCTAGTTTGAGATCAAGGTCTGACTGGGCCTAGTCAGACTCCTCATATCTGGAATGCTCACGTCCAGCCCATAGATGGTTGCCTTTGACTTGAGTGTGGATCCCTAGTCCACTCATCACAAGATAAGGTGACCTAGAAAAGCGTGGGGACTTTACGTGCAGGAACCTACCTGGGCCAGAGCGCTGTGAAGGGAGCTCTGGACAAGCAGATACGCTGTCCGTGTAGTGCTGTACTGGCAGGGAAGACCCACCTCCATGACTCTCTCGAGCTTCTTGAAGTCCTTGTGGCTTCTCTGCCCCTGATTTCCATCCAGTTTGGCTCGCTTTGCCTCTACTTGTGTAATCTCTGACCCTACTTAGATTTGTAAATTGTTTTTTTGTTGCTGTTGTTTATTAAGTGTGGAGTATGTGCTCAGTGGAGAGTTTTCCTCCTGCTACACACTTGAGGAAACCGATGTGCATGGATATTAAGTAATTGCCTGGGCACATGCCAGTTGGTGGCAGTACTGGGGTTGGAATCTAGGTCTGTGGGACGTGAGCCCTAAGGTAACACATCATCGTGTGCCTTCCTAACAGTGAAATCAGTGATGTCCCAGACACCAGTGTCCCCGAGCCTTCCTTTCTTCCTCTTCCCCTCCTCCGTGAGCATCCTGTGACATTTCTTTGGCCGCCTCTCCAGTGCTCATGATAATCATAGTCCTTGGTTATTTCAGTTTATCACAAGCTCTCTAGCTTTACAAAGACCTTTATGTTATATTCATGTACATGAGGAAACTAAGGCTGAGAGACCATGACTCAGCCAAGATCACACAGCTCCCCTGGCCCCTAGGCTGTCACTTCTTTGACAGCCAGTTATTTCCTTTCCTAGTAACTCCTGTGCCCAGTGCTTCTGATGGAATGGTCGTGTAGATTCTGCCATCCCAGCACCGCAGATCCAGCCGCTAACACTCTCAGTGATGGTGATTTCCACCAAGAGAAGCACCAGCTCTGTGTCTCTGCCTTCCTTCCTTCCTCCGTTCGTGGTTCATTCATTCGCAGATCAATTAGAGGAGGCCTACCCTGGCCTAGCCTTCGCAGGATATCCCAGATGAAGCTTTACGATTGAGTAGGAGTTAGCCACATTTGGGGAGCAGGGAGAGCAGCATTCCAGGCAGAGAGAACAAGCAGTTACAAAAGTGTGAAGAGAATGTATGATGTACTGGGAAGAGCGGTGCTTTGATGGAAGGTAAAGCTGGAGAGATGGCAGGGGCCAGGAAAGACTTTCTAATAGTAAATTACACACCTGGCCTACCCGGATCACCCTGTTTAAAACTGCAGCTGCTTTACTAGATTTTCCACAACCCCACCTTCTAGCATACTGCCTCCTCATTTATTCTGCCTAACAGTTATCATCTTACCTACCCACTTACTAGAACGGGAGCTCTTGAAGGTAGGGTTTGCTTGTTTCCCGCTGTATCCCCAGCACCCGAACAGTACCTAGTAAGACACTGAACAAGTATTTTTTGCATCAGTGAATCTGCCTCAGACTTTATTGGAATCTGGGATAGAGTGAAAAGGCCCATCTATCAAAATGGTCGTGGTTTCACGTCAACAGAGTCACGATACTGTATGAAACGGGACGTAATGAGGAGGGCTCCCCATAGAAGTTACTCTGGCAGACGGGGTTCCCCCAGGCCCACAGCAACAGGGTGAATCTTGAACTTCCTCTTCCCATGGAAGAGGGAGAGAAATGGGAATGTGCTGGGCCGTGTGCTGTATCCTGACCCAGTCCCCTGCCGCCACCTCCCCAGCTGTCCATGCTGTTCACTGAGGAATGTGACAAGGTGCGGGACCTGATGCACGTGCACTCATTCAGCTACGACTTCCACCTGCGCCTGGTGCACCAACACGTCCTGGGCGCCCACCTAGTGCTGCGACATGGCTACCACCTCACCA
Source organism: Puma concolor (assembly GCF_028749965.1). NCBI lineage: Eukaryota > Metazoa > Chordata > Mammalia > Carnivora > Felidae > Puma > Puma concolor. Next base: position 34,148,087 of record NC_141674.1, read on the forward strand.
CCTTCCTGCGACACTTCCTGGCCCACCACCCTGACGGGCCCCACTTTGGTCGTAATCACATTTACCAAGGTCTGTGCCCAAGGGCAAGCCAGTGAACCAGAAATAGACCACAGGGTGTCTCCAAGCCAGGGCCGATGGGACCACTTCCTGGGGCCAGACCTAGTCTCTGCACCTCCTGTCCTGTATTGTTAATCGCCTCAGGTCACTTGGACCCTGTCCCCATGTGTCTGGTTTGTGTCTTTATCTTAAGTTCTTCACGCTGTTTCATGTCAAAGTTTAGATCCTGTGTCATGTGTACCCTGCCCTCTGTCTCTCCCGAGCCACTTTCGTCCCATCTCGATGTTCCACAGGAGCTCCCCAGAAAAACAGAGCCAGGCCACTTGCCGATCAGAGCCTTAGGGACTTCTAACCTCCTGCCCCACCCATGCAGTGTGTCTGTCCCGGGCTCAGCATCTCCTGTAACTTGCCCCCCAGGGACCCTGGAGCTTTCCACACCGCTCATTGCTGCCCACCAGCTGTATAACTACGTGGCTGACCATGCCAGCTCCTACCACATGAAGCCATTGCGGATGGCGCGGCCAGGAGGCCCAGAACATAACGAATATGCCCTGGTATCAGCGTGGCACAGGTAGAGTGGCAAGGGGGCACCAGCATGTGATCTGGTGAAGCTGAGGTCGAGGCCATCCTGGCAGTAGGGAGACAGAGTCTCGAGCAGGAGGGAGGGGGTTGGCTTCATCAGAACCTCAGTGTTGGCATCTCACCCACCCTCACTGTACAGCTCTGGCTCCTACCTGGACTCTGAGGGACTTCGTCACCAGGATGACTTTGATGTGTCTCTGCTTGTGTGTCACTGTGCTGCACCCTTTGAAGAGCAAGGAGAAGCTGAGCGGCACGTTCTGCGGTCAGCAGATTCCCCCACCTTGACTGTGCTCGTTGTCCAGCTCCCCTGTGCCCTTGCTCTGAGCGTCTCCTGTTTCAATCACCACATTCCTACCCCTCCCGCCCCCCAGGCTGCAGTTCTTCGTGGTGCTCACCAGCCAACGAGAGCTCTTCCCCAGGCTCACTGCCGACATGCGCCGGTTCCGGAAGCCACCCAGGCTGCCCCCTGAGCCGGAAACTCCCGGGAGCTCAGCTGGTAGCCCCGGGGAGGCCTCAGAGCTTGGCCTGGCCTCTGGACCAGCTCCCCTGTTCCCCCCATTGGCTACGGAGGTGGGCGTGGCACGGGCACGGCTGGCTCAGCTGGTCCGGCTGGCTGGAGGGCACTGCCGCCGGGACACCCTCTGGAAGCGCCTCTTTTTGCTGGAGCCTCCAGGGCCTGACCGGCTACGGCTAGGGGGGCGCCTGGCCCTGGCTGAGCTGGAGGAGCTACTGGAAGCAGTCCATGCCAAATCCATCGGGGACATTGACCCCCAGCTGGTAAGCAGCTGTGGATTCTAGAAGGGGCTGGTTTGGATACTAGGAATCCTACCAACAGCCAGGGTAGAGGGTACAGAGGTCTCAGGTGGCTCTGGGACAGCAGATCCAGCCCCATGGACCTTCCCCTAGGACTGCTTCCTGTCTATGACGGTCTCCTGGTACCAGAGCCTGATCAAGGTTCTCCTAAGCCGTTTTCCTCAGAGCTGTCGCCATTTCCAGAGCCCAGACTTGGGAACTCAGTACCTGGTAAGTCTCCCTGATCCTCCCCTGAAAGGGGACACAGCGGAAGTCCTCATCAGAGAGATGACAGGTGTCCCCCTGAAGGAGCCCCAGCCTGCCTGAACAAGGTCTGCTCTGGAAAGAGGCCTAGATGAAATGGGACTACCCGGATCCATGTAAAACCCTTCGAGGACTTGACCCTCAACATGGGATTCGTGAGAACGGCCTAGAGCTCTGTCCTCAAAAGCTCACAAAAACACAAACCTTTGGCTAGAGATCCCGAGGGCCAAGCTCTGGAACTTCATCAGTGGTTGGTCTTGGGGCCAGGGATCCCAGAAAGGACCTCTGGAGCTTTAAAGCCCCGTTACCCAAAGTGTGGTCCTCAGGCCGGCAGCAGCAGTGGCACCTGGGAGCTTGCCAGAATGCAAACTCTCAGGCCCCACTCCAGACTCAGAACGTGCCTCCTAGCCCGATACCCAGGGGCATGTGAGAGACTGAAAGCACTGCCTGGGCCAGGTAGAAAAGGGTTCACGAGAGCATGGGAATTAAGAGACTGAAGAGGTGGGCCTGACAAAAGCAGTGGTTCTGGGGAGGAGATGTGCAGAAGAGGGCTTCAAAAGTAGGAGTTGGTCTGTAGAGAGGGGTCCTGCAACCCTGCTTGTGGAGAAGGGTAGTTTCAGGGTGGGAAGGGGCATCTTTGGATATGGACGTGAGTTGGTCTAGCTGCAGTTGTGCAGGGGGTGTGAGCAGATGGGGTGCTTCTGTGGGTGGTGGGAGCGCTGAAGCAGGAGCAGCCTTGGGGGACGGGTGACAAGTGGAGTCTGAAGTCGTGAGGCCCTCCCAGGACCATATTCTAGAAGGTATATGGATGCCAGGAACTGGAGCCCAGGAGGGAGACCTGGGCAGCATCTACATGAACTGAAGCCTGGGCGTAGAAGGAATCATGTGGAAGAGATTGCAGAGCTGAGCATAGGGACAGACAGACGTAAGTCCCAGGGGAGGTCAAAGAGATACGAGACCCAGGACAGGAGGCAAGGAAGGGTCATGTCAAGTGTCGAGAACTCTCCTTCATTGATATACTTCGGCTTTGTGCGCGGCCTCTCGGTAGATGACCTCTGAAACAGACTTCTGGTCAGGCTGACTGGGAGTCAGTGAGGACGAGGACTGAGGTTCAGTTTAGAGACAAGGTCCTGGGTGACCGTGGAATGCGGGTGGGCGCAGGTTTGGTGATGGACGCAGGCCTTCCTCAAATGGGTCCCACTTCCAGAATGCCCTCGAGGAAGAGGGATGCTGCCTCAGGTGAGACAGACCTCACTCCCACGTCACTTTGTCTTTCATTGCAGGTTGTGCTGAATCAGAAGTTCACAGACTGTTTTGTGCTGGTGTTTCTGGATTCCCACTTGGGAAAGACGGTGAGCACAGGGGGGAGGGGCTTTGTGTCAGCCCAGTGGGAGGCTCTGCCCAGAGCCTGCTGAGGCTGGGGAGCCCTGCCCCCGGTACCCACTCTGCCCTCCACTCACCATGGCACCCCCACCATGTTCCCCACAGTCTCTGACAGTGGTTTTCCGAGAGCCCTTCCCGGTGCAGCCCCAGGACAGTGAGAGCCCTCCTGCCCAGCTGGTCTCCACCTACCACCACCTAGAGTCCGTCATCAACACAGCTTGCTTCACCCTCTGGACCCGCCTCCTGTGAGGCCCAGACCAGTGAATGTCATCCTTAAACCATGGATCTGTGAGACTGTCCACTTGAAGCAGGACTGACCAGCCCTTCTGGGCCCAGACACTGACGGACACCGAAGGCTTTGTGACTAGATCTCAGGGGCCTGAGTCCCAGCCTAGCAGTAGGAGCTGCCCCGCTGAGCACCTGCCAGGGTGACCGGCCCAGGGCTCCAGAGGGTCAGGTCAGTTCCCTGAGGTGCCCATCTCCTCTCAGGCCCCTGGACCCTCCCCAGAAAGGGACTCCACCTGCCTGCTGCCCTGGTGGAGTCCCAGGAATTCACACCAGGTGCCAAGCACTCACCCCTGAGAGCTCCTCTGCCTGAATGCTGCCTCCCAAGTCTTTGATTGCTTTCAGCCTCCCTGCATTTTGAGCATTTTGAGCCCTCTGGTCTTCATTTCCCACGTGAACATCATCGCCGAACATTGTTGAGATAACAACAACTTGGTTCCCATCCCAGCTCTGCTTCTGAAGCCCCTGTGACCACAGGCAAGCCCCATTGCTCTCGGACCCGTGGTTTCTGTTGTGTTAATGAAGAGGTGGGCTCGAAAACCCCCATCTCCACAGCGACACTGGCACAACGGACTGGAGGACTTGAGTGTGAGCTGTACGTCCCTTCTCAACAGGAGGGAAGTAACCCAGGGAGACAGAAGTTTAGACACCGTGTGTCCTCCACCCACCCAATAACACACAGAGGAAAACGTTCAGCAGGTGGTCTTTTAATTCAGGAGATTTGGGATGCTTGGTGCACTGTCCCACAGAGGCAGGTGGGTGCCGGGCAGGACCTCACTGGCCAGCCTGTGGGCGGCCCCGCCTATCCCAGTAGGAACGAAGCCAGTTCAGGCCCTCTGCTGTGTCTCCTGAGGAGAGAGGGAGGCCGTGGCATCTCGACCCGTGGGGAGAAAAACAGCCATGTCTGCTACCTATCCCTCAGAGCTCCGTTCCCCAGCCCTAGGCCTGGAGCCCCAGCACCCCCTCACCTTGAGGCTGGTACTCGCAGCCCACAAAGCCCTTGTAGCCTTCATCCTCCAGCAGCTGGAATAGATAGGGGAAGTTCAGCTCTCCAGGGCTGTCAGGTTCCCCCCGGCCCGGGACCTGTGCCACCTGCACGTGCCCTGAAGACAGATGTGGGCAGATGTGGGGCCCACGCTCCAGCTGGGGCCAGAGGGACAGATGCGAGGGTCTGAAGGGGTGGGAGGATAGAGGGAGTAACACAGCAGACGACAAGGAGCCAAGAGACCCCTCTCACCAACAAGGGGTAGGAACTCCCGGATGTTTCCTGTCAGGTTGCCATCCATGATCTGCCAGTGGAATATGTCCTGCGTAGAGATTACTACAGTCAGAGGCCCTGCAGGGCCCTTTCCCTCACCCCGTTCTTCCCAGACGTGGAGAACACGGGCCTTCTGTGAAGCACCCCCTTTCTTCCACTCACCATCTGTAACTGGAGGTTGGGTCTTCCGACCTTCTGTAAGATGGCTGCCGCTGGGAGAGAAAGCGGGGAGGGGGCCGTGAGACACAAGGAGAGCACAAGGATCACACGGGACTGGAGGGGGCACAGGGCTGCAGTCCTACCCTGCTGGGGCGTGTCCAGGAAGTACTGAGGGTCAGTGCTGCGGGTATTGATGGGCTCCAGCAGTCCCACGAGGCTCTCCTAGCATCATGGTGGACCCGTGTCCCATCGGTCAGTCACTGGTGAAGCCCCTCCCCGTTCCCTGTGGCTGGGCTAGTGCCCAGCCTTGTGCGCCCTCTGCACACATGGGCATTCGTGTAAGCATTGTGTGTCCGTTTGTTCTTGGTCTCACCTGAGCCAAAACCCCAGCCGCGTGCCTCAGGTTCTCCAGAAAAACTGTCTCCATTTCACTCCTGACTGCTGCTCGGTCAGCACCCTGGGGCACTCGGCCAGCCATCAGGTGAATCCTGGGGGGAGACAGCACTGGTGGGGGCTGGGGAGTCCGTCCTGGAAGCAGGGCCCTCCTTTGGCTCCCTGTGGGCATCTCCTCCAGCTGCCTTCCCCCCATCTCCCCTGCTGGTGATCTATCACCTGGCAGTGATGCCCTCCGGCACCCTCACACTCCATGGTCAGCCTGAGGCCGTGCCCTTCCCCAGATACCTTCTGAGAGACACCCCATCTTCCTGCTTCAGAGACCTCTCACTCGGCTCTCCCTGTCCATCTTCTTTCCAGTGGTCCTCTCCTCAGGCTGTAAACATGTGTCAGCCTCCCTTTCTAGAAATTATTTTGACCCTTTCCCATGAGTATTCCATGCTGCTTGTCTCCACTTCCTGCATCTGCTCCTTAGATTCTTCCCATCTGCTTTCTGCCCCCACCACTCGCCAGTAATGACCTGTTTCCAGTTCCACTTCGGCCCATTTGCACTCGATGGGATGTGTTTATTTGATCAACCCCATGGTGTGCCTTCTACCTCCTCCTGTTACCACCTGATCTTTCTCGGCCACACTCAACTCCAAAAGGTCACATTTCCAGCCTTAGGAATTCTGCTGAGCAAACGAAGCCTTCCCTGGTCTCTCTCCGCTGCATCCTCGCCTCCAGTGCTCCTTCCATCAAGACCCTGTTCAACATCACTACTTGTAAGAAGCTTCCTCTGATCCCAGACAGGTGCCTACTCTGCTCCCACAGCTGCCATGAACTGACCCTTCCTCAACTGGATCTCTGTATGTTTACCTGGCTACCTCCCTGGTCAGACAGCCCCCAGCACAGGATCCCAGGATGAAAGAGTAGCAAACAGGAGAACCGCACACGACAGATAATATCCAAAGGCAACTGACAAAGGACCAGGACTGAAGGAGTGGAAAGGCCAGTGCGCTCGGACTCCGAGCTCTCTGACCTGGCGTCCTGTTCTCCCAGACCCCAAACGTGGGGCAGGGTCTGGGAGGAGACAGGGCAAGAAGGGGAGGGGGTGGAGGAGAAGAGCGTAGGATACCTGGGACAGCCCAGAGCCTTGGCGTACAGCACCGCCTGCTCCAGCCCCTCTCGGAAGGCCGCTTGCCTCCCGGGAACGGCCCCCAGCCCCATTTCCCCTTTCTCTCGGTCCCCTGAGGAGAGAACGGGCGTCAGCTTCGGCTAGCGTCCCCAGCGCTCCCCGTCCCCCCCGACCGCCGCCCCGGTTCGGCCCCGCGGCGCACCGGGGGGCGTGTTGATCAGCACCAGCCGCAGGCCCGCTTCCCGCGCCGCGCGCGCCAGCGCCTCGGGCGACTCCGAGTACGGCCAGGCGACCTCGGCGGCCTCGAAGCCCGAGCTGCCCGCCGCCCGAAGCCGCGCGGGGAGGCCGGGGAGCTCGGGGAACAGCCACGACACGTTGGCCGAGAAGCGGAGCGGAGCCATAGCGGCCAGGGGACACGCTCGCTGGGCAGAGTCCGGGGCCGGAAGGCGGAAGCGGGTGGGGCGGGGCGGAAGCGGGCGGGGCGGGGCGGGGCGGGGCGGGAGGCCGACCGAGCGGGGGCGCGCTGGCGCCGCGAGCCGAGCTACCAGCCCTCCGCGCCTGCCTTTTCAGGTTAGAAAAGCAGCGAGGGGGGAAAGACCGCGGATGGTCCAGAAAAGTGACGTTTTTCGAGCCCCGAGAAGGGGAGAGGCGAAGAGGGCCGAGTGGAAGGAGCTGGGTCCGGGCGTGGGCGGGACAGCCCCCCCTAACTGCGCGGGGCAGGCGGGGCCTGGGACTCCTGGGCCGAGAGCCGGCGGAGAGGAGAGAGAGAGCCCAGTTAAATTCGAGAAACGTGAGCTTTAGCAAAGACTTAGTATTTTCCCTCATTATAAACACTGTATCTGTTCTTTACGCAGTGTTTGAGGGCTACAAGACCAAATCGGGGGCATTTAAATCACCAGTCATCGCACCGCTACCCATTAACTCTCCCTTACAGATTAAAAAATAAACTAAGTGCAGGTTTTTTTCTTATAGACTTCTGATCATACTGTACATACAGTTTTATGGTCTGCTTTTTAATTTAATATGATTTTGTGAGCATTTCCCCGTGTTCTTCAATATCCTTAAAAGTCCTTGCATTTGCTGCTCGTTGTCGCATACCCAGGCAGCCCAGAATTTATCCTTTATTGATGGTCATTAGGGCTTTTCAATATTTGTGTGTGCGTATGCTGTAAAAGTACTTTAAAGCACCTCTTGGTTCCATCTCTGAATCTTTTTCTTAGATTCCTTTGAAATGTCCATTACAGTATTTGCCGGCCCAAAGTCCTATAGGAAAACTGGCCCCACCAGTGGTCTCTGCACTGAGGGGCTATGGACGGGCAGTTCCCCCTTATCCCTAGCTGATTGGGCCACAGGAGGACATCTGATCCAAGTGCAGCCAAGGCTTCCGCTGGTCTAAGACCCCTTACTTGCCTGGTTTGGGAAGATGATCTGGCCAATCAGATTCTCTTCTTCAAGGTTCATAGGAGAAAGTCAACTAAGAGGTGGTCTTGCCGGAAGATGATTGTGGCTGTAGAAACAAAATAAGCAGGAGTCAGGTGGAAAGCTAGCTCAGAGATGGGGGTAAGCAAGCACTAGAGCACTATGAGTAGAGGTAGCAACTTGAGAACCTCTGTGTAGAGTTCCCCAGGCTAGCCAACCCCACAGCTGCGGGGGGACTGTGCACTTCCCAAGCTGGGATGTTGACTCTTAGCTGAGCTCTTGTATTTGTAGCCTCTTCATGTTTCTTGAGACAATTCGAATGTGTTTATTTCATCCACAGTAACCCAAATGATTGGGCAGGTTCACATGGTCAGCAAATAGGTGATTAAGGTCTCAATACTCTGCTAAAGTGCTTTTAAAAACTGTAAGTTTAGGGGCTCCTGGATGGCTCAGTCGGTTAAGCGCCCGACTGGATTTCTGCTCAGGTCCTGATCTCACGGTTCATGGGTTCAAGCCCCATGTTGGGTTCTGCGCTGACAGTGTGGAACCTGCTTAGGATTCTCTTTCCCACCCTCTCTGCGCTTCCCTCCCTCCTTAAAAAAAAAAAAAAAAAAAAAAAAAAAATATATATATATATATATATATATATATATATATATATATAGTAAGTTATATTCCAACAATACATGAGTGGAAGTCACCTTGGTCTGTTTTCTGTGCTAGCTTTGAGAGAAGGAAGCTCCAAGTACAACGTTAGGCACACCCAACCTCCACTGTCTGTTCTGTCATTGCTTGCCTCCACCCCAAGTCAGGCCCACTCAGACACCTGGGGTCCAGGCCAGCATCAGAGTTAATCCATGTGGCTAGCAAGTTCTATTTCTTCAGCTCTGCCTCTAAGAACGGACTGCCACCAGCTATTATGATCACCTGATCTCTTGCCCATTTGTTATACTTGGAACTTGGACTTGTCCTGAAACGTGTTTCTCGGGTATAGTCCAATCAGGATGTGACCTAAGTTTAACATTTTAATCAGTCCCAACTCCAGCATGTTTACAGTCCAATGTTGACCATACAGAATAACATCTAAGGAAAGTAATTCCTTTTTAACACTTCTCTGTAACACTTCTCTGAGTATGTGAAAAGCCCCACCTGCTGGGGTCTAACCAGGAACAAAATTTGAGCAACATCAATGGTCCACTCCTTCTTTGCATGTGTACTGTTTAGGGCAGCAGAAATGATGTATAAACTAGAGGTGTGTGACTCTTTTTCCCCTCTAATTCTCTTCAACACCTTCCTATGATACATCAAAATAAACGCAAAAGGAGTATGGTGCCCATGAAAATTATTTTCTTTATTCACCATTTGGCTTTCTACCATGTACCACTTTGCAACACAGGTATTACACTAGGTTATTATTACCGATCTTGACTCTATGCATCTAACTTTTATCCAAAGAACTCAGTATGACAATGAGTTAAGGTAACAACAATTTGTGAATAGTTACATGGATGATGGCGAAAATTTGAGTGTAGAGTTCAGAGTCTTGTTTGATCACCGGATTGCACTTGCCAGTGTGGTTAAAAAAAATTAGATACACATGCACACACACACCTGCTGTGAAATACAAATCCAAACCTTAATAAAACTCATTTTACACCTTCCGGGTTGGCAAAAACAATTTTTTTTAACATTTATTTTGAGAGGGAGAGAGCAAGCGGGAGAGGGGCAGAGAGAGAGGGGGACAGAGGGTCTGAAGTGGATTCTGAGCTGCCATCAGAGAACCCGACTTGGGGCTTTAACTCGAGAACCCCCATGACCTGAGACAAAGTCGGACGCTTAACCGACCGAGCCACCCAGGTACCCCCAGGTTTGCAAAAAATACTAAGCCAGACATTACCAAATAATCGGATTGGATTTGGAACAACTGAAACATTTATTCACTGCTGGTAGACGTGTGAATCACTACAATCACTTTGGAAAACAATCTGGATTACCTCTTCAGGCTGAGCCTTTATATACATTTGATCCCACAGTTCCTTTCCCAGGTATATCCCCTGAAGACATGTTTGCAAGGGTGGACCAGGAAACCAGTGATGATCATGGCAGCACTATTTATGTAGCAAAAATACGAAACCAACCCAATTGTCCACTAATATGTATACACGTGAGTTGCAGGATAGCCATCCAGTGTTGTATGCAAAAGTGAAGGGAAAGCTGGTGGCTCAAATAATAAAATGGAGTTTGCTCTTGTATTCGAGTGATCTCTGAAGAGCTTGCAGAAGTTTGGGTCAAATTCGAAACATCAGTGTGAACATATCAACTAGATACATCTCAGAAACATAATCTTGAGTGAAAAGCAAAATACAGAGAGTGTGATCCCATTTATATAAAGTCAAAAGCAAGGAAAACCAAACAATATCCTGTGTAAGGATACAAGCATCTGTGGCAGAACTGTGAAGAAGGGCAAGTGAATAATGATCACAAAATACAGGATGATGGTGAACCCCAGACAGGGAGGCAAGAGGGGCGCATTGGAGGCTTCAGAAGTAATGGCCATCCCCTTTCTCTTATACTGGCTGAGATGATCACACATCTACGCACCTCCATTTTATCACTATTCTTTATATCTCACTTATATTTTATAAATACCATTTTGTACGTTTCAGATTTAATAAAAATGAATTTTTAAGAACCTCTGTACACATGGGGTGCCTGGGTGGCTCAGTGGGTTAGGCATCCAACTTCGGCTCGGGTCATGATCTCACGGTCCGTGAGTTCGAGCCCCGAGTCAGGCTCTGTGCTGACAGCTCAGAGCCTGGAGCTGCTTCGGATTCTGTGTCTCCCCCTCTCTCCGCCCCTCCCCTGCTCACGCTCTGTCTCTCTCTCTCAAAAATAAATAAACATTAAAAATTTTTTTAAAAACTTCTGTAAGCATTACTGCCACCTGTTAGCACATTTTATATTAACATCCTTCTGGTAGTATCATCATAACCTCAAGGCTTTTTCTTTTTCTTTTTTTTAATGTATTTATTTATCTTGAGAGATAGTGTGTGTGAGCAGGAGAGGGGCAGAGAGAGAGAACCCCAAGCAGGCTTGATCCCACCAACCCTGAGATCATGACCTGAGTCGAAACCACCAATCAGATGTTTAACCAACTGAGCCACCCAGGTGCCCCTCAAGGCTTTTTCTATAGACTCAGCTTATTTGTAATAGACTATAATCACCACTTTTTTGGATTCAGTGTGTCACTGCTCCGTGCAGTGGTCTTTTATTGTGTTACCTGCTTAGAACCTATGGTAGACAGCCTGTAAAATGGCCCCCCCAATGATGTCTGCCTCCCAGTCTTCCCACCCTCCCCCCTTGAATGCGGGCTGGACCTAGCAACTTACTTCTAACAATATAGCAAAAGTGGTACAATGTCACCTCAGAGATTCGGTTATAAAAAGGCTGTGGCTTCTGTCTTGGGTGCCTTTTCTCGCTCTTCTACTCACTCGCTCTGCAGAAAACCAGCTGCCAGATTGTGAGCTGCCTGATGGAAAGGCCTGTAAGTCAAGGGACTAATGTCTCTGGCTAACAGCCAGCAAGGATCTGAGACCTGCCAACAGCCATGTGAGTGAGCTTGGAAGAAAGTCTGCTGCCATTAAGCCTAAAGACTATACCTCCAATAATATCTTAATTGCAGCCTCGTGACAGATAAGGTTTGAATCAGAGATACCAGCTAAGCTACACCTGGATTCCTGACCTATAGAAACTCTTTGATGTTCGTTGTTTCAAGACACTAAGTTTTCAGGTAATTTGTTAGCAGCAATAGATAACAAATAAAGGATGGCTTTCTTCTTCTGCGATGAGTTCCTTGGTTTGGCAGAACAATTTTGACCATTTCTTCCCCGTAAGCTATAAATGGGTGCTGCCATTTTTTGATATGATTCTCTCCTCCAAGTCACATGAGCTGGTCAATGAATGGGCACCTGACCCAAGTTGGATCAACCATATAACCTGTTACAGACATTGTAGGTCACCTACCCAACTTCTATTCCGTCTTTTCTCCTTCCTAATGGAACCATAGCTCCTGGGGACAGCCCGCCAGAAAGGATAAAGCGAACGTACAGAGCAAAGTAGCAAAGAAAAACCAAGAGGCATTATGTTCAGCGTTTGGAAACTGTAAGGAAATCAACCAGGCTGGTCTTTCTACTTCATCTTAACTCTTTCTAAAAACAAGATATCCCAGAACTAACTTGCTTCTTTCATCCCAAGATCCAGAATAGTGCACATTTCAGGAAATACTTGTTTCTCTGGGTACTGGGACTACGTATTTATAGCATTTTCTAAATTTATATAATTTCATATAGCCTGTATCAGAGTCTTAATCTTTCAAAGTCATGAGTTTATGCTGATGTTTTTTATTTCACCCAATCTTTTTTTTTTAATTTTTTGTTGTTTTTTATTTATTTTTTGAGAGAGACAGAGCACGAGCAGGGGAGGGGCAGAGAGCAAGGGAGACCGAATCCGAAGCAGGCTCCAGACTCTGAGCTGTCAGCCTGACGTGGGGCTCGAACTCACAAACTGTGAGATCATGACCTGAGCCGAAGTCAGAGGCTTAACCGACAGAGCCACCCAGGCGCCCCGATTTCACCCAATCTCCATTAAGCTCTTTCCTACCTTGTTCTAATACAAGAGCATCTTCATTTCTATTTAACTTTCTTTTTCGAGCTACTGGTCTTTATATCACTTTTACACAGTATGGTCAGATTGGGCTCCACATATCATGTTATATGTTTTCACATCCAACCGTGCCTAGATTTAAGAATATCGATATTCAAGTGTTACTCTATTATTTTTTTTTTGAGCCATTGAGTCTGTATTGCTAAGGCTTTGGAACTTAACTTTCCTGCTTTATTCAGTATGCCAGCAACAGTCCATATCACACAGATTTATGATTGCTTGTGACTGTGTCAAGAAGGAAACTAAATCTTTGGTAAATTTTTTTCTTTCATAGTTTTCTATTGTATCCAAGCACATCATAGAGAAATATCCGTGGTACATCTACATTAGGACTCTATCGCTAAAATTTCAGCACATTTAAATAGAATCATCTTGTACACACAGTACATTGAATAACATCATTATACAAAACAGCATTGAATCATTTTATGAAACTTGTTTGCATGAGTGATCATATAATATTCTTGGAAGAGTATCATAATATTTGCTGTTTCGTGTTATAGACCCTTATCTTTCAAAGGGGATTCCTATAACTGGCCCTTTAGTTTCTTTTTTTTTTTTTTTTAAGTTGATTTATTTATTTTGAAAGAGAGAGAGAGAGAGAGAGAGTGCAAGTCGGGAAGGGTCAGAGAGAGAGAAAGAGAGAGAATTCCAAGCAGGCTCCACGCCACCAGTCAGAGCCCGATGCAGGGCTCGAACTCACAAACCCTGAGATCATGACCTGATCCAAGGTTGGACACTTAACCAACTGAGCCACCCAGGTGTCCCTAGTTTCTATTCTATTACTGGTGGTTGGATCACACCCAGACGCTTTCTTGTGCCCATCTCTTACATATGCATGCTATCAGTAACACACAAGACCTTGACAGCCTTAACTAATGGGGTCTTAACTAATGACACACCCATCCACGTGCAAACTTTAAACTTGGTTAAATACAACCAGTCTATATGTGACTCAAAGGGTACAGGTGTGAATATTCAAAAAAGTGTTTTTTACATTTGGATTTTTGAAAAATCTCAGTAACTCTGACTACAAAATCCTGTCCTTCCCTTGTTTAATTTTTAATTTTTACACACATGAATTCTACTCATGGTGTTATGTGTATATTTTTTGCAGCTTGTTGTTTTCCAGTATATAATCCAATATATGTAGGAAGTCATTTTTTAGGAAAATATGAATAAACTCAGTTTACCTTACTGTTCTCTTCCCCTTTCTTTGGCCATTCTTTCAGCTGCATTTGATTCCAAAATATGAAGTTTTTTGTTTTTTGTTTTTTTAAGATTTCATTATTAGGTAATCATACGCAACGTGGGGCTCAAACTCAACCCCTAGATTAAGAGTCACATGCTCAGGGCACATGGGTAGCTCAGTGGGTTAAGCATCTGACTCTTTATCTCAGCTCAGGTCATGATCTCATGGCCCAGGAGTTTAAGCCCCTCATTGGTCTCCGTGCGGACAGCATGGAGCCTCCTTCGGGTTCTGTCTGTCCCTCTCTCTGCCCCTCCCCACTCACGCACATGCACTCTTGCTCCCAAAAATAAATACATAAACTTAAAAAACAAAAAAAAAGTCACATGTTCTATCGACAGAGCCAGCTAGGCACCCCCACCCAAATATGAAGGTTTTTTGTTTTTCTGTTTTCATTTAAGTAATCTCTACACCCCATGTGGGGCTTGAGCTCATGACCATGAGATCAAGAGTCACATGCTCTTCCAACTGAGCCAGCCTGGTGCCCCCAAATATGAAGATTTTTATCATTCCCCTCTTGATAGACAAAATTGCCTCCAAATCGTCACTATTACAAACAATAAACATGCTTGTATATGGGTTTTTTTTTTGTTTGTGTACAGATATGAATATTTTTCTTGCATCTATCCCGTAAGTGGACTTGTGGTGTCAGAGGACATGTACATTTAAAGCTCTAATTCACCACTAAATTGCTCTTTGAAGGGCTTTCTCAATTCACATTCCTTCTGACAGTCTGTTAGAGTACCTGTTCCCCTCCATCTTCATCAACACTCAAGAATATCAGGGTTTTTTAAATTTTTTTATGTTTATTCGTTTTTTGAAAGACAGAGAGAGACACAGCACAAGCAGGGGTGGGGCAGAGAGAGAGGGGGATACAGAATCTGAAGCAGGCTCCAGGCTCTGAGCTGTCAGCACAGAGCCCAACACGGGGCTCGATCTCACAATCTGCGAGATCATGACCTGAGCTGAAGTCGGATGCTCGACCGACTGAGCCACCCAGGCGCCCCAGAATATCAGTTTTTAAGATTTTTGCCAACCTGAAAGGGAAGAAACATTTAAAAACTCAAGTCCTTGATTATTACTGAGATCAAAGATCTTTCCAGATGTTTCTTTGCCATTATTATTCCCTCTTCTGTGAATTGCTTATTGGTAGCCTCTGTCCACTTCTCAACCAGATTCCCAGTGTCCTAATGCATCGATTTGTAGGTGTTCTTTATAGAAAGTCCAGATATTATGTCTTCAGGTTTTTTGCTTACCTCTCACTTTATTTAAAGCAACATTTAGGAGTCCTGCCTTTCACGGAGCTTCCTGTTCCTGTGTAGAAGGAGGCCTGCCCTCCATGGGGAAGGCTCCAGGCCTCCTGTCCCACCTTCTGTGTCTTCCCCACTGGAAGGAGTGACTCATGTGCTTGGTAACTTGGGCCCGAAGGAGGAGCCAAATTGCTCAGCTCAGTCTCTTCCTCCCTGTTGTCTGTGAGAAAGCACACATCCCAGTCTGCCCAGGCCACCAGTGTCCCAGGGCCGGTCCCCCCGAGGGCGGGCCATCAGCAAACCTGCTTGCCTCGCAGACCTAAGCCATATTGTCCAGCCTCGGTTGTGGTAGTCATAAAAGTAATATTTGTATCTCCATCTGTCCCACACTCCTGTGTCTATCTCTTGATGGGTTTTTGTATCAGTCAGAGTCCAAACAGAAAACAGATGGCACATTCAAATTAGGATAATTCAAGAGGTTTTCTTTAAAGGCACTATTTAGGAAGGTGTGGGCAGGGTGTAGGGGAGATACCTGAGATAGCTCAGCAAGGTAGGGCTGGTGCCAGCAGCTCTGTCACCGTCCCTAGGCCCGAAAAGGTGAAGGGTTTGGGGGGGGGGGGGTGACTCCAATCTGGCGGAAAGTTCATGTAGAGATAGCCGCCTTCCAAGTTGCAGAAGCCCTCAGTTGAAGGACACTGACAGCTTGAAGCAGCCTGTAGAGTTGAAGCCTGAGAAATGCACACCCTGACCTTGCTCTGCTTTCCCCTTCAAATCTCCCGCTTCCCTCCGGGCTAGGTAAACCACACGTCGCCAGAGAACAAAGGGAACCCGCTGATGTAATCAACATAGGCCCGCCTCCTTGGACAGTGAGCAGGGAGGAAACAAGCTCTGGAGGGACAAACAGTGTCTCTGGCCCAGTTGGTCTCTCTTCCTCCCTCAGGATACATGCTTACCCTTCATCTGAGTGAAAAACTCAACGTCCCAGTCAACGGGATGCCCCAAATCCCATTGGCTACTGTTTTACCACGAGACAATCTCAGCCCGGCATCAGCCCTCCTGAAAGCTAAAACTTTACTACCACTGATGTTCTTTGGATAAGGAATCAGGTGAAAGTGAGGAGCGTGTGTCAGCAGAATTTGGAAATGGCCTCTCCAACTCCTGCTCCCTGATGTATGCACACCTTCTCTCGGATATTCAACCAAACCCTAATCTAGGTACTGCTATAAAGAGATTCTGCAGATGTAATTAAGGTCCCAAACCAGTTATGAAAGGGAGATTGTCCCGGCTGAGCCTGACCTAATCAGATGAGTTCTTGAAAGGGTGAGAGCTCTTCCTGGAGAAGATCTGGATATATGGAGGCCTCAATTCTATGGCCACAGGGAACTGGACTCTGCCACAACCATGTGCGCCTGAGAGAGGACCCTGAGCTCCAGACGAGAATGCAACCTAACTCTGATATTGGCCTTTTGAGCTGAGAACCCAGGCAGGCATGGTGAACATGGTGACTTCTGACCTCCAGAATGTGAGCTAATGAATGGTATTCGTGATAACTCCTCGGGTAGCCATAGAAACCAAACAGGGGCAGACAGTAAAGTCACAGAAGCATAGCTGTTACCGTCCACATGATTGTAGCTCGTCATAGGGCCTAAATCGTATCCCGGTGGTCTGCTTCCAACGCTCCATCCAAGTTTGCTTTGTCCTCCTCCAGCACCTCGACTGGGTGAGCTTCCCTACCTGGTGCAATGACTCGTACCTTCCTTCCCGTAGCAGCTGTGTTCTCAGTTTTCCACCGACCAGAGCCTTGCATCCTTGCCCCCTGCTGGGCAGCAACTCAGTCTCCCCCTGGTGACCAGGAACAGTTACCCCAGGCCAGCTAGAGAACCTCTTCCCTGGCTGTGTAGTGACCTGAGGAACCTAAAATGAGCAGAGTGCATTTCAGCTTCTAGTTCGTTAGCACCGTGGCCATGCTTTCTGGTGGAAGAATTACTACTGGGCACAGTAGAACCTTCAGATCCACTAAAGCCTACGGTTCTTTTTTTTGTTTGTTTTCCATGTTTTATTTATTTTTTGGGGGGGGGGGAAGGCAGAGAGAGTGGGGGACACAGAATCCGAAACAGGCTCCAGGCTCTGAGCTGTCAGCAGAGAGCCCAACTTGGGGCTTCAAGCCACAAGCAGCAAGATAATCACCTGAGCTGAAGTTGGACTCTTAACCGACTGAGCCACTCAGGTGCCCCGAACCTTTGAGGTTTTTTATGTGCCCCTTTTCGAAGGCAAATGTGTGCTCCCTGAACCCAGAGGTAATTGCTCTCCCAAAGAGGTGTTGATTACTTCATTGCTTCTCTTTATAGTTTTATTATATATATATATTTTTTTAATTTTTTAAATATTTATTTGTTTTTGAGAGAGAGACAGAGCATGAGCAGGGCAGGGGCAGAGAGAGAGGGAGACACAGACTCTGAAGCAGACTCCAGGCTCTGAGCCGTCAGTACGGAGCCCAACACGGGGCTCGAACCCACGAACCGTGAGATCATGACCTGAGCCAAAGTTGGATGCTTAGCTGAACCACCCACGTGCCCCGGTGTTATTTTTAATGTTTATTTATTTCGAGAGAGAGAGAGAGAGAGAGAGGGAGAGAGTTTGAGCGAGTGAGGGGAGGGGCAGAGAGCGAGGTGAGAGAGAGTCCCAAGCAAGTTCCGTGCTTTCAGTGCAGAGCCTGACTCAGGGCTCGATCCCACAGACCATGAGATCATGACCTGAGCTGAAACCAAGAGTCAGACACTTAACCGGCCGAGCCACCCAGGTGCTCCAATAGTTTTATTATATGTATTTTACTACGTAATATTATATATAATACTACACATTGTTTAGTTTAGCCTGTGTTGTGAAATTACACTGTATGTTTTCTTTGGGGATTTGCTTTCTGTCCTGACATTAATGCCTGAGACTCATTCTTGCTAATGCGCGTTGCTAGTTGGTTTTTACAGCTATGTTACGTTGTATTACATTGTACGGATGTATTGCAGTTGATTTGTTCTCCGGTTGATGGGTATTTGAGTTTCCAGTTTTCCATAATCATGAGTAAGGCTGCTATAAACGTTTGTGTATAGATTGTAGTGCAAACACAAGTTTTCATTTTCCTCAGAAAAATACCTAGGTGTGTGATTGCTGAGAGACATGTTAAGTGTGTGTTTAACTTTGTGAGACACTCCACCAAATTGTTTCCCAGAGTGGCTCTGCCTTTTCTGCAGGCTCGCAGGCGCCCAGGAAGAGTCCCAGCCTCTCTGTCTCACCATCACCACTGACTGCTGTCAGCTCTGATCTCCTGGCTTCGTGAACCATCCTGAAGATGCGTGGCAGTGTCCGGCAGTGTTTTTCTTTGCTCTTCCCTAAGACCTAATGATGTCGAGCATCTTTTCATTTGCTCATTTGCTATCCAAATATCTTTTTTTTTTTAACGTTTATTTATTTTTGAGACCGAGAGAGACAGAGCATGAACGGGGGAGGGGCAGAGAGAGAGGGAGACACAGAATCGGAAGCAGGCTCCAGGCTCTGAGCCATCAGCCCAGAGCCTGATGCGGGGCTCGAACTCACGGACCGTGAGATCATGACCTGGGCTGAAGTCGGACGCTTAACCGACTGAGCCACCCAGGCGCCCCTCCAAATATCTTTTTGAGGGAAGTGTCTGTTAAAAGTATTTGCCTACTTTTAAATTGAGCTATTTTGTTATTACTGAGTTTTGAGAGGTTTGGTTTTTTTTTACGTATTCTAGACACATATCCTTTGTCACATACGTGTTTTGCAAATATTTCCTCCCAGTCTGTGACTTGACTTTTCATTCTTCAACAGTGCCTTCCACAGAGCAGAAATGTTTCATTTTGATGAAGCCTAATTTACTTTTTTAATTAAAGTTTTTATTTATGTTTTTAAAAAATGAATCATGCTTTTGGCATCATATATAAAAAAGCCTTTGCCTACTCCCAGGACACAGTCATTTTCTTTCATGTTTTCTTCAAGAAGTTTTATAGTGGTAGGTTTTACATTGAGCCTACAATCCATTTCGAGTTAATTTTGGTATAAAGTGAAAGGTGTGCGCCAAAGTACAGTTTTCGCGTGTGAATGTTCAATTGTTCCAGCGCTATTTTTTTGAAAATAGCATCCTTTCTCCACATTTGCCTTTGCAACTTTGTAAAAAAACAAATTGACCACAATACGGGCAGGTCCATTTCTGGACTTTAGTCTTCCTTCCCACTTTACTTTTACTTTCGAGAAGTTCTGTTTAGTTTCTTTTCAACTCTGCCTAATCCTTTCTTGATGGTCTGTTACCCCCTTGTCAACCTTTTGATGTCTTTTGTATTTCTTTAAAGAGATTAAGTTAATATATTCTATTCTCTCTGTATGATCATTCCAGTAGCTGTCGGATGCATGGGTCTGATTCTGCCGTGCATTGTTTCTGCTGATACACACGTAGTATCTTCTTACCTCCTATGTTTGAGGGCTTTTAAAAATGTATGCAGGGGCACCTGGCTGGCTCAGTCAGTTGAGCATGTGACCCTTGATCTCAGGGTTGCGAGTTCAAGCCCAATGCTGGGTGTAAAGATTACTTAAAAATATCATTGGAGGGGTGCCTGGGTGGCTCAGTCGGTTAAGCATCCGACTTGGGCTCAGGTCATGATCTCACAGTTCGTGAGTTTGAGCCCCACGTTGGGCTCTGTGCTGACAGCTTGGAGCCTGGAGCCTGCTTTGGATTCTATCTCCCTCTCTCTCTGCCCCTCCCCCACTCATGCTCTGTGTCTCAAAAATAAATAAACGTTAAAAAATTTTTTTATAATATCTTCGGAAACGTATCTGTGGGAGGTGAGGCCTCGGTGAAAATGTGTCCCACTATGGAGAACTCTTCCGTATTTGCTTCTGCCAACTGACTGGAGGCACCACAAACTTAAAATCACTTCAGCTAAGTTTTAGGCTTGAGGGGTTTTTTAACACGAAGTTATGGGGCATCACTTCCAAGTGAGGATGGCCCCAGGTTTGGAGACAGGGTATCCTCATTGTCTTTTTCTGTTAGTCGTGTTTTTCCAGTTCAAGCATGTCTCTAGTTCACGTGCAAGGAATCCCGCCATCACGTAGAGGGTTCCCATCCAAACTCTTTGCCAGTCGCAAAAGTGGTAGCCTTTAAACTTTTAAAGCATTTCATCCTGGGTGCCTGGGTGGCTCAGTAGGTTAAGCTTCTGACTCTTGATTTCAGCTCAGGTCATGATCTCATGGTTCGTGGGATCGAGCTTCGAGCTTCACATCGGGCTCTCCACTGACAGTGCACAGCCTGAGACTCTCTCTCTGCCTCTCCCCGGCTTGCTCTCTCTCTCTCTCTCAAAATAAATAAATAAACTTTAATTAATTAATTAATTAAAACATTTCATCCCTATTTCCTGTTGCTCATTGGGGCAGGACATTAAAAGACTCATGGAAACCTACTTCTAAGTGAAATATCCTCAAAATTAAAAATTGTAAGAATATTGACTCCTTTAGGGGCTCTGGGATTTTTGCTCCTGTGTATTGCTTTATGAATAAATCACACGTATCTCAAAATCTATATTACAAAGTTTTTTTCTAACAATCCAATTTTATCACTTGATCAGAGGGAAGAGGGAGCCAGGTCTTCTGACATACAGATGAAGCAAACACAGGTCAGCATCATTTTGCATTTTAAAAAAATCATAAATTTCAAAGGAGGAAGAATTCATAACTTTGGATTCTCAAAACCAAAAATCATACTGGAACAGAATTTAATATCAGTTTAAAGACCAAGTCAATTTTCGATCGGGCAAATTCATTCCAGTGGATGGAAAACGGAATATGTTGCAAAATAATTTACAGTGTGTTTAAAAATAGGCAGAGAGCACACACTGCTCAGCCCCATTCACGTATAGACAGACTTTAGAAAGAAGAGCAGTTCTCACAACATAAATTTATATTTTCTTATTTATTTATTTATTTATTTACTTACTTACTTACTTATTTTTAGTAATCTCTACACCAAACATGGGGTTCAAGCTCATGACCCCAAGATTAAGAGTCACATGCTCTTCTAACTGAGCCAGCCAGGCAAACCCACACATTTACATTTTCAATCATGTTAAACTGTGACTTGGGAAGCACAATTTTAAGGAAATAATTTCTGAAGCCTTATAATCAGTTTTTTAGTTGATTGGCTCTCACCCAAGTGAAAATATCAAAGAGAACCTCTAAAAGAAAGCTCTTTGTTCCAAATATCAATCCCACTTAGGAGAAAAGATATTAGGGTAGGGGGGAGTTAAACACACGTTTTAAAGATCCATTTTTATTTTAACCAATGACTGAAATACATGGGTGGGGTGGCGGGACCTCCTCCTGGTTCTTCTATTGAGGTAAAATTTGTGTACGTTCAAGTATCATTGCAATCAAGATATTAACCGTTTCCATTACATAGGAAAGCTGCCCATGCCCTGTTCCAGTCACCCCCACCCTCACCCACACCCTCACCCCCAGAGGTAGCTACTATTCTCACATCTGTTGTCATAGCTCAGTTTGTCTGGTGCGTACATTGGAAAACTCTTCTGTAAAGAGACAAATGGTAACTATTTCAGGCTTTGTGGGCCACTTATGATTGTGTCACTACTACTTCTCCTCCTTTTCCTTTACAATCCTCTAAAAATGCAAAAACCGCTCTGAGCTCAAGGTCATCCAGAAGCAGGCATTGGGCCAGATTTGACCAATGGGCCATGATCTAGAACCCCATATAAGTGGAATCATGCAGTATGTATTCTCTTAGTCTGGCTTCTTTACTTAACATACTTTTAAGATTCAAACCATGTTATTGCATTGATCAATTACCCTTTTTACTCATTCGGGGTGTGTTGATTTTTTTCTGTATTATCTGTTTCTCTTTCATTGTTTTCTCCTTTCCTCTTTATTATTTCCTTTCTCTTTTATTATTTGAGTTTAATTGGCTCTTCTCTTCCTAACATTTTAAGGTGAAAAATTAGATAATTGTTTTGTTTTCTAGAGTTAGCACTGACAGCTATAAATTTCCTTCTAAGTGTTGCTTTAGCTGCATTCCCCAAATTTTGAGATGGTATAATTTCATCATCACTCACTTCAAAATATTTTTTCATATCCTTTGTAATCTTTTACTGACCTACAGGTTAAAAGTGTGTCCTCTAATATCTAAATGTTTGGGTGTTTTCTAGCTTTTACGTTTATTTTTGTTTGTTTTTAACCTAATTCCATGGTGATCAGAGAACATACTCTGTATGGTTTAAGTCCTTCGAAATTCGCTGAGACTTGTCCTATTGCCTAGAAAATAGGCTACTTTGGTGAAGGTTCCTTGTGCACTTGACCAGAAAATGTATTCTGAAGTTTTTTTTTTTTTTCAACATTTATTTATTTTTGGGACAGAGAGAGACAGAGCATGAACGGGGGAGGGGCAGAGAAAGAGGGAGACACAGAATCGGAAACAGGCTCCAGGCTCTGAGCCATCAGCCCAGAGCCCGACGCGGGGCTCAAACTCACAGACCACGAGATCGTGACCTGGCTGAAGTCGGACGCTTAACCGACTGCGCCACCCAGGCACCCCTGTATTCTGAAGTTTTGAAATCAGTGTTCTGTGAATGTTGATGAGGTCAAATTGGTTGATAATTTTGTTTAAATTTTCTGTATCCTTACTATTTTTAGTGCTTCTTTGATCAATCACCAAGAAGAGACAACAATGTGAAATATGTATACGTACCTGTATCAGTCAGCTTAGGCTGCCGTAACAAAACACTACAACTGGGTGGCTTAAACCACAGACATTTATTTCTCATAGTTCTGGAGGCTGTGAAGTCCAGCATCAAAGTGTGAGCAGATTCAGTCCATAGTGAGAGCCATCTTCCTGGCTTGCAAACAGCCAGACTTGTCGCTGTATCTTCACATGGCTGAGAAAGGAAGAGCTGTGTCTCTTCCTCTTCTTATATGGACAATAATTTCATCACGAGGGCCCCACCCTCATGACTTCATCTAAACCTAATTATCTGCCAAAAGCCTTACCTACAAATACCATCACTTTGTGGATTAAGGCTTCAACATATAAATTTGGGGAGGGGGACACAAACATTCAGTCCATAACAGCAGCTAACAACAGAGCTTCAGATACATAAAGCAAAATTGATAGAACTATCAAGAGAACTAGTCAAATCCACAATCACTGGAGATTTCACCCTCTTTCTTGAAAGGCCGATCCTGGGGCACCTGGGTGGCTCCGTCGATTAAGCGTCCGACTTCAGCTCAGGTCATGATCTCACAGTTCATGGGTTCGAGCCCCACATCGGGCTCTGTTCTGACAGCTCAGAGCCTGGAGCCCGCATCAGATTCTGTGTCTCCTCTCTCTCTCTGCCCCTCCCCTGTTCGTGCTCTGTCTCTGTCTCAAAAATAAAAAATAAACAGTAAAAAAAAAAAAAATTAAAAAAAAAAAAGAAAGGCCGATCCTTTTATCACTAAGAAGTGATATCTTGGGGTGCCTGGGTGGCTCAGTCGGTTAAGTGTCCAACTCTTGATTTGGGCTCAGGTCATGATCTCATGGTTTATGAGATCAAGCCCCCATATTGGGCTCTGCATTGATGGCCCAGAGCATGCTTAGGATTCTCTCCTTCTCTCTCTGCCTCTACCCCACTCGTACTCTCTCTCTCTCTGTCTCTCAAAGGAAACAAATAAACTTAAAAAAAAAAAGAATGATATCTTTATCTCTGATAATATTCCTTTTGTAATATTGATACAGCAATAACTGATTTCTTACCCTTCCAGTCAAGACAGAGTAGCAGGGACCAGATTTATCCTCTCACTGGAAACAAACAAATGAAAACAAACAAAATACGTGGGACAGAAGTTTTCAAGACAGCCAACATCAGGCAAAGAAAAATAGTGATCCCTGCAAGATGGGAAACAAATGACTTAAATCCTATGATTGTCCAAACTTATCGCCTTGGGAGAGCTGCTAGGTCATGTCATAGATAGGGGGAACTTGGGCAGAACATGAGCGATGCCTTGAGTTGAGAAGATGGAACTGAGAGTCTGGAGACAAGGAAGCTAGAGTTCATAGAAGAGAATACAAGAGAGTAGAGAGCTGCACAAAGAGAAAACCCTGAAGATTGACAGAGGACTCCGCTCCAGCATTCAACAGAGTCACCGTCGGCACACGCGTGTGAGGACAACCTCTGAGGCTAGAGAAAGAATCATCCAAAAGGATTAGAGGGAAGAGTGCCTGGCGCTCACACAAGGCTAGGCTAGAAAACTAAATTCACCAGATATTAGGCACAGTATTCAAGCATTTTGTAGAATGCCCCAGGAGTGGGGAATAATTAGTCTTAGATTGAACACTGCTGCGCCTATTTTCAAGTATGCTATTCAATGGTTTAGGTGTATTCACAGAGTTGTGCAGCCATCACCACAATTTTGAAACATCGTCATCATCCCACCCAAAACACCTCATGCCCTCTAGTTTCCCTTCTTTCTGCTGCCAAGCGCCTCCTAGGCCCTAGTCAACCAGTAATCTACTTTCTGTCTCCACAGACTTGCCTCTCCTGGACATGTCACATAAACAGAATGTTTTTATCATGGGGCCTTTTGGGTCCGGCTCCTGTCACTTAACGTAACGTTTTCAAGATTCATCCATGTTAGAGCCTGTATCAATACTTCATTTCGTTTATTCCATTTCATGGACATACGAATTTCACTCATCGGTCGATGGATGCTGAGTTGTTTCTACTTTGGGGCTATAATGAATAATACTGCCATGAACATGTGGGTGTGAGTCATGTCCTTTCATTTTTCTTGAGTGTCACCTAGGAGTTTAAGTGTTGGGGTCATATGGTAACTCCGTATTTCAACATTTGATGAACTGCTATATTGTTTTCCAGAGTGACCTGTTTTACATTCCACTGGCAAAGTATAAAGTTCCATCCTCGTGAGTGCATCTCTTTGTGCTTTTGATTTGCACTTCCCTGATGGTGAATGATGTTGAGATCTTCTTCTGTGCTTATTGGCCATTCGTATATCTTCTTCGGATTCCATTGGCTTTTTACCTTTATCAGCAGAAGGGAGTGGGACAAGGACATGATAATAGCCAGTAGCAGGTTGGTTGTGGCAACGTCACTTTCCTTTGAGGGATGGCAGGGGTCTATCAGACAGGTTACCTCCCCAGTCCCAGCCTGATTGGCTGGTTTAAGATTCTGTTTCCGGAAGAAGCTCCAACTGTAATTAAGTCTCATTTTGGCGATGTGGGACTTTGCAGAAGTGACTCCATTTGGGGACCTATTGTCTTGTTTTTAAGAACTGCTTCTCCTGAAGTAGGCAGCTATTGAAGTCTCTGTTCAGCTCTTTTAGGCTTCCAGCTGTTTTTCTCCCTTAATCTCTTTGGAGTCTCTCCACTCATGTAGTTTAGGGATCAGCCAAGGATTTTAGAAAAACTTATATATAGCTTTAGTGCTGCCCCTTCTGTAACTCCCTCCTTTCTGGTTTTCCCTCCTCAACGTCCTGCTGCTCCGACAGCCCCCAGCTCTGTCCTGTGACTACTCAGGCTACAGCTTTCTGTGTTCTCTCTATCCCTATGTTTTGCAACAACTGGCAAGTACTCTCTGAGGAGAAACCATATAAATGTGGATCTCACCCACACGTTGCCTTGTTCCAAGAATTGAATCCCCTCAAGCTTCTGCCTGCTTTTTGTCATTCTCCAGTGCCTTCCAGTCATCTTTAAAAATATTTTGATGAGGGGCGCCTGGGTGGCTCAGTCGGTTAAGCGTCCGACTTCAGCTCAGGTCACGATCTCGCGGTCCGTGAGTTCGAGCCCCGCGTCGGGCTCTGGGCTGACGGCTCAGAGCCTGAAGCCTGCTTCCGATTCTGTGTCTCCCTCTCTCTCTGCCCCTCCCCCGTTCATGCTCTGTCTCTCTCTGTCCCAAAAATAAATAAACATTTTAAAAAAAATTAAAAAAAAAATAAAAATATTTTGATGAGAGTTTATCATTTTTATCTGCAAGAGGACTAATCTGTGGTAGACCACACTGCCAATACCCAAAGTTAGGACTCTGTTCCTGCACTATTAACCTCTTTATATTAGTTATAAAAAGTATTTATTATCCGGGTGCCTGGCTGGCTCAGGTGGTAGAACATGCAACTCTGGATCTCACGGTTGTGAATTTGAGCCCCATGTTGGGTGTAGAGATTATTTTGTGTTTTTTTTTTAATTTATTTAGTTGTTACTTTGAGAGAGCGTGTGCGCACACACGCGAGGGAGGGGCAGAGAGAGAGGGAGGCAGAAAATCCCAAGCAGACTCCACCCTGTCAGCACAGAGCCCGACGAAGGTCTCTCTCTATCTTACAAACCGCGAGATCACGTCCTGAGCAGAGACCAAGAAAGAGACGCCAGACTGACTGAGCCACCCAGGTGTCCCGGCTATAGAGATTACTTTAAAAAATAAAATAAAATCTTTGTGGTGCCTGGGTGATTCAGTTGGTTGGGTGTCCCACTCTTGGTCTTGGCTCAGGTCACGATCTCACATTTTGTGAGATCGAGCCCTGCATCGGGCTCTGTGCTGACAGCACAGAGTCTGCTTGGAATTCTCTCTCCCTCTGTCTCTGCCCCTCCCCAACTTGCACTCACACACTCTCTCTCAAAATAAACATTTAAAAAATAAATAAAATAAAATAAATTCTTTAAAAAAGTATTTATTGGGGCGCCTGGGTGGCTCAGGCGGTTGAGCGTCAGACTTCGGCCCAGGTCATGATCTCACAGTCTGTGAGTTCGAGCCCCACGTCGGGCTCTGTGCTGACAGCTCAGAGCCTGGAGCCTGTTTCAGATTCTGTGTCTCCCTCTCTCTCTGAACCTTCCCCATTCATGCCCTCTTTCTCTGTCTCAAAAATCAATAAAGGTTAAAAAAAAAGTTTAAAAAAAATAATAAAAATAAAATAAATAAAAAAGTATTTAATATCTATTTTACTATACAACTAATAAATACTCATATGTTAAAAAATTGTCAAATGGTACAGAAGCATCAAAGGAAAAATCAATTTTTAAGGAATTAAAAAATACATCATTTTGGGGGGGGCATAAGGGAGCAAGGGGCAGAGAGAGAGGGAGAGAGAGAAGTGGGGCTCACCCAAAGCGGGGTTCGAACCCACAAACCGTGAGATTATAACCTGAGCCAGAGTCGGGTGCTTAACCGAGTAAGCCGCCTAGGTGCCCCCATCACTTTACTTGTTTCTAGTTATTCACATCTCATCCCCTTCTCCAATAATAGTTTGATATTTCTCCTTTATAAACACACACACACACACACACACACACACACACGAATGGTATGACACTATCCATGTTATTTGACAATCGCATTTTGTTCACTTGCTGCGTGTTTCAGAGTCTTTCTATAGGTACCTATTTATTCTTTCGTCACATATTCATACAGCATTTGCTGTGTGTCAGGCACCATTCTAGGTCCTGGCAACCAAATCTGTGAACCAAACATGCACAAAACTGGCTTCCCCAGGGTGGGAGGCGATGGATCAGAAACAAGCAATACATACAATAACGTGTTAAGTGCTGTGGAGAGAAATCAGGTGAGAGAGGCAATAGAGAGTCTCGGCCCTCTGGGTGGGTCAGGAGTTGGCAATTTTTCAAAGGATAAACAAGGAAGGCCTCACTCACACTGTGATGTCTGAGCAGACTCGTAAGAAGGGAGGCCGTAGGAGAAAAGAACTTTCCAGACAGAGATGGAGCAGGAGCAAAGTCTCAGCAGGAACATGCTAGCATGTTTGGGGAACAATAAAGAGGCTGCTGTGTGAGAGAGCAGAGTGAGAGAAGCAGCAGTAATAGAATATTAAGTCAGACTGCTACAGAGGGCCAGGTGACCCTGGCCTTGGAGGCCGCTGTAGCTGTCAATCTCTGCATGACATTCCATGGAAGGAGGCATTTTGACCCCTCAAACCACTAGTGTGTTTTCTTCCGTTGGTACCACATGGCGTTCCCATTGAACCCGGCCCCCACAGTCCAATGAATGCTTTTCTACTCTGTTGATGGACTAGTTGGCCTGGGTCTTTCTCAGGAGAGCTGCAAACCCAGCTCTGGTTTCCCCAAAACAATGCCATGCGGAGGTACCCTGACCTAAAGGGCAGCTTTCCCTGTGATCTCCTGGATACTCACTTTAAGCCCACAGTCCACCTGCCTTCATGGTAATCCCTCCCTCGGAAACCATCGTCTTCTTCCTACCGGCAGATGTACATCAACACTTCAGTGCTCCACCCGACCAAGTCAGGTCTCCCCTAATGTCAAACATCAGAGAAGGGGGGTTATCACCGTCATCCCTTCCTCCTCACAGGCCTGGGGTTTCCGATGCAAATCAGTTTTACCCTCTCCTCACAGTCCAAGCCTCCATACCAAGGGCATACGTAAGAATCCTGCTTTTTCGAAGCCACAGAAGGCTTCATCTCTCCATTCCCTCAGGGCAAGGGGCTCCGATCTAACACGCACTCCCATAAATAATGGATACCACTAAGGTTCTCCTTCCCCGAATGGAGGAGACTTGTTTCAAGGTGAAACACTAAATCCACCTAAGCAGAGAAGAGGGACGGCTGCTTGGCACTCTCTTACATATGGATATGTTGTAATTTAATTGATTGTTCCTCTACTTTGGGGTATTTGTTTCCCTCCTTTTTGATTATTATAAATAATTCTGCAAGAGTATCTTGGCACGAGTGCAGATATTTCTGTAGAATAGATTCCTGAAAGCACAATTGCTGGGTCAGAAAGACACATGCATTTAAATGTAAAACATTCCCAAATTGCCCTACCAAAACGGCTTCACCGATTTTTACTCCCGTGAGAACGCTTCTCCCCTCCATCATCATCACGAAATATTAAGAATCATTTTTCACTTTTGATATGAATATTGTTTCCACTTCCATATCTCTGATTACTAGTGAGCTTCAACATGTTTTTATGGTTTTTGACCGTTTTCCTTTTTCTGTGAGCTGACGGCTTGTTACCTTTGCTTATTTTTCTGCCGGGTGGTTTGTCATTTGCTTCTCTTGCACACGTTATTTTTAAGTTTATTCCTAGGCATTTCGAAGTGATTGTTGTTAATTGATTGCTAGAGACAAATAGAAACACTATGGATTTTGGTGTGTTGGCATCCTTTCTGAACATTTTTCTTGATTTTAATAGTTTTACAGTTATCATTCCTTTCCTAGGGAGACCATTGCATCGTTTGCAAATAAGTTTACTGTAATTACTGTTGTATTTGGACTCGTGCCTACTGTTTTATTCTATATTTTCTACTGATCGCGCCTTCTGATTTCCTTGTCCCTCTCCCTGCCTTTTGAGGCTTGATAGCACAATTTTGATTCTTTTGTGATCTGGACGGTCTGCATTCTGTTGCTTCCCTTCTAGTGGTCATCCTTACTATTTTGTTAAATACTGAAACAATACACCCGAACTCCACTCCTTGTCCCTTATGTCCCCTGTTTTGTTGAAGTCATTTGAAATCTTAGTATCAGATTATTTTTTTAAATCTCTTTTCACATTCTACCCCTATTACTTAGGGATCCTTCACTTTCTGCTTTTTTGCTTTATAGAATGTCCTGGGGGCACCTAGCTGGCTGTCAGTAGAGCAGGAGACTCTTGGTCTCAGGGTGATGAGTTCGAGCCCCACGTTGGGCATAGAGATCACTTTTAAAAAAGCCTTAGGATGTTCTGGTTTTGGGGTGCCTGAGTGGCTCAGTCGGTTGAGTGCCTGGCTCTTGGTTTTGGCTCGGGTCGTGATCTCATGGCTTGTGAGTTTGAGCCCCCTCTGTGCTAGCAGAGGAAAGCCTGCTTGGGATTCTCTGTCTCACTCTCTCTTTTTCTCTCTCTCTGTCCCTCCTGCGCGGGCACACACACACTCTTTCTCTCTCTCATAAATAAACAAAAAAAGAATATTCTGTTTTCTTTTGTCACCTCTGATGGTTTAAAAGGTCGTGATCCTGTTTTTAATTTTACTAGTGATTGACTTTTATATCACCAGATATATTCTTAAACCTTTATTTCCCTGATTAGAAAAGTTGAGAAGAGTCGATTTCTCCCTTCCTCTGCCTCAGATGATGATTTCGGCTCCCTCCACCTGCCTTGCCCTCTCCCCACATGCTTCTCAGTCTTTGAAAATGTAATGGGGTTTATAAATCCAACTTGCATTTCAACCTTATTTATCTTTTTTGTTGCTGTTCAATTCTTTATGATATATTTAGTTGGTTTTAATGCTTACAACTAAATCTTTTATAGTATTATAATGTTCCCACTTTCAAGTTCTTGATTTTAATTCATCTCTTGAGCAGCTGAAGTGCGTCCTCAAGTTGTTTACTTGGAGAGAACACATGAGTGGTACATTCTTTTCTACGTCCTTCTCTGTAAATCTGGAATATACTTCTGTTGTTTGTGCACGTGAATGACAGTTCGTTGGGCACAGATTTCTTGTGTCACCATCTTTTTTTCTCAAACCTATAACCACTGCTCCCATCTTCTCGAGTTTAGAAACGCTGAGGCGAAGCCTAAATTGTCCCTTTGTCACCTGACTTAATGTATGGATCCGTATAATATTTTTCTTCCGTCTTAGAAAAAAATAATTCCTTCATTGCCAGGATATGCCCTTATATGATTCTTTATTAATTTTCCCCTGGAACCCGTTGATTTATTTACCTCATCATTTTTCCGCATAGGAAGGCATCTTCCACTGGGCATGGGAGTATTACTTCGTTCATTTGATTGTAATGATTGTAAATATCTCTGGGGCGCCTGGGTGGCGCAGTCGGTTAAGCGTCTGACTTCAGCCAGGTCACGATCTCGCGGTCTGTGAGTTCGAGCCCCGCGTCGGGCTCTGGGCTGATGGCTCAGAGCCTGGAGCCTGTTTCTGATTCTGTGTCTCCCTCTCTCTCTGACCCTCGCCCGTTCATGCTCTGTCTCTCTCTGTCCCAAAAATAAATAAACGTTAAAAAAAAAAATTTTTTTTAAATATCTCTTGGCTGTGAC
Organism: Puma concolor; assembly: GCF_028749965.1. NCBI lineage: Eukaryota > Metazoa > Chordata > Mammalia > Carnivora > Felidae > Puma > Puma concolor. Next base: position 34,179,074 of record NC_141674.1, read on the forward strand.
CTCCCCTCCATCATCCCGCTCCAGGGCGGATGCAGCAACCTTCAAACTAGTCTCTCCCCTTTCACTCGAGCCCCTATTCCTTTTTCGTTCTCTACCCTTATTTATGACCCTGGAGGCCGTGCACCCTGACCCCTCTGTTCACCACTCTGAACACTAGCTCTCCACTGCTCTCAGCAAAAGATCCAAAACCCAAGTGCAGCCAATGCAGCCTCTGGTGAGTGCCCTCCACCCGCCATCTCAGGTCCCACTGCCTGGTATGTGACAGACACTCAGTACATGTTTGGTGACTGGAATAATGTTCTTGGTAGACGTTGGGACTCTTTCCACTACAATCCATCTCAAACTCGTGATAGCAAGAGAAGAGTGGAGGGGTGTGGATTCATCACCTCACTCTAGCACCCTGCACAGCTGGATCCAGAGCGCCCTTCGTGCCAGCGAGACTCCCTCTGCTCCCCTCTGTGTGCCCATCTCATCCTCTCCAGCCCTAGATGGATTGCCCCTGTGTTGCCAGGGGAGATCGATGCTGCCAGTTCCAAATCCACCGACTCCCCCCTTTTGTTTCTCTCACCGTCTGCGTGTTTGCAAGACCCAGACAACTGGTGATTGGCCCAGCTTAGGTCACATGCCTTTCCTGACCACTCACAGCATCGGAGAGAAAGGGGGAATTCTGATTGGCCAAGCCTGAGTGGAAGTCAGGTGGGCAGGACCCCGTGAGGGTCTCCCTGAGGGTCTGGGGAAAGTCAGGTAGGCAGCGCACCATGACCTTCACGCTAAGATATCTCAGAGTTCAGGAGGGATCTCCCCAAAGGAGTATCAGGTGTTACCAACAGGCAGAAAGAAACATGCTCCAAGGCCAAAAGCAGTAATTACCCATTTCTCACAGGATGGGTTTTCTGGTACTCTTCCCTTTCTGCAGCCAGGGCTCTTGCACACGTCTTTCCCCCTCAGCCTGTCCCTTCTGTCCTTTCCTTAGCAGCTGTTTCCTGAAGGTGCTGTCCTCATGCTGAGCATAGGCAATGGAGGAGTCCAGGGAACCTTGAGCCTGCGATACACAAAGCCACCTTTTGAAGCCACCTTTTGGCTTCAGATGGCTCTTTGAAACTCTGGGGAGCTCTGTTACCTCGTGCTGTTCCACTGGAGAAGTGCTACACAGACCCAGCCAAGCCACGTTGCACCTCTGTCATCAGACCTGGTTAGGAGTTAGTGGTTAGTAGTTAGTAGTTAGATATCAGTTAAGCTGACATCTAAAGAACACAGAGGAATTGCAGGCTGCCAGGGCGGGGAGAGCAGAGTCTGTGAAGGTGGGGCTGGAGGGAGGAGGCCAGCAGGGCTGGAAAGGAGGGAACAGGGGGAGGTTGGGGGACCTGAGATGGCAGGGGGAGGGAGCACTCACCAGTACAGGTCCGCAGAACTCCCAGTCTGATTTCACGCGCGAGGTGCTAGCTCTTCATGGAGAGTGGGGCTACCCAGATATCCAGTCCCTGGCTGGGTTCCAAAGTCAGGCCCAGGCGGAAGCCCGCGGCGTGCACGTGCAGCGCCCTCAGCATTTGCTGCATCGATACAGAGGCCACGGGGCCCAGGCCGCACTGTTTTGAAGGCACTGCACGCTCCGTTGTCATGCAACACAGAGTTAGGGGCTGGGTTCAGATTATTATGAACAGGTCGCCCACTTACAGGAGAGTCCAGTGGGCTTGTGCCAAGTTGCACAATGTGTAGGGTGATTCTTCACTGTGCAAGACTGTCCTGAGTTTCTAGAGCAGCAGCATCTCTTACACCTGACCGCTAAAAAATGCCAAGGACTCCCCCCCCCCCACTGTGAAGACAACCAAAAATACTCCAATACAGGGCACCTGGGTGGCTCAGTCAGTTAAGAGTCTGACTCTCATTTTCCGCTCAGGTCACGATCTTGCTGTTCGTGAGCTGGAGCCCTGAGTTGGGCTCTGCGCTGACAGGGAGGAGCCTACTTGGGATTCTCTGTCTCCTCTCTGCCCCTCCCCTACTCATGTTCGCTCTCTCTCTCTCTCTCTCTCTCTCAAAAATAAATAAACATTAAAAAAAATAAACAGGGGTGTCTGGACGGCTCCGTCGGTTGGGCGTCCAACTTCGACACAGGTCATGATCTCACAGCTCGTGGGTTCGAGCCCCACGTCGGGCTCTGTGCTGACAGCTCAGAGCCTGGAGCCTGCTTGGGGTTCTGTGTCTCCCCCTCTCTCTGTCCCTCCCCTGCTCATGCTCTCTGTCTCTCTCTCTTAAAAATAAACATTAAAAATTTTTTAAAAAACCCCAAAACTATAATACTCCAATACATTTTCTAAACTCTTCCTGGGGGGTCGCCTATAGACTCTTCCTCATCTTTTGAAGACCGAAGGATGGCTTAGCTCTCCCCACACCCCCACGTTCTGCCAGTATCCTGAGTGACTTCACTGTCCTCATGGACAACACAGGGAGCAAACCCAGAGTAGATCGAGGGAAGGTCGGCCTTCGTTTTGCTTAGAACTTTTCCAGTACCTGCTCACCATTTTGGAAAACCACTGAGAGCAAAGTCCCTGGAGATATTTTCACGCCAGACACTACATTTGTAGCCATGGTGCTCACGGCACTTCCACATTCATATAAGGGGAAGTGACCCCTTCGTTATGGCCTCGGGGCGGTCATGCCTGAGCGTTTACACACTGAGCCGCAAGTGCATCATCATCACACTTCATTCTCCCTGGGTTTCTCCCTTATGTTACTCTTGGGGCCTTACTTAGACACTTTTGACGTTTGAACGGTTTGGAAGGCTGAAACTAGGATGCTGTAGGTGATATTACCTATGCATTTATTTCAGGATAGTGAAGGGGATGTTAGGAAACAATTTGTGAGAAATGTGTGTTGGGTGTGATCGCCTTGAGAACAACAGGTCTAGAAGCTTGGCAGATGACAGCAACAAGAGGGGATATTTTTCTGTTCAGAACCATCTTAACTTTCCTTAATAACAGACCCATGGTGAAGGCATAATCTGCCTTGGGCCAGAATACGACTGGAGACCCAATAGCTGCTAAAGTGTAGATGCCTCCACCTTTTCCCTCACAAGCGTCACACCTAAGACTTCCCTGCTCCCCAAATGGCCAGCCCTGGAGAGGAGAGTCCTGGGGTGGGGGGGGGGGGGAGACAAGCTCACACAACCATGGAGAGAGGGTCCCTCTTCTACTCGCCAGGGGTCTGGATCACTTGCACTTCCTGGGGTCCCATCGAGTCCCTCGTTTTTTTCCTGAAGTTCCTGTGGCTCTGAAGGCTTCATACTTCATGGGCCAGGGATCAAATTCGGGGCAAGCACATGGGCTCCCCAATCCCCCTTTTCCCCAGACATGTGCCCCCTGAAACGTCCCCCAACCAGGGGAGGTCTAGTTCCAGGACCTGGCCAGTTGGAGTTGGTCTCCAAAGCAATAAAGCCTGCCCTCTCCATCCTGCTGGATGAGAGCTGGGAGTCTTCTCTGAGTGCTAAAGGCATTCTCCTGTGCTAACCACCTCTCCTGGGCTGCAGAGGGTCGTGTTTGTCCTGGAAAACAGAGGAGCAGAAACAGAAGGACTTCATTGGGATTCTGAGCACAGGGGCCTCTCTCACGCCTCCACTTGAACCTTCTCTGGATTTCGCTGGCTTATCATGTCGCCTGCATGTGAGTGGACCGAACAGATCTTCCTCTGACAGCCTAGAGGCCAGTTCCTGTGTGCCTCTATGTTTCTGCATCCTGGATAAACAGAATTCCAACTCCCAAGGCAGCGATGGATAGTGTGGGTTTTCCTGAGGGTTTGTGGGATGACAGAGGCATCCTAATGCTCCCCATGTGCTCCTTCCCCTGCGCCACATCCCTCCCCTCTCTGCAGCCTCTCTTCCTTGCTGTCTCTCTCCATGGTGCCTCCAGCCTCCTTACCCATTCTCTCTCAAAATCAGTGTGCAAAACTCTGGCATCAATAGCCAGGTAGAAGCTACCGGCCACTCACCCAGCATTCCCTGGGAGGCCTTGGTCCACCTCCCCACCGTCTCCTGCTCAGCAGATGCTTGTGGTCTTTCGTAAAGAGCTGTAGGTATGCTATTTGCTTGTGTCCTAGTCTCGTTGGGCTCAAGCCCAGCCCACTGTCCCCTTCTCCCTCTTCTCCCCAACCTCGCCTTCACCCCTGAAGCTTTGCTTGAGGATGCGCTCACCAGCCCCAGCCTGGCTCTTTACCTAATCTTCTCTCCAGGGCCTCTCCTCGGACCCCAGCTGGCCCACCAGCGACCCTCAGTGGTTACCAAAGCCTTTGGGTGACGCCTGGGAGCCGAGGACTGTGAGACTGCGGTGGAGGCAAAGCCCTTCTTCCAGCCTACCGCTCTATGTCTCTCGCTCCCTCACTCCAAAACGAGCAACCAGAGTGGCCGCCCTGCCTTCTTCAGGCCCCCTTCCTCAGGATAAAGGCAACGAGTGCCATGCTCTTTCCCAGTGGACGCAGTCTGCTAAAAGATGCCCTTCACTGCCTCGCTCCGTACATGTTCACGGGGCAGGAGAGAGTGGAGGATTTTATGCCACAGAGCCCTGGGCTGTTCTGAGTTGTCCCTAAGACCACCAGACATTTGCTGAGGCCTTAGAGGTGCCGAGAGACCCAGTAATCCCAGTGGATCACTCCAAAGACAAAGTAGGGAGTGGTAACTAGCCAGGTCTAAGGCCTGAGGGGCCCTCAGATGAGGGGCTTATCTCCCCCCTCCCCAGGCTTCACCTGTTGAGAACTGGACCCACATCACCACCAGCTCCCGATGGCTGTCCCCCTCTGATGCCAGCCCTGATCCCAACCTCCCTCTCTTGCTCCTCACTGAAAGCTGGAATTCTGGAGGGTCTAAAATTGTTCAGGAAGGCCTGGCTTCCCACACTGACTGGCTTCAGCCGTTCCAGATTCTCAAAGCTGAGCCTGTGCACCTTGTGAAACAACTTCCCCCAAACGTTCCCAGAGACCTGGCACAGGTGTGAGAGCGCCTCCCCACCCCCGGTGACCTGGGGTCACTAACTCAGCACTGGAATGGCACCTTTGTGAGGCGCTGTCACAGCTGTCAGCTCACAGGACCACAGACACTTGGGCTGGTTCCTCAGAAGCAAACCCTAAAAGGAAGGTACATGTTCCAGTGATCTAAGAGTTCCCAGGCCAAAGGAGTGGGGCCGGGTGAGGGGAGGGGAGAAAGCTGAGAGGGGGTCAAGTGAAGTGGAATATTGAGCCAAGTCCCACAGAGGGTAATCTGACCCCACAGTGGGCTTTGGAGGTGGTGTGGGCCACCCCCAGGATTGTCCTGACGGGGAGCAGGGGAGGCCCACTGTCACTGGTAAAGGCTGCCCCTGCCCCCAGGTCAGTCCCCAGGCCCTTGCCTGAGCCCAGTCTCCGGCTGGCTGCTCCAGCAGGCTGCTGGGTGTGAAAGCCCTCCAGGAGCTGGTGTGCAGAAAAACGATCGAGGGGACTATGGGCTGAGTGCTGACCTTGCCGGCTACAGCCTCTCTCTGATGACCTTCAAGTGCAAACTCTTAATAGCAGAGACTGCTGTGCTGCCATACTCCTCTGGCATGTTCTAGCCCCTACTCTAGCCCATCTCCCATCCTTGGGGCCGAGTGCCCCGTTGCTCCCCCAGCATCTGCTCAGCCAGCAGGCGAAGCAGGACTGGACCCCAAACTAGTTCAGCTGTATCTCTTCCCACCTCTTCTCCCCTCCAGGAAAAGACTCAACCCCTTAAAGAATTGTAAGTCTGTCAAGGCTGGAGTTTCCTGCTTCCTTATAATGGGGGGAACACAGATCCCTTCCACAGAAAGGGTAGCCTGGAGCATATCGCATGACCCGCAGATCAGGCAGCCTCTAGACAGGTGGGGTCTGTCTTGGACAAAACCAACCTCAGTCCATCAGCCAAGTGACTGGTGGATTCCTCTGTGCCCCGTGAGGGCTGAAACTTGCCCCTCTGTTCCACCCACCACCTTCCCTCGATGATACTCTTTTCTTCCTCCTTATGCTCTGCTGTCTCCAGATTAAGTGTTGTAGAGAGGGCTTGCCACACCCCCATGTCATGAGCGGTTCACCCTGACCAGGGATCAAGGCCTCGCTGGACTCGCATTCCAAAGGGCACCACAAGACGCCCACCTTGCCATCCTCCTCCTCACCATTGGTCTCCCACCCGGTCCTCTCAAGGAGAGGTCTGGCTCCTCCTTGGCTTCACTGGGGACATTTCCTCTTCGGCTGATCATGGGGGTGACAGTCAATGTCCTCATATGTATTTTCCCATCCCTCCAGGTCTCTCTTGGGCGGAAGCTTGGTGGGGCTCACGATCTTAAGCGCTCTGGCCTCTGGCTGCATGTCATAAATGGTCAGGGATCCTGAGCAGTCCCCTCTCAGATAAGGGGTTTCCTTTAGCGCTAAGCTGTCTCTTGCCTAGCTGGGGCCACCAGATCCATTATGAAACCCAATCTCCAGTTTGCAACCCTGGCTCTCTAATACATGGTGAATTAGCAAGAAACTTCCCCATTGCAGGTATAGCCTGCAAAGGTGAAAATATTTGCCACTGACCGTTTATAGGAAACCTTTGCCAAGCCCTGGCCTAAACAATATCATCAGGAGTCTACCTCTATTCTTGCCTGATGGCGTTGTCCATTCCTCTCACCCCTGTCCCCCAAGCTACAGAGGCTGAGTGTGGCTGAGGCGTGGTTCCCAAGTGACAGTCAGAGTGTGGTCACCAGGAGGGTAGATGGCTGCTGAGCAGGCCAAAACAACAGATGTCTGCTCGGCAGGCTCTGATCTCGTTTTCCGTGCAGCGTGAAACCAAGCTGCCGTGGTTGCAAAACATCAGCCACCTGGAATTTATCCTTCAGCTCGGTGGCATACAGAGTGAGACTGTCCCTGCGTGTCCCCTTGTTGTCAAGCCCCGAGTTAGATCGATAGTGGCCGTGGCTCCAGGACAGCTATCGCGATAGAGAGGGCATAGCCGGTGGCACCGTTCCCGGGGCAGCGTAGGGATTAGCGTGGCTGCTCACCAGCACCGCTGCCGTGTGGGATGTGGATGGAGCATTCCAGGCGTGCTTAATAAAGTTCTGTGAGATCCCTCGGCTCGAGGTCCCTTTGGGAGAGCGGTCCTAGCCTTGCCATTACAATTCTGTTGGTAAAACCTTTCTCAAAATCTCACAGCTTCTGGGTGAGGATGTTTAAAAACAGGAAACGCATAAGCTGAGAACCTCTCCCAGCACACCCCTGCCGCAGAGGAAGCTTCTTGATCCCTGGTGGGATACCCAGGCACGGGAGGAGCGGTGCCATCCTGATTTCGACTGTTGGGTTTCAGAAGACAACAATCGAAACACGGTTTCTAAGAGCGTGCCACTCTGAGTCATCTCCTGACAAGCTGGGTGGTGAGCGGTGAGTGTTGTCCACGTAATGCACAGGGCGCAGGTGTCCCATTTTATTCCTCTGGCCATCTCGGGCCAGAGGAACCGTGCCCTAATTAGCCCCAGCATCTGTTCCCTCCCCAAGGCCCGAAATCATCAGGCGTGGACCTCGGTGCCACAGGGCAGCCTCTCTGAACGGTACCAACTGCTTCCACAGCCCATTTATGAGGTGCACAGAGTCCAGCGCGATGGCCAAAAATCAGGGCGGTCAGGCCATAGGAGGACTTTTGTGTCCTTTCTGCCAAAAGGACCCACTTCTTCCCCTACTCTCAACAACGGCTCACTCCCTAGTAAGGCTCTTTGCTCCTTCCCCACCTCCATATGCAGCTGGGAGGTAGATTTGGGTCATGTAATTCAAGGTTGCAAGTACAGCTTCAGAGGGTTGCCCCAGGCTGTCCGCCAAGCCTCTTTTCCGGACCCCTTTGCCTGTCCAGTTGGCCTACACTCCCTCATTAAAGATGGTCTCAGCGACCCGAGGATGCGACCTTTGTAGCATAGCAGCTGTGCCTCAGAGTATATGACAACAATCCTGGAATTACACGCTAGGAGCCTCCACCCCATCTGGCATTCCTTCTAATATCCAATTCGACACGAGTAAGTGAGGCAGGTAGCAGCCCACCCTGGAAGGTCGCTCCATATCCGTATTCCCTAAATATAGCCTCGATAATCCACTTCCAGCATTAAAAACTCTATATATAGTCTGGGCCTCGCTGCCAGATGGGCTTCGATGAGCAAATAGCATAATTTTATTAACCCCATTGACCTAATGACCTAACACTACCTTTTATCCTTTTGTCTTAGACCATAGTTGTCTGCGTAGCATCTTTTCCTTTGGAGGCCCGTCCCTCCTTCATTCCATGTGGTGTAGATGGCACTGATCCCCACTGGATCCCTACCTCCGGAACCCAAAGACGAGGAGGCCTACAGACATTCCATTTCTCTAGCCTTAGTGATTAGTTCAGGGATAGGCACACACAAAGCTGGGCCTACCTGATTCTTCCCCTGGGAGTTTTCTGTTAGACCTCTCAAGAAAGTGCACACTCATTCCCAGAGAGTACAAGCTGGAGCTGCCTGGGGCTATCTCACTGTCCCCATGGAAGAAAAATTCTGCACGAGAAGATTATGAGGCTGGGGCACCTAGGTGGCTCAGTTGGTTAAGCATCCAACTTCGGCTCAGGTCATGATGTCACAGTTCATGAGTTCAGGCCCCACATTGGGCTCTGCACTAAAATCGTGGGGCCTGCTTGTGACTTTCTCTCTCTCTCAAAATAAATAAACTTAAAAAAAAAAAAAAAAGAGGGGCGCCTGGGTGGCTCAGTCGGTTAAGTGTCCGATTTCAGCTCAGGTCATGATCTCACGGTTCGTGGGTTCGAGCCCCGCATCGGGCTCTGTGCTGACAGCTCAGAGCCTGGAGCCTGTTTCAGATTCTGTGTCTCTCTGCCCCTCCCCCACCTGCACTCTGTCTCTCTCTGTCTCAAAAATAAATAAACATTAAACAAAAAAATAAAAAAATAAAAAGAGAAGAGAAATGAGGCCAACAAGCCAATCCAATCAGAGATTAAATAGAGCTGAGAGATGAACAGACATTTCTGTTCAGAAATGAGCAGAGACAAAGAAAGAGATAACTCTGATGACCATGACTTGAGCCCCCGGCCCCAGCCATTTCAGAGTATCTATCCTTCAAGTAAAATGTTACAAGCCCCCAATCTCTTATTTCATCTTTGTTTAGAATTGTAGTTGAAACCAGAGGTCTCAATAACGAGAAATAAGGAATCTGAAGAGAATGAGAGTTTCCTGGCATGAGGGCTTTTGAGAATGCAAAGCATCGGCGGGATATAATTTTTTGTGTGGCAAAGACTAGGAGCGGGTTAAAAGGTACAAGGAACAGAAAGAGAGAGAAGGAGAATATTAACCATATGGAGTTTAGATCTTATTTCAAATTACATTTATTCTTATTTTGTGTCTTGTCGTGATGATATTGAGTAGTTTGTATGCAAGAACCTCTCCTATAATATTCTACTCTAACTACAATGGTTTATTGTTTTATAACCCTTAACCTTGAGACTATGATGCTTGTTTATTGTAGAAAGTTGTATTTACTCATTGTAAGTTTATTATAGGATATTGAACTTTCCATCAATCTTGTAATATTTAACCTGCTGAGTATGACTTCAGCGGTCTTGTTTTATTTAAACCAACCAGCAGGATAGGAAGGGTAGAGTTTCTAGGCATTTAGGAAAAGTAGTTGTAAGTTCTTTCCCCCTCACACAAGTTATGCAAAAAAAGCAAGTACTGATTACAGCAGAGTCCCATTAAAGCACCATACAATAGTGGGGCTCCTCAGTGGCTCAATCGGTTGGGCCTCTGACTCTTGCTGATGGCTCAGGTCATGACTTCACGGTTCCTGAGTTGGAGCCCCTGCATCAGGCTCTGCACTGACAGCATGGAGCCTGCTTGGGATTCTCTCTCCCTCTCCCTCCGCCCCTCCACTGCTCTCTGTCTCTCTCTCTCTCTCTCTCTCAAAATAAAAATAAATAAACTTAAAAAGAATGCAACACAATGGCTAACATTGTTGCATGATACATAGGAAAGTTGTGAGTTCTTATCACAAGGAGAGAATTTTCTTCCTCTTCTTTTTTCTCTCTTTTTGAAAAAATTTTACGTATACGAGAAGATGAATGTTAGCTGACCCTATTATGGTAATCATTTCGCAATATATGTAAACCAAGCCATCATGATGTATACTTTAAACTTGTACAGTGGGGGCGCCTGGGTGGCTTGGTCGGTTAAGCGTCCGACTTCGGCTCAGGTCATGATCTCATGGTCCATGAGTTCGAGCCCCGCGTCGGGCTCTGTGCTGACAGCTCGGAGCCTGGAGCCTGTTTCTGATTCTGTGTCTCCCTCTCTCTCTGCCCCTTCCCCGTTCATGCTCTGTCTCTCTCTGTCCCCAAAATAAATAAATGTTGAAAAAAATTTTTTAAATAAAAAAAAATAAATAAATGTTAAAAAAAATTAAAAAAAAAGACTTTTATTAAACTTGTACAGTGATGCGTGCCAATTACTTCTCAATGGGCTTTTCCGTTCTGTAAATGAATCGTTCTTTTTTACTAGTATATATTTTTTCTAAGTTTAAGTAATCTCTCTCCCCAATGTGGGGCTGGAACTCACAACCCAGAAATCAAGAGTCGCACGCTCTACTGCCTGAGCCAGCCAGGTGCCCCAAGGCATAGACACATTGCCTCAACTTTCCCAAGGCCACACCAATCTTCTTTTCTTTGCCACGTGCAGTGGAAAGAATCCTGACTAATATACCTGCCAGGAGGGAGTGGTGAGGGAGGCCAAGGCTAGATGCGTCAGCAGAGTGAATACAGGTGCACAAACTCGCTGATCCCTGGGGTTCTGAACACCCTAACCTCTTTCAGGGCTCGGGGCTATGCCACATATTTTAGAGATTCTTGGGCACTGGCCAGTGACCCAACACTGATTCCTAGAGCTCTAGGTTGCCCCTAAGGCCCACTGGTTAGAGTGGGAGTGTATGGGGTTGGGGCAAATGGAGATCTGAACCTGGGTCCACCTTACAGGAGGCCTCAAGAGGCCCCAACCCTATCCCACCATCATTCTCCTAGTTCCAGAGCGTGCAGCCGGAGTGCACAGCCCTGCCAGCTCCTGATCCACTCTACCCAGGTCCCTGACTGTATGGATTGAGAGCTTTTCCTATAGGAAGGACCTATGTGAGTTACTGGGTTCTCCCTCCCTACGAAACAAAGTAAAATGTATACTACATCCCCCGGACAATTATAGATGTTAGTGAAAGCGCTAACAACTTGAAATATACAGAGTTAGTGATTCCCATCACATGACAACTAATTCTCCTTTTTTTTTTTTTTTTTGGTACAGCCAAAGAAGGAGGAGTCTTGGAGAATGGCCAAGGGTCATCACGTGCCTCTTAGCGATAACTGCAGCTGCTCCTCAAGGTTTGTTCTGATCAGATGTGTCCACACAGCTCCCTGCCCGGGCTGCCGCCCCTCCACACTGTCTGGCTGGGTGGCTGAACCGTCCGTTCTCAGCAGTTACACCCTCCAGCAGCTCCAGAGCCAGACGTCACTGTGGCCTCCACCTGGTCTCTCCTCTCTTTTCCTTCTCCTGCCGGATGTCCACTGCTCCTCAGTATATTCCTCACCGCCCCCCGGATGCCACAATGGGGCACCCACCTTACTCACCTCAGTGGCATGGTTGGGTCCACTCCCGACCTGCTTTGGTCAATAATTCTGGGTGTTTTTCACTCCCATACCACACTCCAAATGTGGAAGGGATGGAGAAGCACTATTTACTGTAAGTAACCAATTAACCAGAAACACACATACCTAAATCGCAGAAAAAAATGTACAAAATCGTGGCTGACTTCTGACTTGAGCTTTTCTTCCAACCTGGACACAAGTGTCCAGAGAACTGTTTTTAGGAATGGCTGGGCCCCTAACAGCACCTCAGTAAGCAAGGGGCTTTTCACGCAGGCTCTGCCTGCATCGAAGATGCCCACCCACTCGACGCTGGGAGGAAAAACTTCTCTCAAACTCTCCTGTTCTCTTCTTCAGCTCCACCTATGTGTGCCCCAGAATCCCTGTCCTTCCCTCCTGCAGGAGCCTGGCTCCGTGGATTCTGGTACAAGCTGTCAGGGGTTTGGTTCCCTTTGGTTTCACACTAGCTGAGGAGGGGTCGGGGTGGGGCTAAGCCATTGGTTAGAGGATCTACGAGAAAGAAAGACTTTCATCAGTCTCCTCTTGGCATCTGGCCAAGATGCTGTGTGCTATTATGCAGAAAGAGCTGTTGACTCTTGGGTCAGGAGTCACGTGGCCACATGGCCCTTTTGTCACTCTGGTCTTTGTATGTCCCATGCTTCAGGAAGGCAGATACGGGCCCCCAAAGAGACCTAGTACTACCACAGTTGTTTCTATCTCAGAGCGGTTTCCACAATCTCCCCCTGACTTTGAGATGGGAATCCAAGTTTCATTACAGCTCAGGCCTGATCAATCTTCATTTCTTTGTGCTGGAAATCTGCAAGCTTGGCAGTCTGAGGTTGTTCTCTGGAGTTTGAGAAGAATGGTTTAATCCAAGATGTAGCCTTAGACCCATCATCCGTGAGGTAAAAAAAATCTCACGGGCACCTGGGTGCCTCAGTCGGTTGAGTGTGTCCGACTTGGGCTCAGGTCACCATCTCGCAGTTCGTCAGTTCGAGCCCCACATCAGGCTCGTTGGTTGTCAGCACAGACCCCGCTTCGGATCCTCTGTTCCCCTCTCTCTCTGCCCCTTCCCCACTTGTGCTCTACCCAAAATAAATATTTAAAAATTAAAAAACCTCAGACAAAACCCCCTGGATTGGATCTCCTTGACCACTGCTTGAAGTCACACACCATGAAATCCCCCCAGATACGAACCTGACTCCGGCGTGACCAAAGTTTCTTGGAGAACTGGGAGAACGGATTGCGCGACCCTCTGTAGGGCAGAATCCCCTCAGACTCGTGCCCCTGAAGCATCTCACCCCCAAGGCAGATCACACGCTCTTCCTCTCCTCCCCCATCCACTGATGCTTCCGCCTCTGCCGGCCAGACGGGCTCTGGCCCTCCCCGGCTCTGCATATCAAACTCCGGCAGCCTGAATACTCCACTCAGCAAAAGAGAAGGCAGCCAAAGGGAGCTTTGCAAAACAAAAGCCCAGTCATTAGCTAAGCGGCTAAACTAACCAAATGTTGCTCCTCGAGTGTGCCCCTCGTGGGCCTCTGCCTACCCCACTGCTCCATGGACGAGTTAGAAAAAGCTGAGAAATTTCTATGCCAAACTCTGTCCTATTGATAACATTTTATGATAAAATCTCCACGCCTACCCCCAACCCATCTTTCTGGGCGCCCCTCCCGCTTTCTCAGTGTTGTGAAGTTAGCAGAGTAGATTGAAAAGGCCTGTCCCTTGTTCAACATGTGTGTTGTCCATAAATACTAATGGGGTAAACAGTCATTATCTGGCCCTCGCTAATAAGATGTTTCATTGTGTGAATAAACTGGGTACAATTACATCAGAGAACTGACCCTTAACTGATTAGGCTGAGGGGAGAGAAAGAGGTGGAATATACAGGGGAAGAGATCTGGACCATCCCCAGATCAAGTGGCTGCTTGTTGCCATTAAATTGAAAGCAGATCAGGGGCACCTGGGTGGCTCACTCGGTTAAGCGTCCTACTTTGGCTCAGGTCATGATCTCACAGTTTGTCGGTGGGAGTCCCGCTCCGTGCTGACAGTGCGGAGCCTGGAGCCTGCTTCAAGTTCTGTGTCTCCCTCTCTCCCTGTCCCTCCTCCACCCCTTCTCATATTCTCTCTGTCTCTCTCTCTCAAATAAATAAACATGGAAACAAACTTAATAAATAAAGAATAAAAATAAATTGAAAGCAGATCAAATACTTGTTCTGCCTCATGTTTTCACCTTCTCTATGTAAGAAACACGGTTTCCTGAATACTTAAGTTAATGTTAAGCTCACAACTTTAATAAAGTTTTATTAAAATAAAAAAAAAGTTCTGCCCTTGCCAAGGTTGGAACAGAATCACTCTTTCCCCAACATTCCAACCTTCAAACTTTTATTTGTTTTCACTAAACGACCCTCTGGCCTCGTACTACCCAATAGAACTTTCTGCAGTGATGGAAATATTCTATAAGTGCACCATCCAATATGGTAGCCACGATCCCATGTGGCTACAGAGCACTTGGAATGTGGCTAGGGTACCTAAGGAAATTGATTTCTAATTGTATTTACTTTTAATTAATTTGAATTTAAATAGCCACACGCAAACGGTGGCTACCATATTGAACGACACAACTCTAGCTGATTCCAGCAATGACCGTGACGACATCACATGAAACTGTCAAAGAAATCTCAAAATTAAATCGACAGTAGTATGGTGCACGGGGTGTTCACTAGCTCATATGCTGTCTTCTCACTAGGAAAAAATTTTCTCAGGTCTATTGTCCTGAAGAGGCAAGGTTGCTCTTAAACAACTTGTTTTGTTTTGTTCTGAATCCTAAAGATACTATGAACTGCATTCTCAATTATGTTTCCCTTTTTCCTTTGGCTGTCAGGAAGCTCAGTCAAATATGGAACTCGCCATGGATACTGACATCGCCCTTAGTTCCATTTGTCTCTTTCCTACCTTGTTGTTGTTTTTGCTTGTCTGTTTTGTTTTTAGCGCATCCTTCAATGATTTTTAGTACATTTACCGAGTTGTGCAACTATCCCACACACATTTCCACCGCCCCAAACAGAATCCTTGTGCTCATTTCTAGCCGCTCCATGTTCCCACAGGCAACCACTAATCTACTTTCTGTTTCTGTAGATGTGCTTTTTCTGGGCATTTTCTATAAATGGAATCATATCATATGTGATTTTTTTGTGTTTGGCTTCTTTCACTGAGCATGTTTTTGAAGTTCATCCATAGAATCCATCCTTTTTATTGCCAAATAGTATTCTACAGTACATATACACTACATTTTGTTTATCCATCCGCCAGTTGATAAACAGTTGAGTTTATTGAGATAAACAGTTGAGTATTGAGAATACTGCTACTATGGACTTCCATACAGAAGTCTTTGCATAGACGTGCGTTTTCTTTCCTCCCAGGCAGGTACCTACAAGTAAGATTGCAGGGTTACAGGGTAAATTTATGTGAAGAATCTGCCAAACTGGTGTCACAAGCTGCACCATTTCTCAATCCCACCAGCGAGGTATGAAGGCTCCTCTTTCTCTGCATCCTCATCACCGCTTGTCACGCCTCTTTTATTATAGCCATCCTAGTGGGCACGCGGTGGTATCTCATTGTGGTTTTAATCTACATGAGCCTAACGGCTAATGGTGAGTGTCTTTTCACACGCCTATTGGCCATTCATATATCTTCTTTGGCAAAATATCTAATCAATTCCTTTGCCCACTTTTATTTATTTATTTATTTATTTATTTATTTATTTAAATGTTTTTATTTTTTAAGGAGAGAGACAGAGCATGAGCGGGGCGGGGGCAGAGACAGAGGGAGACACAGAATCCGAAGCAGACTCCAGGCTCTGTGCTGTCAGCACAGAGCCCAATGCGGGGCTCGAACTCACGAACTGTGAGATCATGACCTGAGAGTAATTCAGACGCTTAACCGACTGAGCCACCCAGGCGCCCCCCCCCCCGCCTTTGCCCACTTTTAAATTTAGTTATTAGTCTTCTTTTTTTTTTTATTTTTTTTAACGTTTATTTATTTTTGAGACAGAGAGACACAGAGCATGAATGGGGGGAGGGTCAGAGAGAGAGAGACACAGAATCGGAAGCAGGCTCCAGGCTCCCAGCTGTCAGCACAGAGCCCGACGCGGGGCTCGAACTCGTGAACCACGAGATCGTGACCTGAGCCAAAGTCGGACGCTCAACCGACTGAGCCACCCAGGCGCCCCTAGTTATTAGTCTTCTAATCACTGAGTAGTATATTCTGGATACAAATCCTTTAATCAGACATAAGTTTTACAGATATTTTCTCCTAGTCTGAACCTTGTTTTCACTTTCTTAATGGTGTTTTTTGAAATGAAAAGTTTTTAATTTTTATGAAGCCTGATGTATCATTTTTTCTTCTATTACTTGTGCTTTTGGTGTCATACCTAAGAACGCTTCCTAGCCCAAGGTCACAAAGATTTACTCCTATGTTTTCTTCTTTTTATTTTATTTTGTTTTTTAAGTAGGCTTCATGCCCAGGTCAGAGCCCAATGCGGAGCCTAACTCGGAGCTTGAACTCATGACCCTGAGATCACTACCTGAGCTAAAATCAATGTCAGGTGCCAACCCAGGCACGCCCTACGTTTACTTCTGAGAGTGTTATAGTTTTAGCTCCTACAGTTAGATCTGTGACCCATTTTGAGTTAAGTTTTGAGTATGGCATGAGATAAGAGTCTAAATTAATATTTTTGCACGTGGATATCCAATTGCCCCAGAACCATTTGTTGAAAAGACTATGCTTACCCTCATCAAACTGCCTTGGCACTCTGTCAAAATCAACTGACCATAAATGTAATAAGGGTTTATTTCGGGACTCTCAGTTCTGTTCCATTGATTTGTATATTTTATGCCAGTATCACACCGTCTTGATTACTGCTTGGATTTTTTTTTTTTTTCTCAGTTTCTTCATACACTTACTCGTAATTTTATTTAACTGGGAGAATAGGTCATCCCCTTTCTCTTTCCCCCAAATTGATATTAGCTCTTGGCAAGAATGTAATTGAGGCTTCCTAAAATCAAGCCATCAAAGCCTCTCTTGTGAAAATCATTGAGAAGTCATTAAAGGGACTATGACCATATTCTTATTCAAACAAATCCCAAAGGGGATCAAGAAAGGAGCAGACATTCTACCCTTGCCACAATAATCGGATTTACTGATTCCCAGGGAAAAGGGAAGACACACTGCTAATTATGAGGCAGTTAAGGAATTATTTCCTTTCTCAACATGGCTTTAGAATAAGAAGAAGCGTCTGTCTTTGAGTTATGGGTATCAATGTGTTTGTTTAGCGAGTTCAACATGTAAGGAACCCAGTATGGATATTGAATCTCGAAAAGAAAGCCCTCAAAGAAAAGAAACCCACCTTGAAAGATGGGATGTAGGCTGCTGACACCCTTCCCCCCAAGCATGATCTTTGGGAAGGGGTGTCAATGTGAATGTTACTGACCAACTTAATAAAGTTGCAGACGTGACTCCCCAGTTATCTTGACTTGGGGAAATGAATGGAGGAAGGGAAGGGAGCCAGAGAGATAGATGCCCCCCCCCCCCCCCCCCCGCCGCTGCCCCACTGCCCCATGTGGCCAAGAAGGAAAGGATTTTCTGAAAGTGGCTTGTAGAATGGAGGACCGAGAGTCAAGTTAACATTTGACTCTTGAGATACTTTTTCCTTTCATCTCTGGGAAAGTCTGGCTTATTGTCCACCTGTAATTTTCTCTTTCTGCATCATAATTGCTCTTTTAAGCTGCCCTGCCCTTCATTAAAGCAAGTCACATTTGGCAGCCCAGCCTCCTAGGATGGTCTTGAGGAGAATAAGAACGTGCTGTGGTGAATGGGGTAGGGGTCCTGCTTTCCTGCATCTCTTTCCTGGGGTTCATGGGGAGAGAGCAACATTTTCTTGAGGTATCTATATCCCAAGCTCCAGATGGTGACAAGCATTATGAGATGTGATCCCCTTTAGAACTTAGAAGGACATTTAAAATGGCAGACCAGCTCCCAACTGAACAACTCAAGGGAGGTCTAAGACTAAGCCTTCCGCTTTTCTGTGTTCGTCGAAACCCGCCTCTGAAGCGGGTAGCGGGGAGAGGGTCGATATCTATATAATATTTCTAAATGTCTTCATTTATTCACAAACACAGAGTCCTACTAGGTTCTAGGCATCTTATATTACATGTTTTTTCCAAGTCACCAAAATCCTTCCTGAAAGAAGATAAGGGAGAGAAGGAGGAAAAAGCACTCGATAAATCTTGGTTGAATGAATGAATTGCAAGAGCCAGATGGCGTGAGCCTTAAATGAGCAGGGCTTTTTTTCCATGAGGCTGAAGGAATAATGATCTGGGAGTGGCTTTTGAGAACGAGGAAGGCTCTGCCCCTGCCTCCTCACTCTGTAGCTGTAGAGAATGGCAGCCGCCCTGGAGACTGTTGCTGGGTCCTCAGTTAGGCGGGAATTAGAAGAAGGACCTCCAAGGGGGCTGAGGGCTTCTGGAGGGCTCCAGGGAAGGTTGGGGAGGGAGCAGTGGGGAGCTGGATCAGGGGAGAGGAAATGCAGAAGAAGGTTGATGGAGGATGAAGCCAGCTCTCATTCAGATAGTGGCTGAGGATTACCAGGATATGGGGCCCAGTGGGATTAGCTTTTAAACAGTCCTCCAAACTGGTGCTATTAGAGGCTTGATTATGCTAATTCCAATAATCATCAAATGGCTTCTATTTTCTCTGGCGAAGCAATTTAGAAACACAGTTTCATGCCACTCTTACAACGCTGGCAAAGTGAGTAGCGTGCCCTTTTTACAGAAGGGGAAACTGAGGCTGAGAGAAGTAATTTGTTCAAGACCACGGGGCTGGTAAGTGCCATGTGCGTAACTCAGACCAGGTGCGTATGCCTCCAGATCCCAGGCTGCCCCCAGCGTCTGGTCTGTCCTGACGGGGGCCAGTCCAGCCTCTGGCGTAGGGGATACTGGCGGCGTGGGTTTCCTCCCTGGAAAACTGGAGCTGTTCCCGACATACACCTATGCAGCTCCAGGGCTCTAGCCAGAAGCTCTCACCGCACTTCTGAATCCCATTGCCCGCATTGCCTGAGATGCCCGTGGACTCCATCCACCTTCTACACAGAGCTGGGGTCCCAGACAGATACGTATGCATCATTATTGATGGAGGAAACAGGGCTCCGTAAGAATGTCTAACAAACAACTCTGACCTAGGCCAAGGGTCAAGGAAGGCTAAAGATGAGCTAAAAGGTAAAAAAGGCGGGTGGGGAAATCTTCTAGAAAGAATGGACTGGTGGTTGGGGGTGGGGTGTACTTGTGTGTTTGAGGAACTGGAAGGAAGACAGCACAGCTGGAGGGAGCTGAACAAGGGGAAGCATGATCCTGGATGAGACTGGGCGGTAGGCAAGACGAGAGCAGGCGGCACAAGGTAAGGAGCTGGCTTTTTTTATCCCAGGAGTAATAGGAAGCCATTAGAAGGTCTTAAAAGGGGAGTGTCGTGGTAAGACCGGAGAAGGGCAGAGCAGGTGGAGTGAGATCACTTAGGAGCCACTGTAGGAATCCAGACAAGACGCAATGGCAGCCGGGACTAGTGAAGTACCGGTAGAGATGAAGAGAAGAAGGGAGGTTGGAGAGATGCTTTGGAGGTAAAATTGGCAGGATTTGGGGGTGGCTCCTAGGACTCTGGCTTGCCTGTTCGGCGGACAATGGTGCCATTTACTGAGAGGACATCGGAGAGGTGAGAAAGCGAGGGTCACAAGTTAGATCTTGGACATGCTGGGCATGGGTGCCTTTGAGACATCGAGGTGGAGATGTTGACTAGGCAGTTGGCCAGATACCTGCTGGTCAGGAGCTTAGACAGGAGCTTCCCCGGGCTGGAGACATAAAGGTGTGAACTGTCAGCAGATACATGGTAATCGAAGCTGTAGGCATGGATGAGATCACCAGGGAGAGTCCACAGTGAGAGAGGGGAAAGGCCTGGGAATCAGCCTTGAGGAACATGAGCATTTGGTGGGGGAAGGTGACCCTGCAGAGAAGCCTGAGGAGGAGATCAAGGAGTTAAGAGACAAACCAGGAGAGTAGTGTCCAGGGAGTCAAAGAAGCTAGTGTTTTGTTTTGTTTTTAAGAGTGACATAATCAAGAGGTCTAATAAGATGAATACTGAAAAAAAATTAAAAGCCCATCCAGTTTGAGACACAGAGGTCCTATGTCCAATACCGTGTTTTGGGGGAGCTGTAGGAGGTGAAAGTCAAATCTGACTGAATGCTGGAGTGAACAGGAACCCATAATGGCCAGCAGTGGGGAAGGGAGCTGGTGGAGGTTGCAGGGGGCAGGTTGATAGGAAGGATCTAGTTGGGAGGGCGCTCAGAGAAGGAGTGGGGCCTAGGGAATCAAAGATGGGCAGAACCAGCCTGAGGTAGGAGGAGGGGGGCTTTCTCTAGTGTAGCAGGGGAGAGGGCAGCTGTAGGGAGATGTGGGCTGTGGATGGAGAGTGGGGGAGCTCTGGTCTGGCGGCTCTCCTCCTGTCAAGGAGCAGCACAGTCACATCGGCCACGGAGGAGGAAATGGGCTGGAGGGAGGCCGAAAGAGGAAGGGGAAGGCTGGAAGTAGCCGTCACAGAGCATAGGTAGAGAGCCATGTCGAGGGCCAACATGCAGCCAGTGCCTATGATTTATGCGAACATCAAGCTGACCTGTGGAGTCACTTGCCTGCTTGAGCACAGCACAAGAGGGCACACAGGAGGGGCACCTGGCTGGCTCAGTCGGGAGAACACGCGACTCTGGATCTCAGGGTTGTGAGTTCAAGCCCCACATTGAGTGTGGAGATTACTTAAAAATAAAATTGTAAGAAAGAAAGAAAGAAAGAAAGCAGATAGGAGTGTTCATCGGAGTTGGGGGATGCCCAACACATATGATCAAAAAGCAAAGAGGCAAAGGACTTGGGGTATTGTCAAGTGTTATTAAAATTTGGGGCCTCGGCATCGAAGTGGGCCAAGAAAAAAAGTGAAACAGGGAGAGAGCTGATGTGTTAGGAGAACACCAACAGGTCAAAAAGGGTGGTGTCTGAGGAGACCAAAGAGCTATCACGAAGTCACAAGAGCAAGGCGGGAACAGCGGAGGTGCGGTCAGAGATGGGGACAAGACCCAGTGAGAATGGGTGGCCTGGGGCGCCTGACTGGCTCAGTTGGTACAACATGAGACTCTTGATCTCGGGGTTGTGAGTTTGAGCCCCGTGCTGGGTGTGAAGATTATGTAAAAATAAAATCTTAAAAAAAAAAAAAAAAAAAAAAAAGGAGAGAGAGAATGGGTGACCTAAGTGGCCTGTGGAAGATGGCCACTGTGATGAGGTCAAGGAGCTGGCCTGTCTGCACTTATACTGAAGTGACTTGGGTGGATGGCAGGAGGTGGCAAAGGCCACTGAGCTGAAAACAGAGTCAAGGCCATCGGGTTTGGCAAAATGGAGGTGAATAGCTATCATGTCAAGAGCAATCGCTGTGGAGAGCTGGTCCGAAAGCAAGATTGCAAGTGGGCTGAGTGTGCCCACGAGATGAAAGAGTGGGAGCTTCGTGTATAAACAGCTCTGGGGCTTGCTGTGAAGGAGAGCGGAGAAATGGTTAATGTCCCCCCTCTAAGGAGTGTGGGGTCAAAGCAAGGAATTTTTCTGAGGATGGGAGAGACCTGAGCTTGACTGCAAGCAGGTGGAAATGACAAGGGAAAAAAATATGGCGGGGGCGGGGAGACTAACAAAGTCCTGGAGGAGCCAAAGCATCCTGCACACAGGTGGGGGTCAGCCCCTGCTATGGTGGGGCGCAGCCTCCTTGGAACCAGGAGGGAGACAGAGAGGAAGGAATAGAAGTGTCTGGGTCTATGGATTTGGTAGCGGTTGAGGGGGGATGATGGAGTCTTCCTTTGGTGGCTTCTGTTTCCTCAGAGAAGCTTAAGGCGAAGTCCTCAGCCGAGTGTTCTACTGAAAAATGAACCCCTGGCTTATTCCCCCACCCCCCCCTATAGTGACTCATCAGGAAGGAATGAAAGGCATTAGCCAGGTCTTTGTGTTTGAGGCCTCCACCTTTTTTCTCCCACCCCACACCTGAGAGGGTAAACGGACTGCTTTGCAATTCTGGAGTCTAAACTAAACTCTTTCCGACTGGCTAAAAGGGAGGACACCATGTATCTCAGGGTGTTGATTGGCCAGCACAGAAGACAGGGCCAGGGGTCAGGCGTTCCCCAGACCACTCTGACACAACCTCCAGGAAAGTGCCTGGGTAGCACCCCAAATGCCAAGAACTTGAGGTTGCAACGTTGTGGCCCTCGAGGAGAGGCCCCCTTGAAAGGGCCTGGATGGAGGGAGTGAGCGGCCCCCTTACCAAGGCCCAAGCCGGACAAGTGAGGCCCTGAAGACAGGGCCGAATAGTGGAGCCCCGTGGCAGTGATGGCTGAAGTCTACAGCAACATTAGTGGCGTCAAAAAGACCTCAGCCTTAGGCACCTGGGTGGCTCAGCGGGTTGAGCATCCTACTCTCGATTTCGGCTCAGGTCATCATTTCAGGGCTCATGGGATTGATCCCCATATCAGGCTCTGTGCTGAGCGTGGACCCTGCCTGGGATTCTCTCTCTCTCTCTCTCTCTCTCTCTCTCTCTCTCTCTCTGTCTGTCTCTCTCTCTCCCTCTCCCTCTCCCTCTCCCTCTCCTCTCTCTGTCCTTCCCTCAGCTTGTGCTCGCTCTTTCTCTAAAAATAAATAAATAAACATTAAAAAGAAAAAAAAAGACCTCAGCCTTTCCCTGCAAAGCCGTGGAGCACAGACTTAGCGTTTTGGGGGTTATGCAGCCCCTGGAATTCTTGGACAACTGGAGGGGGGTGAAGAAGAGCTGTGAGTGAAACGGACATCTTGCTGATCTGCTGGGTGGGGACTCAAGCTGAATTTAATTTGATTTAGACTGACTAAGAGATGTATTTACGTCATGAGTTTGAAGAGTGTGTCCAGTGGGCCCAGGACCTGGACAAAGGGTGAACAGTGAGTGGGAGTTGACATCTGGCTCTCCCCTCACCCTGCACCCTGGGGCTGGAACACAGCAGACACAGAACTACCACGTGGTACCACTCGGCCTTCACAGATGAGCACAAGGACGTCCCTCCCCGCCAGGCCCAGGAGCAGGGCGGCAGGGCAGTCCCACATGGACCCTGTGCTCAGAGTTTGGCAGTCCGGACAGAGCCTTGGCTCCTCTCCTTCCATAGCTGCCATGCTCTCACAGGCCGAGCCACCTGAGCTCTTGTCTGTGTGGCCCTGCGGCCTGGGCCTCTGCTTTCTCCACCTTGGCCTTGTGTCCAGTTTCACGTGAGACCCAGGCAGCCTGCACATAGGCACTCTCGTGCCCTGCCTCAGCCAACACTTGACCACACGTGGCACCAAAAGGTGGGTGAGCAGGGGGCCGGATCCCAGTGGGCCGAGGTTCTAAGACCACTGCGTCCTTGTGGGGGTTGAAGCAAGAGCCTGGTCAGCGCAGTGGTGAGAGGGGGCTGCCGACTTCAACCACAGGAGTGTGAGGGCCCTTGGCCACCTACCTTCCCAGCGTTGTGGTCACAGACCAGGCTGTGCTGGGCAGAGGCAGCTGGGCTGCCAGAGCTTCAGACCTAGTGAGGCCTGGGCTAGCAGGTGTGTATGGCAGTAAACATCATAAGCCCCTCTTCCTCACATGCTGGGCCTACAGAAGCCCCAGGTATGGATGAGCTCTGAGGCCTGGTCAGGGAGCTTCTCCCTCCCTAGTCCTTTATGTCTGATGCATCCCTGAGCACAGAAGAGGAAAATGTACCTTTCCATGCCTGTAACAAGTATGTATTGAGCACCTCTTGTCAGGTGTGTCAGGCCCCTCTGCTAGACACAGGGATATGGCAGTGGACAACAGTCTCATCCCTCCTGCCTGAAAGGAACCCACAGTCTGTGGGGTGGTGATATTGAGGGTTTAGTGCTTCAGCAGGCAAGCCTTCAACCCAGCCAGGGGTTAAGAATGGCTTTCTGGGGGGGAGCCTGGGTGGCTCAGTCGGTTAAGCGTCCGACTTCAGCTCAAGTCATGATGTCATGGTTCGTGGGTTCGAGACCCGTGTCGGGTTTTGTGCTGGCAGCTCAGAGCCTGGATCCTGCTTCTGATTCTGTGTATCCCTCTCTCTCTCCCTGCCCCTTTTCCGCTCGTACTCTGTCTCTCTCTCTCTCTCAAAAATAAACATTAAAAAATTTAAAAAAAAAAAAAAGAATGTCTTTCTAGGGGTGCTTGGGTGGCTCAGTTGGTTAAGGGTTCAACTTTGGCTCAAGTCATGATCTCACGGTTCATGAGTGAGGAGTCCCGCATCAGGCTCTCTGCTGTCAGCGCAGAGCCCTCTTTAGATCCTCTGTCTCCCTCTCTGCCCCTCCTCCACTCTCTCACTCCAAAAATAAATGAACATTTAAAAAAAAAAAAAAAGTTGGGACCACTGGTGGCTCAGTGGGTTAAGCGTCCCTCCAACTCTTGAGTTTGGCTCAGGTCATGACCTCATGGTTCATGAGTTTGATCCCTGCATGGGGCTCTGAGTGCTATTATTATAGAGCCTACTTGGGATTCTCAAAATAAGTAAGTACACATAAAAAATGGCTTTCCCGAGGAAGCAATGGCTATAAACAAGTTCCAAGGTACCCACTTAAAAAAGAGCAAGACTTGGGTCACCTGGGTGGCTCAGTTGGTTGAGCATCTGACTTCAGCTTAGGTCATGATCTCATGGTTTGTGGGTGTGAGCCCCACATCGCGCTTTGCACTGACAGCAAGGAGCCTGCTTCAGATTCTCTGTCTCCCCCTCTCTCTGCCCCTCCCTTGCTCACACTCTCTCAAAAATAATCATTTAAAAAATATTTAAAAAAAGAAAGAGCAAGACTTAAGGGCTGTGATTTTTTCACCATATGCAAGAGATTTGACAGCCAACTTGGTTTTGTATGGACCAAAACGCCCAAATCATAAACTCTCTCTCTCCTGCAGCTCCTCCCCTCCCCCTTCCTCATCTTTCTCTCTCTCCTCCTGCACCCTCCCTTATGTCCCTCACAGAGCTACATATAAGGTCTCTAGTCCCTTTCTATTTTCAAGGTTTGTAGGACTGGTGACTGGATGGGGATGCGGGAGAGAAAGCGTCTGTGTTTCTCACCCAGTGATGGAATGAAGGATTCCATGGCGTGACATGAGGATCTGGTGGTCAATAGATCTGCAGTGGGAGACAGAGTGAATTCAGTTTACCTGAGGAACATCCAGGGAGCGATATGGAGAAGGTTCTTGGCTATATGAGAACTGAGTTCAGAAGAGAGGCCCAAACTGGAGATCGATTTGGAAGACATCAACATACAGTTGGCAGTGATCAAGATGGTCCAGGGAGAAGGGGCAGATAGGGAAAAAGGGTGGCCTAGGATAGACCTTGGGAAAAGCAGGCGATGGTAAAGGAGATTGAGAAAGGGAATAGGCCTTTGAGGAAGGTATAGGTCATTGACGCCAAGGGGAAGGACTGTTCATAAGTCAGCAAAGAGCAGGCATGATTGACTAAAAAGTATATGTTTTTAAATTCAGAAAACAAAAACAAGAAACTAAACTGGTTCCAAACTCAGAAAACCAAGAAAAATGTCTAAAGATACATGAAACTTACAATACCTCCTCCACAGGGTACCAAAATTACCAATGGGTGAAAAACCACTGATTTAGGAATATTCATTTTTGATCCATTTGTCATCCGGATCTGTTTGCCCAGAATCACCAGAGCCAGTCCATCCCCTTCTTACACACCAGGGGGCGCACACGTACTGTTTCTGAATCCAAATCCTGGGCAAAAGCAGGCAGTGAATTACGTGATAAACCAGAACTTGACCCCTCAGCCCAGATCTCTAAACCCCTCTTCCACACCTGCCCTGCACATTAACTCTGTGATCCCTGAATCCAGGTGTCTCAGCAATCCCCAAGCTTTGTTTATTTCTCACCTGACCTCCAAACTCACAAAGGTATCAGGGAGACCCATAGGAGATCAGAAACCTCATTGGGGTCCTCGGCTGACCTAGGGCAATAGGGGCAGGTTGCCATCTTGCCCAGGGAAGGAGAGGGTTGTGTGGCTGATTCTTAAATGGTGGTGGCATGGACCGGGAGGGTGGGTCTGGAGTAGATGGTGGGCAAGGATGGTGGGGGGACTTTGGTGTGTGTGGCTCTTGGTGTGGAGCTTACCAAGTCTCCCTCTGAGTTAGGACTTGGAATAAATCTTCAGGTAATTTATGGGTTTAGCCCAGAAATTTATAAGGTCAGCATTTGAGTTTTGGTATGAGGAGTCAGAAACTCAATACCAAAGTTTTTTTACATCAGGTTCGAGTGACATTATTAAGTCTTGAACTCAGGGGCCAATGAAAGACTTGATTCAGGTTTACAGTTGGAACTGGGGTTGAAATCAGGTCAGATAAGTGGAGGGCAAACATGGGGATGAAGATTCGTGTGGAGTTTCTGCAAAGCCAGTCTCACTAATCTTGCATTCCAAGATAATTACAGTTGGGGCAAGTTAGGGTCCTAAGTTGCCCCAAGGATTTGTGGGGTTTAAGGTCAGCATCTGTGGTAGGGTTCTTTTCTGATGAACCAACCCAATTCTGGAATTGGGAATCCCAATTCAAAAAGTATTGGTGTTGACCTGGCTGGGAGTGCAGTGTTGGAGTTTTATGTAAGTTTTGGGGTTCAGAAAAGTACTGGGGCCCATAACAAGGTAACTGTTGGACTTTAGGGTTAATATAGGGATCTGGAGCTCAGTATTAGAACTGGAGTCCACTTAAGGCCCAGAGTTAGTGCTGGTGTCCCTATCAAGCTTAGGTAGGTAGAGATGATAGAGGGATTTAGAGTCAGAACTGGTATTGGGGGCCAATATAGGGGTGTAGATTAAAATTACTACTTGGGCCAATGTGGGGGCAGAATTAGGAGTCCGGACTCAATATTGAGTTTGGAGACGGGTCTGGGCTCACTATCAGGTGCATATTTGTAGAGGAAGGAAATGGGGTCCAAGAGTAGTATCCGGTTCATAGTAAGGACTGGGAGGCACTAGTAGGATATGGACTTCGTATGGGAGTTTGGGTCCGTCCTTGCTCACAACCGAGGTTCTGGTCCAATATTGGAGTTCCAGTCCGTTTAGACTCAGGGTTGGGTTGTGGCCTCGCTGGGCCTACGCGGCTCCACTGCTCTACGAGCGAGAGTGCACGAGGGGAGGGGCGGCGCCGGGGACGCGCACGGCAGGGGCAGGGGCGCGGGCGCGGGCGCGAGCGGGGGCGCGCGGCTGGAGCTGGCGCGGGAGCGGCGGGAGCGGTGGCGGCGGCGTCGGCAGAGGCGGCGGCTCCGGCTCCGGCTCCGGCTCCGGCTCCGGCTCCTGCTCCACCTCGGGCTCCGGCTCCGGCTCGGGCGGCGGTGGCGGGAGTAAGACCCGGCGGTGGCGGCGGCGGCAGAAGAGCAGCGGGATCAGCGGCCCCAGCGGCTTGTGTGTTTTGGGGGGGGGACATGCGGACCGACGGCCCCTGGATTGGCGGTGAGTGACCCCCGGGCCCCCCTACAGCCCCCTTCGCATCCGTTCCTTCCCCACTCCCCCCGCCCTCTCCCCGTTCCTCGCGTCTTCCGAGCGGGGCTGGAGGCGCCGCTTAGGCCGGGCCGCGCCCCCACCTGCCGCGCCCGCAGCCTCGGCTGGGCGCCCCCCCCCCCCCCCCGCCCCGAGCCTGGCGGCTCCTCCCCGCGCTTACCCCGCGGCAGACGCGCCCCCCCCCCCCCACCCGCCGCCGGCTGGCTAGGTCCTCGCCGCCCCTCGCCGCCCCCCTCCTCCCCGCCCTCCGCGCCGCACCTGAGCCGCAGCCCGCGCGCCCCCAGTGCAAAGTTTCCCTTTGCATTTGTGCTCCCCGTTCTCGGTCCCGCTTCATCTCCCCCCGCCGGCGCGGCCGCGCTCCGGGGGCGGCCCTCCACCTCTCACCGCCACCCACCGCTACCCCAGCCCCGGGCGGGTCCAGGCCGCGCCCCCGCCCCCGCCGCACAGGCGCCCCCTCCCAGCCGGCAGGGGATCCGCAGCCGACGCGCCCCCGTCTCGCTCGCCGCCCTGGCGCACGTGCGGGCCCGGGGTTTGCCGGGCGCGAGTTTGGAGCCCCCCCCCCCCCCCGCCAGCCTTGGTCGCCGGCGTGGGCAGGGGAGAGGCCTGGCGGACTGTGCCCACCCCCACCCTGGTGCAACGACCTGAAGGCCCCGGAGCGACCTGTCCCGTGAGGACGTGTCCACTCGGACCGGCTCCGGAAAGTTCACTCAGTCGCCGCCCGCGTCCCGTCCCGTCCCGTCCCGTCTCGTCCTGGTGTGCCCCGGTCCTCATCGCTGTGCCCACGTTTCAGTCTCAGCTGCTTTCTGTTTTCCTCCGTGCCTTGGTCTCAGTGCCCTTCAGTGTCTCTGTATCTCTGTCTCCCTGTGTCACTGCCTCCCAGTCTCACCCCCCGCAGCCCCTGGGTCTCTCCTGCTGTCTGTGGCTCGCTCCCCGGATCTCTCCGTTCTCCCGCCCTGGGTCTCGCCGTTCTCTCTCCCGGGTCTCTCTGTTCTTTCTACCCGGGTCTCTCTGTCCTCCCGTGCCGGATCTCTCTGTTCTCTCTCCTCTGGTCTCTCTGTTCTTTCTTCCTGGGTCTCTGTTTTTTCTTCCCAGGGCTCTCTGTGCTCCCTCCCCCATCTCTGAGTCTCTCTCTCTCCAGGTCTCTCTCTCGTGTCTCCTATTAGTTTCTTGGTGTCTCTGTCTCCCACTTGACCATAATCTCTGTGCGCCCTCTGCTAGGCCCCCTCCCCATTTCTCTGGAATGCTGCCTCTCTGGTTTTTCCACCCTAGGGTGGGGGAGGGGCTAGCCTTTCTCCCCATTTCAACATCCACACCCCCCCCCCCCCCCGCAGTGCAGGGCACCCCCCCAAGTTGGAGCAGGTTGGGGGTGGGAGCCCTGTACCTGAGCTGGGAGCCCTCCAGCAGGAGGGGATTCTCTGGATTCCCCTGGGGGTAGCCAGGCAGAGCCTGGGAAGCTGGACTGCTGAGTGTTGGTGATTTGAAGGCTCCACTTTGGCTCCTGAATAGACAAGGGCAGGGATCCAGAGTGACCTGGTGCAGAATCTGGCCAGAAAATCCTGGGAAGTGCACTGGGGTGGTAGGCCTAGAAAAAGATTCAGGAGGGTCTTTCTGGGGGATCCTCAATGGTGGGAGATCCCCCGGGAAGGGAAGAGCTCTGCTGAGAGATCCTTTGGGAGACATCAGAGATCTGATGGGATCCAGAAGAGGGTTCTGGGAGGAAATCTTAGAAAATTCTATGCTTGGCGCCTTATTAACTCTTGCTTCAGGGAGCAAGAAAATCCCTGTTTTTCACTGATTATATGAATGAGCCTAAGGCTTCGAGAAGGAGAAGGTGTAACTCCCCAAGCACAGCCCCCAACATCCGCAGCCTCAGGCACAGGCCACACACACACACACACACACACACACACACACACACACACACTCTCACACACACCCTTCTACCATTATTCCTACACTCAACCCCCCGCCCCCCACATCCACTTGCCTTCTTGCCCTCACACTTGCACACCTGGGCCTGCACAGCAGCCGGAGCTCAGAAATCTACTGTGCTCGCATGGCCATGCACCACTCTGTTTGCTTGTGCCCTCACAGCACCTCTTTGCACATCCCTAGGAACCGTGTGTATGTGCACGCCCACAGAATTTTGAACTCTCCTGCACACACTTTCTTGC
The DNA here is from genome assembly GCF_028749965.1 of Puma concolor. Classification (NCBI taxonomy): domain Eukaryota; kingdom Metazoa; phylum Chordata; class Mammalia; order Carnivora; family Felidae; genus Puma; species Puma concolor. Next base: position 34,208,517 of record NC_141674.1, read on the forward strand.
ACTTTTTGGCTGACTCAGTTTCCCCTTTATTATTTGAAATGTGTCTGTAGTTTTGTTTTCTTTTCCAGTTGTTCTTCCTCTTCCCTTTTTTCTTTCCTTTAATGAGGGCATTGTTTTAATATTATTCCTTCCTTCTTGCTCTTTGCCCTGCAGCTCCTGACCTTTCCTCTGTTCAGCCTTGTTCACACTGTGAGCATGGGGGTGGTGTTGGGGGTGTTGATTTGGGGGCTGATGGAGCAGTTGGAGAGGGATGGCTGCAGTAAGAGTAGATGACTGAAGAGCTTTTCTTGGGAATTGTATTGACATGCAGCAAAATGCTGGCCCTGGCAATTTGTGGTCTGTAAGCTCTTCCGTCAGCCCTAACTGGGAGTTCAGTGTTGAGGACCCTCAAGTGGGCCCCACAGCTCTTTGATAGAGGCTGAGACATGTCACAGTTTCTCCACTTTCTAGCTTGTTCCTTCCCAGGTCTCAGTTTTCCCCCCCTGTGAAATGGGGCAGCTCGTCCAACCTTGATTGGTCCCAAGGCTGTTGTGAGAATCCAAGGGAGATGTGTGGCAGTGCATAATCAGCAGTGGCAGTCCCTTCTTGTATGACTGACACTGCTGTGTGCTTGGGCCAAGCTTGCAGCCAGGGCCCTGCCCTTGAGAAGCTCATGGTCCCTAGGGGAACAGATTGCATCATGGGAATGCAGAGCAATTCACTAGACTCTTATTGATTGCCGACTGTGTGCCAGACACTGGGCTAGGCACTTTCAGCCAAGCTGCCCTGCTTCCTATGGGACTAGGAGCTTTTGGAAGAGGCAGCCCATCCCTTAGGAACTGCTGTGGTTGAGCCCAGCATCAGCTCATCTAAAGCAGCTACAATTCTGAGCCGAAGTTACAAGGTTGGATGAGCTGCTTCCATATGAGGCAAGGGAGACTTCAAGGGCCAAAGTGAGGTGAGTCCCAGAAGAGCCCAAGAAGGGGCTATCTGAAGTGAGTTTTGAGGAATGAACAGGAGTTTTCCAGCTGAAGAAAGAGCACTCCGGGCAGAAAAGAATAGTGTGGGTAAAGACTCAGAGGTCTTGACGTATTCCAAGATACAGCAGATCAGAGGGCCTTTAATGCCCTGTTTTAAATAGCTGTGACTTTACTTTGAGAACACAGAAGGGAGAAGGGAGCCGCCAAAGATTTAAAGCTTGGGTAGGGGGTGTGGAATGTGCTATGATCAGATGTTTCCAGAAGAGGATTCTGTGGCTATGGGAAGCGGATGGACCCACGATGCCCATTGAGGAGGAAATCAGGTGAGAGGTGATGGTGTCTTAGATAGGGGAGTAGCATGGAGTGATTCAGAAGGCACCTTTATCAGGACAGGATGATTTATTGGATGTGGGGGTGGGGAAGAGGAAGAGGAAGGGGTCTGGGTTCCTGGGAGTGACTGGGTGAGGCCTTTACTGAAGGCCCTGCAGGTTCACTGAGCTGGGAACTTGGGGAGGAGAGGGAGATTGGGGGGGGCAGATAACAAGCTCATGGTTGGGTGCCTTGTCTTTGAGATGCTTGGGGCATTTGAGGTCCAGTGGGGGAAGGGGAGACATCCAGGAGGGGGCTGGGTGTGAGGATCTGGAGTTTGGGAGAGAAACCTGGGCCAGAGGAAGGACGGAGAGTTCTCTGAGAGCGTGCTGAGCTGTGCTCATCAGGAGCCCACAATCTCAGTGGGTTGTGTGGGTTCTGGTTCCTAACTGTTGGGGTGCCACTCTGTTACTAGCAGTGTGACCTTGAGCGAGTTGCTTAACACTTCTGAGTCCGTTTTCTCCTCTGTCAAGTGGGCCTAAGACAATTCCATGCCGTGTGTTGTTATGAGGATTAAGGTTGAATATGCAAGAAGTGCTTAGAACAGGGCCTGGCATCTAGTAAGCAATGGTGTCTCAACGGTATCAGCAGTCGTTAATAGTGGGTGCAAACCCACCCCCATCAGAATTGGGGGTGGGGGTGGCCTTTAAAACAATACCTTGTAAGGGGAGCCTGGGTGGCTCAGTCGGTTAAGCGGTTAGGTGTCTGTCTCTTGGTTTTGGCTCAGCTCATGATCTTACAGTTCATGAGTTCAAGCCCCTCTATCAGTGAGGAGCCTGCTTGGGATTCTCTCTTTCCTTCTCTCTGCCTCTCCCCCACTCACGCTCATGCTCTCTTTTTCAAAATAAATAAACTTTAAAAAAATAAATAGGGGCGCCTGGGTGGCTCAGTTGGTTAAGCATCTGACTTCGGTCATGATCAGGTCATGATCTCACAGTTCTTGGGTTCGAGCCCTGCATCGGGCTCTCTGCTGTCATCATGGAGCCTGCTGTGGATCCTCTGTCTCCCCCTCTCTCTGCGCCTTCCTCACCCCGCCTGCACCCTCTTTTTCTCCTTATCTCAAAAATAAATAAACCTTGAAAATAAAATCAAATAATAAATTTAAAAATAAGTAAAACAATACCTTGTTAAGATTAGGGCACCTGCTCGCCTAAAGTAACTGCAATTTTGAGCTGAGGTTCGCAGGTTGGGGGAGCTCAGCAAAGAGAGTGCCTGGCCCCTAGCCTTCTGCCCTTGTCATCATCTCTGGGATTGTGTGTATTGCTCAGGTGTATTTGACCTTCTGGTGGGCTGGTATGAGAACACTAGAGGCCTCAGCACGCTCAGTTCCCCATTTCCACCACCCCACCTGGGCCCTGGGTGTCTAATGAGGTTCTGTGTCTGAGGTCCAGATGCACCAGTCTCTTTGTGTCCCCAACCTCCAGATCTGAGAACAGCGGTTTTTGCTCCTCAGCATTGTTTTAAAGTTTGGTTGTTTTTTGTTTTTTTTTTTTTAACGTTTATTTATTTTTGGGACAGAGAGAGACAGAGCATGAACGGGGGAGGGGCAGAGAGAGAGGGAGACACAGAATCAGAAGCAGGCTCCAGGCTCTGAGCTGTCAGCACAGAGCTTGACGCGGGGCTTGAACTCATGGACCGCGAGATCATGACCTGAGCTGAAGTCGGACACTTAACCGACTGAACCACCCAGGCGCCCCTAAAGTTTTTTTTTTTAAGTTAATTTATTTATTTTGAGAGAGAGAAAGCACGTGCACAAGTGGGGGAGGGCTAGAGAGAGGGAGAGAGAGAATCCCAAGCAGGCTGCACACCATCAGCGCAGAGCCCGACGACGGCTCTGTCCCACGACGGTGAGATCATGACCTGAGCCGAGATCCTTGGCGTTGTTCTAGCTGCTGCTTCCGGGGACTGTTCCTGGTAGTCCTAGGGCCTGCCGGGGAGCTGCTCTGGAGGGCCCCCAGTGCCTGTGCTCCTCTGATTTCAGCTTGCTCCTGGTCCTGCTGCCAGGCTGGGTTCCAGGTGTGGCAGGTGACCGAGAGGCCTCCTGGGGGCCAGCCTCGCATTGGTGCCAAGGCCTCTTACCTGATCCTGGTCGTTGCTGCCAGCCTCACCACTTCTGAGGCCTTTCCAGCGATTGCAGACTTGGGCTCAGTACCAGTCAGGTCCTCACTGAGTAGCTTTCTAGTTGGCTTTCCGGGCATGTCTGGTGGTCGTGATCTAGGTGTGTCCCTGGGTGAGTCTGGAGTGGTTCTGGGAGCTGCTGCTGGTCAATTCTGATTGCCTGTCTAGGTTGTTTTGAGTCCGGTTTGATCTTGGACTGGTGTGGTACCAGGTGCTATCCTGGCTGTTCCAGAATCCTGCCCTGGTGCTGTTCCGTGTACTTGAAGGTCTTTCCACGTGCAGAGTTTTGTCTGTGCCTGTTTTCTTTGTTCTCTGACCCACCTCCAGGCCACTTTGGACACACATCTCTTCTCAGGTGTGACTCCTGCTCAGTGTAGGTCCATCCTGGCATGGCCTCGGGCATGGCACTAGAGCCAGCTGGCTTAGGGACCCTCCCCATTCTCTGCCTCAGACTCTGTCCCTCTGTCCCACGGTCCCTGAGCAACGGTGGAGCCAGTAGCCTCACATTTGGTACCACAAGGCAGGCGTCCCCAGACAAACCGGCCTTGGAGTTTGGGACATGGAAGCTGGTTTTTCTGCCCAGACTCGCCCAGCAGCCTGTGTGTTGGGAGCAGCGGCCACAGGGAACATTGTGGAAACTCAGTGGACTAGGGCAGGGAGGCTGGCGGCCCTCCTGAGGGCCGGAGCTGCTGGTACTGGCACGGGCAGGGGGCAATGGAGGCCAGAGAGGGTGTGCTGCAGGGTCAGCATGAGACAGTACTGGGTTGGCCAGGCCTGTCTTGGTCAGATATGATGGGCCTTCCAAGGACATCCCCCATGTTGCCAAAGGTGGTCAATCTCAAGTGAGGACAATTCCCAGGTGCGGGAGGCTGGCTCAGAGTTGGTGAGGGCACTCCCTGACCCCCATCCCTGAGTGTCCATTTTGGGAGGAGTCTCGGGAGAATTGCTGTGTATCGTGGTTATCACTGTGCATGTGGAGGTGTGAGGCCGAAGAGAAACCCACTGTGACGTGCGTCCTGTGTCGAGTGGGCCCCAGTGGTGCCAGGTCGCTGAGCTGTGGTGAGGTGGTGTGTGTTCAGCCCTCACCCCACTCGGGAGGGTGCCCGCCCTGGTGGGGGCTCAGTCATCGTTCTAGAGGGAAGAGATGGGCCGCATGGCTGTGTATGTGCCAGCAGAGGAGGCATCCAGGGGCACACCTTCATTTAAAACATTACAGAGAAGCAGAAAGTCAAAAATAAATATTGCTTCGGAAGTTTCTTTGAAGGCCGTACGTATGCTGGTGTGGTTCTCAGGAGCTGGGGTGTTTTCTATGAACTCATTCATGCATCCATGCACTCGTTCATCGTGTCCTAATGAAGCACCTACTGTGTGCCTGCTCTCTGCTAAGCGCTGGGGATATGGAATTGGGGCCAGGCACACACCAGGCTCGTGGTCATGACTCCGTGACCCTGCAACAATTGTATAAAAAAATAATTCCTCACATTTGTGGTCACTGCTCCTAGGCAAGGTCCAGGCGTGTAGTCTGGGACATCATGGAAGGCCTTCCTGAGAAAGTGCCATTGGCTCTGATGTCTAAGGGGTACTTGGCACAAGAGTGTGGGCAACATGTTGCAGGCACTGGCAGGCTAGAGAGCGCACATTTGAGGATCAGAGGGGGAAGTTCTTGTGGTTGGCTGGCAGGTGCGGAGGTGGGCGGGGCCTGGGCTCTGCTGGAGGGGTAGCTGGAGGGGTGCCCGGAGGGTTCAGACACAAGTGTTACTACTGAGGTGGGGGGTCTCAGTTTGTGTTGTTTGCTGTATGCTGGGTTCCCGGAAGAAAGCCCAGCACACTAGTAGATGCTCGGGAGTACTGAAAAGAGTAACTGAGTGAAGAGATGGGCATTTTTACTAAATGGGGATTGTCCTGCACAAAGTTTCGACGCCTGCTTTGTTGTTGTTGTTGTTGTTCCATAAACAGCAAATTCTGCATGGTTTTTTTTTGTGTCAGTGTATACTATGCTGTGATGAAATTCTTGGTGTTTTCTCATCCTTTCCTCTCTCTCTAGGAAGGAGCGGAGACCCTGGTGCCCTGCCCTCAGTGCTGGTTGTCCAAGAGTGACTGGTGTGAGCAAGCAGAGACCTGGTGGGTGTGCCCCAAGAGGTGGCGGGGGCCAGGGCACAGAGGGGTCCTGTGGGCCAGGCCGAGCAGCTCAGATTGTGATGGAGACTGGTGGCGAGCCATGGAAGTGTTGCCACTCGGGGCGTGACATGGTCCAGTGTGCATATGGCTGAGCGACGGTGAAGGGAGGTGGTGATGGACGTGGAGAGAAGGGATGTGAGTGCTGTTTCGGGACGTGGAGGAGACAGGACATGGTGCAGGACTGAATGTGGGGCATGAGAAAGGAGGGGAGGTGTCCAGGATGGTGCCTGGGTTTCTGGCCAGAATGGTTGATGGAGGTGGGTGGGGAGTGATATACATACAGCTCGTCAGCTGCTGTAGGTGTGAAATAGGCTTCTGGGTGACATTCTGGGACTTCCACTAGGAACTGTCTGCTTTTTCAGTCATCATGTTTCTGTAGGGAAGTCTGTTCCCATCAACTGTAGGTTGTGGTAGAAAGAACAAGGTACCTCCAGGATCTGGGGCACCTCCTTATCTTTTTCAGGTCCACTTCTCCTCTCGTCTTTCTGCCACCGCATAGAGCAGGTGGGTTGGGTTGGGAGACAGAGCACGGGGAGCCATGGATGTTGGCTAAGACTCTAGACTTTTTCCTGAGGGTCATATGGAGACACAGAAGGTTCTTTTTTTTTTTTTTTTTTTTAATGTTTATTTATTTTGGAGAGAGAGACAGAGACAGAGCATGAGCGGGGGAGGGGCAGAGAGCGGGAGACAGAATCCAAAGCAGGCTTCAGGCTCTGAGCTGTCAGCACAGGGCCCGATGTGGGGCTCGAACTCACGAACCATAAGATCGTGACCTGAGCTGAAGTCAGATGCTTAACTAACTGAGCCACCCAGGCGCCCCGACACTGAAGGTTCCTAAGCAGAGAAGCAACATCTCTCCATTTGCCCATCCGTTCAGTCCTGAAACATTATCTGTGTGTCTGCTATGTAATCAAGCAGCAAAATGTGCTTGAGGGCCACGATCACCTTGCATTTTTATAAGTTTGCCTGGGGCATTGGTTTGTGTACAGGGTGAACTGGGAGAAATCTGAGGGCGGAAACCCCCTAAAGAGGTATGCGCTCCTGAGGTCTTACTGACACGTGGAGGTCGGAGTGGAGGCAGTGCAGATTCACACTTACTGACCAGTTGAGTGAATGGGGTGAAGAAAAGAGAGAATTTGAGGAGGAGTGGCTGGCTTGGGTGACCACGTCGCTGGTAGTGCTTGTCACCAAGATGGGGACCTGAAGAGGGGCGGTGCTGGGGAGAATGAGTTCTAGTTGGACCGTCTTCTGTAAGCTGTTGGAAGGCACAGCCCATGGCTGCCCCTTGGCTCAGGGCCCAGCAGGGCCCACTGAATAGTTCTGCACGGTCAGCTGATGAAGAGGGTTATGAGAGATGGGTCTGGGCTAGGTAGGGAAAGGAACTGAGCATGTGCTGGGTATCTGCTACGGGCCAGGCCCTGTGCATGGTGAGATGGGCACTGGGGCAATATACAGCGTGTGGCGGAGGCTGGGTCCCCGGGCAGACGGGGAGGTGGAGGTGGAGGTACCATGCGTCCCTTCACCTGTCCATCCTCAGAAGCTGGGTATGGCCTACCTGGGAGCCCATCCTCAGCAGAAAGAGTTGCCTGGAAGTGGAGCTCTCTGTCTTCTAGGGAGGCCGCTTGCTGATGGCATGTGTGAAGGGGTGCAGGAGATGTGCTGTAAGGCCTGCCTGGCTTCTGGAGACAGGGCTGACTTTGAGGGAGAGAAGATGCCCTAAGATCCTGAGGCCCTGGCACAGCTGGTACAAGAGTTAAGCCAGGCTGAGGCCTCTTTAGGTACAGGGCCCAAGGTGCTGATAGGAGACCTGGTTCCGGGGCAGGCCCTGGCCTATATCAGCAAAGGATCTTGCTGTCTACATCAGGGTTTTTCAGTCTCAATACTATTGATGTTTTGGACCAGACAATCCTTTGTTGCGGGGGCCTGGCCTATTACTGTAAGATATCTAGCATCGTTCCTTGTATCTTCCCACTAAATGCCAGTGGCACCTGCCCCCCCACACCTGCAGTCTTGACAGTAAAAAATGTCCCCAGACATTGCCTGATATCCCATGGAGGTGAGGGGAGGGGAATGCAGAATCACCCTGGATTGAGAACCACTGGTCTACACCACCTCTTGCTGTCTTCACTAAACTGGGGAGGGTCGCTTGAGCTGAGTTCTTAGGGGTGAGTAGGTGGCTGGGGGCAGGAGAAGGGCATTCCTCCCAGGAGAGAGAACAGCAAATGCAGAGGTCTACAGGTTCTGGAGAGTGTTAACCCCAGGGAGGTTCCACTGCCGCAGGAAGGAAATTGGAGGACTGGTAGGTTAGGGGCGATAGCTGGAGGCAGGTGCCTTTGCTGGTCCCCTTGGTCTTCTGCCCCGAGCTAAGCCTCTGCTGGACGTTGTGCCACCCGGAGAGACTCTGGGACGCTCTTCCTGAGTTCCTCCCTCCATTCCCCAGGGGCCCAAGAAGCTGAGCGCTGTTGAGAGGGCAGGGGGCCTGGCTGTAAGAGAGCGGGAGGGCTGTGCCAGCCAGTGCTCACAGACTCTGGCCAACTGGCTGGCAGAGCGAAGCTGCCTGCTGCTGGCTGCCTCACTCCCTGGGGCCGGGGTCGAGGCTGAGACTGATTTATTCCCGTCATAATCCCGCGGTCGGTTTGGTGAGAGTTGGAAACACGTTGGTTTTCCTTCCCAAGTGTAACAAGGCCTGTTTCCGCCTCCGCGGCCGCTGCTGCAGTGCCACGCGGTGAACTGTCCAGGACATGACAAAAGGGCTGGGTTAGCCGCCTGCAGCTTTGAACATGAACGGCTCCTGGCTCTCCCTGCCCTCAGGCTCCTCTCGCCCAAGCACTGGTCTCTCCTCTTGGCCGACCCCTCTGGGGGCCCTGAATATCCTTTCTCCTGTTGATGTCATTTTGGGGCCCCAGCCTCCTGGGAGCCGGGGTCCTGGTCTGGGGGTGGGGGAGCTGTAGGAACAGGTGGTATTTGGAGACTAATTAATATTTTTGAATAATAACACGTGCCCAAGGGAAACAAATCAATCTGTGTTTGCATATTCATGAAGAGGACTCCGAGTGAATGATCCCAGCTGTTCTCTAGCCAGGGAGCCCCTCCCGCCCCCCCATCTCTGGCGTAACATGGTCTCTCAGGAGTTGGGGGCACCCATTGAGGTTGCAGGGGTGCTTAGGTCAGGCTACGGAGAGGTGACATGGCCTCTGTGTTGTATGCGTTTCCATGACGTTCTTATTTGAATCTTGTGGCTTGGTGTGGTGCCTGCTCCTTCCTTTTTCCTCCAAGCAGTGATTCCCAGGCTCTTTGATTTCACAAACTAGCACACTTTCCAAAAGTACTTGGGGGCCAGACATGGGAATGGCAGTTTTTTATTTTGCAAAGTAAGGATATTATGGGAAAATACCACGATCTGCTAACACCCATATTGCATACAAGAAAGGACCTTTTAACACCAAAACAAAATATGAGAAATAACGGACAGTTCTTCCCAAGAAAGGGCATTTGGCAGCTTTACACTGCTGTAGCAAGGAAAAAGGATATATTAAAACCATTCTGAATGTAGAAAAATCATATCCAATTATATTCTGTAATGTCATACAGTATGGAGTTGTTTTCCTGCCCAAGTACATCAGTGTGGGAGAACCAGTGGCCCACAGTGCACTTCAGAGACAAGCCTTAGTTAATGTCAAGGGCTCAGGCCTTGTTCTCATCCCAGACTCACCCAGCCATGCTGGGGGAAGTGGACGCCCAGCTCTTCACACTTGCACTGAATTCTCGGCAACCCCAGCGACGTTAGCATCAGTCCTGCCTCACTGCTCCTTTCCCACTTTCTGCCCATAGATGACCCTGAGCATTCTGGGGGTGGGGGGCAGGGCCAAGGACTAGACCGAGGTCAGGCCCAGGGACCCAGGACTCAGATGAGGGAGCAGGCTCTGTTTCCAGTGTTTGGGGTAGGTAGCAGTTTGCTCTTGCCAGCAGCTGGTGACGGAGAGGCCTTGCCTTGGACAGCTGTGTGGTTGCCAGAGTAGTTCCCTAAGAATGTGTCCATGTTTGTGTGTCCCGTGTCCCCTGCCTCTGGGTATAGCCACGTCCCTGTGTCCATGGACCTCTAGGAGAAGCTCTTTGGGGAGGGGATGTCTTTGTTTTCAATTTCTCTAACCTTTGTCCTGCTTTCAGTATCTGAACAGTGAGCTGAGTATCCCAGACTCAGATACGTGGGAGGTCCTTGGAATCCCCAAATAAGTGTCACCCTGGGGGTGGGGTTACCAGAGGCTCAAATTCTCTGACACCCATGGCCGGAATCTCATCCTAGACTGTACCACATGACACTGTTCTGGCGTTGTGCCCCTGTGATGGCTGTACTGGGAACTCACACCCCTTTAATATCAGTCCTGGGGACTGATACCCTGTGATGTCTATGCCAGGTAGGGGAGTGGTACACCTGTACAATAATGTATTGGGAAGTGATATCCTTATAAAGGCTGTTAGGGAGTTGCACCCCCAGGATGTCTGTACCCTGTGTCTACACTCATGTGATGTCTGGACCAGACAGCTACACCTCCATGACCTCTCCACCTAGGAGTTACAGTGCTGTGATTACTATACCAAGGCCGATACAGGGATGTACTTTTGTGATAATCACACCGGAAAACTACAGCCCATTCTGATTGTGCTGCATACCTGTACCTCCATGACATCTCTTCTTTGTAGCTTTATCCCCTTTAGTTTTTAAAAAAAATTTTTTTTTTCCAACGTTTTTATTTATTTTTGGGACAGAGAGAGACAGAGCATGAACGGGGGAGGGGCAGAGAGAGAGGGAGACACAGAATCGGAAACAGGCTCCAGGCTCCGAGCCATCAGCCCAGAGCCTGACGTGGGGCTCGAACTCACAGACCGCGAGATCGTGACCTGGCTGAAGTCGGACGCTTAACCGACTGCGCCACCCAGGCGCCCCTATCCCCTTTAGTTTTTACCAGGGAGATCTGTTCCCCGTGCTGTGTGTTCCTGAGGGTTGTACCCCTGTGGTGTCTGCACTGGTGTGTGTGTGGGGGGGGGGGGGGTGCACACCCAGAATATTTGCACCTGGGAATGAAACCTCTGTAAATATGGTATTACAGGTATCTGTAAATATGATACCTGGACTAGGCCCCGTCTTTTTGGTGCAACGCACCACTGAGCTGCAAACCCATGATATCTGTACCACAGGCTACAGGATGATTATGACAGGGGGCCATGCCCCTGTAGCAGTCTGTCCGGATAGCTGGCTGCCTAATGGCTGCCGAGAACTTGAATTCTATTATAGGTTTCATGGCTGCATCTCAGCGCTGTGGTGATCAAGTTCAGACAGGGCCTTAGTGACATGGGACCTGCATCCCAGACTGGCCGTACGGGGCATCATGGTAGGGACTTCCTCTCTCCTAGCCTCAGCCACCTGAGCTCTGTGATCACTGAGTGGGAACCCCAGGTACGGTGTGAATGGGGCTGGGTGCCCATCACGCCTCCTTCAGCTCTCTTGCTTTTACTTATCAGCTCCTATCTGAGACTTTTAGCAAGATCTTGGGACAAAGGACATCTCCCTCCCTTTGCCTTTTGCAGTCAGCCCCCACCCCACTTCACAGTCCTTCCTGTTTTGTCTTCGCACCTTTGCTCACCTACCGCCCTCTGATCTTAGGACCTCTGACTGTCCCAGTTGAGACTAGGGTTCAAGTTCCAGAAAGGAGCAGAGCCGTCTTTGAGCCCTGCCCCTTCACATTCACCAGGCTTGTCCTTCCTTGCAAATTCTGTTACCATTGTGGGTCAGCTAGTACCTGGATCTGATCAAGACTCTCACCAGAGTCCCTGCATTCATTGTCACTCACTTGCCCCTCTATGTCCTGTTGTGTTTTCAGAGCATTACTGGGGGGCTTCTCACGGCACCAGCCACCTGCTCAGAGTAAGGTGTGAGCAGTGCTAGTGGACGCTGTTGGGGATCCCCTGAAACCCCCTGGGTTGGGGGGGACATAGGAGAGAGCTCATCATTGGGCCTGTGGAGTGATAGCAGTGTATCTGTAGCGTATGGTGTGGCCATGCTGAAGGCTTCATACAGGTGTCTGGTAGAGTGGGGAGGGCACACCTGGCTGAGGAGCCTTATGAGTAAAGGCCTGGAGGCATTGAGCCAATCCCAAACACCGTCTTCCTTGTGCACAGGTGCCTGTCTCAGCCTGGAAGGCAGTTCTCAGCAAGCAGCTCCCTGAAGTTTGATCTGTAATGGGCCACTGGAGCAAGGGTGATGTGGGTGGAATCTGAGGGTCCAGCCACCCGCCCCCCCATTCCTGGCCAATAGGGCCTTCCCTATGATTTCCTTTTGGAGTGGGAAGGTGCCATGGGAATTGGGTAGGACAAGGGTGGTCAGGCAGGGCATCTACAACTTGTCAAGAGCGCGTCCTGGCGAGCCTGGACGGGTTGTGGCTTTGGCTTTGAGCCTCTAATACGTGGATCCTGTCTGCTGCTAACAAGTCTGTGCTTTGGGGCCCGTGCTCAGCATGCGGGGTCTGGCCTACTGCCTCCTCCCTCCCTGCTGGGGAGAGAAGAGACAATGGGGTGCCCCAGGGACTAGCCTGCATGGGTCTCCTACCTTCTCACTGCTCTCTTAGTCTGTCTGTCTCCACCTGTGTGTCTCTGTGTCTGTCTAATCCTGTTTCCCTCTTCCTGTCCCCTTATGGAGGCAAGTTGGAAACTCACGGTCTGGGACAGAACATCCCTATACATCCTCTGGCCTCAGTGGCCCCCTGCCCTCCTACTCAGGTTTAGAGAATGACCTGAAGGCCTCTTGTACTCTCTCCCTACAGTGTGACTTTTGGATTACCTTTGGGGTCACTGAGGAAGGGCAGGGGGAGTCAGTGAGGAGCCAGGGCTCTGTGGGTCTGGGTGGTCATTGCATAGTCCAAGGTGGGGGTGGGGGTGTCTGTTGAACTAGACTCTGGATGGTCCGTGAGGGAGAGCAGGGTCTGGGTGGTGAGTAGGGATGAGGAGGTGGCGTAGGTGGGCAGTAGGGACATTGTTGGAAACCAGCTAACTGGCTCTGCCCTTCTCTCTATCACAGGTTGATTGTCCTGGGCTGTGGCTGGCCGTGGTGCTAGAGCCCTGGATGGCCCCAGAGCCAGCCCCAGGGAAGACGATGGTACCCCTTGTGCCTGCACTCGTGATGCTTGGTTTGGTGGCAGGTGCCCATGGTGACAGTAAGTCTGACCCCTCATGGTGCGGGATCTCCCAGGTTAAAAGGTGGCACTCCTCCTAGCAGGATTCTGGGGTGAGGGGCACAACCAGGTACTACAAGAGGCAAGATAGTTAGATACCTCCCTAGACCTCGTACTGTCCTAGAAAGACATCGCCCTCTCAGTTAGATAACCCCCCCTCCCAAGAAGTACTCCAGCCTCATGCTTCCTGGGAGCATCCTGTGAAATGCCTGCATGTCCCTTAAGGCACTGCGGGGTGGGGCATGTCTAAGTATGCCCCCGTTTTATGGGATGGGAGTGAGCCATGTCCAAGATTCATGTGGTCATTGGGTGACATGCTCAGGCGTGTACTGTGCCTGCCACTGCAGATCTGTGCAAAAGACACAGTGTGAGCCATGTCAGAGTTGAGTGGGAATAGGGGGGTGGCTCACAAGGAATCTATATGGATGTGTGAATGGGATGCCACATGTGTCCACAGGTCCAGGGAGAGATCAGAAACGGGAGCCACCACAGCTCTTCCCCTGGGCTAGACCCTTGGGATTCATATGTAGGGACACTGAGTCCCTCCTTCCCCTTCCCCACCACCTTCGAGGCAAAAGGGCATCCCCCTTCCACCAGCCCCTCAGTGTTGGGAATCTGGGGAAGATTGCACCTGGCCAGCAGGATGCTGGGCTCCAGTGGACCTGTGTGTGTGTGTGTGTGTGTGTGTATGTGTGTGTGTGTGTGTGTGTGTGTGTGTGTGCGCGCGTGTGCGCGCTGGGGGAAGTGGGATTGTCCCCTGCCCAAATCCAACTCTGAACTTTCCTTCCTTTCCTGCCGCCCTTCCCCCTGCCTGGCACTACAAGACTGGCCGCAGCCCGCCCCGTCACCATGGTTACCACTGCTTGGTTACTGGTGGGAGGCGGAGCACAGGGCAGATTTAGCCAATCTGCACACTGACAGGGAGGGGTGAGGTCGGAGCCAAGGTCCCTGGGGAAAGGGGCTGTTCCCAGCCTGTCCGGAGCCCAGAGGTGGCCAGGGGCCAACCCCGGGATCAGCCTGGGGGTCAGCAAGCCATAGGGCTTCCCTCACCCCCCTCTCCAAGTATCTGGGCACAGATCTCTATCCTTGCCCCTCCCAGGCCCTTTCTCCTAATGGCTCATTAATTATTCAGGACCAGATCCTGGAGAGGGGTGGGACTAGGGCGCCCCGCCCTTTGTCCTCAGAGGCTGGGCCCTGGTGGGGCTGGTAGGGCCAGGGGAAGGGGAGGGCATTCCTCTTGGGGGCAGGGGCTGAGGGGGAGTGGGAGCTTTGAGGTGCAGGCCAAGGGAGGGCTGGGCAAGCAGAAGCAGGGCTGGGTTTGGGGGCAGGGGGTGATCTCCAGGCCTAGCTGGGGCTGTTGGAGAGCTTGAGCCTGCAGGGGCAGGTTGGGGTAGAAGTCACTGGGTGTGACTCTGACGTTGGCAGGGGAGGCAAAGGCTTGTCAACAGTCAGGTGTGGTCAGTAGCCCTTAGACACTGAAATACTGTCCTTGCTCTCCGACCTCACCCCGGACACTCTCATGGCCTTCAGACAGGAGTTTGAGGGCAGAGGGAGGACCGCCCAGCTGGACTTTCAGACAACACATCCTGGGAGAATAACTGCCTTCCCCTCCTGCTTCAGACCAAACATGCCCTGACGTGTACCCTCATTCCCCCCAAACCTGTTCCTCCTTCTGTGTTCTCTCCCCTGGCGAATGGCATTACCACCCACCCCGCCACCCAAGTCAGAGCCCAGGGCCTCCTCCCTGTCTCATTCCGCACATCTAATCCATCACCAACTTCTGTTGTTTCTCCCTTCTAAACATCTCTGGAATGCATCCACCTTCCTCTCCACTGCCTTCACCCAAGCCACGCTCAGCTCTTTTTTGGGCTTTTGCACGCAACTGCCTCCTGATGTCTTCCCTGCCTCCATTCCCTCATAATCCATTCTCCCTTCCGGAGTCTAAGAGTCAGGTTGCAAAATGAAAGCCTGACTGTGTCACCGCTCAGTTTAAAATTCCTCACTCTCCTCCCCTGTTGCCTTCAGGATCAAGCCTAGGGGTCTCGACGCTTCTCAAGGCTTTGCATTTTCTGGCCTCTGCCAACCTCATCCTTCACTCTGCCGCCCGCCCCAGGCTCCCGCCATGCTGACTTCTGTCACTCATATGTTCCCCGGGCCTCTGTTCCTTCTGATCCCTCTGCTTGGAACACTCTTCCTTGTCCTCCCACCTGACCAGTTCCCACACACTTGGAACCATCACTTCCTCCAGGAGTCTGGGTCATGTGCTACTTGGGGGACAGAGTGAAACAATTTTTAGAACAGAGTCCCAGAACCTCCATGCTGGTCCTTAAGAACCAGAACCCAAGGACCAGGGTCTTGAAAGTAGGAACCAGCTGGAGATGCTGAAATAGGGTGAGTGGGGCTCTGCTCCCAGACAGAGAGCCATGGGAGGGGAGCCTGGGTTGGGGGCTGTGACTTGGCCCTGTGAAGCAGGGTCTGTCCTATAGACCTGCTTCATGCTACATACGCTTTTGGATCTGTAGCCCTCCCACTGTGACCAGGCTTAGGCTGGGCTTAGGAGACTTCTAGCCAGGGGTGACTGAGCAAACGTGGACAGAGCTACTGCAAAAGGTAGGGCAGGCACCCCAGAGAATTGACGACCGGAGCAGTGAAGCGCGGAGCGGACAAATGTGTTTCTATAGGCCTCTTAACGAGACAAATGAATGGGAGCCCTGGCCTCTGAGGGGAGCGGAGGGAAGGGGGGTGGAGAAGCAGCTGCCAAGAGTTAGCCCAGAGGCCCCAGCGTTAATGCCGACTCAGCTCCGATGGAGACCCAGGCACGCGGGGTGCGGGCAGCTCCCCCAGCCCAGGTCTTTGTGGTTTCTCAAGGGGAAGGCTTGTAGGGGGCTAGAGGTGGTCCCAAGCAGGAAGAGGTTTCTCCTTCTCTAACGTGCAAGTCAGGTGCTAGGTGGCCACCCAGGCCTGCCTCTGGAACATGCAGTGGGGGGTTACTACGGTGTGTGCTGTTGGGGGGCAGCACTGGCACAGAGGTAGTGATCTAAGCACTTGGGAAGGGCGTTGGGAGGCTTCCTGGAAGAAGGGAACCCTGAACAGTGACTGGATATTTGCTAATGGTGGGTGTTGCACAATGGGATAAGATGGGGAAGGGGGGATAGGGATGGCCCTTGGGCTTCTCCATGGAGCTCATGAAAGAGATACAGTGAAAACCATCTCCCTTTTGTTCCCGGATAGCATAGGACAGAGGCAGGGATGCAGCACAGGTGATCAGGTTTGAGCAAGGACCTGGTTACAGCCTAGTGACTTGGAATCATAGGAGCCTGGAGTAGGATGCCCGATGCTGGAGGGGTAGATGGGGTCAGGGCAGGGGCTTGAGTAGCTGAGGGTGTGTCTGTCATGTCATACCCCTGCTCCGCCAGCCTTATGGGAGGCAGGGCCACCGGCTAGGTAGGACCTGGTGGCCTGCCTAGACTCTGCCCTCCGTGGCACTTCTGGCAGGTTGCTTTCTCTCTCTGGGCCTGTTTTCCTATTGCACAATAAGGGTAGTCATTCCTACCTGGGAAGGTTAACTGAGGTCACATGTTCGAGGCACCTGGCACCAAGTATGTGGTCCCTGCATCTGGGGCCATGACCTGGGGGCTCCCTGTGTGTCCCCTGGGAGCCCGGGGTTGTCTCTGAGCATGCTCCCCTTTGGAGGGCACCAAGAACGGTCATAGGAGCCAGAGTTAATGAGTCCCCAGCTCATTAGGCGGTTCAGGGCCTGGGAAATCCACCTCTCCAGGAGCTCCCTCCCCTGCCTCGCTGTCCCTCACTCCCTCATGGCCGCGTGTCTGCTCTCTGCTTCCGTGTACACGTGTGTGGACGTGTGTGTATGTGCTCTGCAGGGAAGGCACAAAATAGCAGTCCGTCTCTCCCTGTGGACGAGCTTCCAGGGTGGCCCGGCTTGGCTGGCTGAACACCCTCTGCCCCAGAAGTGTGCCCACCCTCTGTCCAAGCTAGCCCACTCGTTTCCTTTATTTGGCCACTCATTCCCATTGTACATGGGCTCAGTGGCCTGCTTGAATGGAGAGTGTCCCAGGGCTTACCTCTGGGACCTGCTGCCCAAATTGCTGTGTGGCCCACAACCTCCGTGCAGTGAAGAACGGGGGAAGGTCCAGAGCAGCGCTGGAACCACATTCTGGTGGGGGCAGGAGGCCCCTCCTGGCACGTGGTCTCTGAAGTTCTTCAGACCCCCACTGAACACCAGGCAGCACCTGAGTCAGCACCTGGCAAGAGTGGTCTAGTGGCTTGATTTTGACAGCGTGTCTGGGGACGTAATCAGTCAGTGTAGCTGTTACCAGTGCTGGAATGGGAAACCCAGAGGGCTGCTGGATGCAGGGCAGGCTCCCACAGGCTTGGGCGTGGGGTGCACGAGAGGGCAGGGCACACGCAAAGGCAAGCAGGTACCCACTGGCCTGGCCTGTCAGGGCAGGTCTGGGTAGGGGGTAGCCAGCCCACCAGAGCCAAGCGGTGTCCCAGCACACTGGCCCATGATAGGTGCTCTCTTTTGAAAGAGTCAGGAAAGGTGAACCTGGAGAGAGGTTAGCAGGAGCAAGTGTGGGGAGGGGAGTAGGGAGACCGAAATCAGCCCAGGGTTTGTAGCTGGGAAGAGACCTGGTCAGATTTGTGCTCCCCAGAGGTGGGCCTGGTGAACAAAAGCCTGGGCAGGGGCTTGGCAGGGCTGTGGGACACCAACGAGCGGGAGTAGTGGGGTTTGGCTGTCATGCTGGGTGAGGGGCCCCTGGGTGGGAGTGGGGGTGGGTTCAGGAAGCGGAGGGTGAGGCCTGAGTAAGGGGAGGGGCCTGCCCTGCCTGCTAGCACTGGTGGAGGAGGGGAGCTCAGGAGGCTCTGCCAGTCAGGCGGGTGGGTGGGTGGGCTGGGCGGGGCACTGGCCTCTCTCCAGCCTTCCAGGGTTCTGCCTCCTCAGTGGCCCCAGGACTTGGGCACCATCCAGCCTCCACACACACTTCCTTGGCCTTTTCCCTCCTCGCCATTCTCTCTCTCTCTCTCTCTCTCTCTCTCTCTCTCTCTCTCTCTCTCTCTCGTGACCCAGACCTGGCTCGCCTCCCCAGCTTCTGGTTCTTTGTTTGGTGGGGAGGCCCCGCCCCCAGGCGTGCTCTCCGGCCATTCCGGTTCAGCAGGTTCCAGCCTCTGCTTTCTGCTGCGGACACGTTGAGGCAGGAGTCCAGGAGGGTTTCCACCCTGGGCTCCTCTCCCTGGTGGAGCGGGCTTCCCCCTGGCGTGTGAGGGGCTGCGGTCTCCATCCTCCACAGGCATGCCTTCCCTCATCAGGTCACCCCTTCATTTGTTCTACACCCCCGTGTGCCAGGAACAGGGTCGGGCAACTGGGACGGGGCAGGAAGCAAAGCAGGGTGAGGAAGCGGCTGTGAACCAGATACTCCCCGCCCCCCAAATGTAGAAAAAGTAATAACCTCACACACGTGCTATGTAACAAACTGTGAGCAGTGCTGTGAGAGAGGCGGGGAGAGTTATGAGAGAGCTTAAAGCCAGGAACTGAGCTAATGGAACAGCGGACGGCGACAGGGAGACCAAGGAAGGTTTTCTGAGGAAATGATGTTTAAGTTGAGATCAGGAAGGTAAATAGGAGTTCGTGGGTGAAGAGGATGTCTAAAAGGTTTGTGGCAGCAGGAACAGCTACTCCAAGGGTCCTGAGGCCACAGGGAACGTCACTCCTCCGGGGAGCTGGGAAGCCAGGGCTGGGGTGGGGGGCGGGTGGGGAGTGGCTGGGGTCAGACCTGGCGAGGCTCTGTCCACCCTGAAAGGAGTTGAAGTTTTGTTTTGATAGCAGTGGGAGGCCTCTGCAGGGTTTTGGTCAGAGGAGAGGGGCGGTTCACTCGGGCTGCTGAACAGACACTAGACTGGAGGCAGGGACGCAGCTTGCTGGGCGGGCCGAATCTTCATCTTCAGTCAAGGGAAGGTGACATCTGGACTAAGGTAGTGGCAGTGCAGAAGGAGATCATGGAGCTGCTGTCGGCAGGGCCTCGGGTGTCGGGGAGGTGCACACCCAGTGGATCCTGAGTGGGCAGAGTCCTGTCTGAGAGGACCAAGGAGGCCCCGTCTGAAAGGACCGGCAAACAGGGACATGTTCTGAGGACAGCGGCAGACTGGGAGAGTCTGGAGCCTCTTTCAGGGCGCAGTCGGAGGAAATGGGGAGCAAATTGTAGCTTCTAGGCCCTCTACGTTATTCCCATGCCACTCTGACCCTCACCGAGGGTATGTGTTTCCCCACCAAGGCTG
Source organism: Puma concolor (assembly GCF_028749965.1). Lineage (NCBI taxonomy): Eukaryota > Metazoa > Chordata > Mammalia > Carnivora > Felidae > Puma > Puma concolor. Next base: position 34,227,661 of record NC_141674.1, read on the forward strand.
CCCCTGGCTCTTCGGGCCCAGCTGCTCTCACCCCCTCTAAGTACTCCGCAAGCAGTCAGGTGGGGAGGCCTGAATTTCCCTCCTCCAGGGAGCCTTCAGTGCTGCAGGAAGAGCTTAGGATTGGAAACACCAATCAAACCCTAGCTCCACCCCCCCATCACTGTGTGACTTGTTACTTAACCTTCCGAGCCTCCATTTCCTCATCTCTTAAAATGATACTACTACCCACGTCATTTTGTTTTGTTTTCTTTATGAAGTATTTATTTTTAAGAGAGAGAGAGAGAGCGCGTGCACGAGCAAGCAGGGGAGGGGCAGAGAGAGAGGGAGAGAGTCCCAAGCAAGTGCTGCGCTGAGCGTAGAGCTCAACATGAGGCTCGAGTCACGAACCTGTGAGATCATGACCTGAGCCAAAACCAAGAGTCAGATGCCTGACTGGCTGAACCACACAGGTGCCCCCACATCATTGTTTTAAGACTTCAAGTGAGAGCAGCAGCTGCCTCCCACACAGGACCCACCAACCGTCATGCCTGTGCACGCCCTCGACAGCCCTCATCACATTCTGTCCACACAGACCCGTGGGCCCTGGCACCATTTTGCAGATGAGAAAACAGAGGCTCAGAGATGATGAGTGACTTGCGTAAAAATTACATAAAACTTGCAGAGGTTGCCGGGCCCCTGGGTGCTGGATAAAGTGGTTCCCTTCCTGCTCACTGCAAGGCTAAGCCCTCTTACACTGTAACTGCTGACCCCGCTGGTCCCCGGACCCTCCCCTCCTGCGGGACTGCACCCATCGCTGTCCACTGGATCCTGGGTCGGCACGCTCTCCCTGTCTGCTTCCTCCTTCCCAGCAGCATTTAAACATTGTCTTTCACGTCTTAGGAAATCAAAAAAGAAACCAAGATGTAAGCCTCCCTGGACCCCTTACCCCCTGTAGGTGCCATCCTTTCTGTGGCTTCTCATCACAACCAGTCTCCTTTAAATGGTCACTGCACTCTTCTCTCCACTTTCTCACCATCCCCGCTCACCCCTCCACCTTCTTTGGTCCGGCTTCCCCCAGCACACCACTGACCCTGGTCTTCATAAAGCGCCACTATTCTGTACCAGGTGTTTGGGAGTCAGACAGGCTTGAATTCAAGCCTCGGAAATGCCACTCGTTGCCTGTGTGACCTTGGACAAGTGACTTCACCTTTCTGGGCCTGTAAACTGGGGATAACAACGAGGAAGGACTAAATGAGATAAAGTACCTGGTGCGGAGTGGGTGCTTAGCGATGGATGGTCATCACTGCACACACGTGTTTCTGTGCCAGAGATCAGGTCAGGCCTGGGCTCATTGGTACTGAGCAGGTGGTCTGAAAGGTCATTTCTCACGGTATTAGCCTTTCTGGAGCTGTTCATTGGCCTGATTAATAGGAAATGGATCCTCTGTCAGGATTAACGAGGCGTTGCTACATCTTAATGAAAAGCAGGTTTCTCTGGTCTTGTGACCCCCCGCCAGGGGGTGGGATTCATAGGGACAGGTGCTCCAGGTCAGCCCTGGTGTGTGTACCAAGGTGACATGGGCATGACAGTACAGTGTCTGAGCCCCCTTCTTCCTTCCCCTCCCCCACCTCCCAGTGGACACGCCGGGGAGATGTACAGGCTATCAGAAGGCAATAGCCAAGTCAGTGGGGGTGGGGGCGGGGCAGATTTACAGGAAAGCATTCACCTGGGAAGACGTCCAGAGACACTTAAAGAGGTGGAATGTCTAGGCCTTTCAGGACTGCTGGTATGTGGGGGCTGAGAGAGGAGGAATCACGGTTTCTGGCTTGAGCCTTGGGGTAGATGGAGGTACCATCCCCCAGATGGAGAGCAGTGTGGGAGGGACCAGTCTGAGAGGTGCTGGGGCTCTTCCAGGCAGCACTCAGCATGCCTTTGTCCTCTTGCTTGGAACTTATGGGGGATGGGAGACAGAGAGTAGTATAGTGGTTAAAGCATGGACTCCAGACACAGGACTCTTGGGTTCAAATCTCAGCTCTGCCACTAACCAGCTGTGTCATGTTAGACAAATCCCTTAACCTCTCTGTGCCTTGATTTTCTTCTCTATAAGCAGATGTGATTATAGCACCCACCTCATATACTGCAGTTCTTTTGAGTAGTGCCTGGCACATAGTAAGCACTGTGTAAGGGTTAGGTGTCACTATTCATATTTTCCTTATAGATTTTGCTACACACACACACAACCCCCCCCCATGTCTGCCACCTGCGGAGTGTTGGTGATGTCGGTGGTGACTGTGTTATGGTGACTTGGTGTCTCCATCTCTCCAGGCAAACCTGTCTTCATTAAAGTCCCTGAGGACCAGACTGGGCTGTCGGGAGGAGTGGCTTCCTTTGTGTGCCAAGCCACAGGGGAGCCCAAGCCACGCATCACATGGATGAAGAAGGGGAAGAAAGTCAGCTCCCAGCGCTTTGAGGTAAGACCTTGGGTAGGAAGGGGCTGGCAGAGTTCAGGGTCTGCCTATCCTATTCTGGGGTCTGGTCCTACATCCCCTCTCCTTGGTCTTCCTCCTCAGGGGCCTTTTGGAGGTGGGAGGATGTCTGATCCTGAGCAGACTGTGACCCTGTGTCTGTCCTCTGGCAGGTGATTGAGTTTGATGATGGGGCAGGGTCCGTGCTGCGGATCCAGCCATTGCGGGCGCAACGAGATGAAGCCATCTACGAGTGCACGGCCACCAACAGTCTGGGAGAGATCAACACTAGTGCCAAGCTCTCAGTGCTCGAAGGTACGTGCTGGAGAGGAACGTGGCATGGTGGGTGGGTAGAATGACGTGTGGGAAGAGCCAGTCAGCCAGCCCCGTCCCTGCCATGGGCGGGTGTGTGTTTGGCAGAAAGGAAAACTGGCCATCTTGGCATCAGCAAAGGTCAGAAGTGGACAGGGATGGTCATTGGATCTGGCCTGGATTGTTTGGCTTGCGCCGAGGCCAGCTGTGTCTTTATATCCTGTTGAGCCATGGCATTGCTCTGGTAGGGTTTGGGTCTGAGGTCTGATTTGAAGTGTGGGGCTGCAATTATGTATCATTTGGGTTACTTGGCTTGTAGCGGTGGATCTGATTGTCCTGTGGGGCAGTGGGCTTCAGAGAGGTGTGTTCCCTTATGAACCAGGGCCCTAGGCTGGAGGCTAGGACTCTGTGGGTGGATTTTAGTGTCTTCTCACCTGATGGTTGCTGCATTCATTCACAAATACTCCCTAATGCTGCTGTAAAATCCAGGGGGCATCTGACCGGGGCCCTGCCCTTGATATAGTTTCCAGTAAGTCCCTTGGGGGCAGCCAGGGGGGTAGGAGAGCACAGAGGAGGGGGAGCTGTTATCTAAGCTGAGTCCTAAGGATAAGTAGGAGCTGGGGTAGGGGGCTAGGCAGAAATAACAGCATCTGCATATACCAAGGCCCAGAGGGAGGAGAGAAGGGAATTTTCATGGAACTCTGAGTAGTTCAGTTTGGTCTGGGGGATGGGTGGAGCTCGAGGGCACAGAGAGAAGCCGGGGGAGAAACCATTCAGCATGGACCTGGGGAGGTTAGAGGGCAGATCACACAGGCCCAGGCTAAGAATTGAACACTTTCCTAGGGATGTAAGAAGCCACGAGCTAGGGAGTGACATGATCAGTCCCCAGCCACAATGGATTCATCAGTCTGAATATGTCTGTGTGTATTTTCAAAATAGAGCCTTGATTGTTGCCTTTTTTGAAAAAAAATTGCAGTAACAATACCTGTTGGCTGTTGAAAATTTGATAAATATGAAATAGCACGTAGGAAAAAGTAAAAATCAGATGTTATTTTGCCTCTTCCAGTAACATTTGGTTTTTTTCCTTGCCCATTTTCTGTGCAGGCATTATATATACAGTTGACCCTTGAATAGTGCAGGGGTTAGTTTGCCAACCCTCCCCACCACTGCCAAGCAGTTGAAAATCTGCATATTGCTTTTGACGTTTCCAAAACTTAGCTACTAATAGTCTATGGTCTACTGGAAGCCTTGCCAATAACATAAAAGTCAATTAACACATCTTATATACGTACTGTATACTGTATTCTAGGATAAAACAAGATGGAGAAAAGAAAATCTCATTAAGAAAATCATGAGAGCAGCTCCTGGGTGGCTCAGTGGGTTAAGCATCTGACTCTTGGTTTCGGCGTGGCTCAGGTCATGATCCCATGGTTTGTGGGATCGAGCCCTGCATTGGGCTCTGCGCTGGCAGTGCAGAGCCTTCTTGGGATTCTGTCTCCCTCTCTCTCTCTCCCTCTCCCCCACTCACACTGTCTCTGTCTTTCTCAAAATAAATAAACTTAAAAAATTTTTTTAAATAAAAAAAGAAAAATGAGAGAGGGGTGCCTGGCTGGTTCAGTCAGTAGAGCATGCAACTCTTGACCTCAGGGTTGTGAGTTTAAGCCCAACATGGGGTGTAGTGATTACTAAAAAAATAAACTTAAAAGAAAATGAGAGAAAATACATTTAAATATAGTCCTGTACCATATTGAAAAAAGTCCACATATAAGTGCACCTGTGCAGTTCAAACCGTATCGTGGGAGGGTCAATTGTATAAGAAAAGTGGGATCGTGCCCTGCCCAATGATTTGTGGACTGCTTTTTTTTCCCCCAAGATTTTATTTAAAAAAAAATTTCTGAGGGGTGCCTGGGTGTCTCAGTCGGTTGAGTGCCCAACTTCAGCTCAGGTCGGGATCTCACAGCTCGTGAGTTCGAGCCCCATGTCGGGCTCTGTGCTGACAGCTCGGAGCCTGGAGCCTGCTTCGGATTCTGTGTCTCCCTCTCTCTCTGCCCCTAACCCACTCGTGTTCTGTCTCTGTCTCTCTCAAAAAATAGATAAACATTAAAAAAAATTTTTTTAATAAAATAAATTTCTGAGAGAGAGAGAGCGCGCGCGCGCACGCGCAAGTTGGGGAGGGGCAGACAGTGAGACAGGATCTGAAGTGGGCTCTGCACTGACAGCAAAGAACCTGACACAGGGCTTGAACCCATGAACGGTGAGATCATGACCTGAGCCGAAGTCCAACGCTTAACTGATTGAGCCATCCAGGTGCCCCTCCAAGATTTTAAGTAATCTCTGCACCCAACGTGGGGCTCCAACTCACAATCCCGAGATCAAGAGTGATGTGCTCCACTGACTGAGCCAGCCAGGTGCCCCTCATTTGTAGACCACTTTTTAACGTAACCCATCATGAACATCTTCCTCACCATTAAATATTCCGTATCATTATTTTTAATGGCTGTAGGTATCACATGAAGTACCTTAGTTTATTTGGCCATTCCTTTATTGTTGGACACATACATTGTTCCCCCCCCCTTTTTTTTTTTTTTGCTTTTATAAAGCGCTATACACTTTCTTGCAGATCAGATGTGTTCACCTTCCTGATTATTTCCTTATTCTAGATTCATGGAAGTGGAATTGCTGGATCAAAGGACACATGAATTTTTAAGCCTTTCAGTATTTCCAGAAGATTGTGTCAGTTTACACTCCCACCAAGCAGGGCATAAGAGGGCCTCTTTTCTGCATATCCTCACCAGCAGTGGGAATTATCATTAAAAAAAAGTCTTTGCCAAGTTAATAGGCAAAAAATGGCATCTCAATTTAATTTGCATTTCTTTGATTACAAGAGCAGTTGAACATCTTTTCACATTGGCCATTTTTACGCTATGGCTTTATGTGTTTGCATGCATCCATTCAGTAACTTCCTTGTGCCTGTGTGTCTCCTGTGGGCGGTGAGGGATGGGGGGAACTCCAGTTTAGAGGGGCAGTGGAAGACAGTGGTTAAGAGCAGGGGCTCCAGACCACTTCCTCTCTTACCTTGTGACCTTGACTGGTAACTATGCCTCTGAGCCTCATCTGCTCCACCTGTAAATGGGGATGTAATACCTACTGCCCAAGCTGATTTGGAGGATTGAATATGATGTAAAGTACCTTGCAGGATCCAGCGAACGGTAGCTGCTATTGTGCTGGAAGTTGTACATCCTGGCGGTACCTGGCTCCCATGGCATCATCCAGGTGATGCGGCCCCATGGTCCATTCCCATGGCGGGGACTCCCCTGTGGAGCAGGGCCCCAGAGGACAGGCGTTGGGCCAGGACCACTAGTTGCCAAGTGCTCTGAGCTCAGTTTCTGTCCTCTAACCAGGGGACAAGTAGTTCAGCCTTGCCTTCCCTCCTGTTGGCATCTGCCCCAGCGGGGAGCCTTCTGTCCTACCCTGGCATCCAGGCATCTGGCTGAAGGGCCAGAACTGTGGCTCCTGCCCAAGAGGGCATCTTCTGAGACTGTCATGTTGAAGAAAGAGGACCTCTGGGTTAGTGTTGAAAGAGAAATCCACCCCTCTCTACTCCCCGCGCCCCCCCCCCCCCCCCCCCCGCCGCCCCGGCCCCTGCCTATGCCCCTGTTCCTTTGTGGGCACTCTCCTAACCCCACCACTGCCCTGGACAGCTTTGTTTTTTAAAGGATTGGGGAGGATACAGCTGGTCTTTCAGGCTCGGAAAGTGAGGGGATTCAGACTTGGAGGGACCCCCTCCGTCCTGAGGGGCATTCTTGAATGAAGGTTTCTCTAGCAGGGGTCTGGGGTTTGTTTGTGTTTCTGGGCTGTGGGAGGAGGTCCGTGGTGAGTGTGGGGCAGGTCCCTGCCCTGCTTGTGCTCCTGTCCCCCGTGAGGGCGGAGCTCTGAGCCCCTCCTCCTCCTGAAACACCCATCCAGGAAGATGAAATGCTGACTTACCGTGTTGGTCTGTGTAACCTTGACCAGGCTCCTGGCTTGGCAGAAAGGAGTGGAGTAGGAGGCCTCAAAGGGGCCAGGAGGTGGGGCCAGGAGGAAGCAGCCCAGACAGCGACCATCCCATCCCTCCCTGCCCTCCTGTGCAGGCCTGGAAAGTTGGGGGGTGTGGAGGGAGCAGGGAGAAAGGATACCGTGACTGGGAGGAGAGCCAGGGCCGATCCGATCCGGGAGGCCACCACAGGTTCTCAAGAAGCCTGGGGTGAGGATGAAGCTGGTTTGGGGGACAGGAATAAGAGTGGAGTCCTCTTCCGGTGTCACACACTGCATGTAGGCCAAAAGCACCAGTACACGGTCATGCTTACTGCGCATTGGGCTTTTCAGAGGAGTGGCTGAGGGCCGCCTGCGGCGACCTGGCTCAGGGGAGGAATTGGTGTACCCCCAAAAGGGAGCCCAGGCCTGCGAGTCTGGTCCTGTTCCCCCCTGTCCTGTGTTGTTCCGCAACAGGCCCAGCCTCCCCCATACGTGGCTCGGGAAACACCCCACACTGCCTAAGGCTCCCTGAGCCTCTCCCTGGTCCCGGCCTTTGCACCCAGCTCCCCGACAGGACTGCCACTCCCCGTGTGACCAGGTGTGGCCCAATGTGCCCCAGCTGCCCTGTGGTGTGCAGCCGGCTGCCTGCCCTCCCCCCACACCCATGGCTGTGGACGGGGTAGGGGTGCCCAGCACAAGCTGACTGGGGGTGAGCCTGTCCAGGCTGTGACGAGCACAGGGCCCTGCCGCCCAGTGTTCCTGTCTGAGTGGTAATTGAAGCCATTAGCGCGCCAGCCTCTCCCTCGCCCGGTAATGGCAGGAAAAGCTCTTCTCACTCCGCACTCTTGAGGCAGCGGCTGAATCACTCCCCCTCCAACCCGCCCGCTGCCGCCACTGAGACAGAGAATCTGACATTTTCCCTCTGGAGGGAGGGGGAGGGGAGGCAGGCTTTGCTTCTTGGCCTTTCCCTCCAGGAGGTGGGGGGAGTGAGGGTCTTAGAGCTCATTCTGGAGGTTACGATTCAGCTGAGCCAGTGGGTTCCAAGCCAGGCAGGACAGTGGTCAGGAAAGCCCCGGAGGAGGCCAGACAGCAGAGATGTGGGCAGGGCCCTGGTGACTTGGGTAGGTTCTGGAGGGCCATGGAAGGGGCGGGGGGAGAGGTGGAGGACTTGGGGGGGGGGGCGGGTGAGCCCAAGAGCAGGAATGGGCTGTTTCTGACTCTGTCCCGGAGGAGCCCGGCTCAGAGTGCAGGTGGCAGCGTTTGTCTTGTGATCATGGATGCAGCAGATGACAGGCACCCTGCGTGTGCTGTGGGTGCCCCGTGTGTCTGGGTAAGGCATTGTGTGAGGTGCGTGGCATGGTGTTAATGCAGCGGGTGTGTGCCTTACGTGCTACATGTACAGCACGGGGTGCGCAGCGGACTGTGTGTGCCTGTGTGCGTGCCTGTGTGCCCATGAGCACTGTAGGGGGTGTGTATACAGTAGGTGGTATACACTCCACACCATGCAGTGTCTGTGTGTGTGTGCACGCATTAGTGTGTGTGTGGGGTGTGGTGGGCAACAAGCATCTTGAGCTGAATGTGTGGGGGTCGGTCTGACACTGGGGGGATGGTCAGAGAGGCTGCATCTGGGCTCATCGTCTCTCGGACCCACGGGTTCCCTGCTCAGAGCTGCTGGCAGGCAGGACGGCTGGACAGGGATGAACACGGGACCGAGTGGTCAGGCTGACCTGTTCTCGAGTACAGTAGCTCCTCAGCACTTCCTGTGCAGCCAGGCCAGGAGGGAGGGTGCACCAGATAGAGATCCTGCCCAGACCTTGGGACCCCACTTCTTCCTCCCCTCTTCTTACCAAGGCCAGGCTGCCTTTCACCTTTTTTCACCCAGTCGACTGACCAGAACCATACCACCCACGGGTGCCACACATGGAGTGTGTCTGGTCTTGCCTACTTTGTGATAGGCTCAGGGGATGCCGTTAGGCAAGTGGGACAGTGACTGTGTTAGGGGGTCAGTCGCTGCTGGGCCTGGACCCCCAGGTTCTGCAGTGGCTCTGACCCTGGCTGGCTTTGGGACCTGTGGGGTGATGAAGGACCTCTTGAGACCGCCCCCCCTCACTGTTCACCCCCATACTCAGTCCTTTTGGAAACAGCCTCAGGGACAAGAGGGCTGATGAGCAACATATGACCCTGTCCTGAGATCCTGGGCTGTGCCGGACCCAGAGCAGACCCTGAAGGGAGCTTGCTTTCAGGACGGGTGGGTGTTTTCCCAGGGAGTCAGCACTCCCTGCCCCACCCTCCTCCCTGCCCCTGGCCCAGGCCTGGCTTTGGGGTTGGGGTCGTTGGGATAAAGAGCTACCACAGGCAGAGGATGACTTCCCAAGTGGCAGGCTGTGCCCTCTCCCTGTTGCCTACATAGGTGTCTGGGTAACAGGCTGTTTGCAGAAGCTGGGCCTGTCACCGCCCTAATTGGCAGCCACAGAAGCCCTAGAACCCAGGCCAGCTCCTGCCCCTCCCCTCACAGCCAATGCATGACCTACATGCTTTTCTGGTCCAGTGACTGTGGTCTCTCTGACCTATGCTTCCACACACCTCCCATCCCCCATCGTGATCACTGTAGCATTTGGGACCCCGGAGACATGAGGCTCTGCAGCCATTTCCTGGAAAGTTCTGGGCCCTAGGCATGGGGTTGGGAGAGGTGTTAGGTAGGTGGGCACTGCCAGGAGGGCCTAAGGTCAGGCTCTGGGTTTCTTGGTACCTAGAATCCCCCATCTTCTTTGGTTTTGATCCTTCTCCAAGGGCCCAAGTGGACTCCCTTCTGAGTGGTCCTCCTGTGGTATAGGCAGTACACTTGCCTCTTCTGTTAGACAGGCAGTAGGCACCTCCCCTGCGCCCAGCCTGCCCCCCCCCCCCCCCGCACTCCTGCACTCAGAGGTACTTACAAGGCCCTACTATGTGTTTGGCTTCCTTGCTGGCTCCCCTCTCCCACAGACTCATGACCACAGAGTGGAGCCCAGCAGCTCTGGGAATAGCTAGCCTAGTTGGAGGTTTTAAATGCCCCCATGTGTGCAGTCTCCATCCTTAGTAAGGTGCCTCCCTCTGGTTGCCTGGGGAGAGAGGATTTTAATCAGAGGAATGACATGACCAAATGTATGCTTCAGAAAGGTCCCTGGGGGTGCAGAGCAGGGTGAAAGGAGACCAGCGAGAGATTGGGGCAGCCTTACAGGCAGTAATGGCCTAAACCCAGGCAGCAGGAAGGGGAGGAAGGGAGAATGGGCTACAAGCAGTGGAGAAAGAGTGGTGACCTGCCTGGCTACTATGGAACTGGGGAGGTGGAAGACTGTGGGTTATGGCTCTGGGCCCAGGTAGATGGTGGTAATATTTTCTACGATTCAGGACCAGGTCTGAAAGGGCAAGTCAACGAGTCTAGTTAGAAATCTGTTGTATCAGGCGTGTGTAGGCATCCAGGCGGAAGAATCCAGGAGGCCTGTGCAGATTCGCCAGCACTTCAAGGGACCTCTGGAAATGGAGTTTTGAAGGCTGAGAAATGGCAAATCTCAGGGAGCCAGAGCCAAGAGGGAGGAAGAGGACCCGGATGGAGCCCCAGCTGGCTAATGCTTCATGTTGGGGGGCAGCACGTGGCGGGGTGGTCCCTGGGAATCTGGTGAGAAGGGGCTTGAGAGGTAGGAGAGAGACCTGGAGTGAGGCTGCAGGGATGGAGAGAAGACAGGCATGTGAAGGAGGAGTGAGTGGTCAGTGGGGCGGGGTGCTGTCGAGAGGTCAGGCGAGATGAACACTGAGAAGTGCCCTTTGAATTTAGTCTCCTGGAGTCATGGTTGACCTTGGTGAGCTGGCCAGAAGCAGTTGGGGGGGGGGGCGGGGGTCTGAGGAGTAAGTGGGAGGCTGTCTGTGGTCTGAACCTAGCGGGGTAAATGGATGAAAAGAATCTTCCTGGAGTAGGGTCAAGGTGGGGGAACCCCAGGAGCCGAGTCCAGCCTGGGCCAGGGCCCGGGAAGCCAGAGTGCTGCTGAGGTGTGTGCTCAGGGACAGCCCCAGGATTCACTTGAGTGTGTGTGGCCCTGAGGCCTCACCAACCAGGTTGAGTAGGGTGGTGTGAGGTGCCAGGGAAGCCCTGGAGGAGGGGGAGGCCACGGCTGCTCTCCGCTCTCACTACCACTCTTGGGCTCTCGCTGCTGACAGGCCCCAAACAGCTCAGATTCAAAAACAAAACAGGCTTTTAAGATGCCAAGTTTGATGAAATCCGAGTGCTGCAAGAGGTGGGAGTTTTCTCTTAGAAAAAGCTGAAAATGGAGACTGAAAGCTGTGAAGGAAGATGGGCCCAAGGCTCCCTAGGCCCCCGCTTACTGCTTGGAAGCTGGGAGACGGGGAGACTGTAGGTCTGGGGAAGGCATCTGAATTGATAGGTGGTGTCTTGGCCCCAACCCTGCAAAGGATGGAGATGCCTCAGGGACAAGGCTTAAGGTGGCCTTGGTTTCCTTAGAGTGCACCGGGGTTGGGGGAACCAGCTGCCCTGCTACTCATGACGTTCCTTCGTGTTTCTCTACATGTCTCTGCATTTCCCGTGTCTCTGGGTACACATGCCTCAGCATACGTGTATCTCTGACTGCATGTTTCCACATGTGTGTGGAGTGCCTGTGTGCACTGCCTCTGGATCTGCTTGCATGAGTCTTGTTTCCACAGGTGCTTGTCACTGCAGGTGCCCCTCCATACGCGTGTGGAGGTTTCTATTTTTGCACCTGTCTCTTTCGCCATGTATATCTCTGTGGGTCCCGGGCTGTGCATGTTTCTAGGTGTCTGTGTTCAGAGACAGGGTGAGGCCAGGCCCAACACTCATGCACAGAGGAGGAGGTCAGGCTTGCAGATGGTGCCACCCCAGGGAGCCTGTGTACGTGTGTGCCGATGTGTGCCTGCGTGTGCACGGAGACGCCATGAAGCTGGGTAAACACGGGTGAGAAGGTCGTGCTGACAGACGGTGCTGCCCGCCCCAGGACCCTGCAAGGCGTCTCCATCTGTCAGCTTCCCTGGTGCAGCCCCCTCCCTCTGGCCCAGACTCAGCCTGAGGCATCCAGGCTGAGCTGGACAAAGAAACCTGTGTGTGCTTTGTAGGGGCCTCTGCAGCCTCCCTCCCCCAACCATCGCAGCCAGCCTAAGCCCATCCCCTGTCCACCCCTACTGTGGCCTCATCTGTCAGGACCCCAACATTTGCCTTAGCTCCAACCAGCCTCACCTTCCTACTGGCCCCCCACCCTCCCCCTAGCCTTTATTTGGGCAGTCCCTCCCTCCCCCCAGAAATCTCTTCCTGTCTCCCATGCTCAAGGGTTTAGTACTCTTGTGACTGACTCCTCCTCCAGGAAGCCACCAAGATAGCAGGTGAGTCATGGATTTGAAGCAGCTCCACCATTGCTGTGGGGTTTCGGCCAAGTGTCTACCCCTCTCTGAGCCTTAGTCTCCCTCCACCCCCTTCCCCCCACCACACACACCCTGTCATCTTCCTCTGGCCAGTGGGGACAGCAGGGAAGGAGTTTAGACCTCCCGTTGCAGTATCTAAAGACCAGTGCAGTTTGGTGCAGGAGCCGTTAATGTACTCCTGCACACCCACCCCAAGTACGCAGACAGTGGTCCTGGCGGGAGAGCCCTGGGAATGTGTGCGCACCCTACCTGTGCGTGCAGGTGAAATCCACAGACAGCTGTAGAGACTTAGGCTCCCTGGTACCTCTGAAGCCCCTTAAAGGCCCCATGGACTTCTCTTTCTCTCCCAAGGACCCCCTTTTCAGAGAATAGAAGGGCCTCCGCCCTAGAGGCACAGACACTGCAAATGCCTGGCTGAGCCTGTGAGGCAGGTGTAGGGAACCCCAGTTACGCGGTTGAGCGGTTGAGCGGTTGGGCGGTTGAGCGGGAAGGAAGCCTAAGGGGGAGGTGGGGGAGCAGAGAGGTGGGGAGTTGGAGTGGAGGAACAGGGTCCCGGGAGGGGCACGCCCGCTCCACCCAGACGAGGGCCGGAGGGGCGGCAGCTGCCTGGACCAATCACGGTTGCGCGCCCGCTGGGACGCGGGCACGCGCAGCCTTCCTTCGCGAGCCCGCCTCTCGCGTTGCCATGGTTACCGGGTGGCCTGGAGGGGGAGGAGCCCTTCCCTCCACCCGCAGCCGGGGGGGACAGATTTTGAGGAGACTCGATGACCACACATCGGGGTGTGGGTGCGTGCAGCTTGTGTGCAGCGGGCTTCTGTGGAGCGCGGAGCCCTGAAGCCGTCGGAGGGCGTGGTATGTGGCAGGATGGTGGCGCTGCTCCCCGGGCCGCCCCTCCCGAGAGCCCAGGACCCAGCCCTGCCTGGGCGGGGTCCCACCCCCGGGGGTCGTCCGGCCCTACCTCAGATTTAGTGGTGTGACCTTGGGCGGGTGTCTAAGGCCCCCCCCCCCCCCCCCCCCCCCCGTTCACTCATCTACCACATAGGGTTTTGGCAAAGATTAACTCATTTTTTTAAAGCATTTTAACTCAGTGCGTGGAACATAATAAATGCTCCATAACTGTAACTTTCTACTTCTCATATCCGAGCCTCAGTTTTCCTGATTGCTGATGGGTTTGGAGTGATCGTGTGAAGTCTGACTGAAAGACTCACCCTGGTCCTTAGCCTCAGTGCTTCGGGCTATGGTGGACCTGATCCCTGTGGGTACTGGGGGTGTGCAGGGAATAAATGTGCCGGACCAGTGGATGGGTCAGTTTACACCAGCGTGCCTAGTGCCCAGCTTGGCCAGACACACGACAGGCATCAGTAAACAGCTGCTGACCTTGGCTACATTTGAATGTGCCGGAGGCCTCCTGGGGAGCGTAGAAGGAAGAGACAGCAGCGCGGTCACTCTCGAGGGGCTGGAGTCCTCCTGTGAGACACGCTTCCCCCGCTGGAGGTGCAGAACTGCAGCCTTCCCAGTTCTGCCTAGAAGCCTAGTTGGCACAAGGGACTGGCTTTTGGGTCCCGCTGTTTTATGGACAGCTCTTCACACATGCCGGTTTTAGGCTCTGGCGGCAGTGCCTGAGGCATGATCTGAGCCAAGGACGGAGCCACTGAGGGCGCGATAATTGAGGGAGGAAAATTAATTGTCCTTAATTTGGCGTAAATCCCCAAGACCTTCCCCGTGTTAGGAATTCAGAGTAGATTCCGGGACACGGGGCTGCAGGTGTTTGCGCTTCTTCCCTTCTCCCTTGATCTACCTTGCTGGTGGAGATGGGGACCAGCCGACTCCTGGACCCGAACTCTGGCAGGCTGCTCAGAGGAACTGAGCAGGGTAGGATTCAGGACTGGCACCCTGGTGGGCTAGGGTGGCTCTCACTCTCCTGAGTGTCCCCCAGCTGCTGGGAAGGGCAAGGAGGGTGTAGGGGGCGGGCCCCTCAGGCTGGGCCTCTGCCTGGGCCTTTCTGTGAAAGCAAGTGACAGCAGACCCAAAGGAGGCTGCTTCCTGCTTGGTATTTCCCAAGTCGTGTCTTCTTGCCACTTTCCTTTTTCCTGCCACTGTTTAACATTTTCCTTTTAAAAATCAGAGCTGAAAGTCAGGACACAGTGGGATCATATTTACAGCCAAGGAGATGCTGGGTTCACATCTGGAATTTATAGGGCTGCAGATGGGGAAGTAAGCATCCTGCCAGCTACTGGGAGAGGCTGAGAAGGCAAGGCCGTGCTGGGAATCCTACTGCTCCCTAGCCTGAGACCCCCCCTCTCCTGAGGGGGCCACAGTCCCTTTGGGATGCCCCAGAGGGCATTTGGGATGCTGGAACCTTAGCAGAGCTCCTCCTGGGATCTAGCAGCAGATAGAGGGATGTTTTGCCCCTGCCTACTGGGGCTCCTCCAGCTTCCTCTCCTGCCTGCCTCCCCAGTCAGTCCCCCTGGTTCCCTGAGAGTCTAGAGGGAGAACCAGCCTTTCAAGCCTTTACTTTCTAGAATCGCTTCTGAGAATGCCATGTGCCTTTTTCCTGGCACAGGAGCCTGACCTCAGCAAGTGTCCCAACACATCCATCTTGTGCTGGGCCCAAGAGAGGAAGGTCCAGGCGGTGCTATATCCTGGTTGCTGCCACCACAGAGCCTTGCCCCTGCCCCCTGCCCCAGAGGAAGACTGACAGTGTTCCCGTCCTCTATTGGGCGTGCCTGGCGTCCACACCGACAGAGAGACTCTGCCCAGTTCTCACACACACACTCTGGTGGGGAGGACCTCTCACCAGCCCCAGGCCCTAGCCTTGGTACCTGTCTGCCCTGGTGGCTTAGCCGTTGCTAGTTATAATGATAACGTCAGCTAATATTCATTGGTGCAGATTCTGTGTCAGACACTGCCCAGCACTTATACATCATCAGATGTAGTCCTCAAGATGGGTTTACAAGGTAGGCACTTGAACCCTGTTTCCAGATAAATGGAGGCACGGAGAGGATTAGTAATGCATCCAGGTCACAGAGCTAGTTAGTGGTGGAGGTTAAGCCCCACGTGGCCTGTGCTAGTCCAGAGCCTGTGCCGCAGCCCCTCAGGGGCTGTGTGCAGAAGCCTAGGTGCAGCAGGAGTGGGGATGCGCTGATACCTGTTGCTTCCAGGGAACTGACTCTTACGTGAGTCGCCAACCCCTGGCAAGATGGGAAAAGGCAGCCAGGGAAGGGTTTTGCCTTCATCAAATTTTGGTGAACTCCTCATAGAGTTTTTTTATCTCCTTAGCCTCCACGTGCTCTGACATGGTCCCCAGGCCTGACCACGGCCCCCAGTGAGTGAGGGACGAGGGTTAGGGTCACGACTGCAGTAGAGAATGGGTCAGGGCAGGACCAGGGGTTGAGTGAGGTGAGGGGTCATTGGTAGGGCAGGGGGTACCCAGAGTCAGGTCCAGAATTCAGGCTGTGATGTGGGGCTCTGCTATGCTGTAGAGCTAGAGGCTAGATGTGAACAGTGGAGGGGACACTGCACGTGCAGAAGAGGGAATGGGGATTAGACAGCACAGGGGGCTTTTGGGCTCAGTTGTGGCTCTGGGTGCTGCCGTACGAGCTGTGGGCCACGTGCAGCCCAGCATCTGTATAGCACTTTCTGCTGTGGCCAGCAGAGCATCAATCCTTGTTTTTCCCGGGGCCCAGAGAGATAAGTGCTGACATCTCCCCTCTGAGGCATTGTTTCTCAGACCTGGAAACTCCCTGACAGGGCAGGACGGGCCCCACTGTAGCCCCTCCCCGCCCCCGCCCGAACCCCAGAGAGGGCAGGCCTGGGTAGTGGGACTCAGGACTCCCCAGTCCTTACGTGGAGCAGGCTCCACCCTTAAAAGTCAGGAATTGGGAGACAGGGGTCTTGAGGGTGCCATCCAACCTGGGAGTCAGGAGAAGCTGCCCACAGCAGAGGGTTCTAGAGGGCAGGCAGTGCCAGCCCTAACTCACATGTCTGTCCTTTGTCTGCAGAGGAACAGCTGCCCTCTGGCTTCCCTTCCATCGACATGGGGCCTCAGCTGAAGGTGGTGGAGAAGGCACGCACAGCCACCATGCTGTGTGCAGCAGGCGGGAATCCAGATCCAGAGATCTCTTGGTTCAAGGACTTCCTCCCTGTGGACCCTGCCACGAGCAATGGCCGCATCAAGCAGCTGCGTTCAGGTGAGCAGAGGGTGAGGGACAAGGGGCCGCACAGACTTTAGGAAAGGTGTCCAGCTGAAACTAAGCACAGCCTTCCCTCTTGGGCCTGGATACCTGGGAGCCACAGGAGGTCTCAGCCTGGGGCCGACCTTCTGGAGCCATGCAGAGGGCATCCACTGGGCAGGCCAGATCTTGGTACAGGCCCACCTGGCCCAGGAAAGAGCTGGACAGCGAGGTCTAGTCATCGGTGATTCTTTTACCTTCCTGGGATCATCAGAGTCTAGACTTTGGTCCATCCTGGCTCCTTGCAGCATGAGTGATGTGCCCCAGCATGGCGTTGGGCTCTGCAGGGGTGCTCTATGGGCGTTCGTCCTCTATTTTTCCTATAGCCTGGCCTGCGAGGGGGCCTTCGTGATGCTTCTCCTTACTTCTCCAGGCAGCAGTTTTGGCCAAGAAAAGAGGCCAAAGATGCTTTATGCATCAGGCTTCAAAAGGCTGGACCTCAGGAGCTTAGAGCCAGGAGGACTTGCTGCCATCCCTTGGCCACCAGGGCCACCTGTCTCCTCTGGATATCTCAGTCGAGCCAGCTCGGAGGCCCGGGAGCAAGGATGCCGTCATGACCAGGCAGGAGGTGTCGCCCCGTTGATCGATCCACCTCTGAGGCTCCCGCCAGGATAATTGATTCAGTTTTTGTGGGAACGGCACAGGCGGGAAAGGAGGCTCAGAATCAGCTTAGCTGCGTTCTGCATTTGCCGCCAGCAAGGGCTGGACCGATAGACCTTGGTCCAGAAACTCCTGCTAGCTGCAGGCCAGTGGGCTCAGGCAAGATGGCCGGCACCAACCAGAGCCCCTGCTGCCCGTCAGCTGTGATGTCAACACTGCAAAGGAGGACGTGACTCTAACCCTTTCAGGGCCCTGCAGGCTTTAGAGGTGCCCCTGGCACTCTCTGGGGTTCCAGCCCCTCCCTGCTACCTCCCATCAGGTAGACACCCCTGCAGTGCCCAGGGGAGGAGGGAGGGATGAGCTGCCCAGCAGGGCAGGATTCAGGCCCTAGCCATGGCCGCCTGAGACGGCCTACGAAGTGTTAGCTCATTTAATTTAATTAAAACTCAACAAGATGGAGGCAGCTGTAACGCAGTTAATTAAAACAGCCATAATCAAGGCAGGAAATGGTCCGGTAGCATTTGCAGCCGCTGCCCAGCGCTGCCCAGTGGCCGGCATGGTTCGGCTCCTCTGCATTTCCCCACAGTCCGCCCAGGCAGGCTCCCCAAACAGGCAGATGGTCCTCCCTGCAAGCCTGGCCTCCACCCCAGAATGGCACTGACTGCCCGTGGCAGCAATTCTGGGAAGGCACACTGTCTTGCGTGCTTGTTCATCAAGTATTTATGCAGTGCTTACTGTATGCCAGGCCCTGTGCCACCCATCCACTGCCCAGTGAGTCGGCGCCTGCCCGTTACTCCACTGGCTGCTGCTCCTCCCCTCTCCCTGGCTTCCCTCTCACTCCTGTCTTCCCGGAGGCCTCACCTTCCCCTGCTCCTTCCTCCAGCCGGGGAGCCCTTGTCACCCTCCCCTTGCCCCATGGGCAGGGCCTTCCCCTAGGCCAGCTCACCCGCTCCTGCAGCTTCAGGTCGCCTCTCCACTCCTGCATGCCTAGGTCTGTCTCTCCAACACCACACAGCTTACCTGAGTTTTAGACTAAAAAAACCTATCTGCCTTGTTAGTGTCACCCTGGCCGCCATGAGTGGTGACTTCCTTCCCAAACAGCCACACCCTTCTCCCCCACCCTGACCCTCTCCCGGCAAGTGGCAGCCCCCTCAGCCCGAAACCTGGGACACACCCCGACTCTTCCATTGAGGAAGAATCAAATCTTCTCATCACCCACATGGTTCTCATGTTGGACCCCTCTTTTTCCTTCTGCTGCCTCGGTCATATCGCAGTGCCGAGCACTGCCCTCCCTGCCTCCAGGCTCCACCCGGGAATCTGTCCCCCAGCAGCTGTCAGTTTTCCCCTTGGTGCCTCCATGTTCCGACAACCGCAGTGGCCTCTCACTGCCCGAGTGGCCAGGCACCTGTTCCCGAACAAGGCACACGGAACCCCTCTCGATCTTCCCAGCTCACATCTCCAGCTTTACCTCCTCCATCTCAGCTACCCAACTTAGCAGTTCTGTTAAGTCCTTTAACTGCTCTGAGCTTCTGTTTTCTCACCATTAAAAAGGAGTGACAGTAAGCACTAAGTGAGACGACAGCAGTGGAAACTGTAGTTTGCTGCCTCGGGTACTGGGAGGGCTCCGTGAACCGGGCTCTTGTTACCGGTGGCCACTCCCCACTTGCCCTGAACCACCCTGACCCCATCCTTGCCCTCTGCTCTAATTCACCAGATCATGAAGCCTCTCCCACCTCTGCCTAAGTAAGGCCTACTCCTTCAGGACGCACCCGCCCTGTGTTGTTACTGCCTGGCTCTTGTTCTGCTCACTTAGGCTAGGTGCCACTTGCAGGGAGGGCCTGGGTCTGGCTCCCTGCCGTGCAAGGTCTCCCCCAGCTCCTAGCACAAACCCACCTGTAGGATAGGTATCTCTGAGCCCTTGTTGATAAATTATTTCATGAACATGACCTTTGGGCCCTGTTCCTGCAGACCAATGTCCACCTCTCCTGCTTCTTAGCTCTGAGGAAGACCTCGTTTGACCTTTACTGCCACCTGGAAGCCGTCACCTGGAGGGTTGTGGACCCAGGGTCCAGTTCCTAGGATGACACCCTTGGGGTCTCAATCCCCCCACCTCTGTAGTGACAGACAGGATTCTTTCCCCCATTGCTTCCTGGCCCTCCACTCCAGTCACTACTGCCCCTGTCCTGTTACCACTTAAAAGGGTGCCCTGCACATGTGACAGGGATATCCCTTCAGTGGAGTGGAATCAGGCCCCCAAGCACTCAGCCGTTTACAGGGACCGTCACAGTTTACGCATCGCCGACAGATCACAAAGTATTTTCCTGCCTTTTGTTGCATTTGATTCTCCCCAAGCCTGAGAAGTAGGACAGGCTGTGATTATCATGCCCACTTTACAGCTGACTTAGGGGAGTCACTTGGGGTCACACGTGGAGATCCAGAGCCAGGGAGCCCCCCTGTGCAGTCACCCAGAGGCCTTCTAGTATCGCATACACCAAATCTGGGACCTGGGGAGTGGCTGGACACTGCGGGCCCTCCAGAGTTCCACGGCCCCATCCTCTCCAGAGCTCAGGCCCTCCCTGACCGGTCCCCAGAACTTGTCAGGCACCTGCAGGCTGCACTACAGCACATGTCACGGGGCATGGCCCCGGAACAGGAGCTGGAGAGGAAGGCAGCTGGTGTGAGCCTTACTCACGTGTGACCTCTGCTCCACGGGCGCTTTCCTTACTGAAGTGACATGACGTGCTGACATAGGAGCCTGTTGGGAATTTGAACTCGAGGCCCATGGTGGACCCAGGAGGAACGGAGACAAGTTCAGGGAGAATGGAAATCAAGTCAGGAGCAGATGGTGTCACTGGAGCAGCTAGCAGGGGCCAGTCTCCAAGTGGGGTTCAGAGCCACTGCCGGGTCCTGAAAGGAGCTGGTGGCCCACACGCTCTGCCAAGCCTGGACAGGGCGTCAAGGAGACCTCCCGTGCTCTGCTCAGTGGCCTGAATGTGCAAGCCGCCATCTCATCACCGTCGAGGACAACCTGATCCACACAGCTACGTTCTCACCCAGAGCACAGCCTCCTTCCACACCCTCTGAAACCTGAGCTGAGACTACAGGGCCTGAGCATAGATGCCAGCATCTGGCTGCAGGCGGAGGCCCACCGGCTCTGGCAGATAGGACCCAGAGCCAAGGGCGGAGCAGGCTTCATTCAGGGTGGGCCTGACGCCTGCAGTCCCCTACTCTGCTGGCTGGCCCAGCTCTGACCAGAAGAGCCTGCCCCCCAACCCTCTTCACCCATCAGGGTCTGGGTCTGTCAGGCGGGGACACTGGCGGTGCATGGTCATGATTTCCCTTTGGCCTGAGCACACTGGCACCTCTCGGGAGCAATGCAGACTCCTGGGTCCCTGCCAGTCTCCCACACCCACCTTGTGAAATGGTAAGGCAAATTCTTCTTTCAGTTGGTAGAGAAATGACTCTTCCGAGAGGTCCAGAGACTCGTCACACAGCAGGTTAGGTTTGGGGAGAGCAGAGGCCAGAAGCTAGGGGTCCGAGTCCTGGGCCATTTACACAGCCACCCCCTGCCATGTCCAGCAAGCACTGTAGAAGTAGATCAGTGGCTGTTGACTTTTTCGTCTTAGCACCTCCGATTGTAAATATTAGAGAATCTCAAGGAGCTTTCGTTTCTGGAGGTTTTTCCTGTCAGCATTTATCATATTAGATATTAAGACTGAAAAGGTTTTAAATATTTAAACTTTAAAATTATTTTTAAAAAAAACCATTATATGTTAAATGATATGTTTTCATGAAAAATAATTATGTTTCCTCAAGCAAACATTTCATGAGTACAGTGGCATTGTTTTACACTTTAACAAATCTCTTTAATTTGGGGCTTGATCGAAGATGGTCACTGGATTCTCACATCTGCTTCCACATTTGCTCTGTTGCAGTATCACACTTCACGGAGCTTCTGGAAAACTCCACTCTATAGTCACAAGACAACAAAAGTGAAAAATGCAAATAACTTCTTAGTATCATGAAAATAGTTTTGACCTTGTGGACCCTCTGAAAGGGTCTCAGGGCCACTAAAGGTCCCCTGGACCATGCCTGGAGGATCACTGTGATGATGGTTCTTCCCAGTCTCTCTGCAGCCCCTCACACCCCCAGCCCAGGTCCCAGCAGCTGCCTTTACCTTCCCTCCAGCCTCTGTATCTGCAGTGGGGAGGCTGTGCACCAGACCTGATTAGTTCCTGCGACCTCACTTACAGGCCATGTGACCTTGGGCTTTGGGCAAGTCACTTGCTGTTCCTCAGTTTGTTTCATCTTTCCCGTGTGAACATGGATAATTCCTCCTAGGCAGTTGTCATCGAGTTTAATGAGAGAGTAATCAGTGTTTGATTTGTCTTTTGGCATATTTCCCTCCCGTAGCAATGGGCAGAGAGGGTCAGGGTGGACAGCCCTGGGCCCAGGCTCGCCCGGAGGCTGCTCACTCCTCTGGATGAGGCAGAGGTAGAAGATGGGGCCCGAACACAGCCTCAGAGGAGGCACCTGCTGGGAAGGCAGCTGTTCAGACCTCGTAACCACCCTGCACCAGGCATTTGGAGGTGTGCGTCTGGCCCCCTGGGCTTGAAGCACTGAACAGGCAGGGAGGGGACACCGGCCTCTGGCTCTCACCAGTCAGGTTGGGGGTAAACTCAATAGTTACTCGCTTTTTAGCAGGGTCGAGTGGGCTGTAGAAGGCGTTTGCTACTGGGGTGTAAGTTCACGCCAAGTCCCATGGTGGGGCTTGGCTGGTATGTCTGCTTTGCTTGAGGGAAACCTGGCCTGGTGGTGGTGGCCTATGGCAGGCCCTCCCTTTAGCCCTTTCTGTGTGCTTAACCTCCTTGGTTGCTTTTGGTAAGTGCTTTGTTTTGAAATCTTACCCACCTGTGAAATTTAGGTGCCCTTAAGGAGTGGGGTTGCTACTACTTTTATTCACTTTTCCCCTCGTTGGCTTCAGCCAGCTGGGTCTGCAGGAGCCCTGATTCCACCTTCCTGAGTCCCATCACCTCCAGCCCCGATATCCCCGGCCCCACCCTCCCTCACCTCCTCAGAGCAGTGCCAGTGACCCGGGGGACACAGCTTCACCCGCACTCAGCCTGGCTCAGCCTGGTGCCTGCGCACTTGTCACCTGCGTCGGCCTAACTCGGGCCTCGATTTCTCCGTGTATTTAAGGCCCTTTCTCATGTTTTATTTTATCTGGTTTGGCTTTTTGTGGCTTTCCTTCCTTTTGTACTAATGCTTCTCTCTGATCTTATTTGCATTCAAATTACCTCGCCAGGTGGTTCACCAATCAGAGGTAAGAATGCTGTCCGTGCATCTCGCCACGCCACGCCACGCCACTGCTGTCACCACCACTCCATCCCGTCCAGTCCGTCACCTCCCCCATGCCCATCCCGACCTCTCCAGCCTCCTCATCTCCAGCTCCGGTCCCCTCAGCACCACCGGCCACCACACACCTCCACTCTTGGTCATTCCCTCCTGTGGACTCATCCATTGCAAGTCTGGACTGTAGAAATAACTCCACTGAGCCCTGCCTCGGGGATGGCAAGCCCTGCTTCCTGGGCCTTCCAGGCCAACCCCACAGAAGGGACCCTGTCAGCTCCCACAGCGAAGCCAAGTGCTGATCCCCAAGCCCGGTCACAGATGGAGAGTCTTCCCAGGAAGTGGGGCAGCGTGACCAGGCCTTGCCTTGCCTTGCCTCCCAAGAAGCTCCTTTTTCTTGGGGCCCTCAATGACTGCTTGACTTCCTTTTAACCTCCTGGCCCTAGGACAGGGTGAGGACCATCCTGTAAATCCCATTAGCTCAGCACACGCTAGGAGGAACATGCAGTGAAGACTTTAGTGTAGGTGCTGCAGTAACACAGAATAACCAGGGTCTGCTGTGACCAGATCAAATGACCTGCCAGCCCCGGCTGCTTCCAGAGCCCCGCAGCCTGGGGCTTCAGAAATCAGACTCTGGACTCAGAGATCTGGGTGCGAGTTTGACTCACCTGTGTGACCTTCAGAAAATCAATCCATCTCTCAGAAGTCTGCTTCCTCATCTTTAAATCGGGGCCAGGGCCCACCTCAGGGCTCATGAGATTTAGAGGAGGAGACAGGGGTCTGGGCGGTGTCTGGCTTGGAGCAGCCATGCTGTAAAATGGTTGCTTCTGCACTGATTTTATTCACTTCATCCCTTCACACGTCTCTCAGCATCCTCGGGTACCTCTAGACCCCTCAGTCCAGGGCCAGGGTGGTCTCAGGACGGAAGCTGGGCTGAGGAACAGCTGCCTCCCTGTGGGGCGTCTTGTCCATCACCCTCCAAGGACAGGACTGACCCTGCAGACCCCCCACCCGTCCTCTCAGCCTGTACCAGTTCTTCATGTCCCTGCCGCTGGGGCTTGGTGTTGACTCCAGGTTTGGGAGTTTCTGTGTGTATATAGGCTCGGGGTCTGAACTGGGTCCCCTGACCAGTCCTGTTTCTCAGCACGGAGGCCGGGGGGGGGGGGGGAAGCCTCCTCCCCCAGCAGGGGTCCCACCCAGGCACTATTTCTTGTCCCTGCCTGTGGCATCAGCCACTGTTTCTCCCCTCGCTCCCCAGCTGAGCCGACCCAGTGCAGCACCCCCACCCCCACCCCACCACTAGCCAGGGGCCTGACCCCACCTGCTCAAATGAACGTTTTCTGTAACAACGTCCATCCATCCCATACACATGACCTGTTGAGTGCCCGACAGGGCTGTTCTTGGAGGAGATGGGTATTTGGCATGTGCGCTGGGCCCTCATGCTCGTGCTGCCTGACGCCCAGTGGGGAGGGCTGAGGCTAGGACCAGGGAGCAGGCCAGCCCTTTGTCCTGCATCGGGGTTGAGCCTTCGCAGCCTCTTCCCCCACCTCCAGCGCCCAGCCCCCTGCATATTCAGGGCCCCTCCTGCTGCCCTGGGCCTGGGTGGTGGGAGAGGGGTGTCAGGCAGTGAAGAGGCCGCAGCCAGGACCCGTGGGGGTCCTCCCCTGGGGGCTGGGCCACTAGAGTGTGATGTGGAACTCTTCCTGTGGCCCCTGACCAGTCCAGTCAGGTGGGGTCCCGCAGGTTCTGTCTGTGTCCTGTGTGGGTGTGGTGACCATCAACCAGCCTCCCCTGGGAAGGGTGGGGCTGTCAGGGTCACCCTGGCTGTTCCATGCAGGCGACGGTTTTCTGTCAGGCTGTGTGCTATGGGGTTAAGTGTCCGTTGGGCTGTCCTGTGTGGGTTTGATTGTCTGTCGGTTTGTTCCAGGGAGGGGGTGTTGCCTGTGCCTCGGGGTGTTACTGTCACAGACAGCTTTCTGGTGTGCGCTCATGAACAGTGTTTTTCCAGTGTTTACTGCCAGAGCTGGGGGGTGGCCAAGTCAAGTGGTTACACCTGCCACCTGCCCTCTGCCTTGGGCTCCCCTACCTGTACCTGCCACAACTGGACCTCTGTGAGGGTCCTTTTCAGCTGCCCGCCCCGTCCCCCCCTCCCCGCCCCCCACCGAATCCTGGCTCCTGTCTGTCCGTCTGCGGCCGGAGCAGCCCCTCAGGGCACTGGCCCGAGTGGGAGCTACAGCCTCCATTAGCCTCCTGAATTATGCAGCAGCCGTGGTGGGTCGAAGCACTTTAGCAGGACCAGGCTGAGGAGAGGAGCCGGAATGGGTGGGGCCAGTGGGGTGGGGATGGGGTGGGAGGAGAGGATGGGTGCTGTGAGCAGGGCACCAGGCCCCCAGAGCAAGCCCCTTCCTTCCTGCGGACTTCTGGCGGGCGGTGGATTCTCAGGCTCTTGCCCAGTGAGAGCCGTTGCATGCTTGCAGCTCCCAGGACCCCAGGTATACAGGCTGCTCCCACCTATGCCTGGCTCCGCGTTGCCTGGCAGGCCCGGTAGGTCTGGGAGCACTAATGGGGATGCTCACTGGCAAACGGGCTGTAGTGCTGGACACTCCAGGGCGGTAGGGGGTGTGATGGAGCCCCTGGCCCAGCCCACAGGCCCTACTAGACTGCAGGGCAGGACAAGCAGGATTGTGTTCCAGAGTGTGACCCTTGCTTCCAGCCGGGAGGCCAGTGGGCTCATCAGGCAGAGCTTCCTGGAAGCAACACTGGTGCCCAGGCGTGGCCCCGATTTTTGCAACATCTCGTCAACACGAGCCCAAATGCTGTCAAAGCCCCCTCCCCGTGTTCCAGGCCTGACCTCTGTCGCTGTGTCCCCACAGGTGCCTTGCAGATTGAGAGCAGTGAGGAGTCGGACCAAGGCAAGTACGAGTGTGTGGCGACCAACTCTAAAGGCACACGCTACTCGGCCCCCGCCAACCTGTATGTGCGAGGTAAGCATGCAGGCAGAGCCCAGCCCTGTCTCTGCGGAGCTGAACTGGCCCTGCTGGGCACGTTGTCCGGAGCCCTTGGTGTGGACGGTGGGGGCTGCCGTGGGCCCAGTCTCTCCTTTCCTACCGCTTTCTGCCGCAGCAAGAACAGCCGTCACAGCGCTCCCACTGGGCAGACTCCCTATGTCTACCGCTACTTTTCCTTCCTTCTCTGCAGGCCCTCTGGGAGGCAGCCGCTCTTGGGAGCATTTGTATCTCTTGTAGGTCCTGCCACGTGGGCCCAGAGCCCCACGGGAGTCTCGAGCCTTCCAAGCAGACTTCTCACTGTCAGTGTGTGTGTGTGTGTGTGTGTGTGTGTGTGTGCGTGTGCACAGATGAGCATACATGATTGTGTGTAAACATGGGCATACCGGCCCAGTATTCCTCGAGTCTGTCCTGCCTACCCCAGCTGGCGGGAGGCGAAGGGGGGCGGGGGGACCTCCAGGCCAGGTGAACCTGCCCCTCTGGAGGCCAGGTCTGCCCAGGGCCTTCCTGGAGGAAGAGCCGGCTGTGCTCTGTCACCAGCCAGGACCCTTGTAGAGAGGGTCAGTCTGAGGTAGTTGTGAGCCCCTGTAGGTGAGCACCTACTGTGTTTCAGGTGTTTCTTGCTGGGACTTAATGGATTGTGCATTTTCACAAGTCCAGATACCCAGCAGAGAGGGCTTGGGGACTGTTTTGGAGTGTCCAGTGTCTGCTCTGCTCACAGCCCAAGGGTGACCAAAGCCGGCCACCTGCTCCTTCTTGAGGACACCCAGGGTCTGGTGTGCATAGTGCCCAGCAGGGACCCTGCTTCTCCTCCCACATCCCCTCACTTAGCCCTCCCGCACAGATGGACATCATTACAAGTGAAACTGTCTCCACTCAGGGGATTTGAAAAGGAAAGTGGACGCGGCTTCCTTGCAGTGATGACTTCATCATGCTAAGTGCTTAGGGCCACTTCTTGAGGGGGTCATCTGCCTGTCTGCCCAGGCCCTGTCAACGGCCTGTCCCACTCTTTGGGGCCACATGGTCAGAAAGGGCAAGGAAAATCAGGCCTTCAACCATATAGTTATGGAGGAGCTGCTCTGTGTTAGGGCACAGGTTCCCAAGAGGCCCAGCCTGCCAGCCCACTGGGTGACAGGCAAATTGTGCTTTAGAGACCATGGAACTATCTTCATCAGAGTTGGGGGTGTGGGGTGGGAGGTCCCCACTCAGCCCCCTTGTCAGGTGCCCTCATCAAGGCACGCCTAAGTGGACCCAGGGCCTATCTTAAAGAACAGCATCAAAGCAGAGAGGCCAGGTGCCTGAGAGCCACCCACAAGGCCAAGAGAGTGGAGTTGTGAGGTGCACAGCCCTTCCCCACACGGCTGCAGCCAGAGCTTCTGACTGGCACACAAGGGGTCTGACAAGTCCCCTCCTAGAGAGGAGCAGCTGGAACAGCCCTTGGTGCCTCCTCCCACCTGGACTGTCCATTCCAAGTGCTCTGCGGTCCTGACTGAACACTTCTTCCAAAAGATCATCGGGTCCAGAGTGGCTGCATCAGGGAGAGGAGAGGCCCAGCAGAGCCACTGAGAAACCCTTGCTGCCTGGGTATGGGCTGGTCCTATGGGCACATTTCCTGGAGCAGAGCTGCAGGAGGTCTTACTGAAGCAGGAAAAGGCCCAGACATAGGTGATGGACCCTGCATTGTTATCTTGACTGGGTGGTAGTCCCTGAAGTCACCGTCACACTGGCCTCAGCCCTGAGGCGAGGCGGTGGGTCTCTTTGGAGATGAAGAGAGTTCAGCCACCGTAGCTGCCAGCCGGGCACTAACCAGGGAACTCTTACCTCCAGCCACACAAGGTCCTCAGGCAGGACCCTGCCATGGTCCATCCCCCCTTCCCACCAAGTCTTCCTAAATCACCTTTCTGGCCAATACCCACAAAGTCTTTGGGGCAGGGAGTGTGGGAGTTTCTTTAGTTCAGCCCCACTTGCCAGGGACCCTAAGGCAGGCCATCCCAACCTGGCTCTGTCTTTTCCTCCCTCACACACATGTTCCTGTAGGCCCTGATATGTAAGGTTCAGCCCTAAGTTTCTGTCCCCAAGACCTGACTTATACCCAGGCCCCACCTGAACCTGTACCTGCCCTGTTTGGTCAAAAGCAATTTGCCCCGTAGCCCCAGGACTTGTAATGAGACTTGTAGACACCTGGAAAACCTGCTCCTAGGACTTTTGCTTCCCATGTCCCCACTGCTCCTCATCTCTGTCCTGGTAAAGCCCCTGCTTTCCACCCCCAGCAGTGCAGAGGGCCCATCAGCCCCAGCTCCTCTGAGACTGCCTCTCCTGTGCTGGCCACCAGCTCTATCCTGAACCCTGCTTGTGAGTGCGCCGCCCATGGAGAAATCCCCCAGTGCCTGCCTGCTGCCAGCAGAGCAGCTGTGAGGTCTCCTTCCAGCGCAGGCACCTGGGGCCCCTCCAGGCCAGTGGGCTCCAGCTGTCGGGAGCCTCGGCATCCGGGTTGGTGTGGACTCTAGCCCAGGTTTCTCAACCTCAGCATAGTTGATACTTGCAGCTGCATGACTCAGTTATGTGGGGCTATCCTGGACATTGTATGATGTCTAGCAGCACCTCTGGCCCCCTAGATGCCAGCAGTACCCCCTAGCCATGACAATCCACAACCTCTCCAGACCTTGCCCAGTGTCGCCTGGGGGGACCCTACCTGCTGGGAACCACTACAGTAGATAGACGGCCTCCCTGCCAGCATTCACCTCCCTCCATCTCTCTTCTCCCGCTGTGTCCACTGGGCTCGAGGCCACATCTCCTCCTTGGATTTGTTTTCGGTGCCTTGCATCTCCTCTGTCCTCCAAACTCTCAGGGCTCTGCTCTCTGTCTGAGCCCCTGCAGCCGCTGCATTTAATGGGACAGCATGTGTGAAGCTCCCGGCACAGTGGCAGGCACATGGGAAGTGCTTGGTGGCCAGTGACCCCTGCTGCTGTCGAGATAGCTGTTGGGGATGCGTCATCCAGTTACACGTGCCTTTGCTCACGGTTGCCCACAGCTCCACCCACAGTCCAGCGGGCCCAGGCAGGCTGGGTGGACCAGCCTTTCTGTGTCACCATACGTCTTTGTCTCCGAGTGACTCACACTCTCCTTCCATCCACAGCGTTTCTCTCCTCCAGCTCTCAGGACACAGAGCTGCCAGGGGCCAGGGTGTGGCCACGCCCAACCTTCCCCCTTCTCTTCAGGGAGCTGGCCGCTGGCCACAGCTGAGTCTCAACAGGGCAGTGTCTCTACAGCCTTTCTCCCCATAGGTGTCCATACCAGCTCCTCAAGCTGGTGCTGTGCAGTGTGGGGCTTCCTGAAGGTGGTGGGAATCTAGCAGCCCGTGTGCCTTGGTGCGTTTGTGGGCTGGGTGGGCCCCGACCCCAGAGCCCAGCTCACTGGGTCTGTCGAGCCATGGGGTGTGTGTGAGGCATGGGGGCCGCCTGTGCTCCCCTTTCACCCCGCCCTGTCCCACCCTTGGCGCCCCAGCACCTGCCAGTGGGACCCAGCCCTGTCCACCATGTCCTCCATGAGTCCTGAGTCTTTCGTGAGCGGCGTGGTCCGCGTGCACCTGCGTGCACGTGCGTGTGCGTGGGGCACAAGAGTCTTGTCTTGTTTCCGTGCTGTGTGGGCAGTTGAAGGTTGGCCTGTTTTTACTCTCTCTGTGTTTCTCCTTGTCTTTTTTTTATTCCCTCCTCATCCTCATCGCACTCTGCCATCAACCCAAATTCTCATCTCTCAGATCAGCGAGAAGGTTGGTCCTTTTCACTTCTTATCCATCTGCAGTTCGCCCGTCGATGGGATGCTCCCGTCAGTATGGCCCAGAGGGCTCGGTCAGCTCCCTCAGGCTCGCTCCAGCCAGGCCTGCCCGCCAGTCGGGCTCTGCTCTCTGCTGTTTGGGCCGGCAGGCCGGCAGGACCAGGGGTGGGCGGGCTGGCCCCCTGCCCTGCATGTTTGTGCCGCTTGGGTCCCTGATGTGCCACGTGCTGCATGTCCCCTTAGCTAGGCTCCCCTGCTGGGGCGGTCAGGCAGGCATGGTGCATGACACGAAACTGTGCCCCCCTTTGTGCCTGGGCCGGGCCAGCTCTCTGTTCCAGGTGGGGCTCAGGAGTGGTTGGGGGAGCTGAGAGCAGTAGAGCCTTACGTGCGCCTGTGGGGCCTTTCTCCACAACCGTATCACCTAAACTCCACCTTTGCCCGAGCTCAGCTGCAGCCACTGGAAAGACGAAGGGAAAAGGCTAATGTAGAATGAGCTCACCCCACAAAGTCCTGCGGGTCTGCCCTGACCTTGAGGTTCCCACCAAGCCCCGATGGGCCTCGTGAAGTTTGGTGTCCATGGCACAGGTGGGTGGCATCATCTTGGGCACGAAGGAAATCTACACTCTTGTCTTTAACCCCTTTCCAATCAGAGCTGAATGAAGATCTTCCCACCTGCCTCAGCCCCTTTGCCCAGGCCCTCCCAGCCCTCTGGTGTTTCCTCAGGCCTGTGCTGGGCACTGAGCATTCAGATTCAGGGAGCTCACACCTGACCGAACAGTTGACTGCAACTTGGTAAGGCCCACGTGGGAGCCAGAAGAGGCCCCAGCCCAGCCACAGGTTGGGAAGGGCTCCGCAGAGACCCTGCTCCAGCCCATTCCAGAACATTCTCACATGGGGCTCTGTTCTCAGCCCCACCCTCAGGGCCAGACCTCTACTGCTAGCCTTGGGGCCAGCAGCAGAGGCTGGCACTCATTCCTGTGTCACATGATCTCAGTGGTCAGAGGAGACTCACCCGTCCACTGGGCTTTAGGCTGAGCCCCAGGGAGCAGACTCCGACCACCTGGTCCCCTTTCCTCCGTGAGGGAGAAGAGAGTCAGTCGGGAGGAGGGCTGAGGCCCCAGCTCAGATATCAGCCCTGAGCATCCGTCCATATGCGCTCCTGAGCTCTGGGGCATTTTGGTTACACCATTTTGCTGACCAGGCGGATCTGCCGGGGCGTCCAGAAAGCAGTCATCAGCAGACAGCCCAGCCTGCCTGCGGCTGCCTCCCCCTACACCCATTCCCCCACCATCCTGGTCCCACATCCCTTTTCTGTCTCTCCCTCTGTGGTCCCACCAAAAATAAGCACGTATACAAATATTTAACGGGAAAGCAGAAATGAGTTTCTAAATATTCCAGGGGGATTTGCCGGGCTGGTAATTTGTTTGGCGCTGATAATTACATCTTACATTTTTCCAGCTTTACTTAAAACTGTGTGCCGAGTGCGCCGGCATTTAATTACTGCTCTGCGGCAGCCACAAGGTTATTTATTAAAGAGTTATTTTATCTTGATACAGTGGATCCTGCCCCTCATCCCCTCCTTAATGTTGTGTTATTTTCATCAGAGAAATTTCTGTGAGTGAATGCAGATTGCGGGGCTGCCTCCCCCTGCGATTAGGCTGTCACTCCACTGAATGCTGATGCCTCCGGGCGCCACACCGCCCTATTATAGGGGGTTGTCAGCGCAAATAATTAGACTTAAAAGTTACAGCTGAAATATAATCCAGACATGGCAGAGCCCTGTTTTGGAAATTGTCTATAAAATGTCAGCAGTAAAGATGCACGGGGAACAGTAATAGACCGGCATTGTTGGAGCCCAAGATTAGACCTAAGTGCATTTTTCCTGGCTCTGGCTTTTTTCTTCCCTGCTGTTGCTCTGTCAATAGACTGAGTCCAGGGCAAGTTCTGCCCCTTTTGGAGGCCTTGTGTCTGGGACGGTGGGAGGAGTGACCATGGGGCTGCTGCAGGGAGGCGCCGGCCACTCCTGGCTGTTAGGGCGGAGGTGGCTGTCCAGGCAGGTCCAGGGTGCAGGGCCCCACTGGCACTCGGGATCCCAGGAGGCCACCTCTTACCTCTCTTGCCCCCACCCTCCCTCTGCAGACATACCCTAACCTCCCTCACACTGCAGGGAAGATGAGCCTGAGCTTTGGGAAGTCTCGCTCCAGAGCTCCTTGTGTGTGCCCGAAACCCGGTGCTCCGGCAAAGTCAAGGGTGCATCCCTAGCAGCCTCTGGGCTTGAGACCCTTGCCCGGGTGCTAGGGATGATCCTAAGGGTCACATCTGACCTCATCCTTAGTCCCCGCAATGTTCTGTCTTCCACCTGCAGGTAGGAGGGGAAAAATACAAGGGAAAACAAAACTATTCTCAACGTTTATTCTGAAGGGCCTCCACTTCCTGACAGTGGAACAGAAGACCTTGTCCTCCCAGGACTATTTGGAGTACAGTCCTGCACTTTCTACACTGCTTTCTATACTGCTTAGGTCGGGACCCAAGGTTTATTGGCCAAGGACCTACTTCCTTTCCCTGGGGCTCTTTGTTTTTATGTCCCGGGACTAATCAGGCCCCAAGATTCCACCACTGACCAGGGTCAAGCTTGCAGCCATGGTGTCCCCTGGCACAGGCTTTCCAAGTCCCATCCTTCTTTTGTATGTTTGTTTGTTTATTCTTGAGAGAGACAGAGTGTGAGGGGGGACGGGGCAGAGAGAGAGACATGGAATCCAAAGCAGGCTCCAGGCTCTGAGCTGTCAGCACAGAGCCTGACACGGGGCTCAAACTCACAAGCCGTGAGATCATGACCTGAGCTGAAGTCAGACACCCAAACGACTGAGCCACCCAGGCGCCCCAGCAAAATCCCATCCTTCTGCCAACTGGAGAATATCTTCTGCCAGCCCTGGCTGTCCAGAAGCTTCTCCCTAGAGCCTTCCAGTTGTCTTTTTTAAGACTTATCAGCCAGGGCTCAAAAGGGTGTGAGCTTTTCATCACACAGACGATCTCCTGGTAATACGTAAATTCGGGCATGGCACTTAGAAGGATCAGTCTTAAGTCGGTTCTCTTGTCTGTAATTGGGAGGTGATAGCATCTCTAGCAAGGAAGCCTTCAGCACGTAATAGATATTCAAGAGCGGTTTCCCTTCCCCGAGCTTCTTTCGGTGCCCATGAACGAGGAGGACATGGGCTGAGAATAAAGACCTGATCAGTTAAGAATGCTCCCCTGTGCCTGTCCGCCCAAGCCAGGACTGTGCTGGACCCCTTCCTTCGTCAGCAGGCCCGGGCCTGGTCTGCAAATAGACCTGCCTGCCCGTACCTCTCCTCCCACTGCCAGCCCCCCAGGCCCAACCCCGGAGCTCAGGGAGGGCCCGCAGCACCAGGCTGGGCAGTGCTTCTGTCTGTGCATCCCAGTCTCACTCTGGTATCATTCGAGGGAGTGAGTGCTCAAAGGGCGCTCCTGTGGGTCCCTCCTGCCAGCTGTGCCCAGGATCCAACTATTCTCTGCCATGCAGAACTCTCTACCTGTGACATGTTGTCATTGTTCCATGTGGACTCCCAGCTTTGGGACAAGTGACAGAAACCTACTTAATTGGCTTAAGCAAAACACGGAGATTCTTGTCTTAACCAAACTCAAATATGTAGAGGTAGATTTGGTGTCAGGCAGGGCTGGATCCAGATATTTAAATAGTTTGGTCAGGCTCTGGTGTGTGTCTTAGCTCTGTTCTCCTCAGTTGACTTCTTTGTTCTCAAGTGTGTTCTTCCAAGCGTTACAAAAGGTGGTCCCCAGTCCCTCTAAGGTTACCCGTGGCAGTATAGAAAGAAAGCTGTTCTAATAGTTTTTGCAGAAGTCCAAAGGCTATATGTCTCGTTAACCCGATCTGGGTCACATGCCCCATGTAGCAAGAATGGGAGGAGAGGCAGTTCCCCTAAAGAAGATGAAGAGGCCAATTCTAGAAGGCAGAACACTAGATGTCCATGAGACACATTGAGATCCCAAGTGAGCCTGGGGACACAGAGGGAAGTAGACTCAGCCCATGATGCCAGTCACACGTGGCTTTCTTGGGGGTTCTGTCTAGAGGTCTCGGAGTGAGGTGGTGTGGACAGAGTTGGGGCAGGAGCTGAGTGATGTGGGGTCTGGTCATGTGGCCTGAGGAACCATGCAGGTGTTTTAACAGAGAAGTAATGGGAGCAGAACTGTGCTGTTTGTGGAGGGGCCTGGAGGAGGCCACCGTGGCCGAGACTTTGGTGGGGGCAGTGGCCTCTGGGTCTGGAAAGAAATTTAGTGGGTTTGAAAGATACTTTAGCCACGTGCTAACAGGACCTGGTGATTTGTTGGGTGTCTAGTCTCTGGGCTGCAGCTTGACCCCTGTGCAGTGAGGTCAGAGATGGGACCAGGTGGTTTCTGCGGTCCCTTCCAGCTCTGATTCTGTGGTTTGGGCTGTCTGAGCAGCAGAGTCTGGAACCTATGGTGGAGGTGCTCCTGATGTGACAGCATGGGTCCTTTGCATGCCCTGGCTCCCCAGCAAGGGTCCTCGGAGACCCGCACGAATTCTCGGTGCCACCTTTTGGTTCCTTAGCCTCGCTGCCTGCCTTCTCCAGCACTGTCTGTAGGGGTGCCCCCGCCCACCAGCTGCATGACCCGTCAGCATGCCACGCATGCCTGCCCATGGCTAGGTCTTGCCTGCCTTCCCTCCTTCTGCATGTTCCAAATGTCTGTGCCCAGCTTCCAACTTTCGGGGGGGGGGGGGTTCCAGGCTACAACTTGGCCTGAGAAGCTCAGAACAGCTTCTGGCCTGGAAAGCCCAAGACCAGAGGTCGTGGCCAGGCACAGCTACCCTCCCTCTTGAGACCCTTGTTCATTGGCGCAGAAAGCCGTCTGTTCGGCGCCCTCATCGTGTTACTGCCATCGTCATGCCCATCCTGCCCGCGGACCACGTCCCTGGCCTGCCCTGACCCCTTACCCAGCCCCTTCTGAGGGGCAGCTCTTCCCCTTGGGTTCCCAGGCTGTGCCTTGAGCCTGGTTGAGGTCCTGGCAAGTGGTCATGCCCCTTGCCCTCATCTCTCACCTTGGGTCACAGCCTGGAGGTGGAGGCAGTGACTCCAGAGAAGGTGGCCATGTCACTCCTGGGCAGACCCTCTGCCCTGCCCCAGCCATGCTCTGAGGTCCTCCACCCTCGGGTGCCTGGACTTCTCTCACTGGTGCCCCAGTTAGCCCCTCTGGAGAGGGTCAAGAGCAGGTGGGGGCAGGCACTGGAAGGCAACCTGGGATGTTGCCCAGACTAGGCCCTCAGTGTAGACCTGAGGCCCAAACCTTGCACTGAGTCCCTGTGTGACCCTGGGCAGAAAGGACTTTTCTGGGCCTCAGTTTCCTAGGCTGTAAAGTGGGAGCTTGGTTGCAGAATCTCTTATGTTCCGGTCTGAGTGTGGGGGCTACTTCTAGCCCAAAAGTGGGGTGGTGGGAGGTGGTAAGCTGGGGCCCAGGGACTCTACCCCACCTGTCTCTGAGGTGGGTTTGACTCTGACAAGCGGGGCTTCCTGGATGAGGGGCCCCTGCCCTTCCATCCTCCGGAGTGTCCTGCCCGGCCCGTGAGTACCTCTCTCCCTCCTCCCACAGTGCGCCGTGTGGCTCCTCGTTTCTCCATCCCTCCCAGCAGCCAAGAGGTGATGCCAGGTGGCAGCGTGAACCTGACTTGCGTTGCGGTGGGCGCACCTATGCCCTACGTGAAGTGGATGATGGGGGCTGAGGAGCTCACCAAGGAGGATGAGATGCCTGTTGGCCGCAACGTGCTGGAGCTCAGCAATGTCGTGCGCTCCGCCAACTACACCTGCGTGGCCATCTCCTCACTGGGCATGATCGAAGCCACAGCCCAGGTGACAGTGAAAGGTGAGTGCCATATGCATGCCTGCCGTGGTCTGCGGCCCGCCCTGTCGCACAGGGTGACAGGAGGTCCCAGCACCTGTAGCTGGTGAGGATGGCTGTTGTGGGGATGGATGAGGTCTAGGGGTCATCGCCCTCTCCTGGGGTCCTCCTGGACCTCACTGGTGGAGAGAGGAGTTTCTGTCATTCATAGTGTTAGTAATAGCAAACAGATACTGAGTTCCCGTGGGCAGATACCACACTGGTAAGCACAGAGTACTTTGTTTCATTTGTATGATGCTGGGAGGTAGGCCCTCTTCCTGTTTTACAAATGAGGGAACTGAGATGCAGGGTCACGTGGGAGGAAATGACAGAGCAGAGACTTGAACTCTTGGGGGTCTGATGCTATAGTCTGATGCTACAGTATGACCCCCTAGCCACTACATGGCACCAGACCCTCAAGTTTACCAACCCCCTGACAGGAAGGATATGGTGAAATAGTGGCCAAGGGGGCGTGGGCTCTCCACCAGCTCCCTGGGATAGGCATGCATACGCACACTTCTCCAGGCTCCCTGCCTCCATTCCTCCCTCAGAGCCGTCCTCCATTCGGCAACTGAAGTGATCTTTTGAAGATGTGAAGCAGGTTCTCACCACTCTCTTTTAAGAAAACAGCCTTCCAGTGGCTTCCCGTTGCTTTTAGGGTAAACACCGGGATCCTCGCTCCCCTCACCCAGCTCTGCTGGCACTACTCAGTTCTGCCGGGCGCTCACCCAGCCCTCACTCTGCTGGTTCTCCCCCAGTCCGGGTCTCAGCCCTGTGAGGCGCTTGTGGATGTCCCCAACTCAGCACCCCGCTGTCTGCTGTCCTTGTGTGCACCGGAGTCATGAGTATGGACGCAGTGTTTCCCACTCACCCTAGAGTATAAACTCCACAAGGGCAGGAGTGCGGCTGTGTGACCTGTGTCCTCAGCCCCAGCGCAGTGCCCAGCACTTAGTAGGCTTTTGATAATTATTTGTTAAATGGTCGGCTGTGGATCTGGGGCTTTTCTACCTTCAATTTGAGCCAAGCCACAGGTGTGTGGGGCCCAAAGCCCCAACACTTTCTAAAATCCAGACCTTTCCCTTAGGCGCATCTCTCCCCAACACCAGCCCCAGTCACGCATAGGTGCCCACAAGGAGCGCAGGCAAGCCCCAGAGGCAGACCTCAGCCTCCCAGCCTGTGTGCATGGGACCTGGTCAGGCCATGCCACCTCTGCGTCTTAGGTTGTTAGGTGAGGATCCAGTGAGTTCTCGAAGTAACGTGGGTAGACACTAGATGACCAAAGGCCCCTGGAAGCCCTGACAGGTGTGGTCACCATCCCCTGGTAGGTGCCCTTAGAGGTCACCTTGAACTTTTCAAGCTCTGCTTCAAGGTGTGTTGTGGGGGTCAACCACATTCTGGTTGGATAACATCAAAGGCAGGCTTGGCTCCTGGAGTCATGACCTCAGGCCATCCTGAGCCTCTCACTTTCTTCCCAGCTCTGCCGAAGCCTCCAATTGACCTTGTGGTGACGGAGACAACTGCCACCAGTGTCACCCTCACCTGGGACTCTGGGAACTCAGAGCCCGTGTCCTACTACGGCATCCAGTACCGTGCAGCAGGTGCAGAGGGCCCCTTCCAGGAGGTGGATGGCGTGGCCACCACCCGCTACAGCATTGGTGGCCTCAGCCCTTTCTCAGAATATGCCTTCCGCGTGCTGGCGGTGAACAGCATCGGACGAGGACCACCCAGTGAGGCAGTGCGGGCACGCACAGGGGAGCAGGCGCCCTCCAGCCCCCCGCGCCGTGTGCAGGCACGCATGCTGAGCGCCAGCACCATGCTGGTGCAGTGGGAGCCGCCCGAGGAGCCCAACGGCCTGGTGCGAGGGTACCGTGTCTACTACACTCCCGATTCCCGCCGCCCCCTGAGCGCCTGGCACAAGCACAACACAGACGCCGGGCTCCTCACCACCGTGGGCAGCCTGCTGCCTGGCATCACCTACAGCCTGCGCGTGCTGGCCTTCACTGCCGTGGGTGACGGCCCACCCAGCCCCACCATCCAGGTCAAGACGCAGCAGGGAGGTAAGTGCGGGCAGCGTGCTGGCTGGGTGGCCACAGCAGAGCTGGGGTGGGCAAGGCTGAGGCGAGGCCTCTTCCGTCAGGCCGTGGGCTTGGGGGCCTATATTCCACACACGCGTGGTCACTTGGGATGCAGGACACGGGTGCGAGGGTGTCTTCCCCTGCCCTCGAGGGGACCGGTGAGGTTCACGGCGCCTGGCGTGGGGGCGTTGCAGTGCCTGCCCAGCCGGCGGACTTCCAGGCGGAGGCAGAGTCGGACACCAGGATCCAGCTCTCGTGGCTGCTGCCCCCGCAGGAACGGATCATCAAGTATGAGCTGGTGTACTGGGCCGCGGAGGATGAAGGCCAGCAGGTGAGTGCCCAGCGGGGACAGGAAAAAGGAGGGGTGGCTCCTCCTGATCCCTTAGAGTCTGTGGTGGGCTCACCCAGGCAGGCTTTCTGGATTTTGTGGTTGTACGGACACGGCCCCCAGGGTTCTCCTTGGGGCTCTGGGGCTCACGTGGCTGATAAGGTTCCATAGTCTTTGTTGCCCCTGTGCTGGGGGCAGAGTCTGTCCTTGGGTCTGTCCGTGGGTTTCTTGGGCTCTGTGGCTTACACGGCACTGGCGGAGCCCTAAAGTTCCCCACTGGAGCCACTTGTCCCAGGTGTTCGTGGCCATGTAGTCTGTGCAGTGTCCGTGGCATGGGCTGGGCCGAGTCCCTTATATGGTCCAGGTGGCCATGTGACATGGAGCCAGCCCTGGAGCCACGGTGGGTCCGCAGGGGTCAGCTGCAGCCCGCGTTGGGGAACAGCCTCTGAGTGACCTCTGAGGTCAGAGCAGTCAGTGAGTGCTCCCTGCTCTTCCAGCACAAGGTGACCTTCGACCCCACCTCCTCCTACACTCTAGAGGACCTGAAGCCTGACACACTGTACCACTTCCAGCTGGCTGCCCGTTCCGAGATGGGGGTGGGCGTCTTCACCCCCACCATTGAGGCCCGCACAGCGCAGTCCAGTAAGTGTCTTCGGAGGCTACTGCCTGCTGTAGCTGGGAGGGACACAGACATACACACCCTTCTCCCTTGACCAGGGGGGGTGGTTAGGTCTGCCAGGCCCTGGACTGGACCCTTGTCTGGGCTCCAGGTCTGGACCCCGAGAGAGGGACAGGTAAGTTCCCACTGGTCTGCGTCCGGGCGGCTGCTGCTGCCCGCACTGCTCCCCACCCCCCACCCGCTCCCACCCCTCCCTCTCCCAGGCCACCACCCCCCCACGACCACCCAGGTAAGTTCTGTGTCTGTGACTCATCCTCTTCCCCCCCAACCCCCCCTACCCCCAGCCTGTCTGCGCTGGCCACACTGGCTGACTAGGCCATTCCCACTGGTGGGACGGCCATGCTTGCCCAGTCTCAGACACGCCCCCGCTTTGGCAGCTGTCCTCCCTTTCCATGTCCCCACATCTCATCTCCCCCATCACCTACATTCCCTGCCCCGTGCCCCCACCATGAGAAAGATGTGTGAGCTGTGTCATCACACCGGGCCAACCGCACGTAGGGACACATCTGTGAGCATGAGACTTTGTGACCGAGAGTGTCCACGTGCCTGCCTTAAGACCACGTGACCTTCCACGTGTGGGTCTGTCTGTGAGGCCATTTGTGCTACACTTTGTGGCTTTGTGTGTTACCGTGTTCCTGCCTGCGTGTGACTCCGTCTGACCGCCTGACTGTACAGCACCTGCATGTGTGTCCAACGAGTGTCTGGCGTGCCCTGTGATTGAGTGGCCATGAGGGTCTGTGTGATAATGGGGGCCACAAATGTATGGCTGGAGAGGATCATGGCATTGAGGCAGCACAGCTGCTCACCCTAGACACGGCAGCGTCTGTGAGGCGGTCCATGTGACACGGGGCTGTGTGTGAATGTGCCAGTGATGTCGGGCAGCTATGTGGGACCTGGTGTTCATGGATCCATCCTGCGAGCACCTGCTGTGCTCCTGCTGCTCCCGTGCACGGTGCGGAGCTGGCAGTGACCCTGACGTGGCCTCCCACCTGCGGGGATCCTGGTCTAGTGGGGCAGAGAGATGTTAAACCTGCAGTTACCCAAATGAGCTCTTAATTATGTTTGTGTTAAGTGCTGTGGAAGAGACAGATGATGGGATGGGAGCTTCATCTGGTCTGAAGGGCCAAAGGGGCTTCCTTGGGTGACACAGGCCTTAGGCAGAGGGTCAGCAGGTGCAAAGGCCCTAAAGTGGTCAGTGGTGAGCAGGGGGCCAGTGTGGCTGGAGCAGCCACTAGACCATGGCAGCTGGCTTCAGGTTCAGAGGACAGGTGGGAGGGCTGACTGGCTGCTGCGCAAGAGTGCACAGGACAGCCCGGCAGGATGCCTGAGGCCAGGTAGGGGGCTGTGTGGTAGTCTGTGCAAAAGGTGGCAGCTCAGATGAGGTGTTGGTGGATTGGAGAGCTGCCTGGGATGCCAGCTGGCTGGGACTTGGTGATGGATTGGGTTTTGGATGCTGAGGGAAAGGGAAGTGTCAGGCAGATTCCTTGCTTCTGAGGTATGGACCTGGGAAGAGAGTAGGAAGTGGGACCTAAGCAGGCACTACAGCCCAAGATGCCTTATGCCATGTCAGTGGTGATGTTGGGCTAGAGGTGGGGGACCCTGAGGAGGATGACCAGAGATGGCAGGAAATTAAGGAGAGGG
This sequence comes from Puma concolor, assembly GCF_028749965.1. Classification (NCBI taxonomy): domain Eukaryota; kingdom Metazoa; phylum Chordata; class Mammalia; order Carnivora; family Felidae; genus Puma; species Puma concolor. The sequence goes on from NC_141674.1 coordinate 34,267,460, forward strand.
GAGCATCTTAGAGGTTGGAAGAAGCAGACCAGATGCTTGACCAGAGCCAGAGGAACACTGGCGTGTCCACTGGGTTGAGGACTGTGAGGACTTTAGCTGGAGGGAGGGACCACTGCAGCTGGAGAGGGGGTTTTGTCTTTTAAGATAGGGTTTTGAGCATATTTAAGCATTACTAGGAAGGAGTCTGTTCAGAAAAGTCAAAAATTTGGGAAAGAGAAGGACTTTGGAAGCTCAGGAGGTTGGGGAAGGGGGCAGAGCATGGATGGGAGAGATCTGCCTTGGACAGGAGAGCGTACCTCTCTCCCCGTGGGAAGCAAGGGCGGCTCAGTGAGATTACAATTGTTGGGTGGGTTTGGTAGCAAGAGATGGAGGGAGCTGCTGGTGGGAGGCTTCAGTCTTCTCTGCAAGGTGGGAGACAGTTGTGTGCTGAGAGCTGAAGGTTAGAGCGTGGAGGAGGTTGAAAGCATGCTGTGTACAGCGGTGAATCAAGCCGGGCAGAGGACAGAGGCCACAGGCAGCATGCAGGGCCCGGGTGAGGCCACTGGGGACGTGCTCATAGGATGCCGGCCTTCCAGGGCAGGTGACCTACCTGTCCCAGGGCTGCCTGGAAGAGGGCAGAGGGGTTGGATCCATCCAGGGCTTGGCACAGGCCGGGCAAGAGCATGGGAAGAGAAGTAGGTGAGAGAGTTGAAGGGGCATGTAAGAGCGGTGAGGTGTGGGACCTCCGGGTCTAAGCTCAGTATTGAGGGCAGTAAGGATAGTAGGTCAATGGCCGAGTTGCCTGGGGGCGCTGAAGAGCCAGTACAGTGCTGGGGACCTTGAGCAGCTGAGCTGGGGGAGGGGGAAGGTCTGCAAGGGGATGTCGGAGGCCACGGTTTGGGGGATAGGGCCATTCCGAGCCTTGGCAGTATCAAGGGCACGGCCACAGCCGTGCGGGGGAGGAGAAAGCCCTGGAGATGAGGGGCTCGGGGGCTCGGGAGGGGGACTACCGAAGTCACCCAGGCAAGGGGTGGGAGCAGAACTCTGGACGGTGAGGAAACCATGCTGTGGCACTAGGCTCCTCAGTGGGAATAAGGTCTAGAAACGTCACTGGGAATAAGGGAGGCACAGCCCCGTGTCCTAACTCCAAGGAACTGGTTGAGTGCGAGCACCTCCATAGGGCACACTTTCTCCAAATCAGTCAAGGCCGTTGGCCTCTTTCCCATCTGGCCTCCAGTCTCTGTGGTTGCTTGTGGCTCCGACACCCTGTCCGAGAAGGCACAGGCCACGGCTACCTTGTGCCAGAAGAGCCACTGGGGCTGCTGGTCCTGACAAGAGCTGTGGGCACAGCAGCTAGAGTTCTCCATATGTGGTTGTGTGTGTGATGGGGGCAAGGGGTCGGGGAGTCCCGGCCCACGCTCATGTGTATCTGGCAGTTGTGTGTGTTTTGTGAGAGAAAGCATATGTGTGGGAGAGACCTTGTGTGTGTGTGAGGTGCTGTTAAAGCCGCATATGTGCGAAAGACACCATATGTGTATGTGGGACACACGGGGTGTGTGTGTGTGTGTGTGTGTGTGTGTGTGTGTACACAGGCAGAGCCTGTGGTCCAGAGGGAGCCAGGCTGTCTGGCAACAGCGGTGGCAGCCTGCCTAGGAGGGGCCCTGGGTTAGCCATTCTGTACTCAGGGACTAGCCGGCCTGGGTGAGTTTCCCATCCTCTGTGACTCGTCACTGTGTCCGTGACCCCCACCCTCCATCTGCCTGCTTCCCCCCATTTGTCTTCCCCAGCCCCCTCCGCCCCTCCCCAGAAGGTGACCTGTGTGAGCACGGGCTCCACCACGGTCCGGGTAAGTTGGGTCCCGCCGCCAGCCGACAGCCGCAACGGCGTTATCACCCAGTACTCGGTGGCCTACGAGGCAGTGGACGGCGAGGACCGAGGGCGGCATGTGGTGGAGAGCATCAGTCGCGAGCACTCCAGCTGGGACCTGGTGGGCCTGGAGAAGTGGACGGAGTACCGGGTGTGGGTGCGGGCACACACGGACGTGGGCCCCGGCCCGGAGAGCAGCCCGGTGCTAGTGCGCACGGACGAGGACGGTAGGCGCTGGCACCGAGGGGAGGGGCGGGGGAGGGGAGGCACCCCTCCCAGACATCACCCACCGCGCACCCCAGGGCCTCTGCCTCACACAAGCCGGGAAGGACTCCTCTTCCTGATGGGGGCTTAATAGCCCAGAGTGGGGAAACAGAGCTTGTGGGATAGCCCATGACCAAATCCCAGCCTTTGCAGCGGTCTCCAAGGCAGCTGGAGCCTTAAAAGGCTAAGATGGAAGAAGCAGTCCCACCTAAGATCTGGGAGGTGGAGACTGGGAAGACTGGTCCAAGAGACACTCAGAGTAGAACCAGCAAGACTCACTCTTGGCCAGATGTTGGCATGATATGGGTGCCAGGAGGAGATGGGACAGGTTGTGCCCACCTTAGGATGACCACAGGCCTGGTGCCTCACCACTGCCCTCCCCACCAAGTGAGATAGCTCTGGGCCCAGGGGGTCGGCAGGGCTTCCTTGTGCTAGGTGAAGGGACCCCTCCTGTGTCCTCAGCAGGGACAGACAGTCTACAAAAACTCTGTGAGGGCCTTTACTGGAGCAGTGGGGTGCAAAGGCAAGGCCCTGGAACGTGCTGTGCCCCCCCGAGCCAAGGTCCATACCACCAGGCCCGACTTTCTTCTCTTCCCGGTCCCCAGTGCCCAGTGGGCCACCGCGAAAGGTGGAGGTGGAACCGTTGAACTCCACTGCTGTGCGTGTCTCTTGGAAACTGCCCGTCCCCAGCAAGCAGCATGGCCAGATCCGCGGCTACCAGGTCACCTACGTGCGGCTGGAGAATGGCGAGCCCCGTGGCCCACCCATCATCCAGGACGTCATGCTGGCTGAGGCTCAGGTGTGTCACTGGGAGGCGGTGGGGTGGAAAGGTGGACGAGGCCAGCATGCTCTGCTGCCTCTTTGGAGCCCAGGTTTGACCCATCCCCTGCCTGCCCTCGGGACTAAGACACCGAGGTGTCCTGCCGCATTAGGCTTAGGGGGTGCTCAGACCAGAAGGTTAGGGCTGGGTTCCAGGAAACACTCTCTTCCGTCTTGCCTACGCCAGCCCAGGCCCTGCCAGCCCCATCTGCCTCGGTGACTATCCCAGCCTGGCAGCCACCTCTGTGGCTCAGATACCAGCACTAGCAGTGAGGAGCCCTCTCTGCACAGAGCCCGGCTTCCATTGTCACCCTCTGCCCGGGCTTCAGCCCCCTAAGCCCTCCTTTGTGTTTTGCAGAAAGCACATTCACTGTCAGTTAGGCTGGGATTTGAGATTTGCCTTCCCCCGCTCAACAGTGCTGGGCTGGGCAGCCATTCCTCCCACAGCCAGGGCAGGGAGAGCCCTCCTCCTGTCATCTCCCCCAACTCAGCCTTTGGCCATGGCAGAGTTCTGTGAATGGCCCAGCTGGGTGTGGCTCTACGCTTGGCCCTCAGGAGGATGGCTTGGCCCCTGGTGTTTATGCTCAAGGTCTGGGCCTGCCAGCCAGCCTCCTGTCTTCCTCTGTGCACTAATGTTCTCCAGGGGATAACAGTTTCACCCATGAGCTTAGGGTGAGGTCCCTGGGGTATTCTGAGCACTGGTTTGCTGTTCAGGTAAAGAACCTGGGATACTGGGAGGTTATGTGAATGGCCCAGAGTTTCCCAGGAAATAGGTGGCTGAGCTTGGGTAAGAAACCCAGTCTCTGGACTCTGAACGCCTAGAAAGGGCTGTAATTGTTATGGCGAGTTTCCTCCCAAAAGATTCTGCTGAAGAGTCGTAACACCTGGTGTGGTCTGCTTTCGAGGTCTCCCCATCCAGAATCAGGGTCTTGGGGAGGGGGTTCACAGTGGGCAGCACTGAGGCAGCCCTGGGGGAAGGAGCCCAGATTCCCTTCAGAGCCCACATGCCCTCCCCATCCAGCTTTTCACCCCTACCTGGGCTGGGCCCAGAAGTGCAGGTGCAGACCCCATGTTCTGCCTGCTGTACTCAGGGTGGGCTCACCCACACAGACAGATGGGGCCTTCTTGCCTCTGGCTGAGCTTAGCACTCTGAAGCCAAATTCTTCTCTGGCCAGAGGGTGCCCTCTTCCTCCTCTCATCCTGCCCAGTGCTGAGAGAGAACGGGGGTGGAGGAGGCGGACATGTGCACCCGCCTGCATTCCTGGGGCAGGTTGAGGACTCCTCCTGGAGCCTCCACAGACACACCCACCCAGAAACATCCCCGGAATGGGCTCCCTCCAGCCCCTCCCATCCTAGAGGGCCAGCGGCACAGCTGCAGCCAGTGGGGTTCTGGAGCCACCCTTTCAGGTGCCCCCTTCTGGTTCCAAGTGGTTTGAAGGGAGCTGGGCTACAGGAGGAGGGACACTGTCCATCTGGTTTCAAACATATCATGACGGGGGTAAACCCGAACTCCAGGAAAGCCAACTGAAGATGGAGGGGCCTGGTCCCCAGCCCAGCCACAGGGCCCAGCTGTCCTCCGACCACCCTGTCAGGGACACCACAGCCTGTCCGTCTTCACCCAACAGCACCATCTGCTTAGCCCAGGGTCCCCATCAGTTCTGGAAGAACCATGAGGGTCCTGCCCACCTCGAGTGTGTAGCCAGACCTGTCTCCTTTTATGTGTGTGTCCATGTCGGGTTTGTCTGTTTCTCACCCGATGTTTTTCCTCCCTCTCTGTGTCTCCTCTCACTGCCTGTGCCTGCCTCACCCTCTTCTCCTCTCTCCTTCCCACTGCTCCCTTCTGTCCTCTCTCCCTCCGTTGTGCTTCATCTGCTTTGTCTCTCCTTCTTTGCCCTCACTCTGCCTCCAACACGGGAGAGGTGCGTTGTGAAGACCTTCCTGCCCAGACCTGGCTTGGACAGTGAGAGTCTCCCCCCCCCCCCCACCCCCCTACCCCTGCTCCGAGACAAGGAACCTAGAGCAGAGGCGGGCCCAGCCATACCTTTGAAAGTGTCCGTGGCCAGTAGGGACCTGTTGATGGCCTCCTGCCATATTCTGTCCCATGCTCCTTGCAAGGCCTTTCCAACAGAGCTTCTCAGAACAAGAGGGACCGCAGTCAGTGGACAGAGGTTGGACCAGCACTTTAAGGGTGGTTGGGCCAGAGGACCCTCTGGTTGCTCTAGCCTGAAGATGTCATGGGCCATCTCCCTTTGCTGTGCTGGACACCAGCCAGCCTCAGTCCTCCAGTGTCCCCAGACCACAGAACAGACACCTCAGTCCCTCCACCTACATGCATCACGGCCTAAAGAAGAACGTACCAAGAAACAGCAACATTGCCAGCCCTGAACCATGCCTTGCTACCGTAATAAGATCTCAGGCACCCTCAGGAAGGAATGGGGGTCTGACTGCTCCCCCTGTGCCTGTGGGGAAGGGCCTAGACTCCAAGCTTGGCATTCACACTTCCATCATCTTGCTGGCCAGCCTGCCCCCATCTCCCAACCCCAGTGCAGCTCTCGCTATTCCTGGGACACCCTCCTGCCTGGGAAAACTGTATAATCTGTCTCCCAACTGATAGTGAAAGGAGACGCTGAATAATCATACCATGACAACAGCCGCAGGCCAGGACCTTCCTGGGCAAACCCGGATGCAGTCACCCTGCTCCCAAAGGAGTGGGTGTCTTCACCCCTGTCTGGCAGCCTCTCCCTCAGAGCACCTGTAGGTGGCGCTCTCTGGTCCCTCCCGTGCCCAGGAGCCCTCCCTCTTCAGTCTGTGTGCTTCCTAGTCTCCCTCCCCTCCTCGGCCCTGGCTTACGGCATGGGCTGGGATCTCCAGATGGGGAGTGGTTTTGGGGTGCTACCCCCATGGGCATTTCAGAGGCCCTTGCCCTCCCTCTGCCCTGCTGGGCCGGGCCCCCTCCAGCAAGAGTCCTTCACATCCTGTCTCCCTTTCTCTCCCTCCCGCGGTCAGTGGCGGCCAGAGGAGTCCGAGGACTATGTAAGTAACAGGTGTGCGAGCGCGGGCGAGACCTGGGTCAGGTTGGGCTCATGGGACACTCCCCTCCCCCGCCTTTCCCCCCAGCCTGAGCCGCCGAGATCCACAGGCCACCAGCCACCTCCAGAGAAAATTGGCGTTTAGACTCAAGCGACGAGCTGAGCAGCGATTGGCATTTCCTCTAATCCTTACTTCTCGCCTGTCGAGCAGCAATTTCGGGCCAGTGTTTGTGATCGACCAGGGCCTGGCCCCTGCTCTGGCCAGACAGGGATGGAGTTAGATCCGATCCTGATCATTAGGCCTTATTGATCCCTGGAGTGAAAAATCACCTGCTCCTGGGCCCAGGCTGGGAGGGAAACCTGGGGAGCTGGTTCCGGCATTGGTGCGTTCTGGAGCCCCAGCCCTGGGACACCCTCCAGCCGGGGCAGGAGGGTGTTTGCGAGGGGTTGGTGGTGGCTGCGGGGGCCCCACCTACCACTCAGAGCTGGAGGGACACCAGGGTTGGTGGTGACAGCTCTGTTCCCACTGCACGGTGGTCCCCTCCCCTCTTCCCACTCTCCCCGTGTGGCGTGGCTTGGCCTCCTGTGGTGTTTCTCCGCATGTCTGGAAAGGATGCCTTGGCTGGAGATGGGCATGTAGGCAGGACCTGCCAAGGCTGGGAGACACTGCCCTGGCTGACTTCTTAGGTATCACTGGGGACAATGGGGAAGTACGTTCCCCTGGGGTGGGTGTTTCCTGTCCTATTCATCTTCCTTCCCTCATCTTTCTTCCCTTCTCACAACGTATTTGCAAGGCATTCGGTAGTCACAGAGCCCACTCCTACATGTGGCCAGATGGGGTCCTGGCCGGGTCCTGCAGGGCAGCACCTTGGCCCGCTGCACCTTGCTTGTCGGTGTGGGTGTGGGTGTGGGTGTGGGTGTGGTGTGTGCACGCGTGCACTATGGTAGCCCTTTGCCCTCCTACAAGAGAAGCTGTAGGCTGCGTGCATGTGCGTGCCAAGAGTCATGCAAGGTGCCCTGTGCGTGCGGAGCTCTGTGCCCTGTGTGTCATGTGTACACAGACCTCCTGAGGTGTCACTCGCAGCGCAGTGGAGTGGAGGAACAGTGTAGCCCTTTGTTCTAATCTGAAAGGAAGGGTGAGCTGTCTGCTCCAGGCGTGCAGCTCCTGGGACAGGCGGGGTCCTCCTGGGCACACATCCCACCTGCCTGCCCCGCATCCAGCAGAGTCCGGCATCGCCCAGCATCCCACGCCCCGGGACCTCTGGCCCTGTGAGCCCCGGAGGCTCCCTGCTGGCGAAGGTCCTCAGGTGGCTGGCACGGGCTGGCCTCCTGGCTCCTCTGTGATGAGACTGGGCCCCTCCTCCTTCTTAGGAAACCACCATCAGCGGCCTGACCCCAGAGACCACCTACTCCGTTACTGTCGCCGCCTACACCACCAAGGGGGATGGTGCCCGCAGCAAGCCCAAAATTGTGGCGACGACCGGGGCAGGTGAGTGCTGGGTCGGGGACAGAGCCGAGGGTGGGGCGGCAGGGCGGGCAGCGCCAGAGCCCAGCGCGTGGTTGTTCAGTCCCAGGCCGGCCCACCATGATGGTCAGCGCCACGGCCATGAACACCGCGCTGCTGCAATGGCACCCTCCCAAGGAGCTGCCTGGCGAACTGCTGGGCTACCGACTGCGGTACCGCCGGGCCGACGAGGCAGAGCCCACTATCATGGATTTTGGCAAAGATGACCAGCACTTTACAGTCATCGGCCTGCACAAGGGGGCCACCTACATTTTCTGGCTTGCTGCCAAGAACCGGGCTGGCCCCGGAGAGGAATTCGAGAAGGAGATCACCACTCCTGAGGATGCACCCAGCGGCTTCCCCCAAAACCTGCGTGTGGTAGGGCTGACCACCTCTACCACGGAGCTGACCTGGGACCCCCCGGTGCTGGCGGAGAGGAACGGGCGCATCACCAACTACTCCGTGGTGTACCGTGACATCAACAGCCAGCAGGAGCTACAAAACATCACTGCTGACACCCACCTGGTACTGTCCGGCCTCAAGCCGGATACCACTTATGACATCAAGGTCCGCGCTCGTACCAGCAAAGGCGCCGGCCCACTCAGCCCCAGCATCCAGTCCCGGACCATGCCCGTGGAGCAAGGTGTGTGCCGCGGGCATGTGGCTGCGCCTGGGGAACTCTGCTCTCCTTGACCCACTGACCTCTGGCGACTGTGATCCACCAGCCTCTGCTGTGTGACCCTCCAATCTCTCATGACCATGACCACTAACCTCTAGCGAACAGGCGCCACATTCTCAGTGTGCAACCCCTGACCTCTGCTCTCCTTGACCTACTGACCTCTGTTGTGTGACTCCAATCTTTCGTGACCTTGACCCACTGATCTCTTTTGACTGCATCACCATCCTTGGGTGTGGGACACTGATCTCTTGGGGCCATGACCCACTGACTTCTAGTGAACATGCTCCACCGTGCTCTGGCGTGGGGTCACGTGCTTCTCATGACTAAATCCCACTGACATCTGGTCACTGACCAGCACCTCTGGAGATCCTGACCACGGGTCCTGTGGCATCTGCCCAGCTCAGTCCTCCCTGTGAAGAGGAGTCTGGGCTGAGAGCCGAGCTGTGGGATTTGAAGCTGGCTCGGAGTGGGGTACCTGGCCTCCGCAGCCATTCCGGACCCTCAGCCCTGGCCAGCATCTCTTCCTGGCAGGGAACCCTTCGCCCCAGCCCCCGGTTACACAGCCACGGCTGACTCCCCGCCCTTCCTTGTGTTCTACAGTGTTCGCCAAGAACTTCCGTGTGGCGGCTGCTATGAAAACTTCTGTGCTGCTCAGCTGGGAGGTCCCTGATTCCTACAAGTCCGCGGTACCCTTCAAGGTGGGTGAGGGCCACGGCCAGCCAAGCCCGGCACACTTGCCGGCCTGCCCCAGGGCGTCGCGCCAGTCCCAGGTGTGGGCGTCTGTGGCGAGGTTTCCCGATCAGGTGGATGCACACTCTGTGCCCTGTAGGCCCGCGGGGGGGGGGGGGGGGGGCTCACCCCACAGCGCACTGCCTGTCCCTCTCCCCCGCAGATTCTGTACAACGGGCAGAGTGTGGAGGTGGACGGGCACTCCATGCGGAAGCTGATCGCAGACCTGCAGCCGAACACGGAGTACTCATTTGTGCTGATGAACCGCGGCAGCAGCGCGGGGGGCCTGCAGCACCTCGTGTCCATCCGCACGGCCCCGGACCTCCTGCCGCACAAGCCACTGCCTGCCTCCGCCTACATAGAGGACGGTCGCTTCACCCTCTCCATGCCCCACGTGCAGGACAGCACCCTCATCAGGTGTGCAGATGAAGCCGTGGGTGGGGGCGGGGCAGGGCTGGCGACGGGCACGTGGGTGACGACAGGCCTGATTCCCGCTCTGCCCGCCTAGGTGGTTCTACATCGTGGTGGTACCCATCGACCGTGTGGGCGGGAGCATGCTGGCCCCGAGATGGAGCACACCCGAGGAGCTAGAGCTGGACGAGGTGCCTGCGATGGGACGGGGCACTGGCAATGACAGCCCCATTGCTCTGCTTGGCTGTGGCCCCAGTTTCTCCCCCAAATTGGACTCAGTCTCTGGCTGCTCTGCCTGGAAGCCTGGTCCTCTCTGGGACTCTGAAGCAGCCCCCTGGGAGTTTCCCAGGAAACTGGAAGGCTTGCAGAGACTCCCTAGAGGGATTTGCTGAGGATCCCTCAGGACAGGAAGAAGCAGAGACCCCTGTACGGGTCTAGAAGTTCCTGAGCCCTGTAGACTTGGGGCAGTCCCAAGAGGCTAGAGTAGAGCCCTCGGCATGTTGGGAATCCCTTGTCCTCACAGAGGTGTGGAGCCAGCCCTCTCTGGTTAGAGTGAGGGGCAGGTTACCCAGAGGGCCTCTCCTCACTGGGTTGGCAGGGAGGAGTGGCATTGTGCCGGTGTGTGGCATTATTCCGTGAGGGCAGTGGGCCAGGCCGGGCCCAGGCCTGTTATGTGGACGGTGAGTCTCAGTCCAGGGAGAAGATGTCTGAGGCCACAGGCCCAGGGGCACGTGGTCTGAGGTCCGGCGTGACTCCTGTGCTCTGCTCTGTCAGCTTTTGGAGGCCATCGAGCAGGGGAGTGAGGAACGGCGACGTCGGCGACAGGCAGAGCGGCTGAAGCCATACGTGGCTGCTCAGGTGGACGTGCTCCCTGAGACCTTCACCCTGGGGGACAAGAAGAGCTACCGGGGCTTCTACAACCGGCCCCTGTCTCCGGACCTGAGCTATCAGTGCTTTGTGCTCGCCTCCCTGAAGGAACCCATGGACCAGGTCTGCCTGAGCCGCCTGGGCTCTCAGTACCCCGAGACTAGACTAGTCTCAAACACCATGAGATCCCAGGCCTAGGGCTGCCCCAGAGACCCCAGACCTGCACTAGGGAATCTCAAAAGACGTCAGCCCCTAGGACCCAGAAGGCCAGACCTTATCTAGCCCTAGGGACTCGGTCAGCTGGCCAGGCTCAGGTTGGCCTGTTTGGCTCCAGCCCAGCATAGCACAGCCCCAGAGTCCTTTCTCCAGGTTTGGTGGGCAGAGGGTGGGGGACCTCACACTGAGCTCACCGCCCATGCTGTTCCTCCACTGGGCCACAGAAGCGCTATGCCTCCAGCCCCTACTCCGATGAGATCGTGGTCCAGGTGACACCAGCCCAGCAGCAGGAGGAGCCTGAGATGCTGTGGGTGACAGGCCCCGTCCTGGCAGTCATCCTCATCATCCTCATTGTCATCGCCATCCTCCTGTTCAAGAGGTGAGTGCTGCACCCAGCACCCCAGGAGACAGCCACCTGCCCCTGGACTCTCAGGTCCTTCCCGGCATGGTTCGCGCAGGTACAGGGCAGCCACAGAGGCCTGCACCCGGCCCCTGGGCTCAGTGGGAGCCCACAAGAGCAGAAGCAGTGTGTGTGCACACGCATGTATGTTAGCCTAGGTGTGACGAGGAGCCACAGCTTCACAGAGGGCTGGTTCACCTGCATCCCTGGGCACGTGTGTCCATCTGTCTCTCTGTTTCGGTGGGTGTGAACATGTCTGTCTTTAAGCTTCAGGACACCGCCCTATCCTGGTCTCCTACCTTCAGCACTTCCTCTGACGCCATTCCTAGATGACTCCCTAGCCTGGCTCTCCCGCTTAGGCCTAGAGAGGTCCAGGCCCAGCTGCGGGCCCATGTACCCACAGACATTCATTTGGCACACATTTATTGAACGCCTGCTGTAACCACGGCATCCCCAGTAGTCCCAGACTCAGCGTGTCTTGAACCTTCCCCTTAACCTTCTTCCCCTGCAGTCCCTATCACGAGGGACTAGTTAGCAGTCAGAAACCTGGGGGCCAGCCTCAGCCCTCCTCTTCCCTCACTCCACCTGGTCTCCTGGGAGTTCTGTCCTAAAGATGGCTACATCTCCTCCTCCACTCCCAGTAGGCTCCCCACAAGACGGTGCATGTCCAGGCACAGCTGGGGACCTGGTAAACGGTGTTCCTCAGTGCTCTCTCTCAGCTAGTAGTAGCCACCTGCTCTTAGAGCCTCCCCTCCTACCCATCCCCCTGCCAACCTGAAAGGTACTTCCAAAGCTTCGTCACCCTCAGTTTAAAACTTTTTAGTGGCTCCTGAAGTAAAGCATGAGCTCTCTAACTTGACAGTCAAACACCTGGCCAACCCGTCTGGTCCCATTCCCAACATTGTCACGGAACTGATGTAGTTCGCTTGGCTGGCCGGGGCTGTGCCCCCTCCATTCTGCAGCTTTCCCACTTGTGCCCACCAGGCTGCTGTCATTGCATCCTTCAAGACTCCCTTCCAGGGGCTCTCAGTTGAGAGAGTTTGCCACTCTTGATCGTGGGGTTGTGAGTTTAAGCCCCATGTTGAGCATAGAGCTTACTTTAAAAAAAAAAAAAAAGAAAGACTCCCTTCCCGGCTCTGGTGCCCACAAGGCTGTCCCAGGTCCCTACTTCTGCCCCAGTGATGCTTCATTGGGCACATCACTAGGCCTGTGTTTCAGCAGCCACCACACTGCTGAGCCCATAAGGCTCGTTCACGAACATTTGTCAGTGAGCACACATCGGTTTGTATGTCTGAACATGTCTCCACATAGGAGTTCCTGTGCTCTGTGTCCCATCTCTCCCCTATCTCTGACCTGGTCCGAGGGCCTCCTTCCTGAAGAGTTCATTCCTTCCTCCCAGGGTGAATAGGGACAGGCTTTCCTGGTCCAGGGCATGGAGACTAGTGGGGGGTAGACCCTGAGGAGTGTCCTTTCCATCCCGTCTGGGTCCTGGTGTCTGTTAGGAGAGCCAACCCCCTGCCTGTGAAGGCCATATAGGTGCCGTAAACAGGTCCCTCAGTGTCTCCCCATGTCGTGAGAGGGCCTGAGTGCTTGGTGGAAACAATGACCATTCCTCTCTTCTGTCCTTGCCTGTCTTTCGGGACCTAGTAAACAAGAAAGGTAGGACTCGTTCCTTCTCTCTTCACACGCCTCCCCATTCACTCCTTATCCCTGTGCACATTTTGGGCCCAGCAGGGAGGGGCGGTGCTTTGACCGGAAGCCTCCTGGCCTATGCTTGTCTGGTCGGCTCAGCAGGCTCTGGGGTGGGCTCTGTCACTGTCTCGACTTGTACGCTGCACAGGGGATGCCCCTTCCCCAGGGCACAAGCATAGTGCAGACTTTAGTGCTTCCCCGGAGTGCACAGACTGACTCCGAGCTCACCAGAGCCTTCTACCAGCAACCAGTTCTCTAAGATTACCTGAGTGCTGCAGGAGACCCATGTGCAGAGAGCACTGGCTGCAGGGCAGGGGGACGTGTGTGTTTCTACACACTCGTTCACACTTACGCAAACACCCGTGTGCACATAGCGGGAGCAGCCCCTGGATGCTTGTCAGCAGCTAGACCCCGTGGTCTGTCTCTGACCCTGTCCCTGTAGACGGGGGAACTGAGGCCGATGAGGGAGGACTCCGCCCAGCTAGGGTGACGCCTTCCCCGTCCCTCCCCTGCTGCTCTGGACATTTACCCTGATACCGAGAGACAGACAACCGGGGCCCAGCTCTCTGTGATGTTTGTGTATCGTACGTGTCGTTTGCATGTTTACTCCTGGTGGCTCCTGCTGCCTCAGCTGTGGTGGCCTTGGGGACAGCAGCCACTGCCCAGCGGTGACCTCCCCTCTCTTGGAAGGTGCCACCAGCCTTTGCAACCCCTTTCCCCCTCGCTGCACTGGCCCTCTGTCCACTCTCCAGTCCTTCTGTGTCCCCACCCGCCCCACCCTGTGTTCTCCATGTTAAAGCTGCTCTGCCACTGGCTCCCCTGCGCTCAGAGACCCCAGGGTGGGGCAGTGGGCGGGACCAAGCCGGACACACAGGGGCTCTGCCACAGCCAACCATGCCGTCCATCTCTGTCCTCCACCTGGACCTCAGGTTCTCACCAACCATCCTTCTGCCTCTTCAGGAAGAGGACCCACTCGCCATCGTCCAAGGACGAGCAGTCAATCGGGCTGAAGGACTCCCTGCTGGCCCACTCCTCAGATCCCGTGGAGATGCGACGGCTCAACTACCAGACGCCAGGTAGGGCGGCTCCTCCAGCCCACCTGCCCCCCCAGCCTGGGCCTGCAGGTGCTGGAGTCTCTACCAAGAGACTCTAGCCTCATGCCCCCATTTCCTATCCCTGTTTCTTCTTTCTGCCCCTCTTCTTGAACCCATTCACTTCACTGAAGTGACAGAAGCTTCTATATCCAACAGCTACTCAAGCCCTGCCTTACCTTGGGTCAGGCCTCCAAATATAGGCTAAGGATCCTCACATAGCCCACATCCCAGCCACAAGGGGGCCAGCCTCTGCACCTGCACTTTGTCTCCTCTGCCCCAAAGAGGGGTGTGTTGGTAGGACATGCCCCATCAGTCATTTGGCGTAGGATAGGGTACCTAGATTTACGGTGTGAGCACAGGGACCCCACATAGGGCTTTATATCTGCCTTCCTTCTCCAGCCACTTACGCATGGCTCTCTTGTCTCCTCTTTCTAAGGTGTCACTCCCTCCCTGTGCCCCAGTAGATGCAGCTCAGACCCCTCCCCTAGAAGCTTCCCAACCTGCCCCAGCCCCCACATAGGCCTGGGGATCTCCCCTGGCTCCCAGAACCTCTCTGATTCTTCCACTATGACTCCTCTTACACTGGGCTAAAATTGCCTCAATGACAGTCCAAGCTCTGTGGGGCCATGAACTGTGTCTTGTTCATTGTCATCCCTTGTACTGTGCACACAGTGGTCTCTAATTGGGTACCTGTAAAATGGACACACAGACAACTGAGTTGAGTGAGTGAACTAACATACATACAGGGCTTGTGTATATGTGAGCTAGTTAAATCGGTGCATATTAATGTACTGCAAAACTTAATGGCTTGAAACAATAATTATGTGTTACCCCTCATAGTTTTTGTGAATTAGAAATTCAGATAAGAGTATAGCAGGAACAGCTTGTCTCTATTCCAGAATGTCTGGGCCCTCACCTGGAAAACTTGGAGTCTGAGAGCTAGAATCATTTAAAGCAAAGGTCAGCAAATAAATAAATAAAAACTTTAAAAAGGTGGGGGGCGGGGAATGGTGCGCCTGGGTGACTCAGTCAGTTAAGCGTCTGCCTTCAGCTCAGGTCATGATCTCACGGTTTGTGGGTTCGAGCCCCACATCGGGCTCTCTGCTGTCGACGCAGAGCCCACTTCAGATCCTCTGTTCCCCTTTCTCTCTGCTCCTCCCCTGCTCGTGCTCACACTGTCTCTCTCTCTCAAAGTAAATAAATACAAACTTAAAGCAAAGGTTAGCAAACTTTGGCCCATGACCAAATATGGTCCACTACCTGTTTTTGCAAATAAAGTTTTATTGGAACACAGCCACACTCATTCATTTATGAATTATGTATAGCTACGTTCATGCTACAAAGGTAAAGCTAAGCAGCATCTACTATACATCCACAAAGCCAAGAATATTTCCTGTCTGGCTTTTATGGAAAAGTTTCCTGTCCTCTGAATTCTGAAGACTCAGTGTTGGTGCAAGAGTCAGCCATGAGCCCACCTGGGGTTGTCATCTGTGACGACCACACGCGGCCTCTTTATGTGGCCTGGGCTCCCTCAACACCATGGTGACTGAGTTCCAAAGTCCTGCGTCCTGAGAGCAAGTGAACCGGGCGGCCTAGTGGGCTGTTGTGACCCAGCAGAAGCATATCTGTGAGGAATGCGTGCTCCAGGATGCCAGGGGCCTGCAGGGCAGAGAAGCCCCCTCTGAGAGGGGTTGCTGAGCCATGTGGGCGTGAGTCAGGCAAATGGGAGGGAGCTCCCTTCGTTGGAAATAGTCCTGCGGAGTCAGCATACGGACACTGGGTGTCCTGCCTCATTGGAGTTGGGGTATTGAAAGCCCACGGATGAGACTGGAGGGTACGCAGAGGTCTATCACAAAGGAACCTGAGCGCCAGGCTCAGGGGTTTGGACTGCATCATGAGAGCACCAGGGAGGCATTAGACGTTCTCAGCAGGGGAGCGACAGAGTCAGAACTGTGATTTGGAAATCTCGCTCTGGCTGCTGTGCGGAAGACAGATTGGAGGAGAGAAATGGGGAGCCTGAAAAGCCCCGGGAGTAAGTGAAAGGTGCATGAGGAGGGTGGCTGTGGGGGTGGAGGGCAGTCTTAGGAAGCGTGAAGTAGGTGGCAGGGCTCGGGCTTATGGCTGAACAATGAGGAGGGGGTTCCGGGTGGCAACTGGGCCTGTGGGTCTGGACCTCCACACCGCCGTCCGCCTGAAACCACGGACGTGGGAGGAGGTGCCAAGCGGCCTGCAGTGACCAAAGCCGGAGAACGGAAGGGGGGGCAGCCAGTAGGAGGTGAAATGTTGAGAAACGATGAATGAAGAGTAGCCAGGGAGATTAAGAAGGAGCAGCCAAGGAGGAAGGGTATGGGAAGAGTGGAGTGTCCCTGAAGCCGAGGCCGGGGATGGCTGTGTACCCAGGAGAACCACTGGCTTTGGCAGTTGGGACTGTGGAGAGAGAGAGCATGGTGGCCAAGTCCTGGGGGCAGAAGCATCTCGGTTGGTTGAGGAGCAGTGAATGGGGAATGAGCAGGTGGAGAGACCCCTTCCAGAGGCCAGGGTGTGACGGATAGGATGGACAGGGCCACAGCAGGAGAGGAGAGAGGTGTGGCTTGAAGAGGGATTTTTCTTTTAACCGATATGGAAATTGTTTACCGGTTATGATCCATCAATGCAGGAGTAAAGGGTGCTCAGCTGTGGGACAAGAACCCAGAAGCTGGCTTCAGGCCCCTGGCCCAAGTGGGAGGGGTGTGACGTAGCCCAGGGGAGCAGTGTGGCCATGCCTCCCTGCATTCAGGTCAGCAGAGGACAGGAGGCGGGTGAAGCCGGTAAAAGGGAACACGCTGCTGGGTTCTAGGCTGGTGGGCTTGGTTTTCTCCACAATGAGAGGAAAGTGGTCAGAACAGCAGGGAAGGCGTGGCCTGGGTGTGGGCACTGAGCAGATATGCCCAGGAGGACTGCCGAGCAGCTAAGAGCCCAGGGCCCTGATCCTGAGTCGCTGTGGCTGCAGAGATCTGGGAGGAAAGGAGGGATAAAGATGAAGTGTGTAGATGTGGTAAAGGCCAAGTGCAGAGGATGAGGGCGTTCAGAAGGGACTATGGAATGGGGCCGGCCATGAGCCCCCAGAGATGCGGAGCTCAAGGAAATGGGGCTGCCAGTGGGGAGAGGCATCTCTGTGGACACGGTGGTCCCTAGAGTGTTGAGAGAACCAGGAATCAGAAGGGACAGAGGGACCAGGGGCATGGCAAGTTTTCTTAGTGTTTTTTGTTTTTTTTTTTTTACTTGAGTGAACTTTTTTTTTCCTCCTATAATTTAGTCTTTATTCTGAAAAGTTTTCAGACCCACAGAATACATAGTTGTTTCCTGCACCTCCTTGTGCAGACTTACCCTGTCATTTCTGGCCATACATGCCTCATCTCTCAATATGAAAGCAGCACGCTCCCCTTTCGCCTCCCCATCTGAAAATAGCCAAGGTCAAGTTTTGATACCAGTGGGGATGAGGGTTGGTTGGATAGGATTCAGTCTTAAAAAGGGGCCCCCAAGGCTGTCCAGACCCCCGGGTGTTGGGAGCGCTCCGCTCTGGGTGGGAGATGGGTCTGTGTCCCCGGGAGGCAGCAGGGGCCCGTGGTGGGGCCTGCCCACCCCCCTCAGCCCCTCCACGTGTCCCCTGTAACCAGAGAAGGTCAATGGGCTCTCTTCTCGTGCCCCGCTATCTTTTGTGTTTTCTTTCTCTGCAGGTTCCAGTGTCCCCAGTTGCCCGAATATCTCAAGTTAGTTTTCCAAGTTCCGGGGGCTACTCTGGCTTCTGTGTGTTTCCTTCAACTTTTTCTCACCCCGTCGCCTCCACCGTCCTTCCTCAGATTCTTTCCCTTCTCTCCTCTCTTCTTCTCCCCTTCTCCACCTCTCTCCCCAGCTCCCTCCAGTCCTGTCTTCCCTACCTCTGGCCCCGGCCCTGTCTCTCTGCGTCTGTAGCCTCCAGTCCCAGTCTGACCCCCTTCTGGGTGCCTCTCCTGTCTCCACATCTCCCTCCTCATCTCTGCTTCTCTCTCTAGATTCTTCTGGGTCATTCTGCCATGTCTCTGTACTTTGCGTCCACTCCATCCACACGCTCAGTGTGGAGACGATGACGTCACCCAGTCTCCCACAGTGACTGGTGCCAGTGAGGGGCAGGAGGGCTGTGCACAAGCGGGGCCTGTGGGGCAGGTGTGCGGCTGCGCCACCCCCCAACCTGGGCTTCCAGCCCCAGCCCAGGAGGAAGGATGCCTGGCATCCCTGAGAACCCGCCGGGCAAGGCCCTGGTGCCCCCACTCAGCGCCGTGTCCCGCACACATGCCCTGCGCACATGCCCACACGTGCTCTCAGCACACACACTTCCCTCTGTCCTCTCCCACCTTCTGGCCGCCGTGTGCTCCACCATCCTGTCGCCGCATGTGCTGCCGTCTCCATGCCACCAGTGCCGAGTGCTCCATGGTCACACATGTTCACGTGTGCACATACATGGATTGGGGCTGTCTCCACCACCCCGCACAGGCCTCACGCTGACTCTGCCTTTATGTGCCTCCGCCCCCAGGTATGCGAGACCACCCGCCCATCCCCATCACTGACCTGGCAGACAACATTGAGCGCCTCAAAGCCAACGATGGCCTCAAGTTCTCCCAGGAGTATGAGGTGAGACGTCCGTACCCCCTGCCATGTGCCTGCTCCAGGCCTAGCCCTGTGCCAGCTCCTGCCCTGCCTCGGGTCCCAGCTGTGGGTGGGCGGCTCCAGGCTTCCCCAGAGTACAGATTGGAGGGATCAGTAGTGGCAAGTAGGGAATTCAGCTCTTCGGGTGCCAGGCCTGGCTGAGGCCCTTTTAAGCACCCTAAGTCTGGACACTCAGACACGTGCCCACATGCTAACAGAAGCAGACAGAGGGTCGCGCACGTGCGCGCGCGCACGCGTACACACACACACACACACACACACACACACACACACACACACACACATACACACAGACAAGTAGTAATAGCTCATTTATCAAGAGCTTACCTCAGGCCAGACCAGACTGGGCAATTTGCATGTGCCCTCTCATCCTGTCTTCCTCGAAGTATGAAATGGTACCGTTATTATCCCATCTTGCAGATGAGGAAGCTGAAGCACAGAGAAGGGAAGTGACTTGCCCGAGGTCAAGTAGCTGATGTGTAGTGGAGCCGGCAGTCAGACCCAGGCCTGCCTGACAGCCTGTGTCCTGCTCACACACACCCTCACGTGTGTTCTCAGAGCCGCACAGGTCACAGAGTGGACAGTTGGGTGACTCGAGGCTCGCTGCTCAGGCTGCACAAACCTTCCTGCTCACAGCCCTCCACATACTCTGTTCACTCTGGTTCACTCTGTTCACTCCTAGCTGCTGGGGCCCCGACTTCAGCTTCTGGGGTCTGAGGGCTTCCAGGCAGCCCAGCTGGTCGGGGGCTGGGGGAAGGATTTGCTAGAGAAGGAGACGATAAAGGAGAGCCTCCCCTCCTCTAAGGAGCACAGACAGAGGTGTCGTTCTGCCTCGTCGGCTCCTGTCCCGCTGTTGCCCCTGCTCCTAGCACAGGCCTGGCCCAGGACTCACCCTCGATCAATGATGAATGGATAGGTGATTGATGGGTTGGCTCAGCCCAGCCGGCAAGTCTGCTCCCTCTAGTCAGACGTCCGCCCTCGGCTGTGCGTGGTACCCTGGGGTCCCAGGATTCCCCTTCTGAGGGCTGTGGGCCAGGTTTCCACAGAGGAAATTGAGCTTGGCAGGCAAATTGATGAACGTGTCTGCTGCGAGGAGAGCATACCGCCTCTACCTGTAGAGCACCCACTGCAGCCTGCTTTGCGATAAGTCCCTGCTGCAAAGGTAACAAGATTGATGAATCGTGCTCCCTGTTCTTGACCTGGCCAGGAGGGCCTTCCATAGTCTCTGCCCACACTCATCCAGTCCCGTGTCCCACACCGGCCCTTCCTTGCCACGAGACTCTGCATCTCACTGTCTAGGCTCACGGTGTTCCCCCTCGCGCCTTCTGCCCACTTCTCAAGTGTGAGCTTTCCCTCCTCCTCCAGGAAGCCTTCTCTGCCTGCCTAGACCTGCTGTGGGCTTTCCCTCAGCCCGAATCCCATAGCCCTGTCACCTTTGTCGGTCAGTCAGTCCGTCAGTCATCACGCGCTGTCGAGCACTTACCCGTGCTGAATACTGGGAACATGGATACAAATGCCTCAGGCAGCTCAACCTGTGGGGGAGACAAGCTCAGACAGATAGTCAACGTTGAATATGACAGTATACCCTAGTATTAAATATGACAGAATGTGCAGAGAAAGTAGGCTGACGGCACCGAGGCAGGCTGAGGGGTGGGGTGGGCAAGAATGTCTCAAAGAAACAGTGCCTGCTGTCGTGTGGAGAGTAGTAGGCTGGCGCCAAAACATGGCGGGCATCGTGGGCTCTGCTGGGAACTTTGGATCGTATCCTTCTGTAAAAGGGGGATAATAATAGAGCCTGCTTCATAGGAGGCTTACGTGAGGGAATACATGCAAAGTGCTTAGAACAGTGCCAGGCACACGGTGAGTTCTCACGGAGACTCAGCTGTTACGGTCATTATCATCTGTGGTGATTTGGAGCCGTGGAAGGCATTGGAGCAGGAAATGGATGATCAGATCTGCATTTTCTGAGGATTGTTCTGGCTCCAGGACAGAGTAAGTCAGAGTGGGGCAGAAGCAAAGAGGGAAATACCCGAGTCTAGGCTGCAGTGGCCTGGCTGAGGCCAGTGGCAGCGGGTGGAAGAGAGCCACGGGGGCGGGGAAGCACAAGGGCACAGTGACTGAGGGGACGAGCACAGAGGGGTTTTTGAGGATGGCTTGAGGGTTCTGGCCAGGGTTTGGGGGTGAAGGGGTGAAGGTGCCTTTGACCGAGATGGTGTTCCAGTGGCAGAGCCGGGCATAGAGGGAAGCTGATGAACTCCGCTTGGCAAGGGTTGAGATGGCAGGGCCTGGGGGACCCCCAGGTGGCTGCTGGCCACTCACTTCAGCTCGGGAGCTCGGGGAGCCCAGGCTGCAGCCGGGGTAGTGGGCAGCTCCAGATTGTGCGTGCAAGATCCCACGGGCAAAGGAGGGCCCCCCCGCAAGGTTTCAGAGTGCAAAGTCCTGGGAGTGAACCCCGGAGGAGCACTGTGCCCTGCCTGCAGGAAGGAGAGCTGGACAGGGTGGTGCGGCAGGTGCCCAGAGGCCTCAACGATGTCGGGGACTGCATGGCTGGCTACCATTGCTCTCTCTTGGTCTGTACTCATTTCATTAGTTGGGTGCGGGGCTCGAGGGACATTCCCCTGCCTCTGCCCCACCCCGACCACTCTACCAGGCAAGGGGATTTGGTGCCATGGTCAGAAGGGCCTCTGTTCATCACCTACCTGACAGGTGGTGTGGCCTAGGAGCTGGTTGTGGCCTAGGAGCAAAAGCAGCATGTGGCCACCACCTGGCAGGCTGGGTCTTGGGGGCAGTAGGGAGACCTCAGCTCTTACCCTGCTCTACCTGCCTCCTCCACTTCCTATAGTCCATTGACCCTGGACAGCAGTTCACATGGGAGAATTCAAACCTGGAGGTGAACAAGCCCAAGAACCGCTACGCAAATGTCATCGCCTACGACCACTCACGGGTCATCCTTACCTCCATCGATGGTGAGCCAAGGGCAGCGCCCCCTCCCATCCCCTTGCTCTCCTCCTTGCTGGCTGGGGTGACGTTCCATCCTATACGAGAGGCCCGTGAGTCCCAGGGGTGCACCAGGGGATGGTGGGCTGGACGGGGGGCTCTGGGATAATGCTCTCCTATGTCCCTTCGTGCCCATAGGTGTCCCAGGGAGTGACTATATCAACGCCAACTACATCGATGGCTACCGCAAACAGAATGCCTACATTGCCACACAGGGCCCACTACCTGAGACCATGGGCGATTTCTGGCGGATGGTGTGGGAACAGCGCACGGCCACTGTGGTCATGATGACACGGCTGGAGGAGAAGTCCCGGGTAGGACGGTGCAGGGGCCTGCCAGGAGGTGGGGTGGGAAACACCCAGGCACCAGGTGACTTCAGGCACCTTTTTCTGTCTCTGTCCGAAGTTCCTCAAGGAACGCACCAAGTGCTGTTGTCTTCTCGGAGTGTTCCCATGTTCCCTAGCTGCTGGGTATTCCTGGGGTATGGCGTGTTCCCTAGTCACCAGCAGGTGCCTAGGATATTAACATGTTGTACCAGATGCTGTCATTTTCCAAGAATGTTAATATGTTCCCCAGTTGCTAGCATGTTCCCGAGATGTTCACATGTTCCCCAGATGCTGGAGTGTTCCTGGGGCATTAACACATCTCCTAAGTTAATTAGTGCAAAGAGCTGCTGTTATCTGCTTTTGCACTGCAAAGCACTGACTGGAACGTAAAATTTACAGAGCTTGAAAATGGCGCATAAACCTTATGGGTAAATTTGGCAGAAAATGTGCCTGGTGTGATCTGGTCATGAATAAATAATTTTCAATTACGGCCCTCATTCTCCCAGCTCGGGTAGGGATGGCATTGTAGCACGAGAACCTGATACGGTTTGGTGAGAGGGTGGCACAATAGATCTGAGAGTTCAGGGTGGGGGGGGGGCCTTGCAGCCAAGTAAGCTAGACCTCCCACCCTTCTTTGCCCCTGGGGCCCCTGCCAGTCTGAGCCTTTGGGCAACTCTGAGCACCCTTGCACCTGCCCCGCTTGTCCCCCTGTAGGTGAAGTGCGACCAGTACTGGCCAGCCCGGGGCACCGAGACCTACGGCCTCATTCAGGTGTCCCTGCTGGACACAGTGGAGCTGGCCACATATACCGTACGCACCTTTGCACTCCACAAGGTATGGCCCTGCCCTGGTACTCGTCCCCCACCCGGGCCCCACCAGGACAGCAGTGTGAGCTAAGCGTGCTGGGGACGGGCGAGCGGGAACTCAGTGCTGGAAGCCGGGGCTTAGAGGTGTGTGAGTGCCCCGTGGCAGCCAAGGCTGTGGGTGGGATGAATGGAAAGAGCGCCTCGAGCTCCTTCACTCTGCCCCGCATGGCTTCTGAGTCCGGTGAGAGCAGCAGGTCTGGCCTCAGCATACTCGCCCTGTCACATCACCTGCCCCCACTTTTCTCCCCAGAGTGGCTCCAGTGAGAAGCGGGAGCTGCGTCAGTTCCAATTCATGGCCTGGCCAGACCACGGGGTTCCCGAGTACCCGACCCCCATCCTGGCCTTCCTGCGGCGGGTCAAGGCCTGCAACCCACTCGATGCAGGGCCCATGGTGGTGCACTGCAGGTGAGGGGGTAGAGTGCCACCAGAGGGGTGGGATGGGAGGTGGGGTGGACCTCTGCCCCAAGCCAAGCCCGTGTCCTGCAGCGCGGGCGTGGGCCGCACGGGCTGCTTCATCGTTATCGATGCCATGCTGGAGCGGATGAAGCATGAGAAGACGGTCGACATCTATGGCCATGTGACATGCATGCGATCGCAGCGGAACTATATGGTGCAGACAGAGGACCAGTATGTGTTCATCCACGAGGCGCTGCTGGAAGCCGCCACGTGCGGACACACGGAGGTGCCTGCCCGCAGCCTGTATGCCCACATCCAGAAGCTGGGCCAAGTGCCTCCCGGGGAGAGTGTGACCGCTATGGAGCTCGAGTTCAAGGTGGGCACGGGGGCCTGGACTGGGTCATGGGGATGATCTCCCCAGAAGGCCAGGCCTGACCAGCCCCTTCCTCTGTCTAGTTGCTGGCCAGCTCCAAGGCCCACACATCCCGCTTCATTAGCGCCAACCTCCCCTGCAACAAGTTCAAGAACCGCCTGGTGAACATCATGCCCTATGAATTGACCCGCGTGTGTCTGCAGCCCATCCGTGGTGTGGAAGGCTCTGACTACATCAATGCCAGCTTCTTGGATGGCTATAGGTCAGCATGCCCGTGACTGCACACCACGCCCCACGGGTGCACAGGCCTGCAGCTGGCTAGCTGGAGGCCCAGCAGAGTAGGGCCAGCCCAGAAGATCAGAGTGGGCTTCCTGGAGGAGGGGTAGTCAATCTGGGCAGGGCTTCAAGGGACCAGACAGTCTGAGGGAGACTCGAGGGGCGGCAGCCCCTCCGGCATGTCCGGTCTTGTGTCCACTGCAGACAGCAGAAGGCCTACATCGCCACGCAGGGGCCTCTGGCAGAGAGCACCGAGGACTTCTGGCGCATGTTATGGGAGCACAACTCCACCATCATCGTCATGCTGACGAGGCTTCGGGAGATGGGCAGGGTGAGCCCACCACCCTACCCCCACTCCAGGGCCCTTGCCATGCCTGGGAGCACACCGGCCACGTCTTCACCCCTCCCTCCTTTCACACCCAGACCCTCGGACCCCTTCCTCACCACCTGAGGTGCCCTGCCTCAGAGTTCTCTGAAACCCAGAGCTCTCCTCCCCGACTCCTCCCTGCCTGATCATGGGGGCTGGGTCCTTTGTCCACAGGAGAAATGCCACCAGTATTGGCCAGCAGAGCGCTCTGCTCGCTACCAGTACTTTGTTGTTGACCCAATGGCTGAGTACAACATGCCCCAGTATATCCTGCGTGAGTTCAAGGTCACAGACGCCCGGGTAAGTGTGGAGAGGGGAGCGTGTACCTTTGCGTGAAAGCATGTCTACAACATTTCCCGAGCACACGTGGGGTGGTGGCTGCCTGCATGGCGCCCTGGCTCAGGCTGCAGGAGTCTGAGGCGAGGGCGCAGGTGTGTGTGAATGCATTTCCCAGGGTGGCTTCAGGTATCTTGATTTCACGGGTACACACCCTGTGTCATTGTCCTGCCCGCCTGGCCTGGTGGGGCTGCAGCGTGGGGCACAAGTGACGTACTTGTTCCCTACCCGCCTACCCCAGGATGGGCAGTCAAGGACGATCCGGCAGTTCCAGTTCACAGACTGGCCCGAGCAGGGCGTGCCCAAGACGGGTGAGGGCTTCATTGACTTCATCGGGCAGGTGCACAAGACCAAGGAGCAGTTCGGGCAGGACGGGCCCATCACGGTGCATTGCAGGTCGGGCTGACCCCGTGGAGGGCTGGGGGAGGGGGGTGACTGTGGGCCTCGTGGGCAGGATCCCTGATCCAGTGCTGTCCCTGAGCAGTGCCGGTGTGGGCCGCACTGGGGTGTTCATCACTCTGAGCATCGTCCTGGAGCGGATGCGCTATGAGGGCGTGGTCGACATGTTCCAGACCGTGAAGACCCTACGCACACAGCGCCCGGCCATGGTGCAGACGGAGGTAGGCGGGCCCACTGGCTGGTGCACAGGCCAGGCTCCTCACGTGTACACGCCGCCAGCATTTACCGTTACCTGCTCGGCCCGAGGTGCCGGAGTAGGATGAGTGGAACACGCTTCTCATTCAGCAGCTCTGCACTGAGCACCAGCAGAGTGCCGGGTTTCCGGCAAGGGTTGGACCAGAGTCCTTATGGAGTGCACGCTCTAGGAGCAGATAAACTTGATGGAGGTGGCTGTGGGGGCTGGGGGAGCAGGTGAGTATGGGGCACCGGGGGAGAGAGATGAGCCTTCGGAGGCTCCTCCAGGCTCTCTGGACACGGCTTGGGGCAGATGTCTGGGTCTAGCACCTGCTTGTGGCCCACCAGCTACAGTGTGAGTGCCCTTGGCAGCGTGTCGGGAGTCTCCACTCATACCAGTCCCCTGTTCCGGCAGGACCAGTACCAGCTGTGCTATCGTGCGGCCCTGGAGTACCTTGGCAGCTTTGACCACTATGCAACGTAACTACCGCTCCCCTCTCCTCCGCCGCCCCTGCCTGGGGCTCCGGAGGGGACTCAGCTCCTCTGAGCCATACCGACCATCGTCTAGCCCTCCTGCACGGATGCTGTTGCTGGCAGAGCACAGCCCACTGGGGTCACAGCGTTTCAGGAACATTGCCACACCAAATGGAGAGCCCAGACCACCCCTGGGCGAATGGGTGGGCCGGCAGGCAGGTGCCGTGGCCCGTCTCTGTCCACCAGGCCCGCCCGGAGCCTGCTTCGAGCTCTCTGTTCCGCTGCTGCCGCCGCGTTTCTCATGCTTCTTTTCATGGGGTGGGGATGGGGACAAAGTCTCCTTTTTTATACGTTAAGTGGGGTAGACTGAGGGATTCTAGCCTCTTCCCTCTGATTTTCCTTTTGCAAATCCTTAACTGCAGAATGGGCCGCTGTGGGGGTTGGGGTTCAGTTTGTTTTCTTTTTTGAGTTCGTTTTGGATCTTCTTTCTGTATGAGTCTTGCTGCTGAAGGACAGAACATGCCTTCCTCTGCGTGGAGCTGGGGCCACCGGCCTAAGTGCAGGCCCAGCCGTGGGCCTGGGAGGCATCACCGGTCCAGCTGCTCTTCCGGCCGTTCAGACAAGATCCTGTTTCAGCCAAATGCAGGGAAACACAGTTCTTTTTTTGAGTTTTGTTTTGTTTTTCCTTCAGAGCCTTATTTTAGGACCCACAGACAGTGGTGGGCGGGGAAGAGATAGGAAACACTCATCCCCAGTTGTCTATTCCCGTGTGTGTGTGTAACATTCACAGCCCAGAACCACAGACGTGTCTCGGGGAGCCTGGCAAGGCGTTCCTCATCACCATCGTGTTTGCAAAGGTTAACAAAAAACACAAAGAAAAAAAAAAAAAAAAAAAAATCCAAAAAAAACCCAAAAAAAAAAAACCCACCAAGAAAAACACAGAGTCATCCCCCTGGCCTCTGCTTCAAAACCCCAAGAAGGGAGGCAGCTCTGTGTTCCTGGGCTTCCCAGGGGAGCTGCCAGACTGACCTCTGGGCCCACAGAGCCTTGCTTTTGTCCCCAGCATTGCGGGTACGGCGTGGTGTTGGTAAGCTGTGGATCTGGCCGTGGGGCCAAGGTGACTGACACAGGTCAGGGTGTGTACCACGCCCCGCACACCTCAGGGCCGAGCAGGGGCACAGCTGGCCCTTCAGGTCCAGGCCAGTGGGCCTGGTAGCACATGTCTGTCCTCAGAGCAGGGCCAGATGATTTCTCTCCCTGGTTTGCAGCTGTTTTCAAAGCCCCTGAGAATCGCTCTTTTCCACTCCTTCAAGATGCCCTCCTAAACCAATGTGGCAAGACTACTGGACTTCTCTCAATGGTACTATACTCGATCCTTATTATCTTGGCTTGCTGAGGGGCAGGGAGAGGGCCTCTTCCTCTGGGCAGCACTATCTAGGTAGGTAAGTGGGGGCGGGGAAGGGTGCATAGCTGTTTTAGCTGGGATATGGAGCACATGTCCCCAGATCTAGCTAGGCTCAGTCAAGATCAACAATCCAGGGTTGGTAATGTTGGATGAAACATTCATTTTTACCTTGTGGATGCTAGTGCTGTAGAGTCCACTGTTGTACACAGTCTGTTTTCTATTTGTTAAGAAAACTACAGCATCATTGCATAATTCTTGATGGTAATAAATTTGAATAATCAGATTTCTTACAAACCGGGCCTCCGTCTCAGCTCTTTCTGGAACCGAAGAGTGGGCTCTGTGAGTTCAATACCTAGGGGTACATTCTGGAGATTTCCTGCTCCTAAGGAGACAGTGAGGCTGTCCTGAGTATTTGCGGCAGTCGGGCTCCCAGCGTGGCTGCCCACTTTCAGAAAGGAACATTACAAACCCTGAAAACCAGATGCCAGTGTGTGTCAAGGGCACCCCACATGGGACCCAGCTCCCCAGGCAGACAGCAGACCCTTTGCCTCTCCTCACCTTCAGGATGTTCTGGGCCATCATGTTGGGGACCCCGGGCCTCCCCTCCCCTTTCCTCTCCTCCTCCCCTGCTGTAAGGAGAGAGATGGCATGTGCCAGTGGAAGCTGGGATGATACGGAAATTGATTAATGAAGACCCTTGTAATCCTTGCAATGGGGATACTGGACACAGTGTGGCCATTCGGCCGCCAGCAACATCTGCTTGTTGAGCCTTGCAGCCTCTCCACCAGTGATCAGACCAGACCCACCGAGTAGTCAGGCCGCGGAACTTCCCGTGGCACAGAGAAGAGCAAGACCCAGAACAAATGGGAAAGAGAAGTCAGCAGTGACCGGACTGTTAGTGCCGTGACCAGCCCCACACTAAGGCAGCACCTCACCCTGAGCCGGGGTCAACGAAGGCTTTCTGAAGGTGACGTCGGCTGGATTCTGAGTGTCCCATAGGGCAAGCAGTGGTTACCGAAAAAAAGTGGGAAAGGCATTTCCAATGAAGAGAGCAGCTTGTACAAAGGCTTGGAAACATGAAACCAACAAAAGAGAGAAACCCAAGGCGCGCAGCTTGACTGCACGGTGAGAGAGGTAGGCTGGAAACAGCCATATGGCACAGCGCGAGGCTTGATTTGATTGTGGAAGGGACGTGGTCCCTGGCAGGTGACCGTGCCGCCTCCACCTCGGGCCTCACTGCCATCCAGTGTTGGCAGCTGTCTCCTTGGAGGCTGGGAGTGACCGAGGCTTGGGATTAGGGCTTTTGGCTCCCCAGCACCTATGTCAGTGCCTGGTGTATTTCTACTTGTTTAGAAAAATGATACCATCATTGCATTACAGTCGATGCTATTAAGTTTGAGTAGTTAATTACTAACGAAAAGAATGGGCCATTAAACATCTTTGAGTGAGGGACAAATCTTAGATCATCACTTGAACGAGAGTGCGAGGACTGCGGGACAGACTCTGCACAGAGAATGCTTTAGGACGTGATCACTGAACCTCAGAACAAGCCAGCTGAGCAGACCCTCTTCTCTTGGCCTCACAGAGAAGACTGAGGCTTCCGTGGATTATTTGTCAAAGACCACAGGGCAAGGAAGCGCCAGAGCTGGGACCCACACCTGATTGTGTCTGCTCCGGGGTCTCTGCCATCACCCCACATCAGCCTCCCCTCCCCTGTCTTGCCCCCCCCATCACAGTGGGTGGCACCCCACCTACCCAGGTCTGCCTGCCCCCACCAACCCATTCTCAGCACAGCGGCCAGAGTGGCTCTTCCTGTGGGCAGATGTGACTGTGTCACTGTCCAGACCAGACCCTGCCAAACCCTCACGGTCGTCTCCAAGTCTGCAGGACCCAGCCTCTGTGGCCTCCTCTTTCCTCCTTGCCCGTCACCCCCTGCTCTCCAGCCATCACATGGTCTGCTCTGTCAGCTTTGTGCCTGTCTCACCATTCTGCCTTTCTGCTCCATACCTTCTCTCAAGCTATTCTGGAACATTCTCTCCCATGAGCCTAATCCTGCTCATTAGGTCTCCGCTGAAATATTTCCTTCAGAATCTGCCCTTAATGTCCTCCATGAGATTAGGTGACCCTGCTGTGCGAAGGGAATTTGAATTTTTTCTCACGTAATCCTCAAAAAGCTGTACAGGGTGGGTCCTATGAGGCCCATTTTGTAGGTGAGAAAATTAGATCTCATCCACTCACTCAACACATACTTTATAAGCATTGTCTGTGTGCTTGTCACACCTGTGACCTAAACAGAGACTTCTGCCCTTGTAGTGTTTATACTCATAGGAGGAAACATGGTGCATATGAAAAATAATAAGCAGATGTATATGTAACTTGTCACTGATGAGTGCCATGGTGGCGGGGGGGGGGGGGGCGGTTAAAATAGGAGGGATCAGGCTCCTGATGGGGAAGGGTGGTCAGAGGAACCTTCATTGAAAACATGGGATGTGAAGGAAGACAAAGCTGATGAGGGATTTTGCCCCAACAACGCATGAGCACCTGGCAGAAAGCAGCTAAAGCAAATGCCCTGGGCAGGAATGTGCCTGACTGTGGAGGCTGGTGTGGCCATTACACCCTGAGCCAGGGGTGAGAGAGTAGTGGGAGATGAGGTTAGAAAGGAAATGGGGGGGGGGGGGGGAGGGGCACCTGGGTGGCTGAGTCCAGCTTCTGCTCAGGTCATGATCTCACGTTTGTGGGTTCAAGCCCCGAGTCGGGCTCTGTGCTGACAGCTCAGAGCCTGGAGTCTGCTTCTGATTCTGTGTCTCCCTCTCTCTCTGCCCCTCCCTCACGTGCACGCTCTCTCTCAAAAACAAACATTAAGAAAAAAAAATCTTGTAAAAGAGAGGAAATGGGAACCAGCTCCTAGGCCGTCAGGGAGAACCTTGCAGAAACCCAGGTGTGGTGAGAAGTGACCAGATACTGCTTTTATCTTGGAGTGGGCACTAAGAGGATTTGCTTATGGGTCAGATAAAGAGTCAAGGTTGACCCCACAGTCTTGGCTTGAATAAATGGAAGGATGAAGTCGTCATTTGTTGAGATCGGGAAGGCTGAACCTAAGTTCAGTTTCTTTGGTTTTTCGGGGTTTTTTTTTTTGCGGGGGGAGGGGTTTATATGTAATTTATTGTTAAGTTAGCTAACATACAGTGTATACAGTGTGCTCTTGGTTTCGGGGGTAGGTTCCCTTGATTCATCGCTTACGTACCACACCTAGTGCTCATCCCAACAAGTGCCCTCCTCAATGCCCATCACCCATTTTCCCCTCTCCCCCACCCATCCCGGACCTGAGTGTTGAATAGCCTACTCGAGAATCCCAACTGGAATGTGGTGGAGTTGACCGCACTCCCGGGTCTGCTTGACTCCAGGGCACTTTCCACACTGCCACCTGCTTACAGCTGGGAACACAGGTGCATTGAGGAAAAAGTATCTGGAAGGAAATACTCCCAGAGTTGTAAGGTTGGGTGATTTTCTTCATAATTTTTCAAATTTTTTGTAAAGAATATTGCTTTAATTTTTTAAAAGACAAACTTATACAATGAATACTTCTTTGTTTTTAAAAACAAAAGTTGGGGCGCCGGGGTGGCTCAGTCAGTTGGTTCAGGTCACGATCCCAGTGTCGTGGGATCGAGCCCCACATCAGGCTCTACCACACTGTGTGGAATCTGCTTAAGGTTCTCTCTCTCCCCCTCTGCCCCTCTCCCCCTTGCGCTCTCACTCTCTCTCTCAAAGAATAAAATAGGGGCGCCTGGGTGGCTCAGTGGGTTAAGCGTCTGACTTCGGCTCAGGTCTGATCTCATTGTTTGTGAGTTCGAGCCCCACGTCAGGCTCTGAGCTGGCCGCACAGAACCCGCTTCAGATTCTGTGTCTCCCTCTCTCTCTGACCCTCCCCTGCTCACACTCTGTCTCTGTCTCTGTGTCTCTATCTCTCGAAAATAAACATTAAAAAAAATTTTTTTAAAGAAGAAAATAAAAAGTATTTCAAATAGGATAGAAGTGGAAAATGTTAAAGTCCCCATTCTTTCCCTGCCCTCAAAATCACTGGACAATTTAGTCTATATCCTGCTGGGCATTTTCTATGAATATACAAACATGTATATAAACTTTATTTTTTTATGCAACTAGAATCCTAGTCATATCTTTCTGTAAATTGCCCTTTTCATTTAAATATATTGTGGACCTCTTTCCATATCAGTACCTCATCTTCCCCCCCACCCCCCCACCCCCCAGTGCAAAAAGGTGTTTTTATTAAACAAAGCACAGGGACAGGACCTGTGGGCAGGAAGAGCTCCAGTATCTCATTTAAACTGCTACACACTCTACTGCTACAGATGTCCCATAATTTTGTTAAATGGTTATCAATACCACTTTTTTTACTAAAGAGAAAAATGAATGCACATTATGGATAAAAATAATTACCTCTAGGGGCACCCGGGTGGCTCAGTTACACGTCCGACTTTGGCTCAGGTCATGATCTCGCAGTTTGGTTCGCGGGTTCAAGCCCCGCATCGGGCTCCACACTGTTCTTGCAGTTTGCCTGGGATGGTCCCTCCCTCTCTCTGCCACCTGCGTGCAGGTGCGTGCGCTCTCTCTCTCTCTCTCAAAATAAATAAATAAACTTAAAAAAATAATTACTTAAGTCATGAAGGTACAAAACAAGAGATCAGCCTTCCCCACTCCTCTCCCCAGCTCTAGTTTCATTCCTGAAGCTTCCGGTTGTAGTTTTTTCCAGGCTGGAAGCATCGCAGCTTCAAACAACGGGTTGCACTTTTAATAGACAATACCTGGTGACCCAGGTGTGGGGTTTAATCAGTTTATGTGACCTCCCACCTGTCCCTCCTGCTTTCGTTAGATATATTATTACTTTTCATGTTTCTGGAACTCCCTCATGACTTCAAACACCCTTAAACGTCTCTGACTTGACTTAAGGCCTTAGGCGGTACCTACTGATTGCCCTCCAAGAAGAATGAGGACATTAGCTCACTTCCCTAGATTCCCCCTCCTCCCTCCTCCAACTATTTTCTGTATTTCACGTTGTCGTGGTGTGCAATAGTTCCTGTCCTATTAGTACAGTTAAGTCTTCGTTCCAGAAATTGAAAACCGATAAACAGCACTTCAGTTGTATGTTTATGAAACATCTTTCCAGCACCAATTTCAAATAAGATTTTTTTCTGATTTCTTCTTTGCCTCCTTCACTTTGGGGCTCGCTCTCAGCTGCTGTTGTTTCTTGTACAGCCTGCTCGTCTTTTTCTTTGGTGAGTATTCCCTCGTGAGAGTTTTTTTCACACAGGATTAGAACCTCTCTGATGCTTGTATATCTGAAAATATCTTTTTCGCTCACTTGCAAGTTTTAACTTTGCCTGGCATCGACTTCTTTATAAAGAAAAAAATTGTTTTCCCCGGAAACCTGAAGACATTTTTCCTAGTTTTGTATTAACCGCTTGTTAAAGGAGGAGGGGTTGTACTGGCCACTGTTGAGGCTCTGCAAATAGGTTTCTGTACCAAATTACTCTGATATTTACCCTGTTCATCACGTTGATTTTTTATTTGTAGACTCTGAACTCAAAACCTGTCCAAGCTTCCCTTGGGAAGAACAACCTTTGACTCAAATATCTTGGTTTTAAGAAGAACGTGGATTTGTTTTTTGTTTGTTTTCAGAAAATGTGGTTTTCTAAGTTTTGACTTCTCCATCAGTCTGATTCCATCTGCCTACTATTTTTTGGAATTCTTACTTTTAAAAATACTTTGGAGGTGCCTGGGTGGCTCAGTCAGTTAAGCATCTGACTCTTGATTTCAGCTCAGGTCTTGATCTCATGGTTCATGAGTTCGAGCCCCACATCAGGGTTCTGTCTCTCTCCCTCTCTCTCTGCCCTTCCCCCATTCTTGCTCTGTCTCTCGCTCGCTCTCTGAAAACAAATTTAATAATAATAATAATACTTTGGGGGTGGGGGCACCTGGCTGGCTCAGTCAGTAGAATGTACGACTTTTTTTTTTTTTTAAGTTTATTTATTTAGATTGAAAGTGAGAGCAAGCAGGGTAGGTACAGAGAGGGGAGAGAGAGAAGCCCAAGCAGAGCCTGATGTGGGGCTCAAACTAACAAACCGTGAGATCATGACCTGAGCCGAAATCAGGAGTCACATGGTTGGGGCACCTGGGTGGCTCAGTCGGTTAAGTGTCCAACTTCAGCTCAGGTCGTGATCTCACGGCTCGTGATTCGAGCCCCCATTGGACTCTGTGCTGACAGCTCAGAGCCTGGAGCCTGCTTCGGATTCTGTGTCTCCCTCTCTCTGCTCTTCCCCCACCCATGCTCTCTCTGTCTCCTTCAAAAATAAATAAACATAAAAAAAAAAAAGTAGAGCTATTCCCGTTTTTCTTCCAACTGGACTCTAGATTTTTTTTTTGGAAAATTCCCATCCCTCAATGTTGGTTGCAGATCTTATTGTACCTCAATAAATAAAACTGACAACAATGTGTATGAAGAATACGTGTTAACATAAAACAGAGAAAAAGCTGGTTGAGGTCTCAATGAAACCTAGAATCTGGGATCAAAAGTAAGCTGTGCACATCCAGCACCAATGACAAGGAAGAAACACCGGTGTCCGCACCCTTTCCAGTTTCTAGAGCAAGTGCTATAACGTGGCTGAAAGATGTCACAGGTTCTCAACACTCGCAGTGTTGACAACCTGGCACTTTAGACCACCATCCTCTTCTTCCACGTGTGACTCATCTCCCCTTAAACCGTTTACCCCAGGCCGATCTAAATACTTGCCATTTCTTAAGTACATCATGCCAGACGGTTTGTAGCAATGAAAGGGTTAAGTCCAAAACTTCTTTCAAATCAATAAGAACAAAAGTAGACACCCTAGGGGCACCTGGGTGGTTCAGTGAGTTAAGCATCCAACTCTTGATTTGGCTCAGGTCATGATCTCAGGTCGGTCATGAGATCGAGCCCTGTTGAGGTGTCCACACCGAGCGTGGAGCCTGCTTGGGATTTTCTGTCTCCCTCTCTTTCAAAATAAATAAACATTAAAAAAAGAAAGCAAATACCCTAATTGAAAGCTGTGCATGGACACAAATAGGCAATTTACAAAATAGGATACACAAATTCCAATAAAAATGTGGAAGATACTCAGCCTCACTATCAAAGAAACGCAAATTAAAAAAAAAAAGAAATGCAAATTGAAACAATGAGGTACTATTGTTTGACTATCAAATTGGCAAAAATCGTGTGTTAATATGGGGAAGTGCATGCTCATAATTGTTAGTGGGGATATAAGCTGGTTCTACCTTTCTGGAGGAATATTTGCAGTATCTATCAAAAGCCTTAAAACATGCTTTATCTGTGACCCAGAGATAGATATTTAGGAATTTATACAAAGGAAACAATTGGACAAATATTTTAAAAATTTATGGACAAAGATTCAACACCGCCTCATTTCTAATACTAAAAAGTTGGAAACAACCCAAAATACACACACCCACACCCAAACACCTACATAGACTTCAGTCTTGCTCAAGTGAATTTGGAGACTATCTGTATCACCTGGGGACATTTTAGAAACACTCTTAGGTCCCACCGCAGACCTACTGAAACAATTTTTATTCTGACAGCTCCTTAGGGTATTTGTATGAGCATTAAGATTCGAGAAGCTCATGGGGCGCCTGGTTGGCTCAGTCGGTTAAGCGTCCAACTTCGGCTGGGGTCATGATCGCGAGGTTCATGGGTTGGAGCCCCGTCTCGGGC
This sequence comes from Puma concolor, assembly GCF_028749965.1. Lineage (NCBI taxonomy): Eukaryota > Metazoa > Chordata > Mammalia > Carnivora > Felidae > Puma > Puma concolor. The sequence goes on from NC_141674.1 coordinate 34,301,921, forward strand.
TCTGTGCTGACATCTCAGAGCCTGGAGCCTGTTTCAGATTCTGTCTACCCCTTCCCTGCTCATGCTTTGTCTCTCAAAGATAAGTAAATGTAAAAAAAAAAAAAAAAAAAAAAAAAGATTCGAGAAGCCCAGGCAAGGACATACATCAAAATGTTAGCAGTGATTTTCTGGGTAGTGATGCTCCCTATGTTAACTGCATTTGCTAGTTTTTCTACCTCTGACACGCACTGTTTTCAAAAGAATGTGTCAATTGTAGAATGCACCATGCCGTGGTGAAACATGCCTGGACACCCTTCTGGGCACACCTCATCCAAGACCAAGGAAATTTCCTCTAGGAAATCCCAATCTTAGCCCCTTCCTTCTCCACCCCCAACTAGAACGGCCTCACATCCAGCTGTGTTGTTAGTCCAGTAACCATAGCGCTGTGCTCAAATTATTACCCTTGCTTCTTCAGCTGTTCACAAACTAAAATAGGAAAAAATACCAAAGAAATTATCCAGGCTGCCGTGCAGAAAAGAGATGCAAATTGACATTATAATTATGGCCTGATTCATCTGTCTCTTCCAGTGGACTGTGAACTTCTCAAAGGCAAGGACCATGTCTCACTTGCCTCCTAGCTTACTTAGTCTGGCCCAGAGTAGGGACGCAATCAATGTTGGCTAAATGGATGAAGGGGAAGGTGTTTGCGCTGGCCCTGAGGCAAGAAGTAAATCTGGGCAGGAGGAACTCTGGCTGGGGCTGCCAGAGTACTCAGTCCTCAGTATCTCCGCTCCCAGCCCCCTCCCCGCCCCCCCTCCCAGCCCTTCCTTCTGCTCCCATCAGGAGCGCACCCCCTAGTCAGCTCCTAGAGGGACTTCCCACCCTTCAGCCACCTCAGCTAAGAAAGGACCTGCATCCACCACGCCAGACTCAACCTTCTCCCTGATGAGGTGCTTTTCTCCCCTCCCCCACACTCATGGTAGGAATGGCTGAAATGGAGATGTGCCCAGCAACAGTAGTTTTTTTAATAAACAAATAAATAAGTAAATAGGGGTCACCCGGGACCTGAACTGGACTTCGACCGGCAGAGAGGTTTTCGGCCCCGGAACTAGGGTGCTCCTCAACCACCTTGTGTCCCAAACCCCTTTCCAGGGATGGTCTTTTCCAGCCTCATCTCAGAGCAGTCTCTGCAGTTACTCCTGTCTGAGCTTCTACGTGGTCCTGAAGATTTAAATCCAACAAATATGGCATACATTTTCTTTTCTTTTTAATATTTATTTTGGGGAGAACGCAAGCGGTGGCAAGGCAGGGAGAGGGGACAGAGGATCTGAAGCGGGCTCTGCGCTGACAGGCTGAGGGCAGAGATCCTGATGCGGCTTCCAACTCATGAACCGATAGATCATGACCCAAGCCAAAATCGGACGCTCAACCGACTGAGCCACCCAGGTGCTGCCACGCACTTTTTTTTTTTTTTAAGTTTATTTATTTATTTTGAGAGACAGAGGGAGAGAGAATCCCATGCAGGCTCTGCACCGTCAGCGCAGGGCCAGATGCAGGGCTCGAACTCACGAACAGTGAGATCATGACCTGAGTGCCCGAAGTCAGATGTTTAACCTACTGAGCCACCCGGGAGCCCCATGGTACACACTTATCAAGTGCTGTAATATTACCTGCTAGTTACCAACCACTTAAATTAACAAGCACTCTACCTGTGTTGTTAAAATTTAATTCCCTCAACAGCCCTGTACCGTTGGTTGTATTATTATCTCCTTTCGCAGAAGACTAAGATTCAGAGAGGTCAAGCAAGTCACTCTAAGGCACACAGGAAAGGAGCAGAACCTAGATATAAACCCGGATGTGTGTGACCCCAGAGCCTGAATGCTTAAACTACTGTACAAATTGCAATCCATGAGGCTTCGTTTATCCATTCTTCCCACAAATAATATTCCAGGAGTGTTAACCGAGCACTTGCTATGAACCAGGCTTTGTACAAAGTGATGGGATGCAATGGTGGCAAAACAAAGTCCCTCCCCTGAGAAGCCTCGTTTGGTGGGAAACAGACATCAATCACAAAAATCTCACGTACATAATTACAAGCTCTCCTGGATGCTCTGCGGGCAAAGTACCAAATAAAAAGGAAGCAGCACAGGACTAGGACTCAGAAAGGCTTCTGGAAGGAAGTGGGCTTTAGGAAAGACCCTGAGGAGGGAGGGAACGTAGCTCCTTCAAAGAGTACTTTAGAAAAACAGGACAAAGGCCAACATGGCTGGAGCCCAGAGAGCACCAGAGAGTGGTGCAGGGCTGGGGAGAGAGTGGGCAGGGGCTAGATCACTGAAGGCCTGGTAGGCCAAGGTAGGGAACTTGGGAATATTTAAAGGGTTTTTAGTAGAGTGGTGAATTCAGGCTTGCTTTTTGTCTTTTTTATTTTATTTTATTTTTTATTAAAATAATTTTTTTTAAGTTTATTTATTTTGAGAGAGAGACACAGAGCCCGAGCTGGGATGAGGCAGAGAGAGGAGACATGCCAATTCACAAGCCATGAAATCATGATCTGAACTGAAGTCCTACGCTCAACCCTCAACCGACTGAGCCACCCAGACGCCCCCAGCCTTGCTTTTTGGAAAGATCTCTCTGGCTGCCATTTGGAGAACAGATTGGAAGGGGCAAGAGTTACCGTGGTGCGTGCAGGTAAATGGTGATGGTGATGTAGGATGGTAATGGCAGGAGAGGGAAGAAGAGGGGGAAGGGGGATATCATTTTGAAACTAAGGCCAGTAGGATTGAATGTGGGCTATGAAAGAAGAATCAAGAATGCCTGGGGGTGCCTGGGTTAAGCGTCTGACTTCAGCACAGGTGATGATCTCATGGCTTGTGGGTTCGAGCCCCGCCTTGGGCTCTGTGCTGACAGCTCAGAGCCTGGATCCTGCTTCGGATTCTGTGTCTCCCTGTCTCTCTGCCCCTCCCCCGCTCATGCTCTGTTTCTCTCTCCCCTCTCTCTCTCTCGAAAATAAACATTAAAAAATTTTTAATCTGTAAATAAAAGAATGCAGAAATGGGTAGAATTTGAGCCGAGTGTTTTTTGTTTTGTTGTTTATTTAGTTTTGAGAGAGAGGGAACGGTGTAGAGACAGAGAGAGAGAGAGAGAGAAAGACAGAGATTGGAAGCAGGCTCTATGGGGACAGCAGAGAGACCAATGCGGGGCTTGAACTCATGAACCACGAGATCATGACCTGAGTCGAAGTCAGACACCTAACCGGCTGAGTCACCCAGGTGCCCCATTGAGTCAAGTCTTGAAGAATGGATGGGATTTGGCCTTGAGATGAAGACATTTTAGAGCCTGAGATCAAAACAAAACCCAAATACAACAGCTGGTGGAAGCAAATAAAGGACCAAATGTGATGAAGAAGTGACCCACGGGTCGCCTGGCGTCGCCGTTCACCAAGGCCCTCTGTGCCTTTGCCTCTAATGCTGAGCCATCCTCTGCTGAGCAGGAAAGTAAGTCAGGGCGACAAAGAAAAAGTACGTTTTTATTAAACAGAAGAATCCAGATTGTATTCATGGGTATGTGCATGTCTGCCTCTAAGCATTTTTATATTTGTATTTCTATATTTCATAGGCTAGAAGGCCCTGGTCTTTCCAATTGACCTTGCCCGCAAGGCTGAATTCTCTTCTCATTTACATGGACTAACCTGACTGCAGAACCCCACCCAACCCCCAGCGGGCCAGGCTGAGCTCGGGTCAGGCAACGCATTCCTGTTGCTTGCGGATCATGGCTGACTTTTCTGAGCAGCTAGTGTCAGGCTCTTTGCCCAGAGCCTCTCGAAGCTCCAGAGAGAGATGTTTAAGTTGAGTAGGTAGCGCCCACAGGCAAGGGTTGGAAGGTGGCTGACCCAGAGGTGAAAACCGAAAGCGTTATTTATTACCATACAAACAGTCCTTCCTGTTTGTTCACTCATTTCGTTCATCACTCACTCGTTTATTCAACAAATAGCCTCAGGTCTGGTGTTCAAGTTGCTGAGACTCTCTGCATCCCAATTCCCTGAGCTCCACAGTGGGGACAGTAATAATGCCTTTTTCTAAAGTTCATTGGGAGGATGAAATTAGGGGATGTCATTCATTCACTCAACAAATACATAGCACAAAGAGCTGGGGCTGTCCTAAGTGCTCGGGATAGTGGTGAACAAAACACAGATCCCTGCCCTCATGGAGCGGACATTCTAACAGGGAAAGCTGAAAGAAAAATAAGCAAATAAAGCACATAGTGGTGGGCAGAGAAGTCCTCACTGGGGAGGCCATACGTCAGCAAGGCCCTGAAGCGGGTAAAGGAGCAAGCCATCAACACTTGGGAGAACGGGGGAACTGGAGCAGTGAGCTGGGAGAGCACTTACACAGGAATGGGGGCAGGGGAACGTCGTAAGTCATCAGAGGACTTGGCTTCCCTCCAGACGGAGACGGGCAGCCATCTGATGTTTCTAAGAGGAGCAACGTGATCTATCTGGTTCTAGTATTAAAGAAGCACTCTGTCGGCTGGGTTGAGGAGACTGTAGTGGGCAGGGGCAGAGGCAAGGAGAATTATCCTGATCAGGCTGATATAAATGTTAATGTCAGTGCACCAAAAGCACAATTCATGAAAGAAAATAATTCAATAAGTTAGACCTCATCAAAATTAAAAAACATTTGCGGGGTACCTGGGTGGCTCCGTCGGTTAAGCTTCTGACTCTGGAGTTTGGTTCAGGTCATGATCTCACGGTTCATGAGACCAAGCCCGGCATTGAGCTCTGTGCGGGCAGTGTGGAGCCCTCTTGGGATTCTCTCTCTGCCCCTCCCTCACTGGCACATGGGTATCTCTTTCTCCCAGAATAGATAAACTTAAAAGAATTAAAAATGTTTGCACTTCAAAAGACCCTATGAAGATGAAAAGACAAGCCACAGAGTGAGGGAAAATATTTACAAAACCAAATCTGATAAAGGACTTGTATCCAGAATATGTAAAGAATTCTTACAAGTCAATGTTAAGACAATTCAATTAAAAAGTGGACAAAAGGAAAAAAATGGATAAAAGATTTAAATAGATATTTCACCAAAGAAGATATGTGAATGACTAATAAGCAAATAAAAAGATATTCAACATCATCCATCATTAGAGATATGCAAATTAAATCCCCAAGGAGATACCACATCACACTCATTTGAATGGTTCTAATCAGAAAGATGAACAATAACAAATGTTGACAAGGATGTGGAGAAATGGGGCCCCTCATCTATTGTCAATGGAAATATAAAATGTACAACCATTTTGGAAAAGTTTGGCAGTTTCTTAAAAGATAACAAATTTACTATATGACACAGACATTCCGCCCTTAATTATCTACCAAGAGAAACGAAAACATACGTTCACACAAAGATTTGCACATAAATGTTTATAGAATCCCTATTCATAATACCTAAAAAGTGGAAATGACCCAAATGTCAATCAATACTGTAATCTAACTCAGAGGGTTCACTCCTTGGAGTGCATCAAATTGAACACAACCCAAGGAAATGTAGAAAGCAAAGAAATTTGTATTACTTGTTACAAGTAAGGAGACAGGGAGAGAGTGCTTTAGGCACTTAAGGGGTTAGCAGGAGGATTTTTTATTCAGTATAAAAATTTTTTTTTAACGTTTATTTATTTTTGAGACAGAGAGAGACAGAGCATGAACGGGGGAGGGTCAGAGAGAGAGGGAGACACAGAATCTGAAACAGGCTCCAGACTCTGAGCCATCAGCACAGAGCCCGACGCGGGGCTTGAACTCACGAACCGTGAGATCATGACCTGAGCCGAAGTCGGACACAACCGACTGAGCCACCCAGGCGCCCCTTATTCAGTATAATAGGGGATGGGGGTGGGGAGCTTGCCTAGACACTTCCGATTCAATTGTGCATTCCTCCTAACGTGTCAACACACTGGTGCATACATGTAATGTTTTAAAAAATGACCGTAAACTCCACGTGTAGGAGAAGATCTTAGTGTCGTAATGAGCCAAAGGTAACCTGAGGACAACTAGGGGTTTCGGGACATCTGCACAGGTCTGAAGTTCAGATCCATCCCAAACTGGCTGGCGTAAGAGGCTATCACGTGTGACACACCTAGCAAGGGGTTATCAGGTGACAAAACTATTTGGGTGTCTCCTGGGCTGGAGAACCATTTGTTCTGCAAAACAAAACACATTTCTTCCCTGCTTTTGTCCCTCCCCCTCCTCCTTTCCACAGAATAACTTCCCATGGCATCCTAGCTAACAATACTACCATGGGAGGGCTCCCAGCTGGCTCAGTCAGTAGAGCATAGAACTCTTGTTTTCTCGGGGTTGTAAGCTCGAGCCCCACGTCGGGTGTACAGATGCCTTAAAAAAAAATACTACAATGGGATACTATTCAACATTAAAAAAGGAAAGAAATACTGATGCATGCTATAACAGGGATGAATCTCAAATAAAAATTATGCTAAGTGAAAAAAGCCAGGGGTGTGTGGCTGGCTCAGTCGGTGGAGCATGAGACTCTTGATCTTGGGGTTGTGAGTTCAAGTCCCACCATTGGGTACACAGATTACTTAAAAATAAAATCTTAAGGGGTGCCTGGGTGGCTCAGTCGGTTAAGTGTCTGACTTTAGCTCAGGTCATGATCTCACCGTTCATGAGTTTGAGCCCTGTGTCGGGTTCTGTGCGGATGGCTCAGAGACCACTTTGGATCCTCTGTCTCCCTCTCTGCCCCTCCTCTGCTCTTGCTCTCTTTCTCTCAAAAGTAAATAAACATTAAAAATAACATTAAAAGTAAATAAACATTAAAAAATTGTTTTTATTATTTATTTATTTTTAAAAGTATATTTATTTTGAGAGACAGAGAGAGAGAGCATGAGAGGAAAGGGGCAGAGAGAGACGGAGAGAACCCCAAACAGGTTCCATACTGTCAGCGCAGAGCCCTATGCAGAGCTCCAACTCATGAACTGTGAGATCATGACCTGAGCTGATATTAAGAGTTGGACCCAAGAGCCCCAATAAAGTTGTTTTTTTTTTAAAAAGAACAATGTCAATGATAATGTAAATAATTTACGTGTATATAAAGCATTTAGCAGAGCATCTGGAACATAATAAGCACCCAATAAACGTTAATTTTTTTTTTTTTTAAGGTAAAGTCTAGTGGCACCTGGGTGGTTCAGTCAGTTGGGTTGAGCATCCAACTTCCGCTCAGGTCATGATCTCACGGTCCGTGGGTTCGAGCCCCGCGTCAGGCTCTGTGCTGACAGCTCAGAGCCTGGAGCCCGCTTCGGATTCTGTGTCTCCCTCTCTCTCTGCCCCTTCCCCTCTCGCACTCTGTCTCCCTCTCTCTCAAAAATAAATAAACATTAAAAAAAAAACTAAAGGGGCGCCTGGGTGGCGCAGTCGGTTAAGCGTCCGACTTCAGCCAGGTCACGATCTCGCAGTCCGTGAGTTCGAGCCCCGCGTTGGGCTCTGGGCCGATGGCTCGGAGCCTGGAGCCTGTTTCCGATTCTGTGTCTCCCTCTCTCTCTGCCCCTCCCCCGTTCATGCTCTGTCTCTCTCTGTCCCAAAAATAAATAAACATTGAAAAAAAAATTAAAAAAAAAAATTAAAGTCTGCACCCAGTGTAGGGCTCAAACTCACATCCCCAAGATCCAGAGTTGCATTCTCTATCAACCAAGCCTGCCAGGCACCTTAATATTAACTTTTTAAGCTGATAATGTTACCGTTATCATTCCCGATGGAGTGCTTACTATGTGTTGGGCACTGTGCTCAGTGCTGGATAAAGTGAAGCTCCAAGGAAGAATCCTTGAGCTAGAAGGTCACAAACTTTATGCCATGAAGACGGACTTTAATGTTCAGATCCTACTGCCACTGCTAGCAAGTGACTCTTACATCTGTTCACCCCTGTTTTTTTGCCTTCGTAGTAAGCACAACTTCTGTGATTTTATTTATTTATGAGAACACCTGTTTCATGTCTGTCTCCCTCACTGGATTGTAAACACCACGAGGGCAGGGAAAGTTCCGTTCCACTCATTACCAGCAGGTAGGCACCTTCTAGGAGACTTTTGGCTTACTATTTATTTTTAAAAAACGTTAACTTATTTTTGAGAGAGGGAGAGAGAGAGAGTGAGGAGGAGGGGCAGAGAGACAGGGAGACAGGATCCAAAGCAGGCTCTGCATTGACAGCCAAGAGCCTGATGAGGGGCTCAAACTTAGGAATGGTGAGATCATGACCTGAGCAGAAGTTAGATGTTTAACTGACAGAGCCACCCAGGTGCCCTTCATTTTTAATTAAAAAAAATTTTTTTAAGGTTTATTTAATTTTGAAGAGACAGAGACGGCACGTGAATGGGGGAGAGGCAGAGAGAGAGGGAGACACAGAATCTGAAGCGGGCTCCAGGCTCTGAGCTGTCAGCCCAGAGCCTGACGTGGGGCTCAAACTCACAGACTGTGAGATCATGACCTGAGCTGAAGTCAGACGCCCAACTGACTGAGCCACCCAAGTGCCCCAAATTTTTTAAAAAGTAATCTCTACACCCAACATGGGGCTCAAATTCATGACCCTGAGATCAAGAGAACTCCATCAACTGACCCAGCCAGGGGCCCCATTCTGGGAGACTTTTTGCTGGGTCTGATAGGAGCAGTAGTTGCTGCTGATACTGTCCCTTTCCTCCTTATTCCCATGAATGCGGATGGGATGTCTGGAGTTTCAGCAGTCACTTTACAACCGTGAGGTGCATTCCTCTGAGGCCCAAAGCCAGGTTGTGAAGTGTGGAGAAAGATGGAAGGAGCCCATCTCTTTGGTGACTTTGTTGGGCAATGAGCCAAAGCCAATAAATACCCCACTTCAGACTTATTATTACACATGAGGAAAAAAACATATTTATTTTTATTAAAAAACATTTTCTTAGTGTTTATTTTCTTTTGAGAGAGAGAGACAGAGCATGAGCTGGGGAAGGGCAGAGAGGGACGGAGACACAGGATCCAAAGCAGGCTCCAGGCTCCGAGCTGTCAGCACCGAGCCCGAGGCGGGGCTCCAACTCACAGGCTGTGAGATCATGACCTGAGCTGAAGTTGGATGCTTAACTGACTGAGCCACCCAGGCACCCCAAACCATATTTATTTAAGACCTTGTTGCTAAGGTTTTCTATTTCTGGTAATGGAACACTTTCCTAAATGATAATATCAATAAGACTGAAGGGATACTCTTGAGAGATTTTTGTCTAGTGGAGGAAGATGGACATGTAAACAAATCGAGGCATTTGTAGAACACTTGTTTGTGGCACCCTGTACAGGGTGAGGTAATGGACCCCATCAAGGAATCCCTAGTTAGATACTGGTTTCTGGCTTACGTGGTTAGGTGGATGACTGCCCCACTAACTGAGGTAAAAAAAAAACCCTAGGAGGTGGAGCTCATTTGTGGGGCAAATAGATTAGTTCTTTATTGGGCATGTGGATTTTAGGTACCTGTAGGGATCCAGGGGGAGGGGTCCAGAGACAGGAGGGTGTTTGGATCTGAACACAGGGAAGATTGCCCTGGAGTACAGAATAGGTGTCATCGGTGTGCTCGTGAGTGAAGCCTGAGAGTTTCAGTGTTTTGAATTCTTGTTTCAGGCTTTATGCTGAGAGCTTTGTCTTATTACCATCTCCATCATCATCCATTCCACAGCTAACATTTACAGAGCACTTAATACATGCCAGTTTCACTAGTAAGTGCTTTATCTGCATTATCTCATTCAGTTGTCACTGCAAGAAAAGGAAGTACCAAGAAAGGGAAGTACCGTTCCAATTTTAGTTATAATTGAAGATTAGAGAAATTAAGTAACCTTGCCCCAGGTCATACTGCTAGTGGGTCGTGAAACCAGAAACACCTAAGGAGTTTGTAGAATGAGAGAAGAGGGCAAAGACAGAGAGCCATGAGGACATCAACATATTTTTAGTTCTTTAAAATTTTTTTAAATTAAAAAATAATTTTCTAATTAAAAAAATTAAGGTATCAAAAACATTTAAGGTATCATGTGTATTGGATGTTATGGACAACTTATAAGTGTACAACTCAGTGACATTTTAAAATGTGAACATGCCAGCCATTGTAATAGCCTGCTATCCAGATGGAAAAATAGAACATTACCAAAAAAAAAAAAAAAAAAGAAAAAAAGAAAAAAACCCAAATAACGACAAACTTTACTAACACTCCAGAAGCATTCTTTTTTTTTTCCCCTCCAGAATCATTCTTTACCCTATCATTGCCTCATCATTGCCTGCCCCCCACCCAAAGGTAACCTCACCTTTGACTTCTTTCTTCACGATTAGTTTTGCTGTAAATATCAACATTTAAACTGTGGGAAAGGAAAGATGGGCTTAAAAAGGTGACAGATAAACTGGCCAGAGAAATGGGAGAATGTCAAGAGAGCTCGCCCGTCTTTCACTTTCACTAGCGCACACCAAGCGGAATCTAGCGATACAAAGTAGCAGTGATCTTGGAAAAATCCTCTTCGGTAGCAGTGGGAATTCTAGCAAGATAAAATTCATGGAGTAGTTGGTAGTGACAGAAGTAGTAGCAACTGTATCTATTCCCGGGTCAGTGGAGTGGGTAAGGCACGCTGTAGCATCTCGTTTGGTGGCGGCAGCAGCAACGGAGCAGCTAGGAGAGCGGTAGGTGAATTCTTTGGCATGATTTGGGGTGGCTTTCCTTATGATGTGTCCATCAAGTTGAATTCTTAAGGCTCTCAACAATTTTGTGAGCTACCCAATATAATCGATTATCCAATAGGTCGAGAGAACAACTTTGCAATTGTGAAAAGCTATTGGTTGCCTACCCAATGAACAACGAATTCATTCCCCTGTCTTTTTTGAAACAGACCCCACCCCCCACCCCCCACTTTTTTTTTTTTTTTTCCAGGACACATGTGCCCAGCCCCAGGGGAATAAATCACGATTGATCTACCTCCGTGCCACGTAGGTAATATCATCCTTTTTGCCAACATATATTACCTCTCATTTTCACAACAATCCCGCAAGGCAGGTACTATTGTTTCCATTTTACCGATGGGAAAACCCAGGCTCAGAGGAGTGGCAGATTTTGAACACAGATCTGACTCCATAGCTCCTTACAGTGCACTACTCCCTAACTCATCAATGGGCAAATTTGCACATTTTTTATGATTCTGGTTGTGAGTATTCTACTTTTCTATTGTACCTATCAGAGCGCCCTGTATGTAGGCTTCCTTGCTTATCATCCGTGATAATCTGGAAGTCCTTAGGGCGACTAAGTACCCCTTAGGAACAGCTCCTAATGACTTCTAGGCACCCCCTCGACTCACCAGAAGTGTGTCTAATGATTCCCAGGACCTTCTCCCCCGCCCCAAGAGCTGCTCTTAATGACCCCCAAATCCCTGCTCATTGAGAAACTGCTTTTTAATGACTCTAAGGACATCCCACCTCGGAGCTCTCTTCCTTTCAGGAACTGCCCCCTTCAGGAAATGTCTCGGTTTGCGGGAGGGCGAGGGGTTCCCCATGATACGGGACTTACAGTTTTAAAAACCAAGGCAGTCTCGTAAAATGGGACAAGTTGGTCACCCTATCAGAAATTGCTTGATCTCGGAAGATTAGGCTCCCAGCGCACTTCTACCTTAGGCAAGGGTCTCACCCTAAAAAGACTCTGCCCCACCCTTTCGTTAGTAACATCCTACAATAATCTCACTGCCTCTACCTTTGCCGACCATCCTATTTCCAGGCATTCGCCTCTTTCAATTCTGATTAGCTCTGGGCGGCCAGAAGCGCGCCTATGATTGGCCAGCCCCGTAATCCAGCCGAGATGCTCAGTGGCCGCAGTCCCGAGTGGTACAGCGTTTCCTCCTGGCAACAGCCCGACCCAGCGCTCATAGGCTGAGCAGATTGATATGCCCTGACTTGGGCGACTGCAGCGCGTGCTCATTGGCTGTTTGAGGAGTGATAGCGTCCCTCAGATTGGTTGACGCTGTACGGCTGCGCAGAGGCCGACTTTCTAGAGGAGGCGGAGCTTCGCCCTTCGCCGGCTGAAAAAGCAGTAGATACGGCTAGTGGCGACAGCAGGAGCCCAGCATTAGCCCTGCCGGGGCGGTGGGCTTTAGGTAGGAACCACAGGGTTTTGGAATCCTTTAGGTTTCTTGCTGCTGTAGCCGTGACCGTGAGCTCCAGTGGGGGAGGGGCGGGGTTGCCGTCAGCGGTGAGTGAAAGGCATGGTTCTTGGCCAATGGGAACAGGAGCTTCTAATATGGGTCCTAAGATTGGTCCTTTCTAATCTCTTATGGCCAATGCACGTCGGGAAGGGAGGCGGGTGTCTTAGGCCTTATTTTCTTCTTCCTGCGGCCGGGCCTCACTCGCCTAGGCGGCGGGGCCGGGAGGGGCTGGCCCTCTATGCGGTGAGGATCGGGGACCTTGGGAGCGGGGGCTACCTTGGGAGTGGTACCCGCGGGGGTGGCTACGAGGGGAGGGGGCGGGAGTTAGAGGTGGTTGTTAGCAACAGCGACCTTTATTGAGTTATTAGGTACAGGGCCTAGTGCTTAGGGTTTCGCTTGCATCATCTGAGTTAATCACAGCAACCCTGCTGAGCAGGGAGGTTGGGATCCCCATTTTACAGGTGGGGAAACTGAGACTTGGGCAACTCATACAGTCAAGGTCACACAGCTACTGAATAGCAGAGACCGGATCTGTATTCAGAGTTGTTTTGATCCCGGAGCCGGTGCTCTGAAACTACTCGGCTTTGTTGCTGGATGGGGGAAATGAAGGAGTCAAGGAACAAGAGCTTTCCCCAGGGAGTAGATTGGGGGAAGGGAATCCTAGGGTTGAAAAAGGGAGTGAGCAACTGAAGTGGGGGCGAGGAAATCAGTTATTCAATAGGTACCGAGTGCCTACTCTGTGCCGTGCATTGTTCTAGGTTGTAGGCATAACAAAGATGACCAAGTCCAGAGGCAGGTGAAGCCCCATTAGTGGCTTCCAAGGCCCAGGTGACGGGGCCTAACAGTGTTCACAGGATTGTGTGTTGTTGTCAAATTTGTTGAAGTAAGATATTTGGCATTTTTAAAAAAGAGGGTCCTCAAAATTGATTAAACTTGAGAGGTTCCTCCACACTTGCTTAGTCTAGGTGGAAGTTATGATGCAGGCAGCATCGAGTAGCGGAAGAAGTGCTGGGAGTGCATTGCAGGACTGTGGGGAAATTTCCTGGTATGTAAAAAGATAAACGTAAACCTGCCACGTAAAGTTTTGGTGAGGTGTGTGAAAAGCTCCTGGCCAAGAGCAGACTTTGTTTTTGGAGAAATGGAAGCTTGAGAGATGCGGGTAGTGGCTTTTCTCTCCTATCTTAGATAGTTCTGTGCCCATGCTGTCTTCCTAGTCTGTTACTAGGTTGCTGGTAGGTTGGAGACAGTTTCCCCTTCTGAGATCTCCAGCTCTCTAGGGAACTTGAAGCTGAACTGCCATGGCTTTGGGGCCCAGATTGGGGGAGTTGAGGGAAATGTTTTTGCTTCTGAAGTGGCTCCTTTTGTCTAGTATGCTTGGTTCTTATTCAGCTGGAATAGTCTATTGTGTTATCAGGCAATGGGGATGCACCCACTTAGTTGAAGGTCTCATCTAGAAACACAGTATTTGACCTTTACCAGTCAGTTTGAGGCTTGCCCTGTATTGCCAGGTTATTGCCCATTTAAATTTTGTCCTTTGAATTCTGGGTATGGTACAGTTGAACTAGTCTCTAGTTTGATCTCATGTAATACTGCTGAAATTACATTTTGGTTTAGATATGAGAAGTTTCACTTTAGGGTTTTAAAAACTAGTATCAGTGTACTTTTTACCTCTTAAACTTTGTAATCTTGTAGCCAAGTAACTGTCTTTAGGAATCTAGAATACTGCTTTAAGCTTTAAGCTGTGACCTAGAAGGAAGCCCAAAGGTTGTTTTTTACATCTGGTTGTAATACATTGTTTAATATACCCCAAAGCAGTTATCAAAGGTGAATAAGGGAGCAACTTGAAAAGATAAGAGTAAAATATGGGCAGGGCAGCGATAGTATTGTTAGATAGGATTAACGCTCTAGTAACAGTTTAGCTGAAACAGTGTCTCCATTTAAATGAGATTTGAATACACACAATTTTGATACATTGGATTCTTTTTTCTTTTTTAAGTTTTTATTTATTTATTTTGAGAGAGAAAGCACACAGGTGGGACAGAGAGAGAGGAAATCCCAAGCAGGCATTGCACTGAGTGCGGAGCTCAATGCAGGGCTCAAACTCCTGAACCGTGAGATCGTGACCTGAGCTGAGTGTTGGACGCTCAACCCACTGAGCCACCCAGGTGCCCTAATGCATCCGATTCTTTTAGATTCTTTTAAATATAAACTTTTCTATCTGTGTTTTTGTTCATTTAAATAACCTATGTAGAGGCAGATTCCAGGTGTGAGGTCTTAATGCTTCTTCAGAATTTCTACATCTTTTACTGTTTCAGCCCTGACATTCCCAGCATTTTTTTTTCTTTTTCAAGTTCTATTTACATTCCAGTTATTTAACATACAGTGTAATATTTGTTTCAGGTGGAGAATTCACATACAACATCCAGTGCTCATCCCAACAAGTGCCTTCCTTAATTCCCATCACCCATCCTCCTTGACATTCCCAGCATTTAACTCTAATTACATTTTATATGATTTTATGTTCTTAATGTATTTCTTCAGGTTCCTGTCTGACCAGAGTGACTTCAAAAAGGAGGGAAAATGGCTTCAGAATCTGAAACTCTGAATCCCAGTGCTCGGATAATGACTTTTTACCCGACCATGGAGGAGTTCCGGAACTTCAGTCGATACATGGCCTACATTGAATCCCAAGGAGCTCATCGGGCTGGGCTGGCCAAGGTGAGGGTGGGTGGGATTGGTCCACAGAGCTTTTGTGACCAACCGGGCAGCAGCAGAAATCTTTCCTAAAGGCAGGGTGTGGAGTATATACTTCCTATTTGCAAGTTAATTCCTTTTGTTAACATCTGAAGCACCTTTTAAGTTGGAGGAGAGCTTGGAGTCTTTAAAGGGCCGTGTAGAGCTAGTGTCCCTGGGCCAGCTGCTGTGGTGCTTCCATTCTCTTGGTGGAGATGGGTGCTTTAGTGTTTGCACTCGAGGGCTTATGCCATCCACCTTCTCTTGTTCTCATTTCAGTCTCATCCAGTACTCTAATAGCAGGTTGGGTTCTCTTGCGCACTTTGTTAGATTAAGAAAATCAACTCTTCAGCCTCCTCTCTTGGTGCCCAGAGGAGATGCTGAGCTGAGAATGAGTATTACTCATCTTTGGTCACTGCAACTAGGCAGCTAGTTGGTGGCTGAACTGGATCAGGGTTAGCACAGCAGTGTGACTCGCTGTGTTGGGGTGAGTGTGGTTAAATCAGAGTCACTTTGTAGTAAAATTGGCTGGTTGGATAGCAGCCTACCCACGTCCTGGACTATGAGCAGCTTGTTGGATTTCTGATCTCTGTGTTTCCTGTGTTCCCTACAGGTTGTTCCTCCAAAGGAGTGGAAGCCCCGGGCGTCCTATGATGATATTGATGATCTGGTCATTCCTGCCCCCATCCAACAGTTGGTGACTGGGCAGTCTGGCCTCTTTACTCAGTACAACATACAGAAGAAAGCCATGACTGTTCGAGAGTTCCGCAAGATAGCCAATAGTGATAAGTGAGTGAAAACATGTTCCTTCCCACCTGCCATAGCATCTAGGAGCTAACGTCTCATCTTCATAGCTGTCTCCTAAGACTGCTGCCGTGACGCTGAAGAACACTTTTCTCAGCTCTAGCTTGTCTCCCTTTCTGCTCTTTTTATGGAAGCATTCCTACTCTCAGTACTGTGTCGCAGTCTAAACGCGTCTGTGTCCTTACCTAAAGTAATCCCATTGTTCTTCCATCAGAAGCAGAATCATTTTCTGACCCTGGTAAGTTGCAGAGTTGCAAAGGAGAGTGTTGGAGTTGGTTCCAAAGGAGTTTTTGCCGGATGTCTTAACACCTGCTTATCGAAAAGTGGCCTCAGTAGTTTATTCTCTTCCTTCTGGGTCCTTCTGTGTTTTATCATGCTCAAATTCCTCACTACCCATCCAGCAGCTATCTCTTTTCCATTTTGACATGACAGAATGTGAATAAACTGTCAAGCCGTTTGCTATTTTCTGTCTCCATTCTTCATCATCCATACGTGCTGATTGATCTGTTAGAAACATCTTTGTTTAGGCCTGCTGTTTTCATTTGTTTTCTGTTTATAATATTTAGCTTCATTTGACCTCACATTTGGAATGAATTTTGTGGTTCCCTCGTTGAGCTCTGACTGTTCCTTCTTAATTCTCTCTCTTGGACTTTCTCCTTTCCAATGTTATTCCTCAATTTTGAGTGTCCACAAGGGATTCCTTCCTTCTCTCTTGCTTTTTTTCCTGAGCCCTTTTGATCTGTGCATGTCATGACTTCAGCCAGTCAGACATTATATTTTGTCTTTTCTGTGCATGAGCCCAGAGCTAGATCTGTAGCTGGCCAGTCTTCACGCTCCTGGGGGCGTCCCTTCCTGTGCTTTATTCATTGCTCTGTCTCACATCAGATCTTGTTCTATTTCTATGCTTTGCCTTCTTTTCCTTTGACTTCGCACAATTCAAAATGTGGTTTTCCAGTTTTATTGACAGCTTAACTCTTTAGAAAAAATTTTTTAAATATTTATTTATTAATTTTTTGGGGGGGAGAGAGGACGTGAGCAGGGGAGGGGCAGAGAGAGGGACACACAATCCGAGCTGTCAGCACAGAGCCTGACGCTGGGCTCGAACCCACAAACTGAGATCATGACCTGAGCTGAAGTCGGACGTTCAACTGACTGAGCCACCCAGGTGCCCTGGCCGCTTAACTCTTAAAAACCTCTGTATTGCTGACTCACCTGCTGTCTAATGAGTGAATTTATGTAAGAGCATGTTGAAGAAGAGCGACATGCTCTGCACAGGAAAGGCTGTGCCGTCCTTTCTGTCTGGTTTCTAGCTGTGCGCTGGGGCCAGGGCCCCCTGCTTTCAAGCTCACATGGGGTTCCACCAGAGGCCTCAGCCTCCTGTATCCAGTCTCTCTTCTCAAAAATGGTAGGTCTTTCAGGATACCTCTTTTCTTTTTAAATTAGCCAGGCCAGGGGCGCCTGGGTGGCGCAGTCGGTTAAGCGTCCGACTTCAGCCAGGTCACGATCTCGCGGTCCGTGAGTTCGAGCCCCGCGTCGGGCTCTGGGCTGATGGCTCAGAGCCTGGAGCCTGTTTCTGATTCTGTGTCTCCCTCTCTCTCTGCCCCTCCCCCGTTCATGCTCTGTCTCTCTCTGTCCCCAAAAAATAAGTAAACGTTAAAAAAAAAAAAAATTTTTAATAAATTAGCCAGGCCTGTCTTTTCCCTTTACCTGAGATGCAACAAATTCTTACCCTTGATTTCTTATCTGCTTGGTCAGCCAGCTTTAAGAAAACCCAGCAGGTAAAAATCTAAGTTTATAAAGCAGAGCAGTTGGAGGTGGAAGAGTTACTTATATTTCAAAGGGAATTCAGGGGTCCTAAACTTGATCATTCAATAGGTTGAAGTTAAAATGGTTAAAATGTAAGGCCGCATTTAAAGTAAGATTTTTTTTTCCCCACCCAGCCCATTGTCTCCACAGTTTGTCTTGGGTCTTTGCTTCTACTCTTTATCCATTCATAATATTTTCTTGCCATTTGATTTATAATGTGCATTTTCAAATATCTATTCAATTTACACATTATTCTTTTTAAAATTGCTATGTAATCTTAAGGGGTTTGAATTTTTAAAAAGATTTTGGAGTAAATTCTCAGTATGTGATAATTGAGCTAAAGACTATAGATATTTTTAATGTCTTTATATAGAGATATAGACATCTATATATAGACAGCTGTGTACGTGTATGTGCATATATAAAAATATCTTTTTAAAAATATCTTTCTTAAACATTTGATTTGCAAAAATCTACATTTTTAAGAATTTTATTTTTTTATTAAAATACTTTGTTTTTAGGTGTGATTATTTGAGTTAGTCATTGCATAGGGTGGTGGGAATGTAACAGTGACAGTACAGATGAGCTGTCTTGGAGCCATTTCCTTTACAGAGTGCAATACTATTCTAGAACCTCAGCCCTTCACATGCTGGCAGGTTTTGGTTGTCTGTGGATACATAGGGAATTTGCAGTTCTTGGTTTCTCCCTGAGTGGCTGGGCCACTCCTGATTCTGGCCAGGATGTTGTTTTTAGTGGTCTCTTGAAAAAGTTGAGAGTATGTGGAAGGGATGTGGAGGAGGTTACTTGTGTAATGGAGCCTTGAAGGCCAAGGTTTTGTCTTGTTCGTTTGAAATGTCGTTTTCCCTAGAACGGGATTGTGTCTTGTCCTTTCATAATGTCCTTTCATAATGCCTGATGAATTTAGTCCTTGTAAAAAAAAATATATATATATATATTTTTTTTTTACTTGTTTTTGTTTTTGTTTTACTTTTGAAAGGTACTGTACCCCACGCTACAGTGAGTTTGAAGAGCTTGAACGGAAGTACTGGAAAAATCTCACATTCAATCCTCCAATCTATGGTGCAGATGTGAATGGCACTCTCTATGAAAAGGTGAGACTTCCAGGAAGCCCTCTGCAGCATTTTTGCAATTTAACACAATTTTTACCTGCCTAGCACTTAGTAGGCACCCAGAAGCTGCTTGCTGAGTTGAGTAGTTAAACAAAAGAGTGACCCACCACCAGCTGATGTGCTATGCACACTTAATGGTGGGTATTTTTGCATGTGACTGAATTTTATTTCTCCCACTCTCCATGTGAATTGGGTGATATAGTGTTCTTTGCAAGGGCTGTTAGAATAGTCTGTGGGTGGTAGCCGATGAGTTCTTGAAAGGGTGGGCTCACAGTAAATGAAATGTTGGGGGAGAGGCAGTGTGGTTTCTGCAGAAAAAAGATCACTGACTAATTTAGTGAAAGAGGTATGTATTTAAGAAGAGAAACATTCCGATTTTCAGAACCCTCAAACAAGATTCTTTAGCAGAACCTATTTTAACAACTTGTGTCGGATTGCGGTATAGTGCTTTTCAGAATAAAGAACAGCCTTGGGGCTCCTGGGTGGCTCAGTCGGTTGAGCCTCAGACTTCGGCTTGGGTCATGACCTCGTGGTTCATGGGTTCAGGCCCCTCATTGGGTTCTGTGCTGACAGCTCAGAGCCTGGACCCTGCTCTGGATTCTGTGTCTCCCTCTCTTTGCCCTTCCCTGCTCATGTTCTGTCTTTCTCTCTCTCCCAAAAGTAAATAAACATTAAAAAAATTTTTTTTAAATAAAAAAAGAATAAAAAACAGCCTTAGATGGCATAAGGAAGGAACATTTGGGATTGTTTATGATAATTAAAAAAATCTGTGGAGAATTTTAGGGATCATCACTCACATTAATTGTAATGTTTTTGTAAATTATTGGAAAGGAGTTTGAAAAGATTCTCAAGTTGTCGATGACAATTTATTGAGTGGTGGAAAGTGAAACTTACAGATGTTAAATGGCAGAAAGATACTGTAAGGATCTGGGATGGGGAGGTACAGAAGCAGGACATAATAATCGAGAACGTACGTATAAGAGGTGGGCTTCTAGCTGACCATTAAAGTTTTGGAAATGGATTTGGGTGACATTGTAGACTTTTTACTGATGACGCTGCCTAGTGGAAGCTGGGGCTAAACAGTCACAGATTGGGATGGTAAATTCCCATGTTTTGTATTTTTAGTGATTTAGGAGTTCTTTCCTATTTTGACCTCAGTTTCTTTAGTTTCAGATCAAACTCTTCCTCCTGGGGTTAAAAACAGGTGGCTGTCCCCTCCTTATTCATCTTTCACATGCCAGTTTTCTTTACCAAGTGGTATTGGCCTTTTGGAGGTCTGATGGCGTCAGCTCTAGCGGTGGCTGTGAAGTGTGAGTGAGGGGGGCTGTGGTCTTCATGTCCAGGCTGTTTTGACATTGTTCCACATCATCATTAGCGGTGACAGGTCACCTGTGACCCCTGCTCTTGTAGGTTCAGAGCCTCAGCTTGTGGGTACTGCAGTTGCCCTCAGCTGTGATTTACTTTGCAGCATGTCGATGAGTGGAATATCGGGCGGCTGAAAACCATCCTGGACTTGGTGGAGAAGGAGAGCGGGATCACCATTGAGGGTGTGAACACCCCGTACCTGTACTTTGGCATGTGGAAGACCTCCTTTGCCTGGCACACTGAAGACATGGACCTGTACAGCATCAACTACCTGCACTTTGGAGAGCCAAAGTCCTGGTAAAGTCGGGTTGCAGTTGGCACCGGGGCTTCTCGCGACGCGGTAGGGCCCCTCGGCTCTAGTGTGCCGAGGCGGCACCTTGGGGTCTTGTTAAAATGCACATTCTGGTTCCGTAGGCCTGGGGTGGGACTGGCACTTGACATTTTCCCCAGGTTTTTAAGCTGTGAGATGCTGTTAGAGCTCTGGTGCTTAGACCTCTCTTCGAATAGTGAGGCTTCAGAGGGCAGGTCATTTAATACTACTGGATGGAAAGATAAGTTGTCTGAGTTACTGAGAGCTACAGAGGCTCTCCCAGGCTCGCCCACTGCTTTCTGATTTCTTTCTCCGAACAGGCCTGAGGCATTTCTTAGAGGCAGACTTCCAAGACTGGAGTCACTCCTTCAGATGATAGAAAGCTTTCTTTTCCTCATGGAAAAAATATTTGGTGAGCAGCAGTGTGTGCTTAACCCAAGAGGGGATGCAGGGCTACTCCATATATGCTTCCTGCTCTCCAGGATGTTCTCAGTCTAGTTGGGGAGGCAAAGATCTGTTCTCTCCTGTCTCCCTGTGTTGATCCATCTCTCAACCCCAGCATTTCAGTGAAGGTTCTGCATTCGACTGTAGTGACAGAGACATAAGTTAAGCGCTGTCACACAGGAGACTGGTCAGGAGAGAGAAGGGGTGAGAGAAGCACCGATGGGTACTCTAGATCCTCGTAGGAAGGGTACACGAAGTTGGGGTGGGAATTGGAGAAGCTTCCCTGGAAGAGGTGACCACCAAGCTGAGGCCTAACATGAGGAGGCCTAGCTGGGTGAGACAGTGGCGGGTTTCAGACAGGGAAGACTGAGGAAAGTGTGTCCGGGGGGTTGGAATGACACGTGCAGAGATCCTAAGCTGAGAGGGAGCACGATGTCTTCGGGAACTAGAGGAAGTCCTTTGTGGTTTGGGTGCTGTGTACAAGGATGGATGAGCGAGGAGGCTGACAGGGACACTGTGGGCCAGGTCACGGGGAGTCGGGGAAACCGTATGCACCTTCATTTCCTTTTCCAGCATTTTCAACCACTTCTTTTCCCAGAGGTTTTTCTTTTTTTTCGAATGCTTTCCAGTTTCTAGTTTTGGGGGGGGGGGGGTGTGTGACCTTCTGAGCCTGTGTGGACCCCCTGACTGCTGTCCCATAACCTTTCTTAGATGGCTAGACTTCTAGAATCTGTAAAAATAGCTTTTGTGCTTTCCTTCTATTTATTCCCAAGTTCCCTGAGATTGGATTTTCACTCTCCTGTAGAGAGAAGATTTTCTAGTTATTACATACACTCTTTTTAGATCATCTAAAGTGGGACCTCCAGAGACTTCTGGGCAAGGTTGCCTGATGGGTCCCAAGGTCCTTTGGGTGACCAACATTTTCCTCCACTCCCCATCTGTTTTGTTTGGTAGTGAAACTATTTGGGATGGGAAGTTTCTGTTGTTGTTGAATGATCTTTATAATCAATTATAATGGTTAAAATAGACTTAACTGTGAGAATATAATAAAGTTTAACAGTTTTGTAAAACTTATTTTTTTATTATTTTTTAAAATTTCATTTTATTTTATTTTATTTTTTTTTTTATTTTGAGAGAGAGAGAGCAAGGGAGAGGGGCAGAGGGAGAGAGAATCTTAAACAGGCTCTGCACTGAGTTTGGCTCAGTCCCACAACTGTGAGATCATAACCTGAGCCGAAATCAAGAGTCAGACGCTCAACCGACTGAGCCACCAGGCACCTCAGTTTTGCAAAAATTTTACGTAGTTACAGGTGTTTTGTTTTGTTTTTTAAATAGTTTCTGTGGTGTCTTGCTACCCTGTGGGGTGGAAGGATAATTAATTATTGGGTAATCAGTGTAGCTGTCACAGAGATGATGTGAAAATGGGGTCAGCCGCAGATACAGGGCCGGGTCTCTAGTATCAAATCCATTTTTCCCATTCACCATTCCTCCTCCATCCTGTCCCAGTTAGGCTTTCAGCCTCCACCAGGAGCACTTTAATGCTATCCTTTAAAAAAAATTTTTTTTATTGCTTCAACATTATAAAGGACAACAAGGCTGGTTGCATACTCTAAATTCTGGCTCATGGTAAACATTCAGTGAAAGTCTCGGTAAATGAATGAATATTAGAGAAATAAATTCACTTGTACCTTGTGGGCTCCTCTCCCCAAAGTCCAATATATCATTTCTCCAGACTCCTTTCCAGTTTTTGTGGTTGGGAGCTGTTTTGAGAGTGGGGATGAGCCCCTTAGGTCCTGAAGGGTGCTCTCCTCAGCATCCAGTGCTTCTATGTGATTGCAGGTACTCTGTCCCCCCGGAGCACGGAAAGCGGTTGGAGCGCCTTGCCAAAGGTACTGTCTCTCTTCCCTGTGCCTGCTCAGACCCTGAGACCCTGTGAACTGCACTAATTGCTCTAAATTGTCCGTGCTCTGCGGTCAGATTTGTTATGTGTCCTTTCACAGGCCTGCATGTAGGTGATAAGCTACGCTGCCAGAGTGGTTACCCTAGCAGAGCAAATAAAAATCTGGAAACTTCCTCCATTTGTCCTGGGAAGGGACTAAGTAATTCTTCGACAGTCTCTGTCTCAGTTTTATCAAGCATGGGTTTATTTGACCACGGAGAGTATACCCGTCATCCTGGGTCTGGTTCTTCTGCCAGAAACCTAAAGGTTAAAATTGAATTTTTGTGCTTTGGTTCTTTTAAGTGGACTTTAATAGATTTGTACCTCTAGAGGGCCAATTTCAAGAGAGTTTGGGTATTCTGTGCTGTAGATGTGTTACTAACAAAAGATTGAGGGATAGAGTAGGAGCAAGGTCCTAAATAGTTGCAAAGCTCTCTTTAAGCACAAGGCGGGTTGGGTGATCTCAGTCTCCCTAACAGAATTTGATTACCCAGGTAAGCCATTGGAGAGTCCGGAGGCTCACTGTAGAATCAGGATTGGCCCGAAGCTAGAAGGATCTGTGGAGATCCTGTGCTGATTTATCCTCCTGACACAGCCAGATGAGATGCACAGGTGTGCAGTGGCTGCAGGGCTGCAGAGCTGGTGTGGAGCGGTGTGTTCACCTCTGCCCATTTTCAATGAAACAGGCTTTTTCCCTGGAAGCGCTCAAAGCTGCGAAGCTTTTCTCCGCCACAAGATGACTTTGATTTCCCCTTTAATGCTGAAGAAATATGGAATTCCCTTTGACAAGGTGAGCTGACTTTACATATGGTCTTAGGCTTACAAGGAAGGCAGCCACCCTTTTCGGTCTGTTTCACAGAGGGGCTTTATTCTGGTTCATCTCTCTGTACCAGGCGTGGGCCAGAGGTAACCCATTTAGCAGTACTTGGATCCAAGGATATTAAAGGTGGAGGTTCTGTAGCTTCCCGGTGCCAGAGGAGAGTCACATCCCCTAGAACATTGTTAACTTCGGGGAATGGTCAGTTACAGTGTTGGGGTCTGATATGATCAGGCTTCGTGTCTTACAAAGACCCTGGTGGTCTTATGACCTATGCTGGGTTATGAAGCTGCAGCCGAGCTCTGAGTTCCAGTCCGTTAGACTTCAGCCATTTGATGCAGCTGGTTCAAGTCTGCTCTTGTTCAGGTGACTCAAGAAGCTGGAGAATTCATGATCACTTTTCCTTATGGTTACCATGCCGGCTTTAACCATGGCTTCAACTGTGCGGAGTCCACCAATTTTGCTACCCGGCGGTGGATTGAGTATGGCAAACAAGCTGTGCTGGTAAGTCTGTTTGATTGCTTTCTGTAACGCCATGACCGAAAATGTCTGGTGAGCAAATTCTTGTTAGATACACTGGCTGGTGATTAGAACATTCTTTGAACTGCTGGAATTCAGAAACAGACTGACAGGGCTGTGCCAAAGAGCTAGTATGTTGCGTTCATACAGAAATTAGAAGAATTTGTTCAGGTTTGGGATGTGTAGGGTGAGGTTTCCATGCTTAAAGTCCATTTGAGCATGAAGACCACACCCACGCACATGGCTGTTTCTTGCTTTGGCCACTCTGGGATTTCTCCGTTGAGAAATTCTTAGGGTTAGGGAAGCAAGCAGGGCTGGACATTTGGCAGGGAGCAGACTCGCTTATGTGGTCCTGGCTTGGATATGTCTCAGAGGGACGGTGGATGTGGAGCATCCTGGGTCGAAGTGCAGAGCCTCACCTCCAGCATTTCTTTATGCATCCTAGTTCGTGCCCAGGTGGGCTCACCCCAGCGCTGCACATTGCTCTCTGCTTTTTCCCCTGCTTCCCTCCATGCTCGAAGGCTCTGCAAGGACAGTATGGCCTCAGCCTGTGAACGCAAACAGTTTGGCTTTCAATTGTCTTGTGTCTTTTGCACTTGGAGGGAGGAGATGGGATGTGGGAGTCGCATGGAAGCCGTTAAAGAGTGTTGACTGGAGCTCTCCTGGTTCCCTGGGATAGTGCTCCTGTAGAAAGGACATGGTGAAGATCTCCATGGATGTGTTTGTGAGGAAGTTCCAGCCAGAAAGGTACAAACTTTGGAAAGCGGGGAAGGACACCACAGTTATCGACCATACTCTGCCCACGCCAGAAGCAGCGGAGTTTCTTAAGGAGAATGAACTGCCTCCAAGAGCCAGAAACGAGGAGGAGTGTCCAGAGGAGGATGGCATGGAAGGGATTGAGGATGGAGAGGAGGGTGACTTAAAGAGAAGGTAACCCAACAGTCCTCTGGGCCCAGCTCCCCCCAGTTTAAGGGAGGGGTGTCTGGCAACTTCCATAACCTGCCAGGAGGCTGTTTCTAAGTGGGGTGTTTGAGCCACAGCGGAGGGAACTTTCTTCTTGGTAAAGGCTCCAGAATCCCCAGAGCAAGGGCATTCAGGCTATTTCTTACAGCTGTCACCCAAGAATGATCACCTCTGTATGCGGGCCTGTAATTGGCTGGAGCAGAGGACGCATAAGAGAGCATGGCTCCCTCTGAGCCAGAAAAGCCACATTTTCTCCTTACCATATGAGACATTTTTTAAAAAGGAGAGTATGGTGGTGGGAATGAAACTCTCAAGGGCAGGGGGTGGTGTGAGTGAAGTTGGCCAGCGCCTTTGGTGTCTGAGCCAGAGGATCTGGGCCACATGGAGGAGGAAGGAACATTTGTGGGGTACCTGCTGTGTGCCAGGTGCTCTGCATACCTTCAGCTTCACATCACATCACATCTTTGAGGAGGATGGTGATACTCCTATTTTCCATTGGGTGGAACAGGCTCAGAGAGGTGAAGTCCCTTGTCTCTTCTACGGATAAGAGGGGGGACTGAAGTGTGACGCATGGTAGACAGACCCTGGCCATTCACTCATTTGGGGCTATGTGTGAATATGTATGTAGGTAAATGAACTTGTGGCCCCTTAAAAAGTTGGCTCTCCTTCTTGCAGCCTAGCCAAGCATCGTATAGGGACAAAGAGGCACCGAGTTTGTCTTGAAATACCCCAGGAGGTGAGTCAGAGCGAGCTCTTCCCCAAGGAGGAGCTGAGTACGGGACAGTACGATATGACGGAGTGCCAGGCTGCCCTCGCTCCCGTGAGGCCCACCCACAGCTCTGTGCGGCAAGTCGAAGACGGCCTTCCCTTCCCAGGTTAGTTGGTTATATTTTCCCCAGAGATGTAACTGCGTTCTGTTCTGAGTTGGATGCCATGTTAAGTGCACGGTCACAGATATGGAAAAGTGGGGAGGTGGGTCTGTGAGGACAGAGTGTCAGTGGAGTGTGAGAATTGGTGTGAGAAGGCCTTTGGATAGGGACATGAGGGATGAGGGGTGGAAGGTAGGGGACTTTCAATTGTCTCTCCCTCTACCTGGAGACGCTGAAGGTTGGTGAAGTGACAGTGAACTGGCTCTTACGAGAGAGGTGGCAGCTTTCCAGGTTGGCAGGGAGTGGGGGCACATAGAAAGGGCGCCCAAAGGGGAGTAGCAGGGGTGATGGTGTGCAGGTGTGGAAGCACGTGAGCTTTCTTGGCTGTAATTTGGGAAGTTGGCATTGGTGTCCTGTAATTTGAAGATAAGGGTGGGAAGGGCTGTGCTAGCAGATGAGGCACGAGAAGTAGGAGTGAGATGGTGTGTGGACTGGCTGCTGTCTTAGAGTTTGCGCACTTCGGGGCTTGAGGGGCCGCTTGTATTTTGGGAAGGAAGCGACGTCAAATGAGGCGTGGTGGAGCAGTCACTGGGAGTTGTTGCGGACAGACTTGTTGGGGGGTCTCGCTTCAGTCTCAGGTGAGGCTTGGAGCGTCTGTACTGAGGGTGCCCTGGTGTGTCTGCAGACATCTGGATGGCACCTTGGATGGGGCCCGGGGCTGGGCTCCCTTTGTTGAAATTTTCTTAAAAAGAAGTTTTTTTTAAATGTTTTTATTTATTTTTGAGACAGAGACAAAACATGAGCAGGGGAGGGGCAGAGAGAGAGGGAGACACAGAATCGGAAGCAGGCTCCAGGCTCTGAGCTGTCAGCACAGAACCCAATGCAGGGCTCGAACTCACAGACTATGAGATCATGACCTGAGCTGAAATCGGACGCTTAACTGACTGAGCCACCCAGGAGCCCCTCTCTGTTCAAATTTTCTAGCTTGAGGTCACCAGGTCTCTGCTGAGCTCAGGCCTTTGTTTCCTGCAGGAGACCTCTGAGGAAACAGCAGCTGTCACTTACTGAGTGTCTGCTGCATGCCGGCCTAGGCCCCCGTCGTAGACACAACCATGGAGATAGGTGGTAGACGGCTTGCATTCCACAGGACAGAACTGGAGGCCCGGCGCGGCTGAGCGGTCAGCCCCAGATCACACAGTGACCCTGGAGGTGACAGAGCCAGAATATGACGCCAGGCCTCACTTGCCACCCACGTTCCTTGTGCCGTGCCACTTTGCTTTTCAGTAGCTTCAGACATGCAGGACGAAGTTGGCTCTGGCCAATGTGTATGTGTGTTTCAGATTATTCTGACTCCACGGAAGTCAAATTTGAAGAGCTTAAAAATGTCAAACTGGAAGAAGAGGATGAGGAGGAAGAGGAGGAACA
Organism: Puma concolor; assembly: GCF_028749965.1. Taxonomy (NCBI): domain Eukaryota; kingdom Metazoa; phylum Chordata; class Mammalia; order Carnivora; family Felidae; genus Puma; species Puma concolor. The sequence goes on from NC_141674.1 coordinate 34,329,201, forward strand.
AGAAGCGGCTGCCTTGGATCTTTCTGTGAATCCTGCCTCTTTAGGGGGACGCCTTGTCTTCTCAGGTTCCAAAAAGAAATCATCTTCTAGCCTGGGCTCCAGTTCTTCACGGGATTCTATTTCTTCCGACTCAGAAACCAGTGAGCCTCTGGCCTGCCGAGCCCAAGGGCAGTCGGGAGTTCTCACTGTGCACAGCTATGCCAAAGGGGATGGCAGGGTCACCGTGGGAGAGCCCTGCACCAGGAAGAAGGGCAGTGCCACCGGAAGTGTCAGTGAGCGGGAGCTGGCAGAGGTATGGGCCCTGGGTGGCGCCCGTGGGGGAGGAGCCACCCTGGCAGGGGTCCCGTGGAGGGCAGGGAGTCCGGGGGCCAGGAAGTGCTTCTGCAGGTGTCCAGGATGGCAGGGGAGACCCCCAGAATGGACCTTCAATCTGCAGTGTCCGGCAGAAAGCCAAGTGGCGTTGGGTCCCTTCCAGTTTGCTCTTTGCCGGGAATTCCTTTTCGCTTGCCCCTGGGTGACAGTTGCAGAGAATTGCAGCCTTAGTGACAGCTGCAGATGTATAGCTATCAGGCGCGCCCTCTGAGCCTCCTTGCCCTAGAGCATGAGGGTTACGGCGGTAGTGCTTGCAGCCCAGATGTTCGTCTGTTAGGGACAAGGTGGTCTTCCTTACTCTAAAATTCAAGTTTTTTTTCCTTACAAAATCTTTTTTTTTTTTTTTTCCCCAGTGTTTATTTTTGAGAGCAAGAGAGTACAAGCGGAGATGGGGGTGGGTAGAAGGAGAGGGAAAGAGAGAATCCCAAGCTGGCTCTGCACTGTCAGCCCAGAGCTGCGACGCAGGGCTCGATCCCATGACTGTGAGATCATGACTTGAGTGGAAATCAAGAGTTGGACACCCAATGGATTAAGCCACCCCGGTGTCCCCTTTTTCTTACAAATCTCCCCTGCTGTGTAGTTGCCTAGAGGGATTCTCCCTCCACTCCCCCCATACGTTCTTCATCTTCAAGTGCAGCATTGTTGACAGAACATCCTCTCAGAGACCAGAATGAATTCCCAAAGCTGTAAATGTGAACGTTTGTTCAGGCTTCCTTCTAGAACATGTTGTCATCAAAAGCTGTTCTCTGTTTTGTGTAAAAAGGCTCTTGGTGGATCTGAGTTGGATATAGCAGAGCTCTGTTGAATGCAGCCAGACTCATGCCTACCCAAGTGACCTGCTCTTACTCCCCAGCCTCATGGCTTATGTGGGTCAAGTTGCAGCCGTGAGGCGGGGGGTGGAGGTGTGGGGGTGGGATGGGGTTAGTGGCAGATGGAGGTCAGTGCAGAAAGGTTTCATTTATTCCCCATTTCCTTACTTTGGTCTTCTAAAAGTTTTTATTATGAAACTTTTATTTTTCATTTAAAAAAATTTTTTGGGGTGCCTGGGTGGCGCAGTCGGTTAAGCGTCCAACTTCAGCCAGGTCACGATCTCGCGGTCCGTGAGTTCGAGCCCCACGTCGGGCTCTGGGCTGATGGCTCAGAGCCTGGAGCCTGTTTCCGATTCTGTGTCTCCCTCTCTCTCTGCCCCTCCCCCGTTCATGCTCTGTCTCTCTCTGTCCCAAAAATAAATAAAAAAAGTTGAAAAAAAATTAAAAAAAAAAATTTTTTTAAGGTTTATTTCTGAGAGAGACACAGAAGTGGGGAGCTTCTCTGTGTCACAGAGAGACACTGAGAGCGGGGGAGGGGCAGAGAGAGAGGGAGACACAGAATCCTAAGCAGGCTCCAGGCTCTGAGCTGTCAGCACAGAGCCCGACACGGGGCTCGAACTCACAGCCAGCAAGATCATGACCTGAGCTGAAGTCGGCTGCTTAACTGACTGAGCCACCAGGCACCTGTATTATGAAACATTTTAAAAGTATACAGATAGAATAACCATCACCAATTGTTTACATATACTCATTGTCTCTGAATGTTCACTTTTGGCGTATTGGCTTTCTCTTCTCTTGGCTGAAGTGCTGACCCTGAGTACATATTACAGTCCTTCTAGTTTTCCCAGGAGTCCCTTTTTGTGGTTGGTTTGTTCCTTGTCTTGAATACCCGCGTAACTTTCCTTTCTGCCTTCCCTCAATATCAGGGCTCAGTTTCTGTAGCTCTCCTTTCCCCTGTGCGTGTCCCTCCCTCCATCTGGGTGGGAGCAGGCAGGCGGATAAGCTGAGGATCACGTCTCCTTCTCCCTGCTTCCAGCAGCTGTTGTCTGCTCTCCTGTGGCAGCTTCCACAAGAGGCGGCTTTCCAGCTTGGACACCAGAATCCCTCACAGTCCCCGTTGCCACATCTGAGCCATTCTTCTTCACAAAGCTCCCCTGTCCTCATTCATCCTGCTGTCACACTACAGGTCACGCTGTCCTCTTGCAGCATCCTCCTGACTTTCTTGCCTGCTGTTGCACTCACAACCACAAAAACAGCTGACAGTAGCAAGGAGTTACTACACGCAAGATACTTCATATGCCGTTCAGACTCTGTTACTGCTCAGTTAATCTTACCAGAGTCAAGGGTCAAGGTTGTGTGTGTGTGTGTGTGTGTGTGTATGTAACCCACTTTTTCCTTCCCAAATTAGGAACTAGTTAAGGAATGAATCATATAGGTGTCAGGCATATGGAGCTCAGAATGTCACTTCATTGCCAGTAAAAATGATTGAAGAGAGTGGCTTTAAACCTATGGCCAAATGGCTTTGCTGCTCATTTACCCTCAGTGACACAGGTTACCTACCTGGTCACAGGTAGTCCTGGAGGACGCAGGCCTCTCCTAGTGTCTGAATATTTCCCACCTGCCTTTCATGTGTTGTGGACACAGACCCCAGCGCACTCACTCTGCAAAAGGCAGATTCCAGCCAAGTGAAGCTCATTACCATCCAAGTGTTGGGGAGAAAAGCCAGGAAGCCCTCCACATGGAAATATGCTAGGGAGAAGGAGGCTCCTCTCTGACATGCTTCTTATTTCTGCTCAAAAATCATTGAGTGCCTTCCTGGCTCCTGTTTACTTCTGTATGGCCTTCTCCGCTCCATCCCCACCCAACCCTCTGTCCGCCCCCTCCTTGATGTGCTGCCATCTTGGAACTACTTCAGATTCTCTGAAGATACCTTGGCTGCTCTGCCCCTTTGCTTTACTCCGTCATCACTTAGGTGTGCCTACTCTGGGCTTGGACTCTGCCCTCAAAGAGCTTATAGTCTAGGTGCGAGCAAATAAGGGTGCTCCTTAGGGATAAATCTTGTAGTCCAGGTGGAAGAGTTAGCAGCTCAGCCTGGGGTTGGGGTGATGCGTTTGGCGAGACTGCAGTGAAGCAGGCATTGTAGCTAGGCCGAAGGTTTGCAGGAGTACGCCCGGTGGCTGGAATGAAGTTGGGAAGGGAATCTGGGAGAAGAGTGTGTTCCGAGTGGTGATGGTAGCTCGTCCAGAGTCAGAGCATTTGGGGGACTGCACTTGGTCTCAGGTTCTGAGAGGAACTTGGGAGATGTTGCTGGAGGGTGTCAGGAGCCAGGTCGTAGTGGTCTTGCCTATGTTCCAAGAAGCAGTTTGACTTTGGAAAGTTCACCACCATGTGGTTTTTGAAGTTTATTTTGAGAGACATAGCACACGAGTGGGGGAGGGGCAGAGAGAGAGAGAGAGAGAGAGAGAGAGTCAGTGCAGAGCCCGATGTGGGGCTCGAACTCATGAACTGTGAGACCATGACCTGAGCTGAAGTCAAGAGCCAGACACTTAACCGACTGAGTCACCCAGGTGCCCCCAGAATGAATTTTTAAATGTACAAAGATGCATATGGATAAATGAAATAAACCCGCAAGTGCTCCTCACCTAGACCCGATGGTTGTCAATGCTTTGCCACATTTGCCTCATCTGTCCTTTTGTCATTTGAAGTGTGTTAAATCACAGGTGTCGTTTCTTCCCCACTTGGTGTTCCCTCCAAAAACGGTGGGTATTTCTGTGATCACTGTGTCATTATTGTGCATAGCAAAATCAGAACACTTAGCAGCATCTAATACCCAGTCAAAAATCAGGCTTCCCCAGTTGTCTAAAGTGATTTTATAGTAGGTTTGTTTGAATCAGGGTTTAGTCTAGTCTCACACCTTGTGTTTATTATGTCTCTTAAATCCCATCTTCTGAGGCAGTGCTCCCTCCACTCCCTGACTTACTCAAGAAACCATGTCAGTTATTCTTCAAGTTGTCTGGCAAAGGGTTTTTTAAGCTCTACACTGATGTTTTAGAAGATTGCTTTGAAAACGGTATAAAGGTTTTGGGGTGGGGAGAGGAAGTGGGCAAAATTAAACAGCAGAGGTTCTCCTGAAGGTGGTATTATGGATGATTTTCACTTCTTACATATATGAATTATTGGAATATTTTTTATGACTGCCGTGTATAATCAAATATTTCTGTTTTGGGAGGAGCGAAAGATTTGCAATAGGGAAATCAATTTGGAACCTGTTCCTTTAGTCTGAAAGAGAGGTGGAGCGGACCCGGACTGTCGAGTGGTGACAGGGAAGGGGAGCAGGAAGTGGATCTGAGGGCCACTGTGAGGGCAGGAGCACAGGACTAGGGGGCTGGCTGTGGGGTGGGTAAGGAGGTGGGCGGGGGTTGACTCGGGGTTCTGGCATGAGTTACCGGATGGATAGGGGTGCATCAATGGAGAAGCCAAGGGGTATTTGAGTGTGGCTCTGGAGGTGAGTTCAGTTTTGGGCCATGCTGAGTGTGACTGGCGTGTGGGGTGGGTGACGGGGATATGTGAGCACAGACATAAAGCTCAGGAGGGGTCTGTGGGAGGCAGTCTTCAGCAGGGTATCGGGGGCATGGAAGAGCTCACCTGTGGAGCAGGAGGAACACTTTTCATCGTTAGAGTGGAGGTAGAGACCGGGGAAGAAGAATAGCCTGATGTTTTGGGGGACTAGGAGAAGGCCATGTGTCCAGGCCTGGGGGAGGAGAAGGACTGAAGAAGACCTGGGAGCGGTGGCCAAGTGTGGCTGTGTTGTTGGAGTTCATGAGGGTGAGGTGTGGGGACTGGATCCTGAAGTCTGAGCAAGAGGGGAGGGCGTGGGGCTCCAGCATACGTGGACACAGGAGGGGAGGGCTGCAAGGTGGGTTGATTTGTTTTTTTTAACTTGTAATTAACTCCTTTCATTTTATTATATTTAGTTTTAAAAGTTTGGGTTGATCTGTTTTTAATATATGTAAAATACACATGACCTAAAATCTGTCATTTTAACCATTGTTTAGCGTCTAGTTCAGTGGCCTTCTATACATTTTCATTTAGTGTACGGCCGTCGGCAGGCTACAGATTATGTTGAGGTGGGAGGAGTCAGGGAGTCCTCGGCATAGGTCTCCCGGAACAGTTCTCTGCTCATTGGAACCCGGCTCTTTTCAAGTCAATGCTCCCAAAAACCTTTCATCGCTCCCGTCTACTTTCCTTCCTCCTTTGAACACCTGCAGCACTTGGCTTCTTTTTAACAACCGTCCATCTTGGTCTCAGCACAGTTGTCATAGGCTGCAGAAGGTAAACTAGGAGCCACGCCCTGTGCCCCATTCGCCTTGCTTCTTGTGGCCCCAGCATGGTCGTGGGGCTTGGGCCGTGAGCCTTCTGTAAATGTGGAAGGAATGCAGGGAAGTTAGTTGTAGTAGGAGGCTGGCCTCAGGATGGATTGATTGGGTGGAATGGGGGACTGACAGTCAAGGCTTGGGGCAGAAGCTGAACCACTTTGTCTATCCCTGGAGAGGTCTAATGGCATTGTATCTATATTTGGAAACAGCTGGGTTTTGAAGAGCACCCTTGTGTCCCTCCTACCCCTACTTTGAGCATCCCCTGCAGTGTAATTCAGGCCTCTTGCTGTTCAGTTTATGTGACGTTCTGTGTCAAGGGCCTTGGTAAAAGCACCCAGATCGACTGACTGCTGAAGCATCAAAGCTTCAGAATTTTCACTTAACTGCAGACAGAGCTACAGCGATGTCTGCTGTAAAAGTTCTTGTTTAAGCTGCTTTGGAAAAGTGAGTTCCCAAAACCAAGAGGGCACAGTTCTTCTCTGTACAGAAGAAACCCCATCAAGAACATTGACCTTGACCTGGGTACCTGATGTTAGACGAGGGAACATAGAACTCAGGAACCTGAGATGTGGCTCTCCTGCAGGCAGGGCCCTGGGAGACTCTACCTGATGTCCCACTCCATCCTCACACAAGATCCTTGGTGGGGCAGTGTTCACTGCTCCCACACTGGTAGTGGATTGCTCCTTGCCTGGGCTCACACAGCTAGTTGATAAACTGAGGTTTGGACCCAGCTCTTGTTACACACTGAAGGGATTTAGAAGTCGGAGCACATCTCAGGAAAAGGAAAAGGCAGCGCTGTGAGAAAGGCTGTGGGCACCATGTAGCAGGAGGAGTGCTTTGTCCAGAAGATGAGAAAACGTGGAAAGATATTTTACTATTTGATAGACCTGACTAATTTGGTCAGAGGCAACATGATGGTAGTGGAAAGGGCAGAGACTTGAGACTCGCACACCAAGTCCCCCTCTGGCTGGGCCATGAGCTCCTTGAGGCTAGGGATCCTGTGTCACCTGTGTCTGCATTGCCACGGCACCGAACCCAGTCTGCTGGGTACCTATGCTGGTCCTGTAGGAAGCACTCAGAATAAACAGGTGTCTTCCTTTCCCAGAGCTGCATTCTGGTGTTCTTTGTCTTGATCCCTCTATCTCCTACAGTACTTGGACCTATAAATTGATTTGTCTCTGTCTTCTACCCCATATTCGTGTCCTGTTGCTGCTTAAACAAGTTCCCATGAACTGGGAGTCTTAGACCATAAGTTTATTATCTTCCGGTTCTTTAGTTCAGAAGTCTGACATGGGCCTCACTATGCTGAAGTCAAGGTGTCAGCAGGACTGTGTACCTTCCTGGAGGCTCCAGACTGAGACTCCTTGCCCTGCCTAGCTTCTTCAGACTGCCCACATTCCTTGGCCTTTTTCTTCCATTTTCAAAAGCAGCCAGATGGGGCCAAGTCTCGCTCACATCACATCACTTGGACACCGAGTGTTCTGCTTCCCTCTTTGTTACCATTTTTAAGTAGGTTTCAGGGGCGCCTGGGTGGCTCAGTCGGTTGAGCGGCCGACTTCGGCTCAGGTCATGATCTCGAGGTCCGTGAGTTCGAGCTGTGTGGTGACAGCTCAGAGCCTGGAGCCTGTTTCAGATTCGGTGTCTCTCTCTCTGACCCTCCCCCGTTCATGCTCTGTCTTTCTCTGTCTCAAAAATAAATAAATGTTAAAAAAAATTAAGTAGGTTTCACACCCAATGCAGAGCCCAGTTGTGGGACTTGAACTCACAACCCTAAAATCAAGACCTGAGTTGAGATCAAGAGTTGGATGCTTAACTAAGCCACGCAGGCACACCTCTCATCATTAAGCACTGTTTGATTACATTGATTACCTGCCCAGATAATCTAGGATAATCTTGGTATTTTATCTGATTAGCATCCTTAATAGTCTTGTCATATTAACATAACATTCACAAGGGTTAGAATTGCACACCTTCCTTATTCTACCACATATCTTCATATGTCTTCTTCCACACATTTCTTCCCTCTCTGCCTATAAAACCATATTCAGTCTCTTTCCTGAAATACAATTATAGGAAATTCCCTTTTCAGGCTATGATCTCATTTCTTCCCTTAATCTTCTCAAGAAGAGTCTCTGATGCATTCATTCCTTAGTTCCTTACTGTCTGCCTGCTGGAACTTTCTCTGAAAGTCCTGAGACCTCCCAGTTGCTGAGTCCCTTGGCCACTTCCTGCTCAGCTCTTATGTACTCTTTGGCACTGCCTCTTTCCCCTCCGTGAAACCTTCCCCTCCTTGCTTTCTGCTTTCCTCCTACTCTGCGCCTGAATCTCCCTTTTTTCTCTTGTCTCCTATCCTGGAAGGGCTTAGTCTCCATTCAGTTTATCTTCCACTGGTAATGTCATCCACTCCCATGATTGCAATTCTGAACCTGATGCTGAGGATCCCCAAATCTACAGCTCTTGCTCAAACTTGCTTTTTTTTTTTTTTTTTAATGTTTGAGAGAGAGCGCCTGCAAACACGTGAGTTGGGGAGGGGTAGAGATCCGGGAGAGAGAGAATCCCAGGCAGGCTCCACGCTATCAGTGCAGAGCCTGTCTCTAGGCTCGAGGATCCCTGAGATCATGACCTGAGCTGAAATCAATAGTTGGATGCTTAACTGACTGAGTCACCCAGGTGCCCCATGCTCAGACTTATTTTCTGAACCCTCAGGCTCAATTTCTTCTTACCCCCTGGGTATTTCTATAGAAATGGGGCAGTGTACTGTGCACAGCCTGCTTAACTTGGCTCGTTACTACTGCCTCTTCATCCATGTGAGTCCTGTTGAGTCTCTCTCACCTTGGCGATCCGGGCTGGAAATCCCATCATTTCTGTTCCTTTATTTTGTCCTTTTCTTACTTCCTGGTCCCCGCCACTACCATATCCCAGATTTAGGCCTGTTATCTAGCAGGTCTTCAAAGGGGGGAATGCAAGAAGATTGTTAGGGTGCGGAAATAAGATGAAGTTTATTTTATTTTTTTAATTTCATTTTTTTATTAAAAATTTTTCAATGTTTAATTTACCTTTGAGAGAGAGACAGAGTGCAAATGGGGGAGGGGCAGAGAGAGGGAGACATAGACTTTAAAGCAGGCTTCAGGCTCTGAGCTGTCAGTACAGAACGCAGGGCTTGAACTCCCGAACTGCCGGATCATGACCTGAGCCGAAGTCTGTGCTTTAACTGACTGAGCCCCCCACACGCCCCTCAGTAAATATTTATTGAATGAATGGGCCAGTGGACACTCAAACTTGTTTGAATTCACGTTTGGAAGGGCAGGCTCTGTTCTCCCTGGACACAGCCGGCTCAGAATTTGGTTTTTCTTGGCATTTCAGCTATGGGTCCTGTGATTGCACGTGGAGCCTGTGGGCCCAGTGTGACTTTTCTGAAGTGGCCCTGCCCTGCCACCACTTCTTCCTAGAGCTCCTAATGAATTGGTTTTTGTCACAGTTGCAAAGTAGCCCTTTTCCAGGCCTCGTTTCCTTGCTTAATGGGTTTTGCTAACTCCGTGTCTCCTAAAGGCAGGATGACCAAGTTTTTTAAGTTTTTATTTTAATCGCTCTCTTTTATTTCCCTTTGCTTGTTTTGTTTCTTAAATTCCACACAGGAGTGAAATCGTATGGTGTTTGTCTTTCTCTTACTGATTTATGTCACGTAGCATTATATTCTTTAGCTGCATCCATGTGGTTGCAAATGGTAAGATTTGATTCTTTTTTTTTTTTTTTTTTTAAGGTTTATTTATTTTGAGAGACTGCGAGTGGGGGAGCGACAGAGAGAGGGAGAGAGAGAGAAACCCAAGCAGGTTCTGCGCTGTCAGTGCAGAGCCCGATGTGGGGCTCAAACCCATGAAGCTGTGAGATGATGACCTGGGCCAAAACCAAGAGTCAGACACTTAATTGACTGAGCCACCTAGGCGCCCCAATATTTCATTCTTTTTAATGGCTGAATAATAGTTGTGTATATATACCACTTCTTCTTTATACATTCATTCATCAGTAAATGGACACTTGGACTGCTTCCATAATTTGGCTATTATAAATAATGCTGCTATAAACAGGGGGTGCATGTATCCCTTTGCATTAGTATTTTATATTTTTTTGGGTAAATACCTAGTAATGTGATTACTGGATTGTAGGGTAGTTATACGTTTTATTTTTTTGAGGAACATCTATACTGTTTTCCAGAGTGGCTGCACTAGTTTGCATTCCCACCAACAGTGCAGTAGGGCTCCTTTTTCTCCGTATCCTTGCCAACATCTCTTGTTTCTTGTGTTGTTGATTTTAGCCATTCTGACAGGTGCGTCAGACATTTGACTGAGCCACCCAGGCACCCCTTATTTTTTTTTTTATTTTAGAGCATGTGCGTGCAAGTTGGGGAGAGGGACAGAGGGAGAGAATCTCAAGCAGGTTCCACGCTCAGCATGGAGCCCAACATGGAGCCCCGTGTGGGGCTCAATCCCACGATCCTAGAATCATGACTTGAGCCAGAATCAAGTGTTGGGGACATTCAACTGACTGAGCCACCTTGGCACCCTTGCCCCTTTTTAATTGAATTATTTGGTTTTTGGGTGTTGACTTGTAGAAGTTCTTTATATATTTTGGATACTAACGCTTTATCAGATATGTCATTTGCTGATATTTTCCCCCATTCCATAGATTGCCTTTTAGTTTTGTTGATTTTTTTTTCCCTTTCCTGTGCAGAAGCCTTTTATTTTGATGTAGTCCCCAAATTTACTTTTGCTTTTGTTCCCCTTGCCTCAGGAGACCTATCTAGGAAAAAGTTGCTATAACCGATGTCAGAGAAATTACTCTCTGTGCTACTTTGTGGGATTTTTATGGTTTTAGGTCTCACATTTAGATTTTTAGTCCACCTTAAATTTGCTTTTGTGTATGGTATAAGAAGGTGGTCCAGTTTTATTCTTCTACATGTTGCTGTCCAGTTTTCCCAACACCATTTGTTGAAGAGATCATCTTTCTCCCATTGGATATTCTTTCCTGCTTTGTTGAAGATTAATGGACTATACAGTTGTGGTTTTATTTCTGGATTTTCCATTCCATTGATCTATGTCTATTTTTGTGCTATTACCATACTGTTTTGATTACTGTGGCTTCGTAATGTAACTTGAAATCTAGGATTGTGATGCCTCCAGGTTTCTTTTTTTTTTTTTTAACGTTTATTTATTCATTGTGAGTGAGAGAGCACGTGAGCATGCAGAGCCCAACACAAGGCTTGATTCCCCAAACTGAGATCATGACCTGAGCCAAAACCAAGAGCTGGAAGCTCAACCAACTGAACCACCCAGGCATCCCTGCTTTTTTTTTTTTTTTTTTTTTAATGTTTATTTTTGAGAGAGCATGTGCTCTTGAGCTTGAGCTTGTGCTCAAGGGAGGGGCAGAGAGAGAGAGAGAGAGAGAGAGAGAGAGAGAGATAGGATCTGAAGTTTGCTCCTCCCTGACAGAGAGCCTGATGCAGAGCTCAAACTCACCAACCGTGAGATCATGACCTAAGCAAAGATCATGACTTAACCCACCGAGCCACCCAGGCGTCCCCTGCTTTTCTTTTCCAAGATTGCTTTGCCTATTCGAGGTTTTTCTGTGGGTTCATACGAATTTTAGGATTTTTCTAGTTCTATGAAATATGCTGTTGGTATTTTGATAGGAATTGCATTAAATGTGTAGATTGCTTTGGATAGTGTAGACATTTTAATAATTGTTCTTCCAGTTCATGAGCATTGGAATGTCTTCATTTCTTTAATCATTGGAATGTCTTCAGTTTCTTTCATCACTATTTTCTAGTTTCCAGAGTACAGTTTTTCACCTCCTTGGTTAGGTTTATTCCTACGTATCTTACTATTTTTGGTGCAGTTGTAAATGGGATTGTTTTCTTAATTTCTCTTTCTATTGCTTCATTATTGGTGTATAGAAATGCAACAGATTTCTGTACGTTGATGTATCTGTGACCTTACTGAATTCGTTTATTAGTTCTAGCAGTTTCTTGGTGGAGTCTTTTGTGTTTTCTATATAGAGTGTCATGTCATCTGAAAATAGTGAGAGTTTAACTTCTTCCTTACTGATATGGATGCCTTGTATTCCTTTTTCTTGTCTGAGTGCTGTGACTAGGAGTTCCAGTTCTATGTTGAATGGAGTGAAAGTGGACATCCCTATCTTGTTCCTGATCTTAGGGGAAAGGCTCTCAGTTTTTCTCCATTGAGTATGATGTTTGCTGTGGGTTTTTCATATAATGCCTTTATTATGTTGAAGTATGTTCCCTATAAACTTACTGTTTTGGGAGTTGTTATCATGAATGTGTGTTGTACTTTGTCAAATTCTTTATCTGAGAGTATGACAAGTTTTAAATACACTGGAAAGAAACTCTCATGGTATTATTACTGATTCAGTCTTGTACATCTTAAACCTAATTGCATTTGCTCTGATATTATGTAAACACAGCATTAATTTTGTCAACTTTTGCTTTTGTAGCTACGTTAGGGTTTTAGATGCGCACTCTGTCCTGTCTGCTGAGGAAACTAACTCAAGAATGAATAGTGTCAGAGCTGAGGGCCTGACAGCACATAAGGAGAAGCTGGCCTATTTTACTTTAATGGGTCAGCTGTTCCTCACCCCTTTGGATGTCCTCTAGCTTTCAAGTCCAATGGCCCGGCTGCCTGGCTCTTTGTAACAGGTGCTGCTGGCCTTCTGGTCCAAGAGGAGGGGCACCTGGTTTCTCTGAGGGCTCTCAGAGACATAATCTCATGACAGTGAGCTCAAGGGAGGGGCGTGACTCTCCTGTAGAGTGTGTTTATTTTTGGTACATTTGTTTCAGGCTGCTTCTGAGAACAGGACCTACGCTTACTAGGCACAAATTTTGTCCTAAAATTTTTACATAATCCTAGTTTAAATTAGTGTGGATGGTATTGTCATTTTGGCTTTTCCTAAGACAGGTGTTTTCTGGGTTTGGTTTTATATTTATGTCTCTATGCCTGTCTTTTCCCTTGGCTTTCATTGTAAGACTAACTTCTGCTATGACCCAAAGTGGAGGCAAGACCAATTTGATTTCCTCTTCTGGTTTGCCCAGGTGGCCGATGAATACATGTTTTCCCTGGAGGAGAATAAGAAGTCCAAGGGCCGTCGTCAGCCCTTAAGCAAGCTCCCACGCCATCACCCGCTTGTGTTGCAGGATTGCGTCAGTGATGATGGTAAGTGTTTTCTCTCTTAACCAGGAAGGGGAATGTGGCTCACCCCATTAGGACTTGCTCTGACAGGACATCAGGAGGCAGGGCTGAGCGCCAGGGGTAGGCCTGTGGCTTAGTTCTCCCAGATGCTCCACAAAGAGGGCAGGATCTCATTTGTTACTTACTTCATAGTCAGATTTCTTTATATGTCTGTGTGTCTTGGAATATGCCTAATACAGGATGATCACATGTAGGTTCTTCTCTTTCTTTACTAGGAGGTACAGGCTGATTTTTCTGGATAGCATTTCTTTCAATGATACCAAGCCCAATGCTGAATGTGTAGCTACAAAGATAACTAAGATATGTCCATGCCCCCCAAAAGCTCACAAGGTAGTGGGGCAAACTGACAGGTAAACAGATCTAAAGAAAGGAGATGTTAATCTAGGGAGGGGGAGCTGGAGGATAGATTGAGAGGAAGCAGCTCAAAGGGCCAGGACAAGGTGTGGGGCAGGCAGGAGTGAGGTGGGGGGAGGATAAAGAGGGAGTGCCTTTTTCTAGCGGGCCTTCAGGAGCTTTTGACGTGTTTTAAGTGGCCAGATTTACATTAGAAGTGACTGCATATTGAGAGTGGCTTTGAGGGCAACAGATGGGCTTTTGCCATGGTCTCTGAGAGCTAGGGGAGGGTCTGAAGCAGGATGATGGTGGTTAGGGTTGGGGAGGGATGTAGTGAAGGTGTTGGGAGGATAAAGCCAGCTGGATTTGGGGTTGGTTGTAGACCTGTGAGCTTGGTAGGGACTGGAGAAGCCTGGGTTCAGTGCCTCCCTGACTTCTGGTTGTGGTTGGGTTTGGAAACCTATGTTCAGTGTCTGTGGAGGATGTAAACTTGAGGCTGAGCAGAGGTGGTGTTTGGTAATGTTATTGGGGTACATGAGGCCACTGGTGGAGAAGCATAGAGGAGGGTGAGCAGAGGTGGTATTTGATACCTTTTTAAAAAATTTATTGGGGCACCTGGGTGGCTCAGTTGGTTAAGCGTCCGACTTCAGCTCAGGTCACGATCTCGCGGTCTGAGTTCAAGCCCCGCGTCAGGCTCTGGGCTGACGGCTCGGAGCCTGGAGCCTGCTTCCGATTCTGTGTCTCCCTCTCTCTCTGCCCCTCCCCCGTTCATGCTCTGTCTCTCTCTGTCCCAAAAATAAATAAACGTTAAAAAAAAAAATTTATTAAAGGGGCACCTGGGTGGCTCACTCAGTTGAGTGTCTGACTTCGGCTCAGGTCATGATCTCGGTTTGTGAGTTAGAGCCCTGCATTGGGTTCTCAGCTGTCAGCGAGGATTCTGCTTGGGATCCTCTGTCCCTCTCACTGCCTCTCCCCTGCTCACATACGCTCTCAAAAATTAATAAGCATTAAAAAAATTATTAAAAATTTTTATTTAAGTGCAGTTGACACGCTGTTAATGTTACTTCCAGGTATACAACTTAGTGATTCGGCAACTTTGCCTTTCCCTGTGCTCCCCATGAGGGTCGCTGCCATCTGTTCACTATCTTTACCTTGAGCACACGCGGCCACTCTGGAGAGGGCAGAGACTGGGGTGGGAAGACAGGAAGAGGAGCCTGTGAAGGAGACAGGGGGGAGTGGACAGTGGTGTGGAGCAGAACCGGGAACTGTGTGTGTTGCTGGCGCTCAGGGAGTTGCCGCCATCAGCGCAGTGAGATCAGGAACGTGAGCATGGGTGAGTCTCTGGCAGGTCCCTTGTCACTCTTCACTGGTGCCCGGGCCCTTCCTGCCCTGTCCTTCCTGACACCAGTGGCTGTGTGGGAAGATCCAGAGTTACACCAGCCTCTTTGCTCCATAGGTGAGCCCCACGTTCCCTTTCTGATCTGATGCCGGTGCCCATCTCTACTGTTTTCCTTGGTAGAAGGATCGTGATACACTGGGTGAGGAAAGTCTCTTGAGATCAAAATCTCTTGAGTTCAATGTAGGCCAGACCTTGAGTTCAGAGTCTTAGGAAGTCCTCTTCCTCTGGCCCACGTGGGGCTTGGGTTCTCTGGCTAGCAACAGCCTGGCTTCAGGACTTACCCCTGCAACCCCCCCACCCCCGAAGGCTCTAAATATAGGTTGTACAAAATTGGAAAAGCAAACAAAGTTATAAAGAGGAAAATAAAATTACCCTGCAAAGGTGACCACTTGCACGTCTTCATGTGTTAATCTTCTGACTTTTCTAGTCAGTCATTAGAGTATATCCGCGTATATGTTTTTATGATAGTGTAATTGAGATCATAAAATACAGCCGCCCAACTTTTTATGATAAATTTCCATTGTGGAAAGCACTGTGCACGCCTCCTGTATCCGACAGCTGCCATGTTGCCGTGGGCGCTGTCTCCACAGGCATTGATGAACTTGCTGTACACGCACTTGCTGTCTCATCTGAGAGCGAGCTGGAGCCCTCCAGTCACTCGAAGTGCACCGTGACGTGCTTTGCTCAGGATTCTCCTATACAGATACTTTTACCACACCTAGGAAAATAAGCAGTGTTTTGTAATATTGTCTTATCTTCAGTCCATGTTCATTTTTCCCTGCTTATCCCAAAAGTATGTTTTATAGCTTTTTTTCCTTTAAACCTGTAAACCAAACCAGTCATCCATTTCAAAGTTTTTTTTCTTTAGTTTCTTTTAGTCAAGCATGCACACCCTGCACCCACCTCCCCGCGCCCGCCCCGCCCCCCCCCCCCCCCCCCCCCCCCCCCGCTACCATCAAATTGTTTTTCAGTTGAGGCATAAAATACTTGGTAAAATGAACACATCTTACCTGTTATGTCTCCATGATGTCTTATGTATGTAAACTGTAAAATTCCTGCGGTTTTCACTTACCATGGTGAACATTTTTCCTCATCATTACAGTGTTCACAAGTGAAGTGATTTTGGGCCACCTATGGTTTTGAAAACAGCAGACATCACTGTATTAATCTTCTTTTTCTGATTGGGTACCTGTTGCTTTTTCTTCTAGTCTGTGTCGGTCACTCTTGTTCTGGTTAGGATAAGGAAAATAGCCGCTTTGGTTTGGCACCGTTGTTCTTGCTGGACCTGGCTGTGGCTTATAGAGGTTGATTTTAATCTGCAGTGGCCTCCCTACGTTACGGTATGCTTCACTCAGGTCCCACATGAGGCAGCTGCCAGGTCTCATTCGGTTAAACAGGACTATGAAGGCAGAGTAGGTAACTGTTTATCTGCACTGAGCTGCAGTTGCCAGAAATGAACAAATAAATAAGCATGTCGTGGAGTGTTGCATGGGCTGCTCTGCCTGAGTCTCTAGGGCTTCCTCAAAACAGTTCTGTCTTGGTCAAAGCAAGACCATTTGAGGGGTTGTAGCTGGGGCCTCCTGACGGTCACACATAGCTAGATGCCAGGCGTGGGGTGCCTAATGTGGTGGAGCTGGCGTGGAGCTGCTCTGTCAGGTGCTCCAAATCCATACATGGACTGCTTTGGGGACTCAGTTGTCAAAGAAGAACATCCCAGATGTAACTTCTTATATTTCCGTCACTTGGGGGAGGATTTGGAGAAAAGCTCTGGATTTGTTTATTTTGATATGTGTTGCTCCTTCTATCAAGGATTGCCTTCATTCACCCATAATCCTCGAGTTAATGTGTTTTGCTACCTCCTTGACCCTGTTTCCATTGGGATCGATTGGGCTGTGCCCTTCCGATTGAGGGGGGACCTGGAAAGTGTGTACCTTTGTTGCCTCCATCTTGTTTTGTGAGTGTAGGTTTTTGTTTCCATTCAGCAGTGTGTCCCTTTCTTCCAGGAAGATGGCAGCCAGAGGGGATTTTCCTTCCTCAGCAGTGCTGAGGCCGGATGAATCCTATGCTTTGCTGTTTGGAGTAACGAATAGATAGAAATTTGTCATCTAGACCAGAGGTCTGCAGAGGCGCTATACCTTCTGTCACATATCCCACTGTCTTTCTCTGAGTCCTATAAAAATGTAAAAACAGGGCCACCTGGGTGGCTCAGTTGGTTAAGCGTCCGACTTTGTCTCGGGTCACGATCTCGAGGTTCGTGAGTTCAAGTCCTACACTGGGCTCTCTGCTGTCAGCACCTCTGCTTCAAATCCTCTGTTCCCCTCTCTCGGACCCTCCCCTGCTTGTTCTGTCTCTCTCAAAATAAATAAAGTTAAAAAAAATGTAAAAAAATTTTTTTTGTTTTTACCTTTTTAAAAGCTCCCCAAGTGGATTGCATTTGGCCTGCAGGCCGTTGTGTGCTAGGCCTTGGTCTAGACTCAAGGTGTTCCATCCTTTGGCTGGGAAAGAGGGTTTGTCTTAGACACACTCTGCCTTTCTCTGAGACAGAGCCAGGATGGTTGGGGATCCCTGTCCAGAAAGGCAGATATCCCACTGGCCTTTCCAGAGGGAGCTAGAAAGTTCTGACTAAGGCACATGATATAAAAATTATTAAGCTTGCTATTTCCTTGTGTGTGTGTGTGTGTGTGTGTGTGTGTGTGTGTGTGTGTGTGTTTCCTCTTGTTTCCCTTCAGTGTAACTAAAGACAAAACTCTTAAATAAGGACTCAATATGCTGACATATTGGAGGCAGCAAGTAACATGGTTTCTGGCAAGACCCCGTTGTACCGTGCTGCCCTTGGGCACAAGGGTTGAATGCTGGCAGTTGTTAGGGGAGAGGAGAGTGGGCTGAACTCCTGGGGCAAGAAGAGGGACTTCTTCCTGGCAAGAAGTCTGAATTCCTGCCAGAGAGGAAGGAGTACTGAAGGAGTCTATTGGAAATTGCTTCTGCCCTTTGCCTTTATGATCTGTAGGATCTTGGCTTTAGGCCAAACCTGAGACCAAAAGTCTGGGCTGAGCTCATCTGCTTTCTAGGCAGAGCTACAGATGTGTGGCACTGGTACCGACTCATGTTCTGCTTCCTGCTTTAGAGTCCTCTGAACAGCCGACCCCCGAGGAGGAGGCTGAGGAGACAGAGGCCTGGGCTAAGCCCCTGAGCCAACTATGGCAGAACCGACCCCCGAACTTTGAGGCCGAGAAGGAATTCAATGAGACCATGGCCCAGCAGGCCCCTCACTGCGCTGTCTGTATGATCTTTCAGACTTACCATCAGGTAAGTCCACTTCGTCCTTTGTTTACCTAGGACCTGCAGTCCAGAGGGAGGTGGGGTTTAGTTGTGGGTACATAGCTTGTCACTGGTCATCTTGGGAAAGGTGCGTTCTTCTGGTGTTCAGTGCCCCATCTGAGTGCTGGCCAGGCTACTCTGGCCAGGCAGATAATCTAGCAATGGGGCTTTTCACTTGACAATGGTTTGCAGAAGAGCTGGAGTGTGGCTTAGCCTTGACTTGGTGGGTTTCCCTGCACCCTGTGGCACTCACATTGTTTGCAGAGGAATCTTGCTCTTTTGTTATTATTCTAGGCAGTGATGATTCCTTCCAGGTGGTTTTTCCTCCTGGCCAGTATGGAGCACTGTGCCTTTCTTTAGGACAGTCTGCCAGATTCTCCAGTGTTGTGTCTTCCTTTCTCATTGCCACCGTGGGTACTGGCAGTACCCAGAAGGAAGTAGGGGAGGGACCGCGGGAGGAAGTGGAGGGGGAAGCACTGGAGCTGAGCTTGTCTGTGCCCCTCCCCCTCCTGGGGCACTTGATGGTAGTCTTCGGGTTCAGCTCTGGAAGGTCGGGAATGCATCTACAGGGGCACGTGCCGGGTGAGCAGCTGAGGTTCACCTGGGACCTGCACAGGGCGGCATGTGGATAACCAGTCCTCTGTTGGTTAAGGTGGCATGGCTACACTGAGCTGGCACAGCCACAGATTCACGCCTGCCAAAGAATGGAACCTCAGGCCAACATACTTTGGATTAGCAGCTCAGTACTTCTTTCCACTGACGAAAAAGCAAAACTGAAGTGTGTGTACCCTTGGCCTGCGAGACAAGTGAACGGACTGGGTGCACTGTCAGCAGGTCCACTGAGAGGGCCCCAGGGTTTCAAGAGGGGCACATGCTTAGGGGTGACATGTTTTGGGCCCTGTCCTTGAAATGGTGGTGATGGTGCCATCCATAGACAGAGCCAGCAAATATTTGCAGTCAGGGTGTTTGCCAAGGGAAGTATGTGGATGTTCTTTCTGGGCATTCTTTCTGGAGGGACCCGAGCCAGGAATCACAGGTGGGGCTCCAGCCGTGTGGCAGTGCTGCTGCTCAGGTCATGTGCTGCCATGGGGCCCAGGAGGGATTCCGTGCTGGTCCATTAGGAGCACCTGCTCTGGGTCCTCTCCCTGGGTACGGGCCACCGTGCAGTGCAGCGCATAAGGGAGCCCACAAGAGCAGCTTCGCTAACGTCTCAGTGCATTTTATTACCACTTGGTTTGGGAAGATGGAAATCCCAGTTGCCTCTTACCTTGCTCCCTTTCCTTAGTTGTCCCCAGGGTCCTTTGTTTGATGCCTCTGTGAGAAATTGAATTGGAGTCATTAGAGATAACTTCAATTAGCAGCTCTGGGATAATGGCTGTGCACCCGAGAGCCTTAGCCACAGAGTCATACCAGGAAGAGAGGCGGCTTTCTGCTGACAGAGCAGGTGGAAGCGGAGACACAGGCGCATGTTCACGGGATTCTGGGAATTCTGCACTGCTGTCTCTCCTTAGGTGGAGTTTGGAGGCCTTAGTCAGAGCTGTGGAAACGCTCCAGATTTAGCCCCCCAGAAGCAGAGGACCAAGCCATTGATTCCTGAAATGTGTTTCACCTCGACTGGCTGCAGCACAGACATCAACCTTTCTACCCCTTACCTTGAGGAGGACGGCACCAGCCTTCTAGTTTCCTGCAAGAAGTGCAGTGTCCGGGTCCATGCCAGTGAGTGCCTCAGCTTTTGTCTGCGTCTTGACCCAGAGGGCCTGAGCCTTCTCACTGCAAGTCTCGCCCCGTGTTGGCCTCCCTCCAGCCTCCCAGTGGCGCCCCCAGGTCCCGAGTGCAAAGATTGCTCTTGTGTTCTTGGGGAGTTTGCTGCTGATGGAGTTGGGAGTTTCACTGACTTTGGGTGCGTCCTTGTACGGTCAACCTTGTGCTGTTCTCTGGGCTGTAGATGCCAGGAGGGGATTAGTAGTCCCTGCTGCTCCCTAGGTGTTTGTACCAGTGGACCTACAGGCTCTGACTTTTCGAGACCTTGGGCCATAGTGTATGGGTGAATCCTGGGGGACCCTGACTCTAGAATTCAGGCGTTTTCCCGTAAGACTTGGTCGCAGCCTTCAGACTCATGGTATGTGAAAAAGAGTCACAGGTCTGCATTCTGACTCTGGCCTCTGGGTTTAATCTGCTCATCTTGGTGTCCTTGTTAGGTTGCTACGGAGTACCCCCTGCCAAGGCTTCTGAAGACTGGATGTGTTCTCGGTGTTCCGCCAATGCCCTGGAGGAGGTGAGTGTGTCCACAGTGTTGCTGTCTTCCCCCTGAGACTCGGGATTCACTCAGGGCCAGGCTTTTTCATGTGGACTTTCTGTCCCCAGCAGTCTGTGCAGAGCCTGGTACACAGTGATGTTAAAGAGTGCATACTGTCAGAATAAATCTCCCCAGACGGTGTGGTTGCTGCCCAGCTATGGCAGGGCATGAATGGAGTCTGGAAGCTGTGTTTGCTACATTGTGTCCAGACTAAGCAGAGGTCCTCCTGTGGACAAGATATAACCCCCTTTAAAGAATGCATTGGGTTTGGCCATCAGAATGGGGTTCAGGTGGTTCATTTTGTAGCTTTGTCTTCATCACTCCCTGCCCCGGAACCTAGCAGTACCCCACATACAAGGCAGAGTCCTGTAACGCTTCCAGTTTGAGCAGAGTATCATTGGTTACAGTTGATAACAGTAACGGCAAAGAGGATTATGTTAAGTCAAGTGGAATACTTGGTGTACTTTAGCCCCGGGTGGTCTCCCTGTCTTCCTGTAGGGGAGTCCTGCTTACATGGGCTGCGTAGGCGAGGCCCCACCTGCCGATAAGCCACTTTCTTATGTGGAGGCTCCAGTTATCCAAAGGAGGCCAAGGAGAGAGCAGATTGGATGTTAATGACTTGGTGGTAACCACCCTTCCTTCCTCCCCCTCCCTTCTTGGCAGGACTGCTGTTTGTGCTCATTACGAGGGGGAGCCCTCCAGAGAGCCAATGATGACAGGTGAGTTTCTGAGCAGTGTTCTGGAGCAGCGTGCAGAGGCACCGAGACGGCAGTGGCTATTCATCAGAGTGGCTGATGAGGGTTTGGGAAGCACGTTGTTGGAGGTGCAATAGCATCTCCAAGACTAATTTTAAAAATGAGATGCCAAGGGGAGCCAAGCAGCCCTACACCTTTCCAACTCCACCTTCCTCTCCGAGGCAGGGGTATCAGTGATGTCTTCCTTGCAGGGGAGCTAAGACAGACTCACAAGGGTGTGGAGATCCTGTGCAGGTGATGCAGAGGCTCAGGGCCTGTTGCAAGGACTGTTACCTTGTTGCAGCCGGGCTGGTGCAGAGGTGGCCGTGGCTGTGGGCTCGTGAGCATGCGCCCTCTGGCTCAGACCTGGCGTCTGAGCGAGCGTGTGTGTCCTTGGGGAGGAGAGTGGGACTTGGAGAGCTCAGCCTCACCCACCTGCTGTGGAGTCAAGTCTACAGAAGTATGGGCATAGCAGCCGTCAGGTTGCTTTTTGTACCTGGTCTTTGCTTACTTGTTCTGAGGTAGAAATGTGAGGTGAATGAGGTTTTTGCCCTGGAAAACCTGGCTGTCTAGGAGATAACACAGCAGGCAGCCAGTGGTGAATATCCTGCTTCCGGCTAAGGTCCTGTGGGGATTGGAGCCTCCTGCAGCACGAGAACCCCCTTCAGGCTGTTCCACATAGACAGCTCTTCTGATTGCTGCTTCCAACCTTTAAAGGTACTTGCTGCCACGACTTGAGGTGATCGTGTCCCTCACAGTTGGGAGGGAGCGCTGTTAAAAGTTCTTCCTTACTTGCAGTGGAAAGGGCTCTGCTTGAGCCTCCCACCGTAACCGCACAATCCCAGTTCTGCCCTGTGGGGCCACGCCAGACAGATCTGTTCCCACTTGCATAGGGGCCCCGCCAGCACCGCAGACGGCTTCCGTGTGGGCCCCGCGCTGTCTGTCGTAGGTTTTCACCTGGCCTCACATTAAGAACTTTCAGCATCTTAATTGTTCTCTTCGTGGTGCGTGTCAGTTTCTGAAAATGCCCGGAACTTTAATTCTCTGAGGATATCCATTGAGTAGACCTGTCAGAGCAAGTGGGGCTTGGGCCAGACCTTAACAAATGAGTGTGCAGTGGATGAAGGGAGCAGAGGCAGAGGTCATCTCAGCCCAAGGGAAAGGTTGGGAGGAGGCCTAGAAGGTAGAGCTGTGGCTACGGGCAGACGGGGCACAGATGGAGACATCTGAGGAAGCACCCAGCTCCTGCGGTAAAAGAGGACTGTATAGGACTCTCTGATTTGCTCTTTCTCCCTGAAACCTGCCCCACTCCATTAGTTCTGGTTCCGCTTATTTTGCAACAGATTGTGAATGAGTTAGCGGTGTACGAAGTGCAACCCTGTGCTAACCCAGGGCGGTGTGGTGGGGGCCCATTTTCATACTTGGTGTGGAGACACCTCTGTCTCCTTCCTTGCTGGGTCCTGGGACCTTGCAGGTAGGTGGAAGTAAGTGGCCGTGTTGGACTGGGGAGGAAGGAGGAAGCACTATCAGCAGGCCCACCCACTCTTGAATCGTTACATTTGGTGAGGAGGCCACAGGACCTTGGAGGCAGAGGTGACTGAGGTACACTTTGCCTTTTGGCAGGTGGGTCCACGTCTCGTGTGCTGTGGCAATTTTGGAAGCAAGGTTTGTCAACATTGCTGAAAGAAGTCCGGTGGACGTGAGCAAAATACCCCTGCCCCGCTTCAAACTGGTAAGGAAGAGGAGATGGGCTTGGAGACACTGCATCTTTGTCCTATTCTAAGTCTCTGAGTGGAGGAGAACATAACGTGCCCCATGTGGCCCAGTGGTCATCTGTTACCCTTGGGTTAGGTCAGGGCTTGTGAGCCACTGAATGTTAAAAGAGGACACGTGTCCTCAGATAAGAGGTTAAAAGAGGTGTGTGTACCCTCTTGTTTGGGGAAGAAGGTTGGCTTTTGCCCGTTGGACTCTGTGCGTTTAGGCAGGGGAGCAGTGGAGGACACCACACCGTTAGTTCCTGGAATCACTGGCTTGCTTCCCCTGTGTCCTAGAAATGTGTCTTCTGTAAGAAGCGGAGGAAAAGAGCCGCCGGCTGCTGTGTGCAGTGCTCCCACGGCCGCTGTCCAACTGCCTTCCACGTGAGCTGCGCCCAGGCTGCCGGAGTGATGATGCAGCCGGACGACTGGCCTTTCGTCGTCTTCATTACCTGCTTTCGGCACAAGATTCCGAATTTGGAGGTGAGGGAAGGTGCCGTTCTAGAATCCTCTTGACTGTTTCTGGGATCATTTTCTCTGCCTATGTCAGCACGTATTTTCTCCAGCTTTACCCTTTATGGAGAGTGCTAATAGGTAGGGATTCAGAGGTGGCCCCCGTCCATCTCTGCTGCCTGCCTTGTGCTTCCTAATCCACTGGCACCAAACTGCTTGTGGTTGATTCCTTGTGATTATGTTTACCTGTTTGCCTCTCCTTGAGGGGTCCTGTTATTAATATGAGTGTCCCTGTCACCTACCACCGTGTCTGGGGCAGAGCAGAAGCTATGCAGATATTGCGAATGGACGGAGAGAGCTCGGAACAGTTAACCATTAACTACCATACAGTAGGGATTTTTGTGCTTCTCTAAATAGTGGAGCTTGGAGAACATTACATGTCAAGTTATGAAAGGGTTTGGGTGGAAGGTGGCATTTGGTGTGGGCACCTGGGTGGCTCAGTTGGTTAGGTATCCGACTTCAGCTCAGGTCATGATGTCATGGTTTTTGTGAGTTCGGGTCCCACGTCGGGCTCTGTGCTGACAGCTCAGAGCCTGGAGCCTGCTTTGGATTCTGTGTTTCCCTCTCTCTGTCCCTTTCCCGCTTGCATTCTGTCTGTCTGTCTGTCAAAAATAAATAAATATTGAAGTGGGACTTAAACAGTAAGTAGGAATTATGAGAGGGAGGGTGTTCAAGCCTTCAGAAGTAGAACGAGGGGCACTTGGGTGGCTCAGTTGGCTCAGTTGCTTAAGTGTCCAACTCTTGATTTCAGCCCAAGTCATGATCTCCTAGTTCATGAGATCGAGCCCTGCATTGGGCTCCCAAGCTGACAGCACAGAGCCTGCTTGGGATTCTCTTTCCCTGTCTCTCTGCCCCTCCCCCATTCACACACACAAACTCTTTCAAGCTAAATTAAAAAAAAAAAAAGCTGAACAAACAAGTCTCTGGAGAATGAACATGGAAGATGTTCTGGGAATATGGCAGGGGTGATACTCAAAAGACAAATGGCAGCCGACACTGAAGGCCCTGGACTGCCCTACTTAGGAGTTTGATCCCTCTTCCACTAAATGAGGAGAACTTCTCAAAAATTTGGATTTTGAACCATATTTTGAAACACTTAATTCTGGTGGTGGATTCAGGGGCTCAAAGAATAAGAATTTGAGGCAGGGAGACTGGTTGGGCTGGGAGCGAAGTGAGGTCTGGAGTGGGAACACGTAGCCAGAGCTCTGGGGTGACATCTTATGTGGGATCCTACAATGGGTGGGATCGACAGGGTCTGTTGACCATCCTGGAGAGATTAGTGGGGAAGGGGTGAAGGAATGTGAAGTTAAGATGGCTCAGGTGGCTCTCCTGGAAGATGGAGAGGATGAAAATGTGATGCTATTAACTGTGTCCAGAACTGATTCAGAGCAGGGCAGGTTTCCAGGGGAAAGGGGGAGAGGTGAAAAAGAGGATGACCTTGAGGTCATTGCTGGAGCATTCTGATGGAGCTACCAGGAAACAGCTGCTATAACGATGAGGGTGAAGATTTGGATCTTCTCTGCATTTAATAGGGTAGTTCACTCCAGTTGCCATTAGAAACTGGACTCTGGAGATTCCTAATGTAAGGAGCAGATGGCAGAGGACGAGCCAGTGAAAGCAGCTGAGAAAGGGCAGACAGAAGCCAGTGGAGGGGATCAGGAAGCTGTGTGCTCTGGGGCAGGCAGGTCTGGTATAATGCTTGTTGGTGCCCCATACTGAGGAGTTGTCGGGGGGTCTTCTGGTCAGAAACCAGACTGTAGTTGGGGAAGTTAGAGGCTACTAGAAGAGACCGTGATGAAGATTTGTCAGCAGTGCAGGAAATATGGTAGTGAAGGGCACAGTGGAGTACCAGTCTGGAGGAGCAAACGTGTCACTACCATCTGGGGTCATGGAAAAGGCCTTGTTGGCCGACTGGCTTCTCCTTTTCCATAGAGATGTTACACTGGGCATGAGAGGTGGTCAGGTGGGTTAGGAGCTCAGGAAGGGGGAAGATAGTCATTGTGAGGAAGAAACTCTGGAGGGGTGGTGGGTGAGGTAGTGCTGAGCCCAGAGGGCTCAGGGAAGCAGGAGTTTTGTTATGGAGTCAGGATGGTGATTTGGGGACTGTCATTAACATTGCACATCCTTAAATTGGCACCCATGGACTGCTGATGCTTTGAGAAAATGGGGTACTATGTAGTATTATTTTCACTAATCATTCTGTAGTTTTTTAATTTTTTAAAGTTTATTTTGAGAGAGAGTGAGTGAGCAGGGGAGGGCCAGAGAGAGAGAGAGAAAGAGAGAGAGAGAAGGAGACAATCCCAAGCAGGCTCCACACTGTCAGCACAGAGCCTGACATGGGGCTTGAACTCATGAACCGTGAGATCATGACCTGAGCCGAAACCAAGAGTTAGATGCTTAACCAACTGAGCCCCCCATGTGTCCTCGCTAATCATTCTTTAAATATCTATTGAGCATCTCTTACACGTCAGTCCCAACTTTAGGTGCTGGAAATATAAGTGAACAAGACAAAACAGTGCCTGTCCTCTTGCTGCATGTAGTTGAAAGACATACAGAAATGCATAAGTAGAGTATCTCAGATGGGAGAAGGGTGGTGGATAAAAATGTAGCAGGATAAGGGGAATGGAAGAGGTATAATAAGGAACAGCGTCAGTAGGTTGACATTTGGTTGTGAGGGGCCAGTGAGTGTGCAGAGGGCTGGGGAATAGCATTTCAGGTAGAGGGAACAGCAGGGCAGTGGCTCTGAGGAGGGAACGTGTTTGGCACACGTGCTCCCGGAACAGCAAGGAGGCCAGCATGGCTGGAGCGCAGTGCTTGGGGAACTTGGTGGGGAGTAGTTGGACACAGTGTTACCAGATGCTCTGTGATGCCATTTCCATCAAGGGCAAATTCAGAATGACGGGGTGATGTGAGGGTTGGCATGGCCCTTGTAATGGGAGCCCCTTGTCACATGCATCTGCGGATGTCCAGGGAACTAGTGCTGAGATCTGCGTAGAGCATTGTCTGGGGCCCTGGGCTCAGATCTCCTGTTGAGTGTCTCCCTGGATGTCTTTCTAAGCTGTGTGCATTAGTAGATGCTATTTGGTCAGTTCCCGGCAACAGTAGGGAAGTTAACACAAGAGTATTTTTTGGGAGACAGTATGGTGTAAGGACCAGTTGTGGAATGGGAACTAGGGAGGTGCTACATTTATGGAGGAAAATAGGACACTGGTTTCTGGTAGTGTCCCTGCTGAGGTGTGGATATATGGAAAAGACCTGGTTCAGCTCCCATCCCCTTCTTTTTATTTTTCCAGTCCCATTCTTTCTCCCTGGTAAAGGGCAACCAGTTGATCTTGGTCCCCATTTTCCAGTCCTGGCAACTCCATGTGGGAGTAACCCAAGCCTCTGTTTTTTCCAGCGTGCCAAGGGGGCCTTGCAGAGCATCACCGCAGGCCAGAAGGTCATTAGCAAGCACAAGAACGGGCGCTTCTACCAGTGTGAGGTGGTCAGGCTCACCACCGAGACCTTCTATGAAGTCAACTTTGACGATGGCTCCTTCAGTGACAATCTCTATCCTGAGGACATAGTGGTAATGTCTGCAAGGAGCTTCCTGGGCAGGTGGGATGGGGGTGTTTGTAGGTCTGGCTGTGGGCCAGCCCGCCATTTCTAGCCAGGTCTTCAGGCCCATTAGTTCCCTGAACAGAAAGAACCATTTGTGCTGGTCTTTCCTTGCAAAGAAAATTGTGTGCTGCTAGGCTGCCCTGCTTCCTCTCTAGAAGCTTCTTGGAATCTGTGTTTTCTGCAACACCGTGAAACATGCTTATATTTCAGTCTAAGCTACACTTGAAGGTGTTCTTATGCAGTGGAAGAGCCCGGCATTGGAAACCAACCACTGTGCCAATACTAGCTCCATTGCCTAGTAGCTGTGTGATATTGGAAGAATTAATCCAACTCTCTTTCCCATCATGCCCCCTTAGTAGATGTGTGGTCTTTACAGTTGAAGGGGCTAAGCAGAAACTGCTTGGAGACCTCCCTGGCCTGCTTATGTTATTGACACCTGACACACTGGAGGCTCTGCCTGGACCCACTTCTAGGTTTCCTGGCTCAGTATTCAGGACTTAGTTCGAATTTCCCTTACCCGCACAGCCTTTTCACTTGTGAGCTTAAGCACCACGGCAGTGGGATGAAGCCACTTCTTCCTTTGACAAACCAGGTATTTCCCACTTTTATACTTCATTAGCAGCTTAGTTGCTAGAAGCACATTCATTACTTACAAGGTAGACTTAAGTCATAGTAAAGATCATATTAACAGTATTTGTGGCAGTGGAATAGTTATAATTTACTAGGCTTTTCTAGTACACAAGGCCCTGTGCTAAGTGCTTCAGGTCAGGTGTGTCTGTCACTTCTCATACCAGTTCTGAGAAGCAAGTGGTGTTATCTCTGACTTACAGATCAATGACCTCAGCACTCTTAAGTTACTGAGGACTGTGGGTTATGTCTATCATAAATGTTTACTCTGTTAGAAATTAAAATAGAGATTAATTGATTTGAAATAGTCTGGGTTTTTAAAAATGAAAAACAACTATTTTAAAACAAAATCTTGGTGGGAAGAATGCCATTTTCCTGCAAATCTCTATGTCATGTGTTCATTCAGTCCGTTGTGATAGATTGTTTTGGTTAAAGTCTATGAAGAAAATTCAACCTCACACAGTTGTGTGCTAATTGGAAAGGGGAGGAGTCTTTTAATAGCCTTTCATACCGTTGTGATTATTTAATACTACACCAAAACTCAACGAGTAGTAGTTTCTTAAAAGTTAGTTGCAGGGTGGAATCTGAAAGCAGGTCAATGAGCTTTGTACACTCTGTTACATTAAAATCCACTGGTCTGTCTTGCACTGAGACTAGATCTTCACCTCTGCCAAATTTTGCAACCTCATACATTGGTTATTTAGAAAATACTCGTACGTTGGGCTACGCAGATCTTCCAAATGTTAAATTTTATTATACAGTATCAAAAAACACATTTATTAGTGTCACCATTCTTAGAAATTATCTTTAAATTTGGCAAAGCTTCAAGCCGATTTTGGTGATTACTACATTTCTGAAGTTCTAATTTTTCCAAAAGCTTAAGTTTTATCCTCGGCAGTACTGTCTGATATTTTCCGTAAAGTGACAGGCTTGTTCATTCATTTCCAAGATGTCTGCCAGTACCCATGTCTGAGTAACTATAGTTTGTTTATGTCAGGCATTTTTTCAAATAAAGCTGGTGCTCCATGAACAAAGCAGCAACACAACAATTAAGTTACACAGTGCTTTTCCTCAAGATAACCATCCTACCTCAGCATGCAGCAAAGCGCCCTTTTGAGTACTCACACGTGTTCTCAAGGACTGGGGTTTGACAGAATTAATACATTTTTCTGCTTTGTTGAGAGATATTGTCATGTGAGACTGGGTATTTTTCTTTTTTCTTTTTACCCTAAATTATGAGCACACAGTGATACAGGATGTAGTAACAACTAATAATGCTTGGAACCCCTGCCCTGTGTTAAGATAAGAGCAGTTTTGCCTGTAACAGATTTTATACCATCACTGCCAAGGTCAGCACAGTGAATGAGGCTAATGTTTTCATAGTACTCTGAAATTCTTGTTCTAGTATTTCTTCGGGGTAGAGCTCTGTCCCCTGTTCTTTGGAGGGACAGTTGAAGGAACACAAGGAGGATTCTTGATCTTGGCACTGTGTTTATGAAGTTCACTCGAAGTTTATTCTGGCTCTTCTTTTCTGTCCCCTGAAAGCAGCAAGGGCAGAGATCTGGGGCCAGCTTATGACTTAGCAGGCAGGTAGGTCTTTAACCATTGTGTCTTCTAGCTCGGAGAGAGCCTGCCTTGCTTGGGTGTCTGGGCAGGAATCTGCCCTGGTTCATTCTTCCCTGAGTAGGTGGTGGTCACCCCTGTGCTCAGGGGGCCTTCCTCTCATCCTTCTCCCTTACTGTTCCCTCAGAGCCAGGACTGCCTCCAGTTGGGTCCTCCTGCTGAGGGAGAAGTGGTCCAAGTCAGATGGACAGATGGCCAAGTCTACGGAGCCAAATTTGTGGCATCCCATCCTATCCAGATGTACCAGGTAGCCAAACGTTTTTGTTGGGCTCTGGGGGAGTTCTTGATTAATTCAGTGCTTCCTCTTAGAGGCAAGCCTTTGCTCTTGGAAGAGCTCAGGGGTCAGTAACAACCTTTTTAGAGCTAGGGGCTGCCCTGTGTTCAGTCTGCCGGGGGTGGCTTCGAATTTGGCAGTCCTTACTTCAGTGTTCTGGATCCTTCCTGTGACAGCAGAAAGTTGCCATTGTGCTTTGGGGACCAGGGAGAGAGTCAGGGATGTCTTAGCCAAAGGCCTCTGTTTGCTTGGTAGGTGGAGTTCGAGGACGGCTCACAGCTTGTGGTTAAGAGAGATGACGTGTACACGCTGGATGAAGAGCTTCCCAAGAGAGTCAAGTCTAGACTGGTGAGTGTGTTTTCTGTGTGCCCTTGTTCCAGGTCTGGGAGGGAGGGAATGAGGCAAGGGTGTGTCATTTTGTTTTTCCCTTCCGGGTGGTTGGCCACAAAGTGCTCATCTGGCTTGCTTATTCTTCTATAGTCAGTAGCCTCAGACATGCGCTTCAATGAGATTTTCACGGAGAAAGAGGTTAAACAGGAAAAGAAACGGCAACGAGTGATCAACTCAAGATACCGGGAAGATTACATCGAGCCTGCACTATACCGAGCCATCATGGAATAGGTGCTTCCAGGGGCCGAGAGGTGCCCAGCCATCAAGGCGAGAGCACTCTGGGGTTCCACAGCACAGCAGACACTTGGAACTCTGAAGTCTCTGAAAGTGAAGTTGTAAAATGAAAAGGAATGGGATAACCGACCCCATCGTCTTCTCACGCCCCTACCCGCCACCCCCCCCTCGCATTCCGCTGTAGTGAAAGGACAAGCCTTTCTTGGACATGTGGCAGCAGCCGCCTATCACCCAGCTGAAGGGCTGAGCACTGAAATGCTGTGGCTGCACTGGCCCCAGTCTCCAGTGGGGTTGACTGTGCTGGCCGGGCTGGTTGCCCTGTTCCTGGCCTAGGACTTAGCTTCCTAACAATCACCTGCACCGACTAGGCAGAGGTGCTGGTGCTTACTCCCTCTCCCCTTTTGTATTTATGTGTGCGCGCGTATATGTGTGTGTGTGTGTATGCGCGTGCGCGCGCGTGTGTGTACGTGTGCGCACATGTATGTTTGGTTTGGACCAGCTTCTGCCAGCCCCTGGCCTTTACTTTCTTCCTTGCCTGTCCAGGGCAAACAAAATGTGAAATTCTGCCCTCAGCTGAGTGGAGTAAAGGCTCCTGGGGGTTGGCTGGAGATGAGTGTGGCATCTATCTGTCCCTGGAACAGCCTCAAGGAAGTGCTGGCAAAGCTGCAGTATTGAGATGTTAAGGAGTTAATGCCACCTCTTTGTCCTGTCTTGAAGGAGCAGATAGGGGCAGTGTGGGTTTGTGCCCATATCATTCTAGGCACAGAGCCCCTGTGGCACAGTATTAGAGGGTGTGGGTGGGGAACACCCTGAAGGGGGGATCTTAATGATGGAAGCAGGCAGAGCCTGGTGGGTGATTTTGTCAACAGAAAATTTGCAATCATGCAGGGGCTGGGAGGGTTAAGATGAACTGGGGCCACTGGAGACCAGGGGCAGGTTTAGGTATGCCCCTGGTCTGGGGGTGGGAGGGAGCTGATTTGGGGGTGGGGGAGGGACTGGAGGGCAACACTGAAGGGGTTAAACAGGTTTTGCTCCTCATGAATTTGTTTGCCTGGGATTGGAGGGCTTCACACCTATACCCTGTGTATACAAGAATCAGATTTATAATACTTCCCTGTTTTTTGTTACGTATGAACGCTATAAACCAAATTATTTTGAAAACTGGTGCATCACCTTGTCCTTAGCAATAAAATGTGTTGAGCAGAGGATTGGCTGTGTCTGCCCCAAGGAGCCTGAGTGGCCCAGGGTCAGGCTGGGGGTGTATTTAGTTAATAGGCTCTGAAGAAGGGCTGGACACTTTAAGAAAACTTGGGCGGGATCTAGGAAGCTGTCCTAAAGCGATGGGCTCCGGTCCTGTGGCTCTGAGTTAGGACAAGCAAGGTGGGACATGGGGGGCAGAGGCACCTGTGGCTATGAGCACTTTGTTTTGCTTCCTTTGCCTTAGGTATGGGAAAGAGATGGGCATAGAGGACCAGACCACTTCCACAAACTGGGTTTGAGCTCTCATCCCTGCAGCGCTTGATTATTATATTCATGGGGCTAGTCTAAGTTCATGCAAGCATCCGTGTTCTGTACAAATTGTGGAGCCAGCTTGAAAGGAAGGAGTGTATTTTAGGTGCTTTAAGAGCAAGAGACTCGGCTCCTAGTGGGATCCAGAGGGGTCTTGAAGCTGCTCTGAGCTGTCTGTAGTTGCTGAGAAGCTTCCCTGGAGAAAGATCGGTCCCTTTGCCTGGTGGGTTTCTGGGGTCCAGGTGGATGAGGATAGAGCAGCGGCAGGGCAGGGAGGTGCCAGTGACTAGGTGCAGGGTGTGGGCACAGTAGAGCTGCTCCAGCTGGCCCTTGGATGGCCTGGCCCTTTCCAGGTGCCGGAGAGGCTTGGGTCAGCTCAGTAGCTCTCAATGCTTCTTTGTGTCCTGGGGCTTAGGAGGTGGATGCTACCTCGTGTCTGATTGTGGGGGAAGGCAGGAACAGGAGGTTTCAAAGACACTTTTCTATGCCAACTCCTTCCTGGGCCCAAGAAAAGGAAGTTGACTTTTTTTGTCCAGCATCCAAGAATTCATTTGAGAGACCAGGCGGAGCCAGGCCTTAATGAGTTGTTTGATCCCTCAGAGCACACATCTTTGAAGGGAAGGAACACTTCCCTAGACTTGGCAGGGTCCCAGGCCTTGCTACCTCTCACTGACCCCACCATCCCCATCCCTGCTGAATGACCTGCAGGGCTGAGGTGCCTGGTCTAACCCCAGAAGAATTCTAAGCAGCTGTTTTTCTAGAAATTTTGCACTTTGAATTTTAGTTTAAGTAATAACTCTGGGGAAACCCGAAGTTTAAAGAGTTGCTCAAGTCCCACAGAGCAGGCTGTTGTATTTTTCAGACTTTAAGTGATCTCTACACCCCATGGGGGTTAGGGGGGCTCGAACTCATGACCCCGAGATCAAGAGCTGCATGCTCTTATGACTGAGCCAGCCAGGGACTCCAGGCTCCTTGGTTTTCTTCCTCACTGCCTGCCAGTGCAGTCAGGCCCAGGACTTAGAGGGCACACTCCAGGGAAGCGTTTTAGGCAGGTTCTAACCAGAACCCTTTTTGTCAGGGCAAACTGCTCTCTTTTCCTAAGGTAGGATCCCTGGGTGGGCAGCCAAGGATCGCAGCCCGACAGTATCTTCTCCCTTCCGTCAATCCCACTGGAGGTCCTACGTTTCAAATTGTGCCCCAGATGGATGCCGGTGCTCTGCTGCGGGAAGGAGGGGTAGGGGGTGGAAGAGAGCTGGGACCTCGGGAGCTGCAAAGGGTAGACGGGGCGAGTGGTCCGGTGCCCGAACTAAAACCCTTCCTGCCAGACTCTGAAATGGGCAATAGCGAATAGCAGCCAGCGAATCCTGCCCCCACCCCACCCACCCTTTACCCCACAGGATCCGTAGAGGTCTCCAAGCCTTGGGCCTCCGAGAGCCCAGTGGAGGCGCTCAGCTGGTCTCCGGGAGGCAGCTGCGCCCTCGGCGTGGAATGACGGTGACCGCCCAGCACTCTGCGCCCGGGAGGCCCCCGGCCCACCGTGCCGCACGGCAAGAAAGGCTCCCGAGGGGCTGGGTCATCCCCGCGGGCTTCAGGTGTCCGCACGAACGGGCGCCCTCCGGGCGTGATGCTGGGGGGGAGAAGGATGTCTCCAGGCGGCGGACGTGCTCCGAGGAGCCAAGGCGAGGTGTTCGCGTCGACCAGCAGGCCGGGCCCGCTCGGGCCCGCTCGGCCCCGCACCACCCGCAGCCCGGGTCCCCGCCGCGGGCGGGGTGGGCGGGTCGGGAAAGTGGGGGTGCCCGTGCCTATTGGGCCTCCGCGAGCTTGCGCTCGCCCGCTGCCCGCAGCGCAGCTCTGCATTGGTCAGCCCGGCGCCCCGCCCGGCTCCCGCGCCCCGATTGGCCGCGGATGTGCCCGACCCCCGGCGAGGGCGCTGAGGCGGAGAGCGGGATTGGTGGTCCCGCCGTCCCCGGGTCGCGGCCGCGCGCTCCGCCCGCCGCTGCGTCCCCACTATGGCGGCGCCCAGGCAGCCCACCGCGTCGTGGGCGCCCGCCGGGGTCCCCCGCGGCTGCCGCCGCCGCCTGCGCCCTCGCCTCCGCCTTCCCGCCCGCGCCGGGCCGGGCGCCGCCTCCCCCCTGCCTCCCTCTCCGCTGCGGTAAGAGCCAGTCGCGCGCGCGCGTCGGGGCGCGGCAGCCACCGCGGCTAACGGTGTCCGCGCCACCCCTTTCCTCCCCTCCCCTCCCCTCCCTTCCCCCGCCGCCCCGGGTCCCGGCGGGGCGCGCGGAGCCCGCCCGCCTGCTCGCGCTGGGGAAGAAGGGACGGTCGGGACACACGGCCTAGCTGTCCTCGAGTACCGAAGTCCGGTTCGGACTGGGGACTCCGGCCCGGAGCCCTGCCCCTGGGCGACCTCGGCCGGGAAGGGGCCGCTAGGCCTCCGGGGAGGACGGCTGGACCCGGGCCGAGCGGTGTGAGGTCACCTGCGTGCGGGACCCCGCCGCGCTGCGCACCTTGGTGCAAGGACGGGCAGGCGGGCCTCGGCTGTGGGAAGGGGAAAGAAAAGTGCAGGGAGAGCTTGAGCGGGAATCTGCAGCGCACTGGTAGCGGCTGTCCTTGCTTACCGCTTTCCTAGCAGCCAGACGTCCTGGAAACCCGGTCAGTTTGATCGGCATAGTACGCCTCCTCTCCTGCTTCCTTTCCCTCTCACACTTTTCTTTCCCCCATTGTTAACTCGCCGGTCTTGCTTGCAAGAGGAAATAATCTTCGTGATGACAGCAGGTTTGGTTAGGATGGTGTCCTACGAATATTTTGGATTCCTTTTTACAACTGCTCATTTTTAGGATTCCGCAATAAACTTAATTTCTGTTTGTGTTTCCCTCACATGCCAGGGAGGAGTGAAACGTGTTGAGCTATAAAGCATAGTGGTTAATTGAGAGAGAGAGAGAGAGAGAGAGACCAATGGAGACAGCTGTTATTTTGTAAAATCTAGGAACTTTTTTTTGTGGATCTAGTTTGCGCTGTCTATACTATATAGCTGGTTGAACGTGAGGGTACAACGAAACACTTACTAGGTTCCCAAAAGTGAAATAGTCCGCATGGGAAATTAGGTTATTTATTTCTGAGTCAGAATCACCTTGGAGTGATGATCATTGAACTGTTTGGTATGCCTTCAAGTCAAAAGGATTAAAAGGAAGCTGGCAGAAAAGTTTATGACCAAATGGTGTTTTCAGATCTCTTAAGGCAATAAACAGCTCTTAAGATTTAAGGATGCTTAACTCAAGGACATTTTGAAGTATTAGGTGCTGAAGCTGCCTATTTTGCATGTCTATATAATCGTGATTTACTGAAAATAAGTTATTAAAGAGGAAATAAGATGTGCATGTTCTTAATTGGCTTTGGGTTATCACTAGAGTGTCTAATGAATGCATATTGTGCACGAGGTCATTGGACTGTGGGGAACTCAAGACCTGTAATGAAAGAGACTTGTTCTGACCAGGCCCGTGAGATAGTTGTGGGAATAAAGGACACACGGGAAACTGATAACTCATGATGTTGCCTCTGGAATTCCTAGACAGTAGGTATGGAAATCGGGAAAAGGAGAAACCCATGTGTTTGAGGAAGGTTTTACAGGGAAGGTGAGGCTTGACTTGAGCCATGAATGGGTAAGCCTGGGAGGGGGGTAGGGGATGAAGAGGAAGAAGTGAAGCAAGGAGAAAGTGAGGACGGTCTGGGGTGGGGGTGGGGGGGGGGCAGGGGAGAACCCAAAGTGCTCAAGGGTGATTCCAGGGCGTTCCTATCAGGGAAAAGTAGGAGATAAATTTGTACAAAAAAGGGAGGTGTAGTGTCAGATTGAGAAGTAACTTTGTCCCAGGAGAGCAAAGGATTAAACTAGTAGTAGCATTTACTTCAGGTGAAGCTGGAGCTAGCATTTAGAAAAATACATGGTAGCACTTTATTTGTTCTTGTCACTTTTGTGATTAATCTCCGCAGTGTGGATGGACAGTCCTCGTAGCTACCCAGGATCTGCCCCTCAAGACTCCCTCTTGCCTTTCTAGACTCTCCTCCCCTCGTGTTCACTTGGGTGCCAGGCCTTGCTAACATACTGCCACGCTGTTTTTGCTTCTTTCTATTTCTACTGTCATCACACTTATTTGGGGTCATTGATACCATTCTCTTGAGTTGTTGCAGACATCCCCCAACATTTTCTTTTCTTTCCTTCCATCTATGCTGTGTACTGCCATCACCTCCAGACATCTCACTTCCCCAGTCAAGACTTTGAATGGTTCCCTCCTGTCCGTTGAATTAGGCACAGACCCGCCTGGCAAAGACACTCCAGGTGAACCAATTTCTTGTCATTCCCTTAGATTTTATTAAGTTTTCCAGGTCAGTAGAAGTATTTGCTCTTTGTGCTTTGCTGTTTGTGCTCCATATCTTTGCTTGTGTTGCTTTTTCTATCTTAAATGACCCCCTTGAATCTCTAATTGTTGGTTCTTACCCGTGTTTCAGGGCCATGTGATATGGAACTTCCTTTGTGAAACTTCTCTGTACTTTTCTTCCCATCTACATGGGACTTATCTCTCCTTTAAACCATTGTAACGCTGGCGTCTGCCTTTTTGGCACAGTCGTCAACATAAGACTGCAACTTTTTCGAGACATAGACTATCTTCGTCATCTAGCATGGTATTTTGTACATAGTAGGTACTTGACAGGTGTGTTTTATATTGCACATAGCCTGGAACAGAGATGGATGCAAAGAAAGTAACTTATGTGGGAGAATTCCTTACTAAGAGATCTGACGTATTGATCTGATGTATTGATCTGGATAACTTGGATTAGACTGCATAACAAAAGCCCATTAAGACTTAAGTGGCTTAATAGAACAAAAGTTGATTTTTCGTTCATGCACAGGGAACCCTGCTCCTCACAGTCACTCAGGGACCCAGACTGATGGAAACTCCATCTGAACATAGTGTTTTCCATGATCACTTCGATTGAGTGAAAGATGGTGGTTAAGGGGCACTGATTTTGTTTTTTTAAGTTTGTTTATTTTGAGAGAGAGAGCAATCAGGGGAGGGGCAGAGAGAGAGGATCCCAAGCAGGTTCTGTGCTGTCAGGGCAGAGCATGAAATGGGGCTCGATCTCACGAACTGTGAGATCGTGACCTGAGCCAAAACCTAGTCAGATGCTTGACTGACTGAGCCACCCAGGCACCCCAAGGGGCACTGATTTTTATTTTTATTTTTAAAGTTTACTTATTTATTTTGAGAGAAAGAGAGTGCAAGCAGGAGAAGGGCAGAGAGAGAGAGGGAGGGAGAATCCCAAGCAGGCTCTGTGCTGTCAGCGCAGAGCCAGACGCAGGGCTCAAACCCACAAACTGTGAGATCATGAGCTGAGCTGAAATCAAGAGTCGGACGCTTAGCCAGCTGGGCCACCCAGGCACCCCAGGGGGCACTGATTTTTGAAGTCTCAGTCCCAAATGGCATGTGTCACTTTCGGTCACATTTCATGGACTGAGGCAAGTCACGTGGCCACACCTGACTTTAAAGAAGAGCGGGAAATCGCAGTTAGCATGTGCCTGGGAAGCAAAGAGTTGGACATAATTGGTGGACGGCACGAAGGACCGCTACATCATTTATGACTATCACAGCCCCTAGAAGATTGGAAGTAGCAAAATCAGCTGGCCCGGTAGAGACCAGCACATTGACAGTAGCAAGAAATGGTCGCTTTAACTTGGCATGAGATGAAGGTGAATTGGGAAGCTGGAACTCCGTAACAGGCACTGTACCTGCCCACAGGCCAGGGCTGCTGGTACAGGGTATACCCTAACCACAGAGCAGTCATGCCTAAGGGCATCACAGTTTTACAGTGCCCTCAGTAATGAACACCTGAATGGTCCAAAAATAGTTAAGTTATATTCAAGTTATTTAGCCAGAAAGAGTGGAAGTAACTTGAGGTACATTATTGCTTGCTGAACTAAGAAGGACTCTTAGTTTCACGTTGGTTTAATTGGGTTTACTTGAGGCCATCAAACTTGGGTATTTGGCGAGGGGATTTCACTTTTGGTAAAGAAGAGAAGCAGAGAGCAGTTGGAGCTGTGGCTCAGAAGACAGGATCTGGGTTGAAATCTTGTCTCTGCCACTAATTGTCTAACATTGAGCAAGCATCTTATTCTTGAGCCCGAGATTCCCCATCAGTAAAATGCGCAGGGTGTTCTCAGTGCATAGGGTGAATAAAAAAGGTTCGTTTATGGCAAGTGCTTTGCGCAGTACCTCGTTCAGAGGACACACCCCCGTTCAGGGACATCACCAGCAGCAGTAGCGGGATTTGAAAAACCTTTGAGAAAACCGAGGAATGTAGGTAGAGGTGTTCCCCCAGATTTTCCTTCCTTTTTCCTTTCCTTGGATAGCATTCCTGCCACACCTTTCTTATTTTCATATGTGTCCTATTTTATATGACGAAGCTGTGTGCCTGTCTGTGTCCCCCATCCCACTTGACACCCTACTTGTGACCCAAGTATTTACTGAACAGGTGCTGCGTGCAAGGCTCTGTGCTGGGTCATGGCATTGTAAGTAAGAAAGGTGTGTCCCTGGCCTGAAGGGGCCTATAGTCTGGTAGGACCGGAAGCCAGTGAACTCAGCAGTGAAAATACATTTGAGGGGCCTGTGGGATCTCCTAAAAGGGGACCTGCTGTCACACTGGAATATAAATCATGGTTTTCCGGAGACGTTCACACCAGCCCAAGTCTTGAAGAACGACTAGTTATAAGAAGGGTGGATGTGGGTTTGAAAGGCTTTCAGGCAGGAAATGTGTGTAATGCCCTAGAAACACGAGAGTGTGGCTACATCCTGAGGACACTTGAGTGGCAGGAGGAAAGGGTATGTTTGTGGAGTGTGTGGAGGCTGCAGGAGGCGGCTTGCGAAGGCTGTGAGTTCAGGGGACAAAGCTTTTATCCTGCACATGATTAGTAGCCACGGAGGGGTTCCAGGGTAGGAAATCAGCTCTGCCTTTTAGGAAGGTCCCTGTGTGTGGAGGGCGCAGAGGAGTGATTATCCCGTTTCCCTGACAGGGGAAGTGCTGAGGTGTGCAGCCACAGTTCTGAGCCTGCTACACGAGGGTTGTAAAATATTTATGTGTGGGGAGAGAGGAGAAGGAGGCGAGTGCGGGGAGGGTACCAGTTGGACTACTGCCATGATGCAAAGGCTGTGTCCGTGCCCTTCCTGGGCGGGAAGAGCGCCCTGGACGGGGGCCAGCAGACCAGGGTTTCAGTCATGGCTTCCGCAGTTTCTACAGTAGGACCCCGGGCCAGTTTCAGAACCCCTTGTGTCTTGGTTTCCAGATTTGTAAAATGGAGTAAAAAACAGCTACCTTGCAAGATTGCTGCCCTGGAGACTCGGGCAAAAAGATGTTAAAAGCCTGGTGCTATTAGATAACATAAGGGACCTTCTTCTAATAAAAATAATAATTTTTTTATTTATTTATTTTTTCAACGTTTATTTATTTTTGGGACAGAGAGAGACAGAGCATGAACGGGGGAGGGGCAGAGAGAGAGGGAGACACAGAATCGGAAACAGGCTCCAGGCTCCGAGCCATCAGCCCAGAGCCCGACGCGGGGCTCGAACTCACGGACCGCGAGATCATGACCTGGCTGAAGTCGGACGCTTAACCGACTGCGCCACCCAGGCGCCCCTAAAAATAATAATTTTAAGGGGCGCCTGAGTGGCTCAGTTGGTTAAGCTTCCGACTTCAACCTATGTCATGATCTCGCTGTTCCTGAGTTTGAGCCCTACATCGGGCTCTGTGCTGACAGCTCGGAGCCTGGAGCCTGTTTCAGATTCTGTGTCTCCCTCTCTTTCTGCCCCTCTTTTACTCGTGCTCTCTCTCTCTCTCTTTCTCTCTCAAAATCAAATAAACATTTAAAAAATGATAATGATAATAATAGTTTTAAGACTTCTAAGCTTTAGCATATTACCTGGCTCATGGTAGGTGATGAAATCATTAGCCTTAAATCCCACCATCTAGAGATAACCACTGCCATCCCTGTGGTTTTATTTCTGCATTTAAACTTTTTTTTTTTCAAGGTTTTTATTTATTTTTGGGACAGAGAGAGACAGCATGAATGGGGGAGGGGCAGAGAGAGAGGGAGACACAGAATCGGAAACAGGCTCCAGGCTCCGAGCCACCAGCCCAGAGCCCGACGCGGGGCTCGAACTCACGGACCGCGAGATCGTGACCTGGCTGAAGTCGGACGCTTAACCGACTGCGCCACCCAGGCGCCCCTATTTCTGCATTTTAAATGGTTGGTGATGCTGGTCTGTCTGGGAGTGTTAGGCATCAGGGGATTATTCTGAGATCAAGAAGGGAAGAATTGATACAGATATCATACCAACTTAAACATTCTTTAAAGGCCAGCACATTATATATGGCTCTTCAGCTGCTGCCAGCCCTCACCCAGAAGTCACACATGCACATGTGCACATACTCTTGCTACTGGTGTTACTATAATGTGCTCACTGCATGTGCAACAAAAAAGTGTGTATTTCTTCAGCCTGTTGTCATCATCGACGGCTTCCCCCCTGAAATTTTGCTCCTCCTCAGTCTTCTGAGCATGTTTTTATTTTTTATTAAAAGCTTTTTTTTTAACATTTATTTATTTATTTTTTTAATGTTTATTTATTTTTGAGACAGAGAGAGACAGAGCCATGAACAGGGGAGGGGCAGAGAGAGAGGGAGACACAGAATCTGAAACAGGCTCCAGGTTCTGAGCTGTCAGCACAGAGCCCGACGCGGGGCTCGAACTCACGGACCGTGAGATCATGACCTGAGCCGAAGTCAGACACTCAACCGACTGAGCCACCCAGGCGCCCCCTGAACATGTTTTTAAAGGTGATAATGGAACTTTAATTGGGTTTGTTCTCCATTAGGTTCCTCCCTGGTCATCCTGGCTGACAGGAGTTCCTCCCCTCTGAGCTCCTGTACCACTTAATTTATGTTATTCTGATTAAATGTCATCTACTGCCTTGTCTTATCATTATTTGTCTATATATCGGTACATTTTCCCATTCCTTGATGTCAGTTTTTCTTAGTAATAGAAAGATGGCATGTTTATGTATTTTTAACATGACTTAAAAACCCACTGAAGGGGCGCCTGGGTGGCGCAGTCGGTTAAGCGTCCGACTTCAGCCAGGTCACGATCTCGCGGTCCGTGAGTTCGAGCCCCGCGTCGGGCTCTGGGCTGATGGCTCAGAGCCTGGAGCCTGTTTCCGATTCTGTGTCTCCCTCTCTCTCTGCCCCTGCCCCGTTCATGCTCTGTCTCTCTCTGTCCCAAAAATAAATAAATGTTGAAAAAAAAAAAAAAATTAAAAAAAAAACCCACTGAAGCCTTTTGTTTGAAATATGTTGAACAGGTTAGAAAATTCAATGACTGGGGTGCCTGGCTGACTCGGTTGGTAGAGTATGCAACTCTTGATCTTGGGCTGTGTAAGCTGGAGCCCCACATTGGGTGTAGAGATTACTTAAAAGTAAAATGTTTAAAAAAGAGAAAATTCTATTGCTAGATTAAAAAAAAAAAGTTTATTTAGAGAGAGAGCACACATGTGTGCATGTGGGAGAGGGGTAGAGAGACTGGGAGAGAGAGAATCCCAAGCAGGCTCCTTGCTGTCAGTGCAGAGCCAGATGCTGGGCTTGATCTCACGAACTGAGATCATGACCTGAGCCAAAGTCAAGAGTCGGACGCTTAACTGATTGAGCAACCCAGGCGCCCCAAGTTTTTTTCTTAATTAATTAATTAACTAATGTAATCTCTACATCCAGTGTAGAGCTCAAACTCATGACCCCGAGATCAAGAGTTGTATGCTCTTCTGACTGAGCCAGCCAGGTACCCCACTAAGTTTTTTTTTTTTTTTTTTTTTTTTTTTTTTAATTTTTTTTTAACGTTTATTTATTTTGGGGACAGAGAGAGACAGAGCATGAATGGGGGAGGGGCAGAGAGAGAGGGAGACACAGAATCGGAAGCAGGCTCCGGGCTCTGAGCCATCAGCCCAGAGCCCGACGCGGGGCTCGAACTCACGGACCGCGAGATCGTGACCCGGCCGAAGTCGGACGCCCAACCGACTGTGCCACCCAGGCGCCCCTGTTTTTTTTTTTTTTTTTTTAATTGAAGTCTAGTTAACGCTTTATTACTAAATCTTTAAAACATATAAAAAATAAATTATACAGCAGTGATTCTTAGGGTTTTTAGTCTCAGGACCCCTTTATAAATTTAAAAATTATTGAAACCCCAAAGAACTTCTACTTCTGTGGGCTTTGTCTATTGATATTTAATGTACTAAAAATTACTGAGAAAACTTTAAATCCTGAGAATACAACCATACATTCCATTAGCCGTGAGGACAGTGATGTGACAACAGCTGTTATGTAGCCTTTGGATAATCTGCTAGACCCTTGTGAGAAAATGAGAGTGAATACGGCAAATGGTGTGTTCGAATTATTATGAAAGTAGTTTTAAACTCATGGGTCTGCTGAAAGGGCCTTGGGGACCCTCATGGGTACATGGACCACTTTGATAACTACTGACATATAAATGTGAGAGTTTTTATAAGTGACACTTTTATATCTTTTTGGCAACAAAGTAACATAAAGGTGGATATACTACCAAACATTGGTTTTCAAAATGCGTTCGGCACAGTATATTTTTTTTTAAAAGTAACTAGTTTCTAGCTTTGGTTAAGACAAGTCCTTTACCTTGAAAGGACAATTGTGTGTATTTTTGGAATATCTGCAAAGTACCATACTGCTAACAGACATTTGTCATGCCAGTCATGGTCAGCAAACTTGGAACACGAGTATTTTTGTAAAAGAAAAATACACAACTGCTCTTTTAGTTCTAGAAATCTTAA
This sequence comes from Puma concolor, assembly GCF_028749965.1. Lineage (NCBI taxonomy): Eukaryota > Metazoa > Chordata > Mammalia > Carnivora > Felidae > Puma > Puma concolor. Next base: position 34,371,510 of record NC_141674.1, read on the forward strand.
TATGCTGTCTGTCAGACAATACTTCGAGAACTTCTTTGAGATGTAAGAGTTTCGTGGTTACTCACCGTCTCATTATCAAATTTGGTTATGATCCTATTTCAGAGATTCGATTCTTACGAGATTAGCGACATTAATGTCATTCTGTAATGCGTAAACTGCACTGCATCACAGAGCAGGTGAACAAATAATGATCCACTCTCCTCCATGCTGTGGGACTTTCATACTTCCTGAGGATTTTTCCTGAGCCTCGTGCCGCAAGACATTTGACATGGGGTTGTGTAAGTGTCGGTTGAAGTTAAATGTTAGAAATGTTTATAAGTAAAAGTTTTGTTTCTTTCCATACTTTGGTGAATCATTTTGAGTATGCTTTGAGATGCACATCCTGTCTGAAGGCAAAGGGCCTGAGGTATTGCAGTAGCCTCTTCTTGCTCTTGGCTTAGTCTTTTCCAGGCTGTGCTCCATATCACTATCCCAGTGATCTTTCCAAAATACAGATCTGACTGTATCATTTCTCTGCTTAATCCCCGAAGTGGTTTTCCATTGCCAATGGGATAAATTTCAGACTCTTTAGCATGGCATCTAAGGCCTCTCCTACCCTTTTACTGCCTCACCTTCTTTGCTGAAGCTTTTCCTATATGTCATTAATTTCCATCATCTTACAATGTTTGTACTCTTAACTGCATGCACCACCCTGCTCTCTCTCGAGGGCAGACATCACACTGTGTTCCTACTGTTGTACTCAGGTGCCTAATAATGGCTTCTGCCTGGACGTATGTTATAATATACGTTCTATACATTAAGCTAACATGTTGTCTGTAGATAGATTAATGTTATATGTTCTATATGACGTATATAGTATTTTATATACACACACACACACACACACACACACACACATATATATATATAAAGCATGGCAGATAAACAATGTGGAACTACTATGTAGGCCTAAGACATTTAATGTCTCAAATAACAGGAGTGAAGAGAACAGTTAACTTGTTATTTTCTTTCTTTCTTTCTCTCTCTCTCTCTCTCTCTCTTTCTTTCTCTCTCTCTCCCTCCCTCTTTCTCTCTTTCCCTTTCTTTCTTTCTTTCTTTCTTTCTTTCTTTCTTTCTTTCTTTCTTTCTCTCCTTCCTTCCTTCCTTCCTTCCTCCCTCCCTCCCTCCCTCCTCTCTCTCTCTTTCTTTCTTTCTTTCTTTCTTTCTTTCTTTCTTTCTTTCTTTCTTTTTTCCTCTTTAGATCATGTGTGTATGTATGTAGTCTCCCTGCCCAGTGTGGGGCTTGAACTCATGACTCTCAGATCAAGAATTGGATGCTCTACTGACTGAGCCACCCAGGTCCCTTAAATGCTTTATTTATTTATTTTTTTTAATTTAATGCTTATTTATTTTTGAGAGAGAGAGAGAGAGATTGTGAGTGGGGGATGGTCAGAGAGAGAGGGAGACACAGAATCTGAAGCAGGCTCCAGGCTCTGAGCTATCAGCACAGAACCCGACATGGGGCTTGAACTCACAAACAGTGAGATGAGACCTGAGCTGAAGTCGGATGCTTAACCAACTGAGCCACCCAGGTGGCCCTGTTTTATTTTTTTTTAAGTTTATTTATTTATTTTTAGTACTTTCTCTACCCAACTTGGGGCTCAAACTCACAACCCTGAGGTCAAAAGTCACATGCTCTACCCTCTGAGCCAGCCAGTGCCCCCATATTTTCTAATACTGTATTTTACGCTTAAAACAACAGAACACTATAATGATACCTATCACTAGGTCTTTTTTTATTTTTTCTTTCTTAATGTTTATTTTTGAAAGGGGGCCAGGGGACAGAGGATCAGAAGCAAGCTCTGCACTGACAGGAGGAAGCCCGACATGGGGCTTGAACTCACAAACTGCGAGATCGTGACCTGAGCCGAAGCCGGACAGGCAACTGCCTGAGGCACCCAGGTGCCCCTAAAGTCTTAATATGCCATATCGTATCAGAGTTTTGTTTTGTTTTGCTTACAGAGATAGAACATTACATTTCCAATAAATGCCTCATAAGTATTTTTCCCTAGTCAATTTCCTCGTTCACCAGAGAAAACGATCTTGAATTTAAAGTTTTTAAAGCCCCATACGTGTTTTTATGCTTTTGCCACATGTTATATCCCATGTACTGTACATACCAGGGGTTGGCGAATGAACTTGCGGGTTTTATTGGAACACTGCCATGCCCATGTTTAAGTGTTGTTATTGACTGCTCTCATGCTATAGTTTTCTGGACACATTGCCGTCTCCCAGCCCCCTTCAGCCCCCGCCTGTTGATCTCAATTGGCTCAGGCAAAGGAGGGTCATCTCCTCAAACTGATTGAGTTCAGCAATTTTTAAACTTCCACATAGAATTTACCTTTTCCAAATAAGACATCATGTCTACAACTTTGTCCTCCAAACACCATTAAAACAGTGTTAAGCAAAACCCCCTTAAAACCAAACCTTAACAGCTCCTATTCCGAAAGGGTTGTTTTTTGTTTGTTTGGTTTTTGAGTAAAAACAAAGAACTGAAAGTTTTGTTTCCTTGGGTAACCCCTCCCCAACCCCCCTTTTCCTCAGCTACTTCTGAACGGAGTATCCGACCAGGGAGAAAACATTTTCTGTCTTCTGTTTTTATCATCTTGGTAGATATCTAATTTTCACTTAGTCACTGACCACCTGTGTTATAGGAGCCTGGGTCCAATCAGGGGAGAGAAACCACATGGGACTTTGAGCAGTCAAGCTTTAAGAATTATTATTGTTGTTGTTATTATTATTTTAAATGTTTATTTACTTTTGATCACACTCACAGAATGTGAGCAAGGGAGGGGCAGAGAGAGAGAGAGCGAGAGAGAGGGAGACACAGAATCTGAAGCAGGTTCCAGGCCTTGAGCTGTCAGCACAGAGCCCATGCGGGGCTTGAACCCATGAACTGTGAGATCATGACCTGAGCCGAAGTCGGACGCTTAACCAACTGAGCCACCCAGGTGCCTCCAAACTTCATGAATTGTTAACTATAACAGGGATTTGGAGTAACATGAAATCAACTAGTAAGTAAAAAAATAAGCACGTGGAAGGATGCTTAACATCATTTTTTTATTATTAAAACAATTTCTTAAAAATGTTTATTTACTTTTGGAGAGAGAGAGAGAGAGCACAAGTGGGGAAAGGGGCAGAGAGAGAGGGAGACACAGAATCCTAAGCAGGCTCCCTGCTCTGAGCTGTCCGCACGGAGCCTGGGCTCGAACTGACGGACCGCGATATTGTGACCTGAGCCGAAGTTGGAAGCTTAACCGACTGAGCTGCCCAGGCGCCCCTCCTCAACATCATTAACTAATGGAATGCAAAGCAAAACCAGAATGAGACGCTTGCCCTCACCCCAGCTCTCTCTAATTATCCATTTTTGTATCTATACATCTGTTGTTCCATTTGCTTGGTTCACACCCACTAGGATGGCTGTAATCAAAAAGATAGATAAGAACTAGGGTTGGCACAGGTGTGGAGAAATCAGAACTCTCACAACCTTGCTGATGGGAACATACAAAGGTACAGCTGGCATTTCCTCAAACAGTTAAACATAGAGTCACCATATGTACCAGGTATATTTCACTCCTAGGTGTATACCCAAGTGCATTCATAAGTATATACCCAAGAGAAATTAAAACTTATTTCCATGTAGAAACTTGCACATCAGTGTTCCTAGCAGCATTATTCAGCCAAAAAGTGGAAACAACCCAACGTCTGTCAACTGATAAACGGATGAATAAAATGTGATGTGTTCGTATGATGGAATGTTATTTGGCAATAAAAAGAAATGAAATACTGATAACATGCTACAATATACATGAACCTTGAAAATGTTATGCTAAGTGAAAGGAGCCTGTCACAGAAGACCACATATTGTATTATTCCGTATACAGTAAAACCTTGGTTTGCGAGCGTAATTTGTTCTGGAAACATGCTTGTAATCCACAGCATTTGTATATCAAAGCAAATTTCCCCATAAGAAATAATGGAGGGGCGCCTGGGTGGCTCAGTTGGTTAAATGTCCGACTTCAGCTCAGGTCATGATCTTGCGGTTTGTGGGTTCAAGCCCTGCATCAGGCTCTGTGCTGGCAGCTCAGAGCCTGGAGCCTGCTTCAGATTCTGTGTTTCCCTCTTTCTGCCTCTCTCGCTCTCAAAAATACATAAACATTTTAAAAATTAAAAAAAAAAAAGAAAGAATGGAAACTCAGATGATTCGTTCCACAACCCAAAAATATTGATATAAAAATGATTACAATACTATAATATAATACAAAGTAATAAATAAAATACAAAATGTGAAGAAAAGTAAATTAACCTGCACTTACCTTTGGAAACCTTTGTGGCTCGTGCGAGGGAGACGAGAGAGGAGGGTTATTGTGTCAGACGACTTTCACTATCACTAACGGAATCACTGCTATCTCTTGGCTCAATGTAATCTTTTTCCTTTTGTGCAACTTTAGCAAGGAACCTTTCCAATGACACTTGCTTTTGCCTCCTTCTGAGGATGTTGCAGAAATGTGACATTGCATTATCATTAAACAGATTCATCGTTTGCCCCGCTACAGCCTTATTTGGGGGCTACAGCCTTATTTGGGTAGTGCTTTTCTGCAGAATTTCATTTTGCACTGTTTCCCACATTTTACACATCTCCCTAACTTCATTTAAAGTGAGGGATTCCTCCACCTTTTTCTCCTCCTTCTCTGCAGATGAGATGCAGACATAGACTTCTTAGAAAATCTTACAGTTTCGGCCACTCGCATACCTTGTTCGTACTTCTTGATGATTTCCTTCTTAATTTCCACCGTAATCATCTCCTTCTTACCACTGTTCTTTTTAACTTTTTTCTGCATGGGGACCATTGTATATGCTCACACGGATGTTGACTACAGTACAGTATTAGTAAACCCTTGTCATATACTGTATTTAATATAACTGGCAATAAGGCAGCAGAGGAAAGGGTCTATGTCTGCAAGCAGCCTGACCTAGAGTGAAGCAAAGCATTCCTAAGCTTACTCTTGTATGGAAAAGCAGAGGACTGTCTGTAGGTGCTTTGAAGTGACAAAATTATCCTAGTGCCAGGTGTGGGCACCTTCCAGTGTTCTGAAAAATCACTGATTTCTGCCAAACACTGCAGCCTGAGACGGAGCATCTGAGCATGGGAGACGATCACCCACAATCCTGCAACGTGCGCAAGAGAGAAGAACCATTGACTCCATTGTGATCATGTGACATTCAGTGTTCCATGCTACTGGTGTTGCAAGACATCGCTCATTTATCAAGTTAAAATATGTTAGAAATGTTTGCTCTTCTTGCAGAACACTCGCAGAACAAGTTACTCACAATCCAAGGTTTTACTGTGTATGAAATGTCTACAGACATTTGCCTATTCTGTGGAACAGAAAGTAGATTAGGGCTCAGAGAACGGGATGTTGGGTAGGGGGGTAACAGCTAAGAGGTGCTGGGTATTGTTTGGGGGTGATGGAAATCTTCTAAAATTGATTGTAGTAATGTTTGCCCAACTGTGTAAAAATACTAAAAGCCATTGAAATGTATACTTTGGGTGAATTGTATGGTATGTGAATGATATCTCAATAAAGCTTTTCTTTTTTCTTTTTTTAATGTTTTATTTATTTTTGGGAGAGAGAGAGAGAGCGAGAGCAAGCAGGGGATGGACAGAGAGAGGGAGTCATAGAATCCAAAGCAGGCTCCAGGCTCTGAGCTGTCAGCACAGAGCCCTACACGGGGCTCGAACTCATGAACTGTGAGATCATGACCCCAGCTGAAGTCAGACACCTAACCGACTGAGCCACCCAGGCGCCCCTTCTTTTTTTTTTTTATTTTTTATGTTTATTTATTTTTGAGTGAGAAAGAGACAGAGCACGAGTGGGGAGGGGCAGAGAGAGAGGGAGACACAGAATCTGAAGCAGGCTCCAGGCTCCGAGCTGTTGGCACAGAGCTTGACACAGGGCTTGATTTCATGAACCGTGAGATCATGACCCGAGCCAAAGTTGGACACTTAACCGACTGAACCACCCAGGTGCCCCTCGATGAAGCTTTTCAAAAGAAGTAAAGAGGACTCTAAAGAATATAGATGTAGCAGATATAAGGAGCAGCCCCCACCCCAGGGCTGAGAGAGAGTGCTCCATGAGGAGCCCCCCAGTCTCCCCCACACCTGCTGCAGGCTGAGTTACAGACTTTGTGGACATGACCATGACTCACTGGGTTGCAGATGAGTTCCTGTGATGCCGCATGGTGGAATTAGTGGGAAACCAGCCTTCTGGGGTGTTGGGGGAAGCTGTTTGCACAGAGGGGTCTCATGAGAGGCACTGGTACAAAACTGCCCAGGAGGGGTACTGAGGGCAGCTGTTGGCTGCTGCTACTCATTGTTGACGGCTGGGCACTGGAAAAGCCAGGTGCGCTGTAGGAGCCTACCCAGAGGAACACACTGGCACCCAGAAACAAAACTATTTTCCTCCTGCAGTAGCTCTTCAGCAACTTCTAACAAAGCTCCACGTCATGCGAGCTGGCAAAGAAAAATACTTAAAAGGGCCCGAGCTCATTTTCACAGAGCAAGCAAAAAGGGTGCATGTGGAACTGAAAGGCAATGAATCTGTAACCCACGCAGAAGTCACCGGGACCTCAGCATACCTCTAGCTTTTTAATTCCCTTTGGAGGTCCCGAGGTAATCCTTGCCCTTAGGCTGTTGTGGTTTGGAGAAGCCAAAGATGCTGTATCTTTGGGCCAACTTGCCCTTAGCCCAGTTCTCTCTAATCCATTTTTACATCTTGTTTCCTCTTCTGTTTGCCCAGTTCTCTTTTTCAGATACCATTTACACTTATGCTGGATCTCCTGTGACTACCACTGCTGCATGTTTTTGTTTTGTTGTTTGGGTTTTAGTAATCCTCTTACACTTTTTATTCTTTTTCATTTTATCTTGCTCATTTTTTTATCCACCATGGCTTGCTTGCTTGCTTTCTTTCTTTCTTTCTACAGATTTTATTTTTTTTAAGTAAGCTCTACATCCCACGTGGGGCTCCAATCCACAGCCCCAAGACCAAGAGCTGCATGCTATATGGACTGAGCCGGCCAGGTGCCCCACCATTGCTCTCATGACTCTTACTGTCTTTTCAGCAGTGACCACTTTGTTCTCTTCCACTGAGGTTTTAATTTCCATGATGTTGTTAGTTTTCTTTGTTTACTCTTCCTGAATGCTAATTTTATTTTATTTTTTTTTTTAATGTTGTCTTACTGTTTTTTCCCTGAGCGCTGCCTGTAGTCTCTGCTCTTAGTTATCTCTTGCTTTATAGCGCCATTTGGGAGTGGGTAGGGCTGGGATAATCTTTGTTAATGATCTTCATCTGTTCTGTGACAACGTTTTTCCTGTCCTGTGGTCTTCATCTACTATGCTTCTCCCCACCCCCCCGGTTCCTCTCTAACATTGTTGCAGCATTTTTGTTTAGATCCTATACTGATTTCTTTTTACTGTTTTTATTTTCTTGTAAGAGGTTATGGCTAGTTCCTCTTTTTTTTTTTTTTTAAGTTTATTTATTTTGAGAGAGAGAGAGAGAGAGAGAGAAAGCAAGTGGGGTAGGGGCAGAGAGAGCAGGGGACAGAGGATCCAAGGCCAGTTCCATGACGACAGCAGAGAACCCGATGTGGGGCTCGAACTCAAACTGTGAGATCATGACCTGAGCCGAAGTCAGATGCGTAACTGACTGAGCCACCCAGGCGCCCTTTTATTATTGTTTTGATATATTCTAGGGCGTCTTCAAGTGGAAAAAGTTATGTGACTGAAGCCAGGTCAGGATTTGAATTCTGGCTTTGTCACTGACTGGCTCTGTGATCTCAAGGTAATTTAACCTTTCTGTGTCTCAGTTTTTTCTCTATACAATGGGAACAGTAACCTCACAGGATTGGTGAGAAGATTCAGTGAGTTAAGTTGTTCAAAACTCTTAGAACTGTAGCCAGTTCACGGTGCATGCTGTATGAATATTAACAATATTAACCTACCCTACACACTTACTTGCACTTAGAAAATGCACAGCTTTTTTGCATAGAAGGATTTAACATATTGCATATTAATTACTTAAATCTGCCTAGTCATGCATAACATCTGAATAGGAGGTGTGCATTCAGCAAAAATGTTTTCAAAAAAATTGATGAGCTTTTCAGTAATTTTTTGGGAAGCTGGATAATAAATAGTACAGTATATAATAACTTCTAATTAGCTTGCCTTGAAAATATTCATAGGAGACATGCTCAGGAAATACTTTGGTTTTTGCTCTGCATGCTTTTGTCATACTTGAGTTTATATCCAATAGGGACTGATATTTGAAGGTCAGCAAAATTCTGACATTTTAGACTAAAAATTCTTGCTAGGTATAGTTCAGAAAATAACCATATTGTAGGATGTTTTAGAAATTATAGGAGTTTGATACAGTTTGTTTCAATGAGTTCATATTCTTAATATAATTTTATTTTCATGGCTAAATTAAAATAACCTAGCATTATATGCCTTTTGTACCTTTTTAAAATGTTTTTATTTATTTTGAGAGAAAGAGAGAGACAGAGTGTGAGCGGGGGAGGGGCAGAGAGAGAGGGAGACACAGGATCTGGAGTAGACTCCAGCCTCTGAGCTGTCAGCACAGAGCCTGATGCGGGGCTCGAACTCACAAACCATGAGATCATGACCTGAGCTGCAGTTGGACGCTCAACCAACTGAGCCACCCAGGTGCGCCCCTGTACCTTGTTTTGAGCACACTCTGACTAAATATTCAGTCAGTGAGCAGGTAGATTTTTGAGTCACTACCAAGGATACAATGGTGAACCAAACAGACACGTTCCCTGCTTGAATTAGCCAGAGTATGAATGTTAAATTATTACTGTAAATGCTCATAAGAGGATAAGCAGCTGCTGTGGGAATTTAGAACAGGGAGACCTGAAGTGTGGAGACAGGTAAGGCTTTCTCTGTGGAATTAACCTTTAAGTCTGAGTGGGAATTGGTGAGATGAAGCATAATTGTCGGGACAGTGTCAGCCTGACCTTGGGAGAGAGCATGGTGAGTGGAAAACACTGAAAGATGGTCAGTGTTGCAGACTCATCGAGGTGAGGTGTAGGGGATGGCAGGAGACATGGAAGCGGTGGGCAGGGACCAGATGATGCAGAGCCTTATGTGGCTTGTGAAGGAATCTGGGACCTTACCCTAAGGACAGTGGGACATTTGCAAAGTCTAAGCTTGGGAATGAGATAAATTGACATTGGCTGCTCTGTGGGGAATGAGTCGGCGAAGACCAAGAATGGGTAATGGAGGCTTACCAGGGGGCTGTAGTAGGAGTCCAAGCCAAAGATTATAGCGACTTGAAATAGGATGGTGGTAGTGAAGGTGGAGGGGTGGATGGATGCAAGAAGGATTTCACAGGTGAAACTCATAGGACTCAGTGATTGATTATATGTGAAGGTGGGAGTGGGAAGGAGGGTGGTGTCAAGGATGATTTCCAGGTTTCTGACAGAAGCACCTATGAAGATGTCGCCTTTCACCTGAGATAGTGAACAGAGGAGAAGGAGGAAATGTGGGGCATCTGTGAAACACCTAGATGATGCTGTAGAGCAGGACGTTGCGTGGATGTGGAACTCAGAAGCAGTTACCTAGAAGGTAAAGTTCGGGATGGTCAGCATAATGATGGCAAATTAAATCATAGATGTGGAACAAAATTGCCTTGGGGATATCTGCAGAATGAAAATGTTAAGACGGCCTCACGTAGTACCCCAAGCTCCTCTCTTTCAAAATTGCTATGCCTATATATGATTTGCACACAAATCATAGCTTCAGGATATATTATGTTTTGGAATGTGTACAGCTTATATCGTGTCTTGAGTTGGTGCACATAATTAGACATATATCGGTTTATTTCTTAAATACTTCAGAAAATTTTTCTTTTTTTTTTTAGAGAGAGAGCCGGCAAGCCGGGGAGAAGAGGGGCAAAGGGAGAGAGAGAATGAGAATCTTAAGCAGGCTCCACGCTCAGCGTGGCTTGATCTCACGACTCTGGGATCGTGACCTGAGCTGAAATCAAGAGTCAGACACTCAGCCATCTGAGCCACCCAGGGGCCCCTAAACAAACACTTCTTGAGTGTTGCTCTGTACTAGGTGCTGTGCTGTTAGATGCAGGTGATTCACAGACCTAAGTTATAGATTCTGCTTTCAAATTATATGCTGATTCTTTGCAGAGACAGAAAAATAGGCAGGATGTTTTATAAATGCTGTGATATAGGTAAGCATGGGATGTTATGGGAGCAGACATAGCCATAGTATAGGGCATTAAGGAAAGCTTCCTGAGAGAGGTAAGACCCAAGTCTGCTCTGACTTAGAGACCTAAAAGATGAGTTGGCATTGGTAGGCAAAGAAGGCAGAGAAAGGACCTACCACCATGCTGTACTGCCTCTCCCAGTTTCAGAGGCTGCAGGAAGGTCAAGGCCCGAGAGGACAGTAATGTCCATTGGGTTTGACAGTTAAGAGGTCAGTGGTGAACTTAGTGACCCTCTAGAGCAGAGTATGCGTTTGATTGTCTTCGTGTCTCCTGGGCTTTGCATAATTCCTGGCACTTAGTGTTTGTTGCGCTAGCTTTGGGCAGAAGCGAGACACCTCCTTCTCCAAGGTAAATACACGGGAAGAGGATGAGTCTGATTGCTGCTCCACTCTATGTGCTGAAGCAAGCTTATGGCAGTTCTTTACCTGCATGCTTTTAGGGAGGCCAGGTGAGCTCCTGCAGCCTGAACAGTTCTCGCTATTAATCTAGTGTTATTTTTATGTTTTACTCTAGTCTTTTTCTTTTCTTTTTCATGGCTGGGTACATGATAACCTGTGTCTTTTTTTCATTCACTACTGTATCATAAGCACTTCCCCATGTCACTATAATTTTTTCATAAATTACATCTTCCCCCGCCCCCCCCCCCCCCCATAAATTACATCTTAAGTGGCTGCAAAATCTCTCACTTGGATGTGTATTTGAACATTCATTTGAGGACTGGTTTAATTTTTTTCTTTTGTAATAATTTGAAATAATTACAAAAGAGTTGCAAAAATATTGCCAAGAATTCCCATATAGCGTTTAGCTCATTTATTGTGTCGTCTATCAGATTTCTCCATTGTAATACCTCTAATTATAAGAAGTATCTTATGGGCAGAAACTTGAAGACTGTAGAATACCCCATTTCTCAAAATTCTACCCATTAATTTTAGCATCCTTTGTTGTTTCTTAGCTGAATTATTGCTGAAATGGTTACCAAATGGTGACTTTCTTTTTTTTTAAATTTAATTTATTTTTAAAATTTACTTTCCAGTTAGATAGCATATAGTGCAACCATGATTTCAGGAGTAGATTCTGTAATGCCCCTTACCCATTTGGCCCATTCCCGCTCCCACACCCCCTCCAGTAACTCTCTGTTTGTTCTCCATGTTTAAGAGTCTCTTCTGTTTTGTCACCCACCCTGTTTTTATATGATTTTTGCCTCTCTTCCCTTATGTTCATCTGTTTTGTCTCTTAAAGTCCTCATATGAGTGAAGTCATATGATATTTGTCTTTCTCTGACTAATTTCACTTAGCATAATACCCTCTAGTTCCATCCATGTAGTTGCAAATGGCAAGATTTCATTCTTTTTGATTGCCAAGCAATACTCCAGTGTGTGTGTGTGTGCGTGCATGTGTGTGTGTGTGTGTGTGTATATACCACATCTTCTTTATGCATTCATCCATCGATGGACATTTGGGCTCTTTCCATACTATGGCTGTTGTTGATAGTGCCGCTATAACAAATGGTGACTTTCTAATTACGTTATTCCTTCTACATTCATTAGTTGGTATTCTGATCTAAGGGAGCACTTTCTCCTCTCCTCATTTATTAGGCTCTTGTTTAATGGGTTATGATCTTTTATTATTGATCTGAACTGCTCCAGAGCTGACCATTAGGAGCCCCACAAGCTGGCTTCATTTTACGTCCGATACGGCCTCACTCCTTGAGCCTTTACCTGCTCCGAGGCACCGCAAAGGATCCAGGCTTATCTTGTTTGTGCCTTCTTTGCCTCAGCCCTGCAGTCAGCCATACTTCCAGGGATCCCTGGTTCCTGTCAGGGAAGAATGGTATTTAGAAACCAAGGTCTAGCTGCTAGACGTGCTCTTTGTAATTGGGACATGACTGCTGCCAGGCTCTTTCCAGTGACCAGAGCTAGGGAATATATGCATGTATCACACAAAGGCACACACACTGCCCACGTCTATATTTGTTTTTATAGTTCATATCTTTATATATCAAAAACCATCCATTTACACCAAACCTTTCAATTTCAGTACAACCCCCAATATTTATTCTAGTTTTTCCCCTTTCCTGTTTGCAATTCCCTTCCCCACCATGGAGAAATCTGGCTCCTGTTAGCTAGCGTCAGTGTACTTACTTACTTATTTGGTTAATCCCAGCATTGCCTGTTGCCACACCCCGAGACCCCCTCACGATGGCTGGATGCCCCACACCTCTCTTCACTCCAGTCCACACCTACCCTGATTGGCACCTGAAGCTTAATGGCTTTTAGATTAAATTATTCAGAAAGACAGACAGGGAGGGAGCTCATTCCTTTTCATGGCTGCATAATCCTCCATTTTAGTGGCCATACCGTAGTTTATTCAGTTCCGACCAAAGGACTTACTTACTCTCTTGGGGCGCCTGGGTGGCACAGTCGGTTAAGCGTCCGACTTCAGCCAGGTCATGATCTCGCGGTCCGTGAGTTCGAGCCCCGCGTCGGGCTCTGGGCTGATGGCTCAGAGCCTGGAGCCTGTTTCCTATTCTGTGTCTCCCTCTCTCTCTGCCCCTCCCCTGTTCATGCTCTGTCTCTCTCTGTCCCAAAAATAAATAAAAAACGTTGAAAAAAAAATTAAAAAAAAAACAAAGGACTTACTCTCTTATATTACAAATAGTGCTGTGGTAAATAGCCATGTGCGTGAATTGTGAATTTTTGTCAGTGAGTCTTTGGGTAGTTTCTTAAATGTGAGATTACTGGGGTAAAGGGCAAAGCATGTAATTTCGTTAGACATGGCCCCATCCTTCCCACCACCACACAGTGTGTGAGAGGACCGGTTTCCCCCAACACCCTCAAGCTTTTGTCCTAGCTGTGAGTTTGAAATTTTTGTCTCAGAATTTTGAGGTGCTGTTATTTTTCCGTCTTGGAGGTTTTGGCGTATTTTAAGTGCTTATTTTATTTGTTTCTTTGGATGTCATCCACTTTAGGAAACCAGTTTCCTCTTTGGGCGTTTGGGTGTTTGTTCTACATCTTCATTTGAAGTTCCTTTTCCTTAATGGAAGAGGAGGTAGAAGTGAAATAGGTGATTAGTTCAGCCTTCTCGCTGTCATATTTGCTGAACAGACAGGTAAATCTGTTGACTGACTGATGGCCCTGTGTCTGCTGGAGCCTCAGGTTTGAAGACTGTATGTATGTTCAGGCATCACATCTGCATTCAGGACAGAAAGCAGGGGAAGGTACGGCCGCCTTCTGAAAGGCAAGGCTTGTTTTGTTTTGTTTTTAATTGTTTTTTAACGTTTATGTTAGAGAGAGAGAGAGAGACAGAGTGCGAGCGGGGCAGGAGCAGAGATAGAGGGAGACACAGAATCCGAAGCAGGCTCCAGGCTCTGAGCTGTCAGCACAGAGCCCGATGAGGAGCTCGAACTCATGAACCGTGAAATCCTGACCTGAGCCGAAGTTGGACGCTTAACCGACTGAGCCACCCAGGCGTCGCTGAAAGGAGCAGCTTTCCAACAGCCACCTGCCTTTGTAGGCAGGCTGCTTACCCCTTAAATTTGTTGTTGTTTTTAACGGGAGCCCTGGATGGGATACAGGCCTTTGTGTTGCTGGAATTGCAAGTCTCTAATTCCTGTTTCAATGTGAAAACTTTGTACATTTGTTATATTTTTTTTAATGTTTATTTATTTTTGACAGAGAGAGTGACAGAGCATGAGCGGGGAGGGGCAGAGAGAGAGGGAGACAGAATCTGAAGCAGGCTCCAGGCTCTGCACTGTCAGCACAGAGCCCGACGCGGGGCTCGAACCCACAGACCGCGAGATCATGACCTGAGCTGAAGTCAGACGCTCAACCAACTGAGCCACCCAAGCACCCCTTTGTACATTTGTTATTTGCATAAATATGAAAATTAAAATTAAACATAAATATACAAATAAACAGATTATGAAAAGAAAACAACCCTCCAAACCCACTTTTCAGTTTGGTGCCTATTCTTGTAAGTATGTGCTTAACACGTAACCTTAATTTTCAATATCAGTGTTGTCCTTGTTTGTTACCACCAGCATATGGGCCATACATATATATTACGACTCTACAACTAGATTTTTTTCCACTTAGCAGTATATACTAGACGTTTTGCCTATGTGAGGACATACAACTGTGCCTCATTCTGTGTAATGGGTATATCGTATACTATACATGTCATTCCCTTGCCCTCATCAATCCATCACCCACCTTGTATCCTCTGTGCTGGTGACTGACATCTAAGAACAGCATCATCTGGGCTTTGTTGCCCTCTGGCTTGGAATCAGCTGATAATAGACATGGACAGGGATCAGAGGGTGAGTGGTGGGAGAAGTCAGAGCATTTCTTATCCCCTCCCACCCCTTACTGGGGCTCCTGGAGCCGCTGTGCCCTTGGTAGTGATCTTCCTGTTGGCTGGCCTCTCTTTTCCAATGATACCCTTTGTTTCCTGCTCTTTCACCTTGAGGGCAAGAGTAGCTTCCTACTGTTGATAGTTCCTGGATGCTTCACCACCCGTGGTTGGTTCCTTTCACTCTACTCACACAGCTATAAAAAATCCTGTCATTAATTTCCTTCGGTTCATTCTCTGCATGTGCCATCTGTTTCCTGCCAAGACCCCAGCTGATATAGATGTCATTGTGTAGATGCACCATAATTTATTTGTTTGGTTCCCTGTTGATGGACATTTGAATTTTTTTTCTAGTATTTTGTTCTTATAATGAGTGTTGCTAATGAACATTTATGTACCTATTTTGTAAAGTATTTGTTGGAATGTTCCTTTAGGAAGAAGTCACAGAAATAGAAATGCTGGGCCAGGGTGCACGAATGTTGTAAATTTCAGTAGCCACTTACTTCCCCATTGCTTCTGAAAGAGTCTGCCATTTTACATTTCTACAGTGTGGTGTTTGGTTTTTTTAATGTTAAAAAATTATAGAGGTAATACTTGTGACTTACAACAAATAAACTTAACTTAGAAATATATAAAGGAAAAAGTACTTCCTAACATTGCATCCTATTTCCTGGAGGTAACCCCATCAACAGTTAGCTATGTATCCTATCATGTTTTTTTTTTCTTTATAAGATTTATATCCTTATCATAGAATACATTAATATGTAGATAAAGTAAAATCATTTATACATGTATGTATGTGTGCATATCTCTATTTATCTATCTCTACTAAGAAAGCTCATTTGTAGACTCTGTTCTATTGATCTGTTTGTCTTTTCCTGTGCCAGTACTCATCTATCTTAAGAATTACAGCTTTGAGTTGTTTTTTTGTTTTTTTTTTAATTTTTTTTAACGTTTTATTTATTTTTGAGACAGAGAGAGACAGAGCATGAACGGGGGAGGGGCAGAGAGAGAGGGAGACACAGAATCGGAAGCAGGCTCCAGGCTCTGAGCCATCAGCCCAGAGCCCGACGCGGGGCTCGAACTCACGGACCGCGAGATCGTGACCTGAGCTGAAGTCGGCCGCTCAACCGACTGAGCCACCCAGGCGCCCCGAGTTGTTTTTTTTTTAATTTTGTTTGTATTTTTATTTTATTTATTTTTAGTTTTTTGAGTTGTTTTGATATCTGGTAAGGCAAATCCTCATTATTTTTCATGAAAAAAAATTTCTTGGCTCTTCTTGGGCACGAAGTCTTTGGATTAACTTCAGATTTAAGTTAAAACAAACAAACAAACATGGATCTTGGCTGGAGTCAGACCGAATTTATAGAGAACTGACATATTTCCAATATCGAAACTTCTCACTTAGGAGCCTGGTATGTTTTCTTTATTTATTCAGATCTTTTATGCCCTTTGGTGAAAATCTTGCCCATTTCCTCCTAAGTTTATTTTTAGATATATTATAGGTTTTGTTGCCGTCATGAATGGAATTCTTCGTCTTACGTCTTCTCATCAGTTATTGTGGTATAGTTTTTAAGAAGATTTTTGTGGGGTGCCTGGCTGGCTCAGTTGAAAGAGCACGTGACTCAATCTCAGGGTTGTGAGTTCGAGCCACATGTGGAGTGTAGAGATTACTTAAATTAAAACTTAAAAAAAAAAAAAACCTGTTGAGTTTTGTAAATTAATCTTATCATCTACTTATTTGTTCTGATGATTTTTTCAGTTGATTCTCGGCTTTTCTAGGTGGACAGTTATATAATCTATAGTTGATAACTTTTTAATCAATTTATGTATAGTGTTTATACATAATTTCTTTCTCATATGTTATTTCATGGCCAAGATATCTTAGTGGGGTAGGGGGTGGTGATCCTAGGAAGTCTTCCTGGCTGATGTTACATTTAAGGTGAGCATCAGAGAATGCTGATCATCAGAGAATGTTCCAGGCAGGCCTTGAGGAAAGAAACAAGGCTGCATTCAGTGAGTTGGAAGAAGAAAGGCAAAGGACACAGACAGGGTTGGGAAGTGCAAGAGATGGGTTGGAGAGTAAATAGGGGTACAGTCAGAAACTGCTAAACTCTAAGGAGCAATTCCTTTATTCTAAAGGAATTGAGAATTTAATGAAAGATGTGTTAGGCAGAATGGCCCCCAAAGATGTCTACATCTGAATCCCTGGTATCCATAAATATGTTCCCTCATGTGGCAGAAGGGACTTTGCAAATGCAATTAAGACTGCAGACCTTGGGGAGCCTGGGTGGCTCAGTCAGTTAAGCATCCGACTTCAGCTCAGGTCATGATCTCACGGTTCGTAAGTTTGAGCCCCACATCGGGCTCTGTGCTGACAGCCCAGAGCCTCGAGCCTGCTTTGGATTCTGTGGCTCCCTCTCTCTCTATTCCTCCCCTGCTCATGCTCTGTCTCTCTCTTTCTCAAAAATAAGGAAACATTAAAAAAAAAATTTTTTTAAAGACTACAGACCTTAAAACAGGGAGATTATCCTGGATTCTTCAAATGGACCTGACCTAATCATATGAGCCTGAGAAGCAAAGAAGTTTCTCTGGCTGGGCACAGAAGCAAGATGTGGTAGAAGGGGAAGTTGGAGAGATTCAGAGTGAGAGGGACCTAACCCAGCGTGGCTGAAGGGGGCCGCGTGGAGCAGAGACTGATATCCGGCCAGGAGATGGGGACATCAGCCCTACAGCTGCTGGGAACTGTGTACTGCCCATAGCTGGAATGAGCTCGGAAGCAGATCCGTCTTCGGTGTCTGTAGAAAGGAACACAGCCCTACCGACCGACTCCTTGGTTTTGGCCCTGTGACACCCTGTGCAGAGGACCCTGTTGAGACACAGTGTACCGGGACGTTGGGCAGCCGGAGCTCTGAGACAACACATTTGTGTTGCTTGGAGCTGCCGGGTTTGCGGTACTTTGTTACACGTCGGTGGAACGCTAACTCAGCGGGGTTGAAGCAGGAGAGTGGCGTCAGAATAACGGACCAGTCCTACCTCCATGTGAGAATGGATCCGGGAGAGCGCACTTCGGAGGCGGGGAACTGTCTGTGGGAATGCAGCAGTGGTGTGGACTAGGGTAGTGATGGGGGGAAGGGGCATGACTCAAGACTTATGTGGGAGGTTGGAATCGCCACAATTTGGTCATTGATTGGATGCTGGGAAGGAGGGAGAGGAGGAACGCAGGGACAATTGCTGAGTTCTGGCTTTGGATGCTGAGTGACTGGTGGAGCTGTGTCTCAAGGCCAGGATGGGGAGCTTGGAGGATTGCTAGGTCAGGAACTCAGTGGTAACTCCAGGTGGTTCTTCGTTTGGAAATTCTCCTGTAAATACTTATTTTAAGATAGAGTATATCAACAAGATGATTGCTTTATCCTTTAAGACCTGAATTATTTTTTTGATTTTTTTTTTTTTTTCCTTTTAGGTCATGTAGGAAATTGTAAACCATGTGAAGATGGGACTCTTGGTATTTGTGCGCAATCTGCTGCTAGCCCTCTGCCTTTTTCTGGTACTGGGATTTTTGTATTACTCTGCGTGGAAGCTGCATTTACTCCAGTGGGAGGACCCCAGTAAGTATGGTCACCCCAGCCTGCCCCCAGGGAACGTGGGGTGTTCGCTGGGCTGCAGTGCCCTCACACCCTTCGGAGACAGGCAGTGAGAGGAGACCGCACGCTCCTGGGACTCAGGCTCAGAAATTGCCTCCCATTTTTGTGGCTGTAGGTTGAGATCTTTGATGTTTTTCAAAAACTGCATGCCATGGCATATCCTCTTATGATCTCCGTAAAAACATGCTATTCTGCAATAAAAGCCCAAACTCTTCCAGTACTTCTGGTTTCTGAATGCCGTGCCTTTTAATTACTAAAGTGCCTTGCCTCTCCCATTTGTATTCGTTGCCTCGGGGCTCCGTATCACAGCTGGTTTTCTTCTGTCCTGAAAACGTTCACCTTTACCTTTTCTTTGAATTTGCAGTTTTCAATTTAATACTGTC
This sequence comes from Puma concolor, assembly GCF_028749965.1. NCBI lineage: Eukaryota > Metazoa > Chordata > Mammalia > Carnivora > Felidae > Puma > Puma concolor. The sequence goes on from NC_141674.1 coordinate 34,390,224, forward strand.
TTTGTTTTATGTTCCCTGAAGAAATTTTGTCTACCTAGTTATTTTGTCCTTGCTGGCACTGAACTTGTACCTGAATAGAATAATGGCTCCCCTCCCCACACCCTCCCCAGTACCTCCTAATCCCTTTCTCTGGCTTGTACTCCTGGCCTTCTATGTTACACAGTGTTTGCCACATAGTTCTCTGTACCCCTCTGACTTGGTTTCGACTCATGCAGTATGGCCTGTGCTGTGGTGTTTTGAGGCTTGTGGTCAAAGGGCTCGCATTGGGCATCACCAGCAGGTGCACATTCTCTTCTTGGATGTTGCCCGAAGTATCACACAGTGACCATATGTAGTTTTCCTTTTGGTTCTGTTTGTCTAATGGCTGGCTGAGCTCGGTGCAGGAAACACTGGGTAGTCTGGTCCTGATTCCTGGTGAATGTGACTTCCCTAAAATAGTTTTGTTTTTACAAACATTGACTGGCTACCAGTGTAGAATTCACTCGAGAGTCGAGTCAGTCTCTGGGTCTGAGGTTAAAATGAGTGGGAAGAGGCAAGTGGCATTGGCCTACTATTATTGTATTGAGACCTTGATAGCGGAACCATTCCTATGAAGTAATTCATTTATTTCTTACATGGCCCAAACTCCTGAAGCAGTTTCAAGCCAACTAAAAAAAAATTTTTTTTAATGTTTATTTAGTTTTGAGAGAGAGAGAGCAACAGAGTGTGAGCAGGGGAGGGGCAGAGAGAGAGGAAGACACAGAGTCTGAAGCAGACTCCAGGCTCCGAGCTGTCAGCACAGAGCCTGATGCAGGGCTCGAATTTGTGAACCGTAAGATCATGACCTAAGCCGAAGTCGACACCCAACCGACTGAGCCACCCAGGCGCTCCTCAACCCAATTTTTAAAATGTCGTGTTACCTCTTTAACTTCTTGTTTTACGTGAAATGTTTCAGTGCCTCTTAAACGCTTAGCTTATAATTTTCACTAATTACTTTGTCTTTCCAGAGTTTATTTAAATTTCTCTGTCCCAACTTATTTTTTAAAACAAGAAGACTACCCAGAATCATGTGTTTGCATCAGTGCAGTGCAAAATTCTGTAGTCAAAGGCATTCTCTATATCCATCATGGATAGATTTCATCTGTATCCATAAAATAGAAATATGTTCAAGGAATGGTGGTCTCCTTTTCTGTTGAGAACTGTTGACCTGTAGACAACATAACTAAGAATTAGATAATATTTTTGTAGAGAAGTTGAGAAGGACATTAACTTTATGGAAGACCTATCATATGCCAGGTGTTAAGCTACACAACTTATTAATTATATTAAATTATATGAAGTTAAATTAAATTAAAATAAATTTACTTCTCACTGTAACCATGTGGAGATGCTGTTATCCCTGTTTTCCAGCTGAGCAAACAAGGACTTAATTAAATGTTACACAGCTAATTATTAGAACCGGAACTGAATCCTGGTTTGTCTTTAAAACCCATGTTCCTTATTTTATTGAAAAGTATAATAAATACTAAGACTAAGGATAGGATTGAATTCTGTATTCTCATTGGTAAAAAGAGAGGAGAGGGACTCAGAGAAGACATAGCAGAGAGTGTCAGGACGGAGGCGGAGAAGAAAGAAGGAAGGGAAGTAAGGGGAAGGGAAAGAAAGGAAGTTCTCCAAACGAGCGAGCAGTTTATTGGCTTGGAGGTGGCACGGTGCTGTGTGTTCACGAGCCAGCGCTGTAGGCTTCAGTAGTTTATTAATAGCTGTCTGCTTTCCTTGGAGTGAATTATCAGCTGACTAACCACTATTTGCATCTTTTTGTTCTTCTGACACTCAGGCCTTTTAGATACTTGACTTTGAATAGGTCGTTTTAGACCGTCTTACTGTAGCATATTGTTTTCTGTACTGTAACATCAGAGAGCAGGGTAATATGACCAACTCTGATGGCTGACCAAGGCGGAGAAGTGTCTTTTACTCAATAAACAAAAGTCAGTTTATTGAGCCTCCTCTAGGAGATGGCCATTGTGTAGTGAAATTTACTGCTGCTGCTAATAATAATAAAATGAAAATAGTAATTTATTGAGTGTCTATGTGCTGTGATGGGAACTTTGTATTCATAATGTATTTGAACCTCATAGTTTATTAAGATTTTTTTTGTGGGGGGCTCCTGGCTGGCTGAGTCGGTTAAGTTTCTGACTCTCAATTTTGGCTCAGGTCACGATCTCATGGTTTGTGAGATTGAGCCCTATGTTGAGCCTGCTCTCTCCCTCTCTCTGCCCCTTCCCTGGTCGCATGCTCTCTCTCTCAAAATAAACAAACATTAAAAGTTTTTTTAAATTAAATTTATTATTATTATTTTTTTAATGTTTATTTTTGAGAGAAAATGAACAGGGGAGGGGCAGAGAGACAGGGGGACAGAGGATCTGAAGAAGGCTCTGTGCTGACAGCAGACAGCCTGATGCGGGGCTCCAGTTTGTGAACCATCATATCATGACCCGAGCCAAAGTCGGACACTTAACTGACTCAGCCACCCAGGCACACTGATTTCTTTTGTTTAGAGACAGGGAGAGAGCATGAGCAGGGCAGAGGGGCTGAGGGAGAGAGAGAGAGATGGAAAGACAGAGACAGAGAGAGAGAGAGAGAGAGAAAGAGAAAGACAATCTTAAGCAGGCTCCATGCTCAGTGTGGTGCCTGATGTGGGGCTCAATCCTGTGACCTGAGCCAAAATCAAGAGTCAGACGCTCAACTGACTGAGCCACCCGAGTGCCCCTGATCCTCATAGTTTAGATTGATTACTATTATCCTCTCTTACAGATGCAGGAGCTGAGGCCTCAAAGAGGCTCAATAAGAGTTTGTATGTCTTTCATCCGGGGGGTATTTCCAAGTTTGAACAATAAATGTCTTTAGCATTATTTTTCCTTAATTTTTACACTTTTTTATGACTTACCAAGGTTATCTATTGGAATTCCTTCATGGTGGTGGGGGGAGTCTAGAGATTTTTATTATTAAATTATGCATTCAGTAAGCAGTATATTCCTATTTTGGCCCATGTACTATTCTGTGTAAAGTGGATATAAGATGAACATAGACCTTCATGGTCTCAGCCTATTGACACAATAACAGCTCTATTTTTAAAAAATAGTTTATTTATTTTTGAAAGAGAGTGCGCAAGCAGGGGAGGGGTGGAGAGAGAGGGAGACAGAGAATCTGAAGCAGGCTCTATGCTGACAGCAGTCAGCCCAATGTAGGCCTCGAACCCATGAATTGTGAGATGACCTGAGCTGAAGTCGGACGCTCAACTGACCGAGCCACCCAGGTGCCCCTTATATGTTGTGTTCTAAAAGAGATGTGTGTATGAAATGCCATGTTAGGGCATAGAATCCCTTCTAGACAGAAAATCTTATGATTTCATCAGTCCCAAGACATTGTGGCAGGGTGCACACTGCTTTGTTTTGAGCAGCTTAGAGCCGTGTGTGGCCAAGGCTTGGTCAACTTGCCAGGACCTGGGTCAGGTGCTTAACCTGAAAGGCTTTAAGTATAAGATTCGTCTCATTATCAACTTGTTTTTAAAAGTTCTGTAGCTTGCAGTTTTTGGTTTCTCATGTTAAGGAGCTTGGAAGTTACCACTCTGTCCTCACAACACCTAAAAACCTGAGCAGACAGAAAAACCAGTAATTCTTTTTGGATCCATAAGAGAGGGGAGGACACAGGGCAGACTGCTGCCTCTGAGATTGGAGAGACAGGTGAGTACAGGGAGTGGCATGCAAAAACTGTCACGGGAAGCAGTGTCAGAATAGGAAAACCTGAATTATAATAGATGAATTGCTGGAGGCTCTGGACAAGCCCAAGAATCAAAAACTCTAGGAGGAGCCAGTCACAGGGGGCCCCCACAATATTGTGAGATTTATTTCCAGGGGCTCAGCCAGATTCTCACAGGAGATATTGGGGAAAGATCTTCCCATGCATCTGGCACGTGAGAAGAAAGGAACCGTTTTGAAATATGGCAGGACAGTTTTTTCTTCTTAACAAGACCTGCCCTCAAGGGAAACTAGTTAACCAGAGCCCAGCCTGTTGGAGTAGTATCAGAGCCTAACTGACCTGGGGAAAGGGAAGTATCCAACTCCAGTCATCTCTAGCCTTCCACGTGGGAGAAAGGAAATATCCAGTTCCATCCTTGAGGGCAAAGAATTCCCCACGGAAGGGATACAGATGGGAAATGATGAAAAGACATCATATATCATCAGGGATATACAAACTAAAACAACGTTGAGATACCACTATGTACCTATGAGAATGGTCAATGTCCCAGAACACTGACAACATCAAATGCTGGCGAGGATGTGGAGCAACAGGAACCCTCATTCATTGCTGGTGGGAACGCAAGATGGTACAGACACTTTGGAAGACAGTTTGGCAGTTTCTTATAATACTAAACACATTCTTACTCTGTGATCTAGCAGTCACATTCCCTGGTATTTACCCAAAGGAGTTGGTTGTTTTTTTGTCCACAAAAAACCCTGCACACAGATGTTTATAGCAGCTATATTCATCATAATGGCCAAAAGTTGGAAGCAACCAAGATGTCCTTTAATAGTTGAATGGAGAAACTGGGGTAGATCCAGACAATGGAATATTGTCAATCGCTAAACATAAGTGAACTATCAAGTCATGAATAGACATGGGGGAGCCTTAAATGCATATTTCTAAGTGAAGGAAGCCAATCTGAAAATGCTACACACTGTATGATTCCAACTATATGACATTCTGGAAAAGGCAAAACTATGGCGATAATAAAAAGATTAGTGGTTGCCAAGGTTGGAAGTGGGGAGAGGTAGGTATAAGCAGGGCATAGAGGATTTTTAGGGTGGTGAATCTATAAGATATCATGATAAATATGTTTTTGTACTTTTGTCCAAACACAGAGGCTGTGCAACACCAGGCATAAACCCTTATGTAAACTATGGACTTTAAGTAATTATGATGTATCAGGATAGGTTCATCAGTTTTAAAAGTGTACCACTCTAGGGGCACCTGGGTGGCGCAGTCGGTTAAGCGTCCGACTTCAGCCAGGTCAGGATCTCGTGGTCTGTGGGTTCGAGCCCCGCGTCGGGCTCTGGGCTGATGGCTCAGAGCCTGGAGCCTGTTTCCGATTCTGTGTCTCCCTCTCTCTCTGCCCCTCCCCCGTTCATGCTCTGTCTCTCTCTGTCCCAAAAATAAATAAAAAAAAAAGTTGGAAAAAAAAATTAAAAAAAAAAAAAAAAAAGCGTACCACTCTGGTGAGGGATATTGATAATGGGGGAGGATATACATGTGTGGGGGCAGGAGGTATAATAGGAAATATTTGTACTTTCCCTTGAATTTGCTGTGAACCTAACTGCTCTAAAAAAATACTCTTAGTAAAGTACTGTAGAATTATCATATTTTATGTATGTGTGTGCATGTTTATACACACACACGTAAGATGATAAAAATATATATGTACATATGTTTAACTTAATGAACAAATGAACACAGTCTTGGAGTGAGTTAGATGTACTTTAGTTTTAGTTTCTTCATCTCCAAAATGGAGACAAAATACTGATATTTCTCTTGGCTCTGATGCTTTATTCAGGTCAGGTCTTATAGGAGAGTTGGGTTGTTGCCTCTTATCGATAGACCTGATTCCCGTGCTCCCTTTCATGGAAACTTTACATATTTTATTATTTTAATTTTTATCTATTTGTATTTCATAAGTTAAAGTGGATATTTTGGAGGAGTAAGATTAATTTCTTATGGGACCTTTAAAAATTCATATTACCATATTTATCAATATTGCAATTCCCTCTGTGTTCTTGCCTATATTTTACAAAAGATCATAATGGGAGAGATTATAAAATATGCATTATTGATCTGATTACTATGGAGAATACCATCTGGCAAGTAAGTTGGAGTTTGGATCTGATGTTGGGAGAAGGGTAGATTAAGTTTAGCTTAATAGACATAGGAAATTATGTTCACTCTTAGTTTTCCATCTTAAAAATGAAATGGAGGCTGGTATTTCTAGCCTGTGGCTTAGGGTAACACTCTGCTTCTTATGATAATGGCATAACTGGTATCAAGCTAACCCTCTCTCTATAAATAGTTACAGAGCTGGACAGTATAAATGAAGCACTCTTGCCAAGCAGTGGACAGGAGGCAGTATAAAATTTCAGTGCCTAAGGAAAGGAAACCTTATGAGGTGAGCTCTGCAGTTCTCTTTGTGGGGGCAATTTCCCAGCTCTGCCCAGAGAGCTGGAATCTCAACAGACCATAGTGCCTCCACTTGGCTGAGGAGGCAGAGATCAGGGTGTAGGGCAGCTGAAGTGGTTGGAGTCCGTGAGACAGGTCATCACTGAGTAGGGAATTTTTGAGAGACACAAGCTGGGCCGGGGGAGGAATTCCTAGGAGTCGGTAGCTGTGGACTGGGCTATGTATGCGCAGGGCAAAACCACCTGAATTTAACTACGTAGGTAACAGCTGTACAGGACAGGAGTAGAGGTCAAGCAGTCTGTGGGTGGCTGAAGAGTCAGGGACTTTGAAGTTGCAGCCCTACCAGAGTGGAGAAATCTCATTAGAACTTTACTACCCCTGGCATCCAGATGCCAGAAAGTTCATGCCTTAAGAATAAAGATCTCACTCCAGAGTAAGACTCACCCTAACAAGACCTAAAACCAAGCCCCAACCAAGGCTGGGTCCTGTCAAGTTAGAGAAGAGTCAAAAATACCATGGACTTTCCTCAGATCCACACTAAACATAGTGTCGAATCCTGCCTCCACAAATTCAAGGTGGTCAGGCAGTAATTGAACTGCCTGATAAAATAGAAATCGGCACTCTTCAGAGGAAGATAGCAGTATTCATAGTTTCTGCATGCAACATCCAGAGTGGTCAGTGTTCAATAAAAAGTTAGTAGACATACAAACAGACAGGAAGGAAATAGTGACCCATATTAAAGAAAAAACAAAGCCTGTAGATGAGAGAACTCACATAGCAAAATAGCTATTACAAATAATTTATTTTATTTTATTAAACATTTCTTTGTTTATTTTTGAGAGAGAGAGAGAGAGAGAGAGACAGAGCACAAGCAGGGGAGACACAGAGAGAGAGAGGGAGACACAGAATCTGAAACAGGCTCTAAGCTCTGAGCTGCCAGCACAGAGCCCGACATAGGGCTTGAACTCACAAGCTGTGAGATCATGACCTGAGCCGAAGTTGGACACTCAACCGACTGAGCCACCCCATTGCCCCTATTTTATTTTTTTAAATAAATGCTGTTCTTTTTTTTTTTAAGCTTATTTATTTTGAGAGAGTGTGAATGCATGTGGGGGAGGGGCAGAGAGTGTGAGCGAGATAGAGAGTATTCTAAGCAGGCTCTGTACCATCAGTGCAGAACCCAGTGTGGGGCTTGAACCCACAAACTGCAAGATCATGACCTGAGCCAAAGTCTGGCACTTAACTGACTGAGCCACCCAACTGCTCCTATTACAAATAATTTAAAGGATTAAAGAAAAATACAGTGAACAATAAGTAGTCTCAGCAGAGAAATCAAAACTATAAAAAGCCAAAAACAAATTCTAGTACTAAAAAGTATAGAAACAGAAAATGAAGATTTCACTTCACAGTAAGTTGAATATAACAGAAGTCAGTGAAGTTGAAGGGAGTGCAATAGAAATTATCCAGTCTGAAACACAGAAAAAAAAAATATTGAGGAAAAATGAACTAAGCCTCAGGGACCTGTGGGACAGGATAAAATTGTCTAATATATATGAGTGTTGGACAGAAAAAAATGTTAAGAAATAACGGCTGAAAGCTTCCTAAATTTGGTGAAAAACGTTGACTTACAGATCTAAGAAGTTCAGCAAACTCTAAAAAGGATAAATATTGGGAAAGTTTAGGCATATGATAGTTAAACGTCTGAAATCTAAAGTGAAAATCTTGAAGACAAAGAAAAAGAAACATTCTCTATGGGAGTAGGAAATCCCACTGACCTTTCACCAGAACCAGTAGAGTTCACACAATGAAAGATCTTCAAAGTGCTGAAAGAGAAATACCAAACACCTGTCGTCCCAGAATCCTTTATCTGTTGGAAATATCCTTCAAAAATGAGGATGAAATGAAGACATTTTTTCAGGTAACAGTTAAGAGAGTTTGTTGCTAGCAAAGCTGCATTACAGAAAAAACACTAAAGAATATCCTTCAGGCCAACAGGACGTGAGAGCAGATGGACATTTGGATCAATAGGGAAAAGCGAAGGTTGCTGGAAATGGTAAATAATGGGCAAATATAAAAGACTCCTTTTTTTCTCATCGTTTGCTTAAAAGACAACTAATTGCTTAAAGCAAAAGTAATAACCCTGTAGAATGAGGCTTAGAATATATGTAAAGGTAAGATATGACAAAACTTGCACAAGAAATGGGGAGAGGGGAGATAAGTGGAACCTTACCTGTCATAAAGTTATTACATTTGTGAAAAGAAGAAGTGGGAAGTAGGAATGTTGTGTATAAAGTGAGGAAAGAGTAAAGTAAGAGGTAGGAAATGTCAGACATGAAGAGGTATTATATTGTCTCTAAATAGACTCTGATAAGTTAAGGATGTGTATTCCTTAGCAGAACTCCTTGGTAGAACAACTACAAGGAAAAAAAATAACACAAAGAGGTGTATTTATCTGAGAGGCCAATGAAGAAATAAAAAGCACTAAAAAATAGTTAACCGCCCCCAAAAGCAGGAAAACAGCAATATAAGAGCAAAAAAACAGAAGAGAGAAATGGAAAACAAATTTAAGACAGTTGACTTAAGCCTGACTGTGTTAACAATTACATTTCAATGGGAATGGATTAAAACTCCAGCTAAAGGCAGAAATTGTCAGAATGGTTAACAAAGCAGGATGTATGTCCTGATATAGGAGACCTGTATTTTAAATCTGTTTTTTAGTGCTTATTTATTTTTGACACACACACACACACACACACACACACACACACACACACACACAGAGTGTGAGCTAGAGGGGCAGAGAGAGAGGGAGACACAATCAGAAGCAGGCTCCAGGCTCTGAGCTGTCAGCACAGAGCCCGATGCGGGGCTCGAACCCACGAATCGCGAGATCATGACCTGAGCCGAAGTCAGATGCTTAACCAACCAAGCCACCCAGGCACCCCTAAGAGACCTGTATTTTAAATTTAAAAAACAGGTTCAAAGTAAAAACAGGGTCAAAGATATGGAAAATATATCTTATATAAATAATAAGCATAGGAAAGTTGGCATAACTATTAATTTCAGCTCATAATACCTTATGACAAAAAATATGACAAGAGATTACAGAGGGTTATTACATAATGATAAAAGGAGCAGTTTGTCAAGAAGACATACATAAATATGTATGTACCTAATAATCAGAGAGTGTTAAACTTCATTAAGCAAAAACTGGTTAAAACTAAGGGAGAAAGGGACAAATCCACAATCATGTTCAAATATATTAATACCCCTCTCAGTAATTAATAAAACAAGTCAAAAATCTGTAAGGATATAGAAGAACTAAGCAACTCTATGAACTACCTTTTCCTAATTGACATTTATAGAACATTTTACCCAATGGCAGAATACACATTCGTTCCAAGTGTACAGAGAATGTTCATTGAGATTTTTGTGTTATTGAGGACATGATAGACGAAGTTAATATGTAGATAATATACTGGGAGGAGAAAATTTCAGTATTTGTCAATGATACTGGAATTAAAATAAAATTAAAAAAAATAAAATTTGCTAGGTTTGATATTTAGAATATACAAGGAATTCCTGCAAACGAAGAAGAAAAAGGCAGCAATCCCAGTAGAAAATGGGCAAAGAATTAGAACGAGTTTATAGAAGAAGAAACCCATAAGGTTAAGCATAGGAATAGATATTCAAACTCATGAGCTATAACAAATATTAAAATTAAAACAAGATATCTCCTTATACCTTAGACTGACAAAAGAAATGTTAGAAAGCTGGATAATCCAAGTGTTGGCAGGAATGTGAGAATATAGTAACCTGTATTCTTTGCCAGTGAGAAGTAGACTGGTAAAGCCATTCTGGAACACATTCTTGTAATAACTAACTGAAGTATACATACATCCTTTAGCTCAGCAAATCTGCCATATATATATGTATGTGTGTGAATGTGTGTGTGTGTGTGTGTGTGTGTGTGTGTGTGTGTGTGTGTGTGTGTATTCATTCATTCCATGGCACTTACCAGAGACATACATTATTTGTGTGCTCAGGGAGTTGGAGGATGAATGTATTTCCATCCTAGGGGTGGGGGTGAGTAGGCAAAAAGTAGGGTATTTATATCATGAAATGATTTGCAGCCGTTAGAAGTAACAGATCCAATATACACAAAACAACATGGATGGAACTTTAAACACAATTTTTTAAAAAATTTTTTTAACGTTTATTTATTTTTGAGACAGAGAGAGACAGAGCATGAACAGGGGAGGGGCAGAGAGAGAGGGAGACACAGAATCTGAAACAGGCTCCAGGCTCTGAGCTGTCAGCACAGAGCCCGACGCGGGGCTCGAACTCACGGACCACGAGATCATGACCTGAGCCAAAGTCGGACACTTAACCGACCGAGCCACCCAGGCGCCCCAAAATACATAATTTAAGTCAAAAGTGAAACAGAATAACACAATGCCACTTTTGTAAATTAAAAGAACAGGAATACAAAGATTTCTTAGGAAACAAAAAACATGAGCCATAAAATTAAAAAGTGATAAATTAACTTGACCCAAACTAAAAATGTTTGTCCTCTGCAGCCAATTAAGCCGACTGTGCTCTTTCCCCGTGGGGCCCAGTGTGCATTGGCTGTGAACAGCAGCCTCCTTGGTAGTGTATGCAGCCTGTTGGTTGTACGGGTTGCCCTAAGGGACCTTGGAGACAGTTTTCTTCTGGTGGACGTTGAGGTTTGGCCTCACGCTTTCTCCAGTCTAGGCTCCAGACAGGTGGGGTGCCTTTGGAAAGCCCCAGGGCACAGTGGCCAGGGTCCACATTGGCCAAGTCGTCATGTCCATCCGTACCAAGTTGCAGAACAAGGAGCATGTGATTGAGGCCCTACCTAGGGCCAAGTTCAAGTTCCCTGGCTGCCAGAAGATCCACATTTTCAAGAAGTGGGGCTTTACTAACTTTAATGTGGACGAATTTGAAGACATGGTGGCTGAAAAGCGGCTCATCCCAGATGGCTGTGGGGTCAAATACACCCCTAATCGTGGCCTCTTGGACAAATGGAGGGCTCTGCACTCATGAGAACCTCAGCACTGCCTTTCCCCATTCATGCCCACCAATAAATCCTGCTTCCTGTCAAAAAAAAAAAAAATGTCTTTTAAAAAACACCAAAAAATGAAAAGACAAGCCATAGAATGGGGAAGAATATTCAGTACTTGTATATATAACATTCAGTTAAAAATATTTAGTACATGCATATGTTTGTACCTAAAATATATAAAAAATTCTTATAATTTAATAACAAGAGGGTAAACAGCTTAACCAAAAATGGGTAAAATATTTGAAGAGACACTTTACAAAAGATGTACGAATGGTAATAAGCACATGAAAAGATTCTCAACATTGTTACTCATCATAGAAATACAGATTAAAACCATAGTGAGATAACATTACATATCAACTAGAATGACTTAAGTTTTGAAAAAAGATAACAAAGTGTTAGCAAGAATATGAAGTAAATGGAACTCTTATATTGCTGTTGTGAATGTAAAATGGTGCAACTCCTTTGAAAACCAGTTTGGCAATCTCTTAAAAAGTTATACATACACCTGCCAAATGGCAGTCATTCCACTCATAAGTATTTACCTAAGAAAAAGTAAAAGCATATGACCAAATAAGACCTGTACATGAATGCTCACAGCAGCTTTATTCCCAGGAGCTCCAAACTGGAAACCAACCCAAATGTCTATCAACAGGTGAATGGATGAACAAAATGTGACATATTCACACAGTGAAGTACCATTTAACAATGAAAAGGAACAAAGTTGATACGTTCAGCATCGTGGATGAATGTTAAACTCATGAATGAGTACATATTAATATTATTAAGTACATATTTTTTTTTTAATTTTTTTTTTCAACGTTTATTTATTTTTGGGACAGAGAGAGACAGAGCATGAACGGGGGAGGAGCAGAGAGAGAGGGAGACACAGAATCGGAAACAGGCTCCAGGCTCTGAGCCATCAGCCCAGAGCCTGATGCGGGGCTCGAACTCACGGACCGCGAGATCGTGACCTGGCTGAAGTCGGACGCTTAACCGACTGCGCCACCCAGGCGCCCCTATTAAGTACATATTAATATTAAGTACATACTAATATTAATATTAATTAGTACACATTAATATTAATTGATATTAGTATAATAGTATATTATGACTACATATTATATGTTTCATTTATATAAAATACAAGTTAATTATTAATAATTAAAAGCAGATTGTTAGTTACCTTGGATGAAACATGAAGGGAGAAATGGATTGCAAACGGGCACAGGAATTTTTTGAGATAGAAATGCCCTGTGTCTTGATAATGGCAGTGGTTTTGTGAATGTATATAACTGTCAATACTCTTCAAATTGTATACATTAAATTGAAGCAGTTTATTGTATGTAAATTACTCCTGGATAAAGTTGATAAGAAAGAGTAAATGCATATCAAACATACATATATTAAAAGAACATAAGCGAATGTATCCATTAAACAATAGAATGGTTGCCTCTGTAGGAGGAAGAAATGGGAGAAAAAGGGGAATAAGATTTATGACTTGATTTATACTATTTTCCATAGGGTTCTTTGCAATTCCCTCAATGTGGTTGGGTAATCGTTTCTGTATGCCGGTACATTCTGTGATAGTTAGGAGACTAGCCTATCTGAATGCAGGAAAGACCCTCTAGGGAGCAGAATAGCCAGCATGTACGCTAAAATCCACATAACATTGCTGCGTAAGAAATGAAAGAATATTGAGGGGCGCCTGGGTGGCGCAGTCGGTTTAGCGTCCGACTTCAGCCAGGTCACGGTCTCGCGGTCCATGAGTTCGAGCCCCGCGTCAGGCTCTGGGCTGATGGCTCGGAGCCTGGAGCCCGTTTCCGATTCTGTGTCTCCCTCTCTCTCTGCCCCTCCCCCATTCATGCTCTGTCTCTCTCTGTCCCAAAAATAAATAAACGTTGAAAAAAAAATTTTTTTTAAAAAGAAATGAAAGAATATTGAAATAAAGGTACACCGTGTTCATGGAGCAGAAGGCATGATCTTAAGATACTGAATCTCCCCAATTTGTTTTAGGATTCAACACATTTCCACTAAAAATCCCAGAAGGTGTGGTGGGTTCTTTTAAAAATTCACTTTTTTGCTAGAAATTGCTGACTCTAAAGTTAATATGAAAATACAGAGAATTTTAAATTGTCAGAATAGTTTTGGTAGGGCATGTGACTCTTGATCATGGGGTCGTGAGTTCAAGCCCCAGGTTGGGCACAGAGCTTACTTATAATGGCTAAAATTAACAACTCAAGAAACAACAGATGTATGATGGCAAGGGTGCAGAGAAAGGGGAGCCCTTTTGGACTGTTGGTGGGAATGCAAACTGGTGCAGCCACCCTGGAAAACAGTATGGAGGTTCCTCAAAAAATTAAAAATAGAACTACCCTGGAGTGCCTGGGTGGCTCAGTCAGTTAAGCCTCTGATTTTGGTTCAGGTCATGATCTTGTGGTTCATGAGTTTGAGCCCCACATCGGGCTCTCTGCTGACAGCTCAGAGCCTAGAGCCTGCTTCAGGTTCTGTGTCTCCCTTTCTTTCTGTCCCTCCCCCACTCACACTCTGACTCTCTCTCTCTCTCTCTCTCTCAAAAATACATAAACATTAAGAAAACATTTTTTTTAGCAATAAAAAAAAAGAACTACCGTATGGCCCAGCAATTGCACTACTAGGTATTTACCCAAAGGATACAAAAATGCTGATTCGAAGGGACACATGCACCCCAATGTTTATAGCAGTGCTATCAACAATAGCCAAATTATGGAAAGAACCCAAATGTCCATTGACTGATGAATAGATAAAGAAGATGTAGTATGTGTGTGTGTGTGTATATACACACACATATGTAGTATGTGTGTATGTATATATACATATGTGTGTATACACACACATACTACATATGTGTATATATACACACACACTACATATGTATATATACACATACACACATACGTATACACACATATCTATATATATACACACACACACACTACATATGTGTGTGTATATATGTATATATATACACATATATACATACACACACATACACACACAATGGAATATTACTCGGTGATCAGAAAGAATGAAGTCTTGTCATTTGCAACAGTGTGGATGGAATTAGAGAGTATTAGTGAAATCAGAGAAAGACAAATGTCTGATTTCACTCATGTGGAACTTAAAATAGATGAACATAAGGGAAAGGGAAGGAAATACACATACACTGACTGTGTTCCTTATGCTGTGCCTTTTATTCCTATGACTTACTTATTTAATAGCCAGTTGATTTTTGATAAAGATACCAAGGCAATTCAATAGGAAAAAAATACAATCTTTTTGATAAATGGTAGCAAACAAATCTTGACTCATGTTTCTCACCATGTACAAGATTAACTTGACATGTATCATATATCCAAATGGAAGTGCTAAAACTATAAACAAAATATAGGGCAGAATCTTGGTAACCTTGAATTTGCTAAAGATATCTTAGGGAGGGTAATAAAAAGCATGAAAACATTAATAAATTGGGCTACATCAAAGGTAAAAAATTTTGCTCTTCAAAAAACATTGTTAACAAAAATTTTAAGGCAAGCCATGGACCTGGAGAAAATTTGCAAACCATAAATACAATAAATAACTTGTAATTTGAATACATCAAAGTGGGCAGAGATGTAAATAGACACTTTACCAAAGTAGATATGCAGATGGCATGTGAGCACATGAAAAGATACTAAACATGATTAGTCCTTAGGAGAAAGTAGAAATTAAAACCATAAGAAAGTATTACTCTAAACTCTTTAGAATGGCTAATATGAAAAAGATAGATTACATCAGGCGTTATCCAGAATGGGACAGCTGTTAACACTTCTGCACTGCAAGTGGTCATGGAAAATGGTACAACCACTTGGAAAAGCAATTTGGCAGTTCTTAAAAACATTAAACATTCACCTAACATACCCAGCTATTCCTCTTCAAGAGGGGTGAAAGTGTATGTTCATGCAAAGACTTGTACATGTGCATTCATCATAGCTTTGTTTGTAATAGCTCCAAACTAGAAACAACTCAAAGATCCATCAGTAGGTAAATGAATAAATTGTGGTACATCTACACAATGGAATGCTACTCAGCATTAAAAAGGAATGAACTTAAAAGAGTGAACTGTTTTTTCCCAGTTTTATGAGATATAATTGGCACACAGCATTCTATTGGTTTTAGGTGTACAGCACGATGATTTGATATATGTATGTGTTGTGAAATAACTACCACAACAAATTTACGTAACGTCTGTCATCTCATGTGAGTACAAAAGAGGAATGAACTGTTCATACACAAATAACATGGATGAATCTCACAGTAATTGCGCTGAGAGAGAGAAGCCAGACACAAATGAGTACGTAAAATATGATTCTATTTATAAAAGGCAAACTTATTTATAGTGACAAGAAGCAGGTCAGGGGTAGCTTGGGAATGGAGTAGGGTGAGGGGTGGGATTAAAGGAGCCTGAGGAAACTTGTGGGGTTGATATCTTTCTTATCATAGTTGTGGTGATGGCTTCACAGATGTATGTCAAAATTCAAGTTGTACACTTTCTATATAGACAGTTTATTGTATGTTAATTTAGACCTCAGTAATACTGTGGTTTTTTTTAATTTTTAAAATTTTTATTTATTTTTGAGAGAGACAGAGCACAAACAGGGGAGGGACAGAGAGAGAGGGAGACACAGTTCAAAGCAGGTTCCAGGCTGTGAGCTGTCAGCACAGAACCTGATGCAGGACTTGAGCACATGAACTGTGAGATCATGACCTGAGCTGAAGTCAGATGCTTAACCGACTGAGCCACCCAGGCACCACAGTAATACTGTTTTTAAAAATAGCCAGAGATGGGGCGCCTGGGTGGCTGAGTGGGTTTAAGTGTCCAACTTCGGCTCAGGTCATGATCTCATGGTTCGTGAGTTTGAGCCCTGCGTCGGGCTCTCTGCTGTCAGCATAGAGCCTACTTCGGATCCTGTTTCCCTCTCTCTGCCCCTCCTCCACTTGTTCTCTTTCCCAAAAATAAATAAATATTTTTAAAAAATAGCCAGAGGAAAAGGAGTGATTACCTTCCAAAGAACAACAGTTAGACTGACAATTGACTTCTCAAGAGCAGCAGTAAAAGCCAGAGACAGTGAACTATTTTATTTTGTGTAAAGAAAACACCTGTCAACCTAGAACCCTGCATATGCATGTTTCAAGAATGACACAAACACTGAAGAAAGTTCATACTAACAGATACTCAGTAAAGGCACTTACAAAGCATAAACCTCAGAAAAAGGAAAATGATTCCAGAAGAAAGACGCAGGAAGGAATGGTAAGCAAAGAGAATGGTAAATGTCAGGATATCTAAGCAAACATTGATGCTGTTGCCCAATATTTGGTATTATAGAAACAAAGGGAGAGAACTATACTACTAGTCAGTAATAGCATATCAATTGAGAGAGGTTAAGAGTTAAAGTATTCTTCTTACATTGTTTGGTAGGAGGGTTCAATATATTGATAAATTTAGAATTCTAAGTTTTACGTGCAGGTGAGTTTTCTCGCTTAACTGCTACATGAATAGAGTGTGTAAAGTGCGTGACTCCAGAACTAACAGAAGAAAAAAATGTAGCGAGGAAAAGAAAAAAGAAGGCAGGATGTCAAACAAATGTTTGAAAGAAGAGGCCAACACTTATACATGAAACAAAAAGTTGAATGTATTAGTCATTTGAGCAAGAACTGTGCTTGTAAGACATGGTTTCTTAGAACAAAACAGCCCTCTTTCCTAGCAGTGGTTTTCAGAGTTTTGTCAAGAGCGTTTTCATGTTAATAATAAGATACTGGTTGCCCATTGCAGTGGGTTGCCATTTGCATTGATGTTGCAAAGTGATGGTGGGTACAACGGCTCACACCTTAGCACGGAGCAAAGCAGGGTACCAAACTGAACTAACAGTCATTGTACTTTTCACTGCCCCACACACTGAGGGAAAAAAAAGCCAGTTTCATTTAAGAATGTTTAAAATTTTTTTTATTAAAAATTTTTTTATTAAAAATTGTTTAATGTTTATTCTTTGAGAGAGAGAGAGAGAGCACGAGCAGGGGAGGGACAAACAGAGGGAGACACAGAATCCAAAGCAGGCTCCAGGCTCTGAGCTGTCAGCACAGAGCCTGACATGGGGGGCTTGAACTCAACGAACCGTGAGATGAAGTCAGATGCTTAACTGACTGAGCCACCCAGGCATCCTGAGAATGTTGTTTTTTAATTTAAATT
Source organism: Puma concolor (assembly GCF_028749965.1). NCBI lineage: Eukaryota > Metazoa > Chordata > Mammalia > Carnivora > Felidae > Puma > Puma concolor. Next base: position 34,407,782 of record NC_141674.1, read on the forward strand.
AAATTTATTAATTTTTAAAAGTTTATTTTGATGGGGGGAGGGGCAGAGGGTAGGGAAGAGAGAGGGAATTCCAAGTGGGCTCTGAGCTAAAAGGGCTAACAGCATGGAGCCCAACCCAGGGCTCGATCTCACCAACTGTGAGATCATGACCTGAGCCAAAATCAAGAGTTGGATGCTCAAACAGCTGAGCCACCCAGGCAGGCGCCCCTAATTTTTATTTTAGAGAGTGTGTGTGAGCATGAGCAGGGGAGAGAGAGAGAATCCCAAGCAGGTTCCACGCTCAGCATGGAACCCAACGCAGAGCTTGATTCCACAACTCTGGGATCATGACCTGAGCAGAAATCAAGAGTCGGACGCTCAACCAACTGAGCCACCCAGGTGCCCCTCACTTAATGTTCTTGGTGAGGGGTGTCTGGCTGGCTCAGTTGGTAGAGCATGTAACTCTTGATCTTGGGGTCGTGAGTTTGAGCCCCACATTGAATGCAGAGATTACTTAAATAAGTAAACTTTTTTTTGAAGAAAGTTCTTGATGAAACAGATCTTAATTTGACTAAATCTTGACCTTTGAGTATATATCGTTTTTCTAAAAAACAAATATGATGGGAGCATCTGGCTGGTTCAGTTGGTAGAGCATGCAGCTGTGGATCTCGGAGTTGTGAGTTCGAGCCCCGCGTTGGGTGGAGAGCCTATTTAAAAAAATAAATAAATAATAACAAAACAAATACGATGATGAAATGGGAAATATGCATCAGTATGCATAAAGCACTATGCACACTGACGTTTTATTATTGTGTCAAGGAAAAGCACTTGTGTGATGGAGCTGCAAGCTGAACTAGCTACTCTTTTGAGGGAACACCATTTTTACTTGGAAAAATGACTGACAGGCAAACCATGGTTATTCAGACTTGGGAATTTGGGAGACTTTCTCAAAAAGGAATACAGTACACCTGTCACTTCAAGGGAAACAACGGACTTTTTTGTTATGTAGATAAAACTTGAGCTTTCAAATGAAAATTAGAATTCTGAAAAGCTTCTGTCTGCTGCCACGAAACTGACACCTTCTCAATATTTAAACACGTTTCTGAGGAGATTGGTAGTGATGTTAACAAATGTGATTTTTTTAATATGGCAAAATGGGTGTGAAAACATTGGAAGTTTTGTATAACTCAGTGAACTAATAATGTCCAAAAGACCACTGTTATGATGTTAACAAATTATGCGTGGCTAAAAGATTCATTCAAAGTGGATGTTAATGTAACCAAGTATGAAAATGTTTACTGATATGCTTTCCGATTCAATATTGCCACTAACTTGTAAGAAACTACTGCTTTTTGAGTCTGGGGTAGCATCAAAGAGGAATATCCATAACCATCTGAAAAGGTTATTATAATACCTTTCCCTCTTCTAACTGTGTATCTGTGAGAGGCCAAAAAAAATTTCGTATATTTAAAACATTTCACAACAGATTGAATGTGGAAATGGATGCATATCCAGACTTTTATAAAGCTGTAAATGACATTTGCACAAATTTAAAACAGTGCCACTCTTCCTACTAATTTTGGGGGGGAAATAGTTATTTTTCTTAAACTTATAATATGAGCTTTATACTGTTAATTTTAAATTGCTATTTAAATATTTCTTAGTTTTTTTTATTATTTTTTTTATTTATTTCTTAGTTTTAATGTCCAATATAGTAAATGTTAGTATAATTATTAACCCGTATCATATAGGCCCTCTTTGGAATCCTCAGCGAGTTTTAAAGACGTAAAATGGTCCTGATACCAGGACTTCAGGAACCCCTGTTTATTCTAGAGTCTTCAAAAGGGTGGAGTTCAGGCATTGGTAGACTTTCAGAAGTAAGAGTGTTTAAGGGTTGGTTGACCTTTAGCTCTGGATACACAGCTGTCTGAGTAGGATTCTTGTTAAATGGAATGGCTCTCAGAAGCATGGTCATTGAGGTGAAGCTGTTGTTGATTGCCTGGCTTTTCAAAAGCTTGTATAATGGTGTGAAGCTATCATTGATTTGGGTGAGCTCGAAACCAGTTCTGGTAGTTACTTCTTGCTACAGAAAAAGAACACTCACTACTTTCTTAAGTGGTTGGGAAGCTTTTATTCTCAATGGGAAAGATGGGCAAAATAGAGCGCGCAACTCTCATAACTCAAAAATAAAAAGACAACCCAATTTTTCAAATGGGCAAAGGATCCGAATAGCCATCTCTGCAAAGAAGATGCGGGTATTTCCTGCTTTGCAAAAGTTTGTGTTAGCCACTTTGCTTTTCCGAAAGACCTGCATTATTAGTACCTGTTTTCGCTGAGAGAACTCTGAAGAGGATTTTTGTTTTCATGAAAAAAGGTGAAAAGAGAAAGTAGCGTTCGGTGTCTTGCAGTGAGTTATTATCCAGGAAGCGTGCCCTTCAAGCAGTGAGAGTGGCGCCCCCTAGTTCCTTCCGCGGGAACCACAGTCACTGTGTCTGCCTCAAGCTGCCATAAGCTTTGAACTGTGTCTGTGAGCATCAGTGCTTTATCTCAACTTATTTTGTGCATCCTTTAGCAAGATGTGTCCTAAAATACCAGAAAAGCCTAAAGGGTTATTATTTTTGCGCCTGGGAACGCTCAAACATTTTTCCATATAAACTAGTGGTAATTGCTTCCTCACTTTAGGCCATTTTGGCTTATGAAAGGTTTCATAGGAATGCTCTGCTTTCGGATATTGGGGAAACCTGTGTACACATGGTCGGTAAGCACGTGAAAAGATGCCCAATATCATGAGTCACCAGAGCAGTGCAAATAAAGATCACGATGAGACACCACTTAACACCTAGGAGGATGGCTGTAATCGAAATGACAGGGCAAGTGTTGGTGAGGATGTGGAGAAATTAGAGCCCTCATGCACTGCTGGTGGGAATGTAAAATGGTGTAGACACTTTGGAAAACAGCCTGGCAGTTCCTTAAAAAGTTAAACACAGGGTTACGAGGGTGTCTGGGTGGCTTGGTCGGACTCTTGGTTTTGGCTTAGGTGATGATCTCACGGGATTCTCTCTGTCTCTCCCTCACTCTCTGCCCCTCCCCCGCTCTCTCTCTTTCTCTTTCTCTCAAAATAAGTAAATTAACGTTAAAAAAAGAAAAGTTAAGCACAGGGCTAACATTTGACCCAGAGTTTATACCTAGGATCTCAAGAGAAATGAAAACACATGTCCAAATTAAAACTTGTACACAAACTTCCATAGCGGCATTATTCATAACAGCCAAAAAGTGGAAACAACCCAGATATCTATCAACTGGTGAGTGGATAAATGAAATGTGGCCTCTCCACACAATGGAATATGAAGAAAGGAATGAGGTACTGATACATCCTACAACATGAATGAACATTGAAAGCATGTGAACCAGTCATAAAGGACCACATGCGCTATGAGATGTCCAAATGAGGCAAATCTGTAGAGACAGAAAATAGATTAGTGTTTGCTTAGAACTGGAGGGATGGGAGTATGAGAGGTAAAGGGTATAGGGTGGCTCTTCCTGAACCCATACCTGCCAAGGCTACGTCAGCATGGGCATTGGGAGGAATGCCCTTCCTGGGAGCCTTAGCAGTTCATTTCCTGTTGGTGCGGGTTTAGGAACCTGGAAATTCTTTTAAGATTTAGTAGTCATGGGCTGTTGCACGCTGGGCTTGGAATTTGTTTGGCTCTAGGTTCTCTTGAAACCTAAGAAGTCAGCTCTAGAAAGATTTTTTTTTTTTTTGAGATAATTGTGGAAATAATGAATGTGGACTGAGCATTTGATGATATTAAGAAATTAACTTTGTTAGATGTGATCATGATATTGTGGTCACAATAAGGAAATCTCTTTCTGTCTTATAATTATGTCCAGACAAAGTATTTAGAGATGAAATAGCATGATGTCAGGGACTTATTTTAAAATAATGTAGCCAAAACAGAGAGAAGGAGAAAGAAAGAGGGGCGGGGGGAGGGAAGGGAAGAGAGAGAGCGAAAGAAGAAAGGAGTGAAACCAGGAAACCAATAGCAAAATGTTTTAATTGCTTAATCTGTTGGATGGGGTTCATTACATTCCTCTCTACTTTTGTGTAGTTAGAAAACTTTCATTGAAAGTAAAATCAGGGGCGCCTGGGTGGCTCAGCTGGTTAAGTGTCTGACTCTTGTTTCAGGGCCAGGTCATGATCTCATGGTTCGTGAGTTCAAGTCCCACATCAGGCTCTGTGCTGACAGTGTGGAGCCCGCTTGGGATTCTCTCTGTCCCTCTCTCTCTGTCCCTCCCCAATTTGCGCTCTCTCTCTCAAAATAAAGAAATGTTTTTAAAAAATCAAAAATCTTTCATAGGCAAATAACCATAGATGTGAAAGATCGTATTTAGACTCTGATCTTTGACTTACTGGCTTCTGTGCTCTATCCTTCCCTTGAGTTAATCTGTGGCTACTTGGTGAAACCTGTCCTACAGTAGGCTAGGATAGGAGACAGTACTCGAATCTGATCTTCCCCTGTGGGTCCACTCCAGTTGTCTGGCACAGAACTGCAGGTTGAAAAAGGTTTGGGGCCTCAGTTTCATCTCTTATGAAAGTTGCTGCTTGGGAGTGTCCCCTTACCACTCCTTCAGTTTAGAGTATGGATTTGTAGAGCAAGGGAGGGAAAAGTCTCGTGCATGTATGTTCATATTTATACATACACAGGAATACACAGTACATATACGTTTGCATATATATGCATAAAATCACTCTGGAAGCATAAAACCCCAAAATAGTAACTTTGATTGCCTTCAGGGAAGAGAAATGATAGTTGGGAAAGGTTACAGGATGAAAGAGGACCAAAGACCAAGTCCTGGAGGAATTTATAACTAAGGGGTGAGCAGCACACGTGGTCACTGCTTAGAAAGTCACCCCAGATAAAACTTTTGTTTTTCTTAAAATAAAACTTTTAAGAAAGCATGAGAAGGAGCAGCCAGAGAGAGAGGAGGGAAAATCAGAGGGAGAAAAGAGTTTTAAAAAGTAGTGCAAAGGCATGCATGTGCCCTTTGACCCCCCATTTCCTCCCCTAGGAATTCATCTGCAGGTATTCTTGCACACTTACAAAATGATAGCACTGTCGTAGTTTTTATTTGTTTGCTTTTGGCAGCATTGTTTTTAATGGTGAAAGTTTGGAAGGCGGCGAAGCATTCACCAGTAGGGGCCAAGTTCACCCATCCAAGGGGGTGCTGTGCCCCGGAAGCTCTGAGGAGCTTCTGTATTGGCTCATGAGGAGGCTCTGTATTGGCTGCTGTGAGAAGATTTTTAAAATACATTGTTACGTGTGGAAAGTAAAGATGAGGATTTTTGTTTGGGGTTTAGAATGTTTTACACTTTTATCATTGTTCTGGATGGATGTAGCGGTTGTCATAGTCCTTATTATCATTACAAAAATACTGATTTTTGTCGTTTTTCTCCCTGATCTCTAGTATTGTTACTCTTATCTTATTCCAAGCAGTGGTTGTCATGGAAGAGTGGCAAGATCAAATTTTTGAGTTATTAAATCTGGTTCATTATGAGCCCATCACAGTTGCCTCCTGTGTTGTGTGACTGCCAATTGCCTTTATATGGTATTTTAGCTTTTTGATGGAGCTTTGATCTGTAGTAGTCTCCTTCAGCCACAAGAGGGCAGAAGAACCTTTTGAATTGCTAGAGAACAGTTTTGTGCTGGGTATCTTCCTTCTGGCAGAATCGTGCATGGAATAGTTCTTTAACTCATTCCTTGGAGTGTGTGTATCTAGAAGGCAGTGCCTGTGCCTACCGTCAGTAGAGACGGGTAAGAGGAGAGAACAGGTTTTGGAACCACATATACTCGCCTTTTGCTCTCCCTTCCCCCTTGCAAATTACTTAGTTAACACCTCATAGTAGCTTGAATATGCAAGACTACCACAGGAGTTGAGGCTCTGGAAGAAGCCCAACCTGACTTGGAGTTCTGACTCTGGGACTTTAAGTAGTTTATTTATGCTTTCTGAACCTGAGTTTTACTGCCTGCAGAACTTAGAAAGAATTTAATGAGATAGTGCATGTGAATAAAGCTCCCAGCGCTGTGTTGTGGTGAGTACTCAAAAAGCAACTGCTCTAGGGGTGCCTGCGTGGCTCCGTCGGTTAAGCATCCGACTCTTGTTTGGCTCAGGTCATGATCTTACAGTTCGTGAGTTTGAGCCCCACACTGGGCGCTGTGTTGACAGTGTGGAGACTGCTTGGGATTCTGTCTCCCTCTCTCTCTGTCCCTTCCCTGTTTGCGATCTCTCTCTCAAAACAACAACAACAAAACAAAAACAAAAACTAAATACCTGCATGGATGGATAATAGATCCTCAATAATTTCTATTGTGTACCTCTTTGCTACATATTTAATAATTTTATTTGATTACAAGCCAGGTGGTAACATTTTCTTTAGGACAGTTTCAAAGCTCCTTTTCTCAAAGCGGATCTTAAAATGTTTATGGTTTCTTTTACTTATTTTCTTGGAAAGAGTCTGTCTTTTAATAGTATAATACATTCTGAATTTTTGTAGAGAGTCTATTTTATTTTATTTTTGGGAAGTTTTTATTTAAATTCCAGTTAGTTCACCTGTAGTGTAATATTAGTTTCAGGTACACAGAATAGTGATTCAACACTTCCATCCATCACCCGGTGCTCATCACAACAAGTTCACTCCTTAATCCCCATCACCTGTTTCACCCATCCTGGAGAGTCTAAGTTTTAAGCTTAAAGCTTCTATCCCATTGTGACGTTGTGTATTTTCATTCTTGATTGGAAAGTATGGTATTTGTGTCATATTCGGAGGCAGGGTTGTTGTGTCAAGAATACAGTGCCTGTCTCTGCTTGGATCCTGAAAAAGCAGCTCTGACACAAAGGTTAGTCTTATTGGGGAGTGGTTTGGGGTCAACATTCTCGATAGGAAAAGAAAGGAAAGGGAGGAAAGGGAGGCTGGATTGTGCAGAGGGAGAAGTTGGACTGTGGCTCAGTCCCAAGAAAGGCTTCAGCCGAGACCGTGGGGGCTGTAAAGTTGGGATGGCCCTTCTGAGTTGAAGGGAGGGGACTTCGTCTTTATAGTTTCTCCTTGACTGGCCATAGGCTGCCACTAGTCATTGGAAGGCCAAGAAGGCATGATCCTGGGTAAGCATCTGTTTTCAGCTAAGCATTTCCTGAAGATGCCTGACAGCTGGAGGCTTTCTGCCCACCATGATCCCAGCAGATGGGGACTAGTCGTCAGTTCCTTACGGGGCGGTGGGGAGGGGATCTGAGGGGTGCACCACAGCTCCCACCAGTGCCCAAGTCACCCGAAAGGGAAAATAGTAACACGGCTAGTGCAGTGTAACAAAAGGGCTTTAGACAGAGTTGCTTGTAAGTAACACTCAGGAATAATTGCTGTTTTTAACTTTAAGAATTCAGGGGGTGCCTGCGTGGCTCAGTCGGTTGAGTGTCTGACTTCGGCTCACGTCATGATCTCACAGCTCATGAGTTCTGGGCCTGTGTTGGTCTCTGTGCTGACAGCTCAGAGCCTAGAGCCCGCTTTGGATTCTGTGTCTCCCTCTCTCTGCACCCCCCCCTCCCCGCCTCTCTCTCTCCAAAATAAACATTAAATTTTTTTAAAAAATATATTAAAAAAAAATAAAAGAATTCAGGATACTATCATTTTAGGGCAGACTTGCTATAATTACAAACTACCCCCAAATTGCAGTGACTTAACGCCTCTAGGGCGGGGTTGTGGGGGCCGGGGGAAGAGTTCCCTTCCACCTCATCGTTCAGGGACACAGACCGTTCCCATCTAGTGACCCCAGCAGCTCCTGCAGCCTTGGACGCCTCTCCTGGTCCTCTGACCCAGTTCACAGAGGACGAACAGGAGAGAACATGGAGGTTTTGCAGAAGCTCTCCAAGGGCCAGGGCTGGAGGTGGTGTACCTCCACGGCCCACATCCCATCCTCCAGACCCCAGGCACCGGCTGAGGGGAGCTGGACCCTAGCATAGCCATGCACCCGGGAGGACGAAGACAGACGTGGAGCCCGCACTGCTGGGGTATTCTAGTGCTCACACCCTGCGGTGGCTGGACTCCGTCACTGTTGGTGAACCAAAGACACTTCAAAACTGTATGTTTTTACTTTCTTAGAATTACATGTTGAAGTTTCCAAAAGCGTAATATCACAGTTTTATTTTTACCTGGGGGGGGGGGGGAGGTATTTTTCAAAGGCTCAGGAAAGCAAGGTTTTACCAGAGGGTAGGGACAGAACGAAGTCATACAGAGCTGAGAATTTAAAGCTTACTTGCTTTGGAAAGGGAACAAGAGGCAAAACAACTTCATTTGTGTACGTGCGTGTGTGCGTGTGTGTGTGTGTGTGTGTGTGTGTGTGTGTGTGTGTATTTCTAGTGGCACAGAAGGAAATGGAAAAGCCTCTGGTTCTGTCACAGAGCTGTGAGAATCGCTCAGCTATGCAGGCAGGTCTTCTCGTGGTAACATGGAGGTGGTTGGGGGAGCTAGGATTACAGGAAATGTTCATGCAAATAGCACTGATAGCTCCTGGGGATTCACCTGGGCACCACCCAAGCAGCCCTTGAGTTGGACGGAGAGAAGCCAAGGTAGAGACATCAGTGACTTGTCAGTCAACGGGTGTTACTGTTGAGTGACAGCTGACATCTAGCTTTGTTCTAGGCAGTGTGGGACACATAGGATGAGAGGCACCAGGGTCTGGGAAGTTTGCAGCCTGAAAGCTGAGGCTCAGAGAAAGGACCCAGGGGTAAGACAGGGCCAGATTAAGTGTTTCAGAGGTGAGGAGGAAGAAGTGAAATCGAGGGGGGCCTTGAGAAAGACATGTGCCCTAAAGCAGGGACCCTGATGGAAGGGGTAAGACTGGGGCGCCTGGGTGCCTCAGTTGGTTAAGCGTCCGACTCTTGGTTTCAGCTCAGGTCTTGATCTCACTGTTTGTGAGATCGAGCCCTGTGTCAGGCTTTGCACTGACAGCTTGCTTGGAATTCTTTCTCTCTCTCTCTCTCTCTCTCTCTCTCTCTCTCTCTGTGCCCGTCCCCAGCTCTCTTTCTCTCAAAACAAAACAAAACAAAACAAAAAACAAAAACAAAACTTTAAAAAAGAAAGGGGTAAGACGTTAGGGGACCTAGGAAAAGTGATCTAGGTAAGTAGAGCATTAGCAGTATTTCTGAAGCAACGGTGATTGCTGAGAGCAGCCAGTGAAGAATGGGGCGGGGGGAGAGGGACGGAAGATTGGAGTGGGGCAGAGTCCCATTTATGGAGGCCCCCATATCAGCCACCCAAGTTTAGGTTTGATGTAGCCCGGCCATTAAATATTCTTACACGGAATGGAAATAACTGGTGGAGACATGGTGTTCTGGACTTGAGTGTGAAGGAGAATTAACAGAACGCAGAGTTTTCTTCTGGAATTTCCATTTGAGTACCTAGAATTTAAAATTGCCTTCCTTTATTCCCTCAGTGAAGTTCATTTAGTTGTACTTATTAAGCTAGTTACTATGCTAGTCTCCTGAGATCAAAATTAAATCAGCCTCAGTCCATACCTTTAAGGAAATTATAGCCTGGTTAGGTAAGGCATACTTTATTTTATTATTGTTTTTTAAACGTTTATTAATTTTTGAAAGAGAGAGAGTGCAAGCAGGGGAGGGGAAGAGAGAGAGGGAGACACAGAATCCGAAGCAGGCTTCAGACTCCGAGCTGTCAGCCCAGAGCCTGATGAACCGTGAGATCATGACCTGAGCTGAAGTCAGATGCTTAACCGACTGAGCCACCCAGGCGTCCCTGGTAAGGCATGCTTTAAAACACGAGGGCACCAGGTGTTACACATACTAAGACAGGGAGGTATAGGTGGGCACACAGTGCCGTCCAGCCTTTTGCACAGCCCACACTCTGCTGGGAAAGCACTGGAGTCCTCCTGAAATAAAATAAATACTGTAATTACAAATTAATGAAGGGAAATTCTCCTGCCCCCACCACTGCCCTTGATATTTACTGTTTGGGAAGTGCATTTTAGGTGGAGGGAATAGCATGAACAGAGGTGCGGGGGACCTGGAGAAGGGCTGGGAGAGAGTCCTGCATTGGAGCACCAAGTTTGGGCTCTGGGTAGAGGGGAGCCTCTGATGAAGGGATGGTAAACCAGAGAGAGAAGTGGTTGGATTTATGCTTTAGTAAGATAGCTCTGGCAGCAGTGTGGAGGAGTGGTGGCAAGAGAAAACCTGGAGGTACAGGGACTGGCTGCCCCTTAGGCCAGGAATGGGAGAGGGCTGGAAGGGCTGCATGGAGGAGGGGTCCTCTGAACTACATAGAGAAGGATGAGGAGGAGCAGACAGAGAGGGGCATTTCTGGCAAAGTGAAGATCATGGGAAAAGGCACAGAATGTGAAAGAGCCTGGCATCTACGGGGAGTCCAGCATGGCCGGCATGTAGGGTGTAAATGGGGGGACATCCCTTACCGGGTGGGTAGGTCATGATTCAGGTCACGTTGAAGAGTGTAGATTTTATTGGGTAAATGAAGAGAAAACCTCAGGTCATACATGCAGCAAATCTCAACAAGTTTCCCAGGATTGGTAGCATATGGAACACATTCTCTAGCCACAGTGGAATTAAGCTAGAAATCAGTAACAGAAAGATAATTAGAAAATCCTTGTATGTTTAGAAGTTAAGAAATGAACTTGTAAATAATCATTGGGCCAATGGCAAAATCATAATGGAAATTGGAGAGTATTTTGAATTAAATGATAGTAAAAACACTACGTTAGAACTTACGTAATGCTACTAAAACCAAGCTTAGAGGGAAATCTATAGACCTAACTGTGTATATGGGGAAAAAACTGAAACAAAGGGTGAAAATCAGTGATCTAAACATGTGTTTCAAGAAGTTAGAAAATATACAGTGAATTAAACCCAAAGAAGGAAACCAAAATAATTAAGAGTAGAGTTTGAAGAGAAAAACAAAACAGAATATAGAGGATTAACAAACCCAAAAGTTTGTCCTTTCAAAAGACAGATAAAACGGTCAGAGCTCTGGCAAGACTGACCACAGAGGAATCGGGAGGGAGAGCATGGGAGCCCCAGTGCCCAGTGAGCAACACCAGGAATGGGCAGGGGCGACAGTAGAGAAGCTAACAGACATGAAAAAGATAAAGAGAGAATGTTGTGAGCAATTTGATGCCAGAAGTTTTGAGAGAGAGAACTTCTGCCTCCGTGACTGTCCTGCAGTCCTCAGCTGTATGCATAGATTAACGCAGACAGTGCAGATTGGAAGTTTTTGGCCCAAGAAGGAAGGTGCAGTCTCATCTTGACTTGTTCAGGTAGAGCTGGTGACAAGATCCTAAAGAAAGAGGGTGTCTTGTTCAAAGACCACCTTGATCCGAGGAAAAGAAACAAGCTATCCTGGAAGTGAGAACAGGGATGAGAATCAGTTGGACAGTTTTTGACAGACTGTCAATGCTCGAAACAAAGCCTCTGATAAAATCGCACTTTGCTTCTTCATTGCTTGGAAGGGAGAAGAAGGGCACCGGGTGGCTCAGTGGTTAAGCATCTGACTTGTTCAGATCATGATCTCACGGTTCATGAGCTCTGCCCGCATCGGGCTCCCTGCTGACAGTGTGGATTCATTGTTTAGGATTCATTCTCTCTCTCTCACTCTCTCTGCCCCTCCTCTGCTTGCACGTAAGGGCTCTCTCTCTCTCTCTCTCTCTCTCTCTCTCTCTCACAAAATAAACAAACAAACATACATTTAGAAAAAAAGAAGGGAGAAGTTGAGCAAACATTGCCGAATTCCTGCTGCATGCCAGATACTTTGCCAACTGCCTGGGATCTTAATCAAATGAAGTTCCATCTCTGAGCTGGAAGGAAGCGCTGTGCCCCAGTCTCGAGCAGGAAGTGTTCAAATCTTCCCCTCAAGGTAGACAAAGCCCTTTTCACGTTCTGATGGGTGCAGCCTCGACTGCCACAGGAACAAGGGTGGCTGGCATCTGTCGCGTTTCAGGGCCTCACCGTGTGTCTGCCAGTCTCGGACCTTCACTCTTCCACTTTTCCAAGTCCAGTGGGATTCTCTAGTCCCGCATCAGTCCATCAGTGTTTCTCCCTCTGCCTTTCCCAGCCTGCGGTTTCTCCCGGCTCCCTCCCTTTGGGCAATCAACACGCTTCGCTTATTTACATGTACGTGAAAATTGTGAATGCATTTTATATCCAAAATGAGTGCTTGAGCATGTCTGCCATAAACAGACTGGCTGGTTTAGAAGATATGAATTAGAGACCTTTTTTCCCTGTACTGTAAAACCAGATTCTTGGGAATCATCATTTATATTTGAATAAGTGGGGCTGCGTCTTTTTGGAGACCACTTTTGATGCAGTAATCTCAAAATTAGAGCTCAGAAATTACAATTTTTCACAAAATTTTGTGAGGCTGTGTGTTTGAACCACGATAAAATAAGGCTCATTTTAGAATAAACATCTACGCTTCTGTCATTCAGAGGCAATCTGAGGTAATTTTTGTTTTATTTTTTTCCTGAATTGTTTTCTGTGTCCCGAATGTTTTTCCTTGTTACATATAATGAATCACACTGGTGTATACATATGTTTTTTAAAGTTTTTAATTGTGTGACTTATATGGTATAGCATTAGTAGTCTGATATTAGAAGATCATAGGGCCTTATTAAATTAGGCATACATTTTAGGGGCACCTGGGTGGCTCAGTCGGTTGAGCGTCTGACTTTGGCTCAGGTCATGATCTCACGGTTTGTGAGTTTGAGCCCCTCATCGGGCTCTCTGCTGTCACGGCTGAGCCTGCTCTGGATCCTCTGTCCCCCTCACTCTCTTTGCCCCTCCCCTGCTTGCACTTGACAGTGTGATCGCGTGTGCAGTCGCTCAAAAATAAATATTTAAAGTAAATAAATACATAAATTAGACGTTTTAAACATGAACACATGCTCATTTACCTAACTTCAGTGAACAAATGTACAGAGTAAAAACTAAAACTGACCCATCACACAGTGCCACTCGAAAGGTTTGGCGTGTATGTCTCTAGGCCATTTTCATGGATGTGTATTTTGTGTATGTGTATGGATGTTTCTGCCATCCAGGTGATTATAGCTGTGACACCTATACTATTTTCAGGGAAATAAGTTTCTTTCTTTTTTTTTAAAGTTTATTTATTTATTTTTGAGAGTGAGAGCACAGGTGGAGAGGGGCAGAGAGAGAGAATCCAAAGCAGGCTCCACACTGTCAGCATGGAGCCTGATGCAGGGTTTGAACCCACGAACTGGGAGATCGTGACCTGAGCTGAAATCAAGAGTCAGATGCTTAACTGACTGAGCCACCCAGACACCCCAGGAAAATAAGTTTCTTAAACAAATGGATACTTTGTATTCTACAGAAGATTGCCCTTTTCAAAGATGTGTGCTCCTGGATTTGGGATCTCCTTTGTCTCTCCTCCAGGAGCATGAAAGTTAAAAGAAAAAATAAGAAAGGAGGGAATATTCGAAGCCTGCTGACTTGAAATCAAACACATCCAATAGAGGCAGTCCAGTTTTTTATCCAATACATGCATGTGCTTTTTCTAATTATATACATATTATCTGAAATCCAGAGGTCTGATGACAGAACTGACCTTCCTTTATGAACTAACTCATTGCTTAAGTGCTCTTCTACATTTTCTGTGTCCTTTCTTATCCCACAAGGTTGTTTTTTTTTGTTGTTTTTTTTTTTTATTAACGTTTATTTATTTTTGAGACAGAGAGAGACAGAGCATGAACGGGGGAGGGTCAGAGAGAGAGGGAGACACAGAATCCGAAGCAGGTTCCAGGCTCTGAGCCGTCAGCCCAGAGCCCAACGCGGGGCTCGAACTCACAGACCGCGAGATCGTGACCTGAGCTGAAGTCGGACGCTCAACCGACTGAGCCACCCAGGCGCCCCAAGGTTTGTTTTTTTTTTAAAGAAAGAAGTTTTTATTTAGCCCAGTTGTTCAATGAATGGAGTCAAATGGGGACATTATTTGTTCTCTTTTGACTAATACAACCTTTGTTTTCAAATCTTTTTTTGGAAAAAAAGTCTCTGTATTAGTGAACTTCTTAATTAGGTTCTGAATGTCCTCACAAGTAGGAAAATGGAAGTGAGGAAGGAGGAAGGGCAGGGTTTTGCGTGTTGTAACTGCAGTGCCTTCTCAGTTCATCTCAGTTTGGAGGTTCACATCTGACCCAGCTCTGTGTGGCTGTGATTTTGGCTCCTGGTTGACATTCAACCTGTGAGTTTATTTTTTTTTTTCTTTTTCCCCAAGGAGTGGAGAGATTCTGATTCGACTTCCTTTGGCGTCTTAGTGTTGTCCTACAGTGGTTACTACGTGCTCTGGTCTCAGGGCTTCAGTTCTGACTCGTGGTTAATCCTTTCTATGTGTTTCACCTCAACTTTTTGCTTTGGAAAAATTGCAAACAGTAAAAAGTTGACAGAACAGTACAGGGAACATGAGGATCCTTTCAGCTAGATTATCTGGTTAACATGTTAATGTTTTTGGACACCTGGATGGCTCAGTCAGTTAAACCTCCAACTTCAGCTCAGGTCATGATCTCACAGTTTGTGGGTTCGAGCCCTGTGTCAGGCTCTGTGCTGACAACTCAGCCTGGAGCCTGCTTTGGATTCTGTGTCTCCCTCTCTCTGTGCCTCTCCCTTGCTTGTGCTCTTTCTTTCTCAAAAATGAAAACATTAAGAAAAGTTAACATGTTAATGTTTTGCCACATTTGTTCTGTCTTTGGAGGTAGACAGACATACATTTTTCTTCACTGTTTGAAAGTGAGTTGCAGAGTTTTTATTTTTAAGACTTTATTTTTTTGAGCATTTTTAGGGTCTCAGTAAAATTGAAGGGAGAGTACAGATGTTTCCCATAAACCCTCTGTCCCCACACATGCACAGCCTCCCCCCATTACCAACATCCCCACCATCCACATTTATTACAATTGATGAACCTACATTGATACATCATTATTACCCAAAACCCATGGTTTACGTTAGGGTTTATTTTTGGTGTTCTACTGTCTGTGGCTTTGGATAAACGTATAATGACATGTATCCACTGTTATATAATCATGCAGAATAGTTTCACTGCTCTAAAAATCCTCTGTGCTCCACCTGTTCATTTCTCCCTCCCCGCCGGCAACCACTGATCTTTTTATGGCCTCCATAGTTCTGCCTTCTCCAGGTATCATATAGTTGGAATCACACAGTATGCAGCCTTTTCAGATTGGCCTCTTTCACCAAACAATAGGCATGTAAGGCTCCTCCATGTCTTTTCATGACTTGATAGTTTATTTCATTTTGGCACTTAATAATATTTCATTGTCTGGATCTGCCACAGTTGATTTCTCCATTCAACTATTGAAGGACATTGCGATTGCTTCCAAGTTTTGGCAATTATGAATACAGCGGCTATAAACATCTGTATGAAGGTTTTTTTGTGGACATAAAATTTCAGTCCCTTTGGATAAATACCACATACGTTGTTGCATTGTATAGCAGAGTGTGTTTAGTTTTGTGAGAAGCGGCCCCACAGTGTTCCGAAACGGCCGTACCATTTTGCACGCCTGCTGGCAATGAACGAGAACCGCTGTCACTCTACATCCTTGTCAGTTTTCGGTGTTGTCAGTGTTCTGCATTTTGGCCATTCTAATATGTGTAGTGGTATGTCACTGTTATTTTAAAATTTGTATTTCTCTGTTGACATATGATGTAGAACATCTTCTTTTCTTTTTTTGAAGTGTTTATTTTATTTTATTTATTTTAATTAGGCTCCACACCCATTATGGGGCTTGAACTCACAACCCTGAGATCAAGGGTCACATGCTCTACCAACTGAGCCAGCCAGGTGCCCTGTGGAACATCTTTTTATGTTTGTTTGTTTGTTTTAAGTTTATTTCCTTTTTGAGAGAGAGAGAAAAAAAGAGAAACTGCACACATGCTAGTGAGGGAGGGACAGAGAGAGGGGGGAACAGAGGATCTGAAGTGGGCTCTGTGCTGACGGCAGAGAGCCCGATACAGGGCTTGAACTCATGAACCATGAGATCATCACCTAAGCCGAAGAGAAGATGGATGCTTAACCGACTGAGCCACCCAGGCGCCCCTCTTTTTATATGTTTATTTGCCATCAGTATATCTTGTTTGATGAGGAGTCTGTTGACATCCTTGGCCCATTTTTTTTAATTGGGTTGTCTGTGTTCTTATTGTTGAGTTTTAAGAGTTCTTTGTATATTTTGGATAAACGTCCTTTATCAGATATGCCTTTTATAATTATTTTCTCCCAAACTGTGCTTGTCTTTTCATTCTCTTTACAGAGCAGTTTTTCATTTTAATGAGGTCTGGCATAACAGCTCTTTCTTTCCTGAATCCCATCTTTGGTGGTGTATCTAAAAAGTCACAGCCAGGGGCGCTTGGGTGGCTCAGTTGGTTGAGCGTCCGACTTCGGCTCAGGTCATGATCTCGCAGTCCGTGGGTTCCAGCCCCGCGTCGGGCTCTGTACTGACAGCTCAGAGCCTGGAGCCTGTTTCAGATTCTGTGTCTCCTTCTTTCTCTGACCCTCCCCTGTTCATGCTCTCTCTCTCTGTCTCAAAAATAAATAAATGTTAAAAAAAATTTTTTTTTTTTAAAGTCACAGCCAAACCCAAGGTCATCTAGATTTCTTCTCAATGTTCTAACAATTTTATAGTTTTCTGTTTTATACATAAGTCTGTGATCCATTTTGAGTTTTTTGAAAGATCTCTACTTAGGTTCACTTTTTTGCATGTGGGCATCCAGTACCAACTTGTTGAAGGGGCTGTGTCTGCTCTATTGTATTGCCTCTGCTCCTTTGTCCGAGATCAGTTGACTGTATTTATGTGGGTCTATTTCTGGGCTCTCTATGCTGTTCCATTGATCTGTTTGTCTTTTGCCAATACCACACTGTCTTGATTACTATAGTGTTATAGTAAGTGTTGAAGTTAGGTAATGCCGGTCTCCCACCTTTGTTCTTCTTCTATAAATGTTTGTTTATTTTTGAAAGAGAGAGAGAGACAGTGTGTGAGCGGAGGAGGGGCAGAGAGAGAGGGAGACACAGAATCCAAAGCAGGTTCCAGGCTCCCAGCTGTCAGCACAGAGCCTGATGTGGGACTTGAACTTTGTGAACCATGAGATCATGACCTGAGCCGAACTCGGGTGGCTGCTCAACCTACTGAGCCACCCATGCACCCCTGTTCTTCTGTAGTATTGTGTTGCCCATTCTGGGTCTTTTACCTCTCTCTATAAACTTTAGAATCCATTTGTCAGTATTCATAAAACAACTTGCTGGGATTTTGATTGGGATTGCCTTGAATCTATAGCTCAAGTTTGGAAGAACTGACATCTTGGAAATATTTAGTCTTCTTATGGAATATGAGATATCTCTTCATTTATTTAGTTTTTCTTTGATTTCAGTCATCAGAGTTTTATAGTTTTCCTAATATAGATCTTGTATTTTGTTAGATTTAAGTGTAAGTATTTCATTTTGGGATGTACTAATGTAAATGGTATTGTTTTAAATTTCAAATTTCATTTCTTCGGTGCTAGTTTATAGGAGTGATTGACGTTTATATATTAACCTTGTATCTTGCACACTTGCTATAATTGCATATTAGTTCCAGGAGTTTTTTGCCAACTCTTCCAGATTTTCTGCATAGACAGTCATGTCATCTGTGAACAAAGACAGTTTTGTGTCTTCCCTCCCTATCAGTATACCTTATTTCCTGTTCTTTTCTCATTGCATTAGCTCAGACTTGCAGTACAGTGTTAAAAAGGAGTGGTGAGGGGCGCCTGGGTGGCGCAGTCGGTTAAGCGTCCGACTTCAGCCAGGTCACGATCTTGCGGTCCGTGGGTTCGAGCCCCGCGTCAGGCTCTGGGCTGATGGCTCAGAGCCTGGAGCCTGTTTCCGATTCTGTGTCTCCCTCTCTCTCTGCCCCTCCCCCGTTCATGCTCTGTCTCTCTCTGTCCCAAAAATAAATAAACGTTGAAAAAAAAATTTAAAAAAAAAAAAAAAAGGAGTGGTGAGTGGGGACATCCTTGCCTCGTTCCTTATCTTACTGGGAAAACTTCTAGTTTCTCACCATTAAGTGGTATTAGTAATAGGTTTTTTGTAGATATTCTTTATCAAGTTGAGAAAGTTCTGCTCTTTCCTTAGTTTACTGAGAGTTTTTATCATGATTGTTAGATTTGTCAAATGCTTTTCCTGCATCTCTTGATATGATCATCTGCTTTTTCTTCGTTAACCTGTTGATATTGGTATATTACATTAATTGATTTTCAATGTCGAATCAGCCTTGCATCCCTGGGGTAAATCTCACTTGGTTGTGATATATAATTTTTAACACATTTCTGGATTCAGTTTGCTAATATTTTCTTGAGGATTTTTACATCTGTGTTCATGAGAGATATTAGTCTGTAGTTTTCTTTTCCTGTAATATCTTTGTCCTATTTTGGTATTAGGGTAATGCCAGCCTTTTAGAACAAGTGAGGAAGCATTCCCTCTGCTTCTATCTTCTGGAAGATAGAGTACAGAATTGGTTTAATGTCTTCCTTAAATGATGGGTGGAATTCACCGGTGAATTCATCTGGGCCTGGTGCCTTCTATTTTGGAAGGTTATTAATTATTGGTTTACTTTCTTAAAAAAATTTTTTTAATGTTTATTTTTTATTTACTTTTGAGAGAGAGACAGAAAGAGCACAAGCAGAGGAGGAGCAGAGAGAGAGAGGGAGACACAGACTCTGAAGCAGGCTCCAGGCTCTGAGCTGTCAACGCAGAGCCTGACATGGGGCTTGAACCCACAAATTGTGAGATCATGACCTGAGCTGAAGTCGAACATCCAACTGATTGAGCCACCCAGGTGCTCTTGATTTAATTTCTTTAATAGATACAGGCCTATTCAGATTGACTTTTTTTTTTTCTTGTGTGAGTTTTGACATACTGTGTCTCCAGGGAATTGGTCCATCTCATCTAGAGTGGGCCTAGAGTTGTTTATAGTATTCCTTTAGAAGTTACAGAGTTTTTGTACTTTTTCTTAAATATCTCATCTTGCATTTCTTAAAAACAAGGATATTCTCCTACATAGCCACAGTACCATTATGGCATAAAGAAAATTGACTTATTAATTCTCATATTAATTACTTAATAATTAATTACTTACTAATTACATTAATTACTTTATTATTAATTACTTAATAATTACTTAATAATTACCTTACTAATCACAAGGGGGGAAAAGTGGTCCGAGGGTCAATACGTCTACCAGATGATCAAATTTCATATCACCAGTAT
Organism: Puma concolor; assembly: GCF_028749965.1. Classification (NCBI taxonomy): domain Eukaryota; kingdom Metazoa; phylum Chordata; class Mammalia; order Carnivora; family Felidae; genus Puma; species Puma concolor. The sequence continues at coordinate 34,427,091 of NC_141674.1, forward strand.
GATATCTGACCATTATGATAGCCTTCTAGTGTGATGCAGTAGTAAATACCCATCATCTACAGAGTGTTTGTGCCAAAAATGTTTAACCTGAATCTAATATTGAGGAAATAATCAGACAAATTCAACACGTGGGACATGCTACTAGCTAACTGACCTGGACTCTTGAAAAAAAAAAAAAAGTCAGTGACACGAAGAAACAAACTTGGAGGAGGTGGGCTGTTCCTAATTAAGAGAGGTTAAGGAGACAAAATAACCAAGTGCAATGGGTGTCTTTGATTGGAATCCAGATGTGAGGGGAAAAGCCATTAAAGACATTTGGAGGGCAATTGATTAAATTTTAATAGGTACTGTATGCAATGACACTGAATCCTTGTTATTATATAAAGTAGCGTTAGAAGTTGTGGTGATTCCAGTTCTAACTTGGTTTTTTTCTTTTGATATTTTTATTCTTGCTTCACTGAGCAAATAGGGCTGTATAACTTACAATATATTTTAATAAAAATCAAAGCTGTGTTCTGTGCCATTCCCTTGTGGAGAGTTTTGCAGTGAATGCTTCCAGAAGATTGCACCTTGCTGTACGTGCAGGTATGTGGGCCCCTGAGTGGCAGATTCAGGACCTTTGCATTGCAGACTGTGAACTGGAGTTTTTAGGTTAGGGGCCAGAGACAGGACTAGAGTAGTAAAACCCCGGTGAAGTATGGGAAAGTCCTGCATGAAGGCATACATGATTCATCTCTCTGAGGGAGGGGGAGCCGAGCATCCTGTGGATATTCTAAAATACAGACTTCTAAAAAGCTGTAGTGACTCTACACAGTTTTTGACCCTTTCTTTTAGGATTTTTGTTTCCTAGATTACCTGGTTTCCAGATCCCTTTCCACATCATTTCTTCATTGATTTTTAAATTTATCATTCAATAGGTATTTATCGAGTGTCTGCTGTGTGTCAGGTACTGTGTTAAGTGAAGAGTATTGTGAATAAGGCAGTACGTGTCACCTGGAGCTTTTTAAAAGTCTGTATGGGAAACCAGCATTGAACACAAGTAATACTCAGTTGAACTGTGGTAAGCCCTCCATGGAGAGAGGTAGAGGGGCTCTGACAGGGAGTAACGGGAAGACTGTCCCAACTTGCATGTTACCTCAGAGGATAGCTCTAAAGATGTTCGCCCTTCCATCTCTGTCCTCTGCCTCTGGTACACCCAGTCCCTGTCTGCCTGATTCCTTTACCTTCTCTTCCCCAGTTTCAGAGCAAGAACTGGCTAACTTATTCTTCGAGTACTTTGGATATCGATTTACAAAGATCATTTGTCACCTTGCTGAATAAAAGACACATTCTTCTTTATTATCAGAATCTGCCCATTTTTCAAGAGAAGCTGGAAATGCAAATTTTTATGTGAAATCTCCTGACTTATAAATGTTACCAAATTCAAAAATGGTCATACACTTTGTGGGCTAAATATAACACAGCTGAGAGCCTCCACTTTGCAATATCTGCTTGAGGGGACGGAAGTTCAGGTATAGGAGAATTCTAAGTCAAAAGATTAGGCAAAATTCCCTTCTTGTCTAGTTCTTAAAAAAAAAATAAAAAGGTTACTAAACAAGAAGTTCAGAATACTAAGGACAGAAACTGAAAGAGGGCTTTCAAAGCCAGCTCCTTTTAATTTTCTCCTCAATATAATAAGTAATAAATAATGATTACCTTTACTGATTTCTTAGCCCACTGCTGATGGGGTTTCTTTGTTGCTTTCATTAAAAAAAAAAAAAAAAAAAAAAAATCCAAACAGTCCGGTTCCCTCTGTTCAGAGGAGCAGAGATTTGCCCATGGTCAGCCTCCATGGCAATAGGGGTCCATGTTTCCCTAGAGTGAACATGACATACCTTCCACTCTCCTTCCCCCCTTTTTAGATAATAGCTTTCTTAAAATATAATTTACATCCCATACAACTCACCCATTGAAAGTATAGGATTAAATGTTTTTTAGTGTATTCATAGAGTATTCACACATCACCACAGTTAATTTTCGAACATTTTCATTATTTTAGAAAGAAACTCTGTGCCCTCTTGCAGTCATGCTCCATTTCTCTCCAACCACCACTAGCCCTAGGCAGCCACTAATCTGCTTTCTATCAGGATAGATTTGTCCATTTGGGGCATTTCATATAAATGGAATCATACAGTATGTGGTCTTTTGTGACTGGCTTTCACTTTGCATAATGTTTCAAGGTTCATCCATGTCGAAGCATTTAACAATACTTCATTCCTTTTTATGGTGAAATGATATTCCATTATATGGTTATTCCACATTTGATGTATTCATTTATCAGTCGATGGACATTTAGGATGCTTCTACTTTTTGGCTATTAATGAACAAGACTGGTGTAAACATTCATGTTCAAGTTTTTGTGTGGACATAAAATTCTCTTGGGTCTGTATATACCTCTCAGTAGAATTGCTGAGTCCTACAGTAACTCTATATTTAACCTACTGAGGGGGCGCCTGTCTGGCTCAGTTGGTAGAGCATGTGACTCTTGATCTCAGGGTCTCTTGATCTCAGGGTCGTGAATTGAGCCCCACATTGGGTGTAGAGACTGCTTAAATAAATAAATAAAAACTTAAAAAAAAAGCCTACTGAGGAAATCCCAGACTCTTTTCCAAATCCGCTTCACCATTTTATATTCTCACCGGTGATATATTCCATTTCTCCCCCTGCCATCCACTCTTAATATTTTAGATGAATGACAGTGGTGACAACCAGTTACAACTTTTCATTTCTCAGCTGGGGTATTGAGCGATGCATATCCTCCTTTTTAAAAAAATAGTTTATTTAGGGGCACCTGGGTGGCTCAGTTGGTCGGGTGACTGACTCTTGATTTCCGTTCAGGTCATGATCTTGCCGTTTGGGGCTTCGAGCGCTGCTCAGGCTCCACGCTAACAGTGTGGAGCCTGCTTGGGATTCTCTCTCCCTTTCTCTCTGCCCTTCCCTGGCCCTCTCTCTCTCTCTCTCAAGGTAAATAAATAAACTTAAAAAATGAAATAGTTTATTATTATTTTTAGTAATCTCCACACCCAACGTGGAACTCAAACTCATGACCTCTAAATCAAGAGTCACGTGCACTGCCCACTGAGCCAGCCAGGCGCCCCATCCTCCTGTATTTATTTATTTAATAATTTTTTAAAGTTTATTTATTTTGAGAGAGAGAGAGAAAGAAAGAGGACGAGCAGGGGAGGGGCAGAGAGAGAGAGAATCCCAAAGATGCCCTGCCCTGTCAGTGCCAATGTGGGGCTCAAGCTGCAAGATCATGACCTGAGCTGAAACCAAGGGTTGGACACTTAACCGACTGAACCACCCAGGCACCCTTGTTAATTTTTATTTTTTTTTCATTTTTTATTTTATTTTATTTATTATTTATTTATGTATTTATTTATTTAAATTTAAATCCAAGTTAGTTAACATGTAGTACAATAATGATTTCAGGAATAGAATTTAGTGATTCATCACTTACACGTAATACCCAGTGCTCATCCCAACAAATGCTCTCCTTAATGTCCATCACCCATTTAGCCCATCCCCCCACTCACCTCCCTGTCATCAACCCTCAGTTTGTTAGCTGTAGTTAAGAGTCCCTTATGGTTTGTCTCCCTCTCTGTTATCTCATTTTTCCTTTCCTCCCCCTATGTTCATCTGTTGTGTTTCTTAAATTCCACATGTGAATGAAATTATAGATTTGTCTTTCTGACTGACTTATTTAAGTTAGCATAATATACTCTATTTCCATCCACATTGTTGCAAATGGCAAGATTTCATTCTTTTTGATTGCTGAGTAATAACTCCATTGTATATATATATACCACATCTTCTTTATCCATTCGTCCATCGATGGACATTTGGGCTCTCACCATACTTTGGCTATTGTTGATAGCGCTGCTATAAACATTGGGGTGCATGTGCCCCTATAAAAAATCAGCATTTTTGTATCCTTTGGATAAATACCTAGTAACGCAATTGCTGGGTCGTAGGGTAGTTCTATTTTTAATTTTTGAGGATCCTCCATACTGTTTTCCAGAGTGGCTGCACCAGTTTGCATTCCCACCAGCAGTGCAAAAGAGATCCTCTTTCTCCGCATGTTGAGTAAGAAGTTGCTGCGGCCAAGATCAAAGAGGTTTTTGCCTGCTTTCTCCTCGAGGATTTTGATGGCTTCCTGTCTTATATTTAGGTCTTTCATCCATTTTGAGTTTATGTTTGTGTATGGGGTAAGAAAGTGGTCCAGGTTCGTTCTGCATGTCGCTGTCCAGTTTTCCCAGCACCACTTGCTGAAGAGACTGTCTTTATTCCATTGGGTATTCTTTCTTGCTTTGTCAGAGATTAGTTGGCCATATGTTTGTGGGTCCATTTCTGTGATTTCTAAAATTACATTGGATTTTAAAGCAAATCCCAGACATTGTGTCATTTTACCCCTACATATTCCAGTATATATATTTCTAAGGTAAGAACTTTTAAAAGTGTAGCCATAATGTTACTATCTCACACTAACTATAATTCCTGAATATCTTCTAATACCTAATCCATACTCAAACGTCTGTAATTATCTTAAATATGCCTTTTCATAGTTTTTTTTTTTTAAGTAGGCTCTACACCCAATGTGGGGCTTGAACTCATGACCCTGAGGTCAAGAGTCTCATGCTGTACCAACTTGAGCCAGCCAGGCACTCCAGGTGTTTGTTGTTGTTGTTGTTGTTGTTGTTGTTGTATTGGGGACCAGGTTGTTTTCACCTGGGTCCAGATCAGTTCCACACATTTGGTGTTTTATTTTTTATCCTAAACTAATTATTTTTGATAAAAATTTGTTTATTTGTTTATTTATAGAAATATTTATTTTTAATTTTTTTAAAAATTTATATCCAAATTAGTTAGCATATAGTGCAACAGTGATTTCAGGAGTAGGTTCCTTAGTGCCCCTTACCCATTTAGCCCATCCCCCCCCCCACAACCCTTCCAGTAACCCTCTGTTTGTTCTCCATACTTAAAGAGTCTCTTATGTTTTGTCCCCCTCCCTGTTTTTGTTTTTTTTTTTTTTCAAAAAAATTTTTTTTTTTCAACGTTTATTTATTTTTGGGACAGAGAGAGACAGAGCATGAACGGGGGAGGGGCAGAGGGAGAGGGAGACACAGAATCGGAAACAGGCTCCAGGCTCCGAGCCACCAGCCCAGAGCCCGACGCGGGGCTCGAACTCCCGGACCGCGAGATCGTGACCTGGCTGAAGTCGGACGCTTAACCGACTGCGCCACCCAGGCGCCCCGCCCTCCCTGTTTTTATATTATTTTTGCTTCCCTTCCTTATGTTCATCTGTTCTGTGTCTTAAAGTCCTCATATGATATTTGTCTTTCTCTGACTAATTTCACTTAGCGTAATACCCTCCAGTTCCATCTACGTAGTTGCAAATGGCAAGATTTCATTCTTTTTGATTGCTGAGTAATACTCCATGTGTGTGTGTGTGTGTGTGTGTGTGTGTGTGTGTGTGTGTGTGTGTGTATACACCACATCTTCTTTATCCATTCATCCATCAATGGACATTTGGGCTCTTTCCATACTTTTGCTGTTTTTGATAGTGCTGCTATAAACATGGGGGTGCATATATCCCTTTGAAACAGCACGCCTGTATCCTTTGGATAAATACCTAGTAGTGCAATTGCTGGGTCATAGGGTAGTTCTATTTTCAATTTTTTAAGGAACCTCCATACTGTTTCCAGAGTGGCTGCACCTGTTTGCATTCCCACCAGCAGTGCAAAAGAGATCCTCTTTCTCCACATCCTCGCCAACATCTGTTGATTTCTGAGTTGTTAATGTTAGTCATTATGACAGGTGTAAAGTGGTATCTCATGGTGGTTTTGATTTGTATTTCCCTGATGGTGAGTGATGTTGAGTATCTTTTCATGTGTCGGTTGGCCATCTGGATGTCTTCTTTGGAGAAGTGTCTATTCATGTCTTTTGCCCATTTCTTCACTGGATTATTTGCTTTTTGGGTGTTGAGTTTGAGAAGTTCTTTATAAATTTTGGATACTAACCCTTTATCTGATATGTCGTTTGCAAATATCTTCTCCCATTCTGTTGGTTGCCTTTTAGTTTTGCTGATTGTTTCTTTTTTTTTTAAATTTTTTTTTTTTCAACGTTTATTTATTTTTGGGACAGAGAGAGACAGAGCATGAACGGGGGAGGGGCAGAGAGAGAGGGAGACACAGAATTGGAAACAGGCTCCAGGCTCCGAGCCATCAGCCCAGAGCCTGATGCGGGGCTCGAACCCACGGACCGCGAGATCGTGACCTGGCTGAAGTCGGATGCTTAACCGACTGCGCCACCCAGGCGCCCCTACTGATTGTTTCTTTGATATGCAGAAGCTTTTTTATCTTGATGAGGTCCCAGTAGTTCATTTTTGCTTTTGTTTCCCTTGCCTCTGGAGACATGTTGAATAAGAAGTTGCTGTGGCCAAGATCAAAGAGGTTTTTGCCTGCTTTCTCCTCGAGCATTTTGATGGCTGCCTGTCTTATATTTAGGTCTTTCATCCATTTTGAGTTTATTTTAGTGTATAGGGTAAGAAAGTGGTCCAGGTTCATTCTTCTGCATGTCGCTGTCCAGTTTTCCCAGCACCACTTGCTGAAGAGACTGTCTTTATTCCATTGGATATTCTTTCCTGCTTTGTCAGAGATTAGTTGACCATACGTTTGTGGGTCCATTTCTGGGTTCTCTATTCTGTTCCATTGACCTGAGTGTCTGTTTTTGTGCCATATTTATAGAAATATTTTTAATTTTTTAAAATGTTTTATTTATTTCTGAGAGAGAGAGAGAGAGAGAGCATGAGCAGGGGAAGGGTAGAGAGAGAGGGAGACACAGAATCTGAAGCAGGCTCCAGACTCTGAACTGTCAGCACAGCCTGACATGGGCCTGAATCCACAAGCCACAAGATCATGACCTGAGCTGAAGTCACACAGTTAACTGACTGAGCCAGCCAGGTGCCCCTGATAAATTATATTTAAATAAATAATCACAAAATAATGTAAAGTAGTATCTAGTCAGGCATTAAGTAGGATATGGTAAAATATGAGTCACCTAGGTTTCTTTTTTTTTTTTTTTTTCAACGTTTATTTATTTTTGGGACAGAGAGAGACAGAGCATGAACGGGGGAGGGGCAGAGAGAGAGGGAGACACAGAATCGGAAACAGGCTCCAGGCTCTGAGCCATCAGCCCAGAGCCTGACGCGGGGCTCGAACTCACAGACCGTGAGATCATGACCTGGCTGAAGTCGGATGCTTAACCGACTGTGCCACCCAGGCGCCCCGAGTCACCTAGGTTTCTAATAGAGTCTTCATTGGCCCTATTGGTAGATCTATGACAAATAGGTTAGAGAACTAGATCAACTAGATTTGAAGCCCCAGTCCAGCCTCAGTAGTCCTGTAATCTTGTGCAAGCTAATTTAGTGTTTGTTCTTATTGAAGTTATACGTGTGCATAGTTCAAAAAGACAATTCTACAAGACTGGTTACCAACAAACATGAACCAGAAAGAAAGCACTCCCTCATTTCCACCACTACTAGATTTCTTATCCCGGAAGCATCCAATTTCAATTCTTCCAACTAATCTGTTTGGTATTTACCTCCAAACCTGAGAGTAACACACTTATATTGCCAGTTCTTAATATCTCTACTTAGGGTATTATCTATTGGCTTTCCACAATGGAAGATGAAGATTTAGTACTCTATCACACTCACTGTTTCTCCACTACAGATAGGAAGTCCATCGTCCCATTCTCCTAATATAGTTAGAACAGCATTCCATCCACGTATTCTGACCATGAAAATGCTATTCATAGATAACAGGATTACTGGTTTTTTGCTGCACATTTTGTTTGCTCTAAAGTCCATTAACAGTCTTGCCTTTTGTTTTGCTTAGTTTTCTGTGTATTTATCTTTACTTCAATCCTAAACTGTTCCTTAGCTGTATGAATCTGTTCTCCATATGTTCAAACACATTAGGTAGTGTATCAGTTCCATTTTGTTGAATAAATCTCTCTTGGAGGCTTTGATGGGCTGTGTTTTGGACTGTTTGCTGTTTGTCGCTGCTGCCGAGCTATGATCTTGGAGTCAGCCTCTACCATCGTCTTCTTTTGGTGTATCTTGTTTCATGGATCCCATTTTTTTCATGTTCTTCTTTATCTAATGGGACACATCTTCTAATAATTTCCCAAGAAAGGATGCATAAGAAATAAATTTTTGAGACCTTGTCTGTTTGAAAGCGTGTGTCTTTAATCTCATTCTTTATTGATAGTATGGCTGGGCATAGAATTCTTGGTTAGAAACTATTTTCCCTCAGTGTTTTAATGATGTTGCCCCACTACATTTAGGCTTTCAGTGTTCCTATTGAGGCATCTTATGCCATTCTCATTTTTTATTTGTATAAAACCTGTTGTTCTTTCTGGAAATTTGAGTGTTCTGAAGTTTCATGATGCTGTACCTTGGTGTGGAGGGTTATTTTCATACTGTGCTATGCACTCAGAGGTCCCTTACACTAAAACAAAACAAAACAACCCCTCTAATTATGGAGGCGTTTTATTATTTCCTTCAATATTTTCCCCTTCCATTTTTTTTCTCTTATTTTCTCTTCCTAGAACTCCTGTATTCAGATGTCATGTCTCATAGACTGGTCTTCTAATTAAAAAAAAAAGCAAACCCAACTTTTCTCTCCTGTTTTCCATCTCTGTCGTTTGCTCTACATTCTGGGAGATTTCCTCAACTTATTTTTCAGTCCTTCTTATTTCTGCTATCCTGTTTTTAATTTTCAAGGGTTATAATTTTCTTTTTATTCACTAACTGTACCTTTTTGAATAATTGACATCGTTTATTTGTTTTATAAATAAAATGTTTTCTCTCTGAGGATTTTAATGATTTTTCCCCCTAAGTTTTCATCTCCATGTGCATTTTCTGTTTTTCCACACTGTGTTTATTTTTCAATTGTTTTGGTCTCTGTGTGTACATTGGATACTTTCTCCTAATGTCTCATGATCTCAGCCCATACTTAAGAGTGTGGTGTCTTGTTTTTAGTATTGTTTGTTCTCCCACTTCCTGTGGTACCCAGTGCCCTCAGCAACTGAGCCTTTGGGGAGTTCTGTGGGGTATTTCAGGTTATATGCCAGCTTTCCCCACTACTAGGATAGGATTCAGCTTTTTGGGGTTTGCTGAGTTAGTTCTGTTTACCTGCTTTCCAACTTCAAAACCTTTATTGCTGGTGTCTCTTCTTCTGTTTTCTTTGTCTTTGTGTATGTCTGCTTTTTTTTTTTAATTTTTAAATGTTGATTTGTCTTTGAGAGAGAGACAGAGAGAGAGCAAGCGGGGGAGGGCAGAGAAAGCGAAGACATAGAATCTGAAGCAGGCTCCAGGCTGCGAGTTGTCAGCACAGAGCCTGATGCGGGGCTCGAACCCATGAACCACGAGATCATGACCAGAACCAAAGTTGGACGCTTAATCGACTGAGCCACCCAGGTGCCCCTGTGTACTTCTGCTTTACAACAATCTTTTATGTCACTTTGAGGGGTTTGGAAGGAAGTGGAGGGATGTGGGTACTGTAAATCAGAGTGCAGCAAACTGTAGTCTCTGTACCACATCCAGTCCTTGAGTTTGCAGGGCACCAGGACTAAAGTTTTCCCATGCCCCTGAAATTCCAGACCTCATCCTCCATCTCACTCAGTTGCAGCACGTGCCTAGTTGTGTTCTCATTCCAGCTTCTTCTGTTGCACACACAGATGTCCAGCTTCCCATCCCCCACCCGCCTAGAGGCAGTGAGTAGTAGAATTCCAGCTACTGCCAGATTTTCTGGTCTCCCTGTGGGTGCTGATGCCCCAGGGGGTGTCCTGCCCTAGATCCTCAGCCAAGCACCTTTTGTTTCCTGGATGATATAGCAGTTTCTTCCTCAATTTCATGGTGACTCACTTTTTAAAAATAGTCTTTGATGTGTCAAAGCCTTTTTTTTGAAAGTTTAAACAGATTGTATTGACGAGTTCCCTTTCAGTCACATGCATTTTTACCTCCTGAAAGAAACCCTAATATATTAATTAGGCCTGATTTTAGCTTCCTGAAACCACACACCCCTTACTTTCAATGCTTCAGTGCTTCTTCTAAGCTGTTCGCACTCTACCAGCATAGCCTATAAGGTGACCTATAAGGTCATCTAATGCAAGCTTAAACACCATCTCCTCCACATTCTTACTAGGTTCTCCCAGCAAAAACTCTGCCTTTTGCATCTGAACTCCTACAGCAAGTTCTCTGTATTCTCCTCCTGATAGTTTGTAAACACTTCCATGGCAGGGGCAGGATCTTTTCCTGCAGCCTTTTTTTTTTTTTTTTTTTAAGTTTATTTATTTATTTTGAGAGAGAGAGAGAGAAACGCCCAAGCAGGCTCTGCCCTGTCAGTGTGGAGCCCGATGTGGGGATCAAACTCATGAAACCGTGAGATCATGACTTGAGCTGAAGTCAGAAGTTTAACCGTCTAAGCCATCCAGGCGTCCCTTCCTGCTGTCTTTTGAGCTTAGGAAGGACTCAAATATGTTTGATAAATTAATGAAATAAATCTAAGGAGAAACTCCCTGAAATAAGTCTACTGTATCAACAGCCTCTACTTACTCACAGCCGCATCTGCATTCTGATCGTTGTACAGAAATTGTTCCCACCAAGGTTGCAGATGTCTTCCCAGGGAACAATTCTGCTGTATCTTTTCATCCACTCCTTTCTTCCACCTCTTTGCCACATTTCAGCATTCCTTCTTGTAACTGGTTGTCACCTCCTCTGGCTCGCCCTGTCCCGCTACTCCTGTCTCTTTAATTATTTCACTGATTTCTCTCCCATAAACCACATTAATGATTGTGTTTTATATTCTGTCTTCCGACCTCTTTCTCTGTATCTTCAGGAATCTCATTTACTCAGGTCTCGTTTGGGATCAGGGAGAAATTGAGGGACTAAGACTAGGGGTTAGAGCCCTCCCCCCAGGATCTAGGCAATGGAGAATCTACAAGAAAGAGCCATGTGGCCATTAAAGTATTAGTGCCGCTGATAGACCAATAAAGCCCTAAAGTTGAGGCTCTTCCGTAAAGCTAGATTGGAGAACACAGCTTAGTCCTAAGGTCCGAGTGGGGCCTTTTACTTCTGAGAGTCAGACCCTGTGGGGTAAGTTGTGCTTGGAGCAGGTCCAGCCTGCTGTCAGATCCACACATTACACCCAGTCATCAGGAAGGCCAAAAAAAAAAAAAAAGAGAGAGAGAGAGAGTGCCCCAGGGTATTAAAGGGTGAGGACTGAAAGGTAGAGGAAGTGAGCCCACTCATACTATAGATGGCTCTGCGATAGCAACAGATATGGAAAGGAGAATCTCAATTATAGGATTATAAGGTAAGCTTCAAAGGAACTGAGGAAAAGCCGAACTCTAAAGGTCTAGTGGAAAGGTGATCCATGGCACAGTCAAATGCCACAGAGAGGGCACTGGAAGAACATTCTGGATTTAAGACCGCTCTTTAAGGCATCTTTTTGCCCTCAATGGCTGGTCTGTGGCTTTCACTCTGATCTCTGCCACCAGCGTGGGTCCCAGGGCCCAGCATCAGGTCTGGCCCATGGCCTCCCACTCTTTGCTCTTCTTTGTCTGCTTGTGTCTCCCTAACTCTCTGTGCTTCCCAGTTCAAGTCTCCCAAAGGCAGACTCCATCTGCCTCATAGATGGATGATGATTGGTCTTTGGATTGGCTGCCCCTGGGTCAGGTACCCACTGTGGTCCAGCCGTCAGTGGCCAGAGGAGGGGCAGGGTTGTGCAGTTTAGATGAAGGCCATTCGCAATCAGGCAGCAGTCACCATCTGTTTGCCCCAAGCCCCAAATGTAGATATAATCCACCTCCTTCCTCATCTCTCACTCTTGTCCCACCAGTCACTCGTCCCGTAAAGTTTTCCTTTTGTTCAATATTTAGCATCCATCCTTTTTTCTCTTCCTGTTGCCCCTGCCTTGGTTCAGGCTGCCATGTCCTCTCTGGAATGAGCGTTCTCCCCATTACCGATCTCCCTGCCTTCAGTCTCTCTGCCCTAAGCTGTCTTTCATTCCCTTGCCAGAATAGTCAATTTCGTTCCCACATAGCAAAGTTTATATTTAAAAAATAAATCAGATTATGTTACTCCCCTGGTTTAAGCTATTAAAACACAATGCAGACTTTTTCTGTGGCCTCCTACACAGGGCCTCCCAAGGATCTAGTTCCCGTCTTCCTCTCTGACCTCATTGCCCACCTCCTTTTATTTTCCATGGTCTGCGTTCCAACAACTGCCTTCTCCCTGTTCCTTAAATGTACTAAGATTGCTGTACTTCCTTCTCCTTTGGCCTGGAGCTCTTTTATCCCTTCATCTTTTCTTGGCTGGCTCCTGTCTTCAGGTCTCGGCCCCTGTGTCACCTCCTTAGAGAAGCCTTCCCAAAACACTTCCTCTGGCAGTGCCTGTACTTCAGTCTCGGTCACTGTCACATCACTGACTGTTCCTCATACCACTTACTCACTGTCAGAAGTTGGTTTGTTTGATCGTTTACTCCTGTTTTTTTCCAGTCTCCCTGCCTAAAACATAAAAGTCTTCGAGAATAGGAACATTCTTGTTCTTGGCTTACTGTTGTATCCCTAAGTCTGATGTGTAGTAGTTATTTAATAAATATCTGTTAAATTAAGAAACAGTGAGTTATTTCCTTCATTACTCTTATTTCTATCCTGGTGTATTATACTTAGCTTTTTATCCCCAACTTTATTAAGAGCTAATTGACAAATAACATTGTGTGAGGTCAGGGTGTATGATGTGATGGTTTGATATATATATATGTATTTGTGAAAGAAGGCAAGTTGGCACGTCTGTTGGCTCACCTAGTTACCTTTGTGTGGGTGTGCCTGTGGTGAGAACATTTAAGATCTACTCTCTTAGCAAATATCAGGTGTATAGTACGATATTGATAAGTATCAAATGCTTAGCTTTGTATGTGTTAAAAAATTTTTTTTTAACGTTTATTCATTTTTGAGAGACAGAGAGAGACAGAGTGCGAGTGGGGGAGAAGCAGAGAGAGAGGGAGACCCAGAATATGAAGCAGGCTCCAGGCTCTGAGCTGTCAGCACAGAGCCCGATGTGGTGCTTGAACTCACTGACTGGGAGATCATGACCTGTGAAGTTGGACGCCCAACCGACTGAGCCACCCAGTGCCCCAGCTTTGTATGTTTTTTTTTTTTTTTCAACGTTTATTTATTTTTGGGACAGAGAGAGACAGAGCATGAACGGGGGAGGGGCAGAGAGAGAGGGAGACACAGAATCGGAAACAGGCTCCAGGCTCTGAGCCATCGGCCCAGAGCCTGACGCGGGGCTCGAACTCACGGACCGCGAGATCGTGACCTGGCTGAAGTCGGACGCTTAACCGACTGCGCCACCCAGGCGCCCCTGTATGTTTTTATTTTACCTGCTTGCAAGCTGTTTGAGGGGACATTTTTTTTTTTTTTAATTATTCATTCGTGGATCTCTAGCGCTTACACATGGTAGATAGCAGAAGAGACATGTTGAATCTGTACTGTGCCAGGTACTACCTGAATATATAGCTTGTTCACATCATTTGAGCTTTGGAAGCCCCTCCAGTGCTAGAAAGACTGAGCTCCATTCTTCTTCATACTCCTTTTATCCACTTCAGAAACCAGACACAGGAAACATCTGACTACAATAAAAGATTTCCAGTAAATTCTAGGTTTCCTCATTGAACAAAGTCATACACAGCAATGCTCTGTTGTACCTGGGTCTGGAATTCTATTTGCTCACTTGTATAGTGCACCACATGGCTGCCTCTGGCCTGGGAGCCAGGAACAGCTGGAGCCTGGGCTGCTTGGAATAAAAATGACATATTTGTTAGCCTGAGAGGGAGCAGTCTGGATATTCTTGCTCTGTGTCTTACAAAAGAAACTTCTTGATTTGTTGAATACCGAGTTTCCCCTTTAGCTGCCACAGTGTAGTTTATGTCTGAAGTGATCTTCCATCCCTTAGAATAAATGCAGACAACAAATGACCAAACATTCTCAAGTCAGTGCCTTTCACGTTCAAAGCAAAATCCATGAAAACTCACACAAAACATGAATATGTCACTAACTTCCTCCTGCAATTTCTGCCCTGTTACTTGCACCTTCCGCGGTACGGACATGTGGTGTTGGGAGCATTCCACCAACACTCTGACTTTTTCTTTCCAGGGAGTCTCTCCTCTGCTCACTGCTTACTCTTTGCATACCCTAATCATACTTTATTTTTATTTTAGGTTCCAGTGAACTTGCCTGTCTTCCTTGGCTGCAAGGCAGAGACTGTCTCTTACTCGGCTCCCTGTCTCTAGTGTCTAGCACTGGGCCTGGCACATAATAGGCATTTGATACTATTTGTGGGGGAGGGGAGAGGGAAGAAAAAAAAGTCCAGTCTATTTAGGAATTTTTGTAGTTGAGCTAGGAATTGATGTCACGGAGATAATATTTAAACGGCATGAAATACAAGGATGACCTCAGTAACTACAGGGAAGAGCTGAACAGCTTTTGGGCATGCACGGAAAAATGAAGGCAGTCAGGAACCTTCCATCATTTTGCTTTGGTACCAGTGAATTAGAGGTTAAAATCCTACAGCTGGAGTAGAGTTCTTTTTTTTTTTTTTTAGTTTTTTTTTTTATTCTGATGATATAAGGAATACATGTTCACTGTAGAAATTTTGCAAAAGCGCAGAGAAAAACTATCACCTGTAATTCTTTCACCCAGAGACAGCCACTGTTAACATTTTGTCTCGTTTCTTTTAAGGGTTAGTTAAGTTATCATCTTTTACTTAACTTCTAAGCCCTTTGTCTTTGTTTAGATCGAAAAGTTTAAAAGAGATTATTTCAAGTCTGCTTGTGAGTACAAAGAAGGTAAATTGCAATTGGAAAAGTACTTGTCAACTGCAGTAAAAATTTCAGATGCTGTTTTTATTGTTGGTCGTGCGGGCAGTCAGCGCCTCAGGAAGCTGGGCCTAATCTTCTCCAGGTGACTGCAGCCTCTAACCTAGGAAGCTCCCTGCCACTTTTCTTATTCTGATTTGTGCACATGTTTTTATCTTCCTGGGAGGAGGCCACACTTGAACCCCCAAAACTTCACTGTCCGGGGACAGTTAGGTCGACTTGAGTCGAATGAGAATCTATATGCAGAATGGATTCCCTCCCCGCTGCCCTGTCCTCCCAGCTTGTGAAATACCACTTGGATAACATCACCTTTGGAAGCAAGCAAGGACATTTACCGGTTTATTCCTTTGTTTAGGAAGCATCTTGACCACTTTCTGTGTGTCAGTTACTGAGCTAGGCATCACAGCCTCAAAATGAATAAATATTCCTTGTCCTCAGGGAACTTGAAATGTTTAATAAGAGAAAAAGAAAAAAAAAAGAAGAGAAAAAGAGAGGTAACCAGGGATTACAATAAATGACAATAACAGTACAGTCTTGGCCTAAAGGAGAGGATGAGCAGAACTGACCAGAGAAGGCGTCAAGAAGTGGGGATGACTGAGTTGGATCTTAATGAAAAAGTGGGAGGTTTTTGCATGCAAACAGGCAGTGAGCACAGTGTGTCTGACATGTGAAGAAAAGACGGTGTATGCCTCTGGGGAAATGGAGGTAGTTTGCCATATCTGGAACATAAGATATATTAAAAATGGCAAATGAGAGAAAATGAAGGAATGTCGGAGCTTGGACTTTATCTTCCAGGCCGTGAGAACCCTCTTAAGGATTTTTTTTTTTTTTTTGGATTTTTTTTTGTCTTGTCTTTTTTTTTAATTTTATTTTTTTAATTTACATCCAAATTAGCATATAGTGCAACAATGATTTCAGGAGTAGATTCCTTAATGCCCTTTACTCATTTAGCCCATCCCCCCTCCCACACCCCCTACAGTAACACTCTGTTTGTTCTCCATATTCATGAGTCTCTTCTGTTTTAACCCCCTTCCTGTTTTTATATTATTTTGTTTCTCTTCCCTTATGTTCATCTGTTTTGTCTCTTAAAGACCTCATATGAGAGAAGTTATATGATATTTGTCTTTCTCTGACTAATTTCACTTAGCATAATACCCTCCAGTTCCATCCACGTAGTTGCAAATGGCAAGATTTCATTCTTTTTGACTGCTGAGTATTACTCCATTGTATATATATACACCACATCTTCTTTATCCATTCATCCATCGATGGACATTTGGGCTCTTTCCATACTTTGGCTATTATTGATAGTGCTGCTATAAACATGGGGGTGCATGTGTCCCTTTGAAACAGCACACCTGTATCCCTTGGATAAATACCTAGTAGTGCAATTGCTGGGTCATAGGGTAGTTCTATTTTTAGTTTTTTGAGGAACCTCCATACTGTTTCCAGAGTGGCTGCACCTGTTTGCATTCCCACCAGCAGTGCAAAAGAGATCCTCTTTCTCCATATCCTCGCCAACATCTGTTGATTTCTGAGTTGTTAATGTTAGCCATTATGACAGGTGTGAGGTGGTATCTCATGGTGGTTTTGATTTGTATTTCCCTGATGATGAGTGATGTGGAGCATCTTTTCATGTGTCGGTTGGCCATCTGGATGTCTTCTTTGGAGAAGTGTCTATTCATGTCTTTTGCCCATTTCTTCACTGGATTATTTGTTTTTTGGGTGTTGAGTTTGAGAAGTTCTTTATAAATTTTGGATACTAACCCTTTATCTGATATGTCGTTTGCAAATATCTTCTCCCATTCTGTTGGTTGCCTTTTAGTTTTGCTGATTGTTTCTTTGATATGCAGAAGCTTTTTTATCTTGATGAGGTCCCAGTAGTTCATTTTTGCTTTTGTTTCCCTTGCCTCTGGAGACTTGTTGAGTAAGAAGTTGCTGCGGCCAAGATCAAAGAGGTTTTTGCCTGCTTTCTCCTCGAGGATTTTGATGGCTGCCTGTCTTATATTTAGGTCTTTCATCCATTTTGAGTTTATGTTTGTGTATGGGGTAAGAAAGTGGTCCAGGTTCGTTCTTCTGCATGTCGCTGTCCAGTTTTCCCAGCACCACTTGCTGAAGAGACTGTCTTTATTCCACTGGATATTCTTTCCTGCTTTGTCAAAGATTAGTTGGCCATACGTTTGTGGATCCATTTCTGGGTTCTCTATTCTGTTCCATTGATCTGAGTGTCTGTTCTTATGCCAGTACCATACTGTCTTGATGATTACAGCTTTGTAATACAGCTTGAAGTCTGGGATTGTGATGCCTCCTGCTTTGGTTTTCTTTTTCAAGAGTGCTTTGGCTATTCGGGGTCTTTTCTGGTTCCATACAAATTTTAGGATTGTTTTTTCTAGCTCTGTGAAGAATGCTGGTATAATTTTGATAGGGATTGCATTGAATATGTAGATTGCTTTGGGTAGTATCGACATTTAAACAATATTTATTCTTCCTATCCAGGAGCATGGAATCTTTTTCTATTTTTTTGTGTCTTCTTCATTCAATTTCTTTCATAAGCTTTCTTTGGTTTTCAGTGTATAGATTTTTCACCTCTTTGGTTAGATTTATTCTTAGGTATTTTATGGTTTTTGGTCTCTGAAGGATTTTAATTAAGAGCAAAGCCACAGTGAGGCATACTGTTTAGAAAGGTCATAAGGTCATCAGGGCTATAGGGGCACCTGGGTGGCTCAGTCAGTTGGGCATCCGGTTCTTTGTTTTGGCTTGGGTCATGGTCTTGCAGTTTGTGGGTTCAAGCCCCAGTTTGGGCTCTGGGCTCATGGCTCAGAACCTGCTTGGGATTCTCTCTCCCTCTCTTCCCCTCCTACAGTCTGTCTGTCTGTCTGTCTGTCTCTCTCAAAATAAATAAATAAGAAAGAAAGAAAGAAAGAAAGAAAGAAAGAAAGAAAGAAAGAAAGAAAGATCATCAGTGGTATAAAGGATGATGGAAATGGGCCACATCAGAGGCAGGGGTATGGTTAGGGGCTATGGAACAGTTCTAACAAAAGCAGATAGATAGATGTCCAGAAAGGGGAATTTACAGAGACAGAAAGTAAATCAGTGGTTGCCTGGGGCTGGAGGTGAGAGCAGAGCAGGACTGTAAATGGACATGAGGGATCTTTTTGGAATGATGGAAATGTCGTAAAATTGCGTGTGGTGATGGTTACATAGCTCTGCAAATTTTCTAAAAATCACTGAATTGTACATTTAAAATGAATGAATTTTATAGTATGTAAATTATACCTCAGTAAAGCTTCTTTAAAAAAGAGAGAGAAAAATAAGGGGCTCTCTTCTAGAAGAGCTGTAGCACTGAGAGAAGACAGATGTGTGAAATGTTGATAAAGAAGAAGAGGTTGTAAAGTGAGACATTGATTTGATCTCATACGAGATAGGACGGTCACCTATCTGATCAGCCAGGTGTCCTAACTGTGCTTCTGCATCTTTGTGAGAAAACTTCAACCCTACCTTCTACTTGGTAGGTTTCACAGCATAATGGATCTGCCCTTAATTGGAAGCACAGAATGTCTGCCTCTGGACCCTTATCAGAAACCATATCTGTTGGCTCTCTGCCACCTTGTTCTTTGTAAACATTTGGTTTTAAGACATAATATTTATGAAGCATCTGTGATCCATTTACTTCTCTAGGTACTGTTATTCAGCAAATGGGTAAATTTTTGTTTTATTAGAGAGAGAGAGAGAGAGTGCATGCAAGCAGGGGAGAGGGGCAGAGGGAGATAGAGAGAGAGAGAGAGAGAGAGAGAGAGAGAGAGAGTCCCAAGCAGGCTCCATGCTCAGCGTGGAGCCCGATGCGGGGCTCAATCCCACAACTGTGGGATCATGACCCGACCTGAAATTAAGAGTAAGACGCTCAGCCGACTGAGCCACGGTCAGGCCCTTCAGCAGATGGTTACTTCCCGGTGTTCTGCTGGTAATGTGCCAGGGAATAAAGCAGGTATAGTGTCTGCCCTCGTGGAGCTGATAGTCCAGCAGTGGGGACAGATGTTATGTACAGTTATGATAATGATTTATCATGTGTTGGGTTTCCTTGTGCAGTAAGAGAAAATGACCTCAGCCTGAGGTCAGAGGATATGGCTGGGGTGGGGGTGTGGCTATAGACCCTGGTCCTATATACATCCAGCTGGCTTTCCTTGGTGGTGAGTGAGCCTTTTGAATATGATCCCGTTTGAGTCTGGGGTTTCTGGGGTTATCTTGGGCCTTATCTCAGTGTTCCTTATAATAGCTTTTATTGAATTATGCATTGGCTTTATTCCATCATTTTGTATGAGCTCGCATTGTAAGAAATAGCCATACAAGAGTCACGCTTATGTATTATAGAAATGTTGTAGAAGTTACAGTCTTTAGCGTCATATAGGATCCCCTTTTATTATTAGGACCCACAGGAGAAATTTCTTCCTGATGACTGTTTCATATTTGCTTTTATATTTTGGTCTTTTAGTCGCCCCGAAGCACCCTGCTGCATCACCCTTCAGGTCTCCACACAGGTATTCTCTCTACCTGGAATGCCTCATTCCAGGGGTTTGTGGGGTTTAACCCTCACTTATCCCTCAGCTGTTAGTCCAGGTGTCACTTCTTCAGGGAAGTCTTCCCTAACCAGCCCCCAGTCCCCTTCCAAACTCGGTCTGATTCTTGTTTTTTTTTTTCATTTCTTTTAATGTTCATTTATTTTTTGAGAGAGAGATACAGTGCGAGCAGGGGAGGGGCAGAGAGAGAGGGAGACACAGAATCCGAAGCAGGCTCCAGGCTCTGAGCTGTCAGCACAGAGCCTGATGCGGGGCTTGAACTCACAAACCGTGAGATCATGGCCTGAGCTGAAGTCAGACGCTTAACTGACTGAGCCACCCAGGTGTCCCTCGGTCTGATTCTTAATAGAGATATTCAAAGCACTCTATTTCACTCAGACAATTTTTAGTTGGGTGATTTGTTGTTTGGTAACTTTTTTTTTTTTTTTTTTGTCTCTTAGACTGATGTCAGGGAGACCTGTGAGGGTAGAGACCATGCCCTTTTGTTTGTGGCTGTATCTCAAAGTCATAGCATATTGTCATGCCCAATAAATATTTGCTGACTGGTCAAATGAATGAATGTGCTGTGGGTACTAAATCTTGTGACTGTTCATTTTCTCCTTTCCTTTGGCAGTTTGGGAGCTCAGGCCTTCTTGATTCCACCTGTGGCATGTGCACAGGTCCTCATGGCATGCGTTTTGTGCACTAACATTCCCCGGACTATGTAATATTTTTCCTTTCTTGACTTCTTCATTTTTTAAAAAATTCCAGTGTGTCCTGTAAATTCCTGTAGGCCATTTTAAGCCCTTCTGGGGAAGAAATAATAAACAAATTGGGTATATGAGTAGGAAAAGAAAGGGAGAAGTCAAAGGGAAATGTTAGTGCCTTTAACCAGCTGCAGAAGAGTTTTCTTTTGCATTGTTTTAATTTTATTTTCATTATAAGAAGGGGGAAAAAAAAGTAAATTTGTCCCCTAGTTTTGCAGGAAATGCCTGTGAAGAATTCGAGTCCTGTCTCTGCCCTGAGACGTTCCTCCCAGTGGTGGGAGGCTAGGGGCTGGGCTCGGTAGGGCCTCCTGGCCCAGTGGATGGGTGGGCATGGGCCTGTGGAGGCTGTCTATGCAGCTGAGTTCCAATCCAGTTGATTTTCCCTCATGGGGGAGGGTTTGGGCAGAGTCAGTGGGAGCTTGTTTTTTTTTTTTTTTGGCTTTTTAACTCTAGCAAGGAGAAAGAAATGAACTTGTCCTCTTGTGTTGCAGATTCAGTGGTTCTTTCCTTTGACTCCGCTGGACAAACACTAGGCGCAGGTACCAATCTTCCCCCCTCTGTCCTTTCTGCACTCAGCACTAGGCCACATTTGAAGTGGAGCCTGGTGAGGTGGGGGAGGGAGGGTCTCTGGGAAGGGCAGTGGGATATCTCAGGATTGTGGGAAAGTCTTACGAAGCTTTTCTGGAGACTTGTGGTCTAAGAAGTGGGATGTAGCATCTAGAAGACTCTGCCAGTTGCTTAAAGAATTTGCAGTAGATGCTCCTTCCTCATTCAGATCCATCCAGGTCCATAGAACAGGAATCTGTTTCCTGAGCACAGATTGCGGCCTAGAGGGTGGGGCAGAGGGCATTAAGAGGCCCGGAGCTCTGGGTATGTTGGAGTAGATAATTATCCGGCCTCTCCAGCAAAACCTTAGGCTGAGGAGAGTGTCCCGGCTTCCTGCGGACATACACTGTTGCACGTTTGCACGCACATCCCATGTACCCCAATACACACCTCCTCCAGGGTGTGCACTTTACTGTGTACTTGTGCCAACCCACGTGCATGTCATCATGCTGCCTCTCTTCCCTGTGTCGAAATGTGGGACCCACAGATGGACATACAAGTCACCTTTGACACCAAATCACTCCGGCTCAGTGGAGCTTGGCGGTGAGCAGAAAGAGACGTCGTTTTGATTCTTCACCTTGGCTGACATCACGTTCGTATGGGAGCCCCAGGACGACCCTCCTTTGTGAGAAGAGCATCTCCGGGCATCAAGCCTGCATTTCTAGTTGGAGATAGTGGGCCTTGGTGGTGGGTGCTGCCTGTGAACAACAGGGAGACTTTGCTGGCCTGCTGAGGGCAGTTAATTGAAGCTGTGTAGCTGTCCTTGAATGCAGCAGATTGGTGTTTCACAGAGCAGCCCTGAGGCTTTGGCAGTTGTGGCCATGTGGGCAAGGGGAGAGGTGAGTTCAGAGACTATAATCACTGCTACCACTGCTTACTAAGGGCCTACTATGTGCCAACACTGTGGTAGGTGCTTTATACACATCGTGCAAGGTGGATAGTGTATCTTTGATTACAGATAAAAGAAACTAATGCTCCCAAAGGTAAAGTAACCTGTCCAGGACCACTCTTATCTGTCCACCTCTAGAGCTCATACTCTCTCCCTTGCTATCTTGCTCTTTCATACTTTGTATGCTTGAGGTATACTCCACTCAAATGCTGAGACAAGAGAGATCACTTTAAGATAGAGTGGACAGACAGAAAGTTCTTAAATAGACACAAAAGTTGTGTGTGCTGCTATAGGAAAAGATCGATCGCTTTTGATGTATTAAAGTTAAGAACTTCTCATTCACCAGGAAGACACCATTAAGAGAATGAAAAGGCGATCCAGAGTGAAAAAAAGATATTTATAACATGAACAGCCAACAAAGGGTGTGTTTCCAGAACAGAGAGCTACAGAAATCAACAGGAATAAAGAAACAACCCAGTATCAAAACAAGCAAAAGGCCTGAGTAAGCACTCCATGAAAGAGGAAATCCAAATGGCTGATAAACTTATGAAAACGTGTTCGGTTGCATCGCTGCCTAGGGAGAGGCAAATTAGGATTACCTTGAGATACCACTGCACATCCACCAAAGTAGCAAAACTTGAAATGCTCCATATTCCAGTATTGGTGAGGATGTGGGACAGTGGAAACTCTGGGTCTCCACTGGTCAGAGGGTAAATTGGTTACAATCCCTTTAGAAAAGACTATGTAGTATCTAGCACAATTTGAATATACACATACCTCATGAGCTGGCACTTCCTCTCGTAGCTATATTCCCTACAGAAATGGATGCGTCTGTATGTACCAGGATATATGTACAAGATACATGGACAGAAATCTCTCTCATTGGCTGCAGCTAAAGGCCTGGACAAGTGCATTTAGCAGCTATTTGAGGACTCTGAAATATAAAGAGTAGTAGGCAGATTGGGGGAAGAGACCAGAATTAAAAGCAATACCATGCTGGCAGTGAATTTTTCATTTTTTCCTCTGGTATCCCATGTCCTCAATGCAAGGCCCCAAACCCAGCAGTGCCTGTTAGGGGACAGCCAGAGAGAATTCCAGAAGACGTCTAGTTATGGCTCTGGGGCGGGGACAGGGCTCTGAGACTCAGACAGAGGGGGAAATTCCAAAGGTTGGTTTTATTTTCCTCCCTTTTCCCTCGTGCCTTAGACCGCAGGCAGCCCCACTATAGTGGTGGTGGTACCGCCTGTGACAGCAGTGGGGTCGCCAAGCACCTAAAACTGAAAAAGGGAGACGTTCCTCTCTGATCAGAGGAGCTGTAATCCCAGGATGCTGGGGGCAGGGGGTGAAATCGGTTGCTCTTTTTCCTCCGCCTTCCTGCTGCTTGGGCCCAGATCTGGATACCTTTCAGGAAATGTGAGGGAGAAGGCAGTAACTAAGATCTCAGCTGTCTAGCCAGAGGTCCGAGAGGGGGAGGCCCGATGAACTGGAAATCACCAGGAGAAAACAGGGAAGAGCTCAGGAAAGCAGCCCTTAAAAGTTGTTTATGAACAGCTAACCGCTGAGCTGTGCACGCACACATCTGATTCTAGCAAACGCCAAAGACTCTGAGAAGTGGTCCAAGGGATAGACCACAGACTGAGTCCTAGACTGGACATTGGGTGGTGTCCACAGAGGACCCACTTGAGGAGGCTTTGAAAATGGAACTGGCATTGAAACTATAACCTATGGAAGGCTAGTCAAAACTTGCCACCTAAATCCAACCTGGTTGAGAGTCTGGTAAAACAAAAATGTCAACACTCTCCACTGGATTTAAACAAGACCTAAATGTTCATAACATCATATTCAAAATATCCAGGATACAATCCAGAATTAATCATCATGTGAAGAACCAGGAACATCTCAACACAGATGTTGGAATAACCAGACACTTCCTTTAAAGCAGCTGTTATGAAAATGTTCTCCAAAATAAGGGCAAACGGTATTGATGCAAAAAAGATAGAAACTGTTAGCCACTACCCCCCAAAAAGGAAATAAAAAGGAACCAAATGGAGATATAAGAAAAAAAATGCAATAGTTGAAATTTTAAAAACTGAGTGGACTCAATAACAAAATGGAGATGAAGAACAAAGAATCAATGACCTTGAAAGGAAAGCAATAGAAATTACCCAATATGAACAACAGGAAAGAGTTACAAAGTTGAGCAGAGCCTCAGTGACTTGTGGGACAACACCAGAAGGTTTGCCGTCTGTTGTTGGAGTCCCAGAAGAAGAAAGTGCAGTGCAGAAGAGATACTCAAAGAAATAATGGCTAAAACTCCCCAGGTTTGGTGCCCACCTGGGGTTTATCCTAGAGATGGAAGGCTGGGTCAGCATTCAAAAGTCACTCAATGTAGTCCACCATGTTCACTGTCTAAAGGGGAACCGCATGGTCATGTCAATTGGTGAAGAAAAAGCATCTGACAAAGATTCAGCATCTACTCGTGACAAAAACTCTCAGCATGCTTAAAAGGGAACTTCTTCAACTGGATGTGGGGCATCTACAAACAGCCCACAGCAAACATCATGCTTCATGGTAAAAAACTGTTCTCCCCCAGAGATCAGGAACCACTCCTAAAAGTCCCAGCCAGTGTGGTGAGGCAAGAAAAAGAGACAACAAGAATATAAATTGGAAAGGAAGGAATAAAACTGGCTCTCTTCATAGGTGACATGATTGTTTACATAGAAAATCTCAAGGAATCTACAAAAAAAATCCTAGAACTAATAACTGAGTTTAGCAAGATAAGAAAGAAGATCATCAAAATGTAAAAAAAAAAAAAAAAAATTATATATGTTAGCAATGAATAATTGAAAATAAAAGATTAGGGGCGCCTGGGTGGCGCAGTCGGTTAAGCGTCCGACTTCAGCCAGGTCACGATCTCGCGCTCCGTGAGTTCGAGCCCCGCGTCGGGCTCTGGGCTGATGGCTCAGAGCCTGGAGCCTGTTTCCGATTCTGTGTCTCCCTCTCTCTCTGCCCCTCCCCCGTTCATGCTCTGTCTCTCTCTGTCCCCAAAATAAATAAACGTTGAAAAAAAAAAATTTAAAAAAAAAAAAAAAAAAGATTAGGGGTACCTGGGTGGCTCAGAGGGTTGAACTTCTGACTCTGGATTTTGGCTCAGGTCATGAGCTGTGGGATAAAGCCCTTTGTGCTGTGCATGGAGCCTGCTTAAGATTCTCTCCCCTCCCCCCCCCCCCTTTGCTCTCTCTCTCTCTCTCTCTCTCAAATGAAAATAAAAATACATAAATAAAATAAAAAAAATAAATTAGCAGTAGCCCTCCCCTCCCCAAACCAAAATAGTTACATATAAATCTAATGGAATGTGTGTGGGATCTGTGTGCTCAAAGCTGTTCCTCTCCCATGTTTTTGTCCCCATCTGCCCAAGTGTTCAAGCCACAGACCCGGAAACCTCTTTGATTGTTGCCCCTCCTCTCCCTTTCTCACTTTTTCTGTCTTCACAATGTGTTCTTGTCTAGTCTTTTTCCAGCAGCTCTGTCCAAGGTACCATCTTCTCTCCCTTGGATAAGGAAATATCTACTGGTCTCTCTGCTCATTTGTCGTTTCCCAGTAGTCCATTCTCCACATTGTAGCCAGAGTGATCTTTTAAAATGTACATCAGATCATATCTTGTTCCCACTGAAAACTCTCCATTGACTTCATGGTACACTTAAAATAAGACCCAAACTCCATGACCTATAGGGTCTGACTTGCTAGCTCCTACTGTGGTTTCTCTTGAGTTTTCTCAATGCTTAGTCCATTTTGTCCCTCTCTGGCCTCAAGCCACATTGGCATTCCTGTGAGTCCATGAATATGCCAGGCCCCTTCCTGCACCAGGGCCTTTGTACTCCATGCCTCCTGTCTCTAGAATGCTTTACTCCTGCTTTACATGACTGTCCAAGGTCTGTGTTCAAATGTCATTCTGCAGAAAGGCCTTCTTGGATCACTGCGTCTAAAGTAGTCTGCTCTCTTGACACCCAGTCCTTCTCTAAGAGAGTTTGTCTTTATTTCTTCTTAGCACTCATCCTTCCTTCAAATTATCTGCTATTTACTTGCATACTGTCAGTCTCCCCCAGTAGAATTTGGCCAGGGACCTTGCCTATCTTGTTTATCACTGTGTCCCTGGTACTTAGAACAGTACCTGGCATATAATAGGTGCTCAGCAAATATTTGTTGAATGAAAAGTAGGAAAATGGAAACCATAATGTCCATCATGTAACACATACTTAGGGATTACATAAGAAATGGCACATCCGTATGGTGAAATGGACTCCAACAGCCATTAAAAATGATGCAGTCTTATATTTATTGACACAGAAGACATTAGGGATATTGTTGAGTGAACAAAACAGGAACAAAGAACATGTATATTGAGGCCACACGTAAGTAAAATTATATATGCACGTTCACACATGTATTTATGGAAAGAGATTTCTGTGAAGGTAGTCACCAAAACGTTTGAAGGTGTTAACTTTAGAAAATTGGAATTTCAAATGGTGCTTACTTCATGCTTTCAAAATCCAAATGTAGGGGCGCCTGGTGGCTCAGTCGGTTGGGCATCCTGCTTCAGCTCAGGTCATGATCTCACGGCTTGTGAGTTTGAGCCCTGCATCGGGCTCTATGCTGACAGCTCAGAGCCTGGAGCCTGCTTCAAATTCTAAGTCTCCTTCTCTCTCTCTGCCCCTCCCCGACTTGTGCGCGCTCTCTTTCTCTCTCTCTCTGCCTCTGTCTCTCTCTCTCTCTCTCTCTCAAAAATAAAGAAACTAAAAAAATAAAATGAAAATCCAAATGTAAAAAACTTATATGGTAAGCATGTGTTAACCCTACAACTGGGGAAAAAATAAAATTATTTTTGTTTGGAGAGAGGGACTCTGTCTTATTTTATATAATAACTGCTTGGTGATTATTTGTACTTCTCTACCCTACTAGGTGGTAAGCTCCATGAAGTTTAAGATACAAACTGCAGAGTGAGCCATTTTTTTTTCTTTTTCCTGCCCCAGCTGCTCTTTTGACGTGTTTTCCACCAAAATTCTGCTGCAGCTTCACGCAAGATGCCCTGACATGGTCTGGACACGCTTGCTGTCATGAATAGAATTGAATTCACTGCATGCCCTGCTCTGGACACTGGACATTGCTATTTCCCCAGGACAGAGGGGAAATGGGTACATGACCCCTTTGCCTCCAGTGGCTGGGCTGGGGCTTTTACCTTCCAGGGGAGGTTCCACTTTCCTTTGTCCCCGGGTGTGTCACAGCTGTGCCGTGCTCAGAGGGAGCGTGGTGCAGAGTCACAGGAGATCGGGGCTTATCAGGAATTTCTTGCGAGGCCCTCTCTGCCCCCATGCCGATGTGCACCCATTTGAGATTGGATTTCAGTGTGTGAACTTCTAAGTTATTTTACTGGGTCACTTAATTTAGTCTAGGTCAGTGAATTTTTCTGTTTATTTTATGATACTGCTTTTCCTATTTTAGTTTGTCTTTGATTAATTGATCCTCCATTGTGATTTATTTCCCTGACTTGAGATGATGTGGGAGCTGTTTGCATTTTGGCCAGCCCCTCTCGGGCCGTGGTTAACTCCTATGATTCACGTGGGGGGCAGCAGCAATTACTTAATGAACATCTGCTTTGTGCAGAGCATAGGGACAGCTGGTGGGAATTTCTGGCGGTCCCTTAGAATGAAAAAAGGAAGTGGGTCACTGGAGACCAAAAATGCCAGCAGCACAGTTGGCTCGCAACATGCACCTGTGTTCCCAGAAATTCCATTCTGGGGCTCAGTGGCCTGCTGATGAGGCTAGAGTAGGATACTTGGCTTGGGGAACTTTCAGGGAGGTCTCCCCTCATTCTAGAAGAGGATCTCGCTGTGTCATGCAGTGCTCCCAGCTGTTTACACGTGAGAGAGAACAGAGGCTGAGAGTGATACTAATTTGTACACCATGCTGAGATAAACAGGAAGACACTGTGTGTAAATTGGGCAATGTGAAAGCATTCATAACTTTCTTTTTTTAAAGGTTTATTTATTTATTTTGAGAGAGAGAGCAGGGGCAGAGAGTGAGGGAGAGAGACAGAATCCCAAGCAGGCCCTAAGATGTTAGCACTGAGCCTGAGGTGGGGCTTGATCTCACAAACCATGAGATCATGACCTGACCTGAGATCAAGAGTCAGATGCTTAACTGACTGAGCCGCTCATATTATGCAATTCATAATTTTCTTTTCGGAATTATGAACAAAGTGAAATACAAAGTATTACGGAATATATTAAATGTTGAATTGCTATAAAATAAATATTTTCCAAAAATTTTTAAAGTTTGTTTATTTTGAGAGAGAGAGATAGGCAGGGGGGGCAGAGAGAGAGAACCCCAAGCAGGCTCTGCACTGTCGGCACAGATCCCAGTGCGGGGCTAGAACTTACAAACCATGAGATCGTGACCTGAGCTGAAACCAAGAGTCAGACGCCTAACCGACTGAGCCACGCAGGTGCCCTAATATTTTTGGATTTTTAAGTGAAAAGCTTGAGCTTGTTTCAGTGTTCATAAATTTTCATATCAGGGTTTAAGCCTCAGAGGTGGCCAGTTTTCATAAATGTTCCATATATGCTTAAAAAGAATGTGCATTCTCCACTCAGTGGATGTAAGGTAGTCTATATCAGTTCAAATTTATTAACTGTTCGCTCAAATCCTTTGAATTCTCACTGATTCAGAGAGCCTGGTTTTTCAGTGGTTGTGTTTCCCATTATGATGACAGGAGACTTGTATATTTCTCCTTGTAATTTTTGTGAATTTGGCCTTTTAGAGAGAGAGGTTTCGTCACTAGGTACATACACATTTGAGTACATAGCCCCCTTTTGTTTATGTCCAGTTTCTGAACCTTTTAGGAGTTTATGTGAGCTCAGAACACTGACCTACTCCTTTGGAATGGAAATGGAAGAGTTAATGGTTAATTTCAGAGACCTGAGTCATTTGAAAAAGCACCGTGTGCATTCACAGGTCTGACTTGGTACAGGTGCAGGAGGAGAAGAGCAGATATTTGCATTATCCATGCCACTTCCCACCTGGAGCCAGGCAAAGGACACACATGTGCTCCTCGGCCAGGGGGTTTTGTACTGCTGAGCTTTGCAGCCTGGCTAAGGCAGGAAGCCCAAACCACCAGACTAAACATCTCTCCTTCACTGCATAGCTGTGGGCTTGCTGCTTTGACACCTGAGGAGAGAATACCTTCAGGTGCTGGGGGTGCTGTCTATGCACATCAACCTACATTATGCCTGGCTGACTGGTGAGTCCCAGAGTCTTCTGTACTTACTACAGATTTGGGATCAGTGGACTGTCAGTGAGGCCCAGGCTTAGCTGCCAACTTCCCCAGATGTGAGTTGACGCTGAAGAAATGCTCAAACTAGCATTTCCGTATCGTAAAACTGAATTCACATGCAACTTCGAAAACACATTCATAAACAGTGAGATGCTCTGTGATCTGCAGATTTGCCTTGTGCAAACCCGATGGTAGGAAGCTCTGCTCCTATGTCCCAGAGCATTATGCCTCGGCCTTCCTGATTGCTTTCTCTAATTTATATTTCCTGAACACTAGACTTAAGCTTCCCTGCCAGTCCCGGAATTCTGTGAGGAGCTGGGCACAGATCCAACCACCAGTACCAGCTTACGAATATGAGAGTGGGGTGCTTGTTGGTAAGATCCCCGGATGTGCTGGAAACGGGCAGTCAGAAGCCTCAGAAAGTCTTTGTGGAGGAAGTTAAGTTTTAGGCTATTATAAATGCCGGGAGGGAATTAACCTTGGCAAGTGTGGAGTCCTCAAAAGGGAACCCCAAAGTAAAAGCCAGAAGCCGATACAGGGGAGGAGTTTCCCCAGAAGAGTAGGGCAGCCTCTGCATAAGCAGAGGTGACTGTGATGCAGTTATCTGTAGGGCTGGGAGCAGAAGTGGCCAGAGCACTGTAAAAGGTGGTGGGCTAGTGACAGATGAAGCCACTGATGCCACCATTGTTACGCTCTTAATGTTGCCCCCTTGCAAGGGGTGGAGGAAGACAAAGAATCCAGGTCTTGGGGTTACTATTAGGCTCTCTTGGTCATTAGGTCACTCCCTTCATTCTTCCATTTGCTTAGCACATTTACGGAATACCGCCTCTCTGCCACACCCCATACGAGGGGCTAGAGATACAGATACATATAGTTAGGATTGTTTAATTGCAAGCAACAGAAATGGAACCCGGCTAGTTTAAAAGAAAAAGGAATTTACTGGAAGGACACGGGTACCCATAGAATAAAATTAAGCATCAAACAGCCGGCCCTCAGAAAGGACACAAAGGGCAGTGCCAGGAATCTAGATTGCAACCAGCGGTCCATTTTTTCAGCATCCTGTTTCTCTCCCCGGTGCCACGCCGCTTAAGAGAGAAGGGTCCGGCTAACCTAGCTGTTGTTGAGTGCCCCCACTCTGGACAGGCAAATCCCACTGACAGTCTCATCACTTGCCTGCTGTAGAAGAAAGGCAGTTCCTTAAAAGAAATTCAAGCGACTTGTTTCTAAAGGGAGGCAGAAGTGCCGTGAGGGCAAGTAATCGTTGATGCTCTAACGCTGCGTTCGAGGAGCATGTAAGAGTGGACACATCCGAGGCAGGAGGGTCAACAAATGCTCTTCTGAAAGAGAGTACGTTTGAACTACAGTCTAAAGGATAAGCAGGAATTAACACGAGTAAAGAGATGAGAGCACATTTCAGGCAGAAAAAAGCTGCTTCTACAAAAGAGTCCTATGCTGAGGGAGCTCACGGCTTATGCAGAGAACTGAAGAAGGCTGGGATGGCCTGAGCAGCAGGCACAGGGGGCAAGATAGTGGAAGATGGAGATGGAAAGGTAGCTAAAAGCCAAGCCATGAAAGGTCTTGTGGCTCTACAAAAATACCTGTTAGATTTTGCTTCGGTGACAACCAAAATCTTGAAGGATGAGTGGGTGTTTGCCAAGTCAGCAGGCTGAGGGAGGGCATTACAAAGAGAGGTAACGTGGTCTGAGTAGCTCTCAGGCATAGAGGCTGCACACAGAGGAATGACGGAAGGTGAGGCTCGGGAGACAGGTACAGAGTGAGAGGTGGCTGTGTGGTCTAAGCAACAGTGCAGATGCAGCAAAAGCAGTGGCTGTGGTTTAGGGAACAGGATCTGTATTTAGAAATGAGAGAGAGTATACCAAACATGTCTGTCTTGAAGTACTGAATGGCAATGGCACTAGCAAACAAAACAAAACAAAACACGTGGCTGGGGAACAGGGTGCACATAAATCTGATTTGTGGCATTCTGAGTTTGCGGTGACTGGATCATTTAGGAGCAATGTGTAGGAAAGAACCAATGTGGAAAGGGGTTGGGAATAATGTTAAAAATTTTTTTTAATGTTTATTTATTTTTGAGAGAGAGAGAGACAGAGCATGAGCAGGGGAAGGTCAGAGAGAGAGAGGGAGACGCAGAATCCAAAGCGGGCTCCAGGCTCTGAGCTGTTGGCACAGAGCCTGACACAGGGCTTGAACCCATGGACCGAGAGATCATGACCTGAGCTGAAGTCGGACGCTTAACCAGCTGAGCCACCCAGGCGCCCCAGGAATAATGTTTTAAGTGAAAGGAAAAGCAGGTACAAAGGGCTGGAGATCATAGATGCTTAGGAGGCAAATAAAATAGTTCAGTTTGGTCAGAGCATAGACTTTGGCAGGGGCAGGGTGGCGGTAATATAGGGACTCCAAAAGTAAAGTTGGAATGGTCACTGTAGGTCAGATCCTGAAGGACCTTATGAATCAAGAGACTGGGATTCGTTCTTAGAACAGTAGAGGCTGTTCAAAGATTCTAAGCAGGGTTATGACATAACCATGTTTGTCCTATAGAAAGATAGCTCTGATCACATCAGGAAGAATCTGTTAGAGGGGGACAAGACAGGAGGCAGGAAACCTAGCAGTAATCCAGATGAGAGGTAAAGCTGGCTTCTTAGAGAACAAAAATGAACAAAAGTAAGTGGGTTGGAGATCCATTTAGAAGATGAAATTAAAAGGACATCGTAATTCAAGCACTCCGATGTTTATAGCAGTGTTATCTACCATCGCCAAATTATGGAAATAGCCCAAGTGTCTATCAATTGATGGATGGAAAATGAAGATATGGTGTATATATATACAATGGAATGTTAGCCTTAAAAAAGAATGGAATCTTGCCATTTGCAAGGACATGGACAGAGCCAGAGAGTGTTATGGCAAGCGAAATAAGAGATAGACAAATACCATATGATTTCGCTTACATGTGGAATTTAAGAAACAAAACAAATGAGCAGAGGGGGAAAAAAAGAGAGAGAGGCAAACCAAGAAACAGACTCTTAACTATACAGAACAAACTGGTGGTTACCAGAGAAGATGTGAGTGGGAGGATGGATTAAATAGGTGTTAGGGATTAAGGAGGGCACTTGTTGTACTGAGCACTGGGTGGTGTATGGGAGTATTAAATCACTATGTTGTACACATGAGGCTAATATTACACTGTATGTTAACTAACTGAAATTTAAATAGAAACTTTTAAAAAATGGACATGGTAATTAAATAAGAAGGAAACAGAAATCAAGTAATTCTCTCAGGTTTCAAGCTTGGGCAGCTGGGTGAATAGTGGTACAATTCATTAAGGTAGGGAATACAGGAGGAGAACCAGGCTCTACAGGTATGTGAGTTCTGTGAATGTGAACTCTGTATGGGGCAGCCTGAGTTTCAGGTGTCTGTAGGAGGTGGAAATGTGCAGCAGACAGCTGAATATATAAGTCTGGGACTCAGGAGAGGGGTTGGGCAGGAATGAGAAGTTGGGTTTGGGTGCAATGGAAGGATCGTTGGGCAGGCTAACCTGAATAGTTGAGTGGGGTGAAGTCTACCCTGGATAAGGAAAAAGCAAAGAAAGAGGGAAAACAACAACAACAACAACAACAACAAAAACCAGACAAAATATATGAAAAAATTTTTTCTGACATTGAACAATAGGTAGCGCACGGCACTGGTCTCTGAAAGAAGAGGAACAAATGAGGTTAACCCTATAATTGTCCAAGCTGACAGCCTGGATGGAGTTTCCATACCCCCGCACAGGGAAGAAGAACCCATACAGGATCCTAGAGTCTTCCTAAGAGGAAACAGATTTGAGAATTTGAGAGAAAGGCTGCCAGAATTCATAAGTACCAAAGAGGGAAGAGCTGCACACAGAGAGAGCTCTAGAGATCTGTAGAGGGTCCCCTTAGACTCACTACAGTTTACACAGGGCTGGGAGTAGCGGTGAAGCATCATAATACATGGGCATCCATGGCACATTGAGAAGGGCATTGCCTTAGTCGTGGGGCAGAGTTAGCAGTGGTGCAAAATTAGCCCTAGACGAAAGTCCACTTTGCCTCTCAATCCTACAAAGCTTGAAAGCAAGCCTTGAAAGAATCTAACTGTTTCCAAGTAATTTAACTGCACCTCAAAAATAAATAAAGAATGCACAAATATTCTGTGCTCAGCAAAGTAAAATTCACATGGCTGGCATCCGGTCAAGAGTGACCAGGCTCACCTGAAGCTACTATAATACTGTATGTTAACTATTCCGGAATTAAAATTAAAAAGTGTGTGTGTGTGTGTGTGTGTGTGTGTGTGTGTGTGTGTGTGTGTATAAAGAATGACTAACTGGGGTGCCTGGGTGGCTCAGTCGGTTAAGCGTCCGACTTCAGCTCAGGTCACGATCTCACGGTCCGTGAGTTCGAGCCCCGCGTCGGGCTCTGGGCTGATGGCTCAGAGCCTGGAGCCTGCTTCCGATTCTGTGTCTCCCTCTCTCTCTGCCCCTCCCCCATTCATGCTCTGTCTCTCTCTGTCTCAAAAATAAATAAACATTAAAAAAAAATTAAAAAAAGAAAAAAAGAATGACTAACTAATTCAGAAAAGCATGAAAATACAACCCATAATGAGAAAAAAACAATAGAAATAGGCCTAGTGATAACACCAAAGATAGAATTAGTAGGCAAAGACATTAAAACATAGTCCATATCTTCAAGAAGGTAGAAGAAAGCATGAGAATATTAAGGAAAGACATACAAGATACGAAAATGAAATTTAGAGGTGAAAAAATAGTGTTTGAGATGAAAACTATACTGAATGGGTAAACAGGCAATTCGACACTGCAGACGAGATGGGTAAACAGGCAATTCGACACTGCAGAAGAGAAGAGTAGTCAACTGGAAGATATTTCAATAGGAAGTATCTAAAATAATAAGAGAGCAAAATTACTGGGAAAAAAAAGTAACAGAACATCAGTGAGTGGTGGGGCGTCAAGCAGCCTAATACTTGTGTCCCTGGAACTCCCTCAGAGAGGGGAGGGCAGAAAATTTTTTGAAGAAATAATGGCCAGAAATTTTTAAAATTTGATGAAAACCATAGACCCATAATAGATCTAAGAAGCTCAAGGAACCCCAAACCCAAGAAAAGTGATGAAAAAAACCCACCACAGCACATCAGAAGAACTTCCCCCTCATGGCCACAGGGACTTGGCATCTGACAGAAAAAGCAGCTTCCCCTTGAAAGCCACAGGAAAAGTGAGGTCTCCTATGGCAGAGCGGGGCTTCAAGTCTGCGTGGAGGTCGAGGGATGTAAGCCAGAGCGCATTATGAGAAAGATTTTAAAAGGAGATTGGTGGGGCGCCTGGGTGGCTCAGTCGGTTGAGCGGCCGACTTCGGCTCAGGTCACGATCTCGTGGTCCGTGAGTTCGAGCCCCGCGTCAGGCTCTGTGCTGACAGCTCAGAGCCTGGAACCTGTTTTGGATTCTGTGTCTCCCTCTCTCTGACCCCCCCCCGTTCATGCTCTGTCTCTCTCTGTCTCAAAAATGAATAAACGTTAAAAAGAAAAATTAAAAAAAAAAATAAAAGGAGATTGGTCAGGGAAGAAAAAACCCACAGCAGAATGAGGATGGGAAGGAAAAAGTCCGAAGCCCATTTTAACAGTGGTCCATTTAATATCGTCCATGGCTATACCTATTTTCCGCGGAGACTTAGCTAGCTGTATGTTTTCCAAAGACTTCCTACTATTCCCAAGAGCCTGCATTTGTTCAGGACGGCATGTCCGTTCTTCTGGTAAATTCTCCTAACCACATATGTAATGTGGGAGTAGTAATTTTTTTACAATCCTTGCTTCCTGTCACTGTGATTAGAGCGGGTGTGAGGAACAGATGTACACAAGGCCACTCCTGGCCCTTCCCTGGGAGTTTTGCCATTTTGCGCAGAGAGACCGAGTCTCAGTCCCTTTCAGAGGCAAAGCTGAAGGTGTGTATCTGAAGGTTGCCAGCAGCATGTTTTCTAACTTAGGAAGGAAGCTGGTCAGGGGAGAGCAATGACTCAGGGAGGCGCAGTGGTGGTCCAGTCACTTTCTGTGGTCCCTGAAACCTGTACCTTGACCCTTTCCACACTGGTTGCGTGAACCATTACATTGCCCTTTTTGCCTAGATTAGTACAACCAGTGTATTGAATGTGCAAGACACATCAGGAGATAATCAAAGCCGGTTTTATTTTGTCTCCCTGTGCCCTCTTAAAATGTTTTCAGTGTGGGAAGTCCAGAGAATTTTTTGATATCGAGGAGGTACTAAAAATCCCATGGTCACATTGAGTCACCAATTCCAAAATTAGAGTATCTGGCCTTATGTAAGAGCCATAGCTTTCAATTCATTCAAAGCTACAGTGACTTCCCCTCCCTGCATTTAGGGCTTAGTACCAGCAGGTGCCTGACCCTGGGAAGGGGATGTGCCCTGCCTGTCATTTTCCCACTCCTCCTCGGATGCTGGTTGTGGTTTCTGACCTCTCTGGAATCGGTGGGGAAGGGAAAGAGACAATGTGAATAGAAAAGACATAAGATAGTGTCAGCGCTGTCTGAGCTGTTGAGTGTTTAAAACTAACGCCTGTGGGTGCTCTGGGAGGCATTTTGGAGACCCCTGCAGCTAGGGACTTCTGCTGTACAGCTCCCCTGATGGAGGTCATGTACTTGCTCAAACCTTGTCACTCACTCCTGTGGCTCCTAGGACTCCCAGTGTCTGTCCCCACTGCTGTCTGCTGAGGCCCCTGGCAACCCCCTGGACCCGTGTTTTGGAAAGGACCTAAAACAAACCCACTCTCGCTCATTTATGCATCCTTTTTCACAACAAATTCCAGGAGTGCAGACCAGTTCCTGCATCCAGCCTATGTTGTGGCCTTTACACTTGTCAGGTAGAAGTCAAGCATCTAGAAGTCTACTGTGTTCCCCATTTTTTAAGGGTCAGAGTTAAGCTTCCCTCACCAGGCATGAGGGAGAGACAAGTACTCATTCTGCCCCTTAAGTGAGGAGTCCATAGCACTGCTCAGTCCAGGCAAGTTGTTCAAATTCTCTTTCCTTAACTTCTCATTGCCGGTTACTTTTATATTTGATGTAGGGAGGGCCTTTCAGATCATTTTGATTTGATATTTCCTTTGAAATTTTTCAGTTTTCAGATATTTCCTTTTTTTTTTTTTTTTAATTTTTTTTTTTCAACGTTTATTTATTTTTGGGACAGAGAGAGACAGAGCATGAACAGGGGAGGGGCAGAGAGAGAGGGAGACACAGAATCGGAAACAGGCTCCAGGCTCTGAGCCATCAGCCCAGAGCCTGATGCAGGGCTCGAACTCACGGACCGCGAGATCGTGATCTGGCTGAAGTCAGACGCTTAACCGACTGCGCCACCCAGGCGCCCCTTCAGATATTTCCTTTGAAAATTTACACCTCAGTCTAGAACCTCACGTTAGTGTCTGAAATTTATCATTCCAGAGGCTTGACTGAAATATTCTTTTTAGCATCCTGTTAGACTAATTTGATTTGGATTTATGACCATTGTGACCAAATAATCCTGGTAATAACAGTCGACAAATATTTATTGAGCATCTACTGTGTGCAGCCACAAAAGAGAAATGCTTCCAGTCCTCACAGGCTGCCAGTCTAGGACAGAGTTTACAGATTGTTAGCCCACTGGCTGAATCCTGCCTGTGGACGTATTTTGGTTAATCATCATAATCTTTAAATTTTTCTTTTTTTTTTAAGTTATTTTTTTTATTTTTTATTTTTACAGAGAGAGAGAAAGAACACAAGATGGGGAGGGGTAGAGGGGGAGGGAGAGAGAATCTCAAGCAGGCTTCATGCCCAGTGCAGAGCCCGATGCAGGGCTCGATCTCATGACTGTGAGATCATGACCTGAGGCAAAATCAAGAGTCTGACGCTTAACCAACAGCCACCCAGGTGCTCCCCAAAGTTTTGTGGAATCTACTGCCAATAGTTACACATTGAAAATTTTTACCTTAAAAGATCCAGATTCTGGGGTGCCTGGGTGGCTCAGGTGGTTAAGCATCTGACTCTTGAGCTTAGCTCAGGTCTTGATCTCAGGGTCTTGAGAGTTCAAGCTCCACTTGGGCTCCACACTGGGCATGGAACCTACTTAAACAAAAAGAAAGAAAGAAAAGATCCAGATTCTTGGCTTTATAAAGTTTATTTATTTTGAGAGACATAGAGACAGCATGAGTTGGGAAGGGGCAGAGAGAGAGTGAGACAGAGAATCTCAAGCACTGAGTGCAGAGCCTGATATGGGGCTTGAACCCACACAACTGAGATCGTGACCTGAGCCGAAACCAAGAGTTGCACGCTTAACTGACTGAGCCACCCAAGTGCCCCAGATCCTTGGCTTAAAAAAAGAAAATCAGAAGATGTGGCAGTGCTGGGCCTGCATTACTGCCTGACATCGTCTGCTGTTGCTGGTGGAAACTCCCCGTTGGACAGGGCATGGAGTCTCCAGATGGGCTCCATTCCCTCGTGGCTCTGTGACCCAAAGGCAATGCCAGTTGCCATTTATCATTATTGGGCTCACGCAGTTACCTTTCCTTAAATTAACAGAATGAGGGGCGCCTGGGTGGCGCAGTCGGTTAAGCGTCCGACTTCAGCCAGGTCACGATCTCGCGGTCCGTGAGTTCGAGCCCCGCGTCAGGCTCTGGGCTGATGGCTCGGAGCCTGGAGCCTGTTTCCGGTTCTGTGTCTCCCTCTCTCTCTGCCCCTCCCCCGTTCATGCTCTGTCTCTCTCTGTCCCAAAAATAAATAAAAACATTGAAAAAAAATTAAAAAAAAAAATTAGCAGAATGAAGTGAAATATTTCTGGGACTCCTGTCTCTTAGCAAAAGAGAGAAAACAACAGTCCCAGAGAGCTATGAAGGGGATTTCTTTAGATATGCAGTGTTCTCATATGTTTAATATGCAATTAGTGTATGTGTCCATAAAACAAAACTTAAGATGCCATTGGAAAATAACCCGCAGAGATAATCATGGCTACTATACAAAAATACGTGGTGAAAAAATACATTTCAACGGGATTTGTTTTTAATGCAACTGAAATCAGTAGTATGAGTTACTCTGGAAAGGTATCACATTCCCCCCTTCCTTCATTTGTGATAGGTTCTTGCCTGGCCCCCAACATCTGAGTTTGCAACAAGGGGAGGGCATTCTCTGGAGTCTCTGGAAGGAAACAGCCAAAATGTGGATTCATTGTATATCCAGTGAAGTCTTAGCTTGGATCTGAGGAGCAGTAGCAGAATAGTTGCCCCAAGGTTATGACCACATGGGGGGAAAGCAACAGGTGTTGGCAAGTTAATGAGATTTTCTTTTTTACGGAATGATAACTAGGATTGTTGAAAGAGTATTAACCTTTGAAACTAACTCTTTTTGCAAATTTTGTTTTCACTTTATTTTAAAAATTGACACTTTTTTTTTTTTTTTTTTTACTTTTATGAGTTCCTGATATATTAAGCAAAGTCTCCCATCCATTTATCTCAGAGCAAAAGCAGAATTATTTTGAGGAAAGGCTTTGACTTTCCTCCTGGGAGGCAAGCCTTCTGTTGAGCTGTATGTTCTATTCAGTATCTTCAATTTTAAGAAGAATTATTCTCTCACTGCAGTTCTGCTGTTTAAGAAAGAGTACAGATTTGGGCCTTAGTTGGCCTTGCTGAATGGCTCCTGTGAGGTACTTGTCAATATGGGTACCTTCTTTCTCTTGGCCATCATTGCTTATCGAAGACTGAGTTCCTCGAAAACCTTGCTGCATGGCCTTTGCCATTTAGGTGTTTGGCCTTCTGTTTTATCCTCAGGTTAAGCCAGGCCAACTGAGAACTGCATTCATTCCTAGACTGCTTTATTTTGACATAGTCAACACCACGCACACACAAACACACACACACATGCTTTGCAAACATTGACCAAAGCTATAAGAAATAACCTCATGATACTTCCCTCAAGTCTTAGTAGCAGGAATAGCTGTGTTTCTCCTGGTTTATTTGATGAACACTATAAATCATTTCATCAGTGCTTCGCATTTAGCTTTAGCTGTGAGAAATCTTGGGGGTAAATCTATAATCTTCCTCCAGCCAGCACATAGGACCTTAGATCATCCAGTTTTGGTATTCTTATCCTGGCTGTACTATTTTTCTTATGCTTATTTCACCTGTGGTTCCAGATACCAGATATCTTCCCTGTTTTATTCTTTTTTTATTTAGAGAGAGAGAGAGAGAGAGAGAGCAGGAGAGGGAATCTTAAGCAGGCTCCATGCTCAGCATGGAGTCTGATGCGGGGCTCAGTCTCACGGCCCTAAGATCGTGACCTGAGCTGAAATCAAGAGGCAGACACTTAACTGACTGAGCCACCGAGGTGCCTCCCCCCAGATATCTTCTTTTTAAAAGATCTTGTACTTCATTACAATTTTGTAAAACTGCTTCAACCTCGTTTTAGGATGAGGCAAGATATAAAGAACCTAAAATATTCATGATTTATCGTTAGTTGTAAACACCTTACAACTTATTTTTAGATTTCACTCTAAATTTCCTCCCCTTTGTGTAATCAGACCTGTCAGTTCCTTGTGCCTGTCATGAAGACGATGGGGTCATTGCCCTGGATTTGAGGACCCCTTGGCTGCCACATCTTCACTCCATAGTTAACACGGCTGCTCCAGCAAAAATTATGACTAGAGCTTAGAGGAATCAGAAATTGCTTCTAACCCTGTTACTTCTTTGGGGGTCCAGTTTTGCGGTTTAACTAAGTTTCAGTCAAGCACCACGTTTAAACAGGAAGGCAGTTATATACCAGCACAGGAACTGGTTGGCCCAGAGGGTCTGGGAAACACCTGGCATTGAACCTCATCCTTCATAAATCAGGTGTTCAGCAAGAGTTCGAGACTTAAATTTAGTTACGGCTTATGTATGTGGGTCTGTTCCTTAAGCAGTTGTCTGTCCCCATGATCTGTGTCTGGGGAATGTAACCTGCTAGTGTCAACAGTGGCTTGACTTTAGTGACATTTTCTGCTTTTCTGTTCTTTTTCAGAGTATGATCGGTTGGGTTTCCTCCTGAAGCTGGACTCTAAACTGTGAGTAGAACAAGAAAGCACCTTGACTCTGTGGTAGAGACGTCTGTGAGAACTGGGGTCCGTCTTAGAAGGGTCACCTCCTCAGCCCTGCTTTTGTTGGGGGACTCCCTGGGACCTCTGCTCCCCGCCCCCGCCATCAGCAGAATCTTGGAGCATGTTATAGTCTGCAGGGGCCCAGAGGGGATGGGATCGTGAGTGCAAACATGAAGCCTTAGGTTTGGCTGGCACAGGGAGCTCCTTACAGAAGGAGCCGCTGCCAGGTTTGAGGGACACGGAGGCCCTGGGAAGGCTTCTGCTACAGAGCGGAGGATGGTTGAATTGTAGCAGGAGGCAGTGGCCTGTCAGAGATGCTCTGCGGCCTGGTGTGCAAAAGACAGCTGTGATCAGGCTTCTTCTGCCGCATTAGCTCCTGTCTCTGCCACTGGCAAACCCTCCGTTCCCCTCTGCCTTTGCGTGTGCTTCTTCTCTGTGCCTGCAATTCCCTTTCCTTGCTGGTCTCCTGGGAAAACTCAAAGACTACCTCTTTCCTGCACAAAATTCACGATCTCTCCCCCTCTGCTTCCTGTGAATTTTCTCCTTCTGCCACCGATGATCTCACTGTAGTATAATGAACTGTGTCATAATTATCAATTTATTAAGAGCACAGGCTTAGAGCCAGGCCTGCCTTGGTTCAAATCCCAGATTGCCATTTATTCTCTTTCTGATTTGGGGCAAGCTACTTAGCCACTCTGAGCCTCAGTCCATCTGTAAGAGAAGGACACCAATATACCTACCTCTTAGGGTTATTGTGAGAACTTACCTGAAGTGATTACTTCATAAGGGCTTTCAAGTACAGAGAGTCTAATCCTTTCAGAATCCTGCTCTGTTCTGGGCTTCTTGTCCTTTCTAGCACCCAGCCAGTGCTGGTTTATGTTTGTGAGGTGCTCAGTAACCATGGCTGCATGGATGGATGCATGGATGATAGGTGGATGACCGTGCACTTCTCCAGTTAGACTGGGATGCCTTGAGATTGGACTGTATCCATTCTGTGTGTTCATACCCTGCATGGCACCTCTCACATGGTTGATATGCAGTAAATGGTTGAAAAACTGCCTGTGGCTCCATTCTGTTGTCAGTCACTTTTGTAGTCCCGTGTCCCCTGCCAGCACCAGACTGACATGAAAGATGGGCATTGTGTCTCCTTTCCTCTCTTGCATGAAGCCTTGCCCACAGCCGCTTGTGATGGTGATGGCTGTGCCTACATACAAGACATTGAATCTGGGGCTATTTGGCTTTCCCACTGAATTATCTAGCATCTCAACCCTTTCCCTGGCTTCTGGCATTTTGGCTTTCATGCCTCATACTGTGAATTCAGGCATTGTAATTCTTCCAGCTTTTATACATCACGGAGGCAGCCACGAGGGAAGGATGGTCTGCTCTTTATACCAGGCTAGTAGAGAGATGTCAGCTATATGTTAACATCTGGGGAATGGGGCTCAATTATGCTAGAAAGCCACAGCCTTCACTCTTCGAAAATTCTTAATTTAGTGCTCTGGGCAAAAAAAAAAAAAAAAAATCAAGTATCAGCTAAGCAAGTGAAATGCCACCAGAATGGAAGAGATGTAGTAATTTACCAAGTCAAATCACATCGATGAACAAAATGCATGTTATTTAGGACATGTTAACTACGGTATTTAAACTGTCTCCAGCAGCGTAAGAAGGGGAATTAGGAGGACACTCCTGCCCCGTTGTCTCAACAGTTGGGTGGTACACAGCAGGCTGATGTGCAGCTTTCTGGTGTGTACCAGGCCAGATCCATGAGCCATTTGAGGCAACTTGGTCTTTAGCCTGGGGAATAACTCACAAGGTGTAAGCTAGAACTTTCCTGCCTCTGATTGCAAAGACTTTTCCAATCCAGTGCTATCTTTAGAAGAAAGCACAGATGTGTGGAAACGGTTTTTACCTGCTTCCAAGGAGAAGTTTCCAAGTGAACGATTCTGAGTTTTGGAGTTGATCCCTCAGCAGTATCCAGATCTCCTCTTATGAAGTCACCTTCTACTGTGTTGTGTTCTTTTTTTTTTTTTTTTAATTTTTGAGAGAGTGAGCGTAAGCAGGGGAGGGGCAGAGAGAGAGAGATGGGGACAGAGCTTCCGAAGCAGGCTCTGCACTGACAAGCTGACAGCATTAGAACTCACCGACCAGGAGATCATGACCTGAGCTGAAGTCAGACACCCAACCGACTGAGCCACCCAGGTGCCCCTGCTGTGTTGTGTTCTAATTCTAATGCACAGGAAAGGACCTGAACTTGAATCAGAAGAACTAGATTTGAATTCTGCCCCTGCTGCTTAGAATTATGTGACCTTAGGGGCGCCTGGGTGGCTTGGTCAGTTGGGCGTCTGACTTCGGCGCAGGTCATGATCTCACAGTTTGTGGGTTCAAGCCCCGCGTCAGGCTCTGTGCTGACAGCTCAGAGCCTGGAGCCTGCTTCACATTCTGTGTCTCCCTCTCTCTCTGCCCCTCCCCTGCTCGTGATCTCTCTCTCAAAAATAAATAAACAATAATTAAAAAAAAGAATTATGCGACCTTAGATAATTTGTTTTAGCTCTCTGAATACTAGTTTTTTCTTATCAAAAATGTAGATAATAAGATCCACCTCCCAAGGTTTTTAAGGAAGACTAGAAGAAAGGGTTCTATAAAGTATAAATAGATTTTTAAATGTGAGAATTTCTTTTTATTTATCGTGATTAGATTCATTTAGATTTTTAAAATTTAGCTAATTTTAAAAAATGTTTATTTATTTTGAGAGGGGAAGAGGAACAGAGAGAGAGGGAGAGAGAAAATCCCAAGTAGGCTCTGCACTGTCTGTGCAGAGCCTGATGTGGGGCTCGAGCTCATGAACCGTGAAATCATGACCTGAGCCAAAACCAAGAGTTGGATGCTTAACCGACTGAGCCACTCAGGCACCCCAAAAATTATTTAATTTTTAAATCAAACAGATGTGTGTGTGTGTGTGTGTGTGTGTGTGTGTGTGTGTGTGTGTGTGTTTACAGAATTGGTTTTTTATTTTTTTTTCAACGTTTATTTATTTTTGGGACAGAGAGAGACAGAGCATGAACGGGCGAGGGGCAGAGAGAGAGGGAGACACAGAATTGGAAACAGGCTCCAGGCTCTGAGCCATCAGCC
The DNA here is from genome assembly GCF_028749965.1 of Puma concolor. Taxonomy (NCBI): domain Eukaryota; kingdom Metazoa; phylum Chordata; class Mammalia; order Carnivora; family Felidae; genus Puma; species Puma concolor. Next base: position 34,470,495 of record NC_141674.1, read on the forward strand.
CAGAGCCCGACGCGGGGCTTGAACTCACGGACCGCGAGATCGTGACCTGGCTGAAGTCGGATGCTTAACCGACTGCGCCACCCAGGCGCCCCCAGAATTGGTTTTTTAAATTGAAGTATAGTTGACATACAGTGTTATATTAGTTTCAGGTATACAACATAGGGATTTGAAGAGTCCATATGTTACACCTTGCTAACCACAAGTGTAGCTACCGTCTGTCACTATACTTCTGTAGTATAAGAACTCATATGTTTTGGAAAATTTTCAGCCATCATCTCTTTAAATATTGCCTCTGCCCACTCTCTCTCCACTCCTCTTCTGAAACTCTGATTAAATTGTTAGACCTTTTCATTCTAGCCTCCAGGTCTACTGACATCTCTTCCATATTTTCCATCTTTTGACCCTTTCCACATCAAACTGGAACCCCAAAGGACTTAGCATAGTTGGAGCTAGAAGTTCAACTCAGGTTTCCAGAACTCTTAGTGGATCAGAGCAATAAATTCATTTAAAAAAAGCCACACTTGCTATTTGCAGCCAGGGTTCTCGTCACTCAGGTGATCTGTGGAACCTCAAGCCGTGAACTTTAATTATATGAGAGTTTAATGTATCCCATACTGGCAGTGCCGCCAAAGTCCTGGCAGAGGCAAACGCAAACCCGCTCTGGAGGAAGACGTGAAATCCCTGCAAATAACCTTTAAAAGAAACAAACAGCTCAGAGTAAAAATAACTGAAGTGCGCAAGGGAACAAGGCTCCATTAGTGAGAACCATGAAAAACAACAGACAACAGAGGGGGACCCACAAAGATTTGTGAAATTGGACTTACCAGACACAGTTGGTAAGGCAATTAGATATACTATATTTAAGGAAATAAAGACAAGATTGAGCTGTATACATGGACTAGGGGACTAGAAAAAGCAAAATATTAGGTTGGAAAAACAAAACTTCTAGAATTAAAAAACACGTTTACTAAAATCAAAAACTCAATAGTATTTAATGGCAGATTAGAGACAACTAAAGACAGCATTAGCAAACTGGAAGATAAGTCAGAAGAAATGAACTATTATGGGTTGGGCAATGTTTTCTGTAAGGGCCAGATGATCGATATGTTAGGTTTTTTTGGCTTTATTGTTTCTGTTGCAACTACTCAACTCTGCCGCTGTAACATGAAAACAGCCATGGACGTCACGTAGACAAATGAATAGGTCTGTATTCCAATGAAATTTTATTTATGGATACTGAAATTTTATTATAATTTTTATGTGTCATGAAATATTCTTCTGATTTTTATTCTCAACCATTAAAAATAACTCTTAACTCACAGGCCATATGAAAAACAAGATAGTGGGTCAGATTTGGCCCACGAATCATAATTGCTTGAATTGAGAGTTCTGCACAGATATAGCTGCATAAAAATTGTGTCCCCACCTCAGGTGTTTTTCCGTTCTTAAATTCCTAATATAGAGAAATATTCTTTAAATGTCTCTATATCCAGTGATTCTCTACAAATCTGAAAATAGATGCTTTGGATTTTTGTTTGTCTTCACTGTATTTCTTGATACCTTTGTGGAAAAAATAGTTTTCCATTTCCTTTGAGAATTCCCTACTGCTCGTATGTATATGACAAGATCATGTGTCAGCACTATGAAAATTACTCAAAATACTTCAATGCGGTGATCTGTCTGAAACTTTGTCTTTTAACTGCAAGCTGTGTTGTTGAGGAGGGCAGTGTTTATTGGCAGTTAGAAACATAGGCTATGGTGTCAGACATGGATTTTTTTTTTTTTTATTTTTTTTTTATTTTTTTTTTTATATTTTTAAAAAAAATTTTTTTTTTCAACCTTTATTTATTTTTGGGACAGAGAGAGACAGAGCATGAACGGGGGAGGGTCAGAGAGAGAGGGAGACACAGAATCGGAAACAGGCTCCAGGGTCTGAGCCATCAGCCCAGAGCCTGACGCGGGGCTCGAACTCACGGACCGCGAGATCGTGACCTGGCTGAAGTCGGACGCTTAACCGACTGCGCCACCCAGGCGCCCCAGACATGGATTTTTAAAGCCCAGTTCCACGTCTTTCTTTTTTTTTTTTTTTTTTTTTTTAATTTTTTTTTTTTTCCAACGTTTATCCATTTCTGGGACAGAGAGAGACAGAGCATGAACGGGGGAGGGGCAGAGAGAGAGGGAGACACAGAATTGGAAACAGGCTCCAGGCTCTGAGCCATCAGCCCAGAGCCGGACGCGGGGCTCGAACTCACCGACTGCGAGATCGTGACCTGGCTGAAGTCGGACGCCTAACCGACTGCGCCACCCAGGTGCCCCTCCACGTCTTTCTTGATATAATCTTGAGAGAGTTATAAAATGGGGATAATAATAATCACCCAAGGATGAGATTCAGCCTATCCTGTACCCTTATCTGTGTCTGCTAAACTAGGAAAAATATAGCCCCAAAATGAGACTTGAACTTCAGCTTGCCTCCTGCTCCATGCCCCAGATTTCATTTTTTCACTCATTCATTTAGCAACTATTTCTTAAGTACCAACTCTGTGCTTTGTAATTGGGATAAAGTTGAAAATACTTTTATTTATTAAAAAAATTTTTTTAATGTTTATTCATTTTTGAAGGGGGGGCAGAGGGAGAGGGAGACACAGAATTCGAAGCAGGCTTCAGGCTCTGAGCTGTCAGCACAGAGCCCGACGAGGGGCTCACTTTCATGACCAGCAAGATCATGACCTGAGCCAAAGTCGGACGCTTAACTGACTGAGCCATCTAGGCACCCCTGAAAATTCTTTTTTTTTTTTAAGTTTATTTATTTTGAGGGAGAGAGAGAATCCCAAGCAGGCTCTGCACTGTCAGCATGGAGCCCCATGTGGAGCTTGAACTCACAAACTCTGAGATCCTAACCTGAGCTGAAACCAAGAGCCAATGCTCAAATGACTGAGCCACCCAGGTACCCTAAAACTGAAAACTCTAAGCCAAATGAACACCCTTATAAGTTTGATGGGAAAGACTATCCTGTGAGCTAAAGACTTAGTGAATGGGAAGGGAGTAAATGAGAACAGTGAGGGAGGGGAAGGGGTAGTATTTCTGGATAGCACGAACAAGGAACAGGTTCTTGTTTCTGATTTTATCTCATAAGAATGACATACTGGTAGCTGGAAAGATGGAGCACAAAGAGGAGACAAGGGATCCTCAGGTGCATGGAGAACACAGGAAAGAACAGCCTCACACAGGGCTGTAGAGGAAATGGCGTTTTCAGGGGAGACCCAGGTTTCTGTGAAAGCAGCAGATGGAAGGGACGTTCACTGGAGAAGCTGAGGATATAAAGGAACAAGGCTTCAGAGAACACAGTGGAAAGTTAGAATATGGGGCAGCGGGGGAGATGTGGGCCACAAAGAAGCAGAGAGCAGTGACTTGAGCATGAGGAAACTGAGAAGGCATCATTGGGGGACTGAACAAGAATAACCAGGATGTGAGGCTGGTGAGCTGGGTTTTGCTGGCCTCAAGATTGCCCAAGAACTAATCTCATATTCCCCTGGGGGTGGACACTCAGGCTGTTGAGTGTATTCAACTACAGTTTGATTGGATGATACCTCCGGGGTGGGGGTGGGGTGTCCAGTCTAGTCCCTGGGGAGGCTCTGGGTTCTCTGCAAGTCTGTTGTTTAAAGTTGAGGGTCCTGGGGAAAGGCTCAGGGCTACAGGCTGCTGCCCCAACATTGAGGTAAGCACCTCCTCATTTATTTAACAAACTTCTCCAGCAAGTGCGATGTGGCAAGCAGCGTTCTCTGTTCTGAGGATAGCCCAGTGAACAGGATGGTCATTAGGGGCACCTGGATGGCTCAGTCAGTTAAGCTGTGACTTTGACTCAGATCACGATCTCGCAGTTCGTGAGTTCGAGTCCCATGTCAGACTCTGTGCTGACACCTCAGAGCTTGGAGCCTGCTTCGGATTCTGTGTCTCCCTCTCTCTGCCCCTCCCCCAATCACATTCTATCTCTCTTTCTCAAAAACATTTTTTAAAAAGGTCATTAAACAAAAAGTGTAATAAATAAGTAAAGTTTTCAATATCTTGGAAGGTAGTATGTGGCACGGAAGACAGTCGTGCAGGACAAGGAAATGCTCATGAAGAGATTACAGGTTTAAATGGAGTGGTCAGGGCAAGCCTTGTTGAAAGGTGACGTCCGAGCAGATGAGGGGAAGAGAGGGGGTTAGGCCTGCCAGTATCCACAGGCAGAGCATTGAGCACAGAACCTGAAGGAAATCTCAGTTATGAGGAATGTGACACCAGGAGAGAAGAGCCACCTGGAGCCTTGACGGAGCCAGACCGTGGTGTCCAGGTGTGTGTTTCCTGAGCTGATGTCAGCCTTCAGGGAGCTGGTTTAGTCAAAGGGAGGCTTCATCCACGTCAGCTGCATGTGGGTAGGTGCTCTGTGCTCTGGGAGAGCTCCTGTCTACTGCCGTGATGTGGTGTTTTATCGTTACCATGTGGGCAAAAGCATGGGGACTTTGGCGCTCTGTCTACTTTATAATGAATTCTCTGTGAAGACACAAAGAGCTGAAAGCCAAAACCAACAATTTTTAACCCCCAAAGGCTTGTGGAAATCAAGCCAACTGTGAAAGGCCTATAAACCCAGAGCAGTCTGTAATATACCCCAAGGCCAGTTAACTCTTTCCAGAATGGCCTGCCAAGTCCCTGTGGCTGCATGGGGAAAGTGTTTATTGAACACTTACTATGTGCCTCATGCTTTTCTTAGAAGATCTCACCAGTCCTGTGACTTTAGATGCTGTATCATCTGAAGCTGGTATCTCCCAAATGCATAGTGCAAGCCTAGTCCTCTTTCCCCATACTTCTGACTCACTTATCCAGTTGTCTTCTTTACTTGGATGTGTGGGCATCTCACACTTAACATGTCCAGAACCAAACCCCTGATTCACAACCCCTGCCTCCCCCCAGAATCTTCCCGACCCTGGTAAATGGTGACTTCATCCTTCCAGTTGCTCAGGTCAAAAACCTAGCATCATGTCTCTGACATTAATCATCAGCAGAGCCTATTGGCTTTACCTTAAATACCTCCAGAGCCAACTGTTCCTCACTATCTCTGCCACCATCCCTCTGTCCAGACAACCATCGTCTCCTCCATTATTTCACTCCTGGCTGCTTTCATGCTTGCTTCCCAGTGGTCCAGTTCCACACTGAAGCCAAAGTGATCCTGTTCAAGTGTAAGATAGACCTGATTGCTCCTGTAATCAGAACTCTCCAGTGACTTCTCTTAGCTAAGAGCCAGTTTGGTTTTACCGTGCTCAACCAAGGCCCCTACGTGGTCTAGACTCCTGTTTTCTTAATGACTTTCCTTGTTTATTATACTATACTGGGCCCTTTGCTATGCCTCAAATCCTCCAGGCCCATTCCCGCCTAAGACTCTTGGCATTTGCTCATTTCTTTGTTTGGGGTGCTCTTCCCCAGACATCTGCCCCACTTTTTCAGAGGTTGGCTCAAATATCCCCTTTCTCAGTGAAGCCTTCCCTGTCCGTCCCATTTAAAGTTGTAGCCACAACCTCCATTGGCATTCATTCCCTGTTCCCTCTACTGTGTCATTTTTCTCTGGGGTGTTTTTTACTGTTGGATATTTATGTTTCACTTACTTGTTGATTGTCTCCTTCCAGTAGAGGGAGGGCAGGTGGAAGGTGCTTGTCTGTTTTTTTTCACAACTATTTCTTAGCACATAAAACAGTGCCTAGCACTTAGTGATTGCTCAGTAAACATTTGTTGGATAGATGGATGGATGGATGGATGGATGGATTAACTGGTGGACAATTCTATGAAATAGGTGGCATTTAATTTATTTTAGTTTTTAAAGTTTATTTATTTACTTAGAGAGAGCAGGGGAGGGGCAGAAAGAGAGGGAGAGAGAGAAAATCCCAAGCCGGCTCTACACGGTTAGCATGGAGCCCGATGTGGGGTTCGAACCCACGAATTACAAGATCATGACCTGGGCCAAAACCAAGAGTCAGACTGAGCCACCCAGGCGCCCCTTATTTTATTGTTTTTTAATGTTTTTTAAATTTATTTTTGAGAGAGAGAGAGAGAATATGCATGCGAGTGGGGGAGGGGCAGAGAGAGGGAGAGAGAGAGAATCCCAAGCAGACCCTGTGCTGTCAGTGCAGACCCTGACACTTGATGCCACAAACCACGAGATCATGACCTAAGCCGAAATCAAGAGTTGGGCGCTTAACCAACTGAGCCACCCAGGCGCCCCGAAGTAGGTGGTATTTAAATGCATTTTAACAAATGAGAAAGTAACCATAGAAATAATTTACCTGTGTTCAGAGAACTGTATGTGATCAAGCTAGCATTCTACTCCTTCTCCACCTGGCTCCAAATTTTCTACCCATCCCACTATTCCACAGTGCTTTCTCTTTTTCCCAAATTCACTCTGTCAATTTGGTCTTAAGTAAGCATTATAAGGGCAGGAGATATGAATGTCTTGCTCACAGTTGTATTCCCAGTGCCTTGTATAGTGTTTGTGGCTCATAGTAAATATTCGATAAATGTTAAATTAAGGACAGAGGAAGAGGATGTAAGACAGAATAGTGCCATCTTTAATAACAAAACCCAGGCCCAAGGCTCCATATTGGAAGATTTGGGGGGAACGGAACTGTCACGTGGCCCCTGCCTTTAACCCCGAGTGTCACCATCTCCTGGAGGGTCTCTCACTTCAGGAACTGCCACTACCATTACGTTGATTCCAGAGAGCATAGGTTCTCTTTAATGCTGTCAAAAAGAAAACAACAACAGAAACCTTTTTATCTTGGTTCCTCTAAGCAGAGCTAAAAATATTTCACTAAGAATTAAAAGAGGACAACAGAGAAATAAACCCTGAAAATATAAGAAACTCAAAATAGTAGTCTGTCTCTTCTGTAGACAGCTCAAGCCAGGGCCATACTTAGTTCACAACAGGAGAGCTCAGCATCGCTGGATTTGACTGGGCTCTTTGCCTCACAGCTTCTGCCCTGTTTCACGACAGGGCTTCCTGCTATACATCTCGATACCTATATGATCAAGACCCAAAGAGCCACATTCTCACTTTGTAGCTTACCTGGAGCTCTCAGCACAGTGGCTCTTAAACTGGACTACATATTGGAATCACCTGGGGAGCTTAAAAAATTGCTGATGCCTGCATTCCACCCCATATAGCTTCTGATGTCATCGGGTTGAGGTGTAGCTTGGCCATTAAGGTTTTTTTAAGCTTTTCGGGTGAGTCCAATATGGGTCCAAGTTGAGAATCATTGCTCTAAAAGATGCTGCCTTCTGTCTGAGGAACTCTCCACTTTCCCAGTTGATTGATACCAAGAGTAAACTCAACTTTGAGGAGAGAGCCCTGCTTGACGCACAGGAGTCTGCCCATATACAGCGTCTCTCAACCCAAGTCCTCACCACCCTGAGATTCTGATTTAGTTGATCAGGAATCAGGTGTAGGTGCCTTAAAGTTTAAAAGTTCTCCCAGGTGATTCTAACATGCCAGGGTTGAGAACCATGGGGGAATAGCCTTCAAGTCTGTCACTGTAATCAGATCTGACTATATCATAATCGCTATGGCAGAATGTAGTAGTTATATTAGGATAGTGGGATTGTGGGTACTTTTCTTCCTTTTGAGTTTACATTTTCTGTGTTTCCTCATGTACATTTACAATGAAAAGATGTATTTGGATGTGCCTTTTCTGTAATTTTTTTCAAACTTTCATAATCTCTAGGTCTCTAAACACTGTTTTCAAAAACACATATTAATTTTTGCTAACATATATTAGGTTTTGCTAATCTGGTTTTTCTTTATGGTCTTTTAAATTCTGAATCAGTTGGAGAGTTTTCTGTATATCCTATTAGCCTGTTTAAGTATCTCATCCTTATCTACAATTGAAATTAATATTTGTGTAAAGGCTTAATATTCAATATTTATCTTTGCTGGGCTGTCAAATCTCCAGGAGATCTGAGGGTGAGACATGATAAGTCTGGAAGAATGGGCCGGCCAAATCATGCAGGGCTTTAGATATAACAGTAAGAAGTTTAGGCTTCATCTTGAGGTCAAAAGATGCCATTGAAGTGTTTTAAGCAGGTGAAAAACATCATCAGTTATGACCCTTAGGAATATGACTTGGGCTGCTGATTGGAGAGGACAGAAGTGTAAAGAGATGTAATACTTAGGAGGCCATCAAAGAAGTAGAGAGCAGAAATGAGTAGAGAAAATCAGCAAAACCCACAACTGGTTCTTTGAAAATATTAATGAAATTGAGAAACCTCTAGCCAGGCTAACCAAGAAAAAAGAGAGAAGATACAAATGACTAAGATCAGCAATAAAAGGGGGATCATCAATACTGATCCCATGGATATTAAAAGGGTAATAAAAGAATAGTGTGAACAACTCTGTAAAGGCATATTTGATAACTTAGGGGAAATGGACCAATTCCTTGGAAGACACAAACCATCAAAGCTCACACAAGAAGAAATAGATCATCTGAATAGGCCTGTATCTACTAAAGAAACTGAATCAAAATTTAATAACCTAAAACAGAAAACACTACACTCAGTTGGTTTCACTGGTGAATTCTATCAAACATTTCAGGAAAAGATGATACCAGTTCTCTACAGTCTCTTCCAGAAAATAGAAGCAGAGGGAAAACTTCCTAACTTGTTCTGTGAAGCTAGCATTATCCTAAAACCAAAACTAGATGAAGACATTATACGAAAAGTGGTGCCTGGCTGGCTCATTTGGGAAAGTGTGAGACTCTTGATGTTGGGGCCATAAGTTCAAGCCCCATGTTGGGGGTAGAGTTTACTTTGAAAAAAGACATCATAAGAAAGGAAAACCACAGACTGTAATCTTTTGCTAACATAAAAATCCCAACAAAATATTAGCATATTGAATCCAGTAATATGTAAGAAGAATCAAACACTCCAACCAAGTAGGATTTATTCCAAGTATGCAAGTCTGCCTCAACATTAGCAAATCAGTGACTGTATTCCATCATATGAACAGGCTGAAGGAGAAAAATCATATGATCATACCTATATGATGCAGAAAAAGCACTTGATAACAATCCAACATCCAATCATGATTTTACAAAAAAACTGTCAGCAAACTAGGAATAGAGTATGGTAAAGAATACTTATAAAAAAACCTGTAGCCAACGTCATGCTTAATGATGAGAAACTAAATGCTTTCCCCCAAGATTGGGAAAAGGCAAGAATGTCCCCTTCACCACTCCTTTTCAGTGTTATACTCTAAGCTCCAGCTAATTCAATAAAAAAAGAAAAGGAATTAAAAGGCGTAGAGATTGGGAATGAAGAAATAACACTGTCTTTGTTCACAGATGACACGATTGTCTATGTAGAAAAACCGAGGGACTTGCCAAAAACTCCTGGAGCTAATTAGCAATTACAGCAAGATTATAGGATATGAGGCTAATAATATACAAAAGTCAGTTGTTTTCCTGTATTGGAATTTGGCATTAAAAGCACAGTATCATTTATATTAGCAAGCACACATGCAAAGAAAGACTTAGGTATAAATCTGACTACACACACACACACACACACACACACACACACACCCCTGCACACCCCTACCTATTTGCAGAAGTTTGGAGACAGCCAAGTAAGTTGGAGAAAATAATCCAAGTAAGAAAAAGGAACAATTTTTCATCATTAGATTAGTGAAATGATACTAATTCAGATGACCTAGAAGTAGTAAAAACAGAAATCAAGCATTACAACAGTAGGAATAGTAACTCACATTTGTATAACCTTTCAAAGAATGCTCTGACATACGTTGTTGCAGGAAATCATTTGATCTTTCCATCAACTCTATCAAATATGTATTATTACAGCTATTACAAGAGTTAAGGAAACCGATTACCTACCTGAGGTTACACAGCTAGTAAGTGAAGAGCTGGTTACTTAAACTCAAGTCTTTTTACCTTTATGCCCATTGCACTTTATACCAAAGAAAGCAAGGGCTTTGGTGAGAGCAGAGAATGGATTTTAGAGTCAGTTTGTCTTGTCAAAAATGAGAATGATACTTAAAGTAGGGCTTCTCTAAGGGTGTGCAGAGCCCTGGCTAAATATTTTTTGTAATGCCTTTGGTGTATAAACATGTTGATGGGTCCATGTGAAATACATTGATTTACTGATGAGGATTTAGAACAATGGGGAAAGGAGATACTTATGTATTTGTTTATTGCCTAATCAGTATACATGACAGTTCTTCATAGTATCAGACACCATCTCTTTCTGTTCAGGTTCAGGAACCATCTCTTCGTGTATTTTACGGTCCATTGCATCATTCCTGGCTAATTCACATCTCCCACAAGAAAAAGCTAATAATACTGTTACTATTCATAGTAGCCATGGCTGTCTGAAACCTGTTTTATAGAATGGTATAGGGGCGCCTGGGTGGCTCAGGCGGTTAAGCTTCCGACCATCTCAGGTCATGATCTTGCGGTCCATGGGTTTGAGCCCCAAGCCTCTATGCTGACAGCTTGGAGCCTGGAGCCTGCTTCAGATTCTGTGTCTCCCTCTCTCTCTAACCCTCCTCTTCTCGCTCTCTCTGTCTGTCTGTCTCAAAAATGCATAAACATTTAAAAATTAAAAAAAAATAGAATGGAAACAGTATAGATCTTCTTTCTCTTCAGTTCTCCAGTACCATTTATGTCATGCTAGTTATATCATTACTCATGATGCTTCATTATCTTTATCCTTTGTGCTGCCCGTGAATACTGGCTTCCATTGACTCTCAAAGGTTGTGACTGTGCTTTGTTGACAATGGCCACAAATGCAAGTCTTACCCAGAGTATGCAGGGGAAATGTGAATTGCAGTTAGTTTTCTAGTCATGTTAAGTTTGTCATTTGAACCTATCAGGACTGAATCATGGAGAAATAGAAAATCTGAACAGACCAATTGCTAGTAAGGAGATTGAATTGGTCATCAGAAACTCCCAGAAAACGAAAGTCCAGGACCAAATGGCTTCACTGGCGAATTCTACCAAACATCGAAAGAAGAATTCGTATCAATTCTTCTCAAACTTTTCCGAAAGCTAGAGGGGGTGGGGAACACTTCCAAACTCATTTTATGAGGCCAGTATTACCCTGATATCAAAACCAGACAAAGACACTACAAGAAGAGAAAATTGCAGGCCAATTTTCCTTGCGAACATAGATGCAAAAATCCTCAACAGAATTTTAGCAAACTAAATTCAACAGTACATTGAAAGGATCACACACCATGACTAAATGGGATTTATTCCAGGGATGCAAGGATGGTTTACCATCGCAAATCAATTAGTGTGATATACCACAGTAACAAAATGAAGGATAAAAATCAAATGATCATCCCAATAGATGCAGACAAGGCATTTGACAAATTTCAACATTCATTCATAATAAAAGCTCTCAAAAAAGTGAGTATAGAGGGAATTTACCTCAACAAAATGAAGGCCATAAATGACAAGCCCACAGCTAACACCATACTCAACAATAAGAAGCTGAAAGCTTTTCCTTTAAGATCAGGAAGAAGACAAGGATATCCATTCCCACCATTTTTCTTCATCATACTATTTGAGGACCTAGCCAAAACAAGCAAGAAAAAGAAATAAAGGCATCCACATCAGAAAGGAAGAAGTGAAACTGTCTGTATTTGCAGATGACATGATATTATATGGAAAAGATCCTGAAGAGTCCACCAGAAAACTGTTAGAACTAATACACAAACTCAGTAAAGGTGCAGGATACAAAATTAATACACAAAATCAGTTGCATTTTTATGCAGCAATAACTATCAGTAAGAGAAATTCCTTCAGTAAGAGAAATTCCTTCAAAGTCCATTTACGGTTGCCTCAAAGAATAAAATACCTAGAAATAAATTTAACCAAGGAGGTGAAAGACCTGTACCAATAGACTATAAGACTTAGATGAAAGAAGCTGAAGTAGACACAAATAAACGCAAAGGTATTACATGCTCTTGGATTGGAAGAATTAATATTGTTAAAATGTCGACTACCCAAAGCAATCAACAGTTTCAGTGTAAACCCTATCAAAATTTATCATTTGAAATTTTATAGTGTTAAAAATAGAACAGCACATCTTCCAACCATGTCTTCTTTTGGACTCATGCCTGGATCTAAGGGCTGTACTGCTTTAGAGGATTATTGTAAAGCTAAATTAAATAACTAGGTCAACTATTAGCACATGGCTTGTGCTCAATAAATGTTAGTTTCCATGTTCTTTCCACTACCATCCTTAAAGAGGATGTGGTTGTTTGTTTGTTTGTTTTTTTTTTCAAATAAATGAAATGTGGAAACAAAATTGAATTGGAGCATTTCCAATAGATCCCTGACGGAGAGTCTCTGTGAGCATTGCCTATACAGCTCAGGCTAACGCGTTTGCAAGAGATTACTGGAGGACGTCTTCCCGGCCAAAATGACATAAATGACAAGATCCTGGAGACAAAAATAAACTGCAGTTATGTCAGCTCCAGAGTCACTGATCAAACAGCAGAGTGGCCTGGTGTGTTGAAAAGGTATTGCGGTGCGCAGTAAGTAGCAAGAGCTGAAAGGCAGGTCCTCTAGAGCTGAGAAATACCACAAATTCCACATGGCTCAGATGAAGCAGTCCCTCTGCCTTAACGTGATGAAAGAGACGTAAGCCAGTGCTGCCAAGTTTATTATAGGTCACCGTAAGTGGGGCAGAAACTATATGGAAGCCCTGGTCTGCATTGGGAGTTCACAAGAGCAGAGGGTCGGTGATGCCCAGGGAAGGATGGATCCACAACTCCCGAATGTGGGTAAATGAAGAGACTAATGATAGTGTAGGAAGAGCCAGCAGATCCATAATAATGGAGTCAGACAGAAGAGGTAGTCAGAGGAGATAGAAATTGTCCTTAAGGAGAAAAGTTTCCATCTTGGAGCTTGAAAGGATCTGTGGCAGTATTAAGCACCCTTCCTTACGTGAAGTCTACTTCAGAAAAAAATAAAAATGAAAATGTTTAATGACAGAATAGGATTACTAAAACTAACCTAAGCTGCTTCTGCCATTTCCCAAGTCCTGTTCCAGGAACAACCCTTTAGTAAATGGAGAAATGCATCATCAGGAAGGTCAGAGAAGAGAGTATTGAAGAAGCAGTGGTGGGACCCACCCTGGACTGAGGGTTCTCATCTGTGTGTTCGTGCAAGTCCTCCAACAGTAATGTTGGCCAGCTTTGATTAAATAACTATGCTTGCATGAAAGGACATTAATATTTATTAACTGTTCCTTGTCAGGCATTGTGTTGAGTGTTCTCTATGTGGTCTTGTTTCATTTTCATGGCCAGTTCCTGTACTCTACATCAGTGAACTAGTGTCTGAATGAAGGAAGAGACATAGTAGGGGGCTGATCTGATTTCAGTCCTTTCTGGGAGGGTTCTAGAAATTAGATCATTGACTGGAATATAGAGGCCTAGGAAGAACCCTCAAAGTCCCATCTCCATTTCCCCCAGCCATCACCACCGCTTCCCCCCCACTTTTTATTAATTAACCTTCCAGTTGTCAAAGTAATCAGTTGAGTTCAGTCCAATATGCATGGTAGTCTGTGCCATGCACCACACTCAGTTTTCGTGCTGTACGAGAGAAAGATCATTTAAATGGATAGTTACTCTTTAGTGTGGTCAATGCTAGGCTATAACCAGGTCTTAGTCATCATTGCATCCCTAATCCCAGGCCAGTGTCTGGAACACAACAACAGCAAGGCTGTTACAGTTAACATGTATTGAGAGAAAACCAAGTGCCTTGGCATTGTACTAAGCACTTTATTATCTCTTTTAAAATATAAATAACTAGGGGCGCCTGGGTGGCGCAGTCGGTTAAGCGTCCGACTTCGGCCAGGTCACGATCTCGCGGTCCGTGAGTTCGAGCCCCGCGTCAGGCTCTGGGCTGATAGCTCAGAGCCTGGAGCCTGTTTCCGATTCTGTGTCTCCCTCTCTCTCTGTCCCTCCCCCGTTCATGCCCTGTCTCTCTCTGTCCCAAAAATAAATAAACGTTGGAAAAAAAAAAAAAATTAAAAAAAAAAAAATAATAAAATATAAATAACTATAGCAATTTTATTCAAAATCATCAAAAACTGGAAGGAGCCAAGATATCTGTCAAGGTGAATGGATACATGAAGTGTGGGACATCCATACAATTAAATAATATTCAGTGATTAAAACAAATGAACATTAAGCTACGCAAAGACCTGGATGCAATTTATTTTTTGTTGTTGTTGTTGTTTTGTTTTTGTATTTATTTGTCATGTCTTTTTTTTAAGTTTATTTATTTTGAGAGAGAGAGAGAGAGAGAGAGAGAGAGAGAGAGAGCACAAGTGGGGGAGGGGCAGAGAGAGAAAGAGAGAGAGAATCTGAAGCAGGCTTCCTCCTGCCAGCGCAGAGCCCAGTGCTGGGCTTGAATTCATGAATCATGAGATCATGACCTGAGCTGAAACCAAGAGCTAGATGCTTAACCAACCAAGCCACCCAGGTGCCCCTGTCATGTCTTTTTTTTTTTTTTTTTTTAATTCTAGTTAGTTAAACATACTTTATTCTTTTTTTTTGAGATTTTTTTTTATGTTTATTTATTTCCGAGACAGAGACAGCATGAGTGGGGGAGGGGCAGAGAGAGAGAGGGAGACACAGAATCTGAAGCAGGCTCCAGGCTCTGAGCTGTCAGCACAGAGCCTGATGCAGGGCTCGAACTCACAAACCGTGAGATCATGACCCGAGCCGAAGTCAGTCGCTCAACTGACTGAGCTACCCAGGCGCCCCTAAACACACTTTATTCTTAACATAATTCTCAGTACAATTGTATGAGTATAATCCCAGTTTTTCAAGATGTGGAAGTTAAGGCACAGAGCAATTAAATAACATGCCCAAAATCAAACAGTGAGGAAGGGATAGAGCCAGGTTACAAATCCAAGCAGAGTGTCTCTTTCGCCTCTAAATATTTGTTACATGAATGCATGCATGCATGCATGAATGAATGAGAGGGAGGAAGGGAAGGAGGAAGGGAGAGAAGAGTGTGGGAACAAGTGAGCGAGCTAAGCTGAAAGTCAGCAAAGCGAAATGGGGTCCACAGGCAGGTAGGTTGGTTCTGCCAGGGAGGGGAAAAATTTTTTACAAAGTTTCATAAAGGGGTGGTGCTTAAACTGAGTGTTGCAAGATAAAGAGGTAGTCATGGGCCAGGGCAGGGCAGGGCAGGGCCAGCAGAGGAAGGCCAACCCTCTTACTTCTGTATTAGGTCCTTTCCCCCCTCACCTCTTCTAGGACATTTCTCCTATGGCCATCCTCTCTCTATCACATCAGGAATTTCCGTCTTATTCCAGCCAGCTTACAAACATGCTAAGCTAATTTCTAACTCAAAAACGTCTCTCCCTGCTTCTTCCCTCCAGCGATTGCCCCATTTCTCTGTCTTCCATTATAGCAAAACTCCTAAAAATAGTAGTCTGTATTCCATGACTCCACTTTTTCTGTGTTCTATTAAACCCAATGAAATCAGCATTTCACCCCCACTCTCCAGTGAACCAGCTTTTGTCAAGGTCAAGAGTAACCTCCCTGTTGCCAAAGCCAGCTGTTGATCCAGTGGCCACACCTCACCAGGCTTCCCACTGTGTTGCACTCGGTTGGTTCTCCTCTCGACAACTGAGAGAGCACTCTCTCCAGATTAATGTTCTGTCTCCTGGACTTCTCCTTTCAGCCTCTTGCTGCCTCCTTGCCTCCCAAACATTGATCCTTAAAAATGCACACGATGGTCTGGGCACTCGCCCTCTGGGAATCCTTCAGTGACCCTCCCCTACCTCAGAATTCAAACTAGAGCCAAGTGTTCAAAGCCTCCATGATCCGATGCCTGCCTCTGGCATCTCATCTTTCACATAACGTTTGTGTGGCACTCTGTAGGACAGCCAGCCCCTTCACGTGCACTTTCTCGCCACATCCTCCGGAGATCCCTGGGAAGTGAGTGGTTCCCATTTGCAGACGAGAAAGCTGAGAATCAGAGTTTCATCATTGCCTAAGGTCACACAACTTGCCAGTGTCCCCTGGACACTGAAGTTTCTGATCCCAGATCTTACGCTCTTCTCATTTACAACCCTTTGCTTGGCCTGATCCTTAAACTCCATGCTCTGGGGTGAAGCAGGGGAGTGGATGTTTGGTTCCTTCTTTTGGGTTCCAGTCTGTCCATCTGGATTTCCTCTTGAGTACAGTGGTTTACCCTCTTCACCCCAGGGGCTTGGTCCTCACGTTTGCAGGACAATGGGTGCTCTTACTGGTTGAAATGCTAAATCTCCCAAAATGAAAGGCCAGCTGCAGAGTTTGAGAGGAACAAGGGCTGAATGATTTGATCAGACATCTGTGGGGGCCTCCTGGCATTTGGAGTGTGAGTGCCTTAGAGAAACTAACCATTCTGGCCTGAGGGAGTTGGCGACTGTTAATCTTGGTGGTTTTGACCGCTAACTGCCCCAGAGGTCCCAGCCTGCTGTATGACTCAGAATCCCCAACACTCCCCCTATTCTTCTCCCACTGGGATAGTCAGGAGGCCATTGCTAAGGCATTTTAATTTGGTAATAACTTGACGTGGCCCCCTGTCCCCGGGGCTGTATGTTTTAGAAGTTACTGTTGCTTTCTAAATGGAGGTGGGGGGGTTGATTTAGAGGTGCTCATCCTTGACATCTCACTACCTTGCACTGTCATGGGAAGAGCCTTCCGGGCTAGGTTCTGGCTTCCTTGTGCTCCAGCTGGCCGGTGCCCCCCTCTTTTCCATGATAGATTACCTGAGTCCATGGATCTTGGACTGCCCATAGCCCTTATTCCAGAAGCACCTTGCCAGAGGTGGACGACGTAAGCCAGAGAGAGGAAAGATGGGGCCAAAGGTTTATCTGTTGTTGTATATCTGTGTCTGTGGTACACCGTGTTAGAGGGGCAGCTGCTGTCCGTCTTTTGTCCTCAGTGTGAAACTTTCTGGAATTCAGGAAGAGCACAGGAATCCACTGCTACTAGGCAGGACACAGAGAGTGGGGGATTGGGAGACTCACAACACTTCACTGCTTGTAGACACGCTGTCGGAGAGCTGTGTGAGGCTTTCTTGACCCTCTTCTCTACCCCTGTCCATTGGCACTCACCACTTATGTGCTGTCCCTGGACTCTGTGCTTCCCTCTGTGATGGCCCTTACCACGATCCACACTGGTGGTACTTCCTATGAAGAGCTTCTTTACTGATGTCTACCACTTACTAGCTATAGGATCTTGGATAAGTCTCTTTCTCTTTCTGGGCTCACGTGTAAGTGGATAGCTAATAGCATGTACTCACATGGCTGTTGAAGACGTAATTGAAAAAAATCTGTATTTCAGTCACTGCACCTAGTCTCAGAGCTTTCCGCAAGTTCACGAAGTATACTGAAGTTTCTGTTTTGTTTCGGAAATACAGTTGTTTATATAAGAAAATACTGTTATGTAAATTGTCTTGTTAAACCTCTGACTTTTCTTTTGCCTACCAAATAAAGTCTCGACTCTGGCTTATTACTCAGCATTTATATTTGCATTTCAGGCTTTACATTTCACTGGTAGGAAATGCTAAAAAAAATTGTAGATTTCCAGAAGAAACGCACACGGATACAGATGGGTTTGTCTAAATTCAGTGAGCAATTACTCTGTGCAAGGCCCTGGGCTAGGCCCGCAGGGGCATGGGAGTGAATCACACATGACACATGCTAGGCAGTGGCATCATCGTTTCTGGCTGTCTAGTATAGGCGCCAGCCCCCTTCCCCCCAGGCCTGCCCCACCCAGTTCCTGCAGCAGCCCCGAGGGAAGACTTACCACGGGGGGCCCCAGCACAGTAGAGCAGCTGGGCACCAGCATGTTGGCGGCAGGCCCAAGGGTGGAGGCGGGGGAGGTTGGGCCTGGGAACTGGCAGCCAGCCAGGGCTCTCTCAGGTGCCCCGGCATGCAGGGCCGCCAGCCTCAGCAGTCGCTGGATGTGTCCTGTTCTTCCACGGCGGTTTTCTCTAGACTGCACTGGCACGGATTTTGGTGGCAAGGCGGTGACTCTAGCCCCACATCGAACACATAAGGGCACTGAAGCCCAAAGACGTGAAGTGACTCGACTACAGTCACACAGCAACAAAGCCGGGGCTGGAACACACAGGTCTTCTGAAAAAATTTTCAGCAAATATACAGCAAACACTCTAGAGGGCTTGTGGGCTCTCAAGACTGTCTTGTTTTCAGTACAAGTGCAATGAGACTATCAGAGTCATTTTGTTCCTTCAGAAAATTATAGGCATCTTCTGTGGGCCCATCTCTGCACAAGGTACTGGGGATGCAGGGTTAAATCAGACTCTGACCTTGGGAGTTCACAGTATGATGAGGGAGACAAACTACCAACAGTTACAGTATAGCATGGCAAGTGCTTCTGGGGATAAGCATGTGATGTGGGTGACGGGAGACAGACTGTGGAGCACAGAAGAGGCACTTAGCCCAACCTGGGGGCTAGGGAGTGACTCCCAGTGAAGCTGAGACCTAAGCTTAGTTGTGAAGGACCAGTCGGCATAGCCAGGTGGAGAAGGACAAGGAGGAACATTCTGGGCAAAGAGAATAGGAGAGCAGCAGAGCATCCTCAACTAAACATCTAACGGTTACAGCAATAATCCCAACATATATTTGACCTATATTCAGGATACCGAGAGTGCTTCCCACTGGCGGGATCATAGTATATGTGGAGAGAGTAGAGGCAGGTGCGGCTGGGTGTGTACAACCCCACAATGAAGCCTGAAAGGGCAGGTGCCTGTGACTGTCTGGGCAGCTCTCTCCCTAGGTCTGCAGGCTCCATATTTCTAGTCTGGGAGCCTGGATGGATTTCGTGATTTCCTTGGTATTAAGCTTGCTGCAAAACCCAGCAAGTTCCTTTTGCCAAATTCTGTACAGGGGCCTTGCTAATTTATCTACCTATATTCCTTTAGAATTTTTGGTTTGGTTTCCCCACTCCCCCCCCCCCCCCCCCCGCCCCGCCCCGAAGCCTTGGTGTAGAAAAGGGGCTGAAAGGCTGATTGTAGAGAATGAAGTGTTATTCAAGGTTCAAACAGCTACAGCTCTTTAAGAACTAATACCCCACTGACTGCTCTGTGACTTTCCTTTTCTTCCCATAGGCCTGCTGAGTTAGCCACCAAATACGCAAACTTTTCAGAGGGAGCTTGCAAGCCTGGCTATGCTTCAGCCTTGATGACTGCCATCTTTCCTCGGTAAGTGTTCCTATTTCTTCCCGCTGCCCAGACAGCCTGGTCCTTGGCCCAGGAGTCAGAAACTCTATGCTGTGCTCTGAGAACGCGAAATTCTGGTGTAACTTACTGCCCTGTGTCCTTGAGTCTGTGGGTGCCTGGAGAGGACTTGTTTCGGGTTGGTTCCTACCCCAGTCCCACTCTGTGCCCTTGCTATACCTTACCCCCGTCCTGTCTCTGGAGCTTGCTCCTGCCAGCACAGCCTGTTTCTGTGGAGGGGAGGGGACAGGTAGAATCTATGTGGCTCTGCTTGGAAGCCAGGTACCCAGAGGCAGCCAGACAAGCCTCCTCAGCATAGAAGCTCCAAGTCATAGCATCAAAACTACGTGGCTTCAGGGAAGCATATCCAAATAAAGCAGGGAACAAAGAGAGGTTTCTGAGCCTGGCCTGGCTGTTCTGGCACCTTCTCTCTTTGTCTATTTTGCATTCTGGAGTTCCTGATTTCATGATAACCAAGCTTGCTGGAAGAAACTGTGCCAAACCCTGGGAGTTTCTTTGACCACATTCTGCTGAGGGGCCTTGCTTATATATCTGCCTTTTCCTCTTGAGTTTTCTTTCCATGAAGCTACAGTGTGGAGAAGGACCTGATGTGCCAAGATGGGCTTGTCTGCAGTCTGGAGTGTAGTGAGACTACCAGGGTCATTTTGTTCCTTCAGAAAGTTATCGGAGTGTCTGACTTAGAGGAGCTGGAGGAAAGGCCGCTCAGGACCCTCTGGGAGTGGGGATGTAGCACTTGGACCACAGGGGAGCCCTTGGGGTGGCCTCCTGGGGTGGGGTCTGTTCACTGGGGGAAGGGCTTACATCCCATCCCTGAGAAGGCTGAGGTTAAGGCATACAACGTGCTTGCCGAGGAAGGCTGAGAAACAACTTGCCCCAAAGTAGATCCAGAATATGTGGTTTTTATGCTCCTTTTCTTTTTCTAATGGGAGTGATGGAAGCTCCTTGTCTAAAACAGGGGCTCTGCTGAATATCTGGTGTTCAGATAGAGATCTCTTTGTCTAGGGTCTGCCTTCTGACTTGCTTCCAAATATTTTTCTTCCCCCAGCTATTTATTGAGCACCTCGTAAGTGTCTGGTATTATGTTCCATATTCTTATACATCTTTTCTTAGGTCTACTTGACTCAGTGCCTTGGGCCAGACACCTACGAGTTTTCCTTGACCTGGATATAGGTGTTGGGTTTTGTTTTGTTTTGTTTTTTTACTTTTTCTTTTTTCTTTCTTTCTTTATATATATTTTAAAATGTTTATTTACTTTTGAGATAGAGAGCACCATTGGGGGAGGGATAGAGAGAGTGGGGGACAGAGGATCTGAAGCAGGCTCCACACTGACGGCAGTGAGCCTGACGTGGGGCTAGAACTCATGAACCACGAAATCATGACCTGAGCCGAAGTCGGATGCTCAACCGACTGAGCCACCCAGGCACCCCTTTACTTTTTATAATTGAAAGTAATGCAAGCATATGGTCAAAAAAATAATAACTGAAAATGTGCAAAAGGGTATATGCTCTCACTCTAGATCCCCAGAGATAGCCAATATTACCCAGACAGCCTGGGTAATATAAATAGAAATATCATGTATTTATTGTTTTGTATCTTGCTTTTTACTCCTAACAATATATGTTAGAGATCATCCTATTACCAGCATACATGGTAATCTTATTCATTTAATGCTTGCATAACATGATTATATGGATGTATAATAATTTTTTCAAAAGTAAGACTTATTGAAGTTTAATTTACATGCAGCAAAACTTACTTTTTGGTGTAGTTGTAGGGGTTTTGGTAAATGCACACCTTTGAGTAACCACAGCAATCCAGTAGAGCATTCCCATCATCACCTCCTGAAAGTTCCCTTGTGCTGCTTTGTAGTTAACCTCTCCCCTAACCCCCAACCCCTGGCAACCACTGAACAGTTTCCTGTTCCTGTAGCATTTTCAGAATGTTACATTCATGGAATCATATAGTATGAAGCCTTTTGAGTGTGCCTCTTTCATTCACTCTAATGCATTTGAGGTTCATACATGTATGTATCAGTTGTTCTTTTTTATTGCTGAATGGTATTCCATTGTATGGATATAACAGTCTCTTTATCTACTCAGTAGTTGAGGGGCGCCTGGGTGGCTCAGTCAGTTAAGTGTCCAACTTTGGCTCAGGTCATGATCTCGCAGTCTATGAGTTCGAGCCCCACGTTGGGTTCTGTGCTGACAGTTTGGAGCCTGGAGCCTACTTCAGATTCTGTGTCTCCCTCTCCCTGTGCCCCTCCCCGACTCCGCTCGCTCTCTCTCTCTCTGTCTCTCTCTCAAAAGTGAATAAACATTTTAAACAATTTAAAAATGAATAAACAATAAAAAATATCTACTCAGTAGTCAAAAGACATTTGGGTAGATTCCAGTTTTTGGTGATTATAAATAAAGCCACCATAAAATTTGTATATGGGATGTCTCATTAACTCTATAAGAAATTGCCAAACTTTTTTTTTTAATGTCTATTTATTTATTTTGAGAGGGAGAGAATGTGAGTGGAGGAGGGGCAGAGAGAGAGGGAGAGAGAATCCCAAGCAGGCTCCATGCTGTCAGCGCAGAGCCTGTTGCGGGGCTTGATCTCATGAATGGTGTCATGACCTAAGCCAAAATCAAGAGTTGGATGTTCAACCGACTGAGCCACCCAGGCACCCCAAGAATTGCCAAAGAGTTTTCCAAATTGACTGTGCTATGTT
Source organism: Puma concolor (assembly GCF_028749965.1). Classification (NCBI taxonomy): domain Eukaryota; kingdom Metazoa; phylum Chordata; class Mammalia; order Carnivora; family Felidae; genus Puma; species Puma concolor. The sequence goes on from NC_141674.1 coordinate 34,492,521, forward strand.
GCTTTCCTGCCATCGTTGTATAAGAGTTCCAGGTGCTCTACATCTCTGCCATCAGTCTTTTTAATTTTAGCTATTCTAAAATTTAGTGATATCTCACTGTGGTTTTAATTTGCATTTTAGTAATACTAATGATATTCATTTTCATTTTCATGTGCTTATTTAGCATTCTTTTATCTTTGAGGAATTGTCATTTTGTAAATTGGTTGTTTCCTTATTGAATGTAAGACAACTTTACATATTCTGGATTGAAGCCCTCTGTCATGCGATTTGCAAATATTTTCTTACAGCCTGTGGCTCGCCTTTTCATTGTCTTAACAGTATCTTTTGCAAAGCAGAAGTTTTTAATCATGATGAAGTCCAATTTATAAATTTTTTCTTTTATGGATTTTGCTTTTGGTGGTTTATCTAAGAAATCTTACCCTAATCCAAAGTCAAAAGGTCTTTTCCTGTGTTTTCTTCTAGAATTTTTATAGGTTTAGCTCTTACATTTAGGTCTATGACTCATATCAAGTTAATTCTTGTATATAGTTTTGCATATGTATGTTTAGTCGTTCCAGAACCATTTGTTGAAGACTGTTCTTTCTTCATTGAATTACGTTGGCCTATTTGTTAAAAATCAGCCAAACATATGTATGTGGGGCTCTTTCTGGAATTTTTATTCCATTTCATGGATCTTTATGTCTGTCCTTGCATTAATATCACAATACGTAGACACTCATGTCTTTTTTTTTTTTTTTTTTTTTTTTTTTGAGTAGGCTCCATGCCCAGTGTGGGGCTTGAACTCATGACCCTGAAATCAAGAGTCACATGCTCTGCTGACTGAGCCAGCCAGGCACCTCAACAATCATGTCTTCTATTAAGGACAGTTTTATTTCTTCCTTTCCATTCTGGTTGCCTCTTTTTCCTTTTTCTTGCCTCATTGCACTGGCTAGACTGATCAGTACAGTGTTGAATAGATGAGGTGAGAGTGAATATCCGTGACTTGTTTCCAATTTCAGGGGGAAGGCATTTAGTCTTTTACCATTATGGTGTTAGCTGTAGGTTTTTCATAGATACCCTTTTAGGATAGAGGGAATTCTCTTCTATTTCTGGTTTGTTGAGAATTTTTATAATGAATAATGTCAAATTTTGTCAAATGCTTCCTTTTCTGCATCTTTTGACACGACCAGATGGCTTTTCTTCTTTAATCTATTAATATAGTGAATCACAGTGATTTTTTTCGTTGACTGATTTTTTTTAATGTTAAGCCAACCTTTTATTACTAGAATAAACTTCATTTTATTCTAATTTATTATTCTCTTTTATATATTGCTGGATTTAGTTCACTAATGTTTTATTAAGGATTTTTCTTTCTCTGTTCATGAGAGATTGGTCTGTCGTTTTTTTGTAACGTTTTTGGTTTTGATATCAGAGTAATGCTGACATTATAGAATCAGTGAGAAAATATTCCTTCATTTGCACTTTCCTGAAAGTTTTGTATAGAATTGATAATATTTTTCTTTAAATGATTGATAGAATGTACCAGCAAAGACATCTAGGGCTACCTAGGTTTTGTGTTAAGAAAATCCCCTTGTGGGAAGTTTTTTAATAAAAACACATAGAATTACTTTTCTAGGGGCACCTGGGTAGCTCAGTCAGTTGAGTGTCTGACTCTTGATCTCAGGTCATGATCCCAGGATCCTGGGATTAAACTCCATATTGGGCTCCACGCTAGGTGTGGAGCCTGCTTAAGATATTCTCTCTCTCTCTCTCTCTCTGTCTCTCTCTCTCTCTCTCTCTCTCTGCCCCTTTCCTGCTCGCACTCTCTCTCTCAAAAACCAAAAACAAAAAAAACCCAAAGAATTATATTTCTAAAAAAAAAAAAGAATTACATTTCTTTAATATATCTGGAGCTTTTCTATTTCTATTTGGGTTTTCCTATTTCTTCTTTGGTAGTTTGTGCCTGACAGGGAATTTGTGGATTTCCTCTAAGTTGTCGAATGTATTGGCATAATACGCCTGATATTGGTCATTTATGTATTTTCCCTTTTTTTTACTAGTCTTTCTGGTTAGAGTTTTATTGTTTTCATTGTTCTCACAGAACTAGCTTTTGGGTTCATTGATTTTTCTCTATTGGTATTTTTTTTCACTGTAATCATTATTTTTTGTTCTTATCTTTATTATTTCCTACCTTACACTTATTTGGGGTTTAATTTGTTGTTTGTTTCTTGGGATAGAAGGTTAGACCACTGATTTGATTCCTTGATTTCATGCTATAAATTTCCCTCTATAAACTGCATCAGGTACATCCCACAAATTTTGATATTGTATTATTAGTTTCATTGAGTTAAAGATATTTTCTAACTTTACTTGTGATTTCTACTTTGTCCCATGGTTTCTTTTGAAGTGTTGGAAATTTAGCTTAATTTCCAAGTATTTGAGGGTGTTCCAAATATCCGTGTGTGACAGATATCTAATTTATTTTTGTTGTGATCAGAAAATAGTTTTCATAGGATTTTAGCACTTTTAAGTTGATTGAGACCTGAGTTACAAGATAAAATATGGTCTATTTTGGTGAATATTCTGTGTGCACTTGGAGATTTTTCTGCTGTTATTGGGTATTCTATAAATGGCAATTAGATTACGTTGGTTGATAGTGTTTTTCAAGTCTCTTATATCCTTACTGATTTTCCAACAGTTCTTGACAGACAGATGTTGAGGTCTCCATTTATTAGTTTTTGCTTCCCATATTTTGAAGCTGTGACATTTAGTGTATGTACATTTAGGATTATTATATTCCCTTGATGTGAATAGATCCTTTCATTATTTTGAATTGTCCTTTTTTTCCTTATTCTTAAATCTCCCTTGTTTGATATTTATGTAACCACTCCAGCCTTTTTAGAGTTAGCTTCATTGTGGTATATGTTTCCGATACTTTTACTTCTGTGTGTGTTGTGGGGGGAAGCATATGTTTGTGTATACCCTTGAGCCTCAGAAAAGTTGAGTCTCGGCGCTGGTTTACAACAATCTGTCCTTTTATGTTTGACTGTGTCTTCACAATTAAAGTGAGTTTCTTGTAGACAGAACATAGTTCATAGCTGAGTATTGCTTTTTTATCCAATTTGGCCATGTCTGCCTTTTATTGCAGATCTTATACCATTTACATTTAATGTAATCATCAATATGGTTGGGTTTAAATCTATCTTGGTATTAGTTTTCTGTTTTTCTTATTTTTTCTTTCTTTTTCTGGCTCTTGTTGAGCCAGAAATTGAATGTGTTTTATGACTTCATTTTACCTTCAGTATTGGCTTATAAGTTTAATTCTTTGTTTATGTTTTTTGTGACTGTTCTAGAGTTTACAATATATGTCTTTAATTTATAATCTATTTTCAAATAATATTATAGGACTTCACTTAGAGTTTAAGAACCTTGCAACAGTATAGTTCCATTATCTCTCCCATCCTTTGTGCTATTTTTGTCATACATTTTACATCTATATATTGTAAATCCACATGGCACTGTTCTTATTTATTTTTGTCTTAAAGAGTCAGTTATTTAAAGCGATTTAGCAATGAACCAGAAAAAGGCAGCCTGCAGAGTGGGAGAAGATATTTGCAAATCATATATGTGATGTGGAATTATGTTTAGAATATGTAAAGAACTACAACTCAACAACAGCAAAACAACTGATTAAAAAATGGGCAAAGGAGTTGAGTAGACATTTCTCCAAAGCAAATGACCCAGCAAGCACATGGAAAACTGCTCAACATCACTAATCACTAGGGAAATGCAAATTAAAACCACAATGAGCCATACCTCACCCTCATTAGATGGCTGCTATCAAAAAAGAAAGAAAGAAGGAGAGAGGGAGAGAGAGGAAGAAAAAAGAGAAAGAAAGAAAGAAAATAGCAAGTGTTGATGAAGATATAGAGAAATCAGAATCCTTGTACACTAATGGTCAGAATATAAAATGGTGTGGCCACTATGGGAACAGTATGGTAATTCCTAAAAAAAAAAAAGGAAAATGTAATTACCATGTGACCTAGTAATTTCATTTCTGGGTATATACCCAAAAGACATGAAAGCAGGGTCTCACATTGATAGTTGTACACCTGTTTCATAACAGCATTATTTTACAATAGCCAGAGCAATCCAAGTGTCCATCAAGAGATGGAATGATAAACAAAATGTGATATATTTATACAGTGGAACATTATTCACCCTTAAAAAGGAAGGAAATTTTGATATGCTACAACATGTGTGAGATTGAAGATATTATGCTAAGTGAAATAAGCCAGTCATAGAAAGAAAAATATGTTTGATTCCACTATATGAAGTACCTAGAGTAGTCAGATTCATAGAGACAGAAAGCAGAATCGTGATTGCCAGGGACTGGGGGTAAGAGGAAACAGGAAGTTGCTCTTTAATGGATATAGAGTTTCATCATCTTTTTCAAGATGAAAAGAGTTCTGGAGATTGACTGTGTAATAATGTGTATGTACTTTAACACTACTGAATTATACAGTTAAAAATGTTTAAGATGGAAGACACCTGGCTGGCTCAGTAGGTGGAGCATTTGACTCTTGATCTCAGGGTCATGAGTTCGAGCCCCATGCTGCATGTAGAGCTTACTTAAAAAAATGTTTAAGATGGTAGATTTTATGTTAGGTGTATTTTACCACGATTTAAATTTAAAAAAAAAATTTTTTAACTTTTATTTATTTATTTTTTATTTTTTTAAGATTTTTTTTTTAACGTTTATTTATTTTTGAGACAGCGACAGAGCATGAATGGGGGAGGGTCAGAGAGAGAGAGAGAGAGACACAGAATCTGAAACAGGCTCCAGGCTCTGAGCTGTCAGCACAGAGCCCGACGCGGGGCTCGAACTCACGGACTGAGAGATCATGACCTGAGCTGAAGTTGGAGGCCCAACCAACTGAGCCACCCAGGCGCCCCAACTTTTATTTAATATTGAGAGAGAGAGAGAGAGAGAGAGAGAGAGAGAGAGACAGAGTATGAGCATGGGAGGGGCAGAGAGAGGGAGACACAGAATCCGAAGCAGGCTCCAGGCTCTGAGCTGTCAGCACAGAGCCTGATATGGGACTGGAGTTCACAAACCGCGAGATCATGACCTGAGCTGAAGTTGGACGCCTAACCAACTGAGCCACCTGGTGCCCCAACAATTTAATTTTTTGACAAAATTTTAAAAAGACTTTATTTTTAAGTAATCTCTATACCCAGTGTGGGGCTTGAACTCACATCCAAGGGACCAAGAGTCACATGCTCTACCGACTGAGCCAGCCAGGCCCTCCCAGTTTTTAAAAAATTTTTCATGGGGGAAAGTCTATTATAGTTACCAGAGGGGTAAGGGAACCCTTTGAAGATCTCTGGAGCTTTTTGTGCAGCTCTGTCCTCTATACTAGTCTTCTTCACAAATTCTAGCGTTTTTGTCTTCTAAATTGTGACCCATTATCTCAACTCTGAAAGACCACTGGGCTCTTTTTGGGTTCTCCATTCCTGCACTGGTCTGAAAAATGTTTTTTTGTGTATTTTGATTTGCTTTCTAGTTGTTTAAGGTAAGAGGTTAAATCCCATCCCTGTTACCACATCGTGGTTAGAAACAGAAGTCCCTTATTCCATGTTACATGGATTCCATTGTGCAGATGTATAGTAGTTTAATTAGTTAATTCCCTATTGATGGACATTTAGGCAACTTCTCATCTTTTCTATTGCAAGTATTATTACATCAGTGAGTGACGTTTTCCTACACACGTGAGATCATCTAAAATAAAGAAGAAAATGTCTGGATCACAGTTATAGATGTTTGAAATTTTGAAAGTTATTGGCAAATTGCCTTCCGTAGCAGTTTTTGGATTCACATCCATATGTGGTAGTTTATGAATATGCCTTCCTTTACGCTTTCTTCTAGTACTTTTATAACTTTATTTTTTATATGGATATATATAGTCATCTGGGTTTTTGTTGTTGTTGTTTTTGTTTGTATTTTGTGTTGTCTTGGTGTTACGAGTGATCCCTGATATTGCGATTGAGGTTTCTTTACTTTTTCCTAGTGAGTAGCTAGTATTTCTTGATGTTTTGACTAAATGTACTAAGTAAAGTCAGGATTTTAGTTTTGATAGCATTAATATTTTGACACAAAAAGCCTTAATGCAGTTTTGATGTATTAGTTTTTGACACAACCCAATATAAATAAACCATTAAATCTTTACTTTATTTATTTCTCCTTTATTATCAAGTGTTGTGTGAAGCATACATTCTTACTCTGTTCCCAAGCCTCGCTTGTGGGGGAGCAGGCGGTGGTAATGGAAGGGATGCCAGTATGCCAGCCTGTTCTGCCTACAGAGTCCTGCCTCTCAGGGAAGCCAGCCTGTTCCCTCTTAGACCTTTGTACTGTCTCCTGGGAAGTCTTCCTTACTTTCCCTGAGACTTGCCTGCCTAGAGACATCTTTTTTTCTTTTTTTTAATGTTTATTTATTTTGAGAGGGGGTGAGGGGCAGAGAGGGAGGGAAAGAGAGAGAATCCCAAGGAGGCCCTGTGTTGTCAACACAGAGCCCGACATGGGGCTTGGTCTCACGAACCGTGAGATCATGACTCAAGCCAAAACCAAGAGCCAGACATTCAACTGACTGAGCCACCCAGGCGCCCTGAGATATCTTCTTCTAATGAGAGAGATAGGGAAGAGAGGGCATAAGGCTTAAAGCAACTCAGATTTATTGAGCACCTGCTGTGCTCTGAACATTGTTGGTCTCATGGAAGGGAAAGTCTTCCCTGACCCCCACCCATCTACACACACCCAGTTACTCTTTCCTCAGCTTGTGCCACCGCAGTGCCACATACACAGCTCTGTCATTGTACTTACAACTATTGATTGATGTGTCTTCTCCCATAGTAGGATGTGAACTTCTCAACATAGAGACATGGTCTTGTTCACGGCTGCCAACACTTAGCAGAGCTTTTGGTACTTAGTAGGCACTTAATATTTGTTTTACGAATGGATATTAATCTCTGCCCTCAGGAAATTGAGAGACTCGAGGGTATGAGGGTTGTTAATAAAATACTCTTGATGGAAAGAGTGAAGAAAAGTAATTACTTTGATGTAGAAAAATCATTCTGACATATACCAATACATGATAGCCTGGAAGGAGATGAGATTTGGAGACAGAAAGTTCTCACGGCTTTCTCACTTAACGTACTGTGTGATCTTGGAAAAGTCTGAGCATTACTTATCTCATTAGTGAAGAGAATGAAATGAGATGTTGTATCCTGGGGCTGTAAATGCTGATCATTCCAGAAAATTTTAATGTCAGACACTTACTAAGTGAATTCTGTTTTCTCAGGGACTTTTCTTATGAACAGGTAAGTTTTTTTCAGGAAGGAATAAAGATCCCAGAATAGATCGTGATAAACATTAAAAATGTAGATTTCCGGGGCAGGGGGGAAAGGTAGATTTCAAAGCAAAGAAATGTGACTGATAAAAACCTTAATCGACACACCCCATTCTCCTGGCAGTACTTTGCTATGTGCGTATGAGTTGCTTTTTGTGCTTTCGTGAAACATTTAGTGTCGTGTCTTTTAGGTGGTGGCCATTGGAACCATGGGCATGGGGAGCCAGTGCAGCATCGGCAGGGTAAACCCGTGGCAGGCAGTTTCAGCAGAAAGCAGAATCCAAATTGAGGCGGTGGCCGTGCTGCAGAGCAGAAACAGCGGTAGCAACAATGCTAGCCCACACCTCTTGATGTAGCGGTTCCTATGCTGAGACCTTTCCCTGTCTTTCCTGTTTTAATCTTCCCAACAGTCTTGTGACATAGGTGTTGTCATTAATCCAGGGTTAAGCAGGAGAAGATGAGGGTGGAGAGAGTCCATCCATTTGCTTAAGGTCATAACAGTAGGAAGCGATGAAGCCGAGTTTCGAACCCAAGCCCTCCGACCACAGAGCCCACAAGCTTAACTGCTACTTTCTGCTTCCTCTCATAGCTGCTGTCTCATGGACAGGCTGGCTAGTGGCCAGAGTGCAGAGGTCTACCTGATGCCCGGTGGTGGTTAATGAGGTACTGGTGTAGAAATTGCCCTCTTGCCCATCTCTACAGAGGAAAACGAACTTCTTTTGAGATGTACTTTGCTTTCAAAAAGCCGAGGTGCACGGTATCTGTGACTGTATGTATCTGTGATTTTTATACTGTTGCCATGGTCCAAGCTGGCTGAATTCTTAAAGAGTGCAGGGATGGCCTTTGAAACCCCACTGAGCTCTCTGAGGCAGAAAGTCTGGAATAGTGACAGAGCCCCTAGCTGCATGTTTTGGGACCCCTGCGTTAAAAGGTACAGGAGGCCTATTGCACTGACTCCTGGGGGTTTTGAAAGCTTGTGGGTTCCTGGCCAGAGTAACTGGGTACCTAGTATCCCCACATTCCAAAGCTCCTCTCTCTCTGCTCTTCCAGGGCAGATCCTAGGATTCTTATTACTACAATACCAGAGAGGGATGGTAGGATTGAAAGGCATCCTTGCTAAGCTTTGTTCCAGACATAAATGACAAAGGAGAATAGATCATCATCTACTTCTACAGAATTGTTGTCCTTTCAGAGTGGTAGCAAGTTGAGTACCGCCCCCGCCCCAGCCCAGACAGGAGTGTGCAGACTCGTCAATTGCTTTCTCCACTCCCACCACTTCCCTCCCTGAAATGCTCTCGCCCAGATCACTTGAAAGGACTAACTGACAAATCCAAGGGTGGACCTTTTCTTTTTCTGACCTCTTTGAAGCATTTGGCAGTATTCATTTCTTCCTTCATTTTCAAACTCTGTCCTCAGTGATTCTTTGTCCACACTCCCTTCCAGTTCTCCTACTTCTCTGATTGTTCCTTCTCCGTCTCTTTCGCAAGCAACCTCCTGTTCCTGTGCCCACCTTTAAATGCTGATGTCTGCCAGGGCTCGGTTATGGTCTTCTTCACTTCTTACTCCACGGCATCAGTGAACACCTGTGTGCCAGTGACTCTCTCAGCTCCTGATCTCTGGACCCAGACGCCCAACTTCCTGCCAGACAACTCCACTTGGATGACTCTCGAGCATCTCAAACTCAGTGTGCCCAAATCACTGAATTTCTAAAAAAATCAGTCCATATTGCCTCTTTCAGTGAATGACACCAGTATCCACCTGGGAGGGTAACATGAGCCAGAAATCTGTGACTTCTTCTTTCTCTTCTCTCAACCAAATATCCGGCTAGTCATTGAGTCATGACACTTCTGCCCTCTGTAAGATCTCTTCTCTGAGGTCAGTCTCTTCCCTGTGCCCTGGTTCTTCAACCTTTCCTAGATCTTGGACCTAAAGATCCAGGACCTGGATCTTCATTCTCTTTACTGACTCCTTCATACCACTGTTTAGTCATACTGAAGTCTCTCACTTCCCTGAAAAGGCTGCCACATTGACTCTACTATCCTGTAAACCCAATGGTAATAGCTCCCATTTCATTCACTTAACAAACCTTATTGAGCACCTACTATGTGCCTGACACTTTTCTAGGTGCTAGAGCTTCAGCATTGTATAAGATACGTAAAATCTGGGGCACCTGGGTGGCTCAGTCGGTTAAGCGTCCTGCTTCAGCTCAGGTCATGATCTCACAATCCGTGAGTTCAAGCCCCGCGTCGGGCTCCGTGCTGACAGCTCAGAGCCTGGAGCCTGCTTCAGATTCTGTGTCTCCCTCTCTCTCTATGCCCCTCCCCTGCCCACACTCTGTCTGTCTCTCTCAAAAATAAATAAATTAAAAAAGAAAAAGATACATAAAATCTGTCCCCTCAAAGAGCTTACATTCCATTGGCAGATATAGACAGCCTGTGTATATAAAAGGTCACCTAGTTTTATATAGAGCACTTACTATGTGCTAGCCACTGTGCTAAACGTTGTATATTCATTTCTTCATTTAGTTTTTACAATGACCCTGTGGAATAAGTGTTGTTTATGCCCATTTTACGGATGAAAAAGCTGTAACTTGGCCATAGTCGTAGTAGCACAGAGCGAGCAATCAAACCCACTGACCCTACCTTGAGTCATGGCTCTGAGCCATGAGCCCGGAGGGGAAATGCAGATTCCTTTTGATTGGAGACTGTTTTAAATATTTTCAGTGGGGAATCCCTGCAGTGAAATCTTTGGGTGCTGGGCCTTTTCAGGAAGTGCAGAGTCCTCAGTAACTAAAGCTTCTCTGCGTGTTGTCCAGGGATCTACAGCCCCTCGTGGGCTAGGCAGACCGAATGGCTGTCCTTGACCTGGCCTCCAGCTTGAAGCTAGAGGAATCGCCATCTGTGTCCTCTTGGTTTCTTTGGCGTCAGTTTTGTCTCCATGCATTTCTTGGTATCAGCTGTTCTGACCTCCTCTGGGAACCAATCCATGATCTGCTTTTAAATTAACACCACTTCCTGTCTCAGTCTATCCCTTCTGCCTCCCCCACCCTTCAAGGAATTCAGCCACTGTCACCTGCCCCCTCCCCTCCCCTGTACCCTGTAGCTGTGCATTCCATCTCCTTCCTCTTTGCTCTGTGTACTAACCCTTCTAGGTGAGTGTGCAGTAAATGACCAGAAGTTGTGTTTGCTTTGGAAAAATCTCCTTCCCTAGATGACTGGGGACCCATACTTCTTTGAACAGGTGAATCTTGTAGAAAACCTGTTGGGTTTTCCCTGGTTGTAAATTCATCTGCTGCAGATGAGGGGCTGGGCCTCAGCCCCTGATGATGTCAGTGTGTCTTTCTCTTGCCGGGTTCAGGACCTGAGGAGCCATGTCTTGTCCCCTCTCCAGCTTCTCCTGAAGGTGAGTGCCAGGCAGAACCCTTGGGTGGTTGTCAGTCATTTGGAAGCCTGTTGTGAGCTATGGAATCAAAAGTGATGTGAACTGGTCTGCAGCCAGATTTCTGAGAAATTGATAATAAAATTTTAGACATGTCTATAGCAACTAGAGTAAGTTTATGTCAGTTGAACCTAGTAATTTAAAAATGGAGTTCTTATTTTATGTGTTTTAATTTTTCTAGTGATTCATTTTTATTATGCTTTATAAAAGTATCGCTCTGCGACAGAATTGAAATTTCAAAAGCCATACAAACCAGTCTTTTCTTCACAGATGGTTTGAGAAGCACTGGACTGTAGTGATTAATGCCCAGCCTTTAAAAGTGAGTAGGGCTGGGTGGCTTAAACCCCCTGGGCCTCCCTGTCCTCATCTGTACCTACTGACCTCAGGGTTCAAGGAGACAGCACAGGGACATGAACACATATCTGGAATATGTGCTCTGAAAGAGGTGAGGACAGAGGGTTGAGGAGGCCCTTAGGCAGGAAGGGCTGGTGAAAGATGAATGAGAGGAGTTCCTGGTGCAAGGGATGCCTGAGCTATGCCTAGAAGGCTGGGGCTTCAGTGTCAAGGTCGGACACGCTGGTGTGGAGCAGCTTCCTGCTTTGCAGACCAAGCTCCAGGCTCTACCCGGAAGCAGGAATCCTAGAGGTGTTCAGAAGCACTGTCCCTGGTGAGAGTAGGCAGGCTGCATTCCTGCGGTCTTTGAGGATTGATCTTGTCAGATTAGCAGCTTTGCTTTTCTTGGTTGAGCTACAAATTCCCCACGTGGGGAGCCTGGGGAGCCGTACTGCTTGTGAGCTGCAACGGCTGGTGAAAGTACAAAACGTAATCCTGGCCCTTCTCCCAAGGAGAGAGGCTCCAGGCCAGGAACAGCCCTGCAGGGCTCCGTCTCTGCGGCTCTGCAGCCAGAGGGAAGGTTCCAGTCCGAGCTCCACCCACACACGTCCCAGGGCCCAGGCAGAAGGTGGGCAGAGAGGAGGGTGCTGGCATTTTCAGGACTCGGTCCTGCTCTCCCTACTCTGTCTGCACTTCGGGGGATGGGAGTGGTCATTGTGGGACCAGAGCTAGAGGGGAGAAGCAGGGCTGAAGCCTCACCTCCCCCAGGTGGATGCAAGACACCAGTCCATGCCTGCCTTCTGGCACGAGAGCTTTCTACTCTCTGCCCCAATGCTGTGTGTGGAGTCTGGGCTGGGCAAGTGAAGTAGCCAGAGGGAAGCCACAGCTCTGCACAGGAGCACAGTGGATCACTCAAGGGAGAGGTCCAGGCTGGAGGGAAAACCCTGGAGATGATTCATACACGAACCTCAGAGGGTGGACGAGATTGTCTGAGATGATGTGGAGAATATCGGCCAACACGGTCTCTGCTCTTGGGAGACCCTGATGGGGAAAACACAAGCCTGACTCCTGGCAGCGTCACAAAGGCAGGTCTGTTGACAGCTGGCTCTGTGACATCTCTGTGCCTCTCGTGTTGGGACAGACCCACCCCCCTTCCCTGTGTTCCGGGGGCTTAGTATGAGGAACTTCCCTGCAGCAGGACCACTTGAGAACACAGTTTGGAATAGTTGGAAGAAACAAAAGGACATCTTGCACTGTTGCTCAGCCCCTCGAGAAGGAGGGGCTGGGCCAGAAGCCAGCTGCAGAGCTTGCCCAAGAAGCATACCCCCAAATGGAACAAGCCCCCCACGTGGGGCAAGGCAATGGTGCATGGAGCCTGGGCTCAGAAACCAGCTCCGTGGGGCCTAGTTAGGGATGAGTCTGTGCCGGCTATCCCCACTGGCCTTGCTCCCATGCATCCGAGGGTGGCTCTGATCAGTTCTGGCCTGGTAAAGCCATCTCCACCTGATTCCCTGTCTGCCCTATCAGCCCTCCTGCACACCCCCAGGACCCGCAAGGGGGATTAAGGGCGGGACTTTGCCCAGCCGTGTGTTTGCCCTGAGGATCCTCTCTAAGCCACTGCCTGTACGCCGCTCCTTTCTCTTCCTGCTCAGAAGCTGTTGCATACTCAGATGCCCCTGAAATTTAGGGGTATCCCTTCCCCCTCAATGGGCTTGTCTCCACTCTTTACTCCTTGGGAGGATGCAGTGAGAATGGCCACTGGTTTGATTAGGTCCTGTGAGCCCACGTGGTTCCCCTGATGGAAAGAATCCTTTCCTGAGTGACCTTGTTTTAATACGGCCAGCAGCTTCCTCTGGTGTAGCCGGTCCTGCGGGTGGCCCAGTCTTCCCGAAGTTGAATGAAGAGCAATGTAAGAGGCGGCAGGGCAGAGCACAGCAAACCATGCCCCAGTGCTCGAGGCTACGGGGGAGGACTGCTCATCGGGACATTTGGGCCTTTGACCCAGCCCTGTCACCAGCAGCCCCCAGCAGAGTCACTGACCCTCGTGAAAATGCATTCTTTTGCCGCTCAAATTATGAGGAGGAAACAAAGGGTTTGGGGGCTGCGGTCCGGCCAAGGAAAGCTGTCAGCACAGGCACAGCTGATATAGGGTGCAGGTTCAGGAGTGAGCCTGGCTCCATCCATCTCTGCTGGGACTCCCACTCCATGAAGGAGCACTTGCTGAAGAAAGAAGGGACTGGCCTTTCTCTGCCCTGCATCCGGAGCCCCAGGGCCCACCCCTGTGAGTAGCAGGCCGTGTCCTCATCCAGCCACGAACCCCTTCTAGATGGGGCTTGGGGGCCGAATGCAGGCAGAGAGAGAGGGCAAGGACATGGGCTCCATGGCTGCAGCCACCATGCTCCCTCAAGCCAGAGGTTGCTCATTTTCTTCCCGGGCCATGATTGGACGAACTACTGGCTATACTTCAGCCCTTATTCTGAGGGTGGGCCTGGATTTCAGGAAGCAGAGAGCCTTGTAGCTGGGACAGCAATGGTCCAACCATATTCAGACTGTCGTCACTCAGTGCTGGGGTGAAGTTGGGCAGGGGATGTGGGGAGGGGCATCTTTACCACCTGACTTCACCACTGGGTCAGCGATCCCTTGAGGTCGGGGCCTTGTCAGTGCCCGTGCCGGGTTCACAGCCGCTCATTCATGCTATCTTAGCAACGACCGGATGGGGCTCGGGGATCCCCTTCCTCACTCTGGGCAAGTGAAAAGAGGTTGGCTTTGGTATCAAGCAAACGTGGGTTTGAATCCCAGCTTTGCCACTCACCTAGCTGTGTGACCTTGGACAAGCTCCACAGTCGTGTCGGCTTTGGCCGCCTCATGTGCAAAGTGAGGTAACAGTCCTACCTCATGGGCAGTTATGGGAGTTTCACACCCATGAGGCTTGTGGCGTGGTGCTGACCGACGGGGAGCACTGGGTCAGTGAGCGTCCGGTCAGGGAGCACCCAGTCAGGGAGCACCTGGTCAGTGGTGGTAGTTGCTGCTGCTGTTCTGTCCTCATACCCTGGCTGCTTCAGCTTTCAGTGAGATCTTCCGGTAATGCGTCTCGGCCGGGAGCCGCCAGGACTTGTACAGATTGTGTATACAAACCCAGGTGATTGGCATTTGTTGATACAGGAATGCCTCCACATATCGGGAAGTGTGGCTCTGGGCGACTCCAGCCGCACAAGACGCAACTGATAAATTGTAATTTAGTAAAACGGCTTCTCAGAGCTGTCAGAGCACCAGGGACCTGATGCCTCCTGGTGCCGTAACCCCCCCGGGTGGCCTCGCCCTACTAAGCCATGGTCTTGTTCACCTTTGTGCCGTACGCGTGCTGTTCCCCCAGCCTGGAACGCTCTTCTGCAAACTCTCTGCCTTTAGAACCACTACTTTCGCTTCAGCAAGCCGCCCACACATCACTTGGCTCCATGCCCTGGTATCTCTACTCCAAGAGCTGCTCGTGGCAGCCTCCCCCTCAGAAGGGGCCTGGACGGGGTGCGCTCTCAGCCCGGGCGACTGGCCACATGCACCTGCTATCTCCTCACATTCTCCACCTCTCAAACTCCCAACTCAAATGTCACCTCCTCCTTGAAGCTCTTCCCTGGATCCCCAGGCAGAGTGGGCTCTGGGGCTCCCGCAGCCCTTTGTGCGTCTCTGCCTGACATTCCACACGCCGTTTGGTAGTGCCCCCCTCTGATTAGTCCTCCACTAATCCCGGTCTCATTTTCACCTTTAATTCACCCTGTGTCACCGCTTACTGGGAATGAGCTGGAGACAGCTCCCATCTCCCTTGCCTCTGTCCATTCCCAGCACAGCTGTCACAGCTAGCTTTGGCCTGGAGAGGGCGATAGAAGTGAGTCCTGCTGACTGTACATTGCGTCCAGACCCACAGTGTTGCTGGACCCAGCACTCCAGGCTCCCTTCCCAGTGGCCACACCACCAGCATCCACAGTGGGAAGAGTAAAATGAGTCCAAGAATATGTTTTTTTTTTTTTAATTTAAAAAAATATTTATTTATTTTTGACAGAGAGAGAGAGAGGCATGAGCAGGGGAGGGGCAGAGAAAGAGGGAGACACAGAATCCGAAGCAGGCTCCAGGCTCTGAGCTGCCAGCACAGAGCCCGACGCGGGGCTCGGACTCACAGACCGCGAGATCATGACCCGAGCCGAAGTCAGACGCTCAACCGACTGAGCCACCCAGGCGCCCCGAGTCTAAGAATATGTTCATTTCTAGATAATTCTCCCCTCAAAACTCTGAGTTTGATGGTCTCCCTCAATTAGCTCAAATAATTGAGCGTTGCATATTTGTTTATTTACTCATTGCACATTTATCGAGTGCCTGTGTTGGGCATTGGGAAAATGGTTTTGAAAAATGTGGGCATGGTGCCAGATCACGATCTAGGGGATGTAAGTTGAAGTTGTACCTCAGGGTTCTCGGGGCATTCGGGCCGGGTTGAAAGCGAGACGCTCAGCTGGGAGCCTCCCCACTGCTGCATCCCCGCCCCGGGCCAACAGCACATGCCACTGCCGAGTGAGTGTCACGGTAGCTCTGTGGGCTGTGGCAGGACTGAGGGGATGACAGCCTTGGAGCCGCAGAAAAACCGGCTTGTGAATGGCTTTCATGGAGCAGGGTTTTAGGGAGACAGAAATGACATCTGAAAAGACTCTTCTGAGCAAGTCTTCTTGGCACGTTCACCCAAGTCAAGCCTAAACAAAAGGCTGTTGATGACATTTCTTCTGCACAAGTCACGAAAAGCTTCAGACTGAGGGTGAGCAATTTCTGCTTCTGCAATTCAGAAACTATAAAGAATGAAGAATGGCTTGGGGAAAGCGTGGCTCCATCATGAAGCCAACATCAGCCCCCTAGAATTGGGCATGTCTGTACAGCATGTGGTCTTTTTTTTTTAATTAATTTAATTTTTTTTTTAATTTACATCCAACTTAGCATATGGTGCAACAATGATTTCAGGAGTAGATTCCTTAATGCCCCTTGCCCATTTAGCCCATTCCCTCTTCCACACCCCCTCCAGTAACCCTCAGTTTGTTCTCCATATTTATGAGTATCTTATGTTTTGTCCCCCTCCCTGTTTTTATATTTTTTTGTTTCCCTTTCCTTATGTTCATCTGTTTTGTCTCTTAAAGTCCTATGAGTGAAGTCATATGATTTTTGTCTTTCTCTGACTGACTAATTTCACTTAGCGTAATACCCTCCAGTTCCATCCATGTAGTTGCAAGTGGCAAGATTTCATTCTTTTTGATTGATGAGTAATACTCCGTTGTAGATATATACCACATCTTATTTATGCATTCATCCATCGATGGACATTTTGGCTCTTTCCATACTCTGGCTATTGTCAATAGTGCTGCTATAAACATGGGGGTGCATGTGTTCCTTCGAAACAGCATACCTGTATCCCTTGGATAAATACCTAGTAGTATAATTGTTGGGTCGTAGGGTAGTTCTATTTTTAATTTTTTGAGGAACCTCCATACTGTTTTCCAGAGTGGCTGCACCAGCTTGCATTCCCACAGCATGTGGCCTTAATCCCTGGGGCTCCCTGCACAGGTTCCAGCATGGCAGGGCTGCCCTCTGCATGCAAGAAAACCTCCCACATCCTCCACCTCTGTGGAGACCGGACCAGGCCTCACAGATCTCCATCTGCACCCTGTCCATGGGGACTTGCCCTGTCCTGACCCCTAGGGACCCAAGGTAGATTCTGCCCCTTTCCCAGCCCCTGAGCACCCCTTCTCTGCCAAGCCTTGTGCACAGCTTTGGGGGACAGTGGTAAGAAATGGTCACTGCCTCCTAGGAGCTTGCAGTGAGTGGGTGACAAGCAGGAGAATGGGTTGACTGCAGGGAACCAGCAAGCCAAGCAGATTAGGGACATCTAACCACATGGGAGCGGGGAGGCAGGAAGGGCTTCCTAGAGGAGGTGCCGCCCATGCTGACTATTAGAGGACATTAGCAGCTGGCAAGGCAGAGAGTCTAGGAAAGGCACTCACCCTGAGGGAAGGAGGCTCCCTGGCAGGTCATCTGGGCTGCCTGGAGTACAGGCCCTGGGCTTGGAACAGGCCCCAAATGCCACGCCAAGGAGTTTATGATGAGGTCAGCGATGGTTTCAAGGCAAGGCGGGGGAGGGGTGGCATGGGATTTGTGCTTTAGAAAGATCAGTACCTGAAATGGGGAAGGGCGGGTGGTCAGAGGAGGTGAGAATGAGGAGGGCAACCCTCAGGAGGCAGTGATGGGACAGGGGTGGATTGGTGAGATGTCAGCAGGAGAGAAATGGGGATGTTAGGTGGCTGGTGGAGGGAGTAGTGAAAACAGCCCCCCTGCTGTTTGAGGCAGCTGGGGTACCACTTCCTATCCTAGAGAACACAAGTTTGGGGGGCAGCTGTTGAGTTCATTGGGGGAAATGCTGACCTTGAGATTCCAGTGGAATATCCAGGGGAGATGAGGAGCACCACCGTCCTTTCTGTTCTTTCTTTTTCTTCTTTTTTTTTTTTTTTAAGTCTACTTTTACTGCCCGTTCTTTTTTAATCTAATTTTGATCCAAATTAGTTAACATATAGTGTAATAATGATTTCAGGAGTAGAATTTAGTGATTCATCACCCATATACAACACCCAGTGCTCATCCCCACAAGTGCCCTCCCTAATGCCCATCCCCCATTTAGCCCATCCCCCCCACCTAACACCCCTCCAGCAACCCTCATTTGGTTCAACATCGCTCTGAACCATATTCTTATAACGAAGTCTTTATGCGGTTCCTTGACAATTTCCTCAAGTCTCTGACGTAATAAAAGACATTTTTTTTCCTTGATATCACACAGATTCATTGTATATCTCCCTCTTTATCACCAGACTTCTCCACTTGAAATCTGTCTGCCTAAACTTCCTTTGACTCCCTCCCCCCGTATGTATCTTGTAAGCATTTCCATGTACTGGCACCATGCTAGGTATTAAGGATGCAGAGTAATATATAATTCCCAGCCTAGAAGTCGGTCTAGAAAGGGGAGTCAGGCATGAACACAAAATGCTTATAATATAGATTATTGACACAATGGTAGAGGAAAGCGTAGGATGCCATGAAGGTACAGAAAGGAGACACCTAATTAAATTGAGGGGGTCAGAGAAGGCTTGGATTTCTGGATCCACTCCTGTACCATTATTATTTACAGTACTTCTCGACTTTCATTCTAATAATCTGCTTCTAGCATTTAAAACCCAGAGATGGGGGGGCGCCTGGGTGGCTCAGTCAGTTGGGCGTCCGACTTCGGCTCAGGTCACGATCTCACAGTCCGTGAGTTCAGGCCCCGCGTCGGGCTCTGGGCTGACGGCTCAGAGCCTGGAGCATGCTTCTGATTCTGTGTCTCCCTCTCTCTCTGCCCCTCCCCCGTTCATGCTCTGTCTCTCTCTGTCTCAAAAATAAATAAACGTTTTTAAAAAAAATTTTTTTTAATTAAAAAAAAAAAAAACCCAGAAATGGGGGTGCCTGGGTGGCATAGTTGGTTGAGCGTCTGACTCTTGATTTTGGCTCAGGTCATGATCCTAGGGTCGTGGGATCGAGCCCCATTGTCAGGCTTTGTGCTCAGCATGGAACGTGCTTAGTTAGGATTTTCTCTCTCTCTCTCTCTCCCCCCGCCCCTTCGCCCCTCCCCCACTTGAGCACACTCACTCTCTAAAAAAATTTTAATTTAATTAAAAAAAATAGGGGCGCCTGGGTGGCTCAGTCAGTTAAGCATAGGACTTCATCTCACAGGTCATGTTCTCATGGTTTGTGAGTTCGAGCTCTGTGTCAGGCTCCATGCTGACAGCTCAGAGCTTGGAGCCTGCTTCGGATTCTGTGTCTCCCTCTCTCTCTGCTGCTCCCCCACTCACGCCCTGTCTCAAAAATAAATAAACGTTAAAGAAATAATAATAATAAATTAAAAATAAAAATAAAAAAAGGGGCACCTGGGTGGCTCAGTCGGTTGAGCGGCTCACTTTGGCTTAAGTCATGATCTCACGGTCGGTGAGTTTGAGCCCTGCGTCAGGCTCTGTGCTGACAGCTCAGAGCCTGGAGCCTGCTTTGGATTGTGTCTTGCTCTCTCTGCCCCTCCCCCACTCACGCTCTGTCTCTCTCTCTCTTAAAATGAATAAACGTTAAAAAAAATTTTTTTAATAAAATAAATAAAAACGTAAAAGCCAGAGATGATCCTTTCATTGGTACAACAGTGAGTGGTATCTCACCATCATTTAGTTGAAACTTGCTTTCTTTTTTTGTTTGTTTTTGTTTTGTTTTGTATTTGGCAGGAGTGGGTGCTTTAAATGTCAGTGGGTAGGATAGGTCATGTCAGTAGCTCCTCAAAATATGTAGTCTATGGACCAGAAATATTCATGAGCTCCTCCAGGCTATGCCCAACCAGAGCCAAAGAACTGTGCCTTTTTCTGGTCTCCTGACCTCTGGAATTGCTCACTGTCTGCCCCACAATCCCATGGTTTCTGAACACTGCCTGTTCTCAAAGACCTCCAGGTAAGGACGTGTCATGGTCCCCTTCAGCAGCAAGGGCAAAATGTCTCAGAAGTTCCTTTCCCTCCCCTGCTATCAGCCTGCAGTAGGGAGTAGGGGAGGGTGTGTAACAGAAAACACCTGGAGAAGCCATCTTTTTTGGTGAAGTGGTAAGGGAAGGATTTTTTTTTTTTTAATTTTTTTTTTCAACGTTTATTTATTTTTGGGACAGAGAGAGACAGAGCATGAACGGGGGAGGGTCAGAGAGAGCGGGAGACACAGAATTGGAAACAGGCTCCAGGTTCTGAGCCATCAGCCCAGAGCCTGACGTGGGGCTCGAACTCACGGACCGCGAGATCGTGACCTGGCTGAAGTCAGACGCTTAACCGACTGTGCCACCCAGGCGCCCCGGTAAGGGAAGGATTTTTGAAGGAGGTGATATTTTATCCAAGTCTTAAAGATTGCATAGGAATTAGGCAAATGAGAAATGATAGGGCAGGTGTTCTAGACAGAGGGAATGCATAAACCAAGAGCATGAGACACACAAGGGTATTCAGAGAGCTGCCAGTGGTTTGGCATGTTCAGGGTGTAGGGTTATGTCCTATAATGCTGGAAGACGGGACTAGAGAAGTCATCCAGGGCCAGATCCTGGGACACCTTACAAGTCATTCTGAAAGGATTTTTATTCTATCCTGAATAGCATGGGGTATTATTGAAATGTTTTAGACAAAAGATGAGAGAAAGACATGGCCAGATCTGCTATTTGGAAAGATTGTTCTAACCCAGTATGGAAGATGAATTGGAGGAGAGAACTTGGAAACGTGGAGATCAGTTACAACACTGTTGCAGTCACTGAAAATGGCAATCCTGTGAGGATGGAGAATAGGGATTATTTGAGGAACACTTAGGAAATAGAATCAAAGAATGCCCTTTCTCTTATCCCAGAATATCTTGTATGGTGTTTCTCCTACCACCACACCACCACCGCCACATCTGATCATGACATTGTTATCTGTCTCCCCCTCCAGGGCAGGGGCTGCATATCATCCATCTTTGTGGTCAGTCCTAGCACCTAATAGCACCTGGTACTGATTAGGTGCTCAAGGAAGTGCTTATTATGCCTATTGAATTGATTTGATAATTTGGAAGGCTAGGGCGAGAGAAGAATCTGGAATGACTCCCAAGGTTTCTGGCTTCCAGATAGGAAAACTGAGGGTGCCATTCATTGAGATAGGGGACCTGCAAAGAAGGGCAGTTATTTCTGGTTTTAGGTTTCTGGCTTTTGTCAGGAGGAGAGGAAAGGATGAAGATAGTGAACTTGGTTGTGGACATGATGGTTTTGAGATGCTTTGAGGACACTTGGGAGATGTAGAGTAGTCATTTGCGTGCATGAGTCTGGAGTCCAGGAGGAGAGGTCAGGGCCAGAGATGATGCAGTGGGAGCTGTCAGCATATAGACGGAGTTTTGGCAGTGGATGAGGTACTGTAGGAAAAGTGTATAGACTGGGTCCCAACTAGTAGTTTACCGGCTAAACCCACCTGCAGACATGCTTTGTGTGGCTGGCACAGTGTTTTCAAGTAATGTGAATGCTTTTAGGCAGTGTGTATGTTCCAGCTTGCTATAACCCTGCCACTTCTTACTGTCTCACATCTGGCCCAATTCCTGTATTTACAGTACCTTCTTGGCTCTCGTAGGCATTTGAGTTTGTAATTTGGGGAGGAAGAAGAAAACAGAAGGACGTAATTGGGGAATCCCAACACATAAGGGAGAAAGAGGAGAGAGAGTGGCTCGAAAGATTGGAGGAAGTCATGAGAACAGCATTTTGTTCTCCCCAAAATTATAGAGGGCAATGTAGGCAATGTGTAATAAAATATAAAATGTGGATTCCACTTGATCCAGCAATTCTACTTCTAAATACTTAACAGAAGGACATAATCATGTCTGTGCATGTAAGTTATTGTAATCTGATGCTTGTTGCAGCATGTTTATAATAGCAAAAAATTGGAAACAACATGAATGTCTCTTAGTTGAGACTGATTAAGTAAATATAGTATGCCCGCATGATGAAATACTATGTAGTCATAAAAAATGATGTCAGATTATATTTATTGTCACGACCCCACAATTTATTGTTAAATTTTTCAAAAGCAAGCTGTGAAACAGTACATATGAGATAATTCCATTTATGCTATGGTTAGAGAAGGAAAAGTCTGGAAGACTTCACATATGATCACAAGGACCTCCCAATAGCTAAATCTAGTAGACCTTTCTCTGGCCTCTGTGGCTTTGACCTCTCTGTGGCTTTTGACATTGTTAACCTCTCTTGGCTTCAACTTCTTGTTGTTATTCCCTGACCTTTGTCTCATAGGCTGGCAATCAGGACCGAAAAATGGCAGACTCAATCCTGGAGAGCCCTTCAAAACTGGTAGCTTGTTTATGTCCTAGGCATGCCCAAAGCAGGGCACTTATTGGGTAATTCTCTGAAAAGGAGCATTGAGGGATAGTATTTCTGTGGTCCTTAAGGCTTTGAGTCTACATAACTCTTCTGGAATAAAACCTTCCCAGGATCTCTGGGTACAAGTTTCATCTCCACATTCACCTCCCGACCCTCCAGCAAAATTGCCTGGCTGTCCCCTCTCTCCCACGCCTCCTGTTCAATCAAGGAGTTATTTTTAACAGTGTCGTGTATACCATGCTTAAATCCTGGCAAAACACCAGAGCTTTGGAATAGATACCCGAGATGGAAATAGTCTCCCACAGCCTCCCCCCTTTCTGAAGTTTTTCCTTTTAAAGAAAGAAGACAAGTTAACCAAGCTGTAGACAGCCCTACCAAGAAAGTCCCCAGACACTAGCACTGAGTGACTGAATTTGCAGCCTCAACCATGGAGGTGGTACTGGAGACTGGACCTGCCACCACTTCCAGCCCAGCTTCACCCCGGGGAGGCCCATGGAGAAGATGATTCTTGCCATTTCCCCGGGCTTGGTAGATCTAGAACCCGGTGTCTCTGAACCATGGAGATTGCCCAGTCTACCCCCATTCCCAAGAACCAGAGGCTCTTAACCTGCAGAAACAGCCCATCCATTTCAAGATCCTCCGTAACTAGAGAGTTTAAACTAAGAAAAGGCAAAATCTGTCTTTCTGTGACTTCCACCTATGGGCCTAATTGTGCCTGTCAGAGCCACGCAGAACAAATTGGATCCCCTCTATCAGATGGTCAGAGATTTGAAGTTGGTGATCTTGAGCCTGCAACACCTTAGTTCCCTTGAATTACGGAAGGCCCCTTGCTGTAATGGTAGTCCTCTTCTCTGGGGCAGGTCCACTTTATTGCTGTTCCCTTAGGAGACACCCAGAATGGAGCTCAGGCTCACTCAGAGGTAGCCTTGCAGGCACAGAGGATAGTGGGCTAGGCATTTCCCTATTTTTGATGTTCCTTATAGTGACTGACCTCCAAGAGACACTACTTTAGCGGGCACGTCTCATAGACTGGAAGCTTATTTTATACATGCTGATGCCAAATCCCTATCCCTGTCCTACTCAGCATGTGTGGTGGAATTTATGGGCCTAAACCAGGCCTGGCCATGTAGCTGCCTGTCTGGAGCTTTCTGGATCCTCCTTAGACCTCCAGCATAAGCTGTTTCTTTCCTTTCTTTGTCTTCTGTAGATTTGATGACCAAGCGATTCTATCCCTGTGCAAACAATATACGTAAGAACAGTGACCAAGATAAGCCTAAAACAGAATCTTGCCACTGACCTCGTAGGCATGAACAGAGCTGTGCACCAGCTACCAAACCCTTGAACTGTCCTACCACCTCACCCACTCTGCTACCCGTGTCTTATACCTGACTGAGTCTATCCGAGAGGACATTGGCCACATGCTCTTCTGGGATGTTGTCACAACCCCCATGTGGTGTCTGAGAGCTCCATCCACAAGCCACATCCTTTATTTTTTTATTTTTTATTTTTTAAGTTTATTCATTTTGAGAGACAGAGAGAGGGAGAAAGAGAATCCCAGGCAGGCTCCGCACTGTCAGCGCAGAGGGTGATGTGGGGCTCAAACTCACGAACCATGAGATCACGACCCGAGCTGAAACCAAGGGTCAGACGCTCAACCGACTGGGCCACCCAGGCGCACTTCCAAGACACATCCTTTAAATCAGCATTGCAGAGTCCTAGGAGGCACGCTGACTTTGAAATCAGAAATCCCAGGTTTCAGACCTGGCTTAGCACCTTTTCACCTTGGACGACTCACTTAAACTCTTTGAACCTCAGTCTCTTCATCTGTAAATGAGGGGAAATGCCCACCCTGCTCACTTCACATGGCTTTTGTGAGTATAAAAGATTCCTATTATAATGCAAAACAGTAGGTGAGAGTGTAAGCACCATGCAGGATGCAAATAGGAACCACACAGACCCTGCTGAATTTCAATCCAGCAGGAGGTTCAGATATGCCACCAGCCCCTAGCAGTCACAGGCCAGGCCAAGAACAAGGGAGCCAGAAGATGGGATCAGGCGAAGTCAGCGCTCAGATACCAGAGACAGGGTAGAGGAAGGGCTTCCTAGGAAGGTCTGAGATCAGGCTGAGAACGGTCAGCCTTTGCTTAGTCTGGTCCAGTGTCAGAACACGTGTTTTGAGAATAAGAGGCTTGAAACCTGTCAGAGGCAAGGCAGGAACGGGGCCTCAGAGGTTGGAACTAGAGACAGAGAAGTCCTGGGTGAGACCTATGCCTCTGGGGTAGGAGACCTGGAGGAGGCCACACTTCGGGCTGAATTGTGAAGCAGGACCTGTGGTCGGTGTGTGTGGACTCTTTGGGGAGTGAGGGAGGGAAGAGGGTATGGCCATGAGAGTGAAGAGGGTGTCGGAGAGTCCTGTTCACAGAGAGGAGAGGTGGGAACACAGGAGAGAATGACTGGGTGGGTGGCACCACAAGGTCCCTGAGGACAGGGAGGGGAGGGACTGGCCTTTGATCTCAAGAGGAGAGAGTGGTAGAAACATGGATGGGCTTGTAAGTGCAGTGCAAGAGTGAAGGGATTCCCTGCTGGTGGCTTTAATTTTCCCTAGAAAGCAGGAGATGGGTTCACGTGCTGCACATGAGGGCGGGGTGCTAGGATGGAGGTTTGGGAAGAGTGAAAGACACTTATGAGGCCACTGTGGAGAATGGGCAGCCCAAAGACCGCCAAGCAGCAGAGCAGGCCACGTGGGAGACCAGGGATCTGTAGTGGCACCAGTTGTGCTTGTGAGGGTTTTCTCCAGCTGGCTTAGTCATCCAAGTATAGGGGCAGGGATGCTAAAAGAGGTAACCCCAGGCCTGCCTCAGTTCCTAAAGTGAGGAGAAGCATGCCCAGAGTCAGGGCAGGGACAGGACTCAGGCCATTCCAGAAGGGAGCGGCCACAGCCAGAACGGATTGTGCCTGGCCGGCAGCTGGCCAAGGATGTTAGTTCCCGGGACCCTCCTGTGTGTGGGGACAGCAGTAGTCTCTGGGGCACAGAGCACACTGGGCTTCCTGAAATGAAGTGGGCAAAGTCCTGGGCAGGTTGCACACTGTAACGTGGAGGGGCCCAGAAGCACTGTGGTAGAGAATTCTGGAGGACGGCTGGGGAGACAGTGAGGTAGTGTCACTGCACAAACCTGCGAGACTAAGACGTTCGCCCAGGGGTGAGGCACATCAGAGCAGTGTTGCTGGGGTGTGCGCGAGAGGCTGGGGTACTGGGCACCACAGTCCCTGGGCCTTCGATACAAAGATCTGGTCGCAGATGGGGTTTCTGAAAGCCTCACTTAGTCATTCTGGAGCCTCCAGCTTCCTGAGTTAAAGCGAGGTGGCTCACACTTCACCAGAGAAATCAGTGTCTGGGAGCAGGGCTGCACCTCAGGACTGAGGGAATCCCGGGAGGGCTTTCGGTGGTTGCTGGTAAGGCAGCTACTGCCATCACCCCTGCCTCTGACCCGGCACTCCCCGAGGGAGAGGGAGGGCATGGCTGATACCAAAACTGGGAGGGGAGGGAGGGAGGTGAAGGAAGCTGACAGTAATTGAGCAACATGGTGTGCCAGGAACTTTGCATGCTTTATCTCATTTCATCTCCACGGTAATCCGTGAGGTGGGGATGTTAGCCCCATTTTACATTCATTCATTCAACAAATATTTATGGAGTGCCTGCTAGGCATCAGGTGCTGCTCCAGGTGCTGGAGATACAGCAGTGAGCAAAATAAATACACAAACATCCCTGCCTTCGTGGAGCTCATATTCTAGTGGAAGCAGGCAAAAAAAATCAAGACATGTAAGTAAAATGATAGTGGGGAGTACCAGAGAAAACTAAAGCAGGAGTGGGGACTAGAAAGTTAGGGAACGGTTGCCACATTATTTTTAAGTTTTTTTTTAATGTTTATTTTTTATTAAACAAATTTTTTTATGTTTACTTTTGAAAGTGAGGGAGACAGAGCACCAGCAGGGGAGGGGCAAAGAGGGAGGGAGACAGGATCCGAAGCTGGCTCCAGCCTCTGAGCTCAAAGCCCGACGCGGAGCTCCAGCCCATAGACCATGAGATCATGACCTGAGCTGAAGTCAGACGCTTAACTGACTGAACCACCCAGGCACCCCTTTTAATGTTTATTTTTGAGGGAGAGAGAGAGAGAGACAGAGAGAGAGAGAAAGAGCAAATGCTTGGAGGAGAGGCAGTGGGGGGAGACAGAGGATACGAAGTGGGCTCTATGCTGTCAGCACAGAGCCCGATGTAGGGCTCGAACTCAGGAACCATGAGATTATGACCTGAGCCTCAAGTTAGACGCTTAACCCAGGTGCCCCACGGGTTGCCACTTTAGATAGGGTGCCTGGGGAAGCCCTCCCAGGGAAGATGACACTTTCGTAAGACTCTGAAGGAAGTTGGGGGGGGGGGGTGTGCTGACATCTGAGGGAAGAGCCCTTTGGGGACAGGGAATAGCCAGTGCAAAAGCTCTGAGGTGGGATCCCAGAACAGGAAGGAGGCCTGTGTTGCTGGAGTGGAGAATAATAAGAGATGAAGTCTGAAAGTTAAGAGAAGTCCAAAGCCTGGGGATATTGTAGGTCATAATAAGGATGGAGGAATAGGCAGAGGAGTATCATAGGTTTTACAGGATCATTCTGGCTGCCTTGATGAGAGTCGACTGTTGCCAGGAAGGTCGGGAGTCCAATTAGGAGACCGTTATAATAATCTACCAGAGAGAAGATGGTGACTCGGACTGTGGTGGAAGCAGCGGAGGCGGTAAGAAGAGATATCCTGAAGGTAAAGATGACAGGTTTGCCAGCGGCTCAGATGTGGGTGTGAGAGAAAGAAAAGAATCTAGGCTGACTTCCAGTGTTTAGCCTGAGCAACTAGAAGCATAAAGAAGGTGCCTTTTACCAAGATGGAGAGATGATTGCAAGAAAAGCAGGTTTTCGGGGGAGTATCGGGAACTCGAGTTTAAACATGTAAAATTTGAGAGGCCTCATAGACATGAAAGTGAAGGTATCGAGAAGGCAGGAGAATGTACAAGTCTGGCATTCAGGGGAGAGGTCCAGGCTGTGAAAATGGAAGAGACTGCCAAATAAGTGAATGCAGATGCGGAAGAAAAGCAAGGACTGAGGCGTAGGGCAAACTGACATTTAGTGCTGTGGAAGATGCAGAAGAATCTGCAAAGGAGAAAGAAGAATGCCCAGTGTCACAGGAGGAAAACCAGGAAAGTGTGGCATTCTGGAAACCAAATTCTGAAAGTCTTTTAAGAGGAACGATGAACTGTATCATATGTTGCTCGTAGGTAGGGTGCGCCTATGAATTGTTGTCCAAACCAGGACACTTTTAGTAATTACTCCAGGATGAGACACGGAATCCAAGATCGTCCCAGGAAGATCAGAATGTTGTGTGGTCACTCTACTAATAGGTCAATAAGAATTGACCATCGGATGTAGCAACATGAAAGTTGGTGACCTTGATGGGGCACCTGGGTGGCTCAGTTGGTTAACCGTCTGACTTCAGCTCAGGTCATGACCTCATGGTTCGTGGGTTCGAGCCCCGCGTCGGGCTCTGTGCCGACAGCTCAGAGCCTGGAGCCTGTTTCAGATTCTGTGTCTCCCTCGCTCTCTGCCCCTCCCCCACTTGCACTCTATCTCCCTCTGTCTCAAAAATGAATAAACATTAAAAAAAATTTTTTTTAAAAAGAAAGTTGGTGACCTTGAATGATGAATTGAGAGGGAGTCATTAGAATGGATTCAGGACACATGGGAGGAGAGAGCTTAGATGGCAGGTGTAGGCAACCCTTTCAAGGTGTGTTTCTGTAAAGAGAAAGAAGCAAATGCATGAATCTAGGTGGTAGATATATAGGTGATCATTGTATTATTCTTTCAACTTTTCTGTATGTTTGATTTTTTTGTAATAGAGAGTTGGGAAAGTGAAAATGTTAAAGCTTTAAAAGAGAGAGGGGGCAGGGGCAAGTTCATTATGGGGGGAAAATAATATCTCTAGGCTAACGGGAATAAGCGAGAAATGAGATGATGCAGGAGTGAAGACTTCCCGGAGCAGTGTCTGTAGAAAATGGGAAGGGATCAGGTCTAGGGAACAAAAACTGGCCCAGTGGTGAGTATGGAGACTTCAAATAGGAAAGAAAGTAGAGACTGGGGGCACAGATGCAGGCAAGTGGTGATAGGGAGCTTATGGAAACTCTGTTCTGTTTCTGCTCTTTTGGTGCCGTGGTAGGTGACACCATCTGTGGACAGCAAGAATGAGGGAGGAGGTGTTGGGGACATGACAAGAGGAGAAGGTGTGAATAGTTATCTAGAACCAGAGAATGAGCTAGTAACATATAGTATGGTTGCCAGGCAGCACAGGGGCCTCACTCATTCGCAGTTAAGGTGAGACAAGGGGTGTCTGGGTGGCTCAGTCAGTTAAGCGTCTGACTCTTGATTTCAGCTCAGGTCAGGATCTTACGGTTCATGAGATCGAGCCCCACGTCCAGCTCCATGCTGACAGCGCAGAGCCTGCTTGGGACTCTCTCTCTCCCTCTCTCTCTTCCCTTCCCCTGTTCATGCTCACTCTCTCGCTCTCTCTCTGTCTCAAAATAAATAAACATTTTTTAAAAATCTTAAAAAAAAAAAAAAAAAAAGATGAACCAGTGTGCATCTTTCTCCAGCCAGCTTCCTTCACCTGTGCAGGCACATGCCCAGAGTAGGTAGGGAGCAGAATTTAGCCACGGTTGTGTTTTAGCTGACTGAGAGAGGAGCGAAGAAGCTGAGGGTGAATTAAGGAAGTGATTATTATGATTGATGTGTAATTCAAGATGGGTAAGAATTACAGTACGAACAGAAGGAGCTGAAGGACATTGAAAAGATGGCAGAACCTATGGCTTGAAGATCTAGTGGGTTGAAGGATGGGAATTTAGCTACAAGAGTAGGTGAGCTGTGCTTACAGAGGTGGATGTGGTCAGAGAGACAGTTTGAGATTGGGATTAGAGAGGGCTTTGGTTATCAGTAATGACCCGGTCTAGGGTATAATTTAGGAGTAAATAAGTGAGGTGGGGTAGAGAATAAGATCACCAGGAGAGGGGAGGTCAAGGCAGCCCCCCCCCCTTGGAGTTTACCAGTTTCTAGTTTAGAAGGAAGCTCATCTTTCCTGTTCCTGGCTTTGTGAAGAAGGAATATGCTACAAGTATTGAGACTGACGATAACTGCTTTAGGGCTTCTCTTCTGCACTTTATTTTACACTGAGACTGGAGTTGAGGGAACAGGAGCCTGCTAAGGAAGGTGGTGCTAGACTTCACCAAATCTGGGAACCAGTCTATGGCCATAGTCAAGGCTGGCAGAGATCAGAAAGTCAGCAAAGATCATAAGGGGAAGAGAGCCTGTCAAGCATCAGAAGTGAGGGTCTCGGCTGTCAAGTATAAGAGATTAAGTCACAGAGGCTGTTATAAGGTATCAGTAGGTAAGATTGGGGATTTTAACCTAGGTCAATGATATCAATGATATGAAACTTCTGTAGCATAATCACTCGTTCCCTAAATAGGGGCTTGTATGAATGGCCACACGAGGGCTTTACTGTCTCTTACTTCCAATCTGTGAAATTGACCTTCCCGTGAAGAGACGGGAATATAATAACAAGACAAGAAGACCCTATAGAGCTTTAATTACTGGCTCAAAGAGACCTTATCAATCAACCAACAGGGACAACAGACCTCAACATGAGTCAACAATTTAGGTTGGGGTGACCTCGGAGAATAAAACCACCTCCGAGTGATTTTGATCTAGACTAACCAGTCAAAAGCATCGCATCACTTATTGATCCAAAAATTTGATCAACGGAACAAGTTACTCTAGGGATAACAGCGCAATCTGAAGATCTTCCAAGGAAGGGCAGGATGGGCTGGGGCCTGCTTGTCTGCAGGACCCTTTATTCTACCAGGCATTAGCAATGCATGTCTTGGGAAAGTACACGGAATGACTCTAGCAAGTCTCTGGTCCTCCTTCCAGGTGGTTGGCTAGATGGCCATGCAGAGCTAAGTAGCGGAGCACAGGATGGATGGATGTGAAAGAGGAAATTGAATGCTGGTTCAATTTGGTTTACGGCTCTGACAGATCCCTGCCTCATGTGCAGGGCCCACATGTTGTGGCTGGCCATTCATTTGTTCGTTGATTAACTACAATATGCTAGGTGCTCTCCTGAGTATTAAGGATATGGCGGTAAGTGTAAGAGATGGTGATAAGAGAGTCTGTCTCTCGGGACACCTCTCAGCTTATTGTGCAGATGTAGGGCCTCTTGGGTTTGCAGGGGCCAGGCCATCTGTGTGGAGGCAAAAGGTGGCGGAAATAGTGCAAGTAGCCGCGTCTGTGTTTCACGTGGGCTGGAATTCTTATTGTGAGACTGTTCTCTCTGCGGATCTGAACAGTAACACTGTGACTGGTGGGATTCCCATCTGTCACTAGCTTGACCCATTCCATTTGGCAATTGGTGTAGCGTTAGGAGAGAGAACATCCCGCCCGTGCAGCCTCACCCAAAGTCTCCAAAGTCCAGAGCAAAGCTGGGGCCCTTGGACGAAAGAAGGCGGCTAGAGTACTTCCCTGTAGGAACAGCATGCCCAGCTAGGGCCCAGGGCGACCTGCAGAGGAAATTCCAAGAGCAGTCTGCATTGATGCCTTGTCCACCCTCGGCCAGTGAAGAGGTGTGTGACATAATCCAGCACGTTGGGTCAGAGGCTCAGGCTTCTGTGGCCAGCACAGATGGCACAGCCTTCAGCTTCCCTGCCGATAGAAGCAGTGAGGCCACCCTGAGACCCCAGAAGCAGCGAGCAGCCAGGTAGGTTGCCCCTTAGTCTGTGACTTGGGTGCTCTTCACTGAACAAAAGAGAAGAGGCATAGGTTTAGGGGAAGATCATGGATTCCTTTTTAAAAATATGTTGAACTCAGGTGCCAGTGAGATATCTTGGCCAAGACACTCCAGATGCAGCTGGATAATAAGTCTTGAGCACAGGATATAGGTCTGGATTTGAGACGGAAATTTGGCAACCACCAGTTGGGCATAAGCATCTGGGTATTTAAGACAGTCATGTTTTTCTAGTCTTTTTTTTCCAGTCCTTCCTGGGCCCGTAAGCTGTGGGGGGGTGCAGAGTAGATGGTGGTCAGCAACAACTGCCCTGTGCCCCTCCCCTGGACTGCCTGCCCCAGCCCTCTCCTCTGAGGGCAAGAGGTCTCATACGACAAGACAGCTTCTGCTCATTCACTATCACTATGTCTAAGCAGAGGGGAAAAAATGGCTGAAGCCTTCTTCTAAGAATTTCATTTATCTCTGGGCCTGAGAAAATAGTGTACTTGTGTGAGTTTCCTGTAGCTGCTATAACAAATTATTCTCTCACAGTTCTGGAAGCCAGAAGTCCAAAATAAGCGTCATTGGGCACAAATCAAAGTGTCAGCAGGACCCACACTCCCTTGGGATGCTCTGGGAGATTATCTGTTCCTTGCCTCTTCCAGCTTCTCATGGCTGCTGATGTTCCCTGGCTTGTGGCCACATCACTTCAGTCTCTGCCCCTGTGGTCATATTGCCTTTTCTTCTGCATGTGGGAAAACTTCTCTCCACCTCTCTCTTATAAGGACACTTGTGAATGCATAAGGGCTCACCTGGATAATCTAGGATAATGTCCTCACCTCAAAATCCTACCTTCACGAAGCTTATGTCCTACCAGGGAAGCACAGACACTAAACAATGAATCAGGAAATTATTTAGTAAATCAGAACAAAATAAATACTGTAGAGAAAAAAGAAAGTATGGTAGGCGGGTAGGAGCAGATTGCAGTGTTAAATAGGATGGTCAGGGTTCACCTTGTGGGAGAGGTGACATTTGAATAAAGACTGGAGGGAGAGGAGGGAATAGGCCAAATGGATATCTGGAGGAAGAACGTTCCAGGCAGAGTAAAGGCCCTAAGGCAGCAAGGGGTATGGTCTTAGGCATCAGTGGTACTCTCATCATTTCTCTGAGTTCTGGTATGTTCCGATCCTTCCAACGAACCCGATACAGCAATGCCCATGCTTGTATTCCTCCAACCATGTCTCTGCTTCTGCTTCTGGGCCACTGAGTTGCTGATGGAGAACACAATGCATGCGTGGGCCCCACTGGGGCTCCATGGCCTCAGCCTCTTCTGAGTGTCAGCACTGCTCAGCGCTCCTTGTCCCTGGTAGACTCGTCACGGTGACTGTTCCAGTCTTCACCATTCACAGGTTACTGCAGTCTACACCTTCATACCCACAATCCCCCAAATCCCCAGCCCCAGGCATTTCCCAGAGTAAAGAGTCTGTCTGGGAAGCATTCTCTCAGGTTCCCCTGTCTGTAGCTGCACCTATCAGAGTGGCCATCTTCACATCCTGCCCCCCTGTTTCCAGGGAGAAGGTATCCTGCCTTCTGTGTCCCTCCCCTTCTACTCTGGATCCTGTCCCCCTCCCTCCTTGGGCCTCGTTCCCTTGTCCCCCTGCCCCGTCTCTTTGCACCCCCTCTCTCTTCTGCTCGTCTCCTTCTGGCCGGATACAAACACGGTCATTGCCTACCCACGCCCCTACTCAGCAGCTATCATCCTATTTCTGTCTTCTCCTTCACTACCAAGTTTCTTTAGAAATGGCCTGAGCTCTCCTGAACACTTACTTCTCTCCCTTCTCAGTCCCCTGCAGTCTGGCTCGGTCCTCTCTCCAGCCCCAATAACGTGCTTCCCAGAGGGGTGGGTGGCTTGAGTGTATTCCCACAGGCAGTGTGATCAGTAAAAATACGGGTGCAAGTAGTGCCAATCCATGAGGGTGTTGTGAGGATGAAAAAAGATAATGCGCGTAGAGCACTTAGAGCGGCGTCCAGAACGTAGTAAGGTCTCGATGATAACTGTAAACTGCTGTCATTACTGTTGTGATTATTGTGGCCCTTGTCAGATATTTCACAGCTGTGTCTGTCTGTGCTTGGCTGCTTTACCCATCATCCTCGAAGGCAGGGACTCTGAGCTGTTGTAGCACACGTTGACGAGATGGATGGTGGGCACCAAAGACACATGGCTCCCATGGGCAGTCTGGCCATCACCCACGCTCTCACAGGGAGAGGAGTGCTTGCCTCTCAGCAGCTTCTCAGCTCACAGTTCTCCCCTTTGCCTCCCGTGCTTCCCTCCCCTCACTAGGAAGTCTCAGCCCCTTCCCCCCCTCCTTCATCCACACTGAGAACAGGCTGTCAACATCGTCAGTGGGAGCCCTGTCAAGCAGGAGCCTGGGCACTGCTCCCTGAAGGGCGCCTGGCTCAGCCTTTCCTCTCCTCCTTCAGCATAGGCCTCCCTGCCTGTCATATATGTCATACATGTGGCTCCAGTCTGTCTGCGGCCACAGTCCTAGAGCAGGCCGAGGGGCAGTAGCTGGCCGTGTTTCAGATTCAGGAAGGGTTTGCTTTGAAACAATAGAAACGTCGCTAGAAGCCTGACCATTTGGAGCAGGGAGATCCAAGTTTCCATGAGAAGCCCCAAGAAGGCAGCCCCCAGACCTCAATAGCGGAGCAAAAATTAGGCCTGGAGTGGCCCACCAGGGTCCACACTGTGGAGTCCCCCACCTGAGCTGCTCCCCCTGCTTCTGGCCAGCAGGCGTTTGCAGAACACCTGTGTGTGCTTGGCCGTGTGCCAGGGCTACCACACGGTCTGGTGGGGAAACAGGCGATTGCACTAGTGTGTGGTAAGTGCCATGAGGACAGAGTGCACAAGGAACCATGGAGACCAGAGGAAGGCCCCGTCAGCCCTGTGTGACTCAGGGAAGACCTCTTACCTTTATTGTATTGTATTGTATTGTATTGTATTGTATTGTATTGTATTGTATTTTAAGTTTATTTATTTTGAGAGAGGGGCACCTGGGTGGCTCAGTTGGTTAAGTGTCTGACTCTTGGTTTCAGCTCAGGTCATGATCTCATGACTTTGTGGGTTTGAGCATGGTGTCGGGCTCTGTGCTGGCAGTGCAGAGCCTGCTTGGGATTTTCTCTCTCTCTCTCTCTCTCTCTCTCTCTCTCTGCTCCTCCCCCACTTGCTCTCTCTCAAAATAAATAAATAAACTTTAAAAATATTTATTTTGAGAGAGAGAGCACAAGTGGGGAAGAGGCAAAGAGAGAGAGAGAGAATCTTAAGCAGGCTCTGCACTGAAAGCATGGAGCCCGACACGGGGCTCGATCTCACAAACCGTAGGATCATGACCTGACCCGAAATCAAGAGTTGGATGCTTAACCGACTGAGCCACCAGGTGCCCCAGGATTCTTACCTTCAGAAGGTGAGGTGCTGGGGTCCGGTTGAAGAATGAGCAGAAATTCAGCCTGTGAGTGAAAAGGGGAAGAAAATTCCAGGCGAAGGGAATAGCATGTATGAAAGCATGGAGGCATTAAAGAGTCTGGCAGGTTACAGAAACTCTACATAGTTGGGTATGGGTAGCACTTAGGGAAAGGGAGGAGGGGGTATCTGAGACAGGAGAGGTAGACAGGAGCCAGATCACAGGGGCTTCATAAACCAGAGGAAAGAGCTTAAACTTTTTCCTCTAGATAGCAGCTGTTGTGGGTAGAAACCTGTATCAAGGGGCTGAACTATCTTCAGGCTCGCCTGAATATAGGACCCAAACAGTGTCTTTCTCCCAGTGTTTTGGCTCTGGGTTCATCTTGGTTTGCCTGTTATGTAGACTGTTTTCTCTATGTAGCCACGAAGATGGCTCCAGCAGCTCTAGGCCCAGGGTCAGCCCATTTTTTCTTAAAGGTCCAGTTAGTAGATATTTTGGCTTTGTGGGCCACAAACGATTGCCACAGCTACTTAAGTCTGCTGGTAAAGCGTGACATCAGGCACAGACATTAGGTAAATGAATGAGCATGTCTGTGTTTTAATTTTTTTTTTTTAACGTTTATTTATTTTTGGGACAGAGAGAGACAGAGCATGAACGGGGGAGGGGCAGAGAGGGAGGGAGACACAGAATCGGAAGCAGGCTCCAGGCTCTGAGCCATCAGCCCAGAGCCCGACGCGGGGCTCGAACTCGCGGACCGTGAGATCGTGACCTGAGCTGAAGTCGGACGCCCAACCGACTGAGCCGCCCAGGCGCCCCGCATGTCTGTGTTTTAATAAAACTTTATTTATAGAAACCGGCATCTGGTCTATGGGCTGCAGTTTGTACAAGCCCTGTTCTTGTCTTAGATGGTCATGTCAGCTCACTATCTCAGAGAAAAAGAGACTCCCATATCCCCCAGTGGCCAAATATTAAACCTCAGAGAAGAGTTTGATTTGTCCCACTTGGATCAGGTGCCTGCCCATTTTAAGCCAGTTACTCTGGTTCCGGGTGAACCGTCCTGATTGGCCAGCCTGGGACATGCGCTCCTCCCAGTAGCAGTGGGGGGAGGGGAGGTCAGCTCAGTGGAACCATACGGAATGAAAAGTAGCCTGCGTTTACTCAGGGAGGGGGAAGGAATGCAGATACCCACTGCAAGGTGTCAACAAGAAAGAGCATGAACCGAGTGCCCGAGTTTCCAGTGATGATCTGGCTTGAAATTGGTCCTGACACAGCGTCAGGGCACCAGGCCAACCCCGGCGGGGCTGATGCACGCCCTGCCCTGGCCTTTCCCTCCGTGCAGAGTTTACACCTCAACTGCTTTATTTACACCAGTCGGAATACACTCGCCAGCTCCTTCCTTCCTCACGCACTGCTCCACCCCCTGGGTGGGACTAGAGGGCAGATTCATTGGGAGGGGTCACCAGGCTGAGCTACTCTAACCCCTGGTACATGCTGCTTTACTCTGTCTGGCCTCAGCGATACCTTGAGGGGAAGATTCTCTTCTCTCCTGTGCCTTTGCCTACACTACCCTTCTCCTGGAACTCTCCTCCTAACATTCTCCACCAGGCTCATTTACTTGTCCTTCAAGGCCCTGCTCAGTTTTGTTGTCATCTTCTTCACGAAGATTCTCCTGTAGCCCTAAGTCGGTCTAAGACCTTTGTATCCCTGTTACACGATGCACGATGTACAGACGCATTTTATGATTATTTGTTTACCTGTGTCTACTACTAGCTCCTGAAGGGAAGGGCCAGGGCTGGTTTTCCTTTAGGCCCCAGCCAGCACTCAGCACAGGGGCTGGCGCCGAGTAGGCCAGTAGTTGTT
The DNA here is from genome assembly GCF_028749965.1 of Puma concolor. Taxonomy (NCBI): domain Eukaryota; kingdom Metazoa; phylum Chordata; class Mammalia; order Carnivora; family Felidae; genus Puma; species Puma concolor. The sequence continues at coordinate 34,528,806 of NC_141674.1, forward strand.
GGATAGGGCGGCATTTTCCACTCCATCTAGTCCCACACAGGATAAGGAGGCAGGAACTGCGTGCTGATGTTTGGAACAGGACTTGTTGGTTGTTACCTGTTGTTTGTGTTCTCTACCTCTGTGCTGCTTCTCCCTGGACATATGTCCACCTGCCCTACGGGTTGACCATCCTTTCTCTTCCTGTTCTCCAGGGGACCCATTCAGGTGGTCAGTGAGGGAAATATGCAGGAAGACAGAAGTTTGCGAGGCATTTAGGAAGTGCTCATCTTGCTGGCTTGGATGTATACCAAGGTCTTACTGTGCAGGGCCTTTTGTGGTGGGGCTGCTGCAACAAGATCCCAAACGAGACCAGGTAGATTCTAGAAAGCCCATGTCTCTCTGTGTTGTCCACCTCCCCACTCCCCAGAACAGGTTCTGGGACAGTGGATCTGTGGGGATTGGCCTTCACCCTGCTGGATGACAATCTCACTTCTGGGGGGCCAAGGTCTATGGCTGAATCTAACAGACAGATTAGTTGTGGCCCCTGGTCCTCAGGACCCACTGCTGGGTTCTGTCTTCCCTTTGTCCCTTGGGCTGCTTAGGCTGTTCACACTTACTGGGATGAGTAGCTAGAGGGCCAGACAGGCACAGATGGAGAACAGAAGATGTGTGTTATCTTAATCCAGCAAACCCACATCTGGAGGCTCCTCTTTCAGTTTGGTTGGTGGGAGATAGGAGGGAGATCCTTCTCTGGGTCTGCTGGTGCCCACGTATAAGTACTCCTCACGCCCTGATAAGACCCAGTCACCTTTCTTGCTGGTCTCTGGATACAGGCTAAAGTGCTGGACCTTCAGAGCGTCTGGGTGGCTCAGTTGGTTAAGCGTCCAACTTCGGCTCAGGTCATGATCTCACAGTTCGTGAGTTCAAGCCCTGTATCGGGCTCTGTGCTAACCAGCTCAGTGCTTCAGATTCTGTGTCTCCCTCTCTCTCTCTCTGCCCTTTCCCCGCTCACACTTTGTGTGTGTGTGTCTCTCTCAAAAATAAATAAACATTAAAAAACTTTTTTTAAGTGCTGGACCTTCAGTAGTGGTTTAGGTTGATGAGCCAGAGTTGGGGACATTCACCTTCTACACTGCGCCTCAGTCACACCACTGGGCATAAAATGAGCTGAAAGCTATCTTCAGAGGGCCCTGGGTTGCCTTGCTAGCTGGATAGAGTCTGTAGGTCTGTGGACAGGGCAGCCTGTGGTTCCTGCGGTCACAGCCTTGTTATGAGAGGCACAGGGGTCAGACCCACCCTCATCATGTGCCCTCCTAGTGCCACAAGTCTCCAAACTACGCTCTAGGATCTAAGGAGAAAAGAGGGACAGGTTCCAGTGCAACTTCCCTCTCCTCTTTCCCCTGTTCCTTCTCACGCACTCACACACCCTACTGAAACCTGATCCTAAGGCTGCCTCGCGTGCTGGAGCCCTGGGCTGGCAGGCTGGGGCCCGTCTGCCTGAGCCTGCCCCACCCTACCCTGCTACCCCCCAGGCCAGGGCAAGCAGGTCAGGCGTCCCACACCCCCGCTAGTCTGACCAGTCCTTCTGCACCTCAGAGGCCACCTCCACCCTGGCCAGGCCCCCACACTGGCACACTAGTCTCGGGACAGAAGCCCCTGGTTCTGTCCCAGGTGTAGCATGAGGCTCTGCCCAGGCCACCTGCAGAATTAACACAAACACACATACATGCACCACCTCTACCATCACCCCACCCCATTTCCTGTTGTTTATGGCCCCTAGCTCAGCTTCCAAGGCCTCTGCAGGCACTGAGCCACCTCATGGGGGCTGAGCAAAGTGCAGTGGAAACACTGTAGGAAGACGACAGGCCTACCTGGGGGCAGCAGGGAAGGTTGTCCAGAGGAAATAGCCTTTGAACTGAAAGAATAACAAGGGATTTTCCAGGCAGATAGAGATGGGAGGGGATTGGGGAATAGAGTGGGGGCGGGGGGGGCACTGCACGTGTAAGCGCGTGAAGACCAGCATGTTCAGAGAGCTACAAATAGTGCACCGTGCTGGAGTGTGATAGTAGTCTCAGAAGAGTAAATCCCAATTACGTTAGATTAAGGAGTGAACAGGAGATGGGGGAGTTGAGACAGAATAGCCATTGCTCTTTCTAGATGTCTCACCACGAAGGCGTAGAGAGAGTGAGAGATGGATAGCTAAAGGGGTATGTGGTCAGGAAAGTTTGTTGAGTGGGTTTGTGTGTTTGTTTTCACATAAGAGAGACCTGAGCTTGATTGTATGCCTCGGGGTTCGGGGCGGTGTGGGGGTGGGGTACAAACAGGAAGGGGAACCAGAGCATGCTGAAGAGATCAGTTTTGGGGGGCGAAAGGGTGAGATAAGGAAGCAGGAAACTGAATGAGTTCCTATCTGAGTGTCCTGGATTGGGTTGTGAAGTGAGAGAAGAAATAATCTGCTTAAACAAAGTTGGAAAGGATAGAGCATTTGTAGAGTGTGGAGAAGGTTTGGAATAGCTACTGAGCAAAGTTGAGGGTCCAGCCTAAGGTTCAAGTCTATGAATTTGTATTGGCATCAGTTCACGTCAGTGTGGTGTGTGTGTGTGTGTGTGTGTGTGTGTGTGTGTTCTAGCAGTACAAAGAATGCAAGAGTGTAGGATTAGATTAATCTCTGGGTAGATTTTGCCTAATGGATGGGGCAAAAAGACAGTGCAACTGGGGGTCCAGGGTCCTGGCAAGAAAGACAGGAGAAATGGATGGGATTCTAGCCAGGAAAGAGACATAACCTGAGAATGAAGAGAATTTTTCTAACTAAGACTCAGAATCCAGAAAGAATAAGGTAAAAGGTTGACAAATTTTACTACATTTTTAAAAAACCTATTGCAAAAAATGAGGGGAAAAAAGAAAGCAAGAAAATGCCATAAGCCAAGGAAATGTTAAATAAACAAACTAGGAGAAATATTTGTAATTGTGTCTCAGTGGGTTTATATATTTAATATATGCAGGGTGTCAAAAAAGGGAAGATTGTTAGCTAGCACTATGTTGGTGATTATAATGTAATATATGAGTATATGAAACCAACACATCATACTCTTACACAGTGACACAACCTAGATGTCAGTTATATCTCAGAAAATCTGGGAGAGGGGCACCTGGGTGGCTCAGTTGGTTAAGCGTCTCTTAGTTTCAGCTCAGGTTATGATCTCACGGTTTGTGAGTCACACATCAGGCACATGTGCTAATGGCACAGAGCCTGCTTGAGATTCTCTCTCTCTCTCTCTCTCTCTCTCTGCTCCCGCTTCAGCCACTCCCCTGCTTGCACGCTCGCTCTCTTTCAAAATAAATAAACATTAAAATAATTTTTTTAAGCTGGGAGAAAAAAAGGGAAAACCAGTAATCCTATAGAAAAATGGGCGACAGATAGGAACCAAGGTAATAGAAAAAGGAGTGCAAATGGCCCTTTTATAGATATAACGATGTGCAATTTCACTTACACTAAAAGATACAAATGAAAACAACACAGAGATACTCTTTTCTCTCCTATCAGACTGGCCGAATTGCAGTGTTTGACAGTGTACTTTTACATGGCTGGTGGGGCACAATCCCTGTGGAGGGTAATTTGGCAACATGGAGCAAAATTACTTACGTGCATTTTCCCTTTGACCCAACCAACCCACTCCTCGGGATCTATTCCAAAGATATGTTGGCAAAGAGAAAAGACATATGCATGAAGTTATTCACTGTAACCGCTGTTGGTAGAACCTACTTTACACAAGATTGCAACAACTCAGGGGACTGAATAATATTATCAAGTATATAATTCTATATACTACTATGGAGTGATTACCACAGTATATTGTATAGCAAACAAACAAACAAAAAAAACACCTCAGTAGGCGAAACAGTATATGTTATTTTTATTGAATAAAGAAAGGAATAGTAGTACTCTGCACACACATATATGTACTGTGTATTTGCTCACCTCAAAAAAAAAAAAAGGAAGGGTAAAATAAAAATGAATTCATTGTAGGAATAATACTAATGTGAATAAAATACAAATAAAATGAAGTTAATAATAAAAAATAAATACTGTAGGGGAATAGAAGCAACAGAAGTCAGACACAGAAATAAATGTCAGACTCCTCTGAATGTATCTTGTTTTGTGAATTTAGTTTGGCACTAGGTAAAGTGTTATATAGTCATAAAACAAAAGTAAATTAAAATGGGGTATAAGCAACCCCTAAAAAGCAAAAGCAAAATGAAACAAATGGACTTAACTACATACCATTAACGAATTAAAACTCAGCAGAATTATTTCAAGTGGCAAAAGCAACGTCACTTGTCTGTACTTCTCTAATAGGGTATACCCAGAGACAAAAAGAACTGTAAAGAAACTATATTTAAATTGTTTTTAGTAATGAGAGTGTTAGTAATGTTATGCTAAAAATATTATATATTTTTCTACATGTATCTATCTGTAAATATGTATTAAGATAAAGCAGATAAGTAATTGTGTTGCTATCACTATAGGCAAGAATGTCTACTTAATTGAAAAGAGATACAAATATAAAGGAAGCTTACATAGATGACTTTTATGACATGTGAATTATATCTCAATAAAGCTATTAAATAAGAAAAAGAAAGTAAGTACAAATCTTGTAATCCTGAATTTGGGTTGGGAATACTAGTATAAATGCATGATGTATTTTCTGTTTATGGGGTGCCTGAGTGGCTCAGTTGGCTGAGTGTCCAACTCTTGATTTTGGCTCAGGTCATGATCCCAGGGTCATGTGATTGAGCCCCATGTTGGTCTCCATGCTGAGTATGGAGCCTGCTTAGGATTCTCTCTGTCTCTCTCTCTCTCTCTCTCTCTCTCTCTCTCTCTCTCTCTCTGCCCCTCTCCCACACCTGCATATTCTCTAAAAATAATAATAAATAATTAATTAATGTTAAAAAAATTGTTTCCTGGCTTTTTCCCCCTGAAAACACCTGGGAAAAATGACTAACCATAGTGACATGAGCGACCCAGCCACCCAGATGGTGGTCTCTAAATACCATTTCCAATAACCAGGACTCCTTGGAAAATGACTGACTTCAGATGGAGGCAAGAAATATATAGGACAAACCTGGGAACATCTTCACATACTAGAAAGCAAGGACATTTTCTTTCCTTGATTACTGGAGTGTGTTAGAAGGATTCAGGAGCCAAGATGAAAAGGCCGAAGAGAGAAAAAGAGAAGAGGAAACCTATGGATTAGAAAGAGACTAGAGATTAACCCAATTCAGTGTGTGGACCATGCTTTCATTCTGATCTAAATAAACAACTATTAAAATAACAACAAACATTAATTAAGGAGAAATCTGAAACTGATGATTTGTTGCTATTAAGAAATTCTAGTGGGGCGCCTGGGTGGCGCAGTCGGTTAAGCGTCCGACTTCAGCCAGGTCACGATCTCGCGGTCCGTGAGTTCGAGCCCCGCGTCGGGCTCTGGGCTGATGGCTCAGAGCCTGGAGCCTGTTTCCGATTCTGTGTCTCCCTCTCTCTCTGCCCCTCCCCTGTTCATGCTCTGTCTCTCTCTGTCCCAAAAATAAATAAACGTTGAAAAAAAAAAAAAAAGAAATTCTAGTGTTTTAGGTGTGATAATGGCTTTAAGAAGAGTTGTTTAGGTGTGGTTATGTTTGGGTTATTTTAATGTCTATTTTTGAGAGAGAGAGAGAGAGCACGCGCGCATGAGCAGGGAAGGGGCAAAGAGAGAGGGAGACACAGAATCTGAAGCAAGCTCCAGGCTCTGAGCTGTCAGCACAGAGCCCAACACAGGGCTTGAACCCATGAACCATGAAATCATGACCTGAGCTGAAGTCGGACACTTAACTGACTGAGCCACCCACAGGATGCCCCTGTGGTTAAGTTTTTAAAGATGTCCTTATCTTCTAGAAATTAATGCTAAGGTATTTTATGGATTAAATGGTATAATTTCTGAGAGTTTCCAAAATAACACACAGAGAGAGTAGATGGGGTAGAAGGGAAACAAAATTGATCATGACTGATAATTGCCGCATCTGAGTAATAGGTCCGTGGGGGTTCACTGTTTTGTTTCTCAACTTGTGTGCATGTTTGAAATTTCCCATAATAAAAAGTTTTTTAAATATATCCAGAGCAGGAAAAAAGACTACCCTTTGCACAAAGGTGCACCCAAGTAGCAGAAGGAAATGTTAGAGGAGTCTGGCTTGATCCGTCAAGGAATAAAGAGGGTCTACAAAATAAGCGCCTAAAACAGAAAGACCCAATAAAAGAACAAGGTGAGATGGACAATGTTTAAAAACCAGAAATAAATAGGTTATTTAGTTATTTAGTTATTTATTTTTAGAAAGAGAACGCAAGCAAGTGCACAAGCAGGGGAGGGGCAGAGAGAGAAGGAGAGAGAATCCCAAGCAGGTTCTGCATTGTCGGCACAGAGCCCAATGCAAGGGCTTGAACCCATGAACCGTGAGATCGTGACCTGAGCCGAAATCAAGACTCAGCCGCTTAACCAGCTGAGCTATGCAAGCACCCGTAGAGGCAAAGATTTTTAAAAAACACTTACCAGACCCATTTAATGCTTTTTGCCAGGATCTCTCTCGTGAATTTTTTTTGTTCATTACTTACTTAGCTCTAGTTGCTGTAACAAACTACTGTAAATTGGGTGGCTTCTCAACAGCAATGTATTTCTCACAGTTCTGGAGGCTGGCAGTCAGAGAGAGCATGGTGCCAGCAAGGTCGAGTTCTGGTGAGAGGCATCTTAGGGTTCATATGGCTGACTTCTCCTTGTACCCTCCTATGGGGGAAAGAGAGCTAGTTAACTCTCTGGCCTCTTCTTATAAAGGCACTGATCCCACTCATAAAGCCTCTATTGTCATGCCCTAATTACCTCCCAAAGGCCCCCGCGTCCAAGTACCATCACACTGGGAATGAAATTTCAACATACAAACTTGAGGGAACACAGACATTCAGGCTAGAACACTAATGTTGCAACTTCTGCTTTTTTGGTCATATTTTCATTTGTGTATCCTGTACATTCAATTGTTGGGGGCCAACTTGTGTCAGGTGACCAGCAGCTTATTGTTTTTGTTGTTTGATCTAGCCTTTGTGTATTATGAGAATGTTGTGTCCATTTCCACAGCAATGTTTTCATTATTAGTGAAAAAGAGGTGCCTGTGTGGCTCAGTCGGTTAAGCATCCGACTTCAGCTCAAGTCATGATCTCACAGTTCTTGCATTCAAGCCCCACATCAGGCTCTGTGCTGACAGCTCAGAGCCTGGAGCCTGTTTCAGATTTGGTGTCTCCCTCTGTCTCTGCCCCTCCCCCTGCTTGCACTCTGTGTGTGTGTCTCTTTCTCAAAAATAAACAAACATTAAAAAAAATTTTTTTAATTGAAAAAAAGAAAGTGAAAAAAGTAGTCTACAGAATAGTTTAAGAAATAATATGGGAAAAGGAAAATCAGTACAGATATATACCATAAGGTTAGTTGCCTTTGTTTGTGTTTTAGGATTATGGGTTTTATTTATTTATTTGTTTGTTTCTTTATGTGTGTGCACCTGTCAGTATTTTCCCCATAATTAGCATATATTACAAGCTACAATGAAAATAAGTTTTTTTTTAAAGTAAAAATTAACAAAATGCGCTTTCTCAGGAAGAAAAGAGAGCAAAGGAAAAAATATGTTGAGAACATTGGTAAGACCTTAGAAGATTTTATTAGCATATGATGTCCAGTACATATTGGGAAGCAGATAAAGCCTGTCCAAGCCTGACTGAGAAACTTTGCAAAGACTTTGTTCCAGCTTTTTAAAAAAGTTTATTTATTTTGAGAGAGAGAGAGAGAGAACAAGCAGGGAAGGGGCAGAGAGAGAGAGAGAGAGAGAGAGAGAGAGAAAATCCCAAGCAGTGAGGAGGCCGACGCAGGGCTCAAACTCCCAAACCTGTGAGATCATGACCTGAGCTGAAACCAAGAGCCAGCCGCTTAACCAACTGAGTCACCCAGGCGCCCCTGCAAACATTTTATAAGCTCCTGACACAGGAGGAGAGGTTCTCGCTCCAGGCTTATCCAGGGACTTTGTTTCCTTCGCTGTTTCATATAGGCTGTGGCCAGGATCCTCGGTGCCTCTGGTGAAACATCAAATATGTTAATGTACTTGGATTTGATATACTGGGTATGAGAGACATACATGATCCTTGTACACAGAAGGGAAGTGTGCTGACTCAGAAGTCCAGAGGCAGGCTGTTCGGCAGGAATGGCCTGTCCGTGCTGTCGAGTGTTGACAACGTCTTTCCAGCCATGAGTAATGGGACAGGGAGCAGGATTGAAAGTTTTCTGCCTCTTTCAAGTTCACTTCAAAATCTGTAATAATATTAGACGTCCAAGTGATTACTGGTATTATTCCTCCTGGGTAGGCTGATTATAGTGGTCAGTGATGATGGAAGTGAGAAAGGTTTGCTTGAGTTGGAGTACGTTCAGAAGGCTACCTCCCAGGCTCAGAGGGCCTCTCCTCTAGTCTTCAGGTTTTCAGTGGCTGATTCAGACTGAGTTAGAAATACACAGACGGAGCCCAGGCCTAGGCCTCCACACATTCATTCTTGGCCAGCAAGGCCCCAAGCAGGCCCCACAGCGAGAATCAACACACAGTAGATGACCAGGTACTGGCCGTCTTCCAGGCTGCCAGGTGCCCTGAGAAAGGTCTTAGAGCCAGGGTGCTTGGTTCCACGTGAGGTTGTGTTGTCCAAGCATCCCCAAAGAGCTCGGTTTCTCCCGTAGCTTTTCCCTCTGTCCTCACTGCCTTCTGCATCCCTTCTGACTTTGCCCCACCACCCCCACCCCTGAAAGCCTGCACCATGGCCTGCCCACTCCTTGGGCTTTCCCAAGAGAAGTGAAATGTTCTTTTCTCTTCTCAACTCAGCATCACCTCATCCTTCCTTCTCCCCCCGTTTCCCCCCCATCTTTCCTCCAGGCCCACATTACCACCCCCCTTGTGTTTAGTGTCCCTCCCTCACCTCCTGAGGAGCTTAGCCTTCCCTCCTGGTCTCTGCCAGCAGAGGTGCTCCGGCTCCTACCTGTCTGAGGCCTCCACTCAGCCCTGCCTCTCAGCCATGGGACGCTCCCATTTTCCAGACCAAACGTCTGTCTCCTGCGGCTCTTCTCCGTCTTCACTGTGAATTCTCCCTCCTCACCCTGGGTAGTCCACCTCCCAGAATTCTCTCCAAAACTCTTGTCTCCATGCACTGGCTGTCTTCGGGTATCTTTCTGCTCACGTGGCCAGTGTGTCATCTCCGTGTTCCCAGACCGCAGGAACAGCATGGGCTGCAGCGACTGGTGGGGTGCATGCCTGGGTCGCCTGCTAGAGAGCTTCTGGCGTGCTGCAGTTCCATCCAGGGCAAGTGGATCTTGCCTCTCCACCCCTATGGCTGGCCACATAGAGACTGCCCCTTCGAACTCAGGTTCCACTGGACAAGCTATGTCAGCAGCTACCCACTGACTGGGGGCAGGGAGGGTGTGCTGGAGTGTCAAGGTCCTCCCGGCAGATCCGTTGCCAAGACAGATGTACTGAAGAGCCAGTCCATACCCCAGCTTATTGCATTTGGGGATCCTCAACAGCCCTGTTGTATTCCAGGTTCTCCAAGCCAGCACCCATGTTCCTGGATGACTCTTTCCGCAAGTGGGCTAGGATTCGGGAATTTGTGCCGCCTTTTGGGATCAAAGGTCAAGGTACGTTGGGAACCCTGGCCCACTCTACATTAACATCTCATCCCTCAGCCTGTCTCCCTGCACTCAGGATAGGGCTGTACCCTCAGAAGTCCCCATGCTGGGGATCCACCCCTCTCCTTCCATTTTTCCCTTCCTTTCTTTTTCTTGCTTCACTCTTCGTTTACTCAGAGCCCACCACTTGGCCAGGGCCAGGTATACAACAGTGGAATGGACAGTACCATCCTTCTCCATAAAAAAGCTCCAGTCTGGTAGAGACACAGATACTAAGAGCGCAGGACAGTAATGGCTCTGAAGGGGGAAGAGATCACAGGAAAGGACGTCAGGGAGATCCATCCCGGAGGATCAGGTACAAGGGGGAAATCCCTGAGAAGACAGAGGCCATCCCCCAGGAAGTTGCCCAGGCTCCTCCATCATCCCCTCTTTACCCCGGTCTCCCTTTCAGTTCTTTCTTACCCTGTCCAAGGCTGACGTCCCCCCAATGCCCTCAGAACTGTCCCCTTCCATTGCCTTAGGGACTTTGCTCATGCAATTCCCTCCTGACTTTCCCACCTCTGACCGTTTAGTGGTTCTGATGCCTTGTCAAGTTCCTGTACTATTTCATGGCATGGTTGAGTTTGGGCTTTAGGATCAGACATTCAAGGATCAGATCTCAGTACTACTTCTTTATCAGCTGTGACTTTGGACAGGTTACTTCACCTGTCTGTGCTTTAATTTCTTCCTCAGTTAAATGGAGAAAATAATACTATTGTATTAGGTTGTGGTCAGAAGTAAATAAGATAACTGTTGAAGGGATGATATCATTTGGCCAGGGGACTTAAAAATACCTGAGTCCTCTACTCAGCCAGTCCACACCTTCCTGAAAAGAAGACAGTGACCAGCAGGAGGACACTCTAGAATGGGAGTATTGACCTCAGATCCCCAAGGGCAAATCTAATGGGTAGGGCTGAACCATGTGAAGAACTCCTTTTTGCTGGGTACAGGTAGCTAAGCAGCCTACTTTTCTCCCAAATCCTCACTCAAGACTCCAATCCTACAAAGCTATGAAGGCCTGGAAAGGCTGGTCCATAGCCCATCGGCCAGCAACAAGAGAGCACCTGCTAATTTATACCCTTTCTGCTAAGGTCCCCTCCTAGAAAACAAAAACCCAAGCCATACCTTGACCTTGGGCAATTAGTAGCAATATGCTTTTCCTTAGAGGTCAAATGGGAAGTGGGAAAAGGAGGGTGTCTGTGGCCTTCCCTGAAGCCCTCCATAAGGTACATCTGAAGGCACTTAGTATAGAACACTCCTTAAAGGTTCATTTCCTTACCCATTCTCCTTCACCTCCTGGGAAGATTAACTGTGCTCACTGCTTCTTTCTCACCCTTTACTCTGGAGCACTCTCTTCTCCTCCATCATTCCAGTGAAACTGCTCAGTGCCCCCAGGAAATCCAAAGGATACTGTTCAGTTCCTAACTTGACCTCTTGGCTGCATCTGACAGTGTTGTCCACCCCATCTTTTAAAAAAAAATTATGGAGTTGTTTTCTTTAAGTCAGGAGGCATCCTTTCTTTACATGGAATATTTCAGGCATATAGAAAAGAATAAAGGTGAATACATTGCAATGTGTACCCAGCTTAAGAAATAAAACAGGAGATACAATTAAAGCTCTGTGTATCCCTTCCCATTCCATTCTCCTCCTTCTCCAGGAGACCATTATCCTGGTTTGGGGGTTATCGTTTCAATGCCTCTTTATCTATTTTTGTGACATATTTATATATCCATTGAAAATCTGATATCGTTTTTGCATGTTTTTACACTTTACAAATAATACTCTGTGTGTGTGTGTGTGTGTGTGTGTGTGTGTTTCAAATTGACTTTTTTGCTTATGCTTTACAGGCATATCTGTATGAGTACCCAAAGCCAAAGGTCACTGGTTTATGTATTTTTACTGCTGGGTAGTATTCTGTGTACCATGTTTAATCTGTTTTCCTTTGTCGGGCTTTTCAGTTGCTTCCCACATTTTGCTATTACAAACAGTTCTGCAGTGAACCTTCTCGTACAGGTTTCCTTAAACAAATGAGCGAGTGTTCTGATGCTATCTACCTAGCAGGAGAGCTGCAAGATCTTAGTCTGTGCACATCTACATCTTTGCTTAATGTTATTAAGATGGTCTTCACCACGGTTGTACCGATTTACTTACTTTATCTTTAGATCTCTGTGCACATTATCTTTTTATCTTCCTAATGACTCTGCAGAGTAGGAATTACCATCTTCGTTTGAAAGATGGGGAACTAAAGCACACAGAAAGTAAGTGATTTATCTAAGGTCACGGAGCCCTGAAGTAGCACAAGCCAGGATTGGACTCCAAAGCCAGTATCATTATACAGTATATTATAATGTTCTCATTATGCTAGAGTTTGAAAGGAGAGCAATGACCATGGCCAAAGCCAGTGAGAGGCCAAGAAGAATGAGATCTGAATAGTGGTCACAGGATCTGAGAACACAGAGGTCCTGGGCCCTTGCTGGGGGCAGCCTGAGTGGAGTGCAGATGGGCAGATGTCAGGCCTCAGAGGTTGAAGAGGGAAGATAAGTAGGAAGAGACAGCCCGCCAAGACCAAGGTTGGAGATGGGCAGTACTGGGGGGAGAAGTGAGGGGAAGACCATATCAGAGGGTGAGGCAAAGGGGTCTGAGTCGGGAGCTGGCTGGGCACACTTGAGCTCTTCAGCGTTGGTGGTCTCCTCATTTGCTCTCTGGTGTCTGCTCAGTCAGGGCACAGAGGTGAGTCCAGCGTGTACTCTGTCTCTGAGCATGTCCTGGGCCTGGGGATGTCCTGGGACCTGACTGCAGAGCCTTTGAAAGCCAGAGGAGACTTCCCAGGAAGGGCTGGGGAGTCCTGAGGGGAGGAACTGCATGCCAGCGCTGGGGACCGGCTCCAGGCAGAGCTGAGTGTCCCTGCCTGTACCCCTGCCTCCATCTTGTTCATCAGGGAGAAAGCTAGGCCAGTGGCCCAGCCCAACCTTGTGCCCAGAGTCCCGTCTCCCCACCTTCCTATCCACCTCCAACCTACGCAGTAGCATGTGCTTCCAACGTCATTCACAAACACTTCATGGGGACGTCAGTGACCCTCTAACAATAACCTCCCTCCTCTGTCCACAGACAATCTGATCAAAGCCATCCTGTCAGTCACCAAAGAGTACCGCCTGACCCCTGCCTTGGACAGGTGAGCCACTTGCTACCCAGCGTCCTGCCCTCAGTTGCCTGGCATGTGCAGAGGTGTTGAGGTCCAGCCAGACTTCCCTGGGTATCGTGTCCTCACATGCAGGCACAGCACATGTGCTGGGGGTGGTGAGCAGATAAGCGAGGCCCTCCAGCGGGCCTGCACCCCATGGACTGAAAGCACTTGGCAAGATATTTCAGTCCTCAGCCATCAGAGGTCTGAGGGCCTGGGTGGCGGTGGTAGCGGAAGATGCCATGGCTTAAATGCAGGGGGCGGTGACAGTGCTGAAGCCAGTGGGCCCTGGGTGAGGGAAGCCCCAGGTGGGGGAAGCAAAATGCATAGGGCTCTCTGGTGGCTACTGGAAGCATGGGGGCTTCTGAGTTGAAAATAAGCCCAGCCATGGGTCCTGGTGCCCCCAGGCCTGTCCTCTCTGCTTGCTTTTCTGGCACAGCCTTCAAACTCAGCACACTTTGCCCTCTCTCCTGAACTCCACTAACCCTTGGGGAATCTTTAGCCTAGAAGGCCATCTTACCAGAGGCTCCTTCCTCACCACCCCAGAACTAGTGCCCTTGCCCCTTCCACACCCACGCTTTCCTGGAGAGTATCTGGGACTAGGTATGTCAGAGAGTCGCGAGTGACCTAACTACCCACAGTATGCCTTTGGCCTCAGAATGCTGCCAGAAGCCCATTGCTCTTCCCCCATTCCAGCCTGCACACGGCCAAAAGCATGGGGCTAAGGGCCAAAGGGGTAGGGAGAAGGAGACCTAGCGGACAGCTCTTCAGAGATCTCTGCCTCTCTCCCCTCAGCCTCAGCTGTCGCCGCTGCATCATCGTGGGCAATGGAGGTGTCCTTGCCAACAAGTCTCTGGGGTCACGCATTGATGACTATGACATTGTGGTCAGGTGAGCTCCCCAAAGCAGTGCCTCAGGCACCTGAGTGTCCTGGCCCAAACCCTGGTCCCTGAGTCCATTGAGAACCATCTGGCCATCTGGCCAGTTGGGCTAAGGTCAGCAGAAGCCTCAAGAAGGACCCTGGCTTGAAGGGCTCCAAAAGCTAGGTGACTCCAGGTGACCTGGCTCCCCATTCTCTGCCCCTGGGGAATTCCGGGGTCATAGTACCTCCCAAACACAAGCCCACAGACTACATGCAGTGAGCTCAAGGCAGGCTCTGACTGGGCCTGCTCTCTGTAGACTGAACTCAGCACCCGTGAAAGGCTTTGAAAAGGACGTGGGCAGCAAAACTACACTGCGCATCACCTACCCTGAGGGCGCCATGCAGCGGCCCGAACAATACGAACGTGATTCTCTCTTTGTCCTCGCTGGCTTCAAGTGGCAGGACTTCAAGTGGTTGAAGTACATTGTCTACAAGGAGAGAGTGGTAAGCTCCCATACGCCAGCTCCTTCCCCTTTTGCCCTGGCCTTGCCTGGCTTCCAGGTCAGCCTGTGAGTTCTTTCTCAGCCAGACTCAGAGTCCCTCTCCAGCATTCCCTGCAGGCCCTTCCCTGGCCTTAGGACCCCCTGGAAGGAACGCTTTTTTCTGGCTAGCCCCAGCATCACTCCTAATATTCATCCTCTCCTGCCCTGCCCTGCCCTTGTAGTGGCCTCCCCAAGCCCCCTCACACTCTGACTCTCATGTGGATCCACCCTCATTCCCAGCCAAGGGAGGAAGGCCTTATTTGGACCCTGGGGCCATTCTGCAGGGACAGCAGACCCCTCAGGGAGCTTGAGGGTGCCAGTTCCCAAGCCCATAAGTCCCACCTCTCTCTGCTTTGTACTTGTACCGCTGACCTGCAGTTAGATCCCCAGCTGCCACTGAGTCTGGTTCTACTCCAGGAATGATCAGATTCTGTACTCCTTGTCCTAGGCAGACTAGGCCCCAGGCCCGTTTCTCTAGGGGATTGTGTGGCCAAGTAGGGTGACTGCTTCTTTTGGTGGACCACCCACGGAATCCCCTCCTGAGTCCTCCATTCACAGCTCGGGGCCTACAGGGATGCCTGCCAACTTGTCCAGGCCCGTTCCCCCCTCTCCCCTCAACCGGCTATCACCAGCCACCCCAGGGGAGGAGTACTGCAGAGTTCAGGCCATTCGTCTTCCAATACCCAAGCCTCTTATGCGAGGAGAATGATGACAGATGGCCTCCGCATACAGTAAGAAGCTAGTTGTTCTTTCTGGAGGTTTAGAGGCAAGTTGGGAGGTGGGAACAGCTTAACCTTCCTATGGAGGTCTCAGTGCAATTTGGTTTAACTCCACAGCCCTTTCCCAAGCAAGGCCAAGTGCAGGCAGTGTCAAGTAGGTAGCAAGCGAGAGAGAAGACAGAAGTCAGGTCCAGAAATTCAGGTAGGTGGGACAGTGGGAAAGGGGAAGCTGAATGAGACAGGCAGGCTCCCCTGGGTTTAGCCTGGCTCCCCAAAGGGGAGGAAGGGGTTGGCTTCAGCCGGCTCCAGCTCCAAGAAGGCCCACTGCCCATGCAAACCAGGCAGAGAATGGGGCTGAAGGAGCACCCCTCTGTTTTTAGAACCATGGCCTGGATATTAGTGTCCTGAGAGCCCTTCTCTTTGCCTTGAAGGCAACAGAATTGGGGTCACAGGTAGGCACTTCTAAAGGGAAACGGGAGGGAATTGGTCCACCTTGGTGAACTCCAGGGCAGCTGGGGGCTGCTTTCCCACCCTGGCCTCTGACCATCTGCCCACCCCCTCCTGGCACATCCTTTCCTCTGCCCATGGACACGTCACAGGAGCTCCTGGAGGGCAGGGCCCTGATCCCACTGGCTTTTTTTTTAACCCCTCAATGCCCAGTCATCATAAATGATCTGGAATTGGCTCAAATACCAGATCCTGCTTCCTGCTGAGCAGACCAGGAGGCCAGGCCAAGGAGGTGGGTCAGGGCAGCCAGGTGGGTTGTTTTTACATGTTCCTTCCGAGAACAACAGGTCAGTTAATTCAAGGCTTTTATAGTTCATCCACGGAAGTAAGGAAAGAAAGAAGAAAAGGAAGGCAGCCAATTAGAGACTCACTGTACTCTAGCCACTTAGGGCCTCACTGTTCCCAGGAAGACTGAGGAGCTTACCACCTTGCCTGGCCCAGGCTGCAGTCTGATCGAAGATACTAGAGCAGTTGGGATGAGGAAGTGTGGGCTGTGCTCAGGCACATGGTCACTCTGGTGGATGTCTGTGTCCTGACCTGGCCTGGCCGTGCCTGGAGATGTAGGACTGGCCTTGTGTTAGTGAGAACTCATTCCCAGGGTTGGTAGGGGTGAGTGAGAAGAGAGAAGGGACAGGGAGGAGTCCTTTGAAGTTCTGTGATCCTTCCCTGGCTCCAAAGTCAAAGATAATTTGGGCCTTTAGAGTGAGCTGCCAGAGGAGGCCAGCAGTGCCCATGGCTTCACCCGCCCTAGCACTTCCTGGTGACCCAAGAAGCCTGTCCTTTAGAACCCGTCCCTACTCCAAGCCCAGGGCCGATGAGTTCACAGGACCTCTCCCACACGCTACTCCACTTCTCTGGCATCTGAGACCCAGGTAAATGTGGGAGAGGCTGCTTCTCCAGGGCCTCCCTATCTGGTGCCAACCACAGGCTTGTCCTGCTCCTGAAGCAATGTTTCCAGCCATGCAGCTTCTGGGCTACTGGGGAACTCTCTGCACCTGCCGGGAGCCTCACCTGTAGAATTCTGATAGGAGGCAGCTCTGCATTTGGGAGCCAAGGCCTGGCTGGGCAGTGCTGGAACAAGTGTCAGGCCTCGGTCACGGCTGCTGCCTGCCGCTTGCTATGTGAACAAGTTGCTCAGTGGGTGGAACTTTCTGGTACCCAGGAGTCATGATGGGGTCTGGAGAGAGGAAAGACCGGAAAGGAAGACTGGACAACCCAGAAGACAGCCTGTGCTAAAGCTGGCCATACTGTCTTCATCCATATGGGAACTTTTCTTGTCACCGTTTGTGGCCATTTAGTTCCCTCATTCACTGGACAGTTGCACTACAAGTTCCAGACAAGTTACCACAAGGCTCGTTATCTCCCAGCCCGCAGGAGCCCTGAGCCAGCCAGCAAGCTTGGAGGAGTTCCCAGCAGGCCATGCTCAGGGCAGCTCAGAGGAGCACCAGTGGATTGTTGAGTGGGGAAGATGAGGTCCGGAGACACGGAGGTGCAGGTGTATGTCAGGCCATGGTGGGACAGGGCAGCCTCCAGCTCTTGTGAAATGTTCAGAGGCACATCTCACTCCATCTCGCCACGCGCTCATTTGCCAGGCGTCACTGAGGTGTCCTGTGTGCTGACACCTTGCTGCTCCCTGTCTCTCACGGTCTAGTGGGAACAGGCCCGAAACTAGAGTTGTAATGCGATGTAGTAGGTGCTGTCACTGAGCACCCTCCTGATGCTTGATGAAGGCTGGAGGTGCTCCGTCCATTGTCTGTGGGGTCTGGAGAGGACAGGGCATGTGAGAGGCAGTCACTCAGGCCCCATTCTTCCCGCCTCCACCAGCCTCCCCTTCCCATGCCCCAGAATGCCCGGTAACCCAGAAAGGAACTGCCTTCCTAATCCCCTTGGCCACCTCCTCCCCGTCCCCCTCCTCAGTCCTGAAACTGGAAAGCTGGCCTCATTGCTGCGGGGCCTCTGACTGGTTGTCAGTTCAGCGAGGCCCTGAGACCTAGGTTGGGCTGGAATGGGTGTGGTTCCAGCCCAGGAGGGGGACAGAGGATGGGCTAGGGGGTTGGCCCCTGGACAGCCTGGACACAGGCCCAACCTCCCAGCTGTAGCTCAGGCCTTGGGAAGGGGGGAGGGGCCTAAGGCCAGCCAGGGTCCCGCATTCATGCACAAGAGAGGACTGGGCTCCAGAATTTGGGAAGACAACATGGCTTAAGAGGGGAAAGCAGATCAGGCCTTGGAGTCATATAGACTTGGGTTTAAATTTAGATCCTTAGGCAAAGGATTAGCTGGGTTACCTTAGGCAAATTACCCAGGCCCCTTAGATTTAGTCTTATCCATAAAACAGGAGTAATCCTTCCCATTGTTCAGGGTTGTTTTAAATATTAAACCAGATGAAATATAGAAGCACCTGACCTGGTGCTCGACACTTAGCAAGTGCTATCTGTAGCAATGATTAATGCTACTTCTATCTATCTATCTATCTATCTATCTATCTATCTATCTATTAATTATTGGTGCCAGTAGAAAAGCCCAGTTGCACTAGGGAATGAAGCATTGTCTGTCTAGGCTGTAGGGTCTGACCTAGGAGATGACCTAAAGCAGGGGTCAGAGGCCAGGCCTTGAGGCAGGAGACGCAGGGCCTCCTGGGAGAGACAGCAGGGGTGGGCTAATAGTCTAGGAAATCCACAGGGCAAACAGGACCACC
Source organism: Puma concolor (assembly GCF_028749965.1). Classification (NCBI taxonomy): domain Eukaryota; kingdom Metazoa; phylum Chordata; class Mammalia; order Carnivora; family Felidae; genus Puma; species Puma concolor. The sequence continues at coordinate 34,547,055 of NC_141674.1, forward strand.
AGGTCCCTGCCTATGAGGCCGTATTGGACCGGGCCCGAGATGGGGACTGAATGTCCATCTGCACCTAAGCCTGTATGCTGTTCCAGACCTGGGAGGGATGCCGAGCCTTAGGAGCTCAGTGTGGACATCACCTCACGTCAAGGGCGACTCTGCACAGGGCACCTGGAAAGGGTGCTGAGGCTGGCACACAGCGTGGCTTCCTCCTGCTGTGACTAGGCTTCTGCTGAACCAGCAACCATCTCCCCGCCAGGCCTCAGAGACAAGCTCTCCTGGGACACTGTTTCCTTTGCAGCCAGCTCTGGTGGCTCATTCCTCTTCTGCCCTGAGGGCCAGGAGGCCTCCATGCTCGGCCTCTCGGCCACATGCTAACTGCTACTCCTCTGCGCGCAGACAGAAAGTGCTGAGGGATTGGGGTTCATGCCGTCTCACCCCCTGCTCCTCTCGTCACTGTCATCGGTGACCTCTTGGTTACTGAGCCTCATAATCAGTATGATCACTGTGCCACCTTCTCTTCTCCCCTCTTCCTGCCTCTCTCCTCGTCCTCCTTTCTCCTCTTCCTCTGCCTCCTCCGGCTTCCGCCACCCTTGTCACAGCTGTCACATGTTATGCTCTCCAGTTTGCCAGCCTCCTTTGAATTTATTCTTGTAACAATCCTATTAGATCAGTTCTGTTACTGCCCCCATTTGGGGGATTGGGAAACTGAGGCACAGGGAGGATGAGTTGCTTGCTCCAGCTCATACAGCTAGCTGAGTGGGAGAACTGAAGTCATACCCAGCTCTGACTGCTTCAGGGGTCTTCCTAAGAAATAAGCTCAGCCACATCGCCCTGCTGCATAGAATCCTCCATCAATCAGCTCCCACCTGTCACGGCCCATGAGAATAAGAGCTGCCGTTTACTGAGCTCTTCCACACCCCAGGCTTTGGGCCACACGATTTACAAGCAGTGCATCAGCCAGACATGTCAACAACCCTACAAGGCCAGGCGACAAGTAATAGTAAGTGGGAGGGTTGCATTTGGAGGTATCTTGTGTAACCATAACATGTAACACCTCTCATTCATTCATTCATTCGGCCAATTCCAGTCAATCACCAAAATCACACGCAGCCCCAGGCTTCATGTGCTGTCTCCCTGGCCTGACAACTCCCCCTCCCCACGACTATCTCGTCCAGCCAGTCCACTGCCAGGGAGTCCCCATGGAGAGAAACTTGAGCTGACATAGTGGTGTTACCTTACCGGCGTCTTTTTTTAAAAGTTTATTTATTTGTTTTGAGAGAGCACAAGTTGGGGAGGGGCCGAGAGGGAGGGAGAGAGAGAATCCCAAGCAGGCTCCATGCTGTCTGTAGAGCCCGATGCAGAGCTCGAACTCACGAACTGTGAGATCATGACCTGAGCCGAAGTTGGCTGCTTAACTGACTGAGCCACCCAGGTGCCCCACCTTACCAGCATCTTGATGCCACTTGCCACCCCTGTGTCCTGTCCCTGGCCGTCGTTCCTCTCGGAGCCTACTCACCACCGTCTTCAGTTCCACTACACCTCCATCCCTGTCCTAAGCCGAAGTCTCGCACCCTACTCCACAGGGAGAATAAAGGTGGTCAGCAATCAAGAACTCTGGACTTCCCAGCCTCCAGTGTATGAAGTTACCTGCCTCCCCATCCATCCCGGCTTCCCTCACTATGCTTTCTGTGCCTCTCGCATCCAAGGTCACTTTTCTCCCAGGTTCTGGATGCCGTCTTGTCCCACCTCCCCAGGAACTATCTTCCTTTACTTCTTTTCTCACTTCTTACTGGATCCTCCTCTCACACACGTAATTTTGTTCAGGTCTCTCTCACCTTAAAAGTGAAAGCCCTGTTTGCTTTGTGTTCCTCCTCTGTCTTTCCTTCCTTTTCAGGTTTCCAGAAAGAGTCATTACCTCTCCACGATGCCTGTCCATGTCTTCCCCTTCTATTTCCCCACCCTCTCCAGTCCAGCTTCCAGACCTGTCTCTCTGCTGGCAGCGACCTGATTCCAAATCCAGTGGACTCAACCTCTGCCTCCCTTTAAAGGAACAACTTGTCAGCAGATACCCAGCGAGCATTTGCTGTGAACCGGGCACAGTACCGAGTTGCGGGGATAGTCCCTGGTCTTACAGGCTCGTGGCCAAACTCCTGGGAGGCATGCTTCATTCCTCCTTCTCCTTTGCCTTCTGTATTCATTCAGTCTCCAAATCTGGGATTTCCCCCCTTTAAAAATAACCTTACTTGCCTTATTTCAGTGGCTTCCTATCTCCCTGCCTTCAGTCCAGTCACTCTCCAGTCTGTTCTCCAAATCTGTGTCCAAAAGAATCCTCCTCAAGTGTCCCTCTGGTTGGTTCCTTCTCCTGCTTAATGGTTCCCTTTGCCTACATGTTGCCACCCTCAAAGGGCCTTCTCATGCCCACACATGGGTATCACCTAGAAACTTGTCCGAAATGCATTTGGAGCCCCACCTTTGGCCTGGTGAATGAGAACCTCTGGGGGCGGGCCCAGCCGTCTGTTGTAATGAGCCCTCCAGGAGGTTTGGATACAGGCTCAGCTGTGAGAACCACTGGCCTGCAGGATAAAACCAGGCTCTGTGGCATAGCGCCCATGACCTGGCCCCTGCCGACCCGTTCCTTGTCCTTGCTCCTCTTTCTTGCACCCAACATACACCCTCCACTCTGGCTGTGCCGGAATAGAGAGATCCTATATCCCACCTCCTCGCCTCACCTGCTCCCCTTCGTGAGGCTGTCATAGATGCCTCTCTTCAGAGTCCCCGCCGAAACACTCCTCCCTCTGTTACGCCTGAGGGGTCACTGCCCTGCCAACTCTTACAAGCCCCCAGAGGACCGGGACCATGGGGTTTGTCTCTGTAAGTCCATCGCCTCCAGCAATGTCTTAAACACAGTTGGCCACACATAAATGAATAAATACATGTGGAAACTGAGGCCCAGAGTAAGGCAGGAACCTCTGGAAGAGTCAGGATTCCAACCCAAGTCTTCTGACCCTCAGTCAGGACTCTTTCCTCTTGGCTGGGCTGCCTCCCCCTTTCATGGCCCTGGGAGGTCATTCTTTTAGATACAGACCCTTGCTCTCCTCTTGCTTCTCTGGGGCCTCTCTTTCCTTTAGCCATGTTTGATCTTCTTTTTGCAGGTCAAGATCACTGTCCTTGATAAAAAAAATGAGAACTGCACGGTGCCTGGCGCTTTGCCTCTTTCAGTTGTCTGTCAACCTCATGAAGTCGGCCCCAAGCCGACTCCTATTTCTGTCCATTGCTTTTGCCAAATATAGCTTTCAAAACGGTTTTTTTGACCCTCTCCTCAAAGCACACATCAAGATAAATTCCAAATGGACTAAAAAGTAAAATATAAAAATACAACCAAAGGGAACTTTGAAGTAAGTAGAATAGAAATCACATCCCCGGAGGGAAAAGAACTTTCAAGGGGTGGATGCGCTAGGAGAAATGAGACTTAATAATATATGAAAATTTAAACTGAATTCACAACAATGAAGAGACTGGATGCCACAGAGCCTTGGAAAGTGTGTTTGGGAAATATGACAGACAAATGGTTATTGTTATGAAAGTTGACAAGAAAACCATTAGGACCCCAGCAGATAAAGGGCAGGAGACTGAGCAGATCACACAGAAGGAAATATAACTAGTAACAAAAATATGTTTAACCTTCTGGCAGTCAGAGAAATTCATGTGTAGACAACAGGATGCCATTATCACCCACCACATCTTTAAAGAACATGTTTAAATGATCATACGTGATTCTGGCAAGAGTTCAGTGACAGGTGCTCTCAGAGGCTACTGGTCGGAGTATAAACGGGGACAAGATTTTTGGAAAGGAAATGACATTTGGCACCAATAGCCATTACCCAAAGGAAGGACAGATCGGCACACAAAGATTGTTATTAGAGTGTTATTTAATAATGGCCAAACCCAAATATAACCTGAGGGGTCTATTATGTAAATGATAGTTCGGTGACGTGAAGGAGTGCTGTCCTCATGGCTGACCTCACAGCCATCCTCACGGCCGCCCCCTCCCCCCATACTCCTTTGGTGCGGGCAAGGTTGGCAAAGCAGTGCTGGGTTCGGTGTTGGGAACGATGATTCCTCTGCCTCAGCCCATGTCTTTGGGGTTCGTTTTTCCTCTTCTGTACAGTGGGGACAGGAAAAGCTTCCCCGTGTGGCTCCCTGTCAGACTGCCCTCAGGAGCGAGCAAGACAGTACACGTGGCGACGCTGGACACAGTGTGCTCCCCCTGCAGGTGACGGTCCCCTTCTGAGAAGCGAGATTCAGCCAGGCAAGGGCCCAGGAGTGAGTGCGTCAGGGAGAGCACGGGGCCTGGGCACAGGGCAAGTGCCACTTGGGCGGGAAGGTCCAGCCACCCCATTTCTCAGCCTCCAGGACACTTAAGTAAATTTGCCTTGGACCCTAACCAGCTGCCTGTCTCAGCCTCTTGGAGATCGTAGATGAAGTTTGGGGCACAGAGAAGAGCACTGGTAGTGAGTGTGGTACAGTTGGTGAATTAAAAATAATTCAGTATAACTGGTGTGTGACATGAGTGCAGTGCCCCTGTACCGGGGCGGGAGGGCACCTGGTTCTCCTCCTGCCACATCCCTGCCATGGAGTGAAGAGGAGTAAGCAGGCCAAGAGGGAGCTGCCCCCCGCAGGCGCATCCCCAAGCGCTAGACCATTACCAGCTGCTAGAGACCTCAGAATTTCTTGCACTAGCAGTGGTCAGTCCACTTCCTTCCTCCTAAGGACAGAATCCACCTCCCTGTGCAGACCCCTAAGCCCAAGGAGGGCTGTTTGCAGGGAGGTGGAGGTGCGGGCTGGGGAGTCTGCTCACGTGTGCACAACGCTTCTCGTGGTGTGGGGTGGGGATGGGAGTGGAGAGAGAAGGGAGCCGGGCTGGGGCTGTCTCTCCTCACAGCACCACGGCTCGGCACAGATCTGCAGGAGGCCGGATTCTAAATTCAAACCTGGGTCCCCAGGTGGTTTTTCAAGGGAGAAGAGAATATATTTTTATTTAACAGCTTGGTACCTTGATTTATAACTCTCAAATATTTAGAATCCAAGATTCAGACATGTGGTATCTGGACTTCCATTTGAAATTTTGTCCCTGGCCCCACAAGCAATGGGGCTGGCCTGCATGTATGTGGGGGGCAAGGGCTGCAGACGAGGCTGAGTAGGCAGAGGACAGACGGTGAAGGGTCTTGTGACGGGTCTTTGGTATAAAGGTCACGTCAAGGAGCTCGGACTTCATCCTGTGGACTAAACAATAGCAGAAGCCAAAGAGCTGACTTGTCACCAGACATATGACACGTGTGACTTCATTGTCATAGCCCCAAAATGCCATGAAGCAGAAACTATTCTTATTTCCCCTACTCTATAGATGAGGATAATAAGACTTAGATAGGATAAAAACATAGGCCAGGAACACAGAGTGAGCAGTTAAGGTGTCAGGGTTCAAAAACAGACCTGCAGAATAATTGGGGCAGCTCAGGCCGCAAGCAGGGTGGGGTGAAGCTTGAAGGTGGGAAGCGTATGGTCGCACGGTGAACCAGCGCAGAAGCTGCAGATTTGGTAGTTGCTTAGTCCCCAGGCAGGAGGGAGAGGGCAAGGTCACGGGAGATGGATCACTAGGTTTGGGTTGCTGGGGAAGAACAGTGGTAGTGGATCCTCAGGGGAAATAGACTGGATGAGAAAACAAGCCTCTTGGGCCTGGGTTTCTTCAGCAGGGGCTGGACCACATGCTCTTGAAGGTCTCTTTTTGTATGATTGTAATCTGCATTTTGAGGGTTGGTTGTCTGGAATACTATAGAATATGTCTGCACAAAAAGAACATGGTTTATGTCTAGCAGGCACCCAAGTATTTGTGATCTTTGTGATTTGCAATCATTAGCTTTGAAGTATCTGCATCTGTAAATAGCTTCTTTTCGAGCTCTTCATTTTGCTTCTAGTTCTGTTCCTGTGTCACCTTGCCCTCCCTCCCATTTTATATGCCATGTGTGTGAACATTTTCGGGGTATGTCTCTGTATTCTAAATAAGCACAGCAGGTATTCTAAGCCTCTTTTTTGGCTCTTGCTCACATTATAATCATCCTACCATGTATTGAGGTTTTTGTATACTACCCTGTCTTTTCCACTGAGTTACAGATTCCTGTTGGTTTAGGAAAACAAAAGCAAAAACCAGACCCACGCGCTGAATTATCCTGACAGGCTGTCTCCGTGGGCAGTGGAAAGCCACTGAACATTCTAGTCCTCCTGAGAGTGTGCAGGTCAGACCTGTGCAGGGAAGGGAAGGAATTGAAGGTGGAGGTGGGCAGACCTGGTAGCTGTTGGGGTGACCCCAGGGAGAGGGGGTAGCCTGTCCCAAGGCAATAGCAGCCGGGAGCCCGAGTGAGTGCGCCCACCCTGCTCTGGGCCGCGGGACACCAGCCCAAGGTCAGCCTCTCTACTCCCAGATCTCTCATCTCCTGAGGGAGAGGGAGGAAGGGGCTGTGGAAGGAGACCTGTCCAGGGAGGCACCTTCTTCCCAGAAGCTTTCCCCATTGCTCCTGGCTGTTGCATCAGCGGGAGACTGGCGGCTGCACACCCATGAGCTGGGTCCAGGCTTGACTGAGGCAGGGACATTCCTGGAGGGGGAGGGACTCGACAAGGAATGCAGTCCACAGCTGGCCTTGAGGAGAGGTTTGACCATTCTGGGGCCAGCGTCATGGGCTGGCTTTATAGGCCTCTGTGTTGTGTCCTGTGGGGCAGGGAAATGAGCTGTGAGAGGCCTGGGGCCAAATTTGGGCAAGCCTTCTGGGACAGGGCTGCGTTGTGGGGCCGGGCTTGGCAGGGTCACCCAGTGGGGGAAGGCTCCTTCGCCCACTGCCCTCCTGCAGGGAACCAGAGGGAAAAGCAGGCTTCCCCGTGTGAACGCGTGTGTGTCTGTGTACTGGCCTGCGTGGCATCCGGCGTTTCCGACCACACCCTCTCCTTGCCTCTCCACTTCTGTGACACTGGCTCACAGACATAATAGACGAGACTTACTAAGCTCGCGCTATGTGCCAAACATGGTGCCAGATGCTTTTGCAAAGTGCATAGCACCTCGTACAATCCTCACAACAGTCTGGGAAGTGGGTCCTGTCATCCCTGTTAGGCCCGAGGAAGTTGAGGCTTGAAGAGATGATGTGACTGCCCCCAGGTCACACACGTGTCGAATCAGGATGCGAACCCCGGTTTTCCAGACTCCAAGGCTCCTGCTCTTTCACTCGCATCCCTGTCTGTCTCATGGTTCCTCTCGGTCTCCCCCAGGTGCCTCTGCTTCCACCTGCCCCCTTGACGTTGGTGGGTATGGGGTTCTCATCCCTTCTCACCTGATACCCGAGATTTTTTTTTCCTTTCCAAGTTTTTATTTAAATTTCAGTTGGTTGTCCAAAGGATACAAAAATGCTGATTCGAAGGGGGCACACACATCCCAATGTTTATAGCAGCGCTATCAACAATAGCCAAAGTATGGGAAGGACCCAGATGTCCATCGACAGATGAATGGATAAAGATGTGGTATATGCATGCAATGGAACATTACTCAGAAAGAATGAAATCTTGCCATTTGCAACAATGTGGATGGAAGTAGAATGTATTATGCTAAGGGAAATAAGTCAGAAAGCTAAATATCATATGATTTCACTCATGTGGAATTTAAGAAACAAAACGGGGGAAGAGAAGGAGAAATAAGATAAAAACAGAGAGGGAGGCAAACCATAAGAGACTCTTAAATACAGAGAACAAACTGAGGGTTGCTGGAGGGGAGGTGGGAGGAGGGATGGGCTAGATGGTTGATGGGCATTAAGGAGGGCACTTGTCGGGATGAACACTGGGTGTTCCATGTAAGTGGTATGTTAACTAACTTGGATTTACATAAAATTTAAAAAAAATAAGGAACAAATGATCATAACTGACCTCAGAAATACCTGTATTATTGTCTAAAAGCAAAACAGATAGATAGATAGATAGATAGATAGATAGATAGATAGATAAAATTCCAGTTAGCATACAGTGTAAATTTAGTTTCGGGAGTAGAATTTAGTGATTTATCACTTACATACAGCACCTGGTGCTCATCACAAGTGCCCTCCTTAATCCCCATCACCTATTTAACGCATCCTGATACCAGAGATTCTTTTTTTTTTTAAGTTTATTTATTTTTGAGAGAGACAGAGACAATGCGAGTGGGTGAGGGGCAGAGAGAGAGAGGGAGACACAGAATCCAAAGCTGGCTCCAGGCTCTGAGCTTTCAGTGCAGAGCCCCACGCGGGGCTCAAACTCATGAGCTGTGAGATCATGACCTGAGCCAAAGTCGGTCGCTCAACCGACTGAGCCACCCAGGCGCCCCACGATACCAGAGATTCTTAATCAGAAGTCAGCAGATCCCTTGAGTTCGGGGATTCTGTGAACCTCTGCAAGGGTTGCAAAATGTAATGTGTATGTGCCTGTATATGTTTTTCTGAGAAGAGAAGCCATAGCTTCTATTTTAGGAGACAGGCTGGTACTTGATATTTTATGGCTGGGGAAACACCGAAATACCCAAATCATATCTTAGTCTTATTGTTCCTCCTTTCCCTGAAATTCCTAAGGAGACTCTGCCTCAGGACAGTGACAGATGGGGAAAAATAAAACAGAGCCACTGACTTGTTCCGTATGCCAGTTCCCAGGGCTCTCACGCAGGGCTCCCTGGGACTTGAGACCAAGTGCAGGCCTCCTGTCCCTGTGGGACCTACATTTTTCCCCTGAGGCAGGGAGCAGAGGCCAAGATCAGGAGCTGGGCCTGTGCTGCATGGGAGCAGGGAGTCAAAAAGAGAGGTGTGTGTGTGTGTGTGTGTGTGTGTGTGTGTGTGTGTGTGAGAGAGAGAGAGAGAGAGAGAGAGACTTTTTGCCTTATCCCAGTAAATGTGACACATTCAGTACCCTCAAACCTAAGTGGCCAGGTCAGCTGCTCCTCCTCCCCGCTGAAGCTTTTATCAGATTTTCACAGAGGGTTTGAGGTGATAAGCTCATTTGCCAGTTTTGCATAGTGGTCACATATGGGGCTTCAGACGTTTCAGAGAGGGTGTCACGGAGAGAGCCAGATTCTGAAGTTGGATCCAGCCAGACCATTTCCTCACCTCTCTGGGCCCCACTGCCCTCCGTGAAATGGGATGTGGGGCACCAACCAGGTGACCCCTACTCACCCCAGAGCTGCTGGAGGCAGAGGGGAGGTCTCATTCCTCCTCAGCTCCAGGCCCCAGACTTCCTGAGGTGGGAATGGTAGTGATGGTGATAAATAGCGTGGAGAAAGAACGCCCATCTTGGTTTTATGACACTCGGGTTTGAGTATTGGCCCAGCCACTTGTGTGACCTTGAGCATGCTACTTTGTCTTGGGATCTGTAGCTGTGAAGTGGGGGAGAATGGAGGAGATACAAATCAAGTAATGTCTGTGAAAACTAGCCTGGAGCCTCGCACACCCCAGGCTGTGCCTGTTCCTGGCTCTCCCAAGCAGCCCCTGTGCCCTCTGCTCTTCACGTGTGGGGGACAGGCACGGGCAGAAACCCCGGGGGAAGAACTCTTGGAGCCTGCGAGGCTCCGCAGAGGGGACAGGGGCCTGGCACAGGCTGGCACCTGCCATTCCTTTCAGTCCACACCTGGCCCTCCCAGGAGCGGTTCCTCCCCAGGTCTGCGTAAGATCTGGCCCATGTCCACACTTCCCTTTCCTACTGGGTACTGTATCTGACCTTGGGTCTGTGGGATTCTAAGAAGATAGAATTGAAAGAAGCAGATGACCAAGTAAGCCAGGATGGGCTGAAGATACGAAGAATTCAATGTGGATTCCTGATGTTCTGGTTTGGAAGATGGGTGGATAGTAGAAGAGAGAACACAGAAGGCAGAGCAGATCTGGAGAAACCAGAAGAAACCAGGTCCGTGTCCAGCAACAGCGGATTGGTTAAATAATAAGTTACAGTGCATCTTAGTGACACAATTCTTAGAAAACATACTTTTGATGTCTATAACATTGAGTTATACAGATGTATCATTTAATCGAACCTCTGTTGTAAGCCTCTGGATTTTTTTTTCACTTTTATGAATGACACTGTAATAAACACCTTTTTCCAAAGGTCTTCACCATTCTGACTACTTTTAGAAGAGAAATATTGCAGTCAGCGGATATAAAAACAACTTTGAGGCTTTTGATACATATTGTCAGATTGCCTTTTATTTTTTATTTATTTTGAGAGAGAGCAAGAGCGTGCATATAAGCAGGGGAGGGGCAGAGAAAGAGGGAGAGAGAGAATCCCAAGCAGGCTCCGCACTGTCAGCACAGTGTCCAACGTGAGATCGCGCTGTGAGATCATGACCTGAGCTGAAATTAGGGGTCAGCCACCTAACCCACTGAGCCACCCAGGTGCCCCTCACATCGTCTTTTAGAAAGGCTCTACCAATTTTACTCCTATAGCAATACCGGAGAATTCTACCTTGGTGTGCATTCCACCACAAAGTGCCAGGATACATACACAGAGACACATACACACGCACACACATACTTTAGAGGGTAACAAATATATATATTGCTCTACTTCTGGGCTGTCTTGTTTCACGGATCTTTGTGTCACACACAGATTCTTATACATGTATCCCATATCTTAATAATTGCAATTTCATAATATATTCTTAACATCTTATTTATTTGTTTATTTAGAGAGAATGAGCAGGGGAGGGGGCGTAGGGAGAGAATCTCAAGCAGGCTCCAGGCTCAGTGCAGAGCCTGACAGGGGGCTCGATCCCACAACCCAGGGATCATGACCTGAGCTAAAGTCAAGAGTTGGATGCTCAACCAACTGAGCCACCTAGGCACCCCTGTTAATATCTAATTTTTAAATTTGGGGGCTATTTTACCTGTTGAATATTTTGGGTGGGTTTTTAGAATCCTTTTGGTAAATTTCAAAAGCCCTGTTGGGATTTTTCTTAGACTTCTGTTAGGCCTTCATTTATCAGGGAGGGTGTGCCATTGTGTTAATATTCAGCCTTCCAGTCTAAAAACATGGTTTATCTCCAATTTTTTTTCAAGTCCTCTTTTTATATCTCTCGATAAAGGATTGTAGTGGGTTTTTTTTAATTATAGTTAAATTTATTACTCAGTTTTGATGATTTTGTTAGGATTGCAGATGGGATCTCCTTTGTATTGTATCTGGTGACTGTTTTCTGTTGGAGTACAGATCCCATTACTAAATTATTCTGTGCCTTCTAAGTTTAGTTGATTGTTTTAGGTTTTCTAGGCGAATAACAAACACCCTGAAATAGTAGGTTAGAGTCCATGGTTTGGTAATGCCTCCAGTCTGCAGGATTACTGTGACTCTCTCCAGCAGTACTGAAGCCCAGTGGTAAGGGTGGAAAAGGTGGGTGAATGGACTGAGCCCAAGTTCAGGGTTTCCCTAGGCTGGGGCAATCGAAGAGCAAGGGGGCAGGGGACTGAGGGAGCTCACAAGAGAGCTGGCGTGATCTACTTCAGGGACTAGACCAGGAAGGGGTCGTGTACTGAACAGAAATGCAGGGCTGGGAACTAGAAGAAGGGAGAGAGTCAGGAGATGAAGGTGTGGCCTTGGAATGGATGCTGGGATGTCGCGTTTCAGAGCTGATGCCTTTCCCATATGGGACTGCACTCCCTGAGATCTCCACTTTGCTGTTAAAGAAACTGAGGTTCAGAGAGCTTGCGACTTGCCTAACGTCATCCGCCGCTAATCAGTGGCATACTATGTTCCTCTGTGCCTTACTAGCTCACGTTCTGTCCTTATTTTTCAGGTTCACTTTAGAACAGTTGACTGAAAGCAAGGAGACAGCAGAAGGGAAAGGAGGAGAGCCCAGCAGAGCAGATAGAAGAGAGAGGGCAGGGTCCTCGTGGGCCCCTCAGCTAGTTGCGAAGGGCAGGGGACAACTGGCCCACTGGGTCTTCGTGCTGATCCAAGAATCCCCTCGGACGGGAACAGCACACCCCAGTGCCCCACGCTGTGTGCCCCTGCCCTGCAGTTCACTCTGTGTCCACCATCATACACCGTGGCCCCACCATGTGTTCTCTGTTCCCCACCACCTCCTCTTGTGACTGTCATACATCCCGTGTCCCCCGGCCACACACACACACACACACACACCAGGTCATCCCTCTACCACGGTGTTTATTCCACACAGGCCCCACCTTGTTTCTCATTTGCCTGTACACACTTGGGGTCTGGCCACGCACGCACGCGGCCCCATCGCAAGCTGTGTGCCCAGCTCATGCCCACTTATGCTGTGTCTACAGAGTGCGTCGGATGGCTTCTGGAAATCTGTGGCCACTCGAGTGCCCAAGGAGCCCCCTGAGATTCGCATCCTCAACCCGTATTTCATCCAGGAGGCCGCCTTCACCCTCATCGGACTGCCCTTCAACAACGGCCTCATGGGCCGCGGGGTGAGAGAGTGGGGCCCCGGGAGAGGGCAGAGGGGAGCTGGGTCAGAGATGCTGTGGGAGGGGAGGACCAGGTGGCAGGGTGAGGGGCAGAGGGCTTGTTCCTCAGAAATGGAACTCAGCTCTGATGAGTGTCGCTAAGGGTCTCAGCCTGACTCGGTCCTCCAGCTGAATTCTACACTTCCTCCCTCCCCTCCAGAACATCCCGACCCTTGGCAGTGTGGCAGTGACCATGGCACTACACGGCTGTGATGAGGTGGCGGTTGCAGGCTTTGGCTACGACATGAGCACACCCAATGCACCCCTGCACTACTATGAGACCGTGCGCATGGCGGCCATCAAAGAGGTGCCGGGCTGGTTGGGGGGCAGTCCCTTGGGCAGGGCCGATGGAGGGGTGTCCCAGCACAAAGGAACAGAAAGGGGTGAGCCAGCAGCTGGTCTGGCTGCCCAGAGCTCGCAAGAAGGCTCTGCCCTGCCCTTAGCTAAGTTGGATCCCTGAAGGTCCATCCCTGCATTCAGGTCTCTGACCACCGAGCGTCCTCTGTGCCCCTGAACCCGGCACTCCTTTCCTCACCCTTCTCCCCAAACTTTCCCTCCCTGACCCTCTCCCTGCCCTGGTCCTGCACCTGCCTCATCCTTGCTATTCCCAACCCTCATATGCTCATCCTGGCACCAGCTCAGGACCGTCTTCTCTACTGCAAGTCCTACCTTCCCCCCGAGGACTTTTGTGCCCCCTCAAACCACCCACAGACATTGCCTCTCAGTCCCTGTACCTCTTCTGCCCCTCCCCGCCCCGCCCTCCCCCCACGGAGGAAAGCACTGAAGCTCTCTATCGCCCAGCATTGCTTCCCAAGTGATCCCTGTATTCAGCTGCCTTAATGTTCCAGAAGCATGCCAGGTCTCCCAGGCCATCAGTCAGCCTCTTCTGATGGCATCTCTGCCTTCACCCCCAGGGCCCACGTAAGCCCCTCTTACAACTCCCTCCACCTCCACCACCAGCCTTCCACTGATGCCAGCCTGGAACCTGCACATCTTGGGCCACCACTTCGAGCAGCTCCTCTGATCCCACAAGGGAATGAGGGGTGGAGGGGGGGTTGGAAGACGCCTCCCACCTGTGCAGATTCTATAAGTGTAGGGGTTCCCATCTCAGCCAGCCGTCCTTCTGCTCACCGCTTATTGGTGCGCCCTTCTCCAGCCCAGAGCCCTGTCCTCCCTGAAAGCTCCCCCACCCTCTTGTCCTGCGGGGAAAACGGAGGCTGCGGCAGGGACTCTGTCAGCTCCTGCTGGCTCGTGCCCGCTGCACTCCTCACTCCCTCCCAGCCTGGCTTCCTCCTCCACCTGCCATGACTCCCACTAAGGTCACCAGTGACTCACCTCAAGGCTGCCAAATCCAGTGGACACATGTTTCCTGACCTCTCAGAAACATGCTTTATGTTGACTACTTCTTCCTCTTTGAAACTTTTCCTGCTCGGGCTTCGGAGTCAGTAATTTCTGGCGTTCTTCTGATTTCGCTCGCCAGCCTCTCTCATTCCCTTTCTCAGCGTCCTTGATTTCAGAGTCCGCATTCGCTAGGGCTCCATCCTGGACAGTCTTCTCTTTCCGTACACGTTCTGTGGGAGATTGACACCCCCATCCGTGGCTTCAGTTGCCATCTGTATTGTTTCATGCTTGGGGTTCACTCGGGCCACCTCAAGTAGTGGGAAGTTATTGCAAGAATGTAAGAGAGACTTGGGAAACCAGAAACTGCCTTACGGCTGGGCCTCCTGTTGCCTGGAATGGGATTCAGGAATAGGGGGCCCATTTCGGGTCCAGCACAGCTCCGGAACTGTCTGTCTGACCCCATCACCTTCAGCAATGACTGGCTCCAAGCCTGCCTCCTGATTGCCAGGAGCCTGTTGGTCTTTCCATCTGTCTCTCTTCATGTATCTTCTTGCTTTTCTTGTCCCCTGCCAGCACCCATTCTGAACCACTGGCACAGCTTTTACCTGTCTCCTGGCTTCTCTTTCCTCGTATCTGTGGTCTCTTACATACTCCCTTTGTGTAAATTTTGTGTCGGCGTTTCAGGCAGAGGGTGAAAGGCTGTAGACACGGGCAGTAGCCAGGTCACTCAGGACTTTCTGTGCCATGGTGAGGAGCTTGGACTCTACTCTGAAGGCCAGAAGGAGCCATGGAAGGATTTTAGGCTGTAGATTAGTGCATAGTAGGCCACTGCGCCTGCAGCATGAAATACAGGGGCACAGACTTCAGTACAGAGAGCAAACTGAGGGTTGCTTTGGGGGAGGTGGGTGGGGGGATGGCTAAATGGGTGATGGGCACTAAGGAGGGCATTTGTTGGGATGCGCATTGGGTGTTATATGTAAGTGACGATCACTGTTCTGCTCCTGAAACCAATCAATACTACACTATATGTTAACTCACTTGAATTTGAATAAGTAATGGAAAAAAAAAAAAAATGAGGGGCACTAGGTGGAGACAGAACTAGCTGGGAGGCTGTCACAGCAGTCTAGGCAAGAGATGAACACCCCTGACCAGGAACTTTTCAGTGTCAGTGAGAAGACAGAGAAAGAAACAGAATTTTAAATCCGCAGGGCCTGGGCTTGCCTCGGTACGGGAAGAGGGTAGAAGGGACAGCACCTTCCCTGAAAAGCCCTCTGGTGGAGACTGTTCCCTTTCTTCGGTGCGCCAGATCTCCGTTTTCAGGCCCAACCGCCCCCGCCCAGCCCTGTGAAACAGGCTGGCTTGAGGCTCCTGGCGTCTGCCGCACCCCCTTCATGCAGGGCACTGAGGAGGTCAAGCCATGACATCAAATGGCCTGGGTTCAGAGCCTGGCTCTGTGCTTTCCTTTCCTTACCAATAAAAAGGGTAATGACAGCACCTACTGCCTTGGGGGAAGATTAGACGTGGTGATGCTTAAAAAAAAAAAAAAAAAAAAAAAAAAAGGCCTAGCACATAGTAAGCACACATAAAGGTCTACCAGTATTACCAATATTAATGTTTTACCCCTGCTTCTCACTGTTACCTCCCAACGTCCTAGACGAGGATGCACTGGAAATGCTGGTGCCTGGGCTCAGGGTCCCTGCCGTCACCTTTAGTGTCTCCAGTAGGCAAGTGAACCAGGCAACACCCTGGCCCCACCACTGCTTCCCCTCCACTCGGCCCACGGGCCCATTCTCTAGGCCCAGCGGGAGTGTGCGGGCTGTGGAGGCCAGTGGAGCAAGGATTGCATGTTGGGGGATGTGCAAGGCGCGTCAAAGGAGTTCAGAGGGGAGAAAAGTGAAAGGACAGAAGCGATAGGAAGGTGCAGGGTCACGGATACCAAGGGAGCAGCGTTCATGGACTGTCTGCCACGTCGGGTGCTGTCGAGAAGTCCAGCAAGATGAGTACTGGGAAATAGCCAGTGGCTGCACCAGTGAGGGGGCCCCGTGGACGGTGGGGAGAGCAGCTTCCAAGGCCAGTGACCAGGAGCTAGACTGCTAGCTGAGCGGTGAGTAGAGGCGGTGCAGAGAGGACAGAGGGGCAGGCATGGTGCATAGGACGTGCTCCCGGGGAGCGTGGACGAGGAGGAGGAGAGGGACAGAGCAGCAGCTTGCCCGAGGCTTACACAGGCTCACAGAGGTCCGTGCCACCCAGCAGAGAGACCCGGTCTGGAAACGTCCTTTTGTGAGTTGTGGTCACAGCTGCCTGTTCAGATACAAAGCCAGCATGGATGGAATCGCCCAGGGAGCCGACAGGGTAGAAGTGTGGGCGGTTGGGGCAGCACTGGTGTTTAATGACTGGCTGAAGGATGGGGAGCCAGAGATGAAGACAAAAAGGGCTGTCAGAAAGACAGCTGCCTCCAGAATTCGGGGTTCTGCTGAGGCTGGGGACCCAGGACCACCAGAATTCTGCCCCAGCCCATAGATACTATAGACAACACAGTGCAGATAGTTCTGGTAAGCTCCCATGCCGTCTGATAGAAGGGAGAATGAGGAGGGATTTCCTGGTTCAAGAGAGCTACACCCCAGAGCCCACCTTTTTGTTTGCTTTTTCATTATGGACACTGTCAAACGTGTTCGTAAATACAGAGAATAATGAATTGTCAAGTACCTGTCACCCACATCCCTCAATTATCAGCACATAGCCAGTGTTTCATCCATTTATCCCCTCATGCACCCCTCCTCGCTGATTATTTGGAAACAAGTCTCTGATATTGTATTGTTTCAGCCTTGAATATTTCAGTAACTTTCTCTAAAAGAGAAGAGCTTTTTGAAAAGTATTGCAATACCGCTATCACACCTTTAAAAAAATGAATAATCCCTTAACGTCATAAAAAATGTCTAGGCTTGGGGCACCCGGCTGGCTCAGTCAAAAAAGCATGCGACCCTTGGTTTCAGGTTCATGAGTGTGGGCCCCACAATGGGGATAGAGATTACTAAAAAAGTAATAAACTTAAGGAAAAAAATGTCCAGTCTTCCACTGAGCTTTCAAACATTGGTGATTCCCAGTGGGTGTTCTTAAAACTAACCCATCAGATCGATTGCTTCTTGCTGGGGGTGATGGAGGGGATACGTAAGCAGAGAGCAGTGTAAGTTTCTACATTTGTTCAGATCCTGGCCCTACCATTCCTCTAAGCATCCATTTTCTTTCTTTCTTTCTTTCTTTCTTTCTTTCTTTCTTTCTTTCTTTCTTTCTTTCTTTCTTTCTTTCTTATTTTTTAAATTGTTTTGGTTTATTTATTTTGAGAAAGAGAGCACAAGCAGGGAAGGGGCAGAGAGGAGAGACAGAATCCCAAGCAGGCTCTGTGCCATCAATGCAGAGCCCGATGTGGGGCTCGAACTCACAAACTGTGAGATCATGACGCGAGCTGAGATCCAGAGTTGGTCACACAGACGCTTAACCAACTGCGTCATCTAGGCGCTCCTAAGCTTACCCACAAAATCTAATTTCATTCAGTACATATTTATTGAGCACCTACTCTGTGCCAAACAGTCCCTGCCTTCAAAGAGAGAGTGTGCCAGAAGATGGACTTTTCAAGGAATGAGGGCAAATCACACTGCAACAGGGAGGGGGCAATTCACAGACAGCAGAATATAATGACAGAAGCCTCAAGGGAGCCAGAGGTTTTAGGGAGTTTGGAGGAACAGTTGTGTAGATGGACCAATAGAGAGAGGAAGACCCTGTAGACCTTCAGGTGTCATGGAGAGTGGATTGGGGGAGAGGAGAACAGTCCCCACTTGAAATGCATCTGGGGTACACTGTCCTTAGGGGCAGCTGGGTTTGTGGTTAGCATAAGAAGTTGAAGGGGAGGAGGGCCTGAGTGGCTCAGTTGGTTGAGTGTCTGACTTCGGCCCAGGTCATGATCTCACAGTTCATGAGTTTGAGCCCCGTGTTGGGCTCTGTGCTGACAGCTCAGAGCCTGGAACCTGCTTCAGATTCTGTCTCCCTCTCTCTCTGCCCCTCCCCCACTCATGCTCTCTCACTCTCTCTCAAAAATGAACATTTTTTCTAATTAAAAAAAAAAAGTAGAAGGGAATACTCAGAGAATATAGGGAGTTTTGCCTGCGTTTTAGATTGAAAGGATCTGGCCAGGGGCGCCTGGGTGGCGCAGTCGGTTAAGCGTCCGACTTCAGCCAGGTCACGATCTCGCGGTCCGTGAGTCGAGCCCCGCATCAGGCTCTGGGCTGATGGCTCAGAGCCTGGAGCCTGTTTCCGATTCTGTGTCTCCCTCTCTCTCTGCCCCTCCCCCGTTCATGCTCTGTCTCTCTCTGTCCCAAAAATAAAAATAAACGTTGGAAAAAAAAAAAAAAAAAGGATCTGGCCAGTTGTACAAAGTTGACTGAATGAGAATAAGGACAGGACAGAGCCCTGCATCCTTAGCACCAGTAAACCGTGCTTGTTAACATCGCTGTGAGGCTTGGTGCTGACCAACCCAGCAGAGCAGTCAGGTGGGTACAAACTGTGAAGAGGCTGTCCACGCTCACTGAGTCAATCAGTTAGCCCTTTTTCATCAGAGACTTAGCCATCAGAGCCTCCTGGTGGGAGTACTGGGGACAGGAAAGAGCCTCAGCCTGGGTGCAGTCTTCCCCCAGGAAAGCCCCAGAAGGCAGCATCTTCCCTATAATTTCCACATTAACAGAAAGGTGAGCCTCTTGGTCTCGGGCCCCCTGACTCCTCTGATCTGAGAGGCAGGATTTCATCAGCTGCCCCCAGGCCTGGAGACTGGATTGCATCAGGCCAGAGGATGACTAAGCCACCCCACGCGGTTCTCTTTCCAGCAGGGCCCACCCGCCAGGCCTGGGCCAGACCTAAGTGACTCACATTGCCTATCCTCAGGGTGCATAGGACCTAGGTGCCCTGGACATACGGTCAGACAAGGAGGTGCTGAAGTCTGTGGGGAACAAGGTTGGAAGGGCTACATCTAAGACTTGGAAGAGGAGAAGAGGCATAGTTCTCCCAGTGTGGGGAAGGAGGGAGGATGAACCGTGGCCCTTCTGGAGCATGGGAGGGTGGCGGTCAGAAGAGGGCACTGAGCTCAACTCATCACATCTCCATGTCTTTCCTTCCAGTCCTGGACGCACAATATCCAGCGAGAGAAAGAGTTTCTGCGGAAGCTGGTGAAAGCACGTGTCATCACCGACCTAACCAGCGGCATCTGAGGCGGGCCCAGCACATGGCCACGGAGGTCCTGGCACCGCCAAGAGCAAGCAGCAGCCACCACCACCTGCCCACTTCATTGGCCTTGGTCTGGCTCTGCCTGAAAGGCACAGGAGTCTTTAGACCCCGAGAAGGACAGTGCCAAGTGGCCCCAGGGGTGGCGAGGCCTTGGCAGGGCAGCCAGAGCTGTGTCTGCCCAGAGGCCAGCCTCAGAGACCAGCACTTGGCCTCATTCTCAGCCTGGGTCCTTGAAGCTAGAGGGCCAGGAGGCCACCAGCCGTGCCCAGCAGGCCCAGCATGCGGGAGGTGGACGTCAGGCAGCAGGGCTGCTGCTGGAATCATTTCTCCAATCAGTGTTTGGTGTATTATCATTTTGTGAATTGGGGTTGGGGGGAGGGTAGGGATAATTTATTTTTAAATAAGGTTGGAGATGTCAACTTTGGTCCACTTGCCATACAGAAAGAGGCCCACTAGGGGGCCTATCGGGTCTAGGTACCAGTGGGCTCCCTGTAGAGTAGGGGTGCCATGACTAGCCTGGACCCTGCTCGGGACTACAGGGGAGGTGGGCAAGGTCTCATGCCAGCCCTCTCCAGCTCATGACACGGTTTGGCCTTTCTTGAGGAGAAGATGGGGTATTCCCATTCACCAGCCCCTAACTACCCCACAGGGAAACCCTGGAGCCATCATTTAAGCCAACAAGACAGCCCCTAGGTTAAGCAGAAAGAACTACAGAGCCTGGGAGATGGGGCCTGGCCCAACCTGATGGGAATAGCGCCCCCCCTCCCCAGCTGCAGCTGATCCATAGGACAGCGCCCCAGCCTGGACTGACCAACCTGGCAGCTGTTCTGGACTTCAGCAATGAGACTGTCAGGTCCTTGGGTTCTGCCTTTAGCTTGGACCAGAGGGAAGTGAGGCTCAAGGACCTTACCCAGGCTGTGGCAGCCATCCTGGAAGCAATAAAGCTCTTCCCCGAATCTGGCCTCCTCTTGCTTTCTCTGACTTTCCTGGAAGAGGCAGGAACCTGGGGCCTCAGCAATTATGTTAAACTCAAGGGCCATCTCTCTAGCCCACGCAGATTCCTGGGTCTCTTTCCCTTCTCGTGTCAGCTGCTGGACACGGGTAGCTACCTAGGGGCCTCCTGAAGCCTTTCCCATCCTACAAAGTCCTACACCCTGTTTGCTTTGAGAGAAGCAGACCAAAGGTATAAGGGCATGCCCCAGAGTCTACCCTAGTCCTAAAGGAGCCACTGAAGTCCACAGCCTTACGATAGCACCTCTGAGTCCCCAGAACCCCAGTTCTGCAAGCAGGGACAGAGATTCCTACAAGTACAGGAAAGATCTATACTGAGCCTCTGACACAGGCTCAAAGACCTTACCTGCTCCTGGCACCCCAGGCTGAGCCCTGGGGAGAGTATGTCCCACCCCAACCCAGAGCACAAAGGGTCCCCTCTCCCCACACAGAACAGGAAGACACAGCCCCCTCTGGGCACCCTCAGGTGAACATTAGAAAGGCTATCCCCACCCCCACCCCCTTAGAGCACTAGAGTCTGATCCCTCCCTTTCCAGCATCCGCAGGCAGGCCTGAGAATGGGACAAACATACACCTGCATCTGAAGCCATGGAGTGAGCTTCCTGCCAGAGCTGCCACTATGACAGGATGGCTGGCCCCCTCATCTCTCACCTGCCATCCCAATCCAAGAGTCCTTGCCATCCCAAGGACCACCACCTTCCCGCCTGCCCCCTTACTGCCGTGCTTTGTCCTCAGGCAGAAGCCTCCTCAGCTGAGGGGAAAGCAAGACCCTGAGAGGCACACCCAGAACTCCCTTGGGATTTTGCTGGCAACTGGGCACAACTCCAAAGCACATCATGTTCTACGGGAATGGCACCCCCTGGAGTTGTACAGGGCATAGGCTGCATGCCTACAAGAGGCAGCCACGGCTGATAAAGCTCCAGGTTGCAAGAGGCAGCAAAGAGAGGATCTACTCACTGCGTGGCCCCTGGCCTACCAGGGTCCTGTCAAGCCTGCGGACAGCCACCACCAGTTTTCTGTGGTCTGGCTTCTGCACAGAAACTGCTCTCACAAAAGCTGTGGTTCTCAGCCCCGGCCATATGCCAAAATAACCTGCACCGATTGGGAAAACGGCACATGCCCACCCCAAGATTCTGATTCAGGTCTGGGGTGGAGCCCAGATGTGGGTGGTTTTAAAAGGTCCACAGGTGGTTCTGATGCATAGTCAAGGTACAGCTGGTCCACACACGTCCCCTGAGCACTTTCATCCCCACCCATGGCTTCCAATTGTCAGTTGGTCAACAATTTCCAAATTGCCATCTCCGCCCTCCACGTTGCTGCAGGCTACAGATTCAGCTACTTCCTGAACATCGCCGCTAGGGTAATTCACAGGTCCTTCCAACTCCACATGTCGGACACTGAACTCGTGAGCTCCTGTCCTCCACATGCCCCTCCTCCGGGAAGCCCCAGCTGCCAGCATGTGTCGCCTCCACCTCATCACCCAGGCCAAAGGCATACCTTTGTCCTACCTCTTCACCCCATCCAATCAGGGATCAATTGAGTTTTCAAGAAGGTGTGCTCGCGAAAGAGGCTTGCAGCCCTCCGCTAGCCCCACACTCTGCCTCAGGCTCCTCTCTCCCCAGCAGCCTCCTCACACATCCCCAGACCATCCACCCCACTGCGGCCACTCTGAAATGCTTGTCTGGTCACACCATTCTCCTGCCTGAAACCCTTCAGTGGTCCCCAGTGCCACCCGGATAAAGGCCAGACTCTAGTATGACACACAGGATCTGGCCTTTCCTTACCTCTATCCATGTTACTCACTCAACCTCCACCCCACCTGCCAAATTGCCGTAATTAGGCACCTGAAATACTACCCTCCAGCTGCTACCTCAAAGCCTCCGCGCATGTTTCTCCTCTGTGACCCTCCCTTCTCCAGCACGGGCACCCGCGCCTACCAGCACTGCCCCTGTGGCGCCCCGGGTGAGCAGCGGTGTTCTCGGATCTGTCTCCACTCCAAGCCCCGGGCAGTGGGGGCCCTGCGGCAGGGCCCCAGCGCAGCGCCTCACCAACATGACGAGTTCCATGGGTCCGCTGGGAGAAGTTAGCGGTGGGCCAGACAGCAAGGAGCAGCCACTGCGGGCCGGCCAGCCGGGACCCCAGAGACCGCACCGACTGCAGGGCCCTCGGCTGAGGCAGGGACCGGCCAGTCCCCTCCCTCCCCGCCCTCAGCCCAGCCTCCCGACTCCCTACTTCGCGTGTCTACAAACTCTGTATGCCCAGTTCCCGCGCCTCTCCGCCGCCTGGGTTCTTAGCTCTGAGTCCCAGGGTCCCCTCCCAGCGTCTCCTCCCCCCAAGCTCTGGGGACCTAGGGCAGCTAGAGGGGGGGCGGGGGGACTCGATCCCAGCAGGTGGAGTGGCCAGGTGAGCCCTGAAAGGTGGAGTTGGGCGGGGGCGCTCTGGGCCCCACCCCAGGATCCGGTGACGCCGGGGCTGGAATTTGACACCGGATGGCGGCGGGCATGAGGCTGCTGAGGGATGGAGTTGGGCCCGGCCCCCAGACACGGCTCAGGGGCTCGGCCAGCAGCAGGTCCCTCAGGCCCCAGCCTTCACTGCGTCCCGGACCCGGAGCCCTGCACCTCGGTAAGCTGACCTGTTG
Organism: Puma concolor; assembly: GCF_028749965.1. NCBI lineage: Eukaryota > Metazoa > Chordata > Mammalia > Carnivora > Felidae > Puma > Puma concolor. Next base: position 34,569,819 of record NC_141674.1, read on the forward strand.
GCCCACCCCTGTCCCAGCCCTGGGGCTAGGGGGAGCGGGCAGGATGGTTCCCCTCCACTCCTTTCTCACATTCTCTCTCCCTCCCCTGGGCCGGAGGCACAGCCCTCAGCCCCTCCCAGCCCCCTCGGTCCCCCTGTTGCTGGTCGGACTGCGCTAGCCCGCTGTAATGTGAGGCTCCTGCTGCCGCTACAGGGCACAGACTGGCTGCCAAGGCCACGCTTTTGGCTAAAAGAGGCGCTGCCAGGTGCACAGCCTTGGGCATGAGCCTTTTAAGCTGCGGGGAAAAGCCCAGCACTGGTCCCAGGAAAGGTGCCTAGAAGAACACAGAGCAGGACCCCTGTGGTAAGTATCTGGCTGGCAGAAGCGGGGCAAGGACTGGAGGACCACCAAGTGGCCCCAGGCTGCAGAAGGGAGACTGGACCTGCCCTGCCCTGCCCTCAAGAGACCTGCTCCTGAGCTCCCCCTAGTGCAGGGGGCCACTAAGGCTGCCTGGCCCGGGTTTCCCTCCATCATTGAAAACAGTTACTAGCTTGGCCCATCAAGGCTCGATTCAGTTAGCAGAGCACACCTAGCGCTGGAGGACCACACCAGTGAGGCCTGGGGAGATCTGGCCCACAGGTATGCAGACGTTCTGTGGGCTATGGGGTGGGGGTGGAAGGTGACAGCTGGGACCCAAGGGTAGACCAGCTAGTGAGGACTCCAGGGCCCCAGAGGGGTGTATGGGAATGCCAGCCAATGTGGGTTCACTAAAGGTTGGTGGGGCTCAGAAAGGCTGGATGGGCTCAGGAAGGATGGTTCATGGGGGGAAACTTATAAAAGCAGGGCCAGGTTTCCAGACCTACAGGAAGCTGGAAGGGGGACAAACCTGGACCAGCTCTCAGAGACGAGGTTGAAGTGGAGGCCTGGCTGGTCCTCCTGGGAATAGCTCAGGCCTGAGTATTTGAGCAAAGGGAAAAGCCCATCCACCCTTTGAGTCAACAGGTTTGGCAATGCTGCCCCCTGGTGGCCATAGGGAGCCATGCCCAGGCCCTATGTTAGAGGACCCATCAGCCACCATCATGGACTAGCTCTTGAGGGACATCTGTGGCAAGAAGACAGAACTCTGGCAGCTCGGGGTGCAGACTGAAATCTTAGAGGAGCAAGGTGCTGCAGTGCTGGGTGGGCAACACAGGCTGAGGCCTGGGTCTCGCTAACATCAGCTAGGTCAATAGCAAGCACCCTAATTCTTCTCTAGGCCATAGTTTCCTGCTCTGTGACATGGAGAAAAAGCTCCCTAGTTCCTTCTCCAGCTGCTCCTGGAAGCTCCAGCTCTGTAGCACAGGGCAGGAAGGTCCTGAGGAAAGAGGCCTTGTGACATTAGACAGTCACTGAGCTTCTCTGAGCCTTATTTGCTCAGGTGGAACATGAGGATTCTGCCATCTACCTCATGCAGTTGTGAGAACTGAAAGAAGGAACAGGTGCAAAGCATCAACACATAGTTAGGTTCTTGATGTAGTTACTTCTCCTCCTGGGTTGGGTCTGCCTTTCCAAGCCCCTTGTTCCTGGCCTGAAGACACTGAAGTGGAGCGGTGGCCTGCTCTCAATGTTCCGAGCTGCCTCAAGAGAAGGGGGCGCGCGTGTGTGTGTGTGTGTGTGTGTGTGTGTGTGTGTGTGTGTGTGTGTGTGAACAGGTCAACTGCAGCTGATGGGAGCTCCTGGTATTGACAGAGATGGAGCCCAGATGTGGAGGCCCTTCTGTGCTGCCCCACTGGCCCCAGCTTGGGCGGCAGGTGAGTGGTTCTCCCAGTGATGCCACTGGGTATTGAGGAAAGGTGGCCTGATTGGGGAGAGAACGCATGGCTTGGCCTCGGCAGGCGGGTGACAGAAGCGGAAGGGGAAATGGTCAAGGAGGGACTAGGAGTAAGTAGGAAAGTCAGTGTCCTCAACTGACCTCTCCCCTGGGCTCCCTGAAACCGTGGACCCATTGTCCTCCTATCTAAACCCTTCCATAGCTCCCCCCACCCAAGAGCCCATCCTGCCTCTGATCCCTGCTGCCCCAGCCAGCCCCTTCCCGAACTCCCTACACCCCAAGCTGACCTCAGTGCCCTCTTCCTCCCTGAGGCTCCACTTTTCTCTCTGTGCAGTCTGCCCTGTGGCCAACCCTGGCCGCTCTGGCCCTGCTGAGCAGCGTCGCCGAGGCCTCCCTGGGCCCCGGGCCCCGCAGCCCCGCCCCGCGCCTCGGCCCCGCCCCGGCCCCTGCGGCCCCCACCGGCCACCTGCCGGGTAGGTGAGAAGGCGAGGGGGGCGGGGCGGGGCCGGCCCGGGACCCATCGAGTGACTCCATCTCATTGCAGGGGGCCGCCAGCCTCGCACGTGCGGCGGAAGAGCTCGGCGGCCGCCGCCCCAGCCTCCCCGGCCCGCGCCCCAGCCACCTGCGCCCTCGCCCGCGCCTCCCCGCGGGGGCCGCGCGGCGCGGGCCGGCCGCGCGAGCTGGGGGAGTCGCGCGCGGACCGCGGGGGCGCGGGGCTGCCGCCTGCGGTCGCAGCTGGTGCCGGTGCGCGCGCTCGGCCTGGGCCACAGCTCCGACGAGCTGGTGCGTTTCCGCTTCTGCAGCGGCTCCTGCCGCCGCGCGCGCTCCCCGCACGACCTCAGCCTGGCCAGCCTGCTGGGCGCCGGGGCCCTACGGCCGCCCCCGGGCTCGCGCCCCATCAGCCAGCCGTGCTGCCGACCCACGCGCTACGAGGCGGTCTCCTTCATGGACGTCAACAGCACCTGGAGGACCGTGGACCGCCTTTCCGCCACTGCCTGCGGCTGCCTGGGCTGAGACATCGCTCCAGGGGTTTGCGGACTGTACCCTTACCCGCGGATCCTCGAACCTGGGGCCTTCTCGCAGGAGCCCGCGGGCCGGCGGGTGGGGGTCCCTGGGCCAGAGATGGAGGCCTCAGCCAGGTGAGTGATGGCTATCAGCCCTGGAGAGATGGAAGGACGACTGACTTGCGGCCCCAGGGTCCTCGCCCTGCAAGTCCCAGCCCTGCAGGCACCAGACAACCTCAGCTGTGGAGACCTTAGGATCCACTTCTCACAGACTCTGGCACTGACCAGGCCACGGACCCAGGACTCCTCCTCTGGAGAACTCAGCAGCTCTGAAGTCCCAGCCTCAGCCCAGGCCCTGGGGGGTATGGAATTGGAGGAGACACATTGCTGACATGGGCCTGTACTCTTTCGTGGTTGCTGGACCCCTATTTATTATTCCTAAGTTATTTATTTACTTCTGTGGTTTGTCACATCCTTTCCTGGGCAGTGGGGCTGGATGGGTAAAAGCAGCTGGATGGAGATCATGCGCTGGCCATCCCACTCACTTCAGGCTGACTCAGCAATCACAGGCCTGTGATCTCCCATTGCTTGCCCCCCCACCCAGCAGCTCTGGGACACGGGGCATAGAACACAGGGAGAGTGGGTGGCAAAGGTGTGTTCACCAGTCCTGAAAGGGCAGCTCACACCCCCCTGCACAGTCCCCAGCACTTGGGACCTGTAGTTACCGGTGGAGAAAACTCTATCCCTGTGACATCAGGCATCCTGGGGGCCTCACAATGTGTAATGACACAGAAAACCACACATTGCCCCACCCCACTGTCACTAATCTGTCCTACCCTCCAGGGCACCCTAATGGGTGCATACACTGCCTCTGCTTGTAGACAACCCAGCATGGGGAGCTCACTACCCACATTCCATGAAGCCACCCAGGGCAAAAGAGCATCTGAGAAGGCTGAAGGTGGGGAAGAAGGCGCAGCGGGAGGCTGGTTTGGGAGAATGAAGCAGAGTGCATCAAGGGATAAGAGGGCAGGAAAGAACTGAGGTTCCCCCCTCCCCAGAGGGACCTGCATTTTGAGTGATAAACAAAGATATTCATTTATTCATTCAACAAATATTTACTACCTATTATATGTCAGACACTAGGTAGACACCAGCAATACAGAAGTGAAAGGGACATGATCCTTGCCCTTAAGCTTAACATCAGGAGAGACAGACAATAAATAATTACTTAAATAATTATTTTTTAAGTTCAATTTGGCAAATAGTATGAAAAAGGACAAGAAGCTAAGCGGTATACACTTTCACCTGGAAGGAAGGAGAGGTTAGTGCTGACCCTGGCCTTCCACAGTGCCCCCGAGTCATCTTAAAAGTCCATGCAATCCTGAGCTTTCCTGCATGTCCTACGCAACCCTGTTTCCTGGGTCCTGTGAATTTGTCCAATATGATGTTCTTTGGCAATAAGACATACATATGGAAAGGCTACTGAGTCTGAGGAACCATGGGACATCCGGAGGGGCTGTCGGGAGGAAGGGATATGCTGGTCTGGAGCTGAGAAGGGAGGTCTGGGCTGGAGATTAGTTCGGCAGCTGTAAGTACAAGGGCAGTAGCCGCAGCCAGGGGCGCATGAGAGCACCATGAGAGTGAGCCGGCTGAGGCCGCCCCCCGCCCGAGGCATCTGACGCTGCGAACCAAAATTCCTTCCAAACTAAGTGCCTGCTTTGGCACAGGTGCCCCTCCACCCAGGCAAGAGTGAGGGCTGTGTGCGTTCTGGGTCAAGGAGGAGAAACAAGTCTGTGCTTCCACTCTTCTGTGTTTACTGCCCCAGTTCTAGGTGCTCCCCAAACTCTGGTGCTTTTGCACTGCCTTCAAACACTCCTTTGGTGTTTACCTCTTTCTGCCTCCAAACTGATTCAGGATCCTCGGTCTCCTGCGCTCCCTACCTCCACCTGAAGAAAGTGGCACCAGTACCATGCAAGTTTGCAGACACTACCTGGCCTTGGTTGAGGGTGAAGGGGGCCATCCTGTCAAGTGAAGGGTCACTGGGCCTAGGGAGCCCCTGCTAGAAAGACTTGAAAGCCTAGCCTAGCCCCCAAACCCTCCAGGCCCTGCCCTTCAGTGGTCATCTCTACTCTCAGAGCCACTTAAAGGAGACCGACTGAAGGCACCTCTGACAATGTTCATAGCAAGAGCCAGTTCAGAACCCAAGCCAAAGGTACTGGCTCTCAACAGTCCCCAGATTGCCAGTCCTCAAACGAGTAGGGTCCTTCCAACTCAAGGCTACGTTCAGGGCCCCAGAGAGACTGTGCCCAACATCTCACAAAGTCCCAGATGAAACAGCACCTTCTCCACGAGAAGACACGTTCCTGTAAGAACTGGCCTTGGTGTGCAGCTCACAACAACCCAAATCCCTCTTTTAAAAAATAAGGCCATTTTCCCCAAAGGAAACAAGCTCCAGAACTGCAGTGCTCTGCCTGCAACTTAGAGGCATGATCTACACATGATCTTACCAGGCAGAGCACTTTCTACTCCTGAAAGCCACAGGTGGTTCTGGTTATCTCCATTTTTGACTGCAGACTTTGTTTCACATTTGCAAAACTACATCGTCCATTTGAGTATCTTCCCAGAACTAAGGTACGGTGTCCTCCAAAGGGGTATCACGTCACCATCTCTTGTAAGAAAACTATAGGCAGCTTTGAAAATTACAGCAGCTTCAGGGAGCACCCAAAACTTCCCTCTAGATTTGTTTCATCTAGGAATTGAGGTTTGGGGTTCCGTGTGCTCCCCCTGCACTTGCCAATGGCTTTCCTCCTCTCTTGCCCAAAGGTTGCCCTATTTCCCCTGCCTAGAATCCCTATGACAGAGTGTATGTGCACTGGCCGACTCACTGAGGTCTCTTCTGGGAAAGGGGAGGTTGCATAGAAAGCTGAGGGATCTGAGAAAAGATCTAAGAGTCTGTGCCATGTGAGATTACCTTTCTTATTCACAGGAGTGGTTCTTTCTTTTTTAAAAATTTTTGTTAATGTTTATTTATTTTTGAGAGAAAGAGTGTGAGCAGGGGAGAGGTAGAGAGAGAGGGAAACAGAATCCAAAGCAGGCTCCAGGCTCTGAGCTGTCAGCACAGAGCCCCACACAGGGCTCGAACTCACGAACCGCGAGATCAGGACCTGAGCCGAAGTCAGACGCTTAACTGACTGAGCCACCCACGAGCCCCCACAGGAGTGGTTCTTAACCTGTTTTGGAGGTATAGAGTCCTTTAGAGAATCTGATGAAAGCCAAGGATTCTTGGGGCGCCTGGGTGGCGCAGTCGGTTAAGCGTCCGACTTCAGCCAGGTCACGATCTCGCGGTCCGTGAGTTCGAGCCCCGCGTCGGGCTCTGGGCTGATGGCTCAGAGCCTGGAGCCTGTTTCCGATTCTGTGTCTCCCTCTCTCTCTGCCCCTCCTCCGTTCATGCTCTGTCTCTCTCTGTCCCAAAAATAAATAAACGTTGAAAAAAAAAAATTAAAAAAAAAAAAAAAGAAAGCCAAGGATTCTCTCCCTGCACCCCCAACATGATGAAAAACCCCTTCCTTCAATTTATTCTGCATACTACAGATAGGTGTTTCTAAAATGCAAATCCAATCATCACTGCCCACTTGAAGCCCCACTTAAAATGTGTTGAATGTCTCAATTCCCACTGAATTTTGCTTCCTATCTAATTGAGCCCCCATCCTCACCAGTTTCTATTATTCAAGCTCAGACCAAGTTTCTCTTCCTCGGGGAAGCCTTCATTCACCTCAGGCCTTGGCAGCTATTGCCAATGTCAGCTTCCTCCACCGAACACAAGTACAGAGGTCCTTTCCCTTTTGATTACTATTTCCCCTTCTGGGATAGCTGGCAAGAGTTAATAACAGGAAAGGGCACCTGGCTGGCTCAGTGGGAAGAGCATGCGACTTTTGATCTCTAGGTTGTGCGTTTGAGCCTAGAGATTACTAAAATTAATAAATAAACTTAAAAAAATTAATAAAAGGACAAGTGTAAGGGGTAGGGACTGCTGGGGTCTGTGGCCAACCAGATCTGTAGCTAGGCCGTGTGTCCCTGGACAAGAAAAGTTCAACCTTCCCAACCTCGGTTTTCTCATCAGAAAATAGTGACTAAAATACCCACCTCCGAGATGTTGAGAGAATCGGACCTAAGGTATGCAAAGTACTGTTCCTAGCACTTCAAGGTGAGCTATTCTTATTCTAATTACTCATAAAGAGAAGCTGCTTCCAAGCAGCACGTAAAATTCTCCGAGTACTGTCCATGGTATGAGGTTTCCGGGTTGCTAACTGGGCAGCCCGGAAAGCCGTCCTTTTGTACTCCTGAGGCGCGCCAAGCCCCCTGTCTTCTCAGGGTGGTGCTGACACCTTCTTCCCAGACCGCCCCCTTCCTGGGTGCCAGAAAGCGCAGACAGCGCAGCATCAGTGACCTGTTTCTCCCCGCGAACCCACAACACACACCTTATCCTCTAGCCTGGATTCCCAGCTCCATCCACCGGCCCCTTCAGTCTTAGGGAGCTGCTCATCAGCGCCACCCGCGAGTCTGTCCCGGTCGCCCGCAGAACGTCTGGGGCTGGCGGGATTCGGCGGGTCCCCAGCCCACGTGCTCCCGACCTCCGCCGCAAGGCGCCGCCCTCCCGCTAGGCGCAATGCGGACTACGTTTCCCAGGGTGCACAGCGGCGGGGCCTTGGCTCAGCGGGGGCCTCGAGCGGCGCGCCGCGCCGTCGCCTGCTCCGGGGGCGCGCGGGCCGGCGCGAGGACAGGGCCAGGGACCCGGAATGAGTTTCCGCGCAGTTCCGCTGTGCCTGGCCGGGCTGTGCCGGGCCGGGCCGGGCCAGGGCAGGCGCGGGGGCAGGGCGGCGCCGGAGTCGGCGGTGCCGGGGACAGGCGCTCGGGGCAGCCCGCGCCTCGCTGAGGTCCCCGCCCCGTCCCGGCCGGGCCGGCTCGTCTGTCAGTCACTGGGGCGGCGGCAGCGGCAGTAGCGGGGCCGGAGCCGGGCGGTGAGAAGAGCGCGGGCCAGGCCGGCCGGAGGGGATCTGCCACAGCCCCTCAACTCTACGGACTCTTCACCCCAGACTCGCGAAGCTGCACCCCTGCGCCTCGTCGGACGCCTCCGTAACCCGCGAAGGGCTCTCTCCCTCGTCACCCCCCACCCCGTGACCTCCTCGTAGGACCCGAGAGCGCACTCAGACCAGGGTGTTGTGGGTACAGGCCATCGACCCTGTGACCTCTCACGGGCCAGGGGCTCGGTTTCCCCCACAGGCCTGCCTTCCCTGTGACTCCCTCCTCAGAGAGTCTGGGGACAGAGCCGTGACCTACCACCAGGACCCCCGCCTGTGAACTCTTCACTGACGGCTCCCTCCTCAGAGTCCCCCTCAGTTGGTCTCCTCCTAAGAGCACTCCTTTTGGCCTCTGGCAAGCCCCCCATCCCCATCCGAGGTGGGGAGGCCTCGGCAGCCATGCCCGCCCTGGGCCCCCTGTCACCCCACTGCTCCCTGGGCACCCAAGCTGGGGTCTAGCACGGGGCCAGCAGCCAAGGGGCTGGGGCAGGAGACAGGTCAGGGTCCACCTCCCTGCTGGGGAGGGAGCAAAGATGGAGCGGCGGGAGGAGCAGCCTGGGGCTGCAGGGGCTGGAGCAGCACCAGCCTTGGACTTCACTGTGGAGAACGTGGAGAAGGTATGAGGGCCCGGGGGTGGGCATACCGGTGACAGAGCAGAAGTTCTGGGGACTGACATTAATGCCAGAGCCCAGGCCTGGGCTGGGTGCCTGCTGGGATGGTGCCCCCAGAGCACCTGGCATTTGCTGTCTCTCTGGGCAGGCGTGGACAGCAGTGTTATGGTGTCCTAATGGGCTATTTTTGGCTTTCCTTAGACATGGGTTCTCTTTGGATACTCTAGGGTCTTGGGCTGGTCCCTTCAGGGTGCTGATAGCCTAGACCTCCGGCCGGATTGGCTATTCTCCAGCTCCGTGGGTACTGCATGAGCAGTGCAGTAAGAAACCAGGAATCCAGGAGACCTACAGCTCAGCCCTCGGGAACCATACCGATGCTGAGCCATGCTGGACCTGTTTTGTGACCCAGGGGCTCAGAAAATAACCTGGAACTGAAACAGTCTGGGTTATGTTTTCACTCTTTCTTAGGGAAGGATCCTTCTTGTATTGGATGGAGGCCAGACAAGTCCCGAGCAGGCAGGAAGGGCTAACCCCCTCTCTTTGGTAATGGATCTAAGGGATCCGGTCCTGCTGGCAGCCGCAGGATCCTTCTCTGCTCACCTGTCCACATAGCTTCCTGCCATGGTCTTCCCAGGCTCTCCCACTGCCCAGCCCATCTTTTTTGAACTGCTTCTCTGGTTCTTTTCTGGGTTCTGCCCCTGAGGCCTGGGATGCAGAAATGCCTCCCTGCTGGGTTGAATGGGGAGATGGGAAGCAAGGAATGGTTGCAGATACTCATTTGTTATTTTTGAGCCCCTTTTGCCATACCAAATGGTGAAAATCCATCCCTACTGCTTCTTTGCCTGCTGAACTCAGCATCCCTGAGGAGCCAAAAAGGGACTGTAAATATAAGCTGCTGTCAGAGGTACAAATAGGGCTAAGTCTACTTGGATGGAGCTTGCTTAGGGGGTCAGAGTCCTGACCTCACCCTTCCACCCCCTGGGGCTGGGTGCTGTTGGCATGGTGGCACACTCTTCCATGTGCAACCAGGGAGACAAACCACTGTTTTCTTACTGTGTGAAGTCCCTGTGGAATTGGGACCCTGGGGATTTGGCGAGTTGAGAGCTCCAGGCAAGGCATTTGCCAGGGCTGCCAGCCAAGACTTCTTGACCAGCTTTTTGGACCCTCACATGCGCTCTCTGGGGGGTGTTCTCACCCTCCCCTCCAGTATGCCTCTGGCCTAAGGCTGCCTGGCAAAGCCTTAGTCGTGCTCAGATTTCACAATGGCTTTGGTGCCAGCATCTGGAGTGACCGAGGGATGATCCTGGGGGAGCTGAATAGAACCTTTGGAGTTGATGGGACCAGCTGTGCCTGGGAGGGTCAGGGCCCTTCAGGCTGTTCCATGCTCTTCTCAGGCTTAGCTTTATCCCTGTGGAGCCATTCCTTCAACCTGGGCCTTGTCCTTTACCTCAAATGCCTCCCCTTTGGGGAGCTCAGCCTCTTTCTGCTTTCCTGTGGAGGTTCACTTTCTGAACCCCTAATGTTTGGCTATAATGACAACATGGTAGAGCATGGGCAGAGTTCAGGCTCTCCGGGTATCAGTAGGATCCTCGGCTCAGGAAACAGTGAGCTCTACCTGCTCAGCCCCTCAGTCAGAAAGAGAGAGCAGATTTGCAAGACCAAGTTCTGGGCTCTGACAGGATCCAGAGTGGCCAACACCTGCTCAGTCCTGTGCTGTCCTGCAGGCGCTGCACCAGCTCTACTACGATCCCAACATTGAGAACAAGAACCTGGCTCAGAAGTGGCTGATGCAGGCCCAGGTCTCCCCACAGGCCTGGCACTTCAGCTGGCAGCTACTGCAGCCCGACAAGGTGCCTGAGATCCAGTACTTTGGGGCCAGTGCCCTGCACATCAAGATCTCTCGCTACTGGAGTGACATCCCCACTGACCAGTATGAAAGTCTAAAGGCACAGCTCTTCACCCAGATCACCCACTTTGCTAGTGGCTCCAAGATCGTGCTGACTCGGCTGTGCGTGGCACTGGCCTCCCTGGCTCTCAGCATGATGCCTGATGCTTGGCCATGTGCTGTGGCAGATATGGTACGGCTCTTCCAGGCTGAGGACTCACCGGTGGATGGTCAGGGCCGCTGCCTGGCCCTACTAGAGCTGCTGACAGTGCTGCCTGAGGAGTTCCAGACGAGCCGCCTGCCCCAGTATCGCAAAGGCCTGGTGCGGGCCAGCCTGGCAGTGGAGTGCGGGGCTGTCTTCCCGTTGCTAGAGCAGCTGCTACAGCAGCCCAGCTCACCCAGCTGTGTGCGTCAGAAGGTGCTCAAGTGCTTTTCCAGCTGGGTGCAGCTGGAGGTGCCACTGCAGGACTGTGAGGCGCTTATTCAGGCTGCCTTTGCTGCTCTGCAGGACTCGGAGCTCTTCGACAGCAGTGTGGAGGCCATTGTCAATGCCATTTCACAGCCTGATGCCCAGAGGTGAGCTGGTCCCCATCTTCCCAGAAAAGAACAGTTTGGTTGGCCTTCCATCTATCTGTTCAATAAACACGAATTGAGTGCCTACTGCATACCTGGTCCTATGCTGGAGATACACAAGGAGGCAAACAAGACATGGTCCTTGTCCTTATGGTTCAGAGAGGGAGACACAACTAATCATCCAACAGATTATTCAGTTAAAATATTTGACTCTTTCTTCTCTTTCTCTCAACCAATCAGTCACCATGTCCTGGCTGTTCTGCTCCTGACCATACTGCAAATCTATTTTTCCCATATCCGCTGCCACCACCCTAGTCCGAGCTGTCATCATCTCTGTCCCCAAATGATTGCAGAGATTTTTCACTAGTCCCCTGGTTTTTACTCCTGTACCCGTATTGTCCACCGAGCAGCTAGAGTGATCTTTTGAAAAGGAGGATCCAATTTGTCCTTTCTGCTCAGAACCCTTCAGTGGCTTTTCGCAGCTCTTAGGATAAAGTTCAGAATCCTTAACGTGATCCACAAGGTGCTGCACAGAATGGCATCTCTAACCTCTTCTCATGTCATGCTCCTTTCTCCACTCTCATACAGTCTTTTCAGTTGCTTGAATGTTCCATGCTCCTTCTAGCTTCTGAACCATCACAGGTGCTTGGCACATCATCTCTACCTCAACTGAAATTTCATTATCTTAGGAAAGCCCTCAATGATTTTTAAGACTAAGTTTGGTCTACTCTATTATTGTATCTCAGAGCTTCTAGTGTTTTTCCTTCTTAGCCTGTAACACAGTTTCATCATAAATTAATGTATGTCTCCTCATTGGTCTCTCAGCTCTGTGAGGACAGACACTGAATCATTTTATTTTGTCACATTGTGCCTGGCAGCATTTGGTAGCATTCGGTGTTTTTTGAACAGATGAAAAGTAGGAGTTGCCTGAGAGGTGGGAGCAGGGTGGGGGAGTTCAGGGGAAGAGGGAGCGCTCCAGGCTTCAGGAACTATAGCAGGGGCAAAGGCCCCTGGTGCACAGCACCATAGTACCTTTAAGGACTTGAAGGAAGGTGAGTGTAGCGAGGTGTTTGTGCAGCAAATGTTTGTTGCGTGCCTCTTTGTGTCTTGGGTCCTGTGCTGAGCACCAGGTGCATAAAGATGAATGGGTTGACTTCAGCAAGCCAGGAGCTCACAGTCTAACAGACACATGGAGGGGCAAGTGTGGTCAACGAGATGAACGCTATGATAGAGAAAATGGTGGGGGGACTGTAAGAGCCCAGAGGAGGCATTTAACCTGGTCTTAGGACTGTGAAAGGCTTCCCAGAGGAAGTGTGCTTTAAAGAGCCTTAGCAAAGAAAGGGTGTTGAGAAAGCCTGGTGAGTGGTGGTGATTAAACAGCAGGATTTAAGGGCCAGTTGTGGGAGGTCTGGGCCCAGATTATGTAAGACCTTTGTCAGCCAGGCTTAAGATTTTGGTCTTCATCCTGAGGATGATGTAAAGATATTAAAGGATTTCAAGTAGAGAAAATGCCATAATGAGATGTTTGGTATAAGTTGGATTGGCCATGGCAAGACTGGAGACACTAACACTTCAGAGGTAGGGCTTTAGAAACCCTTAGCAGACTTGGAGGGGAAAAACATTGAAAGAGATGGCATCAGAGAGTGGTTAATGGCTCTAGCCTTGGCATTAGTCACGTCTGAGTTTGAATCCCAGATGGTCTGTTTACTAGGTCCGATACCTTGGATAAGTCGCTTTTAAGCCTCAGTTTCCTCATCAGTAGAATGGGTGTGATCATATTAACCTGAGAGAGTTGTAAAGGCTTAAATAGGCCAATGTGCACAGGGTCTGCCCCTGGTATTCTATAAAGGATATTTTGATATTAATAGGATTAAAGAAGAAAATGTCTATGAAAGGTTTAGCCTGGTTCTTGCACGCCCCATAAAAGGCAGTTGTTAGTATTTGGTATCGTTTTGCATTGGCAGTTAGTGTATCTTTCCCATGGTTTCCCAGGTTTTCCAACTCAAGGTGGGTATCAAGTCCCAGGACTAGCCTTTCTTGGCAGCTTGAAGCTCGAGTGCCGGCTGCACTCAGACGGTTGGTAGCTAAAGGGAATTGGCCAGGGCCAGTGCATGGGTGATGTGGGGTGTCCTTGGATACACCCAGGTTTACTCGCCCAGCCGGTCTCGAGGGCTTTGGCAGGTAATTGATGCCTCTTCTCTTCTGAACGAATGAGCGAACAAGGAGCCAGTGAGGGAACCCACAGCCTCCTGAGCGCCCATTGGCTGCAGCCCCCATGGTTGCTTAGCAACTCTCCCCATTTTCTCAGCTCTCCTCCCTGAGCTCTAATTGCAGGTCTGGGCTGAGCTCAGTGTGAGTGGCAGCCAGCAAGTCCCAGCAGCCCTGCCCCGGCATCTTGAGCTGACCAGCAGAACTAGGCCTCTTGAACCCAGTCTCAGCCATGGGCTTAAAGACACCCTCTCTATCTCCCTCTCCCAAACCTAGAAACCTCTGGAAGCCTCAGACCTGCTCTTCTGTGTGCATAGTTCTCAGGAATAGGTGCCCAGGTGGTGGGAAATCTAAACAAGGGTTTCCCCCACCGGGGTGCTGCACCAGCCTAGTGTCAGAGTTTGGGTCTTGCTCTGTCTAGTCTAGCTTCCTAGACTTTGGCTTGAGAAAGTCACCTGTGGTTTTGCCTCTTGGGTTATCCAGCCACTGCCTTTCCCAGGTGTCCTAATATTGGCTGTCCCCTTGGCTGAGCTTGCACTCAGGTCCCCTCTTTCCCACTCTTCCACAGCTGCTGCTGCTTGCCTGACTCTCTCTCCCTCAATTTTCTTTTTCCTGAAATATGTTTTTAGTCCTGGAAAAGCTTTCACTGGGGGCTGGGAGAGGAGAGAAGGTGAATTAGACAAGTTCTTGGGGGCTCCCATCAGTTAGAATTTGAGATATGGGCTGAGATTTGCATAGATCCTTTGGGGAAAATTCAGGTAGGGCTCTGAAAGAGCAGTCCTGCAGCAGAAGAGGCTACCTCAGCCTGGAATTTGTCTCAAAGTTGCTATATGACCTTGAGTTATACTCTGAGCCCTTCTGGACTTGTCTGTGACTTAGCCTATTATGCAGCTCAAATGTGACCAATTAAGAACTCAGTGAAGATTGAGTACCTGCTGTGTACATGAACTTTGGCAGGTGTGAGGGAGCCTTGGTGGGGACGCTTTGGGGACAGGGCGCTATCTCCTGCCCCCATCTCAGCTGCTGGTAAGCTCGCACGCCATGACTTTGGCCCTGTCCCTGCTCTCTGTGCCAGAGTCTGGCCTGAAGGTGCCCATTGTCTGGTGGTGCAGCCTGTGTCAGGGTCATGAGACTGAAGCTATCCCAGCTGTTGCCAGGCAGAGCCCTCTAGGGCTGTCTCTGGGTTGGGAGTATCCTGGTATGGATACCTTGTCCAACCAGAATGAGGATTTGGAGAAAGCTGACATCTGGGCTGGTTGCCCCTTGTTTTCATCTTACCCCTGAGGTTATGAGACTACGGGCCTAGCAGCCTGCTTAGGGCAAATGCAAATAGAACTCCTCTGGACTTTCAACCTCCTACCTCTCCATAGATGGCTATGGTGACACTTTGATTGGTAGCAGAGGGGTCTCAAGCATCTGATTCCCTCTGAGAGTATCACTTCATGCGATTAGTCTGATCTCCACAGCAGGCTGCTGGGGAGGGGTCCAGTGAGATAGAGCTAGCATTCTCAGTCTCCTTTGTATACTGTGTGTCCCCTGCTCCCCTTTAAGGATCATTGTGCTTCAGGACTCTGACTTGCACCTTCTTTTCTCTCATTCACCGCTTTCTTCCTGGGCAATGCTCATCTACTCCCATAGCTTCAGTTACCAGCTGTTTGCTGATGACTATGTCTCTTGCTCTAACTTCTCCCTTGGGCTTCAGGTTTTTATATCCAACTCTCTGGACACTTCTGTTTGCATATCTCACCTCAACACTGAACTTATCGCCTTCTGGCCTCCCATTAAATTTATTACTATTCCCCTCTACCCACCCCTCCTGGCCTCAGTAAATAGCTCCACCATCTACTTAGTTGTTTAGTCAATAACGTGAGAGTTGTCCTTGACTCTTCCCCATTGTCATATTCAATCAGTCATCAAGTCCTGTCCATTTTTCCTCTTAGCTATCTCCTAGTTCATCATCTATTGCTGTCCCTTCATACTGCCACCAGAGTACATAGGAATTAGGATCTGGTGGTAGGGAGTGGAATGGAAGGTGGGGACTGATGCTGTCGGTGCCTTCCGAAGTCTTTATCAGGGCTCCTGAGCCTGTATTAACTCCTCTGTCACTCATCCTGTTCAGTCTCCCGTAACACTGTCTATATTAGTTTTCTGGAGGGGCTGTAATAAAGTACCTCACACTGGGCAGCTTTAAACAACAGAAATCTATTGTCTCATAGTTGCAGAGGCTGGGGGTCCAAAATCAAGGTGTCGGTTTCCTCTAAAAACCCGGAGGAGAATCCTTCCTCACCTCTTCCTAGCTTCTGTTTGTTTGCTGGCAAACTGTGGTGGTCCTTGGCTTTAAGTTGCATGACTCCAATCTCTGCCTTTGTCATCACATGTCATTCTCCCTATGAGCCTCTGTCTTCACATGGTTGTCTTATAAGGACATCCATTGTACTGTAGTAGAGCTCCCCCCCTACTCTGTGATCTCATCTGCAATGACACTGTTTTGAAATAAGATCACATTCTGAGGTATTGGAGATTAGGACTTCAACACATCTTCTTGGTGGATACAACTCAGCCCATAATAGGCTGCCCCTTGGCCCCTCTAAAATATGTCCTTCCCACATGCAAAATACGTGCATCTCATCCCAACTTCCCCAGAAGTCTTAACTCATGCCAGCACCAACTGTAAGTCCAATTAGAGGACACAATTTAACCTGTAACACTGACCGCACACTTCCTTCTCAGAGTTCTCCTGGAAGTCTCTGACAGAAGGTTCTTCTCAACATGGGCAGCATCAAAGCTACGATGTAGGCCCTGACCTCTTTTCTGCTTTGGGTTTGTTGTGGGGAGTGAGCTTTGATGGAAGACGGGGAGAATGTGCCTTTCTCTCAAAGCTGGTGGGGGATGGGTAGACAGCTCTGATGGGTCTCCTTACCTCATGCCTCCAGGTATGTGAACACACTCCTCAAACTCATCCCGCTGGTGCTGGGATTGCAAGATCAACTGCGACAGGCAGTGCAGAATGGGGACATGGAGACCTCCCATGGCATCTGTCGCATTGCTGTGGCCCTGGGCGAGAACCACTCCCGGTGAGCAGTTGGGCAGCTGGGGGTGGGATAGCAGGGACCTCTCAGAGGTGTGGTTTTGGAGCCCTGTTGGGGGAGGGGGAATGACCTTACTATACCTCCTCCTTCCAAGGGCCTTGCTGGACCAAGTGGAGCACTGGCAGAGCTTCCTGGCCCTTGTCAACATGATTATGTTCTGCACCGGCATCCCTGGCCACTATCCTGTCAATGAGACCACCAGTTCCCTGACCCTCACCTTCTGGTACACGTTGCAGGTGTGTCTATGTGACCTCTAGTAGAATTGGGCTGTAATGACAGAAGGTAGATCATGGGCTTCTGGGCCTGGTGCTGAGGTGGCTAACTTTCTTCCCTGGCTCTCTCAGGATGACATTCTGTCCTTTGAGGCAGAGAAGCAGGCTGTGTACCAGCAGGTGTACCGGCCAGTCTACTTCCAGCTGGTGGATGTGCTTCTGCACAAGGCCCAGTTTCCTTCTGATGAGGAATATGGATTCTGGTCCTCAGATGAGAAGGAGCAGTTCCGAATTTACAGGTGATGGTAGCAGGCCAATCCTACCTCTAAATAGAGTCCTGAAATAATGAAGGCAATGAGGGGAGGAGCCCAAGACCAGGCCTCTTGAATCCTGAGGCTCCTTTCTCTATTCTCTAGGCACTTTTGCAGTTGTGAGGGAGCTGGGGTGGGCTCCTGGGCTTGGGAGCAGAATCCGGGCAGTGTATAAGGTCTTCGTCTACTTCTTAGGGTGGACATCTCAGATACGCTCATGTATGTGTATGAGATGCTGGGGGCCGAGCTGCTCAGCAACCTCTATGACAAGCTGGGCCGTTTGCTTACCAGCTCAGAGGAGCCCTACTCCTGGCAGGTACCTCCCAAGCCTGATTCCCTGAGCCCTCCCAGAACTGTCACACCCTCCTCCTCAGCCAAGCCAGTGGCACCCTCTTTCCTCAGCACACAGAGGCCCTGCTCTATGGCTTCCAATCCATCGCAGAGACCATCGATGTCAATTATTCTGATGTGGTGCCTGGGCTCATTGGCCTCATTCCACGGATCAGCATCAGCAACGTGCAGCTGGCGGATACTGTCATGTTCACCATTGGTGAGACCTGGCACACACCCATGAGCACATTTCCAGAGCCACAGGCACCCCATCCCCAGCTATAGTTGGCCTGCTGGTTCCTGTCCAAAATGGGAGAGACACACATGCCCACACACACAATCAGCATTGCAGCCAACTGGCTGTCCTGGCACATCTAGGGGTCCTTCCTACAGTGTTCCGAGCTGCAATTCAGTGAAGCTAGTTTGCTGTCAATGGAACAGCAGTGCTAGACCTCTTCTGAGTAGCTTCTTCCTGCTTCTCAGCTATAAGGCTCCTGTTTGAGCATGTGCATGCATATTTGCCTATTCAGCTCTAGGGCTGTAATTTGATCTGCCAGAAGCTCTGCCTGCCTCTCAGGGACATGGTACAAAGCCAGCCTGGCCTGCCTCAGATATCCTCCCCTCTCCCTTCTTCCCCCAGGAGCTCTGTCTGAATGGCTGGCTGACCACCCCGTCATGATCAACAGCGTTCTGCCCCTCGTACTGCATGCCCTAGGCAATCCTGAGCTCTCTGTCTCTTCAGTGTCCACCCTCAAGAAGATCTGCCGAGAATGCAAGTATGACCTGCCACCCTATGCTGCTAACATTGTGGCTGTCTCCCAGGTATGTGTGGGCTAGGGTTGGGCTGGGTCTCAGGGCACACTGCACTGTGCTGATACCAAATTCCTTCTGTTTATCTCCAGGATGTGTTGATGAAACAGATCCACAAGGTGAGCCCAGAAGTTTCTAGGGGGTCCTTGGGGATATTATGGGAATCTGCAGAAATCCTCTTCTGCCTTTTCCTACCCCTTGTCTTTTATTCTCTGTTCTTGGAAGCTTCCCCAAGAGGTTTATTCTTCCTACCCACATCCAGATGTATCCAGGATTGACTTTCCATGTTCTGCCCCACAGACAAGCCAGTGCATGTGGCTGATGCAGGCACTGGGCTTCCTGCTGTCAGCCCTGCAGGTGGAGGAGATCCTTAAGAACCTGCACTCCCTTATCTCACCCTATATCCAGCAGCTGGAGAAGCTGGCAGAGGAGATAGTGAGTGAGCTGGTGTGTGTGTGTGTGTGTGTGTGTGTGTGGCCAGAAGGCAGGGGTGGGTTGCCCTTTGTGTGGGCTATGGCTGTTGGGGAGTGGGGTTGGAGTTGACAGTCAGGGCTGGGGTCCGGGGGCCAAGCTGGGCCACAGAGATCCAGAGCTTGGTTTGATTCTCCCCATAGCCTAATCCTTCCAACAAACTGGCCATTGTCCACATCTTGGGGCTTCTCTCCAACCTCTTCACCACGCTGGATGTCAGTCATCATGAGGATGAACATGAAGGCCCTGAGCTCCGGAAGCTGCCAGTGCCACAGGGACCCAACCCCGTGGGTGATGTTGCCATTGCCCTCCACCCCCAACACACACACACACACACACACACACACACACACACACACTACCACATACCCTGTGGGAATATCATTGTTACTCCCCAACTTTATGGATAATATTGTCATGGTTCCCTTGGCCCCATGGGGCATGATGCATTTGGTGTGTTGACCCTGTGAATGACCTTATCATTGTGCCTCATTCTGTAGGGAGTGATATCATTGTGTCATCCAACCCTGTGGGTGATATTTGTCTTTGTCCCCAGCCCAACCAGGGTGATGTCATTGTGGTTCCTCCATCTCATAGGAGACATTGACATTATCCTTCAACCCCATAAATGATGTAATTATGGGTTCCTGTTTGACCCCCAGTTCCAGGGGGTCTTCTACTTGGCTACTCACCATCCCCTGTGGGCACTGGGGATGCTTACATGCTCCACGTGTAATAATTCTTGCCTTCGACTTGCTCCCAGTCTAGAGGAAACATACATAAACAGATTGTCACAAAGCAGTGTGATAAGTACTGTGATAAGCTCAGGCACAGGGGGTTGGGGTGACCACTTACAAGCTGTTTGATCTGGAGCAAGGCTCAGCTTCCCATTCAAAACTATGAACATCAGACTACCTGGCTTGCTTATCTCAATAGAATGATGCTGGGTAGCATATGTGGTCTTGAGTAAAATTTTGTATAAATGTGAGACACTGCTTGGATTATTGTTCCCAGGGTTTCTCCTGGAGAAAAGGGAGCCACAGTATCCTAGCTTCTCTCTTCAGCTCTCCACCTTAGTTTCAGTTGCCCTTTTGGCTCTAGACCAAAGTTGGGCTAGCGTCCTCCTACAGAGCCCCTTCTCCTTCCGTGGTAGTCATTGTCCTGCCTTCCCTTACCTCCCAGGACCTCAGTCTGCTCTCTGCTCCTCCGTAAGTTGCCATATCTGTGCATCCCTTGGGGCTCTGCACCCTAAGCCTGTTTGAATGAGACAGCATCTCCACTTCAGGGGCTAACCCATAGGCTTTTGATACTGAAAGGATTTTTCTGAGCACAAATGGATAGGGAGTGATTTTTCTTAAAAGTTACAAAGTTTTAATAATCTTCTGAAGCCTTCATAATATCCCTGCTTTGCACTTTGAGGCTTCCTCTAAAATGATCCCTAGAATTCAGGATATCCTCTTTATTCATGGGGGATTCAACACACCACTCCTTCCCCCAAGGTCCCATCCATTGAGTCCTCAACATGCAGTCTGGAGTAATAGGTTTGAACTTCTGGCCAACTTTGTACTACCGGGTCCTTCTGGGGTAGGTGAGAGTGGTGGTGGGGCACCTCACTTCTTCTGTGTCTTCAGGTGGTTGTGGTGTTGCAGCAGGTCTTCCAGCTTATCCAGAAGGTGCTGAGCAAATGGCTGAATGATGCCCAAGTGGTGGAGGTGAGCCTCAATCCTTGCTCTCTGCCCCCATCGTGACTTTGCTTAGATACGGAGCAGGATGAAGGTGTTGCTGCCCCATCTTGGCTTACAGTGGTCTGGAGAAAATAAAGGAGGTGAATCCTGCCTCACAGACACAAGGAATGTTTTGGGAAGACATTCAGAACTTTCCAATATCACAGGAAGTCCTTGACCAAAGAACTATGATGTTGGGGCTGAGTGACAGTCAGGGATCCACCTTGTAATCAGAGACCTGCCTTTGGTCCGTTTTCAATTCAGGATTCTCTTACTATTGCTGCTCTCTGAGAGGAAATGGTGGAGATGTAAGTAGCAAGACTTGAGTTACAAAGTTCCATCCCGTGCTCCTCTGAGAAGGCCTTTTGGCCTGCTGCCTTTCAGGGTGAGGGTCAGGCTTGTTTACCTCTCTTGATTCGCAGGGCCAGGCCAGGCCTTATAGGTAAGGGTCCCACCTTAGGCCTCCTCTGTGCAGAGCCTCAGTTGTGTTCTGGGTGATTGTGACCTGCTAACCAGGACCCCTTTGCTGTCTTCCTTTTTTCTTTTTTTTTTTTAAACGAAATATATTTGACGGTTAACATTGTATAAATTTAAGGTGTACAGCATGTTGATTTGACACATTTATGGATTATAATATGATTGCCATTGTATGATAATTAGAATCCCTATCACATCACATAATTATACTTCTTTTTAGGGGTTGGAATAATTGAGATCTAGTCTCTTGGCAGGTTTGATGATCATAATACTGTTGTCTATTTCCTGGGCCCCTTTGCTTCTTTCCCAAGGCGGTGTGCGCTATCTTTGAGAAGTCTGTTAAGACACTGCTGGATGACTTTGCCCCCATGGTGCCACAGCTGTGTGAGATGCTGGGTCGGATGTACAGCACCATCCCCCAGGCCTCTGCTCTTGACCTCACTCGACAGGTGGGCCTTCTGATTGAGGCAGCAGTGTTTTAAATTTCATCCTAGTTAGAGGTCTGACCCAGGGATGGGGTGGTGGGTAGAGTGGGGTGGATGGCTGTCCTGGCAGGGATCCTGACCTGCATTCTAGGGATGCTGGCCAGTTCTTGGTGAGACACGGCCTCAGCTGACCAGCATTCCCTGCTTTGTTGTAGCTGGTCCACATCTTTGCTCATGAACCTGCCCACTTTCCCCCAATCGAGGCCCTCTTCCTGCTCGTCACCTCCATCACACTCACTCTCTTCCAACAAGGTAGGTCCTGACCAGGGTCCCTGCTGTTGCCGCCACTGCCACCACTGCCACTGCCTCTGCTTCCCCGATTGGGGAGCCAAAGCTGCCCACTCTGTTCTCCTCTGTCCCCTGAGTTGCACATGGGACTTGGTGGGAAACTTGGGGGATCAAGCACAGCACAATTGTCACCCTCCAAGTAGTGACACCGTAGGTTGAAGTGGATAAGAGAGTGAATGATGTCTTCTACTGGCCTGCTGGACTTAGGGCCAGTCTTGATGTGGGGGGAGATGGGGCCAGAGCTCTGAGGGACTTGGGACACTAGGCTGGCTCCTTTTCTTTGGGATATAATGAAAAGTGGAAAGAGCATGGGCTTTGGAGTCAGATAGACCTAGATTCTAAGCTCATCACCACCAACTAGTTGTGTGACCTTGGGCAAGTCACTTACCTTTGCGGAGCCTTTGTTTCCATGTCTGTGAAATAGAGATTTCGTGTACTTGATAGGATTGTTATAGGTATGAAAGCAGTGTCTCTTGGTCCCCTGGCTTGGGGTTTTTGCACATGAAGTACTCAGGGAGTTCTGGTTCCTTTCCCTGCATCGGGGCTTATTCCTTTTTAGGCCCAAAGCTTTTGGCTGTGGTCCCAGCTCCCCGTTCTCTGTGGCCCTCTGCCTGAGAGTGCTGGGAGCAGGGGGCTCTAGGCTTCCCCTGCTGTCTAACCCAGGCTTCTAACTTGGAAAAGAAACAGCGCTGCTCCACCAGCCTCATGACTCTTGTCTGGATTTGTGGTTGCAGGTTTGAGGCTTACCAGGGGTTTCAGCTGGAGCCAGAGCGCTCTCTGCTGATGTCATCATTATGTGGTCCCATGATGCTGGCCTCTGCTCCAGTGGCCCATGGGTAGGTGCAAAGCGAGCAGAAACTTGAGCCAGAAACCAAGTGTGGCCACCCTTAAATCTTTAACTCCACCTCTCCCACTTCTTGCATCCAGTCAGGGGCAAATCTAGGTGGTCCTGACTCCTGATTATCCTGCAGACCGCCCACCTCTCTCCCCTCCCTCCATGACCACACCTCAGTGTCCGGGTTGCCCCAATAGTCCTCTAACTGGTTTTCCTGACATCTGCCCTTCCCTGCAGTCCATTCTGCATCCTGCAGTTGTAATGTTCTTTAGAAAACACACATCTGAGTATTTTCCCTCTCTGGCCGGAAACCCTTTCGTTGGCTGTCCATTGCCTCAGGTTCTCACCCTGCTCCCACCCACATGGTGCAGCTCCTGCATACTCCTCAGTGTCTTCTGCCAGTGTCCCTGAGACACCAGCAGTCTAGCCACACCGACCTCTCCCTTTGATGTCCCATTTGATCCTCTAACTGGAATGCCCTGTGCCCTTTACTGGGTGAGCTCTTACTCCTCCATGCCTTACTTATGCATCAGTCCTAGAAGCTTCTCTGGGGCAGAACTAGGTGCTTCTGACTTTATGCTGAAACTGCATCATGTACACACTGCTGATATAGTACCAATCATACTCAATAATCAGCTTTCATGTGTGTGTCTCTCTCCCTAGACTAAGCCCCTCAAGGGCAGGGTCGAGCCTCTTCTCTCTGCAGCCTCAGTGCCCAGAACAAGGCCAGCATAGAGTAGGTATCAGACACTATTGAAGAAAGGAGGGTAAGGTCTCCCTGACCTCGGAACCTTTCTTCCTCACTATCTGGGGCCAGCCACTAGCAGGGTGGCTGCCGAATGTCAAACATGCTGTCTGTAGGGGGACCCTGGCATAGGGCATGGGCCTCACTCTCCAGGACCTGAGTAAATCAGGGCTCAGATGTGAAAGAGATGGGCTTTATCAGTGGCTCCTCATAGCCTGGAAAAGGAAGCATGGAAGAGATAATTATCTACTTTACAGTTGGGGAAACTGGGCATTTGTGGCTTGCACAAGATCACACGGCTCCTTAGTGGTGTATCAGGCAGATGTTCGTGCAGCGCCTCCTCCTGAAAGGGGAACAGCCCAGGAGCTCTAGACACATGCCTTGTCCTTGCCACAGGTGTCAACAGAACTGGAGGCAGAGTAGTGTCCAAAATCAATCATACTTGCTGGGCTTGCTGGTTGTCTTGCAGGACAGGACGGCCCCCTTACCTGTTATGCTGTCCTGGTCTTGCCATTCCGTTCTCAGCCTCTGCCCTCCCACTGCACCATGGGGTGACATGTTGACTGGTTTCCCTCTTTCTCTGTGTGTCCAGATGGTGGGAGCTGGTTTTCAGCCCTGAGCCTGGCTCTCTGCTCAGTCGGTGTCCATGTGGAGGGGCTTTGCTGGGTGGGGCTCTCATTTTTGGCCTCATGATACAGTTTCCTCCCCGAGGCCCCGCTGGTGGCTTGCCCAGCCATCCCCACAGCATATTGGACTCTGCCCTAGCCAAGGAGGAGTCCTCTGGTTTAAGTGGACCCCAGGGAGTCCTTCCCTTGGCCAGACCAAGAGCCCTAAGGCCATGGAAGTGAGGGGGCACCTGCTCAGGCCCTGATACCCTGGCCTTTCCAGGGCCTTCAGCTAGGCCCCCAAGGGAGTTACCAAGGACTAACCTCTCGCCATCCCTGCCCTCCTCTTTGATGGCTAGTGTTGGGGAAATGTACTAGAAGGCAGTGTAGGGCCACCCCAGCCAGCCAGAGGCCGCAGCAAGAGTGGGGGTTGTTTCTTCAGCTCTGTGGAGTCCAACATTGCTTCAGCACCAAAGGCTCACTGGGGGGACTGGCCTGAGGAGGAGTGGGGAGTAGGTGGAAGGACCCCTGGGAGGGAGCTGGGGCAGGCCCGTCCTTCACTTTGCCGTCTCTTTCTGTTGGGCTTCTCCCAGTTCATGGTTTTTGTATGTTTTGTTTCTTTATCTTGCTTCCTGCTGCTCATGTGCCCCCACGCTGTCTCCCTGCAGGCTCTCAGTCCCACATAACTATATGAGGTTGAGTTGCTGTTTGTATAATTTTTTCTTAAGTTCCATCTTTATTATATTTTAGGGCCCAGGGATCATCCTGATATTGTTGATTCATTTATGCAACTCCTGGCACAGGTGTGTTTTAGTTTTATTCATTCACGTTCTGTTCTCTCTCTTTCTCTTTCTCTTATGTTGAAATTCAATTTAAGCCTATTTTTAGCTTTCTGTTGACAAATTTTTTTTCTGTTCAGTTGAATAGAGTTTCTTCATCTGTTTCCGTGGAAGTTGACAACCCAACATCCTCCTTTAGTGCCCCTTTGCCTCAACTAGCTCATTCTTCCACCAAGACCAGGGAGAGGCGATCCCAAAGGGAGGGAGCTGGGCTGGCCTGGGCGGGGGAGGGGGAGTAATTGTGCCCGGCAGCTCCTTCGTAGCTGGGGTGCCCTTGAAGTTCAGGGGTGAGATCGGAGTTGAAGGGCCTGGGGTTCATTGTCCCGTGCTCCTGCCGGGGAACTGCCTGCCTCAGTGCCCCCACCCCCCCACCTGCTCTGGAGAGGTGGCTGGGAGGAGCTCCGAAGGGAGGGGCCAAAGGTGAATGTGCTGGGGTGGAGCCCGGAGTTGGGCTTCAGGTTGTACTGCTGTTGGGAGGTGGGGTGCTGGCTCCACTGTGAGGCTGCGTTGGGATGTGTTTGTGTTTGGTGCATGTGTAAGTGGGTTGGACCTTATTCGTATGTTTTCAGTTTAGTTTGGTTTGGAAACAAATCACATAGCTGCTGTAAGTAGTATGTGTGTTGTGTCGGGAAAAATATGTAGTTGAAGTGTGGGCACGTGCACTGATGCATGTTGTATGTTGGTGTGCATTAGGCATTGATGGGTTTTGAAGCAGTGTCATGTGTTGGAGGTGTGTGTGTGGGGCTGTGAGAGCGTATTTGGGGGAGGGAGTGTATGTTGTGGTGTCGATATGTCTGACATACAGGGAATGTGTGTTGTGGAAGATACATGTGGTGAGCTGTGGGGACATGGGGCTAGTGTGGGGACCATGGTGGGGATCCTGTGGGTTGGAGTAAATGATGTGTTCCTTCGCTTAATCAGTCCACAAATACTTAGTGTGTGATACACGTCTGGTGCTCTGCCAGGTGCTGAGGGTATAATGGTAAACAAAAACAGGCATAGTTCTTACTCTCTTGGAACTTACAGTATGGTGGGGGGGTGAGGCGGAGGAGGAGGGGGGAATAGGGAGTGTGTTCTGGGCCTGGATAGACATGTGTATGGGTAACTGAGGGTGCGTCCTTGGGGGTGTGGGCGTTTGTGTGTGTGTGTGTGGATGGGTGTGTTAGGAGGGTACATGTGCTAGAGGACTGGGTAGCTTGAAAGTGTGGGCATGTGGACATGACTGGGGAATGTGGGGCGTTTGAGGGATGTGAATAGGTAGCAGGGTGTGTTGCAAATGTGAGAAAGTATGTGTAAGGGATGTGATAGAGGTGTGTTTGAGGGTAAGTAGGGTGTTTCCAGAGAGGGTGAGTGTGGGGGTGCTTGCACATGAACGGGAGTGGAAGGTATGTGAGGGGCTGGAGGGTTGGGGGTCTACATGGTATGTGTTGGGGGGCTGGTGGGGAGCAGCTGTGTTTGATAACTGCTGGAGCTGTGCAGAGCATCTCCTGTGACCTGAGGATGTGCCAGTCGTGTCCTAGTACCACTTGGGGTGGGCTTTCTGCCCCTTGTACTCATTCCCCCCACATGGCAGCACTGACTCCTGAGCTGGGTGTGGCTGAGAAGGGCCTGGACTCAGGGTATCCCGGTTGAATGGTGGGGCCATGGCTCCAAGGCTCCGACCCTACTTTTCCTCCTCCTAAGCTGGAGGGTGTCTGAAGAATGCAGGTGGGACGTGGGGGCTGTTGGACTGGGCTCCACATCCAGCTGCCATCTCTTCTTTCTGCTGTCCTGTTAACAAATCCAGGGGGCTTTGACTGCCTCTGAATCAAAGCAGTCACTGCTGGCTACCTGGAGCCTGCAGGAGGTCTGGCCTTGATGGAGGGGAAAATAAAAGCGTTTGCTTAGGGAGTGACTTGGGACCCAAGCTTTCTGTATTGTGACCACCCCCTTAACCTCTCACACACACCTGTGCATTCATGTACACATACATGTATGTAGCATCCCCTGGCTGTTCCCTTCCTGACTGAACTGTGGGGTGGTTTGGGTCCCCCAGAGATGGCTGGGTGGCTGATTTTGGCAGCCTGTACCTATGGTGCGTGAAGTTGGGGCCTGGGGTGGCAGGTGAGTGGTGGGGAGGGGGGATGGTCCTTGGAGCTGGTTGGGGCTGGGCTTACCAGCTCCACCTCCTGCAGGCTCTGAAGCGGAAGCCAGATCTGTTCCTGTGTGAACGATTGGATGTCAAAGCTGTGTTCCAGTGTGGTAAGTGGGGCCAGGTGGATAGGAGGGCCTGGGTCCCCCTTAGGAGGATCCTTAAGCCCCTCCTGATCTGCCTCTGCCTCTCCTACAGCTGTGTTGGCCCTCAAGTTCCCTGAGGCACCTACTGTCAAGGCCTCCTGTGGCTTCTTTGTGAGTCCCATGCTGAGTCCTGACCCCCCACCCCCACCCCCCGCACCCCAGCCCCTATTTGCAGTCCTGCCCCGGACTCCAGAGTGTAGGGGTATGGTGTGCAAGTCTTGTCCCCAGGGAGAGTGGGGAAAGAGCTGAGGCTGACAGTCCTCTCCATCCTCCGTAGACAGAGCTGCTGCCTCGGTGTGGGGAAGTAGAACCTGTGGGGAAAGTGGTACAGGAGGATGGCCGTGTGCTGCTCGTAGCAGTGCTGGAGGTGAGATGCAGCCGGTGTTTGATGGGGCTTTGATGGGGGTGGAGTGGCCCTCACTCCTGAGGCAGCTGCCCTCTGGGAAGCTTGAGCCTTTGGTTCCCTAAGCTGACTCTGTTTCTTCAGCAGTTAAATGGCTGACAGTTGTTAGGGTTGCTGTGAGGATCAGCTGGCTCTCAGAAAACAGCACTTACCATGTGCAGCTTGGCTGAGAAACTGTCTGGGAGTGGGTGGCGCATGGCTAAGCACCCTTGCTGCAAAAGGGGCAAGGCCCTGGTGTGCTGAGAACCCGTCTCCCTCAGGCCATTGGGGGCCAGGCCTCCCGCAGCCTCATGGACTGCTTTGCCGACATCCTATTTGCTCTGAACAAACACTGCTTCAGCCTCCTGAGCATGTGGATCAAGGAGGCACTACAGCCACCTGGTTTTCCCTCCGCGCGCCTCAGCCCTGAACAGAAGGACACCTTCAGCCAGCAGATCCTTCGGTGAGCAGAGCCGGCGGCACTTGGGCTCTGGTCCAGAGGAGAGGGTGGTGGTGGTGGACGGTACTAACCTGCTGTCCTTTCCCTTCAGTGAGCGAGTGAACAAGAGGCGGGTGAAGGAGATGGTGAAAGAATTCACACTGCTGTGCCGGGGGCTACATGGCACAGATTATACAGCTGACTACTGAGAGGCGCCCCCGTCCCACCCACACCTCCTCCTCACCCCTCCCGATTCCCAAAGAGTAAACCTGGATCTTCACTGCATTGCTGTCTCTGCTTCCTTTTTTCTGCCACCACCACCTAACTGGGCGAAGGCCTGGGGAAGGATGGGAGGATGTTTGGATCCAGGCCTTATTAGGGAGTTGAGGGGCCAACTTCTAGCTCCTAGAGTGGAAGTGCTCCGCTGTAGCCAAGCCTCCTAGGTTGGAGCCATACATAATACTGCCGTTGCTCTTGGGTTGGGGTGGGCCTGCAGTAGTATCAGCAACCTCCCCACGGCCCACTGCCACACATTAAATTAGTCCCAGCATTCATGCATGCATACATTTATTTAATCAGCACTGCTGAGTATTAGCCCTCTAGTTCTGCCTTGCTTTGTTCTGTCTGAACAAGGGCTGATCTAGTCCATAGCTACCATGTTTAGCTGGGAGAATGGGACCAGTGAGGGAAGGCTGCTCGGAGGAACTTTCACTTCTGATGGGACTGGAAGGTTTGCCAGGTAGAGGACTTGGGGCTTTCAGCTGCAAGTGAGGTGGGGTGGGGTCCAACTAGGAGGGAAGAAATGGAGAGTGGTTTTAAGTCCCAGGATAGGTTTCTTGTATGGGGTTATGGAGGCCACACTTGCACAAGGTTGAGGAAAGGTATAGAAAGTGGAGCTGAGCATGTGTAGGAGGAAGCATGGCAGGCCCCTGAGGAAGAGGAATGCAGGGCCTCAAGCTGTCTTCACACCTGGAGCTTCCCACCTCTGTGCTACCTGACCAAATCTTGATGGTCAGGGCTCAGTCAGGACCAGGGACAGCTCCCCAGCGGCTGTTGCTCTCCTCCCTTGGTAGGTGTCCCTTACTTTCTGTCTCTCAGCCATAGTTTCACCCCTGCTGCCTCTTAGACACCCCAGGCTTCCCCTCAGTAAGATCTGAAGAGCAGGACTTGGATCTCCCCATTTCCATTCCTGAACCTTGGGTCTCCTTGGAGGTGATAGAACTGGTTACCCCCCTGTTCATCTCACTCCTTTCCCTGTCCTTTTCCCAATCTTTGCATGAATTCTGTGTCTTCCATTCTACATCTCTCTTCGATCTCTCCCAATGCCAGCCAGCATCCATCCCCCTTACATGTACCATCCCCTGAGGCCACTCTGTTCCTCTTCCTCTATCCCTCCTCAGTCCCATTCTCACATTATTACATTCACAATTCGTATTACATTCATAATTCAAAATTACATTCATAATTTCTCATTTCTGGAGTATGTGGGGATGCTTCTTTTGGTCCTTTTCTCCCACTGCATGGTGTCTAGGTGTCTTCTTCCTCCCCCATCCCCCATGATCAAATGTAGCATATATAAGCTAAGAGATTGAGGGGGCTAAAGCCTAGTTCCTGAAGTCAGACCTGGTTTTGATATTGATTGTGCCACTGATTTGCTGTGTCTTACCAGAACTTCAGTTTCCTCATCTGTAAAATGGGACATTTTTTTTTTTTTTAAGTACTCTACACCCACCATGGGGCTCAAACTCACAACCCTGAGATCAATAGTTGCACACTCTACCAACTGGGTAGAGCCAGCCAAGCACTCCTGGGACAATTCTGACTCCAAAGACTGTAAATGCTAAGAATGTAGTGCCTGAACAGTAAGTGCTCAATATTTGCCTGATTGACAGACTGCTGTGAGGATAATAGCAAATGCTTTCAGTGTATATGATATGCAAAGGACTACTTCATAAAGTTTTATATCTAAATTCATTTGATCCAGCAATCCTATCAGGAGTGCTATTGTTACAACCCCCATCTTGGGGATGAGGAAACAGTGACAGACACGTTGAGTAAGAAGTAATGGCAGAGCACAGTATTCAAACCCAGACAGCCCGGCACCTGAGTTGAAAATTAGGCAATGCCACCTCCCAAATGATAGAATGCACATGAAGTTCTGCTCAAACTGGAGTATTTTCAGGGAGTTGCTTTTTTTTTTTTTTTTTTAAGTTTATTTAATCTCTACACCCAACGTGGGGCTCAAACTCACGACCCTGAGATCAGGGGTCGCATGCTGCACCAACTGAGCCTACCAGGCGCCCTTAGGGGTCGGTTTTTCTGAGCTCTGCTGGCGGTTTGGGAACGGAAAGCGAATGCCTGGAGAGGCGGGCCAGGGGAACTACAATACCCACAAGGCCCCGCGCCTTCTGAAGTAGTACCGATTGCCTGGGGCTCTGAGACAGATTATTGGTTCTCTGTGGGCGGCCTAGCGAGGATTGGAGGGCGGGAGCCGTGCTAGTTTGATTGGTAAAACTACCACCAGCCCCGCCTCAAAAACCCGGAAGTAATTCCCTCGTTGGTCCGTGTGTAGTGGTGTAACGGAGAAACGTGAATTTGGAGGGGTGGAGGGATGGTTCAAGGGCTGCGCACTGACTTCCCAGCCCCACCGCCCCCACCAAGTGACTCTGACTGTTTGGGGGCTGCTTTTGAGGACGCGGGGCCTGAGGCTGACCGAGGGAGGTTCCTGCTGCTTTCTGCCACCCAAGCCGTACCTCATGGAGTCTACCTTCAGCAGCCCCGCGGAGGCAGCGCTGCAGCGAGAGGCGGGCGCTGCCGGAGTGCTCACTCCTCTCGCGGACCTGGACCGCGTGTACGAGCTGGAGCGAGTCGCTGGATTTGTCCGCGACCTAGAGTGTCAGCGGGTGAGGGCAGATTGGGGAGGGGTGGCTCACCTCTGGATGGGTCGCCCAGAAGATCGGGATCTTGGTGTAATTTTGTGAGGATGGAGGTGCGGGAGGAGTTGCTTCTCTGGGAGGAGGGGCTTTGAAGGTCCGGTAGGGACTCTTGGAAGGTTTTCTTTAAGAGGCTCTCGGTGGAGGAGAGGTTGTTCATGACTCCATGGCTTATGCTTACAGGTGGCCTTGCAGTTCCCTGACCAGCTATTGGGAGATGCTGGGCCCGTGGCTGCACGACTGGAGGAGACCACAGGGTCGAAGATGTTCATTCTGGGCGACACAGCTTACGGCAGGTGTGAATTTGAGCTTGAAGATTGAGGGTGGTGTAGGTCTACTGATGCAGGGCTCATGGTGTTTTCCCCCTAGGACAGTGTCTGCCCCCAGCGGCTATGTTTTCCCTTGATGATGATTCCTCCTCTCCTGATACTTCCTCCCCTCAATGACAGTGTCTTCTTTTCATAACATTATTTTCTTCAATGACCACATTTCCCATGAAAGACAGCTTTTCCTGATGAGAACTCTTCTCACTAATGGTATCTTTCCTGCAGCTGCTGTGTGGATGTACTGGGTGCTGAGCAAGCTGGAGCTCAGGCCCTTGTACATTTTGGCCCTGCCTGCTTAAGCCCTCCAGCTCGCCCACTGCCTGTGGCCTTCGTCCTTGGTCAACGTTCTGTGCAGTTGGAGCTCTGCGCCAAGGCCTTTGAGGCCCAGAACCCAGACCCCAAAGCGCCTGTGGTGCTGCTAAGTGAGCCAGCCTGTGCCCATGCCCTGGGTGAGCGTTTTTGCCTGTGCATGCAGGAAGGGTGGACCAACTGCTTAGTGCCTTGATAGCCCCATTTCAGTACATTCCTGTAGAGCTCTCGATATGGGCTTGATCCCATTCTTTGCTTTTGGGTCACATTCAGCCTTTTGGGGATGAAGGGGTTCCTGACACCACCCCTTTCTTCCAGAGGCCTTGGCCACTCTCCTGCGCCCACGGTACCTGGACCTGCTTGTCTCCAGCCCAGCTCTTCCCTTGCCATTGGGTTCCTGCAGTCCAGAACCTGAGCCCCTGGAGCGTTTTGGGCGTCGCTTTCCCCTGGCTCCCGGGAGGTGTCTGGAAGAATATGGTGCCTTTTATGTGGGGGGCTCTGAAGCCAGCACTGACCTTGACCTTGACCCAGACCTGAGCCGGTTGCTCTTGGGCTGGGCACCAGGGCAGCCGTTCTTCACCTGCTGCCCGGACACAGGGCAGACTCAGGATGAAGGTGTCCGGGCTGGACGGCTAAGGGCACGTAGACACTACCTGGTAGAGAGGGCCAGAGATGCCCGGGTGGTGGGGCTGTTGGCAGGTACTTTGGGTGTAGCCCGACACCGTGAAGCATTGTCACACTTGCGGAACCTGGCTCAGGCTGCAGGCAAGCGTAGCTATGTGTTGGCCCTGGGGCGGCCCACACCTCCCAAGCTTGCCAACTTTCCTGAAATGGATGTCTTTGTGCTATTGGCCTGCCCTCTTGGTGCTCTAGCTCCACAGCCTTCTGGTGGCTTCTTCCGGCCTGTATTGGCACCATGTGAGCTGGAGGCTGCCTGCAACCCTGCCTGGCCACCTTCAGGCTTGGCTCCCTACCTCACACATTACGCGGATTTATTGCCTGGTGAGTGGTGGGGTACTGCCTGAGCTGGAACCACTTGGGGCATGGAATTGGGCCGGTATGGATCCTCTTTCTCCCTCCAGGCTCTCCCTTCCACGTGCCCCTCCCACCACCTGACTCAGAACTGTGGGACACCCCAGATGTGTCACTCATTACTGGGGAACTCCGACCCCCACCTGCCTGGAAGCCATCAAATGATCCTGGATGCTTGGCCCTGACCTTGCGGCCCCAGCTGGAGCTGGCTGAGAGCAGCCCTGCAGGTAAGTGTGCCAAGTCTCTGCTCCCAGCTGAACTCTTTCCCCAAATTCAGCCCACTTGGCCTCAGTCCCCTCTCTCTGCAGCTTCATTCCTTAGTTCCCGGAGCTGGCAGGGGCTGCAACCCCGTCTGGGTCAGACACCGGCGACAGGAGCTGTGAGTGGAAGACGAGGGATTGCCATCGCCTATGAGGATGAAGGAGGCAGCTGATACCATGTGGGGCCAGAGACACAGATGGGCTGAAGAATTGCTGCAAAGACCTTTAATACTCCCTGCATCAACCCCACTTCTCTGCTTGGATCCTTGATGCAGGGAAGGACAGACAGCCCCTCACTGAAGAAGGGGACCCAGCTCTGTCCTGTTGTGGCACTGGCATGAGGCTTAGCATATAGCAGTTTAATAAATGTCTTTTGAACTGATGGGGACTGACTTGGGGTTTCCTGAAGTCTTATGGGTCCATCTGTCCTCCTGGGAACAGTCCAGGACCTCTGGCCAGTCCCAGTTTCTGGTGTGCAATTGAGGTTCTACCCTTGTCAAAGGATCCAGGTGGTCTAGACCAGGATTTCTCAACTTTGGTACTATTGACAAATTTGGGTCAGATAATTCGTTGCTGTGAGGGGCTATCCTTACGTTATAGGATGTTTAGCACTATCTCTGGCTTCTGCCCACTGGATGCCCCTAACATACCCTTATTCAATTGTGATAACCAAAAATGCCTCCAGACATTGACAAATGTCTCCTGTGGGGCAAAACTGTCCCTCGCTGAGAACCACTGGTCTAGACCTGTGTTGTCCAATAAAGCAACCGCTAGACACGTATGGCTATTTAAACATGAACTTAAACTAGTTAAAATTAAAAACTCAGTTTCTTAGGGTGCCTGGCTGGCTCAGTCAGAAGAGCATGAGACTCTTGATCTCTCAGGGTTGTGAGTTCGAGCCTTGTGTTGAATGTAGAGATTACTAAAAATAAACTTTAAAGCTAAGTAAAATAAATAGGGGCACCGGGGTGGCTTAGTCAGTTAAGCATCCTGCTTCAGCTCAAGTCATGATCTCACAGTTCATGGGTTCGAGCCCCACATGGGGCTCTGTGCTGACAGCTCAGAGCCTGGAGCCTATTTCAGATTCTGTGTGTCTGTGTCTGCCCCTCCCTGACTCATGCTCTGACTCCCTCTCTCTCTCTCAAAAATAAATAAACCTTAAAAAAAAACAAATTAAAAAAATAAAAATAAAAGTAAGTAAAATAAATAAAAATGCAGTTTTTATTTATTTATAACAAGCATATTATAAAACATTATATAGGGGCACCTGGGTGGCTCAGTCGGCTAGGTGTCTGACTTTGGCTTAGGTCGTGATCTCACGGCTTGTGGGTTTGAGCCCCATGTCAGGCTCTGTGCTGACAGCTCAGAGCCTGGAGGCTGCACATTTTGTGTCTCCATCTCTCTCTGCCTCTCCCCAATTTGTGCTGTGTCTCTGTCAAAAATGAATAAACATTAAAAAAATAGAATATTATATAAAAACAAGTACATTTCGGTGCTTATTTAGTCACATGAGAGGACAGTGCAGCTACAGGACATTTCCATTATTGCAGGAAGTTCTTTTGGACAGTGCTGGTCTACAATGACTAAATTGTTTCTCCGGGAAATCACAGAAACTTGAATAAACTAGATAATTTTTCTCCTGTTTATTTTTATTTGTCAAACACTACAGGTCCTGAAGGTCTGAATTGTATTTGACTGGATTCCTGTCCTCATAGTGGAATTGGGAAGAGAGGCAGTTAAGTAAGCAATTGCCACACAGTGAAACAGTACCGTCTATAAGGAGGGAAGCCCCTGTGGGCAGTTCTTCATTCCCCACATTTGCAGAGAAGCGTGGCATGCTGGCATTGTCCAAAGTTAGTTAAAGAAGCAGGTGAACAGGGAGATGAGGTCCTTGCTCTCAGGGAGTGCCTGGTCTACTGGTAGAGGCAGATCTGTAAAAGGACCATGGCAATAGACAAGGTGGGCACCAATCGTGTATTCTACAAATAATTATGGAGTGTGCTAGGCATTGGGAATACAGCAGTAAGCTCAAAAACCCTTTCATACTGCTTACATTCTCATGGGGCGGGGGGGGGGGGGGGGGAGGGAAGAGATGAACAAAATAAAGTAATTGGCATGCCAGATGGTGATAAGTACTATGGGGAACTATAAAGCTGGGAAGGAGTGTAAGGAAGAGTGGGTTGCAATATTCAACAAGATAGTTAGGGAAGGCCTTTTGAAGAATGTGACAAAGACCAAAAGGAAGTTATGGAGTGGGCCACGTGGATAAGTAGAACAGAGAGAACAAGTGCAAGGGTGATGTACTGGGGGTATGGCTGGTATGTCCAAGGAAAAGCAAGGAGGCCAGTGCAGTTAGTGGAAGAATATTAGATGAAGTCAGGTAAGGGGCATGGGAAGCCGCACTGGGAGAGGCCTAGTGGGCCATTATAAGGACTGTGGCTTTTATTCCAAGTGAAATGGCATTTTAAACCAAAGAGTGACATGATCTGAAGTTTCATGACATGAACTGAGTGACATGATCTGAAGGATCACCAGGGCAACCGGGAAGCCCAGAGCAGGTTATCACCCTGCCTCTGGGTTAGGGAAGGCTTCCTGACAGGGCTTTCCGGGGACCAGTAGGTGTTAGCTGGGCAACGGGATGAGCACGAAGAAGAGTGCTCCAGGCAGAAGAAAGCATGAGCAAGGTGAGAAAGCATGACACTCTCACGGAACTGGGTAGGACGACAATGGAGGGGGCCCAGGGGATCCAAGCAATGGCTTGGAGGATAAGCTAGAGAGGCTCAAGAGCAGGCTCCGGTGTATTGGAGGGCTGGTGGGCCGATCTGGGACTGAATGTCAGAGCTGAGGAGGCGCAGATTTGGAGAGACGCGACAGGGACCACCTAGAGGTCGAGGTACTAATGACGCTAGAGCCTCTTCCGAAGCGCAAGACTACAACAACCACAATCCTCAGCGCTTGCAGTTCCGGCGTCGCCAAGTTCTAGACTGGAGGCGACGCGGCGCGGGGTCACGTGGTGCGGGCGCGTCACGTGGATAAGTCAGGTGACGCTGCGGGGCGGGCGGACAGACTGCGGGGCGGACGGTGGACGCAGGGACGCGGGTTTAGCTGTGGCCCCACGGACCCGAGCCCCGCCGTCGTTGCCGCCATGACGGGGCTAGCGCTGCTCTACTCCGGGGTCTTCGTGGCCTTTTGGGCCTGCATGCTCGTCGTGGGTGAGGCCGGGCCCTGGCGGGCGGGGCCGACATCCAGTCCGAGCTGGTGGGGTTAGAGCCCAGAGGGAGAAGTGGAGTCCCGGGAATGCTGGGCCCCTATGCTGGCCCTGTGCCTGAGGCTCGAGGACTTGCCTCATGCCTGTTGGGGCTTCTGACCCTGACAGAGGAGAGCCAGATCACCAGCTCCTTGAAGGAGGGGCGCGGGCGGTGGGAGGTAGGGGCCGCGAGAGCAGCCCCGGTCCCTCTCGGTCACTACCACCTCCTCCCCCCGTCTCACTGCTGCCGCCCCTCGCTTGCTCCTGATGGGCCTGCTTGGGTCACGAGCCGACTGTTCCAGTTCCTCTTTTCCCGGTCGTTTTGCCCTCCCCCACCCACAGCTTGTTGGGTAAACAGCGGCTCAGACTGGGCTGGTGGAATCTGGTGTTCTCGGCCAGAGCTTCTGCTCCCTTCTTTTCTCAGAGTGTCCAGGTCTGCCAGTAGCTGCCGGTGGAGGGACTTGGTCTGGGAGGAGGAGTCACCGGGCGGGGGCATATGGTACTGAGGGAGTGGCAGAAAATGGAGGCCTGAGCAGAGGGATTTGAATAGATAGCCGCGCTTTGACACGAAAGCCAGCTTGAGGACTCTCCCTTGACCTAGGTGTAGGCAGACCTTCGAGGAGATGGCACATCAGCCGGGCAGCAATTTCTTGTCTAAGTTGAGAAGCTTCTCTTTGGAGAGCCGTCTCTAACCACCCCCCCCCCCTTTTTTTTTCTCTCACTGCTGCAGGAATCTGCTACACCATTTTTGACTTGGGTTTCCGCTTTGATGTGGCATGGTAAGGGAGGGCAGGGAGAGGATTCCCCTAGGAGCTTTTCTGCAGCCTTTCGTCTCTGACCTAAGGCCTCTACTCCACCCCATCCCCAGCTACCTGCGATATGGACCTTTGGGAGATATGAAATGTTTTGTCCCAACATCTAGGACCGGGGGGTTTGGGGGGTTGGGGGCTGGATTTCGTGCCCACTTCTTCACTGGGGCTGAAATTGCTTTCCTCCCTGTTTCCACACCAGGTTCCTGACTGAGACTTCCCCCTTCATGTGGTCAAACTTGGGCATTGGTCTGGCTATCTCCCTGTCTGTGGTTGGGGCAGCATGGTGAGTGTTGGGGTGGTGGGACTGGGGGGAGGGGCTGAGTCATAGCAGGTGGTCATTGGGTCCTTAGTCATCCTGGGGTCAGTGACAAGCTTGGGCTCTGCTCATCAGTTTCTTATCCTTCTACCAGGGGCATCTATATTACTGGCTCTTCTATCATTGGGGGAGGGGTGAAGGCCCCCAGGATCAAGACCAAGAACCTGGTCAGGTAAGTGTAGGGCCTTTGGATGGTTGTCAGAACCAGCTGCATTGTGAGCTGCATATTTGTTTGACCTGACATGCTGCTCCTGACCAGCCCCCAATGGGGTGGGGTATCAGTGGGGGAAATGGTGGCTGGGGACTCTCTGGGGACAAAGGTTGGTTTCTTTCTAATCTTTCTCCTCTCCATCCCCATGCCCACCACTACCACTACCAGCATCATCTTCTGTGAGGCTGTGGCCATCTATGGCATCATCATGGCAATTGTGATTAGCAACATGGCTGAGGTATGGAGAACCAGGGTAGGGTGGGCATCTATTCCAGTGTGTTGGGTACAATGCTTAGTGATATTGAGGGAGGGGGAGTGGCATAAGGAGTGGTTTCGGATTACTTTTCTGTCTCCCACAGCCTTTCAGTGCCACTGACCCCCAGGCCATTGGACATCGAAACTACCATGCAGGTAGGTGGATGTGTGAAGGAAAACAAGCTGGGGCTTCATGTCTGTTTCCCCCCCTTCCATGGCCCAGCTTAGACTTATTTCGATAGTCTCTCACTTTGTTTGGCCTGCTTTGCCGAGTTGGGGGTGGTGACTGGCCCCATTAGTCCATCTTGGGCCCTTGTCTTCCTCTCCCCTTGTGCCTGGCTTGGCCTCAATACTCTCTTTCCATCCCCCCAGGCTACTCCATGTTTGGGGCAGGCCTCACAGTGGGCCTGTCTAATCTCTTCTGTGGAGTCTGCGTGGGCATCGTGGGCAGTGGAGCTGCCCTGGCTGATGCACAGAACCCCAGCCTCTTTGTAAAGATTCTCATCGTGGAGATCTTTGGCAGTGCCATTGGCCTCTTTGGGGTCATTGTTGCAATCCTTCAGGTGATGAATCCCCTGGGGGAACCTGTGTCCTTGTCCCCAATCCAGACTCATTCTTCCAGAGGAGCCACGGTGCTCCCTTTCCCTCTATAACCATAGAACCCCTGAATAGCTCCCCCCATTTCATTCCCATTTTTTGGTTTCTCTGTTTGAAGCTTTCTAATCTGGTATCATTGATAACTGTAATGTTTATTTCCCTGCTGCTTTGTGTCTTTGTCTTTCATTGAGTGTTTCTGTTCTGTTATTTTTTTGTCTGTTTATTTGTAGTCTAGACTGGGTTGGGATCTTGGCTGTGTGTCAGTCTGTCTTGGTGTGTTTGACTATGTTTCTCAGGTCTTGTGTGTATGTATGATGTCAGTAGGACAGCATGTCTGAATTCTGTGCATCTTGTCTTTGACAATGTGTAAGCGTGGCTAAGGATCAGCCTGATGGTCTGAATGTGACTGAGTGCTTAGCTGGGTTGACTCTTGGTGACTGGTCCTGTCCATATGCCACTTCTCTCCATCTCTCTGTCCCACGCCTAACTCTGTGGTTGTCTGAATGTCCTTGTTCATCTGTGTTTGTCACAGCATGCCCATCCTGGTCTAGTCATCCATCTGTTGTGGTCTGTCCATCCTGCCATGGGTTTGCTAGGCCTGATCTGTCATTTGTCACTGTTTTATCTATTGCTCTGCCTCTGTCTGATTTCTCCTGTTCTTCTTTTGCAGACCTCGAGAGTGAAGATGGGTGACTAGATGATCTGTATGGGTGGGGCTGTGTCCCACTCTTATTTATTTGTGGTTTTCCTGGGACAGCTGGAGCTGTCATCCTTGGCCTTTCAGGGGGCTTGTGTTCAAGAGCCCTCCCTGCAATCACTTGTCAACTCGGAAGCACTGCCTGGCTGGAGCCTCAGTGTGGGAAGTGGGTCACTGATGACCGTGTGCAGCTGTGCACCTGTGTCCCACCTCCACCCCTAACCCATTTTCCCGGTGTTTGTGAAATAAACGTGGTATTTGTCTGGGTCAGTGCCGCCTCTGTTGCCTTCCTTTGCTACTTTCTTTCAGGGAGGGAGGGTAAACGGGCCTGTAGGCCTCAACCTAATGTCAGCCTCTTGGCACTTTTCTGGTTCATACACAGTCTGTACTCTGGACAGAACTAGTTCCTGGGTGGGGAGGTATGGTGCTGGGCTAAGGACTCTAGCCCTGAACATCCTTATTGAAAGGAACAAGGGAGTCTGGGGATATGGACCCAGGTGATTGTGCAGGGGAAGGGTCTGTCCTTAGTCCCATGTCTTCAAGGTTTTGTCTAAGCCCAGATGAGCCATCTGCTTACCTGGCTCTACCCTCCGGCATCCATCACCCTCTACCCCTCTGGAGCTTGGAGCCCATTCATTTGCCTCTGCCTATCCCAGTGCCATCCCCTGCCAGTAATAAATTTGAATCCTTGTTCCCAGGGCCCTGTCCAGTTCCTCCCACTTCCGTGCAGTCTCTTAACCAACCTCCTGTTACCCTAGAAGCCCCTGCCACACACGTCTGTCCTCGCCTTTAAGGGTCCTGCCCAGCTGGCGGCCTTTAATCCTGTTCCTATCGATGAATTGACAAATCCCTAACCTCCCTGTTTGTGTCGCCTAACTTCCAGGCCCCCTTCTTCGGCGGAGTTCGAGCTCCAGCCCACACCCACCCCGAAATGGGTTTGACCCACCCACACCGCCCCATCCAGGCCCCGAATCCAACCTCTGGAGTGACCTTACCGATGTCCGCCCCTCTCCGGTCCCTCGCCACCCCCGGCCCCTCGCTCCGCCGCGCTTGGCCGCCGGCGGGAGGGGCGGGTGGCGGAGGCGCGCGGCGGGTGCGGGCGCGCTGGAGGCGGGGGCCGCGAGGGCGCGCGCGCGGGCGCGCCGGCCGGGCCTGCCCCTCCGAGGCGCCGTAGCGCGGGAGGGAGGCGGCGGCGCTGTGGTCCATCGGTCCTCGGGTCCGTGGGTCTGCCCGGCCGCCCGGCCCCGCCCTGCCCCCCGGGGCGGCTCGGCTCCATGGCCCGCGGCGGCGGCGGGAGGCGGCCCGGGGGCCGCAGGGGCCGCTGACCGGGCGGCGGGAGGCGGCGGGGCCGGGCCATGGGGGACGGAGCCGTCCGCAGCCGCGGGAGCCGGGAACCCAGCCCGAGCAGGAGCGGCACCCCCTGCTGAGCCCCGAGCGCCGGGTGAGAGGGGTGCGCGCGCGGCCCCCAGCCCAGGGCCCCGACATTCCAGACCCGGCCCCGCCAGGAGCGCCCCAAGCGCGGCCCCGCGATCCCCGCCCAGGAGCCGGTGAGAGGCGCCGGCGGTCAGACCCCGGCCTGGCGTTTCCCCACCCCACCCCCATCCCTCCCCCTCGGCTCCCCCCGGACTCTTCTGCCCGCCCCCTGCCAGCCTCCCTTATTGTCCTCGCTCGCCCCGGCCTCGTGGCTCGGGGAGGCGCTCCACTCACGTTTCCTCCTTGCCTCGGCCCCCGCCCCACATCCACGCCCCCCCCCACCCCCCGCCCCGGCTCCACACCCACCCGGTCTTCGCTGCCTCCCCCGTCCCGAGAGCCACGTGTTCAGGCCGCTCTGTCTTCCAGCCCCGCCCAAGCGCACCTCGCAGCCTGGCCGCCAGCCTGACCCAGAACCCCTGCCCGGGAGGGAGGGGTGGGAATGTTTGCACGTGGGGCCGGGCGTCTGAGCTGCCGGGGAGCCTGCATGCATGGCTGTGTACATCGAGGAGCAGCGGCTTTGTTTGTGAGTGTGTGACTCTGCGTTACTGTTACTGTCGCTGGGGTGTGTCTGTGACTCTATATGTAGTTCTCTGTGTGTCCTGAGTGCAGGTGACTTTAGCTGGGACTCCAGGTATCTGTGGTTGTGTGCTGCTGGGTATCTGTGAGACTCAGCCTGCTTCCTGAAGCATTGCCAGAAGTGTTGGTGCTCTGTTGGAACCGCAGCTGGAGCTGTGGCCCAGGCAGACCCTTTCCTGCCTGCTGGTGCTGGACCCACCTCCAGGGCCCATATGTTCCTTCTGGGAATCAGCACGAGCAGTGCTGCGCAGGCGCCAGAAAGTTCATCCCAATCCTTGAGGTCTTAGAGGAGGGGTGTCTCATGCCCCACCCTGTATTTTGACCTCGTGCTCCGGACGGAAGGGAGCCCATAAACATCTCATTCGTATTTGGGCCTCCTGGATGCTGAGGGCCACTTGCCAGCCTGGTCCTAGTTGGCCTGGCCTACTTGCCACTGGTACCTATCCAACCCAACCACTGCCCACCATGCTTCTGGGAAGACTGACGTCATGAGTACCAAGCCCCCTTGCATGGTGGGTACTCAATAAATGGTCTCCCTTCCCCAGACCACGAGTCCACGAGGATGCTACCCTGTGGGGTGTTGTCCTCTGGGGGCGCAGGTACACATATGGGTCTGCAGATAAACGTGTTTCCGTGTTGAGGTATGAACCAGTGTGACTAGAAGTCATGTGTCCATGTTTCTGAGAACACATGGGGGTGTGTGTCAAGTAAGGGCGTGCACCTGAGCGTGAGAGTGCATGAGGCTGTGCTTGTGTGTATGCGTGTCCGCAAGGACAACGAATGTACACCTATGTGGGTTAGTACTCAGGTGTGTGAGGATGTGTGAGTAGTGAGTTGCCAGGGACCGTGTCTGTGTATCTGTTTGCAGGTAGAATGTGAGCCCGTGAGTATCACAGGGTACGAGCAGGTAAGTGTGAGGATGTGGATCTGTGAGTGTGAGCAGCGGGCGGGAGAGGGGTGGGTAGCCTTGCCCACAGGGCCCTGACCTTCTGGGTCTGTTTCTCTCTTCCCCCTGTGCAGGCCGGCAGCCGGATGCCCGGGCCCATCGGGCGGGCCGGCGGCCGCCTGCGGGATGAGCAGACTGCTGGGGGGGACGCTGGAGCGCGTGTGCAAGGCTGTGCTCCTTCTCTGCCTGCTGCACTTTCTCGTGGCCGTCATCCTCTACTTTGACGTCTACGCCCAGCACCTGGCCTTCTTCAGCCGCTTCAGTGCTCGGGGCCCTGCCCGTGCCCTCCACCCAGCTGCCAGCAGCAGCACCAACTTCTCTCGGCCCAACGCCACTGCCCCCAGCTCGGGGCTCCCTGAGGCTCCCAGTGCCCGGCCGGGCCCCACGGCTCCCATCCTGCCTCCCTGTCCTGACTCACCGCCTGGTCTTGGTGAGCCTGCAGGGTGGGGCCTGCCTATTGGGGTGGGCAGAAGACCTGACCATTTTGGTTTGGGGAATGACCCATGGGAGCGCTAGGGCTCCGGGTCTGTCGCGAGAGGGCTGTTCCTGGGGTTCCCTTGCCCCTGGGCTGCGGGAGAGGGCTGGTGTCCCTGGATTCTGACGAAGGCCTGATTCCCGCTACCGTCCTGCCTGCAGTGGGCCGACTGCTGATTGAGTTCACCTCACCCATGCCACTGGAGCGGGTGCAGAGGGAGAACCCAGGCGTGCTTCTGGGCGGCCGCTATACGCCACCTGACTGCACGCCCGCCCAGACAGTGGCAGTCATCATCCCCTTTCGACACCGGGAGCACCACCTACGCTACTGGCTCCACTATCTGCACCCCATCCTGAGGCGACAGCGGCTGCGCTATGGCGTCTACGTCATCAACCAGGTGTGCTTCCTGTGGCCCCAGGCTGCGCACCAGCCACCAGGGAACCCATAAGCACCTGTAGGTGTGGGGACCCACGTGCCTTGTGGGGCATCCGTGGGGTTGGGGGCATCCGTGGGCTCTTGTCTGCCTATGGTCGTGTGGAGCCGTGGATGTACGCCTGGGGCTACGTGTACGCCCATGCACACACAGGAAGGTTTGCGTGTGTGTGAAGAGGAGTGTGCGCATGCGAATGTTGGCACACACACTGACAGGTGTGTGCATGGCCTCAGTGGGGATGAGCCCCATTGTCTACGGTTGATAGGCCCCGCCCCATGGAGGTGGAAATGTAGGGTCTGCTGGCTGTAGGAGATGTGGAGGAGCCCCAGGAGGGGGAGAATTAGACCCTGAAAGAGAAATGGAGTCTGCATCAGGGCCAAGGCCATAGCAGAGGCCTGGGAACTCCGCTTAGTGTCTAAGCCTTCCCATGGGCCTCGCTGGGGCTGGCTGCTGGGGTCTGGGGAGGATGCGATCAGGTCCTTCCCATACTTGGGACTCCCATACTTGGACTTGGATCTCTGTAGACTCCAGGAAGATGGTGTGAGATGAGTTCGAGCAGGGCGCTGTGGGAGCACATAGAGGCCCTGTCCAGCCCTGAGGGATGAACAGGCATCAGCCAACAGACAGACTGGAGGCCCCAGGCCCCAGTGAGAGAATGGGTCTCGTGTGTTCGGGAACTGTTGGCTGAGGTGTGGAGTCCAACGTGTAGGGTGGGTAGCAAAGATGATGCTGGAGTTACTGGTGGAGGCCAAATCCAGAAGGGTCTCTGGAGGCACGTGAAGCAATTAAGCCCCAGGTAATGGGGCACCACTGGAAGGTTCTAAACAGGGAGTGGTGTGTACGTTTCTTATTGGGAAGATTGCTCTGCCAGGGCATCTCCAGGGTTTCTTCTTGGCTGTTTGCCAGGTGGTTGGCTGCACCTGTGAGTGAGAGGGGAGCACAGGAGCTGGGC
This sequence comes from Puma concolor, assembly GCF_028749965.1. NCBI lineage: Eukaryota > Metazoa > Chordata > Mammalia > Carnivora > Felidae > Puma > Puma concolor. The sequence continues at coordinate 34,613,136 of NC_141674.1, forward strand.
CAGTCTGGGGGAGAACATGACTCTGAATTCTTTTTTGCATGTGATGAGTTTGAGTGTCTGGGTGAAGTATGAGAGGAATGTTCAGGAGGCAGTTGGACCAGGAGTGAGGCCTGAGGTGCAGAGAGGGATCTGGGAGCCACCAGCATGCACATGGTCCTTAAAACCCAACAACATCCAAACTGCCCAGGGAGCATGGGACCCGAGAGGAGAAAACCAGTATGTAAGGGACGGGTGGAGAAAGGGACAGTGCCACAGAGGCTGTGAAGGTTGGCCAGAAATGTTCAAGGAGCCCCTGGAGAGTGTGGTGTCCCAGAGGCCCAGGAATAAGTGTCCAGAAGGAAGCATGGTGGCTACGTGAGTATTGCCGGGGGAGTGAGGATGTGGACTAAGAAGCGTCCAGTGGATTTAGCAACAAGGTGGGCCCAGCGAGAGCCATTTCAGGGGCATGGTGGGGGCGGAAGCAGATTGCAGTGGGTTGAAGAAGGAATCAGATTTGACAAAATGGAAATAGCCAATTGGAGACAACTCTTTAAAAAACTACTCTGCTGAGAAGGGAAGGCAAAGGTAGGGCGGTGGCTAGAGAGAGGTTTATTTTTCAGATGGGGTAAAACTGAGCGTGCTTATGAGCTGCGTGGGAGAAACCTAGGGCTCCTGGCTGGTGAGAGAGGTCAGAAAGGAGAGCCGATGAGCCAGGAGAAAACACAGAGTTGCTGCGAGGGCTGGTAGGAGAGAAGTGAAGGGCCAGGAGGAAAGAGAGCAAGCGGGGCTAGGTGGTTTAGGGGAGCAGCTCCCACCCCATCAGGCCCAGGTTGGCTGGTGGGAAGGAGGGGCCAGGATTCCTCTTCTTCTTCCAGCAGGGCCCACCCTCTCCAGTCTGGCTCCAGTCTGTAATTTATGAGTTGGGACAGGGGCTCGGGGTCACCTCCTTCCATGGGATCCTCCTCTCTCTGGCCAGAATTTGGAGCTTGGGCCTGCATGGCCAGGAACCCAGCCTCAAGGAGGCCTGGCCCTGCAGCCCTATTTCTCAGGGGACCCCCAGGCTCACTGGGCCATGGCTGCCTGTATACCCTGTGCTTGTCATTTTGCTGGGGAGACCAGTGAATCTAGCCAGGTCCTGTCCCAGTCCCAGAGGCTGCCCAGGGAGTTGGATGTGGATCCAGATGAGCCAGAGGGGGCAGGTGGCTGAGACTTAGTGGCTCAGTCCCCATTGTTTCTTTACCTTAGACACTGGTCATTTGGGGCATTCATTGTTCATCTCATTTTGTGACTGTGCTCAGCAGGGATACAGGGCTGCTCTTTTCTAAGGTTCCCACCAGCACAAAGATGATGCCTGGCATCAAGGACAGGGCTGTAGGGCATGCTGGAATGTAGGGGTGAAAGGAGTGAAATGAGAGCTCTGAATCACAGTTTACCCAGACACTGGCATAAGTGAGGCTCATAGGAAAGAATGAATAATTATGCTGAGGAGGGGAGGTTTGATCAGAGAGGCCTTGCCAGACATAAGCCTGATAAGCAGAGAAGGAGAGCATTCCAGAGCTAACACCGAGGCCTTGAGGCAGTAAAGCCTGGCATGTTCTGGGGCTGCTGAGGAACATAGTACAGCTGGGCCATGGGGTCTGAAGGCAACAGCCAGAGAGGAGACTGGAGCCAGGTCATGGAAAGCCTTAGAAGTCAGGTCCAGGACAACAAGCTGGACTTAGGGGATCCACTCGGAGGGCAGGGGGTAGTAGTAGGCCCCTGGGGACTTCTGGACAGTGGTAGAGTGGCAGGTGCCTGCCAGTCACAGGCCCAGAACTGACCTTTCCCCTGCGCCAACCCCAGCATGGTGAGGACACCTTCAATCGGGCCAAGCTGCTCAACGTGGGCTTCCTAGAGGCGCTGAAGGAGGATGCCACCTATGACTGCTTCATCTTCAGTGACGTGGACCTGGTCCCCATGGATGACCGAAACCTGTACCGCTGTGGTGACCAGCCCCGCCACTTTGCCATTGCCATGGACAAGTTTGGTTTCCGGTGAGGGCTCCTTTCTCAACTGGACCCAGACTCCCCACCCCTACTGTCTGCACCACACCCAGCACCCCCTTGCTTCTGGCCCTTGTGGCACACTCTCCCCCACCCCATCTCTGGCCCTCCCTCTGGAATCCCCTCAGGCCTCTCACTGACACCTGCCCTTCCATGCCACAGGCTGCCTTATGCTGGGTACTTTGGAGGTGTGTCGGGCCTGAGTAAAGCCCAGTTTCTGAGAATCAATGGCTTCCCCAACGAGTACTGGGGCTGGGGTGGCGAGGATGACGACATCTTCAACCGGTGAGTAGGGGCGGGGCGGGAGTAGACCGGGTGCAGAAGGTGCAGCGCAGACTGGGCGAGGCTCCTTGCCCTTCCTGGTGCCTGCTCCAGCCCGTCTGTCCCCATCCCCAGGATCTCCCTGACTGGGATGAAGATCTCGCGCCCAGACATCCGCATAGGCCGCTACCGCATGATCAAGCACGACCGGGACAAGCATAACGAGCCCAACCCGCAGAGGTGACCCCAAGTGCCCTTAATCCCTTACTCCCTAGAAGTGACTCCCCAGCGCCACTGATCCCCAGATGTTTCCCCAAGGCCCCTGGCCCTCGATTCCTAGAGATGACTCCCACATCCCTGATTCCTGTTCCCTAGCCCCCAGCTCAGCCTCACTCCAGACTTCTGTCCTCCTAATTCCGAGAGGTGACAGGAATGTAAAGGCAGGGCTCAAATCATCACCGAGTAGATTACATTCCCGTCGGTGTCCTCACAGACCTCCCTTGTGCCAGAGCAGATGGGACAAGAGATAGCAGGCGCCGGGCACAGCTCCTGGGCCTGGGGACCCAATAAAGGTGGCCTGAGCGATGTGGGGCAGGGCGCGGAAAGATAGTGCTGGCCTCTCTGAGACGGGAGTGGGCTGCTCCGTTTCCGAGGATGCGGCAATATTTGGTGTCTGGTGCTGGCTGGGAGGAGCACCTGAGGGCGCATGCAGTGTAGACCGGCACTTCCTGGCACTGCTTTAACCTTGGTGGGAGGGGGGCCCAGAGCCAGTCCCAGCTGGACATCCCATGTGAAGTTCATTCCAGGGAAGGAGACAGGCAGTTGTAGCACAAGGTTCAGGGCATGTACTGTCCTGGCAGAAAGAGGGAGTGATGGTGGGAGTCCTCCTGGAGGAGGTGATGGTAAACTCGGAACTTGGAAAGGTTATTTATTCAATAGGTACTTGTCACACACCTGCCTTGGGCACAGTGCTATCTTCACCAGGCTAGTGGAGGTGGTCAGTTTGGAAAGGAATAGCGTTTGCAGGAGTCTGAAATGTGAACATGCCGAGAATCTGAAAGTCTGGTATTACAATCTCTGAAGGCTGGGAGTGACAGTAGAGGGGTCAGTGCTGGGTGTTTGGGGTCGCATATCCCAAGATGAGAGTTTCACTTTTGTCCCAGGGGCACTGGGGAGTCACAGAAGGGCTTTAAGCAGGGGATGGGCAGGATGAGATTTGCGTTTGAAAGGATCACCCTTTGAGTTTGAAGAAGGTGAAGGGCTGGCAGAGCTGCTGGTGGGCCAGGAAGGGAGCCGACCAGGCTTGGAGGAATCCGCCGGGCCCAGGGGTGTGATAGGTGTGCGCCTGCTGTGCCCCCAGATGGAGCAGTAGGCTTGTTCTGTTCTGAACCCAGGATATAAGAGTGGGGAGGTCGGTTGCAGCACCAGTGGAAGGTTGACATTTGGCAGGAGCATGAAGCACAGGGCACAGGGAGCTGATGAAAGAGCAGTTTAGATAACAGACGTGGTGAGCGGGGGAGGGAGAAGAGGGGCTGCAGGGCATCCAAGGGAGAGTGCTCGGTGTTGGGATGGTTCCAGAGAGGGATCCAGGCCGAGCTCGGAAGGACCGGAAAGGTCCAAACAGTTGGGATGAGGGTGGGAGCAGAGCTCTAGAAGCACATGCCAGGAGCCTAGGTCCTGTTTCAGGCCTAGGTGTCATCATCAGTTCGTGATATCTGCCTTGGGTGAGGACGTGGCAAGACAGCACAGCATTTCTGGCTTAAGGAACTCTGGATGGTGGTTCCATCCACCTAGTTGCTTTTGCCTCAGATCCCGTTCTCCTGGATTCTTCTTTCACTCACCCTGCATGTCTAAACCATCAGCAAGTCGTGTCCGTGCCATTCCCAAAACACATCTGAGCCCATCCACCTCTCCCTCCACCGCCTCTGTCATTTTGTCTGGACTGCTGCAGTGGCCTCTCACCAGCTTCTCTGTTTCCCCTTGCCCTTCTGCAGTTCACATCCTCTGCCCCCCCCCCACCCCACCAATGGGCTAAAAATCCCTGTCTTCTCACTCGCAGAATAAAAAAACTGCTTCCTCTGACTCACATAGCCCCGCCTCTACATGCTCTAGCCTCCATGCTATTCCTAAGCCCTTGGCCCATTAAGCTCTAACCCCTTGCTGTGCAAATTCTCATTCCCAGTTTAGGGTCAGGATATGCTTACCTCTGCCCGAATGCTCTTCCCCTGCTGTCAGTGTGGTGTCACATGTTCACCCCTTCCAAGGCAGCCATCTTGGTCTCCCTCTCCTGTTTCCCTTAGCACCCGGATGTGTTCCTTGTCTGTTACCTGTCTTCCCTAGTGGAATAGACTTGCCACGAGAGGAAGAACCTTACTGTCCTGTTCATGGCTGTGTCTCTGGTACTTAGAGCAGAGCCTGGCACTTGGGGACTGCTCAGTAAGTAAGTGGTGAGGGACAGGGAAGATAGCACAGAGAAGAGGGGCTTGGGGAGTGAAGATGATGACCCGACACAAGACACATCACATTTGAGGTGCCTGTGGGTTACCCATGTCTGGGTCTAAGGCTTGGAAGAAAAGTCCGAGATGAGAGAGATTTGTGAGGGTGTCACAGTTCTGGATTCAAGGGTTTAAGATCTCTGTTCTGAAGGCAGATGCCAGAGCAAAAGGGCTCCAAGCAGATGACGGGCAGAGGGGGGTGGTGAGAGAACGGAGTCATCCCTGGAAGAAGCCAGGGTGGTTTGAGCCTTAGCCCAGAAATCTCATACTGGGTTTACTGGGTTTACTGGGTAACCCTGATCTGGACCCACTTCCATCTTATCTAGGTTTACCAAGATTCAAAACACGAAGCTGACCATGAAGCGGGATGGCATCGGGTCAGTGCGGTACCAGGTCTTGGAGGTGTCTCGGCAACCGCTCTTCACCAATATCACAGTGGACATTGGGCGGCCCCCATCATGGCCCCCTCGGGGCTGATACTAATGGACAAAGGCTCCCAGTGCCAAGGATTGCCTGCCAGAGGACTGACCTATATAGCCTGGCTGGTGGTTGCTCTATGGGGGATCTCCCAGGACTGAGACTGTGGGCTCTGTTTCCGGAGGGTCTTCAATAGGCCCCCCCTGCAGCTGCACCTGGAAGTTTCAGAACCTACTCTGGGGGACTTCCAACCTGGGCAAGCCCCTCAAGTGTGGCCCTCTCTGGGGTCAACCCTTCTTCCTGCCCCTTCCTCCCCAGCCCAGCCCTCCCTCACCGTCAGGGTTGGGCCAGCCCCTGCACTGCCTCACCGAGTGGCCTGGGCTAGGTCACTCCACCTCTCTGTGCCTCAGTTTCTGCCCCCTTGAGTCCCTCTAGGGCCTGGAAGAGTGGGAGGTATGACTAGGGGGCAGTGTCGCTTCCAGGGGGAATTCTCAGACCTGAGGATCCCCCGTACTCCCAGGGGAGGGGAAACCTTTTTCATTCAACATTGTAGGGGCAAACTCTGGTGCGCCCCCTGCTGAGGAGCAGCCCCAGGAGGGGACCAGAGGGGGTGCTGTGTCGCTGCCCGGGATCTTGGGGTTGGGCTTTGCATGCGGGGCAGGCGGGGCTTAGATCAGTCAGTCAGGTTCTTGCCTCCCTGTCTCGGAGAGAAGGCAGTAGCCCCAGGGCCGGCTCGTTGTTTGTACATTGCACAGAAACTTGTGTGGGTGCTTTAGTAAAAAACGTGAATGGAGCAGCCCCTTTGTCTGCTTGGGGTTGGGGATCTAGGTCCCTTTGTGTGTTGTGGGAGGGCACCTGGCCCAATTCTTCTGTCTGGCCCGGGCTGTCCTGGTTCCCCAGGCCCCTCCAAGCGCAGTCGCTCGCGAGACTTCCGCCAACCCTAAGAGGAAAGGTTTACCCTGCCGCTGCCTCCGGGCTAGGGGAGGCAACGAAGTAATAATCCCAGGGGGAATCCCATTTCTGGGTTCTTCCCACCTGCCCCGAAGCCGAATGCTGCCCAGAGATGAGCCCACAGCGCTTGGCGTCAGAACTCTGTGGATGGTCGGACTTCCAAACCACCTGCCTCCGCCGTGGGTCCGACTCCTCGCGAGCTGGCACCGCCCTCCCCACCTGGGATGGCTAGGGGCGGGGCCTGGGTAGCGGCGCGGTCTCCCGGGTGACGGCCGCGCGGAAGAGGCGGGGCTAGGGCCCTGGTCTCCACTGCCCGGCTCCTGGGGGCCGTGACCGGGAATCGCGGCCCCCGAGAGTCAGGCAGAAGCGGGGCAGAAGGGACAGCGCCAGAGGCCAGTGCTCCCAACCCAGTAATTCCAGTCACTGACTAGCGGCAGAACAAGGGTGGGGCTTGGGAGAGGCCGGCGAACGCGACAAGCTTGAGGGCGTGGCCCGCGAGGCCAGCGAGGGGCAGGGCCAGCCTTGGACTACCAGCCTTGTAGTGATGCTGCGCTCCGACCTGCTCTCCCGCAGGTCGGAGCCTGGGGCCGCTTGTCGCGGAGTGGCGGCGCGGGCGGGCCATGTCTTGGGACTCCCCGTCGCTGTGGGTGCTGGTAGAGGAGCACGTTCCGCTCCCGGAGCGGCCCGAAGTGAAGAGGATTCTGGGGGAGACGACGGTGGACCTGAGCCTGGAACTGCGGGCAGAGGTGGGGAGTGGGCTGATGGGTCACTCCAGGCCTGTCCCACGATTCGGGTGATTTCCCCACCTCCTCCGGATCCCTGGCCCTGCCCGATAACTCTCGAGATCTTGCTGCATCTCACTGTCCGCCCAGCCCTCTTGACTCCTCTCTGCCCCTCAGTCCCCCAGCCCCCTTCACGCCCGTCACTTCTCTCCCCAGTCGCAAGGTGTCCCAGCTCTCCTTGCAGGTGGTGATGCTACAGTCACTGCTCCGTGAGGCTCGATCCTCCCAAGCCTCTGGCTCCCGACCCACCTCTGACCCCTCCTCCCTTCTGGCACCACCGCCCCTCCTAAGAGACCTCGTGCGCCAGGAACTGAGACAGCTACTCCTTGGTCTCCGCCAGAAGGCCATCTGCGAGGGCAGGTGGGAACCTCAGACCTGGGGCTAAGCCCCACAGCAAAACTAAGAGGGGCTAGCCCTGTGCCTGATAAGGGGCCAGGATTGCCTTCCTGTGGTTCCCTGGAAGGAGCCTCGGAGTTTCTTTCTGTGATCTTCTGCAGAGACCAGACCCAGGCTTGGATCCAGTATAGCCCCAGGGTCCTGCGCTTTGCCCTGGAGGAGCCTGGGTGTAATTTGCCAGAACAGGAGATATTCCAGATGAGAGCTGGTGAATCCAGGTAAAGTGGAGGTGAATCTAGGTAGGAGAGGAGGGATCGCTCCCTGCTTAGCAGAGGGCCCCAGCCAGCTGGTGGGTTCCACCTGGCTCCACGGAGAAGTTCCTGGCCTGGAGCTGGACCTCCTACAACCACATGTATGGATCAGTGAGGGCTGGGTTAGAGAGCGCTGGGGACCAAATGAAATAAGTGAGAAAGGAGCACATTCGTAAGTGAATGGAAGCAGCCACTTATTTCTAGTTCTTACACAACTCTGTGGGGAGCAGTGGCCCCCTTTTACAGATGAGGAAACTAAAACTCAGAAGGGATACTTGACTTGCACAAGGTCACACACACTGAAGGGTGGCAGAGCCCATTTGCAAACCCAGGCTCCAGAACTCCTCCCCTTTTGCACTATGTTATGTTGCCTTTGTGAGAAAAGACACAGGATTGTCTGGGAGAAGTGGCATTCGTGTCCTGAAGGCCTGGGGTGAGGCAACATGGGGCGGGGGGGGGGGGGGTTGTGATGTTGGCCTCATCTGCCAGCAGCAGTCAGAGGGAACTCAGCGTCATCAAGGACCAGCTGAACGTGTCCAGCATCGACCAGGTTGCCAGACACCTGCGGTGAGGCCCCTGAGTGTGCGTGGTGAGGGTGGAGACAGGGAGGATGGGGCTGGGACCAGTCTTAAAGTACTGGGACTGGACTGTGAGAGAGGAGGAGGAGGCCGCACACCTGGTGGGGAGACCAGGAGGGGAAGGCTGAGAGGTGGAAAGGGCAGGTTGCTGCAGGGCCTGTGCAGTTGCTTCCAGGAAGTGGTTAATGATGGATGCCAGCAGGCGCTGAGCCCCGAAGATTTTTATCCTGAGGTGGGGAACCACGGAAGGGTTTTGAGAAGGGGAATGGCCGTGATGCAGGGCAGAATGGAGGCAGGACGAGGCCCATGCAATAGAGAGGATGGTGGGCACTGTGAGGGAGGCAAGGGACAGACACATCCTGCCCAGGGAGAGGCCCGCAAGGGCTGGAAGGCTGGGCCAGCACCCGGCCACAGAGAGCAAGGTGGGCTGAGGAAGGAGGGCCTGGTGGAGGTGAAAGCTGGAGGTTAGCGCTATGTGGACGGCTCAGCTGAGACAGTCCTGTGGCACTGGTCCTGGCTGCCTTACTCCCATGTGTCCCAGGAGCCTCCTGGAGGAGGAGTGTCACACGTTGGAGAGGATGATCCCCATCCTACAGGTGAGCTGCGGCCCTGGGCTTCGCTGCCCAGAGCCCTTCTGCTGAGTGTAGACTCACCTGCCTCTCACCTGGTGCGTGAGACCCACAAACGGGCATGTCCCTGTGCGTATGTGCATGTAAAGGTGTGCGAGTCCTGTGTCCTTTTCTCACACGTGCACGTTCCCTGTGTGTGTGTGAATCCAGAAGATTCTGGTTGAGCCCCTAAGTCCAAGGTCAGCACTTTTAGATTAACTTGTGAAATTTGCCCCTGGTCCTTGGCTCCTTCCCTTCCCTAAGTCTGAGTCCAAGCCAGCCAGCACTTTACCAAGCTGGGCTTTTTGGGTGGAGGGTGGGAGTGTGCTGTCCCCAGGGACTGCCTGGGCTGGTTTTGGGGTCCCGCCATGGGATCATGGCCTCTGTATCCTGCCCTGCCCCTCCCCTGCCTGTGGCCGGGGCACTGAGCCAGCTCTCCCTGCAGCGCCGCCTGGAAGAGGAGTATACAGGGGCATCCCAGCCCTCTGAGGCCACCCTAGAGCCCACCCTGGCAGGTAAGGATCCCAAGTGGACCCCAGAGCACCCAGCCTGCTGCCCCCTGCCCCACACTTGTACACACCCTGGAACTGCTGGGTGCTGTGACTCAGGTACACCTGTCCTCCAGAGCTACGGGAACAGAAGGTGGCTATGCAACAAGAGCTGCAGGTGCCTCTGAGGCCTTCCTGTGTCTCTTCCAGCCACAGGTAAACCGGAGCAGGTGGATGGCTGACAGGGTAGGCCTAGGGTCAGGCCACTGCTCACTCACAGCTACTCTTTCCTGTTCAGGCAGCAGCCCGCGGGGTCCTCCAAGGGTCTCAGACCCTTGCCTTGCCTCCGTGGGGCTTCTGGAGTTTGGGCTGAGCCTCTCCGGTGCTGCCTGCCTGCCCCTCCTCTGGAGCGCTGCCCCCGACCTCGAGGCCTGACTACCACCTGCCGCTGGGGACGGAAGCTTCAGCACAGCCCTGGGAAAAGGCCAGCTTCTACTCCAATGTCCAGTACAGCACCCCAGGCCCCAACCTGAACGACCGGTCACAAAGTAGGCTTCGGCTCACCCCATCCTCTGCTGCCACCTCTCAGCTGCCGTGGCCCAGCCCGCTTCAGATCTCGTCTTGGTTGGATGGGCCCTGGCCAGGACGCCAAGGCTGTCTGTCTATCTGGCCCTTGCCCCACCCCCTCACCAAGTCCCTAGTGTCTGCTTCTGACGACCATAGCCTTTGGCCTTTCTTCTCCCAGCCCTCCACAAACTCTTGGCAGGCAGAGGTCTCATCCCAGCCCCAACTCTTGTCCCCCTGGGGGACTCACACAAAGCACAGCAGCAGCTCAGAGACAGGAATAGAAATTTCATTAAAATCTATGGACTTTAAAATCCTAGTGGTGCACGGATGGGTAGGGGTGGGCGGTGCACCGTTATTGCTACAGAGGATTAGAGGCGGCTGTTCTGGGGTTGTCACTGCACAGAGGGGCACAGAGGATGGACAGACAGACACTGCAGGGCGAGGGAGCTCTGGCTCCAGAGAGGGGATGGGGCACGCAGGCTGGGGCCATTTGGCACATGAACAAGGGCAGCCCAGTTTGGGAAGCCTGGGCCTTCCTTTCGCCTGGTGGAGGGAGGGCAAGGGGGTTTCATGTAAGGTCCCCTTCCCCAGGGCTCTGGGTCCAAACCTCCTGCTGAGCAGCACCCCACCCCTAGCCCCCAGAAACTAGTGCTTTGGGCAGGCTGCTGGGTCATGGGCCTCTGCTGGCTGGGCCTGACAGCTAGGGCTGGAATGAGGTGTGGAGACCCCAGAGCAGCCAAGTGAGGTCCAGGCAGGCCTGGAAGACAGAGGGGGCCCGAGGCTGGGGGCATGGGAGTGGCAACCACGATAATACAATTTTTACAAAAATAATTACACAGACAGACAGGGCTGGGTGGCACAGCCTGACGAGTAACACTGTATAGCCCCTTAGCCCGTCACCCTGCTCCCAGGTAGGAAGACCCAAATTTGCCTGGGCAGGGCTGGGGTCTGCTCTGAGGGCAGGAACACTGGTCAGGAGGCTGGAGGCCTAAGGAGGGGGACAGGTAGGGGGCCAACCTAGAACCTCAGCTCAGGGCAGAGTGTGGGGGCATCAGAGGCCATGTAAAGCCCAGCAGATCTCTGGGGACCTGGCCTGAGACCCCTCCAAAGTGCTTTGGGCCCCCCCACCGACCCTCCCATCGCCCACACCCATCCCCAGCTGCCATCTTGGCACCCAAGGGACCTGTAAACACTGGGGACACGAGCACAAATGACCACGCTACCAGTGATGGCCAAGGTGACAGCAGCCACCCTGGCCAGGGCATGGCAGGGGCAGGCGGTGACACCTGTCCCCTGTCTCCCCAGTCTCTGTGGTGGGAGCATGGGCGGGGGTGGGGCACTCCCCGGGCAGCTGTGCTCATATCCGGGAGTCCTGCAGACGGCTAGAGCCGTTACTGCCCACCATGGGGATCTGGGCTTTGTCTGGGTGCAGCGGCTGGACCTCAAGACCATCTTCAGGAGAAGGCGGTATGGTGGGGGCATAGCGTCCAGTCCGGTGCTCCAGGAGGGCAGGGCCCCAGTCTCTGCTTGGCTTTGTGGCATTTTTCAAACGCTGCAGGAGAGGTAGACATGGGGGGTGGGCAGGGCACTTCAGAAAGAAGCCATTAAGCCCCATCCACCCACCCCCTCCCGGTTCAGCTAGCTGCTGCCTGCCCCCACCCCTCACCTGGAGGAGGGTGTCCCCATCTGTGCGGCAGAGCTGGAACAGGGCATAGAGAGGGATGCAAATGACGGAGGACAGAGCCAGAAGGAAGCCGATGGCCACAGCCCAGCCTGGATACTGGTAGTGGTTGTAGGTGATTGGCTGGTACTGGATCACCGTGAAAATGAGAATGAACTGCAGAGAGGAGGGATGGGAGTGCACGTGAGGCCTGCCCAGTACTCTCCACCCCCGCCTTTCCCCGGGGCTCGGTCCTCCTCTCAGCACTCCTTCCCTTCCTCTCCAGTTTCCCAAACTAGAAAGAGACATTTTTGGGGAAGGACAGGGGCAAAGTCAAGTTTTGGGTAGTGGAAGAAGTGGAAGGAACCAGAGGCCAAGGCATGGTGGGCAGGTAGGCATTGCGGAAGAGGAGAGGTCCATCTTCGCCATAATCCTGAATCAGCCAGAGAACAATCGATGTCCCCTTTGAAGTCAGTCAGTTCTGCTCAAAGACTCGCAATGGCTCCCTATTGCCTACTGAAGTAAGACCAAATCCTTGGCCTTAGGGCTTTACCAACTCACATCCAGATCTCAGCTCATCCTTCTGGCCACATGACCCTTGTCTCAATGTCTTGACTGCACCCAGCATTTTCCTCCCTCTTCATTTATTCTGGAGAATCCTCTACATTTTGTCAGATGCTGTGCAAATGTCGCCCCCTTCAAGAAGCTCTCCAGATTTCTCATCCCTCTTCCTCAAAGGGCTCTCAATGGCATTTTCTGTCTGCTAAGCGTTTAATGTTTCCCATAGCCTGGGGAGCTCCTGGGATTGCCTCAGCTCTGGGTCTCTAGGGCCCAGCACAGTGCCTGGCACAACCTCATTTGCTGATCTGAACTGACTTGTGCAGAGAGGTGGGGGCAATGGGGGAGAGGGGAGCACGAAGCCCTCTCTATGGCTGTAGAGAGGGTGACAGCCCGGGGAGGCCCCAAAAGCTATAAATGATGGGTGTCAGGCTGGAGGCCAGGAGCCGCTTTGGAAAGAGATGAGTGGGACGGGAAGTGGAGCCTGGGGCCACAGCAGCAACAGCAAAAAAACTAAGGAAGCGGAAAGATGGGCGGGTGGCTCATGGACCACCCAGAGGGCCTGGGTATGTGTGCGCCACTCACCAGGAGGGCTCAGCATCGGCCTCCTGAGCTCTCAGATGCATCCCAGTGACCAAATTCAGGAGAGCAAGACCCACATCCAGTGGGGGGCCCTCCTGGGATGCTGCACATAGTGAAAGCTTATGTCAAGTTTCCCGAATGGAACTAGATCCTGATCCCTGACGGAAAAAGATGGTTTGTCAAAAAGAGTTTTTCAGAAATATAAAGAAGTAAAGCTCCCAGAGAAGACACAACAGCCCAGACACACGAGTCCACGGGGCCTGGAGTCCTCACCTTAAGGTGACTCCAGCCTGGCTTTCTGAGCACAGAGAGGGCACTGCCCACCTTGCCTCAATCTCGCAGAGACACTGGACCCAGGCCAAGGCTGCCCCTCTGGAACCTTCTTGTGCCCATCTCCTTCCTGCCTCCTTCCCTGCCTTGGTCGGTACCCCAGGTCTCTGCCCAGGGTGGCAGCCTCCTCGGAGCTCTAGAGGATGAGCTCCCCTCAAGCTGGTCCTGGGCACGGCCTCAGCCACAACCCCCGGAGAGCAGGGCGCTTGGCAGCAATGTCTGGCCTCCCTGGCCTCCCACCACTTACAGGAGGCTTCCGTTCCTCCTGTTTCAAAGCTGGGCCAGTGGCCAGAGCTGGTGCCTGTGCCAGCCTCGGGGAAGATCCCACACCCCCCATGTGGTGGAGGCCTCAGCCCTCAGGGGCCTTCCCCACCGCACCCAGAAACATGAGCCAAAGTGGAAATCCGGTGATGAGCTCCCTGTGGCACAGAGAAGCTGGGCTTGACGGGAACGTGACTGAATGCTGCCCTTGCCACTGGGCTGACCCTCCCGTCACTCAGAGATGGCCCTGCCTCTTTGCGGAGTGACCACTCCACTGTCAAACACTTTGTGCCCCTTCCTCCCACCCTGACCATAAGGGGGCAAAATCAGATAGTAGTCCATGGAGCGCTCCCCCTTCCTGCGGGTGTTTCTAGTGTAGCACTGGCCCAGCCTGCAGGCTCCAGATTGGACTACCTGCTTTGAAGGCTGGCTCTGTCATTTATCAGCTGTGTAAACTTCGGTCGATTACTTAACATCTCTGTGCCTCCATTTCCTCATCTGTAAAGTGGGAATAATAACGATACCCGCGAGTTGTATCACATGAGTCGATACATGAACACCGTGCAGAAAATGCCTGGTTGCTGGCCATGGGGAAGTTCCCTCCACCAATTCATCTCCCTCGTGGGAGTTTCCCAGGTGTTGAATACTGGTGGAGATCTTCCCTCTCCCAAGTCTGGAAGGCTTAAGAGGTTGCCCCTGACCCTGAGCTGACATCTGACTTGTACCACCCGCTTCTGGAACACTCACGCATTCACACCACGTACTCCAGGCACCTCAGCTAAGAGGGGTTGGAGGCAGGAGCTCAGCAAAGCCAATGGAGCTGACACCAATATCACTAATTGTTCCTGAGGCCTCTCTGGGGATACCAGGCAGGAACGCCAAGGAGGCAGGGAGGGCCAGCTCTCAGCCGCTGCCAGCCTGCTTTCCCCTTCCAAGGCTGGGCACTGTCTTCAGTCAAACCCAGGGCTCTATATGCTCCCTTCCTAACCCCAGGCCAGTGCCTGGGTGCTTCTAAGTCTCCGCCTGACTGTGCAACCTCTCTCCGTCTCCCAATGGCCAGAGTTGTGGATGCAGAGACCCCGTCGGGGAGCTCTGGCCAGATGAATGGGCTCCTGTTCTCCCTCTGCTGGTTCCCAAGAGAAGGACACTCGCCTGGGGGCAGCAGGGAGGGAGGGGCCAGCCCCGGAACTCACAAAGATGATGGCCGGAGAGACAAAGCGCCAGCAGATCTGGAAGAAGATGGGCGGCGGGAATCCCAGCATCATCTGGATGTCCTGGAAATAGTTCCGGTGCCCTGGAGAGAGCGGTGTCAGCAGGGCTGGGAGAGCAGCTTGGATAGGTGGGGGCTGGGCCCAGAGAGGCCACAGAAGCTCAGGCACTTACCGTAGATGTACATGATGGACACACACATGATGCAGGAGATGACAACCAAGGAGAAGCTGGCCGCGTAGTTGTCCATTAACAGCAGCCAGTAGATGCCTGCCTACGGGCCAGTGGGCAGCTGAGCCGGGGGTGCCTGAGGCTGGGCTCCCCCACCCACTATGCCCCCCTACCTTGGCAACTCCAGCCCAGCTTTTCCCTCAGGTCTTACCTGGCTGGTGAGGGGGATGCCCAGTAGGAAGCCAGCCACAGCCACGCCCAAGGTCACATAGGTCTTCTTCTGCAGGATCCACTCATTTCCCACCTCATCCACAATGGCTGTGACCAGTGTCTCTAGGAGGCAGAACTGCAGGATGTGGCCATCAGAGCAGGGGCCTGGCCTCTGGCTCTGCCTCCTCCCTCCCCAAGCCACTGGCCCAGGTCCTGCACCTCATACCTGAGTGCCCAGCCCCAGCAAGATGAGCATGAAGAAAAAGAGCAGGGACCAGAGCGGGGAGATGGGCAGCAGCGTGAGGGCCTCAGGGTAAGCCACGAAGGCCAGGCCAGGGCCGTGGTCAGCCACACGGGACACGTCCACACCCAGGTGATTGGCCATGAAGCCCAGGATGGAGAAGATGACGAAGCCAGCATAGACGCTGGTGGCACAGTTAGTGATGCTGATGATGATGCTGTCCCTGTTGGGGAGGAAAATGGGGCTCAGGATGTGCAATTTGCTTCCCTTTGCCCAGTTAGGGCTGAGAGAAGAACTGAGATGGAAAGTTCTAGGAACAGAAGGCCCCCCAACCTCTTTCCTGGTCTGCTCTGGGCCTTTCTTTATTTTTTTTTTTTTAAGTTTATTTATTTATTTTTGAGAGAGAGAGAGAAAGAGAGAACCAGTGGGGGAGGGGCAGAGAGAGAGGGAGACACAGAATCCGAAGCAGGCTCCAGTCTCCCAGCTGTGAGCACAGAGCCAGACGCGGGGCTCGAACCCACGAACTGAGAGATCATGACTTGAGCCGAAGTCAGACACTTAACCGACTGAGCCACCCAGATGCCCCTGCTCTGGGCCTTTTCAAGTAGGTTGAGGCTCTTGAGTCCTCACAGACCCCTGGGGCATCACTGTCCCCACCTTCTTCTGTGTTCTCCAGTGGCCGGATCCAGACCCAGCATTCCCAGGACCTCAAGGCCGTGAGTGGAATGGAGGGCCCTAGCAGGGGGTCCAGGGGGCTGCACTGGACCTGGGGGTCTGGGGACTCCTGGGGAAGGCTGCAGGGTAGAGGGGCAGCCCCGGGCTGGCAGGGAGAGTCTCACCGGTAGCAGTTGTTGTGGAACTTGTTGTAGGATGCCATGGTGATGAGGCCTCCCCACGCACAGCCCAGCGAATAGAATATCTGGGAGGCGGCGTCCCCCCACACCTGTGGGGCAGGACGGGCAGAGCAGCTGGGGTCAGAGGCAGGCGCCTCTCTGCCCCTCCCTGCCCCTTCCAGGCCCTCCTCCCCAGCCCACCTTGGCCTCCAGGATCTTGTCCCACTGTGGGGTCAGGTAGTACATGATGCCCGTGAAGGCTCCTTCCAGGGTCACGCCGCGGACGAACAGGATGGTCAGCACCACGTAGGGAAATGTGGCTGTGAAATATACCACCTGCGTGCAAGATGCAAGGTGCAAGATCCTCCACTGGACTCCTCCAAGCTCTTCCTGCCCTGGGCGCCCCCTCCCCGGCCCTCCAACCTCAGCCGGCCCTCCGGTTCCTCCTCCCCTCTCATGTCCCTTCATCACCGCCTGCCCCCGACTCCTACACACCACCCCGGCAGGGGAGGCAGGATCTTTCTGGGTGGGCACAGACCCTGCTGAGGGAGGGGTACTTACTTTCCCTGAAGACTTGACCCCTCGGATGAGGCAGAGGAACACCACCACCCAGGAGACACCGAGGCAGCCGAGGAGGGGCAGTCGCACCTCCCCAAAGTTCCCGATGTCGTCTGACAGCTTCAGCACATAGAGCCTGGGGAAGGGGATACTCTGGTTGAAGGCCGGACCCTGACACCCAGCAACAGATTCCCAAGGCCCGGGGCCCAGCCTGGCAGCAACCTCCTTTCTCAAGAGGTCCTCGCATGTATGAGGAGGGTGTCACTGTAAGGCCCCAGCCCCAGCTAACCCCGCCCTACCCCCTCTGCCTGCTGCCCTAAGACTCCACTGGTTGCAGCCTCTCCCAGGACCCTCAAGGGTGCCTGGAGGCCAGCCTCCTCAGCCCCTCGGGTTTGGAGGTCTCACTCCCTGCCGGGCCCATCCCAGGCCCTGGCTTGTGCGTTTCTCCCTTCAGTAACATCTTCTCCTCTAGACTGGACATATCCTATCAGGCGTCACCTCCTCCAGGAAGCTTTCTGTGAGCTTTTCACCCACACTAGTCTTCTCCATCTCTGATGAACCGAGGGAGATGGTGGAGTGCTGAGTAAAGACGGGAGGCCCTGGGGCGTACAGGCCTAGGCTCGAACCAGAATTCCTCCCCTAGGTATGTGTGGCTCTATCTGGCGCCCTATGCCACACCAGCAGTGCCCTTTCAATCGATCGGACACTTATGTGCCGGGCCCTGTGCTAGGTGCTGTGCATACAGACCTGAATCAGGCACGTGGGTACCACCAGGAAGGGCGTCTCAGTGCCACGGGGAGGGGCACACTGGAAGGCTTCCCGGAAGAGGTGAGGCTAGAGCTAAGGTTTGAGGAATTGGGAGGAGGAAGTGCATGCCAGGCTGGGGCAGCAGCATGCAGCAGGACAGGGGGTCATGAAATAAATAACACGGCCTGGCCTGGGCATGTCAGCAGCTCAGTGAGGCTAGAACAGAAGGTAAAGGGAATAGAGAAGGGTAAAGGATAGGAAGAAGCCAGATTATAAGAAGCCACAAAGTCAAGGCCAAGAAGTTTGAATTTTATCCCAAGAGCAATGGGAAGCTTCTGAAGGGTTTTTATAGGAGCATCGTCAGGGTCTCTCCTTGACTCAAAACTTTGCAGGGGCTCCCAGCTCTCACCGTGGAAAAGCCTAAGTCCTTACAGTGGCTGCAAGGCCTTAAGTGACCTACTGCCCCCTACCTGCCATCTCTCTGATCGCCTGTCTTCCCACCCTACTCCCCTGCACTGGCTGCCCTGGGCTCCTCGCAGTTCCTTAATCATGCCAGGCATGCCCTCCCTCAGGGCCTTTGCATGTGCTGTTTCTTCTGTCTGGTGTGCTCTTTCCCTCAAACATCCATTCACACACGTGCGTGGTATGCAGTCGTATGGGGCCCCATACTGAGAAGGCTTTGTGCTGGGTTTAATGCTCTGCCACTGGCATCTTGAAATCCTAATACATTTGAACATGGGGCCCCATATGTTCATTTCACGCTGGACCCCACAAATTCTGCAGCTGGGTTTGCCAACATGGCTTCCTCCCTCCGCATTTCCTTCAAGTATTTACTCAGGGTACCCTCTTTGCAAAGGGGCCTTTGCTGGCTACCCTGCTTCAAACTGCAACCCTGGCCCCAGCCCAGCACTCCTCACCCACTTCTTTGCTATATTTTCCTCCACAGCACAGGTCTCCTTTTTTTTTTTTTCTTTGTAACTTATTTATTTTATCTATTTATTTTGTGTGTCATCCATCTTCTATGAAAGCAGGAGTACCTAGCACCCCCAGTGCCTGGAAAAGTGCCTGGAACAGAGAAGTACTCCGTAAATATTTGTTGAATGGATGAGTGAACACTGTGGTACAATGGACCAGGAGGTAGAAAGGAGAGAACCTGGGGAGGGAGGCAGGCTAGAAGTGATGAGTGACAGACAAGTTCTTGAGCCTCAGTTTCCTCATCTGCAAAATGGGCATAATAACGCCAACATAGCATAATATGTAGATGAGTTTAGGTAAACACAGGCTCCCTTCTTTCCCCTCTTACAGCTAGGACCTCTCAGGATAGCTCATAGGCTGTCCTCTATCATTCTCAGCTATTTTCACTTTTTTTTCCAAATCAGTTCTCAAACCTCATGGCAACATTTTTAATACCTTGTGATGCGATGTCATTCTGTCCCCTCATGGGACAATGTTGCCAGGCTGTTTGCTTGGCCTCTTCTTAGCCTCAAATCTTCCCTAGAGGCCTTCCTTCACACCAGGACCAGGAAAGGGCGCTGTCCAACACGTCCCTCTCCTGCCCAACTGCCACCACCGAGATGGCACGGTGAACAGGCATCAGAGCCAGGCCCTGCCTTTGACCTTCTCTGGGCTCTTAGTCGATGGGGGAACCAAAGGCCAAGGGATGGAGAAGTTCAGGGGCTGTGGGACTACCAAGAGGCACCTGGGCCCCTTCAACAGTGCTTTCCAATCTTTTTTCCTTCATAGCACACACACAAAATACTTTGGGGCCATTGGGGTAAGCAGACAAGGGCACTCAAAGCTGAAGGCAACTGGGGGCTCCAGGCTACCCCGGTCTCACCCAGCCGGGCACACCTATTCAGAACACCTGCGGCTGGGAAGCTCTGCCCCAGAATAGCCCAGGGTCATTACCCTGGGTTCCTTTACTTCAAGCAACAGCATTCAAAGTAGGCACCGTTTCTTGTTCCAAAGATTTTTTTTTTAACTTTGTCTGATTATATATGTTAAACTGGTAGCGTTTAATTTTTAATTATTTATATTATTTGCGAGGGCACAGCATTTACAATATTAGGGGCTAAAAACGAAATAATGAATTCTACCTTTCTTTTTATGGCACCATATTTATTTTTTTGTTTTGTTTTGGGACCATGTGTTTTGAGATCAATTCACCTAAGAACTTTTGGAACCCAGTATATTTATAAGTTGGCTCTTGATGCATAACATCTCTGGGATTATTCTGCATCATTTTTTTAATGTTTATTTTTTTTTATTTTGAGAGAGAGAGAGTGGGGGAGGGGCAGAGAGAGAGAGAGAGAGAGAGAGGGAGAATCCCAAGCAGGCTAAGCACTGTTAGTGCAGAGCCTCACATTGGGTTTGATCCCACAAACTGTGAGATCATGACCTGAGCTGAAATCAAGAGTCAGATGCCCGACTGACTGAGCCACCCAGGTGACCCACATTCTGCATTATTTATTAATTTCCCCAACCTGATGATAAACTCCTTGAAAACAAAGCACCCTAATCTATTTCTTTGCATCTCCAGCAGTGGATGTCACTAGGCTTACTGAACACCCATTACTGTTCTTGGTATTTATGCCGCATGATCTCATTTCATCTTCATAACGACAAGGTAGGTGTTGTGACTCCTCCCATTTAATGGATGAATAGCTATGACTGAGAGAGGTTTGCTGATCTCCCAAGGCCAGACAGCTGATAAGCGGCAGAGCCACGATTTGAGTGAGGTCTGTGTGACTCCAGAACTGCCATGAAGACACTGGGAGAGGGGTGCACCACAGGCTCTGGAGGCGAGGGCATGGCCGTGAGCTCAGGGCCTACAGGCTGGAATCAGACCAGCACGCAGAGGACCGTAAAATGAGACGGAAGGGACAAAGAGAGAGAGGAGATCATGGGCCAGAGGGTGAGCAAGAGGCAGACCCGCGTTCGGAAATCTGCCCTCTGAGCTTCTCTTGCTTCAGAGGAGTCTCTTAATCCTTCTGAGTTGTTTTCCTCACTTGTAAAATGGGCATATTTTATCCTACCTGCCCGAGCTACCAAACAAGGTTGTTGTGGGGCTCAAATGCAATCACATAGCTTTCCAAAGGGGTGTTGGAGACTGTGGACCGAGATCACCTGCAGAGTATCATTGGCCTAATTCACACCAGGCACCAGGCACAGCGGGACATGCATATCCTGACACAGCACTGCTGCCTAGTTCCTTAACCTCTGAACATCAGTCTCTGAATCTGAAAAATAAGGATAACACTATACGAAACAATGCTCCCGGCACACAGTAGGTGCCCAGGAAATAGGGTTGTTTGCTCTCCTCACTTCCCTTGCTGAAGCCAGCCTGGGCGGCCCTCTCAAGGCTCATGTTCCCAGGCTCTCCAGGAGGGGGCAGCAGGGAGCCATCCTGCAGAGAAAGTCCTGTCTGGGACAGTGGCGAGTCAGGCGGGCCTGGCTCCAGCCCTGAGAAGAGTTCAATGGGCCACCCAATGGGCACCCGCGCCCCACCCATGACCAGTTTTCTTTGAGGGCTATTCTCCTCTAATTGTACTGGATAAAATCTCCAGAGCTTTGCCCTGGGTGGCCCTACCCAGCTGGGAATCCCTGGCAGATGGCCTCTGGGGTGAGAGCTTCTCACCCCGCGGAGCAGTCCCATGGGTGTGGGCGGGGCTTTGTCCTTCCAGGTTCACCCCCTAGTCTAAATCAAGTTGTCCAGTCCACGCCATGCCTCAAACGTAGTAGAATACCTAACTGGGCACTTATTTGCTTAGTTCTCTCAGTAGACGTGACCTCCATGAGGGCAGGATCTGTGTGTCTTACTCCTCATTCTGTCTCCCTACTGAGTGCAGTGTCTGGTACCTACTAGGTGCTCAAAAACTGATCTGTCCAGCGACCGAATGGCTGAGTCTGCCCAGAGGTAATTTTGCCTGCCTCTCACCGGGAGGCAGCAGCTCTGTGGTCTACACCATGAGCCCCTGCGGGTAGTGACATCTTAGCTGTCCTTGGATGGCTGTGGTGCACCACAGAGGCTGGCACAGGGAAGCTGGGCCCTGCAGGGTCTGAGCACTGGGACCAGGCTTAGAAGATATTGACCTGCTAGGACTGCAAGTCTCCCTGGGGCCTTGGCCGTCTCCCCTATGCCTCTCTACCAGTTGGTGGAGAAACTTCAAACCCTCGGCCTGGCACGGGAAGCCCTGTGCCTTATGATGCCTCTGGCCTCTCCTGTCTCAATACTCTATCTCACCTGTCTCCAGCTTGCCACCTCCTGGCCACAGCTTACCTGCCTGTGTCTTTCCCAATCCCTTCTACACCTCCCTCCTCCCTCCTTGGGAAGCCTTCCGGACCACTTCCTCTTGCCCCCATCCCCTCAGAACTGACCACCTCCTTTGTGTCCCCGACCACATCCCTGAGCGTATCGGCATGTAGGTACCTGGCCCTAATATGATTAGCTGCCTGTCTCCCCCCTAGATTGTGAACTCCTCAGGGCAGGGACTCTGGGCTACTCAGACCCCATGGGCACACAGGGCCTGGCAGAGCAGACCACGAAAATGTGAATGAATTAACATGGCCTACCCACACGCCCCCAACACTCTCTTCCCACGGGTTTCCCACAAGGACATGGGGAATTTCCTTTAGGACATCCTACTGTGCCCTCACAACCACCCTGTTGGGACGAGGTGTGACAGAACACCTCCAGCAACAGCTTCCCTGCAGCCAGCCCCAAGACTGCAGTCTCTGTCACCACAGAGCACAGGAGTGCCAGGCTGTCTTTCCTATGCACAGCTTGATGATGACAGCCCTGGGGTCAGGAGAGCCCTATGGCTGTCTCTCCTTGCTCTGCAGCAGTACGTCTAAGCTTAATTCACATACATTCTCGAAGAAGGCTGGTGGCCCCGCCGGTCCCCTTTATGGTCCATGGGTTTTCCACACACCTGTTACATCAGAACAGCTTCCCCTAGGTCTCAGGTCCGGCCTCTGCTCATCTGGGATCTAGGGCCTTTGCTATGCCGTTCTTACCAGGAAGCCACCCCCCTTCCCCCTGACTCTCCTCTGCGGACTTGCCTGACCGCCGAGCCTCCCTCACTGCACTTTGTAAGGACTCTCACTTCAACATCCTGCCTTCCATCACCCTCTGGGGTGTCAGCCTCTTCTCCTGAACTAGCCTGTAAACTCCTTCTACCTCTTCATGTGCCTCTACCATGCTCTGTTCCCAGCATCCTACCTGGTCTGCAGGAAGTTGCCCGACGGTGGGAGGGAGGGATGAGGCTTGGCACCAGGAGTCCCCCCCCCCCCCCGGCCCAGGCCCAGTGGGGCCTCACCTCCAGTACTCCTCGCTGGGGCTGGTCCTCTGAAGGGAGTGGTTGAGCAGGTGGGAAAGGTTGCCAGGCAGGGCGGCAGGCCGGGAGCCGTTGGTGAGGTTGGAGGCGTCCAGCACTCCGGCACAGTCGGGCGTGTTCCAGGGGTTACTGCAGTAGGCCCAGGGCAGCACGTGTGTCATGGATGAGAAGAAGTAGTAGAAGGCAATGCAGATGACCACGTTGTAGTAGATGCCAATATACGTCGATACCACCATCATGCCGTAGCCCACACCTGGAAGAGGGGAAGGAATGGAAGCAGCCTCACACATCTAGCTGAAGGAGGCCAGGTTAATTTTGAAGCACGTAAGGGGCAGCTGTTATGGAGGGCCACAGAAGGGACAGGTCAAGGCCTCGGCCGGGGCAAGCTGGGGGGCAAAGGGGCTTTGTGTATACACGTGGTGGGAGGGGAGGGTGGAGGCCGAGTAAACACGGATCCCAGCATGCACCCATGGCCTTGGCCATTGATGTAGGGCTTGGGGTCAGCACCAGGGCTCCGTGGGGGTTGGCAGTGTTTGTACAGATGGGTGAGTAGGCCCCCAGAAGCCCGTGTGTGTGTGCGTGTGCACACGTGCATGTGAGTGTGTGTGTGTGTGTGTGCACCCCACCCAGGCCTCACCTTTGAACATGGGGCTGATCCTCCAGACCCCCAGGCAGCCCTGACTTGCAAACTGGCCGAAGGAAAGCTCCATGAAGAAGAGAGGGATCCCGCAGAATATCAGCATGATGAAGTAGGGGAACATGAAGGCGCCTGGCAGGCAGGGAAAGGGCAGGCTCAGGGTGGGCCTGGGGGGTCCCACCCTCTTCCTGCCAAGAACCCAACAGCAAAACCTTTGCGTTTGGCTGAGACCCGAGGAGGGTGAGCCACGCATTGAGCAGGAGCCTGGGTCCGAGGTATCCTACCCACGGCCTGTCTTTGAATTTGACAGAGGCTTCCTGAGCAGAATCCTGGCCCCAGAGCCATCATGTGAGGGTGGGCTTTGATGGCTTAACCAAGCAATTTCACAAACATAAGTCACTGGGATCCTCAAATTCCCTGAACCATTTAGGGGGTTGTTGAAACAAAGGGGGTATAAGACTGGGAAACTTGGGAGGTTGGGGTGCCTTTCTCCAGGGCTCCTCGCCCCGAGGGAGCAGGCTAGCAGGGTCTGGCCCAAACAGCAGATAGCCAGGGTCAGGGGGTGGTGGTCTGTGCCTTAGTAAAGGGTACCTAAGCCAGGGATGGGGGCGAAGGAGAGGAGAGCCAGAGGCCAGAGGCCAGCCTGTCTGGAGTGGGGTCTGTGCCAGGGAGGGGGTAGCCCGCGCCTTGGTGGGTAGGCTCTATCCAAGTGGGTGGTCCCTGCCCTGTGCCCGCTGGGTACCTCCCCCGTTGCGATAGCAGAGGTATGGGAAGCGCCAGACATTGCCCAGGCCCACGGCATAGCCCACGCTCGTCAGTACAAACTCGATCTGGTTGCCCCAGTTGCCCCGTTTGAGGTTCTGGTCCCTCTTGGTGGCCTCGCTGGGCACAGCACCATTCTGTGGGGACAGGAGAGAAGCTACCATCAGAAAGGCATTTGTGCTCCCGTGCCTGACCCTCTGGGCCTCTCCCAGCGGGGACACCATGGACCCTCCAAGCCCCCACCCCCACCCTGGGCTTCCCCTCTGCTGGCAGGAGCTGCTGGCAGGCCTGGCAGAGAAGGGGAGAAGGGAGGAGTGGCTGCCAGAGGGTGCCAAGCGGGGCCTCCCTCACCAGCCCCCCAGCACCCCGTGCCAGGAGCACCAGCCCACCTGGGGAGCGACTGCCAACATCCGAGAGGTGGGACGCTGAGAGGGCGCTCGAGTCCAGAGCCCCCCAGCCCCAGCCCCTCCAAAGCCTCCCCTCTCCCCTCTGGGTGAGGATCTGGGAGCAGCTGAGCCTCATACCAAGCAGCCAAGTCGGGCTGGGCACAAAGGGGCCTGTGTCCAGACAGCCCCCCCCACCCGCCGCTACCACATCACCAGGCTGAGCACGCTGCCCATGGGCAGGCGGTGCGGGGGAGGGGATGCCCGACCCCTTCCCCCCAGCTGAAGGCGCTTTCCTGGGGGCACAGGGTGGGCAGGGCTGTGAGGTGGGGGTTGGAGGAGCAAGTGAGCAGGGCCAGACTTGGGGAGGGCGTTCTGGGACTCTGGGTGGGAGGGCCCAGGGGAGCCATCTATATCGCCCGTGGCTGGGGAGAGGGCCCTGGGGAAGCTGACCTGGGCTGGGTGGTGCTGGCCATGAGCTGGGGGAGGAGACCAGAGTTGTAGGCACCACGCCAGACTTGGAGGACAGATTCTGCTAGGGGAAACAGAGGGAGGGACTCCGGAAAAAGGTCTCGGAGCTGAGAGAAGGGGGCTGGCCAGGAAGGGCTGATGAGGGGATTTGCCCCAAGGAAAGGAAGTCAGGCCTTCCTGGAGAGCTGCAGGGCTGGGCTGGGTGGCCTGAGGCCCCACTGAGGACAGCCCCTTTTAAGCCCCAACCGTACTATTGGAACTGGCTCAGCAAGTCCCTTTATAAGTGTAAATGCACCCCTTCCCATGCCACGCCCCTTCCACCCCCTCCCAGGGTGAACAGGAAATCAAGCCACCTTGAGCAAGAGCCTAGAGGTCAGGGGGGGTCTCACTAGGAGACAGGGACCCTGAGAATCACCAACAGAGAAGCACAGTCCTTGAGTGACAGAGAGAGCCTCTCAGAGATGGGCTATTCTCTTGAAACAGATAGGAGTCCCAGGAGGACACCAGGATCAGAGACAGAGCAGCATGGCTTCTGAGGGATGTTGCTGAAGTGACACTGACCCTCAGCTTGAAAGAGACATATTCAAGGACAACAGTCACACTGGCCAATAAACAAAGAGGTCTGGTGCTTTGAAATGCTGTCGGATCCTGACACTGACCCACAAATGCAGAGGGAAGGAACGGCTTCATTGGGACCTGTGTGCTTTCCAGAAAGGCCCATTTGGGAATGCAGGCACAGGAGGCACCAGCGGCCAGTGGAGGTCCCAGCCAAGCACCCCTTGTTCCCATGGTGGGCAGATTTTGGCTTGCATGTCACGGGCACCACGGCAGAGACACCCTTGTGGATCAACTGTCCTGCACACGCAATCAAGCATTGCCCCTGGAGGAGACACTGACCTTCACACCCTCCAGGGAGGTCTGGGGACACAGCACCAGGAACCAGGGTCCCCTTCAAGGAGCACCCGGAGCAAATGGACAGGCTGAAAGAGTCTACATACATTCATTCACGCAACCATGGAGATTTACTAACACCTACTGTGTGCCAGGCCCTGTGCCAGGCATTGGGAATCCAGCAGTGAACTAAACAGACACCCCTACACACTCAGAGCTCAAAGTCTAGTGGGGAAGCAAGCCATCAATGAAATAAACAAATAGGTGATTTTCATATGCAGCCACAAGGTGACCACAGAGTGGAAGTTCTCAAGTCACAGGAATATGGAAGGAGGCCAGGTGAGGGGCAAGTAGGGTGAAGTCAGGAAGGCTTCCCTGATGAAGGGGCCTGAAGGCCGGTCTGGCTCTGGGAGAGGGTGGCTCACAGCCCGAGCGTGCCCTCTGGGACCGGCCCCTACTGAATCTCGCCTAAGGCTATTATCACCTCCTAGGGCCTTCTTTGGGACAGGCCTAGCAATTCTGCACAGTCCAGGGGGGCATTTTTTCAGAGGCTGGGAGGCCTGCTTGGGGACAGTTTATGCATTCCCAAACAAATCCCGGTCAAATAGGGCTCCTATATGTTGACCCTACAATAACAGTTTTATTCTGTCCAAAGCTTGTTTACTTAGGGGCACAATGGGAGACTGTGGCAGCTGCGGAGTACATGGGTGGGGTCACGAAGCAGTGGTTACAGCTGTAAAAGAGACACTCGAGGGTCCAGGATGGTTTCATGGGCAGGGCAGAGTCAAGGCCCGTTGCCGAGACCGAAGTCTTGTAGCCTGGGGCCTCTCTCCTGGCCCCAGCCACCCGCCCCCGCCCACCCCCACCCCTCACCCCCGCAACCAAGCGCAACAGGACCAGACTTGGGGTTCTGGGGTCTGCTCCTTCCCTGGCATCGAGGGGGACAGCAAGGGTGGTGATGCCCCCAGCCACGTGCCACAGGCAGCCGCTTGGCTGAGCCCTCGGGAGCCAGCACTGCTCAATTAATGAGCAGCGTACCACTGGGCCTTGCGCTAACCACTTCAGCCCTGCTGGCCACAGCCCACAACTCGGGGAGGGGAGGCAGGAGGCCTGGGACAGAGGCCTGGGACGGGGGAGCTGGGGATGGGGCTCTAGTGGAAGTTCCCGGCAGCACTAGGGGTCTGCAGTGCAGAGAGAGCTGGAGGTCAGTGACACCCTGCAAGCAGTGTGAGAAGCGCCCGGCAGAAGCAGCACAGCTCCGCTCCCCAG
The DNA here is from genome assembly GCF_028749965.1 of Puma concolor. Classification (NCBI taxonomy): domain Eukaryota; kingdom Metazoa; phylum Chordata; class Mammalia; order Carnivora; family Felidae; genus Puma; species Puma concolor. The sequence continues at coordinate 34,640,060 of NC_141674.1, forward strand.
CCCTGCATCTCAGCACTGTGGGGCCGCCTCCTGGAGCTGTGGCTGGGAGGTCACTGTGGGAGCCTCCCCATGGCCAGGACTTCAATTCCAGCACGAGCTCTGCTCAGGCGACTTGGCTGGTGAGGGCTTGGCTCTCTGCAGAGGATAGAGCAAGCCTACCTTTCTCCAAGTACACTGGAAGAAAGGATCTCCAAAGTGCTCTTCGAGCCTTCTGGGGGTTCCAGTTCCCTTCTCTGTTCTCCTCTGGGGACTCTCTGTCACTTCCTTCCTGGGCAGCAAAGCCCATGGCTGGTGAGCCTTTCCCAGTGCTGCCTAGATTTTGTTCTCCTTGCATAATCTTCCCTATCCTATGCCTCTCATTTTCTCCATCTGCTGGGTGGACACCTGTGTCACTGATAAGAACTGTCCCTGCAGTGGACGTCGGCCTGGAGGTGCCCACGAAAGAATCCTTTGGTGCTCATGGTTTCACCCAGACTGGCAGTCTTTCTGCCTAACCCAGCTTAGCCCTGCCGACTGGCTGGGCTCCAGGTTTCTCCTGCCCATCACCCATCTTTGACTGTCTGCCCCACGCTGCTCTCTCTTCCTCCCCTGCTCACACCTCGGTGGTGAATTAAGCCATGGTGGCCTGGTGCTTCTTCCCCAGACTCCCTGGATAGCCCCCACCCTCACCTCTGACTCCATGGCCGTGGGCCTGATGGTGGTCTCTAGGATATGGACAGCCCTGCCCTGTGCCTGAACTCCCCCAAGTTGGGCAGAATGCAGGCTTTGGAGCTTTCTTTCCATGGTTGAGTGCAGTGAGCTGGATGATCATCCTCCACGTTGTCCACCGTACAACGCGCATAAGACCCTCAGATGCCCCTTCCCCTTAGGAGCAGTCCTTAAGGCAGCAGTGTCCAGTCCCGCACAAGGACTTGTGACCTCCCACCCCTGTGCCTGGCTAGCCGGATGAGCCATTCCGAGCAATCACTTACATAAATCCTTTACGTAGCCCAGTGCCTGGCTTATTCCTGCTCTAGACGAACTCTTGGAACTTGGAACACCCCTAGTGTTCGAGAGGAATCCTGATCTCCTCTCTATGTCTTGGGCTTGGCAGGGCAGGACCCTGTGCGGGGCAGTGAGAACCCCAGCATTCTAGAGCCTGCTCCCCCAGTGACTCTGGGCAGGTCATTTCCACTCCCTGCAACTCAGCGTCCTTAACTAACTATGAAATCAGTGGACAGACTGGACAACCTCAATAGATCTACTAATTTCTGTGATTCTGCCTTGCCTGGAATATTCCTATTTCTGACCCTCTCCTGTATCTTCCATCAGTTCCCACTAACTTTCTAAATGACTTTTTTAAATGTTATTGTTTTTCTTCTAATTATAAAAGCATTACAAGCTTAGCACCAAAAAAAAAAAAAAAAAAAAAAAAAGAAAGAAAGAAAGAAAGAAAGAAAGAAAGAAAGAAAAGAAAAGAAAAAAGGAAACTACAGCAAAGAGTAAAAACGAAACAGAGCTGCAAAGCCGACCCCCAGAGGTAACCACCACCACTGGATGTACCTCCTCCTTTCGTCACGCACAGTCTTAGAGACAGCCCAGACTTCTACCCTGGGCTGTGGCTCTCCTCTGGCTCCTCACTCCCGCCTTCCCAGATCAGTGTCCCCTGGATATTTTTGTGAATTGTGAGCTCCCTCCTCCTGCTCTCCGTGGACACTAAAGAATCCTGGAGCTGCCCTGGCTGGGCGGGCCCCGCTGGGATCCAGCAGGCCTCTTGTTCAGGACTCTGCAGCCCCAGGGTTTGCTCATGGGATGAAGTCCCATCCAAGACAAACTTTATGGAGGAGGACAGACAAGACCCCACATCCCAGACTGACCTTGAGCCAAATCCAGATCACTGGCAACTTTCTCTGAGCCCCAGCGGGGAATTCAGGCAGAATAGCCATTACAGTAAACTGTGGCTGCCTTAGAAGACCTCACGACCTCCTTGCCCCCCTAGATTCTTGCCCCCGCCAAGTTATCTCCCATCAATCCAGGAGCCAGGCTGGCCCTTAGGTAGCACCCTTCATCTGGCCTGGCTTATCCAGATATGGGAAAGAGTCCGGGGCCAGAGGTGAAGAAGCAGGACCATGGGAAAATCCACCCTAGTCCCGAGCAGTACCCAGGGGCTGTTTGTGCCTCCTGCCCCAAGGAAAACTTGAGAGCGAGCTCTGGGCACCTGTTAGGAGTCCAAGCCTTCAAGCAGGTGAGAGAACCAAAGGCATGCCCTGTGCTGTTTCGTCCAGAGCCCTCATTAGTGGAGACAGACCTGCCGACATTGTTTAGAGCAGACAGGAGATGCACCCCCAGGCATGCCAGGCTTCGCTCCAGGCCCTGGGGAGCAGCGAAGGGGAATACTGGGTGGGCCCTGCCCCTGCCCTGGAGAAGCCCAGCAGCCCTGTCTCACACTGCAGCAGCTGTGGGCAGCCTCTACCCCAGTCGGTTGGCAGCAGGCTGGCACTCTGGGAAGTAGCTTTGGTTTGTGACTCTGGCAGTTCTCAGGTTTGAGGGCAGCCCTGCATAAAGCTTCTCCCAAACCCAACCCATGTCTCCCCAGAGGACATTCCTTCTCTGGCCTTCTGAAGGTCAAGTCAGGATGCTCTACAGGGTGGGGAGGTTGGCTTTCTCCATCCCCAAACCCTCGCTGCCATCAGCCCCACTGCCCCTGACATCGTTGCCCATCCCCAGCTTCTAGGGATGAGGCCACACTGATGCCCACCCAGGCGCTTGCCGTGGACACTGTGAACGTTCTCTGGGGTCTCTTGCCTCCCAGCTGAGCCTCCCATCCCATCCTCTTCCCCCACCCTCACTGCTGAGTCCATGTACCACGTCCCCTGCCCCCTCACTCACTCTCCCCATAGGAGTAACTGCCGTGGCACGGACAATGGGGCTGTATTGATTAGTACAATTCCTGGGCACCTCCGGCCCGTCTCCCCGGGAGCTAGGACAATGCAGCTTTGATACACAGAGCAGATTCTCAGCAGGTCCTTGGGCTGGGGGAGCCCTCACACCCCCACTCTCCTCCCCCATGCCCCCACCACATAGCTAACTCTTCCTGCACTCCTTTGCACAGTTGCAACTTTCTGGGTCACTTTTGCCGGTGTCTGTCTCGCTGGCTGGCTGTGCCTGCCCCTCCCTGGCACAGACCACTCAGCCCCTCTCCCCACCCCCAGCCCAGCCTCCCAGACCGCCTGGCTCCACGGAGGGGGCTCAACCTCTGGGAGGTGACTGACCTGTTCTGGGGAGGAGGGGGCCACAGGTCCACGAGCCGAGGCCATCCCAGGATGAGCACTCAGAGCGGAGTGCGCGTGTCTCCGCTGCTCATTCACACCTCTGCCAGCTCCAGGCGACACTGACGCATCCCCTGCCTCTCCCACTGCCGGCTGGGCAGCGTCAATTACTTTCACCTCATCTCCTCCCCAGGCTCTGCCTACCCCCTCCGCTGGCCCTCCCCCTCCGGCCAGTCCCCATGCAGCCCGGCGCGGGTGCTCCAGAGCTAGAGTGAGGCATGGGGTTTGTTGTGTTTTCCCCTTGTTCCCAGCAAGTTATTGGAACAAAACATACACTCACATACTCACAACCACAGAGTGAGGCAGAGCGAGTGCGGAAGACAGTGAGCGGCCTCAGGGCCTAGACGCTTCTGAGCTCCCAGGCCTGGCACTTGGTGGGCTCCTGGTAGGGTGGTTGGGTGTCGTTGGGCACTAGACATGTTAAAGGGCAGGAAGAAGGGGGCATCGTCCACAGGCACTACAAAAGCAGCTTAGACTTCATAGAGTGGTGTGGGCTGGGGGGGTGTTGGGCCCTGGAGCTGTTCCCCCACAAGAGTTAGAGACTCTCAACCAGCCAAGATGATTGAGAATGTGACTGGCCATGCAAGAAAGCTCGGGCCTGCACTGTCACTTGCCCTAAGAAAGTTGGCGCTAGCCAAGAGAGTGGTCACCACAGAGTTCAGACAAAGGCGGAGCCACGCAACAGACTCCTTGGAGATTTGCACTGCACTGCCCAGAACCCCAGACGTTGCTCTGGAGTATGTGCTGTGTGGGCTGGGTACAGACCAGCAGGTGTCACCGTAACCGGGGCGAGGGGTCACTCAGACCCATCCAGTCCCACTTCTCTGGGGCCACACTCGCTAGTCAGTCTCCAGCTGATGCTGAGATACCACAAACCAGCAGTCAGGAAGGCGGGCATGAGTATTCTGGTCCCGGGAAGGTGCACCTGTCCTCGGAAATTGATAGGTTGGCAGAAGGAAGGATCTTGGTAAGCATCCACCAAATGGAAGCGTGCATGGATTCTAATGTAAAGAACAGCCAGCTTTTCTGTTAGTTTGGTAAGTGTGGTGACCCCAAAGGGAACACGGCAGGATGGATTTTTTTTTTTTTTTTTTAAACAGGGAGCAGGCTTTAGAGTCAGATAGGCCTGGTTCAAACCGCCACGCTGCCAGTTTCTCACCATATACAGCCTTAGGCAAGTCATTAACATGTCTAGTCTTAGCTTCCTCATCTCTGCAATAGGGATAATGTCCACCCATCATCGAATCTAGTGAGTATTAGCAATAATAGGAAGAGATGGTACATATTCAGCGCTTACTATGAGCCACTGTCCTCAACACTTTATATATATTAATTCATTTCATCTCCCCTCCACCCCCCGCAAATGCCTTGATGTAGACACATTATTACGTACATCTTGGTGGGGGAGGTGGAGACCAGCCTCGGCTCAAGCAAGTCCCCTAAGAATGGCCTGAGACCCCACCGACTCAGCCTCTCACTGGGCCAGCCTCACGCAGCCAGGTCCCCAGACACGCTCTGCTGACTTCCTGCGGGCGCAGACTGTGGGCCAAGGCGCTGGCTGGGCCACTGGCTTCAGGAAGACCCAGTCACCCATGATGCCCAAATGCTCACTTCCACCCAGGGTGGGCTCTGGGCTCCGGCTGCCCTGGCCTGGGCAGGCTGCCCAGAACAGGCAGCCCTGGCTGGACAGCTTTCTCTGGCTCTGGCCATGGGGACAGGAGGCGGCAGCAGCCCAGCTGGGCCCTGGCCGTAATGAGGCCTCATTAGTGGGATCCAGCTGCTCCAGCCCCACTTTGGGAGGCCGACTCCCCCAGCCCCCGCCTCTGACTTTTCTTAATAAGAGTGGGCATGCCTCCAGAGGGGCGAGCAATCTAGTTGCTTTGTTGTGCCCTGTGACTCCAGGGGGAAGGTCCCGCTGAGCTAGGCCTGAGTGGGGGGAGGGCTGCAGGGAAGCTGCGTGAGGGGAGGTGAGGGCACAGGACTGAGCAGGTGTGCTCCAGGGAAGCTGGAGGGGGAGGGGAAGGAGACCAAGGGGAAGGGAGGGTAGGGTCTCAGGTCCAGAGAGGAGGCCTGAGGACTGTTGGGCCTTTTCCTCTGGATCTAGATATCGTCCAGTTCACTGGGTATGTGTCGTTGCACATCTCTAATCACCTGGTTGATCATCTGGGTCATTGCTCAGAGACCAGTGACCATCTGGGTCATTGTCCCAGCTAAGAGAGCCCCTCCTCTGTGTTAGGCCTTGTATAAGGAGAGTGCCCACTACTATGTGCTAGTCCCTGAGCTAGGAGAATACCTACTATGGGCCAAACCCTATGCTAGCAAAGCAGCCACCGTATGCCAGGACCGGTGTTTGGAAAGTGCTCTGTGTGCCAGGACCTATTAGCAGAGTGCCCACTATGCACAACGTCTGAGGCCAAAAGAGAACACAGTGTGTCAGGTCCGTGTTAAGAGAGCACCCGCTTTGTGGCAGCCCGGTGCCGGTGAGCCCCTGTCGTGTGCTATGTTCCGCACTAGATGAGCATATCCTTCGTGTGCCAAATTCTGTGCCAGGTGAGGACCCAGTGAATGCCCAGCCTTGAGATGGGGGAGCACCTGCTGTGCGCCTGGCACTGTAATAGATGGCGCCCAATGTGTGACAGGCTCTATACTGAGGGAGTGCCCAGCGTGTGCCAAGCCTGTACGGGTTGAGCACGTGCCACATGCCAGGCCTTGGGCCGGGGGAGCACCCGCTGTGTGCCTGGCCCTGCAATGGATGGTGCAGATAAGAGGGGCACAAACCCTCATATCAGAGAGGAACAGAACAGGTCAGGGCGGGGCAGCCCGGGTGGCCAGCGGTGCTTGCAAAGCCTTCTGGGATGATTTAGACGTTCTGGCACCCGGGGCCCTAGCCCAGGTGACTCTGTTCTCATTCATCACAAGGTTTCCCGGCGGCAGAAGCAACCAGCGTGCTCGAAGACATGGGGAGAGGCCAGCGAGGCTCACCAAGGCCTCTGTTGCCCAAGACTCTGTGTTAGTGGGCAGTGGGCAGAGGGGAGGGGACAGAATCAGCCCAGCTTGTGACCTTGGTGTGAGGCCATGTGTGTGGGGGGCTCTCCTGTCCTGGGCTCTTCTCCTCTAGCTCCCCGTCCTCTGAGCCTCAGGCAGCTCCACCCCACATGTGTACAGAGGCACTAGGTCTCCATGGAAGTATCACCCCATCCACCCCCCGGTGCCCCCAAGCATCCCAGCTGCTCCCAGGCTTGGAGGCACCCTGGCCAGCTGGGTTCTCGCACGGCCCCGTCCTAGGAGCTGCTGAGGCGTGAGGGAGGCAGCTGAGCTGGCCTGGCAGAGACCATCTGGGCTGGGAGTCGGGGGAGGGACACGTGCAGCAGGCATGTGGGCCTGGGCACGTGCTGCGAAGGGGCTTGCTTCTCTGCAGAGCACCTGCCACATGAAGAGCGGGGCAGGAGCGCCAAGGATGACACAGAGTATCTGCTGACTGAAGGGAGCCGAGGGGACCCATGTCCTCACACCCAGACCTGAGGCAAAGCAGATAGAAGTGAGGAGCCCATGGCAGGGACTAGCTACCCGCTCCCTGCATACCAGAGCACAAGTGGTAAAAGAAGTCACGGGGCTGGGACTGTCCAAGCAGTTCCCATGCGTGGTCCTCAATGCCCTCTCTTCGGCCCTACCATGGCATCCAGAGAAGGGCACGTCTGAAAGGATCGTCCTTAGCTATTTGCCTTTAGGGGACCGCAGGCACCTAATAAAGCCCTGGCTCAGCTGCCTAGGTTAGCCAGGAGGGATGGCGCTCCTCAGAGCCTGTATCCTAGAGACGAGCACTGAATGGAGGAGGTGGCTCCAGTTCCAAACTGGGGCCAGAGAATAGAGTAGCCCAAGGTCATCAGCAGAACTGAAAAAGAGGCAGGAACAGAATCTCTAGCAACCACTGTGGTGGTGGTGGTGGGGGGGGGGGAGGTGGAGCCCAGGGGACAGATGTTATGGGCCTCAAACGCAGCAGTGGTGGGCAGAAGCCAAAGGGCAGAGGGCATGGAGGAAACTAAGCCCCGGCTATCTTTAGGCACATCCTGGGGCTGGGAACGGCGTCCCAAGGCAGCTCTCCCTTCCACAGACAGCCCCACCACCCGGCAGGCAGAGCCCAGAGTCCGGGAAGCTCAGCTCCTGGCAGGGATTATGGGACATTGTGATTCATGCTCCCTATGTGGCCCACATGGGTCCTGCTGCCTGCCTGCCACAGTCCTTTCAGGGTCACTCCAGAGAAGGAAGAGCAGCCAGGGAATACTCAGAGGGCTTCTTAGGTTTCGTGGGGCTCAGAGCCTCCATGTAGGATGGGACAGAACCACACCCCATGTCCTATGTACAACAGGCCCGTGGCAACTCCAAGACTTCTCTGGGAAAGGGAGACCATTTTTGGTCCTATCACAGCATCCATCTCTAGCAAATGTTCAGGTCATAAGGCTTCCCTCTCTGCCCGTTTCTGAGCACCCAGAGTTCAGGTTGGCTCAGGAATACCTTCACGTGCCCAGTTCATTCAGACTTGTTCCAACCAGGTAGGAGTCAGGCCAGAGCAGGTCTGAGGGGCTGAATGCTAGAAGCTCAGAACAGGGCAAGATAGAAGGTCCTTACCTTGGGGAAAAACCACCCATCTCCTTCTCCCAGACCATTCCTTTGGACCAGGTACTCTGAGTCCCAAAAATCTTTGATGAGAGACACAGCCTATTTAGGGGGTGGGGGGAGCTTGGCAGAGACCCTAGGTCAATCAGTTCTTAACAGAACGAGAAAAACAACAGAAGGAATTGATGCGGGCAAGAGAGGTGCCAAGGGAAGGGGCTGTACTCATCACTGGCTTCCTCCCCTGACAGCTGCCCAGTCTAGCCCATCCCCGAGGCAAGATCCCAAGAGAAGAAATCCAACCACTGCTCTTGGGATAGGATCTGACATCCTTTCCCCAGTTCCTGCTTCCAGTGCCAACCTGCTCCATCCATCAATGAGTCTGCCTCCTTCAAGCCCTGACCAGGCCCTGCCCTTGCCCCTCTGCTTCTCGAGGCATCTCACGACCTCCTCTCCTGTGCTCTGAGGCAGTGGGCAAACGAAGGGGGGCACGGCTTGGGGCAGGGGGAGAGGGAAATTTTCTGAGGCCTCAGAAGAGGATTCAAAATGAAACGCTCTTTGTTACTTTTCAGAGTGAGAAGGAACCAGGGAAGTAGAGAAAAGCCAGACAGGGTCTGAAGACCCCTTGATCAGCTCATACTGGACATTCCCTGAGGCAGGCAGAGCACAGGGTTGGGGTGGGGTGCTGGGGAGCCAACCATGTGACGGTCCTGGGTGTCCCGCTGTCCTCCCAGCCCAGGACAGACTGCAGGCTCTCCAGAGCATCTCTGGTGGTGAGGACTGGGAGTGTGCTCCTGCCTCCTGACATGCCTTTGTGGGCTCTGTGGCAGAATCTGCCCTATTACAGGCTCAGAGCCCCACCACCATCTAACTCGTTGGGTAAGGGGCTGCCTGCTTGGGGCCTGAGATAGCCCCAGTACTCAGGAGCCTTAGCAGTGCCAGACTCAGGGCCCCAAGAAGCCTCCTAGGCCCTCCTGTCATGGCAAGCAGCTGGCGGAAGGTCCCAGAGGGGGCGGTGCTCACGACGCACCCCCTTCCTCCCTGCAGTCTGGTCCCTGTACTTACCAGCATCCCTTTGGCACCTTTTCCTACCATGGCAGCAGCAGGTTGGGGGGCTCTGGAGTCCTGGACCCCACTCACAGGCTCTGCTTCCGGCACCTTTCAGACCACAGACCTCAAGAGCTGTGGAGAGAGCAGAGAGTGGGGTGGGAACCTGGCCCAGGAAGGGGAGGGCAGGACACGGGACGGGGTGGCCCTCAGGGTTCTCCAGGACAGGTAGAGCAGGGCCCAGACCACCAGCTGGCAGGCCCTCACTTCGCTCCCAGGCTGGCCCACCCTCTGCCAGGCCATTTCCCGCCTCGTTTCTTTCTGGATGACCCTGGATCTGCTCCTTCCTAGCCCTTCTTCCAGCCCTTCCCCTGGATCCCTTGGTCTCCACGCTTCCCGTCCCAATGGGCAAAGGTCTATTTTTAACTCTCCAGATGCCCAATTCTATAAAAGATAAAAAAAACGAACACAGAACTGGGACAGAGTCCAATTCCTTCATCGTCTGTGTGAATGGCTTCAACCTTTCTCCTGAAGGGGAGTCAGCACACAACTCCCCATCCTCACCCCAGCCAGACAGCCAGGAGAGTCCTCCCTCCTCCTGGTGCCAATCAGCTTGGGCTCTGGGGCAGCTGGGCACGTTGCCATGTCACCAACCTGGACCATAAGCTCTGCAAACACCAAACACACCACGGGCAGGCACATCTCCCTGCCCTCGCTCAGGCTGTCCTCTGCCTGCAACATCTTCCCTCCTGCTCACCCGGGAAAATGCTGCAAATCCATGCTTAAATGTCACTTCTCTGTAACCTTCCCTGGCACCTTCCCCAACGAGAGTGAACAAATTGCTTCACCCTTTCTTTTTTAAGCGTATTTCTACTAGTGTCCTTATCAACTCATATTAGACTTATTTGCTTATGTCCGCCAACCATGAGTCTGTGAATTCCCCCGAGGGTTGGGTCTGTGTTTCATTTACCTCCTGTGCCAGCACCCAGCCCAGTGCTCGCTTGCAGCAAGTCTTGGTTGAACTGAATTGAAGGGCGATGGGTAAGGCTGATGTACTGGGGTGATGGTCCAGCTCAGCCAGAGACCTTGTAGGAAACATCTGACAGGCAATGTGGGGCTGACAAGCTGGAGGAGGCAGCAGACCAATGGAAGGAGTGAGTGGCCACACGGCTGTGCCGGTGTATACAGGCTTAATGTCAAACACAGATGGAATAGGAGGTAGTTTTTGACAGACCTCAGGAGAGGAATCAACCTTTAGGGAGCCTCAAAGAATTCTCTCATGGGAAGAAAACCCTGGGTCAGGTGGACAAGGAAGTTCAACCTCTATAGGGTCGGGTCTCAGGAGGGACCGGGCTCAGCTTCTGGCCCCTTCTTTACCCTCCCAGGGAGCAGACTCTACTCCAAAGGCCGTTCTGTGCCACTCAGCCCCACCCACAGCCACCTGTCAAGGGTCACCTCTCTCCTACAGGCCCAGGAAGTTTTTGGAAGGCCAGAAGAGACGAGGAAGAAATTCCTTGCCTGTGAAAACCAAGCACTGGCTTCCTTAGGACCTTGCCCTGGCCACTCAGTGTCCTATACAGCCCTCTGCCCGAGGCAGGGGCAGGTGCAGTTGTGACTTGTAACCATCTCCCTTTTGTCAGTAACCCAGGCTGTTCTCTCTGCCTCTCAAAGTGTCCTCCTAAAGGGGCTGCTGCTCATGGCTCTGGCCTTCTGGGGGCTGTGAGGAGAAGGAGGGGCATGCTCCCTTAGAAGCTCATACCCTTGTCTTCTTCACTCAATGCATGCCTAAACTCTAGGTCTGACTTCGCCAAAGCCGTCCCTCTTCAGCCAACGAATAATAATGACAGTAATAATAATGATAGTAAAAATAGCCGATGGCATAATTAAGAGCCACCTCATGGGCGGGTAATTAGTATGGCCCCTGGTGAGGTAAGTAAACTGAGGACACTCTGCCCAGGAACTGAGGCTACAGAGCATTCTCACTCAGGTTATCCCCAAGCACTGACTGCAAATACGGTCCCTGTGCTCACGGTGTTTAGAGATCGGTGACGAAAAGACTGCTTGGCGCTGGTCTCCAGGAGAATGAGTTGGGTGTGAAGCATTGCCGCTTATGGACCATCACTGGCAAGCAGTTAGCTTAGCATGTGATGAAGAGCTTGGGCACTGAGACCTGGTAGAACTGGGCTAGAATTCTGGTTCTGTCATTCAGCATGTGTGTGACTTTGAGCAAGTTACTTAAACTTCTCTGAGCCTCAGTTTTCTCAGTCTGGAAGATGGGTCTGGTAATACTTCCCTTGTTAAGTTCTGAAGTCTCTGCTTAATTTTGGATTCTACTACAAGTCCTCCACATTTTCCTCCCCTCCCGTCCATTAATCTTCCCAAAGCCCTAAAGCCTTGATTCCCTCCCATCGTTCTCCACAGCCAACAGGATATGGCCTAGATTGTTTAGCAGGCGTTTAAGGCTGGCCACAATTCAATTCATTTATTCCACAAATATTTATTTCAGGCTTGCTCTGGGCCCGACCTGCGCTGGGCAGCAAGAACTCATTGGTCTCTGCCTTCCTGCATCTTACAAGCTAGGGGGAAAGAGGGAAACTTGTGACTCAAATGCAATCACACACTGAGATAAAGGGTGTGAAGGAGAAAGATCCTTCTATGAGAGTCTACAGCAGGGGGACCTGGCCTCAGCTGAGAGTCACAGAGGGCTCTCCTGAGGAAGTGATGTTTATGTTTAAGGAACTTATTTCAGAGGAACTTATTTAGGCAAAGTGGCGATAGTGAGGAAGAGAAAAGGAAGAGAGAGTCAAGCAAATGAAATAATACGTGCAAAGACCCTGAGGCTGGGACTCAGATAGCCAGGGAGAAAGTGGCCCAAGATAAAGGTGGACAGATAAGCAGGGTCAGGGACTTTGGGGCCTGGATTTTGGTTTTTATCCCAAGAGCAATGTCAGTGATCAAAGGCTTTGAGGCAGAGTTGCACCTGGCAGGGGCAATCGGTGGAATGTGCATTTTGAAAACATCGCCCTAGATACAGTGTGGGGAAAGGACTGGAGAGAGGGGTTAGTGGAAGAGAAGACAGTCAGGAAGCAGCCAGGCCAGGTGTGAGGGGGCTTGGACTAGGAAAGTGGTGATGGGGTAGGGAAAGGTGCACAGATCTGGGAAAATATAGAAGGTAACATTGGTAGGACTTGGTGATGAATTGGACAGGAGGTGAGGGACAAGGAGGGGGTCGCTGGTTTCTGCTGGTGCAACAGGAAGAAGCCAGTGTCAGGCCCAGGGACAGGAGTGCTGGGGCCCTGCAGGTTTAGAGTGGGCAGAGGGTGAGCTGGGTGTGAGTTGCCAGTGAGCTGTGGATGGTAAGAGGGCAGTCACAGGACCCGGTTATCTTTACGGTCTCACTGCTCAGTATTTCCTTCTCCCCAAACAGGGCTAAAGCTGTCTGTCAATCAATTCTAAGGGTGCATCTGAGCCAGCTGGGGAGTCCTCTCTGGGAATGGAAAGGTGACAGGCTCTTTCCCTGCCTTCAAGGACCTCGTAGTTTAGGAGAAAGATGGAGGAGGAAGCATAACCTCTGTTCACTGTGATGGAGGGAGTGGATGGGGCTGTGGGAGCCAGGGAGGGCTTCTAGCTTTGCCTAGAGCCCAGGTTGGCTGCATGCAGCCACCTGCCGCCATGTGGGACTATTCAGCATTTCCCAAAGGTTCTTGTCTCCATGTTTGTTCAGGGGGCTCTGTCTTCCTCAAGCATTCTTGTCCCCATTTCCATCTGTATATATCCTACCCATCTTCAAACCTGTCCCAATAGCATTATGTTCAAGAAGCCTTCCTTCCTCCTCCAGGTGCAGTCACCTTTTCACTGTACTCCCAAAGCACGCTGTGTACATCTAATTAACACGCTCGTCACATGCAGTGTTGAGGCACGGTTACTAGGTCCAAATCTGGCTCCCCATGAGCTGGAGAGATCTTCCAGGGCAAAGGTGTGATTCTCCTGTGTCCCCAGGGCTGGGCACAGAGCAGGTACCGCGGCAGTCTCGCAGTGTAGGCCGAGTAAGGGGGCGTTTTCTCTGCGGTCCTTGGAAACACTTGGGCATGCTCAGTGCCGCCCATTGGTCCCTTCCACAGTTCCCTCACCCACTATTCTCAAACCTTCTGATGCTCCCTCACTTTGGATTTCTCCGGTCCTTCTTTCCTTTTCCATTCCTCACGCCCCCTCCACCCCAACCTTTATTTTCTAGCAGCCCAAGCATCAAGCTTGTTTCAGCAAAGAAATAGTCCCAAGCTTTGTGCTGGAGCTGTCAGAGAGCTGTGGACGCGGCTCCTTTAAGAGTGACCAGGGAGGGGGCGTGGTCTACGGAGAGCAGGCCCGAAGGGGGCGCGGCTCCTTTAAGAAGCAGCCAGCAGACAGCGAGGAGGCCCCGGGCCGGCAGGCAGGGGCGCGGTCGCCTTTGGAGCTGCGGCACCTTCCGTAGCACCCCGATTCCTCGAAGCGGGGTGCGTCCGATTCAACCCTGGTGCGAGGTGTTGGGGGGCGGTGTTACATCAGCCGCCACGTGTGGGCCTCTCAGCTGGTGTGGAGGCGGCGGCCCCGCCCCCGGCCCCAGCGGTGGAAAAGTACCGGGGCGCCGAGGTCCCCGCCCCCTTGCCCCGCCCCCAGGCCGGCTCCGGCCCCTCCCGGCCCTCCTGGCTAGCCCCCCTTCCCGTCCCGCCCCGTCCCCGCCGCCTTCCACAGCCCCGCGGTGGCTACGGGGTGCGGGGCACCGGCTGAGGGTGGGCGTCCCCGGCTCCTAGGCCCCTGCCCTCACCTGTGGCCGCCCGGGCCCGCCCCACACGCACCCGGAATGAAGGTTGGGGTAGGGAGGGCGCGGATTTTCCCCGGAGTAGCAGCCCCCAAATAACTCCACGGCCGTAGTGCCTTCCCAAAGCCGCGGCCAGGAGCCGCGGACAAAGATCCCGAGGGCGTCGGGACCCCCTGGCGAGGCTTCCCGGGACCCGCGGGCGCGCGGGAACCCTAACCCGGCCGGTGGGTGGGTGGGCAGATAGGGAGGCAGGCCGGCTGGAGGAACCAGATAGGCAGCCAGGCCGGCCAGCAGTTCGAGGAGATGGAGCGGCAGCCCGCACGCGGGGCGCAGACCCGGCCCGCCGGTTCCCGGCCGCCGAAGGCCCCCGGCGCACAGACCCACTGGCGCTCCAGACGGACCGTGACACGTTCTGGTTCCGGCGCTACCCGCACAGCTCTGCGCCCGCCGCCCCCGACCAAGCCGGCGTCGGCACGCAGCGCTCCCCCTTCGGGAGCGCCCCCCCCTCCCCGTTCTCGCCCGCCTCAGCTCCTTGGCGACAGCGGTGACACCCAGACGCGCGCACCTACCCCCGATCTTTGCGGCGAGACAGACATCCCCGTGCGTGCACCCACACTCTTAACCACGGATGCCCGCATGCAAGCGCGATCTCACACACACACACACACACACACACACACACACACACACTCACGCTCGCTGGTCCTGGGGCTTAGCCCCACGGAAATACCAAACCCAGACCGACGGCAGGACGGACAGAGGCGCGGGCCGCAGCGCCCCCTTCCCCAAGCCCCCTTACCATGCTGCAGCCCCCGGCCCAGGCGTGCTGGGTCCGCACCGCGGTGCGCCCAGGTGGCTTTCTTAAAGGGAAAGTTGCATCAGCCTCCCGAGGCTCAGTACCGCCGCGAGTCCGCCCGCCCTGCCGCGCCGCTCGCGGCTCCTCCTGGGCTTGTTGTGTTTTGGTTTCGGGGAGGCGGGGGCCAAGAGTTTGGTGAAAGTTTGGAGTGGAGAAGGCTTGCGAGACCTAGCCAAGTCCCTCCCCTCCCTGAACAGCTCCCCTGGCCGCTCCCCCCGCATCCCCCGTTTCATCCCCACCCCACTGGCCGACTTCTCAGGCTCCTCCTCCCAGGGAATAAAATTACAAGTCTCTCCAGCTTTCAGATGATTGATCCCCAGGAACCCCTGGGAGTGGGCTCCACAAAGGAGCCCCCTTCTCCGCCCTTGTCTTGCTGCCCTCCAGCTGGGGCCCTTGGAGGAAGCAGATGTCGTTGCCCCCTTTGGCTAGACTGGAATGAAGCCAGAAGGCCTGGGGCACTTTGGGGGGCTGGAGCTGGAGTTGGCCCTCCAGGCCCCTGGTCTTCTGCGCCTGCGTTGCCCCCAGGGAGAAATCAGAGCAAATTCCATTCCCTTTGGAGCGGTGCCCCTAGGGACTGTGGGCACAGCTGGGTAAGGCCTGGGTCCTAATCCTTAGAACTGGAGGTCTAGGGGTAATCCTTCCTCCAGGGACCCTCCTTTGACCACTGGTTTGGTCACCCTTATTCTGCTGCTTCTGTTAGGGAGTTGCAGACACCAACCTGGGCCCCTTATTCCTTTCCTGGGAAGACAGACCTGGGTTCCAATCCCCGATAAAGGAGACTTTGCCAAAAGGAGTCTGCTGAGCCTCAGTTTCCTTCCCTGTGAAATGGAGAGGACAACCTAAGGTAATCCATGTCCTTATATGTAGAACACGTTGCTCCAGGCTGCCTCTGGGCAGCAATGCCTGGCAGTTGGTGGAAAGTTTCCTTACCTTGTGAGAGCCACCAGTTAGTACTGGTTGTCAGAGGAACAGGTGTTGCCCCAGCCTGAGTGGGGCATCTACTCTGAAGGGACCCAGCCTGGAGCAAAAGTACCCCCTCTGTACCCTGAGTCTGTTCCTCACTGTTATCTGGTCAGGAAGCTGGTTTTATTTGTTCCCTGGGGACAGTCAGCCTCCAAGAAGCTGATGCACACACGCCAAAGTCACACAAGTGAGATTCCACTTTATTAATTTACAATCAGAGGCACTGAGCAAGATAATAGGTATCAGACACAGACACTTCTGCCGACAGGAGCACTCTCAGACCATACACAGTCCATTTCACAAACTTTCCCCAGGGCTCTAGGTTCAGAATTTACAATCTATTTACATTGGAGACCTCATCAAGTCTGGGAAGATGCTTTATCTCATCATAAGATTATTTGCATGTTTACTTTGTTCCTAAACCTAGGAGTTATAGCATGTTTGGGAGTTATATTCTCCTATGAAAGAATTGCAGGTGTCTTGTGTATGTGTGTGTGTGTGTGTGTGTGTGTGTGTGTGTGTGTGTGCGCACGCACACACACACATGCAAGTGCATCTCCACCTGGGCAGTATGTTGTGTCTGTGTCCCCTTACCCTGTGGATTTGTGTAGGTGGATCTGTGTTTGTGGAGAAGTGACCATGTGCACTGCTCTGTGCAGTGGTATGTGTGTGTCCAACTCCAAGGATGGGGCACATCTAAGCCAAGCCCTTCTCGACTCTCCTGCCTAGGACATAAATCGTGTTTCTGGCTTCTCCCCCCCACCCTCTCCCCTGAGGCTTGTCAAAAAGGGCTACCACGCAGGGGAGGCAGGAAGAGGTCCCTAGGTAGGGAGTGGGAACAAGGAAGTGTGTCAGAGAGCAGTGTGATGGCTTTCTTCCTTGAAGCAGTGGACTGAGGGCGAAGGTGCACAAGAAGGGGGCACCAAGTGAAGTTTCTGATGATTATTATGGTCCACGAACACTGGGGCTTCCTACCTCACACTGAGGCACTCATATGCAGGGAGGCATGTTTGGGATACTCAGAGCTGACCCCCAGGAGGCCCTGAGGCCCTGGGGCTGGGGACAGCGGAGGGTGGGGTGCTCAGGGTCAGCTCTCTGAGGACTCATTATGAAGATAGTTTGAGATTAATCCAGGGGCAAGGAGACAGTTTAGCACCTTAGTCCGTGGGGGGGGGGGGGGGGGGGGGGATTTTCCCTGGAGTGTTTGGGGAAGTTGGAGATTTGCCCATGAGGGTTTTGCTAGACAGAGATGACATAACACAAAATATATTTGTATTCATATAGAGAGATTCATGGATGTATGTATTTTACCACCTTGATCTAGAAAAGCTTCAGGCAGCCATACAGTTAGTTGAGACCCAAGGAGAAACTTGAGAAAGATTTTGGTTTGAAAAGCTGGCTCCATGAGACAGGGACAAGAGCAGCTTTTTTTTTTTTTTTTTTCCCCAACTAGAATGAGGCCCCAAGGGAGGCAGGTCTGGGCCCAGCCCAGGTCAGAACTTGGATGGCCTTCATCCCTGGCTGTGAGCTGCTGGCCCTGGGCAGCTGGCCCATAGGGTGGGAAGACCATGGCTAGCCTGGGCCATGGAGAATAGGGGGATCAGGCTTAGGACACACAGGAGGACGATGGGGTCAGACGACCTGCTGACCTGCTTCTTCCTGGGGCAGGGCAGCAAGAGGGCAGGCAGCTGGCTGGGCCCCACCCACTGTGGGCTAAGGTGTGTCTCCCAAGCCTCTAGTTACTGTGCTATTTCCTGCGCAGGCTGAACCCAGCGTCAGATCCCCCAGAGCTGGCTGGTTTCCTCCTTTGTTGTCGTCAGCCTATAGGATCAAGGCCTGTGTTGGGACACACAGAGTTGGCTTAGATGTATGTCTGTGGCAATAGGGATAAGGCCAAACTTGGGCCACTTCTGGAGGGCACTGAAGGAGCTGGTGGCATTAGGCACTTGGTGGAGGGGTGCAGAGGGGCCCTGCTGAGACACTGGAGGAGGGTGGACACCGTTTGAGTTGCAGCCTGGCCTGACCATTGGTCTCCACCTCCTTGGAGTCCCAGCCTCAGGAACCGGGAAGCTTTGCTGGGTGTGGCTTGCCTGGGCTCTGTTCTCAGATTCTTTCTCCCTTGAACTTGGAGCCCAGTGGTCAGTGCCTGGCACCTTCCCTGCCCTGCCCCAATGCAAGGGAGTAGGTTAAATTGGTTCCTGATCCAGGAAATGTCTGTGGGGTTCCATGTGTCCCTCAGACCATTCTGTTGTGCTATTTTTGGCTCCCGTCCATGGAGGCAGCAGGAGTCAATCATGGGGCTCAGAGCAGGGTGCCAGACTGGATCTTGGCAGCTCCAGGTAAAACTAGGCCTATAGAGTGGAAACAATGGCTTTGGCCCTGTCTGGGGGTAGCCCCAATGTCCAGAGCATGCAAAGCCCGGATTCTGAAACACCTTAGAGCTCCCCAAATCCAGAATTCCCAGTGCCAAGGGTGCCAGAGCTCCTAACACTCTAGAGAATCCAAAGCCCACAGTTCTCAATACCCAGAACCCAGGTGCCCAATACCCACAAAGCCTAATGCTCAGGCATACCCAACATTTAGGGCACCCAACATTCCTAATACCCAATTTTGAGTGCCAATGTCCCAACCCATTGGAAAAGAGCCTGGAGGGGATGGAGCAGTGCCCCTGCATGGCCCAGGGCCTTTCAGTGACTGGTATTAGCTGGGGAGGGGCCATCACTGAAGTTGGGGCTACAGGTGGTGTTGGAAGCAGCAGTAATGCTTCCTTGATGCCCCCATCTTGGATCTGGAGAGGTCAAGAGGGGCTGCAGGAGGGATGGCTTTCCTCCAGGCCCATCCCCATCCCAGTTACCACATAGGAGTGTACATCTACTGTGTACTGGGAAGTGTGCTCATCTCTAGGAATGCAGCCACGAGAGGAAAGGGGCCCCCGCTCTCCCACATGGGACATACGACAATGTGCCTGTGCCAGTGCATTGGTGTGGGTCACCATGTTGCCACGTTGCCACCTGTGGCCACACAGGGCATGGTTGTGAGACTGAATGGCTGTTAGCACGGGATGGTGTTGGTGAGGGGCTGTGAACATAAACTGCGTCCGCAAGTTCACATGTGTGACTGTCAGGGCAGGTCCGACTATATCCATCTGTCTGGCCATCCTTATAGTCCCTCCCTGCCTCACTACTTTCCAGGGGAAGGAATGTAAGGCCCTTATTCACCAGGATCACTCCTACCTGTGGGAAGCAGGGGGCGGGTTCAAAGCCTCTAGCCCTGCAGTGGGCCTAGAGACCCCCCCCTCCCTACTGCCCCTGCTCCTGCTGGACCCAGAGCCTCTTTGGATTGAGAAGGCAGGAAGAGGGCTGGCTATAAGTGAAGCAGTCAATACCAAAAATAGCCATCCACCCTGAAGAGGATCCTGTAATATCACCCTCTCTTCCCGCTGACCTGGACCCTGGATAGGGTCTTGTCTGGCTCCACTTCCCCAATTCCCATCTGAGTAGCCCCTTTAGACTCGAAGGAGGGACAGAGCAATGATGTCACTGCAAATTATGACATCATAGGGAGCTATGACATCACAGGGAGGGACACCAGGCTTTGGGGGTGGGTGGTGTTTGGCTGTCTGGGTGGGTGGGGTTCCATCCGCTGGCAGCTCCCCAAACTCCCAGGAGCTGGGGGTGGCAGGACTGGATAAGGCTATATTCAGGGCTCTGCCTTATCTGTCCCCCACGCACATGCCTGATAAGCCTCTTACCAGGGCAGGCCCAGTGAGTAGGCAGGGAGCAAGCTGGAAGAGGGGAAAGGGTCAGCTGGGTCTGGCTGAGCTCCAGAGCAGACGGCAGGGGTCAGGGAGTCCTGACAAAGACCCAGGAGGGGGAGGGGAGGGGGCCCTGGGAGATCAGTGTAGAGTGATGGTCAGGAGCGGGGATTCTGAAGCCAGGATGCCTGCATTCACACCCCAGCTCTTCCACTTCATACCCCGGGGAAGTTGGGTCCTCCGTTTCTGCAGTGTTCCTCAGCAAGAATACTATTAGTAGTGACTATCCATCATAGTATTGTGAGCATTAATTATGTGTGAAGTAGGAATAGAAGAGTTCTGGTGGACAGTAAGTACTCATCTCCCTTCCCAGGAGAGGTCAGGATCCTCTCTGGGAGGTGCCCATCCTACCTGGCAACATGCTCTGGTGGCCTGGGCCTCGCTGGGGTCTGGGGTTTCCGAGGCTGCACATCCCCCTACGAGTCCCCACACCTTCCCAGTCTGCATTTGCCTCAAGACTCCTTCCCAGGAATCCTGGCCTTTTGGGCCTGGTTTTTCCCTGCACCCACTATGGATACCTTGGAGCCCTGGTGCCCTCTGGTGACAAAAGTCATACATAGCAGTTACAGCTGGATCCCTGGGCGCATCTGGCCAGCACATCTGCTGTCACTTGTCCCGTTATTTTATGTCGTCCTCACATCAAGGTAGGAATTATGTCCATTTTCTGGAGTTAAGACTCAGGAAGGTTAAATAATTTGTCCAAGGTTACAGAACTAGTAGGTGGTAGAACTTGAACTTGAACCCATGTTGTCCTGTCTCCCAAGTCCACACTCTCACCTTGTGAACGGTATGCATACATAGTCGCATGGCAACCCAGTAGGTGTTT
This sequence comes from Puma concolor, assembly GCF_028749965.1. Taxonomy (NCBI): domain Eukaryota; kingdom Metazoa; phylum Chordata; class Mammalia; order Carnivora; family Felidae; genus Puma; species Puma concolor. Next base: position 34,660,280 of record NC_141674.1, read on the forward strand.
TTTGGTGCCATACTGATAGTTTGAGTGTAACTATGATTGGGCACATAGCCATTGAAATTCTCCAGCTGTGAATATAAAATAACGTGAATTGGTTTTGAGAACAATAACGTTGGGTAGTTGACTATTGAGACTTTTTGTGTGGCTTTGATGCCGCTGATTGTATTGTGTGAGTATAACCATGGTCGGGCTTTCCATTTAAGTTGTGTGAAATTAGCCATGGCAAAACATGTGGCTTGTTTGCCCGTGGTGTGTGTGTGTGTGTGTGTGTGTGTGTGTGTGTGTGTGTGTGTGTTTGTGTGTGTGGTGCAGGCTTCTGTGGCTATTGAGACTATGTGGGGGAAGGTGACAGAGGGCCCTAAGTTCCCAGCACCACTTGCCTGTTTGCAGTCCCAGGACTGTGTCTTCTCACCATGACACATATGATGGATGACTTTACATGCCTGGTGCACTCCCATGGGCCAGCCCGCTTCTTATTCCTCTCCTCTCCCTCCCCTTCTTTTGGAGGAAGTAAAGCAAATAGTACCACAAATGGAACTGGCTTCCTTTTTTTTCCATGGGGTATTTTACAAACCTTTGAGTGATGTCTCAAAAAAAAAAGTCCTTTAAAAAGAAAAGTAAACGTAGCCACTCTAATTCTTTAATTTGAATGTCAGCACCGATTCCCAAGGTGCTGTTCGAAGGTCCCTGGGGGAGCTCCAAGAACCTTGCAGGGGGTCCACAAGACAAAAGCAATTTTCATAATTTGCCATTTTTATTTCATTGATATTCACGTTAGTGAAGGAAGGGCAACAGTGGTCAGTTTTAACTGCTGGTGCCCAAGTAGGAATCAGGGCATGGCTCCCAACTGGACCAGCACTCTGTGTTTTGTCTGTCACTATGCATACACAGTAAAAAAATAAAATGAAATAAAATAAAAGGAAAAAAGATAAAGGAATAAAAAGGGCCAGTTTCACTTAAAAATGTCTTGATGAAACAGTAAAATTATTTAAAAAAATTAAAAAAAATTTTTTTAACGTTTATTTATTTTTGGGACAGAGAGAGACAGAGCATGAATGGGGGAGGGTCAGAGAGAGGGAGACACAGAATCTGAAACAGGCTCCAGGCTCTGAGCTGTCAGCACAGAGCCCGATGTGGGGCTCGAACTCACGGACCGTGAGATCATGACCTGAGCCGAAGTTGGCCGCTTAACCGACTGAGCCACCCAGGCGCCCCAGAAACAGTAAAATTATTAATTAAAAATTTTTTTAATGTTTATTTATTTTTGAGGTGGGGAGGGGCAGAGAAAGAGGGAGACACAGAATCTGAAGCAGGCTCCAGGCTCTGAGCTGTCAGCACAAAGCCCGACGCAGGGCTTAAACCCCCAAACCGTGAGATCATGACCTGAGCCGAAGTTGGATGCTCAACTGACTGAACCACCCAGGCGCCCCTTTCAACCCTTACATGCCTTTTTAATATTTTGTGTGACAAATGGGAAGTGTACATAAAGCATGTCTTCTGCATACGACATATGGTAGTTAGCTTGGGGAAAAGCACTTACTCAACTGACTTATAAGCTGAAATTGACTTTTCTCACTGGTTTTACTTAAAAGAATAAATGACAAAAAATATTACTCAGACTTGGGTATTGGCATACACTTTCTCCAGAGTGGATGAAATGCACCTGTCACTTCAAGGGAAACAACTTCTTAGTGCTTGTTGACAATGATAAAGGTAGAGCTTTCAAGTGAAAATTAGAATTTGGAAAATATCTGTCTGCTACCGTGAGTTTGAAATCTTTTCAACTTTGATGAGGTTGGTTTTGACATCAGTGAATGTGTGGGGTCTTTTTGGTTTGTTTTGTTTGTATTGTATAATGAAATGTGTCAGTATTTGGAAGATCTATATAACTCAGTGAACCGGTATTTTCCAAATGACCAGTACATAATGTTAAAAAAAAAAAATCACGCATGGGAGCCCCTAGGTGGCTCAGTCAGTTAAGTTTCTGACTCTTGATTTTGGCTCAGGTCATGACCTCACGGTTCATGAGTTCGAGACCCACATCGAGCTCTGCACGGACAGCACGGGGCCTTCTTGGGATTCTCTCTTCCTGCCCCTCCCTTGGTTGTGCGTGTTCTCTCTCTCTCTCTTTCTCTCTCAAAATAAGTAAATACACTTTAAAATTAAATAAATAATTAATTAAAAATCATGCATGGGTAAAAGATCCATTCAAGGTGCAAGACAGACCAATGGGTGTTCATGTAACAGAATATGAAAAGTTCATTAATAGAGTTTCAGATTCCACACTGCAACTAACCTTTAAGAAACCACACCTGTCGAGTTTTGGTGTAGTATGAAAGGAAAACATCCATAATGAGCTGAAAAGGCTATAAAAACACTTCTCCCCTTTCCAGCTAAATACATTGTGAGGCTGCACTTCCTTCACACATTTCAGCCAAACCCACATATGGCGACAGATTGAATACAGAAGTGGATATAAGAATCTAGTTGCCTTCTATCAAGCCAGACGTTAAAGAGATTTGCAAAGATGTCAAACAATGTCACTGTTCTCACTAAAGTTTGTTTTGGAAAATATATAGCTCTTTTTCATAGACATATTTTTTTCTGTTAGCTTCTAATACCTTTATGTTGTTATTTTGAATATGTATTTTAAATTTCTCTCAGTTTTAACTTAGAATACAGTGAATATCAATAGATAAAACCCACTTAAATAACACTTTTTGGGGTCCTCAGTTATTTTTTTGTTATGTTTATTTTGGGAGAGAGAGAGCATGAGCAGGGGAGGGGCAGAGAGAGAGGGAGAGGGAGAGAGAGAATCCCAAGCAGACTCCATGCCGTCAATGCAGAGCCCAACGTGGGACTTGAACTAATGAGCCATGAGATCCTGACCCGAGTGGAAATCAAGACTCAGGGGCTTAGCCGACTGAGCTACCCAGGTGCCCTCTCAAGAGGTCCTGGGATCGAAATGTTTGAGAACCATTGAACTGGGGGTTTATTTTGAAAACAAAAACAACAAAATCGTATTATAAATATTAAAATTGCTAAGAAACTAGATCTTCATTGTTCTTACCACTACAAGAAATGCTAATTATGTGGCCCAGTAGAAGTGTTAGCTAATGCTACGTTGGCCGTCACATTGCAGCATAAATGTAGCAAATCAAGAAGTTGTTTGCCCTAGGGCACCTGGGTGGCTCAGTCACTCTAGCGTCTGACTTCATCTCAGGTCAATCCGTGGGTTTAAGCCCCGTGTTGGGCTCTGTGGTGACAGCTCAGAGCCTAGAGCCTGCTTGGGATTCTGTGTCTCCCTCTCTCTCTCTCCCCCTCCCCTGCTCATGCTCTGCCGCTCTCTCTTAAAATAAAATAAACATTAAAAAAAAAAAAAAGTTGTTTGCCTTAAACTTATACAATGTTATATGTCAATTGTATCTGAATTTTTTAAAAAGAGCCTCCCCTTATTTTTTTTGCTCTAAACCTTTATAAATAGTGTACTATGAGAAAATACTCTTATTTTACTACTTACATTATAAAGCACATAAGCTACAGATTTTCAGCATGTTCCTGGTGCAGTTGGCAGTATTCCCTCTCCCTTGCGGAATCTGCCTGACGTCACCTTCTCCCCATACAGCCTGGTCTTTCTTAAGGAGAAGAAAAATTGATCTCTCGATAGCTGCTGCCCTCAGGACTGATAACATCGGCTGGCAGGCTGGGTTCTCAGCAATTACAAGAGCTCTTGCTTCATGCCGTCTCTTCCATTTCTAAGCGCACTTTTTTTTTTTTTTTACACTATTATTTATTGAGTACATTCTGTGTTAAGAACTTTACATTCATTTTCCCATTATAGTACTCACAATGACTCTACAAGCTAGATACTATTCTTCCCATTTTATAGATAAGGAAACTAAACCTCAGAAAGGTTGGGAGAAACTTCTAGGAATGTAAGTGAACTTAAGTTACATTAAAGTCCCTTTAAAAAAAAAAAAAGAAGGAGGGGCGCCTGGGTGGCTCAGTTGGTTAAGCGTCCGACTTCGGCTCAGGTCATCATCTCTCAGTTTGTGGGTTCGAGCCCCGCATCGGGCTCTGTGCTAACGAACAGCTCAGAGCCTGGAACCTGCTTGGATTCTGTGTCTCCCTCTCTCTCTCTCTCTCTCTCTCCCTCACCCCTGCTCATGCTCTGTCTCTCAAAAATAAATAAATGTTAAAAAATTTTTGTAAAAAAGGAATATTTATGGGGTGCCTGGGTGGCTCAGTCGGTTAAGCGTCCAACTTCAGCTCAGGTCATGATCTCGCGGTTGGTGAGTTCGAGCCCCACGTCGGGCTCTGTGCTGGCAGCTCAGAACCTGGAGCCTGCTTCAGATTCTGTGTCTCCTCTCTCTGCCCTTCCCCAGCTCACGCTCTGTGTGTGTCTCTCTCTCTCAAAAATAAATTTAAAAAAAGGAATATTTAAAAATAATCATTTTATTTATTTATTTTTTCATCCTGGTAAGTGCGATCCTTAATCCCCATCCCCTATTTCCCCCATCCCCCACCCCCTGCCCTCTGGTAACCAGCAGTTTGTTCTCTATAGTGAAGAGTCTGTTTCTCAGTTTGTCTCTCTCTCTTTCTCTCTCTTTTTTCCTCCCTTGCTCATTTTTGTTTCCTAAATTCCACATATGAATGCGATCATATGGTATTTATCCTTCTCTGACTGACTTGTGTCACTTGGCATTATACTCTCCAGCTGCATCCATGTTCTTGCAGATGGCGAGATTTCATTCTTTTTTTTTTATGGCAGAATAATAATATTCCATGGTGTATATATACCACAAAAGTCCCTTCTAATTTATACATTCAAAAAAGTTATTCATCTAAAGTTTAGTACCTTAATTATTGTTTTCAACTTTTTTTTTTTAACATTTATTTATTTTTGAGAGAGAGTGTGAGAGAGAGCACAAGTGGGGGAGGGGCAGAGAGGGGGACAGGGGAAGCAGGCTCTGAGCTGTGAGCCCAGAGCCCAGAGCCCAGTGTGGGGCTTGAACTCACTAACTGTGAGAGCATGACCTGAGCCGAAGCCGGGAGTGGGCCGCTTCACCGGCTGAGCCACCCAGATGCCCCTTAGCGATCGCTTTAGTACTGAGCTACTACTGAAGGGAAGAACCAACACAGACCCTCCCTTGGGCCCCATCTGAGCCTCACATTTGAGTCCTTGCCCCTGAGCCCCCATGACGTCCCATGTCACGTTTAGGGTGTGTTTACCCCAAGCCTGAACTTTGGTACCTATGTCTTGCCTGATTTTTTCCAGAACCTTTATGCTGAGCCTTCACACCCTATCTTTCCCACTGGAACCTCTCTGAGCCCTTACCCTGGGACACCATGCCCCAGCTTCTCACCTGAGCCTCCGAGTGCCGAGTGCCGGAGCCTGTCAGCAGAACCCTGCACTTGAGGGCTGAGCTGCATCCCAGGTGGATTCAGACTCTGAGTAGCCCATTTCAGGGAGCAGCAGAGGAAGTAGTGGCTGGAAGTTGGGGATAGGGCCTGAGCTGAGAGAGCGGGAATGGAGACAAACCTGGGCACTCAGGCCCCAGCCATGGTCAGGAGTGTTCCCAGGGAGCACCGACCTCTCACCCCAACCCACCGCAGTTGGAGGAAACACTGCCCCCACGGTCCCCACTTCAAGGACCAGCAGCTGCCTATGGAGCAACTGGGGTATCACCATGGCAACCAGGCCAGGCCAGCCTGCAGGTGGGGCTGCTCTAAAGACTTTTATTGTTCAAAATGTAGGCCTGATTCTTTCATTTTGGTAATCCTCAAGGGCCCTGTGTCCGAGGGGTCCAGGATAGGAGGAACCATCTGCTCCCCACCACGTCTCTCAACTCAGAAAGGTGTTTCTCCGGACTCAGCCAGATCCTTCCTGAGACAATATAGGGGGAAACTCAAGCTCTCTGTCCGGGGACCCCCCCGGCCCCGAGCAACACTCTAGATGCTGGTGGATCTTGCCCCCTCCTGGCACTCTGGTAGTAGAGCTAGAGGGGAGGCTGGAGGGTCTGACTTCTTGCCTCTGCCTCCCTGGGCTGTGACTTTTCAGGGGTGAGATCTTGTCAGTCGAGTACCTGATGGGAGGAGCAGAGGAGTGACCGTGGGGGTGGGGGTGGGGGTGGGGGTGGGGGCTGCTCAGGGCTTGGTGACCTACACAAAAGCCTTGTGTGGGTGATTAGCTGTCACGTTGGGTCTAAGCTCCTTACTCTCAGAATCTAGCCTCCCCACGCCCGGGTCTAATCCTAGGGTGGGGGGAAGGGCCTCGATGGGTCCCTGGTGACCCATTTAGCATAACCAGCTATGGTCCTCTTGGAGGCGTAGAGCCTCTCTCTGTCTCTGCTTCTGTCTATGTGAGCATCTCTGCTTCTGCACGTTTCTCTGCCTCTCCCTGATGTGTGTTGTGCGTCTGTTTTTCTGTCTCCTTGTCTCTGTCCCTGTGAAGAGCTCTGTGGCCCTGACCCAGTGAAATTCTGGCTGGTGACAGAGGGCATGGACACCACTAGGTAATGGGTTACATAGAACTCAGTGAAAGGACTGTGGTGACAGGAAGTTGTGGGGACACAGACTGGTAGGCGACGTGGAGTTTTAGACAACACAGGTTCTGGGTGGCAATGTGGGTTTGAGAGAAATTGGGTTGTCTGTATTTGACATTTGGATTGGGTCACCCTGAGTCGTGGTTAACACAGGATCTGGGTGACTCCATGACAGCAATTCAAAAAGAATTTGGAGGCATGCCTGGGTGCCTCAGTCGGTTGAGCCTCTGGCTCTTGGCTTCGGCTCAGGTCATGATCTTGTGGCTTCGTGGGTTCGAACGCTGCATCGGGCTCTGAGCTGACAGCGTGGGGCCTGCTTGAAATTCTCTCTCTTTGTTTCTCTCTCTCTCTCTCTCTCCTCTCTCTCTGCACCCCGCCCCCGACTCACACAGTCTTTCTCAAAATAAACTAAAAAAAAAAAAAATAAAAGTAAATAAAGAAAAGGAATTTGAGAGGCAGTAGGAGTGGCAGCAGTGGTTCTCAGCTGGGAGCAGTTTGTCTATAACTGGAGATGGTTTGGGGTGCCGTAACTGGGAGAAAGGTGTGCTGGGCATCTAGTGGGGGGAGGCCAGGGATGCTGCTCGACATCCTACAATGCGCAGGACAGTCCCCCCCCAGAAAGAATTACTGGGCCCAAATGCAGAGTGTCCGCCCGCTGCCGGGGCTGGAATCCCAGCTCTCGTGCTCTGCAACCTTGGGCAGGTTTTTCATCTCTAACATGGAGTACGCTTCCGAGGTGTCTGCAATTACTGAGCCCATACTTGTCAAGTGTTCAGAATAGCGCCTGGCAGTTAGGGAGTGTTGTTTATTGACATGGGCCCAGAGGGAACAAGAGTAGATGCAGGTTCAGGGACGCAAACGTTCTCCCCCTTTATTGTTACAGCTTCTACTTCAGATGGGATTCTTCCACGGCAGGAAACCGCCACCAAAAGCAGCTCAGGTCTTACAGGACATGGGCCCGGTGGTGTCAGAGGAGCGCAGATAAGCCTTCCCTGCTTCAGTACTTGTAAATCCCAAAGCACGGCCCCCGTTGGCTTAGCGTGGGGCAGGGGCCGCCATGTTTTGCAGAGCGCCATATAAATGCATCAAGTCTTGCGATCTTCACGTCACTGTGCGGTAGATACTCTTACCTTCGTCTTTTAACAGCTGAGGAAACTGACGCACAGAGATTAAGTGACTTGCTCAAGTCCACATGGCTAGTAAATAGCAAGCATACCATGTGATCCGAGGCAGTCTGGCTTGAAAACATGCACTCTCCGGGCGCCTGGGCGGCTCAGTCGGTTAAGCGTCCGACTTCGGCTCAGGTCTTGATCTTGCGGTCGGTGAGTTCGAGCCCCGCGTCGGGCTCTGTGCGGACAGCTCAGAGCCTGGAGCCTGTTTCGGATTCTGTGTCTCGCTCCCTTTCTGACCCTCCCCCGTTCGTGCTGTGTCTCTCTCTGTCTCAAAAATAAATAACCGTTAAAAAATTAAAACAAAACAAAACATGCACTATCAAAAGGCACCATCTTGAATATATTTATGTTTAGCTATGTCGGTTTCTATTTCAAAAGGTACAATAGGAAGCAATGTTTTATTATGAAGCGTCAGTCATAGGAATGTTTTCAATACAGAAATTTGCTCATTTTTGTTTTTTTAAGATGAAGGAGTTGTGCTAATAGCATTAACCCACCCATTCCCATGAGGGGGCTAATGAGAGATTCGTCCTGACTTTCGATATAAGAACCTGGGGGAGAGAAAACAATAAGAGCTGGTCCTGGGTAAAGGGTCAGGGTAGGAGGGAGGAGGGGAAGAGGTGGTGGTGACCATGAAAAGAGCTGGGTCTAGACCATGAAAAGCCTGGTCATGAGGTGGGGCTGCCAATGTTGACATATCCTTTATGTTTGCATGATGACCCAAGACCCAGCTCAACCCTCTGACTTTTTCTGGAGCACTGACAGGAGTCTACCACTGTCAGATGAACTTCACTAATGACACATCTTTATCAGTCACATACATCTTGAGGGAAAGGATGGATGGGGAGAGTATGGGGAGCAGGGTCTCAAGAATAGGAGAGAGAGAGAGCAGTGCTACATTCCTTCCTTATTCATGCCATCTATTTCCATTCTTAGGTGCTTAGGATAAAAAATACTCAGATAGGAACATGTGGGTGGGTTAGACAGGAAAAGTTTCCCTTGGGAATTCACAAAAGCCATTCGGTAACAAATTGATGTCAGGGGTGGAGTTATAGTGCCCTCTAGTGGACATTTTAGGAATTTTAGCAATATCAGATTTTGATGTTGCAGATTAGGGTAGGCTGCTAAATCCACCAAAGGCAAGATCATTTTCATGGGGTCAGCCTCCAGAGTGTTGGGAAAACAGGCCCACAAGAAACAGTGAGTGTATGTGTGTGTGTGTGTGTGTGTGTGTGTGTGTTGAGAGCTGTTGGCTTCTAACTTCACCATGTAGTCAGGAAATTGAGGCAAAGTGTGGGAGTAGCTGATGGCAATGGCCCAAAGATTTTATTTAAAAATGTGAGAAAACCAAAGGCTGTGGAGATAGGAACTTTTCCCCTTTCCTAAAGTAGACTAAGTATGGTGATTAAATACGACAAGAAGGCACAGCCAGTAACTTTCCAAGCAGAATTGGCTGCATGCCTGGGGTGATTCTGGATGTCAGTTAAACTGAGAAATGATCTGATTCCACCGATTCCCTCGGTCCACCCGGAACAGAAAAACAGATGGAGGACCAAGAGATATCATACCCACAGTGTAATAAAGGGGTGTTTTTGTCAGAATCGGGAAATAGGAGGGTTTTGGGGGAAGGGCAGATAAGAGCAGATGAGTTAGAAGTTTCTTCTTAATGGTGAATGCATTTGTCTTGAAATGTGTGTTTGACTTTTTCCCCTTCTGAGAAGGTACCACATTCTGTGTTTTGAGCCAGAAACTTTCTTTGATATGACTGGATTCAGAGCTAGTTGGTTAAAAGTTAGTATTTAGGGATTGAGAAAATATTCTTTGTGCTCGAATGGCTTCTCTTACGTATGTAAATGAATTGCCTTACTGTGAACCTAAATTCCTCTTGGTGAAATTGTCTTTATGTGTTTGGCTGAGGTATAATTTATGAACACAGTAAGATTTATCTATGAATTAGAGATGGTGAAAAGTTAATTTCTGCTGATAATAATAAGTTTTTTGGTTTTTGTGTGTGCAAATAATGCATGAATGCATTAACTTAGTAACCTTTTAACTGAAACAACTCACACAGAAAAGTTCATAAATCATAACTACATAGCATAACACATCATTTCAACTTGAACACATCTTTGTAAACTTAACTGCTTTAGTCTGCTCAGAATACCATAGACTAGATGGCTCAAACCTCAGACATTTGTTTCTCATGGTTCTGGGGGCCGGGAAGTTCAAGATCAAGGTGCTAGCAGATTCAGTTTTTGGTGAGAGCCCTCTTCCTGGCTTCCAGAAGGTTGCCTTCTCTCTGTGTCTTCATGGTAGAGAGGGGGGAGGAGAGAGGGAGAGAAGAAAGGGAGAGCACTCTCTCTGGTTTCTTCTTATAAGGTCATTCATTCCATCATGGGGGCCCCATCCTTATGACCTCATCCACATCTTATTACATCCCAAAGGCCCCACCTCCTAATACCATCGCAGGGAGATTAGGGCTCCAACATATGAACTTTGGGGGGCACAAACATTCACTCCATACAATAACCATTTTGTAAAGATGCCTCCCAATCACCACCCTCTCTGTCCTCCCCAGGTAACCACTATCCTGACTTCTAATCCTTAGAGTACTTTTGACTGTTTTTGAACTATATATAGTTAGAATTATACAGGGGCACCTGTTGAGTGTTAGTTGAGCGTCTGACTCTTGACTTCAGCACAGGTCGTGATCTCAGGGTTCATGGAATCGAGCGCTGCATGGGGCTCTGCGCTGACAGTGCTGACCCCGCTTGGGATTCTCTCTCTCCCTCTCTCTCTGCCCCTTCCCTGCTCATGCTCTCTCTCTCTCTCTCAAAATAAATAAGTAAACTTAAAAAAATAGAATTATACAGTATACACTGATTCATTCATGTTGTTATGTGTAGTAGCAGCTTGTTTATTTCCATTGCAGGTATACACGATTTATTCATTCTAGTTTTTCAGATTTTGACTATTATAAGTACTATAAATCTTGGATTTATACCAGTGGACTTTCTGTCCCCCTGGCACATGCATATGTTCAACTTCAGTAAATATTATCAAATGGTCTTATACATATATTTTTTAAATGTTTATTTATCTATTTATTTATTTTTAATTTTTTCAATGTTTATTTTTGAGAGACAGAGAGAGACAGAGCATGAGCAGGGGAGAGGCAGAGAGAGAGGGAGACACAGAATCCGAAGCAAGCTCCAGGCTCTAAGCTGTCAGCACAGAGCCCGATGCAGGGCTTGAACTCATGAACCATGAGTTCAATGGTTCTTTAAATATTTATTTAAAAAATTAGGGGCACAGAGAGGGACACAGAGGATCTGAAGCGGGCCCTGCACTGACAGCAGAGAGCCTGATGCAGGGTTCGATCTCACAAACCATGAGATCATGACCTGAGTTGAAGTCCGACGCTCAACCAACTGAGCCACTGAGGCAACCCTCAAATAGTCTTAAAAAGTCATTGTGCCAGTTTATACTCCTACCAGCAATGTGTGAGGATTCAGCCATGGGAAAAGTATTTACTCCACAGAAACTGACTTTTTTTTTTTTTTTTTTACTTATTTACTGCCCTATTTTCTTTTTTCTTTCTCCCTTTCTTTCTCCCTTTCTTTCTTTCTTTTGAGAGAGAGAGAGAGCTAGAGAGTGAGCATGTACAAGTGGGGGAGGAGCAGAGAGAAAGAGAGATTAAGAATCCCATGCCGGCTCCGATGCAGGGCTTGATCTCATGACCCTGGGATCATGACTTGAGCCAAAATCAAGAGTCAGATGCTTAACCTACTGAGCCTCCCAGGAGCCCCCAAATTGGAAACTGCTACAAATCAGGGTTTCTTTTTCAGAGAGCCATTTGTCAAATAGTTGCCAACAGATCACTGCCAATATCCATTGTCACAAAAACTACACATGCTTTCCAATACTTGGTAGAGTCAGTCTTTTTCTTCCCTCAAAAGAAAGGAAATATTTTGATCAAAATTTTAATTGAATATATTTTAACTCTAATACAATAATTTAGAGAGATTATTTTATTTTATTAAGATCAAATATACAAGGCGTCAGACATCTCTTACTAAAAAAATTTCTTTTTTTTTTTAAATTTTTTTTTTTCAACGATTATTTATTTTTGGGACAGAGAGAGACAGAGCATGAACGGGGGACGGGCAGAGAGAGAGAGGGAGACACAGAATCGGAAACAGGCTCCAGGCTCTGAGCCATCAGCCCAGAGCCCGACGCGGGGCTCGAACTCCCGGACCGCGAGATCGTGACCTGGCTGAAGTCGGACGCTTAACCGACTGCGCCACCCAGGCGCCCCTAAAAAAATTTCTTTTAATGTTTATTCACTTTTGAGAGACAGAGACAGAGTGTGAGCGGGGGATGGGGAGGGGCAGAGAGAGAGGGAGACACAGAATCCGAAGCAGGCTCCAGGCTCCCAGCTGTCAGCACAGAACCCAACACAGGGCTCGAACCCACGAGCTGTGAAATCATGACCTGAACTGAAGTTGGGCGCTTAACCGACTGAGCCACCCAGGCGCCCCCAGGCATCTCTTATTTTAGACACATGTGCATACCTCAAATTTAAAAATAGCAACATTTTTCAGTTCTTTAAGAAATCATGTGTCTTACTGTCAAAGACGAGGAAAAACCAGGACAGTCTTCCATAGTTGGCAAGAGTGTGAACTGATGCAACCACTTTGGAAAACTTCTGCAGCGTTTACAAAAGCTAAACACGCATGCACTCCATGACCATCAGTCTACCCCTGGATATATATACCCAACAGAAGTGAGTGGTTCTGTCTACCAGGAGGCATGGATGAGAATGTTCATAGCAGCTCTATTCGTGATAAGCCACACTGGGAACAACCCAAATGTCCACCAACAGTAGAGTGAGTAAATACATTTTGATGTAGTTACATAGTGGAATATTATATGGCAATAAAAAAGAACAAAGTGTGGATGGTACAGCAGCATGGATAAGCCTCACATAATTTTGACTGCAAGAAGTCAGACATAAAAGTGTCCATATTGTATGATTATAATTATACAAAGTTAAAAACTGGCGCAACTAGTCAACAGTGGTAGAGGCCAGGTAGGAGTTACCCATGGGAGGGGTACTAACTTGCAGGGGACACGAGAGAATCTTCTGGGAAGCTGTACTTAATGCTATTTTTGCTCTGGGTGGCGATTACAGGGATATATGTATTTAAAATCAATTTGTACACATTACCGTATCTAAATTATATGGGAAAAAATCCTATAGCTCCCTGTTTTTAAGAGTGATATCACGGGGCGCCTGGGTGGCTCAGTCGGTTAAGCGTCCGACTTCAGCTCAGGTCATGATCTCGCGGTCCGTGAGTTCCAGCCCCGCGTCGGGCTCTGGGCTGATGGCTCAGAGCCTGGAGCCTGCTTCTGATTCTGTGTCTCCCTCTCTCTCTGCCCCTCCCCTGTTCATGCTCTGTCTCTCTCTGTCTTAAAAATAAATAAATGTTAAAAAAAATTAAAAAAAAAAAAAAAGAGTGATATCACCGGGGTGCCTGGGTGACTCAGTCAGTTAAGCATTCGACTCTCAATTTCAGATCATGATCTCACGGTTTCGTGAGTTCAAGCCCCGCATTGGGCTCTGCACTGGCAGTGTGGAGCCTGCTTGGGATTCTCTGTTTCTGCCCCTCTCTACCTTTCTCCAGCACGTACTGTCCCTGTCTCTCTCAAAATACATAAAAAAAACTTTAAAAAATTTTTTAAAAAGAGTGATATTACTGAGTCAGATACTTACGTCAGATGCAGCCTAAGTCTTTATTTCATTGACATTGTGGTGTAATATAATATCATCTTCCGTAGGTCTGTTGTAAGAAAGGAGAGAACGAAGCTGTTTCTTCTGCAATATTTGGGAGTGCTTTTCTTTCAGGCTGCTCCAGAGATCATTAATCATGAGATATGGCAGCTGCCACCTGATTTTGTTTTTTTTAATCATCACTTGGATGTATTCCTACTCTTTGCTTAGGGGGTTTAGACAGAGCTTGAGAATAACAATACAAACTTTAAATATGCAACTTTTCTTTCCTTCAGCCATAGCTTCCAGGAGAATGAGTTTGTGTGCCTGTCAAAACCCACCAGCAGAAAACGCCCAGGAACACACCTGTAGTTAATCTAAGTTGGGTTTCTCTGGCTTGTTGCAGCAGGGAGAATGTGCCCCAAAGGGACCTGGGGGCCAGCGCGGGCAGGGAGACTTGGTTGTGGCTTGGGCCGAGAGGGGATGAAGGAAGCAGGAGCCAAATCTGCCCTGTATGCTGGTGGGAAGCAGGGTGTGTGGCACAGAGCAGGGCGGGAAAGGTGGAAAGGGGACCACGGGCAAATCCTGCCCATGTAGCTTCTCTGAAGTGACTGTTAGAAGAGGTACTCCAGCCACATGGGAAAATAAATGAGAAAAGTTAGCTGAAAAACAAGGAAGGCAATAATACGCTGAACACAGCAACGAGTAACGAAGCCAATAAAATGTATTGTTAAGTATACGTATTGATATTGTAATTATGAAAAGATTGTTCAACCAATATCATAAAAAGGCACACGTTTGCCATAAAAATTAATATAGGAAGTCCTAAAAAAAAATGTTTTTTTAAGTAGGTTTCATACCCAGCGCGGAGCCCAATGCGGGACTTGAATTCATGAGCCTGAGATCAAGACCTGAGCTGATACCAAGATTCGGACGCTCAACTGACTGAGCCACCCAACACCCCTAAAAGAGTTTTTTTAAGCTTATTTATTTCTTAGTAATCTCTACGCCCAACATGGGTCTTGAACTCATGACCCCAAGATCAAGAGTCGCATGCACTTCCGACCAAGCCAGCCAGGCACCGTCCCCCCAAAAAGTTCTTGTAATTACCCCAAATGCCACCAGCCCAAAACAATTATCTTCAACATTTGTCGATCAACATTCTAGAAACTTTCTATGCAAATATATATAAAAATTAGATATAAACAGTTTTATGACTTTCAGTGTAAAATAATTTTGTGTTAGGATTATGCCAGAATTTAGCTGCAGACTTGGTTTTCAGCTCACATCTGCTATTCAACTATGGCTTTGGCCTGAACCCTTAGATGGTTGAATAGGCAGATACTTAATTCAGGATCATTTCTGATGTCTTTGAACTTGTGTGTGGTCCATGATCATGATTTCCATCACACCTTATTAAGATAACAATACCTGCAAATTAAGTAAGTCATGTTATTTAGGTTTATTATTAATATCTGAATATTCACTTTTGAATATGGGTAATAACCATTCAAGATGCAACTCGGTGAAAATGCCCTTTGCTTTAGATGCTGAAATTCTAACAGCCAGTTGAAGTACAACTGTATATTTAATATTTCATGAGTAAAATGCTGTAATAATTGATGATTTGAAAGCCACTAATTGTGTGCACAAAAGCAATGACTAAGAACTTTCAAGTAATTAAATAATGGAAACAGATTAACATTTAATGCAATTTTTAAGAAAAAGTATGTTAACTAGGTGTCTTTATGAAGAACTCCATATTATTTAAAAAATTTTTTAATGCTTATTATTTATTTTTGAGAGAGAGACAGAGTGCAAGTGGGGGAGGGGCAGAGAGGGAGACACAGAATCCGAAGCAGGCTCCAGGCTCTGAGCTGTCAGCACAGGGCCCCATGCCGGGCTCGAACTCACAAACCGTGAGATCATGACCTGAGCCAAAGTCGGATGCTTAACCAACTGAACCACCCAGGCACCCCAAACTCCATATTATTTTAGAGTCAAGAACTACTTATAACAATTTAAATAATACAAATCAGAATACTAGTGATCAGATTTTACCATAATTTCAATTTTGAAGAATTGTTTGGTGTAATGGTATTCATAACATTAATCAAAATAATAATTTTACTGGGATGCCTGGGTGGCTCAGTCAGTTAAGTGTCTGACTTCGGCTCAAGTCATGATCTCATGGTTCATGAGTTCGAGCCCTGCATCAGGCCATGTGCTGACAGCTCAGAGTTTGGAGCCTGCTTCAGATTCTGTGTCTCCCTCTTTCTCTGCCCCTCCCCTGCTTGCGTTCTGTATGTCAAAAATAAATAAATGTTTAAAAAAGTAAAAAACTAACCTTTACTAGATGTACTACTTTCACTTATTAACAGATACCTCAGAAGAAATAAAAATATAAGCCATAGCAAAGAAGATAATTGTAACCCTATAAGCAACAAAAGATTAACATCTAGTGTATATAAATAACTACTATAGAACAATAAGAGGGAAGAAATTCAGAAAAAAAGATTGACAAAAGGCATTCTCAGAAAAGAAAACGTGTATGGTCAAGAAATTGCTGAACAATGTTTAGCTTTATTAATAATCAGGGAAATGAAGACCAGAATGAGACACTATTTGACATGCAGCCTGTTGGCAAAAATTAAGAACAGCAATACTTTCTGATGAACACATTGATCAGTGAGATCTCTTACACATCCATGGTGGGTGTGCAAATTGAACCAGTACTTTGGGAAACAATTTGATTTTATTTTATGCTACTGCATAATCATATACCTAGAAATTCAACTTAAGTATATACCCAAGAGAAATTTTTGCCATGAACATCGGAAGACCTGTGACAAGAATGTGGCCAGTAGCACTTTGTGTAAGAACAAAAAGGTGGAACAATTCAAATGCCCAGTGACCACAGAATGAAGAGATGGAGGTGTATTCACACATGGAATATCACACAGGAGTAAAAATGAGTGATATTCCTTTACATGCCACAACATAGGTAAATCTTAGTAGCATGATTCTGAGTGAAAAAGCAAGTCTCAAACGACTATGCCTTTCATAAAGTTCAGAGACAAAGCAAAACAATACCTCACTTAGTCATCCACATATGTGATCAGCCCTCGGACAGGGGTGAGCTCTTGAGTAAGGTACAGGTCCTGAGGAGAACATTAGTAGACCTAAGTTACTGATAATATTGTAACTTGGGATTAGTGTTGAACTCAAGGGTGTTCATTATATTATTTAAAAAATTAAAACGAAAAAAAAATTTAAAAAAGTAAAGCAATAAATAAATATCTCACTCTCTGTTACTTCATTGCCTTCAAACCCAACCAGGTCAGATGACCAATCCCACTCCTGGACCAGACCCCCTGCTCCCTCGAGTGTTAATTGCTACAACCTTCTGGTGTGAATCATTGTATTGGCCAAAGTTCTTAGTTGCAGGCCACAGACTCTGCAATACTCAGTTTAAACAGAAAGGTATTACAGGGTACTAGGTGAAGCTGAATTTTGAGAGACGATGGGTTGTAACTGACATGGGATCTTGGATGATGCTTCTTAAATGGGGATTTCTAGACTGGCTGGAGTCCCTAGAACAAAGTCTGCCAGGGAGATTCCTGCTTAATTGATTAATTGGATGAGTACTCATGGGACAAGGTGAGTGAGAAGAACACAATAGATCAGAGGAAGAAAGCTAAGCCAGGATGTGGATGTGGTCTCTTCTGGAGACTGTCTTCAGTCTGGTTCCCAGGAGAGTATTGGAGCATGAATTGTACCACAGAATTGGTTCCTGTTTTAGGCGAGTGGCATAGGACAGTGCTTTGTATCTCAAGGAGGATCCTAACCTCTGGGGGAGTTGATTTTCATGTGACTGAGGGATATCATTTGGAGGAGGAGCCACACAGCAACTCTCAGAGCAACTGGGGCTGGGTGCATTGACCAGGGCACAGCGCTGCAATGACCCAATACCAACCTGACCTGACTGGGAAAGGTGGGGGTGATCTGGGACCAGATTAGAATTAGGTGGGGGGAAGTAGGAGGGCAGTGAGGCAGGGGGACCAGGAGGGGGCTGTCTGTGCACCTTGGAAGTAACAAACCTGGGTCCCTTGAGACCCTGGGGGATTGGCCTCATGCAGCAGCGACCTCTCTTCCTCATCTGGACATGGAAGGACAGGCCGAGCTCTCCCCCTGGCTTTTCATTCCAGTGAGGGCTAAGCATGTCACCACCCCACCCCCAGTCATCACTGCCGCTGTCCCAGTTACTCAGGCAGAGAGAACTGAGGCTTCTCTCTCAGCAACCTGCTCCCCCATCCCCCACCATGCCCTTCTCCTTGATCTCAGGCTCTGAGAGTGCTAGATTCAATGTGATATCTGATTCATTGGGTGATGGGCAGCTTTTTCCCAAGCTGCTTGCCTCAGTCTGGAATGGAACATTCTGGTCTCACAGAAGGGCAAACCAGGGGGCATTAACTCCTGCTCTGCCAGCATGAGTCTCCACGTCCAGAGCCTGGGCTTCTGAAAATTCTTTTCTCCAGGGTGGCACAAAAGGAAGCCTTGTAGAGGGCTTTAGACACTCCACGTACTTCCTCGTTTTCACCCAGGCCATCTGAAACGCACTATGAAGTGCCTGGGTGGCTCAGCAAAGTGTTTCGACTCTCGATCTCGGCTCAGGTCAGATCTCACGGTGGTGAGATTGAGCCCCACATCCAGCTCTACGCTGACCATGGAGCCTGTTTAAGATTTTCTCCTTCTCCCTCTGTCCCTCCCTTACTTGTGGGCGCTCTCTCTCTCTCTCACGCGCACACACACACGACACAGGCACACACACACCACTTAATCTAAGTAAAAATAGTGTATCCCCTGGCCCACCCCCCTTTTCAACACAATTGCTGCCCTCTACCCTTCTATCTATACTTTCTGGGGTGACCACTGTGACATCATGGACTGAGTGGCCACAGCTATACCTTCTGCACACATCCCCCTTCCCCAGCAGCGTGCCCTCTCAGTGGCCAGGGCCCCACCTCTAGCGGAAATGTGTATTTTAAGAACACTTAACAAAAAATCAGAGCCAGCACACCGTAGGGGCAGACATTCAGAGGCTGAGACAGGCCTGGGTTGGAGACACTTCAGTTCTCCCATCCTTCCAGCCGATAGACAGGGGGCATCTTGGCAGGTGGGGATGGGACCGGGGGCCTCGGGAGGGAGTGAGAGCTTTCCAATGAGAGGTCTTGGCCAGAGGAGGTCTTAGCAGGCTCTTCCCAGGCCGGTGGTCTCTCCTTCTCCCCTTTGCCTTCACTGGAGGGTGCCAAGGGAAAGGCTGGACCTCTTTTTTGCCCCACCTTCTTGGATGGGTCAGGGCTTGATGTTCCAACTCAGAGGGACCCGCTTCCCTCTTTCTCTTTTCCCAGCTCTGGCCCAGACTTAGCACCTGCCTTGGTGTGGTCAGTGGCTTGTCCTTTTCTTCAGACCCACTGCCCCATGGTCCCTCACAGCTGTGGCCACTGTGGTCAGGGGCTACCTGTGCCTCTGTAGCACATGGGTGTGGACTCCACATCCTCAGCTGTCCTTCCTGTGCTCCAGATCCCACCCACCTTCAACCCTCTTGTTTTACTGATGAGCACTTTTTGCATTCTTAGCCTCCAAGAATATGAGTTTCTATCTATAGCCTATCAACATGCAAAAACCTCCTCCATTTAAAAAAAAAAAAAAGACCCTACTTCTGTCTCTACCGCACATCCCGCCCCCTGCTCTCCCTTCTTTCCTGTCTCCATCAGAGCCAAACCCTGCTGGGTCACCAAATGGACAAACCAGGCATGTGCTTGAGGCACCAAAAGGAGAAACAACTCTACAAAGAAGTAGGGTGAGGGGCACCTGGGTGGCTCAGTCTGTTAAGCGCCTGGCTTTAGTTCAGGTCGTGATCTCACAGTTCGTGAGTTCAAGTCCCGCATCAGGCTCTCTGCTGTCAGAGCAGAGCCTGCTTTGGATCCTCTGTCTCTCTCTCTCTCTCTCTGCCCCTCCGCTGCTCTCTCTCTCAAACATAAATAAACATTTAGAAGTAGTGTGATAGGAACAACAAAAGGTATTTTCGATTAAAAGTAGCAATATGCTCGGGGCACCTGGGTGGCTCAGTCGGTTAAGCGTCCAACTACACCCGGGTCACGATCTCGCGGTCCGTGAGTTCGAGCCCCGCGTCAGGCTCTGGGCTGATGGTTCAGGGCCTGGAGCCTGCTTCCGATTCTGTGTCTCCCTCTTTCCCTGCCCTTCCACCATTCATGCTCTGTCTCTCTCTGTCTCAAAAATAAATAAACGTTGAAAAAAATTTTTTAAGAAAATAAAAAAAATAAATAAAAGTAGCAATATGCTAACTTTGCATTTAAAATAATTTAGAGGGGCACCTGGGTGGCTCAGTTGGTTAAGCGTCTGACTCTTGATTTCAGCTCAGGTCATGATCTCACAGTTCATGAGATCGAGCCCTGCATCGGTCTCCAAGTTGGGCATGGAACCTGCTTAATAATCTCTTTCTCTCTCTTTCTCTCCCCCTGCCTGCCCCTTCCCAGCTCACGTGTGTGTGCTCTCTCATAAATAAATAAATAAATAAGAAAGGGCTTATTTGAATTTTAGCATACATGCAAGTTTTACTTTATTTTGAAAATTGAAAAATTACTTAGTATCACCTAGAGGATGGATGAGAACCCTAATCTTTTTTTTAAGAGAATTTTTTTTTATTTATTTATTTTGAAAGAGAGGGAGAGAGTGTGCCAGCGGGCGAGGACCAGAGAGAGAGGGAGAGAGAGAATCCCAAGCAGGCTCTGTGCTATCAGCTCAGAGCCCCATGCAGGGCTTGAACCAATGAACTATGAGATCATGATCTGAACTGAAAATCGAGAGTCAGACGCTTAAGAAACTGAGTCACACAGGTGGCCCAGGAACCCTAATTTTTTAAAGGTATTAATTCTCTCTGGCCTCACCTCTTTCTATTTTTTATTTATTTTTTTGAGAGACAGAGAAAGACAGAGTGCTAGCAGGGGAGGGGCAGTAAGAGAGGGAGACACAGAATCTGAAGCAGGCTCCAGGCTCTGAGCTGTCAGCACAGAGCCCAAAGTGGAGCTCGAACCCATGAACTGTGACATCATGGCCTGAGCCGAAGTCGGATGCTCAGCCGACTGAGCCACCCAGATGCCCCAGGACTCACCTCTTGATCTTCAACCCTGTGTGGCCTCAGACACCAATGAGTTACTAACTGCTCCTGCCTAGGTCACCAATGGCTTCCATGTTGATAAATCCAGTGGATGTGTTTCAGGCTCCGCTGTGACCCCCTCTGGCCTTGAAACTCTCTCCTGCCTCTGTGACAACTACCCTTTCCTGGTTCCCTCTCCACTTCTTAAACCTTACCCTTTCTGACGTCCTCTTGGTTCTTCTTCTCTGAAATGTCTGTGTTCCCCAGAGTTCTAGACCGGGCCTTCTCCCCCTCTGCCCCTCTGTCCATCTCTCCTGAGCCAGCTCCTTCCCTTCTCTGGTCTCTGTTACCATCTGTGCTTCCAAATATCACCTCTGCTCAGCCACAGCTCCTTAGCTCTAAGTCTGTGTCTCCAACCATGCACTCTTTCAGGCACTTCAGTTCATTAAGCCTGAACTTGCTTTCTCGTCTCCCCACAAAACCTTCTGTCACAGCTGTGTTGGGGGGGGGGGGGCGGTCAGGCCTGAGTGAGTAACACCCCAGGGAACAGCAGGAGCAGCATCCATTCAGTCCCCAAGCTCAAGGCATGTCTCCCATATCCTGCCTACAGCCAATGAGCGGGTCTGTCCTGTCCATTCTGTCTCCTAATTGTCTTGAATGTGCCTCCTTCTCTATTGTCTGGTCCTGCCCTAGTCTGGCTGGCCACCGTCTCTTGCTTACACTACTGCAGCAGCCTCCAAATTGGTGTCCCCAGTCTCCACTTGCTCTGTCTGTTTTCCATGCTGAAGCCAGTCTGGTGAGGTGTCAATGAGTCCTCGCTGGCTCAGAAGAAACCCAAGCTCCATAGGGTGACGTTCCAGACAGCCCCCCCCAACCCGGTTCCTAATGCCCTTTCTACATTAGCTCAACATTAGCTCTCCCCACTATTTGCCATGCACTCTCTGCTCCAATAGTTAAATACTATCTGGAAACCCACTCTGCCCCATCACACTGCTTCTTCCCTCTGCTGCGTGGGCTGCCCTTTCCCTTCCCCCACCCCTAACTATTCTTTTCGGGGCAATGATAGCCAGGTAAGAGATGCTGGTGGCTTGGACTAGTGTGCTGGCAATGGATGTGATACAAGATTCCAGACATACTTTTTTTTTAATGTTTATTTATTTTTGAGAGAGAGAGAGAGAGAGAGTAAGAGCAGGGGAGGGGCAGAGAGAGAGGGAGACACAGAATCCGAAGCAGGCTCCAGGCTCTGGGCTGTCAGCACAGGGCCCCATGCAGGGCTCGAACTCACAAACCATAAGATCATGACCTGAGCCGAAGTCGGATGCTTAACCAACTGAGCCACCCAGGCACCCCGATTCCAGACATACTTTAAAGGCAGATACTGTAGGACTTGTTGGGTTTGGAAGTATGAGGAGGGAAAAACAAAGGAGTCTAGGATAACTCCCCAGTTATTCTCGCTTGAAGTAACTAGAAGGAATTAGTTCCACTCACAGAGATGAGAGGTAATGAGAAGAATGGGTTTGGGTGGGAAGATGGAGAGTTCAGTTTTGGACATGCTAATGGAAATGGCTGTTAGAAATCCATTTAGGTATATGAGTCTGGGTCCAGAGGACTGATCTGAGCTGGAACTGTATGTTTATGAGTCATCGGTGTGGAGGTGGTATTTAAAACTACAAGACTCAAAAAAAAAAAAAATTAAAAAAAAAAAGAAAAAAAAAGGGGCGCCTGGGTGGCGCAGTCGGTTGAGCGTCCGACTTCAGCCAGGTCACGATCTCGCGGTCCGGGAGTTCGAGCCCCGCGTCGGGCTCTGGGCTGATGGCTCAGAGCCTGGAGCTTGTTTCCGATTCTGTGTCTCCCTCTCTCTCTGCCCCTCCCCCGTTCATGCTCTGTCTCTCTCTGTCCCAAAAATAAAAATAAACATTGAAAAAAATTAAAAAAAAATAAAGCTACAAGACTCGGTTAGTTCATGTAAGGTAGATAGAAAATAGACAAAGTGTGAGGGTTCCCAACATTAAGAGATTGGAGAAATGAGCCTCAGAACGAAAAGATAGTGATGTAAGAGTAAAGGCAAGAAAATGCAGCACCCTGAAAGCCTAGTGGAAAAGGGTTTTGATGGGGGACACAGTCAAATGTGTCAAAGGTCAAGTAAGCAGAGGTCTGAGAATTGACCACAGATTTAATAGCACCAAGGTCACTCGTGACACTGACAAGAGCAGTTCAGGAAATGGTGTGGGCAAAAGCTTCTGGGAGTATGTCTGAGGGAAAGAGGAGGGAGGGGTTGCAGTTAGGTGGATAGACAATTCCTTCAAGGAATTTTGCTGTGAAAAGGTAAAATGGATGCTAGCTGGAGGGCAAGTTAGGGACGTGGGAATTTTTTTTGAGGGGGGGACACGAGAATTTTTTTACAGATGGGAAAAAGTAACAGCAGATTATCTCTGTATATCTAGGGGACTGATCCAGTAGAGAGGAAAAGATTTATGGAGGAAGAGAGAAGAAATATTAGAAGAAAAGAATCCTGAGCAGCTGAGAGAGGAAGGGATCTATTCACAGCGGAAGGGTTTTGAAGTCTTTCCTGACCACCACCCATCACTCCATCCTTTTATCTGGCTTTTATCTGTAGCACTTCTCCTAACAAGATTACATAAGAAAGTTGTTTATTTTTCATCTTCCTCATTAGAATCTAAGTTCCATGTGGGAAGAGACATGGCCTTGTTCACCCTTGAATTCTTGGCACCCAGAATAGTGCCTCACACAGTGGCTGCCCCATGATTATTTGATAATGAAGGAACAAGTGCGCATTGCAGCGTACTCCATTCTCATTCCATTGTTATTTTTATTCCGTTCTTTTATAACCCACATCTCCTTCCCCGTTCACCTGGGAAGATATTCAGCCCCCTGTCCGTGGCATTCCTGTCATTACTTACCCGATGTGTATCCATCCCCCATCTCAATTCCCCTTTAAGTCTCGCCTCTACCCATCCACACTGGGCTCCCCATCCTGATCCCGTCATAAAGGCAACCCTCATTCTGGCTCCCGCCACCTATACCATCTCTGTTTGCCTCCATTTCCATTCCACTCTTCTGCCATCAGCCTGCAGTCTCTGCCTCCATCACTGTTTCTTCCCCATTCCCTTCCTCTGCTGTCATTACCACCTAACCTGCTTCTTCGCCCTGGTTGAAAATCACCAGGGCCATGGTTAACACAAGCAACTGTGGGAAGACAGACAGATGGAACTTCCTCTCGTTGTGCCTTAAGTAAATATAAAGCATGTTTTATGAACTAGCATTATTCCCTACAAGAGACACAATAAGTGACTCTCTGATATTTTCTAAAATATGTTTTCCAAATATTGGCATTATCACAAGCCTTGGGACTAGGGGTTCTGAGCCTGAGAGATCAAGCCAATCTCTGTGGTAAAAACAATATGACATCTCAGAGGGATTTTTTTCTTCTTAATTTCTGATGTCAGGAAACACTGAGAATATCTGTCAGTTATGATAAAAAACAGAGCAATTCTTGGGGCGCCTGGGTGGCTCAGTCGGTTCGGCGTCCGACTTCGGCTCAGGTCATGATCTCACGGTCCGTGAGTTCGAGCCCTGCGTCGGGCTCTGTGCTGACAGCTCAGAGCCTGGAGCCCGTTTCAGATTCTGTGTCTCCCTCTCTCTCCGCCCCTCCCCTGTTCATGCTCTGTCTCCCTCTGTCTCAAAAATAAATAAATGTTAAAAAAAAAAAAAAAACAGAGCAATTCAAATTGAATCTTACTTTGGGATTCTGGTCTCTGCCTCAGACTGACTAGTCAGCTAGCAAGCCTTTTTGCACTGCTTACTGGGTAGTAAGTACTTTGTCTTTCTTTACCTTCAACAGAAATTATCAGGGAAGCACCTGAATAAACACAGTATTTTCAGTTTCTTGAGATTTTTGTTTTTATAAATCTTTCCCCTCATCCCAGTTTGTGACCTAGAATTTCCTTATAGTCAAGGCTGGACCAGAATATGTATATATTAGGGGCGCCTGGGTGGCTCAGTCGGTTAAGCATCTGACTTCAGCTCAGGTCGTGATCTTGCGGTTCATGAGTTCGAGCCTGGCTTGGGCTCTGCACTGCCAGCTTGGAGCCTGCTTCGAATTCTGGGTCTCCCTCTCTCTCTGCCCCTCCCCTGCTCCTGCTCTGTCTCTCTAAAAATAAATAAACATTAAAAAATTTTTTAATGTATAGATTAAAATTAATGAATGAATGAATCACAGGCATACCTGGATTTATTGCACTTCACAGATAATGGATTTTTTTTTTTTTTTAACGAATTGAAAGTTTGTGGCAACCCTGTGTTGAGCTCTTTTTCCAACAGGATTTGCTCACTTTGTGTGTCTGTGTCACATTTTGGTAATCTCACAATACTTCAAACTTTTTCATTATCATTATATTTATAGTGATCTGTGACCAGTGACCTTTAATGTTACTATTACAATTGTTTTGGGGAACCACAAACTTCATCGATATAAGATGGAAAACTTAATGGATGAATGTTGTGTGTGTTCTGACTGCTCCACTGACCAGCTGTTCCCGTTTCTCTCCCTGTCTTCAGACATCTCTATTCCCTGAGACATGGAAATACTGACACAAAGCCATTTCATAACCCTACAGTGGCTTCTAAGTGTTCGAGTGAAAGAAAGAGCCATACGTGTCTTTAAATCAAAAGCTAGAAATGATTAAGCGTAGTGAGGAAGGTGTGTGGAAAGCCAAGATAAGTCAAGAGCTGGGTCTCTCAAGCCAGTTAGCCAAGTTGTGAATGCAAAGGAAAAGTTCTTGAAGGAAATTAAAAGTGCTACTCCAGTGAGCACACGATGATTTAAAAAAAAAAAAAAAAAGGCAAAACAACCTTATTGCTGATTGAGAGAAAGCCTTTAAAGTCTTAGTGGTCTGGATAGAAGATCAAACCAACCACAGTATTCCCCAATCCAGAGCAAGACCCCTAACTCTCGTCAATTCTTTGAAGGCTGAGAGAGGCGAGGGAGCTGCAGAAGAAAAGTTTGAAGCTAGCAGAGGCGGGTTCATGGCTTCAAGGAAAGAAGCCATCTCCATAACATCAAAAGTGTAAGGAGAAGCAGCAGCAAGTTGTCCACAAGATCTAGGTCAGATAATCAGTGAAGGTGGCTGCGCTAAACAACAGATTTTCAAGATAACAAAACAGCCTTATATTGGAAGAAGATGCCACCTAGGACTTTCATAGCTAGAGAGAAGTCAATGCCTGGCTTCAAAGCTTCAAAGAACAGGCTGACTCTTGTCAGAGGCTAATGCAGCTGGTGACTTTAAGTTGAAGTCCACATTCCTTTGCCATTCCGAAAATCCTAGGGCTCTTAAGAATTATGCTAAATCTACTCTGTCTGTGTTGGAACAACACAGCCTGGATGACAGCACATCTGTTTACAACATACTTTACTGAATACTGTCAGCCTACTGTTGAAAACGGTTCAGAAAAAAAAAAAATCCTTTTGAAATATTACTGCTCATTGACAATGCACCTGGTCACCCAACAGCTCTGATGGAAATAGATAACAAGATAATGTTGTTTTCATGCCTGCTAACACAACACCCATTCTGCAGCCCACGAATCAAAGATTAATTTTGACTTTCAAGTCTTATTATTTAAGGAACACATTTCTTAAGGCTATAGCTGCCATAGAGAGTGATTCTTCTGATGGATCTGGGCAAAGTGAATTGAAAACCTTCTGGAAAGGATCCACCATTCTAGATGTCATTAAGAATATTCGTGATTCATGGGAAGAGGTCAAAATACTAATCTGAACAAGAGTTTGAAAGAAGTTGGTTCCAAACCTCAAGGGTGACTTTGGGCAGTTCAAGACTTCAGTGGAGGAAGTAACTATAGATGTGGTGGAAAGATCAAGAGAACTAGAATTACAAGTGTAGCTGAAGGTGTGACTGAATGGCTGCAATCTCACTGGTAAAACCTGAACAGATGAAGAGTTGTTTCTTAGGGAACAGTAAAGGAAGTGGTTTCTTGGGATGGAATCTCCTCTTGGTGAAGATTTTGTGAAGATTGTTGAAATGACAACACGGGATTTAGGATATCACGTAAACTGAGTTGATAAAGCAGTGCCAGAGTGCGAGAGGACTGACCCCAGTTTTGAAAGGAGTGCTGCTGTGGGGTAAAATGCTATCAAACAGCATTTTAAAAGAATTCTTTACAAGAATTCTTTCTTGTAAAAGAAAGAACCAATAGATGCAGCAAACTTCCTTGTTTTATTTTAAGAAATTACCACAGCCACACCTGCCCTTCAGCGACCTTCACCCAGATCAGTCAGCAGCCATCAACATGGAGGCAAGACCCTCCACCGGCAAAAAGATTACAATTTGCTGAAAGCTCAGATGATGATTGGCATTTTTTATCAATAAAGTGTTTTTTTTAAGTTGATTTTTTATTTATTTTGAGAGAGAGATAGAGAGCAAGCTGGTGAGGGGCAGAGAGAGAGGGAGACAGAATCCCAAGCAGGCTCCGCACCCTCAGCACAGAGTCCCATGAGGGGCTCACACTCAAACCATGAGGTCATGGCCTGAGCCGAAATCAAGAGTCAGATGCTTAACCAGCTGAGGCATCCAGGTGTTCCAGCAAGAAAGTTTTTTTTTTTTTTCATTTTTTTAAGATTATTTATGTATTTTTGAGAGAGAGAGAGAGAGAGAGAGAGAGAACACATGCAAGGGAGAGGCAGAGAGAGAGAGAGAAGGAGACACGGAATCTAAAGCAGGCTCCAGGCTCTGAGCTGTCAGCATAGGGCCTGACATGGGGGTTGAATCCATGAACCATGAGATCATGACCTGAGCTGAAGTCGGACACTTAACCGACTGAGCCGCCCAAGCGCCCCAAGTATTTTTAAATGAAGGTATGGACATTGTTTTTTTTAGACATAATGCTATTACAAACTTAATAGACTATAGTATAGTATAAACATCTCTTATATGTACAGGGAAACAAAAAACTCATTTGACTCATTTTATTGCTATGTTTGCTTTATTGCATTGGTCTAGAACAGAACCTGCAATATATCTGAGGTATGCTTGTATGTAATGTATAGATATTGCAATAATTACATATTTTTAAAAGTTTATTTAGTTTCTTGAGAGCGAGCCATAGAGGGAGGGGCAGAGAGAGGGAGAGAGAGAATCTCAAGTAGGCTCCATGCTGTCGGTGTAGAGCATGGGGTTTGATCCCACAAACCGTGAGATCATGATCTGAGCCAAAACCAAGAGTCAGACACTTAACTGATTGAGCCACCAAGGTGTCCCTAATAATTATATGTTATTAAAATTACATAATATATAACTAGTTACTGTCAAATATCAAAAAATTATTATTTCCAATATAATTATGATTCCTTGTGTAATCTTATTCCTAGTCTTTTTAATAAATACTAAGCCCAAGATCATAATCAAGATACTAGCCCAAGATCATAAATCATAATTCTCAGTCTGGGGTTTAATACTTAAAAAAAAAATCTCCTAGGGGCACCTGGGTGGCTCAGTCAGTTAAGTGTCTGACTCTTGGTTTCAGCTCAAGTCATGATCTCACAGTTCGTAAGTTTGAGCCCCACACAGGGCTCTGCTCTGAGGGTGAAGAACCTGCTTGGGATTCTCTCTCTCCCTCTCTCTATGCCCCTCTCCCACTTGCACTCTCTCTGTCTCTCTCCAAATAAAATAAATAAAGTTAAAAAAAAATCTCCCAGAGTGTATGTTGGTATTCTTTACCAATGAGCATAAACTCCTTCTTTTTGACTACAATAAAATCAAGAGACATGTGATTTTGCAAATATCACAGTTGAATTTGCTACCATGACTGTTGTATATAAATTTGACATATATGAATGTTTATTTGGGGGTGCCTGGCTAGCTCAATCGGAAGAGCATGTGACTCTTGATCCCAGGGTTTAGAGTTCGAGCCACACATGGGGTGTAGAGATTACTTAAATAAATTTTTAAAAACTTAAAAAAAAAAGAATGTTTATTTGGTTCAGGATCTAATAAGTGTTTCTAAAGTAGGCATCTGTTGTCATAGAGATCAAGTATGTAGAGTCCTTGACCAAGTCAATTTCTCTTCTACACAGTGGGTAAGCATCGCGAATTTAATTATCACCTCTGAGAATCCTATTTTGCTCAAGGTCCATACTAATGATGATCCTTCAGATTGACACATTTTATTAATTATAAAACAAATTATTTTTGTATCCCAAGGAGTAATATAACAAAGAATACCATAGAGAATGATAATGTATGAGGACTATAAGACATAAATGAACAGAAGTGAGTCCATCATCCAGCTTGGAAAATAGAGCCTCACCAATAGTTTTGAAGCCTTTTGGGAGCTCCTTCCCTCTGCATTCCTCTCCCTCCTCTACAGGGATAATGACTATTCTAAATTGTGTGGTTATAATCTCTTTGCTTTTTGTTACCGTTTTATTACAGATTATGTAATCTTAAAAAGGATGTTGTTAAATTTTATATATCTTTGAGTATCACATAAAGGGCTTTATAATGTACATTTTACTTCAGTGGCTTACCTTTTCCAATTCACATTTTGTTCTTGAGTTTACCCATATGGCTATGTGTAATCACAGTTTGCTCATTTTCGGTGCGTACGCTGAAGTATGACACAGTGAGAACAAACAGCAACCTATTTATTTCTTCATTCTCCTGTTGACGGGCATTTGAGTTACTTCCAGCTTTTGACTACTGTAGATAATGCTACTATAAACATTTCTGTTTGAGTGATCTGTCCACATGTGTACAGATTTCCAAAAGGTATGAACCTGAGAGTAGCATTGGTAGGTCGTAGGCTACATACATCTTAAACTTTACCAAAAATAGCCCAACATTTTCCTGAAGTGGTTGTACCAATTTAGCACTCCATCGGCAGTGTATGTGAATGTCTTTTATCGTGCCACACACCTCATGATGTGCTTTCAGATTCCCTCAAATGCCCCCTTTTCTCTCTTTCTCTTTCTGAGCGCCCAAACTGCACCTGGTCACCTAGCCAATTCCAGATTTGTCTGAAATCCACGCTATGGAGATCTGCCAGAGAGCCACGGGGAGTAGCTCCATGTGATGTAAACAAGAAAAGCCAGGAGCCGGGAGCCTCCTTTCTCTCTTTCAAAGTGTAGTTCTTCTCGAAACCCTTACAACCCACATGAAGAATGACCATGTTTCACGAACAACCTTCTGTGTCTCTTTGAAGCTGGTTGCGAAGCACTAATAAAAAATCTGTGCCCATGTGAACCAGATCCCAGGAACAAAGATGTTTATGGCAACATTATCTGGGGTGATCAATAAGCATCACAATGCATCCCAGCTTTCCTTCTCTTCTTCCCTCACCTCATTGCCCTTAGCTAACACATCTAAAATAAAGCATTGGTCCTTCCCTTAATCCTTGTCTCAGGCTCTGCTTTCTAGAGGGTCCATGCTAAGAACATTTTCATGACTCACTTCCTCATCAACTTTTAAGACTGTCAGATGTTAAAAATTTTGCCGTTCTGCTGGATGTATCCAATGTGGTTCTAATTTGCGTTTTCCTGAATCCAATGAAGTTGATGAACTTTTCATACATGTATTGGCTATTGTAGTTCCTCATTTGTGAAGTGCTTATTTAGTATTTTTACCCAATATACTATTGGATTGTATGTCCTTTTTCTTTTTCTTATTGATAGGTAAGATGTTCCAGTTAACTACTGGAGAATTAGAAAGCCAGGCTGTATAAAGGCATACAGGGTGGGAGATATTGATGTTACCTCTGGAAAATACATTTGCCGTATGTAGGAGTCCTTTATATTTTCTGGATACTAGTTCTTCATTGATTACATGTGCTGCCGGCTTCTTCTGCCACTCTGAGGATTATTTTTTCACTGTCTTAATGGTATCTTTTGTTGAATAGTATCTTAATGTGATCGAATGATGAATCTTTTCCTTTATGCTTGATGTGTAAATGCTTCAGGGACACTGAGGTCATGAGGCTCTTCTTTTGTAGTATCTTCTAAAATCTTTCTTGTTTTAAACAATATTTTATTGTAGTAGCTTCCAAAAGCTTTATTGTCACACTTATACATTTAGGTAGTTATCAATTTATTACTTGCTCAGCTCCAAATCCACCCTCTTTTGTCCTCCTTTGTAATACTGGAGCTGGACGTTATAAATGGTTCTTTGTCAACTGACACGTTCTTAGTCTTGCCAGAAGAGGGTGCTGAAGAGACACTGCAAGAGGAGGGTACTTTTCCTGGTTCCCGTGCTTTCCCTTCAGGTGCAGTAAGTGGCTTCTTGGCCCTTGGGTGGCTTCCCACTGAGTTTCGCTGGCACCCGAAGGTGATTTCCAGCAAGCTTCACCGGCACCCCTGTGGGTAGTTTCCTGCCAGCCAGCCCTGGCCTGCAGCCCGTTCCCTCTCAACCAGTGGAGCGCAGCTACACCTCCGAAGTCTGCATCTCAGCCTTGGGTGGGGGGGCGCTCTTCCAAATTTGTCTCTTTCTTGGCTGCTCTGCCCTAGCCCTAGAGGTGGCTGTTCCCTGCATCTGCTATGTCTGTATTATTTGTAGTTCTCTACTCCTCTAAGTAGTTAATCCCCTTGTAATTAGTTAGTAATTCTTTATATTAAATTTGTCTAGTTCACATTACATGTGGTTTCTTTTGCCTGACTGGGTCTTGGTTGACAAAGTATTTAGTCTACCTAGAAATAATTTTGTATATGAGATGAGACAGAAGTCCAACTTCACTTTTTCCATGCAGATAGCCAATTGGGCACCATTTAGCAAAAAGAACTTTTTCCCCCATTGTTCTTCAGCGACAACTCTGTCATATAGCAACAGTCCCTACGTGCATGAGTCTGTTTCTAGGATGTACGTTTCTCCCATTTGTCTGTCTGTGCCTGCACTAATGCCTTCATGTCCTATCACATCTTGTAAGTCTTGGTATCTAGTATAGCATATCCTTCCACAAACATAATTTTCTTCAAAATTATGTTGGATTGTTATCAAATGCTTTTTTCTGCTTTGTATGAGATAATCTTATATTTTGTTCTTTTTTTTAAATTTTTTTTTTAAGTTTATTTATTTTTGAGACAGAGAGAGACAGAGCATGAACGGGGGAGGGTCAGAAAGAGAGGGAGACACAGAATCGGAAGCAGGCTCCAGCCTCTGAGACATCAGCCCAGAGCCCGATGCGGGGCTCGAACTCACGGACCGCGAGATCGTGACCTGAGCTGAAGTCGGACGCTCAACCGACTGAGCCACCCAGGCGCCCCTATTTTGTTCTTTAATCTATGGTGAATCACACTGATTGCTTTTTAAATGTTAAACTCTAAACTGTTTTGTTGTTTCTATTTCTGCTGGCTCTATCTCATGGTGGCTTATTTCCTCATGTGGTAGATTTTTTTATTCCTTGCTCTTATTGGGCTGAACAATCTGTAAGATTAGTGGTATAAATTTGAACCCCAGACTCATGAGAGGTCAGGTTCATTGTTAGAACTCTGGACAGACTATTATTATTTTCACTCAAAGTCATAACAGAGGCAGGCAGGTTTTTTGTTTTTGTTTTTGTTATTGTCCTGCCTTATATAAGCCCAAGACTTATCTCCCATTTCCCATGATGCTATTCACCCCCAAAGCTTTAGGTTTCTACTATGGACACTTTCCCCAGGATAGCCAACTCCCGTGTTGGCGTATCACCAATTCCAACAAGCTGTATTTGTTTTAGGCCGCTGGAGATTTTCTTTAGTGTCTTGAGGTCTTAGCAAAGTGTATGAATATCTATTTGTTGAAATTTATCCAGTACCAGTGTTTTTAAGCAGGAGGGCATCTTCTAGTGAACCTCGCTGCTGGTGGCAGAAGTCTTTTTGTTGCAATATCTTCTATAGCATTGTTATATGTGACATTACCAACTTTGTTCTAAAATCTTGAATAATTTTTCTTAATGGACCTGGCAACACCATATATTGGGAAAGTTAATGTCCAAAGCCTTTCCGTTTCACTTATTTCCCTGAGATTCTATAATTTTGCTTAGGGGAGAGACGAGAAGTGGTGCGTAACCAGGATAATATCCCCATAATCACATAAGCCAGACCAATTCCTTGGATGCCAAAAGTCAGCTCATGTACCACAAATGAAATAAGTCCCAATAAATGATCACCGACAGTCTAATTGGACAATTGAGCAACTGAAGAGCGGAAGATTAAGATACAGTGTGTACTGAATTCAGGGAAATATCATAAGGATTAATACAACATTCATTATAATTACATTGGCTACTGGCCACAGGAACTAATCCATTTTGAATGAAACATTGAAACACTTTAGTGGCAATGGCTATTTGTGGAAAGAGTATGGAAGTATGGGAAATTACACTGGGGACGGTGCATTTGGAAGGCTTTATTGGTCTTATTCCAGCAGCAATCAAAAACAACTGTTTTGCATCCCCAGGCTTCAAAAGTCTTCCCAGAGGAGGGGCATCAGTATCATGGATATCCCATGAGACGTGACCCAATACTTGGAAATAAGAAGTTTCTTTATGAACAGAAAGAATAGTTTAAGGAAAGTGTAATATTTTTATCCCTGGATTTTGACATACCAAAGCCATAAAAGAGTAATCAGACAAAAGCCCATAAACGATTTTGGAATTTTTTTCTAATCTTTTAGATAGTCCTTTTCTCTCTGGAGGGGAAGATCCTTTCCACTTTGAAGTGGCACAGTTTCTGTACCTTATAAGCAAGACCCCAAAGCAACCCTGTGCATTCAGAAGGGACAGTGGGGCCACTGCCGTGGTGACCTGGCAATACTGACCTCATCATTTGGTCTCTTCGCCAAAAGAGAGGGGGCCAACACACTCCCTGTGTTTTTAAATTTTGAGGTAAGAATTGAGCAAGGCCCTCTTCATCCAGTGGGGAAAAATTGTTAATTTGCTTAAGTTTTTTCCTTGCAAAAGAGAGGTTAGTGGCAGAATTACTCCTTTAACGTTGCAATTTCGTATGTTGCTCAGAAATTGGCCCATTCCCAGACTCCTTTGTTAGGATAAGTGTCAGTTGGCACCTAGAGAGCAAATACGGAGCCAATATAAAATGTACACCAAGATGCTCTTAAGGCTAAGGTTAAAAGTCCATGAAGTAGGCATAAAAAGCTGTCACTGGCGCCCGTGTGCTGTTGAGGTGGGAAGCCTGGGCCAGGATACGTGGGTGGTACGTCCAAGCTGGAACGATTCCCTTCAGGGGAGTTTGATTGATGCTTCTTTCCTCTGATGAACTTTGAAGTATATTCAATCTTCAGGTTGTGGATTGTAGATCGTTTTTATCAGGGTGATCTTTCAAGCTGCTTGTTCCTGTGAATAGAAGTGTTGACACACTTCAGTAGTGTTTTGTAATAATGTAGTAACATGCCATTTAATACATAAATATTTTCCAAGTGGATGGCCACGGGAAGTGCAACAAGAAGTTTCATGAGCCTCTCCAGTTCTTCTGTTGGCTCTAGTTTTTGTGACCTTAAGAATTATGGGCAAGAAATCTGACCATTTCGGTATATACATTTGGGCTAATTTACTTTTTGAAATCCCATTTGGCTTTCTACCATCCTGAGCTAGTTGAGCAGAGGAAGTACGCCGTATTAGTTTCGGTAAGGCTTTGTCTACTTCCTTTACAGTTTGACCTGATCACTGCTGAGGGATGAAGTTGCCTCAACTTGGGAAAGAAGCTCTTTGGAAGTCTTTGATTAATGGTGACCGGGTAAGCTTTTGCTTGTTACTAAAAACATACTTGAATTACCAACGTGCAAGCCCATGAACAACATTTCTTTGCCTAGGTAGAAACCTGAATATTTACAAATGTCCTGGTGGTGAAGGATGAGCTACCGGTATTTATGGGCAAGTTGACATTACTGTTCATTCATTCAGTGAATATTTACTGAGCACCTGCTGTACAACAGACACAGTTCTAGATGCTGGGGATAAAGTGGTGAATAAGGAAAGAAGGCAAAAATTCCTTCCCCCATGGAGCTCACATTCTAATGGGAAGAAACAAACATGGCCCGGAGGTCAAATATACTATGTTAAGTGTACTTAGTGCTAACGAGAAAAACAAAACAAGGAAAGGGGATTAAAAAGTATGTATGTGGTAGTCTGGGAGAGGATTACAATTTTAGATAGGGTAGCCAGGGCAGGGCTTCACAGGGATGGAGATCTTTGAATAAAGCCAGACGGACATAAAAGGAGATGAGGAACAATAGAGGTTCTGTTGAGATAGAAGGATAAACAGCAGACCAAGTAAAGAAGATGTGTTCAGAAAGGAAAGGGTAACCAACTCTGTCAAATGCTGCTTGGTAGTTGAGTAAGAGAAGGGCAGAGAGTGGACCAGCTCTGGAAGGGCAACAGGGGTGAAAACCTGACTGACATGGCTTCAGGGGAGAAACAGATGGAGAGAAATTAGAGATGGTGAGAACAGACCACTATTTTGAGGGATTTTCCTCTGAAAGGGAGCAGAGAAACAGAGTAATAACTGGAAGGAGAAACAAGATAAAAGGAAGCCTTTGCCTTACTGTTTTCTGGTTTGGGGGGGTGGGGATTGGGAGATAATACAGCATCTCCAAACCATGACAACAATTATCCACTAACGAGTGAATATCAGTGCCATTTGGAGAATGCAGGAGCAGAGTGAGGGCACCGCCAACCGGGGAGAGAAGACAGAGTGCCTGTGGACAGATGCTGGCAGACAGGCAGGTTGGATAGCAGGAGCTGTGGAATTCTCTCCTGGTGGCCTCTATTAGTGAAATAAGGAGCAAGGTCAGCAGCAGGGAGTGAGGGATGAAACCTGTATGAAGGGGGAGGAAAAGATATAAAATAATTAAGTACGAGAGTAAGAGAGTTAATGGACTAGATAAATGTAGAATAATGACTAGGAAGTTAAGTGCCCACTGGAGGTAAGTGGTCATGAATGTGAAGTGGTGCAGTCAATACAGTTGTTGTTTTTTCAGCCGTGTTTTTCTGCAGCGTTGACGCAGGCGTGGGAGAATTCGCTTCTGCCAGGGTCTCAGTTTTGCCAAGCAAGTAATGCAAACTGAGATCTGGCCAAGGGAGTTCAGGGCATTTGGAGTGGTTCGTTACGACTGATGATAAAATTTAAACTGGGTAGGGAAGTGGAAGGTAAGGAAGGAAGCTGAGGCTCCCATACTACAGAGTGGGTGGCTTAAAAACAAACATTTATTCTCTCACACTTCCGGAGGCTGGAAGTCCAAGATCCAAGGGTGGGCAGGGTTGCTTTCTGGTGGAGCCTCTCTTCCTGGCTTGCAGACTGTCACCTTCTTGCTGTGTCTTCACATGACCTTTCCATTGTGGGTGGGTGGAAAAAGAGGGATTTCAGGTGCCTTTTCTTCTTCTTTTTTTATTAGGTATAATTGGCATATCACGTTTTAGTTTCAGATGTACAACATGATTTGATATTTGTATATATTGCAAAATGATCACTATAATAAACCTTTAGTTAACATCCTTCACCATATATATTTACAAAATTTTTTCTCTTGTGGTGAGAACTTTTAAGATCTATTCTCTTAGCAATCTTCAAATATGCAATACAATATTAGCTCTAATCACCATGCTGTACATTATGTCCCTGTGACTTATTGATTTTATAACCACAAGTTTGTGCTTTTTGATCCCCTTCACCCATTTTGACCACCCCATCCCCCACTTCTGGCAACCACCAATCTGTTCTCCGTATCTATGAGCTTGGTTTTTTGTCTTGCCTTGTTTTGTTTTGTTTTTAGATTCCACATATAAGTGAGATGTAAGGTATCTGTCTTTCTTGGACTAATTTCCTGATTTCCCTTAGCATAATGTCTTCCTCTTCTTATAAGGACACTAGTCCCATCAGATTGGAGCCCCCACCCTTATGACCTCTTTTAATCTTAATTACCTCCTTAAAGTCTCTGTCTCTAAGTACAGTCATGTTGGAGATTAGGGCTTTAACACAGGAGCACAGGAGTTTTGGAGGTACACAATTCAATCCATAACAATAAGGAAAGAAGAACATGAAAAACAGTCTGGAACGACAAAGCAGTAAGGTGAATGGATTGTAGGTAATGGTGAAACCAAAGGATCATTGGAGTATTAGTGTGAGTTGGAAATAGAGGAGGAGTTGACTGGAGAGTGGAGCATATGAAATTGGGATTATAGGGGTTGCAATAATCTGGAATGACAAAATCTAGGGTGTGACTGTGGGGCCGAATGGCCGAGGCAGGATGGATGTAAGGGCCACTGCAGGAGAGGACACCAAGGAACTGAGAGGCTGGGGTGTCGGAAGGCACATCTCTGAGTACACTGACGTTACCAGGAATTATCACAGGGGTAGTGTTGCAGACAGTGTCAGTGAGCCAGGTGTCGAATGTCCAAGGAAAGAGGGAGAATAACCTCTGGGCAACAGATGATGCCAGTAAAGCAGGACTATATTGGGGCAAAATTGTAGCCAACCAACCCTAAGTCATGGAGGAAGGGATTTGCAATCCATATCCCAGATGGATTTTCCAGAAGCTGAGGTGTAACTTGAGGTACAAGAAGCTTACCAGGGATCAACACGTGTGAGTGGAAGAGGGAAGAAGCAGGACTGGGCAGGGGAAGAACTTGAGCTATGAGAAGGTCCTACAAGCCTCAACTAACCCGGGAGCAAGTGTCACACATCACAGCATTCAATGTTGGGCCAAATAGCTGGACTTTTACATCCCACAGCCCCTTCGGTCACCAGATTCGGGTCGCAGGCAGGCGGCTTTCTGCAGATGTGGCACATTCTGAAATAGCTGACGGCTGGAGGCTCTCTGCCTAATGCGCTCCCTGCAGCTGGAGAACAACTTCTTCCTGCAGAGGCATCTGAGCGGTGCCTCTCTGTGTCTACCATGAAGACACTTGCATTTTATTTTGGCATATACAAAAACCCTACAGATCAATATGAAATCCTAGGTTGCCAAGGATAATAGTGGCTGCCCAAATCTGAATCTCTTCACATTCCAAATATCAACATGGATGGACACAGAGGGTATTATGCTACGTGAAATAAGTCAGACAGAGAAAGACAAATACTATATCATTACACTTATATATGGACTCTAAAAAAAAAAAAAAAAAAAAAAAACCCAAACAAACAAGCAAAAGCAGAAACAGACCCGTGAATACAGAAAACAAACTGGTGGTTGCCAGAGGGGATGGGGGTAGGCATGGGGCAAAATGGAAGAAGGGGAGAGGGATGTATAGGCTTCCAGCTATGGAATGAATGAGTCACAGGGGTGAAACGTACAGCACAGGGAATATCCTCAACGATGTAACAGTGTTGGGTGGTGATAGATGTAACAGTGTTGGGTGGTGATAGACGGAAGCTCACTAGTGGTGAGCATAACATAATGTATAGAGATGTTGATTCACTATGTTGTACACCTGGAACTATTGTAACATTGTGTGTCGATTATTCTTCAGTCAAAAAAAATTGAGTGCCCTAAAGAGCTTTTTGTATGGGGTTACCTCTATCTGTATTTAATATTAAATATTAAATAAAACATTAAAACTGAGAATAATAACATTCACTCAGTAAAACAATTCAATAAGAAAGCAGAGCACAAAATTAACAGGCAGAAATAAATAGCCATCAGGTATATAAATTATAATCAGCTGATATGATGGTAGGTAATAGCAACAGAGAAGACAGACATTTAGGAATAAACTTAAGAAATGTGCAAAGTCCAGGGCGCCTGGATGGCTTAGTCAGTTAAGTGTCTGACTTCAGCTCAGGTTATGATTTCACAGTCTGTGAGTTTGAGCCCTGCGTCGGGCTCTATGCTGACAGCTCAGAGCCTGGAGCCTGCTTCAGATTCTGTGACTCCCTCTCTCTCTATCCCTCCCCTGCTCGTGCTCTGTCTCCCTCTCAAAAATAAATAAACATTTAAAAAAAATTTTAAAAATAAAAAAAAAAAAAGAAATGTGTAAAGTCCATCTGAGGAAAATTTGAAAAATCTCCTGAAACATACTAGAGTAGACAAGCAAATGAGAAGATGTCTCTTACTTTTGGATGGGGTGATTCAACGTAATTAAAGGTCAGTTCTCTCTAAGTTAGTTTATAAATTTAATTGTGATCCCCCCCAATGTCAAAAGTTGATACTAAAGTTCATATGGAAAAATAAACATGCAAAAACAGACTGGAAAGATATGAGGGGGCAGTAGCTCTCTCAGTAATTAAAATACACTCTAAGACGTCTCTGATTAAAACAGGGCAGGATTACTCTTGTAGGCAATGTGTAATTTTTAAAATCATTTAGACTTGGGGGCGCCTGGCTGCTCAGTCAGTGGAACGTGCAACTCTTGATCTCAGGGTTGTGCGTTCAAACCCCACCTTGGGTGTAGATATTACTTAAAAAAATAAAAAAAATTAATCATTAAGATTTGTAATTCTTTGAATTATTTTGTGTCTCTCCTATTAACATTCCTGTGGTTTTGATAGGCAGGTTTGATAACCTGACCAGATAACTGTAGTTTTTGTATTTTATTTGCTTGAGCAAATCACTTCTCAATTTTAGTTGTGATGGATAAGCCAGAGCTTTAAGCGAAATGTAGCATCTGGTGTTATTGAAGAATGACAGGTAGGTGAAATTAGTACAGAGCAACTCCAGTAGATTTATGGATTGAATAGTCACAGTTTTTCTTTTAATCTGTTATGTAAGTTTATTAATTTAGTGAAAACAATGTTTTTACCCTAATGTGTACTCTACCAAATTTATATTTGTATTATTAACACAAAAGCAAATAAATATGCCTTCACTATTAAATTCTTCAACTGAATTTATAGTGGTTCTAATGCTAAAGTCAGATATTTTACCTCCAAGAGTAGGACCATTCAAACGTCTTGCTTTGATTTAATGAATTGAATGAAAAAAATCTACCCATTATTGACATTAATATCCCTGATTTTCTCTTTGATGCATCTGATCCTAATGGATGTCAAATTGGCATAATTTATACTGCTTTTATAATTCTTTTACTAGTGAGGCCAACACTTGAACAGCAAAAATTGTGCAAGAAAATTCAAGAAATTGAAATGAGAGAAATTTTTTTTTAATTAAAAAAAATTTTTTTATACATTTATTTATTTTTGAGAGACAGAGAGAGACAGAGTGTGAGCAAGGGAGGGGCAGAGAGAGAAGGAGAGACAGAATCAGAAGCAGGCTCCAGGCTCTGAGCTGCCAGCACAGAGCCTGGTGCGGGGCTGGAACCCACGAACCGTGAGATCACAACCTGAGCCGAAGTCGGACGCTTAACCGACTGAGCCACCCAGGCGCCCTTTAATTTTTTTTTTTAACGTCTATTTATTTTTGAGAGAGACAGAGACAGAATGCGAGTGGGTTAGGGCCAGAGACAGAGAGGGAAACACCGAATCCGAAGCAGGCTCCAGGCTCTGAGCTGTCAGCACAGAGCCCAACGCGGGGCTTGAACTCACAAGCTATGAGATCATGACCTGAGCTGAAGTCGGATGCTCAACTGACTGAGCCACCCAGGTGACCCTGAAATGAGAGAAATTGAGAAGAACAAGCATGTGACCTGGATGAAAGCCATGTTTAACAGAATGATTTTTAATTTTTTTTTCAATGTTTATTTATTTTTGGGATAGAGAGAGACAGAGCATGAACGGGGGAGGGGCAGAGAGAGAGGGAGACACAGAATCAGAAACAGGCTCCAGGCTCTGAGCCATCAGCCCAGAGCCTGACGCGGGGCTCGAACTCACGGACCGCGAGATCGTGACCTGGCTGAAATCAGACGCTTAACCGACTGCACCACCCAGGCGCCCCCAGAATGATTTTTAAATGTATCTTGTGCAGTGACACAAGTTAAATCTGACTATTTTATAAGTAGCTGCTAATGTCTTAGTTTTTATGTGGCTAGTAATTTCACTACATCCTCCATAGTGGATGGTAAATGTTAGCATTTTGTGCTTTTTACACATTTACATAAACTTTTTTGAGAGATGAAATACAATACATATATTTTTATTAAATATTCGCTTTTTAAAAAGTCACTGCTGTTGAGAGCCACCTGTTGGGTGGCTCAGTCAGTTAAGCATCTGACTCTTCATTTCTGCTCAGGTCATGATCTCACAGCCATGAGATGGAGCCCTGCGTTGGGCTCTGCATTGATAGTGTGGAGCCTGTTTGGGATTCTCTCTCTCTCCCTCTCTCTCTCCTCACCGCCCCCCCCCCCCCAAAATACATAAACATTAAAAAAGTCACTGCTGTTGAAAGGATATATGGAAAATTTTTTTTTAATTTTTTTAACATTTATTTTTGAGAGACAGTGAGACAGAGCACAAGTTGGGGAGGGGCAGAGAGTGAAGGGGGGACGCAGAATCTGAAGCAGGCTCCAGGCTCTGAGCTGTCAGCACAGAGCCTGAGGCAGTGCTCGAACTCACGGACTGGACTGCAAGATCACGACCTGAGGCGGAGCTGGCCGCCCAACCAACTGAGCCACCCAGGTGCCCCGGAAAATTTTAAAATAAGTTACTGAGCAATAATATAAATATTTATAGATTTACAACTTAAATGACAAAAGCAGCAATAACATTTGATTATTCTCTATACAAACTATGATGCAATTGTTCAACCTCTATCTCACAAACTTACGTAATGAAAAGCTAGCCCCTAATTTCCTGATTCCCAGTAATACTGTTCATTGGGAAACTGATGTTGGGCTTATAACTAAAGGTCACGGTGCACAGAGCCTAAGGCAAAATCGGCTGGTAAACCAAGTGTCTAAGTGACCAGAGGAGAGAAACAGCAATGTCATTGGTCACTTGTTTCCAAAGGCACTTGGTTTAATCAGCTAGTGTCCTGTAATTTGTCCCTGGAAGAGAAGTGTGATGGCACAGTTACATGTGTGCACATCTATGTGACCAGAAAGGGTCAGGAGAAAGAGATAGAGGTCATCTCTGTTCATCCTTCATATTTTACCATTTGTTAAAGTAGGAACTTGGTTTACTGCACATGCATTTCGTGTGGTGCTAGAAGAAATATGGAAACTGGGGATCTACCAAATTCATCATAGCTTATTGAAGTGCAGCTATTAATAATACCATTTTGCTCACCAACAACGCCAATGTGTGCATTTCTTTCCCATACTAAGCCGATGTCAACTCTCACGATGGTACCTCCTACTGGACCAGGTCTGGAAAGAAAGAGACAGTCACAGTTTTAACCAATGTATGCCAAGCATAAGTCTTTAAATGTTTTATTTATTTATTTATTTATTTATTTATTTATGAGAGGGAGAGCGAGAGCAGGGGAGTGGCGGGGGTCGGGGGAACAAAGGATCCGAAGCAGGCTCTGCACTGATAGCAGTGAGCCCTGATGCGGGGCTCAAGCTCACGAGAGATCATGACCTGAGCTGAAGTCGAACACTCAACCGACTGAGCCATCCAGAAGCCCCCCAAGCATAAGTCTTTAAAAGAAAAAGCAAAAATTATGTTATCCGAATTGCCAGTTGCCTTGATAGCTACGTGCAAGTACTTGTAGTGTCCCATTTGTACTGTTCGTTGCCAAAGCATTATATGTGCAAAGTGTTAGGAGGCTTAAGGCTGCACAATATGGTGTCAGTATCCTGCCCGTGATTGACGGAGCTGGCAGAGGGCACTTACACAGTGTTGGGAGAAGCTAGCAAGTCAGACCGTAAAGACACAAAAGATGTTGGCAAAGGAGATTGAGTGAGTCTGCAGGTTTTCTTTTGAAGACTTTTGAGGTTGGGGCGCCTGGGTGGCTCAGTCGGTTAAGTGTCCGACTTGGGCTCAGGTCATGATCTCACGGTCTGTGGGTTGGAGCCCCATGTCGGGCTCTGTGCTGACAGCTCAGAGCCTGGAGCCTGTTTCAGATTCTATGCCTCCCTCTTCCTCTGACCTTCCCCTGTTCATGCTCTCTCTCTCTCTCTCTCTCTCTGTCTCAAAAATAAATAAATGTTA
Source organism: Puma concolor (assembly GCF_028749965.1). Classification (NCBI taxonomy): domain Eukaryota; kingdom Metazoa; phylum Chordata; class Mammalia; order Carnivora; family Felidae; genus Puma; species Puma concolor. The sequence continues at coordinate 34,702,947 of NC_141674.1, forward strand.
AAAAAAATTAAATTGAAGACTTTTGAGGTCAAAACGAAGGATAGAAAATTACTGTAATAGGGGTGTTGTGCATGTGTGTGTAGTTTTCTTTTATTTTCTTTTTTTTAAGATTTTATTTTTAAGTAATCTCCACACCCAACATGGGCTGGAACCCACAACCCTGAGATCAAGAATCACCCGTTCCACCAACTGAGTCAGCCAGGAACCCCTGTGGTTTTCTTTTGTTTTTTAACATTTCAATCTCTCCAATAGATATAGAAGAGATGCTATTATTTGAAAGAATGACCAGTTCCACTGTTTTCTCTGCAGAACTTCTGTCACTGCACTGAGTTTGTTACTGATCACTCCTTTCCAACCATATTTTCCCAAGCGTTTAAATTTTTTTTGATAATGAAATGTTTGATAGACTTAAGTTGGTAAATTAGGTTCTGGACCCAATTCCAACTGTCGGGGGAGACCCCCACACCACCACCAAGCGATTCTCTCGACACCAGCTGGGTGTCCCACAATTTTACTCAATTCTGACACTGTTTATCCAGAGATAGTGTCAGATCCCACAGGTTCAGGTATCAGTCTTGTAAGACCATCCCTTCCCCGCCCCCTCCCCCCCAACTTAAGACACCAAATACCGGGGCGCCTGGTTGGCTCAGTTGGTTAAGCATCTGACTTCAACTCAGGTCATGAGCTCACGGCCTGGCTCGTGAGTTTGAGCCCTGCTTTGGGCTCTGTGTTGACAGCTCGGAGCCTGGAGCCTGCTTCAGATTCTGTGTCTGCTTCTCTCTCTGCAACCCTTCCCTGCTCGTATTCTGTCTGTCTCTCAAAAACATAAATAAACATTAAAAAAAATTTTTTTTAAGGGGCACCTGGGTGGCTCAGTCGGTTGAGCGTCTGACTTCAGCTCAGGTCATGATCTCACAGTCGGTGAGTTCGAGGCCTGCGTCGGGCTCTGTGCTGACAGCTCAGAGCCTGGAACCTGCTTCGGATTCTGTGTCTCCCTCTCTCTCTCTGCACTTCCTCTGTTCACACACTTCTCTCTCTCTCTCTTCCTCTCTCTCTCTCTCAAGAATAAACATTAAAAATTTCTTTAAAAAAATTTTTTAAATGGCCTTAAACATATATGAAAAGATGTCTAACCTCACTCACAGAAAAAAAATGCAAAGTCAATTTACTCTGATACACTATTTTTCACCCATCAGATTGGTAAAAATGTTAAATTATGACACATTCTGTTGGTGAGGCTGTGGGGAAACACCCTCTTACACACTGCTAGTGGGAATACAAACCAGTACAACTCTTGGGGGGGGGTGGGATTTAGCAAAATCAATCAAAGCTGTATAGGCATTTAGGATCTCTTGAGCCATCTTTCCCACTTCCAGAAGATATGCTTCCAACAATACAAAAATAGTTATGGACAAGGTTATCCATTGTAACATTGGTTGTAATTGCAAATCATTGGAGGCAACCTAAATGGCAGACACAGGAAAGTGGCGAACTGTGGTACGTACGTAGAAATGAGTACTATGCGCTGTAAGAAAGAATCTACCCGAACAGATATGGAGTGATTTCCAGTATATATTGTTAAGGAAATAAAGCCAAAATGCAAAAGAGCACCTACAGTATGCGACCTTTTATGTAAGAAAGAAGAGAAAATAAGAAAATATGTATGTATCTGTTCATTTGTGCAAAAGAAGCACAGAATGGAGAGATCAGAAGTAAATGAGACTGATCCACTTGGGTAGAATGGGGTGGAAAGAGTGGGGGGTAGAAGTGGGGTGCCAACAATGGGAAAGGGGAGAGATGCTTTGAATCATACTAATGTTTTATATAGTAAAAACAGAAACAAACAAACAAAAACCAAGAATGGGGGAAGCCTACCGTAGAATATAAAGAAACAGATGAAACAAAATGTATTTCAAATGAAAAACATAACCACACTGAAGGGGGGGAAAAGAGCCAATTCAAATAACTCTGGAACACAGAATTACTGGTATATACTCTCCAGTGAAAGAAAAAGAGAAATACTGAGGTCTGTTTAATATTGAGATCTGGTTTGTTTCCTTGCAATGGTATAGGCTAGATTTTTCTTCTTTTCCCCCACCCTCATCCTACACTAGATTTTTTCAAACTTCTTTTTCTGTGTATTTCAGGACTGAAACTATGAGCCATGTTTCTCGCCGTTGGAGAAGGAAGTTACAAACATGGAAAGAGGGAAGGCTGGAATGAACCCTGTGGAACTGGATGGGAGTTCAATAATCCATTGAGTCAAACAGGAATCCATGAGTCCATACCTTTATAGCTAAATAAACAAGGAAGAAGGAAAAGTTCTTCCATATAGTAGAATGCCAACTAGTAAATAAATGTAGGATTCCATAGTAGTAACAATTGGGATTCAGGCAAGAATCACCAGTGGATAGTAAAACTAGTGGATGAATTAACGTAATTTCAAAGATTCTCCCCACAAAATACTAATTGATTATGAAAAGAAAAATAGTAACTGATCTCTAAGTATCTGGGGATTTTCAAGCTACCTTTGTATTCTTGACTTCTAGTTTAATTCTACTATCGTCTGAAGGCAGACATTGTAGGATTTCTAGTCTCTTAAAGTTGTTAAGATGTAGTTTAGCGCCTAGCATGTGGTCTATCTTGTTCCATTGGAACTTAAGAAGAATCTCTTTTCTGCTACTGTTGGATGAAATAGTCTATAGGATGTCAATTATATGCAGTTGATTGATGGCACTGTTGAGTTCAACCATGCCCTTACTGATTGCCAACTGATCTGTCCATATCTAATAGAGAGCATTGAAGTCTCTCTGAACTTGTATCCGTTTTTACCTCACATATTTTGTTCTATTGTTAGGTGCCTACACGTTAGGGTTTGTTATGTCTTCTTGGAGAACTGACCCTTTTATCATTATGTAATGCCCTTCTTTATCCCTGATAATTTTTCTTGCTCTAAGTTCTGAAATTAATATAGCCACTCAAGCTTTCTTTTGCTTAGTGTTAGCATAGTACATCTTTCTCTATCCCTTTACTTTTAATCTACATATGTCATTGTATTTAAAGTGGGTTCCTTCATCCCCGCTACTGGAGCAAACTGAGTTAGAGTATAGAACATACCTTCTGATCTTCTTCAAAAGTTTTCATACTTCTTCTCTCTTGCTAAAATGAAAGTATTATATACCATGAAAAGATTAAGTGGTCTCTTGGAGAAACATTTAATTAGGGCTTGGTTTTTTCATCCAGTCTGACAATCTCTGTCTTTTGACTGGTGTGTTTAGACCATTGAATTTAAAGCGATTTTTGAGATAGTTGGATTAATATCTACTATATTTGTTACTGTTTCCTGTACATCACCCTCGTTCTGTGTTCCTGTTTTTATCTCCATTCTTTTTTTTTTTTTTTTGCCTTTTGTAGTTTTACTGACCATTTAATTTTATTTTTTTGAGAGAAAGGGAGAGAAACAGGGCGCACGTGCATACAAGTGAAAGAGGGGCAGAAAGAGAAGGAGTGAGACAAACTTAAGCAAGCTTCATGCTCAGCACAGAACCCAACGCAAGGGTGAATCTCACAACCCTGAGATAATAACCTGAGCCGAATTAAGAGTCTGGTGCTTAACCGACTGAGCCACTCAGGCGCCCCGTACTGAGCATTTTATATGATTTCATCTTCTCCCCTTTCTTAGGATATCAATCAAAATATTTTTAGCATAGAAATAAAATTGTATTTTTATTTTTTATTTTTGTAATGGAGATATTTGTGATCATATTAACATCACTAGTAAAAGACACATAGAATCATGTGTCTCCTGATACAATGCAGTGAGAACGGCACAACATTCTTACCTGGTATTCCTGCCAAAAAATGCATAATCTTAATTAATCATGAGGAAACATCAAACAGACTCAAATTAAAGGATATTCCACGGAGTAACTTGGTTGTATTCTTCAAAAATGTTAAGGTCATGAAGGACAAGGAAAGACTGAGGAATTGTTCCAGAATAAGGCTTTGTAGCATAACAACTGAATGTAACTCATGGTCCTGGATTTTCCTTGCTTAGAATGAATATTATTTGGACAATTGGCAAAATTGGAACAAGGCCATTTAGCATTGTATCGGTACTAATTTCTTTATTATGATATTTATATTGTGATTATATAACAGAATGTCCTTCTCTTTAGGAAATATGCACTAAAGTACTTAGGGATAGATAGATAAAGCAAATGTGATAAGATGTTAATATTTGAAGAATCTGAGTGAAGGGTATGTAGGAATTTTTTGCATCATTCTTGCAACTGTTCTGTAAATCTGACATTATTTGAAAACAAAAAATAAAAAATTGCAAGTGTTTAGTTTGCTGGTATGTAGATGGTGTTAAAAGAGTGCTGTAATAGCTTTACTTTAAAATGCTAATGTTTAGGGGCGCCTGGGTGGCTCAGTCGGTTAAGCGTCCGACTTCAGCTCAGGTCAGGATCTCACAGTTTGTGGGTTGGAGCCCCGCATTGAGCTCTGTGCTGACAGCTTGGAGCCTGGAGCCTGCTTTGGATTCTGTGTCTCCCTCTCTCTCTGCCACTCTGCAGCTCACACACACTCTCTGTCTCTCTGTCTCTCTCTAAAATATAAATAAACATTAAAAAGTTTAAAATAAATAAAATAAAATGCCGATGTTTGTGGTGCTCCAGAAATTAAATCCTTTGCAACTATTTCACTTACAATGAACATTTTAAATATCGACTTAAAAATATGTGACAATTTTTAGGATAGTGAAACCATTCTGTATACTGTAACAATGGTTACATGTCACCATACATTTGTCAAGACCAATAAACTGTGCAACCCCAGGAGTGAACCATAATGTAAACTACGGTCTTTGGGTGATAATGATGTGTCAATGTAGGTACATCAACTGTAGCAAATATTACCACTGTGATGTGGCATGTTGATAATGGAGGAGGTTGTACATGTGAAGGGGTAGGAGGTATTTATATGGGAACTCTCTGTACTTTCTGCTCAATTTGTGTGTGTGTGTGACTTTAAAACTGTTCTAAAAAAATGAAGTCTATTAAAAATGTGTGAGAGAATACATACATTTTTCAAGTCTTTAGGGGTAAGTGAGCAAAATAATTTGGGCTCACTTCCTTAGGAGGATCTGAGCACATGTTCACCAGAATAAAACCAATCATAGCATCATTTTGACTATAACCTCAACAACCTTATTATTGTGCATCAAGAGCAGAAGAGATAAATATATTGTAACATATTCATATTCATATGGAAAACTATTCAGTGATAAAAATGTGCTACAGTGTCACAAATGAATCTTACGGATTGAGTGCACGAAACACTATATAAAGGAGTCCATTTATATAGAGGTCAAAAAAGTCAAACTAAACTATATTATTTAGAGACATACACATGAAATTCAGGATCACAGTTACCTTTGGGGATACAAAGGGGCATATGGTCTGGAAAGAAGTCTTTTGTGGGTGAGGGGCTGCTTTTGGGTGCTAATTAAGTTCTATTTTTTTATTTGGGTGATAGTTAATGGATGTTCACATTAGAGTAAGTCCTTTACATTTACATTTTATGCACTTTTATGTGTGTGTTACATTTCACAATAGAAGTGTTTTAAAAACAAGCAGTGCTTATAAAGGATTTGAAGGAACCCCCGAAACAAAGCACAATCTCACATTTTCGTGACGTCAGTCTCCTCGTGTTTGAATTTGGCAGACCTGATCACTGGAAAAAATGCATTGATGGAGGAGGACAAAAGTAGCGGTGTGGCCTGGGAAGGGTAATTGGCATCAGCCACAGCAGTGCTTCTAAAATGTTAGACGCCCTGGGGCGCCTGGGTGGCGCAGTCGGTTAAGCGTCCGACTTCAGCCAGGTCACGATCTCGCGGTCCGTGAGTTCGAGCCCCGCGTCGGGCTCTGGCCTGATGGCTCAGAGCCTGGAGCCTGTTTCCGATGCTGTGTCTCCCTCTCTCTCTGCCCCTCCCCCGTTCATGCTCTGTCTCTCTCTGTCCCAAAAATAAATAAACGTTGAAAAAAAAATTTTAAAATGTTAGACGCCCACACATCCCCTGGGGATCTTGTTAAAATGAAGATTTTGATTCCACAGTTCTGGGGAGGGACTAGAGATCCTGCATTTAAAAAAAAATTTTTTTTAATGTTTATTTATTTATTTATTATTTAAAAAAATTCTTCTTAACATGTATTCATTTTTGAGAGCGAGAGAGACAGAGCGTGAGCAGGGTAGGGGCAGAGCGAAGGAGACACAGAATCTGAAGCAGGCTCCAGGCTCTGAGCTGTCAGCACAGGGCCCAACACGGGGCTTGAACTCACAGGCTGTGAGATCATGACCTGAGCTGAAGTCAGACGCTTAACCAACTGAGCTACCCCGGCGCCCCTATGTTTATTTATTTTGAGAGAGAGTCAGCATGAGCGGGGGAGGGGCAGAGAGAGAGAGAGAGAGAGAGAGAGAGACGGAGGGAGACACAGAATCTGAAACAGGCTCCAGGCCCTGAACTGTCAGCACAGAGCCTGATGCCGGTCTCGAACTCACAAACTGTGAGATCATGACCTGAGCCAACTTTGGACGCTCAACCGACTAAGCCACGAGGCATCCCAGGGATTCTGCATTTTTTTTTTTTTTCAACGTTTATTTATTTTTGGGACAGAGAGAGACAGAGCATGAACGGGGGAGGGGCAGAGAGAGAGGGAGACACAGAATCGGAAACAGGCTCCAGGCTCTGAGCCATCAGCCCAGAGCCTGACGCGGGGCTCGAACTCACGGACCGCGAGATCGTGACCTGGCTGAAGTCGGACGCTTAACCGACTGCGCCACCCAGGCGCCCCGGGATTCTGCATTTTTAACAAGCTCCCATGTGATGCCTATATTGCTAGTTCATGAACCACACTTGAAGTAGCAAAGAGCTAGGGCACTTCCAGGTAGAAAGTCAGTTTAAGAGTTTTGAAGGATCATACGCCTTTTTTTTTTTAAAGGTAACTACAACAAAAGCTAAGGCATGTAACATAGTATAAGGACAGTTAGAAATGTTTTCTCCTCTGGAGGTGGAAAAAATTTTCCACAGTGGCCTATAATTATACATCACTTCAAGTAGAACAAGGAAAAATGTAGATCATAACATTCACAAGCAGCGAAGGAATACGCTGGAGCAAGGCTAACGAGTTCAACTTGTGTGCACAGTGTGCGAAAGGCAGAGGGAACCTCTTCACACCCTCCTGCTGAAACCAAGACTTCCCATGTGGAACTTTCCTGGTGAATCTCACTGACCTGTCAAGATGGGTATTTGGGGAGAAATTCACATAAAATGTTTTTAAATTGGTGATGACTGCAAAGCCATCACGAGCTTCTCTCGTTGCGGGAACTGGAAACGGGCAGGATTTAACCGGGGCGTTTATTAAGGATTATATGATCAGAAGAAGGGGTATTTCATAGCTGATCGGCTGGGTGTTAGAGAATGTTATTGCCTGTTTTTAGGAAGAAGCTATCACAGGAGAGCCACTGCAGGAGGAAGTTTGTATCAGTGTGACTGCCACCCGTGAGGCCACCAAACATCCCAGAAAACACAATTATAAATGTTTCCGGAGGACTAATGAAGAGGGGATACTCTCCATTAGTCATTTTATGAGGCCTGCATAACCTCGATACCAAAACCTGACAAGGACACTTTGAGGAAGGAAAATTATAGGCCAATCTCACCCATAAACACAGATGGAAAAAATTTTAAACTCCCTTAGTACACCATATCAATAGGCAGAAAAAGCATTTGATAAAGCTTAATATCCACTCATGAAAACGTCTAGCAAACTAAGACTAAAATGACATGTCTAACCTGATAAAAGCTATTTGCAAAAACCCCATAGCAAGCAGCAAAACTTTTTGAGACAGGAACAAGCCATGGATGCCTAAAACCATTACTTCAATTTAACGTTGTACTTGAGGTATAAAAAGGATGCAATGTATAAAAAGGAACAAAATGAAATAAAAGGTGAATGATTGGAAAGGAAGAAATAAAGCCGGTATCATTCCAGATGCTATGATTATCTATATTTAAAAACCTTAAATAATCTAAAAATTATTATAATTCAGTATAGTGGCTAGATATGAAATCAACATAAAAATCAATTGTATTTCTATATTCCTGTAAGAAACCAGAATTGAAATTGAAAAAAATTCACAATGGCATTAAAAAAAATGAAGTCGTAGTGATGAGGGAGCATAAGGCAAGCTGAGAGCAAAGCACATGCTAACAGCACCCTCACCCCAGGTAGGATATGTGTGATATTCCTCTGACACTCCTGGATGCCCAAGAACCAAGGAAAGGAAAGAAAACAAATGATTGACTGACAGACATCAGTCATTCAGGACAGGAATCACCTTCAGTGTACGGAAAACTTAGTAAAGTGCAAGAAAAAGGCAATCTTATCCATAGCCTAATCTCCAGAAACCTATGGACTCCATTTCCTGGAGCCTTAATATCACCCTCATCAAGATGTAAGGAGGTTTGGGGCACCTGGGTGGCTCAGTCGGTTAAGCATCTGACTTCGGCTCAGGTCTTAATCTTAGTTCTTGAGTTCGAGCCCACGTCGGGCTCTGTGCTGGCTGCTCAGAGCCTGGAGCCTGCTTTGGATTCTGTGTCTCCATCTCTCTCTGCCCTTCCCCCGCTTGTGCTCTATCAAAATGAATAAACATTTAAAAAAATTTTTTTTAAAAAGATGTAAGTAGGTTTAAGTGCTTGCCATGGTGATGTGGGAAAAAAAGGCAAACGAAAAAATTAAATTCCCTTACTGCCTACAGCCCAATGACAAGTCCTTGAAATAAGCAGAGTGACCTTCCTCTAGGAGCTCAGCTGCTTCAATGATAACACTTTGCTAGGGGGAGGAAAGGGAATCTTCACTTAACATTATCCTGACCTCCCCCCCCTCCGCCCAGCATCCTGTGAGTCTCCTTAAACACATAAAAATTCCTTTGCAAACCTCCTTTATCTTTAGCCCCCAATTACATGTTGGCAATTATACTCCAAGCATATGATCCCTGATATACATCTGAAGGGTCCCATGATGAGGTTTTACTAAACAGTAATAAATTATGTTTTCCTAACAAGAACTATCCCCTCAAGGTGCTGGAAACCTTGCTTCCAAAATTTCTTAGAGACTTACGCTGTCTCTAACCCCTTCCCAACCTGAAGGTATATAATCAGTCACTCTTCATAACCCCAGTGCAGCTCTTCCTGTCCACGGATCCTGTCCCCGTGCTTTAGTAAAATCACTTTTTTTTTGCACCAAAGACGTCCCCAAGAATTCTTTCTTGTCTGTTGGCTCCAAACCACCCCCCCCCCCCACCATTCTGAAACATCCTCACTAGGAATAAGTCTACCAAATAGGTGTAAGATCTCTTCTGGGAAAATGATAAAGCTCTAATAAGAGACATTACAGGAGATCTAAATAGATAGAAAGATATAATATGGTCTGGAAGAGTCAATATTTTAAATGTATCAAATTTCTCCACGTGGATTTATAGAGTCATTGCAGTCTCAAAAAAGAAAAAAAATCCCAACATGACAAGAATATTGTAAAATATTTGTGGAAATGAAAAGGGCTAAGAATTACCAATTACCTCCCGAGAAAAACAAGGTGCTATGTCCTACACCACCAGTGAACAATAGAAATCTATTGTAGAAATCAATTAGAAATCTTTTGTAATTAAGTCCATTTGGTATTGATGCAGGGACTGGCCAATGGAGAAATATGGGTTTAAACAAAGGAAGCACATACCTACCATTGGTCAAGAGGACTAGCCAGTCCCGGGGGCCTCATCACATAAATTACTATCTTCCTTGGAAGTGTTTTTCTCCAAAGTCTGGAGCCAGAGTCTCCCTGAACAAGTGTAGCAATGGCTGTAAGAAGTGCCCTAATGAGAGCTGGGAGAATGCCTTAGGCTACAAGCATCATCAGGGACATTTCTCCTAGGAGATTTAGTAACTCAGTTTATATAAAGAGCACACTCAAATTGAGTCAATATGGGCCCTTCAAAAAAAGTTACTCAAATTAGATTTCAGATAGAACTTCTGCACTGTTCAAGGTGATTACAGGGAAGGGTAGAAAACGGAATGGGGAGTAGGAGGAAGTAGAAAGGAAATAAAACAACCCTGAGAGAGACGTGAGGACAAAAACACAAAGAGAGAATCTAAGGTGAAGTCAGAGACTGGAAGAGGCAACAAGAGTAAGAAATTATTTATGGAGTAACAGAACTCAAGTCCAGTACATCTGAGCCTCTTTCCCGTTCCTCCCTCTCTCCCCCACAGGTCAGGTTTTACCACATATACTTAGAGAAGGGAAGAGGTGTGGTCTGCCCTTTCATTCAATTCTTTATCTGTTCAGCATTGCTTTTTTATTCAAATAGAGCAGAAGAAAGGAGCTGGAAATGGACAGTTACCTCTGATTTATCTGGCTGCAGAGATGATCCTCTTTAGGATGGAAAGGAGGAAGGGTGGGGGTTGATGGAGATGAGAACAGAGGTGGGACTGTAATGATGATGGTAATGGATTGATGAATAGGAGACCAGAGTTTTAAATTGCACTGAATGACCAGGAGCTAATGAGCCTACTCAAGATATTGTTAAGGCATTGGAAAGGGAAATGTGGCAAGTGAGGTTGGAGGCAGTGATTAGAAAACAATAAAAGTTTCATGTTTGTGCCCCAGTTGAATTTCAGACCATCCAACCAGCCAGTTACCTGCTGTCACAATTAATGAAGGGAAGCAGCCTTTAGAATGGAGTTGGGAGGCCAGAAGGGGGCGCTCTCCCGCTCGGAGGAGTGGGAGTGTGCAGCGGTCAACGGCCGGCCCCAACAGGAAGAGATGCACCTTGCAAGTCCTCACTTCTTTAGCTACTACTTTACTATCCCAGGAGGAGCAAGAAAGGTTTCCTCCTCCCCTCGCCACAGCCCCCCCACGGAGAGACCGTCACAACTCAGCCAATGAAGAGCCACTACACTTTGAACTCCTAGTTCACGCCAATGGACTTCCTTTTCCCCTCTAAAACAGCGTTCCTCCCTTCTGCTCTCTGGCCTTGCCTGTGGCTGTCCAGTAGCTTGTTTGTCCCGGATTGCGATTCTCTGCTATTCCCGAATAAACCGTTTTTTTTTTTTCCTGATAGAATAACCGGCAGTTTTAGTTTTTTAAGGTTAATGCTGATGTTTAGAGTTTCTTTTCCCACAACCTTGATGTGTGTTCTTCTGACCTTACCTAATAGTGAGCTTAGAGGTTTCAAAAGTCAGAGAAAGCCATACTAAGAAAGCCTTGCCCAGAGAGGTGCCTGGGTGGCTCAGTCGGTTAAGCGTCTGACTTCAGCTCAGGTCATGATCTCGAAGTTTGTGAGTTTGGGCTCTGTGCTGACAGCTCAGAGCCTGGAGCCTGCTTCGGATTCTGTGTCTCCCTCTCTCTCTGCCCCTCCCCTGCTCACATTCTGTCTCTCTCTCTCTCTCTCTCAAAAATAAATAGACATTAAAGAAAATTAAAAAAAAAAAAAAAGGAAAGAAAGCTTTGCTCAGAGATTCTGAAAGGTTCCTGCCCTTTTATCAGTGCTGGGAACTCAGCAGTGGAAGAGCCACCCAGTTGCCTTCTGTTAAGATGAGCAGTAGAAACCCATGGGCTATAGTCTTGTCTTTTCCCCACTCTCTAGAGCAAACTCCAGGAACTTCGTTTTTGCTGACTCTTTCTCCCCTTTTATTCCCTTTTGATTCTTTGTTTTTGTGTCTGGATATTGGCCAGGTCTGTTTGTCTGTGACTTGTCGAGCTTGTGTTTTGGGCTCTGTCCCTTTCCAATAGCTGGTCGGTGAATAGAAGATATCAGACCACTGTGGACTGCATTGCCGAGGGCACAGTGTGTACACAAGAGCCTAATTGTGGTGGTGAATTTTCCCCACGGGAGCAGTGATGGTCAGGAATCTGGTTTTATGGTTTGACCATTGGTCTCTGCCAGGTGAATGATGAGCTCTTTCTGTTGGGTGAGATGTGACAGAGAATCTGGTTTGTTAGAAATGAGAAAAGCCTAAGGTGCCTGGCTGGCTCAATCAGAAGAGCATGTGACACTTGATGCTTGATCTTGGGGTCGTGAGTTCGAGCCCCATGTTGGGTATAGATATCACTTAAATAAATAAAACTTAAAAAAAAAATTAGAAAAGCCTTAAATCTGATTGTATGGGTGTGGAGTATTTTCTTATCTCCTAAGGGTATTAACAAATTAGATTACAAAGACTTTCGAATTAAAAGATGTTTGTTCTGATTGGCTTATAGAGACTAACACCAGCTTACATAAATCCAATATTGCTCAAACTCCCTGAAAACGAAAAAGCTGAACTTCTAATACTTTAAAGGGGTTAAACAAAACAAAACATTTTCTCATAGAAACTGCTACCCCTGAGCAAGTTTCTGGAAAACCCGAGTTTATGCAATCAAGCAAGATTGAATGCTTGCACAAGTCAGACTGACTTAAAATTTTACCTTAGAAAATATGCCTTTTGTCTGGGCGCCTGGGTGGCTCTGTTGGTTAAGTGGTTAATTGTCCGATTTTGGCGGAGGTTATAATCTCGCGGTTTGTGAGTTGGAGCCCTGCGTCGGGCTCTGTGCTGACAACTCAGAGCCTGGAGTCTGCTTCGGATTCTGTGTCTCCCTCTCTCTCTGCCCCTCCCCTGCCCACACTCTGTCTCTCTGTCTCTGTCTCTCTCTCAAAAATAAATTTAAAAAAACATTAAAAAGAATTTAAAAAATAAAAAAGAAGAGAATGAACAAGCAGAAAAGAAGACCCAGAGGAGAAGTCCATGTGAAAACACAGAGAAAAAGGCCACGTGAGATTTAAGGGGTGCGTCTACAAGCCAAAGCTTGCAAAGGATTGCTGGCCATCCCCAGAAGCTAGGGGGCATGCCAGGCACACAGATACCCTCTAACAGACCTGTAGGGAATAAACTAATAAAAAAGAAAGAAAGAAAATATGCCTTTTTCCTGATTTTACCAGTGTAGAGTGTAATACAAACATAATTTTTAGTTTATTTCACTTTTCAGATTTGTTTTTAGTTTCTCATGAAGAGAATTGCGGAGCTGAACATTCTAAGACACAATAGACTGCTCTGCCCCTGTTGCTCCTGGTACAGCCCCAATCTCCTCTATTAATAACTTTTACTGAAGGTCTAGTTCTGCTGCACAGACGGAACAGGGAGGTAGGACACTGAGAACCATCTATCATTTATGAACATTAAAAAAAATTCTTTTAGGTTCCTGGATCGAAGTCCAACATTTGTGGGTACATTTGTGCCCACTTCCCCACACCAACGAGGAATTCTCGGACACCATTAGTGTGTCCAAAATTCAACTGAATTCTGACACTATCTACCCAAAGGTAGCCTCAGATTCCACAAGTTAAGGGTTTAACACAAGGTTCCCCCACAAGGTAGGACTCTACATGACTGCTCCCACCACCCCAACCGCAGAAGCCAGTCCCAAATCTAGAACGTTACCGGCACTTCTGACTGATTGGCATGATTCCTTCCTCAGGTTCAGTTGATTTGCTAGAATGGCTCACAGAACTTAGAGGAAAGCATTTTACTAACTAGATCACAGGTTTATTGTAAAAAGGATATAACTCAGGAACACCCAGACGGAAGAGATGCACAGGGCAGGCTTCCAAGCCCTCGCCAGGCACGCCACTCTCCCCAAATTTCCATGTGTTCACCAACCCAGAAGCTCTCTGGACCCTGTCCTTTTGGGTTTCCATGGAGGCTTCCTTACAGAGGCATGAGTGATTAAATCATTGCTCATTGGTGATTGGGTCAACCTCCAGGCCCTGTCCCCTCCCCGGAGGTCAGGGGCACAGGACCAAAAGTCCCACTCCTCCAGTCACCTGATTGTGTCCTCTGATGACCAGCCCCCATCCTTAGGTGACCTAGGGGTTTTTCAAAAGTTATTTCGTTAGCATAACAAAAGACAGCTTTATGACTCTCATTTAAGAAATTCCAGGGGTTTTGGGACCTCTGCGCCTGAAATGGAAGGAAAACCAAATATATATCTCTAATTATAAATCACAATATCACACAATCTGTAGTTTATACGAACACATGAAAGAATCCCCCACTGCCATACACATCCCTTTTATACCTTCTTAAAATGGCAATTAAAATGAAAGTTTTAACTACTGCATAACATATAAAAGTAAGAAACAGGTGGACGTTAAGGAGGGCGGTTCAGACTGGGAGTCAGGTATGGCCTTTGGCCTCAGGCCAGCTGGGGCAGTGCTTACACGCCATCCAGACTGAAGACTGTGTGTAGTCCATTGTTATCAGCACATCACTCAGCTCTTTTGTGACAGGGATGGCTTGTTGTGGGCACTTCTCACCCCTAAGAATGTGGGACCTCAGCAGAACCTAGGGAGAACTCAACTGAGAATGGGCACAGGACAGCTAAGGCGGTGATTCTCCCTAAAGCCAGACAAGCAACCGCCACTGCACCCTGTGGATAGCCTGTGACAGGGCCGCCCCGGGCATTGTGTGGCTTTGCCTTCTCTCTGGCCCTCAGACCCCGCTCCTCACCACTGAGAGAAGACAGCCCTCTTTTAAACATCTCTCCTGTTCCCGGGGATGCTTGGAGGACTGAGTGGTTTAGTGCTTGAAGGAAAAATGCCCTGGAGATGTCTGCTTTTGGTGGGAGGAAACGGATGCACAGGGTGACTGTCTGTAGCTGTCTGTCCTGGAGAAGCCCAATCAGATAATAAAGCTGAAAGAAAGAAAGAAAGAAAGAAGGAAGGAAGGAAGGAAAGAAGGAAACAGAGAAAGAAAGAAAGAAAGCTAGATATATACTACGCTTCTACACTTAGTGGCCAATGTTTGAGCATTCTATCTTACTTAGAAATTATCCAGATAACTAAAAATTATTACTTAATATTTACCTTTGGCTTTAAAGTTAACTAAGGATCTTGGGAATTTTATTTAAGCTTACATATTACAGAACCTAATTACTGTTGATATCAACGAGTTTATCAGAATTATACTTCAATTTAGTTGAACACATCATTCTATGCTTAAAAAAATTTTTTTAAACAGCTTTGAAAAAAAAACAAAACAGCTTTGTTGGGGTGCCTGGGTGACTCACTCGGTTGAGCGTCCAACTTTGGATTTCAGCTCAGGTCATGATCCCAGGGTCATGGGATCGAGCGCTGCATTGGGCTTTGCGCTGACAGTGTGGAGCCTGCCTGGGATTCTCTCTTTCTTCCTCTCTCTCTCTGCCCCTCCTCAACTCTCTCTCAAAATAAATAAATTTTTTAAAAAAATTTAAAAAATAAAATAAAAGTTGAATTGTAGATTCCTTATGAAATCTCTGGACAGAGTTTACTTCTCTGGCCTGGTTAGCTGCTCAGTGCCACGTTGCCCTAGGTCTGCCCTACAAGAAGACTTTACTGCTGCTTGATGTAAATGAATCAGGCCAGATACCGTGAGGCCAGAGTTTTGCCATGGTCAAGAATAATCTTTGGAGAATATTTGTGGCCCCAACCGGGGACTTGTAAGAGAAATCATATAAAATTGGTAATAAGGCAAAAGGATGATGACATGTCCTTTTTTTTTAAGTTTTTTTTTTAAACTTCTTATTTTGAATGAATTTTCCATTTCCAGAGACTTGCAGTGATAGTGCACAGTGTTCTCATGGATCCGTCACCCAACATCTCACAAGGTTAATGTCTTATGTAAGCAGGAACAGTTTTTTGTTTTTTTAGTTTTTTTTTTTTTTGTTTTTTTTTTACATTTATTTACTTTTGAGGAACAGAGTGAGACAAAGCGTGAGTGGGGGAGGGGCAGAGAGAGAAGGAGACAATCTGAAGCAGGCTCCAGGCTCTGAGCAAGCAGTCAGCACAGAGACTGATGTGGGGCTCCAACACACAAACTGTGAGATCATGACCTGAGCCGAAGTCGGAGGCTTAACCGACTGAGCCACCCAGGTGCCCCTGTTTTTTGTTTTTTTTTTATAGTTAATGTTTTATTCCTTAAAGCTATAACAGTTAAAAGCCCAGTTCTTCCTCAAGCTTTTATTTCATATACTGATTATATCATTCTTTTAAAAATATTTATACTGTTTCATATTCACATAATTCCATTTAAATTTGTATTGTTCTAATATTTCTTAACGTTCTATTTATAAATCCAGAAAACTTTATTTATCCCTTTAAGGTGGCTTTTACAATTCCATTACATTTCCTTAAGTTTTAGCTGCACATATAAAATAGCATAGAAATTATAAAATAAAAATAAAAATAAAATAAATAAAATAGCATACTCTTTTCATGATTAGTCTTTCCAAAGCTTGATTTTTTTTTAAGTTTATTTATTTAAGCAATCTCAACACTCAATGCGGGGCTTGAACTCGTGACCCTGAGATCGAGAAAACCACCAGAAGACTAGCAGAACAGATTCTCCAGAGCCAAGCGTAGACAAGAGGCCCACGGAAGAGGGTAGGAAAGGCAGAGAGGCGGTGCGTGCTACAGGGACTGGCGGGAGGGAGCCTGGGCGGTGGAGGGGCAGCCCGCCTGGCAAGGCAGAGCCCCCAAGTCTGGCTTGCAAAAGTGGGGGCGCCGGACTGGGTGAGTTCTGACAGCCAGCGGGACTTAACATCTGGAATGTTAAAAGTCAACAGCTCTGCTCCAAGAGCAGGAGGGCGAGAGGACACCGGGAGGGAGAGGTGTTGAGCCCTGGAAGACAGAGCTCAGCTTGGAGGGGAACAAAGGCGTTGGCAAGCACCATCTCCCTCTCCCATCCCCCAGCCAAAATCCCAAAGGGAGTCAGTTCCCGTCCGAACTTGCTTGCACCAAGCAAACACCAGGTGCTGTGCTTCTGTGAATCCATCCCTCCGACCTGTCTGCCTACCTCCTGGTGCCGCAGGGCCCCTCCCACAGGGGGCCACCGAAGGCAAAGCGAGCTAAGCCTGCCCCTCCCGCCCCTGTGCACCTTGCGGATCCACCCCGCCAATACGCCAGATCCCATAGAAGCAGCACCACAAGCCTGGCAGTGTGCAAGTAGCCCAGACAGGGGCCACACTACTCCACAGTGAGCCCTGCCCCTGGGAGAGGGGAAGAGAAGGTACACACCAGTCTGACTGTGGCCCCAGCAGTGGCTGGGGGCAGACATCAGGTCTGACTGCACCCCGCCCACCAACACAAGTTACTCCAGACAGCACAGGGGAAGTGCCCTGCAGTTCCTCACCGCTCCAGGGACTATCCAAAATGATGAAACGGAAGAACTCTCTTCAAAAGAAACTCCAGGAAATAGAGACAGCTAACGAATTGATCAAAAACAATTTAAGCAATATAATGGAACAAGAATTTAGAATAACAGTCATAAAGTTAATCGCTGGGCTTGAAAAAAGTACAGAGGACAGCAGAGAATCTATTGCTACAGAGATCAAGGGACTAAGAAATAGTCATGAGGAATTAAAAAATGCTCTAAATGAGGTGCAAAATAAAATTGAGGCAGCCATAGCACAGATTGAAGAGGCAGAGGAGAGAATAGGTGAATTACAAGATAAAATTATGGAAAAAGAGAAGCTGAGAAAAAGAGAGATTAAAAAAAATCCAGGAGTATGAGGGGAGAATTAGAGAACTAAGTGATGCAATCAAACAGAACAATATCCGTATAATAGGAATTCCAGAAGAGGAAGAGAGAGAGAAAGGGACTGAAGGTGTACTTGAATAAATCATAGCTGAGAACTTGCCTGATCTCGGGAAGGAAAAAGGCATGGAAATCCAAGAGACACAAAGAACTCCCTTCAGGCATATCTTGAATCAATCTTCTGCACGACATATCATAGTGAAACTGGCAAAATACAAGGATAAAGAGAAAATTCTGAAAGCAGCTAGGGATAAACAGGCTCTAACTTATAAAGGGAGACCCATAAGACTAGTGGCAGACCTAACTACGGAAACTTGGCAGGTCAGAAAGGAATGGCAGGAAATCTTCAATGTGATGAACAGAAAAAATATGCAGCTGAGAATCCTTTATCCAGCAAGTCTGTCATTCAGAATAGGAGAGATAAAGGTCTTCCCAAACAAACAAAAACTGAAGGAATTCATCACCACTAAACCAGCCCTACAAGAAATCCTAAGGGGGATTCTGTGAGTGAAATGTTGCAAGGACCACAAAGGACCAGAGACATCACTACAAGCATGAAACCTACAGACGTCACAGTGACTTTAAACCCATATCTTTCAATAATAATACTGAATGTAAATGGACTAAATGCTCCAACCAAAAGACATAGGGTATCAGAATTGATAAAAAAACAAGACCCATCTATTTGCTGTCTACAAGAGACTCATTTTAGACCTGAGGACACCTTCAGATTGAAAGTGAGGGGATGGAGAACTATCTATCATGCTACTGGAAGTCAAAAGAAAGCTGGAGTAGCAATACTTATACCTGACAAACTAGACTTTAAATTAAAGGCTGTAACAAGAGATGAAGAAGGGCATTATATAATAATTACAGGGTCTATCCATCAGGAAGAGCTAACAATTATAAATGTCTATGCGCCAAATATGGGAGCCCCCAAATATATAAAACAATTAATCACAAACATAAGCAACCTTATTGATAAGAATGTGGTAATTGCAGGGGACTTTAATACTCCACTTACAACAATGGATAGATCACCTATGCACAGGATCAATAAAGAAACAAGGGCCCTGAACGATACATTGGATCAGATGGACTTGACAGATATATTTAGAACTCTGCATCCCAAAGCAATAGAATATACTTTCTTCTCGAGTGCACATGGAACATTCTCCAAGATAGATCACATATTGGGTCACAAAACAACCCTTCATAAGTATAAAAGAATTGAGATCATACCATGCACACTTTCAGACCACAATGCTATGAAACTTGAAATCAACCACAGGAAAAAGTCTGGAAAATCTCCCAAAGCGTGGATGTTAAAGAACACCCTACTAAAGAATGAATGGGTCAACCAGGAAATTAGAGAAGAAATTTAAAAATATATGGAAACAAATGAAAATGAAAATACAACAATCCAAACGTGTTGGGGTGCAGCGAAGGCAGTCCTGAGAGGAAAATACATTGCAATCCAGGCTTATCTCGAGAAACAAGAAAAATCCCCAATACAAAATCTGACAGCACACCTGAAGGAAATAGAAGCAGAACAGCAAAGACACTCCAAACCCAGCAGAAGAAGAGAAATAATAAAGATCAGAGCAGAAATAAACAATATAGAATCTAAAAAAACTGTAGAGCAGATCAATGAAACCCAGAGTTGGTTTTGTGAAAAAATAAACAAAATTGATAAACCTCTAGCCAGGCTTCTCAAAAAGAAAAGGGAGATGACCCAGATAGATAAAATCATGAATGAAAATGGAATTATTACAATCAATCCCTCAGAGATACAAGCAATTATCAGGGAATACTATGAAAAATTATATGCCAACAATTGGACAACCTGGAAGAAATGGACAAATTCCTAAGCACCCACACACTTCCAAAACTCAAACAGGAAGAAATAGAAAACTTGAACAGACCCATAACTAGCAAAGAAATTGAATCAGTTATCAAAAATCTCCCAACAAATAAGATTCCAGGACCAGATGGCTTCCCTGCGGGATTCTACCAGACATTTAAAGCAGAGATAATACCTATCCTTCTCAAGCTGTTCCAAAAAATAGAAAGGGAAGGAAAACTTCCAGACTCATTCTATGAAGCCAACATTACTTTGATTCCTAAACCAGACAGAGACCCAGCAAAAAAAAAAGAGAACTACAGGCCAATATCCCTGATGAATATGGATGCAAAAATTCTCAATAAGATACTAGAAAACTGAATTCAACAGCATATAAAAAGAATTATTCACCATGATCAAGTGGGATTCATTCCTGGGCTGCAGGGCTGGTTCGACATGACCCCGAGACCAAGAGTCACATGCTCCACCAACTGAGCCAGTCAGGTGCCCCAGGGTTGATCAATTTTATTAATAATTTCAAAATAATTTCAAATAATTAAAAATTCAAAATAATTGAATTCTCAATAATTTCAATAATTTCAAAATGTTTTGAAATTTGATCAATTGGGGCTTGTTGCTTTTTTTAATTTTATGCTTGTTTTGCCTCATTATTTCTGCCTTTATCATTATTTCTTTTCTTAGGCTTTTGATTGGTTCCCCCCCCCAGCTTTATTGAGATATAATTGACACATCACATTGTGTAAGATGAAGGTATACAACATGATGATTTGATACCCATGTATATTGCAAAATGATTGTCACTGTTGCATTAACATCTCCATCACCTCACATAATTACTTCTTGTATGTGTGTCTGCTTTATTAAGATTTACTTTCTTAGCAACTTAAAAAAAATTTTTTTTTAATGTTTATTTATTTTTTGACAGAGAGAGATGGAGAGCAAGCATGGAAAGGGCAGAGAGAGAGAGGGAGACACAGAATCCTGAGCTGTCAGCACAGAGCCTGACACAAGGCTCAAACTCACGAACTGTGAGACCATGACCTGAACTGAAGTCAGATTCTTAACTGACTGAGCCACCCAGGCGCCCCTCTTAGCAACTTTTAAATATATAATTAGGTATTATTAACTATAGTAACCATGCTATACATTAGATCTCCAGAACTCACTCATCTTACAACTGAAACTTTGTGCCCTTTGACTGACTTCTCCCCATTTCTCCCCATCCCCCCACCTGCCCAAGGCCCTGGCAGCAGCCACTCTACTCTGTTTCTAGGACTTCAGCTTTTGTAGATTCCACATATACATAAGATCATATGGTACTTGTCTTTCTCTGTCTGACTCACTTCACTTAGCATAATGCTCTCAAGGTCCATCCATGTTGCAAATGGCAAGATTTCCTTATTTATGGCTGAATAATATACATGATATTACACAATGATAATAAGTTACATGTAACAATATACATAATAATATACATACACCATGTGATGTATGTGTCATGTGTATTGTTGGATGGCATGTTTTGCATGTGTCTATTGGTTCGATTTGGTCTAACCTGTAGTTTAAGTCCAATGTTTACTTGTTGGTTTTCTGTCTGGAGGATCTGTTGTTGAAAGTGGGGTGTTGAATTCTCCTTTGACTGTATGGTTGCCTATTTCTCCCTTCAGATCCACTGGTATTTGCTCAGTATTTTAAGGTGCTCCAATGTTGGATGGATGCATGTATTTTTATAATTGCTATATCTTGTTTATGAATTGACCCCATTGTTATTATATAATGATCTTCTTCATCTCTTGTTACAGGTTTTTTTTTTTGTTGTTTGGTTTGGTTTTTTGTTTTTGCTTTTAGTTAATTTTTTTTTTAGTAATCTCTACAGCATGGGGCTGGAACTCATGACCCCAAGATCAAGAGTTGCATGTTCTTTCAACTGAGCCAGCCAGGCACCCCTCTTGTTATAGCTTTTGACTTGAAGTCGACGTTGTGTGATATTGTATAGCTACCCCCCTCTCTCTTTTGGTTTCTATTTGCATGGAACATCTTTATCCATCCCTTTGTTTTGAGCTTATGTATGTCTTTAAAGCTGAAGTGAGTCTCTTGAAGGCAGCATATGGTTGGGTCTTATTTTCTATGCATTCAGTCACCCTCTGTCTTTTGTTTGGAGAAATCAATCCATTTGCATTTAAAGTATTATTGATAGGGGCGCCTGGGTGGCTCATTTGGTTAGGCGTCCGACTCCAGCTCAGGTCACGATCCCGCGGTCCGTGAGTTCGAGCCCCGCGTCGGGCTCTGGGCTGACGGCTCAGAGCCTGGAGCCTGCTTCCGATTCTGTGTCTCCCTCTCTCTCTGCCCCTCCCTCATTCATGCTCTGTCTCTGTCTCAAAAATAAATGAAACGTTAACAAAAATAAAAAAAATAAAGTATTATTGATAGATAAGAACGTAATAATGCCATCTTACGGTTTTCCAGCCATTTTATTCCTTTCTTCCTCTCTTGCTATCTTCCTTTGTGAATTGTGAATTATCTTTTTCTGTAGTCCTATGCTTTGATTTCCTTCTCTTTTGTGTATCTACTGTAGGTTTTTGCTTTTTGGTTACCATGAGGCTGACACAAAACATCTCACAGACGTATCGACCTGTTTTGGACTGATAACAATTGAAATTTGATTGCATACAAAGACTCTACTCCTTACTCCCTCACTATGCTTTCTGTTTTGATGTCTCAACTTATCTCTTTTTATATTGTGTGTTAACAAATTGTTATGGTTATAGTTATTTCTAATATTTTAACCTTTATACTAGTTTAAGTGGTTAATACATGACCATATTGCAGTATGAGTATTCTGAATTTGACTCTACACTTACCTTTACCAGTGAGTTTTATACTTTCAGAAGTGTTTTTTAGATGTTAGTCTCTAATTTTGTTTACTTGTTTGTTTACTTTAAAATTTTTATTCTGAGCATGAGCTGGAGAGAGGGGCAGAGGGAGAGAGAGAGAATCTTAAGCAGGCTCCACGCTCAGTGCAAAGCCCGCTCAGTGGGAAGCTGGTCGTGGGACTCTATCTCACAACCCTGGGATCATGACCTCAGCTAAAATCAAGGTGAACCGACTGAGCCACCCAGGTATCTGCTTTCAGAGGTTTCCATGTTACTGATTAACATCTTTTCATTTCAGCTTGAAGAACTTCCTTCAGCATTTTACATAAGGCAGGCTTACAGTTTTAATTCCGTGGGCGGCATTAACTAGTTTCACCTCTGTCTCAGTATGCAGGCTGCTATCCTAAAGCACCGCAGGCTGGGGGGCTCATAAAGAACTGAAATGTATTTCTCCCAGTGCCAAAGGCTGGCAGTCTGAGGTCAGGTGCCAGCACGGTCAGGTTCCGCTGAGAGCCCTCTTCTGTGTTGCAGACTGCTAGCTTCTCATTGCCGCCTCTTGTGGCAGAAACATAGTGAGGGAGCTCTTTGGAATGCCTTTTTATAAGGGTGCTGACGCCATTCATGAGGGTTCTAGTCCCATAATCTAATTACCTCCCCAAAGCTCCACCTCCTAATACCATCACCTTTCAATTTAGGAATTTGACAGGGGGCGGGGGTGACAAACATTCAGTCCATAATAGTCTCTTATTTAGCAAACTTACTTAAGTTTCCTCTTCTTATGAAATTATCTCTGTTCCTTAAACGCTCTTTGAATCAGCTTTCCCAACCTCCTGATTAATGAGCTAACTTTTAAAAAATTCTACTTTGAAAAAATAAAAAATAAAACATTCTACTTTGACAGAATTAGCATGAATCTGGGGTGGAGGGTTGAGATGACATTACTGAGAAATTAAGATATGCTCTATAGTTATATATAATTTGACAATTCAGAAAGCCCTTTATTCCTTTCTCAAAAAAAAAAAAAAAGAAACTAAAACAAAACAGGGCACCTCGGTGGCTCAGGCAGTTAAGCATGTTTGACTCTTTTTTTTTTTTTTTTTAAGCATCTGACTCTTGATCTCACCTCAGGTCTTGATCTTGGGGTCATAAGTTCAAGCCCTGCAATGGTCTCTGTGCTGGGCAGCAAGCCTACTTTAAATGAATGAATGAATGAATGAATGAATGAATGAATAAATAAATAAATAAATAACACATTAAAACATATAGAGAATAATATAATAATGAACACCAATGCACTTGGCTCCCAGGTTTGTCAGATCTTAGCATTTACAATATTTGCCCCAGGGGCGCCTGGGTGGCTCAGTGGGTTGAGCAGCTGACTTCAGCTCAGGTCATGATCTCCTGGTTCATGGGTTCCAGCCCGCATCAGGCTCTGTGCTGACAGCTCAGAGCCTGGAGCCTGCTTTGGATTCTGTGTCTCCCTCTCTCTCTGCCCCTCGCCTGCTTGCGCTCTCTCTCTAAGATAAATAAACATTAAAAAAAAAGTGTTTACAATATTTGCCCCAAAGGTAATATTTAAAGAGGAAGAAACAGACTACCTCTCTTGGATCTGTTTCCTTACTCTCTCCTCCCTCCTGCTCCTAGAAACTACTATCTTAAATAAGATACTTCTCATTCACATGAATGTTTTTATATTTTTATTACATATGTATGTATCTATAATCCATATCTAGTATTGTTTTATATGTTTGGAAACTATTTATAAATATTACCCTATTGCATGAATTCCTTTTTATCTTTGAGCCTTTACTTTTATTTTAAAGACTTGCTTTTTTTCTTTCAGCTTATATTTTTACAAGCTATTTGGGAGTAATTTTAAAATTCTTTTTTTTTAATCTTTATTTATTTTTGAGAAAGAGACAGAGTGCGAGTGGGGGAGGAACAGAGAGAGAGGGAGATACAGAATCTGAAGCAGGCTCCAGGCTCCAAGCTGTCAGCCTGGAGACCGACGCGGGGCTCAAACTCACAGACCGCCAGATCATGACCTGAGCTGAAGTCGGCGGCTTAACCAACTGAGCCACCCAGGCACTCCAGGAGTAATTTTAAATTTCAGAGAAGTTGCGAAAGTAGTACAGAGAGTAACTGTATACCCTTTGCTCAGCTTCATGCAATGTTAGTATCATACATGACTGTGGTACATTTGTCAAAGCCAAGAAACAAATACTGATAAAATCCTCCTAACTAAACTAAAGACTCTATTCAGATTTCACTAGTTTTTCCACTAACGTCCTATTCCTGTTGTAGGATCCAACCCTAGATACCACATTACATTTAGCAGATTGCATTTTTGAGATTTATGATGATGCATGGCATTCTTACTCATTCTGATTGAAGTTAGAATTCTACTATAACATAATGTTTTTATTCTCTAATTAGTAGATATTTAGGTTATTTCCAAGTTTCTTTTGCTATTATAAATTGGTGCAATCCTGGGATGCCTGGGTGGCTCAAGCTGTTGAGATTCTGACTTCGGCTCAGGTCATGATTTCACAGTTGGTGAGTTTGAGAGCCCTGCGTTGGGCTCTGTGCTGACAGCTCAGAGCCTGGAGCCTGCTTCAGATTCTGTGTCTCCTTCTGTCTCTACCCCTCCTCCAATCACACTTTCTCTCTCTCTCTCTCCCAAAAATAAATAAAAATTAAAAAAAAATTAAATTGGCGCAACCCTTGTACTGTTGTCCTTATCTTCTTTACGCTGTCAGGAAACAGACAGAAAGCATCTCTCTGCAACTTATGATGAAGTGCAAGCCTGTACCTTCAAAATCTGGCTCTGACTTTCTTCTCTAGCTACCTCAGCACCCCCAGCCAACCCTCCAAGTTCATGACTGAATTTTCCAGCTCTCCTCTGTTTTCTAAGTTGCCTTGTGCTTTCCTGTTTCCCACTCTCGCCTTTTCTGGTCTTCTTCCTCACCCCACTACCAGCCCCAGCAGTGTCTGTTAGAATGCTGTACAGACTAAAAGCCAAAAGGGGTTAGTAAGTATGTTGTAAGGAACAATTATGTTACTTAGAATGGGGTTTTTGATCACTGGCCTGGACTGAAACCACACGGAAGCGTAAGAAAGTGAAGGTAGAGAAGAGGGAGGCAGACGTGCTCTGCTGGGGGCATATGAGGGCAGCACCAAGGGAGCGCACTCAACCAAGCAGTTGGGAAACCCAGAGAGCAAGGACAATTGCCTTTATGGGGGTCAGGGCGGAGTACACAAGCAGAAGGCAGGAAGGGATTCCTTGGCGTGTGTGAATGTCACTAGGGCAGGGCAGCGCGAGAAGGGGAGCTTGTGGCAGGGACCGCCCTTCTCACACTGGTGCACCTGGTATCCTGAACCGGGGGCTCACAGCCTGTTTGTGGGGCTGTTGAAGTCGCAGGAAAATACGAAGTTAAAATTTATAATACAGAAAGGAGAGCTTGGGCTTAGAATGAAATGGACTTAGGTCTTAACAACCTCTTCACTTGCCTTAAGAATTGCCAGTCATGTCCCTGTGCCAGACGCTGTGCTAGGCACCCAGAGCTTTGTCTGTGGCCACTTTTCTTCCCATTCTGTATTCTAATGGTTTCAACTTGGAAAACTACACCTCCAGCTTTGACTCTGTGTCCTGAGCTTCTAACCCATATATAGCTAACTGCGTTCTAGACATCCTTATTTGGCTATCTCATAGGTAACCTCAAAGTCGACCTGGTCAAAAATTAATTCACTATCTGTAAAATGTCCTGAATCTGCACGTCTTTCACTGTACCCTATATGTTAGGGAATGGCCTCAGGAAGAAAACACCTGGGGGTTTCCCTTGACCCCCTGATCTTCCCCAGTATCAATCCAATGCAGCACTAAATCTCTTTTATTCCATTACCTTAGAATAGACACTTTTGTCAGCTCTATTCATTTATTATTCACTTTTGCATTTATTCAATGCCTTTTTATGGCAGAACTCAGGGAAATAAAAATAAACCATTGCTTCTCAAATTATCTTGGTGAGGGAACTTTTTTCCACCCCTAATCATTCAAGGATGGATTCTTTCCTAAAACACAATGAAAGCCAATTACTAGGAAAATAACGTGAAAAAAAAAGGGCATACAAAATACAAGCCCCAGTTTTTCATTATTAGATTCAGTACGCAAGAATAACTTGCCAAACAGCTATGAAAGTTTTAAACGTCCGTCTCAGTTTCTGTACCGATCCCGTTGAAGACTGGTTCAGTTTGCAAACGGGGGTCATCCATGGACTGCGCTTTGAGAAGGCACAGAGGAGAGAGGCAAACACAGAACAGGGTGTGTATATGTGGGCTTCAGAGTGGAAGGAAGGAAGGCAGAAAAGGAAGATGCTTGAGCAATAAATACCAACCAACTTGTCAGCAGCAAAAGCAATTAGTTATCTATGCCAGGACACGGGTGATCCAGGACACTGAGAGTATAGAGGAGGCACCTAACCCAGTGTATCGGGATAGGCTACCTTATAGGGGGTACAAGACGAGTAGTAGTAGTCAGGTTGGGGACACTAGCGATGAGTGGGCAGGGTGCTCCCAGCAGAGAAACAAACTCTGGAGGCATTAAGAAGCATATGGCTTGGGAATTCCCTTTCCTATGGTTTGAGGGACTGCTTTTCCCTGGGAGTCAGCATCCATTTCCACATGTGTAAGATGGCAGAACAGAAGTCATGTAAGTGCCTACAACAGATCCTGGCATTTAGCACCGTGCTGTGTTGTGTGTAATGGGTACTCACAGGAATCAGAGCTGCCCCAGGTGGCAGCTGGGTTGGGGCACAGTGGGTTGGGGCGCAGCTCATCGACTCAGGACTGGGGTCTAGAATGACCCAGCTTCTAAGAGATGATAAGGAAATCAAGGGGGCATGCCTCTGGGATAGTCAGCCAAGGATGGGGTATAGTTTGATGTTGGGGCAGGAGGCAGGACCCCCAGTGTAAGTGCCTCTTTCCCATAAGCCCCTGGTGTTCTAGACGTCCACAACAAAAATAGGCTCTAAGTTAAAAAGTTAAAGGGTGGGGCTGGCTCTGGCCTGACCTGCCTTGCCTTTGGAAGGTTGATAGGATGATAAAATAATGGAACATTGGTAAGTCACAAAGCTAATCCTCTCAGGTGCTGGTTTCTTTCTCTCTCCCTCCCTCCCTTCCTTCCTCCCTTCTTCCTTCCTTCCTTTCTTTTTAAAAGATTGTATTTTAGATAATCTCTACATCCAAAACGTGGGACTCAAATTTATAACCCTGAGATCAAGAGTCCCATACTCTGGCATGCCTGAGTGGCTCAGTCGGTTAAGCGTCCAACTTTGGCTCAGGTCATGATCTCGAGGTTTGTGAGTTTGAGCCTTGCCTCAGGCTCTGTGCTGAGGGCTCGGAAACTGGAGCCTGCTTTGGATTCTGTGTCTCCTTCTCTCTCTGCCCGCCCTCCCCCCCACTTGTGCTCTGTCTCTATCAAAAATAAATAAATGTAAAAAAAAATTAAAAAAGAGTCCCATGCTCTACCAACGGAGTCAGCCAGGCACCTGTCAGTTGCTCATGTAGCAGGATTCTCGCACAGAGAGTCATGACACTGAGGCTTTTCTTTCTAGGAAGTGTTATGCCCAGAATTTGTGATCCCCAAAGACCACCAGGGAGCCGAGTCTGATGTAAAAGCAAAGAGCCTTTATTCGAGCTAGCTCGAGCTCAATCCCCTACCTGCACCAAGGCAGCGGTGAGATACCGGAGAGAGAGAGCGAGGGTTTCAAAAAGCACAAAGGTTTTGGAGGCGCCTGGGTGGCTCAGTCGGTTGAGCGTCCGACTTCAGCTCAGGTCACGATCTTGTGGTCTGTGAGTTTGAGCCCCGCGTCGGGCTCTGGGCTGATGGCCCAGAGCCTGGAGCTTGCTTCCGATTCTGTGTCTCCCTCTCTCTCTGCCCCTCCCCCATTCATGCTCTATCTCTCTCTGTCTCAAAAATAAATGTTAAAAAAAAAAAAAAAAGCACAAAGGTTTTATAGGGATCATGGCCTCAGCTGATTGGCTGGGGAAGGATAGAACAATGGCTGCCAAGGTGTGGTCCCAGATCAGCAATTATCAGCGTCACCTGGAACTTGTTAAAAATGCAAATGTTGGGCCTGGTGGTCACAGACCTACTAAATCAGAAACTCTGGGGGTGGGGCTCAGCAATCTGTGTTTGAACAAGTCTTCCAGGAGATTCTGATGCACCTGAAGTTTAAGAACCACTGTATCTGAGGATCTCTAACATGTTTGGCCTCAGTGTATACAGAACGTTTCTCACTGGTCACCTATTAACCATTGGCTGTCAGCCATGATGTGCTATATAAATACCTAGCACCAAACACCATCCCCAGAGACTCTGATTAATTGGTTTGGGGAGGGGTAAAATGCTCCCAGGTCATTCTAAGCCTGGACAGGGTTGAGGGCTCCTGCCTCTGGCCCCTACCTGAGAGAAGCCCTCCCTCTTCTACTCACACTTTCCACGCCTCTCATATTCCCCTTCCTCCCACCTTAGACTTTGGAAGAAAGCATCAATCAGTAGTCTGCTTTCTTAGAAAACATAAGTTACTCAAGGGGAGGAGGCGTGGTCTGAGGTTTGCGCGGGAACCTCTTTCTGCGGACATGTCAGGGCATAGTCACTAGTCGGCCAGCCTAGGTCTGCTCTTTCAGAAGCAACTTTATTCTGGCTGGCACCGCTCAGTTGGGTTCATACCCAAAGAACTGAGCCCTCGAACGTCAAGAGGCACAGTTTTTTATATATCTTCTACTTCTTTGTCTCCCATGTATGGTAATACACACAAACATGCAGTCTGATTAAGCGGTCTCATGTTACAAGGTCATGAGTGATGTTGTCATGTGCGTGCATATCCAGGTTACCTTGAGGTTTGTTTTGTTTTGTTTTGTTTCTTTCCTTAGGGAGGGGGCCCTACCACACTAGTTTCTAATAAACAAAGTAAGAATCAGGGAAATTAAATCACACATTCCAAAATCTCAGAACCAGAGCCATCTCTAGGATTTAAGCCTAGGCCCTGACTCCAGATTTCACCTCTGAACCAGAGGATACATTTAGACAATTTTCCCGATTTTTTTTTTTTTTAAGTAGGTTCCATGCCCAGCATGGAGGCCACCTCGGTGCTTGAACTCATGACCCTGAGATCAAGACCGGAGCTGAGATCAAGAGTCAGATGTTTGACTGACTGAGCCACCCAGGTGCCCCATTTCCTGACTTCTTTTTTTTTGCCTGAAAATATCTTGTTTTTACTCAAAGCACAAAAACTGAGACATAACATATGCATTTGTACATGAAGTAAAAAATACCAGAAAGTTTACAAAATATTGGTCACTGCCATGAATATATATGTACACCCAACACATATATGAACACACATACAATGGAATATTATTCAGCCATAAAAAGAAGGAAATCCTGCCATTTGTGACAACATGGATGGACCTTGAGAGCATTATGTAAACGAAATAAGTCAGGCGGAAAAAGACAAATATGATCAGATATCACTCATATGTGGATTCTAAATAAAATAAAGCAAAGCAAAGCACTGATTCATAGAACAGATTGGTGGTTGTCAGAAGTCGGGGAGGGGGGGAAGTGAATGAGGAAGGAGGGCGGGCAAAAATGGGTCAAGGTGGTCAATAGGTACACACTTCTAGTTGTAAGATAAAGAAGTCCTAGGGATGTAAGGTACAACATGGTGACTAGTCAATAACACTGCATTGTATGTATATATTTTTTACTTATTTTTTTAATGTTTATTTATATTTGAGAGAGAGATACAGAGTGCAAGCGAGGAGGGGCAGAGAGAGGGAGGGAAACAGAATCTGAAACAGGCTCCAGACTCTGAGCTGTCAAGCCAGAGCTCAACATGGGGCTCGAACTCAGAAGCAGCAAGATCATGACCTTGAAACGCCCAGAGTCTAAGAGACCCCCAAAAACAAACCACCAGAGTCCAGAGTCAAAGCTAAGCAGCAAGGGTCATTTATTGCAGGTTTGAACCTGGACCTCTGCGCCCCCATTGCCGGTGACGCCAAGAGGCCCTGAGAGAGGTTTTTACACCCCTTTTATAGACAGGTACAAACAATTCATGGGGAAATCAGGAATTTTCCACAGTTACAGAGCTGCGATTGGTTGGTGTTTAAAGTTGGACACTTAACAGTATTCGATTGGTTCCTGCCTTTAGGTCAGACCACAACCGGGGGTACGGGTATCACAATGATTGATCAGGAATACACGGATGTGCCAAGCAACAATGGTTGATCAAGAATATACGGATGTGCCAGGCAATAATGATTGATCAGGAATACATGGGCGCGCCAAGCAATTGTACAGAAGCGGAACAAGCTGGTTAAGCTTGGTTAGGTTTCAGTTTCCCATAACTTAAGCTTTTAAGTTTCAATTTTCTCAGGCCTCTCAACCTGAGCCGAAGTTGGATGCTTAACCAACTGAGCCACCCAGGAGCCTCTACTGTATTGTATATTTGAATGTTGCTGAGAGAGGGTACATTTTGTAGTCTCATCACAAGATAAAAAATTGTAATGGTGGTGATGAGTGTTAATTATTGTGGTAATCACTTTGTGGTATATACAAACATCAAAACATTATGTTGTATACCTGAAACTAATATAATATGTCAATTATATCTCGATAAAAAAAGAAAAAAAAACCACAAAAATCATGTAAGCTTACATTAGCATACTTTTATTACAGTACTTTTAATAAAATTGCATTCAATGTGGAAGTTAATTAAGAGAATGTTCAGTTCTATGTGTTTGGAATTCTAGGCATGGGTCATGTCTCCAACCCCTGTGGTTATTAGATGTGCCTGTTTAATGATAGCTTCAAAAGATTTATAGTCAATGCTTATAAAGGCGAGGAAACAACTTGATTTACTTCAATTTTGTCCTTCAATGTAACCAGTTGGAATTTTGTGTTAAAAGTGAGAACAGTGAAACAGAAGGCAAATGGGAACCAAAATATTTTTGCTTGGTTAAGTACAAATTTTAATTCATACATGAAATATTTTACTGAATGGGAATCATATTTTTTTAATGGAAAGTTATTCTTTTTTAAAAATATTTTTTAACATTTATTTTTGAGAGAGAGAGACAGAACATGAGCCAGGGAGGGGCAGAGAGAGAGACACAGAATCTGAAGCAGGCTCCAGGCTCTGAACTGTCAGCACAGAGCCTGACACGGGGCTTGAACCCATGAACCATGAAATCATGACCTGGGCTGAAGTTGGACACTTAACCTACTGAGCCACCCAGGTGCCCCTGGAAACGTATTCTTTAAAAATTGTTAGCTGTTTTAAAATGAAAGGCGAATCAGGAAAATAAATGTTATATCACGGGTACAATTTAGCTGTTTTGGTTCAAGAGTCCCAGGCTCCACGACTCAGACAGCCAGGCGCCATTATAGCAAAACTTCTTTGAAAAAGTTGTTTACAATGTTTCAGTGTCCCACAGCATCAATTCCTATTCTTTTTTCATGCGCTCCCATCAGGCTTCTCTCTCCTCTGTAGCTGGTTTTGTCAGTCACTGATGACCTCTAACTTGTCAGATACAATAGGTAGTTAGCTGGTTCTTAGCAACATTCAGTTCACCTGAATAGTCCCTCTTTTTTAAAATGCTTATTTGATTTAGAGAGTGGGGGATGGGCGGGAGAGGGAGAGAGAGATTCCCAAGCAGGCTCTACCCTGTCAGCTCAGATGTTGACTCGGGTTTAATCTAACGAACCATGAGGTCGTGACCTGGCCTGAGGCAAAAATCAAGAGTCAGTGGCTTAACCCACTGAGCCACCCAGGTGCCCTGAAAGGTCCCTCTTTTGAATGCATACTTCTCTTGGCTTCTTGAAATATAATCTCCTGACTTTCTCCCTACTTCTGTTACTTCTCAGTCTCCTTGCATGAGCTTTCTGTTCTGCTGAATCCTACAGGAGGTCCTCAGGTTTTGTCCCCAGTCCTTCTCTCTAACCAGCTCCCTAATTGGTATCACTCACTCTAATGGCCTCATAACCACCACCTCTGTGCTGATAGCACCCACATTTACATTTACAGCCCTAACCTCTCCATGAGCATTTTTAATAGACACTTCAAAACCAATGTCTAAAATGGAATTCTTGTTTTGGCTGTCTCCAAATCTGCTCTTCTCCTTTTTCCATATTACCAAATGGTACAGTCATCACTTGGTTGCTCAAGCCAATAATCTAGGGGTTATCTTTGATTTCTCTTTTCCTCCCAGCCCTTCACCATTCCAAACCATTACCAAGTCCTGTCCCTTTTAATTGTAGAATATTCTCTAATCACCATCACCCCCCCCCCCCCAACAAACACTAACAGCTTTTTCTTGGAGAGCTCCTTTAGGTTTCTAACTGGTGTCCCTGCTTTGATCTCATTTCCTATAATCCATAAGCCTCAAAGAAACAGAGGATTATTTGTAAAACTTAGATCCTGTCAATTTCCTGTTTAAATTCCTTCAGTAGCTTCCCATCACACTTTGAATAAAGTTCAAACTGCTGTCCATGGTCTCTAAGACCATCCCCATC
Organism: Puma concolor; assembly: GCF_028749965.1. NCBI lineage: Eukaryota > Metazoa > Chordata > Mammalia > Carnivora > Felidae > Puma > Puma concolor. The sequence goes on from NC_141674.1 coordinate 34,735,925, forward strand.
ATGTCATCCCACTCTCTCCTTTGCTCACGTGGTGGAGATTGCCTGGCCCCTTTGCGTTTCCTCTAGCATGCCAAGCTCTTTCTTGCCTCAGATCCTTCCAATTTTCCTATGGGGAGGTTCCTTTCAGGCACTTAGTTCTCAGCTCACATTTTCCTATTTTGTTTTCTCTGTGGCACTCAACACCAAAGAAAATTCTATTAACTATTGGCTTTACTATATTCGTTTGTCTGCCCTTTTTGGATGAAAATTCCTTCAGAGCAAAGACCCTTGGTTCTGTCTTGTTTGCCATTGCATCCCCAGTCCCCCCAAACAGTGCCTACACACAGGAGGTACTCTGTGAGTCTGCTGGAATGAAGACACCGTGCCACGGAGCTCCCGGTATTCGTTTTGTACACGCAACAGACAGGGATACCTGGTCTACAGCAGAGAAGGTCCAGGCCTCCAGGAGCTTGTATCAAGAACCCTGACCTGGTGGGGAGTGGGGTGGAGGCTCTCCTGTCTCCTACACCCCTATCTGCCTCTGCCTCTGCCTCCAGCATCCTTCCTTGGTTTTTCCACTCTTGAGACTCCACAGGCCTGGAGTCTGAAACCTCGGTGTCCTTATCCCTACTTGGGCTAAACAGAGATGTTCAGAACGAAGGGTGGATGGGGGAAGTAGGGTGAGGCAGACATAAGATACAAGATATAGTGAAGGTCTGAGGTCCCCGGGCAGGACCCAGGTGCCTGCTGGGGCGGGGTGGGGCAGCGGCTGAAGGGTGGGTCGGTGGGTGAGCCCCTTGGCTCCGCCCCCCCCCCCCCCCCCGCACCGTGGTAGGTAGAAGCTGAGCGCGGTGATTGTGATTGTGGCCTGGTGGTGTGAGGACACCCGACCTGCGACCCCGAGGCGTCGCGTGTCAGCTGTCCTCTGGTGCGGGTCTGGACCCGCACACAGTCCTGATGTGCAGCCGACGATCCCAGGCTGAAATGGAGCAGGAGGCCGAGAGGCTGAGCCAGTGGCAGGAGGCTCAGCACCAGCTCGTGCAGGTGAGTCCAGAAGTCAGCACCAGGGCCGGCGGCGTGGGGGTTGAGGGGGTGGGGTGGGTGGGATGGATGCAGGCTGGCGGTGGAGGGAAGTACATATCTGGGGCATTAGAAGTATGAGGGATGGAGTTGGGAAGGGGGTGGGGATGGGAGATCGAGGACACAAATCATGTGTCATTTATGCAATTAATATCCATCGAGCATCAGCACCTCTGCTGGGAGCTGGGGGGTTAAAAAAAAGGTCCAGGTAACTCGTGTCGAGGGACTTGAGTATCCAGGAAAGAAGACAAAGTTAGGAAGTCAGCGGGGAGCAGGCAGGGAGGAAAAAATTACTAGGTGGCAATACTTTGCCAAGGCCCTGGGAATACAATGGTGAGCTCACTATAAGATATTATACCATTTTATTAATAAATCGCTGAATGATTGCAAGTGTACAAATTACTATGAAGAAGAACAGGTGCCACAGGAGCAAATAGCAGAGGTGTTTGAGTTGATTTAGGAGGTTGAGAAGACAGCTGAGGATTTGGTTTGGGACTGAGAAACTGGTTAGGTCAAGGGTTTGTAGGGCCAGAGACCAGAGACAGTATGCCTCTATGTTGGAGGAAATGAAAGATGGACAGAGACCAAGGCCAAGAGAGTGATGAGAGCATGGCCCAAGGGGAGGGAGGCAGGGATTCCCCGACCTTACTGAGATCATGGAGGGGGCTTCAGCCAGTAGGAAGCCACTGAGGATTTTAAATGTGATCAGTTATGATTAGATTTGCATTTTGTATAGAGTGCCCTGGTGGAGATGGGGGAGTTCAAGGCAATAGTTAGAAAGGTATTGGGATAATCCAAGTGAGAACTAAAATGGCAGCCTAACTAGGGAGGTGAGAGTGGAGACAGACAAAACCAAATAGATCCTGGACATATTTTGGAGGTAGACACTGCAGGAATTGGTAATTACTTAGACCTAGGTGGTGAAGGAGCCATCCAGCACACCTTACCAGGTTTCTGGCTTGCATGGTGGGCAACAATAGGGACATTTTCTGAGAGAGCAAAGGATGGGAGGGAACCAGCTCGTTTTTTTGTTGTTGTTTTTAAACCCCTCTGGTTGGGTGAGTGGAATGAATGGGAGTTTTAGATACAGTCTGTTGAAGTGCCTTTGGGCTATCCAAATGGACTGAGCATTGGGCAGCTGGAAGATTCAGGAGAAGTCTGCCCTGGAGCTACCGGTTTAAGAATAAGTGGAATATAAACCAAGATGGATCATTAGCCTGAGAAAGATTGACTAGAAATTTGTAGGTGAGGGAAACCAGTAGAAGAGATGGAGGAGGAGGGAGGGCCAGGGAGGAGGGAAGGAGAAAAATCCAGCAAGTGTGACAATGTGTTCTTGAGTCCAAGGAAGGAAAACATTTCAAGAAGAGTATGGCCAGTAGTCTCAGGAGCTCCTGAGAGGCCAAACAAGAAGGGATCTGACAAGTGTTTGGACTTAGTAGAGACAATGAAGGTCATCAATGACCTTTATGAAAGCTGTTTCTGTGGTGAGATGGGGGCCATATGGAATTTGGGAATAATAAAGCAAGGTAGTGATAAAGGCGTATTTTTTAGACATCTCCAAAGAAGTTTGCCTGTGAAGGATCAGGAAAATGAAAGAGGGCCATCACTGAGAGGGAGGAAAAAGGGGCTGGGCACCCCAGAAATACTCATCCAATAGACAGTGATCTGGGGCCTATTATGTGCCTACTTTATGCTAGTTGCATATAGTGGTAAATAAAACAAGATAGGATCTCCTCAGCCCTTCTAGAGGTAAAAAAAAAATTATTTTCAGGGCACCTGTGTGGCTCAGTCAGTTGAGCATCTGAATCTTTTTTTTTTTTTTTTTTAATTTTTAATGTTTTTATTTTTGAGACAGAGACAGAGACAGAGCATGAACAGGGGAGGGTCAGAGAGAGGGAGACAGAATCCAAAGCAGGCTCCAGGCTCTGAGCTGTCAGCACAGAGCCGGACGCGGGGCTCAAACTCATGGACTGAGAGATCATGACCTGAGCCGAAGTCTGATGCTTAACCAACTAAGCCACCCAGGCGCCCCGAGTGTCTGACTCTTGATCTCCACTCAGGTCATGATCTCACAGTTTGTGTGTTTGAGCCCCTTATTAGGCTCTGATCTGACAGCATGCAGCCTGCTTGTGTTTCTCTCTCTCCCTCTCTTTGCCCTTCTCCTTCTGTCATGTGCACTCTCTCTATTTCTCAAAAATAAATATTTTAAAAGAATAAAAAAATGTTTTCTTCCATAGTCAAAACATTTTCAAAACTACCAAAATTTATAATTTCTTAATATCATCTTGAATGTAATTCTTGTTCAAATTCCCCTAGTTCTCCCTAAAATGTCCTTAATGCTAATATGTCCAAACCAGGATCCAATTTAAGACCACACACTGCATCTAGTTGTTACATCTCTTGAGTTTCTTTGGAATTAGAATAGTTTTCTTTTTTCCTGACTGGCTTTCCACTTTTCACAATCCTAATTTTGTTTTATAGACAAAATCCTTCTTCTGGATTTATCAGATTGTTTTCTCATGGTATAATTTAGTTTGATATCCTATCTCTTGTATCACCTCTAAATTGGAAATAGACCTTAAAGTTTAATTGCATTCCTGATTTTTGGTGAGAATGTCTCAAAGATACAATGGGCTCCATCCTCATCAGGAGACATATCTGGCTTCCCCACATCGGGGGGTTGCTAGAATTAAGGTAGTGAAAAGCCTGGTTGATCTCATCTCTCTTTTCAAACTTAACATTTAGCCTTGTGGTCAGAAAGTAATCCATGTTATATGTTTCCTCGGATACATCCAAATGTCCAGTTCCCCACCAATCATCCACCTAATGGTGTCAACCAAATATTAATTTTTCCTTAAAAGTTTCATTAAGGGTTGTAAAATAATTTCCATTCCCACCATTCCTTCTACATTCATTAGTGTGCGTTCTTCTGTAAAATAGGATTTTTCTTAAACCCCTGGGCTCTTTTTTCGGTGATTTTGAAGACGTTTCCTCCCGGAAAGATAATAAATGATTAATTCTTTCACTTCAATTCACGATGTTCAAAGCTTCTGTTAAAACCAACAGTCATTATTCTTCTTGATTCTCAAACTGTCACAAATTTGGCCAGTGGGAACCCCTTCTGTGTCCTTTTTTAGACATTTAAAAAAAGGGTGGTAAAATCTACATCCATGTTTAAGTGTATAGTTAGTGGCATTAATCATATTCATGTTACTGTGCAACCATCACCACTATTAATCTCCACAGCTTTTTTCAGCTTCCCAAACGGAAGCTCTTTAACCAATAAAAAGTAGCTTCCTAATTCCATCCCCCATCCCCACCCCAAATCCCTACCAGGCCACCACCATTCTACTTTGTCTCTTGGAGAGCTCTGAATCCTAACCACTAGACCACCAGGTTCTGTTTCTTTGATTTTTGACTTCCTTAAATACCTCATATAAATGGAATCATACATTCTTTGTCCTTTTGTGACTAGCTTATTTTACTTAGCTTAATGTCTCACAGGCTCATTTGTGTTGATTTCCTTCTTTTTTCTTTTTTGTAAATGTTTGTCTATTTTGAGAAAGAGTGTGTGCACACAGACCCTTGTGAGCTGGGGAGGGGCAGAGAGGGAGAGAGAATCCCAAGCAGGCTTCTCGCTGTCAGCGCAGGGCCCTATTGCTGGCTCCATCCCACAACCATGAGATGATATTGACCTGAGCTGATAACCCACGGAGCAACCCAGGCACCCCTCCTTTTTTTAAGGCTGAATAATATTCCAATGTATGTGTATGCCACATTTTGTTGATCCATTCATCTGTAAATGGATGCTTGGGTTGCTTCCACGTTTTGGCCACTGTGAATGATGGTGCTCTGGACATGGGTGTACAAATATTTATTTCGGTCCTTGCTTTCAGTTCTTGTAGGTATATACCAGAAGCGGAGTTGTTGCATCACATGGTAATTTTATGTTTAATTTGTTGAGGGAATGTCATACTGGTTTCCACAGTGGCTGCACCATTTTACATTCCTACCATCAGTGTGCGAGGATTCCAATTTCTCTATATCTTGCCAACACTTTGGGTGTGGTTTTATGTTTTTGTTTTGATAGAAATCATTTTAAATGGGTGTGAAGTGATATCACATTGTGGATTTGATTTGCATTTCCCTAATGATTAGTTATGTTGAGCATCTTTCATTTGTTTATTACCCATTTGTTTATCTTTGGAGAAAAGTCTAGTTAAGTCCTTTGCCCATTTTTGAATTGGGTTGTTTCTATGTTAAGTTTTAGGAGCTCTCCATCTTTGCTGGATAAAGTCTCTATTAGATATGTGATTTGTGGGGTGCCTGGGTGGCTCAGGTGGTTAAGCGTCCGACTTTGGCTCAGGTCATGATCTCGAGGTCCAAGAGTTCAAGCCCCACCATTGGGCTCTGTGCTGACAGCTCAAAGCCTGGAGCCTGCTTCAGCTTCTGTGTCTCCCTCTCTCTCTCAGCCCCTCCCCTGCTCGCACTCTGTCTCTTTCTCAAAAATAAATAAATGTTAAAAAATTTATTAAAAAAAAGATATGTGATTTAAAAATGTTTTATCCCATTCTGTGGGTTGCCTTTATACTCTGTTGGTGGTGTCTTTTGATGCACAAAAGGTTTTAATTTGATGAAGCCCAACTTGATCTCTCTTTTTCTTTTGTTGCCAGTGCCTTTAGTGTTATATCCGAAGAATCATTGCCAGATCCATTGTTATGAAGCTTTTCTCCTATGTTTTCTTCTAAGAGTTTTAGTTTAGCTCCAACATTTAGTCTTTCACCCATTTTGAACTGTTGATTGTGGTATTAAGTAAGGGCCCTTCATTCTTTTGCATGTGGATATCCAGTTATACCAGCACCCTTTATTGAAAAGGCTGCCCTTTCCCCCATTGAATGGTCTTGGCACCCTTACTGAAAATCATTTGACCATATGGGTAAGGGTTTTCTCTGGGTTCTATTCCTTTCTGTTGGTGAATAAGTCTATGTTTAATGCCAATATCACATTTGTTTTTGTTTTTTTACTTTTTTAAAGTTTATTTAAGTTTATTATGAGAGAGAGAGAGAGCACGTGTGTGTGTGTGTGTGTGTGTGTGTGTGTGTGTACATGTGTGTACATAAGCAGGGAAGGAGCAGAGAGAGAGGGAGACAGAATCCCAAACAGTCTCCACACTGTCAGCCTGGAGCCCAGACTCTGGGTTTAATCTCACAACCGTGAGATCATGACTTGAGACAAAATCAAGATTCGGACGCTAACCTACTGAGCCACCCAGGTGCACCAATGCCAAGAATACACTGTTTTGATGCCTTGTAGCTTTGCAGTAAATTTTGAATCAGGAAGTGTAAATTCTCCAATTTTGTTCTTTTTCAAAGATTACTTTTGGCTTTTTGGGGTCCCTTGAAGTTCCATATGAATTTTAGTGGGTAGATTTTTCTATTCTTGCAAAAAATGGGATTTTGTAAGGGTTATATGAGATCTGTAGATTGCTTTGAGTAGCATTGACTTCATAACTAAAAGTCCTCCAATCCACGAACATTAAGGTGTTTCTCCATTATGTTTTTAATTTATTTCAACAATGTTTTTTGTAGTTTTCAGTGATTAAGTTAATCTTCTTAGCTATTTCTAAGTATTTTTTTGATGCTATTGTAAATTGAATTGTTTTTCTAATTTTTTTTTTTACAGATAGTTCATTGTCAGTGTATAGAAACAACTGATTTTTGTGTGTTGAATTTGAATCCTGCTACTTTTGCTGAATTTGTTTATTAGTTCTAACAGGTGTGTGTGTAATCTTTAGAATTTTCTACATGTAAGACTATCATCTGGGAGCAGATAGTTTTACTTTTCCAATATGGATGCCTTTACTTCTTAAAAAAAATTTTTTTTAACGTTTATTTGTTTTTTTTTTTTTAATTTTTTTTTCAATGTTTTTATTTATTTTTGGGACAGAGAGAGACAGAGCATGAACGGGGGAGGGGCAGAGAGAGAGGGAGACACAGAATCGGAAACAGGCTCCAGGCTCCGAGCCATCAGCCCAGAGCCTGACGCGGGGCTCGAACTCACGGACCACGAGATCGTGACCTGGCTGAAGTCGGACGCTTAACCGACTGCGCCACCCAGGCGCCCCTAACGTTTATTTGTTTTTGAGACAGAGACAGAGCATGAACAGGGGAGGGTCAGAGAGAGAGGGAGACACAGAATCTGAAACAGGCTTCAGGCTCTGAGCTGTCAGCACAGAGCCCGACGCGGGGCTCGAACTCACGGACCGCGAGATCATGACCTGAGCCGAAGTCGGCCGCTTAACCGACTGAGCCACCCAGGCACCCCTGGATGCCTTTACTTCCTATGCAATTGTTCTGGTTAGAACTTCCAATACAATGTTAAATAAAAGTGGTAAAAACAGCCATCCTTGTTGTCTTGATCTTAAAGGAAGAGCCTTCAATCCTTCATCATGAGTATGATTCTAGCTGTGGGCTTTTCATAAATGCCTATATCAAGTTGAAAGTTTCTTTCTATTCGTTTTTTGAGGGTTTTTTTTTTTTTTATCATGAAAGTTATTGGATTGTTTCAAGTGCTTTTTCTGCTTTTTCCCCCTCTATTTTACTTTGATTTTCAGATGTTGAATCAGCCTTGCATTCTTGGGATAAATCCTATTTGGTCATGTGGTATACTTTGCTTAATATGCTGGTGGATTTGGTTTGCTAATTTTTTGAGGATTTTTTTTTTTTTGGAGAGGGTATCCATCTTCATAAAAGATGTTGCTCTATTGTTTGCTTTACTTGTGTGATGTGTTTATCTGGCTTTGGTATCAAGGCATGCTAGAACGAGTTAGCAAGTATTCTCTCCTCTTCAATTTTTTGGAAGAATTTGAGAAACATTTATATTATTTAAATGTTTAGAATTCACCACAAAGCCATCAAGTTCAGGGTTTTTCTTTGTCCTGGAGGCTTTTGATTGCTGACTCGGTCTCTTTTACTAGTCACAGGTCTGTACAGATTTTCTTTCTCTTCATGATTCAGTGTTGGTAGGTTTTGTCTTTTTGGGAATTTATCTATTTCATTTAGGTTATCCAAACTGTTGGCATAAAATTGTTCATAGTGCTCTTATAATCTTTTTCATTTCTGTAAAACTGATAGTAATGTCCTCACATATTTTTCTTGGTCAATCTAGCTAAAGGTTTTGCAATTTTGTTAATCTCTCCAAAGAACTAACTTTTGGTTTCTTTGATATTTTTCTAATATTTTCTTCCTTATACCAGCTTAGGGTTAGTTTGTTCTTTTTCTAGTTCCTTAAGGTGTAAAGTTAGGTTGTTCATTTGAGGTTTTTTTTTTTTTAATTATAAGCATTTATAATGCTTATTTTTATTTTTTAAATATTTTTAATTTTTTTTAATATTTATTTATTTTTGAGAGAGAGAGAGCATGTGAACAGAGGAGGGGGCAGAGAGAGGGAAACAGAGGATCCAAGAAGGTTCTTTGCTGTCAGCACAGAGCCCAATGCGGGGCTCTAATTCACGAACTGTGAGGTCATGACCTGAGCCAAAGTCAGACGCTTAACTGACTAAGCCACTCATGCATCCCGAAATTCCATTTTTAAGAGGGACATTGTATAGAATATTTCGTATTTAAGTTCAGCATTATTTTTACTTCTCTGATTTTTATAATAGAATTTTTCATTTTCTGAAAATCCTGATTTCTCACAATATTGTTTTAAAGCGATTTTATCATGGAAAGCAACACTCAAACAGAAAAGTGCATTTAAGTAAGTGTACAGCTTAATGAATTATTACAAAGTGAAGACCTCTGAAACATTGCCACCACCATAGCAGCTCCTCCAATGCCCCTTATCATTGTCCCCTCCCTCCCCTCTAATATAACTTGTAGCCCATTATCTGTACATAACTTCTTTGAATTCCTCTATTTCTGCTCTGTGATGTTTCTGTAATTGGTGTAAAAGCTGAAATTGCTTTCTTAAATTTGCTTTCTTTGTGTGTGTGTGTGTGTGTGTGTGTGTGTGTGTTTGAATGTTGCTCATTTTTCCTTGCTCTGTGGCAATATTTTTTCTGGTGATTTTTTTTTTCTTTTTGAGAAATTACAATCATTAATTTCTGTTTTGGTGTTTAAGTGTCTTTTATGGATACTGTATTTTTTACTTATGCATTGGTTTTCATATTTGAATGGATTGGTCTTTTCTTGACTGTTCCAGTGGATGAATAGATGGGAGATGGTGGGGTTGCTTTTCCAGTTTCTCAGCTCAAGAACTATCTCTAATGCTACAGTAATGGGCAGCTTTAAAAAAATATGATTCTTGGATCCTGTCCTGTTTCTACCACCATTATCTTCCTTTCTTTCCTTCACACCAATTAGTCACCAAGGAATACTGCCTCGGACTTCCAAGCCAGTCCCCCACCATTGTTAAAAGTCTGCCTCTTTTCCTTCCTTCCTCCAATGCTTGATCTCAGACTTGTCCACAGCAGTTCCAACTCAGGTGAGACCCTCTTCTGTAGGTAAATATTTGCAGATGGTTTCTAAGTTGTGCTACAGCCATGACCCATCTGAAACTTTGTGGGTTTCTTAAAAAAAATTTTTTTTTAATGTTTATTTATTCTTGTAAGAGAGACGGTGCAAGTAGGAGACAGGCAGAGAGAGAGGGAGACACAGAATCTGAAACAGGCTCCAGGCTCTGAGCTGTCAGCACAGAGCATGACACAGGGCTGGAACCCATGAACTGTGAGATCATGACCTGAGCGGAAGTCGGACGCTCAACCGCTTAACGGACTGAGCCACCCAGGCGCTCCTGTGGCTTTCTTATTATGCTGATTTTGGATGTTCTTTCACCCTCACACTTAAATATAATCTTTGAGGGTTTTCTCAGTTTTGCTGAAGGTATAGGTTGTGGAATATTTTATTTGTTTTCTTTGTTGCTTTTCATGAGATAAACAAAAACATGCCAAGGGAAAAAAAAAATGGCATGAGGCACATCTAGGCTTCCACTGTGCTCCCATCAGCCGGACCTGCATCTCAGAAAGCCCAAACTGGAGAATGGCTTGGAGGCAGGATAATCCAGGCAAGAGATATTGGAGGCCTGGATGAGGGTGGGAAGGAGGGAAAGTGGAACTGGAATTTGAACTAGAGTGAATTTCACCTGACTCTCTCTCTCTTCAAGGATACTGAGAAGTCCATGTCCATCTTGGACACGTCTCCATCTCCTGGAAGCAGTGGAGTGGACACCTCTTGGAATGACAGCCCATCAGACACTCAACACTTCCCTCAGTGCACACAGCTGGAGAGGATCCCCTTGGCCTTGACTGAGGCACCCAGGCAGAATGCAAGTGATATGGGACAACAGTTCAGTATGTTGTTGCCAGAGCATGGCGTGAGCTACTGCTCCCAAGTGATTCACACTCCTTCCCAGATGATTTACTGTGAGGGGATGTCTCCCTCCCAGCCAGGAATGATGATTTTCAAGAGGTCCCAGATGATGGCCTTAGGAGAACCCAGTATTCCAGGGATGGCCATGAACTTTTGTAAGAATCTAAGGATGCCCTCCAGTGGTCTGCCAGTCTCAGCTCCCAATGGAATCTCAATGATGTCCCACATCAATGCACCCACAATTTCTTATTCTGGCCCACCAACGGTACCTTCTAATAGAGACTCTATAACACCTAAAATGGTATTGGCCCCAACCATGTCTTCTACTGAGGCTCAGGCAATGCTCCCTTCTTTGGCTCAGATGTCACCCCCTAGAGATCCCCATGATTTTAGGATGCGCCCAGCTGGGTCCCCATCATTGCAGGCTTTAAAATCCCAGTACTCTCTCATGAGCCAGCCAGCCTCCCCGGAAGACTCCTTCCTACCCAAGCAGCCCATACAAGCTCCACAGCGAGCGGAGCGGAACTCCAGGGCCCAGGAAAGGGCTCCCAGGAGATCCCCAGTTTCAAGGCCTTACTCCTGCCAATATGAGAACTGTGGAAAAGCCTATACTAAGCGCTCCCACCTCGTGAGTCACCAACGCAAACACACAGGTGAATGAAGTGTCAGATAGGAGGGGTAGGGTTGGGTGGGGTGGAGGAGTCTCTGGGCTTTAGATTTGTGCTGGACCACTGGTTTGTAATGCCTTGAGGTTAGCTTGTCATCCTTCAAGTTTGCAGTCAAGCTATATTGGCCCCACCAATTTGCTTTCCCATGGTCCAGTGTGACTGTGTCAAGATCATGGGGACTACTGATGGTGTTGCCTCCTCATTACTTTCCTGTGGTTTTCTTTTGGTTTCTCAGCCTTGACTGCTCTTCCTCATAGAGTGAGACTCCTTCCTATGCACCTGCTGGCCTATTGTTAAACTTAATTTCTTCTGTCCCTTGTCACCCCCTCCCCCCAGGTGAGAGGCCTTATAAATGCATGTGGGAAGGCTGTACATGGTCTTTCTTCCGTTCCGATGAGCTTGGACGACATATGAGGATACACACCAGATATCGACCATATAGATGTGATCAGTGCAGCCGACAGTTCATGAGATCTGACCATCTCAGGCAACACCAAAAGACTCATCTGCGGGTGCCAGGATCCCCAGACCCACAGACGAACAATGAGAAAATGGCTGGTCCTCCTGCTCTTGTTCTTTAGGTCAATCTCTCTCTTTATTTTAGCTTCTCCCAGATCCTGCCTGCCTCTGACCAGCTAGTCTCTGGAAGGTGTAGGCTTAGATGAAGACAGAGAAAGATTATGAAGTGGTGTTAAAGCCTATATGAATTCTGGACCCAATCAGAGACTTCTCAAAAACCGTCTTGCATGCCCTCACCTCTCTGGGGCCACCTACTTTTCCCAAGTTTAGCCTCATGGGAAGATGGAGGAAAGTAGAAATTGGAAGCTTTATAAGAAAGCTCTTTATCTTATATCACTCCCCAGCTTAAAACCCTTTAGTGACTCTCTTTTGCCTGCTATGTAAAATCCAACTTCCTTATCTTGGTCTTCTATAGTTTCCAGAGCCAGACTATGCTCAAATCCTGAATTTACCATCTACTAGCCATGTGACCTTGGGAAAGGTCCTTGATCACTTTACCATGTTTCCTCTTCTGGTAAATGAGAAAAACAGTATTGGACTGCTTGGGACACTTATGTACAGAATCACATTCTCTCTGGTATTCATCAGCCATAAGCCCAGAGATTGTCTTGTCCTACAGCTTCCAGACTTGCATGGAATGTCCCACTTCAGGACATGGGATCTGGCATCTCAAATTGCCATTAACAACCCAGAAGTGTGCGGGAGTTAATGCTCTTGGAATAACATTTGACTAATGGAAGATGGAAGAGAGTCAGGCAGATAAATTCCTTCTTCCCTCCCTTTCCTCAATTGCCACAAGGCACTCTTTCCCCAAAATGTACAGCCAATGGGAAGACCTCCCATGTAGCCAATGGACACACCTATGGTGTTTCCTCAAGGCTTGTCATGAAGCAGGACCCAACTGCTATCAATTTGCATTACCACTAGTTCTCCCTGCCTTGCTTCCCTTTACTTAGTGCCCGGGGTTTGCAGTTCTCAAATAAAACATCAGCACTTAGTTCTTGTTTTAGGCTCTGTTTTCTGGGTGACTTGGGGGTGGAGGACATTAGACTGGGGCAGAGAAGGAAGAGCCCTATTGTAATTTCCCCTCCTCCCTTCACTGAGCCCAGGTACGTGGACTACCAAATACCAGGTATTAAAGGCCCTGTCCTACCTCGTTCTTCCCCTAGGGCTGAGAGCATAATGACTCTCCTGGATACTCAGATAGTTTTGAACCTCTGTTTCTGGACTTCTCAGCTAGCCATTACACTGACCAGCAAGCTAATAAAAAGGAACTTGCCCAAACTCTCAGGTGGCAGAACTGGGATCCCAACCAGAATCTCTCTACTCTAGAGATGATACCTTCTGCTGATATTGCCAAGCACTTCCAGGAGATGGCCACAGAAAGACGAATCAGGTCCAGTTCCTGTGGCCAAGGGGCCATCTTGCTCTAGGGCAGAGAAGTCCACCTAAGTGAGGTGGCCATGGAGAGGGGGAGCACCTAAAGGGGAGGATCAGAAAGGCTATCTGGGGGAGGTGACCCTTGAGCTCAGGGAGTATATGTAACATCTAGTAATCCCTATTGTTGTAATAAATTAAGCAGGTGAATGAAGAGGAAAGAATTCGACAGAATGCTGGACCAACACAACTGCTCAGAGGAGAGTCAACCTGCAAGCTTCCATTCATTTGACCAATGTTCTTTGAGCCCACTACAAAGAGCATCACAGCTGTGGGGACTCATGGTGAGGGGCACAGAGTCAATGGAAGGGTGTGTCAGGGAAGAAAGACTTCTCAAAGAGGTGCCTGAGTCAGACCCGAAGAGCTTGTGGAGGTTAACTAACCTCCCATTTCCTGGATGTCTACCCTTGGCCATGCCCTGTGTTGGACACTAAGGACTCAGAGCATGACAGTGCCTTGCAGTGGAGCATAAAAACCACAGATAAACATTCTGAAATCACTTAATGTTGCCATGGAGAGGAGCCAAACCTCTGTGGGCTCAAATTTATCTGGGCATTGTGGAAGTCCCACAGATTTGGTGACACCTGTCACCCTCATCCCCACCCTGACCCCTTCCTGCATGGCCACCTTGGTCTGTTCCCCTAATGGCCCCAGCGTACCTGGTCTAGGCATCCAGGTGCCCTCTACCCAAACTCTGAGTGAGGGGAGTAGGCATGATAAATAAGGGCAGGGGGTGCTTGTTTGTGCCCCAATGACTTACCCCAGGTCTCAAGTGCCTGAAATCTCTTAAATTCCCACCTGGGCACTAGGTCCCTTCTGTGAAGTGGAACATCTCAAGCTCAACGGGCCAGGGCTGGTCTCCATACCCTGCCCCAGCTGGCTTACACTTATCCCTGCCGGTAAGGTCAGCAGGCGAGATTGCTTGTTGGGCCTCAAGAGAGAGAGGTCTGTTGATGACCCATCACTCTCATCAAGGAATGGAACTGAGAGGAGCCAAAGTGGGCAGGGGTGTGCCACATACACTACATTGGTGGGCAAAACAGGTGCCTGCCCCTGTGGAGGTCACAATCTAGTGGAGGAAGGACATAGAAGTGTATGGAATGCGGTGAGGACAAATATCAGGGACTTGCTGTAATAGGACAAGGGGGCTCCCTAAGGAAATGTGGTTTGAGCTCAGAGGTAAGGACTAACTGGGAGTTAGGCAGGTAAGGAGGTGAGGAGGTGATTGGAAGAGAAAATTCAGTCTATCTTTTATTTAGAGGTTACCTTATGGCAAGCCTTGGCTAAGCCTGTCTCGGTATTATCTTATTCAACACTGGGCAGCATAGTGGGTGGGGTAAAGACCTTGTGGGCTCCCAAGTAAGAAGTAGATTTTGAATCCTGCCTCTGCCATTTCCTGGCTGTGTGGCCTTGGGGAAGTTATTTATCTCTGCACCAGACAGCAAGGGGCAAGGTTCAAGCTAAGGAGGATTCAAGGGGACACCTTCAAGCTAAGGAGAGAATTAGTTACATTGAAAAGGTTTCTTCTGCTTAAGGGAGAGGGAGTGATTTCAGTGTTCCAGGTGAGAGTGGAAGGTGCTTGGGCGGGTGTGGCAGTGTGGCTGGAGAGTAGCAGAAAGATTTGCGAGGAAATCAACCTAGGTGATAGCTGGATCAAGGATGACTCCTGGTTTATAGCTTGTGTTATAAGTGACACAGAAGGAGAATGGATGAAATTCATTTAAATTATTTTTCTATTTTTAAATTGTTGATGTCTCATGCAAAAAATAGTTTGCTTATATCATTTAAAGTAATAACTTATTTGCCCTTATGCCGCCTTTGAAGCCTCTGTGTTCCCCACTGACCACATTCCTCATCTTCTGCAGAGGCTCCTGAAGTTTGGTTAATCTTGTGTTTGCTTTTCTTTGTTTTTAAACCATATGTATACGGCTCTTAAACCACAGAGTGATTTGTTTTATGTGGTTTTGAACTTTGTTTATTCTGTTTGGTGTTCATTGAGCATCTTCAATGTACAGGTTTATTGTCTTAGTGAAATTTGGAAATTTTTTGGCCATGTTTTATCAATTTTTTGCCCCCCCCCTTCTTTTTCCTCCTGACACACAATCTGCCCATATAATAGACTATGTGATATCATCTCACAGGCCACTGATGCTCTGTCCATTTTTTTTTTCAGCCTTTTCGTTCTCATTTTTTTTTTTTCAACGTTTATTTATTTTTGGGACAGAGAGAGACAGAGCATGAACGGGGGAGGGGCAGAGAGAGAGGGAGACACAGAATCGGAAGCAGGCTCCAGGCTCTGAGCCATCAGCCCAGAGCCCGATGCGGGGCTCGAACTCACGGACCGCGAGATCATGACCTGGCCGAAGTCGGAAGCCCAACCGACTGCGCCACCCAGGCGCCCCTCGTTCTCATTTTAGATGTCTTCAAGCCAACCGCTCTTTTCTTCTGCCATGTAATCTGCTATCAGTTTTTCAGGTTCTCTACTTTCCATCTCTAGAAATTCCATCTTGGATCTTTAGAAATCTATTTCTCTCCTTAACATGCTCACTTTTTCTCTTCCTTATGAAGCATAGTTAAAATAGCTGTTCGAATGTCCTCAGATGCTAGGTCCCATCATGTTTGTCATTTCTGGGTCTGTAATGATTGATTTTTCTCTTGATGGTTGTCCTTAATTTCCTGCTTCTTTGAATAGCTGATAATTTTGTACTGGATGCCAGATATTTGTGAATTTACATTGTCGGTTGCTGGATTTCATATTATTCCTTTACATATTGTTGGTTTTTATTTCTGGCATGCATTTTACTTTTTTGGAGTTAGTTGGAGCTCTTGGGGCCTCTTGGAGGCTTACTTTTTTTTTCCTTAGGGAATTTTTATGTATTTAATTTATTTAGTTTTTAAAGTTTATTTATTTTGATAGAGAGCACAAGTGAGAAAGGAGCAGACAGAGAGGGAGGGAGAGAATCCCAAGTAGGCTCCACACTGAAGTGTGTGTGTCTGTGTGTGTGTGTGTGTACACATCCTCTTTATACATTCATTTATCAATGGACACATGGTTTGCTTGCATACCTTGTGCTGTTAATAATGTTGCAATATACACAGGTATGCAGATATCTTTTCGAATTAGTGTTTTCATTTCCTTTATGTAAATACCCAGTAGTGGAATTACTGGATCATACGGCATTAAAAAAAATTTTTTTTTATGTTTATTTATTTTTGAGAGAGAGCGTAAGTGGTAGGGGCTGAGAGAAGGAGACAGAGGATATGAAGTGGGCTCTGTGCTGAGAGCAGTGAGCCCAATATGGGGCTCGAAGTCGAAAACTGTAAGATCATGATCTGTGCCAAAGTCAGATGCTTAACCGGCATCCTGACATTTTTATTTTTAATTAGAGGAACCTCCATACTGTTTTCCATGGTGGCTGTACCAACTTATTCCCACCGACAGTGCACGAGGGTTCCTTTTTCTCCACACCCTCACCAACACTTGTTATTTTTTGTCTTTTTGATTCCAGTCATTCTGACAGGAATAGGTGATACATCATTTTAGTTTTGATTTCCATTTCTCTGATTAGTAATGTTGAGTGTCTTTTCATGTGTTTGTCATTTGTGTGTCTTCTTTACAAAAATTTCCATTCAAGTCCTCTGCTCATTTTTAAATCAGATTATTTCTCTAGGGTTGAAAGTTGTATAAGTTCTTTATATATTTTGGATATCAGCCCCTTATTAGATATATAACTTGCAAATATCTGGGAGAACAATGTTTTTTAAGTAGCAATGTAGTGAGATCCTAAGGTAGGTGGGATGGGGAGAATAAATTCTAAGGTAGGGATGGGTTGGGATGTCTTCACAAGGCAGAGATGTGGCAGGATGTGAAGGCAAGCAGAAGAGAGAGCTTCTTGGAGGACGTGGAGGATGTAGGGGAGCTCCCAGATTATGGAGGAGTTTCAGAGAGTACAGTGGGCTACTTTGGGAGGGAGCTTGGAGGAAGGATGGGAAATAAAAGATAAAATAATGGAAGGCTTTCCGAAGGTCTTTGGCAATTGTCTGTGTTAGAACTTGTATTATATTTATTCTTGTTCGTTCATCAAAAAATTTACCGGGTGTCTCCTGGGTGTCCAGGGGCTCAGTGATGGGAATATAGTGGCCAAGTGGTCAACTAGACCTCAGCTCCTCCTGGAACTCTAAGCTAAATGCAGGAGAGGCTGACTCAGAAACAGATGATCACAATTGCATTTGGAAAGCCCATCTTGGTTGCCTTGGGTGGAGAATGGATGGATTATTCTGGGCTGAAGAGTATGCAACTGCATTTGGGCAAGGCAGATAGCGGTCCGCACAGTCAAGCAGACTGTTGAGGAATGGTTGGGATAAGAAATGTGAGCTGAAAAGAACTTCTGACTTAATTCCATAGGTCACATCCTAACCCCCAACTGCAACCCCTGGTGTCCGGCTCTGTTGACAGCTTACCCTGTGCTGGGTGCATTTGATGATGATCCTCCTTTTGCCAAGAAGGTGCTGGGGGCTGCCTGGCTTGAGGCTCCGGGGCTGCAGCTAATACCCTCCCAAAGGCAACTTCCCTGGGCCAGGCCTGGGTCCAGAAGAGAACAACCCCTCCTCTATCTGGGCTGGTGTAGAATTCAGCCATCCTTCACAGACTGGATTTTAAAGAGAATCCTAGTTTCTGGGGAATAGGGGATGGAAGGCACCTATAGAATGAAGCCCTGAACAGGTACAGAAATGGTGTGAGGGGTTGAGTGGGGGAGGGATAGGAGGGATGACACGTAAATAGGGTCTTAGAAAACACTGGCACATCGATTCCACTCCTACATGTAATGTAGCAAGAATGCCTTTTCCAAGAAATCTTTCTCTGCATTCATTCGTTCACTCAATTCTCACTGACTCACACCTCAGGCAACGAATCATACTTTTACTTGTGTTGTGTGTTGAGATAAAAGATAAAACAAGGCCTCTAACTTTGTTTTCTTTTTCCTTTCTTTCCTCCTTTTCCTTTGCCTGGTCCGTTGAAAACATTTTAAGTAGATAATATATGCATGTAGCGCAAAATTCAAAAGCCAGGACATGTTATTTGGCAAAAGGTCCTAATGCTCTTGAACCTCTCTCCTTGAAAGTGATGCTATTTTTTTTAATGTGCCTTCCAGACCCATCTGTAATACATAAACAGCAGATTATACACACTGTCGAGTCTCTTGCTACCTTCGCTTATCAGTACATCTTGGAGACTTTTGTGTAAGCAAATACAGAACGACTAGAATCTTTTAAATTGATGCACATAATTCTGTCGTGTGGATGTGCCATATTTATTTTATCTGTCTTCTATTGTAGGATGTTCAGCCCGCTTGTCATGAAACATTGCTATAATCTTGAGAAAGTTGTTTTCCTTCTAATGGATGAATGTGTTTCCATTGCAATTATAAAGTCTTACTGATTTATTTTATTGCCTTTGGGGGAGCAGTTAAATGAACTTTATTTTAGAGCACTTTTAGAAAAATTGGGATGATTGTATCTAGAGTTCTCCTATACTCCAGACCCGGTTTCCCTTGTTGTTAACATCTTACCTCAGTGTGGCGTATTTGTTATAACTAATAAACCAATACTAATACATGTTCACTAACTAAAGTCTGTACTTTATTTAGATTTCCTTAGTTTTTCCCTAATGTCCTTTTTCTGTTGCAGGATTCCATCTAGGATAGTACATTACATTTAGTTATCATGTCTCTTCTGGCTCCTCTTGGCTGTGACAGTTTCTTACACTTTCCTTTTTTTTTTTTTGGTGACCTTGACAGTTTTGAGGAGCACTGGTCAGATATTGGTAGAATGCCTCTCAGTTGAGATTTGTTTTTTCGCATGACTTCAGCTAGAGGTAAATAATGTGTTTTTAGGAGGAAGACCACGGAGGTAAAGTATTATTTCCAGTAAACGCACTTAACAGAAGATCCAAGTACACTGTCATAGCCCTTTGGTCTCCTCCTTTCCCACCCCTGTGTGTTGGTAACAGGCCACACATGCCCTTTTCACCTCTTGCCTGCACTGTCACGATAACTGAATACAGCCTTGATTTTTTACCTTCAGTTTGGTTCATTGTCCTAATTAATCATCTTGGCACCTGGCATCTCAACAAATTGATGCAGCAAGCCAGTGGCCAACTGAGCACAAAGCTGTTCTGGAAGAATAAAATGTCCCGGGGTCCCACGAAGTACTTCCACAGCCATGCCAGTAGGACTTGGTGAGTGCTGGTGGATTATTTACAGAAACTTTTCAGTTCTGAAGGGAACCATTGGTTCCCTTTAGCCCTCGACTCCCTGGCCGGGCTTGCCCAGTGGGTCACATTAGAAATTCAACAAAGGGAACTCTAAGAAAGCTAGGAAATCAGTTCCCTAGCTACTTCTCATGGTGCTCCAGAAATGGGACCAAAACTGTCAGAGAATCCGCATGCTGAACTGTACCCAATAATTATTGGCTCTAAGTAGTCCCTGATGCTAAGGGACATCCTGCAATGTAGACGGTAAAACTGTTAGCCAGACTCAAATTTCCAAGTTTGTCCCAGCTACCCCTGCTGGCACTGGTCACTAGGCCCAGTTAAACTTCTTCATGAGATTGGGTCAATTCACCCATGATACTATCAAAGTTTTTTTTTTTTTTTTTTTAAGTTTATTTATTTTGAGAGAGAGAGAGTGAGAGCACACCTGTGCGCGCCTAAATGGGAGAGGGGCAGAGAGAATCCCAAGCAGGCTCCATGCTGTCAGCACAGAGCCTGATTCAGGGCTCAATCTCATGAACTGGAGATCATGACCTGAGCTGAAATCAAGAGACGGATGCTTAACTGACAGTCCAAGACTTAACTGACAAATTCCCACATGTGGAAAAAGCAGCCACTGGCATGAAAGCAAAGATTGACCAGGAGAAAGAGCAGTGTAAGAGTAATGACCCAGTGCCCTCTCCTGGGCAAGGCCTTTCCAGAAAGATCTCTGAATTTGGTTCCTTGGTGACAGTGTCAAAGGAGGCAATTGGTAGGGCAAGGAACTTAGGGCCTGTGGGGCACCTGATGAGCAGCTCCCTTCTAGTGAGCCTGGAGATGAATGGGAGAGTACCACTAATATTACCTGGACCTGTTGGCATTCAAAAATAAACAAGACTAGGGGACAGGCCCAGGACCCTCTTTTCCCAAGGGGGACCAGAAGCCTTATACCAAGGTCAAGGTTCAACAGGGATGTAGGAGAGAATTGCACTTCTTGGGTCTTTGGCTGCTGGTGCATAAGTGACCATGATCCCTGAAACCCTAGCTCCAGGATGAGGGGGAAACAAAGCTCTACCTCTGGGACCCTTGCCCAAGCCAAGTTTTAAGTGGGTCCTTTGGGTCCCTACAAACTTCTTTTGCTATGGCTCCCACTAGTGAATGTATTATTGGTATAGGAATATTGTTTACATCTATAGATGATTTGCCTTTACCCCTTTACCAAATCCCTGATAAGTATGGCTGCATTTTAGTGGGGCATATGGATGAACCTACCCAATTACTTACCAGCGCCTAGTACCATTGTCTATCCAAAACAATATTTGCTGCTTGAGGAAGAAAAAGAAATAACCACTCACATTGCCAATCTCAAGGAAGCCAGAGTTCTATGAGATGATTTCTTCATTCAATAGACTAGTTTGGTCTGTGCAAAAGGCCTTGGGTATCTGGAGACTCACCATTGATTATAGAAGGTTCAATGCCATAGTCCTGGTATTATAATTGTCACAGAGGCTACTGCCCAAGCTGAAGACGCTTGGTATACAGCAGCTGCTATTGAAAATGCCAAAAAAAAAAAAAAAAAAAAAAAAAGAAAGAAAAGAGAAAAAGAAAATGCCTTTTCTAGCATTCTCTCTCTACCCGGATGATTGGGATCAAATTCACCTTTATGTGCAATGCATTGCAATACACCTTTGATGTGCTACTAAAAGGCTACCTAAATTCTCCAGCTATCTGCCATGAATGTGACCTGGAAAAATTCCTGCTCCTGGAGGGAGCACTAGAGCACTTTGTTAAATTGATGACATCCTCCTGGTGGGTCCACACAAAAGCACCACCCAATAAGAACTGGATGCCTTATTGACCAACATGCAGCCACACACATAGGTCATTAACATAGGTGAGGCACAATGACCCAGCACCCAGTGAAACTCTTGGGCATTATCTGAGAAGGGATGTGAGGTCTCATTCCAGAGATGACTACCTTGACAAACAAAGGACGCCTAGTGATTGGTGGGCCTCTTTGGCTAATGGTGCTCTCACATAACCAGTGTAGGGGTCTTGGTGGCATCCATCCCCTGGGTTACCAGGAAGGCTGCTACCTTAGAGTGGGACCTTTAACAAAATGCTTGGAGGCCCTCCAATGGGCCACCTTGGTTGACCTTCCCCTGGGGCCTATAGATCCACATTTGCCTTTGAGTTACAGGTCTCAGCAAACTCTGAGTTCATGGATTATAGCCTATGGCAGAACAGTGCCATGGGCTGGTTGCACCACTTGGTTTTTGGATCCATAACTCCTCAAGTTGGCCGAAACAAACCACTCTTTATTCGTCTGTTAGGGCTTTGCTGGTGCCTCAAGTGCACTAACCTTATTAATGTGGACATTATACATTGCCACAACTGGATTCTACAAGAGCAAAATACCTCCCTAAATGTAAACTCACTCCTGTCAGAGAAGAAGGCAACCAGAACATCTGAGAGAAAAGTGTGGGATCTGCCATCAGAACTATTTTGGCTACAGTGGTGGTGGCCTTCCCTCCACTCACGCTTGCCCTATATAGGCTGTGTGGTTATTCTCACTGTCATCCAATTAGAAAAGGTTGTACATAATCTGTCCTTGATCCTCACTGAGACTATCAATAATACAATCTCAGCCTCAACTCCTTGGCCCAAGTAGCGTTGGCTAACTGTAGAGTCCTTTTCTTCCTGTTGGCCAATCAAGAAGGAGAATCTGTGCAATTGCCAACACTTGGATCAATGAACCTGGCAAAATAGAACAGCCCATTAGGGGGCTTAGACAGAAGGCCTCCTGGCTTTCTAGGGTAGACCCTAATGAGCTATGGATCTTTTTCTGGCTTGGCAGTTGTTGGGGTTCATGGCTATATTCATTCCCTGGGCAAGCCTGATATTCTACTTAGAGTGACTTTGATCATGTTCCTCAGAATGGTTAAGCAGACTTATCGCAATGTCTGGCTCATTTTAGTCAATGATGGGGTTGCCTATGTCTCTTGCTCAGGCCCTGAAAGATCAAGGGGTGGAGGTGAGGAGTCCAGTTCCAGGCCAAATTCCTGTTTGTGATCTTTTAGGCCCAACCATAGCTAGTTATAAGACCTTGCCTGCCAGTCCTCATGGGAAAAAGCTGACCCCTCCCCTACAGCTGACTTGGTGCCGGACAGGTGCACTACAATTTTCTGAAGGGAGTTGCTATCAAGGAGTCACTGCACAAGCCAGCCCTGCTCTTATGCATATCTGCATTCCCAGCCTGGGCACCTCCATTCAGAGGCCTCTTTCCTGGGGGCCCTGCTGAGGCATTTTTTTTTTTTTTCCTATCTACCTCAGTACTTTTCTAATGCGCACTTTCCTATCTTCCTCCTTCTATTCCTTCCTCCTTCCCTAAAAAGATAGGAGAATCCTTTTGTTTAAGGCAGTGAGAGAATTCCCCCCATCTGCACTGCATGTCCCTTAACCCTTGCCTGGTGCTGTTTCATGGGGAAGGATGGAACACTGGGGAACTGGTGCCTCTTCTTTTTGCATCTTGCTTGCTCTGTAGAAGGAAGTAAATACAGTCTTGATTGTTACTTTCAGTTTGGCTCATTGTCCTAATTGGCCATCTTGACACCTGATCGCATACCATTGGGGGATAGGCTCTCACAGATGTTTGTTTATGCCTATAACTTAAATATATTATTTCATAGCACACCAAATACAGCATTAAGATATAACTTTTAAAATGCTGCCTGAGCCCCTTAAAGACTCAGAGATCTAGTGTCTGGGGGCTCTGTGAGGTGAGTGGGTGGGTCAAAAAGCATCTCAAATGCTGCAGGACCAATGAAGCCCTGGGGATTTGTAGTCCACTTCCCTTTTAGGGCTCTGGGTAGAAAGTGCTCCTTTTGAAAATGAGGCTTGGGATAGATCACATCCTTGACTTTACCCAGACCTTTTTGCCAGGGGGATATCACACAAGCTGGGGCTTGGGCAGGAGCCAAGCCCTAAATGGGCAGAGCCCCCAAGAGCTGGAGAAGGACGGAGTCAGCAGGGGAAGATGGTGGAGCTTCTCTGACGCACTTAAGTCAACCCATGGAAAGAAAAACAGATGGTGGGTTACCCCACCTGCAGAAGCGATGCACAAAAGGACCCAAAGCTCAGTGGCAAGGACAGACCCTTCCCCTGGCAGCCAGCACATGACCGCCCTGTTCCACTGCTATCACTCCCTGTGTCCTGATGGCATATGGAGAAAGTAGGGGGGGGGAAAGAGACACTTTGAGAGAAAAAACAGCCATGAAAGGAGGTTCAACTTTTGAATAAATTAAGTACTCATCCAAATAAATCTCATTTAATTTAGACCATTTTACATTCAAAGGGACCAAGTGCCCCCCTCCTCTTAACCCCATAGAAATGGAGACCAGAGAAACATGAGCTCGGATATAGAATGCTACATTCTTTACAGATCTGAACTATGTATAAATTTTAGTCACCTACATATATACATTTTTACATGTGTACATAGAGGCAAATGCACAGCACAAGATCTAGAAGGACTGACAGCACACAGTAAAAAGTTACCCTTGGAGCAGGGAGTGAATGAAAAGTGCTTCTGCTTTTATTGAAATGCATACATCTATTCCTTGTATGTTTTAGGGGGAAAAAAACACCTTAAAAGCTTACAAATAATATTAAGCACTTAACTATATACTGGCACAGTGCTAGGTACAGAGCAAACAAGGCTTAGTAGACGGAGTCTTTCAGCTGTACTCATTTTCTTATGGCTTGATGAGTTCAGTCATGGGCGAGTATTATCTGTGGATTCTTTGATGCTGCTTTAAGTGATCAGATCGTGCAAAATTCCTGTTGCATTTAGTACATAGGTAGGGCCGCTCCCCACTATGTTTTCTCTTGTGTCTGCTGAGCTCATCTGAACGGGGGAATTTCCATGTGCATCCCTTCACATTGCATTCGTAGGGCTTCTCCCCTGGACCAGAGAAAGAAAGAATTTTGTCATGCTTCTGGGTAGCAGGGGACAGGGAAAATGAAAGTGAATAGAGAAGATAAAGGTTTTGAGCATGTTGGAGTGGGAGAGGGAAAGCCAGAGGAGAGGAGACCGGAGGTGGTGAGTGAAAGAAGAAGAGAAGAAATGCATCATGAGCTAGAAGGACAAGAGGAAAACTGTGAAGGAAGGAAAAGAAGAGAAAATGAAAAATCTGCACTTCCCCAGCTCGCGCTCTTTCTCTCTCAAAAATAAACAAACATTAGGGGAGCCTGGGTGACTCAGAGGGTTGAACTTCAGGTCATGACTTCAGCTCAGATCATGATCTCAGTGTTTGTGGGTTCGAGCCCTCCCATGTGGCTTGCTACTGCCAGCACAGAGCCCACTTTGGATCCTCTGTTCCCGTCTTTCTGTCCCTCCCCCATTTGCACTCTCCCCAAATAAATACATATGAAAAAAAAAAAAAGAAAATGAGAAATAGGAAAAGCAAGGGTCAGCAGGAAAGTCAACAGGGGAATAAGGAGGTTGGGGGTGGGTATCTGTTGGGTTTAAAGAGAGGACCATGAAGTGTCAGTCCCAGTAGAGGTGAGGCCAAAACCATCCATAAGAGGTCAAACAAATTCTTCCACTTATTCCCATCATTAACAACACAAAAGGTTGCAGCCAGGTTGGCTCAGGCCCAGAACTATAGTCTGTCCCTGGGACTGCTTTGTCCACCCTTTCAAACAGGCCAACCTTTTCCAGTCTTCTGAGGTCCCAGGCTTAGAAAGAGGTGTCAGCAATCTCAAATGATCCCAAAGTTTCATAAGGGCACAAATCTTTAATCACTTGCTTGTCACCCCATCCCTCAGTCCTACCCCTCACTTACCAGTATGTTTGCGCTCATGGATCCGGAGGTGGGAAGGCTTAGTATATGATTTACCACAGTCCTGGTATGTGCAAGTGTAGGTCTTCAAAACGTTAGGATTCTTCTGGACTTGACATCTCTGGGTCTTGACGTTGCACTTCTGCTTTTCTAGGGTTTGTCCATAGATCAAATGGGAACTGGAAAAGTATAGGAATCCTGGGTATGGCAATGATGATGATTGATGTGGCATCATATGGTCTCCATAGACAGTGTGGTCATCAGTGGAAGTTGTCATATGATGCCCCTTAAGGGTCATCATCTGACCTCCATAGAGGGTCTGGTCATCACCAAAGGTGTTCACCTGGCTGTCATAGAGGATCTGGTCCCCATTGTAGGTCATCTGTCCTCCATAAAGGGTCTGGTCATCACTAAGTGACTTCATCTGGCCCCCATAGAGGGTCTGGTACCCGCCGAGGGTCATGTGGCCTCCATAGAGCATCTGGTCACCACTGTAGGTCTCCATCTGGCCCCCATAGAGGGTCTGGCCCCCAATGAAGGTCATATGGTCTCCATAGAGGGTCTGGTCATCACTGAGGGTCTTCATCTGTTGTTCTTCACACAGTGTTGTCATCTGGTTCCAATTCAGGGTCTGATTACCACTGGAAGTCATTGTATGGCCCTCAGTGAAGGTCTGCTTAGCACTGAAGGTCATCATGTGGTTCTCTTTAGGAACTGTCACCTGGCCTCCATAGAGGACCTGGTCATCACTGAGGGTCTTCATCTGACTACCTTCATTGGGGATCGCTATCTTATTTGCAGTTATCTTTTGGCAAGCAGTGAATGTTGTCTTTGGGTTGTCAATAACATCTGTCATCTGGGAGGTTGTGGGTCTTCTCTCATCAAAGAAGGTCACCTTTTGGATCACAGAAAAAGATTCAGTTAGGTCTCCAGGGGACATATCAAGGGCTGTAACAGTGGGTATTGTTGAGTTCTGAACAATGACTGTCCCAGGGATGTTAGGACAGGTAGAACTCACCATTGTAGACTTCAGAGGAGTCATCATCCTCTGGGTTGACTCATGTTGGCTGTCTTCACCATGGTCAGCCAGAGGTATATGGAGCTGTGGTTCTGGTGCAGCTGACATTTTTGCCTTATATGTCTCAGAGACATCCTTGAGGAACTCCTCGATTTCCTCAACTGTTTGAAGGAAAGAGTCCACGGAAGTCTCTTTGCTATTGCTGGGTAACTGAACTGGATCTTCAGCTGTGGGATCCTGCCAAAAAAAAAAAAAAAAAAAAAAAAAAATAGAAGTTCAGGGGTCTTACCCAGCTCAAATCCCAATTCCATATACCCTTCTCTGCCAATCCTTTCCTAATCTACACCACCATCATCTCCTGCCTAAAAGCCTGTGATGGCCTCCTAATTTCTCTGAGTCTGAAATAAGAAGGAACATACCTCAACATAATAAATGCCATATATAACAAGCCCACAACTAACATCTTCTGAATGGTGAAAAGTTGAAAGCTTTCCTCTAAGGATCGAGAACAAGATGAGCATGCTCATTCTCACCACTCCTATTCATCAAGATACCAGAAGTCTTAGCCAGAGAAATTACATAAGAAAAATAAACAAATGGCACCCAAATCAGAAAGGAAGAAGTAAAATTGTCTTTTTTGCAGATAATATGACCTTATATATACAAAACCCTAAAGACTCTTAAAAAAAACCCTGTTAGAACTAATAAATGAATTCAGTAAAGTTGCAGGAGACAAAATTAGTATGCAAAAATCAGTTGTGTTTCTATACACTAGCAACAGACTATTGAAAGAGAAATTTAAAAAATAATCCCATTTACAAAGCACCAAAACCAATAAAATTCTTGGGAATAAATTTAACCAAGGGTGAAAAACTTGTACACTGAAAACTGTAAGACACTGAAGAAAGAAACTGAAGAAACACAAACAAAAAGATATCCCCTGTTCTTGGATCAAGAGGATTATTGTTATAATGTCCACACTATCAAAAATGACCTACAGATTCAAAGTAATTCCTAACAAAGTTCCAATGTCATTTTTCACAAAAATAGGAAAGTTTTTTTAAACTTTTAAGAAGAGTTTATTTTGAGAGAGAGAGAGCGCACGCATACATGAGCGTGCGCAGCATGAGCAGAGGAGGGGCATAGAGAGAGGGAGAGAGAGAGAGAATCCCAAGTAGGCTCTGCACTGTCAGCACAGAGCCTGACTCAGGGCTTGAACTCACAAACCACGAGATCGTGACCTGAGCCGAAATCAAGAGGCAGAAGCTTAACCCACTAAGCCACCTAGGCGCCCCAGGAAAAACAATTCTAAAATTCGAATCAAACCACAAAAGGTTCAAAATAACAAAAGCAATCTTGAGAAAGAACAAAGCTGGAGGCATCACCGTTCCTGATTTTGTATTATGTTACAAAGTTCTAGTAGTCAAAACAGTATGGTACTGCCCTAAAAAGAGACACAGACCAATGAAACAGAATTGAGCACAGAGATAAACCCACACATACAGGTCAACTAATCTTTGAGAAGGATGCCAAGAACACACAATGGGGAAAGGATAGTTTCTCCCATAGGGGTGGGAAAACTGGATATGCCTGTGCAAAAGAATGACACTAGACTCCTTTCTTACACCACTCCCCAAAATTTACTTGAAATGGATTGAAGACTTAAATGTAAACTTGAAACCATAAAACTCCTTAGAAGAAAACAAAGGTCGGCAACAACTTTTGGGATGTGATACCAAAAACCCAAGCAACAAAAGCAAAAATAAACAAGTGGAACTGCATCAAACCGAAAAGCTTCGGTGCAGCAAAGGAAACAACAAAGTAAAAAGCAACTTGTGGAATGGGAGAAAATATTTGCAAGCTATCTCTTTGATAAGGAGTTAATATCTAAGTACATAAGAAACTTACACAACTCAAGAGCAAAAAACTAAACAACTCAATTGAAAAATGGACAAAAGACCTGCATAGACGTTTTTCCAGAGAAGGTATACAGATGGCCAGCAGGTACAGGAAAAAGTGTTGATCATCACTAATCATCAGGGAAATGCAAATATAAACCACAATGAGATAGCACCTCATTAACTGTTAGAATAGCTATTATCAAAAAGACAAGAGATAGGGGTGCCTGGGGGTCTCAGTTAGGCGTCTTGATTTTGGCTCAGGTCATGATCTCAGGGTCGTGAGATCAAGCTCAAGCTCTGTGTTGGGCTTTGCACTGAACGTGGAGCCTGCTTGGTTGGGATTCTCTCTCTCTCCCTCTCTCTGCCCCACCCCCACTGTTTGTCTGCTCTTGTGTGCTCTCTCTCTCTCTCTCAAAAAAAAAAAAAAAAAAAAAGAAAGAAAGAAAGAAAGAGAAAAGAAAGGAAAGAAAAGGAGAAAAGAAAACAGACAAGAGATAACACATCCTGGGGAGGATGGGGAGAAAAGGGAACCCTTGTGCACTGTTGTTGGAATTTGTAAATTGGTACAGTCATTATGGAAAATGGCATGGAAGTTTCTCAAAACAAACAAACAAACAAACAAACAAACAAACAAAAAACAGTAGACTATTATCCAGTCATTCCACTTCTGTGTATTTATCTGAAGGAAATATAATCAGGATCTCAAAGAGATATCTGCACATTCATGTTCATGGAAGCATTATTCACAATAGTCAAGATATGGAAACAACCAAAGTGTCTGTTGTCAGGGTGAATGGATAAATAAAGAAAATTTGGTGTGTGTATATATACATATATACACACACACAGTGGAATATTATTCGGCCACAAAGAAGATGGAAATTCATTTATTACAACATGGGTGAACCTGAAGGGCATCATGCTATGTGAAATAAGTCAGAGAAAGACAAATACTGCAGCATTTAGATGTGGCATGTAAAAAAGTTTGAACTCAGAATCAAGGAGTAAGAATGGTGATTGCTGGGGGCTGGGGGCATGCGGGGGCGGGGGGGTAGGAAACGGGGGGAGAGGGTGGTCAAAGGGTACAAACTTGCAGTCTTAAGGTGATTACGTTCTGAAGATCTAATGTACAGCACGGTGACTACACTTAATAATGCTGTATTGTATCCTCGAAATTTGTTGCAGATAGCAGATCTTAAGTATTCTCACCTAAACAAAAAGCTGACCACGTGAGGTGATAGATGTGTTAATTATCTTGATTGCAGTGGTCATTTCACAACATATACACACATCAAATCATCATGTTGCACACTTCAAATATACTCGAGTTTGTCAATTATACTCGAGTAAAGCTGGGGAAAATTAAAAAAAAAAAGGTGTTCCTAACAGGAAAAAAGGAAAAGAAAGAAGGAAGGTGGGAAGAGAGGGAGAGAAGAAAGGAATCATTCCCATCCGCGCTATTTTTCCCTCTCCAGATGCTAGTTAATTTTTAATCGACCCATCCAGGCCCCTCTGCCTCCTCAGCCTCGCGTTCTGCCCATCCTTCCACCCCTTCCACGACATTCGAAGTCGCCCAGGACCAGGCGGTGCGGTCTGGGGACTCTGGGGGACCAGGCGGACATAGCCATGCCCTCGAGGAGACTTCGGGGACAGCAACCAGAAGGCCCAGCACTAACGTTGTTTCCTCTGCAGGCCGCGTCAGTCTGCAGGAAGGCACCCCTTGGGCAGGGCAGGCACGCGGGGTCGCGGGATGCTCGGGAAACACGCCCCCCGAAGAAATGAACCATTTCGCTTGTTTCCGCCCCTCCTCCCCACGAGGGACCAGCATTCCCGACTGTCCACCCGAGAGTTTCGGACCTTCCCCGCTCCAGGACCCGGCCTTAGCCCCTCCGTTTGAAGGTGCAAACTCACCATAAGTGGCTCCAGCGCGTGACCGGGAAGCGTGCTGTCGTGTCTAAGGAGAACCAGCACTGAGCCTCTGGGCGCACCGCCTGGCTTCATATACGGCCAGGCCGGATGCGCGGGGGCCCGCAGATTCGCGCCTTTGGTTGGCCACGCCCTTCGGGGCGGGGCCCAGGGCACCCATCCCGCCACCTGTGCAGTCTCAGGACAGCTACTGATCGCGTTACCTATGAGGCCCCTCCGGATGTTACTACGGTTTCCCAAGTGCCCCCTCTTCCCCCCGCCCCCGTGCCGGGAAGCAATTTGTATGCGTTAGCCCATTTACCCTCACAACAGTCCTGTGAGGTGGATGTTAGAATCGTCATTATACTATGCGGAAACTGGAGCTCAGAGACCATTAAGTCATTCGCTGGAGGTTACAAAGAAAGTCAATCGCAGAGATCTGAACTAGATTTGAACTCAACGGTTTTGCGCTTGTAGGCTGTGCTTAAGCATAGGACGGTTCAACCCTAAATCCAATCAGCCGTTCAGTTCTGCGGAGTCCATCTCTTTGCTGTAAGTTTAACCAAATTACTTCCAGGGTAAAGTTCTAGATTCGATCAGGTCACCTAGAAATGGTAACGGCATTTTTGATGCCTATCTCCCTTCCC
Organism: Puma concolor; assembly: GCF_028749965.1. Taxonomy (NCBI): domain Eukaryota; kingdom Metazoa; phylum Chordata; class Mammalia; order Carnivora; family Felidae; genus Puma; species Puma concolor. Next base: position 34,766,540 of record NC_141674.1, read on the forward strand.
CCACCCCTCAAGTCCCGGAGACGGTTTCACCCCAGCAAAGTGACACACGCCTGGGGTTGCATGAGTGACTTCTGACCCCCTTCGGACTCCGCTCTAGGTCTCCATTTGGTCCCCAAGACCGATGACCCAACTATCACCAACTAGCCTTGGGGCGTTAGCGATTCCCACAAAGTCCTGCCCCAGGGCCACCCTTCCAGCCTCAGGTCTCTAAAATTTTTAACGCAAGCCGCCCACGCCCCTTTGCCTGGGGCCCTGAGATGGGTTGAGAGGTGAGGCGAGAGGGGCCACAGGGACTCCCAGACCCTGGCTGGGGGTATCGGCTGCTGGAAGGCCTGTCCTACTCGCATATCCAGTTGCCTCCTTCTCCCTCACTAAGGAGCTGCCATCATGGGATAAATTTATAATCCACACTGGTTTCTCCCATGGCTCCATCCCCAGGCAACACTAATCTGCTTTCTCTCACTATACTAATGTTTTTATGTGCTTTTAAATTCATGTAAGTGTCATTATTCACCACTTACTCTGAAATTTGCCTTTTTTCAATGGACGTTATGTCTTGACATCTATTCATGTGGATAGGGAATTAGCCTTTTAATTGCTGCTTTTCTCCTTTGTGTGAATAGAGAAATGAGGAGGCGCTTCCAAGGGGACTCAGGGTCCCCAGGAGGGACTGGCTTTTCTGATTCTGAAGCAAGGCGAGTAGGGAAGCATTGGTGTGAGCACACGACCAGGGCAAAGAAGGTCAGTTCCTCTGGAGATTACCTTTGAAGAAGTTGGGAAATTGCCTCTGAATAAGGGAGGCCAGTCCACTTTCTTAGATGTTTGGAAAGTAAAGGACATAAGCCCCTCAAATTCAGTGTCGCTGGCTGAATTTGTCTTGCTCTATTAAAGAAGTATATTAGGGGCGCCTGGGTGGCTCAGTCGGTTGAGCATCCGACTTCGGCTCATGTCATGATCTTACGGTCTGTGAGTTCGAGCCCCGCGTCGGGCTCTGTGCTGACAGCTCAGAGCCTGGAGCCTGCTTCGGATTCTGTGTCTCCCTCTCTTTCTTCCCCTCCCCTGCTCATGCTCTGTCTCTCTCTGTCTCAAAAATAAATAAAAACATAAAAAAAATTTAAAAAATAAAGAAGTATATTAAATAGAGTGAAGAAGTTAGTCTTTTTTTTAAATGGTTATATTTGAGGTGGGGGGGAGAGAGAAAGAAAGAGAGACAGAGAGAGAGAGTGCAAGTGGGGGCAGAGAGAGAGGGTGACACAGAATCTGAAGCAGGCTCCAGGATCTGAGCTGTTAGCACAGAGCCTGGCATGGGGATGGAACCCACCAACTGTGAGATCATGACCTGAGCCGAAGTTGGACACTTAACCAACTGAGTCACCCAGGTGCCATCCCTGAAGAAATTAGTCTTTAGTACTCTGAATCTTAAGGCAATTTAATTTTTTTAAGTATCTTTTAAATGTTTATTTATTTTTGAGAGAGAGAGAGCGCACACAAATGAGGGAGGGGCAGAGAGAGAGAGAAAGGGAGACTCAAGGATCCGAAGCGATCTGAGAGCACAGAGCACATGAGGCAGGGCTTGAACTCACCAACCATGAGATCATGACCTGAGCTGAAGTCTGACACTTAACCGGCTGAGCCACCCAGGCACACAATCTTAAGGTGATTTTCTACTGGCGGGAAAAAGTGCCGGGCAAATGAAAAAAGTAAATTGGACTAGAATGAGGGTTTTTTTTAGGTTTATTTATTTTCAGAGAGAGAGAGAGGCAGAGAAAGAGGGTGAGAATGAGAAAATCCCAGGCAGTCTCTGCACTGTGACACGGGGCTCAAACTCACAAACAGTGAGATTATGACCTGAGCCAAAGTTGGAGGCTTAACCAATTGAGCCACACAGGCACCCCAAGGACTAGAATGAGTTCTAAAACTTTGGTTAAAAGGTAAACATAATACTCTAATAAAAATTTAGAACTTCATGTAAATAATCATGTAAACAACTAAGTTATTAGAAACATTTTAAATAGTATTCATCTAATATAATTCCTTTGCCTGAAGAGTTGGGTAAGAAAAGGAAAGGAAAGGAAAGGAAAGGAAAGGAAAGGAAAGGAAAGGAAAGGAAAGGAAAGGAAAAGAAAGGAAAGGAAAAGGGAAAAAGGAGAAGGAAAAGGAAAGGAAAGGAAAGAAAAGAAAAGAAAAGAAAAGAAAAAAGAAAAGCTGCATTTGACCAAGTTGGAGATATAAAATGAAGACTTTCAAGTTGCTATCAAGTCAGCCATTACTAGTCATAAAAAAAGGTTTTAAGAAACTCTTTTGTACTAAGTTTTTGTTTTGTTTTGTTTTGCTTTTAAGGAGGCTCAGCCTCCAACATGGGGCTTGAATTCAATCCTGAGATCAAGAGTCGTGTGCTCTCCCCACTGAGCCAGCCAAGCACCCCTGTACTAAGACTTTTAGCTGAGATTCAGAAAGTAAACAAAATCAAGGAAATCTAAAGCTCATCAATATTAATTTAATGCATTTAATCAAGGTAAACCCTTTGATAAATTAAATTGTTTGAGGAGTCTGGCATTTAAATGATGACTTCTAGATTTTACCTCTGAGAAATAAGCAGGCAAATGGTTTAATTTATGTAAGACTCTGGATTTGATTTCAATAAAAAGCCTAAATTAAAAGAATCACCTAAATTCCTTTAAATTGCCTTATGAAGCATATAGTTTATTATTAGTTACACTAGTATTTAAGAATTTCAAATTAAATATGGGTGTACAATTCAGTTGAATTATATTTTAAATAACTAGTATCTTTATATGGAAGCAATCTAAGTGTTGAATGGCTAAAGAAGATGTGGCAGATACACACAATGGAATATTACTCAGCCGTTAAAAAGAACTGGAGATCTTGACAATTGCGACAACCTGGGTGGATCTCGAAAGTATTATGCTAAGTGAAATAAGTCAGAAAGAGAAAGACAAATACCATATGATTGCACTTACACACGGAATCTAAAAGACAAAACAAATGAACGAATAAAAAAGCAGAATGGGACCCCTAAATACAGAGAACAAACTGGTCGTTGCCAGAGGGGAGGGGAGTGGGGGTGGAGCAAAATGAGTGCAGGGGAGGGGGGTGTACAGGCTTCCAGTTATGGATTGAATGAGTCACAGCGATGGAAGGTACAGAGTAGGGAATATAGTCAATGATACTGTAATAGCATTGTATGGGACAGATTATAGCTACACTTGTGGGAAGCATAGTAGCATAATGGATAGACTCGTAGAATCACTATATTGTATTCCTGACGCTGATGTAACATTGTGTGTCAATTATACTTCAATTAAAAAAAAAAAAAAAACAACAACACTAGTATGGGGCGCCTGGGTGGCTCAGTCAGTTAAGTATCCAGCTTTGGCTCAGGTCATGATCTCGTGGTTCGTGGGTTTGAGCCCCGTGCTGGACTCTGTGCTGACAGCTCAGAGCCTGGGGCCTGCTTCGGATTCTGTGTCTCCCTCTGCCTCTGTCCCTCCCCTGCTCATGCTTTGTCTCTTTCTGTCTCTCAACAATAAATAAATGTTAAAAATTAAAAAAAAAAAAACCACTAGTATCTTTATAAATTTTATCCTCGTATATCTGAGACAAAAATAAAAATTATGTAAGCCTATGGAATAATGCTAATTGTACTAACAGGATAAAGTTTTAAGACCTCATGTTCTCTGTCAGATTCTTATCATTAACAGTGATTGCATCATTCTTTAATGCTGATTTAATTATGTTATCTAAAATTGCTTGCTGACTTCAGGATCTTGGATGAGTACAATATTGAGAAAATTAGTAGTCATTGTTTACCTGGAAGCCTCCAGAGAAATTAAAATTCAGAGAGGGGAGGTAATAAAATTTTTAATTGTCATTCAGTCTTCAAATGAATTTTTAGAAAAGGTTTTTTTTTTTTAAGTTTGTTTGTTTATTTATTTTGAGAGAGAGAGAGCGTGAGCAAGGGAAGGGCAGAGAGAGAGGGAGAGAGAGAATCCCAAGCAGGTTCCACACTCTCAGCCCAGAGCCCCACACAGGGCTTGAACTCACGAACCATGAGATCATGACCTGAGCCAAAACCAAGAGTCAGACACTTAACTGACTGAGCCATCCAGGCGCCTGTAAAGATTTTCTTTTTAAGTAATCTCTATATCCATCGTGGAGCTGGAGCTCACAACCCCAAGATCAAGAGACACACATTCTACCGGCTCAAAGAGCCAAGCACCCCGCCGTCCTCAAATGAATTTTTAACCAATGTATTCTTGACTCTATGTTTGTTCTTCATAATGCTCAAATTAAGATGTAAAGTCAATCCATGTCTTAAAATCATTGGCTAAAATGCTGCATCTTTTCATTAGCTTAAATGTCTATAAGAATCACCTGGTGAGCTTATCAAAATACAGATTTCTGGGCCCCACTTCTGGAGATCTTGATTTGGTAGGTTTGGAATAGGCCCGGACAATCTGAACCTAACACGCTCTGCCATAAAGCTGCTTCTGTGGATCAGTAGACTATTTTGTGTAACTCTGTCCCAAAATAAGACATATTAGATTAATTTTGTTTTAAAAAGTTTAATGTTTGAATAATATCATCGCTTAAACGTACTGTGTGACGCAAATGTGCTATGTCACTGTCAACATACAATGCAGTTAGCAAATACAAGAAATGTATGAAAGAGAGAGACCGGTAGCTCAAAGGAAAAGGAATTTGGCTCTGGGTACGTAATTAATGCTCAAAACTAGGTAGGAACATGCTCTTTTCTTTTATCTCTTCCGCCTAGGTGGCCTCACCCAGGCACATATCCTAGCCTCAAGAGTGTTAACATCTGGACTGGCTGGTATTATATTTTTGGATAGTTGCAACTTGAGACACTTTCGAAACAAGAAGGCTTCTCACACTTGAAGGAGTAGAAAGAAGCGTCTAATGATCCTTTTAGTTTCTGTCGGGACGTAATAAAAATTGGCATTATGAATAACACAGGCAAGAGTGTAGCCATTTCTCATTCTCAGTCACCTTTGCTCTGAGTTGTGAAGTTTTGAACTGACTGGTTTTTTGCTGGCGACTTTTCCTGATCCTGCCTTTCTCCATGGCCAAGGTTGCTCTTGCTCTCAGATTATTTTTGCCTGTCACTGAATATCACCAAAGGTTTGTTCCTGGTGTTGCTTGGGCATCCTAAGGCAACGTCTCCTCAAAAGCATTGTAGAAAAAAAATTTGCCTTTAGAAAAAAAAATTGTTCTGCTCCCAATTCTTCCAAAATTGTTCAACAAGGCTGTAAAAACTGCCTTGTTTGTCATTCCCACAATGTGGGGGAAACTGTCAAGACAAAAGATAAAAACTTCAGCACTGTCACAAGGTAATTTTTACCCAGAAGAGTGATCAATCATCTTCATATCATGTACCTCTAATAGGGCACTTCACCTCTGTGATATTCTTCCCCAAAATATGTAACTTCAGTCTAATCATGAGAAACCTTCAGAAAAACCTTACCTGAGGAACATTCCACAAAATATCTGACCAGTACTCTCTAAAGACGGCCAGATCATGAAAAAACAGCAGCACGGAGAAACTATCATAGATTGGAGGAGACTAAGGAAACATGGAAATTAAAGTAATGTGGTATCTTCGACTGGATTTGAAAAAAGAAAAACTGGATAAAAAAAAAAAAAGAAAAAGTAGAAAAACTGTTGAAATTCAAATACAGTCTTCCCTAGGTCAATCTAGCTAAAGGTTTGTCTATTTGGTGGATCTTTTAGAAGAACCAGCTTTTGGTTTCATTGATTTTTCTCTATTCTTTTTCTATTCTCTATTTTATCTCTGCTTTAATTTTTATTATTTCCTTCCTTCTGCTAGCTTCAGGTTCAATGCACTCTCTTTTCTAATTCCTTAAGGTGTAAAGTCAGGCTGTTGACTTGAGAGCTATTTATTTACTTATTTATAGATTTTATTTTTTTTTAAGTTTATTTATTCATTTGAGAGAGACAGAGACAGTGTGAGCAGGGGAGGGGCAGAGAGAGAGGGAATCCCAAGCAGGCTCCACGCTGCCAGCACAGAGCCTTCTGTGGGGCTCGAACCCATAAAACCATGAGATCATGACCTGAACCAAAACCCAGTAGGATGCTTAACTGACTGAGCCACCCAGGCACCCCACAAATGTTATTTTTAAGTAATCTGTACCCAATTTGGGACTCATCACAACCCGAGATCAAGATTGCATGCTCTACTGACTGAGCCAGCCAGGCACCCTTTTCTTCTTTTTTATTTTTTAATTTATTAAAATTTTTTTTGATATTTATTTATTTTTGAGAGAGAGACAGAGCATGAGCATGAGCAGAGGAGGGGCAGAGAGAGAGAGGGAGACAGAGACTCTGAAGCAGGCTCCGGGCTCTGTGCTGATAGTACAGAGCCCAATGCTGGGCTTGAACTCACAAGTTGTGAGATCATGACCCAAGCTGAAGTTGGACGCTTAACAGACTGAGCCACCCAGGTGCCCCTCTTCTCTTTTAAAGTAAGCAGTCACAGCTTTAAATTTGTCCCTTAGCACTGATCTCATTGCCTCCCACAGATTTTGACATTTTCTTTGTGCATTTTCGTTACTGTGCAAATGAAAACTATGTAGTTTCCTTTTCTTTTGTCTGTAGATATTTTCTAATTTTCCTTATGATTTCTTATTTGATCCATTGGTTGTTTAAGAATGTATTGTTTAGGGGTGGCTCAGCCTGTTAAGTGTCTGACTTTGGCTCAGGTCATGATCTCATGGGTTTGAGTTCCGCATTGGGCTCTGTACTAGTGGTGTGGAGCCTGCTTGGGATTTTCTCTCTCCCCCTCTTTCTCTGCCCCTTCTCCCTTGTACACACACATACACACACACACTCTCTCTCTCTCAAAATAAATAAATGAACGTAAAAATTTTTAAAAAGAATTGTTCAATTTCCACAAATTCATTAATTCTCCAACTTTCCTTCTGTTCTTGCTTTCTAACTTCATCCTGTCAAGGTCAGAGAAAATGCTTTGTAGGATATCTATACCTTTAATTTTTTTAATGTTTATTTACGAGAGAGAGAGAAAGAGAGAGAGAGAGAGCACGTGCGGGCATGAGCGGGGGAGGGGCAGAGAGAGAGGGAGACACAGAATCTGAAGCAGGCTCCAGACTCTGAGCTGTCAGCACAGAGCCTGATGCGGGTCTTGAACTCACAAGACGTGAGATCATGACCTGAGCCAAAATCGGATGCTTAACTGACTGAGCCACCCAGGAGCCTCTGTAAGATACCTATTTTTTAAAAAAAATTATTGAGAACTGATTTGTGGCTTAATATAGAGTCTATATTGGAGAATGCCCCATGGATACTTGCAAAGGAAGTTTATTCTGTTGTTGGGTAGAATGTTCAATAGTTATAACTGGTTTTGTGTGTTCAAGTCTCCTAACTTATTCTGTCTTGTTTTTTATTGAGAGTAGAGTATTTTTTTTTAATTTTTTTTTCAACGTTTATTTATTTTTTTTGGGACAGAGAGAGACAGAGCATGAACGGGGGAGGGGCAGAGAGAGAGGGAGACACAGAATCGGAAACAGGCTCCAGGCTCTGAGCTATCAGCCCAGAGCCTGACGCGGGGCTCGAACTCACGGACCACGAGATCGTGACCTGGCTGAAGTCGGATGCTCAACCGACTGTGCCACCCAGGCGCCCCGAGAGTAGAGTATTAAAGTTCCAACTATTATAGTATTTCTCCCTTCAACTCTGCCAGTTTTTGTTTTATATATCTTGGTTTGTTATTGCAGACATGAATGTTTATAATTGTTGTATTTTTTTGCTGTATCAAATCTTTTATTAACACATAACATTCTTCCCTGTCTCTTGTAACTGTTCTTGATTTAAAGTCTGTTTTGTCTGGTATTAGTATAGCAACTTCCCTTTCTTCTGGTCTGCTATTTGCATGGAATATCTTTTTCTGTTTTTTCACTTTCAACCTATTTGTGTCTTTGGATCTAAAGTGAGTTTCTTGTAGACAGCATGTAGTTATGTCATGTGTTTTAAATCCATTCTACTAATCTCTGTCTTTGTAGAGTTTAATCTGTTTACATTTAACCTAATTACTGATAAGAAGGGATTTAATTCTACCATTTTGTTATTTTTTCATATGCCTTACAACATTTTTGTTTTGCTCTTCATTTCCTGCATTACTGTCTTCTTTTGTATTTAGTTGATTTTTTGTAGGTTTTAATTTCTTTCTAATTTGTTTTTGCATATATTCTATAGGTATTCTCTTTGTGGCTATCATGGAGACTATCTTTAACATCTGGAGGTTTTAATGCTCTAATTTGAATTTATACCAGCTTAACTTCAATAGCATCCAAAAGCTTAGCTCCTATGCAACTCCATTCCCCTTTCAGGAAGAGCTAATGAGAACAATATTCCCTGAGTTGGGGCATATTTAAAATTGCTTTCCTACAGCCTTTGTATTACAGGTAAACTGTCCCACAATATCTTTCCTTTTGTAGATGCTACTCCACTGTTTGTTTCTTTTTGTATTGAGTGTTTATGTGAGGAACATAATGTTGTACTGATTTTCCCCTTGTTTTGTTTTATTTTGTTTTAATGTTTATTTTTGAAAGAGAAAGAGTGCTTGCAGGAGGGGGGGACGGGCAGAGAGAGAGGGAGACAGAGAATCTGAAGTGGTCTGACAGCAGAGAGCCTGATGCAGGGCTTGAACTCATTAACCCTGAGATTATGACCTGATTTGCATTTAACAGTTTTTCCCTTGTTAAATGACTTGGCCTTTCTGTTTGGAGTCCCTGAGAATTTGTTTTAATCTTTAAAATCTAATAATTCTACCAAGATATGTCTCAGAGTTAATTGTGCTGAGTCAATTTCTCCAGGCAAATGTGGTGCTTTTAAAATATATACACTTGGGGGGCACCTGGGTGGCTCAGTCTGTTGAGCGTCCGACTTAAGCTCAGGCCATGATCTTGAGGTCTGTGAGTTCGAGCCCTGCAACGGGCTCTGTGCTGACAGCTCAGAGCCTGGAGCCTGCTTCAGATTCTGTGTCTCCCTCTCTCTCTGCCCACCCCCCCACTCATGCCCTGTCTCTCTCTGTCTTAGAAATAAACATTAAAAAAAAATTAAAAATATATACCTTGGATCCTCTTTAATTTCAAATTGTTTTCTTGAATTAGAATTTATACAATTAGTTCCACCCCACTGTTTTGCTTTTCTTTCTCAGAGCCTTCACTTATACATCTGTTGAATCTTCCTTGCCTATTTTCTGTATCACACTTTCTGATCTTTAAAAAAATTTTTTTTAATGTTTTTATTTATTTTTGAGAGAGAGAAAGAGAGAGAGAGAGAGCACGTGTGCTTGCATGAGTTGGGGAGGGACAGAGAGAGAGGGAGACATGGAATCTGAAGCAGGCTCCAAGCTCTGAGCCATCAGCACAGAGCCCGACTTGGGGCTTGAACTCATGAGCCATGAGATCGTGACCTGAGCCAAAGTTGGATGCTCACCTGACTGAGCTACCCAGGCGCCCCTGATGTGTCTTTTAAAATCATGGACGAATTGGGTCTGCTTATTTGGAAAGTCATTTCCCCACGGCAGAACCCCTAGGTCACTCTGGTCTTCATGTCTTCCACATGCTAGTTGACACCCAAGTCAAGGGATTGTCCCCATGCTCCATTTCTTTCTTTTTTTTATTTTAATTTTTTAAGTTGTATTTTTTTAAGTAATCTTTATACCCAACATGGGCTCAAACTCACAACCGTGAGGTCAAGAATCACATGTTGTTTAGACTGAGCCAGACAGGAGCCCTCCCATGTTACATTTCTGAAAAGTTTTGACAAGTCTCTCTTCAGAAAATTGTAATGTTAAGGGAATTTCTAACTAAATTGTGACTTCTAGCTCTCTCACTGCAAATGTTACCTTAGGGCCACTCTGCTTTTAATTAAATCCTTCCTTTACTGTCAACCCACTGAGTCATAATTCCCTTTAAAATCTCCATCAAGAGACCTGGTGGAGAGTTTCTAAGGACACACTACGCCCCCCAGGGCAAGAGGCTTCTGTGTTAGAAGTTACAACTAAATTTCCAGTGTCCACTTCTAAAAACCCTGTTTTTATTTTCATTTTTTTCAATGATCTTTATTTTTTTTAATGTTTATTTTTGAGACAGAGAGAGACAGAGTGAATGGGGGAGGGGCAGAGAGAGAGGGAGACACAGAATCCAAAGCAGGTTCCAGGCTCTGAGCTGTCAGCACAGAGCCTGATGCAGGGCTCAAACTCAGGGACTGGGAGATCATGATGTGAGCTGAAGCCAGACGCTTCACCTACTGAGTCCCCCAGGCGCCCCATTCAATTGTCTTTAAACAACAAGAATTCTTGCTTTTGTGCTTCTTTCCTTCTGTTCTTGACATAGCAGGTTGAGTTATTTGGTGTGTTTCATCAATTAAAATAGATTTTGGATAGGATTCTTCTAGAAACCCTTTCTGAGGCAAGGACCCATATGGAAGTGGCTTATTAAGGAAGGTTCCCAGAAGAACCAGTGAGGGAATGGTGAAGTAGGTTCCCAAAGGGGCAGAAATCAGGCAAGATTGCAGGTGACCTCCCAGATACACCTAGTCTTGCTGGGAGCCCTGTGGCAGCAATTAGGCTTCAGGATTTATCATGTCCTGAAGACTTAGGCTTTTGTACCCCTAGCCAATAACTGGTTAAGGGCTGCCAGGGGTGGGAGGTCAGGTGAACTTGTAAGAATCTCAGGCACTTCCAACCCATCGCATGGTACAGTTGGAGTGGAATGGTGGGTTGTGGGGGTGGGGACAGCGGGAGTCCATTGCTCAAGGGCAACCCTCAGAAAGCTGCGCAAAAGTATAAGCTTTTAGCAGCAAAGCATGCAGAAGCTGGAGGAAGGGTGCATAGCGCTGATAAAGGGGAACTGAGAGCATGGCGGGGAGCCCTACAGTGACCACTTCTTGCAGATAAATCTATTCTTAAAGTACCTGTTATGGGCTGAATTGTGTCCCCTTTAAATTCATATGTTGAATTCCTAACCCTAGCAGTCCTAGCAAACCAGTACATTACCCTTTGCATCTAGAAGCAGAAGAAGGCATCCTCTCTGTAGTTATACCACTTTTAAAGCAAAAAAAAAAAAAAAAAAATCAAACGAAAGCCTTTCTGTATACCTGGATACCTTGTAGAAAGGCCACAAACTTAGTAAAAATACCTATATTTCTATTCTGTTAAGGAAGCAATACTGCCTTCATTTCCAATTGCCCCTCGTCCAGCCACAACACTGTGCAACATACCAACTACTGCTAAGTATTTTGTAGTCACAGACTTGGATTCTACCTTCTCTGTTTGAACCTACATAAAAAACATTCCAGGGCTTATCTATTTTACTAAGTGATCTAAAAATAATATTATGTTTCCTGGTTGCTTAGTCTCATTCAATGTAGTGATGTTCCAGCACTCATCCTGCAGCAGGTGCCTACAAACAGAACAATTAGCTTTCCTGTATAGCCGAAAAGAGCCACGATGCTCTCGTGAAAAAGATTACGGTTACGGTGCCCTGAGTCTACTACATGGCACATAATATCTCTGCTTGAGAACAGCATCTCTACAATATCCAAGAAACAGCTGTTTTCAAGAATCCCAGACATACTCCAATTTCACAGATATACTCTTTATTTGGTATGATTGGAGATTTCCTCTTTTCCTTTCTTGCATAAGAATATGATAAACCAATGACTAATAGAATTTCCTAGTGAAAAAATGCATTTGGCTATCTTTTTTTTTTTTTTTGCATTTATATTAATATTACTTATAAGTATGAGATACCAAAACTGCATAAGTCACTTAACAAGCCTTGGTCAGGGGTGCTTCCAGAGACAAGGTGAGCAGGGAAACACATAATAATCAGAATAAGTGTCTATTGCATTGGGGTCAAATCAGTACCTGCCCCAACGTGCCTGGCTGTAATCAACCTGCCCCAACGTGCCTGGCTGTCCCAAGCTAAATGGCTAAAGGTTAGTCTCTTTGCTGACAAATTGGGCAAGAGTGATGACAATAACATGCTCAAGCTTGGTAAGTTGAAGTCTATATCATTGAGCTGATTTTATTTATGAATTCATTGAGCAAGTTCTGGACTGGCTGGGGTAGGAAGACTGACTGACACCCACAGAACAGGTCCTCTTGTCTACCAGATTATGGAAAGTCTCCTCCATTTTGAAGATTCACAACACACACAAATACTTTCATAGTCTGGGCCCATTTTAAGAGGGTCTTTAAAAAAATTTTTTTTAATGTTTATTTATTTTTGTGAGAGACAGAGAGACAGAATGCAAGTGGGGGAGGGGCAGAGAGAGAGGGAGACACAGAATCTGAAGCAGGCTCCAGGCTCTGAGCTGTTAGCAGAGGGCCTGATGTGGGGCTCGAACCCATGAACTGTGATATCATGACCTGAGCTGAAGTTGGATGCTTAACCGACTGAGCCACCCAGGTGCCCCTTTGAGAGGGTCTTAAATCCATCTACATACCTCTTCTTGTCATCCATTTTCTTATCTTGCCCTTTCCAAGTCCCTGACCATACAGCTAGCAATTCGTCACCTTTTTAGTATCTCTGTAGGGCCTCATCTCAGGTCAGCTCTCCTAATAGGGAAAGTGGACAACAAGATATGCTACTTGAAGTTCTACCCACTAGAAGGATTTTTCTTCTCTACAGTCTTTCAAGGGCACTCTGAATACAATATAATGACCCACAGAGTATAATAGTATACTTTGGGCCACTGCCAGTGTCTTGTGCTGAGTACTCTGTAGAAAGGCTAAAAGCTTTCCCTCTTAGCTTACTGATCATAGAAAGCTCTCTGTGAGGTCCTGGGTATAGGCTGAAGATGGATGACATATGATAGGAGTGGATGTACTGGGAATGGAAGCAGTCCCTGCAGCCTACTTGTATATTCGGACTTGGGCCTGGTCTTATAAGGACCCCTTCTAACTGATGGATGGGGTGCACTCTATTTTATGGTTTGGGATCAGTTTAGGCTGTATAGTCACCAAATATTTCATGGTTAAGTGTTTTTATACCGTCCTGGAGTCCAGTAGCAAGCCAGGTGCTAGCTCTCAAAAGAGCCATTTGTTGAAGAGATGCTTTCTAAATGATGCTCTATTAGGGCAAAGCTAGCTTCACCTGGCAATTTCAAATGATTGTCCTGGTGACCTCAAGGAGCATATGTTTCTATCACACCAGTGTATCTCAAACCAAAGGCCACCAGATCCCATCTTTACTTTGCTCTAACTGACCAAATAAGAGATTAGTTTATGTCTCAATTTTTCCTCCCATCTGCTCCCCTCATCCACTGATTTAAAAAAAAAAAAAGCAGAAGCAGAAGCAGAAGCAGAAGAAGATGAAGAAGGAGAAGAAGAAGAAGGAGAAGAAGAAGAAAAGGATGGAGTGTTAGAGAGCCCTTTGGGAAATTTTCCTATATTGGGCTCTGGATCCCATAAAACTGCCATGTAAGTATTTATCCTTCTCATGGGAAGCATATGGGATTAACAGACTGTGACAATGGTCTTTTATTTTTCCATAATATTTTAACTTCTATCTGTTAAAAGGCTTTCAAGACCAAAGGAAAGCAATTTATATTATAAAACTTTTATTTCATCTAACACTTGATCTTGCTCTTTTGAGTTCAATGGCTTCACCTGGGGAGATGTGAGTGAGAGAATTCATGCCTTTTTATTATGGAAAGTAGAGAGAATGGAATCAAAAGGCTCCATGCAGCCATCACCCAGCTTCAATGGTTACCAACATCCTGTTCCTCTTATTTATATTTTGTCTTTCTCACCACTAGTTTTTTTTCTTTTGTTAGAATATTTTATTTTTTTCCAACATTTTACGCTTCTTTTTCAAAGTTTATTTATTTATTGTGAGAGAGAGAGAGTGTGAGCGGGGGAAGGGGCAGAAAGAGAGGGAGAGAGAGAATCCCAAGCAGGCTCTGCACCGCCAGTGCAGGTTGATGCGTGGCCCAAACTCACAAACTGTGAGATCATGACTTGAGCTGAAGTGAGACGCTTAACCACCTAGCACCCCTGCTAGAGTATCTTAAAACGATCCAAGACATCATATCATTTCACTTCAGTAAAAATCTCTTAACACATACAGAATATTTTTTTAACACATACAGAATAATTTTATAACCACATCATAACCATAATTTTATTATCATATGAAATGAATAAATCCTTAATTCATCAAAAAATCAGTCCATGTTCAGTCTTCCCCAATTGTCTCAAATTATATATATATATTTTAATGTTTATTTATTTTTGAGAGAGAAAGAGAGAGCGTGAGCAGGGGAGGGGCAGAGAGAGGAGACACAGAATCCGAAGCAGGCTCCAGGCCCTGAGCTGTCGGTGCAGAGCCAGACATGGGGCTCCAATCCAGCAACCCGTAAGATTATGACCTGAGCTGAAGTCTAATGCTTAACTGAGTGAGCCACCCAGGCACCCCTCAAAATTTCTTTCTATAGTTGGCTTATTCAAATCAGGTTCTAAGGATGCCTGGATGGTTCAATCGGTTGAACGACAGACTCTTGATTTCAGCTCAGGTCATGATCCGTCATGGGATTAAGCCCTGTGTTGGGCTCCGTGCTGAACATGGAGCTTGCTTGGGATTCTCTCTCTCTCCTTCTGCCTCTCCCCTGCTTGCTCTCTCTCCCCCCCCCCCCCTTCTCTCTCCCTCTCAAATTAAAAAAAAAAAAAAAAAAAAAAAAATATATATATATATATATATATATATATATATATGGGCACCTGGGTGGCTCAGTTGGTTGGATGACTGACTTTGGCTCAGGTCATGATCTTGAAGTTCACAAGTTCGAGCCTCACCGTCAGGCTCTGTGCTGACAGCTCAAAGCCTGGAGCCTGCTTCAGATTCTGTGTCTCCCTCTCTCTCTGCCCCTCCTCCACGTTCTCTTTCTCTCTCTCGCTCTCACACACACAAATAAATAAACATTAAAACAATTTTGAATAAAATTTAAATCAGGATCTAAAATATAATTATATATTGCATTTGGTTGGTAGGTATCTTTAGCTTTTCTCTTTTTTAAAAAAGTTAAATACAGGCTTTCTATTGAAGTAATTTATATTTTTTTCCTAGTTCCTAAAATAGGCATCACATTTCTAAACGGAGCAAAAAAAGCCTTAGCTGGAGAGTCACATATTAGACATTCAGACTGGTCTAAGAAAACTGATAAATGAGTAAATTCATTTGAATAAATTAGAGTTGCACATTCAGAACAGAACTGTAGCTTTCTTTTTTTATATTTTTAAGAACCTCTTTTATCATGAGGTAAAGAGGTCCTTTTTTTTTTTTTTAATGTTCATTTATTTTTGAGAGAGAGACAGAGTGCAGGTGAAGGATGGTCAGAGAGAGAGGGAGACACAGAATCTGAAGCAGTCTCCAGGCTCTGAGCTGTCAGCACAGAGCTCAACACGGGGCTGGAACCCACGAAAAGTGAGATCATGACCTGAACCAAAGTTGGACACTTAACTGACTGAGCCACCCAGACACCCCAGAACTATAGCTTTCAGTTAGAGACATGTGAACCAAAGGCAAAAACCTGCCAAGATTAAGGCAGTTTTTTAATTGTTATTTATTTATGTATCTCTTACTCCTCCAATCAATTAAAGGAAAAGTTTATTGAGGCCCGGGGGGGGGGGGGGGTTGTGGCTCTGGCAGGAGGTCCTCCTGCCGGTCAAGGAAGACCTTCTTGGGGCCATGTTGTTGGTGTGGCCGCGCTTCTTGTGGGGGAGCGCTTATGGCAGATCATCTTGTCGCAGTTGTATTTCTGGGCCAGCCGGCGGAGGGAGGGCTCGATGCCACCTCGCAGGCATAGCACCCAGTGCAGGGTGGACTCTCTGGATATTGTGGTCTGGGAGAGGGCGGCCGTCCTCCAGCTGTTGTCCTGCAAAAATCAGATGCTGCTGGTCAGGCAGGATGCCCTCCTTGTCTTGGATTTTGGCTTTGCCATTCTCAGTGGTGTCACTGGGCTCGACCTTGAGGGTGATGGTCTTGCCCATCAGGGTCTTCACAAAGATTTGTGTGTGTGCAGTTGCTGCCAGCCTGCCTCACTGAAGAGGAAGAGTATTATTTTTTTAAATAGAATTTATTATGAAGTTAGCTAACATACAGTATATACAGTGTGCTAATGGCTTTAGGAGTAGATTCCCATGATTCATCACTTACATACAACACCCCAGAGCTCATCCCAACAAGTGCCCTCCTCAATGCCCATCACCCATTTTCCTCTCTCCCCTGCCCCCCCATCAACCCTCAGTTTGTTCTCTGTATTTAAGAGTCTCTTATGGTTTGCCTCCCTCTCTGTTTGAAACTAGTTTCTTTCCCCTTCCCTTCCCCCATGGTCTTCTGTTAAGTTTCTCAAATTCCACATGAGTGAAAACATATGATATCTGTCTTTCTCTGACTGACTTATTTCGTTTACCCTCCAGTTCCATCCATGTTGTTGCAAATGGCAAGATTTCATTCTTTCTCATTGCCATGTAGTATTCCATTGTACATATAAACCACATCTTCTCTATCCATTCATCAGTTGATGGACATTTGGGCTTTTTCCATAATTTGGATACTGTTGATAGTGCTGCTATAAACATTGGGGTACATGTACCCTTGTGAATCAGCACTCCTGCAACATCTTATTTTTTATTTTTTAAAAAATATATACACATAATATGCTTTTTTAAAAAAATTTAAACCCAAGTTAGTTAACATATAGTGTAATAATGATTTCAGGAATAGAATTTAGTGATTCATCACTTACATAAACACCCAGTGCTCATCCCAACAAGTGCCCTCCTTAATGCCCATCACCCATTTAGCCCATCCCACCAGCCACTTTCCCACCATCAACCCTCAGTTTGTTCTCTGTAGTTAAGAATCTCTTATGGTTTGTCTCCCTCTCTGTTTTTATCTTATTTTTCTTATCCTTCCCCTAAGTTCATCTGTTGTGTTTCTTAAATTCCACATGTGAATGAAATAATAGATTTGTCTTTCTCTGACTGACTTATTTTGCTTAACATAATATATTTTATTTCCATCCATGTTGTTGCAAATGGCAAGATTTCATTCTTTTTGATTGCTGTGTAATATTCCATTGCATGTATATACCACATCTTCTTTATCCATTCATCAGTAGATGGACATTTGGTCTCTTTCCATAATTTGACTATTGTTGATAGTGCTGCTATAAACATTGGGGTGCGTTATGCCCCTTTGAATCAGCTTTTTTGTATCCTTTGGATAAATACCTAGTAGTGCAATTGCTGGCTTATAGGGTAGTCTATTTTTAATTTTTTGAGGAACCTCCATACTGTTTTCCAGAGTGACTCACCAGTTTGCATTCCCACCAGCAGTGCAAGAACATTCCTCTTTCTTCACATTCTTGCCAGCACCTGTTGTTTCCTGAGTTGTTAATTTTAGCCATTCCAGCTGGTGTGAGGTGGTATCTCATTGTGGTTTTGATTTGTATTTGCATTTCCCTGATGATGAGTGATGTTGAGCATCCTTTCATGTGTCTATTAGCCATCTGGATGTCTTCTTTGGAAAAATGTCTATTCATGTCTTTTGCCCATTTCTTCACTGGATTATTTGTTTTTTGGGTATTGAGTTTGATAAGTTCTTTATAGATTTTGGATACTAACCCTTTATCTGATATGTCGTTTGCAAATATCTTCTTCCATTCTGTCAGTTGCCTTTTAGTTTTGCTGGTTGTTTCTTTCGCTGTGCAGAAGCTTTTTATTTTGATGAGGTCCCATGAGTTTTCTATTTTTCCTCCAAGTTCATTTAGTGTTCATCTTGATATTACATAAAGCGCATTGCCAAACTAGAATACAAACTATCAAATACAATTTAAAAAATTTAATTGATATTCAATGCAATTAAAAATAAAAGATGGCATAGAAAGTTCCTTTTGGTTTAGAGTCTTCCTTATACTTATTAGCAGTGTTTTTCTTTTTGCCTTCGCATACTTAGTGTAAGAGATTACTGCAAAATCATGGGACTCCAAGGCAAACACTTGGGCATACAGCAGAGTGATGGTCATTGTAAGGAATTGCTTTCTTCCTATGGGAGAAGCAACTCGCATGTTGGCAGTTTCCGAGGAGGAAGTGGAGGGCTTTGTCATCCATCTCCAATACCAAATCTAAAATAACTGTTTAGGATGTCATGTCAAAAGTGACACAGGCTGGAGAACTGTTTCAAATGTTATAACTGAACTCTAGGAAAGTGCACTTAAAATTTTTTTTAAATTTAATTTACTTATTTTGAGAAAGAGAGCATGAGAAGGGGAGGGGCAGAGAGGGGGAGTCGGAGAGAATCCCAAACAGGCTTGGCACTGCCAGTGCAGAGTCCGATGCAGGACTTGAACCCACAAACCAGAGACCTGCGCCAAAACCCAAGAGTCAGCCGCTTAACTGACTAAGCCACCCAGGTGCCCCTAGGAAAGTGCATGTTATAAAGAGGTGCAAGAAAGCCAACACACAGGCATCTGAGGTAGAAGGTGCATCTCCAAAGAAAAGCAGAAATGTTCTCAATCTGCTGACAGAAGGCGTAGGCACCTTTTGGCATGTCTGTGTATATGTGCTTCCATTTCTCAGAGGTGGTAGAGGGGAGACTCTCCTCTCATGAGGAGGATACTGTATTCAGTGTTCCCTAAGACATTTTTTCCAGGCAGGATCAAACCGAAGAGAAAGGACCTTATGAAGCAAACCAAAAATTTTGTCACACTTTCAATCCAGAATGTGGAAGAACTGCAAAAGCAGCTTCTTTTTTTTTTTTTAAATTTTTTTTTTTTAACGTTTATTTATTTTTGAGACAGAGAGAGACAGAGCATGAACAGGGGAGGGTCAGAGAGAGAGGGAGACACAGAATCTGAAACGGGCTCCAGGCTCTGAGCTGTCAGCACAGAGCCCGACGCGGGGCTCGAACTCACAGACCGCGAGATCGTGACCTGAGCCGAAGTCGGCCGCTCAACTGACTGAGCCACCCAGGCGCCCCAAGCAGCTTCTTTTCTAGGAGAGCAGTGTAAGCCAGTATATCTGCCCCTGTTTTGCTGAGAGTTCATAGTCAGAATTCTTTTCGTTTTCTTAAGACTTTTAGTATTTTGTGGGCACCTGGGTGGCTCAGTTGGTTAAGCATCCAACTTCGACTCAGGTCATGATCTCATGGTTCATGGGTTCGAGCCCTGCATCAGGCTCTGTGCTGACAGCTCAGAGCCTGGAGCCGGCTTCGGATTCTGTCTCCTTCTCTCTCTGCCCCTCCCCCACTCACACTCTGGGTCTCTTTCTTTCAAAAATAAATAAACATTAAAATTTTTTTTTTTTAATTTTAGTATTTTTGCCAGCTGAGAAATAACGCTGTAGTCAGTGGTCAAAATCGGTACCTCTTCTCTTGAACCTCTGTGTCTTACCTATGATACTGATGTTCAAGAGTGCACCAGAAAATTTGGCATAAACCATCACCACCAGGGACTCACTGTGTATAATGGGAGCCCCCAGCCACTTCTCCAGCAGCTGAGCTCCAAGGGGGCCACCATCTTGCTGGGACTGAACTTTGCCACTCTTAAGTCTCTTTTAATCAATAGAATGGCCACTCTTTCTTTTACTAGTTTCATCTTGGTTTTGTTTTATGCCATCTATTTATTGAAGAAACTGGGTAATTTGTCATATGGGATTTCTCACATTATGGATTTGGATTTGTAATCTTATGATGTGATTTAACATATTTATCTACCCTTCCCATATTCTGTATAAACTGATATCTACATCTGGAGGCTTGATGACGTTTGCTTTTGTCAAGAATACTTCACAAGCAGTGCTCTATAGGTTCTACTGCATCAGATCAGAAGGCACAGGGCGTTGTCGTTCAACTTGTAGTAATGTTGAGATTAACCAGTAGGTTCAGGAGTTTCCAGCCTGGTTTAAAGTTTGTCATCAACTTTTCATCCAATACTTTTAATAATAATTGATGATCATTGCCTAGATCCATTATTTCATAAAGGAGTGCAAATGGTGATTTTTCTATTTACACCAATTTTTTTTGCATTAATTAGCTATGGTTTTTCTGCAAATTACTTTCTTTCATCATAGATTCCAATAGCTTGAAATACGGGTCTTGCAGGAAAGGCACCTGGATCTTTCCCTCCGAAAAAAAAATCAACTTTCAGAATAATGAGATGGTACTTTAGTAACATCCAGGGGTAACAAATGAGGTGTTTTTTTTTAGGGTACTATATTTTGGGGTGGGCTTATTATGCAGCAATAGATATTCAAAACAATGAGTCACAAAGGATCAGCATGTAGCGATGAGGTTTCAAAAACTTATCATTATGAACTCATTGATTTTTATATATTCTAAGTGTTTTCATTCTTTGTAGTTAATACTTTTCTTGATGCTGAAATTGTATATAAATGTGTATGTATATGTATATATATGTATATATATATGTGTGTGTATATATATATATATATATATACACTTTTATTTTCCTTTCATTAGTACATAAAAAGCATAATACTATACGTAGCTTTCTGCATGCCACCTTTTTCACTTTTCTCCTGGAGATCACTCTTCAGCAATATATAGAGATGTTCTTCATTCTTTTTAAAGTTTAATACTGCATGTATGTATTATGGTTTATTCACCTGTCCTGTCCTCTATAGAAAGACATGCTGGGGGTGCCCAGCTGGCTCAGGTTGTAGAGCACGTGACTCCTAGTCTCAGGGTCCTGAGTTCAAGCCCCACGTTGGGAGTGGAGCCTACTGTAAAAATAAAAAAGACATACCAGCTGTTTGCAATTTTTTATTATTACCAAATATGCTGCAGTAAATAGCCTTGAACCTCCATCATTTCAAGTGTTTGCCATTTTATCTCAAGTATATATACCTAGAAGGGAGGTTGCTTGGACAAAGGGTAAATGCACCTGTAATTCTGCTGGCTGCTGTCAAATCTGGCTGCAAGGTTGTACCATTTTCATCCCCATCAGCAACACATGAAAATACCTGCTTCTCTGCAGTCTCACCAACTCAGTCTGTGGTCAGTTTGGGATTTCTACAGATCTGATAGATAAGTAATGGTATCTCAGTTCAGTTTAAATATGTATTTGTCTTAGAATGAGCAAGGTTAAGCATCTTTACATATGTTTCAGAGTATTTGCATTTATTTTTCTATAATTTTCCCATTTTTCTACTGGGTTGTTAGACTAGGACTTGAGTTTCTTTTCAGTAGTTAGAAATTTTATATATATCAAGGATATTGGCTGTTTGTGATATTAGTTACAGTTTTGTCCCATTTTTTAAATTTAACTTTTGACATTGCTGATGGTATTTTGGGCAGCCATTTAATTTTTTTTTAATTTTAGCTAGACAAATTTACCCATTTTTCCTTTATTGATTCCAGATATGGAATCATAGTTAGGAAAGTCTTCCTCCTCCTTAGGTTGTAAAGAAATTGACCTATATTTTCCTCTAGTATTTGTGTGATTTAATTTTTTTACATTTAGATATCTGATCCGTTTGGAATTTATCCTAGTGTAAGGTGTGAGGAATGGATCCAATTTTACCTTATCCACATGGCTATCAGTTTTCCAATGCCATTTGTTTATCAAACACTAAATTTCCATATGCCTTTGGAATGTATCTTTGGATTTTATATCCTCTTCCATTAGCCATCTGTCTACGCACCAATAACATAATGTTTTAATTACAGGGGCTTTATAAATGTTTCAGTGTGGGGTAGGACTAGTCCCCATTGCTATGTTTTGGGGATAGGGGGAGATTCCTGGCTAGTCTTGTATTTATTTTCCAAAATAACTTTATAATTGATTTGTCTGGCTCCAGAAAAAAAAAATAATAACTTGGATATTTTTCTTGGGATCACATTAAGTCTATAAATTTTAACTTGGAGAAAGCTCATATCTTTCTGATACTGATTCTTTTCTGATAAAAAAATATGGCATCTTTTTCCATTTGTTCAAGTCTACTTTTTGTCCCATAAGAATGTTTTATGGTTTTTCTCATGTAGGTTTTACACAATTCTCATTAAATCTGTGCTGCATTTTGTTTTATTTTGCTTATGGTATTGTAAATGGCATCTGGGATCTTCTTTTCCATTATTTTTTCCAAGTGGTTACTATTGTGACTGTTTCTTCCCAGAGGTGATGAAAACTTTATTTCTGTATGTTAATTTTATATCTTTCTACTTTACAAAATCCTTTCACTATTCACAGGAGGTTTTCACTCATTACAAGTTTCTTAGAAACATATCGTCTGCACATGTATGTAATTTTATCTCTTCTTTTTAAATTCTTATGCCTCTTGGGGCACCTGAGTGGCTTAGTTGGTTAAGCTTCTGACTCTTAATTTCTGTTTAGGTCATGATCCCAGGGTTGTGGGATTGAGCCCCATGTCGACTCTGGGCTGACAGTGCAGAGCCTGCTTGGGATCCTCTCTCTCTCTCCCTCTGCCCCTCTCTCCCCCTTTGCACTCTCTCTCTCTAAAACAAAACAGAACAAAACAAAGCAATTCTTATGCTTCTAATTGCTTTTTCTTGTATTAAAATAGTGGCCATCCTTGTCTTATTTCTGATTTTTGCCTTGAGTTCTAACGCTGATTATCTGATATCGACTGAGTGTCTTACAATTCAATAGGTTCTGACAATAACTACCCACAGTTAGTGAAAACTCCACAGGTTAATGTTCTCAGTCCCACAAGACTGACTCCACATCAGATGCCGGTTGAAAGTTCTGGGTGGTGTTCCAAAGCTGCTTGCACTTTTGTTTTGCTGGCTACATCTGCCTTGCTGGGGCTTCTTACAACCTCCTCAGGTTGGTAATTCACTAGAATCACTCACAGAGCTCAGGAAAATGCTATATTCACACTTACCATTTTATTATAAAGGATACAAATGAACAGCCAAATGTAGAGTACATAGGGCAAGGTCTTGAGGGGAAGGGGCTGGGCCACAGAGTTTCCATGCCCTCTCCTTACAGAATCTAAGCCTGCTACCCTGCAAGCCTATCAAGGTTTTTACTAACTGGGGAATCTCCCTTGGCCTTGTGGTTCAGGATTAGTCTGCATGATTGGACTCAATCCGGAGCCCCTCTCCCTTTCCCCAAAGTTGGTATGGGTGGGGGGTGGGGGTTGCTGAAATTTCCAACCCTCTAATCACATGGTTGGCTCCTCTGGCCCTAGCCCCTGTCCTGAGGCTATCAAACCCCTCCCATGAATCATTGCTATGAATCATCTTATTAGCATAAACTCAAGGATTGAGTTTATAAATTTTTTTTTTTTCAACGTTTTATTTTTATTTTTGGGACAGAGAGAGACAGAGCATGAACAGGGGAGGGGCAGAGAGAGAGGGAGACACAGAATCGGAAACAGGCTCCAGGCTCTGAGCCATCAGCCCAGAGCCCGACGCGGGGCTCGAACTCACGGACCGCGAGATCGTGACCTGGCTGAAGTCGGACGCGCTTAACCGACTGCGCCACCCAGGCGCCCCAAGGATTGAGTTTATAAAGTATTGAGTTTATAAACTCAAGTGTCGGGGCGCTTGGGTGGCTCAGTCGGTTAAGCGGCCGACTTCAGCTCGGGTCATGATCTCACGGTCCGTGAGTTCGAGTCCCGCGTCGGGCTCTGTGCTGACAGCTCAGAGCCTGGAGCCTGTTTCAGATTCTGTGTCTCCCTCTCTCTGACCCTCCCCTGTTCATGCTCTGTCTCTCTCTGTCTCAAAAATAAATAAATGTTAAAAAAATTAAAAAAAAAATATAAACTCAAGTGTCAAGGGACTTGTTATGAATAATAAGACATTGCTATCAATTCAGGAAATTTCTAGGGTTTTTGAAGTTCTGTGACAGAAACCTGGGACAAAAACCAAGTTTATTTTTTATTATATCACAAACAGGAAAGCCTCTAGTGTTTGCCCATTAATATTGATGCTAAATTTGGGGTCAAGACGTATAATGGAAGTATCCCTCAATTTCTGTTTCATTGAGTCTTTAACATGTATGGGCTTTGAATTTGTCAAATGCCTTTTCAGGATCTATGGAGGTTATTAGTTCATTTTCTGCTTACATGTATAAATTTGTTACATTATGTTGACAGATTTCCTCATTGTAAATGATCTTTGTATTCCAGAAATAAACCCCACGTGGTTATGTATTTATTTAACGTGTTATTGAGTTATGTTTGCTAATGCTTTACCTTTTTATTCATTTACTATCCATATTATACGTTTTTCACAAAAAGAAATTAGAAGTTATTTCTTCATCTTATGCTCTAGGATTGTTGAGGTAACATTCAGATTATCTTTTTTTTAAAGGTTTAGTATGAATTCTCTGTGAAGCCATCTTGGCCTGATACTTTTTTGTTGGGTTTCTGTTTTACAAATTTGTATTTCTGTATAATTCTGTCTGTTGAGACTTTATGTCTCTACTGAGGTCAATTTTGGTAAATTACATTTGCCTAGAAAGTTATCTATTTCATTGAGATTTTCATATTTATTTGCATAAAATTATACAAATTAGTAGGCTATGTTTTAATGGCCACGTATCCCTTATCATTTAACTTGTATATTTGTACCTTCTCTCTTAAAGAAAAAGCCATCTAGGGGCGCCTGGGTGGCTCCGTCGGTTAAGTGTCAGACTTCGGCTCAGGTCATGATCTCACGATCTGTGAGTTCGAGCCCCACGTCGGGCTCTGTGCTGACAGCTCAGAGCCTGGAGCCTATTTCAGATTCTGTGTCTCCCGCTCTCTCTGACCCTCCCCCGTTCATGCTCTGTCTCTCTCTGTCTCAAAAATAAATAAACGTTAAAAAAAAAAAAAAGAAAAAGCTATCTAATAGTTGTCTACATTATTAGTGTTTTCAAATAATGAGCCTTCCTATTAAGTGCTACTTTTACTGTTTCTGTTTTCTTGGTTCACTAATTTTTCAGCCTTAGCTTATTAATTCCTTCCTAGTGCTTTCCGTTGGTTTTCTTTGAACTTTTTCTGTCTCTGTGATGCCAATGTTTCACTTACTTACTTTCATTTCATTGATATAGGTATCTAATAGTATGAAATTTCCTCTGACACTGGTTTTTACTGTGGATCATTTTTTCAGATGTGATGATTTCATTATTAGTAGTATTACTTTCAAAAATTTAGAGTTTTTTATTTTCCCTTCTTTGCAGGGATCACTTAAAAATATGTACATTAAGGGGCGCCTGGGTGGCGCAGTCGGTTAAGCGTCCGACTTCAGCCAGGTCACGATCTCGCGGTCCGTGAGTTCGAGCCCCGCGTCGGGCTCTGGGCTGATGGCTCAGAGCCTGGAGCCTGTTTCCGATTCTGTGTCTCCCTCTCTCTCTGCCCCTCCCCCGTTCATGCTCTGTCTCTCTCTGTCCCAAAAATAAATAAACGTTGAAAAAAAAATTAAAAAAAAAATGTACATTAAGGGGCACCTGGGTGGCTCAGTTGCTTAAGCGTCTGACTTTGGCTCAGGTCATGATCTCACAGTTTGTGAGTTCGAGCCCCACGTTGGGCTCTGTGCTGACAGTTTGGCGCCTGGATCCTGCTTCGGATTCCGTGTCTCCCCCTCTCTCTGCCCCTCCCCCGCTCACCCTCTGTCTCTGTTTCAAAAATAAACATTAAAAAAAATTAAAAAGAAAAAGTATGTGCATTAAAAGAAACTTTTCCAAGTAGAAGAAACTTGCTTATTATCACTATCAGTTGCTAGCACTGCAGTCAGACAGCACTGTGTGTTGTTTGTGTTTTATTGTAGTTTTTCTTTATGGCCTGAGATAGACGTATTCCATTCCATGTGCAATTCAAACTGAGGTGTATTCCCTAACACTGGGATTCAGAACTTGATATATATTTGCAAGAGTTACCACATTGGGGGCGCCTGGGTGGCTCAGTAAGTTAAATGTTTGACTCTTGATTTCAGCTCAGGTCATGATTTCCCAGTCCGAGTTCGAGTCCCACATCAGGCTCTTGGCTGAAAGTGCAGAGCCAGGTTAGGATTCTCTCTCTCCCTCTCCCTCTCTCTCTCTCTCCTACTCTCTCTCTCTCTCTCTCAAAATAAATAAATAAACTTAAAAAAAAAAACACTTGAAAAAAAAGTTACCGTATTGGTTATGTTGTTAGGTCAGCGCAACTCAAAGTAGCATCTACTGTGTCACTAAGCACACAGCAGTTCACCTGATCCCCCTACTTTGGTAGCAAGACTTTCCCCATGAAGGAAGTGGTGAATTGATTTATATTCTGGAGCAAGCTTCTTATTCACTGCATCTGGTAACCACAGTTCATGAACTGGCTCCACCTATAACCACATTTTCGTAGCACTGGATTAGGTGTCCTAAATCCATATTCATTTTTTTGTCCATGTGATTTGTTTTCAACTGAGAGTAATGTGTGAAACTCTTCTCTTGTCTCTGTGTTTCTGGTTCAGCTGCTACATTTCCCGGAGTTTTTACTTTATGAAAGTTGTTTGCTGTGTTACGAAGCAGATGTATATCTCCATGGTTAATTGAGCCATTAACGTTATTAAAAAGCCTTCCTTTTTCTTTTTAATGCTTCTAGGTTGGAATTCTGCCTTGACAGATAAGATATCAACGACATGATTCTTGTATTCTTTGTGTTTTATGTTTTGCTAGTATATATTTGTCCATCATATTATTTTTAAACATTTTTCGGTTCTTTGTTTTAGGTGTGTCTTCTCTGTAACAGGGTCAGACTTTGCTCTGATGATTCAAAAAAACTTTTATTTAATATGTGAGTTTGCCTCATTTATATTATTGATAGAGAATAACATGTTTTTCTTTTTTTATTAAAAAATTTTTAATGTTTATTTACTTTTGAGAGAGAGAGAGAGAGAGAGAGAGCAGGGGAGAGGTGGAGAGAGAGGGAGACACAAAATCTGAAGCAGGTTCCTGGCTCTGAGCTGTCAGCACAGAGCCTGACAGGGAGCTTGAATCCACAAACCATGACATCATGACCTGAGCCAAAGTCAGACACTCAACTGACTGAGTTACCCAGGCACCCCTAACATGTTTTTTTTTTTTCTTTTTCAATTTAAAATATTTCACTATATGGTTATCTGCTTCTCTTTCTCTTTCTTTCGAGCTTCAAAAAAATATTTCTTTTGGAATTTAGGGAGCTCTAAATTTTGTTCTAATTATTACTTTCATAATAATTCCTTTGCAAAATACCATTTTCCTTCGTTTTTTTAAGATGATAGTCTACCAGTCCCCCACTTTGAGCATTATTAACATTAACAAGTTACAACTTCTTCACCTTCTGCTCCCTCTCTCTGACATCTGGTTAAAAGTAATATATTATTATTACCTCTTAATAACTGTAAGACGATTGGTGAGCTTACCCTGTTTTTCATGTATTCTCCCTTTCTTGGGGCACCCAAGTGGTTCAGTCAGTTAAACGTCCGACTCTTGTCAGCTCAGGTCTTGATCTCAGGGTTGTGAGTTTAAGCCCCGCATTAGGCTCTTTGTTGAACATGAAGCCTACTTAAAAAAAAAAAAAAAAGATTTATATTTTTCCCTTTCTTTCCCCCACTTTTGATATTGCACTTTATCTATAGTGTCAGAGCATGTAACAAGTACATGCTATTCTGTCACCCTTACTCTTGATGTTTGCTATTAGTTCTACAACTAAATATGTTCCATGTTTACCTCCAATCCTTGTTTTGAAGCTTTTCTAGTTGTTTCACGGTTGTATGAAGTTCATTTTCTAGTAGATTCTTCAGGAATGATCTCATTTGCCAAGGTTTTGGATGTTCATAACTATTTGTCTATTGCCTTTATGCTTTCTGGTCATTTTAGCTGGATATAAAATGCTTGGCCCACATTTCCTTGAGTATTTTAAGTATGTTACTTTATTGTCTTCTGGCATAAAGTGTTTTGGTCAAAAACACTGATGCAAACCCGATTTGCTTTTACTTATAAGTAATTCAGTCTTCTTGCTTCACCCAAGGTCATTCCCCTTCCCGGGATAGCCCACATCTGATGACTGCTTGGGATAGGAATATAAGGGCCCGGTCTCACTCCATCTACAGACAACT
This sequence comes from Puma concolor, assembly GCF_028749965.1. Taxonomy (NCBI): domain Eukaryota; kingdom Metazoa; phylum Chordata; class Mammalia; order Carnivora; family Felidae; genus Puma; species Puma concolor. The sequence goes on from NC_141674.1 coordinate 34,794,658, forward strand.
CTGAAGGGTCATCTCACCTTCAGAGGACCTCCTAGGGCCAACTCAGGCCTGGTTGAGATTTTATCACAGCCCAACTTCTCCCTCTAACTAATACAATAATGTTAATAATAGAAAAGACCAAACCTGCTTTTCCCCTTTCCCTTCTCAGGTGTTGGTACTGAGAACACGATCTGATATCATATGATCTCTGTTTAGGACCTTAACCCACAGTACCGTTTTCATGAGGGGAGAGGCAGAGACTTACACCATCTCACCTCCAACTTACTCTGCTCTTTTGCTCTAAAAAAAACCCCTATGTTTGCTCTTTCCTAGAGATGGAAAGCAAATATGTAACTTCAGTAAACTGCCTGCTTAAAAGCCTCACCCCCCAACTTTGTTTAGAACCCATATTTGTGGGGTTTCCAGTGGGGGAGGGGCAAAGAGAGAGGGAGACAGAAAATACCAAGCAGGCTCCATGTTGTCACCACAGAGCCTGATGTGGTGCTCGAACCCATGAACCATGAGATCATGACCTAAGCTGAAGTCCCACACTTAAATGACTGAGCCCCCCATGTACCACCCCCCACTTTTTCAAAGTTTATTTATTTGGTTTCCTTCTTTCTTTTGTTCTTTCTTTAATGTTTACTTATTTATTTTTAATTATTTTCAATGTTTACTTTTGAGAGAGAGAGACAGACAGAGTGTGAGCAGGAGAGGGGCAGAGACAGGGGGAGACAGAGAATCTGAATAAGGCTCAAGGCTCTGAGCTGTCAGCATAGAGTCTGATGCAGGGCTCAAACCCATGAACCATGAGATCATGACCTGAGCTGAAGTCTGATGCTTAACCAACTGAGCTACCCAGGTGCCCATGGTTTCCTTTTTTCTTAAGCACAGCCTTCAGTATCTCAAACAAATTAAGAACTGAGATAGGATATCAAAAGTGTCACCACTTGTGAGCATGAGGAGAGTAGTGAAAGGTGCCAGAGGTGTGAAAGGTGCCAATTTCCACTGGTGTGACAGCGTTTGTGCCCTCGGTGCTTGGCTGCACTTCAGACCCTCCTTTCAGCCACCAGCCCCCATCACCCCATTGTCCCATCGTCCCATTGCCAAAACCAGCTGTGGGTCTTAGTACTGTTTGGATAATTTAAAAATCTTTCCTTCAAGCACAGAATGGGAACAGTATAAATAATATCTGGATAGTGTTTGGCAATGGTTTTGATAGGGGAAAAAGAAAGTAAGACCCTTTTGATCAGTGTCTGTCTCTGAGTGCGATTTCAACTTCTATCCTATTTGTACAATATGAAATCAAAGTAGTCTTATTTATAGAGGGGCATTCCCCTCTATATTTGGCAGACTCTGGAATGAGATCTGCTCTATAAAGTTGTTACTCCTATTTTCAAATCCACTATTTCGTTTTTACACAAAATAATATTGACGGACGTTGACAGTGATCGCTGCTTTCCGTGTTCCTGACTTTAACGGCGGTGCATTTAGTCATTTAATATGGCTAATATTTAGCCATTTAATATGATGTTTGCTCTTAGTTTCTTGGAAAAGGAAAATAGACTCTTTTTTTTAAATTAAAAAAAATGTTCATTCATTTTTGAGAGAGTGAGAGACAGCGAGAGTGGGGGAGGGGCAGAGAGAGAGGGAGACACAGAATCTGAAGCAGGCTCCAGGCTCTGAGCTGTCCACACAGAACCCACAGACTCTGAAATCATGACCTGAGCCAAAGTTGGCTGCTTAAACAACTGAGTCACCCAGTTTTCCAAAAAAATAGATTAACTCTTTGTCATAGTTAGGAAATACCCTGTGTGTCTTGTTCTACTTAGCGTTTTTGCCAGAAGTGGTTCTTGAATTTTCTCAGCTTCTATCTAATTGTATAATTTTCAATTTAATTTTATTAATTAGATTGATGGATTTCCTATCTTTAAAGGCCTGAAGTAAATTCTATTTTTTAGGTTTATTCTTAGGTGGTTAATAGTTTTTGTTGCTATTGTGACTGGAACCTTATTTGCTATTACATTTTCTAATTGGTTATTGCCGGTATATAGGAAAGCTATTGATTTTTCCACTTTGATCTTGTATGTGGTCACCTTGCTAAATTCCCTTATTAGTTCTAATAGTTTGTCAATTGATTTTTTTAGGTTTTTCTATGTAAGTGATAGTATCATCTGCAACTAATGACACTTTGCCTCTTTCTTTTTTAATGTTTATACCTCCTATTGCTGTCCTTCCCTTCTTGAATTGGAGAGAACATCCGATACCATTTTGAATAGTAATGGTGATAAAGGTTCTTCTTTTCTTGCTTCTGACTTTAACTGGAATGTGTCTATTGTTTCACCATTAGGTGTGGCATTTGCTGTCAGTTTTTATCATTGTTTCACCAAAAACAAACAACGTATTACATTAAGTTTCCTAGTTTTCTGGGAGATTTTTTTTTCTTTTAGATCATTAACGGGTATTGAATTTATTAAGATAGTCATATTTAAACTTATTAATTATGAATATAATAAGTTAAATTGATATATATTCTAACAATGAACAATCTTAGCAATGCTGGGATAAATCCTCTTTGGACTTGATGAATTGTTCTTTTAATACACTGCTGGATTTAATTTGTTAACATTTTATTTAGGATGTTTGCTTCACTGTTCATACGTGGAATCATGTATGTATTTTTTCTCTTGTCCTCATCTAGCTTTGTTTTCAGGATATGCTTGTCAGTGAAATGTATTGGGTGGCTTCCCATCTTTTCTTTCTTCTCTCTCTTTTTTTTCAATCTTATCCTTCTTTCTTTCTTTTTTTTTGGATGAATGACAATTTCATTTTTTACACTTAAAGACTGATTAAAAATGATTACTAATTCTATAAAGAAAACCCAACATCTCAGTTGAAAAGTATGGTAACTATATTTACTCACTAAATACTATTTAAGTTTTGTAAAACAACTTGAAAACATCAACATGCGTGTTTAATGCCAGTACAATGGATTCAAGACCAAGTATATATATTACATGTTACACACACCAAGGCTGGTTCAAGACCAAGTATACATATTACGTGTTACACGCACCAAGGCTGGATTATAAATGATCATAGTGGTCAGCATCATCATCATCATTATTGTCACCTTCACATTTCATTTAATACCTTTGAAGATTCATTGGCAGTATCTTGTGATAACAACATATTAGTGGCAATGGATTAATCGATCATTCTTTTTTTAAAATTTCTTTAAGTTTACTTATTTATTTTCAGAGAGAGAGAGAGAGAGTGCGAGCAGGGTAGGGGCAGAGAGAGGGGGAGAGAATCCCACGCAGGCTCTGCATTGTCAGCACAGAGCCCACTGCAGGGCTCAAACTCATGAACTGTGAGATCATGACCTGAGCCCAGATCAAGAGTCTGTGGCTTAACCAACTCAGCCACCCAGCCACCCCGGGATTAATCAGAACATTCTGATTAATCAGCAACATCTGCTGATGTTGTAGGAATTGAGGCTTTCACATCTGGGAACTGTGAAGTGGGCATCTGTATGGCAATCCCTTGCCTTATGAGGGACATTGGAGTCCCTACCTTAGCTGAAACAGACATGATTTGTGGGGTTGGTGTGCCTATAGTGGGAGTACTTGGGCTGCTAGCAACTGAACCAACATTTAGCCATGGAGCTATTATTCTTCCTGTAGAAGTAGTTGCTTTTTTTGGTAGAGGCTTAAGTGTGTAGTTTGGAGCAGTCAAGCAATATTGATCAAATGGCAATCTGGGGCCTGAATATGGCTTGATCAATGGAAAAGAGGTTTAATTTCTTTGCCTGGCAATATCTAATAAAAATTCTCCTGGGGGAGGAGAGGTAAAAGACTGGTCAGAGCAACACTGGATTGCCAATTGCACATTATCTGCATCAACAATAGCTATCTTAGCATGACTTCAATAAATTTTTGCATCATTTAGAATTGTGGTCACAAATTATAAGGCAAACTCCAACACCTGATTTGTAATTCTCGCCTCACATCTGTAATCTCCATATCCTTCAATATTTCAGCCATTATCTGTGCATCTTTTTATTTTATTTTTATTTTTTTTAACGTTTTATTTATTTTTGAGACAGAGCGAGACAGAGCATGAACAGGGGAGGATGAGAGAGAGAGGGAGACACAGAATTTGAAACACGCTCCAGGCTCTGAACTGTCAGCACAGAGCCCGATGCGGGGCTCGAACTCACGGACTGCGAGATCATGACCTGAGCGAAGTCGGACGCTTAACCGACTGAGCCACCCAGGCGCCTCCTATTTTTAAATGTTTATTTATTATTGAGAAAGCACAAGCAGGAGAGGGGCACAGAGAGAGGGGGACAGAGGATCTGAAGTGGGCTCTGCGCTGACAGCAGTGAGCCCGATATGGGGCTTGAACTCACAAACCACGAGATCATGACCTGAGCTGAAGTTGGATCGACTGAGCCACCCAGGTGCCCTACCTGGGCATCTTAAAAAAAAAAAAAAAAAAAGTTTTTGGGGGGCGCCTGGGTGGCTCAGTGGGTTAAGCAACTGACTTTGATTCAGGTCATGATCTCACAGGTTCGTGGGTTTGAGCCACGCATCGGGCTCTGTGCTGACAGCTCAGAGCCCCTGGAGCCTGCTTGGGATTCTGTGTCTCCCTCTCTCTCTGCCCCTCCCTCGCTCATGCTCTGTCTCTCTCTCTCTCAAAAATAAACATTAAAATTTTTTTTTAAGTTTTTTTTTTTTTTTTTTTTTTTTTGAGAGAGAGAGAGAGAGAGAGAGAAAGTATGTGCCTGTGTGAGCAGGGGGAGGGGCAGAGAGAGGGAGAGAGAGAAATCCCAAGCAGGCTCTGCACTGTCAGCAGGCCTGATCTCGGACTTGATCTCGTGAGATCATGACCTGAGCTTAAATCAAGAGTCCGATGCTTAACTGACTGAGCTACCCAGGCGCCCATCTGTGCATCTCTTGGCATGCCCTTGGGAGAAGCCGTCTCACCAGACTCCATGATATCCAGTCATCAGACTTCTTGAGCTAAATCACCCACATGAGTGTATTTCAGTCCCGTTCTTTTTTTTTTTTTTCAACGTTTATTTATTTTTCGGACAGAGAGAGACAGAGCATGAACGGGCGAGGGGCAGAGAGAGAGGGAGACACAGAATCGGAAACAGGCTCCAGGCTCTGAGCCATCAGCCCAGAGCCCGACGCGGGGCTCGAACTCACAGGACTGCGAGATCGTGACCTGGCTGAAGTCGGACGCTTAACCGACTGCGCCACCCAGGCGCCCCTCAGTCCCGTTCTTGATACAAGTTCTTTGCCTGGCATGGTTTTCCCCACTCTGGGCATAGCTTGCCTGCCCCACTCTCCAGCTCTGCCCCAACATGTGCACTGACTAGTGGACAGAATGTTCAGCATTTTCCTACCTTAATTTGTGTAATAAATGAGAATTATGTATTCTTTGAAGCATTCCTCTCTTTCTTAGACTCTGATATTGTGCTACTTTCATAATTTGAATTGAGAAACATTTCAATTTCTTATATGCTCTGAAGTCAACTTGAATAAATGAGAAATAATCTGTTCCTTGATGGTCAACTAGAACTCATCTGTTTATAATTTTCAGCCTGTTACCTTTTATTTTTTTTTATTTTTTATTTTTTAAATTTTTTTTTTCAACGTTTATTTATTTTTGGGACAGAGAGAGACAGAGCATGAACGGGGGAGGGGCAGAGAGAGAGGGAGACACAGAATCGGAAACACAGCCTGTTACCTTTTAAAATTGTAGCTCAATAACAATATTTTTAGTTTTCCTATCGTTAATGCTCTATTTGGTCTTCTAATTCTTCTTGGACTAATTTCAGCCACTCGTTTTTACCAGAAAACATACCAGAAATTATGGTTTTTAACTGATAAAGATGTTGATATCAGAACAGTCATGAATTTGGTATTTATTTTTGGGCAGTGAAAACCCAGCTAATATCAAAGGCCGCCCTTGGCCTGCCGCTAATAGATTATCACCTGCAATCGATTATCACCTGAATGAAAGATGCACTGAAGGCAAAGCTTTGGGGAATCAAATGGTCTCTGCTACAGAAAAGCATGAGAACAGGGGGCTTTGGGAACTACAGTGAAGAGGAGTTTCTTTCTGGACAAAGACAAAATTGTCGAGCTCAATACCCTACAATTTTGGCTCAAGACAAGTCCCAAACCATTGACTTTCTGTGTCTAAGAAAAATAATTTACCTCTTACAGCCATGGGACTGTGTATAGTGGAAAATCAAATCCAAAGCGTGGTGCTGGAAATTATCGTAGTACAATGTCAGGTGTATCGACAGCTTTGCCAGGCCTCTTGTGTGAATGCTGGCGCACTGACCAGAAAAGAAAGCATTCAGATGACGTGAAGCATTCAAAATCCTACCCCCTTGAACCTCCCTCGCCAGCAGAAGTTCCTCTTCCTCTGCTGAGGTTAATGAGCGACTCCTGATAATCCTTGTCAACAGGAAGAAGTAGTGACATAGTTCTGTGAAAGGCTTCTGTTGACCCCTTCTGGTAAATCAAGAATGTGCCAGGATCACAGCATCTTAGATTCAATGAAATAAAACCAACTCCATGAAAATACATTGCAAGGGTGTTTCTGGAGGTTCAGTGTTCTAGTGAGTGTCACAATGTCCCCTCTCAAGTACATGTTGCTTCACCTTATACCCTCCTACCATATGAAATGGGAAGAGTATCATATTTCATTGGTTCACATTAAAAAAAATTTATTAAAGTAAAATTCACATAAGTTAACCATTTCAACGTGAACAATTCAGTGGCATTTAGTACATTCACAATGTTTTTTCCTCACATTTTAACATCTCAGACATGAGAATTCATCTTGTAATGAATGGTATGTTATGGTTTAATTGATAGTGCTTTTTAAAAAAAACTTAAAAAAAAGTTTTATTTATTTATATTTGAGAGAAGGGTGGGGGGGGGATAGAAATAGAGAGAAAGAGAGAGAGCCCCAAGTAGGTTCTGCACTGCCAGTGCGGAGCCCAATGTGGGACTTGAACTCATGAACTGTGAGATCATGACCTGAGCCGAAATTAAGAGTTGGATGCTTAACCAATTGAGCCACCTAAGGGCCCCTAATTGATAGTGCTTTTAAAAATCTTCGTAGTGAAATATGAACGAAGGGACACCTTTCAGTTGATGGTGACTTAGATTAGTAGAAATATGGTACTTGGTGGTCTTAGATTTTTAAGGAGCATACATCATATCTGGGTGTCTTTCACCCCACTTATTTACTGAGTGACCTGAAAGGCTGTCAGCTTTGGGAAGAATCCAGAACAAAGGAAAACTGTCCAGTTGGTCTAGGCTGCAATGTGAATAGGCCCCCTTGGTTTCCATGACCCACCAGATCCAATCATGTTGATATCACCATGCTGATGGAGCAAGCCCAGAAGGAACATTGCAGAAGAAGCCCCTGGGATTTATGAAGAAAGCTGTGCACTGTTTGGCAAATAACTGATCTTCCTTTGAGAAACAGCTTTATTTTACTATGGGGCCCTGATAGACACTGAATGCTTGTCCATGGGACAATCAGGTGACCTTGCAAACTGAACTGCCCAACACAGCCTGCAAACTATTTGTCCACTATAAAGTCCTTAGTGTCCATAGCATTCATCCTCAAGAAGAAAGGATATAAATGAGTCCAGACCTAAGCTCGTTCTTTTTTGCTACCCATCTTTTGACCAACATCTGTGGTCTCAGGAGGCAGAGATTGTCTGAATGGATGAAAAAGAGCAAAACTCAAATATCTGCTATGTATAAGAGATGCATTTAAAATGTAAACAAACTGGGGTGCCCGGCTGACTCAGTTGGTAGAACATGTGACTCAATCTCAGGGTCATGAGTTCAAGCCCCACATTGGGCGTGGAGTCTATTGAGGAAAAAATTAAAATGTAAACATACCAAAAAGATGAAAGAAAATAGAAGGAAAAAGGTATACCATGAAAACAGCAAGCTTGTGAAGGCTGGAGTGGCAATAATATCAAATAAAGTATAAGACAAATACTCTTACCAGAGATAAAGATATTTCATAATAACAAATGGGTCAATTCACCAGAGAGATATAACAATTATAAATGTGTATATGCCTAATAACAGAGATTCAAACTACATGGAACAAAAAAAGGACAGAATTAAAGGAAGAAACAGATGATTTCACAATCATAGTGAGAGATTTTAACCCCCTCTCAGCAATTGATACAATAGACCAAAAAAATCAATAAAAGCAGATTATTTGAACAATACTGTCAATCATCTTGACCTAATTAATATTTACAAAACTCTATACCAAACTAAATGTGTCTACACCAAATGTGTGAGACACACATTTTTAAAGGTATACATGGTATGTTCACCAATGGACCATATGCTGGGCCATAAAATAAATCTCAATAAATTTAAAAGGATTAAAAATGTATAGAACATTTTCTCTGGCCACTGTGGAATTAAATTAGACATCAATGATCATAAGAGACCTAGAAAACTCTCCAATATTTGGAAATATAGTAAGCCACAGAGTTCTAAGTAATCCATGGATCAAAGAAGCAATCACAGGGAAATTAGAATGATAATGAAAATGGAACATAATTTGCAGGATGCAGCTAAAGCAATATTATGGTGAAACTTACAACATCAGGTATTAAGAATGGAAAACCCCTTACATTCTATCATGGAATGCTGACTTGCATCCCCACCTTTATGGTTCAGGGAATGGGATCATTCTCAGTTCATGTCAGGCAGTTCCAGTCTCATAGTTAGGTTTCGTGGTCAGGCATTCAGTTTCTACGAGGCCCAGGTGTAAGCCAGAAACTGCTTCGCAAGTGGCAGCCAGTCATTTGCAGTCGGGATCACAGCCTTACTTCAGAATCCTGGGTGCCCAGGCTCTGATTCTCCTACTGGGATCGCTTGAAGGTATATATAAGATCTTTGTCACAAAATACTTCCCAGACCATTGGGTCTGTTGAATAGTCAGGCCCAATTGCTAACACAGCTTGCACGGCGACCTGGATCCACTGGAGAACCCCCTTTTTGAGCCAGGATCCTCTCTAAACTTCCAGGTTACCCGGTAAATGAGCCAGAGCAACATGCCCAAATGTCGTACACGTGGCCTCCAAACCCAAAGAGGACTGCCGAGCTTTGTAACCCTTTCTTTGAGGTGGGTGGTACAAGGTGTGATGTCTTGCCTCTGACTTTGATTCTGATTTATTTATTTAGTTAATTTAGAAAAGAAGAGTTGACTCGCAAAGAAGTTTGTAAAGGACTCCAGACTTTAGAAGGACTGGCTCGCCAATACAAACATCTATCTATGTATCATCTATCTATCTATCTATCTATCTACTTTTAAGTTTTATTTTATTTATTTTGAGAGAGAGAGAGAGAGAAAGAGAGAGAGAGTAAGTGGGGGAGAGGCAGAGAGAAGGAGAGAGAGAATCCCAAGCAGGGATTCAGGGCTTGAATGATGCAGGGCTTGATCTCATGACCATGGGATCATGACCTGAGCCGAAATCAAGAGTCAGACGCTTAACCCACTGTGCCACCCAGGCACCCCCAAACATGTATTTGAAAGAATAAAAATGTCTTAGATTGAGCGGTTATAGCAGAACTACTACAGAGTTGGTGGTTTAAACAGAAACTTATTTTATCACAGTTCTGGGAAGACTGCTTTGCCAAAAAACAAAAAACACACAAAAAAACCAGAACCTTATCATAGTTCTGGGAAGACTGCTCTGCCAAAAAAAAAAAAAAAAAAAAGAATTAGAAGCCAAATGGCATCAAACAGTCTGGAGTGACAGAGTGAGAGTGGAGTGAGGGAAGGAGCCAGGAATACACTCTGGAAAGCTGATAACTGTCAGTAGGAAACCGGCCAGGGAAGGAGAAGAGAGATACATGCAAGAGTGAGAATTCCAAAAAAGTTGAAATGGTGAGGGGAGAGAACTCCCGAGAGACCCGGAGTATGTGGAGGTGAGGGGGCCAACAGCAGTCTTTTCCTTTGTGGCAGATGGGGCAGGAGTGCCCACTCAGCTGCAGGTCTGGAGACTCGGTGCTGGGGATTTGGGGGCTGCCCAGAGAGCCCCCCAAGAAGGCCTCACTCCACTATCAGATTGCTTGGTGTTGGTGTGGCTTGTGTCCTTCAGCCATTCTCAGAAGAAGTCTTCATCTTTCTTGATCACAAAACTGGTCAGGGACCACACAGTCTCCATCAGAGCCCCTGTCCCCCAGCTTCTTGCCCCAGACTTCCTGGTCCCAGCCAGTTCCCCACGGGCTTCCCCCCCCCCCCCCCCGCCCGGTGTCTCTGCCTGAAGTCTTGGTGCCTTAGGAAGGCAGCATCTCGATCAGGCCTAAATGGCAGCTCCAGTTCCTATCTACTTTGTTTCTTCTTATTGAGGAATAACTTCCGTACAACAAAGTGCACAGTTCTTTTTTTTTTTTTTTTTGAGAGAGAGAGCGAGAGAGAGAGAGCGCGTGTAAGCACCCAAGGAATGGGGTTGGAGGGAGGGGAAGATTCAGAGGGAGAGAGAGAATCCCAAGCAGACTCTGAGATGTCAGCGCAGAACCTGAACGGGGCTCAATCTCACAAACCACGAGATGATGACCTGAGCCGAAATCAAGAGTCAGATTCTTAACTGACTGAGCCACCCAGGCATGCCCAGGCGTGCCCAGGCACACCGAAGTGCTCAATTCTTAAAGGTACCAGCTGAAGGCAGCAATCGTGTTTGTCTTTACTGCAGTATACTCAGGGCTAGCACAGGGCCTGGCTAGAGGGCTGCACTTCTTCCTTTTCTTTTTCTTTTTTTTTAGGTTTTATTTATTTGAGTCATCTCTACACCCAACATGGGGCTCAAACTCACAACCCGGAGATCAAGAGTCGCATGCTCTTCCGCCTGAGCCAGCCAGGCACCTCGAGTACCACACTTCTAAGTGGCTTACAGTAAGCACTAGACAATTTGTTGAGTGAATTAATGAACAAAGCGGAATCAATTTACATTCTCATCAACAGGGGAGGTTGGTGGCCACTTCAGTAATACCCTTGTCAAGAACAGGTATCACAAGTATTATTTTATGGTTTTACCCTCCCTAATAGGCAAAAACTGGGTATCTCATTACAGTTTTTGATTTTTCATTTATTTGAATACCAGTGATACTGCATGTTTAGCTGTCCATTTATTGGCGGTAGCACTTCTGTGACTTTCCTAATCACGTTCTTTGCCCATTTTAAAAAGTGGAAAAATTTTCAATGAAAAAGACTGAAGTCTTACCATTTGCAACAAGGTGGATGGAACTAGAACGTATTATGCTAAGCGAAATAAGTCAGTCAGAGAAAGACAAATATATGATTTCACTCATATGTGGAATTTAAGAAACAAAACAGATGAACCTAGGGAAAGGGAAGCAAAAATAAGTTAAAAACAGAGGAGAAAAACCCTAAGAGACTCTCGAATACAGAGAATGAACTGAGGGTTGCTTGTGGGGTATTGGGTGGGGGGGGGTGGGTTAAATGGGCGATGGCCATTAAGAAGGGCACTTGTTGGGGCGCCTGGGTGGCTCAGTCGGTTAAGCGTCCGACTTCAGCTCAGGTCACGATCTCGCGGTCCGTGAGTTCGAGCCCCGAGTCAGGCTCTGGGCTGATGGCTCAGAGCCTGGAGCTTGCTTCCAATTCTGTGTCTCCCTCTATCTCTGCTCCTCCCCCGTTCATGCTCTGTCTCTCTCTGTCTCAAAAATAAATAAACGTTAAAAAAAAAATTAAAAAGAAGGGCACTTGTTGGGATGAGCACTGGGTGTTATATGTAAGTGATGAATCACTGGGTTCTACTCCTGAAACTGTTATTACACTATATGTTAACCAACTTGGATTTAAATTTTTTAAAAAGTGGGAAAGTTTGTCCTTATAATAAAATATATTATATATAACATATTATATGTAGTAATATAATAAAAGTGGGAAGATATTCTTTATAATTAACCTGAGCAAGACCAGGCCAGATTGAGATGTTCTGGATCTTGATCACATCACATACAGACTGCCTCCCCTCTCCCAGTTTCTTTTGTTTGTTTGTCTGAAGTTTATTTTATTTTGAGAGAGAGAGAGAGAAAGAGAGAGAATCCCAAGCAGGCTCTGCATTTAAAAACAAAACAAAACAAAACAAAACAAAACAAAACAAAAAACTAGGCTGTGGCCAAGAAAGGATGATATTTGATTGCCCATAGGATAAAACCTAAACTCCTTTCTATGGACCACGATGCCTCCCTCTGATTTCAAGTCTTCCTATTCTCCCACTCCTCACTCATCACCCAACACAGCGGACTTTTTTTTTTCTTTTTAAGTTTATTTATTTATTTTGAGAGAGACAGCACGAGTTGGGGAGGGGCAGAGAGAGAGAGGGAGAGAGAGAATCCCAAGCAGGCTCCATGTTGTCAGTGCAGAGCCCGACACAGGGCTCTAATTCACGAAGCCACAAGATCATGACCTGAACCAAAACCAAGAGTCAGAGGCTTAACTGACCGAGCCACCCAGGCGCCCCTGGACTTTTTTCTTTATGTGCTTTTTACATATGGAATTCCTTCCATTTTAGGGATGCGAGACTTGTTATTCCTCCTGTCTGAAACATTCCTTCCCCAGGTATGCTGTGGCTATTTCCATCATTTAACCCTCAGCTCAGATTTCAAGTTTCCAGAGAAACCTTCCCTGACCGTACTACATAAAGTGGTCCCTCATCCTATTACCCTATTTTATTTTTTTCACAGCTCCTGTCACCATCAAAATTTACACCATTTCATTGTTTATATGCTCAGTGTTTCTCTTCTTTCACTAGATATAAGCCCTACCATGAGCCATTTGTATCTCATTCACCCACTGCATCCCTAGAGCCTAGAACAATGCCTGATATATACATACATTTATGTACCATGATTCTCATAGAAATAAATCTATAAGAGGAGATAGATATTAAACAAATAATTACACAACCAACTACAAGGCAGAGGTGTAGGACTCCTTCCCATTGCTCTTTCCACTTCTGGCTCCAAGGGCTATTCCCTTTCCTGTGGGCAATTTCTGCAGCAGGACCCTGGCTTCTTCTAGACACTGTTTAGAGCCCAGAGGATTCACCCAGAAATCAGGTCTCAGGAAAAGGGTAAAGTTTCTACCTCCAGGCCCATTTCTCCATAGTTTTGGGGTCTAGGTAGGCTTGAGGCTGCAGCTGCTACACCCCTGTCCCCTCCAAGCCAGAACAGGCTACCACACTGATAGCTAACTTGTGCAGGCTGTCTGCTCCTCTAGTCCCTGCTGGGTTCTTTGTCAGGCCTTGGCTTGGAGTCTGGTTTCCTTAATGTCTTACCAGGCCCTGACTCCACCCTCCATGCTCATTGGCCACGTGTCTTCCATGTTTGCACGCTGGTTTGCAGAGGCTGAAGTTGGGAGCTGTTTACCCTGTCCCTTCCGCCCTTCCTCAGGGCCTCCAGTTCTAGATGTCTCTCTCTCCAGGGAGATTAGTAAGTTTCTTACTTTGAGAGAGAATTCTTCCAGCTGCTCCCTGCTCAGGGCCATATTCTTGGGCCTTTTGGTAACCCACTCTAGTGCAGTTAGCTCCCGGACTGGTGATGTTCTAGGGAGCTGGCTCCAGGAAATCCCCACGAGAGGGGAGCTCCATCAGAGGAGGTGCAAGTGAGGGTCCAGACCTCACTCCATCTTGGCAGCCATCCTGGGATGCTCCACCTTGACTAGTTTATCTCTTCATCTCCGACGCTTAGCACAGTGCCTGGTATGTACTTAGGAACAAGGGCCATTAATACCACTAATTAATTTAATACAAAAAAATTAAACGTGCCAGGCAATTTGCTGTTCTGCAAGGATTATCGGTGCTTCATTTAAGCAGGTACCATTACAATTTCCATTTTACAAATGAAGAAACGGGTTCAAAGGAATTAAGCGACTTCCAAGGGACAAAGCTCTGCGCTGCTTTTATAGCCCGAGATGCAACAGAGCAACATAGAGGGCAAATGCCAGAATGCAGGCAGCATCCGAACACTGGCCACCCCGTGGGAGCCAAGGCCGGTGATGAACCACCCCCTTCCCCGGGCTTTCACACTGGGACTCCAGCCGGCTCCATTTCTGCTCAGCACATACCGGAAGTGTTCCTGCCGGCCGCGTTTCGAATGCGCACGACCGGAAGTTTCTGTCCGCGGCTTTGCGGGGCTAGGGGAGCAGCGGCAGCGGCAGCTGGGGAATCCGGGTGTGGAGGTGCTGGGGCTTAGGAGGCAGACGGGGCCGTAAGGGAGACCCAGGTGGCAGGACGCAGGCGGAACCCCGATCGGACCCGGACTACTTTCCTCCTAGCGGCCCGCCCCTTCACCCCGCCCTGCTTGGGGCTGGAGTGGCTCCGCCTCCTGATCTGAGCTGTGTCCCTTCTCAGGCACTGACCCTTGACCTCGGGGCGCTCCTCCATCTCTCAGACACGATGGCTACAGGCGCGGATGTGCGGGACATTCTAGAACTTGGGGGTCCAGAGGGGGATGCAGCCTCCGGGACCATCAGCAAGAAGGACATTATCAACCCGGACAAGGTAGCAGGGGTTGCCTGAGAGCCTTGGGTATTGCGAGTGAAGTGGTGGGGAGGAGTGACAATGGGAGAGAGATGGGGGAGATGGTGGGGTGCTGCACTTCTAGTGAGATGGGCGGTAAAAGGTGTGACATAGGGGGCAGAGACTATGTGTTACCTTTATGACATGGGGCAGAGGTGGTAGGACACCCATGGGAAATGGTGGGGACCAAGAGAGTGTGGCACTTATAAGAGATGGGAGACCACACAAGAGTGTGACGCTTGTAGGATATTGGGCGGGGGGGGCAGTGGCACCAAGTCAGCGTGACATTCTGAGAGATGATGGGAAAGTATTTTCTATTCTGACAGATCGGGGATCTACTCAGGTGAGGAGGTGGGGTTGGGGACGGGAATGACTTGCTCCAACTAAGGGTGCCCCTGTGAGTGGGTTTCTCTGCTTTCATAGTGTGTCATTGTACCTGTAGGTGCTGTTTGGTTCAGGGATTGAGCTGGGCTAAGGAATTTTAAGGGAAGGGAGTCTAGGTTGTGGTTTCTATCTTGTGGTTTCCATTCTCAGAAAAAGTCCAAGAAGTCCTCTGAGACACTGACGTTCAAGAGACCCGAGGGCATGCACCGAGAGGTCTATGCACTGCTCTACTCTGACAAGAAGCAAGTATTAGAATCCCAAGTCCCCCAGGCTCTGGTTCCCGACCTATCTGCATGTCCCGATCCGTCTGCATGGTTTTCTCTGCCAGTTCTCTCTCCGGCTGCCCTCCCCAGCCAGGGCTCCTGCTTACTTAGTAGGATGCAGGATTTGCTCCAACTGCTCATTCTAGAACGTGACTTCCTTGCTGTAGGGTAGATCAGCTTGGTCCCAAAGGCTCCCTACACACTTTCTTACTCTGACTTCTCATCTCTCTGAACCTTGCTGCAGGGATGCACCCCCACTGCTACCCAGTGACACTGGTCAAGGTTACCGCACAGTGAAAGCCAAGTTGGGCTCTAAGAAGGTGCGGCCCTGGAAGTGGATGCCCTTCACCAACCCAGCCCGCAAGGATGGAGCTATGTTCTTCCACTGGCGACGGGCAGCTGAGGAGGGCAAGGACTACCCCTTTGCCAGGTTCAATAAGGTGAGCCACCACCATATGGACATAGGCCAAGATTGCTCACCCACTCTGAGCTACTCACATGACCTTTCAGCCTCCTGGGGTTGGCTCCAGAGGCACATTCAGTCTTTGTTTCAACCATCGTTACCTACTCAGTCCACGTGGCAAATACCTGCAGGGTGAGATTTCGTGGGTCTCTTCTGCCTGTGGGATCCTGTCCCTTCCTGGACCTGATCTGGTTTTTGGTGGCTGCTCTTGGCCCTTCAAATGTCACTGTTCCTCAGCTGTGTCCTTGTCTCTCTATACTTTCTCCCTAGTGTATCTCATTTTCTTTGAGGCTCCAGTTGCCTGCTGTATACCAGTGATCCCACTTAATATCTCCAGTTCAGAGCAATATCCAATCATTTACTTAACGTCTCTCCCTGAAAGCCCCACAGGTACTTCAGATCAAGTAGGTACCCTTGAGCAGAACTCATCTATTTCCTGTCTTTCTCACCCCAAACCCATATCAGTTAATGGTACCACTATCCACCCAGTTGCCCATACCAGAAACTTGGGAATCATCCTTGACTTCCCCTGTATATTCTCCAATTATTTCAGTCAACAATAGGACAGGGAGGTAGGGAAGGACAGCGAACATGTAAGCAAATAAATTCGATTCTTTCAGATTTGGGCCATCAGTAAATTGAAACCAGGATATGAATGGGCTATGAAATGAATTAAAGAGTTAACTTATAGGCGTAGGGGAGGCCTAATTTAGATAAGGTGGTCAGGTTGGGCCTCTCTGAGAAGGTGACATTTGAACTAGATCTCAGTGATACATTTAATCATTGAGTCCTGCTGATTTTGTTTCCATAATAAACCACGTTTGCCTTTGTTCTTCATCCTCTGTGCTAGCACCCTAGTCCAAGCTGAATCATCTGTGGTCTAGAAGCTCAGAGCAGGGCCTTACCCACACTCCACCAGCCAGTGAGAGGCAGCTGGGCTAGGCTAGGATTTCCTAAGCTGTTGTTCAGGCCAGTATACAATATAGCGTCACAGTCCCTGCAGCCTGGAGCAGCCTAGATTTGGGGCCTAAAAGCACTAAGGGCCTAATCCCGGGACTTCAAGTCCCAGCTTCTTCCCCCTCAGCCCAGTGTAGCCAACTGTACCTGGACAACTCTGCCTGAATGGCTCACAGGCTTCTTAGACTGAGCACATCTGGGTGTGAGCTATCATTCTTGCTTCCCCCTTCCCCCCAGGAGATCTGATTTTCTTCCATCTCACCAACATCTCAGCCCCCCGCCTCCCCCCCCCAACCCCCCACCCCAGGTCTGGTGGAGAGAGAGGCTGGAAGTGTAGGATTGAGAAGGGACAACCAAGAGGTGAGGTGTTGAGGTGATGGGTGGGAAGGTTGGATGAGATAATTTGAGGAGAAGACAGAAGAATGTTCATTTTGTATTTGATAAATGCTGCTCCATGCCAAGTCAAGCCCTGTGCATTGAGGACACAGAAATGCACCAGAAACCATATCTGCCCTCAGGAAACTCTGCATATTGTTGGGGAGGACATGAGGAGAGGCACAGGCAGTTACAGTTGGGTGGGATATGTGCTATTTTGGGAGGACCTGAAGGCCATGGAAACTTCCTGGAGAACTTAGAGCTGGAATTGAGTCTTAAAGGACGTCACCAGGCAATATTAGGAAAGGAGTTCAGTGACTTTTTCAGGCAGAGGGGCCAGCATGAGCAAAGGCATATATAAAAAACCAGTCATATGCATGGCATGCTGTAGGCATTTCCCTGTTGGTGAAGCCTAAAGCCCAGGGTAGGACATGGTGGAAGGTGAGGCCTGAGAGGTCAGCAGGGCCAGGCCAGGCAGGGCTTGGCAGCCAGGCTCAGGACTCTGGGCTTTGCCCTGACATCTTTGAGTAGCTGCTGACAGGGACAGAATGCAAGTTGGGGAAAGGGGCAAAGGGAGAGAAAGAGAATCCCAAGTAGGCTCCGTGCTCAGTGAGGAGCCTGATGTGGGGCTCGATCACAGAACTCTGGGATCATGACCTGAGCTGAAATCCAGAATTGGACACTCAACTGACTGGCAACCCAGGTGCCCTGATACTGACAAAGTTTTTAAGTAGAGTAGTGTGAGGATCTGATTTGATGCTTAGAAAGATCACGGTGACTACAGATGGAGAGGGAAGCAGAGTAAGGTGAACTAATGATGTTCCCTCCAGTACTGCCAGTTGCTGGGGTCCCGCTCTCAGTCCGTGGCTCTCCAGCTGCTCTCTTACTCACGCCCAAAACACAGGAGTGAGCGTCTTTCGTCACCCCTCACATCCAGTTGCCGAGTCCTGTGGTTTTTAACCTAAAATTATATCTGTGCCCTTTTCTTTACCTTCCACTGGTGCTGTTTTAGTTCAGTCCTCTTCACTTCTCACCTGGATTATTTCCAACACCTGTCAGCAGGTCTTTCAGGCTCTTGTTTCATCCTGTCTGTCCTAAATGCTGCAAGAGTGGTGTTTATAAAAGAGAATCGTGGTCATTTCACTGTTCTCTTTCAAAGTAACCTCATTGTCTCCTGTGACCTCTTCCCTGACCAATGTTTGTCCCCAGGCTGGATCAGATGTCACTCACTACATTCTAGGCATATCTTTGTCATCAAACTCTCCACACTGGACTAAATTATTTTTTTCAGCTGAACTGTGAGCGCTGAGAAGGTAAGGCCACTGTCTATCTTATTCAGCACTGTGTTCCCAGCATAGGTCTAGCGGGCCCATGATAAATATTTATTGAATGAATGAATGTCTCCCTCACTTTGACTGTGAGCTCCTTGGGAGCAGGCCTGCATACACAGTTCCTACGGACTTTTTTCTTTTTTTAATTAAATGTAATTAAAATACATAGGAGGGATATACTTAAGCAAGCCTGGGAAATGAGAGAGACTTCCCAGAGGAAAAGATCAAAAGGATGAGAAGTTATCTTCATAGAGGAAGGAATGTGGAACTGGGGATGCATTTCAGGCAAGAACAGCAAAGGCTGAGGGGGAGAGCCTAGCATGTTCCTGACATTGCTAGTCACTTGTTTGAAACTTTGGATGCATGAGGGACAGTAGCTGCAGAGAGAGGCCAGGTCATCTACACGTGTTTATTGGTTGATTCTGTAAATATTCATTGATACTTAACAGTGTGCCTGGCCCTGTGCTGAACCGCAAAGATAGGAAATGAACCAGACAACCCTTGTTCTTGAGTGTGTGACTTATCTAGAAGGCACTTTTATCTTAGTTTAGTGGAGAGCTTTTGAGGGGTTTAGTACAAGGTAGTTGGGTGACATGATTGATACATATTCTAGAATAGTGCTTCTCAAATTATCTGTGATGAAGAACTTTAAGAAAATATTTACAATCCATCAGAGTCTGATAAAGATAGTAAAATTACAAGAAAAGACAAAATACAAGTCCACGTTTCTTCATACTAGGTTCAGTAGCATGTGACTTCTGTGAAATCGTTATAAAGGTTTCTAAATGCCGACTCTCGATTTCCATACTTACATAGACTAGTGGGACCAGTTTGCAAACAGCACAGGTTCACAGGCTGTCCTCTAAGCAGTATTGGTCAGAGAGATCACATCTTGGCTGCTGATGGAGAATTGCTTGGGGGAGGATTGAATAGAGGCAGAGAGGTCAGTGGGCTGTTTTTCTGATTCAGGCAGTGGTAGTGGTGGTCTAGACTGCGATCTGGCTGTGAAGATAGAGATTCTGGAGGTAAAATCCACAGATTTGTGGAAGGGGAGGGGTCAAGGGTAAAGATGGGAATTAAAAATGCTTTCTAGGCTTCTGGCTTGGACACCTGTGTTGGCTGATGGTGACATTGACTGAGAACTGAACTGGAAGAGATAGGAGTTTGAGGGAAGGTGATGAGCTCAGTACTGAACACATGTATATATTTTTATTGAGTTATAATCAATATATACTGTTCATTTCAGGTGTACAACATGGTTCATATTTGTATATACTGCAAAATGATCACCACAATTAGTCTGGCTAACACCCATCACCTGAACATATTCAGTTTGAGGTGTATGTGGGACATCCAGTAGGATAAGTGCAAGAGGCAGCTGCATATAGTGTCTTGAGAGCAGGTTCAGAGCCAGTGTGGTTTTTGATTAGAGAAAAGGGACTTCCCTAGTCCAGCCTGACATTGACTCCTTCCTGGGGAAGGAGTGGCGGTGGTGCTTTTTGTCCCTGAGAAAGGTCTGGGGGTTGGGCTATGGCAGAGGGGAGGCAGGGGCATGTACAGGGGTGCATCTGTTGGGAGAAAGATTCAGGCCCCTTTTCCTAGAGGTAAGTGACTTTGGCCTGCTCTGGGGGAGCTGCAAGTCTCATTGTCACCACTGGGTGGCAGGAATGCTTCAGACAAATGTTCCAATGGACCAGGGGATCCTGGGCCTTTCTCTGTAGCTCTCTGCTCTACTCCAAAGTTAACCTTTGGACTCCACAGAAGCACTTACATGTGGGCCCCTCCCCTTAACCATGAGGACAGGAGCATGCATCCTGTTACCGGGGCTCTGGTGCTGAAGGCATGGTGAAGCTGCTTCGGGACTGAATCCAGAGGTAGGCTGTCATCTTAGAGCCTGGCGAGTTCTAGTCGAGCAGTTTGTTTCCTCACTTGGAAACATCATTTCCAGGCTGCCCTGTGCAGGGGCCTAGGAAGAGGGTTTTGCTTCGGTCCAGTTTAGAGATTGGCAATAAACAGGAGGGGCTGTGATCACAGGAGGCTGGAGCCCACTGGATGGGACATGACGTGTCCTCCCTCTGTCCCTCTGTGCCAGTAGACTGTGCAGGTTCCTGTGTATTCAGAGCAGGAGTACCAGCTCTACCTTCACGATGACGCTTGGACTAAGGCAGAAACGGATCACCTCTTTGACCTCAGCCGCCGCTTTGACTTACGTTTTGTAGTTATCCATGACCGGTATGACCACCAGCAGTTCAAGGTGAGCTGGTGTCATGCATTTTGCATGTGTGTCCAGACCCTGGGCCTGGAAGGCCCACTGCCTTTATGCTACGCCTTCCATATGCTTCTGGGTATTCATCCTCCCTTCCTGCCATGTCTTTATCCTCAGAAGCGTTCTGTGGAGGACTTGAAGGAGCGGTACTACCACATCTGTGCTAAGCTTGCCAACGTGCGGGCTGTGCCAGGCACAGACCTCAAGATACCAGTATTTGATGCTGGGCATGAGCGGCGGAGGAAGGAACAGCTAGAGCGCCTCTACAACCGGACCCCTGAGCAGGTCGGCCCTGAGCCTCACTGCCTCTCTTCCAGGTCCTGAAGCCCTTTGCCTCCGTCCTGCATGCCCTCATTTCCCTCTTCTGCAGGTTCCCTGCTTCCCCACCTATCCTCCCTCAGGAGCCTCTGTCCTTGCTCTTATAGCTTTTCCCCTCCCTCATGGTCCCTTTCCTCTCAGAGTCCCTTACAGACAGCTCAGTGCCCCTGCGCCTCACTCCCCTGGGCACCTGCACACACTTCACGGCATCTCGCTTTCCCAGGTGGCAGAGGAGGAGTATCTGCTGCAGGAGCTACGCAAGATCGAAGCCCGGAAGAAGGAGCGGGAGAAGCGCAGCCAGGACCTGCAGAAGCTGATAACAGCAGCAGACACCACTGCAGAGCAGCGGCGCACGGAACGCAAGGCCCCCAAGAAGAAGCTACCCCAGAAAAAGGAGGCCGAGAAACCGGTATGGAGATGGAGTCAGTCCAGCCCAGGGTGGAGGGCTCTGAGAGCACCTAGAGCTAGCAGGGTGTTGGGACTAACACTGGGCCCTTTCCCTGCCATGCCTTGGTCTCCATGACTTCTTCTCCCCCAGGCTGTTCCTGAGACCGCAGGCATCAAGTTTCCAGACTTCAAGTCCGCAGGCGTCACGCTGCGGAGCCAGCGGGTACGTGCCACTTCCATCACGGTTCTTGGGCCCTGGGCTCTCCACAGCCCGCTTGCTGCAGCCGTGGGGCTGGAGCACCAGGCGGGGTTGTGCCATGTGCTGCGGAGAGAGATCGCGGGGATGTGGCCGGGCTGAGGTCAAAGCACTTGCGCCCTTGCTATATTCCACTTGCCAGCTATTTCCTTTTCTGATGCAGAGCTGCCTTCCTGGGGTTAACTTCTCTTCCACTCCCCTTTGCCTTTGGTTCTCCCTCATCCTTAGCTACTTGTGGGGGAGAGGGCTTAGCAGTCTGGGTCATTGCAGATGAAACTGCCAAGCTCTGTGGGACAGAAGAAGATCAAGGCCCTGGAACAGATGCTGCTGGAGCTTGGTGTGGGTGAGTGGGGGCTGGGCCTGCAGGACCTACCCACCCAAGGCTGCCAATCAAGGCTGGGCAGGGGAGGGCATTTCCTGTTTCTGGCCTTCCCGCCGCACACACTGGCTCTGCCTGTGCCTTCCACCCACCGCCTGCAGAGCTGAGCCCGACACCCACGGAGGAGCTGGTGCACATGTTCAACGAGCTACGGAGTGACCTGGTGCTGCTCTATGAGCTCAAGCAGGCCTGCGCCAACTGCGAGTACGAGCTACAGATGCTGAGGCACCGGCATGAGGCCCTGGCCCGGGCTGGCGTCCTAGGGGGCCCTGCCACGCCAGCATCAGGCCCGGCCCCAGCCTCTGCTGAGCCAGCAGTACCTGAACCTGGTCTTGGCCCCGACCCCACCAAGGACACCATCATTGATGTGGTGGGCGCACCCCTCACACCCAACTCGGTAAGAGCCTAGATGGGCAGTGGGGAGCATGAACAGGCCCTGCACGTGAGCGAACACACGAGTGTGTACAGACCTGCTCCCTCTAGTGCCCGCAATGGGAGTGGTTACTCCGATGGGTTCTGAGACTGAGGGTAGGAGTGGGTGGCCAGTGGGCATCGCCTTCCCTGAGAGTGTGAAACACATGCACCGAGTGTGAATAGAGACTTGGGAGCCATTGACCCCAACACCTTCTGTGTCTTCTCAGAGGAAGCGACGGGAATCGGCCTCCAGCTCCTCTTCTGTGAAGAAAGCCAAGAAGCCATGAGAGGCCACACGGGGTGTGGGTGATGCTGCTGTGTAAATAGAGCTGCTGAGTTGGACTGGGCTGCTTCCTTTTCCTTCCCACCACTTGTGATGCCCCTGGTTGGGAGGGTGGGCAGGAGGGGTCACCTCACCCACTCCACGGAGTGGCATTGGGACTTGCCACTATTGAGGCCCTTAGCAGCCCTTTAACCACTGCGGTTTTATCCCAACAAATGTACTTGGTTCTATACTCAAGATGGTTCACACACAGCAGTGGCCTCAGATACCAGCAACTTCAAACATTGCCGTGTGCTCAGACAGCCCCTGTAGCCCTGTGACTATTCAGTGAGGGTCTCACAGGTGCTCCAGTGATTGCCATCCACACTGATGGCCTTGAGCAGAGCAGCCCAGAACATGCTCTAACCTTTGTATGTATTTTGACAGCATCAGGCACAGCAGCACCTGGTCCACACACACCCAGAGCCTCGTTTCCCCGACTTTATTCAGTGGCACGTTCACAGCGGGGATGGGGGTAGACACAAGGTGGGGCCTGATCTGTCCTGGAGCCCTGGGGGCACCACACACCATGCACTACAGATGGGAGGGGGCACAGGGGGGCTTGGTGGCCCCGGCAGAAGCCTGTGTACCAGGGAGGAGGCGGTGAGTGCCTGGGTCCCCCTAGCCCAGGCCCACAATGGGAGGGGCTAATACTGGGCTGAGGTTGGGGGGTTGGGGTGGGGGCCACAAAGTGTCTGCTCCAGAGGGGCCAAGTGGCCAAGCCCTTACCCCGGGCACAAGCCCACAGGGCAGGCTGGGGGACACTCTGGATGTAGAGCTGTGCCACTCTCCCTTTTCCCCTCTGGTGAGGGAAAGGAGGGTTCTGGGCTGGGCCAAGCAGCTACCCTGTCCTGCCCCATCCCGTCCTCGGCCAATCAGAACGGCTTCGATGTCTGCTTGAAGATGAAGCCTTGATACGCAAGTGTCTTCATGATGTTGGCAATGTTCTTGCAGTCATCTAAGAAGAAGAAGAGAAGACATTTAGATGGGCCTCAGGTCGTTTCCCTCTGTGCCCGTAGGTGCCCTTACATGGGTGGCGGTGGGGAGCAGGGTCAGACTCAAGAGCCACAGGCTCCAAAAGAGGGAGGGGGGTCCTGTCCCCTGGTGGCAGCATCTCCAGCCTCAGGCTGGGCTGGGTGATACTGGGCCGGCGGGAAGCCTGGTCTCAATGCTGCTCAGTCCCATAATTCATGCTGGAAATTGGCCGGCATGTCCCGCCCCGGCCCCAGCGGTGATGTATGGGCGCCGTCGCAGTAAGAAAAAGGCAGAGTAAATGTGTAATTTCTCCCTTGACGGCCCCCGGCCGCTGGGCGATCCTTCTTGTTGCCGCCGCGTGGGGACGGCCCGTCCGCCACACTCCGTCTTCCCGCCACCCGCCTTGATGTCTCCATTTCATTACTGTGCGGCCATTCATCACGCCCACGGCCAGGGTGACTTTGCCGGCACTTGCGTGTGTGAGAGAGATGTGGCCTGGGCCATAATCACTGGTAACAAGGCACAAGTCTTGGCACTTTTGAGCTGGGGCCCTGGGAGACCTGCTCTGGGGCCCAGGCTTGTGTGCTCCAACAGCAACTTGCCTGGGCACTTGCTCCTGTGCAGCCAGTGGAGAGGGCCAGCTTTGTGGTCCTTTGATACTCGGGCCAGCGATCTTCTACTAGACATGCATGTGTACTCAATCTAAACCCTGCCTCTAGCTGTATCTAAATGTCTGCACCTGCCAGAGTCTGTCCCAGCAGTTTCTCCAGTACTGGTCCCTGTAAGAATCTCCATGCTCAAAACTCCTAGAACCGTGGCAGCTGCAGGAGCAGGTACTCCAGGGCTTCAGGATCATGGACATGGGCCAGGACTTGTTTTAACACCACCAGCAGGAGGTGCAGCTGCCCAACACTTGTCCCTCTACATAAAGCCAAGGACACAAATGGCCCAAGTGCCCAGGGTTTTTCTGTTCCATTGCTCAGAGCAGCAGCCAGATCCCCATCCCTTCCACCTGCTTCTCCCCCCATCCCTCTCCCACCTCCCATAGATGCTCCTGGGCCATAACCAGGACCTCAGCCGCTACCAGCCCTCATGGGATCGATGCTGTGATTGCAGAAACATTATACTTCGATGTCATCATCAGGTGTGGGGCTGTGATAAGGTCAAGGTGGGGTCAGAAGGCCTCAGCATCTGTCAAGGGCCAACCCCTTTCATTAAGCACCTCCAGCCTGCCTTTACTAGAACCTTAGACTAGGAAATGGGGCCCAAAAAAGCTAGAAAAGGACTGTGGGAATGGGAGTCTTGGTCAGCCCGGGGCTTGTGTCACTAGCCAGACATGACTCTGTAGGCCCTGTTTAGAGCAGAGAAGTCACACAGGGTCCCGTCACATAAGACCTCAACATGAATGTACCCATGGGGGATGTGGGCATGGAAAGGTGACACAGGCTTCAGACACCTTTTCCCTCCAGGGACTCAGGAAACCATGAGGGCTGGTCTGAGGCAGGACAGTGGGAAGACGGATGGGTGGATAGTGGCGGCCATGGCAACTCTAGACGTGACCCATCCCCGTGGTTTATGGGCCGGACACGCGCCCCGCTCGGCTGAGGCCCCGTCATTTGTCTCCCTTAGTGTGTATGCCTGTGCTGTGGGGGGGGGGGGGGGGGGGGGCGGGGGGAGGGTGGAGGGAGGGGCTGTGATAGGAGGAGTGAGGCAGCTGACAGAAGGGGAAGGGGGCAGGAAGATCTTGGTAGGAGGGGCAGGGTGGAGATGGGGCAGGGAAGGGCCCCAGGAACAGGAGGGTTTATGATAGGGTCCAGAGGCTATGACGGTACTGTCAAAAGGGCTATGATAGGGTGCTTTTCTTCCCAAAGAAGTCTGGCCTTGTCAGGGCACCTCCAATCCTTCCTGTCTCCTGCACTCTGGGGACCATGGCCGCTGTGCATATTAAGAATAAGTCCCCTCGTTATCTGCAATTACCCAGCGGCCACACACCTCATTTCTTCCAGCAGAAAAGAAAATTAGTTTTCTATTGACTTCATCTGGCTCCTCCCTCATTGCTGGACAAATTGCTCAATCTGCCTCCCCTGGCCCAAGTGATGTGCCCAGCCCCTCCCCCCAGGCCACCAGCCATCCAGTGGGCAAGCACTAACCTCCCACCTGTGCTGGGCCCCAGTCTGTCCTTGACCTCCCCACACTTGACACACTCACTGGCTGGCTTCATCCACCCCTGAAGATCGCTGTTTCCAGCCTACACCTCTCCTGAGTTCTGGAACATCTCTTTCCAGATATCCATACAAACTCAAAATGTTCAGTAATGAACGAATTTCCTTCACCACATGTCTTCACTATCCCAAGAAACCTGAAAATCAGGCTTGACACTTTGCCCTCTCTCTCCCCAAATCTCAAGTATAAACTGTGGATTTTATCTTCTTGTTCTGTCTAATCATCTACTTCCCTTCATTCTGGCAGCCACCCCCCAGTGTAGACCCCCCCCATCTCTTGCTCTTGCACAGCCTGTCTTCTTTCTTCCCCCTCTAATCCATTCGCTTGTAGCCCAAGTGATCTTTCTTACACAAATCTGATCACATCCTTGTCTCTTTAAATCCCTTCAGTGGCTCCCCCTGCCCTCAGGTTCAAAGCTATACTCTTTAATATGACTTAAAGGTAAAGGCCCTGTAAAAACGGGTCCCTGCTCTCGCTGGTCTTACCCCTGCCATTCTCTATCCCCAATCCCTGTTCCAATCTCAAGGAACCACTGTTGTCTGAAAATGACAAAGTGGGTTTTGGAATCAGAGACCTGTTTCTAGTCTTAACTTTGCTCGCTGGTTGTGTGCCTGCGGCAAGTGCTTAGTTTCTTTGAACTTCAGGTTCCCCTTACTAGGGGTGATCATGGGCTACCTTTGTTAACTGTGAGTACTGAGCAGGTGATACTCACCCCCCCCCCCATGTCTTTGTACATGCTTTATGTTTGGAATATCTCCTCTTCTTGAAGGGAAGGCAAGGATGCTAGTTTCCTGGATGACCCAATGGTGAGAAGGTATACACTGTACAATCTATGGCACAGATGACATAGGAGCCAGCGCACTTGATGAAAGCAATTGTCATTCACTCCACAGACTCTGACTGACTACTGACCCTGTTTACTGAGGATTCTGGAGTCTAACTTGTTGTAACTGGTCCACTACAACAAAGAAAAAGAGATCCAGATTGGGGAGGACACTTGTTTCAGTTCACCAAGTCAGTGGTATGGCAGTTATTGGCTTCCAGCCCAGGCTCTTTTTCTAGCCCTTGAAGCTTTTCTAAGAGCCAGTGCAATCTCCTGATCAGTTTAAAAAGTCAGTAGTACAGGTAGAAAATGAGGCAATGGGGCAGAAGCTAAGAGACAGATCTGGGGTTTTTGTTTTTTTGTTTGTGTTTTTAGAGAGAGAGGGGGCACAAGTGAGCAAAGACAGAGAAAGAAAGAGAATCCCAGAAGGGGCAGAGAGAGACGAGTGAGGCTTGCGCTCACCTGATGAGGGATTTGAACTCACAAACCGTGAGATCATGACCTGAGCTGAAGTCAGATGTGTAACCAATTGAGCCACCCAGATGCCCAAATCTGGGGCTTTTAACAGGCCAGGAGTTCAGCAAGAGACAGCAGCAGGGTGAGGCTGATGACAACATGGCCTCTAGGAGAGTCCTTAGCTTGAAGCCCTGGGGCCACCTGGGTCAGCAGCACCCCCTTCTGGCTCCTCTCACTGAGGTGAGCTAATGAGGCCAGACTGAAGCTGTTATGATAAGGGGTTGGGGTGGAGGGGACACAGTCTTGTGCCCACAATGGAGGCCTCCAAAGTAGGTTTTCCTTACCTCCAAATTCTAGAAGCCTAACCTGTTTTTATGTTCCTGTGAGATCATCAGCTTGTGACAAGATGATCTTCTGTTTTGGGCATTAACATTCCTTTTTTTTTTTTTTTTTTGAAGTTTATTTTTGAGAGAGATTGAGAGAGAGAGAGAAGGGAATAGAGAGGGGGGCAGAGAGAGAGGGAGAGAGAATCCCAAGCAGACTCTGAGCTGTCAGCGCACATCCCGACATGCGACTCAATCTCACAAATGGTGAGACCATGACCTGAGCCGAAATCAAGAAGAGTCAGACACTTAACTGAATGAGTCACCTAGGAGCCCCTTGGGCATTAATATTCTTAATTTTTTAAATGTTTATTTATTTTTGAGATAGAGACAGAGCATGAGCAGGGGAGGGGCAGAGAGGGAGACACAGAATCCAAAGCAGGCTCCAGGCTCTGAGCTGTCAGCACAGAGCCTGACACAGGGCTCGAACCCACGAACCATGAGATCCTGACCTGAGCTGAAGTCGAATGCTTAACCGACTGAGCCACCCAGGCACCCCAGGCATTAATATTCTTAATGCTGGAAATATTTTTATATTTCCAAGACTATAAGGTGAGATGTGCAGCAGCTTAAATCCCTCAGGGAGGTGAGTGGGCGAGTACCTAACAAAGGATAAGCTTGCTGCCTGGGCTCAAAGGTAGTCAAATACCTGCTTGGCAAAGCTGCTAGTGGAAGGGTGGCTCAGATGACTTAGGACACCTAGTGAGAGCTTACACAGGGCAATGACCTGAGGCTGACGTGCTCTAGTTAGCTGCAGTTGTCTGGGAATTGAACAGTAGAGGGCAGGAAGTAGGGCCTGGGCCAAGGCCACCCTCAGGAGGGAAGGGGCCCTGTTCAAGGAGTTTATTCATGTACTCATTCGTTCAGCAAATACACACTGACATTTCTGTGTGCTGGGCACACACAGGCCATGCTGAGTCACAGGACTGGCTGCACAGACTCACTTGCTCCCTGCCCTCAAGGAGCTCAGAGACAGACCTGTAAGTGGTGGGGTGTGATCAGTGCTACGGGAAAAGGCAGCACAGAAAAGGCACTAAGAATCAAGAAAGGGTTCCTGGGAGGATAAAGCTAGGCAGAAGTAGGAGGCATGTGGGAGGCACTTGCCAGCAACCTGGGGTTGAAGTGGGGAGGTAGTCTTGAATAGTGAATAGCACGGGCACACTGCTGGAGGGGAAACATAGAGTGTCCCAAAAAACTTAAGTCAAGTGGGCAGGTGGGGATGACGAAGAATAAGAGGCAGGAGAGTGGCAAGAGCTGAAGCGGGCAAGGTTAGCAGTGACTGGCCAGAAGAGACCCTGGAGACTGGATGGCAAGCTAAAGAGCTTGAGTTTATTATTCTGGGAATGATGGGGAAATACTAACATGCTT
Organism: Puma concolor; assembly: GCF_028749965.1. Classification (NCBI taxonomy): domain Eukaryota; kingdom Metazoa; phylum Chordata; class Mammalia; order Carnivora; family Felidae; genus Puma; species Puma concolor. The sequence continues at coordinate 34,823,600 of NC_141674.1, forward strand.
GAAGGAAGAGGAAGACAGGGTTAACTCTGAAGGCATAGACACCAATTAGCAGACTGTACTATGTCCAGACCAGAAATGATGGCCCAGAATCAGGCCAGCAGCAGTGGAGATAGAGGTGGGGATATATCCATGATATGGAGAAGTGGACAGAGGCAAGAGAGTTTTAGGAAACAGAATGAATGAGCAAGCCTTGATGAGGGAATCAGGATGTAGGGGTGCAGGGGGGTGAGTCTAGGATCTTAGTACCATTCATGGAGATAAGGCAAACCAGAGGTGGTATAGGTTTAGGACAGTGATGACCTTAGTGTTAAATCTTGAGATTCCTATGGGACATCTAAATGTATTGGGCATTCCTTTACAGCTTCTAGGCTTCGTATCTCGCTTAAAAAGGCCTTCCCTATCCCAGTGCTATTAGAAAACTATCATATATTTTCTTCTAATACTTTGTTTTTATATTTAACTTTTTAATCTGTCTGGAATTTACTTTCGTATATGGTGAGAAATAGAAGATCTAACTTTACTTTTTTCCCTAGTGGTCAGCCGCTGTCCTATCACCATTGATTGAACTGTCTACACTTTCCCCACCCTTCTGAAATGATGCCTCTATTATATATACAATTCCCATACGTGAGTCTGTTGGAGCTAGGAAAGAGAATGAACACAAAATGATCAAAGAGGCAAAATGGAGTGGGAGACATCAGGGGCAACAGGGTGACAAGCTGCTGACCTTATAAGAATGCAATGCAGTGTGGCCTAAAGGAAGATTCAGACAAACCTGAGGCCTCCTGTCTAAAAAGCTCAGCCTGGTAACACACTTTATTAGTGATCTCCAGGAGCTGGTGAGGAATGGGGCCAGAGCCCATGGAGCAGGGACCAACAAAGACAGGGTGGGGAGAATAGAACTGGGAGCAGGAATCTTGGTAAGGATGAGAGAGCAAGAACCCTGGTGTATTCATATTCTAGAACCTCATTTTGCCACGACATCCTTCTGTTTGGACATCTTGGCAAGCATCATGCCTGGGAGCAAAGGGCTAATGGGGTCAATGCTGGGCCTGCTTGACACAGGACAGTGAGATTAATAAGTCCTCAGCCCCAGATGGGACATACTTATACTAAAAAATTATTTGTTGTTTGCCTGAAATTCAAATTTAATTGGTGTCCTATATTTTTATTTGCTAACTGGGCAACTCTATGCTGGAGGCCAGCATCTCAAGCTACAGCTGGGTACAATTCAGGTTACAACAGCAAATGGTAGTTTAGAAGGAAGACAGGAGCCAAGGCAGTGAATTTAGGACTGAACCAGAAGAGGGCCCCTGAATATCCTTAGATTCTGGGTTCGAATCCAAACTCCATCACTTTAAAACTATGAACTTGAGGGGTGCCTGGATGGCTATTGGTTAAGTGTCCGAGTCTTGGTTTTGGCTCAGGTCATGATCTCACAGTTTGTGGGTTTGAGCCTCCCGTCTGGCTCTGTGCTGACAGTGCAGGGCCTGCTTGGGATTCTCTCTCTCCCCCTCTCTTGCTTGTGCTCTCTCCCCACCCCCCCCAATAAATAAATAACCCCCCAAAAAAGTAACTGTGAACTTGAGCAAGTTACCATACTTTTATTTCACCTCTCTGTGTCTTGGTTTCTTCTTTTCTAAAATGGGAACAATAATGATAATTATAGTAACTACGTCCCTCAAAGGGTTGTTGAAAAGATGAAATGAGTTTTTATTTGTGAAGTACTTAAAACAGTGGCTGGGTTAGTGATTATTATTGTGGTTGCTATTCCAATAATACCCAATAATAATGTTATTCCAGCAGTAATACTGATATCCCACAACGCCCTGTTCCTTGTCCCAGACATGGCCCACATAGTCCCCTGGGAGCCCAGACAGGGCTACCTTGGCCCACCCGACACCACTCCCAGATATAGACTCCTCTCCCCACAGACACGGCTCCCATACCTCCCTCTGCTTCCCGCAAGGCAGGGCCCTTATAGCCTCAACTCCAAAGTGACCCCTTCTTCCAGCCCCTCCCTGCTGCCCCCTCCACCCCACCGAGGTGCCTGGAGGTGCCACAGGGCTGATGGTGAAGGATGACGGTGGTTCCACAATAAGGGGAAAAGGCAATTTCATCTTGATTAGCAGGCGATTTCTCTCTCCGTAATAAGCGCGCTCCAAATAATTAGCGTGTTTTACGTAATAATGAAATTACAGAAATGCAGTCCACTTATTCAAACAACTCACCATTACCATATTTTTAAATATTAGACTTAATTAGAGTTTATCACTTCAGAGAAGTATGCGGACCGAAGATGTTTTTAAAAAAATCCTCATAAAGTGTTTATTAAGCGCTGGTAAAGCTGGGATAATGATGTGTTTGGAAATTAAGGCAATCAAACACTTACCGCCGCTCCTGGAGGCCGGGCATGGAAATGAGGCCATTACACGCCCATTACCCGCCAGCTCACAGCCACTTGGGGGGGCGGGGAGAGGATGCGCCTGGCCGAGAGGGCATAGTGCCCGGAAACGCTTGTGCCAACATCCCACAACAGCCTGGCCAGTAAGCAGGCATCAAAGCCCTTATGTCGCTTACATCACATTTGGCTACTAGGAGCCCAACTCACACTCGGCCAGGCAAATGGACTGGATTGGTCCCAAATGCCAAAGAAGACACCCAAGACCAAATCTTATCCAGACTCCCGGGCCAGGCAGGACCTGTCACCTCCATTCAAACCCTAGTGCAGAGTGGGGACAGGGCCAGCTTGGGTAGCCAAGACAGGTCAGTGAGAGGCAGAGCCTGAGGAAGCTACAGATCCAAAGCAGGTGACCACTCCCAACTATGGGCCACACAGGAAAGGGTAGCTATAGTCCAGGGTCTAGGAGGGAGCTAGGGAAATGTGTCAGGAGCCAAAGATACAGAGGAGCAGGGGTCAGGCCCAGGAACACACCTGGGGACAGACCTTCATCAGGGAAAGCAGGCAAGAAGGGTGGTGGGAGAGGGGCTGGTGGCTCTAGGCCCCATTTATCGCAGTGAATAACTAATTCCAGAATTTATAGTGCTGGGTTTTTGTTCTGTGGCCATTTATATCTGCGAGGGGAGGAAATGAAGAGGCAGCACGGACGCCACATCTTTCTGTGTTATTGCTTGTCTGCCATTTGCAAATCATTATTAATTGTGGGCCCTGGTGGCGGGCTGGGTGGGGGCCGGGCTGGGTACATCCACATAGCTCTTCATCAAGGACCCCAGCCGCTGCCCCAGAGAGCCAATTACCCCGCCCTGATTGGGATCAGATAAAGAGGGAATTTTTACAAATTAGGGAATAAATAGAATTTCCACACAGGGCGCGGGCAGGACCTGAGAGGCTGTAATGAAAAACCATCCGTCACCATCAGCGCGGCCTGGGCACGCAGCCCCGGCACTCCCTCCCCTTGTGGGCCCGCCCTAATGCTCAGGGGCCTGGGCGTACAGGTCTAAGGACATCGCTACTCCCCTACCCCGGGCCCAGAAGCAAGGAGAGGACTTCTCTGTTGGGGCTCTACATCCTTTGGGCTGAAGAGGTCTAGGCCCCAGCTCTGACACTGTCCCTACTGCCTCCTCTTCCTTTCCCTGTCTGCCTCTCCCTCTGGATCGTAACAAGGAAGAGTCTCAGGTGGTCATGAGACAGGCCAGAGTTGGGGACCACAGGGCAGAGACCACATCCATGCCCCTACAGCTATGGCAGCCCTAGGGCAGAGCCCCAGCCCTGTGGACCACTCACTCTGGGCTCCCATTAGCGCTCCTCCCCTTGGATCATTAAATATGTATATCTTATTACACGCCTTGTTAGAGTATCGAGCTCTATTGACTGATGATAAATCCTGAGCCTCGTCCTGGCCATAAATTTATCTGGAGATGATGAAGACTCAATAATCTAGTCAGGCAGATAATATCATCGGGCCTTAAAAAAGATCATTACATTATATGTCAGAATTAAAAGTGAAATACGCCAGAGTAACAGGGCGGCTGTTCTGGCCATGACAACGGGTGCCTGCCTCCCCCACTCATTCCCAGCCAAGGCCCCATCCAGACAGAGGGGCTGAGAAGCCTCACCCTCCTTCTGACTCTGGAATACTACAGCTGGAAGCCAGAGGGTAGTCAGATAACAGCCAAGTGAAGGGGACCTGGATGGGGAGGGGCATCCAGGCAGCTACCGAGAATAGGTGAGCACATCTGCCATTACTGGCAGCCATCTCTGCCCCAACCAAGCTTCCATCTTACCCTGTCCCTAGGGGTCTCCTGAGGGACTATCTTCTGAAGGTCCCTGAGTGGCTTTAATAGGAAGGTGATGGCCTTACCCCTTTCCAGAGTGGCCTGACCAACCAGGGTAGATTTTTTTTTCCAAAATGGGAACACTGGGATACAGAGAGGTTAGGCTATTTGCCAGTATTGCCCCAGGCACCTGTGACCTGGCCCCAGACCTGTGTGCCAGCAGCCTATGTGAAACCCTACTTGTGAGCATGTGCTATCAATCCAGACCCTGGCTACCTCCTTCTCAAGAGACCTGCTTGTCCTAGCCTCTATAACCTGTCATTTGAGAAACTTGCTGCCAGTCTCTTGGTTCTTTGACCTCAGCACTAATGACCATTTCTACTGTATCTTATTTCCACTCATTTCCACAGTTACACCCTCTACCTTTTTAACATCCTCCACTGCTCATCCTTTGAAATATTAAATTCAAATCTTCCTAGTTACTGGCAATAATACACTTTTCTTTCATCTCACTGGAACCTTGAAACATTAATACCTCTACTCTTTCCAGATAAACCACCCACCTCCTCTCTTCACTTTCTTCCCTACTTTTGACTGCTCACCCAATAGCCATTCCCTTTCTGCCAACCTGGCAGAACTCACTCCTCCCTCACATGACCAGGGTGAATCTTCTGTGTCTGAGCCACTTGTGGAGATCCTATCCCTCTTGCCGGTCATTGGTTTAGGGGTGGCCTTGGGTTCTGGCTACTGAGATGTGAGGGTAAGTTTGCTGAAAGACCTTCAAGGAAAACTTCACTCTTATGAAGAGAAACATGAGGAGGAAATAGTCCTTTATATTCTGCTGGATGTTTTCATGTCTGCCCATAATGTCTGAGACTGCAGAAGCCATCTTCCAACCGTGAGGGGAGTTAGCCTGCGAAGAACATGTTGAAGATAAAAGAACAGAAAAATGGAAAAAATCTGGGTCCTTTATGACATTGCTGAGATGCTGAATTAACTAACCCTAGCATCATCTTATGTCTAAACTTTTGTGAGGTAATAAATCCTATTATTTAAGGTATCTTGCACTGGGTTTTCTTTTTCTTGTAGCCAGAAGCACAGAAGCATAGTAACTGATATAGAAGGTACAGACAGGAAAGAGAATGATATAACAAATGCACCTTATAACATAAACTTAGCTAAAGGGAGGAGGGAGGGCAAAGGGCAATGAGGGCGCTGTCATTTCAAGCCAGGAAGTTGGTTACTCCTGTTATGCTCTCTTGAAACATATGACCAAATTGTTTCCTGTTATATCTCAAGACACAGGCCATGTTACTACTAAAAAGGCTAAAGAGTCAAGTTTTGATGGGAACCCACGTGAAAACAGAGAGGGGAAGAAAATACAACTTAATGAAGAAAAATTTTTTATGTCTGTGGCTTGCAATCTAAGGTGACTAAAAGTCCTACAGCTCCACAGAGTCATCAGGGGCTCAGACTTCTTTCTGCCCCTTTCAGCATGTTGCTTCCAATTTCTAGGTTATCGTATGGTCCAAAATGGCTGCAGGTGCTCCAAGCATCACATCCACATTTTAGGAAAGAGGAGGAAGGAAACAGCAAGAATAATGTACTTCCTGACTGAGTCACTTCCTCTTAAGTACTGTTCCTGAAGGTCCCACACAACGCTTTTCCTTCTATCTCACTGGCCAGAACTCAGGGACATAACCCTATCTAGCTGTATGAGGAATTAAAAAAATAGCGTTTTAACTGGGTACACACTACTGCCCCTACAAGGGCTCCTCCATTCAGTGAGGAAGGAACACAACGGATATTAGGTACGTACTAAGCAGTTTCTGTCCTAGCAACGTAACCGACACACCTCACGCAGGACCTTGGAGTCCATGGTCCGTCATCTCAATCCTTTCTTTCTCCCTTTTCCTTCCATCACTCTTGCCTGGAAAAAACTCAAACCGCCTTCTCTATGTTTGCACTGGGCTAAATGTGACTAGAGAACACTGCAACCATATAGAGTAGGGACACTCATAAAATCATAGTCCTCAACCTCAAGTGGGTATATAAAACTGCCCAGCCGATCTCCTATGTTCCTGATCAGTGTGCATTCTCTTTCTCTCCATTCTCTACTTTCTGCCATTCTCAAGTCCCCCTCCCCTTCCCTCCCCCCACTCCCATCCCCCTCCTGCCTTTGTGCCTTACTTCACAGGAAACACAGGAGGCGCTCTCCTCTCACCTGTTAAGAGAGAGGGTACGTCCCTGCCAGCACTTCTAAAGCCCACCCTCACTCCACCTGGGTTTTCCACTCCCCTTCCTTTTCGGGGGCCTTATGTGATGAGCAATCCCCTTTTTCTCTGATATAGTCTCTACTGTTTTTCTGCACTGCTTTCTTCACATAAGCATGTAAATATACCAAATCTCTCCCATCTTTAAAATTTTTTTTAAGTTTATTCATTTATTTTCAGAGAGACAGAGACAGTAAGAGTGGGGGAGGGGCAGAGAGAGAGGGAGAGAGAGAGAATCCCAAGCAGGCTCTGCACTGGTAGTGCAGAGCCCAATGCGGGGCTTGAACCCATGAAGCTGTGAGATCACGACCTGAGCCGAAACCAAGAGTCGGTTGCGTAACTGACTGAGCCACTCAGGCACCCCAAATCTCTCCCATCTTTAAAAACAACTTTGCCTTAACTCCTTTTTCCACGTGGCTGGTACCCAAGTACTCTCCTCCTTTTCACAACCAAAGTTTCCAGTTAAGCCTCAAGGTCTCATTACCCAATCTCTCCTCCTTTTCATGGCCAAACTTCCTGGCTAACCAGGTTAACCACCGCTCAGTCTTCCTCATTTCCCACCCTGCAAATCTGATTTCCCCACCTGAGTCTTACTGAACCGCTTTCTCTAATGATCCTTACGACCTCACAGGGCTGAAGTCCAATAGCAGCTTTTCAGGTTTCGACTGCCCCTTACTCACACCCTGAAACTCTTCTCCCTTGGCTTTAGCGATAGCACCTTCCCTCTCTATCCAACTCCTCCCGCTTCTCTGTACTCGTCTTTCTTCTGATCATCCCTACAAAGTGGGTGTTAGAGCTGCCACTGGCCCCCTTCTCTTGCCACTTTCTACTCTCAACCTGGGCAAACTTATCCAGCCCTAAGCTTTATCTACCATATATTTCCCAGTGATTTCTAAACCTATATTCCCACTACCACCACCTCTCACCTAGGAGACAGCAGTGCCCCCGCCAATCTCCTCCATGGTGTCCTTCTAAGCCACAAATCTGGTCATTTCACTCCCTGTCTTAAAACCCTTCAATGATCCTGGAACAAAAAAAGGACAGCATTGGAAACACTGGTGAAATCCAAGTAAGACCTACAGTTTAGCTAACAGTATAGTACACATGTTCATCTCCTGGTGCTAGTAATTGTACTGTGATTATGTAAGCTAGTTAACATTAGGGGAAACTAGGTAAGAGATGCACAGAAACTTTCTGTAATGTAAAATCAGTTCAAAGTAAAAAGTTCAAGAGTTCATAATTAAAACAACAACTACCTCCAACAGCAGCACCTTGCAGCTCTCAGGACAGTGTCCCAACTTCTTTATAAAGTTCCAGAGATCTGCCCAGGTTTCCCTCTAAGGCCTCATCTTACCCACTCTCCTGCTCGACCCCCAAGTTCAGGCTCTTTTGCTTCTCAGCTTTTTCACATGCTCTTCCTTTTGTCTGGCAAGCCCCAACCCCTGCTATCATTTCCTGAAGTGCCTTACCTGGGCCCTCATGTTTGTGTTAGGAATCCTTCTATGTGTTTTCACAGCACCCAATGTTCCTCCACTGTGATAGCCTCTGTCACCTCCTGCTAGACCACAAACCCAAGGGCACTAATGTTTCCTGTGCAGAGGCCCTCAGTAAACATGTATTAAGTGGAAGAAAGGAAGAACTAGAAAAAAAAGAGGGAAGCTGGGAGACGAGATCACAGGTGAACGTACTCCAGCCCTGACGTGTTGCCTGAGGCCTAGACATGCCCAGGTCCTGAAAACTAGTCAAGGTCTTTGTTCCCAGCTTCCAAAGTGCTGAGGGCTTCAGCCTCTTCCCCACTGCCACTCCTTCCAAGTATCTTGCTTTCCTTAAGACCTGCTGGGCCAGGAGACTGGCTGGGACCTGAGCTCTCAGCAGTCCAGCCACCAGTCTGTTCAGCAAACCAAGGCATCTGGGGGTGGTAGTAGTGGTGTTGGGGCTCCCCAGTCCTAGCCAATGATGCCCTGGAGAAGGGCCTGGCTGTGCCTGGGGACTCTGCAAGGGGGGCTGTCCTCCCTAAGCCCAGTCCCACCTGGTAAATATTTCATCCTCAAGCTGCTCAGCTAATCCCTATTAATTTCAATACCGCCGCCTTGCCTGGCTCAGCTCCCAATGCATTATTTATCCCCTTTGTTTGTTTGTCGCTAACAGGTGGGCCCCAGCGGAGGCGCTGACTGGGGACAAGCCCACTCCATCACAGTGTGGCTGTGAATTAATCATGAGGACTAATGGGAAGCACCTCAGCTCCAGGCACTGCCCTAGCTGCCTCCCCCTGCCCTGGCACCCAGGGGTGGGCCAGGGCCACCCCAGCTCTACTTAATTCAAAACAACACATTTTATTTACTATCTGCCTACACGAGTCAGACTCAAGGTTACCCTTTGGGGATATAAGCTGAACAAACAGATGTAAATTCCTGCCCTCAGGAAACTTACAATCCAGTTGGGGAGAGAGGCGTTAAACAACTATTTCTTTGGACCGTGAGGAAATGCTGTGCAGGGAGAGTGCTAGGTGTTAGGAAGCTGTGCACAGGGGAGGACCTGACCAAGTCTAGGGGGTCAGGGAAGGCTTCCCTGGGGAAGCAAACTTTGAGCTGTGCTCTGAAGGATGAGCAGGAGTTAATCAAGACAAGGGATGGGAATGAGGGGCTCCCAAGGACAAAAAAGCCATGTGGGAAGGCCCTGAGGTGAGAGAAGGAATGGCAGTTTCCAGAAAGTGGGGGAGGACCTTGTGTTGGAGTGCGGGGGCATGAGGAGAATGGCCTGAGAGTGGCCAACAAGGTCCAGCTTGGGATGCTCTTCTCCCTAAATGACCAGCGTTTGTCCTGGTGGATTACCATGGACTCATCCTGAACACTTGATACGCGCACTCACACCACCTCTGCTGACTTGAGCAACATCTGATTTCTTGACCTTCTGCTTGTGGCTCCTGAGAGACGGTCAAGATCATTAATCCTCAATCGCATAGACTAGGAAACTCAGGTGAGCATTCACCCTGGGGCTTATGAGAAGGCCTGTATGGGCGTCACAGCTCAGGTGTGCCCATGGCAGGACAGGGCTGGATCTGGCCCATTGACTTTGTGTGGGGACCAGGTACAGGGCTGGGAACACTGACCTGCCTCAGCCACAAGTGCTCACATCACCTCCCTCACCTCTGAAACCCAGCACTGGACTGGGTACCCAGACCTCAGTAAGCATCTTCCGAATGAATGGCTGATCAAAAGTAAACACCCCACCATCCCCCACAAAGATCTTTTTCCCAGACACTCCCTTTAAAACTTTTCCAGAGATTTAAAATAGACTCAGGCTTTATAGTAAGCCTGGGAGGTAGAAGCCATCATCAATCCCATTTTAAAGAGGAAGAGACAGAGGGCTGGGGTGGTGAATGTCTTACCCAGGACCACACAGCCAGGAAGTGATGAGCCCTAACTAGAACAAGGTCATCCTGTTTCCAGGCTCCTGGCTCCATCACATCCATAGGTCTGCCCCTCTGTGGGCATCTCCCCAGGAATCTTCCTTGGTGGCTCCAGGGATCCTAGCTCTCAAGAATGACCTCAAAAGGCACCTTGTTTATGAACCAAGTGTAGCTCTGCCAGGGCAGAGCCCTCACTATGCACATGGTCAGGGTTTGTAATTCTATTCAAAGTGGCCACTTTGAAAATCCATATGTCTCCAGGCTCCCTGTACATCATGGTGTCAAGTCCTGGAGCAGAGGCATCCATCAGCACCTCCCGATGCCATGGTCTGTGTGTCCACATACCTGTTCCCACCCACGTGCCTGTCCTTGGCTCCTGGCTGCTCTGGCGGCACTGCCCCACTCGGTGCAAAGGCTCATGCTGGCCTGCCTGCTTGGCCCAGCCATACCATTACCTTCAGACTAGTCTGGCTAGCTGCTGGGCCCCACCCCAGCCCTAAATGTGTCCTCTGCTCTGCCTGGTTCTCTGCTCTCTTGGAGCCAGGCAGCCAGCACGGAGGCAGCCTCGATAACTCGCTAACGTGCTGCCCATGCTGTTCTTAAAAATTTATGACTGTGCAACATGAAAAATCCGGCTGAGGAGCCGTCATTAGCGGCGCTGCCTCCTTCCCCCACCAGAGCCGCCCTCGTAAATTGAGATTTATGGCTGCAGCAGGCGGGGTGGGGGCGTGTGCAGGCGGTGAGGATGTTGTGGGGGAGACAGGGAGACCGATGGATGAGACAGTGGTGGGGCCAGGGGCTCCCCCCTGCGGCAGCTCCAGTTTATCACAGTCTGCGGTGATACCCACGGAGAGTAAGGTCTGGCCTGGGGTGTTAGCCTGGCACTCATGCTGGAATCCGCTTAGCAGTGTGACTGGAGGGGGAGGGGCCTATCCTGTGCCAATCACTGGCTCCTTCAGGTATAGGACCAGATCCTGAGGTCCAGGTGCCAAGCAAAGGCCTCATAGGAGGATGATTTGAGGAGGGTCATCCTTGCTGGAGTCACAAGACTGGGGCCCCCAGAGCCAGCTTCTCCAACTGTAAGCATGTAGGTTGGGCAATGATTGTGGCATCCCAACCAGAGAACTGGAGGAGAGGTAGGAAGGGAGCAGAAGGGTGCCAGCAGTCTTCCCTTCCCTCTCTTCTCTCTGGTAAGAAGAGCCAGTGAAGAGGACATTAGAGTCGGGAGTGCAAGTACCAGACCCTGTCACAAAGTGTCCCCAGACAGAGGCCAGACTGGGGCTGAAGAGAAAAGGTGATCCCACAAGCCCCCCCACCCCAAACCCCCCGCATATCCCCCCACAGGCCCTCCCTATTACCTCCCTGCTGCCTCCTCCCCTGCTCACTTAGCCCTGTCAGCCAGGCCATTATGAAATTGGGGTTTCATTTACAGACTAATTAAACATTACAGCTTGTTCACAATTACAACGCGGGGATGAGGGAGTAACTAATTACGGAAGAAATGAGCTAACATTTATCTCTGCTCCCACCCTCCCTCTCCCTACTGCCCCCCCCCCCCCCCGCCCCAATCTGGCTTCCTCCTACTCTCTGGTCAGTACCTACTCTCTAGGCTTGTTTTCAGGATGGGGGACTAGAAGGGCTCAGCACCCACCCACCCACCCTGGACACAAAATCCGACTGCTGCTCCCAGACGCTCTGGGGAGGGGTGAAGTTCCCAGGGCCCTGATGCAGGAGACAGGGCTTTTGTGCAAGACCTTGGGTGTGACTGAAGTATGGAACCCTGTGATGGTATGTGTGACTATTACATGGGGGGTGGGGGGAACACTCCACTGTGGTGTGTGAGTGTGACAGTTCTGTAAGGCTGTGTGGCTCTCTGTATCTTTATCTTGCAGGGCAAGGTTTTGGTGTGATTGCTGCAGACAACTATTTATGAGACGGGGTATGTGTGTGAATGAACCACACCTTCACCCTCAAGCCCTGGACACAAAAGAAAAGAACTGGGTGGCTGCAGGAGGTGATGGTCAAAGCAGCCCTGGGCCCAAATCTCCACTGCGCAGCCCTACTCACTCCTGCCTCCCAAGCAAGAAAGGGAGCAAGGTTACCCTGTTCTGGGGGCTTGGCTCATCCCTGCCCTCAGGTTGGTCTGGGCTTCTGGCCAGATGCCCCTGGGGCCCAAGAAGCCTCCTGGGGGCCTGGGGTGCCCCCTGTGGGCAGGAGTCCTGGGGTCTGGCTGGCCTGCTGCAGAGTTTAATAATAGTAACAGTGAGAGTAAGCGTTTCCATCCTTCCTGCCTTTGGGCAGAAGAAGAAAGGAAAGAGGAGGGAGAGGAGGGAGTGGAGGGAGCGGGCTGAAGGGAGGCTTTGAGGCCTCAGAACTCACATCAAACGGCCGGATCTGGGCCTAATTGTCTGACCCCTGCCCCTGCCTTCAATCAGCTCTGCGGCTCCCCGCCCGCCCCTCGCCTAACTAGCAGCCATGTTCTCCTCATTAGGACAAGCTCCCCTTGCACACGTGTCCCCGGACATGTCCCTAGCACTCCCAGCTCCCAACCCTGCCTGGTGGGAGGGTACAGTGGGGACCCAGTTTTGGAGGGGCCCCTGGGACAGCTATACCCTCTGCCACCACAGCTGCCTGGACTGAGCTGCTCAGCCCCTCTCCTTGAGCTGCAGGGGCCTGGATGCCACATGTGGTGACATATTCCTGGGCTGGCTCAGCCGCTGGGTGCGTTCTGTCCTCTGTGCGTCCTTCTTGCTACAGCCCGACTGTCTGAGACACACTGCTCCTGAGGGTGGATGTGTTTGAACCCTCCCTTTTGGTCTGGTTCAGCCAGGCAGGGGGCCTGGTCTGGGTCAGGGTCTGTGTTGAGAGGCCAGGAGCAGAAGGAACGTGTCTGCCCGCTGTACAAGGGTGGTTCCTTTCAACGGACCCAGGCATGCTGAGGTGTGAGTGGCTGCGGCTGCGGCCACTGCAGTGAAGCAGCAGAGCTTGGTGGTGAAGAGCTCTGACCTTAGAGAGATGTATGTTTAAATTCCAGCTCTCCCACATCCTTCTCTGCAGCCTTGGGTGAACGATAATCTTCTTGAGCTTCGGCTTCCTCACACACAGTAGTGGTGATAGCCCCTGTCTCACAGGGTTTGGGAAGTCAATGAGATAACACATGTAAACTCCTCTGTGCTATACATCTGGCACTCAGCAAATGTGGACAGATGCTGGTGTTGATGGGCAATTCAGACCAAGTTGCCCTCTCCACAGGCCATAGCCCAACTTTGCTCAGGTGGGGTCTGGGGTCTGGGCCCTGGTCAACAGTGTCAAGGACAGAAGGAGCTGTGGGGAAGGCTCCAGAGCCCTGTAGAAGAGGAGAGCAGCTCCCAGGGGCACAGCTAATATCAGGGACAGAAGCTGGGCTACTGACCTAGGCTGGAGCCTACGCTTAGGGGCAGGGATGTTACACAGCAGCTTCAGGTGGCAAGGGCAGGGCCCAGCTGAAAGACTGCCAGGTAGCCTTAGGTCAGCTGAGTGGGTCTGGGGCTGGTCCATGGGGCGGGGCCCATCCCAGGAGTGTTCTGGGTCTGGGAGGAGGAATGCTGTGAACACCACAAGAGTGAAGGCTGTCTGGCTACTCATGGCGCTCATTTTCAGGATACCAGACCTGTATGTGATTGGGGGAGGGGCTGGCCTGGTCTGGGCCCTGACATTGTCTCTCACCTTAAACCAGTGGTAATGACTTGCAAATATTGATGAAAACGCAAACTACAGAGATTGTGTTTTTCGGGGAGTGAAGGTGGGGAGCCGGGATAAGGAGGAAAATAAACTGAAATGAAGTCCAGTTATCTCTCATCTGTGGCTGCTCCTAATCCCCCAGCCCAAAGGAATCCAATGCAGCCCCTTATCTGCCCTGTCAATCACTCCATCACCGCCCAGTGCTTGGTGGGCACCACACACCCTCACACACTCAAGCACATGCTCACACATGCACATACACGCACACACTCACTCCACCGACTCTTGCTCTAACACTCCTGCCCACCCCCAGCCCATTACTCCTCTGAGTAGAAGCAGCCAGCACGCAGGTCCTGCCAGATGGATGCAATTTGCATAATATCAGCAGTGGAGGCTGCAAGATCACCAGGGGTCAGGGCGCTGACATCCCCGCACAGTCTATCTGCAAGTGCTAATTTGGCCGGCATTGATCTGTCTTTCTGATTTCTTTGTCATTTACGTCTGCGATGGTTTGACAGGAGATACAGAGAGAGACAAGGGGAGGCCAGGCCGGGGCCCGGGGCTAGGAAGGTAGGGAAACAAAGATTGTACTTCCCAGTGCATCACACACACGGAACATATACATAAATACACCAGAACCTTCCCCCTTCCATCCATCAGTTCACTTGTCCATCCGTCTACCCGTTTTTCCATCTGTGGTTGTTACGGAAGACTAGAGCCTGGTGTCTGGCAAGGACCAATTCCTCAGATGTCCTGGGGGCTCTAGAGGTGTCAGCTCAGGAAGGAAGGAGTGAGTACCCCTCCAGGTAAATACTACCTCCAGGCAGGCCAGCGGAGCCCCTGTCAATGCCTGGAGAGTTATCCCTTCTCATGGCCAACCATGCCCCATCTGCTCACTTTTCTGGCCGTACCAGAAAGAACCAGACAGGAGTGGGGGGTGGGGGTGGGGGTAGTGCCAAGGAAGCACATACTCCAGCTGTCTCTGGCCCCCTCTCTATAAGGCAGCTGTGCTAACTCCTCCTGTCCCAGCCCTGAAGATGGCCAGAGAGGGCGGGTGGGCAGGTGCGTGTGTGTGCGTATGTGTGTGTGTGTGTGTGTGTGTGTGTGTGTATGCAGCACCCCTCTCTGCCTCTCTGGGACAGCCAGGGAGAGAGCTACTAGGTCTGCAGGGGACTTATATCAGTACTTCACTACCCTCAGGTCATCCGAAGCCCAGACTGGCCTCTAGCTGATTCTGAAGCCCTCTAGCTCAGCCAGAAAGTCTTAAATTAGATCTAAATGTTACCCACTGAACCCTTGGCCACTGTCCCCACATTCTGCCATGCTGTGGGAGAAGCATTCCAGATAGGGATGGGGACACTGCTTGGGTAGATGTCACGGGGAAAGGGAAAGGGAGGATAAGATCACAACTCTGGAAAGAAAGAGCCCACTGCAGAGAAGTAGACATGGTCACTCTGTCAAGAGAGGCAAAGGGGCTTGAGCCTTCCAAGGGTGAAAGCCCCCTCCCTGCCAGCCACAGTGGCTCTGTCTTGGCCCCACCTCCTTTCCCTTGCTGATGGTAGCAGAGCAGGGTGATCAGAAGGAACTCCCTGCTGGGCAAGAGGGGGGCTGGCGTTTGGTGTGTGCTAATCCCGGGCCTGAGGTCTTCAGAGGGACCTGGGGAACTTCAAGGAGGGGAAGGCAAAGCTGTACTGTAGACGAGCTCATTAGCCAGCACCCCCACCCCCCCACGAGGAGGAGGGCGGGCGGCCCAGGGAGCGTGGCGGCAGAGGCGGCAGAGAAAAGGCTGTCACTGTCCTTTCTTCCTTTTGGTACAAGCGTCTCCCTGAGCCGACGATTCTCCTGCAGTGACACCTCTCACGGGAGCTAATGAGATCCGTGTCACAGAGCTAATGCGCTCTGACTGGACTCTTGATAGACACCCTACTCCTTCAGGGGAGACCACAGGCCAGTACTGCCCCCCCTGGGCCAGATCCCTACCTTGCCACCTGCCAGCCCAGCTCTTTTGCCAAACCATGCTGGGCAACAAGCTCCTGAGAGTCCACTTGATGTCTGGCCATCCCTCTTTACCATGAGCCTCACAGGGACCCTCCTCAGGCCCTGAACAGAGGGGCTACGGAACTAGGAAGACAGGACCACCCAGCCAGGCATCAGGGAAGGTCCAGTTATTCTCCTAGCCAGCTGAAACCAGCAATCTGTGGGGCCTCCATATCCCAACAACAGGTGAAATTTTACTGACATTTCCTGTGCAGATTTCCAAAAAGGAAAAAGGGAAGAAAGCCTGGGTCCTGCTGTTAGAGAGATCAAGTATGTAGGGCCTGAACATCACCCCCAACAAACCAGAAGAGAGGTCCAAGGGTGTATTCTGTACATTCACACTAGGAAGGCCAGGCAAGATTCTCAGAAAAGGTGGCCCCTGGAAAATGGGTGGGATTCCCCTGGTCCATGAAGTAGACAGCAAACAAATCAGAGTAAGGACTGTCAGAGTCTGAAGGAGGTCAAAAGCCAAGCGTTGCTGGGCTCTGGCTCTGATGGCGACTGTAGCAGGGGTGAAAGGGTGGCAATGTCTCCTTTCCTTTCTTCCTCAGCTGCTGCTACCAAGGCTTTGTCAAGGCCTGTATGTTTCACATTAACTGAGGGAAATGATGGAAGTGAGCTTGTATTCTTCCTCAACATCTCTGTTGAGAGCACAAAGCCCGACACCAAAAAGGTGCTTCCTGGTTCAACATAGTGGTAAGAACACAGACTCTGCACTCAGATGGACCCGGGTTTGAGTCCTGGCTCTCCAATTCAAATGGCTGTGTGACCTCAGGTGAGTCACTTAACTGAGTCTCAGCTTCCTAATCTATAAAATGGGAATGATAATGCCTGTCTTCCATAAAACTGGTGGGAAAATTATATTAATAAAAAGTACCCCCAAATAATGTGAGTCCCCTGTTGACCCTTTCTATGTACATGCAGTCCCTCTTCACCCACAACCCGCTCCACATCATCCTGTTCACCAGGCTCCCAAGGCCAAATCCACCACCCCTGAAGGAAGTATCCATCTCCTGACTAAGAGGCCGTGCTGACAGCCCCCCACACCCTCTTTCTGCCTGGAGCTCTACTGCCTCCATCCCTGAACCTACCTCTCCCTTAGTTGCCAGGGCCAACTGTATCTGTCTTGATGACAGTACCTGTGAGCTCTGTGGGGGGACGGGCACTCTGTCATCTTCACCAATACATCTATCACAGTTCCTGACACATAATAGGTGCAAAGTAAACATACACTGACCTGGTCCTCTACTTCCATTCCCATGGCTACTGCTGGCTCTGAATTAACCATCACCTCCATGCACTTTACTGAACCTTCCCCTCTGCAGTTTCTCCTCGCTAGTCCTCCCTGTACAAACTCTCAGTCTGCTCTAATTGAAGCCCAACTCTGACCAGGTCACTCCTCTGCCAGGAGGCTCTCACAGCTCCTCCTCAAATAGCTCAGCCACAAACATCCATCCCAGTGGGCCCTCTCCCCTCCTACAGCCTACCCCACAGCTCCAGGCCATCTGCATCACCCTCCAGCATACCTGCCCCTTGCTCTCTTAGGGCCACCACCACTCAGAACTCAGCAGGAGTCCCCACCAGGTAGGTCCAACAAACTCTCCCCACCACACGTACCTCAGAAAGAGGCTCAGGAGATCTCTCTAGGGCTAGAGAAAAATTGGTGATTTGCACACAGAGACATTGTCCCCCCCCCCCCCCCCCCCCAACCAACACAGCACTGTGGGAGAGCCAAACACATCCCAGAGATGACTGAGCTCTGGGTTCTGAGGGACCCTTGCCCAGCATCACCAATGCTGCCCCCCCCCCCCCACCAATATGCATACCACTCCCCACTCCAGGCTGGCAGCTCCTCACACAGTTAATTAGCACTATGTCACTGAGGACCAGCCTGAGTGGCCAGTGACAGGAGCTGACCCTTGACCCCAGGGCTGGGAAACAGTCCACATCAAACTCTTACAGCGCGACCCTTTTAGCACGCACAGTAACTCGGGGCACCGCCAGCTGAAGCTCATTAAAGCTGTCTCTTTGGCGCGAGGGCCATTAACCTCACTGCTTAAAACCAACGCCTCCCCTCCCCGCCTCTCCCAGCCCAATTAATGCCCTGCATCCTCCCTCCCCTCCAAGCACCCTCACCCACACCTCAGAGCCAGCTAGGAGCTGGCTGGGCAGCCCTCTACATTCAAAGATACAAAGACCCTGTGCCAGGAACCCCTGGCACCCTAGGGAGGCCCTGGTGTTGTCAGGGCCACAGAAGAGGGGGCTCCTTGAGCACCCACTGTGTGCCAGGCCAGGCACTGCATAAGTCCTTTACACAGACAGCTTTACTGAACCTCTCCAACAGCCCTGAGAGGCACTGGCATTATCCCTTGTCTAAGGGCACAGGGCTCTGGTTGGTAGAGCCAGAACTTCCTTTGGCTCCAAAGCCCTTAGTCCATTGTGACTCATATCTTTGGACTGTCCCCTGTGGCCCACCCAGATGGAAAAACCTTCTTTCCTGAAGAGGGAAGGAACATCTCAGGAGTTGTAATAACAGAGTGGGAAGAAGGAACCTCTTCCTCTCACAAATACACCCTGGAACACATCCACAGAAGCAGGGCAATCCCACTGACCCAGTCCCACTGGTCCCTCCTACCACCCAGACTCCATTATTTGCAGCCCCTCCCTGCCTGGGCCAGCACAAGTCTTCTCACTGATCCTCATTCCCTGGTTCCTCCCTTTCCCATCCCATTGATTCATCTACTCACTTGTTCATTCAGCCCCCCACCCCAAAGAGTTTACTAAGCATCTACTAGGAAATAGTTTGTGCAGCACATACTGCCTCATCAATTCTGAGTAAGAGCTTTGATAGTGCTGTTCTCTCACAAACCTCCTGTCTCCTCAAAACCTCATGAAAGAGCCAACCCTTTAACCTGGCATTCAAGACCTGCTTATTTGCCCATTTCTTTTCCAGCTGTTCCCTAACCCAAATGTCCCTCCTGCTCCAATCACAGGAAACTACTTGTAGGTGTCTAACTTGTTTTCAACATGCCTTTTTATGCTTTTGTATGTACAGTTGCTCCTAAGTAGAAAACCCTTCCCCCATTTTTCTACCTATAAAACTCCTATTCATCCTTCAAGGATCTCCTGATTCAAATGCTTTCTTCTTTAGGAAACTCCCTGCTGGCCTCCCAAGCATATCACCTTGCTAGGTTTGGGGTCTTCTCTAGGTTGTATGGAATAGCTCCTATGGAAGGGAACAGCAGCTGCTGTGGGGCATCCCCGATTCTCTAGGCATGTTGACTGCTTCCTCTTTCCCTCAGGACCCCACAAGAGCCTTGTGGGGTGTCCCAGCAAGAATGATAAGGAGTATCCCTGAAGTCAGTGAGATGTAAATAAAGAAGCAGAAGTCACTTTGGCACCTGAGGACAGGGGAATCCTCCCTTGGGGCAGCCTAAGTGTTCCTATCACATCCCTCAGTACCCTGGGTACCCAGTTCAATCTCTGTCTCCTCCTTGGATATGACCTCCTTGAGGACAAGCACTTCCACTCAGCATGCCCAGCACCCACTAGGCACCAGTGATGTCCGTGGAAAGGATGAAGGGCTAGTCTGTAACAGGTGACTGGGTCCTTTTGGTATACCTTGCCAGTCCCCTCCATCACCATAGCTCCCCAAAGGTACACAGGTTATGATAATGTCATAGCACCTCCCAGGAATACCCACCCCCCACCCCCCACCACTCCTCCCCACTTGGAACAAAGCCTATGCTTGTCAAATACCCTGCTTGAGGGGTGCCTGGGTGGCTCAGTCAGTTAAGCAGCCGACTTTGGCTCAGGTCATGATCTCGCAGTCTGTGAGTTCGAGCCCCGCGTCGGGCTCTGTGCTGACAGCTCAGAGCCTGAAGCCTGTTTCAGATTCTGTGTCTCCCTCTCTCTGACCCTCCCCCATTCATGCTCTGTCTCAAAAATAAATAAACGTTAAAAAAAATTTTTTTTTAAAAATACCCTGCTTGAAAGCATTTGCATGACGTGTGCTCACACACACAAAATCAGATACACAGAAATGAACGGACTTTCTGGTGGATACACACACAGGCTGATGGTTACTTCCATATACAGACACATGCCCTCAGGAAAATGTACAGATATACTGTTACACACACACACACACACACACACACACACACACACACACACACACCAAACCCATACTGATATATCAGAAGCAGAGCCTCCAATGCCTAGAACCAGAGTCACTCCAGCTCCTTCCCAGGCAGGAATCCCTCTGAGGGTGCACACACGCTTGGTACCCCAAGTGGCCCCTCCCAACCCAGGCAGCGCTCAATGGAGGCTGCTGCTCCTGCGGGGGAGTCAATACCCTGTGGACGGAGCCATCGGTCAGAAGGACCCCGACTAATTAAAAGCTGGTGAGGTTTAAATAATTCATCTCCTTAACTCCCATTGATCGCCCAGTTTAGTAGCCACAGACTTGAAACAATATTAAACAGTCTCCTCTAGCTCCATGGGGGGTGGGTAAGCTGACATGTGCCCACCCCTCTGAGGACATCACCCACCAGAGATGCAGGAGGGGTCAGGGATATCTCGGCCTGAATCCAAGGACACCTGTGACCCACCCAAAGACCAGATCCCAGTCTCCTCCTAAATAGTGTTTTGAGAGATTTTTTCCAATGGTCTGGTTCCACTCTCCCCTCACTCCACCCTCCTTCCCCACTCCCCCCAGCTATGGAAAGCACCCCGTTAGAGCACAGAATGAGCCAAAGGACCCCTCTGTGTGCCAAGGGACTGGGGCATGCGGGCACGAGACTGACTGAGCTGCCAGGGGTATATGTGGAGGGACTGACCAATGCCGCTGTGGGGCCGGCCTATGTGTTGCAGGCTGAGGCCCTTGTTCATGTCTAGAAGTCCATTCTTGGGCCAGCAGCCCATGGCGAAGCTGTAAGCCTGGAAGACAGGAGGCAAGAATGGTTAACAGAGGCCCTGGTCCCCAATACTTACCACCTCCACCCTCCAGCCAAATCGTCCCACTAAGGGCTTACTCTCATCATGTCACTTCATGAGAGTCCCCTCGTGGAGGCCCCTTTCCTCCAGGACCCCCACCAGAAAACCCCTTCTTCTTTCAGAGCTCCTTTTGTCCTAGGTATCTCCCATCAGAGACTCCCAACCCCCACTGGGTGCCCCCTTGCCAGGCTCCTCTAGACAGCTCCCATTTACTAAGACCCTCCTTCATCAGGACCATCCTGGGGCACCTGGGTGGCTCAGTCGGTTAAGTGTCCGACTTCAGCTCAGGTCATGATCTCACAGTTTGTGAGTTCGAGCCCCACATCGGGCTCTGTGCTGACAGCTTAGAGCCTGGAGCCTGCTTCAAATTCTGTGTCTCCCTCTCTGTCTGCTCCTCCCCCGCTCACTCTCTGTCTCTCTCTCTCCTTCAAAAAAAAAACAAAAAAAAACAAAAAAAAAAAACGTTAAAGAAAAAAATTTATCAGGACCATCCTGTCAACAGGGCACCCCCTTCACCAGGCAGTCCTATTAGATTCTGCCTTTCCAGACTACCCAGCACTCTGCTGGGCCCCTCCCCACAGTATTGCTGGTCATAAAGCCTGGTGTCAGAAAGGACCTAGGAGACTAACATATCTAAACTTCACTCTACAGATAGGAACAACACTGAAGTGAGAGGGGGCCAACCACCTGCCCATGGTCTAATTGCTTTAGACTGAGAGGCAGGCCAGATTATGGAAGGCTAGGTTCCATGTGTGGGCTCAACTGAGGAGGGGTAAGGTCTCAAGCAGCTGTGATGGGAACATATGAAGAGAGAGAGAGAGAGAGAGAGAGAGAGAGAGAGAGAGAGAGAGAGTGTGAGACAGAGAGAGAGAGAGAGAGAGAGAGAGAGAGAGAGAGAGAGAGACTGTGTGTGGTTGGGGGAACAGATCTCTGCTGAAGGTCAAGTGCTCACTTATGCATATTCAAAGCGGCCACCCATCGATCTGTACTTAATTGTTTTCCTGGGGTTGGGGAAGGAAGTGCTGGGGGCATCGATCTGCTCAGGCCCCTAGCACTTCATTGCCCCCCTCCGTCCCCTACTCTGCGCCACCTGGCCGCACCAACCTCCGTGGTGGGGGGTGGTACATGGTAGGACAGGGATGGCACTTTTTCTCACAGCCCCTTACAGGCACAATTGACTCGATAGCACAGATGAGGAAACTGAGGCCCAGAAAGAAGAGACTTACAAGGGTTAGAATGTTATTAAGTGACCCAGTGGGAATTTAATTCCTGCTCAGCCCAACAAGGGGGTACCCACTGGGGGTTGGGAGTCTCTGATGGGAAGCAAAGTCCTGGGCTTCTATCAGAGAGCTGTATAGCTGGATGGTCCTTCAAACATTTCCCATCCCTCACCTTTGAAGTCCTGGAACCCTAGACTGCCCTCCTCCCAGGGGAAGAAAGCAAATGGGATGTGGTCATTGGGAACGTAGCTTGGTTGAGTTCCCAGAAGCTAGGTGGTGGGGCCACTGGTGGAATGGAACTAAGGTGACGGCAGCCACGGTCAGACAGGCACTGTAGTGTGCCCACCCATCCCTGGGCCCAGAGGTCCCCATCCCATCACAGACTCCCTCATGGTGAGGAAGGTCCAACACGGGGTCAGCAGGCTGGACAGAGTCGGTGCTAAGGCCAAGGGGCTGGGCAGAGGGCAGGTACCTTTCCTTCTCAGCTGCAGGAATCAAGCTTCAGCCCTGTGGGTGCTTCAACCTCAGCACCCTCCCGAAGCCATTTTCCTTGACATGGAGGTACCAGCCACAACTCAACTTCCCAGTCAACCCTCCCACGTTTTCCCACGCCACAGCTGAACCCACAAATCGGGGGCTGAGTGTGAGGCACAAGGACAGGGGAGAGAACGCTGGCTTGGAGCCAGGGCAGAGCCGGGGGAACGCAGGCAGAAGCGAGGGAAAGCAGCCAGTGGGTGGTGCACAGCTGGAAGAGCTGCTGAGCGTGGTCAGGGCCATGGCTGGAGCGCAGTGGGCCAGAGAGCAGTGGCGGGCCGGCTTTCAAGTACTTTAAAATCACTTACAAAGGCCGGATTAAACGATCAGAAATTCCATTTAATAGGACAAATAAAGAAATAACAATCTACCCTATCAGCCTGGAGAAGGCGAGCTGGATGGGTTTTTTTCCCTTCTAAAAAGGAAAAAGGGAAGGAAGGGGGAAAAAAGAAGGATAATGTGTGTTTACTCAAGCAAAGAAAAAAATATTTAAGTGATGTCGGGGAGAAGATTGCAGTAACTAGTGAAGAATAACATCGTCTACTTTGCTGTCAAATCACACCCGAATTTCAGTAATAGATTCTCGGCTGACACTCAATTCAATTCGAAGGTGATCCTGCTTTATCCCAGCCCATCAAATATTAAACACTTGCATTAGCAGGTGCTGCCGCTTCCCGGCTTAAAGCGGCGGGCGGGCAGCGGGCTGCTGAGGCCCCTCTGCTCTGCTCACGGCTTGGGGACAGGGCAGCTCAACGTTATCTGCACGTCATCCCGAGTCTTATCGCAGCTAAGCGGGAAGACCACTTCAGATAACATTAGACGCTTGCCCTGACGCGTCACCGTGATTAGATTATTATTATAATTATGACTCCCCAAGATCTTCCCTAGACTGGGACATGTGGAAGGGGGGCGGTGGGTGGCAGAGCCCAGGAGGGCCGGGCTGGGCCTGGCTGGACCAGGGCAAGCTGGAGCCCAGGCAGGAAAACAGAGGCAGCAGGCAAGGCAGAGGCCCCGGTCCCGCCTGACGGATGCCTTTCAGGAAGGGCAGTCTAGCTTGTCAGAGCGAGGGCGAGATGAATTGGCGTCTCCAGCGTGGCCGCGGGTGTCATGCGCACAGTTTCCTATTCCCAGATAAGGCATGATAACCAATTGCTGCCGTGACATGGCCTCATCCAGTTCTTCCTCAGGGGGGCACGGGCGGGGGGAGGGGGGCAGCACGTGCACATGGGTCTGCCAAGCTCCTAATAAGAGGGATTTAATTTTTACAAATGCTGCTTCCAGCGGGGCCTTCACATACCAGCCAAAGTCCAAAATGATATTAAAAATGGTTAATTAAAACTGCTCTCCTTCAGCCTGGGCTCTCCCCCTGCTGCCCCTGCTGAGAACCCTGGCATGTCTCCCCCAGGCACTACCATACACCCCTGCAGAGCTGAACCTTCAGAAGTGACCACCAGCCTCAAGGAATCCCCACAGGCACAGCACCACAAGCTCCCTCCGGCTCCTACATCTAAGGTACCCCTTAGCCACAGACAACAGACAGAGCCACCCAGAGAACACAGGTCCTACAGCAATCTGTGTTCCTACCAACGTGTGGTCTGGATCCTCAGACCTGCTGGCCCTCCATGTCTGTACGCACATGCCCACCACCCCCAGCACTCACTTCTTAAGTCCCTCCCCATCAGATACATAACCATCAAGTGTGCATACCCATACAGGCACCAAACTCCCCCTCAGGTTACTAGGCACATCCTTCCACTCCCAACTCCTTCCAGACATCCTCTGGGAGATTACATCCCTCTATGAATCTGAACAGAGCCTGCCCAGGAACCCAGCTTAGAACAAGGTGACATGGGCTGTGTCTCAGAGATTCTGGCTGAGAAGTCAAGGCTGGGACCTAGGGAACCATTAGAATAGGAGGATCAGGGAGGCTGTCCCCTGTGGTTGCCCACAGGGACAATGGAGACAAGCAGGCCTGTGTGGGGTTGGAGGCAGCTAGGAAAGCTTCCTGGACAGAGTGGTAGTGAAGGGCTGGAGCGCGGGGGGGGGGGGGGGGGGGGTAGGTTTGACAACAACATTCCAGGCGGGAGACACAGCAAGGACAAAGGAGAACGGCAGGAGCAAGCTTGGTGAGAGCACAGGCAAGGGCTTGGGTGTGGCTGGGGCAGCCAACAAGGACAGAAAGAGCCATATCTTGAGGTGCTGCTTCCCAGCTCTGTGTTCCAATGGCAACACTGGCATCAATCAAGGGGCCTAATTATCATCCATCCCCTTTGTCCCGCCTGCATCCTATCCCCACTTCCTCCCTCTTTCCTGCCAGCCTGCAGGGTGTGGAGGTAAAGGACCCAGAAGCTTTCTGACTTTGCTGGGGCAGGAATGTGTCATAAGAGCTCTCACCAACAGCCTATGCCCAAGTCCCTTTCCCACACTGGTTCCAAATTCTTGGGGTACCACTTCTCCAGCTGCATCTGCCCAGCTGTGGCTTCCTGGCCAAAGAGTGGGGCAGATGGAACGATGACTGAGGAGCCCCTGAGTCTATCCAAAGCAGGTGGAGCTGGGGTGAAAGATGCCGGGTCTACCAAACCACAACATCGCAGCCCTGTGCCAGGAAGGCACACACACTTCCCTTCCCCTGGGCTGCTGTAATTTCCATGCGCGGGGAAGCAGGTGCCGAGCTGCTCCCGGCTGGCTCTCCTCTCTCGCGGCTCTGCCCGCCTTGGCTGCTGCCCCATTAGCTTAGTGGCCAGCCATCTGCGACGGGCCTGCCGCGCAGCCCTGCTGTAGGCGCGGCGGGTGGCCCCCTGTGTAACAGGGAGCTTTGCCATTAGCGCCTTTAATATTCTGACACCTCAGCACAGCCTGCTATTACATGCAAACGCTGATCGCCCTGTGAAATTACATTGCTGGGCCCGCGAAATGGAATCGTGTATAATCAGCCTCCTCCATGCACTGTCAGTCCCATCACAAACACGGCGCCCGGCGGCTTACGGGGGCTTAGCAGCTGCGACAAGTGTATTGGGTTTAATAGATGAAGTAGCCCTCATCGGCAGCAGCATCAGATCCTTCAAAAAGGAAGGAAGAAGCATTGATGGCTGCTAGGGTGTCTCTGCCCACCCATTCACTACCTGCGAGGGCCCTGAGGGTGGGGTGGCTACTGAGTGGGCAGGGCAGTGGTTGGTGTTAGAACCCAGCTCAGAGTGCAGACAGAAGCACAGACTGCTCTGTAACTTCCAGAAAACCCAGATCTTCCAAGCTAGAACCAGCACATCAGACCTATCCAGCTTCCCCATGAGGTGGGGAGGAGCAGACCTTTAACCAGACCTGTAGGTGACATGTCACCTGGTGGACCTAAACCCAATGGGTCATTTCCCAAGACGAGCAACCAAATCAAATCACCCGCCATTTCCACAAACACCCAATGGATGAAGCTGTAAAGGTGATACTCTGAAGGATGGGGGAGAGAAAGCCTGACACACGTAACTACCTAGTTCTTTATTTAATTGGCCAACACTTCCATAGCTGGTGAACCAAGTACTAAGGACACAGGTAAACATGAGGATGGCAGATCCAGCAGCCCAGGCTTCAGAGGAAGGCAGTGTGGTCAGGCTCAGGAGTCAGACAAACACGGATTTGGTTCCCAGTTCTGCCAGTTATTAGCACTATCACTTTGGAGGAGTTATCAAAGCTCTCTGAGCCTCAGTCTCCCTCACTACAAAATGGGATGATCGTTCTTTCCCCAGGTATACCTGAGGTCACTCAGGAGCACCCACTCCCATTATTATCTCCAGATATTCTTGGTGCCATCACCCAAAATGCACACTGACTTTGAGGATGCTGCTCCCTCTCCTTTTCTGGGCTCAGCCTAGCACCAATTGTGGCAGACTGTATTTTTCAGTGATGGCTGCAACACTATCTCCCATCTCACATGTTCTTCTTACAATGTGACTTTGATATACCTCTTATCTACAGAGGGAGTCTATGTCCCTCTCTTTGAAACAGAGTAGGCTTTTGTGACTATTCTAACTAACAGAGTAATGCAGAAGTGATGCTGTGTGACTTCAAGGCTATTTCAGAAACGCTGAGGCAGCTTCCTCCTCATTCACTGGAACACTTTCCCTGGAGCCTGAGCTGTTCTGTTAGTAGTCAGACTGTTCCAAGGCAGCCATCTTGCTAGGAAGCCCAAACTAGTCCATGCAGGGACCACAAACAGAAGCCACTGAACCAGGCAAAGAAAGAGCCAGCCAGCCGCTGCTATTCCAGTCACACCCTGTGCCAGCTTCAAGGACTAACTATAAATGAATGAGAGAAGCTGAGCTAGAAACACCTTACTGAGCCCTTCCTGAATTCCTGACCCACAGACACCATGAGATATAATAAGATGGCTGCTGTTAAGTCACTAAATTTTGGGGTGATTAATTATGCAGTAATACTAACTAGGAAACCAAAACCTACTCACTTCTGGATATACTCTGCCAATACCTTCAACTTCTTGCTGCTTGGAGACTATTCTTCCTCTCTCTCTCTGGGACTGCATTCCAGGTCATCATCACACTGGGTAAGTTCAGTATCTACAGGATAGCCCACCCATGAACCTTGCCTTTCAGTTTCTCAACTTCCTGTGCTCTAATGACCTTCTCCTCCTCTACCTATTTCAGCCATCCATCCCTATGGCCACACCCGGGGCCTTATTACCACCCAGAACTGCTCTCTCTCAGAAATCTTAACAAAGACACATTCCACTCTGACCCCAGCCTCCTATCCTTCAGCTTTTGTACCCTTTACTCTTGCTCTTTTCTCAGCCTGCCCATCCCCTTCTGGCCTCAATCCTTTCTCTACCAGGTCTGTGGCCCTGGGGTCTATCATTTCAACCACTCATTCCCCAGTCTTCAACTCCTTGCCCACTTACCCTACTACACCTTCCCTGAAAAAAACCCAACCATGACTCCATCCCTCTACACCTGTGCTTGAGCTGAGTGATGCTGGAAAGTCATTCTTCTGCATAGGAAGTGGACACTGTGGGGACCACCTGAGCAATTCTCAGTGGTATGCCACAATCCTACTCTTCTCTTTCATAAAGATAATAAAGCTGTGGCACAGAATTCTTTCAACTACATGCCCCTCATCTACACATGCATCTGTATCCTTCCCTGCCTGCTCCTCTGCCAATGTTGTTCTAACAGAAGGGACACCTCACTTCTTGTCTAAGACCAATACTGTACCTGTGCTTTACACCTCGCCTTTCTCCCACTTGCTAGGTTCTGTTCCATCTGGGATCCCCTTTCTTTCTAAATTCTTAACCTCCCCCTCTCTGCAGGTTCCTTTCCACTAGCATTCTAGCAAATGCTTGACTCTCCATCAACTTCACACAACTTCTTATGTCTCAGGTTCCTCTTTGTAAAATAGAGGTAACAGTTCCTACTGAAGAGAGTTGATGTGAGGGTTAAATGAATTATTGTGTGTAAAGCGTTTAAAACAGGGGCGCCTGGGTGGCTCAGTTGGTTGCGTGTCCGACTTCAGCCTAGGTCATGATCTCATTGTTCCTGAGTTCGAGCCCCACATCAGGCTCTCTGCTGACAGCTCAGAGCCTGGAGCCTGTTTAGGATTCTGTGTGTCTCTTTCTCTCTCTGCCCCTCCCCGACTCATGCTCGGTCTCTCAAAAATAAATAAAGCATTAAAAAAAATTTTTTTTTTTAATAAAGTGTTTAAAACAATGCCTGGCCCTTTAAAAATTATGACAGTGTTAGATTATTATTTTTAAAGCCCTCCCTTCACTCCACATCCCCATCGGGTGACTGTTCTCCTATTAATAATAACCAAACTTCCCAAGTTTGTCTTCACTCGGCTCCACTTACCTCCCCCATCACTCCTTAGCCCTTTGCAGCTGGTTTCTGGCCTTACCGCTGTGCTCTGCTTCTGTTAAAGTCTATGGTCCTCACCACACCACCCACACCTAGGGACACTTTCAGGGTCTTGCTGTCTCCTCTACTCTGTGGCCTGCTTCAGCTTTGAAACCCTTCTCCTTTGGTTATGTTTGAGTTTTCTTATCTCTCTGCCCTGCCATTTTCCTCACAATCTGCCTGCAATCTTTTCTGTGTATTGCCATCCTCTGCATGCGCTCAGGTGCTTTTTGCTTCCTGTTTTGGTCTACACTCAACCACTCTCCCTGGGTGCCTTTTTCAACTTCCTTGTCTTCCAACTCTCCAAGTTCCGATTTGATACTCTTTGCCACTACTTGAGTATCAAACATATATACTCTATTGCCTACCTGACATTTCCACCTGGATTTCACTCAGGTACTTCATCTCAAACTTAAAAAACAAAAAACAAAAAACCTGTTTCAACATCTCCTCTCCAAAGTGCTCCTTCTCTTGGGTTCCCAAATCCCAGTGAAAGCCATTACCATCTCTGTGGTAGATCAGAAATGTTGGTTCAACTGTGCTTCCCTTCCTTCTTCTTCTTTACTGCCCCCTGAGTCCTGGGATTGCTGTTTCATGCCTCCAAGACTTGAGCAGTTCCTTCAGCCTGCCTAGAATGCCCTCTGCCTTCTCCCACTTTTTGTCCTAGTGAACACATACTCTTCTTTTACCACGAACTCAAAGTACCTTCCTTTCCCAAGATTTCCCTGACTCATCCCTTTTTTAACTCCCCCCCACCCCATACTCTGAATAGCATCTGTAACACCAGATTTGTTTACATAACTGTTACCACGATGCTGGGAGATTCTTAAGGGGAGGGGCTGTATCTGCTTTTTCTCTAAACGGTCTCCATTGAGGGAAGGGAAAACCAGACATCTCTTTGGGTCTCATTTTGCCAAGGAGGAAGGCCTGGTTTTCAGAGTTACTACTCCTGTTGACCCTATCCAGTCTCCTTCTAGAATCACTGTTATTCTTGCCCAGCAGACCAGCAATCCCCTCACAGCCAACCTTAGAACTGGGGTCTCAGCTGCCTGTCTTAGGAGAGAAGAGGAGATGGTTTCTGCCCCCCTTCTCTTTTTTCTGAGCTCTTGGGCTTTATGGATAGCTCCCCCTCCATTCCTGTGGCCCAGCAGCGGCTTGGCCAGCACAAGTATAGCAGCAAAAGGATGGACACTCATATCAGGTGACAAAATCCATCCTCTCTACCCCTAGCAGATAGTTCTACAAGTTCATTAGTGTTCCCCAGCTACCAACACACTTGAGGGTCCCCAGAGCTGCTGCTGCTGCTTTTTCCATCAACAGAACTTGAGTGGGATAATTACGGTCTCTGTGTGCGTCTTCCTGCTCACGGCCCACAACAGGACGGCCGCCTCTACTGTACTGGACCATCATTACAGCAAAGGCAGGAGCTGCACCACAGGTCTAGGGTCCACAACATTTGGAGGACAGCTGCCAAGTCAGTTGGATCTCATGAGGGGCCTGAGTCTATTCCCAGGTGGAGTAATCCAGAGCCCTTGCTTCGTTGCTGAGTCAGAGGGGATGTGGAGGCACCAAGGTTTCTGAGGTGAGAACCAGACAAGAGGAGCTCCTAAGCCATGCTGCCTGAGCCCCCACAGAAGAGGATGGCCTCTCTGGGGCTCCACCTGCACTGTCACAGAGTTGAAGGTCTCAGCCAGCTGCCCAGGGTGAGAGCTACCTTGTGAGTTTTCTTTGTTTTCATTACAATTTCCTCTCCCATTGCTTCTTTTTAGCCAGCCCTTTCCTCCCCGGGGTGCTGGGGATTGAATGAAACACCACCCCCGGCTCCAATAAGTGTATTTCAATTACATCTGTCACTGCATAACGATATAATGATATATCATGTGATATTAAATCCATGGTAATCATATCAGGGATTTTTTTTAATCGTGCACTAATCGCATTATTACATCTCTATAATTAACAACAGGAGGTATGGAAATTCAGTTAAGGCAGAGGCTCAATGTACTCCCCTCACCCCATCCCGCCCTAGCTTCCCCGGATTAGGGCCCGAGTAGGAGTTGGGAACTGCAGGGCACTAGCAGGATGGGCCAAAGCTCCCACCTCCCAGTGCCTCAGCCATGGGCAGAGCCTTCAGCATCCAGGGCTGGCAGAGAGGCCAGACTGAGACCAGGGTGCTGCCTTGTGGATGCTCAGGAAAGAGCCTGGGATAGAGACCACACAGAGAGGCCCAATGACAAGGCTGGGCTGGGCCTTCCAGACCTCCTGTCATTACAGCACTAAATCTTCTCTACGGGGAGGGGAGTTTCCTTTCCTTCAAACCAGCAAGGCCAATGCTTTTAAGGCGTAAGGCAAATTCCTGCCTCATAGTCTCCTGATCAGAATTCTTTTTGCTACTGCTACACATATTCCCTCTCTCTGACCTAGCCCTCTGCGGTGGCAGCTCTTAACATCACCAGGTCCAACAGCCGTGATATCTCTGCCTCTTGGTCCTAAAATCCCTGAGCTGAACAAACCCAATGGTTCCTGGGTCTCTTCCTCCCCAGTTCTCTCTCTGAAGTCTGGTCCTTCATATTGCATGACAAGTGGGTTTTTGATAACCACTGGAGTTGTTCCCCTTTCCCCCCAAATGGTCCAAGTTGTTATGTCCTCCTACCCAGACCTATATGGAGATGGGAGGGGCCTGGGACTGCAGCCTGAACTATGTCAAATGACCCTGTCTCTCCCACCCCCCTTCCTGATACTGAGCTGTTAGGGCTAATCCCCTCAGGGGTGTCAGAACCAGTCTGCAAAGCAGAATTTTGTGTTTCAAGTCCAAAGCTTTGAACTTGGCATGTAACTAGTCCTCAGTGAGGGGCAGGCATTTTGCTAAGTTTGACTCTCAGAAGTTGGACAGGCCTGAAGATAAAAGAGAAAAATCATGTCCTTTTTCCTAATAAAAAGGAGACACTAATAGCAGTCAGCACTTAGGCAAAGCACTTTAAGTTTCTAAAGTGCTTTCCAAATTAAAATATAATCCTTTATTGAACATGTGACACCACCAACCCCACACACACGAAAGCATGTGCCTGCTTGTACACAGCACATACACCTTCACTTTCTTTCTCCCTGGGAAAAATGAAAAGGCTGTTCAAAACCTTCACCCCAGACCTCCCTCCATCTTCATTGGCTTGCTCATGTAACACACACTTATTATTGAGCAACTACCACGTGCCAAGCTCTGTGCTAAGTTCTAGAGACACACAAATCAAGTAGACTAGGCCACTGCCTTCAAGGAGCTTCCAAGCTAGAAGAAGAAACACATAAACTCACATGCAGTGGGGGGCTGAGATCTTGCAAGAAGGGCCCTGAGGCAGAAACCCTAACCAGGTCTGGAGGGAAATCACCAAGAAGACTGAGGTGGGCTTCAGTAGGACACCGAAGGGGGGCGGTGGCGGGGCGGGGTGCCTGGGGAAGGTGGACATGTGTGCCAGAAGCTCAGTTCAGAGGTCTGAGCTGAGACAAGAAAGTCCTAAAAATGTGTATGAGTGGCACATGAACAGGGAAGATCACCCAGAAAGAGAATAAAAAAGCCGTTAGGGTCAGAAGAGGCCCTTCTCTTTTCTGATGTTTGGAGGGAAAAGAGAAAAGCCAAGAGATGGAAGGCTGAAACACTACAGCCTCTAGAACCAAGGCCCAAAGAGCCTCCTGTCTGGGCACACCCACCACCCTGGCCCCCGTACCGCCCTTGTCACAGCCACCTTTACTCCACTTAGATGTGGTACGATGGAATAGCAGGCTTTGTAATCATACTGACTCACTCATGACAAACATACTGACAGCCTATTACATGCCAGGCCACATGCACACGTTAGCAATACAGACACAGTACTGTCCTCAGACAGCTTCACAGTCTATTAGAGAAAGGGGATATTAAATAAACAGCAACATAAATAATCACTAAGTTATACCTACAGTAGGAGCTCAAAGAAGAAATGTAGGCTGTTAGGACAGGACAGGAGAGAGGAACCCGACCTAGTTGGGGAATGGTTCCCTGAGGACAGGTAAGCAGAAACCAATGGACTAAGAGGGGGAGAGGTTTGGGGTCAAGGAAATGATGCATGCTAAGGTCTTTGGGCAAACTACAACAGTACTTGGAAGGAGTCAAGCCAAGGCTGGTATGCTTGGAGCATAGGAGGCAAATATGACATGTGGCTAATGAGGAAGGCAGGAGATCCCAGACCATGTAGGGCCTCAGAGAACACAATAAAGGGTTTCATATTGTTTCCTAAGGCAATGGGAAGCCATGCAAGGGTCTACCACTGTCAGGCAATGTGAACTTAGGGTGCTGTACCAAAGTCGCCTTTGCACACCTACCCCTCCTTGTTCCTAAGGGTAGTCAGGCCTGGGAAATGCTAATAGACGACCAAGGCCATTTTCTTCTGGAAGGAGAGAGAGAAACTGCACAAGCAGCTGAACTCATTCATTCATTCATTCATTCATTGAAGACTCACATATTTGGGGAAGGCCTGCCAGACCCTGGCAACTCAAGTGAATTACATGTAGACCTTGTCCTCAAGAACTCACAGCCCTTTGTAGGGAAATGAATACAGATGCTAGGAAGTGCCCAGTCACCGTATCAAAGCCATCAGTGAGAACTGTAGTAGCATTCATTATGAAGGAGAAAAGTGCTCAGGCCCAGAGGCATCTGGAGCCCGGGATAGGTGTGCTGCCTCCTGGTCCCCTCCTCACTGCTCAAGCAGCAATTGGCTGGCTGGAACAAGCACTCTGACACAGACTGCGGACTGGGCTGGGGGTAGGGTGTGAGGAGGACCCTGAGCCAGGGATCCTGGGAAAGGGCTGGAGACCAAGCAGCAATGAACTCGAGCCAGGATCTCCTAATGGTAAAGATGAAGGTTGGAAGGATGTGACCAAAGCTACAGAAGGCAGAAGAGGGAAAGGCTCACTGTATCATCCCGGGATGATGGAAGGGGTACCTTTAGAACAACTAACAGGACTTAAATAGGAAATCAGTTCAGGAAATGGCAAATCTAGTCCCCAGGCGTGTTTCCTCTTTGGAAAGTGAAGGGCTTAATTACTTGACTTCTTAGGTCTTTTCCTGATCTGAAAGTCACAGGAACTGAGGTGAATTTCCCACAAGAAAGAGTCCAGCTTATTTCTGATTCCATACCTTTGCTTGTGCTATTTCACCCCTGAAACACTAGCCTTCCTCCACCCTCTCCAAATCCTACTTGTCTGCCAGGATACCACTTTCAGGAAGCCTTTTCCTGATTTCTCTTCCTCCCTCCCCTAAGTCCCATCCAGACCTCCATGGTTCATACTATGGTTCTCCCTATAGCACTTTGTTTAATTACATATTACATAGGGTCTGGTTCTCTTACCTGATTGGTCTGGGTACTGTCTTATCTCTCCCTGACCCCTGACATCCATTTCAGGGGCAGGAGGGGAGCTCCACTCTCTCAGGCCCTAGAAGCAGGCAGAAGTCTGGGTCCCCACTCCCTCTGCCCACAGTCCTTTGAGAACTCAACAGGGCTCTACTTGAAAAGGGTGCTAAAAGCAATGATGTCTCCAAGTGCGATGGGAGATATTTGTGTCTGCTTTACCCTTGGCTTTTTGCTCCGGTTCAGGTAGGAGCGGGGTGGGCCGGCTGGCAGATCTGAGAGCGCGGCACGCCCCAGCGGGCAGGGCGCACAGCGCGGGGAAGGCGCGAGTCAGTCTGGAGTGCTCCCCATTTATCAAGCTCACGCAGGCCGCCAGCCGAGCGAGTCTTTCTATCATTACACCTCTCAAAATCCGATTCATACCACTAATCCTGCCTTCATTCTCCCAGATTAATAACATCTCTTTCAACCTTCACAGTGTGATAAATAGACAAAGAGAGAACAAAAGGAGAGACAGAAGAGAGAGAAAGAGCTGGAGCAAGTCCCCATAATAGAGAGAGCCGAGAAAGAGGAGAGGGAAAAAAGGAGAGCGAGCGAGAGCAGGCAGCGGCCGGAGACTACAGCTACCTCAGAGAGCCGCTGAGGAGAGCGGGCCGCTGCGCCCCGCTATGCGCTCCGCTCCGTCCCTGAAGAGAAAGAAAGGCTCGTTAACAGCTCCTTCCTGCCTGCACTTTTGTTCAGATTCTTTTCTTCCCTTCCAATCCTGCTTTAGGTCAAATTCCAGTGAAAATGAGTTCCCGGTTTCATGGGCTCCTCCCAGCCTCCCTACCAGGCTCAGGAACCAATTGGGCCCCTGGCAGCCGGGCTGGATCTAGGCCCAGGCAGGGCTGGGAACAGGTTTACCAAGGGTGGGGCAAGCTGGCCTAAAGCTTCCCCAGAGCTGGTTCCTTAGCCTGGTCCCCTGCCTTGCTCTTTAGGCTGAACAGAAGAGGAAACAGAGCAGAGGGAGGGCTTGGGGTCCATTTCCTAAGGCTCTGTCCTGTACATCTCTCTGACTTAAAGCCCTGGCAGGTACAATCCAAGGCCCTTAACCCCCAGCAGCCTAGCTAGCTGGTGAAAGTAGGCACCACCCAGGCTTGCTAAAACTGAGGTGTGTCCCATACCATCAAATTATGATGGAGAAGTGTGCCCGGGAAAATAAATCCCACTGGGTCCCAGCCCTAGCCTTAACACAACTGATCTGTGACTCCTCTCCTTGTTCTCTCTGCCCAGAGGCTCACCCATGCTTGTCTCCATAGCACACTCCCTATCCTCCTCACAGACTCAGTTTGAGGCCCCACTTCTGGATGCCTGTCTGAGCTCTTCCAGAAGAATTCAGGCACTCCCTCTTCTGGGCTTTGGAAAGCAACATCATTTACATCACCCTGTAGTGACGATCTGTGTCTCTTACTCCACTGGGAGTCTATCAGAATTCTGAGTTCTCTATTCCCAGGCCCACACGCCAAGGCACTTCCATTCTTGCCCGCACTAGCCCTAGCAGAAGACTAAGCCAAACAAGGGTGGACCCTCCCTCCTAACTGCAAAGAACTACGCAGCCAGCAAGCCTAGCTCAGTGGCAGAGGCAGAGGCGCTCTGCCCTGGGAAGCCCTCTTCTGGGCGCCTACTCCCTTCACAATCCATCAGAATGGGGCAAAGTGGATTTTTTTTTTTTTTTAATATTCTAAAAACTTTATTGACTTGAACCTGATTTGAATATGTCAGATGAGGGGCACTGGGATAGCTCAGTTGGTTGAGCATCTGACTCTTGATTTCAGCTCAGGTCATGATCCCAGGGTCATGGGATTGAGCCCTAGATCAGACTCCACGCTGAGCATGGAGCCTACTTAAGATTCTTTCTCTCTCTCTCTCTCTGCCCTTCTCCCCAGCTTGTGCATGCTCTCTCTCTCTAAAAAAAGAAAAGAAGAGAAAAAAAAAAAAAGAATATGCCAGATGAGAATCAATATTGTACAGCAAGTTGTACAGAATTTCTTACATAGAAAACTTTACATCTGTAAAGAACACAGCCCTCCTTTTGGATCAAAATGGCTGCTACCAACTCCCACCACTCATTCCTAAGAGATCCCATCGCTTCCAGCCCCAATCCTCACATTTGGTGAAACCCTCTGCTTGGGGAAGGAACTTGAAAGCTCAAGAGAAATGGAAGCTTCATAGGGCCAAGTAAAAGAGTAAAGTGGATAGAGGGTGGTCCTTGGGATCCTATCCCCTCTCACAAAAAATCCAGAAAATCTGTTAACCTTCCTTCAGCACTGTATCAGAACTCTCCACCCTCACCTGCTCCACCAGGCCTCCAATATCAGACACCTACAATAGAGAGGGTGAAAGAATGACAGCAACTGACATTTGTCCATGAGTCCAAGTGACCCAAGGGCATGGGTAAGAGAGAGAATGATACAGTCTCAGTGAAGGACAATGGTCCTCCCTACAACCAACCTAGCCCACTGGTACCCTGATCTTCAGGGCAGACTAGGTTCAACTGGCACATAGGCCCATACTGCTTTCAAACCCACAGCCACAGGAGAATTCCAGAAGCATGGATCCCAGCCCCTTCCTTCCCTAAGAGCACACATTATTGGCAGATCAGACAGCCTCAGCCAGTCGACCCTGCAGCCCTCTAGACACAGGCAGCCAGCAGGCCCAGACACCCTAAAACTTGCTCTAACCAGCTTCCATGCTCTAAACTCCCAGGTAACTTCCTTGACAACTTCCCCAGGGGTTCAGAGAGATGCTCTAGCCCTTGTAGCCCCACGCGAGACAGGAGGACAATCCTAGGCTCTGAGAAGAGAAGTCATGGCAGCCCCTCCATCCTCCGCCTCTATTGCCAATATTTACTCAATGCATAGACTCAGCGCCAACCCCTCAGGTAAGCCTCCACCAAGTCATCCAATTCTGAGGGATGAACCTCATGCCTTCAGGGGGTTTGACGCCTCAGTTAAGAGGGACCACCTAGACCCCAGTAAGGGACCTGTCTGGTGAGTAGATAGAAGGAAGTCAGCCAGACATAACAGGGTCTCTGTCAGGTCATGAAGCCAGATTCCAGTGATGTTTTCCCCCTAAATCAGACTCTGAAAGCTCGCTCCGTGAGTATCTAGTTCTAGAGCCCACTCCTCCAGGCAGCCAGTGGCATAGAGCGGGGAAGAAGTTGGGTCCTAATGTGTAAAAAGCTCCAGCAAAGCAAAATCATTTACTCTTCGGTGTGACTGCTCAGCAGAGCTAATAAATCTTGCATGAGCAGGGCCGATTCTAATTTCCTAATATGAAAAGGCATTTGGATTGAGAGAGAGGGGGAGATAAAAGTGATTGAATCTCCAATAGTCCAGGTTACTGACAAGAAACATCCTGCTCAGCCCTGAGAGAAGGATGGCAGCGCCCGCCCGCCTGCACACACCTATCCGTTCTGCCCCCCTCTTGGCGCGATACATCTCAGTCTCGTCTATTGACAGGACGTGGCTTTAAACACAGTTACACAAGTTATCATTTCTGCCTTCTGATCAATCTGAATTTTCAGGACAATTACCCTCTTAATCAATGATTGCTATCAGCAGCCCTGCGCCTGGACGGATTTCTCAGCAAGGTAATCATGCCGCCAGGCTGGACGGCGTGTGCATAGGCAATGAAGCTCCGGGTGGGGTCTCCTCCCTCCCTCCTGAGTCCCCCATATCCCAGTGCTGCCGCCAGTATCGAGGACAAGGACGGCAAAGTGTGAAGGCCACTTCAAGGAGTGATGGGAATAGAAGGAAGGGAGGGGAGGGAGCCCAGCCACCCAGTCAGTCTTTCAGACCACCTGATTATGGAACAAACCTATTAAAACCCTAGATTTACTGCCCACCACCCTGATGCATCTCCACATGTCCTCTTGCCATCATTCCTACCTCCTAATTAGCCTAATAAAGCCCAATTCTAATTATGGGCTCAAACTATTAGGGTGAGTAAGTGCAAAGAAAAGAGAAATATTGGTTTTACTAATCTCTCAGAGGCTACTGGTTCTAGAAATTCCTTTTCTTTTACAGACCTGGTTCATATGGACTACTAACTGGAATGGTAGGGGCAACCGCTTCTTCTCAGATGCCTAGGCGTCTGGAGCTATCACAAAGCCAGCCTGGCCTACAGCCAGGAAGCCACCCAGCTCAACATTTCCCCCAGGGCCTTTCTGCCCTCTTTGGATAAGTTTTTCCCTCCTTGTATAAAACAATCCAGGGTCCCTCAGGAGAAGAGGGAAGCAGGGGTGGGGGTAGGGGGTAGGGTAGAGTTAGTCTCTGCCTCAGTGTTGAGTTAGCCAGAAACCTTACTGACCTTACTTGCCATCAAGGGGGCAACTCAGGAAAGCTTCTCAAATCAGTTATTGTTGGGCAAAGGACTTACACCAGAGAGGCCAATAGTGGAATGGGAAGGGCATGGTCCAGAACACTGATGAATGAACTTACACCTCAGCATGGGTGGCAGATATATGAATAGTTATACTGGGGGCAGAGTGGCTTGGGGGATTTGCTATTATATCCCAAGGGGAAGAGAATTAGAAAGCATGCATGTATTCATTCACTGACACTTACTGAGTGCTAACCATGAGCTAAGTGGTGGGAATATAGCAATGAACAGTATAGAAGTGACGCTTACTCTCAGGAGCTCACAATCTACTCAGAAAGACAGACAGGTGTAAAACAAACAAAATATATGCAAAAATAGTAAAGTGAACTTGTACACAAATATTCATAGCAGCATTATTCATAACAAACAGCCAAAAAGAGGATGCAATCCAAATGTCCACCAATCAATGAGTGGATAAATAAAATGTGGTATATCCATACAATGGAGTATTATTCAGCAATGAAAAGAAATGAAGTGTTGATTTATGGTACCACGTGGATGAACCTTGGAAATGATGCGAAGTGAAAGAAGCCCATCACAAAAGACCACATACAAGAAATTCACAGGATTATAAGAATAGGCATATTTATAGAGCCCAAAAGTAGATTAGCGGTTGGTTAGGGCTGGGGCACTTTGGAGAAACGGGAAGCGACTGCTAACAGAGTTTCTTTTAGTGGCAGACAAAAATGTGCTAAACTCAGATGGTGATGATGGTTGCACTACCCCAGGAATATACTAAGAAATACTGAAAATGGTACACTTTAAATGGGTAAATTATACAATATGTGAATTATAGGTCAACAACACTACCATAGAAGTGCAGAGAGCCCACACAGCAGGCCCACCTAAGTGAACAAAGCCAGGAAGCTCTACCACGGTACATAGGCACTTAATATAGGTGTCTGAAGGAGAAGGAAGTTCCCAATGGGAAACTCAAAGTCATCACAAAGGACACAGAGTTAAGTCTTGAAGGATAAGTAGTTCACTAGGCAAGAATGCAGCAAAGGGCATTCCAGGTAAATGGAAAAAATGTGAATAAGGCCTGGGGGTGACCATGCAGGCTATCTTGGTATAGTTGAAAACCCACAGGGGTTTCAAGACACAGGCTAGAGAGCTTGGATTTCACACAGCAGACATCAAGATTTTTCAAGTAGAGAAGTTAGATAATCAGTACAGGATAGCTTGGGGTTTGACAGCTTAGGCACGGGAAACAACATGCCACAGTTGAAAGGCCACGGTCTTTGGAGTTACAAAGCCAGGGTTTAAATCCTTCAATTATTCTTCCAATAAACTTGAATGACCAATGAGGGCTGGAATTTTTTTCTTTTGCTCCCTATCTTATCCTCAGTGCTTGGCGGAGTGCCTTATCTAGTAGGTGGTCAACAACCATTTACCGAATGAAAATGAAGGAATGAATGACCAGGTTGAATTCAGTCCCCTTTGACAAACCTTGATTTAACATCTACTGTGAAGCAGGCATTCTGGTTACATAGCACCAGTTCTTGATGGGCAGGGTCCCTGTCCGATTTCTGTCTCAGTGACTTATGTAGGTTCTGTTTGGCACAGGGCAAGTGTTTGAATTGTATTAATTCCCTTCCCTCTCCTGGTCTAGGAGGTTTCCCTAAGTGAATCTTGGATAGGTGTGGCATGAGCAAGTTGTAGTGACTAGCAAGAAAAGGGGAGCTGAAGCCATAGGGGTGGGGAGCTTCAGGAGCAGGTGGTAGTATCCAAGGTATTTGTCCCAAAGGAAGTCATGGTGCTCCAGGAAGCCAGCAAGCAATTCCAGTTATCAAAGCCAGTGAAGACCTGAGTGGGAATGAGAGACGATTCCCACGGCCCGCTCACAGAATCCTCTGCAGACTGCCTTGCACCCAAGGCAGTGGGCCTACCTGCAGGGAGGAGGCCAGCATAGAGGTAGGGTGGGAACACAAGCTACAGGATGTACAGGTAGATGAAGAGGGGAAGGTCTGGGCCTTACTTCCTAAGCACCCTGTCCTGGCTCCAGAGACCTGTCATTTCCACTTCTCCCCTCTGGTCAAGAGAGACCTTCAGCTCACAGCTGACCACCGTACGAAGGGGGCTCCTCAGTCTCCCAGCCCCCAATTCCTGTAGGGCCTCCTCTCCCCTCCCTCATCTTCCCTCCCTTTCCTTCCTGCAGAGCTTCCCTTGAGCCATAAAAATAAAATAAAACACAAACACCCACAGTCCAGGAGGAGGGCGTCAGACAGATAATGGGCATTTTATATCTTTTTATGACACTCCCCATAGGCAGCTCGGCAATCACAGCGCAATAAAGGCAGGCATGCAGCTTGCATAGTTAAACAACTGCCGGGTAATTAGGCACAGCAAACACACCATTGGGGAGGCCTCAGGGTTGCCCTGGGATCTGCCTGCAGCCTGTCCTCCTGCCAGCAGCCAAGTAGGTGCAAAGCCCAGGTCTAGCACCATAAGACCTGGTCATGGTGCTGAAGACAGACCACTGGCTGGTGCCCTATGCACACTTGGGCTCATGCCTATGCACACTCACAGGCACACCTATCCACACTGACATATAAGCACTTCCCAAGCAGCTAGCCTGGATCTCATCTTCCCAGAAGGACCACTCATCTTTACCAAGTAGGGCAGCCTAGTGTCTCTTGAGGGCCCTGCTTTAAGGCTCTTGAAAAAGTCACTGGCCTGGCTACAGCCAGGACTAGCTCATCTGAGTAGCTCTGAGCTTATCAAATCACACAGGCAGGGGACATATAAGCACAAAAACATGCTTACAGGGACTCTTCTCTTTTGTGAATTCTAACTCAGGACAAAGTTGAATTCAAAATAAATTATTTTTAAAAACACACCTAAACACACAAGTCCTATTACTATACCTAATTACCTCTATTGTACTTTTTCCCATTTGCCTTGACCCACCCATCTTCCCTGCTAGACCCGGAGCTCTGTATAGGTAGACTAGACCTGATTCATCTCGGAGTCTAAATGCCCCGATGCACAGGGCTTTATTGAGTGACTGGTGGTTGAATGTGAATTTAGAGGTCCTGGTACAGGCAGAGCACAAGTCACTGGCTACCTGAGGCCTAGGTCCAGGCTGATCAACCTACAGACAGATGTCCTAACCAGCACTAAGGACACTGCACTATGAGTCCACACAGTGCCCATTCCCTCTCTAGTGACCCCAGCCAAATTGAGAAATTTCAGGGAACTGACGGCTAATTCATGGGACAGAATAGACAAAACCTTGGCTATAACTCCATCTGAAGACTGAGACAGCCAAAGGTCCCATATCTGGGAGCCACCCAAATCAGCTTTGAGGAATCAGCCAGGGAAAATTAGCATCCAATCTTCCCCCAAGAGAGCTGACAGCAGGCCAACAGAGCTAACACAAAGACCTTGGGCTGAAC
Organism: Puma concolor; assembly: GCF_028749965.1. Classification (NCBI taxonomy): domain Eukaryota; kingdom Metazoa; phylum Chordata; class Mammalia; order Carnivora; family Felidae; genus Puma; species Puma concolor. Next base: position 34,865,119 of record NC_141674.1, read on the forward strand.
CAGCACAGTCCCATATGAATGTGAACATATGTCCAGCTACTTGTTCTGGTCTCCAGGTGACCTTCACTCTGCACCTGCCTTGACAATCAACAGAGGGGACTTAAGGCCAAAAGAAGGGTCTGTGCTTCACCCTGCCTTTAGGATAGTGAGAGGCCTAAAGAAGCAGTGAGACAACAAGTTTTGCCTCACCCCATATTCTCACGGAGAAGCCCAAAGCCTCAATGCCATTCAGTCTAGTCCAGGCCACCCCAAACTGTGACAGGACCAGCTATCCAAACCCTTCTTCATTATCTGAGCCCCAGTTCTCCTGACCTGATGCCAGGCAATGCTCTGCATTCCCCGGACCTTTAACTTTTCCCAATGGGATAGTGGAATAGTCCCAAGGCTCAAGATCAAAGTAGATAAAGGTTTAAGGGGAACTTCTCTCACCTTCCTTACATCTGTCTCATTTTCTCCTGAGAACAAACAAGAGGAAACCTAAGGTACCATGAGTGCTATCAGAATGGCAAAGGTAGAAGAGATGGCCTCGTCCAGCTCCCTTATTTGTTAGATGAGGAAACCTAAGGCTCAGAAAAGGCAAGTGACCCAACACCAGAGCCCGTATCTTTTATCTTCCAGCTTCAAGTTCAGCTCAGGGTTCTTTGTGTTGTACTGTGCTGTTCTCTGGAGATGAGGGCCTCATCTGCCCACCTCCAGGTAGGTACATATTTCCACAGACTCCATACATACACCGTTACCCATATTCCTAGATGTGGGCATGTGCAAATACCTGAGTGGACACAGAAAGCTCCCACATGGAGAAATACACTTCATTTTTTTTTTAAGTTTATTTATTTATTTATTTTGAGAGAAAGAGACAAAGAGGGAGAGAAAGAATCCCAAGCAGGCTCTGCACTGTTAGCGCAGAGCCCAAAGTGGGGCTCAATCTCAGGACTATCACATCATGACCTGAGCAGAAATCAAGACTCAGATGCTTAACCAACTGAGCCACCCAGGATCTCCTGAAATACACTTTTAAAAACACAAATAGACATCCATTTACACCTGGGTGCACCCTCATACACACACACAGACAGATCCCCATTAAATAGGTGTCACTCCCAAGAGACCTGGAGTGTGAGGCCAATCCCTATCCTTCCCCAATCACTGACTTTCATTGACCATACAACTAGTAATGGCTGGTATGCGTTTGCCTCAGCCTCCTGCTCCAAACCAGGCCAGACCAGAGGAACTGCCTTCAGGTGGTATCTGCTATGGGACAAGTGACAAGAAAGAAGCCAGGAAAGGAGAAAACCTGAATTTACATCCTGGTCATGTGGCCTTGAGCAAGCTTCTTAGTCTCCATTTCAGCACCCATAAAACAGGGACAACAGCTCCCTCCTTGCTGAGTAGCTGTGAAGATGAAATGTAATAAGTGTGTAAAGCACCTAGCACAGAGACTGGCACCAAGTGGGGCTCAAAATGCTGGTGCTCTATTATAGATACTGACAGATGAGGTCTGCTTCCCAGAGTGGCAGCAGGGCAATGTGGGAAGGAGAAGGGAGGCAGGGCTGTGACTCCTGCCTTCAAACAAGTCTCTTTGTCCTTTCCTCTCCTTTTCTGTAACTCCTTCTGGGTTCCAGGGTCCAGAGAAGCAGTAACAATAACAACAACAACAAAACAAAATACAAAAAGAAAAAAATGAAACAAAACAAAAGCCTGGGAGAAGGCAGAGTAACTCATGGTTCCTTTACTTCTCTCAGACTTAACACTGAGTGTTAACGGGTCAACCTCTCCCTCGCCTCACGTCTCTCCCCAACTGCCCTCAGCTCTTCCACAGTATCTCTATGCCTCTACTTATTCCTGACATCCCCTCTGCTTGTCTGACTCTGTGGATTGGGAATTCTGGTGGATTCAAGAATGAGATCTAGTCCCTATTCTCAAGTGGCTCGTGGTCCTGCACAAGGACAGACCAGGCCACACAAAATAACCAAGAGGTGTGGACCTTGGGCTACTCTGGGCCCTAGAAGCTAGCCCAAGGGTTAGAGTATAGGCTCTAGGGGTGCCTGGGTGGCTCAGTCAATTAAACATCCAACTTCAGCTCAGGTCATGATCTCATGGTTCCTGAGTTCAAGCCCCACGTCGGGCTCTGTGTTGACAACTTAGAGCCTGGAGCCTGCTTTGGATTCTGTGTCTCCCCCTCTCTCTGCTCCTCCTTTGCTCTTTCTCTCTCTCAAAAATAAATAAACATTAAAAAAATATAAAAAAAGAGAGTACCGGCTCTATAGTCAGGATGCCTACGCTTAAATCCAAGCCCCAAACAGACCCAGGAGAGCTCACACACTCTCTTGTTCTCAGAATTCACCTCCTCAAGGACACAAGAGAAAGACAGAGGAAGGCCCACGGTGGGACCAGGAGAAAGAGGCAGCCTCACTTGACAGGGCGCAGACTCTGAGCAGCAATCAGCAAGAGGCAGACAGATCACGCAGCGGGCCTTGTTGCAAAGACCTGCCATGAAGGACACTGCAAGCATTCCAGAGTAGAGGTCGACTTGAAGCAGCGGCAGGGAACTTCACTGAGGACCCCAGCTGCCATGAGCTGAATGCTTCATCTGCTCCATTTCCCCTTGTGGCCACTCTTACCGGGGATGCAGAACAAGGTGGGCTAGCTCCCTGGCCAAGAGTGTGCTAGGTTACTCACCCACACACCAAGTGTCAGCACTTTTCTAAAAGCTTTACAAACATGACCTAATGGATTCTTCACATTTGCAATTTGCCACGTTTTGCCGTAAGGATGTGGAGGTCTTCTGGCACAGCAGTGTTGGACTGCCCAGCGCCAAAAATGCTACAAGGCATGGTGCCCTCTTTCCCTCCCTGCTATCCTGGGCCCATAGGTTCTTTCTTCCCTCACATGGACACGAACATGGCAGTTTTCTGGAGTGACTGCCCCATTCTTAGAAGGCGGCTTAGGCTGTCTCCATCTAGACATCGGGCAATGGTACTTTACTGTGCTAGCTTGCTCTCATTTCTCTGGGAGAAGGCATACACACGGTGGGCCCATATCAGTAGCTTAAAAAACCTGAAAACTACGGTACACAGTTCTCCAATCCAGCAAGCTGCCACACCCCTCCCAGCCTTTGTTTATACTGCTCCCTCCGCCTGGAGTGCCCTTCCCACCCTGTCTCCTGAAAACTTTCACGGCCCAAGTCAAATGTTTCAGTGAAATCTTTGTTGACTTTCTCTCCTACAGCCCAGAGGAGATACACCTCCCTCCTCTGCACTGGAGGCAACAAGAGCAATAAGAGCACTGTATCTGGAGTCTACTGCCTAGACTCGGGTACCTGTTCCATCACTCACTAGCTGCTGAACCTTGTGAAAGGTTCTTTACCTGTCTGTATGTCAGTTTCCTCTGTATGTCAGTTTCCTCATCTGTAAGATGCTAATAATACTACTTATCTCACAGAACTGAGAATTAGTGAGTGACTTCATATAAAGCATTTAGAGCAGTTACTACTTCATTATTATTAATTATCTCTACTGTACAAAGGAGGAAACCAAGGTTCTGAAAAAGCAAGTAGCTTGTCTAAGGTCATACAGAGCCAAGAACTGTCTGAAGGTAAGTGTGACTTTGCACTCCACTGGACAGCAGCCATGCTGATGGCAGCTGGAGTCAAGAACATGAGATGGTCAACTCTGCTCACTACCTTCACACTAAGGGTAAGCTAGTTCACAGATGGCATGAGGCTCTTCCTCGCTGGTGCTCACGCAAATTCTGCCGGGGGAGCCTCTTTTTCCTAGCTCCTACACACAAAGTCTTCTATATCTACCTTGCACTCCTCTCTCCTTCACCCCTATAGCCTAGTCACATCAGTCCTGGTGGTCAGTACGAGGACAGGGGAAGAGCAGAGGCCCAAGACAACTCTAAGAATGGGTACTGTTTTTCCTCTTCTACAAAGAATGATACTGAAGCTGAAAGAAGTAATTTTCCCAAAACCCCACAGCCAGTTAAATGCAGTCAAGATTCTAAATCATGCCTCCTGGACTCCAGAGTCTACATTCTGTGTGTCAGGTATTAGTCAGATCTTTTGTAGGTTCAGAGAGGTTAAGGAGTTTGCTCCAGGTCACACAGCTAGCTGGTAGCAATGTTAGAAGTTTGAGCCAGACTCGTCTGGTTCTAAAGTTCTCTCTCTTGCATTAACGGTCTCCAGCCTATGAGCTACATCCCCAGGGGCCGGTGTACACACCAAGCACCACCTGAAGACTAAGTGAAGGGCATAGCTCACATATAGCCATACCACTAATTTACACAGGTTTATGCAGACAGTGTTGTAATTAACAAAATACAAATCCACTTGAAAGCCAACCAAATTCACTGTAGCTTTTTTATTATGTACTTCCCTTATCTTATCTCTAAACACCCAAACCCAAGTTCCACCAAGTGCTGAAGGGGGAAGGGAATGTCTGTGAAGTTTTCTGACATAACTAAGAGCTCCATGTACTCTGCCTGCCTACCTCCCTAAGAGCTCTCCAAAACCACAAGTAGGCACCTTTCTTAAGGTACTTTCCTGATCCTTAGTTACAAATGCACAGTAGAGAAGTGTCTTTGTGTGGAATAATTGTCCAAAGGTCATTAGCAGTAACAGGAGGCACAATACCCCAGGACCTGTGACACATGAATGTTAAGAACCAATGCCATCTCTAGCAAAGAGGACTCAAGTCCTGAGCTATGAAAGGAAGGAGTCAGGTTAGTGGGTTTCTGTCTTTCCAGCCCTGGCCTCCAACTCCTTCACTGCCCACCTGCCTAAGATATATGGTCTGGGGAAAAGAATACTTCTAGTAGGGTTCAAATCCTAGCTTTACCTCTTCCTGGCTACGTGCCCTTGGGCGAGTTACTTAACCTCCTTAAGCCTATTTGTTTGAGAAATCTGGCAGGGGAATAGGCATCTGGACTCTGGAGCTCATTAGTCCAGCCTTGTATTCAGTGTGAGTTCAGTTAGTTCTTGTTGATACCTAGTGTGTACCAAGTCCAGTGCTGAGTACTCGAAATACAGAGATAGATGCCATGTAGACCCCAAAGAGTTCACTCTAGCAGGAAATACAAACATGGAAGCAGATAATTACAAGTGGATGTGATACACTCATTATAAAAAGTACTGAAACCATACAAAGGTGATTGACTATTTCTACCAGGGGTGGGAGAACGTCAGAGAAGCCTTCACAGAAGAGGGTTTTGAAGGATGAACAGGAGTTTTCCCAATGCACCAAAAAAAGGGGGGGAAGGCAATGTAAGCAAAGGCAACAGAATGAGCAAAGGGAAGCGAAAACAGTCCCTTTGAAGAGTATACTGGAAGAATGGCAAGAAGTTTGATATGGCCAGAATGTTAGAGGGACAGGAGATACAAAGATAGGTATGCTGCAGTGAGATACTTCATCCAGGGCCTTGGGTACTTTGCTCAAGAGAAGGGATGGGCCACAGCCTTCCATACCTACCCACTTGGCTCCAGTGCTCTTCCTGTCAAAACAAGCACACTGCAATCCCACCCTTTCCTGTGCCTTTGATTTAAGAGTTCCTCTCCTGGCCCTGACAGTAAGGCATTTCTGTCCCACAGATTATAACTCACTCTGGGCTATTATTCAGCTCCCCAGCCCTGGCCCTGCTGCAGTTAGTCCAAACATAATATCCTTCATGCATATATTATCTGTCTCCCTATTATCTGGAATCATTTCGGAATTAAATTTCAGTCCTGCAATATTGGCTTCAGGAGCGGCGCGCTTTATGGGCTAGTCAAAGGTTAGAATACCAATCAAAATAACAGTGCCGATGCAGCGAGACATTTTAATATTCCAAAACCCGGTAATTGTAAAAGGACATAATATTTTTTCCCTGATTACCCCAAAGGCAACACATGTTAACAAGGCGAGGGAAGGAGTGAAAGAAATTTCAGAGTTCAGACAGCTGTAAGACATATTTAAAGGAAAAGCCAGGCAGGGCACTACACCATGGGGGCAGGGAGATAAGAAAGGAGACATTCTCTCTAGCTCCAGCTGCCCCTGATTCCAAATACAGCACTATTCCCCCTGCTACCCTAACTATATCCCAAGAGCTCACTCCCAAGGGCAGATGTTGCAGAGGGCAGGAAGAAAGGAGAAAGAGCTCAGGATGTGAAGTCTTGAGGCCTGGGTTCTAGTTTTGGCTCTACAATCCATGTGCCTCTAGCCCCCAAGACCAGCCCCTCCGGGACCTGAGCATCAAATCCAGCAGCAAGCACTCCAGGCTGCTCTCCCACTCACCTCTCTTTGTCCCATGCTTGTGTCCTCACCTCTCCCTCATTTATACCTGGTGCTCTGTGTCCTGTCCTCTGTACACGTTATTTCTTCCCAAAGACAGCTAGAGGCCCTGATCTACCTGGCTGAGAGCGGGCTCTCCCACTAGGATAGCGGCCCATAATTGTCCCATGGACAATGCTCTGTACTTTGGATGATGCCAAAGACCTGGCTATGGTCTGTCTGCTTCTGACCATTACTGGTCCGGAAGCATGTGTCTTGTTATAGCCCTCTCGCCCTCCAAAATAAAAACAAACACCTTGTAGGGACTCCAGACCTCCACACCCCTCTCTTGGTTTTCGGGGGTTTTCTGTTCTTGTTTTTTGCAAATTAGCTTCTGAATAGCCCCAATGGAGGGGTTCTGCAGCTGGCACCATGTAGCCACCATTCCATAAAGAGTCCTAGCCTCTGTCAAGCTGCCTATAACTTGACCAGCTTTATCCTCTTGGCTCCAAAATAGTGACCTGACCAACAGACTTTCAGATCTGTTCACTCCTGATGGCTTCCCAGCTGACTGAGCCCACTCGCTGGAGCCTCCAATCTGCATCATCCCGACCTGCTGACCTGCCTATGGCCCCCAGCAAAGAACTTCATTAAGGCCAAGAATTTATTCCTCCATAAGCCCTTAATTTATTACTGCACTGATTGGGACTCTGAATGCTCCAAGGTCAGGAAAAGTCGCACTCAATCGTAGACACCAACCTTCCCTTCAGCAGTTTTTCCTGCTGTCTGCTCTCAGGGGAGGGGGTGGGGGAGACAGAAAGGCTTCTTGGAGGAATGCTTCTCCTTTTTGGAGGGATCCAAGAAGGTCTCCTCCTCCTTATTCTCTCTTTCACAGCTGGTCCCCACCGCATCCTCTTCAGAGCATCCAGAAATTACAACCAGGTAGATAGCACAGATGGCAGAGGAAAAGTAGAGAAGCAAGCACCATACCTGGTATATCCGGGTCTGTTAAATTCTAGGTGACCCCTCCCTACAACTTCTGAGCATGACTGGCTGAGCCCTGTCTGCCAGGACCGACTCAGAATCCTCCTAAGACTGTCTGCCTGCTTTCCCAAAAGCCCACCTGAACAGGCCCGGGGGGAATTCCAGACCAAATGTGACCGTATATGCATGCACTTGCATGGTTTGGTCTGAATGCGCATGAACTATATATGTATACGTGGAGGCATATATTTGTATATATACTTATCCCTATGTGTCCATGCATATGCAGTGAGAATGTATACATTATGCGTGCATGTGTGCATACACATACTCACTTCCGTATGGAAGTCTCATCTGAGTTGTCCATTTCTTGACCTCTTATTTGCACTAACATTTTCCTCCACCCAATCTTAGCTACTCACTCCCACGGGCACACCTTGGAACCTGCCAACACCAAGAACTGCCCCATCTCTGAAATCACTAATTCAGATAGCCTACTCTAATCATAATCTCTTATCTTTCCATGTGGCATGCTCGACTACACCTGATACACCTTTCCTCGTCGTCGTACAGGGACCCAGCTACTTTTTCCATATCTGTCAGGCCCCCTGCTATTTTCTCTTTCCTCGGCATCCAGCTGAGATATCATAGTTCATCCTGGCAGTATCTTCAACAACTCCTTTGTTCCTTTCATCACACTTCTTGGGAAAGTCTCCACCCCGGATGAATCTAAATGTATGCTCTCGGCATCCCTACAGACAGGCAGCGGAGCTCTGCTAAAGAAAAGTCCTACAACTGAACGGAGTGGTTCCACTAGGAATTAATGCCATCAACCTAGATGGGGCTCTCAACACTGCCTAGAAATCCTACTATACTTCTCAAGTCGGCTCACACTTCTTTCCTTTACTAAAACTACAGCAATCCTTCTGACTTTCTACAAACCTTCCCAGTCCTCTGTTATTAGTTACCAGCAAATGACTCATCTACTTCACAGAGAAAAATAAAAGCCATCAGATGGGAACTACTTCAACTTGCCATCAATTCTGCCAACCTTCTGCATCTACCGCATCCATCTTCTCCTTCCCCCTCACAAGACAAGGGGGTCCTTCCTCCTGCAGACAGCCAGTTTCCATACCATCGTTTTCTCCATCCCATCTTCTCTCAACATCTCTCACTCCTATATTTTCAAACTTTCCTCTCTAAGAGTGCCTACAAACAAGCACATGTCTCCCATCTTAAAACGTGCCACCTGCCTCAACCCCACACTTGCCCCCTCATGGTGCTTGTCCTTTCTCTCTCCTTCAAAGCCACATTTCTAAAAAGGTTAAAATTTCTTTGTCACCTCATTTACTCCCCAATTCACTCCAATTTGGCTCCTGTCCCTCTTACACCATCAAGCGTTTTCACCAAGGTCACCAAGGTCCTTGTGTCTCAGTCTGGTGCTTGTATTTCAGTCTTTCTGTTATGCAGCTCTCTGAGAGATGACCAGTCCCCTTGTCCTGAAAACTCTTTCTTTCTGTGGTTTCTGTGGCACCACACTCTCCTGGTCTACCTCTTCTCTATCACTCTTTACTCTCTCCTTTTTACCCTGTTTACTCTCCTTAGCACAAAGAGTCAAGCAAAACTAAATTTAAGTTCTACCTCTGCCATGTCGTGGGACACTGAGCAAGTTTCATCAACACTACGTGCCTGTTTTCTCAACCTTAAACGTGAAAAATAGAGATATGCAAATAACAGATAATCATTTCAACAAGTAATCAGTATAAAAATTAATGAACTGTTGTGTATTTAAGTGTGCAATTGACACTTACAATACATCTCAATTCAAATGCTAAATCATCATCAGAAATACTAGATCTGTATTTAGATTTTAAACAGTTAACAGTTGAAAACGTAAATTCACCAACCCAGGTTGTTCTAAATATACTTCAAAGTACTTCAAGAAAGTGTAGTTACATTTAAGTTAATGAAACTGAAATAAAATGAAAAATGTGGCAATTATACCGGACAATACAGGTCTAGCACACAAGATGTGATCAATAAACAAGAACTTTTACCACTGCTATCGGTGACCACTCCTTCTTCTCTATGTCTGATTCTTCCTCCTCTATCTATCAAGTGTAGGTATCTCTCAGTGCTCATTCTTGGCTTTTCTCTCTTCTCACCCTGTATACTCCACTCCCATGGCTTCAATGATCACTCATCCACCAAGAGATCCCCTGAATCTGTACCTCTTAGCCAGACCTTATCCCTGAATCCCATATCTTTATATTCAACTACCGCCTCAACAGCTTCACAAGAATGTCTGAAAAGCATCTAAACTCTGCATGTCCCAATTCGTCTTCTCTTTTAATCTATAAACTTCTCCTTCTTCCATGACATCAGTACATTCATTCCAATTCATCCAGTTCCTCAAATCATAAACCTTAGAGTCACTGTGGTTTCCTCTTCCATCATCAACCTTCACAGCCAATCAATCACCATTTTGTATCTACTGTATAGTCAGTTTTGCTATAATACTGGTTTTGAAAGAGCAAATTCACTCCAATGCAATGTATTAGTAAACAGTTGAGCATAATGCAAATTTTGCATTTGTTTATGTGTGATTTTGTCCATAAGCTATAAAGATAAACACAGGAAAGTATACCCACCTAAAGAGAGCTGTGTAAGAATATGCAAAATATACACATGCTTACACTTCAAACAGATAGCAGCTTCCTAGATTGCCACATGTATTATACACTGCATCCATCTGGCTACAACTTTCCAACTGATTCCAGAGAACTCTCTTTCCACCACTTCATAGTAACTCCCAAGTTGCAACCTTTCTCATGCCCACTGCCAAGCAAACCTCGGGGTTTTTTCAAGGTAGAGTGCCGTATTTATTGTAGTATTTATGTATTTCTTAACCATTTAACATGTGTAAAATCATGCTACCATTTTTTTTAGATTCCTATCTTTTTCATATGTCACTGATGTAGTTTCTGAGTATTATGCTCCTAACCCCTTTTTATTGCAACTTTTTGTTACAACTTTTCATAGCATGGTGATTCTTAAAAAGGTCTATGTTGCACTATAGCAGAACTGACTATACCATTTAACACTGTAAAAACCAATCCATGTCTCTACATTTCCACTGCTATAAGTTTAATCCCAATAATTATCAACTTTCACCTGGACTATATAGCAATGGTCTAATTCTGTGGTTCTCACCTAGGGGACAGTGCCTCCCCATTCCCACCCCTGTCTAGGCCCCTGGAAATGTATGTGTACATGGCAGGGAGGGAATGTTTTTGGTTGTCACAATGACTTGGTGAAAGGCACTACTAGCATTCAGTGAACTGGGAGAACAGAGATGCTACAAGTTCAGCAATGTTGCCCATACAATGATTTGCCATCCTAACATGCCAACTATAACCCCATTAAGAGAAACCAGTACTGATCCCCCCATATCAACTCTTAGCACTCTCTATACTGTATCCAGAAAGAGCTTTTTCAAAATGCAAATCAGATGATACCTTTCTTATGTTTAGTGTCCTTTAATAGTTTCCCATTACCCTAAGGATAAGGATCAAAATCTAAAGTGTGACCTACAAGCCCCTGCCTCCTCCTCTAGTTTCATCCCATGCAACTCTCCTCTCTTCCTCACACTCACTATGCTCCAGACTATCATTCATTCAACAAATAATGACTAAACATCTACTGTGTGCCAGGAACTTTTCAAAGTGATGAGGACAGGGGTGCCTGAGTGGCTCAGTTGGTTAAGCATCCGACTCCTGACTTCAGCTCAGGTCATGATCTCACAGTTTGTGGGTTCGAGCCCTATGTTGGGCACTGTGCTGATAGCACATAGCCTGTTGGGATTCTCTCTCTGACCCACCACCACTTGCGTGCACTCTCTCTCTCTCTCAAAATAAATAAATAAACATTAAAAAAAGTGATCAGGACAGAACAGTGAACAGAGGAGACAAAAATTCTCCATTCTTGTGGCACTTACATTCTAGTCCCATAAAGCTGCCAGGCTTGTCCTTATCTCAGGGCCTTGCCACATGCTTAGCTAATTCCTACTCATCCTTCAGATCTCAGCTGAGACACCCTTCCTCAGGAAACCATTCTCTGACTGTGACCCCCTAAATCAGGCCCCCTTATCAAATGACAACACGACTCAGGACTTAACAACACAATTAGAATTATTTAATATCCATCTTTTCTGTTATATCTCCAGGCCTGGTACAGTACCTAGAACACAGAGGGCACTCAAGAATATGTGTTTACTGATGAAGATGGGTATGTTTATATATACATATGCATGTGTCTTAATGCTTTATGAATAGGAATGTATAAGTGTATTTGTACCTGTGTATATTGCCATGTATTTCTGAAGGTGACTATGTGAATATATATACACACCCATTTGTATGAATGGAAACATACATACAATTTTGGGTATGCCTGCTTGGGTATATTCATTCACATGAGTAAACATGTGTATGTTTATGCATGCGTGCATGCGTGTGTGTATATGTGTGTGTGTATTCTTCTGGCTCCTCAGTGACAGCTCTGACCTCCTGGAGGGAGCTGGGAGCAGGGCCCCAAGTCTTCTCTAAGCTGACAGTTCAATAAGAGTATAAGATCATTCAATGACACTCCAAATGTCAGCAAACATTGGCTTGCTCCACTCTGCTACAGGGGAAGTAGGTGGAGGAGGGAGATGTGGAAACCTGGCTGCTGAAAAACTGTTCTTTCCTGATGCAATGCACACCATTTCTGGACAGGAGAGGCCTTCGGAAATGGGGATAGTGAATTCAGTCCCAGTTCACTCACTGGGCAAGTCTTGGTGACCAAGACCGTCCCTACTTTTTCCATGAGCAAAGTTCCGCTGTTGGAGTTAAGCCGGAGAGGGGAAGGAAGGAAAGTAGGGAGGAAAGAGTAAGATCAAGTACAGGAGAGGGCCCTGTAGACAGCTAGGGCCTGGGTCACACAGGAGGAAAGAAAGCATAGAATAATACACTGCATAGTACCCATGCAACCCTGGCAATGCCCTCTCTGGCTTACTCTTATTGTTACTCTTTTTAAGGGAGCAGGAATCTTTGTGTGGCCTGTACAACTCATGTAGTATAAAGGTCAGACCTGCAGCCTCTCTGTCCCGAATGGCTGCTCACAAGGACTGGCCCAGAGTTTGTAATTAAGTCATCTTTCCTGCTGGATCCTGTGGCACAGCTGGAACATGATATGGCTAGAGGGCTGAGAAGAAGGGGTTAGACCCCTCTATTGCCACTCTCCTCATGCCACTCTTATTTTTCCTAGACTTGCTCAGTTGACCTACCAAGAAGCAATCACAAGGCCAACTGGGAACGGAGTCCAGTTTCCACTTGTACCCATTTCCTCCTCTATGGCTCAGCACAGTCTGGCAGAGAACCAAGCGGAACAGGCTCAGGACAGCCTGCCTCCAACCCCAGCAGCATCAAGGTAGCCCTGAGTGGCGATGTTAACACACGGGTCGGCTGTTTTCCTGCCTCTCTGCCAAGGAACCTGGAGGCAGGGAGCTATCCAGACACCAAAAAGTCTAGTGAACTTCACAGAGCAATTGTTCAGGTCAGCGCCTGCCTCGCCTGGCCGGGCCTTCACATTGCATTTGCTGAGGCCAGCAAGCAGCCTCAGATGCACTCTGACAGCTGGCATGCTATCTTCAGGAGCACAGGCCTAGCCACACCTTCATGCATAGCCCGCCAAGCCCTGCATGAGAGGGCCTCTGTGGAGCCAGCTCTCAAAGATCAGTCAGCCAGCCAGCAACTATTCACTGAGCACATACTCTGTACCCACCACTGACCTGGCTACTGCAGACACAGAAAGGAGCCAGCCTCAGTCTCTATGCTCCAGATGGACATGTCTACAAGGAAACATATTTGGACTCAGTTTCAACACTCAAAGATCACAGGTATCCAAAGGGTCAAGGAGTCTCAAGATAAAAGACTGACTGCTGAGCTTCCCAGAAGAGGTGATACCTGAGCTGAATCTTCAAGAAGAGGGAATGTGCCCAATGAAAATGACTAGGGGGCACTTCAGACAAAGATAAGGCCACAGGCCAAGACCTGAAGGTAGGACAGAGCCTGGTCCCCTCAGCCAAAGATGGAAGTTAGTAAGTAGCTGCTGCTCAGGCCCAAGAGAGATCAGCTGGAGAGGTGGGTAAGTGTCAAAATACAAACAAGCCAAGGACCAGGTGTGAAGGACCTGAGTACCAGGGGAAAGCAAAGGAGTTCACAATGTTGCCACAAAGAATGGCTGCCCTGAGACCTATGGAACTAAGTCCAAGGTCATTCTCTTCTACTGTTCCTCCACATGCTCACTTAGCTCCAGCCCATACACACACCAAAAGAATGCTGTTCCTCCTGCTGGAAAGTCTTCTCTTCAGACCCATATTCCACCTTCCTTGAACGCCCAGTTCAAGACCCAAATCCTCACAATACCTAGTTTTACCCTTCACTGGCTTCTCTCTTCTCTAAGGCCCCCTGGGAGCCACTACTCTGATCTTTGGTGTGTTCTCTCTTCTCTGATTTCCTGGGAGTCACTAAGCTAACCAGCAACATGGGGTCCCTGAGGCGTTCAGGGCTGTTGTCCTTACATCAGAAGGATTTATGGGTGTGAGTTTCCCTAGTGGACTGGGCCTCCTGGAGAAAGGATGCCAACAGAGCAGAGATCTTGGGAGTCTATTCTTGTACCTTCTTTCTTCTGCTTACCTAGTGTAGCACACACTAGGAAAGTAGTTTTCTGGGTAATTCAACCTCTGCCAGGCCCCAACTTCATAGCTACACAGGGTTTCTCCCAGCCCACAGCCCCAGCACCCACTCCCCAGATACTTGGTGTTGTATTAGTGTCAGTCTCCTTCCTCAAATTCAAAGGGAACTGGGCTCTATTGTGCACAGTCCTTCTCACATGACCAAGGTTCTGCCGGGGCTAGGCAGGACTACAGCCAGCCTGAACCAACTCTACCTCCCAACCACATGGAGATACCAGGGCCACTCAGGAGGGTCAGAGACCACACTCATGACCACATCAAATAAGTATACTTTCCCAAAGGCTTAGCTAGTGCCACATCTCTCTTAAAGGAAATGTAGCTCATCTCAGTGATTTAGTTTTGAGCAAGAATCTGGAAAATTCCCTTCACTGGGACTTCTCTGCATACCTGGATGACACCATATAGGGCAGTATCATACTCTACCCCTCAGCCTGGTCCCCAAGCAACTCCCCACTCCCAGAAAGGGCCACAACTTTACGGTGCATATTAACTAGGGAAGAGGAAGGAAGGACGTTGAGAAAAGAGAAGAACAGAAAGAAAAGGAAAGCGATGACAACAAAAAGAGAATAGATATGTGTAAAGAAAGCAAGAGGGGACAGGATCTGATGCACAGGAAACCCAGAGGAAGCACCAGAGTGGGGCTCAGACACAGTACCTTTTTCAGATTAATCCACTGCTTGAAGTAGTCCGCCACTGGCAAGCCCAAGTACTGGCACTGACCTGGGAGCCTACAAGAAAGGGAAAAGAGAACAAGTTGGGCACACCCATTGTCCCAGGCATGGAGTCGGAATCTAGGAAATGCAAATAGACCTCAGAAGGCTACCCCATTAGTCACGGGTCCTACCCTGACCAAGAAAGGCTCCCCACCTCTAGCACCCTAGACACTGGGCTCCAGATCTAAATGTGAAAACTTGGGAGACTCTATACAAAATACAAGCAGCTACTATTTTCTGATGGCCTACAATATGCTAAGGATCTTACTTACAGTTTCACATGATTCTTCAGAACGACGTTATGAGGTAGCTATTGTTGCCTACATTTTACAGATGAGAAAATGAGATTCAGAGGGGTTACCTAAGGTCCCAAAGCTAAAAAATGACAGTGCCAAGAAACGAACCCAGGTCTGTTTCACCCCAAAGCCCATGTTCTTTCCAATGCACCAGGGTGTAGCTGTTTTGTTACAACAGAGAGGCAGGGATATAAGACAAGAGGAGAGAGAAAAGGAACACGTGGAGCTGGCTAGACAGGGGCTTCAGTTCACCCTTAAGTCTCTAGCAATAGGCTTTCTGCAGATAGAGCAAACCATGCAAAAGGATAAGAGCTCAGAATTTAAACCAAGAGCCTGTTATTTTTTCTTTAAATTATAATTTATAAATGGTCTTTCCCTCTAGATATAATGTTTACCCACATAAATCCATTCAACCATTTACTGATGTTTAATAATAAACAGGCACTTAAAGCTCAAAAAGTTAAGACTTAGCCACTGCCTATAAGGGGCTCACAATTTGTTCAATGGAATGGACAATAAAAGAAATAGACTAAACAGCCTTAAGTTGGAGCACTAGGGTACATGAAAAGATGGAGGAAGATACCAAAAATATTAGCTGGGAAAGATCACAGAACTTTCTTGCTAAGCTTGGCCATAGGCAATAGAGAGGCTCTGAATAGTTGTGATTTACATAATTTTTCTGGGGCCAGCAAAAACAATACACTAAAAAAGCTGGGTAGTAACTCAGAGACTAGACAACAGCTGTAGAGGTAACAAGCAAGGAACAGACAGAAAAGACGTAAAGGAGGCCTTGGCCATCAAGTGGGATGCAAGGCCCAATGAGAAGTGGTAGAGCCCAATTCAAAGGCTTATGGCTTGGCTGGTTTCATTCTACTCAGAATCAGACACAAAGAACGAGGCAGGGGCATAGAGAGGATATCTGACACCCAGAGGAGACCAGTATTTAATCATCATTTTTATTACTGTTTTTAAATTCTCTGCCTAAATCACAGTGACTGCTTACTACTTCACCTCCAAATACCACAGAAGGAGGCACAAATTTGGAAATGCAGTTTTACATACATGCATGGCACATGGCAAGCACTCAATATCTACTGAGTTCAAAGTGTTTAGGAGACATGTGGCAGTGGGATGACATCTAAAGGGGCAGCTGGATATCCACTTTGAGGAGAGGTCTGGATTGGAGATATAAATTGCTGAATCATTAATGTAATTTAAATGAAATTAAAGCCATGAGAGTAGATGAGAGAGCAGGGAAGAGTATGGTGGGAGATGGCCCAGATTAATGTCTCATAAGTTCTACTGAGCTAAAATGGAAATCAAGACCATTGTCACACACATGGAACCCACTACACGCAGCAGCCAGCTCTAATTTTGGATTCCCTCAATTCTAAAATTTTTTAATGTTTGTTTATTTTTGAGAGAGAGAAAGAGAGACCAAACATGAGTGGGGGACGGTCAGAGAGAGAGGGAGACACAGAATTCGAAGCAGGCTCCAGGCTCCGAACTGTCAGCACAGAGCCTGACGCGGGGCTTGAACTCACAGACCACGAGATCATGACCCAAGCCGAAGTCGGATGCCCAACTGACTGAGCCACCCAGGCGCCCCAGCAAGGTTTTTGAAAGATGAAAGATAGCCTTAGGAGCTAAAATGTGGTTGCCTAAGGAGAACTATATTGTTTGGATAACTTTCTTATTTCCTTCAATTTTTCTTTTGTGTTCTTATCTTGTTATTTGTGAAAATGCTTGCTGAGCTCAGCTATTTTTGAAAAATCACATTAAGGCCTGTGAGTGAAGGGGGCAACCAGAAGCAGCAGAATCTGCAAAGGAACAGGTCAAGAGGTCTGGCCAGGAAAAAGCAAGAATCGGGCCACCTATCATATTCACCCTTAGCCATTCCCAGTGTCCCCATTCTTTTAGATGACATGGATCAGGAGTCCTATTGGCTGGGCTAGCCCTGGCAGCAGGGTGAGTAGGAGGCTCCCTCTTCAGCAAGATTTCAAAGGTAGACATTTCTACCCAGGTAGGAAGAGTCTAGCACAGTAGGATCTTGCCTGATCTTCTAGGGGGAGGATCTGTACCAGAGGGGCTACATCTAAGACAGACTAGACAGACTGTCAGGCTGGATAGTCAGCCTCAGATATGGCTCAGCAGCAACCCTGAGTGCTATCTGTATCCCATGGCTGACTGAAGCAGAGGAGGATGGGACTATAATTCTCACCCAGGCTCTAGTCACTTGCAGATACACATGAAGTTTGCAGACTCACAGGCATTCAGGTTGTTGAGTCCTCCAGTCTGTGGGTGGTCCTAGCCCTGTGACTCCAGGACATGAGCAGTAGAAATGTAGCAGGTCCAGGCCCATCTTCACAGAGCCACAGAGCCATATGCCAGAACTTGAAATTCCAGATGGGAGTTTCACGGGAAGACAGCTACACATTTCTAAGACAGAACCCTACCCAGCTTAGAGAACACCAAGAGAAACCCTGTGAGAAAGGTAGGTCAGAGTAGTAGCCATCTCCTACATAAAATAGGAAACTGACGTCCAAAGAAGAAAAGGATTTGCTTGATCACACAACAAGCCAAGGGAGAACTAGAAATGGGATCTCAGCCTTCTGACTGTACAAGGTATCAGTCATGCACATGCGCTCAGAGTTCTTTACAGTCCCTGGAAAGGCAAGGTTTGGGGCTTTAGAAAGGCAGACAGCATGGTGGTTACTGCTCAAGGTCACACCTGGGTCCAAGGTTCTTAGGAGCCTAAGGCTAGGATCAGTGGGTACCAGTGGGTACATGGTTCCACTAATTTGGAAAGTAAAAGGGCAAAAGTCCCCCTGGCACAAAGGGTCTGAATACTGAGTTCCCACCAGATACTGATCCCAGGAAAAGAGCCACTGGCAGTGGGCCCTGGACTAGCCTGCGGGCATGAATGTGCAGGCAGGTTTATGGTGCCCAGGTCTCCATGCAGCTGGAATCACTGGGCACAGAGCTCCTCAACTGCCCAAACATCATCTGGCCATGCTTATTACTGTTGCCCAATGAAATTTTATGCACCGAGTCCACAGGTGTGATTTCCCCTTCTTTATGAGGGTCGGAATGACATCACCGATGGCCAATAGAAAAGAGCCAATTATGTCCAGGCCATAAAAAGGAATGAGATTTTTTCAACCAAATCAAAACTTCCTTCAGCTTCACGAACGTAAGGGGCCCCCTTTAAGGAAGGGCCCCCAGCCCTGCCGTGGGCTCTAAACTGAGGGATATAATCAGTTTCCAAGTACTATCAGACCTAGGGCTAGAGAGGGGCTCCGTCTTCAGCATTCACCATGTGACACTGCTCTCATCACAGTGGGCCCCTAGGGTCATCAAAACAGAACATCAAACCCTCCTCAAAGATGCCTGACTAGCTCCTTGCTACTCCATCCAGGCAGGAGTTAGAAAAGATGGGGTATTTCTCAAGTTCCCTTCCTACTCCTTCTAAATAATAAAGAAGAAAGCAGAGAGCCTTCCTCCACTTAGAAAGAAAAGAGTGTGGGAGGAAGAGGGGTGCAGGAAACTCCCCCCCCCCGCAAAAGCATAGGGCACAAAGCATAAGGAACCCGGCCCTCCCTACCCACCCCTCATCCAGCCCCACCACCTGCAGCCCAGTGCTTGGGCTGGGCCCAGACAGCCCTGATGGCAAACAGGTGTGACCAGCTCGGCGCCAGCCAAGGCAGGGGACTAGCTCATTAAGGGAACACCACCCTCGCTAATGGGTAGGGGCAGGATGAAGCCATTGTGAACAGGAGCTCAGCTTTGAAGAATTAGCTGGAGCAGAGCTGGGGGGCTCTACTAGAACTGCTAGGCTTGAGTTGAGGAGGCCAGCAGCATCCACGGAGGTCTGAGCGACAGACTGACAGACACCATCAGCCAGGAGCAGCAGGAATGCAGGCACCAGTGCTGGCAAAGTTTATGCACACTCTTCCTTCTGTGCTTTTCTCTCTCTGTAAATCTTAGGGGCAACTCCAAATCAGGGAGATCTATGTCACTCTCAGTTTTAGCACACTCGAGCCCTTAAAGAGCAGGAGGCCAGCTGAATCTGGAGCCATATGTGATCCCTTTCTGCCTCTCTGTGAAAGCCATGAGACCCGGATCTTGAAGTGATGTAGGCTGTCAATCCTGGTGTCCAAAAACTTGAGGATGCACATACAGTTCACCTGCAAGGGTGAACTATTTTGTCCCATCTGATATGTAGAAAAAGGAGAGTACTGAGGAGCAAAGGAAAGAGTAGGGAGAAAGGTTCGGTCTTCTTCAAAGTCACAGTTGCACCATGGAGGGATAGAAGGCCCAGTCTGGGGAAGGAGTAGGCCAACAGACCCAGCCAATCAGCCAGATGTATGCTCCTGCCAAAGGGACACCTATGAGGGGCAGTGGGGCTCATGGCCATGTTGGGTTTCTATGCTTGCCCATTCTGAAACGAACATGCGTGCACAATGTTGTTGCTGGCTGTCCTGTGTTTCAGAACTGCCAGGTTTCCTAGACCTCAGGAAAGGTCCCATTCCCACTGGGTCCCAGCCTGGGAGGTGCACCTAGTCAGAGACTCCACAGCCAGTGTGAAGAGCCTGCACCCAGCACCAGCACACTATCCCAGCCAAGGCAGCACTTGGCTGGGGACACAGCTCTTTGTCTCTCCTGTTTCCGTTCCCCCCACCAGAGGAGATAAACAGACCCTGGGTGATAAACGGCCCGCCTTTCAAGATCACTTTTCCTCAAGTTGAGGAGAGTAGCTAGTGATGGATGGGCTGGAATTTGGTTATCGGGAAGGGCTGTCAGCCAGAGGTGCCTATCTCCTCCCCCACTACGCAGGGCATCATTACACTGTGGCATCGAGGTAAAATATGAGCAAGGGGAGGGAAGCAAGAAAGAAGGGAAGGCTGGGCTTCCACACGGAGCAAATTGAGCTACAATGAGAGCGGGTGTAAGGCTGGGACGTTAGTTATCTGCCGCGACACCTTTATCTCTGCGCAAATTGGTCCTTCCTCCCCCACCACATCCTCTTGTACAAACAGAGGCAGGCACAATGTGTCACCACTGCAATAGCATGGCAATTTAACCCGAATTAGTGAGGGGGTCAAGCTAGGAAATAGGGGTTTCTCATTTCAACAGGTTCCTTAGTCTCTGCTGTGAACCACCACACTGGGGGGAGGAGGGTGGACAGAAAGCAGACTCATAATTGAATTCACTCACTTGGCCACCGCTGGTGTATAAAAAATTAATGCTCAAGCCTCCTACTTATTAAAGCTGGCTAGTTTCTGTCTCACCTGCAAGATGCACCATGGCAGAAGACACGGCCTGGGCCACCCCTGGCAGGCTGAGCCCTCAGTGCTTTCAGGCAATGCAGGGATCAGCAAGGTCAGGAAGGGAGACAAAGGTGCTGCCTGAGACAGCAGCCCCACGCCAGCAACCCCTCCTAGAAGCCTACAGGATAGAGTGTAGGGTGGGGTTAAGGATGGAGGCCAGGGGGAGGGGTTGTAGAAGGTGATCACATTAGAGATGATCCTGGTCAGTTCAAGAATACACTTCAGTCTACAGATAGAAGCAGCATTCTGGCTTTACTCTCTACCCTGAGATGTTCAGGGTTTTTAGAGGGGTGTCCAGTAACCCCTCTCTGCCACCCAGACAGGCAGACACACACACACAGTTGTGCTGAAACTGAGGAAGCCAATGGCAGCACTGATGACAATGACAAGGCTAAAAAAGCCAGGTGTAGAGGAGTCAGGCCCATTCCCCAATGGCTCCCCCACTGCAGACCCCGGAGCTAGAAGGGCCCTGATGGTGGAGGGGAGAGGGAGAGTACAGTAGAACCCCCATCCAGCACACAGCTCTGCTGCACTAAGAGACAACTTGGTCAAGTGCCCATGTGTCCTTGGGCAAGTTACGTCACCTCCGTGCCCTGCTCTGTGAAGGTTGCAGGAGCCAGCCAAGGGAAACATACTCATACATAAACACTCACAGAAGGGATTCTGGCTAAAAGGAGATCAGCTGTGACCAATGCTGCAACAGCCTTTGGAGAAGCTTCCAGGCCACCTGCCTTGAGAAGACAGTGCCTTAGGCATGAAAAATATACTGGAGAAGCTTTGCTGGGGATGACACAGAAAGGGGAAGTTCCAAAAACACTCATCAACTACAGAAAATGAATTCCAAGAAGCTTTGGGGTAAGAAGAAGAGTTGTGCATGGAAGAGGCACTTGGGATTCATTCTCCAAATCTAAAGCGCACAAATAGGGAGCAAAAGTCAAGGCCCCAGTCTAGACACAAAATGGGAAAACTTTCTACCTCAATTGCCAACACATACTTTGGGTATCACTGAGACTCAGGACCCTCAGGGACAGAGGCCAATCAAACCTGATTCCTAGACTCAGGGAGCTTCCAAGGCCACCCAGAAGATAATCACAGCATGAAACATAATGATCACTCCAGGAGAGAAGACTAAGAAAGGGCCATCCCATTTCTGGTGATGGGAAAGCACTGCTGGGGAGCACTTACGCTCTGCTTCGGTCCCCTCTGCTTGAACACACACACTCTGTCCCTCCATTCTTCTCTGCCTGCCCACAACCCTGAGAGAGTGCCGACTTCTCAGCCCATTTTGCTCCCACACTTGCCCCCATCCTCTGGGACAGCTGCAGGTTACAATTCCAACCACAGACTTCAGAAAGATGATACACTTGCTGGAGCCTGCAAAGGGTCAGGAGAGAGTACTGTTTGAAATACCAGCGTGACAGCTGGCTCCTTGTCTGTCTCTTCCTCCCCCACTCCCCTCCCCAAACTTGTCATGGTACAAGAAGTCTATAAGCAGCCCATCAGCTTTAAATATCAGTGTGCGTGAAGCAGGAGCACGAGAGCGAGGGAGCGGGAAGCAGACAGCGAGTGCCTCTGTCGCCACTGCCTGTCAGGGAACACTAATGAATTTCACCACCAGCAGCCATGCTTCAGATGGGTGGGGGGTGGTGGTGGTGGGGGTAGGGTGTTTTCTAGGGAGAACCTTACAGTATTAAAATATCTTTTCCCAAAGCCCTGTTAATAAATGTCATTGCAGAGCTGAGAACTACAGCCCACAGCTAGGACTTCAAGGCAAGGGAGGGGTTGGGACAAGCCCTAAGGTCCTCCCAACAGAAGGAGAGTGCTAGTGTGAGGCTGGTGGGGGCCCCCTCTGAGCCCTGCAATTGGGAGGGTGACCGCTATGACCCATGCTCATCTCATAAAGGCCGTGGGCTGCCTAGCTGAGACGACCAGGACCAGAAGGAAAGGCCTCTGATGAGGGGAGATCACCAGCTGTGCCTTCTGGGCCAGACTTAAGTCCACCCCACTTCCCATCAACTTCAGCCATCTCACTTCACAGGGAGGCCCACAAGCAAGGGGCTCCAGGCCATCCTTCCAGATCTAGGGCGAGAGCGGTGGTGAGGAAACTCTGACACCAGTCTAAAAGGAAGTACTTCCCCACAGGTGGCAGGAGTCAGAGCTTATCGTAATCTCCATTGTACAGATGAGGACATGGAGGTAGAGTAGGAATGTGACTTTCCCAAATCCTACAACTAGTAAGTAGTGGAGTCAGGATTGGAATCCAAGTCTCTTAATTCTAAACACCATGCAGCTTCTCTGAGGAAGGGCTGATCACTTCACTGTCTCCTGTGTGTCCTCTACTGTCAGGCCCTGCCCCTCCCCTCCATTCTCTCCCACTGGTACACACACACCTCTGGTCTGGCATAGGCCACAGCTGCCATGTAGCACAGGGCTGGGCTCCAGGCCAGGGTGAACCAAGCCTGGCAGAGAAAGCCCTGGGAATGAGCCAGACCATCACCTGGGAGTCTCCACAGCTCAGAGGGCATGGTTGCAGGCATAAGCTTTCCCTGGGGTACACTCTGCACAGCTCTGATCAGCAGTGTCTGATCTGGCAGCGACCTGCTGTGCAGGGGGCAAATGACATTTAATTTCCTCTTGGTTTCCCTATGGTACAGACGAAAGGCCGTCACCTGCGTCTGGGTCTGGCGGCACAGCTGGAAGTGTTCCCAGACATGCTGCTCTGGAGAGTTCCCAAACAGAAACCAGAATACAGGCAGAGCAGAGGGATGCCCCATAGGCCAGGCTGCCAGTCCTCCCTGAGAGAACCAACCTCAAATCCCCATTGCCGAGCAGTTGCTCAAAGCCTCTGAAAGGTACTGATATGTAAACAGCACTTCCTTGCTCCACTGCTTGCTGGCCCACTCGCCAACCATTTGTCCCCCACAGAGCCCACAAAAATGACCACAAGAAGCACACCAGGTGTCCTGATCACCTGGTGCCACAAACACCCTGTGGAACAGTAGAATATGCACTTTCCCAATGCTACAAATAGTTTAGGAAGTCAAATACCTTCTATCTCCCCAGACCCTCTCCAGTGAAACAATAAGACAAGCATCTCTCCGGAGTCTCCCCAATGACAATTTGTCCAAGGAAAGGGCACAGTGCCCCACCTGTGGTGACTGTGGGAAGTGTTGGAGCTGCCACCAGGACCTGGCTAGAGCTCTCTCCCAGAGGGAATGGCAGAGGCAGCAGCAGGGAGTAGGGTACGGGGAGAGGGGGAGCTGCTGACAAGAGGTTCTCAGGGCACTTTGGTCAGTGTCTCAGCTGATGAGCTATTCTCTGTTTTGGCCAAGGAAATCAAGAGCTCCTTAGCAATTTGAGCTGTTTCCAAGATAGCTCACTCATCCCCCCAATTATGGTCTCCACCTGGCCTATGGCCATCTTGACCCTTTGCCTGAGCTGCCTTTGTGTGGCCTACGATGCCCTCTGGAGGCTCCAGAGAGAGGCATCCTGCAAGCGGTCAGGTTCTGGGATGTAGACTGCTCTCTGCTCCAGTATACTCAAGGACACAACTGTTCCCCTTACCCTGTCTGTGACAGATCTCCTCTGCCCTGATCCCAGCTCCCTCGACTCCTTCAAGACATGTACGCACTTGGCCTACACAAAGTCACCCTTCTGGGTAGGCATTAGAACGGGCTAGTGGTTTTTAAACTGAGCTCAGTGGGGTTCTAGGATTCTAGAAGGGACATCAGGCTACTTTGAGGACTGGGGGAACAGGAGGAAGAATGGCAGGGCCTCACCCCAGCTTCAACCAGAGCAGCTCAACCCTTATATACTTTGTAATATTGGGCTTTCTTTAGTATTTTTTAAAACAAAATTTCCTGCTAAAAAATACTCCCCATTCAGTCTCTCTACTGTGCTCCTCTGGGTTCTCATGGCATTTGTTTTGTATCTTTTCTGTAGCCTTCTCAGACTCCACCTTACTCAGCCTGTAGTTAGATATGCACGTGCTGCTCTTTCTGTCCTGATCACCTGGTGCTCCTTATAGTCCCGAGCATAGGACTTCCTGGCCCAGAGCAGCTCTCAACAGGGGCTAACTTTAGGCTACTGCTGGAATACCAGCACTTCCAGCATACACAGTGGTCAGCACCTTCGATGGCAGTTTCCATAAGAATCCCCTGGAAGAGAAGAGTTGCAGTGAAGCATAACTGACATTTACAAGAAGGTCCTAGTGAAGACATGTGGCATATGCCACTCTTAAGTCACCAAATGAGGTACACCTGCTACCATCATCAATCACTTAAATCGACCTCCAAGGGACCAAAGAGACTTTTCCATCTGGCCAATCTCTGGGCAAAATGCAGATATTCCAACAGGAAATATCACTCATTAGAAGTTTCCAAACCCTGCACGTAAGACCATCCATGGCAACACAAGATGATGCTCATAAGATGAGTACTCAAGGGTCTGTTGCCTTGCCGAAGAGTCACCAGTCCCACAATTCTGCTCAAAGGACTCAAAATGGGTGCAGCTCCTCAGCCCCATAAACCAAGCCCACTGCCTGGCTTCCTTCTCCAGCCAGCTCTGGGGAAGGAGCAAAAGGGAGGCAGGGGTCTGTGCTCCTCCTAGCTAAAGCCACTTGTTAGTAGGCCCCAGATTCCTTTATCCCCAGGGAAAGGAAGGTAGCAATGAGCCCTATCCCTCCCCACCCTCCCCACCCCCAGTATGCCTCCCAACAGGGCCAGGGAAGAGAGCCATTAGTGTGTGCCTCAGCAGACAATGGGGAGGAGAAGTCTCCAGAGCAAAGGACAACTGCAGCAATTAGAATGCAGGGAGGTTCAGAAGCTATTTAACTGGGTGACCCCTGAGGTCGCTGCATCTGACTCCCATCCCTGGATAAATATTGTATGAGAGGGGAGGGGGGAGGGTGAGGGAGCCCTCAGAGTGCTGCTCCTCCTTCCACTCCATTCCCCACCCCACACGGCTGCCTCCAGCCACACACACCAGGAACATTATTTACAGCCCTGACAGTCAGAGCAATCACTCTGCTAACCAAGAGGGAATGGACAAAGTCGACTTACCAAAAATTGACTATGGCAATTGAAGAAGAAACCAGAGCTGTGGGGGAGGGGAGCTGAGCCAACACTGAGATGCAAGGCTCCCCCCACATTCTGGGCCTAGCTGGAGCAAATATTTCCCATCACTCCAAAACTACTAGTAGGTGAAACTGGTCCCAACTGGCAGAGTAAATCAGGAATGGTGCATCTCTCCACCTTTTGGGGGCTCCATGATCAAAAAACTCCTGGATCTCATCACTACCCAGGTGTTCCTTAGCAAAGATGGGAGTCCTAGCTACCTGCCCAGAGGAAGTGGGACTAGCCATATGTCACTTATCCAGCTGGTTCCTCAAGCCACAAGCAGGAGAGTCAGCCATAGCAGAAAGGGGTCAGGCTGAGGGAAGAAGAGGAGAGCGTCTGAGTGCAGGCTGCGTCTCGGCCCCCACATGTGCCGTTCCTCCAGTCCTGCTCTAATGCACCCTGACATGCCTCTGAAGACAGAGAGCTGTTTGCAGTCAGCACCGTGATTTGTTAGTAATTATTTCCATGGTGTCACATTGCTGTCACTCTGTTAACAAAGAGACAGGCTGCCTCGGGCTGCCTGCAAGAAAGAATCGCAGAGAAAAAGGCCTGTCAGGCTCCCGGGATTCTCTGGGCTGGCTGGCTTTCTTCCCCAAACCAAAATCCTTGCAGGCTTTGGAAGAAACAGTTTTACAGAACTATCAAGTCTGAGTATGTCACCCTTTAGCCAGGGACACTGAAAATTTATCCCACCCACTCAGCCATCCTTCCCGAGCTCTACTGAGCTAAGCCCCCAAAGTCCATAGATCATTCAGGCATGGGCCACTACGCCAGCTGCAGCCCTGAGTTCTCCAGCCCTCACCTTCCAAGACCGCTGCTTCCTGACTCCTCTTCCTCACTGGGGTGTTTGCAGCCTCTCATGTGCTCTTAGGAGTCTAACATAGGAAACCTATTTCAGACCAAACTGAAGCAGCCGCCCCGCTGGCACAGATGGTGGTCAAAGAGAATATGGTGGCAGGGCATCTTCTCTTCTTGAATCTGCCAACCGCAGTTCAGGGCCAAAGCTGCTCAGGTGTGGATGCCCCTGTAGTCTCTCGATGCCTGTGCACCTGTGAGGAGATCATCACAGACTGCTCCGTCGTTCCCAGTGCCTGGATTGGTACAACATCCACTGTGGTTTGCTTTAGCACAAAGTAATGTCTCCATTACCCTGGCTGGGAGTGAGAGGACAGATTGGCAACGCTGACAAAACAGAGGTCACTCACCTTACAGCCACGGAAAGTTGGAGATTAATTCTCTCCTCTCATGGAGGGAATCAGACTCCTGGATAGTGGAAGGGAAGCACCAATATCGAGACACCCTTTCATTGCCAAGCAGCAGCAGCAGCAAGAGAGGGACACTAAAGCCCATAAGCCCTACAGAGGCCTTGTCAATGTGGCAAGGGCCACTGGCACCCAGTTCCTGCAGAATCCCACAGGACAGAGGAGCCTGGACAAAACCAAGATTCTTCTGGCATCAGGGTCCAAGGGCCAGAGGGCAGTGCTGGCTGCATGAACTGGAATGTAAACTCCGTGAAGGCAGGAGGTTTTAGAAGTTTTATCTCTTTGTTCACTGCTATGTTCTCAATACCTAGAATAGTGTGAGACACACGGTGGGTATTCAATCAACATCTGCTGAAAATATAATTAAATGGGTCGGTATGGCTCAAAGGCCACTTCCACAGGCCTGGGGCCAGGCTCTCCCTATCACAGGAGTTCAGAGAAAAGGGAAGCCAGTGCAGGTTCCAGAAGAGACAGGTAGACCACATATCCAAAGGACTGGAATTAGGTTTTAAAGGATGAGGGAGATTCTCATATCAGACTGAACATTTACATACTCATTTGACAAACATGTACCAGAGAGGTAAAGAAAAACTGTAGTCCAACAAAAGGAGAAGAGATAAAGCACAGTATGGAAATACAATGGAAAACTATACAGCAATGAAAAGGCCAACTACTAATATACACAACAACCATGGAGGACTCTCTCATATGTCATGTTGAGCAAAGGAAGGCAGACATAAAAGAGTACATTTTGTATGGTTCTACGTATCAAAAGTCCAGAACAGGCAAAGTGAACCAGAAGTAATAGAAGTCAGAACAGTGGTCATCTGGTAGGCAGAGGGCATTACTGACTGAGAAGGGACACAAAACGTTTTCTAGGATGATGGAAAAGGTTCTTGATCTTGATGTGGGTGGTGGCTGCATACGTGCATGCTTGTATAAAAATATATGAAGCTATACACTTCACATCTGTATACTTTATGTACACTAACATGCCTACTTCATACCTTGGTTTCTAAAAAAAAATAGAAAAAAAAAGTTGGGTCTCAAGAGTCACACAAAGAGTTTTAAAAAAAAAAAAAAAACAAAACACAAAACTATCTCACCCAAAGTAAAATATTTTCCAGGAGCAAACTCCTTCTCCTTGGAGTTCAGGGGACAAGCCCTCCAATCTTCAGTCCCTATCTGCCAGAGGACAGAGGAGCCCAAATAAGTGGCCAAGGCCTGGGAAGGTCCAGAAATGTTCAAAACACAAAGGAGTGCAGACTGAGTCCCAGGTCTAGGAAGCAGTGACAGCCTTTATTCTGTACCAGGTGAGCTGTGGGGAAGCAGAGATGGAACATATGGTCAAGCCATGCCACCAGCTCGTTCTGAGGCCCTCTGAAGCAGCCTGTCAGATTCTGCCATAGAATCAGACTTCCAGAGACGGTCCTGAAGAGCCATAGGACCAATTTGTCTTCCTGACAAGCTAGACAGACATTGGCTGAGCTACCCCAACTCTGGGCTATGCAAAGGTCTCAGTGCCTACAGCCCCTCCTGCCAGCAAAGAGGAGACAATAAGACCCTCACAGAGGGTCAAGGGGAGTATAAGAGTATAACTCCAGGGGCTACTACTTAGGCAGCAACACTTGCCTCACAATGAAGCAGTAAAGAGACATCCATCTAGTCAGTGGCTCTATAGCAGGCCAAAACATGAGACTCCCACCAGGGCCATAAACATCTCAAAGCCTGATCAGTTACTACACAAACGTCTTGATCTTTTATCGGGATTTTAACGAAGCAAAACTTCCATTCCAGGGTTCCAAAAATCACTAAAGTGCTTTAGACTCTGTTACCTTCCTAGTGGATGAGGAGATGAGGCCAACATTAGAGCCCCCCATTCAGGCTCAAAAGTACCCAGAATGTGGAACACCAGAGGCTCTGCCTGCCAAGGAGGGACTGTACTTACTGATCAGATAACAGGGCTTCTCCCCAGTGCCCCCAGGTCCAAAGTCCTTCCAGAGCAGACCAACTACCCCAAGCCCAGGCTCCAAGGCAAGGACACAAGCTGAGTTGTCTGCTGACCTGCGGCTCCAGGACCACAAGCAGAAGAGAGGAAAAGGGATGCAGGCAGGGACCTAGGAGTCCCCATGGACTCCACAGAAACCTGTTCTTGCTCTAGGGTCTGCCCACAGGAAATGGATTATCCCACCAGGCCCATACTCAGGAGCCCTTTACCACTAGTGCCAGGCCCCAGGACATGTGTCGGAAGGAACTCTCAGGTCTCTGTGAGGAGGCTGGCCCCAGAGACCTGCGAGCTCTGGGGGGAGGCGGGGCACCCCTCGCTCCTCAGAGCCCAAGAACTCTCGGCCCAAGGAGCTGTCAGGCTAACGAGGCTACCCCACCGCCACTCCATCTGAGCGTGGCAGCCTGCACCGCACGACTGGCTTCAGGTGGCTCTTCTTTAATTAATGGCATCCCAGGCTCTGCAGGGAGCTTCACCCTACAATGAATGGCCCTCTCTCATTAGAGGCAGGCCTGCCATGATGTATTCAGGGCGAGGGCCAGGATTCATTTCCCTGTCTGTGGGTTGGGGATGGGAGGGAGGGGAGAGGCAGCAGGGAGAGATTTATATCGAGTGACTTGGATTAGCTGCAGCTGAAACATGACCCCATCAACTCAAGCTGCCTTCTTGGGGCTAACCCGATGCACCTCTGCTGACGAGAGGGCTCTAGGGAAGCTGAAGGGAGGGCAGAAGGTCTGGTTCTTGTTCTCTCTGGGCTTAGGCTACAGCTCAAAGGCCCAGAATTCCTATACAACCTCCAGAATCCCCTCCCCACCTGCCACACACACTCAGTGTGCACTGGCAGCCTGGTCTGGACTCTGAGCCAATCTTGCCCACCGAGAGCCTCTTCATGGCCAGGAAGCTGACCCACTGTCCTCCAAGCTATAGGACTGACCATGGCTGGCAGCTGGCTTTCATCACTACTTTCTTTGGGAAATACCCTCCCTCCCTACCTCAGAGAAGGAGTCCATATCATAGTAATGCCCCCATATCTGCTGTCTGGAGAGGACAGCACCCAAGTACATTCTGCCACAGAGCATCTCAGACCACAGACTACCCGGCGCTAGGGAAAAGGCAGGCATTAGTCTGACATGAAAACACCCTGTCAGCTATCACCTCACTATACTGAGTCATTAGACTGAACCCCTACCTCTACGGTGGGGAGATTCTGTGTAAGACTACTTCTTCCCTCCACCTCCCCTTGAGGCCATCTCATAGGGATTACAAGACTGAACAGGGGAAACTGGGGTCTTTGGGCAAAAAGTTGTCTTAGAAAGAAAGCTGCTCTGGCACCCTGCTAGCCACACAGGTGATTTTAGGCCTGGGGGCTAGGTAGGATCAGGCTGGCAGCAAATAGCACACAGCCCTACAAACTCCCTCTGTAGACCCCAGTGAATTAGACATTCAGTTTTGCTTGTGCTTGGGATAAGAATCATACATCAGAGTCTATCTTCTATCCATCCTCAACCCTCTTAGAATGCCCAATTCACTAAGAGAGCTGGAGAGTCGGCCTTCACCTACCCCTGCCAGCCAATCAGAAGGCTGCTCTGCAGGCTTCCTGTGTCCCTATGAGGGCCAGGGCAGAATGCCTATCATGTGTACACACACCCACTCCATGTCATCCACGCTTCTCCCTGGCCCTTGTGGAAGAGCATTCATTTACCCTTCCTTCCCTACTCAGAAAGAGATGTAGCTCAGTTCCGCTTTGCTAAGCCCTATTTGGCAATGTGTCTAAACACATGCAAACTTAATTAGTTCAGGAGGGGAGCCCAAGCACTTGCAGTGACAGATAAAAGTATCGGGAAATGAGACAAGTCAGGACTGCCAGGGAGTTCTTAGTCAAGCCCCTTCCCCCAGCAGGCTGCTAATCAAAGGTGATGCAGCTCAGAGCTGGGACCAACTGGCACACCCATGGGCAAGGGCAAGGCTTTCATAAGCTTAGTGACATGATGAGATTCCCCCACGTGCTTCCAAACATACTATAGGATAGAGTATCCAAAATGATACTGGCAGTGGTTTCCTTAAAACAGATCTGAGGACTCATTCATTTGTAGCTCATCAAGGAGGCTCTCAGCCCCAAATCATCCTTCACCACACCTCCTGGCCAACTACGCCCGCATAGCAAAACAAACATAACAGTGCAGACCTCCACCAACACCAGATCAGGTACCAGCAGCCTAGGGTGTCAGAGAACATCTGCCACTCAGTGCAAACAAAGGAAAGAAAGGCATTCCCACCATATCACAAAGCCATGGGCCATGAAAGACAAAAGCAGATGGTCAGATGGCATAGTGGTTAAACACATGGTTTCTAGAGTCAGAATGCCTAGGTTCAAATCCCTGCCACAAACTTGTATGAGGCCTTGACAAATAACTTACCTCTCTGGGCTGCAGTTTCCTCATCATTTATTTAAGGAAAAAAAAAAGGGTTATAAAAAGAATTTATTCCTTAAGATTGCAGTAGAATTAAATGAGATTGTGTAAATAGCAGAGCAGAACTCCTGGTATATAATAAGTGCTCAATAAATGCTGACTATCTTTATTATCTAATATAAAACTTCCAGAGCAATCCCAGCCCTCAGTCTTGGAAGGCACAAATCTCTCAGAGAAAGCCCTTCACCCTGCTCCTAAGACCAAACTCCTCCATGGCCCAGGCCTACGGGCCATCTTACCCAGTACCCACCATGGAGGGAGGACCCAACACCCACTACTGGCAGTGAGAAAATCCAGGAACAACTTGCATTAACAGCACAGTTCAACCCTTCACACTGCAGGAAGGCCCAAGATTTCTTCTTCTGTTCCATTCTCCCTGAATCTACCTTCCATTGATCCCTCTGTCATTCTTCCTAAGTATGGATTCCATAGGCCCACTCCATTACTTAGCTGTCATTTATTCAACAAATATTTATTGAAATACTACATGTCAAACATTGTCCAAAGTTATAATGGTGCCCACAATCTAGTGAAAGATACAGACAAGTAGAATTTATACAATTCATGTATAAGTAAATACATTCCAGAAACACACAGGAAAGCACCTAGAAAATGTCATTAAGATGGATCCTAAGGGGGATGCCTGGTGGCTCAGTCGGTTAAGCGTCCAACTTCGGCTCAGGTCATGATCTCACAGTTCGTGGGTTTGAGCCCCGTGTTGGGCTCTGTGCTGACAGTTCAGAGCCTGGAGCCTGCTTTTGATTCTGTGTCTCCCTTTCTCTCTGTCCCTCCCCTGCTCATGCTCTCTCTCTCTCTCTCTCTTAAAAATAAATAAACATTAAAAAATTTTTTTTAAAGATGGATCCTAAGGAACTGGCTAGCTAGAGCATCTGACTGGGGTCAGGGAGATGAGGTTAGAGAAGTAAGCAAGAGCCTTGAGGCCTCAATAAACTGTGTGACTTTGCCGTAAGGGCAAGAGGAAGCCTTGAAGGTATTGCGCGGAGGTGTGACATAATTTGCTGCAATTAGGAGAATGGCACAAAAGAAGTAAAACTGGGGTCAGAAAGACTAGAGCACTTTTGTATTCCAAAAAGAATATGGTGACCTGAACTAGGGCAGTGGTAGCAGGGATGGAAAGAAGGCAATGACTTTGAGAAACCTCTGGCAAGAAGAATCAACAAGAGTTGGCAATTAATTGGTTGTGACTAGAGAAAAGGAATCAAGGATGAGTCTCGGGTTTCTGACAGAAATACCAGGTAGAGGTTCCAGTCACAACTTGAGAGCAAGTTGGAGGACTAGGTGTTGGGAGAAAGATGACACCTGAGCTTTAAGGGGACTGTGGGCACCTAGGTGGAGAAACAGAATCAGTAGCTGGATGTGAAAGCTTGGAGTTCAGATGGCAGATAAAGCAGATTGCTTTTCTCCAGCAGGATCTCTGCTGCCATGTCAAAGCTGGAACCTACAGAGGCATTCCCTGCCTGGGTAGGCAGAGAAGACAGAAGATTGGTGAAAGAACACTAAACCCCATGAGGAGCTTCAAGAACCATGAGGTAAGGCAAAGGAAAGGTAGGTCAGGTAGGGGAGGCAAGCTGACCAAGGGTCGAAGCCATAACAAGTGTCATTTCTTAAACAAGTTGAGAAGGAAAATTAAATCCATGCCCACTAAATTAAAACCCACCTCAGCAGGATCTGTGACTACAGCATCAAAGCCCACAGAGTATCAACTCATCTGGCTTTGACAAAAGATGGACACAAAATGATTCTGTCGGGACGGGAGCAGATTTCTTTTCTCCAGTGGGATTTCCGCTGCCACTTCAGTTCCCATTTCTCAGTGCCTCACTAATCAGGCCCTTTCCAACAAAAGTGATGTGAAGCTGGTTGGGGGTGGGTGTTGGGAGAGAGGGGAAGGGCAGCAATGAGAAGGAGCCATGGCTCCAGAAAACTAGAGTGGGAAATGAAAATATTTTCTGAATTCCTTAGACTTAGTTAAGTCTGAAAATGGATGTCAAAATAAGAAGTAAGCCACATACTAACAAGTTGCGGGTGTCAATTTAACACCACCCTTGTCAGGCTCATCAGCAGCCTTTACCAGGCGCATAAAAAGGTGATGGCTCTGACGAGAGCCATCTGACGAGAGGTTCCAGGAACACCGATAAGCTGTGCACTGTCACGCAGCACTACTTAGGTTTCCTCTCTGGCTGTTTTTATTTTGTTACACATTTAATTAAGAGCCTTCCCAGCAGTTATGCGGAGTCCTGCTTCTAAAAGGCAGCCACAAAGCTCTCCTCCCCCCAACTCCTGCCACCTGACATCTGCTTCCCTCTTGCATATTCTTTTTCAGAGCTTCACTGGCCTTTTCAATACAAACCCAAACCAGCTACCAAAGTCTCCGCAACCCATCTCTTTTAGAAGCAACATGGCCTTAGAGTTCAATTCTGTGTAGCTATGAATCTCTACCATTTTGGGCCTCAGTTGTAAATACTACTTTGTGTTTTGCCTCTATAAAAGGGAGATACCACCTTCTACCAGGGAAGATAGTTAGAAGGACTGAATGAGATATGGTACATGCTCATTAAAATTTGGTTTGTTTTCCTGTATGTTTGGATTCAATGACCCAATCCCTCTTCTTGATTACATCATTTTTTGTGAAGATTCAAAGCAGCCTCCTGAGACACCAAAATCTGTTCTGGGCCCACTGGGCTAAACTGGTGCTGCAGGCCAGAATGGGCCAAAGAAGACAACATCCTCTGAAATTCCCTCTTCTTCTTATGGAGAAACCAACTCCAAGCTTAGGAGGCCCGGCCAGATAGTCCCTGCATGCATGCACAGGGAAGTTTTCATATACACATGTATGCACGTGCCATTCACACTTAATGCAGAACATTCTGAAATGAAATGTGGGTGCCTGGGATATGAACACACCAAAGAGTGAAAACCACTGGAAGAGTGGGAGTCCTGGGAGGTTATCTGGAGAAACTAGGCCTCTGGACTAGGCTACATGAGCCCCAGATGCTAGGTATCAGCCTGAACCTTGCCACCCCAAATAGCTTCTCTTGTGCTGCTGAAATCCACCTAAATCCCTCTCTGCTTCAAGTGCTCAGAGCTTTCCAAGATGCCATAAATAAGAACAACAGCCTTCCTCCTCCTCGCCTTCTCCATGGAACCCTCCCCTGATTCATATCTGCTTCCAGATCCAGCCTCCATAATTTCCCTGACACACGAGTGTCATCTGGGAGCACAAAGATCCTCTGGAGCTCTGGGAGTCATGTGCACACACCTAGACGTATGTGGTCAATGTGCGTACATGACCTAAAGGATATGGAGATGAGGTGTGTGGGTGTATATGTGATCTGGGCTTGTTCCTCTTCCTGTCTCACTTAGGGAGTTGGTGTCCTGTAGCAGTCTTGACATCCACCTGAATGCATAACTTCACCTCAATACCTAGCATCCAAAAGGCATAAAGAAGGAGCTTGGTAAGAGGATAATACCTAATTTGGTAGGAAATGTTACTCCAGAGCCACTATTCCCCACCCCCCACCAATACCCCACCCTATGCACGAAGCTTGTGTGCACACGCGCGCACACACACACACACACACACACACACACACACACACACCCAGAATGCTTGCTATTGCCTTCGGTCACAAAGAACACAGAGGTATCGATTCTATCAATCCTCAGCAAACAGTGCCCCCACCACCTCCACCCCGCTTTAGCTCCCTGGGGGCTGTCTGAAGCCAGGTATCCATAAGGATAGACAAGAGGCAAAAGTGTCAACCCGGCAAAGGAACCAGTTCTGTCTTCTATAACCAGGGCAGGACCGAGAGACAAAGAAGAAAAAGCAGTGGGGACAAAGGAGGGACAAGGAGGCTGGGGACTTGGGGAGCTCCCTATAAGCAGCCCTCTCTCATTCCACCACTGGGCCCTCAGTTGAATCATCAGGGCTTTGTATTTCAGATAAAAGGGTAGGATGGCATAATAGCTAAGAGAAAGGACCCTGGAGTCAGGTTGCCTGGGTTTGAATCCTGGCTCTGTGTGTTCTTGGGTAAGTTACTTAACCACTCTGTGCCTTAATTTTCTTATCCATAAAACAGGAATAAAAGTACCAGCGTTTATTAATGAGTTACTATTTCTAAAGCACTAAGAGTAGTAAATGCTATATATTTGGTTTAAAAAAAAAAAAAGGATCTGGGGCACCTTGATGGCTCAGTCAGTTAAGCACCTAATTCTTGATTTCAGCTCAGGTCATGATCTCATGGTTGTGAGATTGAGCCCCACATTGGGCTCCATGCTGGGCCTAAGGCCTGCTTAAGATTCATTCTCTCTCTCTCAAAAAAAAAGAAAAGAAAAGAAAAGAAAAGAAAAAGAATCTTCTTTTAACCCCTTCCTCTCCTCTCCTTTCCTTCCTTCCTTCCTTCCTTCCTTCCTTCCTTCCAGGACAATAAGTAACCCCACAACTGGAAGGGCTGTCCTGAGCAGTGGGACCTGGCAAAGGCCAGAAGGCCCCGACAACAGCAGTCCCAGTAGGGTCCTTGACTTGTCTACTATTCCTTGTTCCAGAGGCAGAAGGCAGGGCTCCCAGCCCTCTTCCCACCTTGGCAGCCCCCAAGATCCAGACACTCCCTAACTCAGCTGCCCTGTAGGCTTGGATGTGTAAGCCTGTGAAAGGAAGACCTGGCCCCACAGATTCCAAGCCCTGACAGCAAAGTAGTCCTTCTTGTACTCACATGACTTTCAAGTCCCAGTCTCCACAGGTGACAAAAATTGACTTGACGTTTGGATCTAAGAGGCCTTCCTTCGCCATCCACTCATCGACCCTCTGAAAAGTACACAACAAGAACAGATGAGATTTCCCTCTTTTTTTTCTTCCTGAGTCTGTGAAGAGCCACAACAGTGAAACGCAGATAAGCTGCTTGTAATCAGAGCAGGAAAAATCTGTAATCTTATCCAGCCATGGCTCTGCTCTCAGCCTTGGCTCAGGGCTGTGGGGGCACAGGGAGGACAATCCCTGCAGGAAGATCCACAAGCCCGAGTCAGGGGAGGAGGGAGTCTCTCCACTGTCCCACTGCCTGCCCCAGACAGGATAAGGACATATCCCAGTAGGCTGGTCCTCAAAAGCAGAGCCTAGCACAGACACAGGTTGCCCTGGGCCATGAGAACAGGCTGGAAGGAGGCCTCAAGGAGGGACTCCAATCCACAGGTTTCTTCATTCACTCACTCATTTCATCCTCCTACCAAACATTTATTAACCACATTTATGAATTTGGTGATTCCCCCCAATGAAAGTAAAGTTAATCTTCACCGTGAGTCTAGCAAAAAAAGCTCCCTTGCTGGGCTGGAACCCCTTCTTGATCTCTGGGATTGCATTGCCTGCTTTAGTTACTAAAAGCTCATAAACTGGCCCCAGGCTTCATGTTTCTCCTCTCCTGGTTGAGGATTCAGATTCAAATTCGGTGGACTCTATTGAAG
Source organism: Puma concolor (assembly GCF_028749965.1). Taxonomy (NCBI): domain Eukaryota; kingdom Metazoa; phylum Chordata; class Mammalia; order Carnivora; family Felidae; genus Puma; species Puma concolor. The sequence goes on from NC_141674.1 coordinate 34,901,810, forward strand.
GCTGAGCTCAATTCCTAGACAGAGATAAAAACTGTTCCTAAACATGCTATAAGTATTTCTTTCCCTTCATCCCTTTGATCAGTTTTATTATTTGCACTCACACTGCAAGTACAAACATTAAAATCAGTATATAATGAGAGAATTATCATAAAGAATTCATGAAATATTGCCTATTTTTCAGAAGATCCCAGGCATGGGGTGAGAGTATAGCAGATCACCATTGCTCCACTCAGGCAGAAGGATTAGTTTTTAAAGGCAAAGAAGCTAGAAACATAGGATTGAAAGTCAGACACATCTGGGTTCTAACCCTGACTCTTCCATATCCTGGCTGTGTCACTGATGGGAAGTCATTTAAAAGTCATTTAATCTCTCTGAACTTCAGTTTCCTTCATCTATAAAATGAGGCAGATGACTAACCTTACAGGGTTGTTTTGAGAATTAAATGTAATAAGGTATTAAGTGCCTACCACAAAATAGACAGTAGGCTGAGAAGGCAAGAAAGGCAGATCATCATAATACAATATAATAGATGCAACCATGGAGAAGTGAACAGAATGCTATAGGACCAAGAGGACGAAGTGGCTAGCTCTATCTTTTACAGGGTAAAGAGTCAGAAAGGAAGGCTTCACAAAGAAGACAACTGAACTTGGGATTCTGTGGTTGGGTTTGCTTGACAGGATGGAACACAGGAAAAGATGCTACAGGCAGAGGCAAAGGCACACGCACAATCATTTTGTATTTGAGAAGCAATTATGTGCTTAATGTCTGCCCTCCCCACCAGACTATAAGCACCATGAAGGCAGGGACTCTTATTTGTCTTATTCACAGTCTTAATCCCTAATCTATTGCAGTACCTTCTCACAAGATACCTACTGATTTACTGAAATATGAGTAGGGAATAGTGTGACCAATGTCTACAGTGTGTAGAAAGAAGGGACAGGAAATGAGGCTGGGGGCTAGGTTAAACCAGACTGTGAAGACTCCAGCAAGTAATGGAGAGTCCATGGAAATCTTGAAGTAAGATGACTTCTAGCAGGTATAGGCTGGCTCCCCAGACATCTCAGAGATCCTGGAGGCCTGGTCCACACTGACACAGTCTTTGAGTAGGGCCAAGGATCCTATGTGGTTCCATGGCTAGAGCAGTCCCACTCCCAGGAGGTCAGAGCTGCTCCCTGAGCCAGACTGTGCTGACCCTCTTCAGTCTGTACACCAGAGAATCCCTCTTGGGCCAAGAGTCTCTGCAGCAAGCTACATTCTGGACCTTCCACTGCTGAATGGCTTGTCTCCCCAGCCACTATGGCCCACTTGCACAGATGAACATGCACACTTGTATACCCTTTCCCAAGACTTTACAGAAGAGGTAAGGCAAACCTGGAGCTCCCTATGTCAGCTAACCTTGCTCCAGCTCACTGGCCTTAAATCCCCAAGGGAAGTGCCCCATCTTCCAGGGGGGCTCTCCAATGCCCCAACTCCTGCACAGTGCTCTTAGATAAGAGCAAGACAGGACTGTCAGGAGCCGATGCTCAGCAAGACCAAGTCTTCCCCATGAGAAGCACTTAATACTCACAGGGGGTCCTTCAGAAGCTTAGGACGTAGGCCATTCACTCATGTGATATATATTTAGTGAAAACATTCCACTGTGAGCCTGTCCAGGGAAGAGATACTACATTTGGAATAAAGTCTGCCCTTTTCCTTCCCCCTATGCTTGAATGGATAAAGAGCTAGAGGAACCACTGAGAAAACCCCCAATCAGCTGGGCTAGCCCTCCCAGCTACAGAAGGTCTAGCTTGAGTCCTACTTGGACCAAATTAGTCAGGCAAACATCTAGCTGGCCACCTGCTCAGGGACTTGGTTAGGACAAGAAGTTAGCTTTTTAGCTGTATGACCAACTCAGGGCTAATGGGACAAAGCAGAGCCTATTCTAGTCTCCTTGCCAGAGACTCCCTATTCAGGCTGATGCCCGGAATCTTCCCTCTTTACCCACACAGTGTGCTGAAGTAGCTTCCTGGGTGAGACTCAGAATCATCTGAGCACCCTGCTCCAGGCTGGCCTGGGGTTAGCAGGAGGAAGCCTCCTGAAGACCACAGGTCCCTGGCAACCAGCACCACTGAAGAAAAAAAATCCCGTAATTTCAACAGCCCTAGTTTGGTGCTGGCCTACAGCAGGCATCTTCCTTTTAGGATCCTGGCCAGAGACATTCCAAGAAAAAAAGCTGCCTGCTCTCTGGCCTCCGTCACATGCTAGGCCCTGGCTGGGGCATAGGAAAGGATGGGTCCCCTTTTTCTCCTTGAATCCAGTCTTACAGGGTGCAATCCATGCTAAGGGGCCCCCTCAATCATAGGAGTTAATCTCTCCTGAAAAAAAGAGGGTCAGTGGGGCTGGGGGACACCTCAGAGCTCATCTTATCTTCTCCCAATGTATTGCAGGTACCCTAATGCTGACCCTACCCAGAGCTTGACCAGTCACAGAGCCTAGGCTTATACACTCCCAGGAACAGAGAGCACACCTGCCACTAGGTGAGCCTAAATCTGACTCCATCCTGAGGAGCCCCAGGAAATTCAGTCTGCATTTCTCTTTCCCATGGGGCAGAATCTCTTGGCTAAATAAAGAGATCTTCCTCCCTCTCCCTGCCACCATCCAACTTCCTCTAGGCTGCCTACCTCCAATGCAGATGTGCCCTGCTATCCCCCCAACACTCTGCTTTCTCTTGTGCTTTGATAGGGGCTAAGCTTTGGGTTTACTGGTCTTAAAGATAAATAAAGCACCAAATGAGATCCACAGGCTTTTTCTCTTCTCCCCTCCCTCTAGAGAGGAGGGAGCGGGAGGGGGACCTTCTCCCTTGGTGAAAACCCCCAGGCCAGAAGGGGTGGGAGACTAGCTGAGGCCAAGCATAGCCCTTCTTTATTCCCTCAGGCTGGAGCACAAGAAGCAGCATCTTAACCTTTTCCAGCTCCCCGAGGAGAACATCCTAGAAGTGTGGTCTCTGCCAAGGGTTCTAAAGCCTTTAATTTGATTTCCCTCACATAGGCAATTGTTGTAATTATTCTGATTAGGAATCATTACCCAGTGCAGCCTCTGCACCCCTGACAGTCACAACGCATCCAGCGGCAAGCTGCAGTGGGGCAGGCGGGCCCAGCCGCACCTCCTGGAGGAGCTGACAGCAAACAAAAGCCATCGATGGGGAGTTCTGGGTGAGTTAATGAAGTGCTCACATGCCACAGGAAGCCCACACTAAAGCTAAACAAAAACACCTCCAGTCCCCAGGGCTAGTCCTGCAGTGCCACAGCTCAGCCCCCCCCACTCCCTGACCCGCCCAGCACAGGCTGCCAATGCCGCCCAGCAGAGGGCCAGGGACCAGGAGGGGGTGGGGAGCCCTGTGAGGATCTCAGGGCAGCACTCGGACATCTTGCCAGTAACCCTGATGGGAACAGCTGGAGATGACAGATCAATGGTTCAATACTCTCAACAGCATGTCACTGATGTGACAGCAAATGTTATTCTAATCAAGCCATAATCATAGTCAAATTACACGGCTACATTCTCAGGAGGGGAGGGAGAGAAAGGCAGCAGGAAAGGGTCAGAGGTCAGGAATTAAAGGTCATTCAACCTACCTCCAGTACTTGCTGCAGGCTTGGCTGACCATCCACCATAGCTTGAATAATCCCGGTGAGCTGAAAGGAAAGAGAAATAGCCAATAGGTGGAACCGGAGGGCACAGGGTTTCAAAACTGGACTGGATCCTTTTCTTTCTGTTTTTCTCCTTCTACTGTAAAAGATTCTGGTGTGCACTGCTTTAGGCTCAGAATCTGACAGAAGCCTTGGGAATAAAGTCCCAGGATACAAGGTGAATTCCCCCTGCCCTGAGAGGGGGATACACACCTACATACTGACCACAGGGTGTGTTTCATACCTATTTCAGCTTTTACTTTGAAAAAAACCTGATTTTATGTATCTTTTGTATTCAATAGGCTCAATAACTCCCTACAAATTACAATCTAAAGTCAATTCACCTCCAAGCTTCACAGAAGTTCCCAGAGAACTTGGAGAATACTTGCACAGGACAGCCATACTTGGGTTCTGATGTCCAGCATTTCCCCCTGTAACATCAGTGAAGAGCCAGGGGAGCCCCACAGGCATCTACCCTTCACCCTAAATACCTGGGCCCTCAACACCAACTAGGCAAGTAAGAAATAGACACCTTTAACTTAATGCAGATGAAAAGGCCTAATGTATGAATCTGCTCTAGAGAATTTCTGACTCACGGGCCTATGCTACACCCAGGTCAGGCCTAGCTTCAAACAAGCTTGTTGCTTTGCATTGTTTGGAAGTGAAAATATCCCTCGGACACAGACTAGGACAGACTGCCTCAGGGATCTGAGGCAGGAGGCCCCTATCCATAGACTTGGATCCAGCAGGAAATCACCATGCCCAATGTGCCCCTGGCTACTTCCACAGAGAGCAGCATCTCAGGCTTGCTTGGGAACTTCTTTTTTTTTTTTGTAAGTGTTGGGGGGGGATTAAACTCCAATTAAACTATAATTACATTTAATGAATATCAAATACCCAAATCACAGGAACCGCTGGCTCTAAGAGGGAAGGTTATTTTCTCGTAGCGACTTACATGGAATGGTAATACACACCTTTTAGGGAAGAAATTTTCATTTTAAGAACGCTGAGTTCCTCTAGGTGGGTTTCTGTAGTTCATCAAGTCATTATTAGGTGGTATTTTAAGGAAGTGTAAGGACACAGCCACTCTATTTTATATTCCAGAAACTGTTTTTATATTAATCTGTATTTTAATTGGGTAACAGCTGCTGCCTACAGACTTCCCATGGTCTAAAAGGAAAATAAATTAGAAAGATTAACTACACTGTTGTTTCGCAAGGCTTTAACCCACAGCATGCCCACCCGGCTGGCACCTCCACACCCTTTCCTTGCTTGGGAGACCAAAGAACTGCCCAGCAGGGGGAGGGCCTGAGCCAAAGAGAAGAAGAGTTGGTCTGCTGAGGGGTGGGAGTGGAGGGTTAGGGTGAGGAAGAGCTCTGGGTCAGCAGCTTTCATCTTAGAGTGCCAAGACTCCTCCATTTATTTAGTCAACAGCTATTCATGGACAGCCTACAATGTGCCAGACTCCATTCTAAGAACTAGGAATCCAGCCATGAGGAAAAACATGAAAACCCTGCCCTCATGGAATCTGTGTTCTTCTTGGCAGCCCCTCCTCTTCCCAGTCCAGCCAGCACCCAGAGCCCCACATTCAGCAGGCAGTTGCCCTGTGTTTTGCCTCAGGCACACAGGGGCCAGAGCCCAGAGTAGGCTTGTTGCCAACTCCAGGTCCAACATCCAGATGACTGACTAGCACCCATGCATCCACTGCTCTTCTTTCTGGTCCAGCTTCTCTCCTGCTTGGTTCTTCCAGAGCCAAGTCACGTCCTCAAGCTTGGAGCTGGGACTTAGGGGCAGGACTATCCTGGAAAACCTACAGCCACTCTTACTTCTTGGAAAGCTCTGGGGTCTGTGTGCCAGTCTCATGTCTAGTCTGAGTCTTCTGGGACAAGGTTAGGTCTACGACTTCTGACTCCTACCAAGGGTCACTCAGATGAGGTGAATACTGAAGGGCTTCCAGAAGGACTCGCAGAAGAAACCAATGGGTACCCTTGCCAAGAGCCCTCCCTCCTTGGAAAATGGGACTTAAGTCAGCATCTATGTACTCTACAAGCACCTGCTCTGGGCCCAGGAAAATCACTAATGCGGAGACAGAAAATCACTATACTATAAAGGAAAACCAGGGCACTGCTCTCCAGGATCTCCTTCTATAGGCTAGGCCCGCCTCTTCAACCCTGGTGGTAGTGGGTAGGGCTCCAGGGTCCTGGGGCTTTCTCACACTCCTATCCAGTGGTCAGTAGTCCTAGAATCATCAGCCTGAGGGGGGCCTAGTGAGCTCAGCTCCCTCTCTACGTGTTTCTAGAGCACTTGTGGTTCAGCAAGACATGGCTTACAGCTGAATTCCTAAAGGGCATGAACTCACCCCCAGAGACACAGAGGCCTGAGCTATTGGTTCAGCTAGAGGCATCCTTCCAGGAGGAGGCCTCACTCCTCTGTATTAATGCTTCCAAGGATGGACTACATCTTATTAGCTCTACCAAGGCACTAGATGAAGAGACTGTAGAATTAGGAACATTAGTCCATGCACCTGACAACCTGTAAGACATCTCTAAGACCTACACGAGAAGCCATGAGGGAAAGAGCCAATTTAATAAAAATAAATATTGGAAAGTTCTACCTTAGGCATAACTTAAATCCTTCCTGCTGCATTTTAAACCCAATCTCACTTGGGTTAATATATATTTGTAAAAAGCTTTCACATCCTCACAATGAAAGGTACTAGAGCAAAGCCAAGTATTATTAAGCTGAGAACCAGGGCTCACAGGCTAAACAGAGCTCAGAGACCTTAACCACTTAAAGCTGGAGAGGTGAGAGGAAGAATTAATGTGTGCTCTGTGGCTCCTTTCACCGAGGGATTACAGATTAACTCCCGCTTCTCCAGACTCGGAAACCACAAGGCGAGGGCTTTTGACCCTGACTGATAACATGACTGGTTGCTGAGATCCCCTACCCACACAAGGGCTTTGTCCAGGAACAAGCTGGCTTCATCATAAACACTGGCAACTACAGGAAGCAGCCCAGGCCACTCAGTGCCAATAGAATGTCAGCATCCAGCCTTTCTCCTTTCACAGTTTATCTCCAACACAATCGTATTCTGACACCAAGACAGTTTGTTGATTACATAAGCACTTGTCTCTGGTGTGCAATCTGATAATCAGACCCACTCTTTCTCCTCAGACAAAGAGACCAATAAATCTCAGCCTTTATAAGTACAGGTGCAAGACAAAGCCCTTTACTGGCATTTAGCAAAATGGGTGTTTTTTTTTTTTTGTTTTTTTTTTTTAAGACAATGACAACAACAACAAAAAAGACTACACATGGTCAGGGACTGTGCAGCAGCCCAGCTGCTAGAGGCAGAGATCTGATGAGCTGGAGCAGATTTTAGAGGTGGTAGGGAAAGGGCTTGGGAAGGAATGAAACATGTCTCATCCTGTCTCTATCAGAAATAAGTCTCCAGGCAGACTATCAACGGGTACTAAGAAAGAATCTCAAGCAGGCTAATAACATGTCCATTACACAGAGCAGTAAGAGTGAGTGTCTATATGTGGGCTACAGACCCACTCAAGGCAGAATGCCTCTTCCTGCCGAGCCTGTCTCTCCCCCCACACAAGCATGTGCTCATATGTGTACTCACGTGTCACAGGCATGCATGCATGCACACACACATGCACACAGACCAGGGTTCTTAAGAACTTCTTGTGCACAAGAGAATATCCTACTAGAGGAACTGCTGAGGCACAATCCACAGGTTTTGAGTTGTTCCTCACACTTACTAAGGAAAAAATTCCCTCTGATTCTGATGATCTCTATCTCTACCCCAAAGGCAGCTACTGCCATGCTGGATTAGGCCCCACAACGATGGCTCCCATCCTTTGTCCATGCCTCTCTCTACATTACAACTCCATCTGGTATAGAGACAGAGCAACATTTGGATGATCTGAGGTTTTCCAAAGAAGACTTCACTTACTCAAAAGAGAGTCAGCAGTACAGTTACTTGGGGTCAGGGGTGGCAGGGAGAAAGGTGTGGCTAAATAGCTCTTTAATAATATTCATTCATTTAAGGAACATGTGTCAAGTGTTTACTTGGCACCAGGCCCTAATGATGGGACGGAGATGGATCAGATCTGGTTCTTGCCCTCAAGGAACTCACAATCTAGTGGGGAGACAGATAAGTATATACAGTTTAATGCATCTGATCAGCGCTTTGTGTAGTGGGATCAGCCAGGGGCTCAGGGGAGGCTCCCCAGAGAAGGTGACCCTGAGCAAAGTCCTAGAGGACAAGAAGGGGGGTGGGTGGAGAGTGGGAGCAGCATACAGGCAGGAGGAGCATCATGTGCAGAGGCACACTGTGAGGGAAGTGAGGGGGTGTGAAGCAGGGAGATGTGAGGCTGGACAAAAAGGCAGGGAACAGGTCAGGGAGAATTGGGGGCTCTGGAGGCCTGAGGTGAAATGGCACACTTGTTGCCACAGCACAGCCATATTTTCACTTTCAGATAAGGCTTCAGAACAACGGTCCCAACCCACCATGCCTCCTGCCCTCCAAATTATGTATTTGTGTCTTGGGGTGAAACTTTCTACAAAAAAGAAAAATATCTCCCATCACAATCTCACAATCCCTCCTCCCATACCTCCCCAAAGAAGCAGTAGCAGTCCTGATTCCAAAAGATCCCTTTTCCCATTACTCTCAAGCATCCACTCCTGCCCAGAGATGAGCTTCCGCCGTGCTGTTCCATCCCTAAACAGCCAGCAACCTTTCTCAAATTTGGGCCTGCCCCACTGCACCAGGCAGCCTAGCTGCAGCTGAAGCCCCCAAGGGGCAATCTGCACACAGAGAGGAGGAAGAGAAGGACAAGAGGACACTGCACTTTCAGGCTAGTGGAGGTTCAGGTAACTGGCTTGTTTTAGGAAAGTCTTCCCTTCCCATATGGAATGGGATTTTTGCCATCATTAAAATTTGATTTTTTCCGTAAGGGGCAAAAAGAACAGATTAGCGCCCCCTGGTGGTACTGGTAATTCCCAGGGGCAAGGGTTGCGGGGGCGGGTATGTAGATCCCAGAGGGAGTAAGAATCTCAACATCATTACTGGAAACAACAAAAGGCATGAGAGACTAGACACCTTGGCAGATGGATACCTGCACCAAAAGGCCCACCTGGGTTGGGCGGCAAACACTGGCATCAAGCCCAGGAGCGACCCTCAGACTTTGTATCTGGGCTGAGTCAGCCTCAGAGCCCACGCGGCCTTCCCCCCAGTGGCAGGCAGGCCCTTTCCCAGCATTCTCCACACCAAGACGATTGTTTTGGGATCACTTAAGAACTCCTTTCCTCATGTTTCACTCATACTTAGCAAGTAGATCTCTAAAAGAAGGCACAAAGTCTCGAATATACCCCAGCCCCCAAATTCTTAAAAAGATTCCAGGAACACTCATGTTTTCCCGTTACCTTCTGCTGCCATACATACTTGGCCCATGATTCCACCACAGCCTGTGGCTACCACAGAGTTTATAACACAACACATCACAGAGGAAAGCAGCCACAGAAGGCTTCTCCATACAGGCCGGAGAATGAGAATCCTTCAGGGGTACCTCCTCTCTGCTCCTAGCAGCTCTTCTGAGCTGCATCAAGCATCAAGATCTCAGTTAGTCCCAGTTTCACAATCTGTAAAATGGGGCAAATACTAACCTGCTGGCAAGGTGGTGGAGTATAACCCCAGCACAGGGTAAGGATAAGGATAAGAATATTTCAGCCTTGTCCAGGCTGTCCTCATACCCCACTTGGACTGCCCTTCTCTTTCCTTGATGATACAGCTTTGCTTCCCACTAAACCAACACTTCACACAGGACCTCTTTGCTCAAGGACAGAAAAGCATCACCAGAAAGCTAAGACAGCCTGAATACAACCTCTCCCTCCAAGAAGCTGAAATCTTCACATCTTGTCAAGCAGCCCCAACGGAAATGGAACTGAAAAGAAGCTGAATCCCAAGGGGCGCCTGCGTGGCTCAGTCAGTTAAGCACCCACTTTGGCTCAGGACGTGATCTCATAGTTCGTGAGTTTGAGCCCCGTGTTGCGCTCTGTGCTAACAGCTCAGAGCCTGGAGCCTGCTTTGGATACTGTGTCTCCCTCTCTCTCTGCCCCTCTTTGCTTGCCCTCTCTCTCTCTCTCTCTCTCTCTCTCAAAAATAAAAGAAACACTAAAATAATTTAAAAATTAAAAAAAAAAAAGTTGAATCCCAAAAGCACCACCCTAGAGTGGCATACCACTCCAAATGCCTCAACACCAGGAGGAGTAGGGATGATAAGGAAGAGAAAATATTAGGGAAGCTGGGATAGATTGTGCCCTCCTTGGGTCCCCAATGACTACAGTTGTGCAAGTGGAGTGGCAGACTTTATAAAAACTGCTGAATCCAATATGCACCTGCCTTAGCCACTGATAAAACTTAAGCTGTCCCTAAATGGCATGTACAGAGCACCAGTGACCCATAAGCTCCCGCCCCAGCAGCCCCTGCTGCCCAGCTCCAGGGCCCTTACCTCTGTACAGAAGGGAGTAAGCTGTGGATGGACTACGGGCTGGACATACATGTGAAAGGTAGACTCAATCTCCATGGTTCGACCATTTAGCTTCAGGATGGGGAACTCGATAATTTCCTGGAATGGCAAAGATACAGAAAAAAAAAGAATACGTTTTTTTAACCAACCATTTCATAACTCAGAGTCAAGAATGAGGGAATGTTTTGGACTCATTAGCTCCTGCCAGGCCAGACCCAAGACTGAGTGTAATGGTGCCAGCTCAGTTCTTATTCTAACCTTCCCACTGTTAACACCCTCACAGGTGGCCAGGACTAGACACATGCCCCATCCCTACGGTCTCTGGAAAGGGGAAAGAAGACAGTAGTATAAGCTGCCCCAGTTTCCCCAACTGGTTCTCTGCCAGAGGCCTGTTCACTGGAGCCCATGAAAGTAGCCCCACTCCTCCCCCTTGCCCAGGACTCTGCCCTGGATGGGCCTGGATCTCCAGCCACAAGACCAATCACAGCCCTCTACATTTAAATTTAAGCAGAACCGATGAGTTTCTTCATTCATTAAAAAAAAAAAAAAAAAAAGAAAAGATAAATAATAAATAAAGCCAAAGGGGATACTAAAGAGAAGAAGAAAACTGAGTAAGAGTAATAGGAGCTAGTGCCTCCCACCTTTCTTTCAGGCAGTACACCCTCCCCCAGCCTGCTCCCCCCAATCACTTAGCCAGCCCTTCCCAGTCCACTGGAACGTAATGGAAGAGAAGGAGGAGGAGTGACAATTTGTTTGGTGTCTCTAAGATTAATTTGTCTCCGTTATTTAATAGAGATGCACAGCACCAAGGTCCTGGTGTGCAAACAGGCTTGCAGAACGCTGGCTGTGCAGCACGCCTCATACATCGCTCCTGGGAAGGGAGGAATGCACCAGAGGGGGGAGAGGGCAGGAGAGCACACACGCACCAGAGAGAAGAGGGAAAGCGAGGAGAGAGAATAAAAAAAATTATTGCTTTTTAATATTCAAAAACAGTTTGCAAAATTTAATCAAAGCAGAGGAAAAGCTAACATTTTTACCACTTTGACATTTTTATTAGCGCTTTCATAAATTTTTAAAACATGAATGGAATTAGTTTACAACACAAAAAAACTGCCCTGAAAACATCTGGAAGAGACAAATAGGAAATAATAAAATAAATAAATAAAAAGCAAAATCCTCCAAGTAAAATTAGCATGTGGAAAAGACCTCCACTGCAGAGAGAGAAGGGGAGCTTTGCCCCCTCCGTGGCCCCAGCAGTCAGCTCCAGCAGCATCCCTACCCCAGGTCCCCAGTTTTGGAGGGGACCTTTCTCATATCACTAAAATCAAGGCAAACTGGTTCTCTCCGGGGACAGCCTGGAGGAGCAGCACAGAAGCTGTGGACACCTGACTGCATGCAGGACAAGGACGAGATGGAAGATGGAAGAAATGGCCGATCTCCTTGATATCCCAGGGCAGCCAGGTAGCCTCTTCCTCAAACACACTTAATACCACCACGCTTGTTTTTAAAGCATCTATTTTTATCCAACACATAAAAGCAGGACTGGAGACCAAATCAAGGCAGTCAGATTTCATAACAGAGAAATTCAAAGGTTCTGCTTGCCTGGTCTCCCCGCGCTGATCCCCAAAGATGGGGAAGCTAACAGGAGCCCCTGGAGATAGGAAGGGCAGCAAGGCTGAGGCAGAGGGGGCACAGCAAGGAGGCCCTAGCTGCTGCTCAGATTAGGTGGTATCTTTCCTCCCAACTCGAAGAGAGGGGGGTACTCATCCCAATTCCCTGGGCCTCTCTCATTCCTCACAAAGCACTACTAAGCAGAGATGGTAGAGGAGAATTTCGTGCTAAAAAATAAAACTGAGGCACACATACAAGCAAAATACACATTGGTCCCCCTGAAAAATCAGAAATCAAAGATTTCCAAGCGCTAACTCTGAGGTGGGGCTCATCTGACACCCGAATTTCTGATCTATCCTCCCACTGTGTGGGAGCAGCACTTCCCCAACAGGGGCTCCACAGCCTGGTGAGTTTGGCTGCCCTGGTGTCTAAAGAAACAAATACAGCCAGCTCCTCACTAACAATGTTAGCTGGGCCCACAATGAAATTTAACCTGTGACACAACTGTACTTTTCATTTAAACTTTCATTTGGAGAGAAGCAGTGTTTGGAGACCTGCAGTTTGTCCTGCTAATAAAGACAAGTGTTGGGACCTTTAAGGATGCCATTCATCTCTGGCTTTTATTAAATTCAATTTTCTTAAGCCCATGATACATTATGAAATTAGGAGTTGACATTCCTCTGGAAACAAAAATATCTATCAAACATAAATAGAAAAAAAACCCTCTATTACCAAGAATTTATGGCTTAAAGTTGATCTCTTTCCACTTTTTTACAAGCACATGGTTTGTTTCAGATATCTGAAATGTTATTATAGATCTAGAATTTCATTAGTATTTATTATAAAATAGTAAGCGCTTCAGCTCCTGCTTTGACTAGCACCAAGTCAGCATCCCCAGTAGATTCTCTGAAAACTTAGCCTTTGGGTTTCCCCACTGCACCTCTGTCTTCAAACTGTCCTGCTGCTGGCTTCCTTGCCCCTAGGGAAATGGAGCCAACCTGTGCTCACAGTCAGGATCACCCTCCCAGATAGGAGGAACAAGCCAGTCTAGGCTCCAAGCAAAAAGAAGAGTAGATCCCTGAAATGCCTGGGGGCCAGGGACTTGGTGGATTGGACCTATCATAAATACACCTGCCCAGTGTTACTAGCCCATCAGCCAGGCCTTCTTCCTAAGACCAAGAAGAGGGACTTTCAAGAGCCAATCTCAGAACATGACTTTGCACAGGCCCTTTCTCAGCACCATCAGCTATTGTAACAATGACCTTGCACACAGGCATATTCATTTAAGCCAATGAGGATGCAAAGAGAAGCTGAGAGATAGAAGACCCCATGAGGAGTCAGCAGAAAGGCTCTCACTTAGGTACTTCTTACCTCCCAAGATTGCCCAACCAAGCCCAGAACCTCAAAATACTGGCACCAACAGTCCATTTAGGAGAGCGGAACTCTAATCTCTACGAAGTTGACATGACTCTGCAGCCAGTGCACCTGGGGCATGTCCAACACTTCAACAGTTTTTAGCTCATAATGATCAGAAAGGGAATGCTAAAGTTATAGGTTTAGTAACTTCCAACCCAGGAGCTTATGAAGATGTGCCTAAGTACTAGCTTCTGGAGGCAATTGCTCTGATAAAGACACTGTTATTCCTGCCTCTCCTTTTCCCTCCATCTCCTCATTACCCTGGGAAAAAGTTTTTAGGAGTAGATGAGTGTCTGTTTGTGTGGAGGTAGCATCAGGAAGGAAAGAACCAGTATGTATTTACCAGTCCTTTATTCTTCCCCTAAGAATAGTTCCACGATTCCTTACAACTGTATGTCATTTACATTCAATTAAACTACCTGAGTAGCACCTACTGTGTGCAGGGTACTGTACAGGTGTTGCAGTGGGATTCAGAGAGATGTATCTCTGCTTTGGAGAGGTGCACAGACTAGTGAGCAGAAAAGACACTGAACAAATAATGAAGAATGCACTATGCTAAGTATCTTAGCGGAGGGACATACTGAGCATTAGGACTTTCAATTTATAGTATACTTGCAAATACATTTTCTTTATCTTACCCTTATTAATCCTGGAAGATAGGTCATAGCAGCAGCAGCAGCAGCTCATAAACCAACACTATTAAGCACCTACTATTTACCAGGCAGGGGCTGGGTGTGGACATAGAGACAAATACAAGAAGATGTGGCTCCTCTCTCTGAGGTGCTTGGAGTCTGGGCAAGGGGTAGAGAGGAGCTGGCTCCAACACCCTCGGGACACTTGGGAAATGGAATCATTTCATTCCTTCCATTTGTTGTTTACTACATGGCAGACACTCTGCTAAATGCTTAACAGGAACGACCTCATTGAAACCTCTTAACAACAATTGTTATGATCCCTGTTTTACAGATAAACTAAGGCCCAAAAAAGAAGTGGTCTCTTGCTCAAGGCTTCACACTTTGTGAGGGGCAGAGCTGGGACTCCAAATGGGGAAATAAGACTTAGAACAGGACTCACAGCTTTCAACATCTGAAGGGTCAAGAGCTGATTCTTCCAGTCTGAAAGGTTGTCTTTAGTGAGCTTGGTCTGTCTCCTAGGAAGAGAGGCTGCTCTCAAGTTACAAGAGACCGTGGACTACGCGGGCAGAGAGTCCTAGAGGACCGCTGCTGCATAGGCTCCACTGCAACTGCAGTGATGCAGACGGTGCTATGCTCGGGGCTCGGGGAGTGGGGGAGCCAGGAGCCCTAGGTTTGCTTCGCCAGCACAAACTCTGTTCTCACATGCAAACTTCGCTCTCTCCACTTTTGGTAAGTAACATGTGAAAAGGGAGGATAAACAGCAAGATAAAAGCCAAGCACACAGCTCTAACAGAGATCTCTGCTTTTACAAAGCTCTCCACGGGACCAGGGAGGTGATGTGATCTACTGAAGGTGACAAACATGGTAGGTGGTGGAGTGAGGATTCAAATCCAGACAGAGAACACCCCAAAGCATTTCCTGTCTAGTGGCCTCCCATCCTCCCTTAACTGCTACAAACCACCAATGTCTCAGTTTTCTGTCTGTCCAGACCAAGGGTTTCCTGGAACACAGAACTTTCAGAGCTAAAACTGGAATAGCTAGTCACCCTACACTGTCCACAAGCTACCTGCACCACTAGGTTGTCCAAAGGTAGAGCATGATAGATTCAAAAAGCTGGTCTGCTGATGGTGGATGGGAACTAGCCACAACTTGACAACTCAAGACAGAAGCCTCAGAATTTGGATTTTTGAAAGTATCCATGGTTTCAAACCTACTGTATCCGCTGTCTCCCTCAATAAAATGACAACAGCAAACCTTTCTTTGTTTTTTTAAGGGGAGGGAAGACACATAAAAAGGAAGCACCAAGTAAATATTTGTCTCAGGACAAAACTGCAATAGTGGTTCAAATGAAATTTCACACCTACAATCAGTAGATTACAAGAAATAAATGTGTAGGTTGCTTTCAGGGTATTCAAATTCCCTTCAACTAAAGTGTCCTCAGTGATAAGATTGTATTTGAAGATAGAACAACAGAAGGATTTTAAGCAGAAGGGACTTAGGTTGGACTGCTGGAATTTCTTGACAATGGGACAGAAGTTTTAATAGTGTAGTGTTCTTACAGACCTTTTTTTTTTTTTTTTTCAAAGCACAAGTTCTCCTTTGCCTGAGCTGATGGTTCTATGGTCCTGTCTGAAATAAGGGAATCAGCAGATCATTTCTCATGGCTTCCTCCTCTTAACCTAGGAACTGGCATTCCTTCGATTTAGAAATGGTAACAACTAATCTATACCTTCCCTCTATCCTATGAAGAAAATTCCAGAATGTGCACAGAAAGGTTTGATAAATCCAAAAGCAACATCACACCACGAGGTAGAAAAAGCAGTATGTGGCAAAATCATGAGTTTTATGCAAATACTTCGTTTTGGGCTACAAATCCCATGCAAAGGCAGGCTTTCCTCCAAGGGATCAAGGTACCTCCTGGCCACAAGGAAGAGGAGAAGTTGAGAGGGGGAAGTGAGGGCTGCACTGGGCAACGAACAGGGCACGGTTTGCTTAACAGTTTCTCCCTTGGGGGGAAAAAAAAGACATTTTATGCACAAGGAGCTTATTTCTTAAACAAACACTCGTGGTTTTGATTTACACCACAGCCTGCTCCTAAATAATTTATGGCGGGTTAAATTTATTGCCGAGCCCTGGCTGGCTGCAAATTCGAATTGCCAAATAATTAGATTTTAGGGCAAAGCTTATAAATTACCCGTCGATTTGTCCGGACTTGTTTGTCAGTTGCTTTGTGCTTCAGGTCATCTTTGGCATTTGGCTGTTTGGGTTTTAATTGCTGATTTACACTTTGACAGATGAGAGCTGATGCTCGAAGTTTCAGGACAAGGAAGGGTAAAAAATCAGAGCTTTAAAAGGCTGATTTTTCACCCACATGTCCCTTTTCACTATCCCCATAGACCCCAAAGCAATTAAAATGTAGAAAAGAGGCTGAAAATAGACACTGCTATTCTTTATTGGGGGGGGGGGGGGGGAGTGTGCAGAGTGATGTATAATTTGCTTTTATTGAAATCTGAATTTAAAAAAAAAACATAATACAATAAATTGAGACCAAAAGTTTTCAAAACTGCATCTTCACCCAGTAGTGTGCATCTATGTGTCTACCTTATATGACTGTGGATCAGCCCCAGTTCAAGCATTTTTACATACTCAATTGTAAATAACTGCAGATATTAGTGGCCTCTGTGAAGCTGACCCTTTAGGGCAGCAAACGACCAAACGATTTCTTTGTAGCTACCTGTATACGTATTTGTCATAAAATTAATTGAAGCAAATCTTGGGGTTGTACGCAGGAGAGGCCCACCAGAGGCAGCACTAAGGGAAGTCCATGGAAATGGAAAGTCTCAAGTCTAACTTACCATTCCAGTGGAGGAAAAAAAAGTCTCTCTGGGTGGTGCCTAAGCTCTACCTACTATGTTGATAGAGGGCCTAAAGGCTTTCTCTATGCTTCCCAAAGCAGGGCCTGCTTCCCAGCCACCCGCTATTCCCCAATACCTTGCAATGAAGCCATGAGTAAGAATACTACTAGTGCTAATTCTACTTGTAAGAGCTAACTCCTATAGCTATTACATGCCAGGCACTGTTCTAAGCACCTATATCTCATCCTCCCAACAGTCCTGAGACTGGTGCTAATATATATTTTTTCATAAATTTTTAAATGTTTGTTTGTTTTTGAGAGAGTGAGAAAAAGAGTATGAGTGGCGGAGGGGCAGAGAGGGAGAAAGAGGATCCAAAGCAGGCTCTGCACCGACAGCAGAGAGCCCAATGCAGGGCTTGAACTCACAAACCCTGAGATCATGACCTGAGCCACAATCAAGAGTAGCATGTTTAACCGATGGAGCCACCCAGGCACCCCAAGATTGGTGCTATTAACCCCTTTTTGGCAACAGGGCAACTGAGGCATAAAAAGTACAACTAACTTGCCCAAGGCAAGTCATACCATTAGTAGGTGGTGGAGTCTAGGCTCAAATCCAGAGTCCAGCTCTGGATCATTCTATGCTCTGAACCATTATGCTATATTACTTCTTATCAGAAGAACCTCTACCTTAGTTTCCCTCACTCTGGAGGTCCAGAGTACACATTATGGGACTTGGCCACATGCACCCAATGCCTGTTCATTTAATCAACCAGTAAGGTGAGGGAAAGTCATGTAATGTACTCAGTATCACAAGATAAAATCAGAGGCTTGGTTAGACAAAGGACATTTTCCCAATCAGCACAAATACTGCACTAAAGATCCACTACCCTGGGATAACAGGTGATCAAGACAGGACCAGGCTGCCTCACCAGACAGAGGCTCTGGTAGGCAACTTGGGTAGGAGACCTGAGAAGCTGACTGGGCTTCAGGAGGACCCGCTCCTGAAGGGACTACTAGTCTCTCCACAGAAGGCTGTATTCCCATGGGGTGCTTCACAGATTTCCTGTTCTCTGACCATTGCTGCTGGCCAGAAGCCAGGACAGGGAAACAGTTGTGCTGGCATGACAGATTTTTAAAATCACTGACCATGGAGCAAGCAATACACAGATTGACATCCTGCCTACGATGAACTGAATACTTTTCTCACACATTGGCTCATTTGATCCTATATCTCTGTAAGGCGGGCAGGAATCACTGTCTTATTTTACAGACGAAAAAGCTAGGGAGGTCAGTGGTTCTCAAAGCCTGTTCCCTCACAGGGAGCATCCCCTCACTTGGGAGTTTATTAGAAATGCAAATTCCTGGCCTCTGCCCCAGACTCTGGATCAGAAACCCTGAGGGTGGGGCCAGCAATCTGTGGCCAGCTTTCCAGGTGATTCTGATCACAATTCTGATTGCTAAAGTTTGAGAACCATTGGTTTAGACTAGAGCAGTGTTTCTCAGACTTCAAGTTATCCAAAACTCTTGTCAAATTACAGATTGTATTTAGTGCTGGATTAGGGCCTGATATTTCTTTTTTTTTTTTTAATTTTTTTTTTCAACGTTTATTTATTTTTGGGACAGAGAGAGACAGAGCATGAACGGGGGAGGGGCAGAGAGAGAGGGAGACACAGAATCGGAAACAGGCTCCAGGCTCTGAGCCATCAGCCCAGAGCCTGACGCGGGGCTCGAACTCCTGGACCGCGAGATCGTGACCTGGCTGAAGTCGGACGCTTAACCGACTGCGCCACCCAGGCGCCCCAGGGCCTGATATTTCTAACAAGCATTTCTAACAAGCTCCTAGATGATGAGGATGCTGCTGGCTGTTAGACCACACTTTGAATAACAAAGATATAGTCTAGAACATTTATGAAACTACCTCCTGATCACAGATATACTGACCAAGTGAGAATCTGAGCCACAGGTGTCAGTTCCTTTCTCACATCAAACCCTTCGTTGGCCCACTTTCAAGCACCTGGGACAAGCCCTTTAGATCTCCCAACTACTCCTGGTTCTTGCCATCAGAAACTTCATTCTCCTTGCTGCCACAATCCAGGGGAGAAAAATTGGCATGTCACATCCCAGAACTTTATTGAGGAAGTTGGCACCTCTCTGTTAGGGAACCAGCAAGAGGTCTTCTTTCATGACAATGCTTGCTCCCTTGACAAATATTGTCAAGATCAGGGCATCAGCTACCCACAGAGCACTCACACTACGCTCTCCAGAAAATTACCTTCCTTCTGTCCAAATGAATCAAAAAGCAGGACTGGATACTTCTCCTATGAAGACTTCTTGAGAAAGACCTAACTTTGGCCCACAGATCTGGAACAGGATCACAGTCAATTCTCACAAGATCCTGAGGCACCACACTAAGGATTCCTTACCAACATCAACCAACTACCATGAACTTCCTTTTAAGGCCTACCCTGGCCTTGTTTCTCTAGTCACTTACCTTTCTAGTGAAAGTATACCTGATCAAAATGGCATGTTTCATATGCCATTCTTCAGTCCCTAGTTCCGCCATCCCCAACTAACTACCAATCCCTTCCAGTCTATTAGTTGGCCTTTCATTCAAATGCTACTAGCACTGGCGAAAACAAAACAAAACAAAAAAAACCTGTCAACAATGCAGACAGAGTCCCTGGACTCCATTTCCAAACACCACACTCTTAAGCCGTGGCTCTCAGTTCTATCACACTTTTGGAGAACAAGGTTCCAAGCTTTCTTTCCGGTTATCATCCAATTACCTAATCATTACTACCTACCTCCCTTAGGTAGGACCAAACAAGGATCAAAAAGATCCTACTGGCTCAGTTGGTTAAGCGTCGACTTTGGCTCAGGTCATGATCTCACAGTTTGTGAGTTCGAGCCTTGAGTCAGGCTCTGTGCTGACCGCTTGCTCAGACCCTGGAGGCTGCTCTGGCTTTGGTCTCCCTTTCTCTCTGCCCCTCCCCCACTCATACTCTCTCTCAAAAATAAATAAACGTTAAAAAAAATTTTTTTAAATGATCCTACTTATATCACCACTACAGAACTCACCTTATCAGATCTCCTTAGTATAGATCTTCAGTTCAGAGCACCCCATTTACAACAATCATAGGTTCCATCTTTACCCTTGCCAAATCTCTTAGTACCACTGACTCCTAGGAGCCCACCAGTATCCAAATGAGCTACAAGCTACTTCAAAGCATGGTTCTCAAGCTCATTTTCCCCCCAGCACATCTAAAAGCTACAACACATAATTTCTTCTCCCCATCCCTACCATCACTGCCTTAGTCTAACCTACTAACATCACTTTCAAATAACGCCTCCCAGGGACGCCTGGGTGGCGCAGTCGGTTAAGCGTCCGACTTCGGCCAGGTCACGATCTCGCGGTCCGTGAGTTGGAGCCCCACGTCAGGCTCTGGGCTGATGGCTCAGAGCCTGGACCCTGTTTCCGATTCTGTGTCTCCCTCTCTCTCTGCCCCTCCCCCGTTCATGCTCTGTCTCTCTCTGTCCCAAAAATAAATAAACGTTGAAAAAAAAAATTAAAAAATAAATAAATAAATAAATAAATAATAATAAAAAAAAACAAAACAAATAACGCCTCCTAATCAGGTTCCCCACGTCCATTTTTAACCCCTTAGAACACTTTCACTCCATTCCCATGAACCCTGGCTTGCAACATCTGTTTCTTCTATTCCATTCAACAACACCTTCACACTTCCTCTTCTGGCTCACCAACTTTGCCTCCCAGCGGACTTGGTACGCTCCTTTCCTTTCAGCAACATCAGCATCTCCACATAAGAACTTCTGCCAGCATTTAGACTTTAGACCAAACCTTGGCTAAAAGGGCCTCCCTAGGACTAGATACTCAGCACTGGATACCACAGCACTGGAACAGGTACTACCAGATACTACCACTGGATACTAGATACCACAGCACTGGAACAGAACTGCACTGCTCATGTAACAGATCTGTTTTGCTGCCCACAGACCAAGATCTCCCATTAGCCACTACATACAGGGATAGGACCAAAACAGCAACCTATTCCAAGGTACGTGTACATCAAATTAAAAGCTTTGCTGATGTTTGTCTCTCCCTCCAGAGTCTACTTACCTTCTTTCTGATTCTCTCAGCACCTAACAGGGCTTTGCCCGTGGCAGCACTCTAAACACACAAACCCTTCTCTGCCTGTTCCAGCCTGCTCACCCTTCTGCTGCAGACCTGCCAGGCTGGGGAGCTAGTGTCAATCTGGGAATACTCTTATTTCAGGCTTTTAGGCTAAGACTCAATTTTCACAGCTAGAGCTCAAAACTCATCACATAAATGTATAGCTGTGGGGTTTTTTTAAGTATTGTGAACACCCAGGATAAGAGAATAAAAAATAGTTACCCCAATGGCATCTTAATCAAAATGATGCAGGATCCTTTTCCCCAACAAGACAAAGAGATGGAAAAGGCATCTCCTAATATCAGTTTCCTCATGTCAAACAACTGGGATCAGTCTACAAAGCAAGAAATGTAATCAATATTGGGGGAGAAGAAAAACAAGACAGGATGGAGGCAGGGAGAAGTGAAGCCTATGGACTTACCCTGGATTTCACATCTCCACTACCTGCTTTTTTTCTATGGCTGTGTATCTGTTGCTGCTGCTCAGAGGGAGAGCTTACCACCCCCTACAACCTTATGCCCTCCAGTCACCTCTGCTCTAGCACATCTTCTCTTGTCACCCAGGTCTATTTCTTCATTAATCCTTCCATCTCATCCCTCAATGTTAGTCAGCCAGCTCTTTATCTGTTTGAAGGTCTAAACCTCCATGGTCTATGGAAGGTGGGTCTTCCCAAGGGATGTCTAGCAGATCCAAATCCAAACTGCCAATACTTTTGGAGGTCAGAGGGAGGTGCCATGTCATTCTCCAGCCCTTGCTTCCCCCAAAAGGCCAAGTAGCCCAACCCTGTGCTACCTTCAATAGCAGTTGGATTAGCTTCCCCTGACAATGATTCAGGGCCTCAGCTTACGTATTTTTTTTCTCTCAGTTTACATATTTTTATCCTGACCCTTACCTTTTGGCCCATACTTTATTGGCTAAAATTCTCTCAAACCTCTTCTGGCCTTTACACTCTCACAACATCCCAATAAGACCTGCTAGCTTGAATGTGAGAAGCACCATATAACCAATACAGATAATCCCACTAACCAAACAGTGAAATATTTGCCACGTACAAAGTCTTCATTCTCCCTCTTCCTCATCTTCAGCACTCCCACACACGACCCTGCAATCCAGGTCAGTTTTTCAGACTTAGGCCAATTCATCGTGGCTTACTCTGTGAGCACCTTCTTTCATTCCTGCTGCAAAAGTTCTGAGAGGCCACAGGCCGACTTGGCCTCTTAAATCTCCTAAATTTCTCTTAACATGAAGCCCATGTGACCTCTCCTCCACATTGTGAGCAGGGTTGATCATTCTTTGAGTCCCCACTGCACCAAGTACTTACCTACGTGATGTAATCAAACACTTAACAGTGGTTACATGTAGGTTTACCCTCCTAGACTATGAGCTCCTTGAGGGTAGGAATCATTTCTTACTTGTTTCTATGTCCCCAGCATCTAATACAGAGCTTGAAGTCACTAACCCAAGAGTAAAGAGAGGCCTTTGCATTGCCTCTAAGGTAGTTACAGAGAATAAGGTCCTCCCCATTCCTTTGCTTACTTGATTAAAGGGCAGCTCAGTGTCACTGTTCATTTACAGTCCCTGATTTCATTCATCATTTATCAATGGCTCTATTCTTTAGAACTCTTCCCCACCACCAACCTTAGCCCAGTGTCTAACAAAATCTGCATTCCAACAGCTGTGTCAGCCCTGGGGAGGCCACCAGGATAATAAGAGGCTAGGGGGAGGTTTCTTGATTTGTACTAAATTATGTGGTGATTTTGTTACCAATGACCCAATGCTCCCCAAGGAAAGTTCCTGGTCCCACTCC
This sequence comes from Puma concolor, assembly GCF_028749965.1. Lineage (NCBI taxonomy): Eukaryota > Metazoa > Chordata > Mammalia > Carnivora > Felidae > Puma > Puma concolor. Next base: position 34,924,529 of record NC_141674.1, read on the forward strand.
CAGGCAACTCCATAGCCCTAACTACACACCACAGCAGCTTGAAGGTATAAACCCTGAGGAAGATAGAGAAGCAGTCTGAATAGAGCAAATAAACCCACTTCGATCTGTACCTCTGCTATGCCAAACACATAAGGCAGCACCACCATGCATCAGTGCTCCACTCCCTGGGATGTATATTTTACTTCTACATTGCTATGTCTGCTCCAAATAAAGAAGGGCCCCTTCAGCTCTCACGTGAAGTTACAACAGGGCCAAAACCTGAACACAGCAAATGCTTGTTCCCATTCGGGGAGTGGTTGTGAGGAGCTACAGTGACAGTCAAAGAAAAGGGATAGCGGGGAGGTGGGGGGGGGTCCCTATGAGGGACCACCAGGAAACAGCAGCCCGTGAACGGGGCGGGGGGGGGGAGGGGGCTTTTGGAGATGGAGGGGGAAGCACCATTTTTATGGAGGCAGCAACAAAAGGGACAAAAGGGCCTAGTGGGCTGTCCCATTCCTACCACCATCACTGGCCACCAATAGAGGAATTCATTTATGGTGACCCTGGAAGAAGGGCGTGTTAAAACAGAGATATAAGTAAAAAGAAAGGCAATAATTGGTCTGATGGGCAAGGGAAAAATTATACCAGGAGTCGGGAGCCTGTGCAAGAACACTTACAGCTCACACAGTCATCATAACTCAGCCCCCTCAAGCATTTTGTGCTCTGCTTATGGTGTTAACTTTAATGTCTTAACATATAACACCATCCGCACTAACACAAAATACTACACACGCCAGATGAGGCTGAGTTATAGTTGCTGTGGGAAGCATAACTTTGAATTTCCTGATTTTGGTGCATTTAATCTCAACCATAATGTTACATTAACGTCGGTTTTGCATTTCATTTCCCAGTTTAGAAGAATAGCGTCAGCGCCTTTGCCTGTCTGTACAGAAAAAAATGCAGGCTGACTTGGGGCCACAGGCAGATGGACCACAACCCAACAACCGGGCCCTCGCAATAAAAACCCTGGCCAGACCCCTCCTACTTGGAGGGGCTGTGACTAGGACAAGTGAATGGGGAGGGAAGAGTGGGTTCTTTCTCTAGGGAACTGCCTTTCTGTCCACTTGGGAGTGTACAGGAACCAAGGTAGCACACAGTAAGAGCGGTGTGCATGTGTGCACACTGGATGGGGGAGGGGGTAGGTGGTAGGGGGATTCTGCCTTTCAGCCCTAAATAAAGAAGAAGGGAATCGATATAGTTTGATTTGTAGGGATCTTAACCAATTTCCTATAAAGTTTTCCAAAATGTCTCTCTCACAAAGGACTAATAATGATGTACCAGCTCTAAGTCATACTGAAATCCTCCAAATGCCTCTCTTCTATATTATTCCTTCTCCTGTCACTATGAAACTTCCCCCACCCTACCCTCCCCAAATAACCCAGCATCTGGACAATTTTCTATAAAAAAGAAACTCCTTTACTCATGGTTCTAACTCAAAATGCAGATGGAGTTTCTTCAAGGTTTCCTAAAAAAAAAAAAAAAAAAAAAAAAGCCCCTGTGGACAAAGACCAAACACTAGAAAACCTCAACCCCAAAGGTCATTTTTCTCCCAAGTTATGGGCACTTGAATACAGATGAGAAGGAAAACAGTTGGCAGGGCTGCTGCAGATTAGTGAGAAAAAAGACTACACCCCAGAACCTGATGCCCAGCCAGAGGGCACTCAGTGAGGCAGGGTAGGCAGCAGCTAGGACATGGCTCCCCAGATAAGGAGAGCTGGGCTACCTTCTCCTTGGCCATCCGGATAGCTGAGGGTTACTTCTTTTCTCCTTGTGCTGTGGCCTAAACCTCATTGTCCTCACTTACATTTGCTTTTGTTCCTTTCTAAATACTAAGGTGGTGAAAGAACCTGCCCCCAGGTTAAAGATGGACAATTAAAGATCCCACCAAAGCTTTCAGGCTGCTTCCTGGGCCTTAGTGTCACAACCACCATTATTCCATGCACATCCACACCAAAATGAGCAACACGAACTCCTGCTAGCCAGGACAAAGGAGTCAGGATTCTCCTAAACCAGATAAAAACCTACTTCCCTATCAGGAAAGGATTCCTAAAGCAAGAAAGGAATTGTATTTCTCAAATTGAGAGTCTCTAAAGCAACTTAAACCATCTAAATTAACATTTAAGTGAAAAAATGTTTTCAAATGTAAAAGTCTCATATTCAGCCAATATCTATCATGTTAATCTGAATCAAAACGTAAAACAAAGAGTGCAAAAACCAGAAAGTGAAGCCTTTTACGGGCAGACCACTCCAGTTTCACCTAGCTGAACAAAGTGCAAGAATAAACAGCAAAAATGATGATAAATGGAAAATACCAGATGTTTTACCATGTTTATAACCAATACTGTTACTCACCCAAGTATAACAGAGCTTACACTTGTTAGTTTTCACAACGCCATTCCTTTAGGACAGTCCCAATAAGCTGATTCAGGGACTTCTGAAGATCAGAGACAGATCAGAAAAATGAACCCCATGCCAAGCATCCAGAAAGATCCTGGCCCCAAACTTGTTTCTGCCTCTTCCACCCCCAAGGGGTAATGGCACACTCCCATAAGGATCAGAAATGTACAATGCAGAGGACTCGAGTATTTGAAAGCAACTGGGAGCTAGGCAGGAGGAGAGCTGGGATGATCTGATTCAGTCCCAAGCCCATCCCCAGGAGGCACGCAGCCCTTGCCTATAAAGTGTCTCTGCTGGGGCGCCTGGGTGGCGCAGTCGGTTAAGCGTCCGACTTCAGCCAGGTCACGATCTCGCGGTCCGTGAGTTCGAGCCCCGCGTCAGGCTCTGGGCTGATGGCTCAGAACCTGGAGCCTGTTTCCGATTCTGTGTCTCCCTCTCTCTCTGCCCCTCCCCCGTTCATGCTCTGTCTCTCTCTGTCCCAAAAATAAATAAACGTTGAAAAAAAAAAAAAAAATTTTAAAGTGTCTCTGCCAAGTGGGTAGCCCATTCTGAAAGAACACTAGGGAGGGCTGATTCAACTTGCAGCCCATCTTCTAGTCCTTTTCCTGTCTCTTGTTAAGAGTTCATTTTCAGGGCGCCTGGGTGGCGCAGTCGGTTAAGCGTCCGACTTCAGCCAGGTCACGATCTCGCGGTCCGTGAGTTCGAGCCCCGCGTCAGGCTCTGGGCTGATGGCTCAGAGCCTGGAGCCTGTTTCCGATTCTGTGTCTCCCTCTCTCTCTGCCCCTCTGTCTCTCTCTGTCCCAAAAAATAAATGAACGTTGAAAAAAAAAAAAAGAGTTCATTTTCATTCTCATCCAAAATCTCAATCTTTCCGGTTTCCATTTGAATTCATTTCTTTTTGGGGCGCCTGGGTGGCTCAGTTGGTTGAGCAACCAACTCTTGATTTCTGCTTGGGTTGTGATCTTGCAGTCTGTGGGATCAAGCCTTGCATTGTGCTGGGTCCGTTCAGCGCTGACAGAGTGGAGTCTGCTTGGAATTCTCTCTCTCCCTCTCTCTCTATCCCTCCCCAACTCGTGCTTGCTCGCTCTCTTTCTCTCTCAAAATAAATGCATAAACATTAAAAAACAAACAAAAAATAAATAAATACATTTCTTTTTTTTAATCCTTATTAAAATGAGGAGCAAGTTATTATTATACTCCTTGGAACAACTACTTCCCATATGATGAATTTATTTAGTCTGGACAAGAAATCAGTCACCAAAACCATATTCTATTTCTTTTCTAAGTCCTATTTTTGTGCCCCTAATGATTTGTTTTCCCTCTTATCCTGAGCTTTTCCAATTTCTCCACTGCCCCTGCTGACTGAAAGACCTAAACAGCACAGAGGCTCTAATGATGACCTCAGTAGAAGGATGACCCCAGGGGAAGGATGTTATCCTATGTAGGACTGTCAACCTTCTCCACTGCATCTTCCAAAATTTCCCTGAATCCTATCAGGATCCTGCTACCTGCAAACTTTATAGAAGATTTTTTTTTAAGAGACAGAGAGGCTCTAAGCTGCCACAAGCAACAAGTTTCAAATCACTCCTGAACTACCCATTCCTTTCCTGAAAATGGTCCAATGGGTAGTCCAACAGAGCTGCCTGGCCCCAAACTCACCTTCCTACCTGTTGATCACAGCATTGTGGAGGCTTAATGAAGTAGAGATGCATTACATTTATCACTTACCCCAGATCCACTCAAATCCATCACTATGTCACAGCAAGAAGTTAGATTGATCTGACAGGATTTGCTCTTCTTCGCAAACCCATGTAAGTTATTACTCAGTACCCTATGCTCTTCTAGCTGTTTGCTGATTGATTATCTGACGATCAGGTCAAGTATCTTCTCTGGAATCACAGTAAACTAACGGGTCTATAATTTCCAAGATCATTCGTATTCCCCTTTTAAAGATAAGCAAGACAGCAAATGCTTCTCTCTGAATTCTCTAAAGCAACAGCTAATGCTTTCTAATAATGAACCAGGGCAGCCAATTCTTTAAGTGCCCTTGGAATCACATCATCAGGGTTCATTGATTCTGGAGATAATCTTTAATCAGGCCCAGATCCTGGTAAACGGCATGGAGTCCTACCTCAGCCTAGGTCAGAAAGGCTGTGGTGCCTAAGTCTGGGTGGGAAGTTGGTGATACGTGGGATTTAAATCCGTATTGCATTATATCTTCAGCATTGCAATAAATAAATAAGTAGAACAATGCCCTTGAAAGAGAGATGAAAGGTGATACTGACAGACCAAATTCAGGCATAAATCAGGCTTCACCTTGAGCAACATTGACAGGACCCTCTGTAGGACAAGAGAACAGAGCTACATAATTATCTGGGCTTATAATCTAACTGAAAAATGCAGAAATAAACATACATAGGCATGTGCCAGAAAGCAGAACGCAGAAAAAGCCATAAAGGAAGTGCCAAGTGATCATGAGAGTTCAGAAAAGGGATGAATCATACACAATACGGATGTCTTAGATTTTGGACCCCCATCCCATTAGGGCTTACTCAGTAATTGGAATGTACATCAGTAAGGGAAATAATACGGTATGTTAGGATACGGATCCCTGATTCCTAACCCGAGAGAACGTATGTAACCCAAATTCCCACCCCATCACCCAGGCACACCCACCACAGAATCTCCAATAGTTTGGGGAGGCAGAAAAGACTCTACAGCATGGGCAGGAGCAAGACGCTAAAAAAGTTAAGGGTGGCTCAGGTAGCACCCAAACCACATTCCTTCCCTTTTATACAAAGGTCTTTCCCTCAGGACATTCTCCTCATCCTGCTCCTGTCTTCCCAAGCCTCCACAGGCCTGATTCCCATACTCCCAAAGACAGACCACTACTTGACAGTAGAACAGGAAAGAGGAGAGAGAAAGAGGAAGGTAAAAGTGTGGTGGCATCTGCTTTATGGAAAATAATCTACTATTCTAAAGATAGAACCTCTTGATGGGAAAAAAAACAACCAAGAGAAATGAACCCAGTATCTCTGAATGGACCCCGCTCCTCCAGTCTCCCAAGTGCCTGATGTTATAGTCCCCTTTTCTCCCTCCACCCTACCACTGAAAGCTTTTCCCAGACTAACATGTCTACACATCCCAAAATTACTCACCTAATAGCCCAGCCCCACAGGGAAGAGTTACAGTCCTAGAGCTGGGCATACTCAAGTGGGAACCTTGAGTATGGTAGACTTCTCAGGTCTACCACACTACAATGAACTGTCACATCAGCTCCCAATCATTCCCCAAAAACAAACAGCAAGCACAGGTACCTCTCTGCTGCTAAACCAAGCTTCCTAGTAGCACTACCTTAAAAGTTTGTAAAAAGTCTCTGAACACAGTTGATGACTAAGAAAAAAAAAGGAAGCAAAGAAATTTTCCTAACAGACCAACAGTTGTACTTCTTCAGGTTATCTAATGCTGCAAAACACATCATCCCCAAACTCATTGGTTCAAAACATCACTAATCATTTCTTATCTCTCACAGTTTCTGCAAACCAAGAATTCAGGAATGGCTCAGCTGACCAGCCTGGCCCAGGGTCTCTCCTGAGGTTGAAGTCAGATGTCCACTGGGGCTGGTGGATTCACTTCCAAGACGGCACCAAGACACACGACTGGCAAGCTGGTACTGGTTTTTAGCTAAGAACCTCAGTTCCTGTACACCCATGCCTTTCCACAGGCTGTTTGAGAGTCCTCAATGCATGGCAGCTGGCTTCCTACAGAGTGACCGATCCAAAAGAGCAAGGTGAACTATAGTGCTTTTTATGGCTTAGCCTCAGAAATCACACAATGTCCTTTCCACTGTGTTCTATTGGTTATACGCGGCTAGCTCTGATGTGTGGGAGAGAAACTACCAAGCGTATGAATATCAGGAGTCAAGGATCATCGGGTGCCATCTTGAGGCTGACTACCACAGTATTCCTTAAAAGAACATGCAGCAATAGCAGGAGAAGGAAGGAGGGAAGGGAAAGGAGAGAGAAAGGATGGGACCAAAGGAAATATTTTGATTCCCAAAGGCTGAGACCAGAGAGAAACAATATGCCCAGTTCTCTCCAGAGACTTCTCAGGTCTACCTTACCCTAGCATGCCTGAACCAAGTCCGGTTTCCCAGGCAGGAACTCCAGATGAGTAGCTAAAAGCCAGGAAGACATGAGAAAGTTCCTCTGGAACCCAGAAAGCAAGACTATCCTCCCTCCCTCCTTGCCCACCCCACCTTTTCTGAAGCAATGATGCAACAGTTACCTGAGGATGAATCTGTGGCTTGTCGCACGTGGCCTCAAAGTCCAGCACTAAAAAGTAGTGATACCTCTGGGGAGGAAAGGGCACCATTGCCGCCATGGATGCGCCAAAGCCGTGGGCCGCCAGTTTTCTGGTGGATATGGAGCAGAACTCCGGAACACCACAGGGAGAAAATAAGTGGGAGCCCAGCACTTTTCTTGCTCTTGAAAGTAAATATGAAGAAAATCGAGCTGCTCCAGTCTGTAAAGGTGCTAGCATTGAACATCCAGAAGCATCTAAAACTTAGGGGAGGAAAGTTTAAAAAAAAAAAAAAGAAAGAAAGAAAGAGAAAAAAAAAAAAGAACAAAGAGCCTGGGTTACTCCCCTCCCACTGTGGCCCTGTTCCATCTGGTCTTCAGGAATAGTCACACAACATGAACCACTCCCCAGTGTTTCTGGGCCCCTTTTCTAAATCAACAGTATTTATTACTGAAGTTCAAGACCCTAATACTGGCCGCTGCAGCATTATGACAGCTCTGAGTCTCCAAGATCATTCTCAAAACAACCTGCAACGCTGGCCTTCATCTTTAAACGGAGCTCTAAAGTTCAAAAGAGAAGAGAGAGAAAAATTCTGTGGTCATTTCTCAGGTGGCAACAGTTAACATAGAGCTAAGGTTCCCAAAGTAACATGAGGTGACCCAGCTGCACAATCAGTCCTGGGAGCTAAGGAGACTCAGACAAACAGTGGAAAACGCCCAAGATTCCCTCCTCAGCTCCATTACAAACCATTTGCCCCTGGCCTTCCAGCGTGTCTCACATCTCCACATATCCTCCTCCCTTCTCCCAAGGTGAAATGGAACACAGCCAATCACAGGGGAGCTTGCTGGTGGCTCCCCAGCCCCCACACCAGTAAGTGGCACCCTGGGGGAATGAATGACGCCTGGAGAGCACAGCTGGCAACAGCCTCAGGCCTTCACATTTGCTGCCTTTAGACATACTCACTACTAGAGGCCCTGAATGACTGTGGGATTTTTTTTTTTTTTTAAATAGGGAAGAAAAAGAGAAAACCCAGATGTGGCAGTAATGGGAGCATTGCTTAAAAAAAAAAAAAAAAAAAAAAAGTCTAGTAAAGTTTTCTGAGTGAACATGTGCAAAAAAAAAAAAAAAATCCAAATCACTTTTCAAGTTTTCCCTTAAAATTTGCAGAATGTCTGTTCCTTAGAGGGTTAACTAAATATAAAAATCAAAGTCTAAGTTTTACTCACAAATAACTCAAACTTCCTTAAAATAAAAAGGAACAAAGAAGAAATTTTGTGTTTACCCCTCTTACACCCAACATTCAAATTCCCTCAACTTTAATCCTCAAAGTCAAACAAGAAATCTCACTGCTCAATGCAGAAATGGCCATAGTTTATGCCTTCTGAAGCCCCATTCTAATAGAGCCAAAAGCTTGCCTCTGAAAGGCTACAAATGGGCACTGGCCCCCTCCTGCAGGGTTGAGGGGGCAGTAGCCTGTGAAGTCCAGAGCATACTCAGAAGCAATGAGGTCACTACTACCTGAGCGGGCCTGGACAATGGCAAGTATCACTCCACTTCCTGGCTCTCCCCTGACTCACTGAATGACCTACCATAACTTGCCTGCATATTTATTAGGAGACATGCTAGTGTGGGTCCTCAATTTCCCCATCCCTGTAGTGAGATTCCATGAGGATTCAGAGGGTCTAAGACTGAAAAGTGAAAAGTATTTTAAGTTCTTCGTGGTCCTACAGAGCACAGCGCCTGCTTTACACCATGGCTTTACAGCATTTCCAAAACATAGTCCAAACCCCTCAGCTCAGGGTAGACAAAGGCTAGCTTGGATTTCACTACAGAATCCCTTGGAAAGGCAAAGAGGCCAATATCCCTTTGAAAGCCAGAATCCAAAATAACTTCACATCACCTACCCTGAACAATACTGGGGGCCTTGCTGAGATGGGAGACACCAGTCTGCTCAGATTATGCATTAGAATTTGGATCCAAAGTCCCTCAGAGCCTTAGAACTCTTCTCTAACTCCCTGAAGTCAGACTAGGGATAAGGACTTTAGAGAGTCCTAATGTCTGGCAATATGTATATATAGTATATATAGTATATACAGTCAACCAGACCCCATCTGCCAAATACTATAGGCAATTAAGCATCGTGATTAAGTAGGGCTTCCAGGTTTGAATCCTGGCTTAGCCACTTATTTGCCATGGAACCTTGGGCAAGCTCTGTTCTTCAAACCCTCACCTGTAAAATGACAAATATAATAGCTCTTACTCAAGTGAGAATGAAATGAGAGGACAGATGTAAAGCACTAGGAGCATTGTCTGGCACATAAGGGCTCAATAAATATTAGCCTACTAGTATTACTACTAGTAAGTAGTAGTTACCACTAGAGTTACCACTCTATTGAGCTATGCCCACCTGGACAAGCCCAGATCCTCATACTTGGGGCCTATAAATCCAATGATGCATAAGGCAATCTCAGAGAGTAACATCAAAATCTCCTGCATGCCCAGGATGCTCTAGACCCCCCATACATCATACTGTCTGTGTCCTATCCCTTCAACAAACAACACATTGATGACCAAAAGCCTCTTGCCTGCAGGCCTTGCCTTCTCACCTGATTTCACCCACATCAACAAGTTTTTCTTGTAGCAAGTCTTGAGAATAGATAGGAGACCAGGCCTCCATATATCAGTAATCACTGGATTCCATACTTCCCTTACTTCTAAAAACCAAGTCCAACTTGAGTCAAGAAACAAAGAGCAGCTCTTCCTCTTCCTTTCCTGAAAAATTCAATCTAATGGTTTTAGAGCCATTAGTTGTGGCAGAGGAAGACAGGTATCTACAAGTTGAGGTGGGGGGAGCAGAAGAGTCTGGGGTGAGGGTGGGGGGTATCAGAGCCCAAGCAGAGTAAGGAAGGCAACTATACAGAGGCAGGAAGGTGTGATGTAGCATGTCAGAGCCCATGTGGGGTGTGGAGGGCATGGCAAGGGGTCAGGAGATGGTGGCAAGTCTGATGCAGGGAGTCATGGGCAGGGTAAAAGAGGCAGTCAAGAGAGGGAAAGAGCAATGGCAACAATGGGAGACTGGTTACATACAGAGGGATTGATCAAAGAAGGATGTGTATTAAGGGTAATGAGAACCAGGTTTCTCATGGCTAGAGGATGTAATTCAAGTAGGGAAAGAGGAAAATATCCAAGGTGTCAAACTGAAATTGAAGGAAACAGTGTGAACTCATGGTATCAGACATATATAACACGTAAGAATAAAGCTAAATGTAAATATGAGTATGAATATATAAATATACACACACATATATTTTTTAGCTCTGTCTCCTGAAGGGCCAGGGAGCAGCAACACTCCAGCAGCAATGAGCACACCTAGCACCCAGTTGCCTTCTAAACAACATTCTGGAAGAACCAGAGCTCTTTGGAGAAATGGTTGATTCTGTGGCAGGGAAAGTACAAGATGAGTCTGGAACATCTTGTTTTAGGGCCAAAAAGCAAGGAAATGCTCAAAGAATGAAGGCAACTTATCAAAAGGATGCAGAGGCCAGCTTGAAGGGACTCCTACTGGCAAATAAATAATGATATTAATATATACTGCATTGAATTAAAAAGGAAACCATGAGTCTATAAAGCACAAATTAATTAACTAATTAAAGTTTGATGAGGGATATTCACATAGTTTCAAACTATCTCCTCACAGAATGCTTATTAATCATAAAAGGAAGTATACAATGAAGAAACCGGGCAGACATCACCTTAATCAAGTGATCAAAATGAACATTATCAATAGTGGGATAAATGAAAACAGTGCACCACATGATAGGATGCAATGAGAAGAAAGCATCATTTCTGTGATATTCCTGTCAAAGATGCATAGTCTAAGTCTAATCATGAGAAAATATTCAACAAACCCTAATTGAAGGGCAGTCTACACAATAACTAGCCTGTAATCTTCAAAAGTATCAAGGTTATGAATGTAAAGGAACCTTTACTGAGCAAAGTCTAAAGGAGGTTAAAGGGACTTGGTAACTAAACGCAATGTACATTCTGAACTGGATCAGTTTGCTACAAAAGGACATTACTGGGACAACTGGCAAACTGGAATGGGGTTTGACAATTAGAATGAGGTAAGGTACCAATATTAATTTCCTGGTTTTGCTGGTTGTATTGTGGTTAGGTAAGAAAATGTCCTTGCATGGAGGAAATACACTCAAAGCATTCAGGGTGATGGGGCATTAGGTCAGCATTAACGGTCAAGCAGTTTCACAAAAACTTCTTTGTACTCTAACTCCAACTTTTATGTAAATTTGGCCTATTTGAGACTTTTTAAAAATGATTTTAATCTATATGCTGCAATGTGGTTTAAAAGAGGGAGAGAGAACAGACGGTATGTGAGGGTGCAATCTCTCCACATTGCCCATGGAAGGTAGGCTATATGCTCTCCTTCAGCAGGGAGGCCAGCAAAAGCCAGCCCTTAATGCATCAAGTCTCCATGATAAGAGCTCCCACTCAATGGCCCCTCACTGGGCACTCCTGCCACCATTAGAGCCTTCTTAGGAAACACCCCTGCACACCCTGCAGAGGCATCCCATCTGTCTTGCACCCTCTGGCATCTTAGGGATTCCCCTTTCCTATTGCTGTGTTTATACTTCAGTCACAAGTTTGTAGAGTATAAGCTTGTAACTTGTATCATCAATTGGGACTTTGAGTATCTAGTCAAGGGGCAGAACTCAAAAGATCAGTTTATGATTCTATGTATTTGATACCATCTTTCATCAGAGACCAAGATTTAAACACATTTATTCTCAGACATCCTTTTTCTTCTCCTAGCAATAAAAGTAGTAAGTAGCCTATGGCAAGGAGGAAAATAAATGATTCCCTCCTCAAAATGAAAGGACCAGCCCCTCAATGGGGACAGGACAGTGGTAAACAGGGACTGCCATGGGGCCAGCCTGATTTGGAGAAACAGGTCTGCGCCACAGCCCCTGGAGGATGGTCTCTGTGCAGAGTATTTACACAACAGACACCAACGGCTCCTCTGCAGCCATTACTGTCGGTCAGGTAAATAACGCATGTGCCAAAACACACATTTAATGAGGGAAATAATATGCCTTTATAAAAAGCCTCAATCTGTATTTACCTGAGAGACCAGAGAAGCACCAAATCACCAGATTAGTGGAACCACAGAGGAGTCATTCTGGTGTCTTGGGTAAATAGACATTTTATAGCCTTCCATTACTGAGGGGGGAAGAGAGAGCAAAGGGAGGGGGCCCATTCTTTAACATCCACATACACAGGCCACAGGAACCTGGGGGATAGGAAAGTAGAGAAGGCTATCATGAAATATGTGGTCTACTCCCACCCCATTTCCCCAGCTGCAAACACAGTTGATCTTTGAACAACACAGGAGATAGGGGCACCAACTCCCCCTGCCCCCACGCAGTGGAAAATCTGCCTATAACTTTTGAATCTCCAAAAACTTAACTACGAAGAGTAGTTGACCAGAAGCCTTACCAATAACATAAACAGTTGACTAATGCATATTTTATATATGTAATCTATATGGTATTCATACAATAAAGATAAAGATGTTAAGAAAACTGTAAGGAAGAGAAAATATATTTAAATATACTTACAGTACTGTACTGTATTTATGGGGGAAAAAAATCTACCGTTAAGTGGATCTGTGCAGTTCAAACCCGTGTTGTTCAAGGGTCACCTGTATTTGGAATCTCTGAGGAGGGTATACATAGGCTTATACCATCTCTGGATTCAATCCATTCCATCGAAAACCAGACTGGGAGGCAGGAGTACATTCCAGAGAAACTCTAAGGCACTAGAGGCAGACTCTGAGTCCAGCTGACTACAAGCACCTGAGACAGCTGCAGCTTCCCCAGTTCCTAGTCCTAGGGTAAGTCCCTGTCCCAAACTGACCTTTAGTATCACAAGTGCTCAGGCACCTGAGTCACAGAGGCATCAACAGAGAACACGGTAATACCTGTCTGGAACCTGCTCAGTCACAGGCTCTGTATTAGGCAGATAAAAATAGCCCGGGAAAAATATAAATAAACTGCTTGCCTTCAAAAGTCATAATCTTCAATCTAATGAATGCATCTTTGCTGCCAGAGCACTTTCTGTGAAAATCACAGATTGTCCAAGGTGAAAGAAAACCTAATGGGAGACACAGTACAGCCACCTAGGGAAAATGAGCTCCAGGAAGAGAAAAGGGCTGCCCAAGACTCACATAGGAAGCAAAAACATAACCCAAGGCTCCCAACTCCCATACCAGGGTTTCAGACCAATGCCCCAACACAAGGAACAGGCCTCACCGCCCAACCCCCAAGCTTCTCTGCAGTCTCACAGTGGAGACCAAGGGCCTGAAGGCTTGGTCTAGTCTGCTGAAAGCTACAGGTTGAGGCAGAACAAAGCTTGACATGCCTTAGAACCTCTACACCACTTTTGATGGCACCAAAGTGGAATGGAAGCAAGAACTGTAAAGCTAGGTCCTCACCTCAACAAAACACTCTCCTCCTCTCTACAACCTGTCACTCCCTCAGCCTGTAGCTACAGCTGCTTCTGCTCCAAAGCAGGGCTGGGGAGACCATTCCCAACCTCAGAAGAAGCTGCTAACCCCAAATTAACAGGAGAGCTATAGTAACTATAGTCCTGGAGACCTTCAGGAACACCAAATTCTGATGGCAACGTCACAGGCCACGGGAGGCTTACTCTCCTCTTCAATTTAGCTATCTCAGCAGCTCAAGGCAGCTCATAAAAAGAAGTGACTGATTTGCCTGTTGTTTGCTAACTTACCAGCCACACCCAGTAGTTTGGGCCAACTCCTTCAGGGGGCCAAAGCTGGGAAACATTTCTTTGCAAAGTCCTACAAGTCAGTTGTGACATCCATCGCACATGAGAAGGGCAAAGGTTTGTTTCCTAAAACACCATAAATAGGACAGAAATGGAGGAAGGGCATAGTATGTACTCGTATCCCTTTAAGTACCTCCCACACTTGTAGACAGCATCTGACACCAGAAGAGAGGTACTAAGAACCTCCCATATCCTGTTTGGAAACAGGGGTAGAGAAACAAGGAGTCACACAGCCTGGTTGTTTAAACACTGGAATTAGACAAGTCTAGGTTGAAATCCTGACTCTACTACATATTCTTTTTTTTTTTCTTTTCTTTTCTTTTTTTTTAAAGTAGGTTCCACACCTAACATGGGGCTCAAACTCATGACTCCAAGATCAAGAGTTGCATGCCCTACCAATTAAGCCAACCAGGCACCTCTCTACCATACATTCTTAATAACAATAACTATAATAATGAATAATGATACCTATCTGTTTGGGGTTCAGTTCAACCACACAATGTATATAAAGCACTTGGTGTGTTGAAAGTATGCAATAGAAGGGAGCTAATATTGTTAAGGCATGAGAAAGAGGAAAGGAAAACAGGATTTTCTGAAAAATCTATTATAAGCCAGGCACTGTATTAGTCATCTACATATTTCATGTCATTCAGCCCTCCCAACTCTCAGGCAAAGTGGGGAACAGTATTCCCATTTTACATACAAGAAAACTAAGCCTCAGAGGCACTCAGTTCTTCAGGGCCCTATTCTCCTCTCCCATGTTTGAGGGCACACATTCCCTACTTGATTGAGTCCCAGATCATCCAAAGGGCTAAAAATGCATATCAACTTCAGTTTTTCCTTTGAGTTAAGGTGTGGCTTTAACTAAAAGTAACTCAACCATAAGCAATGATAAGTCTGTCCAAAATCACCCAAATTTGTTATCATAATACATTTATTACATTTTAACAAGAAAAACAAATTGCAGCCTTGGGTACAAAAAACAGAAACAGGAAGTGGTGCCTTGGATTAAAACAACTGTAACACAAGAAACTCAAAGCCTCTTCTCAAACACAATTCCAGAGGAGGAGCAGAGGAACTGGCAGGGGCAGGGTGACAACCAGAACTTGCTCAGGTCCCCAGATGTGATGTTTCCTTTTACAAATATGTGCCTTGGCAAATGCTACTTTCCCTCCTTTGGAATGTTACTTCCATTTTCACCAGGCAAATTATTGCTCCTTCTTCAAAATGCAGCCCAAAACTCCCTTTTAGTAGCTTTCTCTGACACTCCATCAGAAAGCTAACTGTTTAAATGTGATCCAGTAACACATTCTACTCCTATTTCATAACTTTTGTTTCACTATATTGTAAAATTTTAGTTAATCTATTTCTCCTACTATAATTTTCAGAGTTAGGTGAGAAGGATGTAAGATAGCAGGTATAGGTATGTGTATGTGTGCATGTGTGTGTAAAAAAGCATAATTTCTTTGACTTGTTTCTTGTCAGACCCTTTAATGCATTTTAAAATTTCAAGTAGCATTAAAGAAAAGCATAAGATTTTTTTTTCCACCTTAATAGTGCAGGAGTTTAAAAACTCTAAGAAATGGGGCGCCTGGGTGGCTCAGTCGGGTAAGTGTCTGACTTTGGCTCAGGTCATGATCTCACACTTGGTGAGTTTGAGCCCTGCATCCGGCTCTGAGCTGACAGCTGCTTGCTGACAGAGCCTGCTTCGGATTCTGTGACTCCCTCTCTCTCTGCTCCTCCCCTGCTTGTGTGTGCACACATGTGCACGTGCGCTCTCTCTCTCAAAAATAAATAAACTTTTAAAAAAAATCTAAGAAACACAGAGATAGACACAGATCCTTAAGGGCAAGGACCACATTTTTTTACTCATTTTTGTATTCCCAGCACCCAGCACAGGACCAGGCACAAAGTTAGTGTGAATCAATGTTTGTTGAATGAATATGCCCAAATTTTTCAAGTGCTCTGGAATCAGAACATGTTAGAACAGAGCACACCCTAAGCCCCAAGCAAAGCTTCTTTTTTCTCTTTCTCCTTCTTCCTAGCCCACCCTATTCTGTCCTCCCCAGTTAAAGACAGAGAGAGACACCACATTGCCTTGGTGCTGGAATACTATTAAAAGGATTAATTTAGGGACCGGTGTTTGGACTGTCACATCCAATCACTACCCACAGATCTACAGCTTCCCAAATCAAGCTCATGCAAAGAGGAATCAATTGCAAGGACACAGAGGGTCTGAACAGGCATACTAATGGCCTCCTGAGGTGCCAGCGGCCAGCTCTGACACTCCCATAAATTATCTGCCTTTTGATTTTACCTGTAGCTGTGGGGCACAAGGCACAATTTTGAACATATCAAAGCAATCTCTTGTAACCCAAGGCTCCCCCAAGAATGTCCCCAAAGAGGGAGGGGCTAAAAACAATGACCCAAAGGGAATCTGCTTTCCTGGTCCAAGCAGTCATCAATTAAAACCCAACAGGACCAAGTGGATAAAGTGGGACCCAAATCATTTCTAGCACATCTGGACAAAGCATGCATCAGTCTGCAGTTCTGCAATGACTACATATCTCTCACTTGAAGGAAGAGAAATCACAGCAATAAACTAACACAATTTCATCTGGAGGCAAATCTGCACTAGCTCTGACAGTACCTTATAGCATGACCTTGGGCAACACACTTAACCTTCATGGGCCTCAGTTTCCTCATAAGGGTAGCAGAGACAATAATACTGACCACCTGATTCATTCCTAGAGTGATGGTGAAAAGTAATAAAAAACATTCAAGAGGCACTTTATGAAGATGTAGGGCCACAAGGGTGGAAACACTAATAAATGACCCTAACCAAATGGGAGAAATGACTGGTCACACTTTGGTGAATTTCTTTCAGGTAGCTGCTCACTCAATTCACTTCACTGATGGTACTGGGGCTAAGGTCTACCCTGAAGAAAGTTCTGATTTTCTGGACTCCTGATGTCTGAAAATTTTCCATTATGAAGAGTGGCCCCTTGCATTAGTTATAACTTCCTCCTGTCTACTGGCTGCCACCACCAGTGGTTATGTTTCTATCATATGGCCTTAATGACAACTCTGAGGCCCCCAAACATACTAAGCCAAAGGCCAACTCACCCTATTGTGGGCTGCTTTTTAAAAAAATTATTGTGTCAAATACTATTAGTGACAAAAGTTATTAAAACACTGTGCTAAGAATCTTACATACATTAGCTCATTAAATCCTTTAATAAACCCTATTAAGTCCCATTATCTGCATTTTACAGATAGGAAAGTAAAGCTCAGAGAGATAAGTCATTTGCCCAAGGTCACCTAAACACCATAATATAGGCTTTCAGAAACCTACAGACTTCCTTCCAGCAATGCAAGCAGGCTTACAGAAGGAGAAAGACAATTCATTGGGCACTCAACAGATACTTTATTTGCCTCCTGTGCCTGGCATATACCATCATATCTGAACCAGGAGACAGTCCCCAAAACAGAAAAAGGTCATCAGTCTGCTACCAGCAAGGAAAGGAAAGATTGAGTACGACATATAACAAAATGTGGACAATTCCCTAGGAAGCTTAGGAAAATGGGTCCTTCTTTGTATAGTTCAATAAGTTTAAAGCAACTGACATTAAGCTATGAGCCCTAAGACCAACATCCCTACCAGGGTTCCATTTATTCCCTACTTCTTGGATTAGAAAAGACTTCCCCAAACCTTTTCACTCATTCTACACCTACTTCCCCTTCCTACATCTTTTCTAGTCTGTAAAATAGGAGCTGGTATCACCAACTCCTTTGGTAGACATGCTTTAAGCTCTAGTCAATGGCCAGGAAATTAATAAAGAGAACCAGTATATACATTATGCAAAAATTCAGTTATACCCAATTTTTAAGTGTCAAAATACTGCCTCAAAGGGGTAAATATAAAATGCTGCCCACGTAACTATCACAGGCTCCCTACTGGTCTCTGCCTTCAGTATCATCCCCTTCAGTCCATTGTTAACGCTGAAATCAGAGCAAATGTTCTAAAACACAAATCTATTTATCAATACACAGCTTAAAACTTTTTAATGGCTTCTTACTGCTCTTATGATAGTCTGATCCAGGTGTTGGCAAACTGTGTTCCATGGGCCAAATCCAGCTGCCACCTGTTTTTATCAAGTTTTACTGGAACATAGCCATGCTCATTCATTTCCATACTATGCTTTCATGCCGTAACAGCAGAGTCGAATGGAACTGAATAGTTGTGACAGAGACCCATGAAACCTAAATAGTTACTATCTGGTCCTTTACAGAAAAAGGACCTAGTCTCTTCCTGACTAGTCTAACTTTTTCTCCATCCATCACCTAATCCTAAAAGCTTAAAAGGCCTTGGCCTCTGCTTACCTTTCCTGCTTCATTTCTCATCATATTCTCCAACTTCTTGCCCACTGGGTACGCTACGTTTTAATCACACTGAAATTCAGTTTCTCAAACCCAACAAAACTCTGACCTTCGCACTTGGTCCCTCATGTCTTCATCTAATTCTAGATGAGGGGGTTCTTTCCTCTGAGAAGGCTTCCCTGAGCCTACAGGTCTGGGTTGAGGACCTGAGTACTCCAAAAGCACCCAAACTTACCCTACCATAGCACTCCCAGAGTGTATCATAACTGCTTCTTTACTAGCTTTCTCTCCCCAGAATTTGTAAGCCCTGTGGCATCAGAGACAGCAGCCGTCTTGTTTACTACAATTCCAGGACCTAGCAAAGCACCTGGCCCTTCATTATTGAACAAACAGCTTCTGATATCCTGGATATCAATCATCAGAGTCTGCCTTTTTAGTCAGTCCTGATCCTTATAAAATGGATAAACTGGGATTAACCATTCACCCAACAATGACTCTCAATCCAAATCAAACCAAGATCCCAAAGGCCTTGGTCAAATGCATTATCAAAGCCAAATGAATGTGTTCCTCCCTATTATCTTAAGCTGTGTATTTCTCAGGATGAAAGACTGTTCTGGCTGTATTCAACCTTCCTGAACCTAAAGTAGGCACTCATGCAATGCCCACAAAGAAATCATGACAGAACTTGAGTCTGGATAGCCCACCTCCAACTATCACCACTTTATAGACTTTTGGTACATTTCAGTAGTCTTTGAGCACATGGCATCTTATCAAAAAAAGCTACAGAAAAAAACAGTCTGCACCAACCACCATCCCCTCACCCTCCAAACCCAAATACTCATAAGAAAGAAGTCAAGCCAAACTTGACCATGCAACAGGATTCTCACCTCTCCTTACTTCGAAGATGCCAAGACTGCCAGCTGGGGATGCTGAAGGTTCTGTGAGAGCTGGAAAGCCCCAATGCTGTGGATAAATACACATCTCTGCAACAAGTCTATTTCAGTATAAAGGATCAAATCCCCAGGGGATGCTGCTGTTTGAAACAATTTAAGGGTCCAAATCTCAAGCCCCTAAACTCAAAACTACTTTGGGATAAGTTATCTATATGGAAGAACAATGCCTGAACAGAGCTTTTGGAAGCTATATATATAGTACCATATATTTTCAGAATGATGAATTTCACATTCTCTGGTAGCATACTTCTCTTCATAAGGAGGTTATCTCCTAGAAACACTAAACATTTGTAATATCTGAGCTTGGACTGAGAAAGATGGCCATGAAGTGGTGTCTCTCAGGATAACACCAGAATCCTAGTCTACTCGAGGATGGGTAACTGGTAAGGCTGATAATATTCAGAACTCAGGAACTGAGGCCAGGATTGGAGGAGGGGCTGTTTGCCACAAACCCACAGGTCTTACTGCAAATGGCCAAATAGACTATTAAATACTTACAGGATACCTCCAGGTCTACCTCAAGTCCTAAGAAATTCAAAGTGTAACCAAACCCTAAGTCAAATCATTAACGGACACCTATCATACTCATCACCTAATTTAGATCTTTCAGAAGATTAGAAGCTGCAGAGGTGCTCCTGTAAGTGGGCAATGCCCTTTGCACAAAGAAACACTTAGGTTTGGAACCAATCTATTCCTGTCTACCACTCTACACATTTAAGACTTTAGTCTACTCAAATCCCTTAGGAAAGACCACTCACCAACCTAACCGACCACAAAGAATACACTTTTCAAAATGAAAGAGAATAAAGGCACTTTTATTTGGAAATTTCAAGTTGGAAGGAGAGCTCTCAGCCAAGCTCTAGGACCTAGCTAACCGATTATTTACAGGATCTTTGGGCAGGAATTGTTAACGAGCTTTTAATTTGGAGTGCTTAAGTTGCCAAAGTGCTCTGAGCTCCAGTGAAGCACCACAGAATCCATAAAGGAAACCTTATCAATCACTTCCCGGCAGCTCCCTTCCCCCACACCCCACCTCTCTGAGGAAAGGCAGCCAAGTGGGTTTCTAACCAAGATCACAGACACACACATTAGTGGAGTCACACTCCAAGTCCCTGTTTATAAATTGGCTTTTAAATGGTAGGGGATTCAGGTATAATATACTTAAGCTCCAGGCACGAACCCACTAAAACAAGGCATGCCATGTATGATAAAGTCAGAATAAAGCAGAATTTGATGAAGCCAATTTCTGGTAGAAACGCTACAATCAAGAATCAATTCAGCCAATCACACCTACTATAGTTCAAATAGCGTATAGTTTTTAACCAATGGGATTCGTGTTTTTTTGCCACTCAGCTCACAGAATGATAAAATGTCTGATAAGAGCTAATACCATAGAGGTGGCCAGAGACCTAGAGCAGAGACAATGATGGGCATTATCAATTTGCAAAATCCAACCCTAAGGGCAGAATCCAAACCCCCCATAAGGGGCCACATTCAGCATCTTCCAAGTCAACTAGGAGCAGTTACATTTTGCAAGAACCCGCAGTCAAGCCCTAATCCAAGTTCATGCTTTTTTGTTTTAAGAAAACACCTGTTGCTGGAACATTTGCAGGAAAAGCAAACAGAAAGCTAGCTAGGTTAGGCCCCTTATTCACTCCTACCATCGCTACTACCACTGCTACAGATTTACAAATAGGTAAAATGCTAACACCGTGTGTGTGCTGGAGAGGGAAGAATGGGTTATTCTATCTACCACCTCTTTACTGAGTTATGTCCTCTGTGGTCAAACCTCTTGCTCTTCCCTAGTAGCCCTAAGTAAGAAGTTAGCACCCTTAATCACCTCACCCAGTCGGTTTTGCAAAGCCCTGCCCCGCTCCCTCTCAGCCCGAACGTTATTCAGTAGATCATGCATCCAGGGTGAGCACGTGGGCTAGCACCCCAGGTTGCACATAGTGTGCGCGCCGCGACCCTCACCCCGCATGCATTAACCAGGGCCCAATCTGGGGGGCCTCTCCCCATCACCCACCCCAGGGTGTTGCCCCCAACTCGGACCCATCCAAGTCCAGGGGAGAGTAAGGGGAGGGGCAGGGGGCCAGGAGACCAGCCCTCCTTCCCAGGGCCGCCCCCGCCCCCCGTCAGCGGCGGGAGAGGCTGTCGCCATGGCAACGCCCCCTCCTCGGGGCCAGCGCGGCAGGCTCCCTCCAGGTGCAGGCCCCGACGTCTCCCTCGGCCTCAGCAGGCGCTCGGGGCAGTTTACGGCGGCGGGCGCGGCCCGCGCCGACTGCGGCGCCAGCCAGGCAGAGGCAAGGCCAGCTCCGCCCGCTCCCCACCGCCCGTTCCCGGCCGCCTCAACAGCGGCAGCCAGCACCACGAGTCCACAACACACCGACTCACCTCCGCGCACTCTGACCCCGGCCGACGCGACTGACGGGCGGGCGCGGTGGCCAACCACTGAGCCCGCCGCTTGCTTCTCCGACCAATGGGCTGCAGGGGGGCGGGGCTTCTTCTCCCCAAATGCTTGCTCTCCCGCCGACATGCGCGCTAAGGTCTGTCAAGATGGTGACTCCCCGCGTCCGATCTTATGGGACTTGTAGTTTTGAGGTTGCACGTACTCAGAAGAGAGTGAAGGGGGAGTTCACTTCCCAGCTGTGAAAGAAATTTTTTAATTAACAAAAACTTTCTAAGACCTAGGAGCGACCCAGGTCCCCCATTTCCGTTTTCCCACCTCCCAATATACTCATGAGGTGAGTATAGGCTCATAAAATGACGTGTTGTATTTAGATGACTGCTCGTGATTAGTTCATTCAACAAGTCATTATTATCATCCATATTCTGAGGTGGGTCTGGGGAGAGCTGAGAGGAGGGAGAATTTAGGCTAAGAAGAAAATTCTTAGATTTTTGAAGGGCCTTCCTACGGAAGAGGGAACTGACTTGTTCAGGTTGGTTCCCGTGGAACATCAGAGTTAAAAGAGTTCTGGCCTCAACTATAGGGAGCTACCACAGAGAGTCACTTCTGTCATCTGGAGGGAAGTGTGGCCAAAGCCCGAGACGTGTTTCTTCATCTTGGTTATGGCTCTTTGGAAAGCCACGGGTAACAGGTTCTGAAGTGGGAAACCTGGGCCTTGGCCAACGATGGCTTTGATAGCCTCCCCATCAGCCAGAAACCATCTTCTGGGACCAGCTTGGTCACCAAGCCCTCTGTCTGCCATTTGCATATTTTCACTTAAGAAAATGATGTAATTTCTGGGCCCTACTACCTCTGTGAAATCTGACCTTTAACATAATGGTTCCTGCCTGAACTGGGAATGCCTAGTAATACCCCTATCAGGGAATGTCTTCCTTAATCCTGCATAATAGGTTAAGTGATTCTACTCTGCACTTACAGAATTTATTGCATTGTTTTATAATTGTCTATTTCCCTGTCTCTCCCCCAGGCCTGTAAATTCACTTAAGGTAAGCATTATTTCTATATTGTTTATCAGTAATACCCAGCACAGTTCCAAATATAAAGCAGGAATCTGGTAAATGTGGACAAATGAAACAAACATCAGCAGGGACAGATGTCACTTAACCCAAGGTCGGTAAAGTAGATGCACATCTTCCTAACCTTTGATTCTTAGAGCTGGAATTGAGTCTTCTTCCTCCCGTTGATGTCATCGAGACATTAATCCCAGTTGATTAGTCAGTCAATATATATTTATAGTGTCTCTGTTAAGTGTCAGGCACTGTTTCTGTTGCTAAGGATTCACTGGTGAATAAGACACATAAAACCTGTGTCCTTGAGAAGCCTTTATATTGGGGAGGAGAAAAGAGAGGCAGAACAAACAAACAGATAAGTAAATAGACAAACGAGAGGCCCTGAGATGGTCTCTCCTGTCCTTGGCTTTGTTATGTCCTGAGTCTGGCCTAAGAATAGGGCACAGCCAACCTTCTTGGCTGTAAGAATGAAGTACACCTACTGTCTATAGATTGGAGGCTTCTTTTAAGGCCCAGCACCAGTATCCTCCAAGGAGCCATCCATGGTCCCCTTAACTTCTCCAGAATGTGCTCTTTCCTACTTGGTACTCTAGAGCTCACCTTTACAGCTTCCAGAACTTTACCAGACTATAAGCTCTTTTTGAACAAAGACCAGGCAAAATGTATTCAAATAATAAACAGTTTAAGAGCTAAGTATATATGTGGTGCCTTACACCGCTGCCAACCCAGCATTTGGCTCCCTCAAGCCTTTGGCTCTGTTGTGATTCCCTCTGTTTTATGGTTTCCCAGAAAACAGCCTGAGTAAAGCTTATTGTGGTAAAACTTCATTGGGAAATACAAGCCCTGGGCAGCAAGAGTTGAGGAGGCAAAGGGAAGTGAGGCAGAGAAGAAAAGAAAGAAAATATAAGGTTGTGTATTATAAAGTTGACCAGAGCTTCAAAAGAAACACGACTAGTTGCTCTCTTATTTAGGCCATATAAAACCATCACTTATCAGGGAGAAAGGGAGAGTTGTGTTACCCCACTACTCCGGTAGCCACAGGGGACACCAGATCCCACACCCTAAAGCACAGTGGTTCAACAGACTAGAAATGATGAGAGGAACCATAGCCCCTGGTTTGGCCAAATTAGGCCCACTGCAGTCCCATCACTGTGGGCACATTGGAGGCTCTGTCCAAACCTAACCCTTATCCCTGAGGAGGCTAAGACAACCAGATGTGTTAGTAAATGAGGTGACCGTAATGGCAGCTGGGCTGCCCACAAAAACCAAGTGGCCAAAGCCCTGGTTTGGGGGTATAGATGGGGCAAGTGCATTTTTGGAGGCAGATGAACTGAGTCCAATACACAGACACAGATATACCTTGGGCAGCCTCCAGGCTTCTGGATTAAGCGACTGAGCTAAAGTGAACACTGAGAGCAGGAGCTAAAGAGACCAAGTTGGTTCTTCTGCTGCCCTTTGAAACCACAAGGGTGGCCAACAATCGTAGGGCTTACCAAGCAATGGAAGGGCAGAGAACCCAAGAACAGTGCATGACAGCTCCCAAACTTGGCACAGCTGAGACAACCCAGACTGGGTCTGAAACTATTTTATCTAAGAACCAGGAAAGCTGCTTCTGCTGTTCACAGTCCCTGTAAGCTGCATAAGACAGCATAGTGTGGTTACAAGGAGTATGAGCTCAGAGAAAACCTGTTCAGGTTTGAGTCCTGGCTCCATCTGTAGCAAGCCACTACCTCTCTGAGGCTCCATTTCTTCATCTCTAGAGTGGAGATAATACTAGTACCTACTTAGTAGAATTAAATACAAACATGCTTAGCATGGCATCCAGCATAAAGCATAAACAGTTCAGTAAATATTGGCTCTTATTACTATTATTCTCGCCCCTCCTCCACACCTCTCTCCAACTCTTCTTCCCACCATGACCACCACCACCACCCCACCTTCTCACCCTCCCCCCTTACTGCCCACAGTCTCTGCTGCAGAAGCTGTGGGAGCTGGACCTGGTCATGCCTTCTTCACCCTGCTTTTCCCCAGGGCTGTTCCCCATGAGCCTGAGCCATTCATCTCCCTGGTGACCTGAATCTGAACTAAGAGATGGATGTGGGGTGGCTGGGGCCAGGGTGGTAATGTGCTCCCTTATCTCTATGCCCCTCACTGGGGCCTAGTTAATTTTCCCTTTGATTTTAATATAGATTTATTGAAAGTTTCAGTTATCAAAACAAACTGCAGCAGCAAATTGGTGTTCTTTGCAGGCCTACAAGTGCCTATAAAGCTGCCATGCTCGGGAACGAATGGCGCTCTCCGGGAGGTCAGTCATGGCAACAGGAAGTCCCTGGGGACACACACACTGCAGTTTAATATTTTTCTTATTAGCCTTTTTCTTCTTGGCCATCTAAGCCTCCCCTTTAAATCGGAAATCAAATGGAGCCACCTGCCCAGGGAGGCTCTCTTGCCCAAGCTGTTCCACTTTGCCTTCTCTGTCCTAGCCTCTTCAGCTCTCATTCTCTGATTTCTCCCTGCCTTGCCCACTGTTCAGAGAGTGTGGTGATTCACATGCCCCAGAGATGTGGCTCACAGTCCTACCCCAACTATGGAAGGTTGGCTTGGGCTATCTAGCCACTCTAGTCAGTAGAGGCAAAGCATTAGAAAAGATTGGGGCCCCAGGCCTCTTCTAGATCTGGTGCTCAGAGGGGAGAAAAAAGACAAGGTTTTAAAGCAAAAGAGTTGTTTGGGGCACCTGGCTGTCAGAAAAGAGTATGACTTTTGATTGCAGGGTCATGGGTTTGAGCCCCATGTTGACTGTAGAGATTACTTAAATAAATAAAACAAGGAAGGAAGGAAGAAAGAAAGAAAGAAAGTTGTTTCTAAAAAGGCAGACAATCCTGTCAGGATCTATTGAACTCAACAGAAGCAAAAAGGAGATGATGATCCTAGAGACTGGGCAAGTTTTCCTTCCAGCCCCAAAATTGTCTGATTTCATTCCCATTTCCCCACTGCCACTCCCAATATAGCCTCTCCTCTCAATCGCAACTTGATTTTTGAGACCCTCCGTTCTTTGGTCCCAATGTGCCTCTCTAAGAACCAGCCTGGTTTATTGCCTCCATTGCCTTCTATAACTAAAACCACACACTGCCACCTCTAGGCTCTGGAATCAGTCCTACCCTAGGGGAGGGCCTCCATGACCTGGTAACCTTGAGGGCACCATCATCTCTTCTGGACCTGAGCTGCTGCTGGGTCACCTGTACAGGCCACATCTCAATTCCCATTGTCCTCTTCTTGCTCTTAAAAATTTCCTGCCAGCATCAAGGGCTACTGCCCTTCCTCAGAACTTGGACTCTGACAACTATTGCTGTGTGGCTAGAGTGGTGGAAGGTGCTAAGGTTTGAATCTAGACAATCCAGGAATTGATTCCTGGCTCTGACATTTACTGACTCTGTGACTTGGGAAACATCTTTGTGGTGTCATTGCACCTTGTGCTTATGCCTGCCCTTGTCTGCCTCTGTATCTTTCACCTACAATATTCTGTGGTCCTCAAAGAAGAGGACTGTGTTTTAATCATCTTTATATTCCAAGTGAGTATATTTGATGAATAAGCAGTCACCTTATCTTGGCCTGTTTCCTCCACTATGAAGTGGAGATAATATCTGCATAACCAAAAAAGTGAAGAAAGCATCTACCACAGTACCCACCCTTCTCCTGAGGTTGGTCATCAGCCACCAGTGCTCCCACCTTTTGCCTGTTCCCATCACAGCTTCAAGTTCAACTCTCTCCTACTGCCTGTTAGAGCTTCCTATCACTGATCAGATGTCTGCATTCACCCTGGACCCTTTGGAGTGGTACTGATGTCTCTTCTCCACCAAACCAGGCTCCCTCAATTTTTCCAAACACACTCATGAACTGCTGCCTCCTGGTGGCTCTGTTTCTATTCCATAGACTGCCTTGTAGTTTGTCTGTAGCATTGCAGATATTCCCTACCATCTATTGCAGCTAGTAGCATCAAGGAGTTTATGTTAACATTAATACACCAGTCTTGCTAATTCTAGACCTCTACCTGCTCCTATAGAAATAACAATCCCTAGCAATGTTTCTTTAAAAAGCTTCAGTTGTGCCCATGGATCAGTCAAAGCTACTGTGCTCCACTGGTTTCTGTCACTAAGTGCACCATGGATGCTGGCCTTGAATGCCTCTGCCTGATATGCTGAATTCTCGTGGTATCATGACCATGTGAGAGCACAGCACTCTCTCACAAAGTAAGAAGAATCCCTCCATATTTCATCTAGCAGAATGTTTGAGTTCTTAAGTGTTTCAGAGACAGCTCTTTCCACTTATTTAACTCATTCTGCATGCCTACAACCATGAGAGTAGTTGGGATAGGGTGAGTTTATGTAAGAACCATCACAAAGAACCAGAGCCATGGTCCTCTTCAACCATCAGTCTTACTGTGGAAATTGGCTCATCTTCCAGACTCCTCCCTCCTCTATCATTAAGCCTCTCTCTCCCAAGCTCTGCTGGCCCTTCTAGCAATCTGGTGTTCATTGTGTTGTTCACATACCCCTACTCTAATCATGTTGGTGTATACTGGCCAGGTTTGGTTCAAATTTATTTTTCTCTGAGAGGCTTTGTACCCCCATGTAAAACAGTAGATTCAAATAGATGTTTAGGTCAGGGGATATTGCCTAACTCCTCACAGTGGATGTAGCCCAGTATCATCCCCAACCCACTAGGACCCCCATTACACTGCATATTTCCCCCAAGATTTAGTGAATAAACTTGTACTGCCTGCTACTTTCCTTGATCTTCCTAGACTAATACAGCCTTGTTCTTCCACTGGACCCCTTGTGATTTCATAGTTCTTCCTTCCTGGTCTTGACTTGGCCATCAAGTGCTTTACAACTCAGGCTCCAACCTACATTTCCAGCCTTATTTCCTAGTAGTTCTTTACCTCCCCCTCTCTTCCAGGACAAAAGGACTATTACTCATCAAGGTGCTTTGTATTTCCTTACCTCCAAGATTTTATTTGCTGGTGGTGTTCTCTCAACTAGGAGTAACCTCCCCATTTTCAACTCTACCACTGAACCCCCAGAGAAATGTGCTCTGCCCCAGGAAGCATTTCCTGATCCTCAAGTGATTGTTCCTTCCCCTCTCTAAGCCCTAAACCCCATCTGTGTGTCCTGTGCAGCATGGCATCCACAGGACCAGGGTCTTGCTCAGTGTTTTTTTTTTTTTTTTAGTTGACTCCACATCCAACATGGGGCTTGAACTCACAACCCTGAGATGGAGAATCATGTGCTATACTGACTGAGCCAGCCAGGAGCCCCTTGGCATTTTTAATCTATAGGCAGTGTCTGACCACACCCCTCAGGACCTGAAAGATGCTATGGGGCTTTTAGGAGGCATCTGAAGCCTTCATGGGGATCTCCTCCAACAACCTCAGCTAAACTAAGAGCTTGAGCCCACTCTTCTCAAAGTGTGTAATTTTTCAAGATTCAACAACATTCTTTGAATACCTGCTTTGTGCTAGGCTCCTTGAAAGCATGGGACAAAAGCATGAGCAATAGACACAGTTCCTGCCCTCGTAAAGCTTACACTATAATGATGGAGACACTGGTAAAGAAATGTGTCACTTCAGAGTGATAACTGTGATCATAGAGACAGACCACTTACAATGAAAGTTTGAAGAGGAGGCACTAATCACAGCTGGAAAGGTTTAACATTGAAGTCCAGTGTGTTTTGAGTAGTAATTTCCCAGACCAAGGAGTGGGGGGAAGACAAGAAGACAGGGCATTCCAGGCAATGGGAATAACATGAGCAAAGTCATGAGGCAAAGAAATGGCCTACATGTGGATAGGAAGAAACTCAGTGCTATTGGAGCAGAACGTGTGACAGAGCCAGTGGTGAAAGAGGAGTTTGAAGTAGGCAAGGGTTAGATCATGCCTAGTCTTTTTTTAAAAAAAATTTTTAAGGTGTTTATTTATTCTTGAGAGAGAGGGGGACAGAGCATGAGAGGAGAAGAGTCAGAGAGAGGGAGACACAGAATCTGAAGCAGGCTTCAGGCTCTGAGCTATCAGCACAGAGCCCGACGTAGGGCTTGAACTCAAGAACCATAAAACCTGACCCACAGTCGGCACTTAACCAACCAAGCCACCCAGGAGCCCAAGATCATGCCTGGTTTTAAAGTAAACCTTCTTAATGGGTTTGGACTTGAGCTTGAGGGCATTAGAAAGCCACTGACAGGTTTGAAGCAGAGCAGTGACTAGGTCTGTTCTGTGTTAGAGCAGTGCTTCTCAAACTTTAGTGTGCATTCCAGTCACCTGGGAATCTTGTTAAAATGCAAACTGATTATGGGGTCTGGGAAAGGCCTAGATTCTGCATTTTTAACAGATTCCTTAGTGATGTTGATGCTGCTGGTCCCCAGGCCTCACATGGAGTAGCAATCCCTCTGGCCCATCTTCCCTAAATGCATCCACTTACATCTGCAAGCACAGAGCATTCTTTCTGCTGAAAATGGTCCAAGGCTGCTATGGCTCTTCGCTTTTAAGAAGTGCCTATCTTTTAGAAGCTGTTTATTGAATATGTATTTGCTATATGTCCGTCTAGCAGAGAACCAGGGGCAGGGCTGGGGGGCTGAGAGAAAACAAAAAGCAAGACATTTTCCTGCCCAAAAGTATTTGGTATCATCTCCAAAGAGGCAGCTTTCCCTGAGCTGCCCTCTGCCAGACCTGTCATAAACATGGTAAATGAGGCCTGTCTCAGTGGTACTCCCTGGGGCCCCCACCACTTCTGCAGCCCCATCCAGAAATGAGTCTGTTTATCCCTAACGGTTGTCTCTGACCTCTAAATCAATTCCCTATCTGATACAAAAACTCCAATCCTCCCAACCAGCCTCCCAATCCTCGACTCTGACAGTTTTTAAGACTGGAGGTGGTATATGATGACAGCCATTCCCAGCCCAGGCTCTGAAGTAAAACTGCCTGGATTCATAGCCCAGCTATACTACACATTAGCTGGGTGACCTTGGGCAAGTGGCTTAACTTCTCTAAGCTTCAGTCTTCTCACCTGTAAATTGGGGATAATAATTATTTCTGCATCATGAGGCTGTTGTGAGAATCAGTATGTCAATGCATATAAAGCATAGCCTCTGAAACATGCAGAGAACACCCAATAACTGCTAGGTATTATTTTCATAACTATGAAAACTTGTGTGTGTAGAAGCTTATCAAAGCCCTTTTGGAAGCCTGTATAAACAAAAGTCCCTGTCATCCCTTTTCTACCTATGATGGGTTTTCCTGCTGCCATTAGCCCCTCTCTAATGCTGGGGAGCCAGAGGCAGCCTTGGAGGTCAGTGCAGAGAAGCCTTGCCCTTGGGAGGAAGCAGTCCTTGGGGCCACTTTTGGGACAGGAGGCTTCAGCCTACGAAAACTGAGGCTCTGTGTTGGAGAGGGATCCTTTGTGGATTCCCTCCTACCTCAACCCCATCCCCGCAGTGTCCCCTCTGTCCGGGGTCACCCAGGCTGCCCCTCCTTCTGGCTGCAAGGAAAGAGGCAGCTTCAATCATTCATCTTAATGTCTCTATTAAGCAGGGTTATGACCAGGACGAGACAAGAAACAAGGTCTTTTAGTGTAAAAACATGGCTCCCAGGGCTTGGCCTCAGGGGACTCCTCCCCTGCACTGCTGCTGCTCCCAGATACCACTGCTGGAGGGCAGTTGAGGCCCCAGATTGAACAAAATGATTCTGCCCTGAGTTCTCTCTCTCCCTTTCCTTCCTGGATCCTTCTGTGGGGCTGCCCAGAGTTTTCTTTTCCAAAGAGAAGAACGATGACTTGGCGTTTAGAGGCAGCCACGAGGGTCTTGAAGCTATCTGTTTAGGCCTGCACCCAGACTTGGGATCACTATTCTCATCACCTTCTCATCTCTTGCCAGCAATGTGGAAGCAGTTACAGCCTTAGCCACTAGGCCCGGGCACAACAGGGCCTCACCTGGAGTCTGGGCTCAGAGCCTAGGGGATAACAGGAGTATTCCTGATTATGGAAAGATCTTAAAAAGACCATACCATAAGTCCCCATCACTCATATTAGAGGTTTAGGAGCTACTGGTGGAGTCAGCATATGCTGGGACCTGGGGCCTGGGTTCTAGGGCAGTAGCTGTCCTCCTGAGGAGCCCCACGCTTACTGATTCTTACCTACACCCATGCACAGGCAGGGATTTGTGAGCAACAGCAGGATCAACCCCCTCACCTGGGAAGAAGGGCTGAGTCTCCTAGAGAACTAGAATCAAAAGGCCTCAAAAAGAGCATGTGCACAGATCCAGCCTTCAGAGGCATAGAAAGAGTCCCCAGATAACTACTCCCATAGTTAGTAATGTCCCCGTTAGAACACAAGTCCTTTAGCTAACCGGTGCTGGAGGGTAAGAAAGTAAGGTCAGGTACCAAAGAAGGAGACAGGTCCTTCTCAGCAACACTCCTTGCTGACCACAGCCCTCCTAATCCTCGGGCCACTGACTTCTATTTCCCACTGTGCTGCTGCCTTCTCACTGGTCCTGGAATTTCCTTTTCTATCACTACTTACCCTAAATGTGACCTTTCTCTGCGAGCTTCCCTGAATTGGCCTTCCCTGAGGTGGGCTGGCAAAGACGAAACGCCCTAGTGTGGGGCCAGGTAAAAACGCATTCACATCCTGGCCCTACCTTGTGACCCTATGCAAGTCAGCGCTGCTCCCTGAGCTTTAGTCTGCTCTTTTGTTCTTATGATTTTGAGGAGTCAATGAGACAGCATGCATGCATTTGTTTGGCTTAGTGTAGAACCAGGAACACCGTGGAAAGGGAGAAGGGATGGAAGAGAGAACTGGGAGTCTCACTCAGGGTGTGTGGGTAAAGGGGTCTTGACTAAGGAGGGCTGCAAGAGCAGGGGGGCTGTGGAGGGAATGCCAGAGCAGCTGAGGGCAGCACAAAGTCAGAGTGAGTTAGCGCTGGTCCCAGGGGCTGCATGAGCCAGGCAGGCTTTTACAGAGATATCCAGGGAACAAGAAATACCAGCAAGGAAGTTGCCCCATTAATAAATAAGAAGGTGGGAAATTAATGATGGTCTGAAAATGGCTGAGCTACTGAACTCGTTCTTTAAATCTGTCTTTAACAAGAAAAATAAAGAAAAGAGATTTGGCCAATTAGGAGGTAATGAAGACATTGTAGAAATAGCACCTGACAAAAGCACACGTGGTGGTGGGGGTGTTGCTGCGTGAATATCCAATGGCTTTGACCCTGCTCCCTTCAAAAGGAGAATGCCAGAGAAGGGGGGGGGGGGACAGCCGATCACTGCAGGGACTGGGAAGGGGTAGGGAGGAAACTAGGGGTGGGGGCAGGATACTGTCTCCTGAGGAGGCTGGAATGAAGGTGAGAATGGGGGGTGGAGGGGACAGATGGAGGTAATAAGAGGGGGCCCAGAGAGGAGAGATCTCTAAAGGCAGAGAAAACCAGAAGGACCCTGATTAGAACTACGAAAGAGCTAGGTCCCTTTTAGGGAGTCTATGCCTATAAATGGAAGAACGGAAGAGGAGAGGGGGCATGGGAGGGAAGGAAAGAGAAGTCGGGGGGGCCTGAGAGAGAGAGGGAAAGGTAACTGCACAGAGAAAGGAAGATTAAAGATGGTACTTGGGCAGGGCTTAGAGAAGCAGCTGGGGTCGAGGGTGGGAAGAAAAGGGGCCCTTTTGCTAAGTCGAGGAAAACCACATTGCTAGCCAGTTCTAGCCCTCCACTGAGGTGTAGGTGATCCACCCAGGGAGCAGAATGGCAGCCTCTGTGACAGGTGGCAAAAGGATAGAGGGCTCACAGGTTGAGTTTACTTAAGCAGGGGAGCTCAAGAAGTAAGGGAAGGGGAAGCTAGAAAGATGAGGGTGAGAAAGGAGTCTCAGAGCAGCTTTACCACTGTGGGGGAGCTTTTGGGGGAAGGAGTGTGAGGGCAGCACAAAGTCAGAGTGAGTTAGCACTGGTCCCAGGGGCTGCATGAGCCAGGCAGGCTTTTACAGAGATATCCAGGAAACCACCCAGGGTCACTGCTGTAGCAGTCCTCATCCTAGCCACACTCTATGAGGAGGTAAGAAAGGATGGGTCCCTATGAGACCAGCAGTGCCACAGAGAAGGCCATTTAAAGGAAGGTTCTTGGGAAGATCTAGTCAGGGAGGGAGTGCAAGGCCTTGAGGAAGGAAGAAGGAAGGAAGGAAGGAAGGAAGGAAGGAAGGAAGGAAGGAAGGAAGGAAGGAAGGAAGGAAGGAAGGAAGGAGAATACAGATCCATCTACTCTAGCCACCCTTCCCCTCTCCTACACAGAAATAAAGGCAGTCCTATAGCTAGGAAGGGAGCCCTCTGCTCCCTTAGCCCTCACATCCTTTTCCAGGCCAGAGACTCCCTCTCCTGTAGCCGCTGGATCCTACCTTTGGACTAACCTCCCTCCACCCCCACCCAGGGAAGCCAAGACCCACAGCTCCCCAGGGAC
The DNA here is from genome assembly GCF_028749965.1 of Puma concolor. Lineage (NCBI taxonomy): Eukaryota > Metazoa > Chordata > Mammalia > Carnivora > Felidae > Puma > Puma concolor. Next base: position 34,957,422 of record NC_141674.1, read on the forward strand.
AGATGTGGTCTGGTCTAGGAAGCTTACCAGCTCCAGAATCTGTCCTGAATCTGCATCCGGAATTCAACCCAAAGTGGCTGGGCTATAACAACACTGACACCGTCTGCATGGGGGCATAGGGGGTAGGAGCAATGAAACTGCAGGAGAAGGAGAGGGCAGCCAGTGATGAATAGGGGCAGCCAGAGCCTCGTTAGAGGGGGGTGTGGAGAGGCTGGCCGCTGCAGGGATGAGCCCTGGGCCTGATTTATCATCTTCAGAGCTGATCTGAGCGAGAGGGGTTAAGTAGCAAGTTAATGAAATCCACAGATGCCGCTAAACGGGGAGAGCGGGGAGCACCAGGCTAGAAGGGGTCCAGGAGGGAGGCAGGCAGGCAGGCTGGCCACTGAAGAGGGGATTCATCTGGAGGGGAGAGAAGATAGACATGTTCCCGCTGAGGGGGATCCTGTCATAGTCTCTGAAATCCAGTTTGGGCCAGCCAGAGAGAAAGAGGTTAGACAGACAGCAGGGATTCAGGGAGAACCCAGGTCCCATCCCAGGGACATCCTCAGTCAAGCTTCACAGCCCCCTGCTCCAGTCCCAGTGGGCTTCAGCAAACACTTACTGGGCGGCCCCTGAGCCCCTGAGACCAGGAGGTGAATCAGAACAGGTCTCTGCCTCTCTTTCCCCCAGGCTGATTGGTGAAACAAGTAACTACAGTTCGCTGTGATAAGTGCAGTTGAGCAACACAAAAGGAGGGAGCAATTAATTCTGACAGGGGAGGGCAGGGAGGTCAGGATGACATTAAAGCAAGGCTTGAAAAATAAGGGTTTTACCAGGCAGAAAAAGGAAAAGTGGGATTCTGGACAGAAGGAACAGCATGAGCCAAGGCCAGGAAAAGCACAAAGGAAGCCAAGGGAAAGGGAGCTGACCTGGCAGAGATGCCTGTTCAGGGAAGGGAAGGGGCAAGGGGAATGCTACCAAAAGGCCTGTGTGTTCTACCACAGGGCTCTCAACTGGGGGCGCTGGGTGTTGTAAGGCCAGTGGGTCCAGATCCTATGGTGGTCCTGTAGTGGTCTGAATGCACAGGACAGACACAGGAGCAGCACAATCCTGGCCAAAAGAGCCCCTTCTGCATGCTGACCTCATGCTCTGTCTCCAACAGTAAGCCTGGACCTCCATTCTAGGGCAGACACAGAATTAAATAAAGTCATCCATAGAGCTTTTGGCACAGGCCTGGCACACAGTACATGCTTACTAAATGTAAATTATTATTTTGGTAGTTAATATTACCAGGCTGAACTAAAAACAAAAACAAAAAACAAAAAACAAAACTGGGTTAGTGTAGGACTGCAGCTCCAAAATGCACCCAGGGGACAGGCAGAGACATAGTTACTTAATAGGTAAAACTTAGGCCCACGGGGCAGAAAGTAATCAATGACTTTAATGATACAGTGGGACAGAGTACTGCAGACATCAAGACTGAGATCCCCAAGAAGGGGAAGATGACACATAGGCTATAACTAAAGGAACTCTGAGGACCAGACCATCAACACTTCCGTCCAGACCCAAGAGGGGCAGCTTTGGGAAGCAGAGGAGAGCAGTTTGCATCTTAGGGCCAAATAGCCAAGCCATCTTATTCCTCCTTCAGCCCACAGAGCTACCTGGGCAAATGAGCTACCTGGGCAGCCTTTTCTTTTATTTATTTATTTATTTATTTATTTTTTTTTTTTTTAATTTTTTTTTCAACGTTTTTTATTTATTTTTGGGACAGAGAGAGACAGAGCATGAACGGGGGAGGGGCAGAGAGAGAGGGAGACACAGAATCGGAAACAGGCTCCAGGCTCCGAGCCATCAGCCCAGAGCCTGACGCGGGGCTCGAACTCACGGACCGTGAGATCGTGACCTGGCTGAAGTCGGACGCTTAACCGACTGCGCCACCCAGGCGCCCCTTGGGCAGCCTTTTCTATTGATGCCCTCCCTTTCCTACCCTTGTCCTGAGCAGCAACCCTGCCCTTATAGAAGAACCTCCCCTAAGAGAAGTGGCAAGGGTATAGCAGCAAGACATCTGGTTCACTCATTTTTATCCTATAGTAATTAGGTATTCACTGAATATTTGTTGGATGAAGGAATGGGTGAGCTCGTAAAAATCTTGAAGCTCTTCAGCAGAGCACAGCACAGCCATAGTGAAAAACCTCCCCCTGCCCACCACACACACACACACACACACACACACACACACACACACACACACAACTCTTTCCTCATTCCTCATTCTATCTCATGGCAGCTGGCATGAAGAGATTGGCTGATAGTGTGGCTATTTAAAGATTAGGCCTTGGAGTCAGACAGTCCTGGAATTCAGACTTTGTTCTTAAGGAGCACCAACTCTGTGCTCCTTAAGAAGTTACTTAACCTCCCTACATCTCAGCTTCTTCTGTAAAATGGGAATAATAATAATAGTGCCTACTTCATATGTAGTATAGATTAAATTAATATATGTAGTATAGATTAAATTAATAATTCATAACAGTTTGTGTGAAGAACTTAGTACAGAAAAACTGGAACAGAAAAAGTAACTTACACAGATGGAATAGGATTTAATCAAATTAAAACAGTAGTAGAGAAAACATCTTAATTCCCCTTCACCTCCACTTTATCCCTTCAGATCTTCTCTGGGTGCCTGTACTCCCTCTGCTGCTGCATGGTTTTTCAGGCAGGTCTTATAACTTCATCCTCTCACTAAAACTGAATTCTGAGATCCGCTGAGTCATGAGGTTACTCACGCCCAGTGGCAGTCCATCCTAAGATAGAAGAGCTACATGTGAGGTCGAGTATGGGTAGAACTGGAGGGCACAAGCAAGCCGCAGCGCAGTATCGCAGGCTCCCATGTCATCTACCACCGGTGCAGCCAGTGCCTCTCATCTGCACATCTAACTTGTACAGAGGGCTTCCTTATGACCAGAAAATAGGAGGGAAAAGCCCCACCTTAGTTCATGGGAGGGTTGATGCAGTATGTGAGTACAAGCTGAAATGGACAGTGGCTATACTGAAAGACAGTGGAGAGGGAAGATCCTCCCAATGGGCAGGGCCCCTAGTCGTTTACTTTATGTAAAAAGCAAAGGGATTCAAGGATAGAATATTTATGGACTCATGGGCAGTGGTAATGACTGTGCTAACTGGAAGGGGCAAGACTGGAAGGTCACAGACAAGGAGGCCTGGGGTCATAGCCAGTGAACAGATATATGAGAATGGGCACAAAGTGTGAAGATCTTTGTATTACATGTTAGTGCCCACTAGTGAGTATCCACCACGGGAGGGGAATTAAACCATTAAGTAAATAAAATGACTCATCCCACTGATACCAGTCAGCTTCTATCATTGGCTACCCCAGTCTCAGCATGATGAATGCATGGATAAAGTAACTATGATGGCAGGGATTTTGGAAGTTATGCACAGGCCCAAGAGCATGAGTTCCCACTTACCAGGGCTGGCCTAGCTACTGCCACTGTGGAATGTTCAATCTGCTAGTCACAGAGACCAATGCAAAGTCCCCAGGATGGCACCATCCATTGAGGAGATCAATCAGCCAGTTGATGGCAAGTTGATTATTTTGGGCCCTTTCCATTTTGGAAGAAGCGGAAATTCACTCAGGAATAGATCTATATTCTGGTTATGAGTTTGTGTTTCCTGCCTACAGGGCTATAGCCAGTGCCATCAAAAGAAAGCTTATAAAGTGCTTGATCCATCAGCATACAATCTTATATGCTACCTACCATATCATACCAATGGATCTACTTTATAGCAATGGAGGTGCAAGAGTGAGCCCATAACATAAGGTCCATTGGTTGTGTCACATGCTACAGCACCTGGAAGCTGCTAACCTAATTGAACAATGCAATGACCTATTGAAGGCACAGCTGAACCACCAGCTAGGAGATGATACTCTATGAGAATGGGGCACCATCTTTTTGGATACTGACTCTCAACTGGGGACAGTTTTGCCTCCTAGGGCAATTGGGTAATGTCTGGAGACATTTTTCATTTTCTCCACTGGAGGAGGGGAGAAGGAGAGGTAGTGCTACTGGTATACAGTAGGTAGAAGTCAGAGGTGTGCATCCTACAGTGCATAGGACAGTCCTGTCCCTCTTCTCCCCACCTCCAAATAAAGAATCATCCAGCCCCAAATGTCAATAGTGCTAAGATTGAGAAACTCTATTGTGGGACACAGCATGCATTTTAAATCAAAGACCTTTATATGTAGATGTGTCCCCACTGGGGTCCAGAAACCAAGGTCTCATTATAATTACTCCCAGTGATCCACTTGTGGAATATGTTATGCTGGGCTTTGCAAATTTAGAATAGCTGATTCCCAAAGGGGAGCATTTCTGTTAGAAGACACATTAAGAGTCCCACTAAACTATATGAGATGGCTGCGTCCTGGCTTCTTCAGGTTCTTCATGCCAAGGACACAGGCAAGAAGAAAAGTCACTGTATCTTGGCAGAGGTAATTGGCTTAGATCATCAGGAGGCAGTAGGGCTGCTGTTACACAATGGGAGTAGCCAGGTGATTCATGTGACACGTGATCTGTTAGTACTCCCTTCTCCTAATTTAATGGTATAGGGACAAGTGCAACAACCCCAGCCTGAGGAGGGCATGGTAACCAGTCTGAGATCCCTCAAGGATGTGAATCTTCATCATGCCACAAACCAAACTACCATGACCAACAGATGTGCTAGCTGAAGGTGAAAGGAATCTGGCATTGTGAACAGAGAAGGAGTGAAATGGATAAAAGCTGTGACCCTGAGATCAGCTCCAATAGTGGGGTCTGTAGTCATTCTTCAAACCTTCCTCTTCTGTAAGTTTCCCCTGGGAAGAGAGGCCCACTGAAATCCTGGAGGATGTGCTCTCAGAACTAATATGAAAAAGTGAATTCAAGTGGTACCAGGGTAGATTACAGTGAAGGCAGTGATCTGCTGCCTTTAGGAATGAAGGACCAGTTCCTCCAGTTGCTGGGAGTGCTGCTAGCAGCCTTCAATTGTTAGCCTTGTTGGGGGATGGCTGCTGAAGAAAATTTCTTTGTTCAAGGTCCTATCTCCTTCTAAGGACAATTCGCATCAATGACTGATCAATACTGAGACATAAAGATCCAGCCCGCTTGTCCCAACTCTGGATGACTCTGAAAGACCATCCCAGCTCCAGGGCTTCCTATGGGACTAGCTGAGGACTTTGTTGGGACTGCTTCACAATTCAGCTTCTCCCTCTGCTTAATCAGCCTTCCTTCTATTGGTGTTGATCCCAAGAGCTGTCTATTAAACATCTTGTATGCTAATCTTTGTCCCGGAATCTGCTTTCTAGGGAACACAACACATGACAGTCAAAAACAAAATAAGACCTCTATTCATATTGAGGCTCCATTCTGGGGTGGGGGGGAGGAAGCAGGCAAAAAACCATAAGCAAATAAGTAAGTTATCATTAAGTATGTTGGAAGATGATAATTGTGATAAGTTCTAAGGAATAAAGAATAAGTAGAGCAGAGTAAGGAGATCAGTAGTGCCTGGGTATAGGAGTCGGCAGACAGGATGCAGTATTAAATCAGATGCCAAAGCAGGCTTCATTGACAAGATGAGATTTCAGCAAAATTTAAAGGAAGTAAGAGAGTTGAACAAGTGGGTATCTGGAGACATTCTAGATAAAGAAAAGAGCAAGAGCAAAGGTCCTAAGGCAGGACCAATGTGTTTCAGGAGCACCCAGAAAGCCAACGGAGGTAGAGTAGGGTGAGCAATAGGGGAATACAATGACAAGAATAGAATTTAGGAAGACAATGTGAGAATAGAGGGTCAGATTATGTAGGGTGATCTTAAGGGTGATGATTTTTGCTGTGAATAAAATGAGAACAGTATCTGACTCATCTTCCTCCAAGAAGCCCTCCCTGACTGTCTCTGGCTAGATGTACTCTTTCTGGCGCCTCCTCTGTGCTCTCATAGCCTCCTGGGCTTCTGCTGTAGTTGTGTTTATCACACTCTGTTGTAATTGCCTTATTGTCTGTCTGTGTTACCCACTTAATCGTGTTGGTAATAGGGGATCATTGTGAGGATATAGAAAGAAATAAGGAAGTCAAGACATAGCCACACCATGGGACTTCACAGAGCCTATTGAAACTCTGAGAACTCTGTTGTTCAGGACACAGTGTAGTGCTAGAAATTAGGTGTTTTCATTACTGCCTCTGAGTGAGCATTCATTGATCTCCACTCTTGAATTTCACCAGTATAGTCACTTAGTACTCTGCCCTTGCTTCAGCAGCACCTAACACTTATAATTAACATGAGTTTATATTTTCCAAGAAAAAGGATCTAATTGACTTGGCCACATCCCAGTCAGTAACTCTGTTGGGCAAATTTCTTGCTAGGCCACTTCATGGACTCCTGGCCACTGAATAGATTGGCTGTCTTGGGTCACATGTCTATCCCTGATCCAGTTAGGTGTGGCCAGAGTAGTAAAGTCACTTGATACAGGGCATGGTCATCTGTGCATAAGGAAACACCCAGAGCCTCCTTTCCTAGCACGGAGCTATAGATGTAGCAGTTATTCACTCTCCAGTACAAATGACTCTCCAGTAAAACTTAGAACAGTGACTGGTAAATAGGAAACATCAATCAATCAATCATTCTTATATAGTGTCCATCCCTCCCAAGGGCCCAGCACAGTGCCCGGCACCAAATGGATAATAATAATTATTTTGGAATGGAAGGCCAGTGCATGCAGACAGGACAGCCCAGAAAGAGGCAGTACATAGTGGTTTTGCATGTGGACTCTTGCCATAGACTGCTTGAGTTCAGATCCCAGATCTGCTACCCAGCAACCATATGACTTTAAGCAAACTACTTAACCTCTCTATAAATTAATTCTTGCATCTGTAAAATGAAGCCACAAATGGCACCAATGACATAGGAGAATTGGGTGAATTGAAGGAGACAATGTACATAAAGTACTTTTCTATAGACCCTAGCACATGGTGATGCCTCAATAATAGTGATGTTGTTATTTTCTTTTGTGAGACTCATGCTAATGAGCATGGAGCTCTAGGCTAAATACAGGTCTGGAAGGTAGTAGTCATATCCCTCCCTCAACTGAGTGGGACAGGGTCCTACCACACAGAGAGCTGCCTAAGCACACACTGATTCTGAGACTGGCAAGGCTGTGGTCAGCTGGCTGGACTCACTGCCTTCCCTGTGCCCCCACCCACCAGGTTACAAGAAACCTGGTGTTTATGGGTCATCTGGGCAGCTATTGCTGATTTTAGCAAAGAAAGCCACTATGAAGGATATATTCCAAACCTTTCTGGGTCTGTAATAAATATATATATTTTTTAATGTTTTTATTTATTTTTGAGACAGAGAGAGACAGAGGATGAGCAGGGGAGGGGCAGAGAGAGAGGGAGACACAGAATCCAAAGCAGGCTCCAGGCTCTGAGCTGTCAACACAGAGCCCTACATGGGGCTCAAACCCATGGACTGTGAGATCATGACCTGAGCTGAAGTCGGACGCTTAACCGACTGAGCCACCCAGGTGCCCCTGTAATAAATATATTAGTTACTGGGCAAGCATGTTGCTATACCCTCAGTCTCTTGAAGTGACAGGTATGTCTAGCAGAAAACAGGGGGAGAGAAGAGAGAGAAAAAGAGAGAAACAAGAGTGTGCACTGACCAAAGTCAAGGATTCAAGGATTCTGTATTCTCACTCAGTATCTCGCCAAGCCAGTCTTAATATTTCCAGTATGGAGAAGCCTTCTGGTCATCACCTCTAGGCACACAGAAATCAATGAGGTGGTCAAGATGGAGATAGCAGTCTGTGCATATATGTGACGGTGGACATGTTTGAGATTGAGGGCTCATTCAGGGCAAGGTAAGGCCAGCCTTAACAAGACCCTCTTGAGCCCTGCGTCAGGCTGGCATATAGACTGGGACTGAGAGCTGATAGAAGATGAGGTTCTGCTTTGGAACCTACTTAACCACGAAGGGCTCCCCATGGAAGAGATTATAAGAAGGTTTGGGGAAAGGAGTGAGAGTAGTTGCCTTGGCTCAGGGTATGTTGAGGAGGCAGAGGGTGGTAGGCAGGGAGAAGGAATATAGAGAGCAGAGGGAAGATGGAGACACTGCTGCAAGCTGGCCTCGGTAGACTGGGCAAAGAGCAACGAGAGTTCCTCTCTCCACAGAGCTCCACAGTGGCCAGCACTGAGGGCGGAAGCCTGCACAGTCTCCCTTTGGGGCTTTCTGGGGCAATATGGATGGGCCTCTTGGTTCACTCTAGGTGCTCCAACTGCTACAAAACCTGCTGTGCTGGCCCCCAAGGAGCACCACACAGCAACGCCAACTCCCCTTTTACTGTGCATAGCACCCGATGGCCTTGAGACACACTTGCCAAGGGAGAAGTCTCTATTAGGAGATCAATTTTCTCTTTTCCCACAAATTCAGCTATGAATTTCCTTTGAGGAAATGGTGGTAACTCAGACACCACCAGGGGGCACTAGGGCCTCTAGGCACCAGGGGCCAAGGAAGATGAAATCCCTGAAGTGTGGAGGCCCAGGTCCAGCTGCTGAGCCCCTGCAGCAGCCCCCTCCAGCAGGACCTTGATGTAGTCGATCAGGGAGACTGTGTTGCTGGCTTATCTAACGTGAAACGAGAGGACTGGGCCAAAGAGCCCTATTTCTGTCCAGCCCTACACTACCTGCCATAAAATTAAATGATCACAATGAGTACATTAATTACCTGACACGAATGCTTTAACATAACAAAATTATTAGCCATTTTAGATTTAGTGTTTGTACAGCACTTTATATTTGCAAGGGCGTTGCAATAACTTACCCTGCTGAGGGTGCATTTCAGGCCCTGAACGACATCCTAAAGGGTTTCTTCTGGCCAGCCAGCTGTCTGGCCTCTACCACAGCTGGTCTCCTGCCTTTCTTGCCTGCACTGACTGCTTCTCTTCTTCTCCAGCTGCCACCTGGCATCTCCTCCTGGCAGCCCCGTCATCTGTTCACTGAATCCCTTTTTTCATAGAGCCATGAGACAGTTTCTTCACTTGTGCTCAGGTTACCTACCTGATCCCGCATCAGAATTAAAGGGCCCAAGGGCAACAGCCCTGGGTAGGGCTGGCCTTGGTGTCCAGCAATTGTCTCTCTTGTCCTGGCTATAGCAGCAAATATGGACACCTGATGGGTTCTGCCCTAGTGGGAACTCTGAGTTTGGGGCCTGATGTTGCTCAGACTCCCCAGAAATTGACTACATGTCCTGTCCTATCATTTGCCAAGTGTTCACTGTACCCACACCAGAGCAAGCGCTAGGCCGTTGGGGGGCATGGCATTGAGGGGACTCACCACTGTACAGATTGAGTTCCAGATTGGACGGGATATTACAGGAAACTTTACTAGTCAAACTTGTTGCAGTTGGCTTGGGTGTGAAATCTGCTTCCCCAGGCAGAGAGATCAAAAGCTCAGTTGATGGATGTCTGTGTACCCAGCTCTCCTTGCTTGCTTTCATCTTCCTTCCAGAAAGAGGAGTAAACATTCAGCTAGTGAGCACTGCAGGTGTTCCCTTGAGGAGTGGAAAGGAATATCATTGAGAGCAGACAAGACCACCAGTGACAGTGTCCACAGGATATGAAGGGTCTCAAGAAGGAACAAAATGAAGGACATTTGCATCAGCAGTTCCAGAATTTCTGGATAGGAAGGTCTTTGGGGAAGCAGCAATTTGATTGGAAGGCTGCTGGCGGACTTAACTTGAAGATGAATTTGTGTAGCTTATACAATGCAGATCAATAATATTTCCTAACATGTTTTTAGTCATACTTTACAAAAGTGGAGAAAACATGAGTTTTCTATGTAAAGTTTATCTTGGTGCATAGTATAGAGATTAAGTAACTCTGGATCTGTATTGCTTGGGTTCAAACTTTAGCTTCACCAGTAACCATCGAGGTGATCTCAGGCAAGGGCTTTAGCTTCTCTGTGACCTAATTTCCTCATCTATAAAATATGGATAACTATAGTGACTACCTCACAGACTTATGAAGATTGAATGAGTTAATCCATATAAAGTGTTTAACACATAGTTAAGTCCTCTTTAAGGGTTTGCTACTGTTACTCATCGGGAAGAGACTCAAGAGGGCATAGGGGTGGCTATGGTGCTCAAACTGGGTGTTTGGAAGTCAATTGCTAAGTCATTCAAAGTGGAGTGGAGGTGAGAAGAGGAACTCAAGATTTAGGCGAGGAATGCGTATGGTATGTATGGTGTGTACGGTGGGGTGCCGAAGAGACTCCTGGTAAAGTCAAGACAATTCTGTCTCCATAGGGGTCATGGAAGGGGAAGGGCTGGGTTTCAAGTCATTGAAGCACAGCTTTTCAGTGTGCACTAAGTAGCGGGGGCTGCCTGGCACCCTCTTTGACAAAACTAGATGTTACACCTACGAGTGGTGGGGGAAATGATGTATTCTCTTGCCCTTCTGAGCAGTTTGGGAAACCTGTGGAAGGGAGTCCAGAATGGGAGGGAGGAGGGTACAGGCTGAGCCAGGGGAGTGGGAGGAGTGGGGTTGCAGGGGAGTGGGAGGGGTGGGCAGGTGGCTCCAAACCCCTGCCTTGCCCCTGCCTGACTGTCCGGGCCTTGGAGGGAGAGTGTTTCTCATGGATAATCACAGTGACTGGCTAATTAGCTTCATAGAATGGACAGATAGTTTAAAAGATTCCTACAGAGACAACATGACTTTTAAATAATACCCAAAAATGCAAGCACAATCAATTGCTTCTACTCCTAGTGGGAGCTTTTAGACAGATTATCAGATAGAAACAATTGTAAGCTAATCATATCTGACAAGAAGTCAGCAAAAACTTTTGAAATTATTAAGAAGTGTATTTGAAATATGGATTTACATACATTTTAATTCTGCCCTAAGTATATATTGTACCTTTAGATATTAGCCGATGGTAGTAATTTAGAAATAAGTATACCTATGTTGGAAGAGTGTGTACTTTTTGTTTTTTAAATGTTTATTTATTTTTTGAGAGAGAGAGACAGAGTGTGAGCAGAAGAGGGGCAGAGAAAGAGGGAGACACAGAATTTGAAGCAGGCTCCAGGCTCTGAGCTGTCAGCACAGAGCCTGATGTGGGGCTCAAACTCACAAACGATGAGATCATGACCTGAGCTGAAGTTGGACGCTTAACCGACTGAGCTACCCAGGCACTCCAAGAGTGTGTATTTTTTTACTGATAAGTGTGCATGGTCAAGAAATTTGGAGACCACTATGTTAGCTTCTCTGTGGTTCAAGTTTTGTCAAAAATAATTATTGGTGCACCTGTGTGGCTCAGTCGGTTGGGCGGCTGACTTTGGCTCAGGTCATAATCTCGCAGTTCAGGAGTTTGGCCCCGCATTGGGCTCTGTGCTGACAGCTCAGAGCCTGGAGCCAGCTTCACATTCTGTGTCTCCCTCTCTCTCTACCTCTCCCCCCTCAAGCTCTGTCTCCCTCTGTCTCAAAAATAAATAAACGTCAAAAAATTAAAACAAAAACAATTACTGTTTTCCAGAAAAGTGATAAGATAAAATTTCACTTCTCTTAACGTATGATATGCTATTTGGTGTCTGGACTCTCATTTTCTATCTGTGAAACCTTGTACAGGTGTCTTAAAACTCTCTGAACCTTGCTTTGTTTATCTGTAAGTCATTACAGCATTGTTATAGGATTATATAAAAATGTTTATATGTCTGCCACACTGTGGACCCTTGATAAATGGTTGATATTATTACAAAGAAAGGTATTGTTAAGCCAAATTAAGAGGATTCATAAATTAGTAGGATAAACTATTTTTGTGCAACATTTTTAAAGTACCTGAAGGGTTCCAGTACACTTTGGGCTAAGGGCTGAGGATACAGAGGTGGATTTGGTGGAGACTCTGTAGTCTAGAATTCAGAGCTGACATTGTCTAGATCCCTATAACAGCCTCCTGACTGGTGCCCCTGCCTTCCCTGCCTTCATTGTCCCCTGCTGTTCCCCAGCTCTAGCTTTCACCTTCACGTGACTGGCAAACCAGTCCTCCCCATCACTTTCATCACTCACTCCCATGTGCAAAGACCTTCAATAACTCCCTTGTAGTACATAATTCTCTGTTGTATACAGTCTTGAATTGTTCAGTAATTTTTCTTCAATTCAGACTTCTCTTCCCAGATAAACCTGTTGTAGTTAGGACTTAGAACTTACAAATAAGGAAGATAAGGTTGCCTCTGAGAGAATTTAACTTAATCAGCAGGTGATGAAAGGAACCCAAAGTCTCCTAGGCCCTTGGGAACGGTTACTTGACTACTAATCAGTGGTATTAACACATCTAAGGAAAGAGAGCTTCAGTGTGGTCTGCAGTACAACTCAAAATAGAGGAAAGCCACAGAGATAAACTTGAGCTGAATGCATCCAGCACTGCCCATGGGACAAAGATATTGGAAATAGGAGAACCTGAACATTTCAATCATGAGTCTTCAAGGCTATTTATTGCCTCTGGCCAGGAGAGATCTTCCTCCATTGTACATTATACTTCTCTGGTAAAGATACTCAGCATTCTTGTCGTCTTTGACCTCCCGGATGAAATATTCCCCCTTTTTAATTACTAGGTCTGGAAATACTATCAGGGTGCTGATTTACTAATTCTACTTCTCAGGTGTTTACAGAATGAGATGGGGAACCTCTTACAGGGTGTCAAGCATTCTGGTCAATTGAAAAATTATATCTCTATTGTTTATATGAGTCTGACAATCTTAGTTTATGTGAATCTGATAATTAAGTAAAGATCTAAGTGAAAAAGATGAAACTTATGAGGCAGGAGAAATACAGCAGAATATGGTTTTTTTTTAATCATATGGTTGAAATGCTCCTTTTAAGTAAGACATACCATCTAGAACCTACAAAAGAAAAGATTTAACTAAGTAAAAAGCTTAACCTCAATACAAAGAAAAACACTATAAGCAAACTTGAAAGACATGATGGACTAGGATCACATATTTGCAAGTTACATAATAAATAAAGGATTGATATCGACACTATATGAAGAGAACCTAATAATGAGTAAGGAAAAGACAACCCAACAGAAAAATGGGTAAAGGATATGAATTAGGAAAGTTACAGAAAATATGTCTAATAATAATGTCTCACAAACATTTGAAAATGGTTCAAGTTCACTTTTAACTAAGGAAATAAAATTAAAATAACAGTGATATACCCCTTCCATAAGATTGCTATAGTTTTTAAAAGATACATGAGATACATTGAAAAATTGATAGTGTCTTTAATATAACTGATGAGGGTGTGGGAAAACAGATGTTTCAAATATTAATGGGATATATGTTGGTACAGTTTCTTTTGGAGGATCACTTGGAAGTTTCTATCAAAATCTGACTATTGCTATTATATAGGCACACCTTAGAGATATTGCAGGTTAGGTACCAGGCCACCCCAATAAAGCAAATATCACAATAAAGCGAATGTCGCCATAAAGCCAGTCAAATGAATTTTTTGATTTCCCAGTGCATACAAAAGTTACATTTACACTACACTGTAGTCTATTACGTGTGCGATAACATTATGTCTAAAAAAAACCACATACCTTAGTTTAAAAATACTTTATTGCCAAAAAATGGTTACCATCAACTGAACTTTCAGTGAGTCATAATCTTTTTGCTGTTGGAGGGTTTTGCCTTGATGTTGATGGCTAGCTGACTGGTCAGGGTGGTGGTTGTTGAAGGCGGGGCTGGCTGTAGCAATTTCCTAAAATAAGACAACAGTGCCGTGTGTCTCATTGATTGACTCTTCCTTTCACACAAGATTTCTCTGTAGCATGCAATGCTGCTTGATAACATTTTACCCACAGTAAAACTCCTTTCAAAATTGGAGTTAATCCTTCCAAACTTTATCAACTCAGTTTATGTGATATCCTAAATCCTTTGTTGTCATTTCAATAGTCTTAACAGCATCTTCACCAGGAGGAGATTCCATCCCAAGAAACCACTTTCTTTGTTCATCCCTAAGAAGCAACTCCTCATCTGTTCCAGAGTTATCATGAGATTGAAGCAATTCAGCCACATTTGAGGTTCCACTTGTAATTCTACTTCTCTTGCTCTTTCTACCCCAGGTGCAGTTACTTCCTCCACTAACATCTTGAACCCCTCAAAGCCATCCATGAGGGCTGGAATCAACTTCCTCCAAACTCCTGTTAACCTCTTCTCATGAATCACAAATGTTTTTAATGGCATCTAGAATGGTGAATCCTTTCCAGAAGGTTTTCAATGTACTTTGCCCAGATTGTCAGAGGAATCACTATCTGTGGCATCTATAACCTTACAAAATGTATTTCTTAAATCATAAGACTTGAAAGCTGAAATTACTCCTTGATCCACAGGCTGCAGAATGGATGCTGTGTTAGTAGGCAAGAAAATAACACCCATCTCATGGTATATCACCATCAGAGCTTTGGGTGACCAGGTGCATTGTCAATGAGCAACAATATTTTGAAAGGAATCTATTTTCCTGAGCAGTAGTTCTCAATAGTGGGCTTAAAATATTCAGTGAACCATGTTGTAAACAGAATGGTCAATGAGCATTGACTTCAGCTTCAAATCACCAGCTGCATTAACCTCCAACAAGAGAGTCTGCCTGTCCTTTGATGATTTGAAGCCAGGCATTGACTTCTCCTCTCTAGCTATGCAAGTTTTAGATGGCATCTTCTTCCAATATAAGGCTGCTCTGTCTATGTTGAAAATCTGTTGTTTCATGTAGCCACCTTCATTAATGATCTCAGATCTTCTGGGTAACTTGCTGCAGCTTCTACATTGCCACTTGCTGCTTCACCTTGTACCTTTTTGTTATGAAGATGGATCCTTTCCTCAAACCTCATGAACCCCTCTCCACTAGCTTCCGATTTTTCTTCTGTAGCTTCCTTGCCTCTCTCAACCTTCATAGAATTGAACAGACTTGGGGCCTTGCTCTGGATTAGGTTTGGCTTAAGGGAGTGTTGTTGCTGGTTTGATCTTCTATCCAGACCACTCAAACTTTTCCCATATCAGCAATAAGGCTGATTTTGTTTTCTGCCTGAGCCAACCTGAAGGTGGTGTTTTCACCTTGTTCATGTGCTCACTGGAGTAGCACTCTTAATTTCCTTCAAGAACTTTTCCTTTGCATTCTCAACTTGACTATTTGGCTTAAGAAGGCTAGCTTTTGGTCTGTCTCAGCTTTTGACATGCCTTCCTCACTATGTTTAATAATTTCGAGCTTTTGATTTAAAGAGAGATGTGCAGCTCTTCCTTTTGATCAAACACTTAGAGGCCAGTGTAGGGTTATTAACTGGCCTAATTTTAATATTGTTGTGTCTCAGGGAACAGCAGGGGCCCAAGGAGAGGGAGAGAGACCAGGGTAACTGCCAATTGGTGGAGAGTTAGAACACATAAAACATTTATGGATTAAGTTTGCCATCTTGTATGGGCACAGTTCATGGTGCCCCAAAGCGATTACAAAGTAACATCAAAGACCACTGATCACAGATCACCATAACAAATATAATAATAATGAAAAAGTTTGAAATATTGCAAGAACTACCAAAATGTGACACTGACACACAAAATGAGCAAATGCTGTTGGAAAAATGGTGCAATAGACTTGCTTGATGCAGGGTTACTACAATTTATTTAAAAAACTATGAAGTGCAGTAAAACGAAGTGCAGTAAAATGAGGTATGCTCATTGTCTTTCTGATGTTGAATGTTGCTTTACTCTTACCCCTGCATTTCCATCCATCTCTTGGTTAGTTTGATTTCACCCCAAGTTGTTTTTTCAAGAAGAGATTGCATGTTATTTACTCCCCAAGTTCTTGTTTGAGAATGTGTGTTGTTGGCTTGTTTACCTAAATGAAAACCTGACCAGGTATTATATTCTTGGGCTCACTTTATTTCCCTAGAAACTTTGCAGCCACCGAATGCTGCCATGGAGAAGTCTGAGACCAGCCTGATTCTTCCTTCTTGTAAGTGATCTGCTTTTTCTGCCTGTATGACTAAAGAATTCCCTCTTCATCCTGAGACCTGAAGAACTTAATCAGGATATATCTTTATTTCAACTGTTCCTTCTTGGTTTTTCTTGCAACATAGTATGTCCTTTTAATGTGTAGATTCAGTCCTCCATAGCTCTTCACATCAGGAAAAATTTCTTCTGTTATGGATTAAAACACCTTTTCTTTTTAATTTGTTGCATTCTTACATCTGGTTTTATGTTTTCAAAGCATTTTTCACTATTTGAAGGTATCTTGTTTATTAGTTTAATGTCTTTCTAACCCACAAAATGTAAACTCCATGAGAAAAGGAACTTTATCTCTCTGTTGTAATTTCTGTAGCCCCAGTATCATGAACAGGGCCAAAGAAGATCATTGCTGTTTCAATAAATATTTATTTTCGATTTTACAAAGTATGCAGTGAACTTTCTCAGCATAGATCTTTTTGAACCATTTAAGTGATCTCCTTAAAGTAAATTTCTGGAAGTGGGATTACTATATGAAGAGGTAAGCACGTTTAATATTATGTTCCCCATTGCCAAACTATTTCCAGAAAGATTGTTCAAATATATGCTCTACCAAAAGTGCAGGTGAGTGCCCGTTTCACAGAATGTAGTCTATTTTTCCAATCTCTGCCAACCTATAGGTAAAATTTAATAGCTTATTGTTTTATTTCTATTTTCTTTAGGCTATTAGACACTTGCAGACCTTAGACTGTGAATTTTCTATTTATGCAGCTTGACCTGTTTCTAGTGTTGTTAATATTTTCTTGTTGATATAGGAGCTAGTTATATATTTGTTATTAACTCTTTTTAATTAAGTATTATAAATATTCTCACTATTTGTTATTTGTCTTCTGGTCTTATGTATGGCCTTTCTTGCTATGCAGAATGTTTACATTTGTATGTGGTTACTATTTTCTCTTTGTGGCTTCTAACTTTTGGGACATGTTTTGAAAGACTTTCTTCAACTCTAAGATTATACAAATATTTTCCCATGTTTTCTTCAAGTATTTTTATGGTTTCATTCCCCCCATATATTTTGGCTCTAAGGAGTGAGGTTGGGATAAAATTGTATTTTTTCTAAATGGCTGGCCAGTTACTCCAAAATCATTTACTGAATTATTCAACATATATCCACTGATTAGCATTTATCAACTATCATGTGCCAGACCCTAAGTCCTTTACATACATAATCTAGTGTAATCCTTTCATCAAGAGATGACAAAATCAGTTTTACATTTTGTTTGTTTGTTTTTATTTTTACTTGCATTTATTTTATGCAGAATTTATTCCTGGGCCATAAGTTTTTGTTTCTTCAGTTTCTTCTGGGATATCTTTTTTTTCTGTGCAGCTTCCTCTTCTGGTTTAGGAACAATCTGCTCTTTTTCAGTAAGGATCATCTCAATGTGGCAGGGAGAACTCACGTATGGATTAATCTGACCATGAGCCCTGTAAGTTCTATGCCGCATTTTGGGGTCTTTGTTCACCTGGATGTGCCTAATGCCTAGAGAATCTACATCTAAACTCTTAAGTTCAGCATTACTCTCTGCATTTTTAAGCATATGCAGTAAAAATTCGGCACTCTTTTTGGGCCACCGACTCTGTGTCCGGCCCCACCGTTTGGCCTGGTCACACCCACACCTACCAACTCCACCCTTGTGGTGACAAAATGGCACACACTGCTTCTACAAAGTTACATTTTCAGATATACATACCCTTGATGGCCTGGGAAATTTCATGTGTATTCTTAAAGTGAACACGAATATCTGAACCTCTTAATTTGCATGATTTTGTTGGATTTTCTGGGTCAAGTGAATAGCAAACCATTTTCAGAGATCACCTCAGGCCACTTACGGGAAGAGAAAATCAGATTTACGTTTAAACAAAACAAAACAAGAACATTGTTTCCAATGTGGAAAATAGACTAGAAGGGGAGAAAAGGAATTCAATGTAACCAGTTATTTAAGTGATCCAGGCAAAAGGCTCCTTTGCAGCTGTATATTCTAGCACTTACAGGTCATGGCACATGGTAGATATTGAGTAAATACTTATTGAACAAAAAGTGATAGTGACTTGGACCAAAGAGGTGGCAGTAGAGATGGAGAAAAGTGGACAAATTTTGAGAAATACTTTGGAGATAGAATTAACAAATCGTATTTAAATATGGGGAGATTATTTAAATATGGCGAGATGTAAGAGAGGGAGTCAAAAGTGACTCAGGTTTCTGGAAAGAATAGATTTAATGGGAAAGTGATGAGTTTACTTTTGAACACGCTGAGCTGGAGGTACCTTGGAGATATTCATTTGAAGATGTCAGGTAAGCAGTTAGGTATATCAATCTGGAGCTCAAACAACAAACTGAACTCGGGTATGAATTTGAGGAGCATATGCACACTGATGGTAATTGAACCCATGGGAAGAGTTACGATTACTTAAGGAAAGGGTATTGAATGAAAAGAGAAAATCCCCTAGGACAGATCCCTGAAACACTCTGATATTTAAAGGTTTAGTAATAGAAGAGGGAGGAGCCAGTAAAAATGTCTGTGAAGGGCTGCCAGACAAATAAGAGAAACTGGGAGAGTGATGTCTTTGAAGACAAGGAAAGAGTGTATTCAAGGAGAGAGTTCAGGGTAATTCTAAGAGCGAGTGAAATGATGGACCATGAATGCTAAGCTATATAAACAGAGAAGTAAAGACAGGAAGGGGGTAATAGAAAGGAAGTGAAATGATCAATAATCTTTTCAAACAAAGGGAAGGACAGTTGCAGTCAGGCTGGTTTAATAAGTGAGTTGGAAAGATAGGTGATTGTGGTCAGAAAGTGGACTATTAGAATTATTTTATTTTATTTTATTTTATTTTATTTTATTTTATTTTTGTTTTATTTTATTTTATGCATGAGTGGGGGAGAGGAATAGAGGTATAGAGAGAGAGAGAGAATCTTAAGTAGCCTCCACACTCAGCATGGAGCCCACCCAACACAGGGCTCTATCCCACGACCCTGGCTGGTCTCATGACAAAGCCAAAAATCAGGAGTCCGACGCTCAACCAACTGAGCCATCCAGGAGCCCTAGAATTAGTGATTTTAGAAATAGAGAAAGTAGAGGAGCTTTAGGTGATGATGACCAGGTCCAGGTAGTGACTGTAGGGGGCAAGTGTCAAGTAGCTTTGGAGAAGAACATTGGAGATTAGGTGGGTCTTTCACGAGGACTTTAAACTCACTTAGGACAATGGCAGGACTTGCAGTATAAGAAACACAGTAACCAAGTACCAGTATCTTCTGTGAACAATGCGCACACAGGAGGCAGGTAGATTACAGTGACCAATCAGGGAGAGGATAGCAGGGGTTTTACAAAAGGGTGGGGAAGAAGTGGACTCTGACTAGCATTGAGGAGTATCCTGGTCTCCTGATACTAAATAGGTGTGAAAATATGAGCAGACCTCACTGGAGAGAGTAGCAGGGAAAGTGGCCTAGAGAAGGCCAGGTTTAAATTGTCTTTTTTTTTTTTTTTTAACGTTTATTTATTTTTGAGAGAAAGAGAGAGAGTGTGAGCTGGGGAGGGGCAGAGAGGAGAGGGAGACATAGAATCCGAAGCAGGATCCAGGCTCTGAGCTGTCAGCACAGAGCCCAACGCGGGGCTCATACTCACAAGCCATGAAGTTATGGCCTGAGCCAAAGTCGGATTGCTTAACCAACTGAGCCATCCAGGCGCCCTGAGAAGGCCAGGTTTAAATAAGTACAGAAGTGGAAGGAACATTCAAGGAAATGATTGGGTGTGTTGAGGAGCTGGTTTCCAGAGGGCAATTGGAAGGTGTGCACAGGGGGAGAAGGGGATTTCATTAGGCTTAAGGAAATACAGAGCATTTTAGGAATGACAGTTCTGTAGAGGACAAATCTGGGAGGAGAGCAGGTAATTGTGTGTGGGGCTTTGACCTATGAAAATCGGAATGAAGCTTGGCAGGTTTAGTCACAGCTGACTCTTGGAGAACAGTGGACATAAAGGCTTAATAAAAGTCAGCTGTGGTCTGGAAGGTCCTGCAAGTATTTGTTTTCATGCAGAAGTGTGATTAGTCACAGTAGATGCAGCAGAGGACAGTAGTGGGAGCTAAAAAGCATGAAGTTCAAGATTCTTTGAGGGGAGGAAGGAACAGTGGTCCTAAGATTAAATTTAGGTTGCAGCATCAACTGGTATCCTCTTTAATCAGGGTTTGGAGGTCGTGGTACTTACAGCTCCGGGTGGGGTGTGGGGAAAAAGGGACTTAGTAGTAGTCCAGGAATCGAGCCTCGAACTACAGATGCAGGTACAGTTTAGCACTTCCACTGGAGAGGGGCGCCTGGGTGCCTCAAGTAGGTTAAGTGTCTGACTTCGCTTGACATGCTTTCATGGTTTGTGAATTTGAGCCCTGCGTTGGGCTCTCTGCTGTCGGCACAGAGCCCATTTCAGATCCTCTGTCCCCCTTTTTCTCTGCCCTTCCCCCTCGTGTGCATCCTCTCTCTCTCAAAAATAAATAAACGTTAAAAAAAAAACATTTGAAGAACTTCCACTGGAGAACAAATTTTTTATTTTCACTCTCTGAGTATGGAAATGATGCCAAAACTATTATTTCCAAGTACTTTCACTTGTCATTACAGGCTCAAATTTTAAATGATTTGGGACATTTCCCCCATTTCCTTCTTATTTTAGCAAAGTTTGTCTTTGCTTAATTCGTAATTTACATAACTGTTGGTAAGTTAAATTTTCCAACACAAGAGAGATCATGGTTTCAGGTTGGTAGGACTACAGAATTCAGAAGTCTTAACAAAACTTGAAGTCACATCTAAGGACGGGAAATATAAATGTTAGTTTTCAATTTGTTATTTTCTTGCCAACCTTTATAAAACTGATAGAAAATACATTAGCAGAACTAGGTCAGTGTCATACACAGTACATCTTCCTCACCCCCCTCAGCTCCTTGTGACTTCTTGTTGCACTAAACTTCTGAGATGCTTTTTCATCTCTAACCCTCTGTTGGTACTGTTATGGATATATTCTATTTTTTCACTGCAGAAGCTCTTTGTTTTTTACCCACATATAAGCAGTTATTTTTGTTATTTTTAAAGTTTTTTTTGAATTTTTAAAATGTAGATTTATTTTTGAGAGAGAGAGAGAGCGAGCAAGCATGAGCATGAGCGGGGGAGGGGCAAAAAGAGACTGAGACACAGAATCCAAAGCAGGCTCCAGGCTCTGAGCTGTCTGCCCAGAACCCAGTGTGGGGCTCGAACTCACGAGCTATGAGATCATGACCTGAGCCAAAGTGAGCCACCCAGGCGTCCCAATTTATTTTTGAGAGAGAGAGAGTGCTCTCATGAGCAGGAAGGGGGCAGAGAGAGAGAGAATCCCAAGCAGGCTCTGTGCTGACAGCCCAACGTGGGGCTTTTTCTCATGAACCCCAAGGTCATTACCAACAAGAGTTGAACACTTAACCAAATGATCCACCCAGGCTTCCCTTTATTTTTTGTTTTTTTTATAATCACCTCTTAGATGCATATTTTTCCATGTTTTAACAGCTCAGAAATTGAGATACTTCTTATAACCCAAACTGTCTTTGATTTGATGAAATCTAGTACTTTGTGTCACTCCCTCCCCACAGCCTAACATAATTTCTGATACACAGGAAGCACTGAACAAATGTTTGCTTGCTTATTGATTGACTAATATGTAAGTTAAGAAGAGGCTGTACAAGTTGAATTCTTCCTTCCTTCCTTCCTTCCTTCCTTCCTTCCTTCCTTCCTTCCTTCCTTCTTTCCTTCCTTTCTTAAAAGATTTTATTTTGAGGGCTCCTTGGTGGCTCAGTTGGTTAAGCATCCTACTTCAGCTTGGGTCATGATCTTACAGTTCATGAGTTTGAGCGCCACATGGGCTCTCTGCTCTCAGCACAGAGCCCACTTTGGATCCTCTGTCTCCCCCTCCCTCTGCCCCTCCCCTGTTCTCTATGTCTCAAAAATAAATAAAAACATTAAAAAAATAAATTTAAAAAGATTTTATTTTTAAGTAATCTCTATACCCAACATGGGACTCGAACTCACAGCTCCAAAATCAAGAGTCACAAGCTCCACTGACTGAGCCAGCCAGGTACTCCAAGTTGAATTATTTCTTAAATACCAACTTTGACTTGACTTCCAGCATTTATTCAAACTCTTAAGTTTCATAAGTCTTTATTCAATAAAATGTTAGGTTATTACAAAAATAGAGGAAAGGAATAAAGAAGGTGTAATAATTTACCTGCTTTTATAATGATTTTAAAATGGATTTAATAAGCATTCCTTAACAATAATAATAATTCCTTAATAAAGCATTCCTTAACAATACCTACCTTACTTTTTTTTTTAATGTTCATTTATTTATTTTGAAATGGGGGGAGGGGCACAAAGAGGAGGAAAGAGAATCCCAAGCAGGCTCCACTCCCAGCATGGAGCTCAATGTTACAACTGTGAGATCATGACCTAAGCCAAAATCAAGAGAAGGACACTTAACCAACTGAGCCACCCAGGAAGCCCCCCCTATTTTACTTTTGTGTAGAATTTGTCACCTCCCCCCCAAAAAAAACAACATGTAGTATTGATAGAAAAAAATGACTATTAGAATCAGAGAGGGGCACCTGTCTGGCTTAGTCCATAAAGCATGTGACTTGGTCTCAGGGTCCTGAGTTTGAGTCCCATGTTGGGCGTAGAGATTACTTAAAAAAAAAAAAAAAAAAAAAGACCATTCACTTGGTGGGGCACCTGGCTGACTCAGTGTTGTAAGTTTGAGCCTCAGGTGTAGAGATTACTTAAATAAATAAATAAATAAATAAATAAATAAATAAATAAAAATAGAGAAAGTATGTCATTTACCTAAGTTCCACAACTAAGCAGTCTTGGTTTCTTGGTTTGTAGTACTTGTTCTTTACGATGGGCTGAGTCATTCCATGGAAAGACAGATGTACCAAAACTATTCTTAAATGCAGCGCATTTTTGCAAAGTGCTTCTTAAAACTGATGGCCTTGAAGTGAAATTCTAACTGAATATGTGCTGTTGCATCCATTTCTTTCTAGCCTTCAAAAGCAGGGATAAAGGGGAAAGGGAAAAGAAGCAGCAGAGCTGAAGTATAATTGCCTAGTAGGCACCGTTCAATGAGAGAGGCAGTAAAAAGTGAAACTCCCGTTATTACATAGTAAAGAACACCTTATTTAGCTCTTGGGAAAGATTGAAGGATATTTACTGCTAAAATGCAATTTTCACTCACTTTGAGGGAATCATCACAACTGTCAACTCTTTTTCTAACTTAGAACCTTTAAGTCATTCTCATGAAATGTTTGTATTCCTTTGTCTTACCTTTTCTGCACATGCCTCCATGGCATCACTCCATTGCTTAGCTTTGATTTGACTTTCGGAGTTATTTTCTCTTCTAAACAGAAATTTCCAGGCACTCCTTAGGTTATCCCTTTCTTGCTTTTGCTTTCATTGCAATGCTATCTTATCTGACATTCATTTTAGCCAAGATTAACTTTCTTTGCCCCGGAATATGTGATTTTTCTTCACCTACAAGCTTGTTTGAAGCCAGGTGTGTCCCAGTGTAGAAGTGTCCGTTTTCCATTTCATTGAAGTTACTTCCTGGAATTACTTCTCTCTTGGGAAACGAAGGGTGGCTTTCAGTAAAGCTCACAACTCCAGAAAATAGCGAGCACTGATTTTGCAAGTTACAGTGAGGGATCTTGATAGTAGTGGTTGCCCTCCCTTATGGGGATGGCATCATATCGATGCCTTATTTCTCCCTTCCTACTCAGAGTGCTTCCAAAGTATCAGAGAAGGGACCTCTCATGACTTCCAGATATTTCGCCCTTTGATTTCTTTTTTCAATTATTTGTTTATATTTAGTTAGTTTTGCTTTCTAGCTATGTTTTACTTATTTTTTTTTAAACAAGCTCTGATCAATTTTATTAATGAAAAATTTTGCATGTTTTACTTTTCACCAGTCTGTTCTGGCATGCTTCTAATGATATCAGAATCACCTGGATCAATGATAGCCAGTGTGCATACTCCACAGTATTTTCCATGTTCTATGCCCAATTCAATACTATTGCCCCTGTAGTGATAGACACCAGTTTTGGCTAACATGACATAATACTCTATTTCAGGTTTCTTCAAGGCTGGGCAGTTGTTGGTCAGGATCACCAGTTTCGCTTTGCCATGTCTGATCATTTTCCAGGTCCGCTTGGTACTTTCCCCTTTTCTTTCTTTCTTTTTTTAAAATTTTTTTTAAATGTTTATTTTTGAGGCAGGGAGGGGCAGAGAGAGAGGGAGACACAGAATCTGAAGCAGGCTCCAGGTTCTGAGTTGTCAGCACAGAGCCCGACGCGGGGGCTCAAACTCATGAACCATGAGATCATGACCTGAGCTGAAGTTGGAGGCTTAACTGATTGAGCCACCCAGGTGCCCCCACTTTCCCCTTTTCATAATGAGTTGGAGCCCAGGGTAGATTGACTACAGCAGCTTTTTCATCTTCATTGCAGCCACCATCTTCCCACCTTAGGTGCAGGCTGGCCCCAACCAAGAGTAGCCACCAAGATGGACAGGAGTGAGAAAAAGGTGCTATGTCTTACTTTTTAAGCTATGTTTTAGCTAACTTTTTGAGTGGGTTATTTAATCTAAGCTTAAATTATTTTGTCTATAAAATATGGATGAAAATGCCTACCAATCAGGGTTTTTGTGACATCGCTCATCTAAAAGTGGCTAGGTGGTTCATTTCATAGCTCTTTATAAAATGTCATTCAGTTCAGTACATTCCTTCACTATCTGCAACTTGAAATCATTCTAATTGCTTGCTATGCTCTTGTCCTAAATTTTCTTGCCCTTAACTCACTTAACTTCTCCAAATTCATGTGGTCTTCTGGTAGGCTGGTCATATAATTTATTTAGACACTTTTTTTTTAACATGGGGGTTGAATTCAAGACCCCAAGATTGAGAGTTGCATGCTCTACCAACTAAGCCAGCCAAGCACCCCTGATTTACTTGGACACTTTTGAGAGTATAAGGGGGCAGCCCCATCAATTATTATGCTAGGACAATAGGTGTAAACACATTAACCCTCTCCTGGCTATAGAAGACTGCTTCCTACCCTGGGAATTATCTTCATGTTGCCATTTCAGGACTTCATTGCTTTACTGACCTGTATAAATTCTTCCCTCTGTCACTACTGCTATCAGAACTGCATGTATTTACTTTCTAAACCACCCTCCTTTACTAACTTTTCTATTTCTGTTAAAAGCTAGTCTATACTTCGGAGTTTATCTTTGACTTTCTATATTCCTTCAGAGCTCATATCCAGCCACTCGACAAAGTTCATTAGTTCAATTTTTTTAAGTTTATTTATTTATTCTGAGAGAGACAGACAGTGTGAGTGGGGGAGGGGCAGAGAGAGAGAGAGAAAGAGAGAGAATCCCAAGCAGGCTCTGCACTCCCCAGGCAGAGCCCAACATGGGGCTTGAACTCACGAAACTGTGAGATCATCACCTGAGCTGAAACCAAGAGTCGGATGCTTAATCAACTGAGCCACCCAGGTGTCCCTGCTAGTTCAAATCTGTAAGCCTATATTGAGCATGCACTTTGTTCCAGACACCAAGTGAAGTGCTAGGGATACAAAGAGAAATAAGATAGATAGTATCTTGGTATAGTGGTGATATTAACATGGAAGTTATCAAATATGCTTGACTGATTCAAGGAAGACTTTGCAGAAAATAAAGGTGAAGCCAACCTGCCACTTACTATGTGAATGAACTAATATATATTTTATTACCTAAATTTGCTAGACACTATGCTATGCACTAGGAATACATTGATAAGCATGCTGGGTATGGCCCCTGTCCTCTTGTATAAAAGTGAGAAATGTTAGAAAGGAGAAGAATGGGCATAATATGAATGTATAAAGGGAGAACTAACCAACTCTGCTTTCAGGTAAGCTGAAACCTGAAAAGATGAATAGGGGTAGTTAGGTGAAGGGTAGAGATTGATAGGAGAGGGGAAAAGAGAAAGGTGTGGAAGAGGAGAGAGTATGATGCATTGAAGCACTGATGGTAGCCTAGCATGTCTGCAGAGGAGATAGAAGTGGGGAAGGGCACATAGAATGAAGGTGGAAGCACAGGCAGGGAGGGGTAAGAACGTATAAGACCTTAGAGACCATATTAAGGATTTTGACTTTATCCTTGGGACAGCCATAATATAAGCATTGACAGTGATATAAACAGATTTGCCCTTTTTAAAAGGAGCTGTTGCAGTGGCTTAGATAAGAGATGGTAAAAATGGAGAAAAAGATGGTTTTCAGAATATCTAGAAAGTATAACGACAAAATTAGTAATGGATTTGTAATGAATGGTGAAGAAGGAATGGTTGGGGATGACACTCAAAGCAGCTGATACTATCATTTACTGAGTTGAGAAACACAGAGGACCAGGTGTGGGAATGAAGATGCTAAGTGAGGTGCTAGTGAAACACTCAGGTAGAGGGCTTATGTAGGCAGTTGGATATGTGGGTCTGGAGCTATAGATTTGTGAGTTGCAGGTATATCAATGGTCATAAAGCTGTGGGAATGGATCCATTTACCTTAGGAAAAAGCCAAAGTAGGAAGAGACCTGTGCATTAGAACAGAATGGGAAAAACATTCAGTGGTCACACAAAGGAAGATTTGTCAAAGATGGTCAAAAAGGAACATCGAGAGAAGAAAGAAGAAAATCAGAAATGTGTGATATCACAGAAGTTAGAGGAAGAAAGCATTTCAAACAGGGAATGGTCAAGTAAAATGAGAAATAAAAATTGATGATCTTACTGAGGCAGTTTTTTGAAGAATGGCAGGCACAAATTCTAGCTTGATGGGGTTGAGGAGTAAGAGGTAGGTAATAAAATAAAGGCAGAGTCTGTGGGTAACCCTTTCCACAAGTTTGGGAAGGAGGGGAGGGAGAAAGAGCATAAGAGCTGGAAAAGGATGTGAATGAAGGACTAAGGAGGATTTATCTTTTTTTTTTTTTAATTTTTTTTTTCAACATTTATTTATTTTTGGGACAGAGAGAGACAGAGCATGAACGGGGGAGGGGCAGAGAGAGAGGGAGACACAGAATCTGAAACAGGCTCCAGGCTCCGAGCCATCAGCCCAGAGCCTGACGCGGGGCTCGAACTCCCGGACCGCGAGATCGTGACCTGGCTGAAGTCGGACGCTTAACCGACTGCGCCACCCAGGCGCCCCTTCTTTTTTTTTTTTTAATGTTTATTCACTTTTTGAGGGACAGAGACAGAATGTGAGCAAGGCAGGGGGCAGAGAGAGAGGGAGACACAGAATCCACAGCAGCCTCCAGGCTCTGAACTGTCAGCACAGAGCCCGATGCGCGGCTTGAACTCATTAACTGTGCGATCATGTCCTGAGCTGAAGTCAGATGCTTAACCGACTGAGCCACCCAGGCACCCCCTTTTTTTTCTTTTAATGAGAGATACTTGAGTATGTTTAAATGTTGAATAGAAAGGAACCATTAAAGAGGAAGAGGTTGGAAACAGGAAAGAGACAATACTAGTGGCAAAGACCCCCAATGAAAGCCAGGGCTCCAAAGCACAGGTGGAGAGTCCAGTCTTTAAAAAGAGGAGGGACAGGGAGCCATAGTGGCTCAGTCGGTTAGGCATCCAACTCAATTTCAGCCCTGGTCATGATCTCATGGTTGGTGAGTTCGAACCCCGCACTGGGCTGCACATTGATGGTGCAGACCCTGCTTGTGATTCTCTGTCTCCCTCTCTCTCTGCCCCTTCAGTGTGCATGCTCTCTCTCTCTCTCAAAATAAATAAATGAACTTAAAAAAAAAAAAAGGAGGAGGGGCTCTTCTTCCCTCTCTGCAACAGGAGAGAACAAGGAAAGGGAATTACAGGTGCAAGTAGGAGGTAGGAAGTGAAGTAGTTTCCCCTTGATGGCTTTTCATCTTTCAAGAACAGGTACTCAATAAATATTTATTAAATCAATCAATGAATAAATGCAAGTAACACAAATCTGAAATCACACAGTTTCTTCTTTTCGTCCAGAAGCATTCTGTTGTCTAAAAAAGCATGGAGATGATAGTGGAGGTGAGCGGGATTAAGAGTATTTTTGGGGAGTGCCTGGGTGGCTCAGTTGGTTAAGCGTCCAACTTCGGCTCAGGTCATGACCTCGCGGTCTGTGAGTTCAAGCCCCACATCAGGCTCTGTGCTGACAGCTCAGAGCCTGGAGCCTGCTTCAGACCTGCGTCTGCCCCTCTCCTGCTCACACTCTGTCTCTGTCTCTCAAAAATAAATAAATGTTAAAAAAAGTTTGGTTTTTTTTTTAAAGAGTATTTTTGGAAAGAGCGCCTTTCAGAAGGAAAACACTGCTATATTGGATGAATTGAAAGTAAAAAGCTGCCTATCTGTTCTATACAGATTTGTTTTGTTCTATACTTTTAGTTAAAAAATTTTTCAATCCCTAGAAGTTTCAGGCCACAAACTCAGACTGTAAGGGGAGATCATGGAACTGTCACCTACTGAGCACTTATTTGTCAAGAACTCTGGAGACTAACTTTCATTTTACTTTTGTACTGACTTTATGAGGTAGGTGTAATTAATACTGTCTCCATTTTAATATGGTGGAAACAGTTTCAGAGAGGATAAATATGACAAGGCCACTCAACCATTAAGTGGTAGAAACAGGATTCATACCCAAATATGCCTTCAGTTGTTCTTAACTATGGTGCTGTAGGTCCATCTCAGATTTTTTTTTAATGTTTATTTATTTTTGAGAGAGAGAGAGAGAGACAGAGAGAGAGCATGAGTCGGGGAGGGGCAGAGAGAGAGGGAGACACAGAATCTGAAGCAAGCTCCAGGCTCTGAGCACAGAGCCTGAAACGGGGCTTGAACCCACAGACTGTGAGATCATGACCTGAGCTGAAGTCAGACACGTAACTGACTGAGCCACCCAGGTGCCCCAAGTCCATCTCAGATTTTAACTCTTACCACTATAGACACTCTTCGTGGTGCCGTTATGAATAAAATGTTCCCCGACATGCTTTATTCTTGTGATATTTCCCATTCATCAAGATTCAAATCCTATCTCCTCTAATGCCCTACTTAAATCCTACTTTCTCCCAAAACACTTCAGGACACCTCAAACCCTGATGGTTTCTCGGTGCTTTGAAATTCTACAGCGGTTTGCCTGTGTTACTCATTTGATGAGTCTTTTCTGCACTGTAGTTAAGAATATTTAACCTTTCTTAGAATTTTCTTATAGTTATGACTTAACACCACAATTCCACAAACTTCTTAGGAAGTAGGAAGTGCATCTTATGTTCTTTTTTTTCTTTTTCCTTTCTTTGCTCCTTCCTTCCCTTCTTTCTTTCTTTCTTTCTTTCTTTCTTTCTTTCTTTCTTTCTTTCTTTCTTTCTTTCTTTCTTGACATCTTTTAAAACTTCTTCCTAATACCTTGTCCATATAGTTTGTAGTCAGTTTTTGTTGCTAATGAGATGAAATGGGATTTCTGGGTCAATCTAATCATTGATATTGGTTGAATGTCTCTGAGAACGCAACTACTTCAGAAAGTTTCTTGATGATATCAATCTGAGAAATGGAGGATTTATTACTATTTCTGCTGTAGATTTAATTTTTATTTTTTGGTTACAAAACTGGGAATCTCAAAAAGATTATTGGTTTGTATGTGTATGTGTGTATTGGGAGGGGGTTCTTTTTGAAAGGGACTGTAGAAAAGCAGGCTTTTTATTTTGTCAAGGTTTTTTTGCAGCTTACAAGTTCTCATAAAAAAAAGTCCAAATTGGTTGAACTTGAAGTTCCCCTCCTCCTTTCTCCTTCTTCAGAGCCTTTTTCTAAACCTACTTCCCTTAAAATGACTTTTATTGATTTTCACTCAATGAGAGTTATTCTTCAGAATGAGGATGGAGGGGTCAGAGAGAGAAATTTACCCTGTGTTACCTGTGGAATAGGTGTACCTCCGTATCTAGTCTTGTTTTATTTGTTCTGTTTCCTGTATCCAGAAACCTGCACACTAGGGATCATTAGGTCCTCTGTGTCTTGGTCAGAGCTTGAGTACAGTATACTAATAGATCAATTTATGTGTTCATTCATTCAGCAAACATTTATTGAGCAGGCATGTCCTAGACATTGGAGATACTAAGATGAATAAGATGTAGTCACTGCCCTCAATGACCTCCAGATGTACATGAAGGCACCAACTTGGTGGGGGTTGGGGTCAGGGAAGGCTTCCTAAATGAGGTAACTGAATATCTTCCCTTAGGGAATCCTAACAGACTAAAGAGGTCAGCCTTGTAAAATACATATAAACATCTAATCAAATTAGCCAATTAGAAAGACATTTATTAAGAAAGGACAGTCTTTTACCAGTATGTCCTGTTTCTTTTTCAATTTTTTTCCTAATATCTTTGTCTCCAGTCTTATCCCTATCCAGCCTGCATTTAAAATTGCCTCCAAAGTTATTTTTCTAAACCTTGATCTGATCATGTCATTCCTGTCTTGAGAATTTTTTTTAAAGTTTATTTATTTTATTTGGGGGGGGAGGGGCAGAGAGAGGGAGAGAGGCTAAGCAGGCTCTGCACCGTCAGCCCATGGGGCTCAAACTCATGAACCATGAGATCATGACCTCAGCTGAAATCAAGAGTCCAAAAGAGTTGGACGCTTAACCAACTGAGTCACCCAGGTGCCCCTGTCAGGAGAATTTTTAATGGCTACTCATTCATTCATTCTATATAATCATCAATCACCTACTGTGTTGTTAAGTATTTGGGATGCAATGGTAAGCAAACAGTTCGTCTTCAAGAAGCTTATAGCCTAGACCAAGTAAGCAGACAGTTCATACAGTTTCATAGTTTCATACTAGCTTTGACAGGGTAAGCACACAATTCTGTGGGAGTATATAGAGGAGCACCTGTCCTATCTTGGGAAGTCGGGTAGTGCTTCCTGAATCTTGTGCTCAGATTTAAATCAATTCAATCTTCTAACAGATACTAGTATCTGTTGTGCTAAGTCCTATGCAAAACAACTGCTTTTAAGCAGATCTTAGTCTAGTGGAGGTGCCTGTAAACTTAATCGATAATTTCAGCACAATGTGGTAAGTGGGTAGATAAATGCATTGGATGCTAGGACAACAGTGGTTGAGGAAAAGAGAGGACTGGTTGAGCCTAAGAGAGAAGTCTAAGGCCTAAGCAGGGTCTTGAAGTATGAATACAAGTTGTCTACATATTAGATCATCCATATCCATAACAGATCTACTTTCACAATCCATTGATCTACTTTTCCAATGCACCCTTTTATCTTCTATACCTTTGTTTTTCAAATAGGAAACAAGAACCCCTGAGTTATTTAGTGTTACACATGGGATATGAGAAAGTACTGGATAAATGTGGTGCATCTTTCTGGAGCATCAGTTTTATCAGCTGATAAACAATTGAGAACATTGTTTTATATTCAAACATAATATATTTGTGGGTTGAAGGCAAAATTCCCATGAATTTTTTCAAGATAAAACAGGATACATAAATTCCAAGCTAGTGGCAAGCCATTTCAGGCTTGCCCTTAGACACCACCCTCCACCATCACCCCTTTCTTGTGGAAAGTTTGAAATGTACTATCTGAATGTGCCAGGAACTTTCATGTCTCTGTGCCTTAGCATATGCTGTTCCCTCATCCTAGAGTGCTCATCCTACTTTTCTCCCTAGGCAATTTCATGCTTCAAAGCCCAACTTAAATGTCAACCCATAATAGTCATTCTTTTTTGTTGTTGTTAAGTTTATTTATTTTGAGAGGGTGGGGAGGAGAGGCAGAGAAAAGAGGGAGAGAGAAAGAATCCCAAGCAGGCTCTGCACTGTCACTACAGAGCTGGATTGCGGGGCTCGAACTCACAAACTGCGAGATCATGACCTGAGCCAAAGTCGGATGCTTAACTGACTGAGCCCCCCAGGTAGCCCCCATAATAGTTATTCTTAATATAATTTCAATGTCATCCCATATAATAGTTATTTTTTTGAACACCCACTCCTGTCTCTGCCTCCTTTCCTGGTAGCTCCAGGCAGAGTTAGCACCTCCCTCTTTTGTGTTCCCACCACCCTTTACTCAGAATTTCCATTACAGCACTGCTCACATTGTACAGCACCGCCCACTATCTGCTTCTGCATCTGTCTCTGCTGCTGAACTGTAAGCTTCTCTAGGGCAGGGATGGACTATTTTAAAATTTATCTTTGTGTCCTTAGTATCTGGAACAATAAATGTCTGTTGAATGTTGTATTTATGGACCATTCCTTCTTCTGCATCACCTCTGCTCTTACTTAAAGTAATATCTCCTTTACTTCTCATTTTCAGGGAATGATGTGTTCCATGAAAGTATATTTTCCAGACAACTGAAATTTACTTCCTAAGGTATTAGAATCTGCTTTTGGTGGGAATTTATTTTTCTAAGTTTTTACATACTTGCTTGCTCTCATAAGTAAAATATACTAAGCATAATGTGTTCCCTGATGACTACCCCTGAAAGCATTAGGGTTATGCTGGTTTGGAATTTGTGACATCCTCTGGGGCCACTGATGGGATAGGGCGTTTTGCCTCCACACCGTAGAACTCCATTCCCTTCTGGTTTTTGAGTTCTTGTGCTTGCTTCTTTTATATTGGTCACCACTTCTGGCTGTGAGCATGCTTGCTCTAACCACATTGCCCTTTGCTCTTTTTATATGCTTTTTAATGGATATTAAAATTACAAAACTAATATATGGTCACTGAAACACAAACAAACAGAAGCATTTGAAGTAAAAAGTCCCTTCTTCATTTCTGGCTCCCCCCTTCCCCCCCACCCCAGCACTCACCCACATCCACACTCCCACTCTCTGGCATAACCATTGTTGGCAGTTTAATGTAGGTCCCTACAGGCCATTTCTGTCAATATGTGTGTATACTTGGGGACATACAAAGATCCAGTCTTATTGTACGCTGTTATATGACTTGCTTTTCTTCCCACTCGACAACATACAATAGGTATCTTTGCATGTCAGTATATCCAAGTCTATCTCATCCTTTTTAATGGCTGCCCCCTTTTAATTTGACAATCTTAATCAGCTGTGAATGGGAAAGCCAAATAATCAAGCTTATTAGAATTGTACCTAAGAAAGAGTAAATCGGCTCTGAGTGAAGGCTTGAGGAATTCTCCTAGGGGTAAAATGTGTTAACTTTAGTACAAGGACTTTGTAATGTTTATTTTGGCTATTCTGGGACCCTTTTTGCTTATTTCCCGGTCCATTGTGTTTTGGATAGCTGAGGTTGCTGGACAATGACCTGTGAATTAGTGAGGTATTACATATTCAATATTGCATTATATAATTTTGCTATGATTTTGTGCACTAAATTTTTTCATTATTCCATCTAATTATTTAGTACTTACATCATAGTGCAGAGCATTGAATATGGTAGCAGTTAAAAAATGGTTGGCTTGATGATTGACATTGGGCTTTTTATCTATATCATCTACCTGTGAGAATGTCCACTGGATTTATGAGAACTCTAGAAGCTGATCTGAGGAAGCCTTTTACTACTAATGAACATTAAAGTACTGATAGCATCTTCCTAAAAATAATAAAATCCTATTTTGTATATCTGTAAGTTCTTCCTTCTACTATATCTACCATAGAAAGTGGCTAAATCCTGTTTTCTTTCTTTTCTTTCTTTCTTTCTTTCTTTCTTTCTTTCTTTCTTTCTTTCTTTCTTTCTTTCTTTCTTTCTTTTTCTTTAGTAATCTCTATACCCAATGTGGGGCTCAAACTTACAACACCAAGATCAAGAGTTGCATGTTCTACTGACTGAGACAGCCAGGTGCCCCTAAATCCTTTCGATTCCACCTTTTAGATCTCACTGTAATATGTTCCCTCTTCTCCATTCACTGCTTCAGTCACTTGGTTCAGGCCCTACTAGATCCCAACTGAATTACCTGTAATAAACTTCTTAATTGGTCTTCTTGCCTCTGGTCTAACCTCCACCGTGCTCATCCAGTAACTAACTAGTGCTCTTTTTAAGAGAAATCTTACCATGTCACATCCCTGAAAAACCCTCTATGAGTTTCTCATCAGCTTTAGGATGAAGTCCACTTTCCTTAACTTAGTACACATAGTCTTTTGTGATCTTCCCCACTTGTCCTGATTATCTCTTGCTGCTCAATGCCTCATACTTCAAGTTCTAAGGAAATCAAGTAACTTATATAGTTCCTTGAACATATCACACAAGAGAATTCTCAACAAATGCTCGTTAAATGAATGGATGAAACACCTCATATAACTGGGGTGACCATTCAACCTGCTTGGCTCAGGATGGTCTCTGTTCACACCACCTATCTCAGCATAATTATTTTTTTTTTTTTATTTTTTTTTTTTTCAACGTTTATTTTTTGGGACAGAGAGAGACAGAGCATGAACGGGGGAGGGGCAGAGAGAGAGGGAGACACAGAATCGGAAACAGGCTCCAGGCTCTGAGCCGTCAGCCCAGAGCCCGACGCGGGGCTCGAACTCACGGACCGCGAGATCGTGACCTGGCTGAAGTCGGACGCTTAACCGACTGCGCCACCCAGGCGCCCCTCTCAGCATAATTATTAATAGTGCCCCTTTTCACTATCAGACCTGTCTCAGACCAATAAATGACATGGTCATCCTAATTACAGCAGGCATTGAATTGTTTTCTACCTCTAGTCTCCTCTACCAGATGGTGAGCTCTGTGGGGACAGAAATTTTGTTTGTTTGTTTTACTTCTCTATCTTCATTTATTCATTCAACTAAGAGACTGCCACTGTTAGATACTGAGGATATAATGTTGAATAAAACAAAAATGGTTCTTGCCCTCAGGAAGCTTACAATCCAGCAGGAAAGAATAATCTAAATGGGAAGAATAGCACTTAATACAATAAATGCTGTTGTGAATGAATGACTAACTGTAGATTAAGATTTAGAGGTTCCTAAACAAACAACCCTAATCCCATGAATTACAGATACAGAAATAGTCATAACCATAGAACTCTAGGTTGATGAAACCAACCATTATAGAGTTGCTAATTAAAATTTTGAAATACAAGCCACACATGTACACCTAAACACACATGACATTTAGATGCTGCCTTAATGTTAAACATAAAAAATGACCATGGAAAAGTAGCAAGAATGAGACTTTTGAGGGGTCTGTGTTTTTAGAGAGACAGTTTGTAACCCCATGTGGTTCTTTGCTTGAGTGGATTATCAGTATGTACCCTACCTGCCCCCCCTACTTTTTTTTTTTCAGATGAGAAATCTGAGGTTTCAGAAACTGAGCCACAAACAAAGGAATGATTTTTTTAAACCAGGATTAGACTTTGGTTGGGCTTTGCTTTCAGAGCTAGGACTACCTCTTATCCTGGACTTGTTAACCATGTTCCATGGGCAAACTGTAAAATGCTTTCAACCTCAGTTTCCTATTTTATATATAAAATAATGACAGTGTTATCTCCAGAATTAATCTAAGGATTAAATGAGGTTATGTAAAGACATTTAGTCCCGTAACCTGGCTCTTAGAAGGCACTCAGGGAATGTTAGTTCTCCATCCATTT
The DNA here is from genome assembly GCF_028749965.1 of Puma concolor. Taxonomy (NCBI): domain Eukaryota; kingdom Metazoa; phylum Chordata; class Mammalia; order Carnivora; family Felidae; genus Puma; species Puma concolor. Next base: position 34,993,098 of record NC_141674.1, read on the forward strand.
CCCCCTATTTATCTTTCTGTCCTTCATATTTAAAAAATGATATAAAATGATTTGAAAAAAAACTAATATAAATACCGATAAAATTTTCAATTTTTGATTCTGGGTGCTGAACTAGGCCCTCTCCACCATCTCTAAAAGTTGCAGTTTTATTTGTATTCATTTGTTACCTTATTATTATAGGCAAAGACCCTGAGAAGCATTCCAGGAGCAAAGCAGTAGGTAAGATTTTTCTGGAAAAGCAGAGTTTATGAGAGACCCAGGATTTGGGGATCATTTAGCTGCAGTGGGTGTCAGCGTTAAAGATTTACCCACTTATTCTTGGTCACTTTTGGTTCAAGAAAGGAAGAAGAGCACCAAACCATTCATTGAGGTCTCTCGGGGCAGGATGAGGGGGAAATGTGAACAAAAGCAACAGCTCTCTTCAGTTTCCACAATGTCCGGCGACCCCAAGACTTTCGAGCTCTTTCTTGAGGGCCAGCAGGTCTGTTCTCCAGGAGTGCCCTGGGTCTGGACTCCATTTCCCAGAGTCCCTTAGTGCCCTAATGTATTCAGTGCTCAGAGTGCCTGTATGTGTGTGAGTGTGAGAGAATGTGTGCGTGTGTGTGCGTGCGTGTGTGTGTGTGTGTGTGTGTGTGTGTGTGTGTCTCCGAGTCCCTGGGAGAGTGGAGGCTCATTCACTGATTAGAGCCAGCGCTGAGAGGCAGCACTGCTCCTTCTCTCACACCAACCGAGTCTCTTGATCTGTACATGCAATCCCAGGCAGCTCGCGAACACAAACCCGGGGCCAGCCGCCTACTGCTGCTGCTGCTGCCGCTGCCGCCGCCGCCGCCACCGCTGCCTCCGCCGGCTCTGCGCACCCGGGACTTTTCATGCACCACACTCACCGCCTCCTTCCCTCCGTGTCCTGAAAAGTGCGACCGTTCTCCCAAGGAATTTCTACGGCAAGTATGGAGACCAGAATGGGGTGTGGGTGTGTGCGCATACACAGAGGGGTGGGTGTGAGAGCCGCGGGTTGCTCGGGAACCTAACTTTCCGGGTCCGTTTCCTAGGGATTCGGGCGGCTCCCCCCGACAGGGGCAGGGGCTGGGACCTGGGCTGGCGCGTCTCAGATCTTCGCGACGGTGCCTCCCGGCACCGGTGCCCTGCGCACTCTGTGCGCGCTGCCTCGCTCAAACTTTCCGTCTAGAGTTTTCCTTAATGTGTTTTATTTGGGGGGTGTGAGGGGGAGGGACCAGACGCGGGAATTGAACAAGTAGGGAGGGTGAGGGGACAGCCAGGGAAGGGAGCAGGACTTCTTTTCTCTATCTTTTAATAAGCCCCGTTCGCACTTTGTTTGGGTCGATGGGGAGAATGCCCAGTCGCCGGGCTCCCCCATGTACCCCGTGGTGATTTCCGGCAGGGCCCGGCCCGGGCGGTGCTCAGTGGGGAGCCTGAGGCGGCGGGCAGGATGGAGAAGGAGAGATCCTAGGGTCCCCACCGCCCCCACACAGCACACAACCAGCCCGGTGGGGTACCCGCGCACGGCTGGGAGCGTCGGGCCCGCGGGTGCTCGGCTCACTTTTTCCCAGCGGGGGCGGGTGTGAAGGGCGTGGAGGGAGGTGGGGGTGGGGTGGGGGGAGTCGCGGCGCGCAGGAAGGAGGCAGGTGCTGGCACTGAGGTGGACCGTTCGAAACGCAACCGGTAAACTCCCTGCTCCGCCCGGCTGGACCGGCCTGGCCTTAGAGCAACCCGACCCGTGGGGGGTCTCCCGGGATTTTCGGGGTCGGGACTCTCGCCCGGCGGTTCTATGGAGCGGGGCGGGAGGACAACCTTACAGACAGCGGCGCGTGGCTCTTTTTGAGGTTTTATTTTTATTTTAGACCTACCTTAAACTGAGTAACAATTTCTCTTCCTCCGACTTGAGAACAAAACTTTTCAGCGAGCACGCAGGTCGCTGCAGTCCTGCGGCCACCACCGCGGTGCTCGTCGGCCCCCGCGGAGCGACCTTCTCCGCCCGTAGCCGGGCCCCGCCACCGCGCTCCTGAGCCTCCGGCCGGCCCCCCTCCCCAGCCTCGGGCTTTTCAGGGCTCGGCCTGGGCGTTTCGCCTTTGTGCTTTGTAAGGGAAAGCCTTTTCTTCCAGGGCACAACAAACTTGGGCGGAGAGCTTCCGTGTGGCCCCCCGGGCGAGGCCGCCCACGGTGGTGAGACTATCCGAGGGGATGCCGGGTCCGTCCTCTGCTCCACGAGCCCCTCCAAGAGCTCGAGGCCCAGGTGGACCCAGGCCGGCGAGGTCGCGCGGGAGCCCCGAAGGAGCGGGGACTCCGGCTGCCCGGAGGCAGAGGAAGAGCTCTCGTTTCCCGTTCAGAACGCGCTGCTTTTTTGGGCCCTGGCCGCGGCTCCAGCGGAGGGCCAGGGCCCGGGCCCCGAGCCGGGCGCGCGTAGCACCGGATGGGTGCTTGGGGCGGGGGCGCTCAGTGTGGGGCCCAGCCCTGCCTGGCGTGGCCGGGCCGTCCGGGGTCTGTGGCCTGCGCCGCCTCCCTGCCCTGGGAGCAGCAGAGAGGGAGGACTCTGGCGCTCTCTGCCCGCGATGCCCACCAGCCATGTCTCGCCTCTAGCCTCCGCTCTGGACTCGGCTTGAGGGGCAAAGGGGAAAGAAAGGAAAAATAAAGAGAAAAAACGGCGGGCAGTGAGGAAGCCGCGGGGCAGGCTGGAGGGAGCAGACCGACCAGGGGTGCCCGGCCTCCTTCTCTGCGGGTCTCGGGGGTTTTGCCGAAAACGCAAAATGAGCCGTGGGGGGGAAGGCAGAAAGAGCGTCGAGTAAGAGATGCGGGCGTCTTCCGTTCCCATCCCTCCTGGCCCGCGGAAACCCGGCAGAAGTGGCGTGAGTTCACTCGCTGCGATCCGGGACGAGGTGGGGGAAGGCCGAGGACTGGGCGGCGCCGCCCCGCTGGTGACCTACGGGGCCGGGGCCGGGCGCCCAGCGAACGGGGACACACACCTGTTCTGCGAGCTGCGTCGTGTGTGGCGGCCGGACGGCAGCGGCGCGAAAGCAGAACCCTCCCTCCCTCGCCCCAGGCCTGCAGTCCCGGAACCGGGAGGGCCTGGCTGCCCCGCATTTACTGGAGCGCCAGAATCCATGAGTCCGGTGGCTGTCCGCCGAAGCGGTGGCGCGCGGCGATGAGACCCGGGTGACCGCGGGGCGGGGTTGTTCTGGGGCACGAGGTCCTTGGACTTTGATCGAAGGCAGCCTGCCCCCAGCTCCTGTCCCCCGGGCCTTGCCGGGCTGTGGACCAGGGCCCCTCGCACTTGTCCGTTCTTCCCTGGCCGGCGCCCTCGTTCCCCAAAGTTACAAGCAGCTTGTTCCGTGCAGAGGTTGTTGGGACCTAAAGTATTCTTTGTGCAATGGCAGCCGAGAGCTGGAGGGAGAGGTCTGGCCAAGGAGTGGTGGGCTCCGCGCTGTGTTGGCCCCAAGTTTTTGTAGGTTTAGCCTTCACCTCTTCTTCTTCCGTTTTCCCTAAAACAGTTGGTTTTCCCCGGTTAAGACTCCTACCGGCTGAATTCTGCACCCGCTCAACTGAGCTGGCAGCCTCGTAGCCCCGCACTCTTCCACAGGCCGGGCTGTTTCGGATTCTCACCCGTTGGCCAAGCCGGGCCTGGGTCGGGGTCCAAATCTGGGACCGATACCCGGCCACGTCTGAATCGCAGGCGTTGGCCCCAGCCGGTGGAATCGTGTTAAGCTTATGCTTCCTGAGCTCTTGCATATGGTGGTAAAATTTCTGTTAGAGCGGTGTTTCCAAATACCCCCTGGGCATTTGGTGTGCGGGAATTCTCTTCAAGCGGAGAAGTCTGTGAACTTAAAAAAAAAAAAATTCTTTCCTGAGTTCTTCACAACCCCCCACTACCCTGGCCCCATTTCCCATTGTTCTTTGCTTTTTAAGTTGCCTGTTAATTTTTTAAAAGTTTATTTATGCAAAGGAAAAATATCGTTTAATTTGTTCTATTATTTTAATTCCTGGCTTTTGGAAACGGTTCAGAGACCACAAAAATGTCACCTGTTGTAATAAGCAGGGGAGTGTTGTGTGTGCGTTTTAATTGCCAGCAGAGTCGTAGTTTGGTGGGCGTTCAGAGCTAGGGCTCCGGGAAAGAGGCTTTGCAGCTTTTCTTTGTGGCAGTCATTTGCAAGTGGGTTTGGCTCCTAGCAGCGGCAGCAGCGCCGCTTCCTTCTACGCCGATCCCGGCGCGGGTCAGGAAGCCCAGACCCTGGACAGGGATGGTCAGAGGCTGGGGTGGGAGATTGCCGACTCTCTGAGACTTTTCTGGCTTTCGATTTTTCTGTGCGAAAGTGGCTAGTTCGCGCCGGAGAGCGCGGAGCGCTGCGCATCAGCCCAGCTTCAGACATTTTCACGTTCCGATCGCCAGCTTCTTCGTTTCATTTGTCTTGGTTCTGGCATGTTTAACCACGCAATTAGTAATCTCACTAATTATTCAGTTAGCTGGCGTTGTGCAAGCACTTTAAACCAGGGTCGGGTGTGTGATTTAACAAACAAACAAACTCCCACGCATACAGACCTGAACCAAACCCATCACGTCAAGGATTTGAAATTTTTAAAACTCAATATTTGTTGGTCCCTCCGTCCAACCTCACTGCCTGCCAGACAATTTATTTAGCTTCGTGAATTGATCCCTCCTCCTTGTTTAGTTAATTCAACAAAGACTTTTTGCAATCTGTTTGGAGTTTGTCTGATGCCGTGGAAAAGTAGCTGATGATTTATTTGGTTGCTTTTCGATTTCTGTCTTCAGCCCTTCTTTCTCCTCCTTTCAGCGGGGATGTCAGCTGTTATTACTTCCTATTGATCCCTTTGCAAAGTGAGAAGTGAACTAAAATTAATGTCAATTCCACTGCTCGGATCAATAGCTGGAGTTATTTTAATCTGGATTTGCACGAAGTGCTAAATTAAAAAAAATCAGCATAGAGGCAGAAAAGTAACAGTTACTTACTTTCCCTTTGCCTGGTTCTTTACAGTCACCCAAATGCTCCATCAAGCTGATTATCTTACAATCCATATTTTTTTAATTAAGAGGGTCAGTTAGTTTTCTTATTTTGGGTTCTGTGTTTAAACCCATGACATTTTGACATTGGGAGTGTATTAACTATAGATTTTCATAATGACTGTGGTCTGCTGAAGCCTCATCTATACAAGTTGTTAATGTGAGGAGGGGGTAAGAAAGAAAAGGAAAAAGAAAAAAAGCCACTCCTCCTTCCCCCACAGAGACCAACGCCCACACAGTGGAGTAAAAGAGATGTGGCCTGGAAAAATATTGTTGATTTATTTTCAGTATAATGAAGTTTCAAATGAATAACCAGGTTTGAGTGATTCACCGTGTTCTGTTGAAGTGTCCGGTGCTGTCGCCAGATTACTAATTTATGAAACTCATTTAACATAATGAGGTGATCCAGGAAGTAAAAATAGAAAGTGAATTCTCTGGGCAATTGGTTATTTGGGGGGAAAACATTTGTCCCTCACCCCAGTGTATTATGTTCGTCCTCTTCTCCTGCTTGCCTCATGTAGTACTGCTTGTTGAGAGAGAAGTAGTTAGTTATTTCTGTTACGAAGAGCTGCTTAGAACCCTTGGAACAGCCCTAGACCCACTTTTAGAGCGTCCATGTTGTGTGACCATTAATCTGACTCGAAAACAGCCAAGAACAGGATTCCCAGACCAGACTCGTCAGGCTAACTGGCTATCCTTGGCAGATCATTCCCTGCACTGCTATAACTTGACAGGAAAGTTATTTAAAATTTGGAAGAGAGAAAAATCCGTTAATGTGAGATACATAATCTGGTAATTTAGCAATGATGTCTATAAGGAGAGATGCCAAATGAGGAAGCAGTCTGATGGTGTGCACTCATCTTCCCAATTAATAACAGTCATTGACACGTCTGCTACAGGATGAGAGAAGGAAATACTCTCTTTGCACTGCATTAAGCCAAGGGGATTCATCTGCAGTTTCACTGAGGCTTCTCTATTTGAGGGAATACCAAAGATACTCCATTATTTAGGTGTGTGTGTGTGTGTGTGTGTGTGTGTGTGTGTGTGTGTGTCTTAGGGGAGGGGGTAAATTCTTATTTGAGACATGATTCTCAATTTAAAGGTTTTAAGTAGTAGCAGATGGTGGCTTTTGGTTTATACTTTGAGTTTCATTAAGTTTCTATCTAGTGTATATTTTTGAAGCTAATAAATTCTAGTATTCGTCTTATGTTGTTCTGACTTCTGACATATAGCCCTTCTCGACCCATGCCTCAGCCCCCTACTCAAAATAAATTTTGAAATGGAATCAGTGGCTATAGAAATGCACAACCTAAATTTAAAAGGGAAATTGAAAGAAGTCTCTCCGAACTCCAATTTGTTCCAGGGACCTTTATCAGACATCAACTCTGACTGGGCCAATAAGCTGAGCAAAATAAGTCAGAAATTTTGTTAACATTTTGCTCCAAATGTTAATGGCAAATTCAAGGCTGTTTACAAATCTACTTAAGAGCAAGTGCATTAGTAACTAAAATTACCGATCCGCTCTTTGCTGCCCCTGGAAGACAGCCGCTTCTAGAGAACATACGCCAAAGGCACCCATTATGGTTTTAAATATTGTCAGAGATGCCAGGCATTTTATTGATGAAGGTTTTGTTCCTTCTCAGAAAAGAGAAAACCTGTATCATTAGAGAAGGGGTGTGCATCAAAAATAATATTGCTGTTGTTTCTTCACATAGCACTTCTTTCTGGAAACAGTCTTAGATGATACATGAAGATGTGTGTTTATGTATGTGCCAATGTGTGTGATTTATCCACATGTACAATTTGTAACAGCTAACACGTACAGATGGTCTAGATGTGCTTGATTTAAGAATTTTTCAGCACCAGGGCATTGTTAGGGGAGATGAAGAGAGGATGTGTTTTTTTGGAGGGGGGTCGTCTAGGTAGAACCTCGCCTCTCTTTGAACATCAGGCCAGCCATGGGTGGTGTATGCAGGGGGAAGCCCTTTAAAATATAGACCCCACCCAATCTACTGGGTGACTTGGCCTTCCAAAGCTCATTTGCTCAGGGAATATTGTATTTGGTGGTTTTATGATTTTTTTTTTTCCTTTGCTGGGCTCAGGCGCATTTCACCCGGAACGTGTAGGGACCAAAGTCAGCTACGCGTACATCACAGTAAGTTGTCTATTGATTTTCCTGAATGAAAATGGTCTGATGCTGCTGCCCACTGGCTCCTAAAGCCTGTGGTGTCTCTTGCCCGAGCATCTGTAAGCCAGAAGGATGGTGTTTCGATCACTTGGGGTTTCCCTTTTTTTTTCTCCCCCTGACCTTCCTCCCCCTTCTTTTTTTCTCTTTGCTGTTTCCACAGGTCTTAGAAGGGGATGATTCCCCAGTAATATTCCCTGCCCTTGATCCAAGGTGCTGCTTGGCCTCCCTCCCAGGGAAGACTGCTTCTTGTGTGACACCAGCCATAGAAAGAGACTCCGATGGACTTACACCGGGCAGCCTTCAAGATGGAGAACTCATCCTACCTCCCCAACCCACTGGCATCCCCAGCACTGATGGTCCTGGCGTCCACGGCTGAGGCCAGCCGCGATGCTTCCATCCCTTGTCAGCAGCCACGACCCTTTGGTGTACCTGTCTCAGTAGACAAGGACGTGCATATTCCATTCACCAACGGTTCCTACACCTTTGCCTCTATGTACCATCGGCAAGGTGGGGTGCCGGGCACTTTTGCCAATCGTGATTTTCCCCCTTCTTTACTACACCTCCACCCTCAATTTGCTCCCCCAAATCTAGATTGCACCCCAATCAGTATGCTGAATCATAGTGGGGTGGGGGCTTTCCGTCCCTTCGCTTCCACTGAGGACCGGGAGAGTTATCAGTCAGCCTTTACGCCAGCCAAACGACTTAAGAACTGCCATGACACAGAGTCTCCCCACTTGCGCTTCTCAGATGCAGATGGCAAGGAATATGACTTTGGGACACAGCTGCCATCTAGCTCCCCCGGTTCACTTAAGGTTGATGATACTGGGAAGAAGATTTTTGCTGTCTCTGGCCTCATTTCGGATCGGGAAGCTTCATCTAGCCCAGAGGATCGGAATGACAGATGTAAGTACTTTGGTGCAAGCCCTCCCTACCCCCACCAAGCCCTGCCTTACAGTAGTGTTCAACAGGTCGGTGGCAGTTTTCATGCTCCTAGTAATGGGAAGGGCCAACTACTTCCCACTCAATGGCTGTGGAGTGTGAACATTTACTTGTCTGTTGTCAATGAGCATTGACAGTTCTGGTAGGAAATGTTTTTCTGAAGGTAGCCAGAGGCGAGTTGGCCTCCACGCTGCCTCTCTCCAGGGGACTCTGGAGTGAAGAGAGGTGCCATATATATACTGGAGTGACTATCATTTTACTAGAAAGCGTAGGTTTCTACGAAATTTGGGGGACCTGAACAAATTCATCCATCCCTCCTCTCTTTGCTGTCCTTGTTTTGTTTCTCCGATCTTGGTATATTATTTTTTAGCTTTTCCGTTGTATCACATCTAGTGGACTCCACGTGATTTTATTTTCCCAACTCTCAGCCCTGCTCCACATTAGGCTTTTTTTTTCAGAGAAGGACAAAGGTGTCGTCAATCACCATAAAGCATTTCAAACAGCTGTGTTTTCCTTGTGATCGCAAGGCTAGAAAGCCGACTTCTCTTGGGATTTAACAGGTTTGCTGGATGCTTATCCTTGGGCTCACTTTTAGGACTAGACACGGTTGACCTGTGTGACTGCTCCATATTTGATGTTCACAACTATTATTAATTTCTGCTTATGGAACAGCGTTCTTGTGTTCTCCAAGTGCCTTGTTGAGCTTTGGCTACCCTTGGTAATAGTTAGAACTAAACCTTTATTTGGAACTTGTAGACCAGGAGTGCTGAACCCTACAGTCTTCTCCTCTAATAGAATCAGAAAATAATTGTGTTCTGATGCTTTTGGGCTGTGGGTAGGCAGAGCAGTTTTCTTCAAGCCTGGTGAGAATTTATGAACTGAGGGTGTTTTTCCACCCAACCCTTTGTTCTGAGATTTGCTTCATTTTATTTTCTTAAGAAAACTACATCTGAGGTTTGCTTTCCCCTCTTCTGTATTTTTTGTGCTCCTGTCCTCTCTATAACCACCAACACGAATACCATTTTTTCTTCTCTTCTCTTTATGATGCCGAGGAGAGTAATAGAGACATTGCAGCTCTCTCCCCTGTCGGCACTGCTTCCTCAGGCTGTCTCCTTGAATTAGGCACTGTGTTAACTTTCCTGCGCTAAAAGGCATCTGCCTAAACCCAGCGTACCTTTTCAATAAAAGTCATCATAAAATCAACCTGCCTTGTAAATCCATCGCCCTTTGGTTTTGAAATATGTTGCAAGTGTGTCTTTTATGTCAGCGTCTGTAAGCCCGAGACCTCCCCACTTAAGGGAGAAGCTGCTGTATGCCAGCACAAGTGCCCGTGTGTTCTCACTTCCCTTCAGCTCCTTCTACCGGCTCCCCTTCTGGACAGCTGACGTGTGTGTTACCATCTTGCTTTTTGGGTATACCTCCCGAACGTGCTGGCTTTGTGTTGCTCTGTTTTGTTTTACTTCAGCGCAGTTTTCATTTGTCAATGTGCAAGTGATCAAGGCTAGCTGTAATCTGACCTCTGGCTAAAGCTGCCCTGGGTGAGGTTGTGTCAGATTCTGCCCCCTTTTTCTCCAAATACAAGTTGAAAATGAAATCCTCTCAAAACTAATATGCTACAAAGTAACATCTGGAGATCAAGATTCCTTTCTTCTCTCCTAACAAATCCAGCTTGTCTCCATTTTTCTCTCTTTTTAGCCCAAACCTGTGTCAGACCCCCAGAGCAGGAGGAAGCTTGTTAGTCAAGTCAGAACTCATAGATGTGGCTATCCATTCCCTTTCCGAGTGTCAAAGCCATAACTCTTCTGTTTGCCTGGTTTGCATTGTGTGGTGGTGCCATCCCCCATGGAGATGGATCCCTCACACAGGAATACGCCTGGGTGGAGAAAAATTAAATGAGTCTATCTCCCAAAGTGAAATGGAATTCTGACCTTGAAATTAATGAGATTCTGATCAGAAGGGTGGGGGAACTTCTTTATTTGAAACTGTAGTATTATATAAATTGGAGCCCTTTCCCCTTTTATTTGTTTAAAATATTCTTCCTTTAGAGAGTACTTTGTGTTCTCTTTTCTCTATCACACAAACGTAAAACCTCTAGGCGTGTCTGTGAGTGTAGGGCGTTTGCACACCCACCTTATTATTGAGAGTTGCATTCGTGACCAATCTTCAACAAGAAACAAAGGTGCAAAATGAACAGGAGCCTCTTAGCCTGTGATCCAGGGCTCCTTCCTCCTTTTCTTCCCTTAGGTGGCATAGCAGCCCTCCCAGGGTTGTACTGGGTAGCATTTGTGCTTTTGATTTTGAGTTTTGGGAAGGTGGGAGAAACAGTTTTCTGTAGGGAAGGGCTGAAGAGGCACTGGGACAAAGTCTGCAGCAGCTTTCTTGGTTCCTGTCATATGCCGACGTGTGTCAGAATATTTATGGTCTGTTTTATGTAAATACATATTTAAGGGCCGTTAGAAGGCCTGATTATTCCCACTAGATGCCTTTCAGGTCCTCCCTACAGAACCGTTTTGAAATAAGTAATATTTCTCAGATAATCGAGTGACAGTGTACAAGACTGCTTCCAAAAGGAGAGCTTAAGGGGCAGATGGGGCAGTGAGGGGGATGGGAAGGCAAGAAGAGAGGATAGAAAGTGTTGGAAAGAGCAAAGTAATAGGATGCAGTGGCTTTTGGTCAGATTGCCAAAATTAACCATGTATATTCTGGTTTTTTATTCCTAAAACTTAGAGTTAATTTCTGATGTGGTGACTTATTTTTCAGTTCTCTTCATATAAATAAATTTTCTCATAAAATGTAAAAAAAAAAAATGTTTTAATTAAATACAACAGTAAACCTCCTAAATAGGCACTTAGCTTTAGGGGTTTTTTTCAGGGGCGGGGTTTTTTTTCAGTATGGGGATGTGTGTGTGTGTGTCCTTTACTTAGAGTAGAAGTTTTATGACTGAGTTTTAGGTCAATGAAAAATCAGTTTTACAGTGGAAACACTGACAGTTTTTACTGTCGCAGCCACCCCCTGCTCACACACTGCATCCATATGCAGATATGTCCACATGTGAGAGCATTTGAAAGAGGGGCCTGCAGACATGGTGTAATGCACACGTGTGCTTGCCTTAAATCTGGGTACTGATAGGCAGGATTTCTTTTGTGACTAAATATGCATTTTTGTACTGAAATGTAGCTATTTGGGTAAAGTATTGTTTCTCTTAGTAGATGATTCCGGTTTGCTTGCCTGTTCATCTACCTGGCATCACAGGTGATTCATGAGGTAGGTGTTGGGGTCTATGGAGAAAGGAAGCCTTGACTCAACACGACTAACTTATTTGCCCTGGAAAAAGGGAGACGTGTTTTGTGAGAAGCTATTCATGGAGGATGCGTAATTCCCCAGGAAGGGAACTGAGGTAACTCCTGTTTATTGTCACTCCCTGAACCAGTCTCCAAGGCTTCTTGTCCAGGGAAATGATGCTAAAATTTATGGACCAATTATGAATAGTCCACGTGTGTCTTACATATGAAGTGTCTACAGATATGTTTCCCAGGGCTTTTAAAATAAACATTTCCTCATTAAGGAAACTTTACAACAAAAGGGAAGATAAGTATTGTCTGCTGCCTTGTGTTAGAATCTATACATTTATTACCCCCTCAGTGCCCTGGCTCTTATCATGTGCATTTCCCGATTGTTCTCTGTAGCCACCCCCCCTCATGCCCAGATTCTTGCCTGGGTGACACAGGTTTTTTTGGGTAGCCTGCCAGTCATTCCACTCAGCCCAAATTGGAGTTGGCTAGTATGCACGCTCACCAGAGAGCTGAGAGGAACCAGAACTGCACCAGTTGGAGCAGTGACTGGCCCTGCCTTCTGATTTACCTCAGGGACATGCAATGGGCAATGACCCTAAAGTGTCCCTGCTTCCCTGGCCCTTCCCTGTGTCAGGCAGATTTCATAGGTAGGTAGGAAACCTGGTGGCTCACAGCAGTTCTTGGATGTTCTGCTTTGCTCTCATCTTTGATGTATTTGAAAAGTCATTCTTGGGCCCCAAAAGCCCTGAATAGTAGATGGTATTTTGTACCCTGAGAATGTGTCTTTATGAAGGCATGTATCATTGAAGACCCTGTGTCCTAAGAATCACTCAGCTGAGCCCATGTAGGCCCAAGGGCAGCCTGGAATGAGGAGTCCTGGCTACATTGTGGGGGTAGGATTAAGGGGGATACTTCCCAAGGCTCTGGGATTGGTGTGGCCAGGGACCCTAAACTGGGCTTTTTAGGAGGATTGTTCTTGCTGGGGCAGTTGTCACCAGGCTCAACTTCTGGATTGTAGCTGGAGCAGATGACCACTGTGAAAGGGCCAGCAAATCACCAGAGGAGGTGGGTCAGATGGTTCCGTCCGTACTGAGTTGCCCAGACCTAGCCCGGTTGTTGCTCAGCTGCTCCCCAGTTTCTCCCTGAGCCCCTTTTCTCCTCCCTCTGGGGGTGGAGGGCAAGAACTCCCTGTGATGTGTGGTTGTTTCTGGTTGTTCACTCTCAGCACAGTCATGGAGACTCCTTTTCATGCTGCTGGGTTTAATTGTCTTGTTGGGATAAAGAAATGTTTGCACAGCTAAAGTGGGGCCGGGCTGGACGGGAGCAGTCCCTGATGGCTGCAGAGCCATCTGGCCTGGCTTGGCTTGGCTCAGCGCGCCGCTCGCCCGCCGCCCGCCCGCACGGCGGCTGGGCTCGCTCCCGCTCCCGCTCTCTTCCCCTGTCCTCGCTCCACACCGCGCCGCTCTGGTCGGCGGCTGCCTCCTCGCGCGGCCGGAATGCCTAATCACCATGGTGAGAAAACGGACACTGCAGCCGTCCTCCCTCCTCGCCTCGCGCCCTCCCTCCCATCAATTGTCATGCAGAAGTGATCCGGGCTGCCGTTTCCTCGCGGCCGCCAGCCAGCCCCTCGCCGCTCCCGGCAGAAGGGTGGCTGGTAATTGATCGTTTGGGGGAGGGGGCGCGGAGAGGCGCGGGGCGCGGAGAGGCGCGAGGCCCGGCCAGGGGGCTGGAAGGACCACAGAGCGGGCACCGTTGGCTCACTTGGAAAGGACTCCCTAGCCTCCGCCACTGAGATGGCTTTTAAGTGGTTTGAGAAATGTTGGTGACCTCGCCATCGCTCAGCCGGACTCGGAGACTGCGGGAGAACTCCCGGCGCTGCCCCAGGGCCGGGCGAGCCCCGCGCTACCACCGCAGCCGCAGGCTGCGGCCGGGACCCCGCGGGCCGGTCTGGTCCCCCACCCCCGCCCCGCCCTCCACGTCGCGCGTCCCCAGGTCGCACTAGGAACCGAACCCTCGGTCGGTTTCCTGTACAGCGGTCTGAGCCGCAGAGAGTGTGGAGACGGGGTGAGGGGGACACTGAGCGAGTGTGACCGGGGAGAGGGGCACGCCCACGCGGGTGTCAGGCTGACACGGGACAGGGCGGGAGGTGCACGTGGGCGGGTGGCGGAGTGAAGAGGCGAGGGGACCCCGCGCGGTCGTTGGGTGACCTGCGTGCGGGGAGGGGGTCTGGGGGACTGGAGGGGGGGGAGTGGGAGTGGGAGGAGGGCGTAGGAGAGGGCGCCGGGGCGCGTCGATGTGTGTACACGCGCATCAGGAGCTAGCATTTCCCTCGGCACCCGAGGACTTTGAGGTTTCTCCTGTAGATTCGAAATGTTTTTCCCGTCTTGCTTTTCAAATCTGTAAAACGTTCCAGGGAATGTTTCCCAAAGTCCAGGGGTTCGTGAATCCGCAGGATAGCTGGTATTCGGGTGAGGCGAGTCTTGGTCGCTTCTGACCGTCTGAGTCTCGCAGCCAGCACAGCGGGGCTTGTTAAAGTCCGGGCAATTTCTGGAACTCTTCCCACGGGAAGTTTTCCGGGGCTGCCTTCCGGTCAGCGGCCCTAGGTTGATTATTTGGTGGCCCTTTTTTGTTTGAAAACAAAAAACACACATTGTGTCCTAATAACAAAAGTTGTTCTTCCCCATCCCCTTTCCTCATTAGGCAGGGAAGAGGAAACTGAAAAAATAGAATTATATTTTTATATTAGTTTTTGTTATTTTTAACCCTTGTTAACTACATCCATCTGGTTAATAAATATTAGCACACATTGAAATGTATTCTTTGTAAATACTCGGCATTTAGAGTGACAATACATTTAATAGAGTTATATTTTCATAATGGTTTTTCATATTTTTAACTCTTATTAACCACATCCGGAATGTACTCCTTATAAACACTTGGGATTTGGGGTGATGATACATTTTAAGTGTAAAATCCGCAGGATTTGAACACCAAAGCTACAATAATTGATGGATTTGAATTTTCTCTTCCAACAGTTTAACAGCATTTCCCAGTGCCATTTTACTCCTCTTAAAGACAGATGAACTGCAGACTTAAGGATAACTTATTGCTGTATAGCAACCAAAATGCCTTCACATTTTAAAAAATACCATTTAAATTGTGGCATTTGTGGCTGAACAGAGTCTATTTTTATCCTGTATAGCCTAAAAGTGTGTGCTGCAGGTGCGAATTTGTAAATATTTCTTTATGGGCAAGGAGGAGATTTTTCTGCAAAAGAACTTTCACCTACTTAGTCTCTTTCTTATGCCTTTTCCAGGAAAAGATCCTGATTTAGGACTATGGGTTTAGGCCTGGAGAAATGATAGGCTGTGGTATGAATCAGTTAACCTGGTAGATGCTTACATAAATGGGAGGAATTCATTCACTTTCATTTTTACCCAATGGATTTGACTTTTCTATTATCTTAACTACAGTTTAGTTTTAGTGCTAAAAAAAAAATTTTTTTTTTTGGCATTGTTGCTAATCACATTGAAGGGTTCAGTAAGTGTTAGTTGAGTATTGAATAAATTAATGGTGGTAACTATAATCTAATGTTTCCTCCAAGTTTTCCTCAGTTTGCCACTCTTCAGCATTGCTCTGGATATTATCTATAAGACTGTGCTATCCCAAAGGTGTAGAGGTTTGAGGAAAGAAAGGAAGAATTTATTTATGCCTTGGGGTATCATAATGACCAAAGTAGGTAGGGAGTTTTTTAAGAGATATGTGAAATTACCTTTCTCAAATATAGACCTATTGTGTTGATTATTTGGGGTGCCAAAAAAATCTTTCATAGCTTAACAAATAATTTAAAATTTGCTTTTCTCACCTAACTCTCTAGAAACCTAGGATCAGAGGCTATCCCCTTCCCAAATGTTTTCTCACAGCATTACATCCCCTATCATGGAGTCCACAAATGCTGATCTGCTTTTGATGTGTAATTTAGAAAAACAAGTTCCTACCCAGGTCCTGGTTGAAGCTGGAAGCAGACAAGTGGTGTGGGGGTTTTGTAGACACATATAACCATCTGGCAATTCAGACATTTGACCGTCAATTTTCTCCGTGGAATGTGTTCTGATTGAAGATGACCTAGAGGAAATGAAAGTTGTGTTTTGGGGGAAAGACATGGTGCTGCGTCCCGGACGTTCTGTTCAGCAGACATAGAGCTTTAGGGAAGTCTAGAGCTATATGTGTGAAGAAGGAACCTTTGGTACAGTCTCATGAGAAATCAAGCCCAGTAAGCCCGAGTGTGACTCACCAGATGAGGGTTGTCTTTTTCCACTGAAATTCATTTGCAGGCTGAGACTTATGGCTTTGCATCCATCTTAGAGCAGCAGACAGTGAGAAAGCTGTAGGGAGGGGGCAAGGGCCAGCCCTGGCGAGACCTTTGGTTTATTTTCAGGTATATGATTCCCATTTAGGTGCCAGCTAATCCTATAGTGCTCTCATTTGGCCTTGCTTTTTGGGGTGTGATTTATACCAAGTCAGAGTGGCCTAGCGTAATAAATACCTGTTAGAGGAATAAATGTTGTGGTGACCCCTTTGAGCCTCACCCTGGAGGTGTTTCAAGTCAAAGGTGGGGAGACAATATAACATAGTAGTTATGAGTTCAGCCTCTGGAGTAAGATCCTGACCTTTTAGCTTACTTACTCTGTGTCCCTGGGCACATTACTTGGCCTCCCTGGGCCTTGGTATTCTCACCTGTAAAATGGGAATTATAACCTTAAAGGATTGTTGTGAAGGACTGAATGAGATTAAGTACATAGATAATGCTTAGAACAGTTCCTCATACATAATAAGCCTTCCATACGTAATCACTTATTTCAAGGATAATCTGGTGGCATAATCTTCATTGTCAGAAGCACCAATATAGCCAAACACATGGTCATTAACAAGTAGCATATATGCAGGATCCTTTCACACACTCATGCCTTATGGCAGTGTGGAAAAAGGGAGAGTCTC
The DNA here is from genome assembly GCF_028749965.1 of Puma concolor. NCBI lineage: Eukaryota > Metazoa > Chordata > Mammalia > Carnivora > Felidae > Puma > Puma concolor. Next base: position 35,009,545 of record NC_141674.1, read on the forward strand.
AGAGCCCTTTTCTATGATAGCCAGCTGCTTCACCTCCCTTCATTATTACCCACCCACCAGGATTAGCCCTGGTGGCCCTCTGACCTCTTTCTCCCTCCATTTTATTTAGAAGCGAGACAATATTAGAGTTAAAGAAACCAAGTCTGAGTAAGGAAGGGACTTGACCAGGGTTAGGTATCTAGGCAGTGACCCAGGTCAGGGTATCTAGATCTCATCATATTTTCTTATTCTGGAACTTGGTATTATCAGATATTGCTTGAAATAAACGGGCCATTAGAATTTGTTTGTGGTAGAAATTTGGAATATATGTAATCAGATTTTCTGTAATGGTATTTGACTAGCATTAGAATTCAAAGTACCAGAGTTTCTAGTATGTTGCTAGATTTTAAGTTATACAGGCACTTTTACCCTCTTGCCTGTGTGAGAGAAATCTGTGAACCTTCCCCCATCTGTGTGTGTCACAGTCCCACAGCATGATGGATTGTCTCTGCTTGGGGGAGGCTTAGGACGGGGCTTGAAGGGGCCTTGTAGGTCAGGAGAGAAATACAGCAGCAGGACTGAGCTGGGGGAGCTGCTGGGGAGGGATTAGCAGGGGAAGGGGAGGGCAGGGTTGGGCGGGGATAGGCCTCTCCCATGGTGTCTGTGTGCATTTTCCTAGGACTAAAAGAGGGCTGTCCATTACCCTGAGTGCACAAATAAACTCAATGTTTTCTTCTTTGTAGAAAGAAAGCCCCATGGGCCTTGGGAATATCAGAGAATGATTCTGCATGTCAGTGGGAGAGGTAGGGAGTAGGGGGATGGGAGTGGGCAAGACTGACCTTCTGCCTGAGGACCTTGGATTTGAGTCTGTTATTTAAATATAGTTGCTTGTATTTGAAGTCTTCTGTTCACTTATGTATGTAGCAGGAGTAGCCACTGGAGACCAGTGGAGACTGACACCTCAATCCTTATCAGTTCCTTCATGGCTCCATTGAAGAGAAGGGATTCAGATCACTGTTGGTGGTGAAGAGCACCCACTTCTCCTGTCTCCCTATCCTCAGTCCTTTCCACATAGAGACAAAAGAATACGGGAGGTAGGAAGAGAAATGCTCAACATTCTTAATTTTCAGTTGTTAAAGAAGCGGGGAGGTCTGAGATTTAGGCCCAAATGCCAAAGTCATTGTAAGGAAGGAATTCCAGAAAAGAGAAGAGTTGGATCCAAGAGGTAGATGGAGAGGTAAAGGCGTAGCACATGCTAGGGCAAGTAATCAGCAGGACTGCAGTTAGGGCCTAGGCTTTGGCTTCCTTCCTGAGCAGTAAAATTAAAAAAAAAAAAAAAAAAAAAATCCTTAGAACAACAAAAGTCTGGACGCATGGGCTTCCTTCCTGACAGGCCAACCTGGTGGGGCTTCATTCAGCCTGAGCAGCAGTCAAGGCTGATTTACTGGTAAGAGATCCCAGACAGACGTTTGAGCTTAACCCTTTCCTAACTGCAGAGATGCCTCACTGCAAATACTTCCCTCTTCTCCCAACTTCCCATCATGGTGTGGGTAGCTTTTCACTGTCATTTGTTCTTTATTTAAAGAAAGTACCTGCTCCTGAAGGGCCAAATACCCTCTTCATGAGAAAGCTGGATCTATGAGAAGTTGACTTGAAAGAGATCTTACCATCAAGTCGTGACAGGGCTGGCATTGTGGTTTATGGCTGGTTTAACTGTCAGGCTCTAGGTGACATTATATTGACTTTGGAGCATTGAATCCATCTTTGGTCATGGAAAGTGCCTCCTGGAGTCTGTATCGGGGGGATCCTGTGAGCCACAGTTCCACCTCCATACAGTCTGGCAGCCTAGAAGGAATAATGCTGCTTATCTTAGGTGTTTATTGGTGCATTATGGATAAAACTGGCAGAGTACGTGAGGCATGATTCAGTTTCCATCTTGCTAGTATGATGCATTCATTTATTCACATAATTATTCAATCAGTATTTACTAAGTACCTGCCTTGTTCCAGGCACTATGCTAGGTGCTGGGGATACAATAATGAGCAAAACAGATTATAGTACCAGCCTTACTAGAGCTTAAGGTTTAGCAAGCAATTGTAAGATGTAGTGAAAAGTACTATCATAAGGGAAGTATAAAATGCTATGGATTAGAAGCAGGAGCACCTAATCTTGTCTATGAGTCAGGATAACTTTCTGGAGCAAGTGACCTTTAGCTGATATCTGGAAATCAAAAAGGAGTTACTTACTCAAAGGGGCTAGGTGTGGCAGTTTGCTTTTCTGGACAAAGTATAGCATCTAAGAGTGGAAGAAAGAACTCCAGAGCTGCCAAGGATTGCTCACAATAAGGTAAAAATAGAATTTTTGTCTGCCAGGACCTGAGACATGACCTCGGATGTCTACAGTACTTCATCCTATAGCCAGTCATTCTTGAGAAGGTACATTTGGTGCTTATGTGGTTCTGAAGCCCAACATCATATAGGGGCTTGCTTTTAAAGTAACTTTGTTTTGTTGTGTTTGTTTGTTTGCTTTATTGAAGCATAATTAACATAACAGTATTACATTAGTATCAGGCATACAATATAATAATTCAAAATTCTATACATTACTCAGTGCTTATCAAGAAAAGTGTCCTCTTAATGCCCTTCACCTATTTCACCCAGACCCCCACTCACTTCCCCTCTGGTAACCACCAGTTTATTCTCTGTATTTGAGAGTCTGGTTTTTTGTCTCTTTTTTTCTTTGTTTTGTTTCTTTAACTCCACATATGAGTAAAATCGTATGGTATTTATCTTTCTCTCACTGACTTAACATTTTACCCTCTAGCACCCTACATGTTGTTGCAAATGGCAAGATCTCATTCTTTTTTTTATGGCTGAATAATATTCCATTATATATATATGTACATATATACACATACATACATACATATATCAATACATATATAGATACATATATCAATATTTTCTTTGTCCATTCATCTACAGATATGCACTTGAGTTGCTTGCATATCTTGGCTATTGTAAATAATGCTATAATAAACATAGGGGTGCATGTATCTTTTCAAATTAGTGTTTTTATTTTCTTTGGGTAAATACACAGTAGTGGAATTATGGGATCATATGGTAATTCTAGTTTTAATTTTTTGAGAATAATCCATACTATTTTCCACAGTGGCTGCACCAATTCGTATTCTTACCAACAGTGCACTTTTCCTCCACATTCTAGCCAACACTTGTTATTTTTTGTGTTTTTGATTCTAGCCATTCTGACAGGTATAAGGTAATATCTCACTGTAGTTTTCATTTGCATTTCCCTGATGATTTGCGGTGTTGAGCATGTTTTCATGTGTCTGTCACCCATCTGTATGTCCTCTTTGGAAAAATGTCTATTCAGGTCCTTTGCCCACTTTTCATCAGATCATTTGTTGTTGTGTTTTTTTGTTTTTTTTGTATCGACTTGTATAAGTGCTCTATATATTTTGGATATTAACCCTTCATCAGATATATCATTTGCAAATATCTTCTCCCATTCAGCAGATTGCTGTTTTGTTGGTGGTTTCCTTTGCTGTGCAAACAAAAACAAGTAACTTTCTAAAGATAAGTCACTATAGAATACTTTCTGCTGACATATGACATCTTAAGACCCACAAGCACCCAGAACCATGCTTGGCCCAAAGTACTCTGGAAATATTTGTTGAATATGGAAGACCATTATTATTACCCTGATGATCTTTAGGGGGATAGATCATAGGCCCTCGTCTTTTTACTCAAGTTCATGCTTAGCTGTATACTTTGCTTGCACAGAGACCTGATAGGTCTCAAGATCTAGAATAGTCCCTGACCATTTAAACTAAGCCACATAGCACCCAGGATTCTTGGCAAGATTTCTTGGCAAAGTTTCCTATGGGAGGTGCTTTGCTCAGGCGCGACTTTCATGAGGGAGGTTAGGTGTGTAGTGCCAAGACTATTGAAGAAAGGAAAAAAGAAGGCAAGGCAAACCGTTGTCCCAGCCTGGCCCGCATCAGCATACTAACAACAGTTCCCTTCAGCAGGGGCCTCGGTGCTCTGCCATCCCTGCTGTGGTTTTCCTTCCCTTGGCCTCTTATCATTGTCACTGCTCAACATCCACAGTGTTTCCTGTAGAGTGCTGTGCTCAGGGCTGTTTGTAGAGGAGTCAAAAAAGTAGATGATACTTCCTCTTCTTGAGAGCCTTATGGTTAAGGTGAGTGGTTAAGATGTATATATGAAAAAAATGATAATATGAGATAACAGACAACAAGGGCTCTGGGATTTCAGGAGGAGTCATTCCCAAGGCTAGGTTTCTTAAAGTGTGATCTAAGAACCATGAGCTTCCCTACCATTTGTGGTGGTGGTGGAAGAGGGGGTGGCTTGGGGTTGGGGTGGAAATATTATTTATAATGCAGATTCCCTAGGCCCACTCCAGACCTCCTACTCAGAATCACAGGGAATGTGGCCTGGCAATGTGTATATTTAGCAAGCAGGTGATTCTTAGACTCCTTAAAGTATATGCATCACTCACCAAGGGTGAGAGTCTCAGAGGGAAGCTTTCACAAAGGAGTACAGCTTTGAGGGAAGGGAACTCAGCTTAGGCAAGTAGAGAGGAGGAAGAGGCTGGGATTCGGCCCAGAAGCCTGGACTGGTAGGAGTGAAGATTCAGGCTCTGCTCCTGACAGTTCTTCTTCTGTTGTGGGTACGATCTGTCCAACTGCCTCTAGTTGCCCCCTTGGCCTTTGCTCCTCCTCAGGTTGTTTCCCTTTTCCTCCCTTATTGCCCACCAGCTGATTGTACACGCTCAGACAGCCCCTTTCTTGGTGTAATATTGTAGTTATAAGGTGGCCCAGTGGAGGGGCTCACAGTGCTTAGCCAGATGTGAGGGAGCCAGTGTGCGCTTTGGTGCTTCTTGGGCTCCAGCCAGCTTGGCTTCTCACTGCTGTTATACTGCCGAGTTGGGGCTAGAGGGGGGTTTTGCCAGCCTCCTCTCTCCCCTTCCCCAGCCCTTAAGCTTTCTTCTTATGCTAAAATGCTCATTTGTAAAGAAATAAGGGTTAGTGGAGGGTTGGAGGGTTAGAGGAATCTCTCAGAGGCTGAATTAGTCACCAACACCTGCAGATTGGCTCTCTGCTTCAAGCTTTAACACTGCTGGGGACAGCTGCCAGTGGAAAGAAGGTTAAATGAACCGTGAGTAGGGGCTTGGTTTGAGGTTCAGGTGGTTCAGACACCTGTACATTAGTGGATACTCTCATCAACTTTGCTCACGGACTTGGGGGGTGGTATCCTTTTCCCAACATACCCTCCCCTTTTAAAATATCCGTCACATTGTAATGTAATTATTTGCCTAATTATCCCTCCTCCATGGGCCCATGTCTATCTCCTTGTGTGATTCTATCCAGTGTTTCTCCCCATGTAGCACCTGGCTCAATAAATATTTGTTGTGAGAATAAGTGAACCCAGGGTCACTGTTTCCTCGGCTGTGTTTTGCTGAGTGTTGCCAGCTGGCTCTACCCACTCTGACATAGTCTGAAGGACCACACAGGATCCACCGCAGGGCTGGGCACCCCCTGGCACATTTACAAGTGGGAAGTGATGACTAGAAATAGAAGCTTTGGAAACAGCTCAGTGACAGGGCAAGCTCACAGAGCCAGAAGCTCCGGCTTCTCATTTACTAGCTGTGTACCTTTGGGTAAATCACTGTCTCTTTGAGCCCCAGAGCCTCGTATATAAAATGAAAGGTGGCAAAAAAAATCCTTGCCCTACCTTACAGGGCTGTTGAATCAGAAAAGATAACACAGATGTGTTTTGTAATCTAAAAGTAACCTAAATGGCACACACACACATAGACCACAGCACATACACATACACTGTATAATCTTTTTATCCCCTTCTGAGAACATCTGTCTAAAGGAGCAGCATGGTCTTGGGAGGCTAACGTAGTTTATGAAATACCTGAGTGTTCAACCTAGAGGGAGCCCTCCTACATGCAGTTTCATCCTTGAAGTTGGACTCTAGAAGAAATGCATTCCCTGCCGCTGGCTGCAGCATTATTTTCCTAGGTGGTTTGGGACAAAAGTTTTGTAGACTCTTTGTGAGTGGAGGTTGGTAGGCCACTTCCTACACAGATCTGTGACATCTGAGCTGAAATATTATTTTGCCAGATTCCCACTGAAACAAATTCACCTTCTGCCTTTCTTCTCAGCAAAGTTCGGAGCACCTTTATTTTTTCAGTTCCCAGGGCCCATGACTCTGTTCCTACTCTGTGGACGGAAATATTTTGGCTTACAGGCGTAATGGCTTTACCCAAGGAATGATAGGCAGAATTGAGGTGATGAGGCTTTCTGTCCCAGAGACCCTGCCTAGGCTGCAAGAATAGCCATGCTTTACAGGCGAGTGTGATAAGATGAAGAGGGTCATCAGATTTGGAAGGATTTGGTAGGACTTGCCCTTTAGGCAAGATCTTTAGAAGTCTGAGCTGGGCCAGAAGGATTGGAAAGAGCAAGCATTTGAAAAAGGCTTTACTTGTGCGGTAAACTTCATTGTGTGATTATTTAATAGACCATTAACAAGCAGATTCATTAACAAGATCTTAATTAACAAGTTCCAGGGTTATTCCTCCAACTTCCCAGGGGAACTGTTCTCCTCCTATTTAGTCCCAGAGACTTCCTATCCTCCTTAAACTAACCATACCAGATGCATTTAAATTCAGTCTTTTTATTGCAAGTAAAATGACTGCAGGCAAAGGCAGGCACAGAGCACTACTCCTCATAAGAAGAGCTAACACCTTTGAGTGCTTTCTCCCAGTCAGACACTATTTTGCATGCTTTACAAGTAATCATGTATTTAATCCTCATAAATTCCCTGATAGGTATGGTTATCATCTCCATTTTACAGATGAGGACACTGAGGCCCAGAGCATTTAAGAAATACACCCACTGTCACGAAAGAAAGGGATAGCAGAGATGAGATTCAAACGCAGGCAGTCTGGCTCCAGAGCCAATGGGAAGAAGGAAAACCCCCAGGGGAGGGAAGCCTATGGGTCAGATTCCTGAGTTAATAAGAATAATGTTTGTGTCTACTCTCTGTGTGCCAGACACTTCTCAGAACCTCACGTCTGTATGCCAGGTTGTGTCCATACTGGAAAAAATTGTAGGAGTCCTTTGTAGTGAGGCAGCCCTTGGGCACAATTTATTTTGGCCCACTCACAGGCCTTTGCCACCCTACCTGCAACTATGAGTTCCTTGGTAGGGACTGTCTTACTCACCTCGGTTCTCAGTACCTAATGTGTTGCCTGGAGCTTACTAGTTATGATCCAAAACAAAACAAAAACCAGTTTGTCAAACATACCCCTGATGGGAGAGAGGGGGAGATGGTTTGGCATCTGCTAACTCCTAATGCTCTTTGTGGTGCAGAGCCCGCCTTTGGCATGCTCTGCACTTCACAGCCAGAGCAGTTCGAGAAGAGCTAACTCTGAGACAGGACAGATGGGTCTAGTCTTTCTGTGCCTCAGTTTCCTCAGGGTAAAGTGGGACTGGTACTAGTACTAGTCTCCTAGGGTTGTTCTAAGGATGAAGTGAGTTCATATAAAATACAAATAAAGTCCCAAGAATAGCGCCTGGCGCAAAGTAGGCCTTTAATACATGTTAGATATAATCACTATTACAAGGGCCCAGGGACAGATCTGAAGTCTCTTGAACCAGATTCTTTCCCCCTTAGCCTCCATTCTTGATTACATTATGGGGGCAGTGACCGGTGAGCCCTGATCTCTTATGGGTTTGTGCAGTTTGTGACAGGTCTTTCTATAGCTGAAAAAAATTCCCAGTTGACATTAAGGGGTTGGTACCTATAATGTTGTCTTTTCTTCTTGGCTCCAGTTAAATGAGGGCTGGAGCAAGGAGGACTAGAGCTCACCTGATGATCTCCACCCCCCGCCCCCACCTTTATCCTAAAAAGCATAGGGTGGAAATAAGCAGAATTCCATACTAAACTCCTACCTGGGGAAGGCCAGTGAGCCATCATGACTTTATTTTGGGATAAAGGGTTTGGTTAGTTTTGTTCCTGCCCTCTACACTGCCAACCTTTCAGATAGCGAGACTGTGGACTCTGCCAGCTATACTGGGGAGAGGACAAGGAAGTGGCAGAATGCCAGAAATCTTTGGGAAATTTGACCTAGGAAGGAACTGTTGCTGGTTGCTTTATTTGTCTTACTCTCTGATTACTTACATGGAGCTTACGTGAAGCCATGTTTTCCCCTTTATCCTAAGAAAACAATTATTTCTTCTCTATCCAGATTCTCATCCCATTTGTAGATTCTGCAGATACCCTTCTCCTCTGTGTCAGCTTGAAGACGTACAAGAGCACCTGTTCTCACGCTGGCTGCTTTTGCTCCCACTCTAGTATCCACCCCCTGCCCCATCATCTTTCGCTAATGATAAATGCTCATAAACCCCCACACTGGCCTCCCTCTTCGCAACTTAGCATCCTTGTGTTCTCTCTAAGTAGCTTGGCCATAATATCACTTTCTTTAGCAGCATTCTAACTTCTAAGAAGCTTAATAGGCAAGGAGATTGTGGGGTCTTTGACTTTCTCTGAGCCTCAGCCCTAAGTGGTTTATTCTATTAAGCTGATTCTTGGTGGTGGAGCTTTGCTGGATAAGAAGTTGGGGGTGAGGAGGGGGTTGTAGTTTGAGGAATAGGATACTTTCACTCCCTCTTTCACTGTTCCCCACCCTCCAACCCATTCCTGCACTAGGATCCTGTTTTCAGAGCTCAGGAATGAAAGGGGTGGTGATGGAGCCAAAGTAAAGAACTTTTCTTTAAGGACTTAAGTTGGCTTTTTTTTTTTTTTTTTTTTTTTTAGTTGTGTTTTGCCTCTTTACCTCTACCCTTCCTGCCCATTTGTTCCTCTTCTTCAATCAGCCACTTTTGGATTTTTCCTTTCTTTCCTTCCACCCTTACTTTTGCCTCCTCTCCAATTCTAGCTACAAAAACAAAGAGTAATTAATAAAAATTATGAACTATTGATTCAAAGAGAAGAAATCCAGGAGTGGAATGTAGGGGGAAAAGTAACAGATTCAATTTTAACAAAGGAAACAATTCAGAATTCTTCTCAATGTTCTTTTTCTTTAGAGTTACACCAAGATGGATTCATTCCTTCTGATATTTTGGCCCCGATTAAAGATCTTCAGGTTTCCCTATTAACATTCTCTCTTGGTTTAGGAGTGCCAGCAGGTTGGGAGAACAGGGCAGGAGTGGGGTTTTTTGGTTGTTGTTGAATCCTGTTGAGCTGCATAAAAACTATAAGGGAAATTTGTGAGCAGGAAAAACAAGGTTGCTGGAGAAGTGAGGAAAGGAAATTAAGAGTGTAAGTGTAGAAAAAAAGTACAGCGAGACAAGTGAAGGGGGTTAAGAGGTACAGACTTCTAGTTATACAGTAAATAAGTCATGGGGGTGAGAAGTGAAACATAGGGAAGGTAGTAATATTGTAATAAGATTATATGTAATGTGTAATAAGTAACATGTAATAAGGCGGTGGCTACATTTATCATGATGAACCTGTGTAATGTAGAGAACTGTTGAATCATTATGTTGTACATCTGAAACTAATATAATATTGTGTGTCAACTATACTTCAGTAATAAATTTTTTTTTTTTTAAAGTACAGAACAGGGGCGCCTGGGTGGCTTAGTTGGTTAAGTGTCCAACTTTGGCTCAGGTCATGATCTCGCAGTTCATGAGTTCAATCCCTGCGTTGGGCTCTGTGCTGACAGCTCAGAGCCTGGAACCTCTTTAGATTCTCTCTCTGTCTCTGTCTCTCTCTCTCTCTGCCCCTCCCCCGCTTGCACTCTGTCTCTCTATCAAAAATAAATAAACATTAAAAAAAAAACTATAGAACAGTCTCCTCAGAGGGGGCAGGAAGAAAACCAAAAGTGACCAGAAAGCTAAAAAGAAGGAAATACCTGAAGCTGGAGGCGGGAAGACAATGACACATCTGAAGCATTTCATTGAATTATGAACAATTTGTTTCATAATGTACCTATTATTTTTTTTTTAATTTTTTTAATGTTTATTATTGAGAGACAGAGACAGAGCATGAGCAGGGGAGGGGCCGAGAGATGGGGAGACACAGAACGGAACGTGAAGCAGGCTCCAGGCTCCGAGCTGTCAGCACAGAGCCTGACGTGGGGCTTGAACTCACAAACTGTGACATCATGACCGGCTGAGCCACCCAGGTGCCCCATAATGTACCCATTATTGATGAAGGTGCAGGGCACCCGGCCCTGTACATATGGTTGGTGGGAGTGTAAAGTGGTGTAGTCTCTTTGGAGGGCAATTTGGCAATATCTATGAAAATTTTATTTACTTATTTAAAAAATTTTTAAATGTTAATTTTGAGAAAGAGAGAGAGAGAGAGAGACAGAACACAAGTGGGGGAGGGGCAGACAGAGAGGGAGACAGAACCTGAAGCAGGCTCTCAGCTGTGCTGACAGCTCAGAGCCCGACGCCAGGCTCAAACCCACAGACCATGAGATCATGACCTAAGCTGAAGTCCAATGCTTAACCAACTGAGCCACCCAGACACCCCTTTAAAAAAATTTTTTAATGCTTATTTATTTTTGAGAGAGAGAGTGCAAGTGGGGTAGAGGCAGAGAGAGAGGGAGACACAGAATCTGAAGCAGGCTCCAGGCTCTGAGCTGTCAGCACTGTGAGATCATGATCTGAGCCAAAATCAAGAGTCGGCTGCTTAACCGACTGAGCCACCCAGGCACCTGTCTATGAAAATTTTAAATGCGAATATCCTTTGATGCAATTCAACTGTAGGCATTTATCCTACATGTATTTGGTCAAGTACATAAAGATGTATGTACTTTATAGTATGATTTGTAATTTGAAAAACCAGAAGCAGCCTAAATGTACACTAATAGGAAATTAGTAAATTATGACACATCTCTATAGTAGAATACTATGTAGTGGTTTTAAAAGTAAGTTAGGGCCCTATGTGCTTATATGTAAAACAAGCTACAGAGAAGGGCACCTGGGTGGCTCAGTCGGTTAAGCATTCAACTCTTGATTTTGGCTCAGGTCATGATCTCACGGTTTGTGAGATCAAGCCCCACATCAGGCTCTGTGCTGACCAGAGCATGGAGTCTGCTTGGGATCCTCTCTCCCCCAATCTTTCTGTCACTCTGTCCACTCTTTCTCTCTTTCTCTCAAAATAAATAAATAAACATTTAAAAAAAAAAAAAAAAACAAGGTTCAGAGGGGCGCCTGGGTGGCTCAGTCAGTTAAGTGTCCGATTTCAGCTCAGGTCATGATCTCGCAGTTTGTGAGTTTGAGCCCCGCATCAGGCTCTGTGGTGACAGCTCAGAGCCTGGAGCCTGCTCCAGATTCTGTGTCTTCCTCTCTCTCTGCCCCTCCCTGCTCATGCTCTGTCTCTCTCTTTTTCTCTCAAAAATAAATATTTAAATAAATAAATAAATAAATAAATAAATAAATAATAAAGATTGAATCTTAGATGATTGGATAAAACTGGGGCGTTTCTCTAGTTCTAGAACTAATTACTGATTGGTTCCATGTCTTCCAAATGGCACAGTGTGATGGTATGTGTAGTCACAACTGCTGTGAAAGTGTCTGATTTTGTTGTTGTTGTTGTTTACAAAATTAATTTTCTGAATTAGTTTATAAAAAGGCTAAATTGACTGATGGTTGTTTTTGTTTCACCATCCAAAAAGTATAGACTGATCCAGGAGGTATACAGTGAAGAGAGTTTAAAAATGAAAAGACACTTAAAGGTGGTCACATACTTGCTACTTTCTTCAAGTGAGCAAGATGGGGTAAACAGAGAACAGATGTGAGGACTAATGGTGTCCCACTTAACCAGCTCTGTTTGTACCCAATTGTATGAGATTTTCCCCACAAGTTGGCACTATGACCAAGTAGATGCAGGGCAGAAGACTATCCCTAAGCCATCCTCTCAGTGGGCTCTCTTCCTTCCTCATGCACTGGTCAGGGTTGGTGGTGGCCATTGACTGAGGTCTTGGTAGGATTCGAGTCTAGAGAACACAGATCTGCCATTGGCTCAATATGATACGTGCTCTTCTATCTTTCTGTCTTTGATGCTAAAAACTGGTTAAGAGCAAATATAAGAAGTTTTCCCTTTGAATTAATTTACATGCCAGCCAGAGGAAGGTAGAGTTGATTTTACCTTTCACGTAGTAAAGGGAGATCTCTAAGCCTTGCTCCCAGTTGGCCCTGGTACCCAATTCAGAGGAGGGATCCTTTGTAGTATTGGATACAACCGTTGACTTCATCCTTCTTGGATTTCCCATTCCCTTGGCTTCTGGGACATTATACTTCCATTGTTCTTCTCCTACTCCTTTGACCCTGTTCTGTTCTCACAATACCTGTGTTTCCCCATATAACAGCACTTACAACTTTTTTACTGTGATAGTGTAGTGTGCATTGGTGAGGGGAGTAGAGTGCTGTGTTAGTCTGTAGAGGAATTTTAAAACAAAAGTCAACTAAAGTTGGTTTGCTTTTTTTTTATCAAATTTTTTTTTTCAACGTTTATTTATTTTGGGGACAGAGAGAGACAGAGCGTGAACGGGCGAGGGGCAGAGGCAGAGAGAGAGGGAGACACAGAATCGGAAACAGGCTCCAGGCTCTGAGCCATCAGCCCAGAGCCCGACGCGGGGCTTGAACTCACGGACCGCGAGATCGTGACCTGGCTGAAGTCGGACGCTTAACCGACTGCGCCACCCAGGCGCCCCAAGTTGGTTTGCTTTTTAATGCCATCATGTGCTAGCAGTTTTAAACAACATCAGTTTTAAAATATTTCTCCCCGAAAATATCTTTTGTTGGTCTAAGTTCTAAAAATTTGCTGTGGTTACTCTTGAGTTTTACTAATATATGTGTAAAGTTTTAAAGTAGCACATTTTAAATTTTATTCTTTAATAAGCATTATATTCTATAAGGAAGAACTGAGAGAACTTTTAGTTATATTGTGGACCCATGACACCTGCAGACTTGGTTTGCTTTGAGAGCAAGTGTCTAGCAGTTCAGAAGCAGTTGGGCTCACTTAGGACTCCAGCTCCTGTGATATTGCACACGCCTGCATGTAAATGGTAGATTCAAAATAAACAGCGAGAGCACATTAATTATAAAGATAAAGAAACATAAATTGAGTTATTTCAGTCTGCCATTCTTTTTGACCTCTTGGAGTTCTTATTTGCATTTAAATTTTGAAACAGTGAAACAAACTGTGAAATGGGGTGTGACATTTTTGTTTAGTATTTGTACATTTTAGTTCATCTAATAAAAGTTTACTAAATTAGAATATCTTAAAAAAATTTTTTTTAATGTTTATTATTTGTCTTTGAGAGAAAGAGATAGAGAGAGACAGAGCACAAGCTGGGGAGGGGCAGAGAGAGGGGGAGACACAGAATCCGAAGCAGGCTCCAGGCTCTGAGCTGTCAGCACAGAGCCCGATGCGGGACTCAAACCCACAAACTGTGATATCATGACCTGAGCCAAAGTTGGACGCTTAACTGACTAAGCCACCCAGGTGCTCCAAATTAGATTATCTTTAAAAATAAAGTATTATTTTTGGGGCACCTGGGTGGCTTAGTCGATTGAACATCTGGCTTTGGCTCAGGTCATGATCTCGCAGTTCGTGAGTTCGAGCCCCGCGTCAGGCTCTGTGCTGACGGCTCAGAGCCTGGAGCCTGCTTTGGATTCTGTGTCTCCCTGTCTCTGCTCCTCTCCTGCTCATGCGCTCTCTCTCTCTCTCTCTCTCTCTGTCTCTCTCAGAAATAAACTTAAAAAAAATTATAAAATAAAAAATAAACTATTATTTTATTTTTTTAATGTTTATTTATGTTTGAGAATCTCAATTGTCAAAAGGTCCCAAGTGTTCCTGATATCCCAAGGAACACCAGAGCAGGGTAGAAGCAGAGAGAGAGGGGAACAGAGGATCTGAAGTGGGCTCTGTGCTGACAGCAGAGAGTCTGATGCAGTCAAACTCACGAACCGTGAGATCATGACCTGAGCTGAAGTTGGATGCTTAACCCACTGAACCACCCAGGTGCCCCTAAAACCATTATTTTTAAATTATTAATCACTTATGTTAAACTGAAGAATCAATCAGGAAAATAATTGTCATGATTGATTGTGACATGATTATTTATTTGTCATAAAAAATGATCCGCTGTGTCCAATGTGCCGGGTATGCCCCGGGAGGTGATGTTTGGATTAAAATATGAATGGTGAGCAAGCACATATGGGTTTGGGAGAAGGGTGTCCTGGTACATTTGAGGGATAGACAGGTGTGAGGGCTAGGATGGGGTGAACTTGGGCGAATACAGCAGAAGATGAAAGAAAGAGCAGCCAGATCTCCATGAATCTTTTAGATCATAGAGAGTTTGGATTTTATTCTCTAGACAATGGGAAGCTACAGAGTGTTTTAAATGGAGAAATACCATGTTGTGATTTATCATTTAAAAGATGACAATGGCTGCTTTGTGAATAATGGATTGAAATAGGGTCAGTGTTAGTAAAAGAAGATCATTGTAAAAAGGCTATTGCAGTAGTCACAGTGAGAGAGGGGGAAGGAATAGTGTCTTACACTTTTTGAAATGTTCACAATTCCCATTAAGTAGGTACTCAATAAATACGAAGTAAATAAATTTATAGAACACTAAATGCTTTTTTAAAAAACCCAAAACTGGGGCGCCTGGGTGGCGCAGTTGGTTAAGCGTCCGACTTCAACCAGGTCACGATCTCACGGTCCATGAGTTCGAGCCCCGCGTCGGGCTCTGGGCTGATGGCTCAGAGCCTGGAGCCTGTTTCCGATTCTGTGTCTCCCTCTCTCTCTGCCCCTCGCCCGTTCATGCTCTGTCTCTCTCTGTCCCAAAAATAAATAAACGTTGAAAAAAATAAATAAATAAAAATAAAAAAAATAAAAAACCCAAAACTGCAACAAAGCAGGTGCTGAACAACGTGGTGTTAAGCCAAGAACACTGACTTTGGAGTTCAACAGATTGGGCTTTAGCTGCAGCTCGGGCACTTACTAGATGTGCTGCTTTGAGGCAGGTAATTTAAGCTTTTTGAGCCTCAGTTTCCTTGTCTGCAAAATAGGAATGAGCTGACTCATCTTTTTGTTTTATTGAAATATTATATTTATTTTTAGCCTAGTGCCTGATCCACAGTGGCCACTCAGTAAATGGTGACTGTTCGGTTAGCAGGACATGAGACTGTGGTCAGTGAAGCTTTGGTATGTTTACAGCCATAGGGAAAGGGCATCTGATGTTCCTTGGGATATCAGGAACACTTGGGACCTTTTGACAATTGAGATTCTGCCTCCTAAATCTAAACTTTTGCTGGCCTTTGAGTAACTGTGTTTGTGAGTCTTAAGAGGAAAAAATATAAGAAGAGACCTTTGGAAAGAGACAGGGTTGGCATATTTTCTGTCAGCTCCTGATTTGGGGAGGAGTCAGATCTCCTGTCCCTTCATTTCCAAGTTGAACAGTGAAGTCCTAAGATATGTGCTTCCTTTACACATAAAATAGCTATCCTCTGAAACAAGTTTCCAGTTTTCTCTGCAAAAGCTGCCTGGGGCACAGGAAGCTTGAGTCTTGTACCTAGTTAAATACCTCAATTAAGGATGCAATCATAGCTGTTTGGCTCTGTATATCATTTGACCCTCACCTAAAGCAGCCCAGGCTTCTGGGGCCGCAGCAGATCATTCTGAATCTGTGAGGCCAGGGTGGAGCTGGAGATGTCTTTTATCCTTAGTGGGGAGATAGCCACTTCTTTGGGGGTGATATAGTTTTCTTTTTCTTAAGATTTTCTTGCCAAGATGTGTGTGTGTGTGTGTGTGTGTGTGTGTGTGTGTGTGTGTGTGAGAGAGAGAGAGAGAGAGAGAGAGAAAGAGAGAGAGAGAGAGAGAATAAAAAGAAAGAGAAAAAAAGGCCCAACAGTGCACAGAAACTGTTAGCACAAAGGCCAGGGGAGGGACTTGCAGGGGAAGACAAGGAAGTGATTTTGCCCAGTTTAAATCCCACTTGAACCGTGTGGTTTCTGAGTCCTGAACCTTTTGAGGTTCAAGTTGAGTGCACTCTTGACAAAACGTGATTTTCTGGTTCACATCAAAAAGGCTTTAAAAGACTTCGAAGTCTTTTCCTTGGGACATCAAACAGTCCTCAACAAAGCAGGGTGCTGATGAGATGCCTGCAAATGAACAGATTAAATTCTCCCGTGAGGATTAGATTCTCCTTAAGAAGCATGCAAAGTTGGAAACACGGGAGCCGAGGCTGTGCCCAAACACACTCACACGCGGGACCCCAGAGTGCCCTCACGCCTGTTTACCCACAGTCCCTCCCTCAGCCTAGGGGGCTGACCTTATTTGTTATAAGGTTCACACAGGAGTACCCAGGGAATTAGAAACTGAAAACAAACTCTTCTGTATTCTCTATGTTGCCTAAGGCAACACTTATGTTCCCCAATAAAAGGTGTAAATTAACTTAGAAAAGATAGGTCATTCCTTTGAAAAATTGTCAGTTGTCTTGGTGGCTTAGAGCAGAATTTTGCTTATTGAACCAGCCTCAATCTTTAGAGAAATAAGGACCTAAATGTCTGCTGCCTTACGGTAAATGCACTAGCAGACTTGAGGATTGGTGTAGCAAACCAACCAGCGCAGTCGGATTTCTGTTAGTAAGCAAGCCCCTGGAGGGAAAGTTGACTGCGTAGACACAGCTGTGGGTGGGTCAGCTGCGAAGAGCAGTTTGTGAGCTGAGCAGCTAAAATATTAATGATTAGCTTTGAGGAGGAGCAACTCTGACTGAGGCCACGCTCTTGAAGAAACCATATTTAGCAATTAAAATATATTTTAAAAACTGTTCCAACCAACAGTTTCTAAATAAATAATTGTCACTGCTGATTGAACTTGTTTTATTTTCCTGTGTTTTTTCTTATCTTTTTTCCCCCTGCATAACTTACAACCCTGTAAATGCTCAGTAGCTGTTAATATGATTCTGTCAATACGTTTACCATGGTGACTTGGGCTGTATTTGGCGAGCATTTGAAGAAATCAGTCACTGGTTGGAGGGAGGAAAGACAAGCTGTCGATATCCAGGGAAAAATGCTAATAACCCTGGTGACAAATCGTCCTCAGGATTCTCCAAGGGTTAAGAAAAAGCACCTCTTAGACGTGGGAGCTCCAGGCTAAGTGGTAGTGACTCGTTAGGAAGCACAGACGTTAGCTGTCACAGAACTGCAGTGTCCTTTTCATTGTCATACTTTGCACCTTTCAAGCCACAGATGAGTTTTTCAGAGACAAGCAGGCCTGGATTTGGATCCTGATTCCCCTGCTTTTTAACTGTGTGACCTTGAGCAATCACCAAACCTTCATTTTCTCATCTGTGAGTTAGAGGTTGTAATACGTAGTCTCATAAGCGGGTGGGAGAGGCCTTGCACAGAGACATTATTCACTGTTTCTCAAACTCTTCTGGGAAAGCACACAAATGATAAAATAAAATGAACTTCTAGCCCACAGCATTATAATGGTGTGTAAGAAATATATTTGGGAGTCTTGTATTATCTTAAATTTTTGTGGATTTTATATTCTGGGTTTAATTTATCAAAACAATGTTTACTTATGCTTATCATTAGGTATAATTGGGGCTCTGATACATTTCATTAATTTAATGCATATTTGTTGAATGCCTACTATGTGCCAAGCAATTCAAGACACCAGGGATACCGCAGTGAATAAGATTGGTAGGGTCCATGCTCCCAGTGACTCACAGCTGCATCAACCAGGAAACCTAGTATTGGATGTTTCTTAGGTTCCCTGTGACTCATCTGAGGGTATACCAAAGCCCACACCTGAGAATCCTGGGGAGGACCTCACACTGGCTAACTGCCATAAGTTTAAGTGGGGAAAGAGAATCATTAATATTTTGGTGTATGTCCTTCCACATTCCTTTTTATGAGTTGATAGATAAGAAAGCTGACAAATATTTTTATGTAAGTAGGATCATGCTAACATGCTTGCTTTTTCACTTTTTCATTTATTATAGATAATGCTTCATGTTAATAAATACAGATCTATATCACCACCCTTAAATAGCTATTTAGTGTTCCATCGCAGAGATATATTTTATTTAAAAAGTATCTGGTTGTCTACTTAGGTTTTCCCAGTATTATAAACAATGCTGCAGAGAACATCCTTGTAAATTCACCTTTGACAGGTATCTGAGTATTTTCTTAGGATATATTCCTAAAAGTAGAATTGTTTAATAAAAAGTATACATATTTAAATTTTTATGCTTATTGCCAGATTACCTATTTCTTTATACTTTTATCAATATATTATAAAACATTTTCATTTTTGTCAATTCAATAGACAAAAAATGGTATTTTGTTTATTTTATCTGCATTCTTTAGTTACTAATGACATTAATTATTTTAAAAGTGTTTATTGACATTAGTTTGTCTTTTTTGAATTGCCTGTTCATATCCCTTATCCATCTTTCTCTTATCGATTTTAAGAGCTCTTTTTATTTATCTATTTTTAATTTTTTTAATGTTTATTTTTGAGAGAGAGAGACAAGAGTGTGAGCAGAGGAAGGGCAGAGAAAGAGAGAGACACAGAATCTGAAGCAGGCTTCAAACTCTAAAGCTGTCCACACAAAGCCTAACGTGGGGCTTGAACTCATGAACCACAAGAGCATGACCTGAGCCAAAGTCAGACGCTTAACTGACTGAGCCACCCAGGCGCCCCAAGAGCTCTTTTTATAAGAAGGATATTCATCCTTTTTTTCAAATCTATCATATATGTTGCACATTTTTTCCCAGTTATCATTTATCTTGACATATTAAGATGGTGGAGTTTTGTTGTTTATATTGCATACAGAAGTTTTTCATTTTTAATGTTATTTTATAGTTCCTTTCCTTTTTAGTCTCTGACTTGGGCTTATCCTTAGAAAGGTACAAAGCCATTTCTAATCAATCCCTAAAGCTATTCAAACATGCAGTAGTTATCTCAAAGGTAATGGTTCCCGACTTGGAAAAAGTCTAAATCCTAAGCTCCTGTGGATGTCCACTAAAAGGGAAGATAAGAGGCACCCAGATCCATGAGGTAGTCCATAGATAAGATAATTGAAGAAGTTCACAACCTAATGGAAAATACAGGCAATAATTAAAATAAAATATGATAAATAAATATAAATATAAATAAATATAAATAAAATAAAATATGATAAAATAAAATATGATATAATAGAAGTATAAAGGATGCTTGGAAGGTAACAAAGGGGAAACCTAACAGGGTCCAGAGTCCCAGGACACACATCCTGGAAGAATAGATGTTCAAGTTGAGATTTTAAGCCTGAGTAGAAGTTAGCTAGATAAAGAGTGGGGAAATATGTTTCATGCAGGGAAATGGCCAACTCAAAGACCTATAGTCTAAAACTGTAAATTGTTAGCCACCAGGTATGGGGGTTGTTTAAATTTAATTAAATATTTTTTCTCAGTCCCACTTAGCTACAATTCAAGTGCTTGACTACCCACATGTGACTAGTGGCTTTTATGGTGAACAGCTCAGGTACAGAACTTTTTCATTATTTAGAAAGTTGTATTGAACAGCACTGTGGAGAAAGAGCTTTATGTATTCAGGGAACTGAAAAGAGTTCTCTCTAGCAGGTACATAGTGTGCAAAGGAGAGGGTGGCAAAAGATGAAGAGTACATGGGAAAGAGTGGAGGGACTTAGTCAAAGCTGACCCTGATATTGGGGCCAGTGTTCCTAGCCTGTTAGAGAGGAAGTGGAAGGGAAACAGGAGAATAAATTTAAGTTTTATTATATATCAATCTCTCATAAAATGGTAGATTTCATCTCCATTTTACAGACAATGCAGCAGAGACTGAGAGAACTTGAGACATTTGACCAATGCATACCTAGTTAGTGGCAGAGCTGGGATTCCAAGACAGACCTGTCTGATGCCAAAAACCTGTACTCTTTCTGTCACTTCAGTTGACTAAGGAAAGCTCTACTGAGTGGTCTGTTGGATTAGAATGGAAGAGATTCTCTTTTGGAACAGATCCCTTCTCAATTTGATACTCTACTGTGGGAGTATTACTCATGGGTGAGTTTGGGACCCAGACTAGAAGTCCAAGAGAGAGAGTTTAGAGGCAGAGCTTCCTTTGGATCCCTGAGTCTCCCAAGAGAAATTCCTTCACCTGCCCAGGAGGGGCAGACATTACCGTGGAGACCCTGACATTAGCCAAATTCAGAGGGGAGCTCTGGCCAGGGCCTGACTCTTAGAACCAAGACTACATTGCCAAAAAGAGCAACTGGCTTGAAGGACCCCATCTGAAACCTGTCAGAGGCACTCTTGGGTATCAGAATATATGACTTGGTTCATCCCTGACCTAGAATCGACTGAGGTGGCCACTTCCAAGTCTATTATCTTTGGAAAGGAAGAGTGATTGCTAGCTAAAGAGAGAAGTCCTTGCCTTAGTACAAAGCCCATCTAGTCAACAGTTGAGAGGAGCACAGGCCATGTCTGCTCCAGTCCTAAGCAGTCATAGGGACTGATGCTTTTAATTTGCTTTTAATTTGCATAGCACCAAAAATTTTCTGAGCCATTGAAAGTCATGCCTGGCAGGATATATTAAAGAGAATATTACTAACAGAATGTGAACTCTACATTAGTCTGTTTCCTAAGTCTAGTATTCTCTAGGGTGAGTATGTTACCTTCACATTGCCTGAGCTTGTATGAGTGAATGAAGGGGAAGATAAAATATGTGATCATACAGATTGGGAATAATGAAAGATGCAAATCTGAGAAGTGCAAGAGATACAGTTAAGGTGATAGATAAAAGGGTTAGCTTTGGAGATGAGCAGGAAATCTAAGAAGAGTGATAGAAGAGAAAATTCAAAATGGATGAGGAGGAAGATGCCATGGCTTCTACCTTTAAAGTAGGAAGCAGGATACTTTGTGAAGAACCATGGAGGAAAGGATGGAGTAGCAGTTAGAAACATAGTATGTAGAGGTTTCTGATCTCTGTCGAATGTCGTGCAGAGATTACTCGAGACTAGTAAGAGGAGTGAGTAGCATGTCATCATTCATTCATTCATTACACAAATATATTGAGTACTTGCTATATGCCATGAGCCATTAAGCCATCAGAATCCAGTGTAGGGACACCTGGGTGGCTCAGTCAGTTGAGCGTCCAACTTTGGCTCAGGTCATGATTTCATGGTTTGTGAGTTCAAGCTCCACATTGGGCTTGCTGCTGTCAACCTGTCAGTGCAGAGCCCTCTTTGGATCCTCTGTCCCCCTCTCTCTGCTCTTCCCCCACTTGTGCTGTCTGTAAAATAAAATAAATATTAAAAAAAAAAAAAGAATCCAGTGTAAACAAGATCAGGTTCTTCCTTCAAGCAGCTTATAGTTCTTGTGGGGAACACAGATATATAAACAGCTCAATACATTACATTAAGGTAAGTATTTTAGAAGAGATAAGTACATAGTGTAGTTCACAGTAATAACACTCAGCCCAGAATTAGGTTAGGGAATCTCTCTCTCTGTCTCTCTCTCTCTCTCTGTCTCTCTCTCTGTCTCTCTCTCTTTCAGTTTTATAACTTTGTCAGTTCTCATTCACATTGTAGAATTTTGAAAGTGGTGAGAGATACGTAGGTAACGAACATATAGAGCTTGTTCGGTGAATCTTTATCCTCATTACATTTTCTGGACAACAGCACACAGGAACAGACATTCCTTATCCCTTTGGCTCAGACAGCTTTGTTGAGCCTGGTTAACATCTGGACTTCCCATCTTCTTCACGGCAATTTCTGGATCTCTTTGAGTGCCTGAGGGGTATACTTCCTGAAGCCCACTCCATGGATGCACTTGTAAATATTGATGGTATGCTCCTAGGCCACCAATTCATTGATGGCAGATTAGCCCTTCTTCTTACCATCTTTACTTGCGGGAACCATTCTTCTGGATCCAGGTTGGAAAGCAGGGAATCCTTAAATACTGTCTTTATACAAATGGAACCAAAAAATTATAACTCCAACTGTGACCTTGTCCTCTAAACTTCACACTGGTCTACATAATTGCCTACCTGATGTCTTCAATTGGAGGTCTAAGAGATATTTCAAGCATAATGTCTAAAAAAGACTAAAGGAGAGCTCTTGATTCTCTTTCCCTCTCTAAAAACAAGAACAATTTAAAATACCCTTGTGGGGTGTCTAGGTGGCTCAGTCAGTTAAGCGTCTGACTTCGGCTCAGGTAATGATCTTGCAGTTTGAGCCCTGCATCAGGCACTGTGCTGACAGCTCAGAGCCTGTAGCCTGCTTCAGATTCTGTGCCTGCCCCTCTCTCTGCTCCTCCCCCGCTCATGCTCTGTTTCTCTGTCTCTCAGAAATAAATAAACATTAAAAAAATACCCTTGGCGCCTGGGTGGCTCAGTCGGTTAAGTGGCCAACTTCGGCTCAGGTCATGATCTCGCGGTCCGTGAGTTCAAGCCCCGTGTCGGGCTCTGTGCTGACAGCTCAGAGCCTGGAGCCTGTTTCAGAGTCTGTGTCTCCCTCTCTCTGACCCTCCCCCGTTCATGCTCTGTCTCTCTCTGTCTCAAAAATAAATAAAGGTTAAAAAAAAATTTAAAAAAATACCCTTGCTTCTTCACTAGTTTTTCCCATCTCAGGTGATGACATCACCATTAACCAGTTGCTCTGGCCAGAGAGTTACGAATCATCCCTGTTTCCTCTCTACCATCACACCCAAGTATGCTCTTACTCTACTCTTTGCTCAGTGAAAGCAAGACATCTCAAATTGATGGTGGCTCAAATTACATTGAAGTATTTAACAATTTTGAGACCAAGTATCTCTGGGCTTCATATGTGTATATCTAGCTGCCTTGTAGGCTTTTGTGCTTGGGTGTCCAACAGCACTTCCAGCTCATTAAGACCAAACTGAACTTAACCATCTTCTTGCACCAAACCTACTTCTCCCCCTGCATTACCTATCTTGATTTATCATGCTAACAGTTATTCAAACTAGAAACTTAGGATCTCTTTATTGCTTCACCCTTTATATCTAATCAATCTCCATGGCCTAAAAATTCTACTTATTAAATACCTCTGTCTGTCCATTCTTCCTTCTCCCTAGTCCATGCTCTCACAGTGTCTTACCAAACTATTCCAACAGGCTCTCAACATTCTCTGGCTTTAGTGTTCTCTCTCTTCCAATCCATTCCCATACACTGCCAACGAGGATCTAACAAGCAAGCCCTTTGTGTTGTCCTCATCCCTAATACTCATTCCTATCACAAAGAATCCAAGACTCTTCATCCTCCCTTTCCAGGCTTTTTCTTAACGGTTCTCCTTCTCTCTCTCTTTTTTGAATGTTTATTTATTTTGAGAGAGAGAAAGAAAGCGCAGGTGCGGAGGCGGGGCAGAGAGAAAATCCCAAGCAGGGTCCACACTGTCAGCACAGAGCCCAACACAGGGCTCAATCTCATGACCATGAGATCATGACCTGAGCTGAAAACGAGTCGGATGTTTAACTGACTGAGCCACCCAGGCGCCCTGCATTCTCCTTGTCTTAACTTCTATCTTAGTCGTATAAAGTATTGCCATTTCCCTTGTTATGCTCTGTTCTGTCATACTTCCATGGATTTTTAGACATACTATTTTCCCTCCATGGAATCCCTTTTTTTCCTTTATTGGCTGGGCAAATTCCAGCCAATCCTTTATGTTTCAACTCACATGTATCTTCTATGTGAAGTCTTCTCTGATTTGTTTTTTATTTTCAACAAAAATAGTTTTTCATTTATAAAAACATCTAGCAGTACACAGCTGTTAATGTGCTTTTTGTTTTCTCCCCAAGTACATTCATTTTTTATCTTTTTATTCTCAAATATAACACACATAAAGAGAATGGTACACAAAACATATTGTGAGGTTAAATAATTATATGGTGAACATTCATAAAACCACATCAGCTCAAGACACAGAACATTTCCAGCACCCTAGACCCCCTTGTGTGCTTATCCTTGATCACAGCCTGTCCCTCCCTTACTTGAGTAATTACTATCTTGACTTTTACCATGATTATTTTCCTGATTTTCTTTATAATTGTATCACCTATGTATGCATCCCTGAACAGTATAGTTTAGCATTTTTGGATGTTTACCTAGGTGAAATAACTTTTTTGTACTGTTTGTATTTTGTTTCTTCTGTTCATCACTACGTTTGTAGGATTCAACCATATTATTGCATGTAGCTAGAGTTAATTTTTTTTAAAATTTATTTATTTTTGAGTAGGGGGGAAAAGAGAGGGAGGGAGAGAATGAGTGGGGGAGGGGCAGAGAGAGAGGAGACAGAGAATCCCAAGCAGGCTCAGCACTGATGCGGGGCTCCAACTCAACAAACCACGAGATCATAACAACCACGAGATCATGACCTGAGCAGAAATCAAGAGTCCGACGCTTAACCGACTGAGCCACCCAGGCACCCCTAGAGTTCATTCATTTTTATTGCTGTGTTATAATAGTCCATTATATGACTATACCCTGATTTGTATTTCCATTCTTTTAAAAAAAATTTTTTTTTGGGGCGCCTGCGTGGCGCAGTCGGTTAAGCGTCCGACTTCAGCCAGGTCACGATCTCGCGGTCCGTGAGTTCGAGCCCCGCATCAGGCTCTGGGCTGATGGCTCAGAGCCTGGAGCCTGTTTCCGATTCTGTGTCTCCCTCTCTCTCTGCCCCTCCCCCGTTCATGCTCTGTCTCTCTCTGTCCCAAAAATAAATAAACGTTTAAAAAAAAAAAAATTTATAAAAAAAATTTTTTTTTAATGTTTGCTTATTTTTGAGAGAGAGAGAGAGTGGGGGAGAGAGAGAGGGAGACACAGAGTCTGAAGCAGGCTCCAGGCTGTGAGCTGTCAGCACAGAGCCCCACGCAGGGCTCGAACTCATGAACTGAGAGATCATGACCTGAGCCGAAGCTGGACGGTTAACCGACTGAGCCACCCAGGAGCCCCGTATTTCCATTCTAATAGTGATACACATTTGAGTTATTTCCAATTTTTGGTTCTTATGAAGAATGCTACTCTAAACATTCTTTATATGTATCCTGGTATATAGGGCATAAATTTCTTTAGGGTAGAGATCCAGAAGTAGAATTGCCAGGTCCAGGAGTAAGGACTTCTTCAATTTTACTATTTTTTAAAAAAATTTTTTTAATGTTTGTTTATTTTTGAGAGAGAGAGAGAGAGAGAGAGAGAGACAGTGTGAGCAGGGGAGGGGCAGAGAGAAAGAGGGAGACACAGAATCCGAAGTAGGCTCCAGACTCTGAGCCGTCAGCACAGAGCCCCAATGAGGGGCTCCAACTCACGAATGTGAGATCATGACCTGAGCCAAAGTTGGACACTTAACCAACTGAGCCACCCAGGTGGCCTGGCTAACATCGTTTTTTAAAAGAGCTTCTACTGATTTGTTCTACTGCCAGCAGTGCATGGGAATTTTTATTCCTCCACATTCTCCCCAATACTTGGTATTATGAGACCTTTTAAATTTTGCCAGCCTTGTGGATATATAATGATTTCTAGTGTGGTTCTTACATTTCTCTGATTTCTGATAAGATAGAGCACCTTTTCATATTTATTGGCCATTTAATTTTCTCTTTGTGAAGTGCCTGTTCAGAGTTTTGTCCATTTTTCTACTGGGTTGTTTCTTCCCTTATTTCTTCAGGGAAATCAGGGTCTATTCAACCATTGCTTCTTTTGAATATCACCTATAACTATAGCCTATATATTCCTTTTTTTAAGCCTGTATATTCTTATTGATCTCATTATTTCTAAACTCAGACCCTTTCATTCCATCTTCTTCGTAGCCACTAGAGTTCTGTTTCTAAGACAAACCTTGTTCTCGTCATTCCCATGCCTGGAGCCCTTCAGTGTCTCCCCATGGCCTCATGGACAACATAGCATGTAAGGCCTCCATCTGCCTGAAAAGCCTCAGCTTTTGCTGGATCCTCTCAGCCCCCTCCTTCATCTTTATTTACTGTAACATCCATCTCTACCAAACTGCTTGCAGTTCCTTAAACACATAAAACTGTTTTATACCTGCCTTTGCCAGAGTTACCCTTTTTTTCCCCTTTGTCTTTAATTTGGAGAATACCTACTCATCTTTTTTAAACTCAGTTTCAAGGTCACTCCTATAAGACCTTTCCAACGCTCCTTCTCATCCCTCATTAACGTCACCATCTATTGTCCTTCTACTAAATACACTATTATTATTTCTAGCAGGACACCTGGTTATTCTACTGCATATACTGGTTAATATACCTGTCTTTCCCACTAGACTGTACATAAGCCCTCCAAAGACATGGGAAGCCCCTTGAATGGAGGCATTTTTCTTATTTCTGTCTTTAGTTTTGGGGCCTACCACAGTGTCTGGCACAGAGCAGGTAGCGGTAAATGGTAGAAATTGTCATTAGTGTTATTAGTGTTATTGTGAGTACATATCCACCTGTTTCCTTATAAGATTGTGAATTCCTTGAAGGCCTGGCACTGGGGTGGCATGCAATGACATTTGTTGAATGAATGAGTACCTTTAAAAACTTCTGAAAACAACGATTGCTTTAAAGTGGTATTTGGAGTAGGAATATAGAAGCCATGTGTATTAAATATGCAGAGAAAGAAATTTGATTTACATTCATTTCACAAGGTTGAAATTTCTCATCTCAAATTCAAAGCAAAATTTTATAAGAACAAATGTAAAAGTTTATGCTTGGGTTAAAAATTTAAGCTGCAAAAGTGGGAAAAGCCTAACTTGTCAGTTCCTGTGGAAAAGGAGCTGAAATCTATTATATGATATTATCCTCCATCTAGAAAGATTAAGTTTTGCAACAGATTATGATTTGTATGTGAGTGTGACCGGAAGATTATCCTTTGGTTAGCACCTATGCCAACTGTCTAAAGAACTTGTCACTGTTAACAGTGAAGTCTCGTAGATGGCCCAGCTAAGACTTTCTTTGCTCAGAAAGAATGCCTCTTCCCCAGAGTAACTATTCTTAAACTATTTTCGTCTCCACACAGTGGATGAAGTTCACATGCATGGTAATCTGTCATAGACAAATCTTTAGTGATGTGTAATTTCTGCTCCATGAGCTCTGCCTCCTCCTCTTTGTCTCCCCCTCAAGAAGGCATATCATAATGGAAGTGTACAATCATGACATTATTTATTATAGTGATAACCTTGATCTGCTCCAAGTTATATTTTCCAAAAACTCAATCATTTCCCTAAACTTCAATACTTTAATTATTAGTGGTAAGAAATTAGTATATTCCTCACAGTTGACATCTTGGTTGAGAACCAAGATAGGAACAGTGGTATATTTTATTTGTAGAAAGATGAGACTTTGGAGTCGTACCAATTGTGATTCATTTTGCAGTGCAGTCACTGCCATGGGATCCTGAGCTAGTTGCTTAATATCTCTGACTTCCATCTGAAAAATGGGCTACTTTGTAAATTGCTGTCAGGACTATAAATAATTATGTAAAACACCCAGCATACTGCCTACCTCCTAAATGTCTTTCAAATCTGTATACATATCTCTCCCCAGTCCCTACCCCACACCAGCTGTATCCTTGTTTTGAGCCACGAGTATCTGTGTTCTGGATTTCTGCAGAAGCCTTCTTACTAGTCTTTTGCCCCCACTCTTACTTGCTCTGTTTTGTTCAAAGCAAATATTCTGAAAGGCTGACTTGAACCCTTAACATGTATGTCCCTGGTGTGGAGATGGATGTAGCTGCCATTTATTGAGTGCCTATCACATGAGAGGATGGTCTAGCATTTTATGCATGATCTCACTTAATTCTCAAAATAAAATAAGCCTGAGAAGTAGGTATCATCATTCACCTTTTAAAAACAAGGCTGGAGAGATTGAGTGACTTGCCCACAGCCACTTTGCTAGGAAGTGAGGAGCTCTGTGTGTTCCAGGTTAATCTGGTTCCAGAGTTTATGTTCTGACCCTGTTTCATGCTGCCTCTGCATTGGGTTATCAGCGACTGGTGCTTTTAAACATCCTGATCCTATTACTAACTCCCTGTGTGCTGATTCTGAGTTTACCATAGGGTCTTCTAATAATTTGGCTTTGCACATCACTTGGCTATAGGGGTATGATGATGGATGCAAATATCTGGCCGTATATTAATAAACTGACACTCTAGTTTTCTATGTCAGATTTTTATGACTTAGTGAATGTGCATGTGCCTCCCTGTGTTCTCTCAACCAACAAGATTATATTTCTGGACCAGCAAGGCCAAAGGCCAGATTCTGGACTTGGATAAATTTGCAAAGGGAAATACCCCTTGGTATGAGTCTTCTGGCAACCAGCCTACTGTTCCAAGCTACAATTTTCTGATGCCTATCATTAACCTTGATGACATTGATGAAAAATCTTTTATTTGGTTTGAAACCTGACTGCCTCTATAGACTTTTAGATAGTAACAGAGATGGAGACTCTCTACGCTTGGTTTGCCAAGACTTAGGCTAGCCTTCGTGAATGGCTGCTTATTTCTTAATGTTTTCTCAAGCATTCAGTCGACAAACATGTTTTGGTTTTTATTGATATACATGTTTTGAGCCTTATAACACGGAGAATACAAGAAATTTAATATTTTAAGACACTTCCTGGTGCAATTGGGAGCATTAGACATGAAAAAAGAAATGACCAACAATTAAAAATACCAGATCTGGGCGCCTGGGTGGCTCTTTTGATTAAGCATCCAACTCTTGACTTCAGCTCAGATCATGATCTCTGCACTGAGCATGGAGCCTGTTTGGGATTCTCTCTCTCCCTCTCTCTCTGCCCCTCCTCAACTCACGTGTGCTCGCTCTCTCTCTCTCTCTCTCAAAATAAATAAAACATTTTTAAAAATACCAGATCATAGCACTTTCACATAGTAAGCATCCTATGAATCAAATGGGTTTGAAGTGAATGTTTGATATCATATGTTCCTGGAACTAATATGGCAGCTCAGTAAATATTTATTGAATGATTATTGAATGTTGACCTCCCAGATACCACTCTCCCATAGACAAGTTCCAATCCATATCTCTAGCTCTGACCTCTTTACAAAGCTGCAGACTTGTGATATCCAGCCGCTCCCTGGACTGCTCCACCTCAATGAATATCCCATTAGCATCTCAATCACAACATGTCAAAATTGATTTTATTAACTTTCCATCTTTAGAGAGGCAGTATAACCTCAGGATTAAGAGCATGGAATCTCAGATATTGGTTTGAATTGCAGCTCCTGCACTTAATGGCTGCATGACCTTGGGAAAGTCTCTTAACCCTTCTTTTCTTATGTGAGGTTGTTCTTAGGAGTCAATGAGATAATGATAATGGTTACAAAGCATTTAGCACAATATCTGCACATAGTCAGTGATCATTAAATTTAGCTATTGTCATAATTTCCCCCAAACTTCCTATTTTTTTTAACTTGGTAATGACAACATTACCCACTCCAATCCTTTCCTTTACCCCATCTCATCTACTTACTTAGTCAAAACTGTATGTTCTACCTTTTTGTTATCTTCCAGATTATGATTCATTCTACATACATTTACTCAATATCTGCTGAATGCCAAACCCACTGTTAGGCACCAAAGACACAGAGATGAATACTTATCAGTTTGTGTTTGCAAAGGCAGATACATACATAGTTGCAGTCTTTAAGTGATCCCTTATAATGGAAATGCACAAAGTGAGTTAAAAAGAGCCTAGGAGAGATACTCCTTCCTCCTTTCAAAACCAATGCTCTCATTAAAGCCTGTATCACCTCTTAACTGGATATTTCAGGAATAATTCTTCCTCCTCCTCCTCCTCCTCCTCCTCCTCCTCCTCCTCCTCCTCCTCCTCTTCCTCCTTCCTCTTCCTCCTCTTCTTCCTCCTTCTCCCCCTTTTCCTCACTTCTTCCTCCCCTCCTCTTCCTTCTGTTTCTTCTTCTTCTCCTTCTCCTCTTCCTCCTCCTCTCCCTCCTCCTCCTCTTCCCCTCTTCCTCCCCTCCTCCTCCTTCTTATTGATTTTGAAAACATACAGGTAAAACAGAAATACATGCTCATTGAAAAAAAATAAGTTGCAGAATAAGTACAAAGTAAAAGTCTCTTTTACTCCACTTCCGTAATCCTACTTCCATCCATAAGGGTAAACACTATTTACAGTTTAGTTTGTACCCTCTTTAGACCTTCTCCTATTTATAGATGTATATGCTTATATAGATATATACTTAAATGTAGGTAAAAAATATTTTGTACACAAATGTGTTCATACCGTAAACATATTTCTTGCTTTTTTAACTTAATATATCCTTAATCTTTTTTCATGTCAGTACATAATAGAATCACCTTATTCTTCTAACCCCTAATGCTATTCCATATTTTGTAACTATCATAATTTATTTAGTTGTTTCCCTATTCGAAGCCTTTTAGTTGCTTCGTTTTTCACTATTACAAGCAAGCAGCAGTGAACTTTTTACACATATGTTTTTATGGACATATGCAGTTGTTTCTGCACGTGAGTTTCTAGTAGTGGAAGGGCTGAGATAAAAGATGTGAGAATTAAAATTTTTGTTTGAGTGTGCTCCCATCCCACAGTGAATGAGAATACTCATTCACATACTCCCACACTGGCTATCATCAGTCCTTCAGTTTATGCAAATCTATTGAGTAAAAAAGCTGTATTATAAACTTTTACAGATTTGTATTTCTGTGGTTACTAATGAATTAGAGCATGCTTCCATATATTTATTGATCATATGTATTTCTTCTGTGAATTGCCTGTCTATATTATATGCCTATTCTCTATTAGATTGTTGTCTTTTTCTTATTGATTTGAAGGCATGCATCATTACGTTTGATATTAATTCTTTCTCTGTTATATACGTTACAGATATTTTTTTCCAAGTCTATTGCTTGTCTTTTTTTTTGGCTGTCTTTGTATACACTGTCTTACATGACACAAAAGGTTTTCTTATGTAGTAAACCCTGCCAGTCTTTTTCTGTTAAGGCTTCTGAGTTTTGTGTTTGGCTTAGAATGCTATTCCTACTTTCAGGAGATTTTATACATATATATAATCTTTTTCTTTTTAATACTTTCACAGTTTTGTTGTCAAATTAGATCTTCAATACAATAAAAATAAATTTTTATCGATAGTATGAATTAGATTATAATTTTGGTTTTTCTAAAGTAATTTCCAGTTGTCCCAACATAATTAATTAAATACTCTACCTTTCCCCCAATGATTTGAGATGCCAAGTTGTACACAGGTCTGCTTCTGGATTCTATCCTGTTTTCTTGATTTTTTTTTTTTTGTTGTTGTGGTCCATTTTTGTGCCCTCACCGCTCACTTTCGATTATTGTAGCATTATAGGACATTTTTATGCCTTAGGGGACCGAAAACTGCATATTCTACCTTTTTATTATGTTTCTCTTTTTTTGTCACATGGGTTTTTTTTTTCTCATAATTTTCTTGACTGCTTTTGTACATTTCCTCTACCAAATGAACTTTGGAATCAATTTGCCAAGTTCCATAAAATATCCTATAAGTATTTTGATTGGAATTTCATTAAATTTATAGTTTAATTTGAGTTTCATCCAAGAACATGATGTATTCTTCATTTATTTTTGTCTTCTTTTAATGTCTTTCAATGAAGTTTACAGTTTCTTCATATAAATCTTGGACACACTGGTGAGTTTAGTCACATGTATCTTATAATTTGCTTGCTATTATAAATAAGATATTTTCCAATATATGTTTCTATTTGGTTTTAGTTGGTGTGTAGGAAAAGGAGTTGTTGATTATCTTTTATCATGCTTTTACTGAAATCTAATATTTGTTTTGAATTTTTACAGTGAATTTTTAGATTTTCTAAGTTGAAAATTAAATCACTTATGAATTGTGACTGTTTTATGTATGACTTTGTAATACTCCTATTTCTTTTTCCTGTCTTATTGGAGCAGCTAGGATCTTCTGTGCCATGTTTAGTAGTTACAATGATAGCAGTGAAAGCAAGCATCTTTTTCTTGTTCCTGACTTTAATGGGAATAGTAAATGCCCTTTATCAAATGAAAGAAGTTTCCTTCTATTACTGGCTTGTCAGGAGTTTTTAAAATTTTTGTTTTGTTTTTCATTTGTTTGTTTTTGCTTGCCTCTTAAAATCAGAAATGGAAATTAAAATATATCACTTTTTAAATTACCTTTTTTGTGGTGATCACAGCATTTTTCTTCTTGAATCTATTGATATAATGGATTATATTAGTAGATTCCCTAATAGAGAATCAGCCCTTATACTTCTGGGTAAATCTTATCTATTAGTCATGAAAAAAGTTTTTTAGAACAATTAAGTTTAAGATACTTGTGGGGCGCCTGAGTGGCGCAGTCGGTTAAGCGTCCGACTTCAGCCAGGTCACGATCTCGCGGTCCGTGAGTTCGAGCCCCGCGTCGGGCTCTGGGCTGATGGCTCAGAGCCTGGACCCTGTTTCTGATTCTGTGTCTCCCTCTCTCTCTGCCCCTCCCCCGTTCATGCTCTGTCTCTCTCTGTCCCAAAAATAAATAAACGTTGAAAAAAAAAATTAAAAAAAAAAAAAAAGATACTTGTATTGATGTTCTTAAGT
Organism: Puma concolor; assembly: GCF_028749965.1. Taxonomy (NCBI): domain Eukaryota; kingdom Metazoa; phylum Chordata; class Mammalia; order Carnivora; family Felidae; genus Puma; species Puma concolor. The sequence continues at coordinate 35,042,219 of NC_141674.1, forward strand.
AAGCAGATAGTTTTCTTGTCTGTTTTTCATGTTGGAGTAATATTAATTTAGTACAATGTTTCTCAAATTTTTCTGTCTCAGGACCCATTTACACTCTTAAAAATGATTGAGGAACCTCAAAGAACTTTTGGTTGTGTGTTTCTTGTCAATATTAGAAATTAAAATGGAGCAAATTTTAAAACACAAGAATATACGAGCACACTTTTCATTAATTGTCAGAACAATGACATCATTACACAGTATTCCATTAGTCTCTAGAAAATGCCACCTACACTTGTGTGAAAGAATGAAAATGAAGAAGTCAAAACATCTTGCTATTGTTATCAAAATATTTTAGACCATATCGACTCCCGGAAAAAGCCCCAGGGCTCTTGAGGGATCCCTAGTCCACACTTTGGGAACTGTTGGCTAGCAGAATGAGTTGCAAAATTTCCAATTTTTTTCCTATACTATATAAATAACATAGAAATTATTTGTTTCTTGAAGTAGAACTCATCTGTAAATTATTTGGAACTGATGGTTTTTGGAATGTTATAGCTTTGTCTACTATTTTAATTTTTCATATGATTATTGGCCTACTCAGGTTCTATACCCCTCCTTGAGTCAGTATATACATTCATATTTACCTAGAAAAATATGCAATTTCATGTAGATTTTTATTTTTTATATATGTTATACTTAAATTACAATTTTTAGATTTTCTTTGTATGAAAATTAAATCCACTTTTTTATTTCCAATATTGTTTGCCTGTGTGTTTTCTCTTTTATTCTCATTTGGGTTTGCTAAAATGTTTTCTATTTTATTGCTGTGTGTTGGTGTATTTTAAAGAACCTGTTTTTTATATTGTTTATCAGGTTTATTTTTTGCTTATTTCTGCATCTCTCGTTATTAATTCTTTTATTTTGGTGGATTTATTTTTTAAAGTCATATTTATTGAGATCTAATTTACACATAGTAATGTGAATTTATACTATAAATTCACTCTTTATGGTGTATAGTTCTAAGTGTTTTGACAAATGCATACAATCCAGTAACCACTAGCCCAATCAGGATACAGAAAAGTTCTGCTATCCTCAAAAATTCCTTCATTCTCCTTTGCAGTCAGCTTCCCCTTGATCTTCAGTTTCTGGCATCACATTTCCTGTTTTAGTAACTCTTTTTTTTTTTTTTTTTTTCCCTCCGAGTGATATTCCATTATATGGATGCATCATAGTTTTATCCATTCACCAGTTGAAGGATATATGGGTTGTTTCCAGTTTGGGGCAATTATGAATAAAGCCACTATAAACATTTGTGGATATGTTTTTGTATAAATTTTAGTTTTTGTTTTTCTGGAATAAATAACCTAGAAGTGGAATTTCTAGGTCATATGATAAGTATATGTTTGACTTTATAAAAAATGCCAAATCATTTTCCTGTCATTCTCTGTTTACTGGATTTGTATTTGTTTTGTTCTTTCTTTTGCTTCTGTCAAATCTGTCTTTATAGAATGTGAGTTTGATCTCCTCATGCTGATTCACCTTAGTAAGGGCACAGGGTACACCACAGTGCCTCAAGGATGAAACATGAGGGAGGACACCTCAGTGACAAGACTTGGGAAGTGGTTGAGCAAGATGATATTAAGTTTTCCCAAGTGAGACCACCCATGAGGTCATAGGAGGGAGAGGAAGAAAATGGGAAAGGTGAAAAAGGAGAGCAAAAGAAAGGGAAGGAAAGAAATGAAAATAAAAGTGCTACCTTGTAATACCTTAATGTTACATCAATGTGTCATGGCAGACTAGAGCACTGGCCTTGAGGGCAGTAGAATAGGGGAGATAGGCCAGGAGCCACAAATGCAGATCCTGAAAGTCTGTAGTTCCAAGGTTCGATCTGAGTGGAGAGGTAAGCCACTGCAGGCTTTGGAAAAGGGGAATGTTCTGATCCCAGTGACTGTTGTGAAGGGATTGGGGTTTGGGAAAAGGAGAGAGGCTGAATATGGGGCCAGCAGTGAGGCTACTTTAAGAGTCTTAGCCGGGGGTGGGGGGAGGGGGGAGTCATGGTGCTATCAAAGGAATGAGAAATTTGTGGGATGGAAAATGTGGTAGGTATTCAACAAATACTTGTTTAATTAACTAATTAAAAAACTTGTTATTTTAAGTTGGTTGCAGGAAATAAAGGTTTTTTAGAACTGCAAATGAATGAACTGGAGAGGTGAAAGCATTAAGAACAATATGAAAAGATGAGTAAGTTGAGAGGGGAAAGAATTCTGATAACTAATTTAATGGTCTAGGGTATGGGAAGGAGTTGGCAACAGATACTTAAAGCTGTGAATATTACACAGACTTTCTGAATAAACATGGAAACATAGTGAAGATCAAGGATGACTTTTGAGTTCTCTGGCTCTAGCACCTGCCACCTGTCCTTGGTTGATGCCTGAGCTTGTCTGAAGATACCCTGAGGTCAGGCAGCCAAGTGATGAGAAGGAATGTTACTGAAGGGGTTTAAGCTTTGGGGTGGGGGTGAGGGATAGATGACATGACTCTGAAGAACTTTACGAGCCTTAGGGTCTTGTGATTGTAGTGAAAATACTACTCAAATATCATAGTCCCAGAATAAGAACTCTCTTGACTTGGAGACAAGGCCCTAAGACCTTCAGGGGGAAAGAACAAATAAAAGCTATTGGGTAATCCAAACCAAGCCAATTATCATTCATCTCTGGAGGTGTTTAACTTAGGAGAGAAGGAAGCTCTTTTGTACTGCAGAATCTGTGGAGTTTTTTTGTCCAGTGCTTCCATGATGAGACATGGTTACTCCATATTGTAAGAGAAGGAAAAAAAAACAGGTGACAAATATCTTCTCCCTTCAGATTATATGATTTTTTTTTTCACAGCTTTAACCACGCATTAAGTAGGACTTTAGTTTCCCTTTTACAAGAAAGGTCATTTACCTTTCGGAGCACTGGAAAAGCTCCGTGGAGATGAGATCCTTCCTGTGTACAAAAATCATTACAGTGTAGTGTGAGAAATGACATCATAAAGTGGCATTATTTAGATAACATTTATTAGGAGCCTACTAAGGGCTGGGTGCTGTTTTAGGCACTGAGGATACAACAGTGAAGAAACAGACCAAGGCCTTGCCCTCAAGAAGCTTCTCAGTTTTGGTGGGAAAACATGGGAGAAAGCATTAAGTCCACTTAACTGGCCATACTCCCAATCTGTTCTCTACATGGCAGCCAGAAAGAACTTTTAAAAATCGCAAGCCTGAAAACACTATTCCTTTGCTGAGTCTCACCAATGGCTTCTCTTTGCTTTTCTGAGAAAGATCCACGTCATGTTAGCAAGGCCTTTAGGGCCCTGAGGACCTGGCCTCATCCTCCTGTAGTCTCCCTTATGCTCTGGCAATCCTGCATCCTCACCTTGTCCCACCCTCTGCCTCTGGGTCTTGGCACCTGCTGTTCCCTTGAATCTGGATCCTCCTACACCACCTCTTTGCCCCTATGCACCCCTGCCTCCAACCCACTTTGCCCAGTTAGTCCTACCTATCCCTCAGATCTCAGCTCCAAAGTGAATTCCTCAGTTTTCCTGACCAGTCCCCTTTTCCTGTAAGCCACATATACCCAACTTGTGCCCACCCTGCTTTCCTCTGTTTTCCTTCTCCTCTTCTCCTTCCCTCAGGTATCAAACAAATGAACACAAAAATAAATAGAAAATGGGAAATTTTGATAAATGCTTTGAAGGAAAAAAACAGCTTATCATACATTTCAGGAAGGATATATAAATATATATTACATATATTAATTCATTATTCACACAAATAGATGTCCAGAATTATTTGTTGAATAAATGAATGAAGATCAATTTTGAATAAGATATCTCAAGTTGGAAAATATAATAAGAGAATTCCAGGTAAATAGTATGGCATGTGAGGTTGCCTGGATGGCACATTTGGTTAAGTGTTGGACTTTTAATTTCTGCTCAGGTCATGATCTCACAGTTCATGAGATCAAGCCTTGCATCAGGCTCTGTGCTGAGCGTGGAGCCTGCTTGGGATTCTCTCTCCCCCTCCCTCTCTGCCCCTCCCCTGCTTATGCTCTCTCTCTCTCTCAAAATATAATAAAAATAAACATTTTTTTAAAAAGTGTGACATCTGAAAAGGTACAGAAGCATGAATGGGCATGAAGTATAGGCACGACTTGGAGATGTAGTGGGTTCGGTTCCAGACTACACCAAAAAAAAGCGAATATGGCACTAAAGTGAGTCAGATAAATTTCTTGGTTTCCCAGGGCATATAAAAGTTATGTTTACACTATACTGTATTCTATTAAGTATACAATAGCATTGTGTATAAAAAATCAATGTACATACCTTAATTTAAAAATACTTTAGGGGCACCTGGGTGGCTCAGTCAGTTAAACTTCCAACTCTTAATTTCGGCTCAGGTCATGATCTCACATTTCATGAGATAGAGTGCCACATGCTGAGCATGGAACCTGCTTAAGATTCTCTCCTTCTCCCTCACTTTGCCCCTCCCCCATGTGCACACGTGCATTTATGGTCTCTGTCTGTCTCAAAAAAAAAATTAATTGGTTAATTTTTAAAAAGTAAAACTACTTTATTGCTGGGGCTCCTGGCTGGCTCAGTTGGTAAAGCATGTGACTCTTGATCTCAGGCTCATGAGTTCAAGCTTTACATTGGGTGTGGAGTAAACAAACAGATAGCTAGCTAGCTAGCTAGATAATAAATAAGTGAAATTTTTAAAAAATACTTTACTGTTGGGGGCACCTGGGTGGCTCAGTCAGTTAAGCGTCCGACTTGGGCTCAGGTCATGATCTCGCGGTTAGTGAATTTGAGCCCCGTGTCGGGCTCTGCTGACAGCTCAGAGCCTGGAGCCTGCTTTAGATTCTGTGTCTCCCTCTCTCTCTGCCCCTCCCTCACTTGTGCTCTGTCTCTGTCTCTCAAAAATGAATAAATGTTAAAAAAAATTTTTTTTAATACTTTATTGCTAAAAAATGCTAAACATCATCTGAGCTTTCAGCAAGTCATAATCTTTTTGCTGTTGGAGGGTCTTGCCTTGATGTTGATGGCTGCTGACTGGTCAGGGTGGTGGTTGCTGAAGGCAAGGGTGGCTGTGGCAATTTCCTAAAATAAGACAACAGTGCAGTTTGTCTCATTGATTGACTCTTCCTTTCACAAACAATTTCTCTGTAGCATGCAATACTGTTTGATAGCATTTTGCTCACAGCGGAATTTATTTCAAAATTGGAGTTAATCCTCTCAAACCCTGCTGCTGCTTTATCGACTAAGTTTATGCAATATTCTAAATCCTTTGTTGTCATTTCAATAATCTTCATAGCATCTTCACCAGCAGTAGATTCTATCTCAAGAAACCACTTTCTTTGCTCATCCGTAAGAAGTAACCCCATTCAAGTGTTATCATGAGATTGTAGCAATTCAGTCCCATCTTCAGGCTCCACTTTTAAACCTAGTTCTCTTGCTCTTTCTACCCCATCTGTACTTACTTCTTCCACTGAAGTCCTGAACCCCTCAAAGTCACCCATAAGGATTAGAATCAACTTCCTCCAAACTCCTGTTCATGTTGCTATTTTTGACTTCTTCCCGTGAATCATAAATGTTCTTAATGGCATCTAGAATGGCGAATCTTTTGCAGAAGATTTTCAATATACTTTGCCCAGATTCATCAGAGGAATCACTCTCTATGGCAGCCTATAACCTTACAAAATGTATTTCTTAAATAACAAGACTTGAAAGTCGAAATTACTCTTTGATCCATGGGCTGCAGAATGGATAATGTATTAGCAGGCCTGTAAACAACATTAATTTCATTGTATATCTCCATTAGAGCTCTTGGGTGACCAGGTGCATTGCCAATGAGCGGCAATATTTTGAAAGGAATCTTTTTTCTGAGCAGTATGTCTCAATAGTGGGCTTAAAATATTCAGTAAACTATGTTGTAAATAGAATGGTAAATGAGCATTGGCTTCAACTTAAAATCACCAGCTGCATTATTAGCCTCCAGCAAGAGAGTCAGGCTGTCCTTTGAAGTTGTGAAACCAGGCATTGACTTCTCTCTAGTTATGAAAATCCTAGATGGCATCTTTTTCCAATATAAGGGTGTTTCGAAAAATCCGTCGTTTAGTGTAGCCACTTTCATTAATGATCCTAGCTAGATCTGGATAATTTGCTGGAGCCTCTATATCAGCACTTGCTTACTTTAGACTTGTATGTTACAGAGATGACTTCCTCATCCAACCTCGTGAACCTACTTCTGCTAGCTTCCAACTTTTCTTCTGCAGCTTCCTTACCTCTTTCAGTCTTCATATATTGAAAGAGAGTCAGGGTCTTACTCTGGATTAATTAAGCTTTGGCTTAAGGGAGTGTTGTGGCTGGTTTGATCTTCTATCCAGACCACTCAAACTTTCTCCATATCATCAATAAAGTTTTTTTGCTTTCTTATCATTCATGCATCACTGGAGTAGCACTTTTAATCTCCCTTAAGAACTTTGTGGGTGCCTGGGTGGCTCAGTCGGTTTAGTATCAGACTTCTGCTCAGGTCATGATCTCCTGGTTTGTGGGTTTGAGCCCCATGTCAGACTCTGTGTTAACAGCTTGGAGCCTGGAACCTGTTTTGGATTCTGTGTCTCCCTCTCTGCCTCTCCCCTGCTTGCGAGCTCGCTCTCTCTCTCTCTCTCAAAAATAAATAAACATTTAAAAAAAATTTTTTTAAAAGAACTTTTCCTCTGCATTTGCAATGTGGCTGTTTGGCACAAGAAGCCTGGCTTCTGGCCTGTCTTGGCCTTCCACATTTCTTCCTTGCTAAACTTAATCATTTCTAGCTTTTGATTCAAAGTGAAAGATGAACAACTCTTCACTCAAACACTTAGAGGCCATTGTAAGGTTATTCATTGGCTTAATTTCAGTATTGCGTCTCCACAGAACTGAGAGGCCTGAGGAGAGGGAGAGACACCAAAGGAACTTCTGGTTAGTGGAACAGTCAGAATACACACAACATTTATCTATTAGGTTCACTGTCTTATGTGGGCGGGGTTCATGGCACCCCAAAATAATTGCAATAGTAACGTCAAAAATCACTGATCACGGATCGCCGTAATAAATATAATAATGAAAAAGTTTGAAATATTGCAAGAATTACCAAAATATGACTCAGAGACACAAAGCAAGCAAATGCTATTGGAAAAATGGTACAAATAGACTTGCACAACACAGGGTTGCCACAAACCTTCAATTTGTAAAAAACGTGGTATCTCTGAAGCACAGTAAAATGAGGTATGCCTGTAATTGGCAAATGACTAGAAATATGAGTCAGGGTACTGGCTGAAGATAAAATCATAAAGGTAAGGAAGATCCTGTTTGTATCTTTGGATTTTTTCCCAGCTGGGAGTGGGCGGAGCTGGTGGAAATCAAAGGCTTTTAATTTTAAGCAAGGGAGTATTATATTCATATCTGTGTTTTCAGAAGTTAACTGATTCTTCATCTATTGCTATTCCATCTCTGAAATTTTAGATTCCAAAACAGAGAAGTCCTACTCATTCAGCATTACTAGGTTCATTAAGCAAAATCAGCTAAAGTAGGAAATCATAAAAAGTACCACATATATATGTTCAACATTTTATTCTAATTTAGAATGTATAAATGTACATCCACCGCCTAATCTTCAGGTAGTGTAGAGTCCTTTATTCTTTTTTTTTTTTAACGTTTATTATTTACCTTTGAGAGAGATAAGAGAGAGAGACAGAGCACAAATGGGAGAGGGGCAGAAAGAGGAGACACAGAACCTCAAGCAGGTACCAGGCTCTGAGCTGTCAGCACAGAGTCCGATGTGGGACTCGAACTCACTCCGAGGTGAGATCATGACCTAAGCCAAAGTTGGATGCTTAACCGACTGAGCCACCCAGGCACCCCTAGAGTCCTTTATTCTTGAATGACTGCACCCATACTGAATCATCTATGGATTTTACCTTCAACTTCTTTAAATTTTTTTAATGTTATTTATTTTTGAGAGAGACAGAGGCAGAGGAGCAAGGGAAGGGCAGAAAGAGAGGGAGACACAGAATCTGCAGCAGGTTCCAGGCTCTGAGCTGTTAGCACAGAGCCTGATGCAGGGCTCCAGCCCAGGAACTGGGAGATCATGACCTGATCAAAAGTCAGATGGTTAACTGACTGAGTCACCCAGGCGCCCCAGCTTCAACTTCCTTAAAGCAGAACAAGAAACTTAAATATTTCTTGTAAAATAACCTGAGATTCTGTTGCTATGATTTTTCTGGTTTTTTACATGATAGCATCATAATGATTAAGAGCACAGTCTCTCAAGCCAGACTGCCTGGGTAACAAATCCTGAATGTACTGCTTCCTAACTCAGGCAGATTGCTTAGTTTCTTTGTGCTTCAGTTTCCTCAATACTCACTTCAGAGAGTCATTATCAAGATCATACAGATATTTTATATAAAGCCTTTCTGTGGTGCCTGACACATAGTAAACATTTGATAGATATTAACTATTTTCCAGTTGTCCTACCCATACCCAATTCAACAGCATTTTAAAAAGGAAATTTACCTTTATTGAGACATTACAAAGCATTTGGTTTTGTGTTCTTAGAAGCAACAATTCTTTCTCTTTGCACTGCTGGTTTACGTAATATTTAATTAAATTCTATGAATTCAGTAACCATTACCATTGGCATAAACAAATTTTGGAATAATCACAATGACTTACACTCAACTGGTAGAAGCAGACATGGATGTGCCAGAGAGTAGCTCACCAGGAGCATTCAAGGGGCAGTGACCATTAAGTAGTGCGTGTTACAGTGAGAATGAAAAATTATAGCAAACCCAGTAGGTCATTAAAGATGAGGTCAGTTAAGAGAGCATCTAATCTTGGATGGCAGCCTCTATCCTTCCAGCATCCTCTCTCCCTTGCTCCTATTTTATCTATATTTTAATTTCATCAACTTCCTAGACCCAGGCCAGACCTTTAATCTTCCTAAGCACCAGAAAAGAGAATGCTCCCCTATGGAATTTAAAATAAAAACAATACTAACTTGTAAAATAAGCATAAGGAAGTCCAATAAAGTTCTGACTTTTCCCCTGGTGATTATTTCAGTGCTTTCTTTTTTTTTTTTTTTTAATTTCAAATTCTTTCCCAAAAAATGTTGTAGGTGGTCCCTTTGCTTTGCTGGTGCCCTGAGAATATGTGTATCTGTTGGGTAATTCAGCACTGCCTTTGACTCTTCCAATTTTTTTGCCAATCTCTCAGCCTCCCCCCAGAATCACTTCTCTCCTTTTTGAGCCTAGATCCTGTGGTCCATCACTTAAAAAAAATTAATGTTTATTTTTGAGAGAAAGAGAGAGACAGAATGCAAGCAGAGGAAGGGCAGAGGGAGAGGGAGACACACAATCCAAAGCAGGCTCCAGGCTCTGAGCTGTCAGTACAGAGCCCGATGTGGGGCTTGAACCCACAGCCTATAAAATCTTGACCTGAGCCGAAGTCACACACTTAACCAAATGAGCCACCTAGGCACCCCATCACTTTTTTTAAGAGTTGATTTATTTATTTTGAGAAAGAGAGAGAGCACAAGTTGGGAGGGGCAGAGAGAGAAGGAGAGAGAGAATCCCCAGCAGGCTCCATGCCATCAGCATGGAGCCCCATAATGGCTTGATCTCACGAACCATGAGATCATGACCTGAGCCAAAATCAAGAGTCAGATGCTTAATTGACTGAGCCACCCAGGTGCCCCTGGTCAGTCACTTGAATTTCTTGCCAGTATCTTCTACCCCATTTCCTTACATACTTGTCTTTGCACAGAACCCATCCAATAACCCCTCAAATACTGGATATATTGAATTTGAAGTGACTTTGCAGCTTCTGGGTAAAAATGTCCAATGGGCAATTGAACATAAAAGTCTAGAATGCAGGAGAGAGTAAAAATAGATAAAGAGATTTGGAAATCTTGAGTAAATAAATGGGATATGACCCTATGTGAATATGTCACATCACTAAAAATGGGGATGTCAAGTGGGAAGAGCAGTGGCTGAGCAGAGAGCTCAAGGGAATATCATTGTGTAAGGGGTAAGTGGAACAGGAGCTGCTGATGAAAGGGGGAAGCCTGAATCCAAGGAAAGAGGGCTTCAAGAAGGAATGGTTACCAATATCAAATGTAACAAAGAGGTGAGGTAAGATTAGACAGTGCCCAACACATAGTAGGTACTCATTGCATACTTGTTAACCGACTAATTAATTAAGACTAAAATAATTAGGATGTTGGTGGTGATCTTGGTGCTAGGTTTGGGTTTCCCTAGAAGCAGCCTCTGAGATAAGGATTAGTGTATTTGGAAAATGAAGGAACACTAGTAGGAGGTGGAAGAAAGTGAAACAAGCCTGGGGTACAGCCAGTAAAGGATGAGTTATCAAGCCAGCAACCACTGCGAGCAGTTAGAGTTTAATCTCACAGGGAAAGCTCTGGAAGTCAGTGCAGAACACCCAGTTATCCCTCTCAAGGGATGAGGGATCTGGAGTATTTATATACCAATTCCTACAGGTTATTGGTTGAGAGCCGATCAGAGAAGGCATTGATTTATTGACATTTCCAGCCTGCTGCTTGGGCAACAAAACAGACCTTGGTTGTACAAGGAAGCAAGTGAATGCAGATACTGGCAGTTGGAAGTCTGGTGTGCACTCTAGTAATAAGTGCAGGAATATGGACAGGGCAGCAAGAGCACCTGTAACTCTTCAGATCTGCAGTTTCGGTAGTAGAAGCTGGATTTTGGGGATTGGTAGTAGATTGGAGGTGAGAAATGGAGATAAGGAGTGTAGATATCTATTTTAAGAGGCTTAGCTGAAAAACGAAGGTAAAAGATATCTCAGCAGGTTGACTCTGCAGAGAGGAGGAAAGAAGGGCAGGGTATAATGGAAGATCAGAACCTCCTCATGATGTTCACTGAAGAAATTCACCACATTTTCCCATTTTTAGTTAGGATGAGACATACTTAGCTGCACTAACTACTACTCGCCTCAGGGTCCTTCTTCAGCTTCCTCGGACCAGCATCCAGAGTTTTCTCTGCTGGGCTTTGGGACCTGTGTTCCCCTGCTGGAGAAGCCCTGCTGAACTAGCCTTTTGTAGCCTCAAGGTCCCAGAGGAAGAGACTGACTGTAGTGCCAAGCTGATTGTGGCAGGTGTGGATCCCTGGCCAGTGGCCAGACTGGGAGTCCACAGAGAACTACAAGGTCAGAGGAGAGCTGCTCCTGAGGGGTCTTCCACTAAGTAGCTCCTTGCTTTTTGCTTTCCTGGCCTTCCCCTCTCATGTCCATAAATCGCAATAAGTGGTTTCGTTGGGGCATAACAGGCATAATGTTGAAAGAAATATTCTTGTGACATTGATCTGAAGAATGGCTCTTTATTTAATTGATGTCTATCTCTTAGCTAAAGCATAAGTTCATGAGGGATTGTATTCGTTTTAGCCACATCCTACCCCTAGTGCCTGGCACATAGTCAGTATTCAATAAATATTTGCTTAATGGGGAAAAAACCCACAAATACTGCTGTCTATTGATGGTGCCTAGACCAAGAAAAAGCTGAGATTTTTATCTCCCTAGAAGTAGATTTTCTATGAAGCTAATGAAATTTAAACTTACAAGGGCCCCTGACTTGTAGAGCTCCTTTCAAGACCCTGGGAGAGGCCTTAGCAATATTTTTACATGGTCACATTTTTCAAATTTACAAAAATAAAATAGCTTAAAGTTAAGTTAGATCACTGTTTCTGTTCAGACTTCACACATCCCTTCCTGTGGAGTGGCTTTGGAGTGGTTGTGGGTATTTGGGGGACCTGGTGAAGGGAAGTTGAATTGGGAATATATTTAGTTTATTTGGATTCAATGGGATCTATTTATGTGGTTTGCAGTCTCTTCTGTGCCGAGTCAACTTACTACCGGGTGTCCCAGTGTATGGCTGTCAGGAGTACCGCTCCTGCCCACTATGCTAACTCACTGGGTGTCAGGACATGAAGGCGCATGGCCAGAGCTTGTAGGGAACATGAATGTGCCCCATGGCTCCCTGTAATAGAAAAGAAACAAGGCTTAAAATGCATGGATCCATAAAGTAGTCATCACATATGTAAAACGGTAACTAGACATTTTTATTTTTAGTGATGCCTGGTCAAAACAGAACCTTTCACCCATTGGAAATATACTTCTTAATGCAATATCTACAATGATATACAGTGATAAAGTGTGTGTGTGTGTGTGTGTGTGTGTGTGTGTAGGATTTTTTTAATGGGAATCACTTAATAAGATAGTATTTGTTAAAATTTCTGTTTAGGGGAGGGGCGCCTGGGTGGCGCAGTCGGTTAAGCGTCCGACTTCAGCCAGGTCACGATCTCGCGGTCCGTGAGTTCGAGCCCCGCGTCGGGCTCTGGGCTGATGGCTCAGAGCCTGGAGCCTGTTTCCGATTCTGTGTCTCCCTCTCTCTCTGCCCCTCCCCCGTTCATGCTCTGTCTCTCTCTGTCCCAAAAAAATAAATAAACGTTAAAAAAAAAAAAAAAATTTTAAAATAAAAAAAAAAAATTTCTGTTTAGGGGTGCCTTGGTGGCTCAGTTGGTTGAGCGTCTGACTCTTGATCTTAGCTGAAGTCATAATCTCACAGTGTGTGAGTTTGAGCCCCACGTCAGGCTCTGCACTGACAGTGTGGGACCTGCTTGGGATTCTCTCTCTCTCTCTCTCTCTCTCTCTCTCTCTCTCTCTCTCTCTCTCTCTCTCCCCCCCTCCTTCTCTCTCCCTCTCCCTCTCTCTCTGCCCCTACCCCACTTGTGTGCTCTGTCTCTCTCAAAATAAATAAATAAACTTTAAAAAATTATAGGGCATAATTTTTAATAATTGTTTATGTTTATAGGGCATAAACGTATAGCAATACTATTAATAATGAGTGCATTCTTATGTGAAGTTATATATTTTACTTATCTCCAGAATATTGACATCACCAAAAGCAACATGAAATTCCTAGTATGCTATTATAGCTAGGACATCAACAATAAACTGGTAAAAGAATGTCAATAAAGAGTAGTCAGAAAAATTTGAAATGCACTGAAACCTTACAATTCCTATATGAAAGAAACTTGGTAGATGTTTCCCAAATTTCACAATAATCCTAAATGATTTATATAATAATAGGGAGTTTTGCAGCTAAATTATAAGTAATAAAGTTTGATCAACAATGGTAGAAGACTGAATTATATTTCTATTTCTCCATAGAAAGTGACAATATTGTTCATTTGAAGAGTCAGTCAAAAAACCTGCAGCCCAAAAATTGTAGGAAATAATCACTTAGGGGTGTATCAGACAATTAATTTCAAAATTATATTAAAAAATTTTTGTGATGTTTATGGTCCATTTAAAAATTTTTGTAATCTGTTGTATTATCATTTGTCATGCTTAATAAATACTCACATTGAACCTAAATTTATACTTGTAATTTTGTTTCTTTTTCTTTTTTTTTTTTAAGAGTGCCCTCAAAGTTGTATATGCTAAGCTTCGGATGCCACAAAACATTAATCTGCCCCTAATCCTCCTTTATCTTCCTGGCATTAGGTGGTTTTGGATAAAAAGCAGTATCATCTTTAGAGTCCCAGCTGCAGATAATTGGTGTATGACTAGTTTCCATGCAGACATTTTAGATGGCTCCTGGCCTTCTTTTTTGGTTTATAGAATAAGTTGAGTTTCTAGAATTAACCAGGAGTTGAGGACTACTCCCTTCTGATTCATTCATGGAGTTTGAGTTTGAACCTCTTAATCCTAAAGTCTCTTTGAGCCCAGGCCCTAAGGACAGCTTTCTTCTTCCTTTGCCATTTGTCTGGCTCTCGAATGGAAGCAGAGTTGAGGGGAGGAGGGAGAAGAGGGCCTCAGGCATGTGGAATTCTAATTTGATGACTTTTGGAGAATACCTCCTAATTGGTCCCAGTTGGTATATCTTGCTGAGAAAGGAGAAGGCATATGAATGACCAGTGGAAGGAAGTAAAGATATTTAGCCTAGAGAAGAGATATCTCTGTTGGACAGCTATATTCACAGCTCTTGCCACATTGCATAACAAACCACTCAAAACTCGGTGCTAGAAGGTGGTGGATATTCATTTCTTGAATGCACAGGTATTTGGATCAGCTGAAGTTCAGCTGATCTAGGCTGGGCTCAGCCAGGCTTGGCACCACTGTGGGTAAGGTCCAAATCTGCTGCATGTGTCCTTTATCTTCCTTCAACCAGCAGCTACCAGAGGCATGATTTTTCTCATGGTGAAAGGCAGGAGACCAAGAGACCAAGCCCAACTTTGCAAGCACATTTCAAGCCTCTGCTTGCATAATATCTGTTAACATTCCACTGGATGAAGCACATCAATAGCCAAGCCCAAATTCAAGGATAGAAAAATCACTCCACCCTGCTTTGAAGACAAAGCAAGCCATATGGGCAAGGCAACATGAGTGAAGCAGGGAAGATGGAAGTGGAGGAATGGAAGGAATGAACATTTTGATGAACAACCTTCTGATATGCCTCAAGAGCTGTCATATCCAAGAAAGAGCAGATTTCCTCACCTCTCAGTCTTCAATGCACTACAGTCTATTCACATTCCCTGCTTTTACCAAAATCACTAAGTCTTACTTATTTTGTCTCATTATATACAATCTGGTTCTTCTTCATTCTCACTGAATTGCTTGCCTAGGTTGCTGCTACAGCCTGCTAGCTGCTCTCCTCGTCTCTCGTCTTGTCCTTTCCCAATTCATCATCCACAGAGCTGCCAGCTATCATCACTATCTCATCAGGATCAGCAGCATCATTATTGTTGTGTGGTTTGCATTACACTTACTGGTTTATGTGCCTTGCTCCTTCATCATATTGAGAGCTTCTGGATGGCAAGAACTGTGTTTTACATATCTTTGCATCTCCAGCATCCTGCACTGGGCCTTCCACCTTGTAAAACTTCAATAAGTAAATAAGGAAAGAAGGAAGATGGTATTCCAATTTAAGTCTGTATGACCTTAAAGCCTAAACTCTTTCTACTCTACCATAAAGTAGCCTTAGTCACAGATGTGTAACTGATAAAAATAAGGATAAAGCTCAAACTTTCCCACTGCTATACCAGTGGAAAAATAGGTACTAGATCTAGATTAACTAAAATCCTTTCTCCAATAATCCCAGTTATCCTTCCTAATCCTAACTCTTGGGAAGTGGAAAGGTCTTGAAGCCATAAAAAAATTTTTAATGGCCATCAGCATTTTAAATATATGAAAAGATGCTCACCTTCACTCTTAGAGAAATACAGATGCCATTTTTTTACCTATCAGGTTGGCAGGGATCAAAAAAATTTTAACATTGTATTGGTGAAGGGTGTGGAAAGAGGCATTCACATGTGTTGCCAATGGGGTATAAATCGGTTCACCCTCTACAGAGAGCAATTGGGCAATGTCTATCAGCTCTTTATGTACTGATACAGGGAGGTCTCCAACACACCCTGTGTTGTAAGTAAAAAAGGAAGTTGAAGAACACGGGGTACATGGCTACCTTCTGTGTGTTTGGGGGAAAAACAGATGTACCTGTATGTTGTTATTGTTCAGGCAAGCTCTGGAAAAATATCTAAGACACTCTTAATAGCACTTGCCTTTGGGAGGGGAATTGAGCTGGAGAACAAGGGTGAGAGGAAAATTTCTTTTTCTTTGTGTATTCTTTTGTATCTTTTACATTTTGTTCCATTTAGAATAGAATTGTTTAGATGGCATAAACTATATCAGAAGATCAACAAACTGGAAAACATAGTTGCAACATAATATGGCAAAGGGCTAATTTCCTTGATCTATAGAGTTTATAAATCAGTTAAATTAAGACAGAGGGAGAAGCGGGTAAGGGATATAAGCACTAGTTTTAGAAAGAAATACAAAAGGCCAATAATTACATGAAAAAGATGCTTAATTCATACATTATTAAAGAAAATAAAGGAAAAATCAGAAGGAATCCTTCAGAGAAGAATTGTGAGCTTTATCATTAGATGTGTTTAAGTAGAGACTAAGTGATTGGTTATTAAGGTTGCTGTTGAGTTTCTTTTAAGAAAAGGAAAGGAAAAAGCAAAGCAAAGATTTCTGGCATTTGAAGGAGTGAATTCATTCCAATCCCTAGAAGCCTTAATTCCTTATGGTACCCAGTGGAGGGGTGTTCACAAGGCCTATGTTAAGAGAAGGAAAAGGAAAATAATGAAAAGTCACCTAGAAAGCACAAAATCTCAGAAATGGAAGGGAACCTCCTACCTAATACTTCGTCTCTTGGGACACAGTCCTAGATTTGCCACTTAAGAACATTGGGTAAGTTTATTACTACATCATTGCTTCAATAAATATTTACTCAGTTCCTTATGTGTGTCAGGCATAGCCCCTGTCCTCATGGAGACAGACATTAATCAAATATGTATTCAAACAAATGTAAAATTGCAACTGCGACAGACTCTGTAAGTCTAAGGGTAGGCTGTGACCCAGAAAGGGATTTTAGGAAAGTTGAACAGGAGTTTAACGAGGCGACAAGGAGAAGGGAAACATGTTAGGCAGAGGCAGTAGCATGTGCAAAGGCCCCATCAGGAGGGCTCACAACAAGGTCTAGGAGGGAAAAAATTGGAAATGGCGATGACCATGTGGTATGAGGCAGGGCTGAGGAGATAGGTGTCTGACCCTTAAGGAGCTCATTCAGAGCCCAAGAGAAATGGAAACCCTTCAGAGGGCTTGGGTATGAAGAAGAAGGGGACCAGGGTCTAGATCAGATTCACATTTTTAAACTATTACTCTGACTACAGAGGGGAGAGATAATTGGAAGGAGCCAAGAGCAGATTGCTCAGGTGAGGTAGGAGGGCGAGAGGCTGGTTGGTTGCTCAGGTTACAGTGCTGGAGTGCAGGTGGAGCAATCTGGACCAATGTAAAAGAGTCCTAGGAAGTAAAATTGACAAGACTCTCTGATGGATTCGATCTGAAGAGTGACAGAGAGGAAGGACAAATGTCTATAATGCTTCCTGACTGGATAGATGATGGTACCATTCACAGACAAAAAATAATGGGAGAGAACAAAGTTTAGGAGGAAATGTCAGAGATCAGTTTAGAAATATGAGATGCTTTTGAGAGGACACATCAGTCAGTCAGCAGCATTTATTTGTGGAGTGTGCACTGTGCAGCTGGCAGTGGAATATATGGGTTTGTTTATTTGTAATAAAGGGGACAAAGGGATAAACACAATACCCCCTTTGAGGCCCCTTCTGTTCCACTCTTCTGTTGTCTATTCCTTCTTCCTTCTGTCATTTGCCTGTTTTCTGGCTCTCTTCTCTCCTCCTTATTTGCTGGATGGAATGATCCAATACCTTACATTTATAGTTTCTTGGCCTATTAACTTCTAAAGACCTTTATCACCACTCCCATCACTGTCTAGTCCCATGGCCACACTGTGAACCTTATCATTCAGAACTCATCAACCTTAAACTTCTTGCACTAACAGAGCTCTCCTGTCCTTCCGGCTGTTTCCACTCTGTGTCCATGTCCTCCTCCATTTGCTGTCCTGTTTGTTTCCTTCCCATTATTTCCAAACCTCCCAGAAAGATCTCCTCCCTATCATAACCTGACACATAATAGACACTCAGTAAATATTTGTTGAGAGAATGATTGTCTCCACTTCCTTAACCAACCGCTTGTAGTTCAGTGTTGACCTCCATCACTGCATTAGTAGGCCAGTAGGGCTTCCTAATTACCAAATCCAGTGGGTACTTTTCCTTGAATTATGTATTTTTTGCCTCTCTGGCTGCTTTTTATTTGCCTCTTTTGAGAAATTCTAACCCTCAAGGATTGTCTTCAGCCTTCTTCATGCCTCAACCTACCCATTTTGCCTAAACGATCCTATCCATTCTCTTATGTTGTGAATCCCAAACTACGTCCAGCTCAGAACTCTCTATCAAACTCCGAAAATGTGTTTCTACCTGCCTACTGGATATTCGCCCCAGACACCTAGTAGGTATTCATTAAATACTGGTTGAATGAATGAAGCACCTATAAGCTCCCATAAGCACTTCACAATTACCATGTCTAAAAAAGGAATCATCTTTTCCTTCCAACCCACTCCTCCTCTTTTTTTATTTCCTATTCTGGTTAATGGTAGCAATGCCCATCTAGCCATCCCAACTCCTCACATTAAGCATTAAGATCTGATTATTTTTACCCCTAAATATGTTTAAATCTGTATCTTCCTCTACCCCCACTACTGCTATCTTAGTCCAGTCCCTCATCACATCCCTACTGGTTTTTCCTTTCTTACTATTATAACTCACCTAGATTATTTGAATAGGTATCTAAACTAGTCTCTCTGGCCTTTATCTTGCTTCTTTCCAGTCTTTTTTTAAAATTAAAGATAAAATTCATCATTTTAATCATTTGTAAGTGTACAACTTGGTGGTTTTCAATATATTAACAATGTTGTGCAGCCATCACCATTATCTAATTCCAGAATTTTCCCATCACCCCAAAAAAGAAGCCTTGTGCTTCCCAACTCCTCCCTAACCCCATCTCTTGGCAACCACTAATCTACTTTCTGAATTTGTGGATTTTTGCACTCTGGACAATGTACCTAAATGGAATCAAACAATATGTGGCTTTTTGTGTTTGGCTTTTTTCACTTAGCATAACATTTTTGAAGTGTATTCACATTATAGCATTTATCAGGACTTCGTTCTTTTTTTATGGCTGAATAATATTCCACCACACGGATAGCTACATCAGATTTTGCTTATCCATTCATCAGTTAATGGACATTTGAGTTGTGTCCCTTTTTTGGCTATTTTGAATAATGCTGCTGTGAGCATCAGTGTAGTTTTTTATGTGGACATGTATTTTCATTTCTCTTGGGTATATACCTAGGAGTGGAATTGCAGGGTCATATGTTCACTCTGTGTTTAACATTTTGAGGAACTGCCACACAGTTTTCCATTATGGCTGCACAATTGACAGCCACCATTCCCATTGGTAGTGTATGAGGGTTCCAGGTTCTCCACATCCTGGCCAACACTTGCTATTTTCTGGTTGGTTAGTTGGCTTATCTGTTTTTCATAACCATCTTCCTGGGCGTGGAGTGGCATCTAATTGTGGTTTTGATTTGCATCTCTCTAATGACTGATGATGTTGAGCATCTTTTCATTTTTTGGCCATTTGTATATTTTCTTTGGATGCAGAGAGTCTTTTTTTTTTTTTTTAAGCAATTTCATCATGGTACTTCAGTACTGAAAAACTTTAATCACTCCCTATTGTCTAAATAATAAAATCAAAATTTCTCAGTGTGTCTTTCAAGGCCCTTCAAGATCTGGCCTCAGCCATTTGCTCAACATCTTCTATTACTCTCCTCCTCCGACTTGATGTTTTTAACCATGCTGAACTGAGGAGAAGAAGGAGGGTTGTACTTTTGTTTCCCTTTTTTGCCAACTCAGTCGCTAATGATACAGGATGCTCAACCAGAGTTAAGGAAGAGTCATCTGAGCAGTGAGGTGATGAGGTGGGTTTAGGATATCTGCGGGCCTGCTGGTGTTTTCTTTCTTACTCTTTTTCTCTTGGCAGCACTCACTTTGCCCTCACCAGGCCATGTAAGTGCTGGACAGGACTATATTCATGTCTCTAGACCTTACTGAAAGGCTCTAGCTTAGGTCTTCCTGGGCAACACGGTGTGTGTTTCTTCATGTCCGTACACATCCTGGAACTCTTCAACCCAGGAGGAGGCAGGTGGGCAGAGGATAGTGGCAATTTGTTCTGTAGACCCCTTCCCTCTCTTGTCTTGACTGCAAAGGGCTGGAAACTCAGCTTCTATTGTGATTAAGTTATAATTTAAGGCAGTGAACATGTGCTCTGCTGGCGGCTATAAAGATTCAAATCATAAAGTTTTACAGTGGAACGGTTTCTGTAAAAGCATCGTTAGGAAGTGGGAACCATGCCTTTAATTCTTATGACATATGGGACTGCCTGGTTTGTTTTGGTTTCAGTGGAGTTTAGTAGGGTGATGGTCTGACTAATTAAAGTCAGACCTTCTTCTTTGCCGCAGTGCTCTGCCCTGTCAGAGGACAATGTAGAAAGGTGGAACTTTCTCTCTGCTTCTGTTCCTATCTCAATTTAATTTATTAGGGACAAGGAACTCTTAGAAATCAAGAGTAACCCTTCAGTAACCGAGTATTTTAAAATCTCCTCCAACCTTCCAGGCTTCATTCCTTGGGGAGTCCCTTTCTTCTTTGTCCCTTATTGGCCAAGGGGCAAACCTAGACAATGAACCAAGTCTAACATGATTATCAGGGGGATCAGCTGAGGAGATAGGTGGGCCTTGTAACTCTGTCAACAGTAGAAACAAAGAGAATAATGAGAGTAGTTCTCTTAACCAACTTTCATTTAACTTACTTGCCTGGCTAACCAACACTCTCTATACCCTGTGTAAAATGTACTGATGCCTACAATATACTCTCAGGTGATGGTTGCTCTTCATTTTGCTGTTATACAATATGTCCTGTCACTGCTACTCCCACCAGCTGACCTATATGCTTACCAGGATTCAGCTATACTTGTCCCGAAGCCTGTTCATGCCAGAGGTAGTTGCTATTACAACTGCCTGATTTCATTATTTTATAAACTCAACAATAAAATCAGAAGGAGAGATGTTTTTTGTTGTTTTATGAAAGCCGAGTTGAAAACTCAGATGAGTTCTTAAAATAATGGTTGCCAAAAGAGCTGTAATACTGATTGAGGGGAAACATTACAACAATCTAGGAATCTGCACTCTAATTTCTTTAATTTATTTTTCTACAATTAAAAAAAAAAAAACTAAAACCAAGAATGGTAGACAACGTATTACTGGTGTGATTTATGCAGGAAAGATCTGGAAAGCCAGTTAGCAGACACATTCCTTGGCCTTACATCAAAAAATTGGAGGATGAATCTACATTTGTATATTTTAAGTTAAAACAAAATGTTTGAGGTAAGTATATGTCTTTTTAAATGATATTTTGCTTTACAGGACTTTTTAGATAATCAACCAGTGCATTGGGTGAGAGGGTTTCTCTGTAATAGGATTCATCATTTATTGGTGTCATGATTGAGTGTGTTAAATCTTTGCAGAGAAAGGCATTGCTATCCCCATTTTATAAGTGAGGAAACTGAGGCTTAGAATAGTTCAACTTGTGCTAGTTCTCACAGAGAGGGTGACCATTCGAGGTCTGTTAGCCATAGAGCCAAGAAGAAGAAAATGAAAAGTCTAATGTGGAATACATGAGCAAATGGACAAGGAAAGAGGTGTTTGTGTTTGATCAAAACATTAATAATAATAATAATAATAATAATAATAATAATAATAATAATAATAATATGTTCCCAGCACTTCATAGGCTGCTGGGAATATCAACTGGTATCAACACTTGGGAAAACATAGCATTATCTTCATTTATTCATTCAATAACTATTGAGTCACCTGCCCTGTGCCAAGCACTGTTGTAGACTTTAGGGACATGACGATAAACAAAATAGACAAAAAACACAGACCCTATGCATTGTAGCTTACATTCTTGTAGAGCTGAACATGTATATATCATATGCCTTAGCACTTCCATTCTTTGGTATAATCCCTAGAGAAACTCTTGTTCATATACCCCAAGAGATGTGTATCAAAGAACGTTCGTGGCAGAATTGTTCATAATAGCAACAAAACAAAGCCTGTAAATAACCTCTATGTCCATTAACAGGAGAATGGATTAACAGATTGTGGTATATGCATATAGCTGAATATTATACAGGTGAAAATGAAAACGCTATAATCGTATGAATCAACGCAAGGAACTCTTAGAAATATAATATTGGAAGGACAAAAAGCCAGTTGCAAAAGAATACACACAGTGTGAGTATGGACTGAGGGGAGAAAAAGTTTGGGGAAGGTGGAGGGAGGTAGGGAGATGGGATCAAGAAGGAGCACATAACTATTAGCAATTATGTTCTATTTCTTAAGTTTGGAAGATGGCTCACATGTTTGTTTTATTATTATAAATAATAAATATGTTCATATGCATTCATAATTTCATGTCCTTATGTCATATCTTCGTATCATATAAGATATTTTCATATCATATACCTCATACAATATTTAATAAAATGTTAGTGCCTTGAAGAAGGAAAAGAAAGTAGAAAAGTATAGAGATTAAAGTCAAAGATCTTGGAGCACCTGGCTGGTTCAGTCAGTAGAACATATGACTCTAGATCTCAGGGTTGTGAGTTCAAGCCCCACATTGGGCATAGAGCTTACTTCAAAAAAAAAAAAAAAAAAAAAAAAAAAAAGGTTGGGCACCTGGGTGGCTCAGTCGGTTAAGTGTCCTACTTTGGCTCAGGTCATGATCTCACCGCTCATGGGTTCGAGTCCCGTGTGGGGCTCTGTGCTGACAGCTCAGAGCCTGGAGCCTGCTTCAGATTCTGTGTCTCCCTCTCTCTCTGCTTCTCCCCAGCTTGCACTCTGTCTCTCAAAAATAAATAAACTTTAAAAAAAAAGTCAAAATCCTTGACTTGGAGAGGTGGGGTTAGAAAAGCTAGAAAGCCAGACTCCCAGAAACAATTCGTCTAGCTTGTACCAGGATCCAGGCCCTGTTTTTAATTTCTACCCCTCCCTTATAGGAGGGTCTTCATGCTCTGGAACCCCTGTGTTTCTCCACACTATGTGGTCTATGGCTTCAGAAACGTTGTTGAGACTGACATTGGGACCTTGCAGCAGGGATAGCAAATGCTACAGGGAGGAAGCTATTGGTAGCTTGGGGAAAGTATATGTTAGAGTTGCCAGGCTATGGGCTTGAAGTCATCAGGCTGAAGGTAGAAGATATCTTTGGACTTCAGGTTTCTACCATAGTCTTGAACCAAGCTCTGTGTGTCTGCATGTGTTTTTTGTGGGTATACTTATGTTTTTAGAGTGGATGGAATACACCAACCAAGCTTGGTGAAAAAATTTACTCTGACTTTGGCAGAACAGCAGATGGCCTGATCTGCCTCTTTGACCCCCAAGTCCTAATATTTGTCCTAAAGCAATCAGGTATAGTGTAAAGAAGGAGCCCATTAGTTATGTATTTTAGCTGGGTTTGTTGGTTTGGTTACCAAAAAGACAACCTAATTCCTTGGGAAGTATAGCTCATTAAGAAGGGGAAAAAGCAATTACTCTTAAAAATATGAAGAAGAATGGAAATAAATTGAATTACACTTTCTAAATCTGTCTTCTGAGTAGCCCAAAGAACATTCCAAGTGTTTCCCACTTTAGGTTCATTCCCTCACTTTAAAAATTCCTTTATTCAGGGCGCCTGGGTGGCTCAGTCAGTTAAGCATCCAGCTTTGGCTCAGGTCATGATCTCATGGTTTGTGAGTTTGAGCCCCACCTCGGGCTCTCTGTTGTCAGTGCAGAGCCTACTTCAGATCCTCTGTCTCCTTCACTTTCTTCCCCTCCCCTGCTTGCATTCTCTCACTCCCTCTCTCTCAAAAAGAAATAAACATTTTAAAAAATAAAAAAATAAAAGTTCCCTTTATTCAGCAAATATTTACTGGTAAGCCTATTATGCACTAGTATTAATCCTAGACTTTGAAAATGCATTAATGAATAAGTGGATATGGTCCTTCCCCTTACAAGGCCTATAGTCCAGTGGGGAAAGCAAACAAACCTAAGTATTTATTATTACACATGGGGATGAATGCTACGAAATAAATGGCACAATAATATAGAATAATTGGGTAATTTCTGAAGAAATGCTTCAGGTCTATAAAGACCTGAAGTGAAGGCCTTCAATGAGCAAGGGCATGTTCAAAAAGAAAGAACAGGTTATTTCAATAGTCTTGAAGCAGGAAAGTGCTCATTGCATTTGAAGACTGAGAAAGAAGCAGTTAGCAATTGCTATGTAACAAGCAACCACAAAAATCTCAGTTGCATACAACAGTAGCACTTACTTCTTGTGCATCTATAAATCAGCTAATCTAGCTTCAGCGTGGCCAGACATCTTTGCTCCTTGAAAGTGGGTTGAGCTCTAGTCTGATCCCTTGATATTCATTCTGCAGCTTGGGCTGAAGAGTAGCAGCTACCACGGGAGGATTTCTCTTCAAGAGGGCCAACCACATAAGTACATTTCAACCCATGCTTGGGACATATCTGACTCCATGTATTATTAGCCAAAACAATCACATAACTAAGCCAAAAGCCAAAAGTTCTCCATGGAGGTAGCAGGGGAGTAAACATTCTTGGATGATAATCTAATCTAGCACAGTCTACCTGTTGTTCATGAGTTCACTTCCTCTCACCTACAAAATACACTCACCTACAATCCCAAGTCTCCCCCAAATTTTATCTAAATCATGGCACCTGGTGGTAAACTCCCAAGATCATATCATCTCTATATCAGGACTAAATATGATTTCTCTTGATCTGGAGATCTAAAAACCAAAATAAAAAAAATAAACCAGGGGTGCCTGGCAGGCTCAGTCAGTTAAGCTTCTGACTTAGGCTCAGGTCATGATCTCATGGCTAGTGAGTTCGAGCCCCACATCAGGCTCTGTGCTGACAGCTCAGAGCCTGGAGCCTGCTTCAGATTCTGTGTCTCCCTCTCTCTGTGTCCCTCCCCTGCTCGTGCTCTGTCTCTCTCTGTCTCTCAACAATAAGTAAATGTTTAAAAAACTAAAAAAAAAGTTAAACCGTTATCTCCCCTCCCACTGCCACCACTTAATATACAGTGGTGGAATAGGTACAAGATAACAGCAATAAACTACTCCATTCAAAAAAAGGGAAGAATTAGATGCATATAGAAACCACAATCCATATAAATTCTGAAATTCTACTAGGCAAGTATTGGCAGGTCCCACCATCCTGGTAGTTGGGAATTCTTTGGTTAGTCCTTGGTTCTGTTTTCTGGGAGTGGATCTCCAATCCATTGTTCTCTATGGCTCTTTGTTCTCATCCTCTAGAAGTCCTTCCTTTTCCATCAGCCTGGGATGCTTCTAAAGAAGGCATTAAATAATAATGCCTTTTTGGTAGCTGAGCAACTTTTTCTGTCTACTGCCTGCCTGTAGAAATTTGGGGACTCAGAGATCTTTTTACATCTTGAACACTCTCAGTCTTTTTCGGTTGGAGCTGGCAGTGCTTTTGCCAATACAACTCTTTCACAAACGTTATGGGTTTTCTATGTATTTGATACTGGTCTACTCTATGTGCCACAAGCTACACCTCAAATTTTTGCAAGACATGATCTATACAGACTTAATTACTGGCAGTCTGGGCATGCCATGCTGCTGGAGAACCACACCCATAAGCTTTCTAAGAGCTTTTTTTCCCAGCTGAAAGAACCTACTAGATGCTACCTTATAGCCCTCAGAGCTTACTGAAGACCCTTGATTTTGACTTCACCTTGAAATGATCTCTTCTGGCAGCATCCTGAATTTGATCTTTAGCCCCAGGATGGATCTGAATTTGAAAATCTTTTACTGGAGAGGCTGGAATTTAGAATGTTTTATGTTTCAACTCATGAAGTTTTGAGTTCTTTATATTTCCACTGAGCTCTGCTTCCAGACTAGCCAGTTCTTTTCTAAGTTACCTCTTTCTTGTTAGTGCCTTATCAAAGGCAGCTAAAAGGAACCAGCTCATGATCTCAATATTTTGCCAGAAGGTCTCCTCCAACTGGACTAGTTCATTAGATACATTTCCTGTCTTCCAGATTATTATTGTTGAGCCAAATGTTTACCTCTATATAATACAAGTTGCTACTATTCTGGTCTTTTATATCCACTTCCTTGCAGCTCTGTCTAGTTCCAAAGCCAGTGTCCCATATTGCAGATGTTTTGTTGTTTTGTTAGAACATCATCTCAATATTTAAAGTGATTGGAAAAGATGAAATCACCAAGGCAAATCATGTTAAAAGAAAATAAAAGGGCACAGATCCAACCCCCTGAGAATAACATTTAAAGATTTAGTAGTAGTAGTAGTAGTAGTAGTAGTAGTAGTAGTAGAAGGAGAAAGAGAAGAAGAAAGGAGTCTGAAAAGGATGGTAAAACCAAGAACAGAAGGGGAAGTGTTTTAGGAAAAGAGTAAATGGGGAGCTATGTTAGGTGCTACTGAGTGATCAAGTAAAGGGATGTGTCTGCAGGATTTGGCAATACGGAGGGTGATTGGTAGCCTTGAGAGCCATTTCAGTGGAGTGACAGGGCAAATTCAAATTGTCATGAATTGAAGAGTTAATGAGAGGTGAGAAAAGGTACACAACATATGTAGACAACACTGGGGATGTTTGGCTATAAAGAAGAGCATGAAAATATGATGGCAAGCACAGAGATGTGAGGTTAAGTGAGGGATTTTTTTTTTTTAGTAGAGGAGACTAGTACATATGTGGCTGCTGATGGAAATGATTCAGACAGAGAAAAAGACTGATAATGTAAGAAAAATAGATGATGATTAATGACATCGTTTTTAAAAAGCAAGAAGCACATGTAAAGGACTAGACTTTAATAGAAAGAGGATTTTTGTTCTCATCGGGAAAACGGGTGCTACTCCAGAGATTGGAAGCCAAAACAATGATAGCTAACATGTCCTGGATGCCTGTTATTTGTCAGGCATTGTGCCAAATGTTTTGCATGCAATACAAAGTCCTGTGAACTTGAGTTTTTTTCACCCCCATTTTACAGACAAGAAAACAGAGGTTTAAAGAGGTTAAGTAGTTTTCCTAAGATTTCTCCATGTAATAAGGGGCAGAACTAGACTTGAACCCAATCAATCTGACTCTGAACCCACACTCTTCTATTCCAAACTGAATCAAATCATTTTTCCATAAAGGGATAATATTTTTTAAATGAGATAAAACCAAGCCAGACCAGAGCTGGTCTAGACAAGATCTCTGCAGTCTCCCTTCTCAAGTGGGTGGCATGAGGAGGGTGGAGGAGGGAGAGAGGGCCGCAGTAAAGACATTTGAAGGAAGGAGAGAGATAAGACTCATGCTTATCCTGATGTGTTCCCCTTTTATACACTGCATATTTTTTCAAAGCATTTTTGTATTCCTTCTCTCAGTGTGTAATGACTAGCTTATATGGAGCCTACAGTCTTTCTGTAGGAAGAAAAGGAGATCTTTTCTGGTGGCCATGAGGTACTTGAGTACTAGGGGATCTGAAATGGGATTCTTCACATTTCACATTGCTAGCCGTTGGCATAGCCTGTGGCTAATTCAACCACAGTGTTCACTAACATAACACCTTTGAAGTAGATGAGTTCCATCTCCTTGTGGGCCAGTTAGCTCTGTTCCACGCTGCTCAATGCCACAGCCCAGCTTGCAGATACTTGCTCTCCATCAGAAAGAAAGCTGAAAGGAAGTATGGGGGAGGAACTATCTCCAGTGTCACAGCACTACGTTAGAAAACACCTCCATGTGTAGAGTAAAGGAGAGGGAGGAGTGCCATGCCTGTATCAGAAAATATACTCATCACATTGGGTGCAATGTTTTGTACCCATTCATTCAGCAGATATTGAGCTGGTCCTGGGTTGCAGGCTTTGTGCTGGCTAAAGGGGTGTAGAGGGAAATGAGGGTCTTCTGACCTTGAAAAGCTACCAAGCTTGTGGACAAGCAGATTACTTTGAGAAAGTGTTTGATGAAGATATGTCCAGGGAGCTGTGAGAACCAGCAATAGACAAGGAACCAGATCCAGAGAGGACCAAAAGGTGTAGTGTAAGCAGTGATGCAGCTTGATCTGATTTAAGATTATGATTTTTAGTTTGCTTTCATATACATGTTTATTATTCTGTTTGAATCAGATTTTCAGACTTCCTCTCATTACCTTTTCTCCCTTGAGCCTTCCAAAGCCTCATCAGAATGAAATTGTCAGGTATGTGAGAGACCAAGAAACCCCCAAAGCTGTGAATTCCCTTTTTCAGGTCAAGAGTCTGTGCCCATAGCTGGCCTCTGTTCTCCTAAAACACGTATCCTATCCAAGCACTGAACTATCTTCAAAATCTGTTTTCCCAGCCTTGGACTCCATATTCCCCTTTCTTACCCATCCTTCACATGCTGTCTGAGGAAGGGGCTTGGTCATCTCACTTTCAGAGTTTATTAGTCAGGATAAGGTAATTACTACACCAAGCAAACCCTGTTCAGAAGG
Organism: Puma concolor; assembly: GCF_028749965.1. Classification (NCBI taxonomy): domain Eukaryota; kingdom Metazoa; phylum Chordata; class Mammalia; order Carnivora; family Felidae; genus Puma; species Puma concolor. Next base: position 35,070,395 of record NC_141674.1, read on the forward strand.
CAGCTTCATAATGGTGATTTTGGAATTGAGGTTTGTGAACCCCTAGAGTTCAGAATCCTCTGCTGGATCTTCTAGCTGCTGTATGAGAAAAGAAAGCATAAAGGATCAAGTAGGAGATCTTTATTGGTCCAGGGAAATAGCATAGCATATGCTACCTTCGCCTACAACCCAATGACTGGTATTCAGACATCTCTAACTGCAAGGGAAGCTAGCAAAGGCCATCTAGCTGTGTGCCCAGGAAGAAGAAACGGGTTTCAGTGGGCACACAGTAGACTCTGCCACACAATAGGTAGAACTGACAGAGAGAGTAGACTGCTGAGCTCTGGTAATGATGTTGACAGTGAAGCAGCAACAGAATACCCCAGTGTCCATGTCTAGAGACCAAGAATATTCTAGTTCAGGTTTTAGATGGGATGGTAGGCAGAGGTACTATCCACTGTATTAATAAAAGGATCTCTGCATGAGGGGATGAGTGAGACCTGCTTTGAATGGGATGGCGGCTGACTGATGTGGCCTGGAAGAGGGTTCTCTGGTGGGCTCTCTGAGTAATGCTGTAACTGAGTCTGTCTGTAAGCCTTTTCAGTCAGGGTAAGCACAAATGCCCTAAGCCATCCCTTCAACCCAATTAACTTCTCTCATACGCATTTAGAATATACTGTTTAGATGCACTAATTGTACCATCCTTGGGAGAACTAAGAAAAGAATTACTCAAGTAATTTTTCTGTCCCCAAGGTTCAGATGAGGGACCCTGGTTGAGAACCATAGCCTCTGAAGATGAAGACAGCATTTTGTATTTGAAGCAAATGCTCTGGACTCCTTTCCCCCTTCCCCCAATCTCCTGCCCCCTGAAAGGAAACAAACTGATGTCATGAGAAATTCCTTTCTAATAACAAAAACAAATGGGAGGTCTCAGGGGATTGTCCGTATGGAGAGACAGTGGTCGCTTAAGAATGAGAAAATGGTGACTCCTGCTCAGAGTTCTGGTTAAGTATCAGGTAGAATTTTTCCAACATCATTCTGAATCAAGAGAGGCAGTGAAATCACTTTAGTAAAATCTTGGAGTGGGAAAAATGTAAAGAAAACAAAATCCAACTAAGGCTGCTTTTCCCCAGGAAAGGCATTAGTCAGGCAGCCGTTGGAGCCAGCCGCCTCTCAAGAGCCTGTTTTTCAGTGTCACTACGGTGACTCTCCATGCTCTGGGTTTTAATTCTAGCCTCTAATCTCAGTTGCTTCTGTGATAAATTAATTGTAATGATAGAGGCCCCAGTTACGAGGTCTGCACCGTTTGCTTGTAATGTGAGCGACAGGTTTAGGACCTGCTTTATTTAAGATGCTGGGGTAATTACATGGGAGTTAGCATATGCAGGCAGAGATATGATTCATTCTTCCAGCCACAAGCATGACACAGCTGTTTGCGGGATAAAATAGGGGAACCGTGTTGTTACAAAATGTTCCCCTTATTATACCTCATTAAAAACAAGGCTGTGATAAGTCAGGACTGGCAATGAAGAAAATCTATTGCCCCTCTGTAAAACCTGATAGGAGAGAGACTCAGAGCTGTGCTGTGTCATTTTATTTTTTATTTATTTTTATTTTTTTTATTTTTTTGTCCTTTCTCTGACTCTTCTCCCTGTTATTTAGCAACTCACCGAATACTTGGGGAAGGAACAGTCTCCCAGAACCTCTTCCTTTCTTCTAATGAAATAGGGTCTGCCCTTTCCCTTTCTTAAATAAAGCTGAGGATTTTCAGAAAAAGAGAGCATTCACTGAGAACAAAGGATAGGGGTCTTTTTGGTGACCTGGCCCAATTTTGTCCTCATCACCTTCAACAGGAGCACGTGGGCTGTGAGAGCGCCCAGAGCAGAGAGAGCTCGGAGGCTCCAGCAGGAAGCAGAGCTTCAAAGTCAGAGAAAACCACGGGCAAGAGACAGAGGCTCGTTCCTTTCAAGAGACAGATATATGCTGTCTTCCCCCATCATCTTGCTTTTTAAAAATAACTTTAAAAATGGAAATGCATTTTTGGCCTCATTTTCCTTCTTTTCTCTCTGTACAAGGGAACTAGTGAGAGTCTAAACCAACCTGCAGATTAACACTGAACTTCAGACCCAGGGCCAAATAAATTAGGCTATTCTTTATCAAAATGGATGGTTAGGAAAGAGGAGCTACAGGATAGAAAATATTCTTCAGGAAATAGCTACTGAAGCCCATCCCAGAAGAGTTGTTCCTTGAGACATGCATGTGCCTGTCCAACAGTGAAGCCCACTTGAGAAGCCATAGATCTTATGGTTGACAGCATGGGCTGGAACTCTAGACTACACAGGTCCAAACTTTAGCTCCACCACTTCTAGCTACGTGGCCTTGGGAAAGTTGAGTTAATACATCTGTGCCTCAATCTTCCCAGTCTACAAAATGAAATTGGCAATAATATTACCTATCTCTAGGGTAATTATAAGGAGTAAATATGATAATACATGTAAAGAGCTTAGATGCCTGACAAACACCAGGTGCCAAATAAGTGCTAACTATTATTATAAGTAGTAACACAACTAACAGCAGCAAACTGCTATGAGCCAGGTTGTATGTTAGATATGAAAGGATAGTTTTGTTCTGTTTTGTTTTATAATGTTGTTGCTGCAACAGAATTAAGGACTCTAACCTGATTTGTGATCCTTCTTCAGAGTTTGGGCTTGGGGACAAAGTCTCAAAATCTGGGCTAGAGATACAGGGAGAGAAGTTCATGGGCGTTCTTAGTTGTTTGAATAATAAACCAAAGACCTGCTCACCTTGTAATATGGGTTTCTTAGAGTAGTGGCCTTCAAACTTTGCACACTATGATTTACGTTAAAAAAAATGTTTTACAGTGCAACTCAGTACACACACTCACCAACTGAAACAAAAATTTCACAAAGATAGTACTATCCTTTATGTGATGCACTCTACAACATTATCTTACTCTATTCTATTGTATTTCATTTAAAAGTGCTCATGATCACTATTAAGTTGATATTAACCTCCACTAACAGTTCTCACTTTGTAAGTGGTGGGCACTTGGTTAATTCTCAAAAAGTGCTCGTTGAATTGAGCTGAAGTATTCTGGAAAGGGGGTTAGAATATGAGGACAGAAACAAGTGTGCATGACACTTTAAAGTTTTAAAATATTGCTGAAGTGATAAAAGTTGATGCTGAAGGGGTAGTCAATGGCCAGATAATATAAAATCAGATAGATAGATAGATAGATATCTTAAGTAGTTAGTATCAGAAAAACATTAGATACTAAGAGAACAGATAATGCAGATTTATAGATACCTATACTATGAAACAAACATGGTAAACCATAAGAACAATTCTGAGAAGTTGTGGGAATTCAGAGGAAGGTGAGATGGCCTTCAGGTGGGATTCCTGGTACTCCTCAGAATTCTGTTCTACACATTGTTCATTCTTTCGTTTGTTCAATGAATGTTTTTTGAGTCATGTGCCAGACACTCCCCATTGGCTCTCATCCATCTCCCTAGTTTCAACTACATGAGGATAACTTGGGTTTTTAGCTATTCATTAGGCATTTTCCAGCATGGAAAGGCAAATCATTTTTCTCAAAATCCCAGTTGAAGTCCCAGTGCCTGCTTTTAGCTTTGACTTGTGCCATCACCTTGGCCAGGGCAACATAATGCTCTGATTATCTTATGCCTGTTCATACCCATCATCGTGGAGTGAAGGGTAAGAATGTGCTTCACCTGAATCTCATAGACTGAGGATGGGGGAAAGGATGGTCTTGAATGCCATATTTAGAGTTGTGAAACTCTAAGTCTACACTTACTGTTTCCACATCCTGGGAAATGGTCTTTCATAATTTTGCCTAACTAATGAGTTACTATATGTCCTTAAAAAACCCTGCTCAGTAATTATCTCTATTGTAAGACTTACTTTGCTAAAAAGAGCTAATGACTTTCTTTTCTATGTTCTTTTGTACTTTGAAAGTAAGTCTGTCATTGAATTTATCAACCTACAATTGTCTGTTTCAGGATCATCTCTCCCACTGTACTGTGAATTACTTCAGTTCAGAAACTGTCTTAAACATTTTTATATTCCCAAACCTGAGCTTGAACTTAGTAGGTATGCAACAAATGTGTATTAAACTAGATTGTTCTTCATGAGACTATTTGGGCAACAAAGTGTAATATCAACTAGAAAGGGAGATACTGGGTATGTTTCCTAGGGACAGTTAAAGATAAATAATGAGGTATCAAAGAAGAAATCAAAAGGGAGATTAGAAATTGAGATGAATGAAAATGAAAACACAGCACACCAAAACTTAAGAGATGCAGCTAAAGCAGTGCTCAGAGGAAAATTTATAGCTTTAAACACCTCTATTTTAAAAAGAAGAAATATCTCAGATTGATATCCTAACCTTTCAACTTAAACAAGAAAAAAGAAAGCAAACTAAACCCAAAGGAAACAGAAAGAAGGAAATAATAAATATTAGAGAATAAAATAAATGAAATATGGAATAAAAAACAAAGGAGAATATCAATAAAACCAAAAATTGATTCTTTGGAAAGATCAACAAATGAACAAACCTTTAGCTAGACTGAATAAGAAAAAATAGAGAATATTCAAGTTACCAAAATCTAGGAATGAAAGAGAGACATCCCTACCAGCCTTGCAGAAATAAAAAAGCTTTATGAGGGAATACAGTAAATAACTGTATGACAAAAAAGACAGATAACTTAGATAAAATAGACAAGTTTCTGGAAAAGTACAAACTACCAAAAGTGACTCAAAAAGAAAGAAATTCTGAGTAGACTTATAACAAGGAAAAAAATTGAAGTAGTAATTTTAAAACTTCCCACAAAGAAAAGCCCAAATCCAGATGGCTTGACTGGTGAATTCTACCCAACTTAAAGAACAATTAATACCAATCCTTCACAAACTCTTCCAAAACATAGAAGAGGAGGGAACCCTTTCCAAGTCATTCTGTGAAGATAATATTACTGTAATGCCAAAACCAGGCAAATGTACCACCAAAAAATAAAACTACAGATCCCTTATGAACATATATGCAAAAATCCCCAATAAAATTATAATAAGCAAAATCCAGCAACATCTAAAAACGATTATGCACCATACTCAAACAGGAATGCAAAGTTGGTTTAACATTTGAAATAAATCAATGTAATACACCATATTAATAGAGGACAGAAGCCATACAATCATCTCAATAGATGCAAAAAAAAAAGTATTTGACAAATTCATCAGCACTTCACTATAAAAACACTCAACAAACTAGGAATAGAAGGGAACTTCCTCAAAGATGAAAGATTGGGAGTATCAAGAACAAAACAAGAAGTCTAGTCTCACTACTTATGTTCAACATTGTACTCAAGAGTCTGACCAGAGGAATTGGGCAAGAAAATGAAATAAAAGGCATCCAGATTGGAAAGAAAGAAGTAAACTCAATAATAAAAAGAATAACTCAATATTAAAATGGACAAAGGATTTGAATAGCTATTTCTCTAAAGATATATGAAAACTCAATAAACACATGAAAAGATGCTCAATATCATTAGTTATCAGGGAAATGCAAATCGAAACCATAGTGAGATTCTACTTTACATCCAGTAGGGTGGCTATAATCAAAAAGTCAGATAACAAGTGTTGGTGAGGATGTGGAGAATTAGAACATTTATAAACTCCTGTTGGGAATGTAAAACGTGCTCACTTTGGCAGCACATATACTAAAATTGGAGCAATACAGAGAAGATTATCCTGGCCCCCATGCAGGGGAATGTAAAATGGTGCAACCACTTTGGAAAACAGTCTGGCAGTTCCCCAAAAAGTTAAACATAGAGTTACCATTTGACCCAGCAATTCTAACTCCTAAATGTATACCCCAAAGAACTGAAAACATATGTCCACACAAAAATGTGTACACAAATGTTCATAGAAGCATTATTCATAGTAGCCAAAAGGTGGAAACAACCCAAATATTCATCAAGTGATTAATGGATAAACAAAATGTGATTTATCCACACAGTGAAATAGTATTCAGCCAAAAAATGGCTGGTACATGAAGTACCAAACATTTAAAGAAACATTAATACCAGTCTTTCTCAAACTCCTCCCAAAAACTCAAAGAGGAGAAACACTCTCAAACTCATTTCACAAAGTCAGCACTACCTTGATGCCAAAGCCAGGTAAGGATACTATAAGAAAAGAAAACTATAAGCCAATATCCTTGATGAATATAGATGCAAAAATTCTCAACAAAATATTCGCAAACTGAATTCAACAGCACATTTGAAAAAAGGATGATACACCATGATCAAGTGGAATTTATCCCTGGGATATGAGGATGGTTCAACATATGCAAATCAATAAATCTGATACACTATATTAATAGATTAAAAATCATATAATCATCTCAATTGATTCAGAAAAGCATTTGACAACATACAGTATTCTTTAATGATAAAAATTGTCAACAAATTGAGTATAACAGAAATATACCTCAACATAATAAAGGCCATATGACAAGCTCACAGCTAACATCATACTCAATGGTGAAAGATTCAAAGCTTCTCTAAGATCAGGAATGAGACAGGGTGCCCACCCTCACCCCTCTATTCAACATCATACTGAAAGTCTTAGCTAGAACATTCAGGCAAGAAAAAGAAATAAAAAACATCCAACTCAGAAAGGAAGAATAAAATTGTCTGTTTGCAGATGATATGATCTTAGAGAAAATCCTGAAGACTCCACCAAAAAAAAAAAAAAATTGAACAAATCAAAAAATTCAGTAAGGTTATAAGATACAAAATCAACATACAGAAATCATTTGTGTTTCTATACACTCACAATGAAATATATGAAAAAGAAATAAAATAATTCCATTCACAATAGCATCAAAAACAATAAAATACTTAAGAATAACTTTAATCAAGGAGGTGAAAGAGCTGTACACTGAGAACTCTAAGACTTTGATGAAAGAAATTGAAGAAGACACAAATAAATGGAAAGATATCCCATGTTTATGGATCATAAGAATTAATATGTTAGAATGTCCATACTACACAAAGCCACCTAGACATTCAGTGCAATCCTCATCAAAATTCCAATGAAATTTTTCAGAGAAATAGAACAAATAATCCTAAAATTTGTATTAAACCACCAAAGACACTGAATAGTCAAAGCAATCTTGAGAAAGAACAGAGCTGGAGGCATCACACTTCCTGATTTCAAACTATCTACAAAGCTATAACAATCCAAACTGTATGGTACTGGTATGAAAATAGACACACAGAGCAATGAAACAGAACTGAGAGCCCAGAAATAAACCCTCACATATACAGTCAACTAATATTTGACAAGGGAGCTCAGAATCCTCAATAGAGAAAGTCTCTTAAATAAACAGTGGTGGGGAAACTGGAGAATCACATGCAAAAAAAAAAAAAAAAAATGAAATTGAACGCTTATCTTAACACCACTCACAAATTTTAACTATAAATGGATTAAAGACTTAAATATAAGATCTGAAACCATAAAACTCCAGGGAGAAAACAGAAAAAGCTCCTTCGGGGCACCTGGGTGGCTCAGTCTGTTAAGCATCTGACTCTTGGTTTTGGCTCAGGTCATGATCTCGTGACTTTGTGGGTTGAACCCCATATTGGGCTCTGCACTGGCAGCACAGAGCCTACTTGGGATTCTCTCTCTCTCCCTCTCTTTCTACCTCTCCCTCCACTTGTGCTGTCTCTGTCTCTCTCAAAATAAGTAAATAAATTTTAAAAAAAGAAAAAGACTGCTTGACATTGGTCTTGACAACAATTTTTTAGGTATGACACCAAAAACACAAGCAACAAAAGCAAAAATAAGTAAGTAGGACTACATCAAACTAAAAGTTACTGCACAGCAAAAGAAACAATCAACAAAATGAAAAGACAACATACTGAATAGGAGAATATATTTGCAAATCATATATTGTTAAGGGGTTAACATCCAAAATATATAAAGAACTCTTACAACTTAATAGCCAAAAAAAAGTCTGATTAAAAATTGAACAGAGGAGGAGCGCCTGAGTAGTTCAGTAGGTTAAGTATCTGACTTTGGTTCAGGTCATGATCTTGCTGCTCATGGGTTTGAGCCCCTGTCCAGCTCTGTCCTGACAGCTTGGAACCTGGAGCCTGCTTTAGATTCTCTTTTTCAGATTCCCTCTCTCTTTCCCCCTCCCCCACTCACATTCTGTCTCTCTCTCTCTCTCAAAAATAAATAAACATTAAAAAATTGTTTTTCAGTTGAGCAGAAGATCTGAACATTTTTCCAAAGAAAACATAGAAATGTCCCATAAGTTCATGAAATGTACTCAACATTACTAATCATCAGGGAAATGCAAATTAAAACCACAATGAGATATCATCTCACACCTATTAGAATGACTATCATCAAAAAGACAGGAGATAACAAGTGTTGGTGAGGATGTAGAGAAAAACGAACCCTTTGGCACTATTGGTGAGAATGTGAATTGGTACAGCTACTACAGAAAACAGTTTGGAGGTTCCTCAAAAAATTAAAAATACAACTGCCATATGATCCAGCAATTCCACTTTGGGGTATATAGCCAAAGGAAATGAAATCAGGATCTCAAAGAGATATCTGCACTCTCGTGTTTATTACAGCATTGTTCATAATAGCCAAGACATAGAAACAACCTGTCCATCAACAGATGAATGGATAAACAAAATGTGCTGAATATATATACAATGCAATAGTATTCAACCATAAAAAAGGAAGGAAATCCTGTCATTTGCAATAACATGGATGGACTTTGAGAGCATGATGCTAAGTGAAATAAGTCAGACAGAGAAAGATAAATACTGTATGATATCATTTGTATGTGGAATCTAAAAAGCCAAACTCAGGGAAGCCTGGCTGTTCAGTCAGTAGAGTATGCGACTCTTGATCTTGGGGTCATGAGTTCAAGCCCCACGTTGTGGGTAGAGGTGACTTAAACAGAAATAAAAATAAAAATAATTAAAAAGCAAAACTCAGAAACAAGACAGTAGAATTGTGGTTTCCAGGGGCTGCTAGGTAGGGGAAATGGAGAGATATTGGTCAAAAGGCGCAAACATCCAGTTATAAGATGAATAAATTGGGGTGCCTGGGTGGCTCAGTTGGTTACGTGCTGGCTTCAGCTCAGGTTGTGAACTCGTGGTTCATGAGTTCAAGTCCCTAATTGGGCTCTATGCTGACAGCACAGAGCCTGCTTCAGATCCTATGTCACCCCCTCTCTGCCTCTCTTTCTCTCTCAAAAATAAATAAACATTTTTTTAAAAGGTGAATAAATTCTGGGGGTCTAGTGTACAGCATGGTGATTATAGTTAACAATACTCTATTATATGCTTGAAAGTTGCTAAGGGAGTAAGTCTTAAGTGTTCTCACCACAGAAAAAGAAATGGTAATTATGTGAGGTGATGGAAATGTTAACTAACCCTACTGTGGTAATTATTTTGTAATATGTGTGTATCAAATTAACACAATGTGCATCTTAAATTTATGCAATGTTCTGTGTCAATTATATCTCAATAAAGATGGAAAAAAACAGGGATGGATTACTGATACATGCTATAACATGGATGAACCTTGAATACATCATGCTAAGTAAAAGAAACCAGACACAAGAGGCCATGTATTATTTGATTCCATTTATATGAAAGGTCCAGAATAGGCAAACGTGTAGAGACAGAAAGTAGATTAGTAGTAGGGCTGTGGGGCATAAGGGGATTGGGGGTGATAACTCTAAGGTATGGCTTTTGTGGGGGGTGGGTGACAAAAATGTTCTAAAATTCACTGTGGTGATAGCTGCACAACTCTCTCTGAATATACCCAAATCATTGCATTTTACACTTTAAATGAGTCTATTATGTGCTATGTAAATTACACCTCAATAAAGACATATAAAAAAAGACAAGAGGGGCGCCTGGATGGCTCAGTCTATTAAGCATCTGACTTCCGCTCAGGTAATGATCTCACAGTTCCTGAGTTCGAGTCCCACATAAGGCTCTCTGCCGTCAGCACCGAACCCATTTTGGATTCTCTGTCCCCCCTCTCTGCCCCTCCCCCACTTGTCCTCTCTCTCATTCTCTCACTCTCTCTCTCAAAAATAAATAAAATAAACATTAAAAAAAAAGGGGGGGACATCCAGGTGGCTCAGTTAGTTGAGCATCTGACTTTGGTTCAGGTCATGATGTCAAAGTTTACTAGTTGGAGCCCTGCATTAGGCTGTCTGCTGTCAGCCAGAGCCCTCTTCAGATCCTATCCCTGTCTCTCTCTGCCCATCCCCCAGTCATTCTCTCTCTGTCTCTCTGTCTCTCTCTTTCAAAAATAAACATTTTTCAAAAAATGAAAACATTTAAAATTTTTTTCAAAAGGCAAGAAATCTGAGGACTTGAACTGGAACAGTAATAGAATAAAAAAGAGGGAGATAAACTAAAGACAGATTACAGAGCTACAGGATCTATTGGATTTAGCTAAGATTTTGATTTACGGACAAATGAGAAGAAATACATTCATGATCAAGTTTCTAAGTTGGGTGCCTGGGCACAATGGGTAACACCATTAATAAGAACAGAATATAAAATATTTTTAAAGAAGAGTATGTTTGGGGGCTCCTGGCTGGCTCAGCCAATACAGCATGCGACTCTTAACCTCAAGAGTTGTGAGTTCAAACCCCATGTTGGGCATGGAGCCTACTTTAAAAAATAAATATATATATATATATATATATTTATGATATAAATCATATATATATATGATTTAGAAAATAAAGGAGAGTATGTTTGGATGGCAAGATAAATATTCTCAGACTTCCCCACAATGCTTGGCATGGAACAGGTGATAATTAAATATCTACTTAATTAACTCAACAATGCTAGGCACTAAGGATACAAGATAATGTTGAAAGTTGCCTTCAAAGAATGTATAGTCTTATGGCAATATAAACAACTTAAAAAGCAGTTAAAATAAAATGTGGTGAGTGCTTTGATAGGGCTGGTACAAGTTGCTTTAGAACCGTGTAGTTAGGGGAACCTAACCTAGTCTGGAGAATGAGAGAGACCTAAATGATGAGTAGGGGTTAGCTAAGCAAGGAGGAACTGGAACAGGGAGATTTCTGGTGGAAGGAAGACAATGAGCTTTCTAGGCAGTGTATGCTTTGTATATACTGGCTCAGAGGTGAGAGGGGAACAGAAAGTAAATCAGGATAGCCAGCAATCCAGGATGGAGATCCATTTTTTTCCCTGCTGTATTCCAGCAGTTAGAATACTGTCTGGCACATAGTAAGCCTTCAGTAAATGTTCACTGAATGAATGGATAAATGAAACAGTGACAAGAGATTATGCTGGAGAGATAGGCAAGAGCCATCCATGTGGGGTGGACCAAATCCTAAAGACAATGGGAAACCATTGAAGAGTTTTAAGTTTTAGGAAACACGGCAGATTTGTACTTTAAAAAGAATAGTATGGCTATGAGTGGAGAATAAAGAATACCTCCGGGATAGATTAGGTGAACAGAAGGCCATGCATTGAGATGGAAGGACAAATTAATGTGAAGGGGAGAGAATATGAGTTCAGCTTTTGACGTGTTGAATTTCAGGTGCCTGTGGGGAATCCTGGTGATGTTGGGGATGCAGGCAGTTTTACCAAGATGGAATTCAGAAGAAGCGTCTGGGCAGGTGATAGAGTTAGAGTCACTAAAGCTGTGGAAGTAGATGAGTTATCACTGGAAGAGAGATGGAATGGCATGAGAATGAATGAGTGAATGAATGAATGAAATGCAAAAACCTGCTCTGAACAGCTTTAGCTAAAAACCTGCAGGATGAGGAATGCTGTGGGAAGAAGGGAAGGTGTAAATGAATGAATCAATGCCCCCTCCCAACCCCATGCTGCAGAGCTGGCGTAAGAGAAGAAAGGTGTGCACCATGGAGGAGGCAAGGGTGATTTGCCACATCAGCAGCTCCTACTTTTCACCCTTGCCTTTTGTCACCTCCCTAGCGCCATGCGGTGCTGCTGTGTAATAGATTTGTATGATGTGGGCTGATGGTCCAGAGCCCAGCTATTATTCTAGCTCTTCCTTCTCCACACCCCACCCCCAACAATGAAACAGTGTCCCCTGTTCACCTAGCAGGTTGCTAAAATTAAAACTTAATCAAGCATATTCACTTTGGAATGCTGAATAAGTTTGTAGCCAGCCCTAGAGCATAAGGAACTGCTAGGGCTGAGAATTATAGCATGACAGCCGCAAAAGGTGCCTCCACTTTCCTGTGGTCCCCCCTCCAAACTCCTGATGAACAGAAAGACAGTGCACCTGCCTCCTGCCCACTTGCCTGTTGCTTCAAAGATGACGAGTCCTGGCCAGTAACGTCTCCTGGCCTGAGGAAGGAGGGCAGGATCTTCAGGACAATTTCTCCTCTGGTCACTTCTGCCCTCTCCTTGGATACAGAACAAGAGTTACATTAGTGTCACTTTTCAAATAAATTCCAAGTCTTATAGTTCAGAATTCCTGAAGTATCTCTGGAGGTTCCTTTAAAAACAGTGCTGTTATGACCAACATATTGCATGTGTCTGTTTCCTCCTTTCTGGTTGTGTCCACCTTATCCACAATCTGGGTATGTTCTCAAGTGTCTTATTGGTTCTGGGCACGTATGTACTTGATAATTCCTTCTGTCCCCACCCCCCACATCACCAGTATTCTACCCTATGCTTAGAGACCAAGCTCTTGCTATATAAAATCACCTGCCCTTTATGCCCTTGGGCCCTAACACACCTGTGTGGGATAATGTAAAATCTTGAGTGAACATCAGGTCTCCCTCCCCAGGGTATGATCAGACTCCAGTGCATGGCAATTCCTCACCTGTGTATGATAATCCCTTATTGTCCCATCACCACCATGTGATAATCCTTCTCTTTGGCCTTAGTGTTGTTTCATTATATGAGATCATCTCCAACAGTCAAGTCTTCCTGCATAAAGGCCAGACTTCATGAATATATGATCATCCTTACTCCCTTTCCCCAGTACACGATAATCTCCCCATTCCCCCAAATTCAGTATTTCTCCTCATTCCTGAGTTTATTATCTTTTTATTAAGCACATATTATACTGCTGTCAAGACCCCCCCCTTTCCATGTCCCCCTTTTTTCTGTTAAAAGTTGCCTCCTAAATTCTTAGGGTACATCTTTCTCCAAAGCTAATGATGTTCCTTCTCTTATCTGAACTCCCAAGGCATCTGGACTGGACCTGGAGGCCAAGATGCCTGACACATGAAAAGTTTCTTGTGGTTCCATGAGAACAGAAACCAGCTGAGTAAATCTTGGCGTGCCAGGAGCTCACTGGTTGGAATTAGTGAATCAGCAGAGACCTTGCCATAACTTGGGTCAGACAGTGCTTGCTTCTCTAGATCTGGGCATGCCCAAAGAAAGCCAGCATTTACCATGGAGTGTATTTGGTAGGCAGTGAACATCCCTATTTCTTTCATTTATAGATCTGTCCTCCCAACATTTCTTCTGGGTTTCCAGAAAAGAAAGACATATTGGCAGGTATAAAGTAGAAATTCTGGAGGTCCACATGCTCCTGATAATACTGTCACAACTTCAGTGCCAGCACAACCAGTCTCACCACCACATTCTGCCCCAGAGTCTACCTGAACCAATGTCATCATGCTTTCTGTTTACTTCACTCACCACAAAAGCCCCGTGGCTCCCAGGACACCTTCGTCACATGGACTATATGGGACTATATGTCCCATAATCTAGTGGTTCTCAACCTTACCTGCATATTGGAATTACAAGACAAACTTTTTAAAATACTGGTATCCTCAGGCACCTGGGTGACTTGTCAGTTAAGTGTCCCACTCTTGATTTCGGCTCAGGTCGTGATCTCACGATTGGTGAGTTTGAGCCCCACATCAGGCTCCACGCTGACAGTGCAGAACCTTCTCTCTCCCTTTCTCTCCCTCTCTGTCCCTCCCCTGCTCTCTGTCTCTCAAAAATAAATAAATAAATAAATAAATAAATAAATAAATAAATAAATAAATAAATAAATAAAAAATACTGATATCTTCAAGGTCCCCATCCCTGACAGATTATAATTTCATTAACTCTAAAATACAGCCTGGGTACTGGGATTTTTAGAGCTCCCCTGGTGATTCTAATGTTGTGTGACCATGGTTGAGAACTACTCCCCTAATCTGACCCTACTCTCACCACCCCCCTTCAACTCCCACAATCCATCAAAATCCACTATACCAGTAATTCTCAAACTTTAACATCATCAAATCATCCAGGAGGGCTGGAGGGCTGGGCCATACCCTCCAAGTTTCTAATCATGTAGGTCTTGAGTACAGCCCAAAGATTTGTGTTTCTAACAAGTTCACAAGTATTACTGGTGCTGCTGGTCCAAGGACCCCACTTTGAGAACCATTTCCAATTTAATGCTACCTCGGCTCTTACACCTTCTTTCTTCCAATAGTCTTGTCTTCCATCCTACCTCAGTCAGGGATTCTGAAGTTCATCCCAAAACCTTGTCATTACCAATAACTGTACCCCTTTGTAATATCCATTTTAAGCATCCTTCCCACAAGCCACTAATTCACTCCTTCTAAATGCCCCAATACTCACCCCAGTGGGACAATACTACATAGGTCCCATAGGACAGCTTTTCACTGTCCCTCACCACATCATGCCCTAACTTCTCTCTGAACCTAGCTTAGATTTCATGGCCCACTGTCATTTTTACTGCCTTGTATGTACCCTCAACCAATTCCCACCCCTCTCTCTTTCATTATACTCTCCTAGCTAACCTCCAACCCTGGCCGAGTCCACCTCTTGCCTTCTCTCTGCTTAATTCTTGCCTCTCATTTAATTAATGCCTCTTGCTTAATTGAAAATGGAGCAATTGGAAGATAATTTCTACCTGTTACAACCTGTTACAACCATCTCATGTACCACATCTCATTGGTGTCTGCACCCATTTTGTAGCTTTCTCTCCTGTTCCTATGGGTGACTTGTCATGCTTCTCTAGAAGAACTCCTACACTTATGCTCTGGATCCCAGTCCCTCCACTTAAGGATGTTCACTGTCCCAGCAGTTGTCCACTCTCCATCTCTTCATCAGATTTTCTCTCTCTGCTGGATCATTCCTGTCAACATATAAACATGTGGTAATATTGACCACTGCCTAAAGAACCCTTCCATTGGTCCCATTCCCCTTTATGTCTACACTTGTTGTCACCCTTCTCTCCTTTCATTTTCACTCAAACCCTGTCTAGTCAGATTTTCCCCAGTCTTTCCTCTGAAATGACTTTTTGTCAGGGTCACTAGTGACTTCTCCTATTGCCAAATCCAGTGGACCAATCCTCAGTCCACAACACACTCAACCTACCATTCCCTGCTCCCAGCCTTTCTTCACTTAGCTTTTGGGACACCGCTTTCCCTTAGTTCTCCTACCTCACTGCTTGCTCCTCTTTTGCTTGTTCCTCCTCCTCTCTCTGATCTCTAAACTTTGGGACTTGGCCCACAGATATCTTCTCTTTTCTATCTACACTCCCATCCCAGGCAGTGTCATCCAGTCTCATGACTTTAATACCAGATTTGTGCTGGTGACTCTTAGATGTAGATCTGTAGCCCAGACCTCTCCCCTGAACTTCAAATCCATGTACCCAGTTGCTTACTGGACATCTCCAGTTAAATGTCTAATAGGCAGCTCAGATTTATAAGCCCAGAACTTAACTCATGCTTCCAACTGCACAGACCCAAACAAGTATCCCCTTTATCTCTGCCATATCAGTAAATGGTGACTTCAGTGTCCCATTTGGATCAGGCCCCAAACTCTGAAGTCATCCTTGATTCCATCCTCTGACACCTTGCATTAAACCAACCAGCAAATCCTGTTGGCTCTACCATCAGGATATATCTGAAATCTGGCCACTTCTCTCCATTTCTACCACAGTCCCTGGTCCAAGCCACCATCATCTCTCACCCAGGTAATTGCAACAGTCTCCTGATAAGGTCTCCCCACTTCTGGGTTTGCCCTGGGAACTTTTAAAACATAAATCAAATTATCTGACCCCTCTGGCTTCCCACTCATTCAGAGTAAAATCCAAACCCCTTATCAAGGCTTAAGAGACCCTACATTATCTGGCCTCCCTGTTCCCCTCTAATCTCATGCTTACAGTCTTCCTTTGATCTCATGGCTTCAGCCTTTCTCTTCCTTAATCAATAATTTAGGGCCTTTGCTCTTGCTGTTCCCTGAGGCTGGGATCCTCCTTTCCCAGACACTTCCTCCAGGTAGGTCTCTGGCTGAATTCTCACTGTATCAGGAGGCCTGCCTTCATTACACACTCTCCCCTCCCCTCATGTAATGTAACTCCCACCTGGCATTCTCTAGCCCTTTTTCTTGCTCTATTTTTCTATATAGACTTATATCTGAATATTATGTATTGATTCGATTTGTTGATTGTCTCTCTCCCACTAGAATGTAGTAAGCTCTGCAAGGAGGGACTTTATTTTGTTCACTGCCATTTCCCCAATGAGCATATGATTATATGATAGATGCTCAATAAATACTTGTTGAAGTAATTAATTAAATGAAAATTGTTTAGGTTTTTCCTCCCCCACCCACTTGGCTGCCACCCTGCTCAGGGAGGTGTCCCCAGGCTGCCTTTCTCCATTCTCTAATAGCCTCCTGGCTACCACCTGGGCCCCCTCCCCTCTCCAGAGCCTGCCAGACCATTCTAATAGCTCTTGCAGCAGAGGGAGGGAGTAAGTCTCTAAAGAGGAAGGAGGGAGGGAGGATCTCCATCTGGTGTCCAGGAAAACAAGGGAGCAAGCTTGGGTCTGCTGTTCTAGGTTCACCCTCAAGCCTAGGATATGTGGCTAGGGAGCTATGGGGCCACGCCCCCTTTTGGCCTAGACTTGCTCTTGGCTCTTTTTCCTTTCGTCAGAGGGTGGGCCTTGAGCCTCCATAGAGGCCCCAACTTCTCTTGGTTTGGTCAACTAAACTGGGCCCAGCGTTAGGCCTCCAAGCTGCAGAAGGCAGTGGGGGTGGGGGTGGGGGTGGCCAGAGACAATGGAGAGCCCAGAGCCAGCTCTCCTTTTCCACCAGCCTCAAGTGATACAATGATACAAAGGGAGAGTCTTGTGCTTGGGGAAAGGGGGTGGGAGAGCCCTTTGTCTCTCTATTTTATGCATTGCTGGGGGGGTGAAGGGTTGGAAGGTTGGGATGGGGGGGGGGGGCTGGTGACCGGCTGTCAATATGGGGAGGAGTAGAGAGTAGTGCTGAGGCCCTGGAAAGTTTTTGAATTTCAATCAGATTGGCTTTGAAAGAGTTTGGCTTTTGTTATAGGAGAGAGAAAGGTTAATGCTAAAGTCGAGGGGGAGGGGGTGGGTTCTGGAGATGAAGTCCTGCTTGCAGGCCAGTCAGCTGTGGGACACCCAGGCTGGCAGAAAGGCTGGGATAGGAGAGCAGAAAAGCGCAGGAGTCCCATCTCCCTCCATTGGAAGCGGATTGAGGAGTGCAGGGCAGAGAAGAATCAGGGCTATTGACTGGGAAGAAGCAGAAGAACCTGGTCGGCAGGGAAGCACTGCAGGGCAGGACAGGGCAGTCTGTGACATCTCATTCCTTTTGCAAGCCTTATGGAGCCTTTGACTTATTTTAAGCCACCAAAGAATGAAGTTCCCTCCCTCTCCCCTTCCCCCACCCCCAATCACCCTGAGGCAGCGCCTTTGCTAGGACTGACTCTGTGACTTGTGCAGGCTTAGGTTAAGGGGGAGGGTGGTTTAGGACCTCCTGGTGGTCAAGAATCAGCTGTTTTCCCTGCTCTGGGCCTCCCTTGACCCTCCCTGGCATCCTAACTCCTCCAAAAATAAAACATAAAAACATGGAACTGTAGTAGTCTTTGGAACAGCAAGAAAAGAGAAAGAATGAGGGAGCCCTGGCCACAAAACAGGCTGCAGCTCAGAGTAGGGTGTGGGGGCCAGCCATTCCCCAGCTCAGCACCTTGGGGAAGACAGACAGGCAAGGTCCTCAGGTCTTCCCCTTCCCTGAATTTGTGGCAGAAGTACACACACACACACACACACACACACACACTGTATAAGGCTCTTGGCTAAGGTTGCAGCATGATCCGGTGTTCTGGGAATCCTTGTGGAGAAATCTAACGGGATGGTCAGTTCTCCAAATGGTACCACTCTGTGCTCTGAGCTCCACAGGTTACGGACCTGCCAATGATACCCCCAGACTAATCCCTGAACTCCAGCCTGGAAATATTTGAGAGGAAAAGGGTCTGAGGAAGAAAGAAGGAGAATTGGGTCAATGGACTTATTCTCATTTTTACATTTAATAAACATGTACACAGTATTAGGCCTCTTCCTCATGGAACAGATATTGGTTCATTAAATATCTGTTAGACATTCCTGTGTTAAACATTATACCAACCCCTTGGAGACAGGAGGGAATAAGAACTGTCCCTTGCCCTCAAGGAGCTCACCTTCTAGAACAGAAAAACATTAACAAAATAATTATAATCCAATGAGATAATATCACCGCACCATACAACACATTGTAACATAAATCACATCTAATTTCACGTAACAGAAGAATACTACAGAACTATGTGTGAATTAGTTTTTTAAGGTTACATTCACGTTTTTGTCTTTGATTCTGGCACATTTGAAATGTTTACAAAGGAAGAGCATTCCAGAGATGAAAACTCACCCCGGGAAACAAGAAGATGCTTGGACTCTAAATCCTGACTCAAGAAAATAAAAGAGGAATGTACCCATTTTTTGTATGCACACAAATTTGCGTGTTAAAAGATGTCCATAACTGTGCTGCCCTTCATCTGATGACACACAGAAAAGTATTTTTCTGATTTAATTCTCCATCTGGTTTGCAGCCAAAAAATAATCCCAGACCCCTCAGCACCAACCTCCATCCCCACCTCCACCATCTCTCAGGACCAGGCCTGAGATGAAGAGAGGGCACTGGGAAAGTTAAGCAGAGGCAGATTTCTAGGCCAGTATTCTCAAAGCCTGGTCCCTGGACCAGGAGTGTCAGCCATCACCTGGGAATTTAGAAATGCGAATCCTCAGGCCCCACTCCAGACCTACTAAAGCAGAAACTCTGGGTTTGGGCCCACATCTGTGTTTTGACAAGCTCTCCAACTGATTCTGATGCTCCCTAACATTCTAAGCATGCTGATCAACATTGTTTCTCTTAGATAATCCTGATGTGCCTCAAAAATAACCCCCTCTGAGTAGAAGCCAAGACAGGTGGGCCAGTCCAGCCCAGCACCTGTTTTTTGGGTTAGGTCATGGGCTCATCTGCCCAAGGGTATGAACATGAATGGCTGTCATACAGACACTCTAAGGACCACGTAATTGTGACTACCTGGGGCCCAGGCCCTTCTGATCCTCACTGGCCTCCTGTGCTCACATTCGGAGAATAGGGCCTGGCAGAAGGAGGAGGAGCTGGCAGAAGCGCAGAGTGGCGACTCAGTGTGGCTGGTTCCTTTGAGATTCCTGTCAGGAATCCAGGCTGTAATAACACCTAATGCAGTTTGATTCTCTGGGGTTCTGGATGGACACGGGTTATGAAGAGCTGGTTAGAATGGGACAGGGGAAAGGACAAACTCCCCTCTTCCATATTTGATTTTGCAGATAGTCTGTGACATCTCAGGAATGAGGCTTAAGAGCCCCCGGTGCCTGCATCTCTTTGGTGTCAGTATCTTTCTCAGCACAGATTGACAGTTTCTCTTTGGAGGCCACGTGACCATTGCTGCCTCAAGAAGGTTAGCATCTAGCCTTTTATCCAATCTGTCTCTTTGGCCTCTTTACCCACTCCCAGATTTCCCTTTTACCTTGAGCTAGAAACTTTTGGCGTCCTCAGGACCATTTCAGATTGCTGTAATCCCATGACCAGTCTTAATTTATAAAAGTGAAGCTAAGAATTCCTTTCAAAGGGAAAGAAAAATCAACAGTAAGTAGATGTTAAGGCAAAGCACCGTGCTCCCTGCTTTACATTCATTTCCTTTATTTTCAAGGCAACCCCTGAAACTACATGTTATTTCCCCCATTTTATCTCTAAGGAAACCGGAGTTTGTGCAGGGTCCACTAGCTTTTGAGTAACAGCAGGATTTGAACCCAGATCTGACTGGCCTCAGAGCTCATGTTCGTTCCTCTTTACCACACCATTTCAAGGGAGTTCCTCTAGGTGCTGGATCCCTCCCAGGCAAACATCAAGGAAACAGGACTCTGGCCAAGTCCATGAGCCACATCAGTTCTGGCTGGATTCCCTCTTGGTTAGGCTCAGTGTCAGGCTTTACCTAATTTCTCTCCTTCCCTTCTGGCTTGCTGTGCCGTGTGCCCTCTTGACTCTTCATGGGCTCCTGGGGGAGAGGGCAGAGTGAGGCCTAGACAGGTTGCTGTGAGTGTCCCTTCCATCGTCTGTTAACCCCTGCGGCTGGCCCACAGCAGGGAAGCCTCCTTGCCCGGCTCTGCACAGACTGCTCGCCTGCCTGAGTTTGCATTATTTATTTAATGTCTTGTACCGTAAATAATGGTAACTTTATGGTTATTAGGAACGGGTTAAGGTACATGCGGGTAGCACCAGGCTGCCTTCAAAAGGAACAGTCCTGGCATAAAATGTTGCGATAATTGCTTTACTGCTGAGTGTTGGTCTTTATTTTGTGTCTGATTTGTCCCTTAAGCCAGCGTAACATTCTCCCCACGGCAGGAGAATGCAGAGAGCAAATTGAAGGGCTGAGCATGAACAATGCGACATGGCGCACTGCTGGGTTTTTCTTTTTTCCTCTTTCTTCGTTTCTCCCTTGACCTCCCTCCAATCCTCTCCGCTCCCCTCCCCCCATGCCCTGCCCAGTCTCCGCCCTACTCTGGTTGGTAGAATCATTTTCCCCCACCCTTGGCACCTCAGGAAGGTATCCCATATTACCCCCTTATTTTGAAAATTAGGAGAATTTTCCCTTACCTCTTCTCTGGGCAGCAAACAAGACGGAACAAAAGAATAGACACAAACACCAAGGCTTCCTCTGCATGGACCCAGTGCCCAAGCAATGCCTGGGCATCAGAGCCCAGAGGTGGTTGTACCTTCATTTCTTACATGGAGGCAAGGGACTGGCACCAACCAGGACACTCGGCTCCTTAAGGCCCACCTCACCAACTTGACAGTCCTGCCCGGCATTGCAGTGGTCAGAGAGGGCAGGTGTGCAGGAAGACCGGGTCTGCCAGCGACTTCCTGATAGTGAGATAGGGGATGGTCTCCAGTGGCCACTGGGACTCTTCCTCTTCTCCTCATGCCATACACCAAGGCAGGCAGGCTGAGGGCATTGTACTACCCATATTTCCCTGGTCCTCCCAGGAAGACTGTCATCATAGGCAAGGGAATGGAGAAGGAGGGCAAGTGCCATGGGGCCCTTAGTTTGGGTCAGACTTTTGCTTTCCCAGAGGTGGGTGCTCCCAGCCTTCATCTGTTGGCCCCCAGGGGTTATCACTCAGCCTCTGGCAATGCCCCACAAGCTGGGATGGCCCAAGTAAAACCTCCACCCCCTCTCCCCAAAGACCAAGCCCAGAATCCCTGGAAAGGGTGCTGCAGCTTAACTTTGGGCCTCTCTGACATTCCTGGTGTTTGGCTGGGGGAAAACACTGGAGTAGGAGTCAGGAGGCCTGGGTTCTTGTCTTAGTTTTCCTACCGACTTGCCCAATAGTAGTAAACGTGTGATGATGGAAGTTCCTTGGAATCTTTCCATCTCAATTTCATCTGTAAAGTGAAGGCAAAAATATCTGCCTTGTGAGCTTTTGAAGATCAAAAAGGAGATAACAGATTACCGCAAACCCCAGAACCAGTGTTGTGGGTTTATCATGGAGGCTCCAATGCCTCATCATGCTCTCTAGCCAAAGGCAAGTGGCTAATTCTGGGCAAGGAAGAGAAGGTGGGAGTGGGGGAGATGTGGGGTGATACAAAGAGGGGGAGATGAGCGAGGCAGAGCCCCCTCATCCAGCTCCCAAGGCTCCCCTTGGGGAAGGAAATCACTGTCGCTCTTCTCCACATAGCTGGTCATCAGAGCAGACCACAGGGCTGCGCCTGGCATAGCAGGACACCATTCAACCAGCAGCCAGGATAGTGTCTCACCCTCAGGCCCACTCCCTTCTCCTTCTTTGGCTCCCTTGCCTCAAGCTCCTTTTCCTCCCTTCTAGGGTTTCTCCCTCTTGGCTATAAGGGACAACAGCGTCCAAGCATGTTGACAGCCAGCACTTTAAGCTACAGGAGGCTGAGGAGATTTGTACTTCTCTCCACTCACCCCACCTCTCCAGAGCCTAGTAACTCATCAATAGCGGAAATTTGAACAAAGTGGAGAACCTGGGATGAAAGGAGAAATGCTGCGGTGATTGGGGTGGGGGGGAAGGGGGCAGGGGGATGGCTTTAATTAGGGCTTCTTGGCCTCTTTAGTCCTGGGGCTGGTTGGGGTAATCCAGTTAGAGTCCTCGCCTTTCATCTCAGCTGGCTGGCCTCTCTGGGGCCCTGTCAGAGCCTTTAGGGGGCAACAAGTAGCGGAGTGGGGGAGAGGGGTGGGGGTTGGTACCGCACTCATTTCCAGCTGGACGCAGAGGGGGGTGCGGAATGAAGCCCAGCCAGCACAGCAGTTGGTGGTGGGCAGTGAAGTGGCCTGTGCGGGGCGGCTTGGGCGCTGGGCGGCTGTCTCCTGACACCAGAAACTCTCTTTATGAAAGGATCAAGTCAGGAGCATTGTTCCCTAGGCCAGGGAACCAAGGGCTCAGAATGCTCTTTTGTGTGGAGGTGCCCCCCCACCACACACTCCCCCTTCTTTTTTTCTCCCTTTGAGCCACTGCTGGCTGCGCCTCTGCCCCCATGCTTGGGAGGGGGGAAGCAATGGAGTGGTGGAGATGGGCTCGGGACAGACAGTCCTGGGGGAGCCATCTGTGCTGGGGTAGGATCCACTGGAGCTGAAAAATTAAACAGCATTTTCAATTAACTTTTCCTCTCTTGTTTGGGGGTGGGCGTGAGGGGGGTGGTGGAGCAGGCTGGTTGAATTTAACCTTTGAAAAGCTGCTGTGGAGACCGAGGAGGAGGGAGTGACCTTTCTTCCTGAGGCAGGGTTGGGCGGGGGTGGAGAGCAGTGAGATTGTTTCCTTAGGCCAGGCAGGGACCCTCTCCTCTGGCGAATATGCTGAGAAGCTCTTGGTATCCTTGGCCTGAGGCCCCACCTGTGTAGATTGGGTTTGTGCATGTATCCCCAGAGGGCACACACTAAGGAGAGATGGGGGGAACTGCATGGGGTCAGCAGGTGGAGTACAGACTCACTGCGGGGCAGTGAGAACCTTTTTTTACCCTTTAATTGCCCTCTTAATGGCTATCCCTGTTTCTCTACACATCTCCCCTTCTTTTCCTCAAGAAGTCTTGCTTTTTTAGTTTCAGCTCTTGGGACAGGTGCCCCAGAACATGGAAGAGCACTTGTAGAAGGGATTCTGTTCATGTGGTGTTTGACCTAGATGTGCTCAAAGGCCTTTTCAAGCCTGTTCCGGTGGCAACGTAAGACTATACATTATATCTAGACTATAACATGGCTGGAAGTCATAGTCCAAGAGTTCAAGTTGTACCATTCTCACATCCCCAATGCTGCATCCCATGTCCTGTGCCTTCGTCCATATTCCTGAGGCTCTGGGAACAGATCTTCCTCAGGCTTTGCCGTTCTCTTCCTCCCTCTAGGCTGCATAGCAACTATAGGACCCCCAGCTCTTCCTAGGTCTGCCTAGTGAAGACTTCTCTCACCATTCTGACTACTAGTACCTGAAGACCACTCTGTAGTTTTCAAGACTCATGTGAGTCTTCTTTTAATCTGTGGGGATAGGTGGATAAGGTTAATCCCTTTTATGTGATGAGGAAACTGGGAATCAAGAGAGGTTAATTTTGAAAAATTAACCCTTGGATGGTACATCAGCATCACCTAGGGGGCTCTTACAAATTGCCCATCCATCTCCAAAGATCCCAAAACTTTCATTCCTCCTACCCTTACCTTCTCTCCAGAGTAGAATTATTTCATGAAATTGTATCTTTTGCAATTTTCTTTAACTAAGTATAGAGTCCCACTTATAAATGAGAAAATCAGGAAGGTCACTTGAGTTAGCTAAGGCAAAAGAGAGAATAAATCCAATGGTTTCATTTTATTTTTTCCCAGCCCTGGTTTTCATCAGAGCAACAGGGTACATGATATTAGAATATTTCAAAATTTTGGAAATGAGTTGTCCTTCAACTCTTCTAGGGCACAGTGGAGCATAATTTTCTTTCCTGAGCCTGTTCCTTGTCTTGAATTTCACGCTCAGTTTAGGACACTATTCTCTGGCCTCAGCTCAGGGCGTTCTCCCCTGCCCTGTAGGCAGTCAACTACTTTTCCTTTGGCTCATCAAACACTCCAACTTTCCTTTTCAGCATCTTAGCGTATACTTCATCCAGCTCTTACCCATCCTTCCCATCTCTGTGAATTTTACTGCTTAACGTAGCCTTTCTTGTCCTCCCAATGTAAATTTTGTCCTCCAGTCTTACTTTCTCATAGCATTCAGAGAGTATTTAATGTCTCTCCTCCACTGGACCTTAAGAACTGTGAGAGCAGGTATCCTGCCATTTTATTCATTACTCCATCCCCAGTGCTTGTGGTAGGCACTCAAGGACTTAATACATGTTGAATGAATGAACAAATGACTGAATGAAAGGAGAAAGGGGAAAGGTCACAACTCACAGACAAAATGAGCAAAATGAAAGCCAAGTCTTTCCAAAGGTAAAAGTGAGGACTGAGTATTGCTTTGACATCTAGAAAATCTCTTCAGAACCCCATAATGGAAGCCAGAGAGGCTGAATGGTGCAGAGAACGCTTTCAGGGAAAGGATAGGAGAAAATGGGAATGATGGTTGAGGTCTTTTAGGTGAGGCAGGGAAAGCAGGTAGCCAACTTCTGATTTTCCCCTATATTCCAAGATGCCAGTCCAGTTTTGGAGCCCTGAGAAGGAGAAGGCTGGAAGAATGCTAAGAACTGCAGCCAGTTCTGACACCGAATAAGAGAAAAAGAAAGGTTTTGCCTGCTAGAATAGCTTTGGGTGAGGTCACCCTAGCATTCAGCAAAATAAAAGGGTTGTCTTTGGTAGACAGCAGAGGAGAGATCCTGGGGACTGTAGGCAAGAGAACAAACCAGAAGAGTTGGAGAGAAACTTGAACTAATGAAGAGTTAAAGCAAGTAAACATGTTTTGCAATATATTGAGGGTGAGGGGAAGGGAAAGGTGGGGGAAAGACCAGTGAGCATATAGACCCTTAATAAATGAGGAGAAGTGGGAGATTCATCTTACCTCCTACAGGGCAGAGATACTCAGCTCATTTTTTAGATCAGTCTTTAAAAAGAAAAATGACAAAAAGGAATTTGGATAATTAGGAAGTAAATGCAGACTGTGCAAAAATCGTTACTGATAGAAAGCAGGTAGGAGAATACTCAGAAAATGTAAAGGTTTCACAAATCAGCAAGCCAGGATGACATCCATCATGAGGTATTAAGGCTAGTGTTCTGGGAACATGCTAAGCGGGGAGCTGATTGAACCACTTATAATTATGTCTGGAAAATCATAGAAAGTAAAAGGGGCCATCAGGAGCCTGGGGAAGTGAAACGGATGTGACTTCTAAAAAATGGTACAACAGTACTCACAATGTTCATCCAGTTAGTTTGGAGCTAGATACAGTGAAAAGGGGAGAGAATCTGTCATCTTCGGGAGGAAAATAGAACTAAGAGCAGTACGTGCGTGCATGTGTGTGTGTGTGTGTGTGTGTGTGTGTGTGTGTGTGTAAGTGTGCCTAAGGGCCAAACCACACCAAACAGAATAATACTAAGTGATCAAATTGGAAACAGAACAACAGATGTGTTGTAACGGGTGTATCACAAGTGGCTGTTGTTAAAACAGGTTCAGGTTTTTGCCAGGGGTGTAGTCATGTCGGTAAAGTCTGCACAGAAAGGAAAAATTGGAGGCAGAGAATCCATTCAGGGAGAAGGATACCCTCCCAATGAACAGAGGATTCTGAACCCATTGACAAGGTCTCACTTTGGACCCAGGAGGGTGGTGGGGAAACTGTGTGCACTGAAGAAACTTCTAGGTAGATGTGGCTGAGGATAACACAGGAACCTGAAGAAGTCATCAGTGTGAGCACCTACGTATGTGTGTGTGGTGGGGACCAGATCGACTCCAACAAATGAATTTCCGGGGGAAACTACCCCTCCTCTTCCAAGAGAGTCATAGGAACGCGCTGGAAGCTACCTAGCTTTGGGGGCTACCTGCACATAGTTTGGGTGCAGAGCTCTCAGGCCTAGAGGGGAGGTGACAGTCTGGTGTGGCTTCAGAAAGAGTGGGGAAGGCCCCTACCAGGCGGCTGAGAGGGAGTGGCCTCTCATGGTAATGATCCTAACTGACTCCACAGCCCCAGCGCCCTGCACGCTTTTACAAGGTTAAAGCAACAGCTTGAACCTGTATGGGGTGAGCATTTGTTTCCTTTCCAGATTGCCAGCTAATGAGGAAAGATTAAAGGAGCTAAATCTGTT
Source organism: Puma concolor (assembly GCF_028749965.1). Classification (NCBI taxonomy): domain Eukaryota; kingdom Metazoa; phylum Chordata; class Mammalia; order Carnivora; family Felidae; genus Puma; species Puma concolor. Next base: position 35,097,041 of record NC_141674.1, read on the forward strand.
TAGCTTGGCTAAGTGACGACGGAGGCGGCGGGAGTGGAGTGGCGTGCTGGGCCTGCCTGGCCAGGCTGGGGGTGTGATAACTGTCTGCAGATTTCGGAAAGGTGGAATATTCCTGTGCAGGAGGAACAGCTGTCTCAGGTGGTGCATGGGCCTTGGCTTCTTCCCATGGAGGGAGATGAAGAGACAGTTTCCCAATAGTGAGTACGATGCTCCTGGAGTAGTCAGTTGACCCGAGGAGAAGAGTGTGTGCAGAATGTCCCCGCTGAGCTAAGGGAAGGACCGAGCCAACCGCATTCTTAGCAGGACTGTCCCAATGGACCAGCTTTCATGTTACTTTCTGCTAACAGCTTCTTCAGTGTTCCTGAGGGTCCTCTCTGGCCCACTGCCCCCACCACAGCCAGTGACATAGGAGGGTTGGAGCCCAAAAAGATTACCCCTCTTCCTTGCCTGTGACCTTAGTAGCGTTCTGGTAGTTCATATAGTCAGGTCAGTCTCTCAGGATGTCTTCAGATGGAGTCTTCAAGCTGTGAGATCAGCACCTGTGAGAAGAGCTCTTCTGGGAGTAGAAAGAACTCCAAAAAGGGGGACAAGGCCCAGTGGTCCCCAAGCCTGGACCCTTAGGAGTGCTGAGCTGCCTCTCACCATGCTTCCTGTTGGCAGTCTCATGGTTAAACACTTAAACAATCTTTCTTTCTCCTCTTCTCTCTCTCCCCCTCTCTCTCTTTCTCTCTTCTTTTCAGAGTTGACAGGGGCCAAATAAAGGCCCTTTTTAAAAAAAACACACAAAACAATTTTGTTCCTTCTGAAAGTGATGGAGCGAAAGTGAGTGCAGATTATAGGCCTGTGAGGCGAGGGCCTTCCTGACGGGGAAGAAGCAGTGACATGATGGGAACCTAATGGCAGTAATTGGCCCTGGCTTTGACAGGGCCCATATCACAGCTCAGGAAAAGAGAGATGTTTAAAGTAAAAATTTACACAAAATTATATGTTTTCGGGGTGAAAAAGACTGTTTGGATTTCATTTTTTTTCTTCCTCTTCCTCCCCCTCAGGGCATGTTTCATGGGTTTTCTTTTGCTGGGTGTGTGTGTGTACATGTGTATGCACACATGGCCATGCATCTGTCTGCACAGGTACATGTGCATTTTATACCTGCATTGTCAATGCCTTCTATTTTCTCCCTTACTCATTTAGAGGCACTGGTTAGCTTTGGAAGTTTCTCTTTCAGAAGTAGAAGGAACCTACAGGAAGGCAGGAAAAGGGAGCCATTCGGCCACCCTTAACAATTTTGCCTTAGCATTGCTTGTTCAGACCCAATATATAGTCAGCTAGCATCTTGTATTTATCCTTGTAGCACTTCATCCTAAATATAACCAAGTAATAGATTGGGTAATTATATTTGTTTAGTGTCTGACTCCCACTCCTCCAGACTGTGAGCGCTTTGAATGAAGGACTTTGTTTATCTCGTTCAGTGCCATAATCCCAGCACCCAGCACAGTGCCCAGCATACAGCGGTCTTTCAGTATTTGTTCAATGGGTGGCCCAGAATCACAGAATTATATTGAGACAGTAGCTGTGTTGGAAGACCACACCTTCCTGAGTATAAAATGCTGAGAAATAAGACTTTTGTCTTGGGTACTAAAACATTCAGGTAATTGATTCTTCATTGCTCATTGGAAATGTGGCCTGACAGGAAGACTTCTGAGGTGGCAATGAAACTAGAACATTAGGTGTTCATCCCTTATTTGGAGTAGTTAAGACTTTCTCCATTGGGAACCGTACTAGAAACTCTATAGTCAAACTCCAATCAACTCTTTAATGCTAATGACCATTTCCAGTGTAGACTGGTCCAGTTGGGGCTTGCAAGATAGACTGCAGCTCCCTGTTTAAGCATAATGTATGGGCTGAGCTGAGAACTAGTCAGCTGTCTACTTTTTAGATTTTCAAAAAATATATACCCTTCGGCTAAAGTAGTAATGAGATGCACGAATGAAGCTAAATCAAATGTTTTCTTCAGGTGAGCTCAAGGTGAAGTACCAGAATCTCAGAATCTCAGACTGGGGAACAGCGTTAGAGGTTCTGAAGTCCATCATTTTTGCCGGTTGTATGCACGACCTCTACAATAACCTCTCAAGCTCCAAAGGCAAAGATTGGCATATCCAACAAGAGTCAAGAAATGAAGGAGCTAGGAAATGTGCTGGGCAAGAACCTGTCCTTGGGAATGGGTCAGTCGTGGGAACAAAGTTAGAAAGGGAAGACCTAGCAAGGACTGTGCTGGGGAGTTGCTGTGGAGGTGGGAGCCAATTCTGAAAGGAGAGTCCAGAAGACTGGGATAGAGGGGGGATGTATAGGTACCAGCAACAGAGACCGGGCAATATTCTATGTCCTTTCCATTTTACCTTAATTAATTGAAGAAAATTTCAACCCAGGCAAAGTAGAGGTTCCAAGACCAGAAGGGGAATCTGGGCATTGCAGTGGGGTAGGAGAAAGGCAACAGAGGCTAGAATCTAGAGCTGTGGCAGTCACTGAGATGCCAACTGATGACGAGTCAATACAATTCAGTGGACGGTTCTTGAATAATATAGGGTATGGTACATGTGCTCAGTACAGTAATAATAGCAAGTGATGTAAATGATTCATAAGATTCATGTGCTCTAGGAGCAGAGAGGATGAAGTGATTATTTATGGTCAGAGTACAGGTTCTAAAAGAAAAACTGAGGCATTTGGGGTTTTAGAACCATTTATTTGTACCAATATTTATGGAATGGCTACTCTACTCCAGGCATCCTGTTTGGTCAAATTCTTTCAGATATAACTATTTAAGTCATTTCCCTTTTATTTTCCCTTTATATGCTGAGTTGAGATTGTTAGTAAAGGAAAAAATGGCTGGCATCCATCAAGGAAAAATCGCAAAATATGAGAAGTCTCTCTTGGCAACCTCAGGGTTCTCCAAGCTCTGTAGATCCTCCAAGAGTCCAGGGAAATAGTTGCAGCTTACAGAATTTTCCTTCTTTGACATTTAGCACAGAGATGATAACCTTGTCCTCCTATATTACCTCTGTGTAGGACTACTAAAATTATAAATTACATGCATTTTCCTAAAATAGAGTCCTTTCACTAGGATCTAGAATAATGACTTGGCTGCAGGTGCCTCTCAGTACCACTCGGCTTGCCAGTCAACGCAGCACGTTGATCTAAAGACGAGATGCCAAAACCTACTAGCCTGATTCCCTTGGACGTGATCTTAGCTGTTACAGCATACCCTCCTAAAAGGATAGCAAAGGAGCTGTGGGTGGTGCTTGCTTTTTCACTCATCTAAACTTTTTGCTTAAAATTATGGAATCTCAGAGCCTTCGAGGTCATGCAACATTTTTTAATAGACTGCCTACTCTAAGTTAAATGCTAGAGATCCAGAGGTTTAAAAACAGTTCCTGCCTGGGGCACCTGAGTGGCTTAGTTGGTTGAGTGTCTGACTTTGGGTCAGGTCATGATCTCGCAGTGTGTGAGTTCGAGCCCCACATCGGGCTCACTGCTGTCAGCTTGTCAGCACAGAGCCCACTTCAAATCCTCTGCCCCCTCTCTCTGCCTGTCCCCTGCTTGTGCTCTCCCAAAAATAAATAAATATTTTTTTAAAAAAGTTTCTGCTTAAAGGAATTCATAGTCCACAGAGGAGATAGCACAGCTAAAGAGCTAAAGAGACCATTTCACTCCACTATGGTAAGTGCCAAAATGGATGTATGAGCAAGTTGCAACACCACCTAGAAGAAGCAAGCACCCAAATCAGCTAGAGACCTCGGAAAGACGTCACAGAGTTGGCAAAACTGGAAATGGTTCGTTAGGGAGAACAGAAGTTTGCTAAGCAGCGGAAGAGCAAAGGGAAGGGTGTTCCAAGCAGATGGCAGAGCATAATTGTTGGAAGCGTGAATTTTAAGTCGACTAATCCTGGCCCTAAGTTCCTTCGCAGTTTCTAAGAAGTTCACTCTCCTCACCTTTGTGACAATTGTGCGCAATGTATAGGGACAGTGAGAAAGGGAAAGGGCTTGATGAGCCACTAAGAGGAAAAGTGGGAATAAATTAGAGGGAAAGAAGAAGAGAAAGGAAAGAAACCAATATTTATTGAGTGCCTATTATGGGCCAGGTGGTTTTTACATTGTCTCATTTCATGCGACTGCTCCCACTTTAGAAGAGGAGAAAATGTGGTTCAGAAAGATGAATGAATTCCTTCACCCTCCCTTTATTCCTCAGTCCTCTCCCACCCCCCACTCCCCACTGTCCCCCCGCCCCTCCCACTGCAAGTCTACCTCAGACCCTTCTTTGAAGCCCTCACCTGCCACTTGGATCTCTGACAGACACTCTGACCTACCTGTTCAGAATTCTGCCAATAATTCACCTCCCCTACTCCCAAATCGGCTCCTTCTCCATTATTCCCATGCCATCTCCCCATCTACTTGCTTGCACAGGAAACCAGAAACATTCTTGACCTTTCCCTCTTGCTCAGCCCCATATTTGACACATCACTCAATCCCAACCATGCTATCTCTAAAACTTATCTCAAATACATGCACTTCTACCCTGCTTCTCTGGCACCTCCCCCAACTAGGCCGTCAGCACCTATCCTCTGTTACTGCTGAAATAGTCTTATTTGATTTCTCTCTTCCATTCTTTCCACCTCCCAATTCAGCCTCTCTGCCAAGCAACCCAGAAATCTCTTTAAGATGCATGGTCCCTAGAGTCAAGCTCATAATCCTTAACCCAGCAAGATTTGCTCCCTGTCTGCTCTGACTCTCCACTCACTTTGAGGTCTTTGCATCCCACCCACCTCTTCACATGGCTATGTCCTTATGCTTCAGATCTTAGCTTAAATGCCATTTCCCCAGAGAACCCTTCCCAGTCTAATAAAAATGGCCCCTATTTTTCTATTTATTATCTTTGTCTTTAAGTGTTTATGATGAATTGTAGTGATATGTTTATCTTGTGTGTTTGTTTAATGTCTGCTCCTCCACTAAGCATAGGTTCTGTGAAGGTAGTACGATGTCTCATTTGTTCAACACTGAGTCATTGACACCTTGTGCAACACCAAGCACTGAGTAGGCATTTCATGTTATATTTTAAAATATTATATATTTTGTTAAGGAGGAACATTAAATGAAACTGGTTCAGCATAAAGAAGAGCTTGGATTTAAGCCCACCTCTTCCTGACCCCAAAGCCTTGGCACTTTCCTCTCCACCATCCTGCCCTCCTGTGGGTGAGATCCAGCATGGATGGGCAGGCAGCGTGTGGTCTTCCTACAGTTCTTTTCAGAGATGGGATGAAGAGCCACCAGAAAGTTAATCCTGATTGGACAGTGAACTCTATGAAACCAGGGGCCATGTCCTCACTGTTCAGCAAAGTGCCTGGCACAGAGCAGGTGCTCAATGAATGATGAATGAACAAATGAACCATGAGAAACTCTCAAGTTTCTAGTAGGAGCCAGTGGGCAGAGGTACCATTTACTGAGGTGGATACAGGAGAGGAGAAGGAAGAGATTTACTGGTGGGTGGGGAGGAGTAGGGAAAAATGAAGAGTTTAGTTTTGGAATGACATACAGAGAAGGCACAGTCATTGATAAGCATGTGTTTCAGGAACAATGAAAAATTTACTCATTTGATTGGTCATTCATTGAATAGACAAATGCTACATGCTTAACATAAAACAATAAATCAGATAAAGGCAAACAAGGGAAATGGATAAGAAAACAGATTAAAATGTAGAGTGGTTATGCCATTATAAAAATGAGCACATAGTTCTGTGGAACTTCAGAAGTGGAGGCAAAAAGACTTTCTGGAGAAAGTAACACCTTGCTTGCATCCTGAAAACTGGAGGAAGTAGGTGCCAGCCTGACTAAAAGCCAGAGAAATGGTGTTCAAAGCAAAGGAAGTAGCATGTGCAAAAGCCCAGTGGCAAAAGAAAAAAAGCATTCAGGGAACTATAAATAATTCAGCAAGTGGGAATCATGGTGTTGGGAGCAGGGTGCTCCATGGAAAGTAGTTAAGAGATCCAAGCTGTGGACCTCTTCAACATCCCTCCTTTCTGTCTCCCCATTCAGAGAGATTAGATAATGCTGAAAGTCAAGTGCAGATGTTAGTAAGTCACTGTGGCTCACAGTGATGTGTGTGAGGGGAAAGTGAGGAGAAAGTGGGGTTGGCATCATTAGCTTGGACCAAACTGATAAGAGCCTTATTTGCCATAATAAAGAGTATGACTTCTAGGGGCAATTGGTAATTGAAAGTTTTAAATCAAGAAGGGAGTGGTAGTGATCTAATCTGATACATACCTTAGAAAGATAACTCATAACTAGTGTGAAAAATGGATTAACAGAGATATAACCCAGAAGCCACTTTCCATCATATTTTCTGTCAAGAAGACATTCTTCAGATTGAAAAAAAAAGGAATGGTAAGAAAATACCAAAGTCCAGGGGCACCTGGGTGGCTCAGTTAGTTGAGAGTCTGACTCTGATCAGGTCATGATCTCACCATTCGTGAAATCGAGCCAGGCGTCTGGCTCTCTGCTGACAGCACAGAGCCTAGTTGGGATTCTCTCTCTCCCCCCTCTCTGCCTCTCCCCTGCTTGCTCTCTTTCTCAAAACAAATAAACTTAAAAAAAGAAAATAACGAAGTCCAAGATAATGTGGGGTGGGGTGTGGGGCGTGTCTGTGTGTGTGTGTGTGTGTGTGTGTGTGTGTGTGTGTGTGTGTGATTGTAAGAAGCTATCTGCAGGAGCCCTGTTCTGACCCTCACAAGTCATCTACACTACTTATTTATTTGTCTCACATATCCTGGGTTTGCCTCCATGCCCAAACACATTTTGCCTCCTCTTCTTGAAAGGTCCTCCCTGCCTCATCCATCTTAAACTAAAACTGTAAGTCTCTAGTTCAAGCCTTCACTACCATTCCTCTCCAAGTCTGATTTAACAGTTCCATTCTCTGGACATAACAACTGCTCTAGAACTACTGGCTTTCTTATCTGTCTCCCAAACTAGACTATCAGCTCCTCAAGGGTTAAGACTGTGAGAGTTTCTTTGTATCCCCAACATCAAGTGCATTCAGGGTAAACAGTAGATACTCTAAATATGAGATGGATTGAAACGTAATGGAATACTAATAACTGGGGTGGTCTAATGTGAAACTTAATAAATGCAAATTCCTGTGCTTGGATCCAAAACCATCTGCACCAGTATAGGACGGGAAAGAAATGATGTTTCATTTAGCAAATATCTATTGAATATCAAGGGACTGTGTTTGACACTGGACATAAAGTAGGCAACCAGGGAGACACATTCTTTGCCCTCATGGAGTTTACAGTCTATTGGGAGGACAGATTTTAAACAAGCAATTAATGTAAGTGAAACACTATAGAGAAGAATATGGAGAGCAATGGAGACCTCACCTCGTCTGGAGGATCAAGGAAGACTCTAGGAGGAGGTGCTATATAAGCTGACCTGAAAGACTGCTGGAGCTTTCTAGACAAAATCAAGGATTGGTAGAGCCTGGCAGTGGGGTTTGGGGTAGGAAATGTGGTTCTCAGCAGATCTCAGCTCTTATTATTACTTCTATAGGTCAGCTTTCCCTGACCTTCTTGACAAGGTCACACCTCCTGCAGCAACATGGATTGCTCTTGCAGAACTTATCTCTGTCACAGACTCATGTGTATTTCTGTCATTACTGAAAGAATGCCCATCACCCCCCTAGACTGTATGCACAGTGAAGAGACTTATCTCTTTTTGTTCACCAGTGTATTCCTAGTGACTACCATACCTGGCATATAGTAGGCTCTCAACTGACGTTTATTGAAAGAATGAAAGAGTAAATGAAGGAATTAGCGAGAGAATGAATGAGGAGGTGGGTGTTCCAGGCAGAGGGAACAAACACCAAAGACCAATGTGTCTAGGAATATAGTGAGGGGGAGACCGAGAGTCTGAGAAAATCTGAGGGTTTAGTTGACTGTCAGCTATACATGAAACAACAAAGTAAGATAGATGGCTGCAAACTTAGGCTTCATAAGAAAAATCTCTCTACTCTGCCCTGGCTAGACTAAACCTAGGGTGTTACTTTCTTTCCTGGGGGGCCACACTTCAGAAAGGACTGTGACAAATATTTGCAAAACATTTCCATGTGGGAAGCTCCATCACATACTGGAAAGATCATGGGATTTCTGATTCAGACAGACCTGAGTTTGAATTCCAGCTCTCCCATTTGCTCGCTGGATTGGATGAATCACTTAACTTCCCAGAGCCTTTTTTCTTGTCTATAAAATAGAAATAATAATATCCAGAGCTCTGAAACCTGAATAAAATAACATGTAAAATGCCTAACATGGTACCTGGCACCCAAGAGGCACCTAATAAATGTGAGCCCCCACATCTATTAGAAGAACTCTGGGCTATTTCAGTTAAGGAAAGCTTCTTCAAGGGGGCAAAATCTGAGCAGGTCACTTAAACACTGGGGGATTCTATTTTATTAAAGAAAACAGACAGACCTTGTTGAGGGGGTGGGCAATTACTAAACATGGCACTATGCTAGGCTCTGTGCATGGACAGAGAACCAAGTAGAGCCCATTCCAAGCTCCAGACCAAGAATTTCCCTTCTGGGCAGCGACCTTCTATCCTTCAGCTCACCTTCCCAACAGGAAGATAATGCCCCAGAAACATTTCTGACTAGTGTACACAGTTTTGGAAAGTAGGGAACCTACAGTCTGGTTCAGGGTTTGCTCCCAAACTCAGGCAGAACCTCTGAGAACATGTACTCTTTGAGCTTATGTAGTACATGCACTCCACTGATGGAGCTTTGAGTAAGTGTGTGCATGTATGTGTGCAGGTGTGTGTGCGCACACGCACATGCACACACCAAAGTATGAAGCCAAGCCAAAACAAAACAGGCTACTCACACCGGAGCTTGGCCGTAATAACCAACAGCAGCCCATCTAGAGGGTAGCTTTGGGTATGGAAGGACTAGTGAGGGAGAAGGGAGGCGAGAGATGGGAAAGAACATATGTTCAAAAATAAACACTGCCTCCTGCTAAATGGTCTAGAAAGCATCTGTAAGAGGGGCTCTGGGCTGTGGGGTTTCCGAGGATGGTTAGTGCGGGAATGTTTTGTCTGTACAGTTGGGGTTGGGGGCTTCCACATCCTGCCCCACTGCCACATCTGGGAAAGTCATCTGTGCTAGGCTGATGGCTCCCCGAGCACTCCTATTTTAATGGCTCGTGGTGCCGCAAGAAGTGGCCCTGGAATGGCCATTCCAGGTCACCCTGGGGAAGGGTCTGGGGCAGGCCCCAGGCAGCCTGTTTGCTTTTCTCCCACCCCAACCCATCTACCACCTTTCAGCCCCTTTTTGCCCAGGTGAGCTGGCCTGCATCCTGGTTGGGATCCTCCAACTGCCTGCAGGGTGACTGTGGAACAAGAGGACTTTGGCATTCAAGAATGGGGAAAGGACTTGGCCCTGCCCTCCTGGACTGCCATCCCCTTGATGAGGCACTGGCTCCTACATCCATCACGGCTTGCTTTCTTCTTTTGATGCAGCTCTGTCTCATCTCTTTGCAAAAGAGGGAGGTTCAGGGTTATGGGGTCACTTCCAAGACCAAGTGGTGCAGAAAGGGCAGGCACAGCACATTTTGAAAGAAGTGCTTCTTTCTGTGAAGCATGGTATTAGGGAGAGAAATGAAAAGAGCAAAGCAGAGAGATGTGCTGAGGGCTCCTGCCTCTGCTGTCCCCTAAGGTCTTAAGAGGACCCCCTAGTAATTTCTGCCCTCATGCTCCAGTGCAGCCCCATCCTATAGACAGTCCCTCAGCCTGAGACAGATAACTGCAGGTGTAGACAAAGCTGCTCACCAGAGAACTCTGGGATGGCATAGTTTAATGGCACAGCCTCCTTGCCTTGCTGCCAGCCCTGGAGAATTACCCGGAAGACCCCAGAGAATGAGCATTGCCTGCAGAGATACCTGCAGTTTGCAAGGATTGTGTAATGGGCCATGGCTTCAGCAAGGGTGAGGACCCCCACACACACACACCGTGGTGCCCACACAGCAGCCTGGCTCAAGTGGGAGCCCATGGGGAGAAGCTGGAAGGGGCAGAGGAGAGGGGAGGGTTTGCGCTCCTCTCGGCAAGGGCTCGTAAAGCTGCAGGTGTGAGATGTTGTTATTTAGTCTAGAGCCTGGTATGTGACAGCCCGGGCCCTCTCTCCTGTGACTGCCCCCGCCACCGCCTCTGCTGGCCAGATAATTAGTCCATTACGACTCTCCCACCTCGGGTGGGTGGGGGCAGGGCGAGAGCCCACCCTCAGACTCCTTGTAATTCAACTTCCTGTGTTTTATGGAAGCGGGCTGTTGGGGGCAGAGAGTGAAAGGCCCTCCCTAGGCTTGGCCAACCCCTTGCTCAGCTCCCAGCCCCCACCTCTCTCCTTCCACCCAAACCCAGTTGCTGTGGTGACCAAAGGTTATTTCCCAGCTTCGTATTCAAACTAATTTGTAAAAGTTTTTCTACATCTCTTACCTGCCGAAAACATGAATACAAGACGGGTATATCTCGTCCCGAGTCTTGCTCTGCCTGTCTCTCTTCCTCTGCATCTCTTCTCTGTCTCTCTCTATTTTTATTACACGCTTATCGCCTTTTTCCCTCCTGCTTTTGAAATTGATTTCCTTTCCTTTCTCCCCCTATTCAGGACCTAAACGCTGAATGTTCGATATTTCATTTGAGACCGCTAATCGCATTACTGCCCTTGACGTTTTACAGATATCATATTATGGGCGCAAATTTGGCAAATTATTAGCGCTGTAATGTATAGCTTGTCAGAGGTATTTAAGACGCTAAGAGCCCAAGGCTTATCGGGGTTAGCAGAGAGCTCTCGTTGAGCTTTTGAAATGCAGAGAGCCAGTTATAAAACACACTGTGACTCTCTCTTCAGCTGGTGAAAAAAAGGAAAAGAGAAAAAGAGAAAGAGAAAGAAAAAAAATGTCACCCGTCTATCAGAGGCTTCCAGGGCTGATAACAAGCAAAATTCTTCTCTGTGGGTTTCACTGGAAATGTGAGAAGCTTTTAAAACATTTCTCAAGCTGTCTGGAAAAGAAAAAAAAATCTTTATTGAAAGGATGTAGCAATCTTTTTTACTGTGGCCTATTTATCTCTGGGGAAAAAGCTGTAACAAGAAGATCCCCTACTGGCCATCAGCCGTGTCAGGGCCTGCCTGGCTTTGGTGGCAGGACTTTGGTGTGGGGGGCTTGCTGAGAGAGAGTGGGGCCACCTTTGGCAAAAGGAGGAAAGGCTGCCGGTTCTAGTGCATTCCTCTGGCAGAGGTAGCCTCAGCGCAACAGCTAGTGCAGTGCTCAGCCCTCATCAGACACATCTCATCAAATCCCTTTTGAATGAATGGGTGATTGAACCAGCCAACAAAATAAACAGAGCCTTGAAGCTGCTGCCCCTCCTTTGGCTGGCTTAACTGTGCCCCAAACATGTTGGCCCCTAGTACTGTCAGCAGTGATACCTCTGTGTCCACTGAGGTGCTCTTTCCCCCCTCCTACAACCAGCCCTGCTCTCTGAGGCTCTGCCAGTTTCTTCACCTTCCTGTCACCGCCATCTGCTGATGACATATCCCCTCTATTCACGGTGAACTTTGGCGCTTGGCTCAGTATCTCCCTGGCCTCTGTTCCTGCCTTCATCCTGGGAATTTCAACACCCACAGGGACCATCCAAATCCTGTATTCTCTACTCCAGTCTCCTTCACTCCTACAGCAGAAGTCCAGAGGAACGTGGCCCCGCCCTCTGTCTGACCATCCCCAGAATTTCTTTGCCGGAGAAATCCCACGTTCTGACCAGACCCTTTACACCTGTGCTACTTCCTCACTCCCACTGAGACTGGTTTTTGACCTTACTTAGACCCTTGATCCTTGGACCATTCCTAATTTAACAAGCCCATCATCCCCTCCTAGCTTCACTTTCTTTCTTACTCAACCTTGACCCTTTGATCAATCTCTTTAAAGAATCTCTTGGTTCAGTTTCCTTACCCCTTTGCCTTTCTGCCTATCTCAAGTCCAACTCCATAGAAGCATTTGCTTTGTCCTCTACCTCTGCCCTGCAATGCTTGACTAAGAAAAATCACACAACCATTCTGCCTGCTATGAACTTTAGCCGGGCCCTGAATGGTTCTCACTGCTCCTCCGGCTTGGCCTGTCATCAATTCCCTTTTCCATTTCCCACAGCAGTTGCTTTAAGCCTTTCCTTCTCTCAAAAAATTTCCTTCTTTGCCTCTATTTGCCACATTCTCCCTGGATGACTTCATTTCCTGCTGTACAGAGAGACTTGAGGCCAATAAGTTCAACTTTTCTCCCCTCCTAACCTTACCCTTAACCCCGGGGGTCATCTTCACAGCCTGACATCCTGACTCAGTACTAATCCTCTACCTGTGCCCTGGTGCCCATCACCGCTGCTCCTTGAGACCTCACACCACCATGTCTTCTTCACTGTCCCTCTTCCTACCAGTGCCTGTCCCTCTACCTTCCAGAGCCTTCATGTCTCCCCTTTAAACCTTGTTCTAATGCTCTCATTCAAGCATGTTACTGCCCCATCTGCCTCTTTCTCTTTACTGATAAACTTGTTCGAAAGCAGTCTTAACTCGTGTGTATCCATGTCCCCATCTCCCTCAGCTCACTGCAGACTGTGTTCTATCTCATACTTTATGGTTATTCTGGTCACCTTTTCCATCCTCAAATTCTCTTTTTCCTTAGCTTCTCCAACCCATTTCTTTAGATTTTATCTACTCCTTCTTGTTCTCATTCCCTAGCCTCTCCTCCTTTGTATGCCCCTTCAACATGGTTGCTGCCCAGAATACCTTCACTCGTCTCTGTTTACACATCTGCCCTGGGTGAGTTCATCATCCATGCTGTGGTGCCACTTGCTGTCTAAATACTGATGACTCCATGTCTACAACTTCAGCCTCAACCTCTCTCCTGAGTTTCATGCCCATATTCCAACTGCCAACTCACTATCTCCCCTTGAACCCTTGCAGGACACCTCATATTCAACATATTCAAAAGTGACATCATTATATTTTTTTCCATCCGGCAACTTAAATGATCCTTAAGCACCATCCAACCAAACACACAAGGAAAACTTGGTTCAAACTAGATTCTTCCCTCTTTCCCTGCCCTTTATGTGTCCTCCTTCACCTAAAAAGAAAAGAAATATTGGAAAGTAGCAAAGGAGCTACTCCTTGCCTTGTACCTCAATTAAAATAAGTTCCAGATGAATTAAAAAGTTAACACAGAGGGGGCGCCTGGATGGCTCAGTTGGTTGAGCTTCTGACTTTTGGTTTTGGCTCAGGTCATGATCTCACATTTCATGGGATGGAGCCCCCCAGGTTCCACGCTGACAGAACGGAGCCTACTTGGGATTCTCTCTCTCCCTCTCTTTCTGCCCCTTGTGCGCACACATGCACACTCTCTCTCAAAATAAATAAACTTTTTTAAAAGATCTATAAAAAATATATACAGTTAAATACAGAGGATAAAGCCATAGCTAGATCTGTTTCAAATGTGGGTATGTATCTGGTTACAGAAGGACCTTCTTAGCATAAACACAATGGAAGAAGTCACCAAAGCTTTTAGATTTCTATACAACAACAAAGAAATCCCCACCACAAACAAAAGTAAAAAGCAGATACCAAAATGCCACCTGAAAAATAAAGATTTCCTGTAAACATGGCAGAATATTTGATATTCCTAATATATAAAGAGCTCTTACAAATCAATAAAAATATTACTAGCTCAATATAAAATGAACTAAGGCATGAACAAAAAGTTTGCAAAAGAAATATGAAAATCTTCAAATTAATATAGCTAGCATAAATTAAGAAAACATTTTGCCTATACAAACTGACAACTTTTAAAATTATAAAGTTCAGCGTTAATAAGGGTGGAGTTAGATAGGCATTTTACATACTGTTACTAAAAGCACATATTTGTATAACCTGTCTGGAAGCAATTTTGTAATGTGTAGCAAAAGCCTTAAAATATTCATGTCCTTTATTTTAGTAATTCTCTTTTTGGAATCTATTCTAAGAAAATAACTGGAAATGTGCTCAACAATTTATGCATGAGAATAACTATTTCAGTATTATTTATAGCAGGGAATATATGAAAATAACCTAAGTATTCAACAACAAAGGAATGGTTACATAAATTATAGTGAAATCATATGATGGAATATTGTGCAGCTATTTAAAAAAATCAAGTTCTTGAAGAATATTTCAGCACAAATCCTAAAATAATGTTAAAACTATGCATAGAGGGGCGCCTGGGTGGCGCAGTCGGTTAAGCGTCCGGCTTCAGCCAGGTCACGATCTCGCGGTCTGTGAGTTCGAGCCCCGCGTCAGGCTCTGGGCTGATGGCTCAGAGCCTGGAGCCTGTTTCCGATTCTATGTCTCCCTCTCTCTCTACCCCTCCCCCATTCATGCTCTGTCTCTCTCTGTCCCAAAAATAAATAAACGTTGAAAAAAAAAATTTAAAAAAAAAAACAAAAAACTATGCATAGAAAAAAATAAAAGGAATTACACCAACCTTTATACTGGGTGGCGGGATTATAGGTCACTGAGTTTCCTTCTTTAGAGTTTTCTTGATTTTCTAAGTTTTCTATAGTGGGCATGTGTTACATTTACAATTAGAAAAAAATTCTTAAAAATTTCTGAGCATCTAGTCACCAATCATCCATGCTTGTGCTTCCCTTTCTGTAGCCTTCTTCCATTTCAGTCCTTCCTTACAGCCCACTACAGTGATCATTTTTAAACACAGGTGGTTGGAGGGGGGGAGCGCCAGGGTGGCTCAGTGTCTGACTCTTGATTTCGGTTCAGGTCATGATCTCATGGTTTCTGAGTTCGAGCCCTGCATCGGGCTTTGTGCTGACAGTGTGGAGCATACTTGGGATTCTCTTTCTGCATCTCTCTCTTCCCCTTTCTTCCCCCAAGATAAATAAATGAAACAAACCTTGAAAAAAAATCTTTAAACACAGGGGCACTGTGTCACCGTTTTTAGATCCCTCCCATGCTTCCTGTAACCCTTAAGGTACATTTGAAGTCCTCAGTACGTTATACTAAGTGCTTCACAGTTTACTCCAATCTATTTGTTCCCACATACCTCATCTTCCCTAAACGTGTTCTGCTTGTCCATAGTTCCGTGGCTTTGCATATCTTGTCCCTTCTACCTGTTGTACTCTTAACTTCCCTTTTCCATCTGATAAGCGTCTTTCTTCAAAACTCAGCACGAGGACTCCCAGTACTTAGTTATTCTTTGGTGTGAGCCCAAGCACTCTACCAGACTTCAGTCACACACAGCATTTAGCCCTATTAGACTGCAAGAGCTCTGAGGCCAAAGTCTTTTCCTTATTTTTGTGTATTTTCTCAGCAATCTAGCACAATGCCTGGCATGTAATAGACATTAATGAATATCAGAATTGTGATCAATTTGAAGATTTCTGACTCTCCCCCCTGCACCCCTGAACTTGGTGATAGAGAACAGGAGGAAGAGAGCCCCTGTAGCCATGATATTTCAGGACCAGGAGAGCTCTGGTCCCAACTTCTCTGTTTGAATTCCCTCTATTAGGACCAACTAACATCAACCAACCTCTGCTTGAGTACCTCTTATGAGAGGGAGCTCATCACTTTTCAAAGCAGTCCTTGTCTGGATATCTTAGATTGTTAGAAAATACTTTTCTTAAAAAGAGCCTGAATCTGAGGAGTCTAAATCAGCTTTCAGTTTCCTCACAGGGGACATACAGGAATCAGCTTCCTCTGCCTTTATCAGCCTCCTTTTTACAAACTGATGTTTCCCCTTTCTTTCTATGGTGTAGAGTCCCCTACCCTGCCTTGTAGTACTGTTTGCTCCCCTCTGAAGTCACTACAGATTAACTCTACCTCACTCACTAATATGCAGCTGATGGTTCATGATAGTGCTTTCTATGTGTAAAAGCTCTATGGTTTACAGTAGGCCTTCACATATATGGTTGGCTGGGGCTCTTAGAGAACTGTGCCCAGACCTGCCCTACCCAAGGCAGCTGACGCAGGGTAAAGCAGGGTGAGCCTGTCATTGCTTTGTGAATGCAGCAGGATCTCTCATTAGCTGTTGACTCTGCTTGAGCTGGTTACCAATCCAAACCCCAATATCTTCATTGCTGAGTCCCATCTCTTTCACCCTATTCTATGCTGTTGGATTTTTAGATCCAAATTCAGGCCTTTACATTTATTATTATTAGTGTTATTATTATCATTATCATCATCATCATCTTGTACTGTTTATTGAGTCCCTACTGTATACCAGGGGTAGACACTTCAGATATATGCATATATGATATCTTTTGTCATATGTTTCGTTCCTTATTAAAATTATAGGTGAGCTTTATTATTTCCATCTTATAGGTAGAAAAACGGGAGCTGAGAAAGCTACACAGTTTTCCCAAGGTTGCATGAATAGCTTAGAAGAGACAGAAGTGTTTTCGGACTTCAAAGCCTGTGTTCTTCCCCCCCCCCCCTTCTTCTGCTTCTCATTATAACAGTGTGCTTTTCAAAGGGGAAGAAGGACCAGGACAGTATGACTTCAGTGTTCGTTGTGTGACTGACACAGTGTTGGGAGCGCTGCATCAATGATCTCAGTTAATCTCCATAACGATTCTGGGAAAGGCATCAGTTGCCTGCTTCCTGTACACCTAAGGCTCCTGCAAACGGAGCCCAAAGCAGAGGGGGCTCCTGGGGCTTTCTGTGGGACAGCCCCTGAAGACCCACTGACTACCGCATGGGAGGAACAGGGAGCTTCCAGAGTCCTCAGGGAGTGGGAGTGGTGGTCTACCTGGCACAGTAGGACTGAGCCACAGTGGAGCTGTCCAGGGACAGCTGGTCAGTCACTCCCTGTGCCTTTAAGGACTGAATTCAAAGGAAGGAGAAAGTAGATGACAATGAAGTAAAGGGCTTTCATTACCACAGAAGCAGGGGTTCGCCCTTCTCTCTGGTTTTGGAGGGGATTGCCGGGCTCTGAGTGCCTAATGCATGCTGGATTTATGGTTGTTACCTAGAAAGTAAACAAAAGGCCACTGAAGGCTCTGTCTGGTTTGGGATGCTGGTGTGAGTTTAAAGCTCCAGGCAAAGTTGGTTTGCTCAAACTACAATAAGTAAAAACATGTACTAAGTGCTTGGTCTGGGCCAGCCTCTATGCTAGGTGCTGGGACTGTAAAGAAAAAGACACCTGCCCTGTAGAGATTGACACTGAGACAGAGGTAAGTACAGGCACATAAGGGCACATAAAGGGTCACCTAGATCAGACTAGAGATGGAGTATTACAAAAAACTTCTGTAAGAGATGATACCCAACCCAAGGTATGAAGAGTTGGCAGTGGAAAAAAGTAGATGGGCATTCTAAGCAGAGGGATCAGAATGAACAAAAGCAGAAAGGTATAAGAAAACCTCCTTTGTTAGAGGGAACTAGACCCAATTCAGCATTTCAGGGGCATTGGGTGAGGGGCAGAGCACAGAAGATGGGTTGAAGAGGGAGGCAGGTACCAGTTCACAGAAGACCTTGCAGCCTCTGCTGCAGAACTTGAATTCACATAACAATTGCCCATATCCCAAATACCATTTATTCACTGTCAGACTCTGCCAGAACAGAGTATGGTATGTAGTCTATCCTAGAGACACGAATCACCCTTCAGCCCACTGTTCTCCCCTTGGATATGGGGACTGTCAGATGTCAGAATGAGGTGGTCATTTCTTTATCATCATTGCCATCATCATTTTTGTGGTTATCATAATAACTGAATAATAAAGTGGAATTGCATATGAGAGAGAATTGTGATCCTCTACTTCATCAACCTAAAGTCTATGTTACATGAAAGCATGCCTCTGGCACTAGAAAAGAGTCAAATGGAAAAAAAGAAGAAAATAGTCAAATGGTCACTTCTCTGGCCATTTGTAGTCTGGTTGATGCAAACATTTAAAGGGTATAGAGAATTAAGACAACAAAGGACATATCTAGAACAGAAAGTTTTGACATTATAAAGCTCTTCAAGTGGAGATGTTAGTCATAGTGGAGAAGGTGAACTATTGAGTTGTCCACAGGGTATTTACAGCATGTATGTACATATACAAATACAGCACATATGGCATGTATATGACCAGGGAGGTAGTTACAGCATGGCCTCTTGTTAGGAGGAGTAAAACCTTCTGGTTTCATGAGGGTGGTGGCCGTGTAGACTGAATAGCTTCATTCCATTCCTTTCATCCTCGTGGGGAGGGGCTTCCAAAATCCTTCAGGAGGCTGCTTCTTCTGAGAATTTAGTGGAACTCCTACTGGTATTGCCTTGTCTTGTTTACCATTGGGGTTCTTTGGGGTTTTTTCCTTTTTTTTTTAATGTTTATTTATTTTTGAAAGAGAGAGACAGAGCATGAGCAGGAGAGGGGCAGAGAAAGGGAGACACAGAATCCAAAGCAGGCTCCAGGTTCTGAGCTGTCAGCACAGAGCCTGACACGGGGCTCGAACTCACAAACTGTGAGATCATGACCTGAGCCAAAGTTGGACACCTAACCGACTGAGCCACCAGGCGCCCCTACCACTGGGGTTCTTTGGAAGGAGCCCAGAGTCTAGGACAGATATGTTCAAAGTTTGAATTTAATATGTGAATTAGCAGATCTACCATGGATCAAGAAAAGGAGTATGGCTGCTTAGGGTACATCCCCAGCTTTTGAAGTTGACATCCATTTCCTGGAACCTATATGCATCCTTTGGTACTTCAAGACAGCACGTGCAAGACAGAACTGACTCATAGTTCTGCTATAGCTCCTGGGGAACTACTAAAACTGATGTCCCCTTGCAGGTCTGGAAGGACACACAGAGCCTAGTTAAGACTTCTGGTCAGAAGGCTCCCTTTTAAAAACTAGCTTCTTTGATCCTGTGGCCCATTCCTGACAGTGAGGCTGGCAGGAGCTGGCTATGTGCTGTGGGTGCAGACAGTTCACAGGAGACCTTGATAGGAAAGCAAGTGAGAGCCCTGCAATCCTCTTGCAGCCTGGGGAGAAGTGGGAAGGGGTGGCAGAGCCCCAGAGCCTCCTCCTGCTTCATCGCTAAATAAGGGAGCGCTTAAAATCTAACAGAAAAACTGAGAAGAGGGCCTCTCTGTTTCCCAATCCCAGCGCCACTATGAGCCTCTCCTGTGTCTGCTGGTGATGATGGAGTAGAGTGACCCTAAGAGGTGTGGCTTGGGCCCAGTGGACTGGCTGGAAAAGTTGGGGGTTCCCTCACTTGCTCTTAGCTTCTCCTATGGAGCGGGGAACTGGGTTTTAAGAGTGCCTTGAGGGCACTGAGGCAGAAAGCAACTCTTCACAAGAACCACTGATCTCTGGAACATCTTCCCCAAACAAGGCTGCTTTGGCTAGAAGTCATTCAATAAGCAGCACTTTGGGGTAAGGCAATGGGGGCGAAGTGTTGCTTTGAACTGAGTTACTGGAGCCACCACTCTGGAAGGTTGGAAAGTAAGTGGTACAGATTTACAAGGTCTCATTAAACAGCCTGTGAGACTGATACAGGACTCTGTCCTTGGAGGTTCTGTGCTGTCCAAAGGGCTATGCGCACTGTGCCTCTGGATCCGGAACTGTGGCCCTGCAGCCTTCTTCAGTGCTCACCCTCCTTGCTTTCCCCCTGAGCTGCCGAGGTGGGGAAGGATGGGATCTCGTTGCTTCACTCTCATGAAATGGCGCATCAGTAAGTGCTACTTAAGAAAACACATGGTCTGCCCCTCGAAAAGGCCCCCCTCTGCTGCCGCCGCCACCAACACCTTTCTTTATTCCGCCCAAACCTCACCAAGGGGAATTCGAAACAACTGTGGTGATAAATCCGCCTGCAGATAATTGGCAAGAAAACAACACTTGTGCAGTATATAACGTTTTATGGTTGTTTCATGTACTTTATTATAATACTAATGAGCAGTTATATATCAGGAGCTAACTGCACGCCGGATTAGCTTGTTAGCATGATATGAAATGGCAGAGCAAACAGTCCAGGCCCCTCGCTCCCTGCATGCCTCCCCCACCCTCCCTCCCTACCCCTCAGTCCCATTTGCACTCAGTAATTAGTATGCAAATTAGGCCCCGGGACCACACAAGTTCTAGTATATTACAAGGGCTTTATTATGCTCTTGTGAGTACATGATGGAAACGGCCCATGACAGTGTTTATCTCAGTACCTCTGTCTTGCCTTCTCCTTTATCTCTCTCTTTCTCTACCCTTCTGCGCACGCGCGCGCGCGCACACACACACACACACACACACACACACACACACACCTTGCTTTGCATGGTCTACAACCAACCTCTTCCTGAAATAGAGCTCCAAACTTGATAGAGGTTTAACTAGGTCTTTCTGCCTCTATTTCTCCCTCCATCTAGTAATGGGAAGCCTGCTCCTTCTGGAAGCCATAGTTCCATTCCAGTTGTCATATTTGAGAGACAATTCTCCCTTTTTATGGCTGTTAGTGTGTGTGTGTGTGTGTGTGTGTGTGTGTGTGTGTGTGTGTCACAGACCCCTTTAAAAAATTGTTGAAAGTCATGGACCCCGTACATATTCACATATACACAACACTTTATATTCAAGTTTAGGAGTCCTAAAACCCATGCGTAAAGGGGGAGCTATAGACTCCTTACCTCATATTAAGCCAAAAATTTGTTTGCCTTCGTTTAATTCTCACCCTGGGATTAAAATTCTGCCCTTTGAATCACTTCGGAAGAAATCTCTTCTTTACCATATGACAAACTGGCAAGTGTTTAAGAATTCCTATCACATTTCTCAAATTCTTCTTTCCCCAACTTCCTGAACCATTGATCACAAATCATGGTTTCAAGACATCTTTCCACCCTGGCCAATTGTGCCCTGGTGATCCAGGGCCCACTAGCAGTATGAAGCCCAAATTGGAGCAGAATGTCTCCACTGTGCAGTGATGTGGCCAGCCTTCCTTTGTTCTGTCCACTGTACCTCACTAATGTGGCCAAAGTCTTCAGAAGTCTTTTGGCAAATGTAAATTCACCTAGAACTTCCAGGTCTTCTTCCCATGAATTATTCTCAAGGCATAACTCCTCCAACCTACACTTTCTCAGATTTTGTATGTTTTTTTAGCTTACATGTAGAATGCTTGCTCTTTTCTATTAAATTTCACTTGTGTTCAAACTTGCAGAAGCGACTTTTGAATCCTGATTCTGTACTCCATCTTGTTAGCTGTCTTTAGCCTTGTCTCACTTATACGTTTATTTAGCCTTATTGTTTGTGATTCAAGTTGTTGATAAAAATGCTGAATAGAGCAAAGGACATAATCCTGCTGTATGTCACTGAAGACTGATCGATATTCTTTGGGCATGGTTATCCAGTGAGCTCTGGATCTTCCTTTCTCCTATATGTGTGTCACTTCTTTTTTACCCTCTTTTTTTGTTTGGTTTTACCCTACAAATGTTTTTGAAACCCTCCCCCTTCCTGAAAACATCTCCCTTGATCCTGTACTTCTCCTGAAGTACACCTATTTTTCACATTCCCTTCTGAGCTATATTCTTAAAAGAGGAGTCCACACTTTCTCACTTCCCATCCAGAAGTGAACTGACTGGTCTGGCTTCTGCCCCTACTCACTCCAATTAAACTGCTCTCACAAAGATTACTAACAACCCCTGAATTTCCAGATCTTATGGACATTTTTCTCTCTTTGACTTATTTAATTTCACTTTTGCATGTGGCACCAAAAATCACTACCTTCTTCTTAAAAAGCTCTCTATTCCCATGACTTGCCATGACATGACTCTCATAGATTTATCCTAACTCAGAGCACTCCTTCTCAGTCTCCTTGGGTGGCTCCTTTTTACCTGCCCCTAAGCCCCTCAGCTCTCTACCTCTAGTTATGTTTTCCCCTTTCTTTTTATTTGTTCATTTGTTTTCTTATTCAAAATAAGTACCCCTGAGTAAGTCTATGTGCCAGGCACGTATTAGATGGTAAGATTCAAGGATTCTTATAGCACAGGTCCTACCCTCAAGGAGCTCAAGATCATAGTTATAATACAATGTGATGAGTGTTTGAAGGGAGGAGAGGTATGAGAAAGCTACTATAGGAGCCAAGAGGAATGGGTGAGCCAATCTGGAGAGGGTGGAAATGATTTCACAGCAAAGGTAATACTAAAATAAGTCTTAAAGAATGAGTAGGGGGTTACTAAGCTGTCCTAAAAATCCCTCATTTCTGAATCCACTACTTTATTCTGTTTCATCATATCACTGCAACACTCTTCCATAATTTCCTGATTCCCATCTCATTCTTCGCTCCCTTCCACCTGCATGAGTCCCCAGTCTATTCTCCACACTCATCATGAGACTCTAAAATGTAAATCTGATTCTTTGTAAAAGACTTTATTGACTCCCTTTGCCTATAAGATAAACTCCAAACTCTTCACCATGGTATGCACAATCTCTCTTACAAATCTAGCCTCTGTTAACATGTCAACTCTCTTTGGGTGCTTTTTGTTTGGCAAGTGTCTTGCCTGCTCTAATAGGTTCCATCACAGTTGACCATGAGAAATCCAGCCTATAAAAGGCATTCTCTCACATAGCTTCAGTTGAACTTTGAAGAATCCTCCTCCACCCACCCAAGCTCAAAGTCTACTCCTGAAGATCTCCCACAGATATCTCCGAGCCACCTTCCTCTCCCACTGCCCTCCTCTCTTTCCCAGGCTGCAGCAGAGCCCTTCAGTATAAGCAGGAGGAGAGAACAGGGCATTGCTGGCCAAAGGAGAAAGACAGAAAGGAAGAATCTGTAAAGCAGGAGCACAGAATAATGGGCTTCATGAATACTTAGCATAAGGAAGAGAGGGAAAAAAAATCTGTGTAGCAGGCAGTTTTTGTAAAGCGTTGAACTGTACCACACATCACCCCCTGACAGGCCCTGATGTTAGCTCCTGGAATGGATCACAAGAGACTCATTAGAAAAAACAAATATTATCGCACGCTGAAATGATTTATGGAGAAAAATGAAAAATTTTGTGTTGTTGCGTTCCCTCTCACTCACTCCCCCTCGCCTCTGCCTTCTTATGGGGAAGTTATTTATGGCTCCAGACCCTTAACAAGAGAACAGCAAAGCTCTGAGCTGATCACTCCTGCAAACTGCCTACATTTGATTTTTATTAGTGACTTAAAGCTTCCTTTTTTTTCTTTATTGTCCTGGGTGAACCAAAATGCATTTTAATGCCTGCTATTCAGGCCAGATAAGAAATGTGTATATGCCTCACACACAAACCAGCCACTACAACGTCTCTGCCCAGAATCAAGGGTGATGCTGAAGTGGGGAGGGAGAAAGATCAAACTCTTTGAGAGGGCAAGCCAGGTGCCATGAATGGGGCACTTAAGACATCTCCCCCTTGCATGGTGACCACGAGGTACAACAAACTGGGTTTCCTTGTTGAGGTAGAGACCAAACCAGGGAAGTTTCAGACAAGGAAAAGAGACAGTAATTAACAGTTATTGTGGTATTTGCTATAAACCAGGCATTATTCTAGGTGTTTTTACTTAGATTGTTTCACTTAATCTTCCTAACAACCAGGAGTTAAGAATCCTTATGCCTATTTTATGGAAGAGGAAACTGAACCTCAAAAAAGTCAACTAACTTATCCAAAGTCACATGGCTAGTAATCAACTGAGCTGGGATTCCAATCCAGGTCCATCTCATACCATTGTCTGGATTTTTTCCTCTGTACACATTGTCTCCTAGATTGAATCATGAAGTCTCTAGGAACGTAACTTCTGAGCACTAATTGGAAGATTCCTCAGAGACCTATTTCATAGTCCCATCCTTTGCCTGCCATAGAATCTTCCCCTTTTCTGTCCTGGATAGGTGTCACCAAGCCCCTGCTGGAGGCTGTTGTTTTTCAAGCCAGCCCAGGGCGTTGTGGAACAGTTCTAGGTGACCCCAAGTGCTCCTCACACTAAACAGTGATCTGAACATCTCCAGTTTGGTCCATTGCTTCCCCATTCTGGTCACTTCACTCTGGAACAGGGCAACTGTTAAATCCTTCTTACCATGCATCTCTTGGCTATAGTTAAATTTACAAGATGAAATATTGAGAAATTCCTCTTGAGAAAAATTTTAGCATTTGAAAGTCCCCAGGTGGAAGGTAGTCCTTGCTTTCCTCACTGTGGCAACCAGGACCTGTGCTACAGGAGAGTCTGGGCTTGATGTAACTAAAGCTGATCTGCCTGGCTGTCATGACCTTTGACCTCTGTCTTTGCACTCTGGTTTTCTAAGGCCCTAGAGTCTCTCTAGCTGCTTCTCATATAAATGATGGCAGCACTGGGCCAAGAATAGCGTGAGTACCAGCACAGACCCCTGTGGGCCCTCAAGATATGTTTACAGTTAACCACCATTTTTTCTTTTCCTAGTTATTTTCATTCTGATGCAGCAAATAGTGAGCTTTTATCCTGAAACAGTTAACTAAGAAATCTCAGCAGGGAGAAGCTGACCAAGTCTTTCATTTGTATGTGGGTGCTGCTATTCCAAGGTCGTGGTCTAAGGACAGTGAGTGGTGGGTTACAGACTGAGCCCCCAGTGACTAGCCTTGGGAAATGCCCTGCTAATGCCTCTGTGCTTCAGATTGTCTCTGAAGTGGTCTCTGGAGAAGTGGTCAACAGGAAGTAGGGAACTACTGGAGAGTTGGTTTGGGAGTACAACCCAGCTAATCCTAATCTGTGCTCTCCCCTCCTCAGTTTGTCGCAGGGGAATCTAGGGATTCCCCTAGAGAGAGGACAGTGGTATCGGCACCACGGGCCTGGGAGCCCCAGATGAAAGGCCATGGGGGCTGCAGTTCAGTGTGATCTGTAACTCACTCTGACGTCCGAACAGAAGGAAGGGCCACTGACTGAGAAGCAGCCCATCCCCCTACCCTCCCTCCCCCACCACCACCAGCTTTCTTTTAATCCCTAGGAGAACTGGCAGCCCAGCTGGGACATTGCTAGCAGTTCCTCCCAAGCACCAAGTTCTCCTTTGGCAAATTGGGTTGGGCCAAAGAAGCCTAGAGATGGGAGCATAAGAGTGTTAGAGAAAGTAGGGGTGACAGAGCAGCTTGGAGTCTGGAGGGTCTGAGCCTCCCCGCCCTGCCCCAGCCCTTCCCGGGCCTGCTCTACGGCCAGCCACACGGGGCCTCATTCCTGCAGGGCCCCGTCTCTCAGCAGTGTTGCTAGGTGCGGTGAGCCCGGGCGCCTGCCACCGGCTGGCCAAGGCTCTGCCTGGAGACCACTGGGGAGGCTGGGAAGAAGGAGCTGCATTATTTGGTTGATCCCTCCCTCCCTCCCCCAGCCTCAGCACAGTGAGCTTTCCGGAGGGATGGTTATGAGCCAGCCCATCCCCAGGCCTTCCTCTTTGTGCAGAGACCTCCCCGTCAGACCCCCCACCTTCGTGCACTACCCCCTCCCCCTTCCCTCCGGTTCAGCAGAGCCAGAGTTAAGCCCGGGGTTAATGCCCAGTGACACCTGCAGGTTGGCTAGTGTTGTTGACATGGGGGTGGGGGGAGGGGAGGGGTGATGGGGGAGATCGTTGGTGGCTTTATTATGGAGAACTCAGCAGGCCTGGGGCCTTCTATTGTCCAAGTGGCAAATAAATAAATAGGAGAAAGTAAGTCTTCCCCATGGCTTACCGACGGGAGGTTAACAGCTGGACATGACATGACAAATTGGGCATTTTTCTTTGGGGACTGATCCTTACAGCAGCTAGCAGGGAGAATGAGAGAGAGAGAGGGAGGGGGAGTTGAGAGAGAGAGAGAGAAAGAGAAAGCCAGAGCACAGACCCAGCTAGTTACCGAAGTCAACGTTGAAGCCGCATGTGCATGGACAGGGGTACATGAACATGGCATCATATTTTGGACATTTGGAAAAAAGCATACACAAGCATCTTGCATGACTGCCTCAGGAGTGAATCCCAGAGCCCCAGAGGCTGGGTATCTGGCTGTGGGGGGAGATAGTTCTGGGGTCTGTCTCCTTGGACCCTCTCCCCAATCCTGCCAAATGGAAAACCAAAAGGTCAACCTTGGCTCCAATACTAAAGGATCTCCTCCCTCCAGATGGGTGGAATGTTGACAATGGTGGAGCCTATCTTCCAAGCCTGAGAGTGCAGAGGTGTACCCAGTTGGCTGGAACTGGTCCCAGCTGGGCAGCAGAGCATCCCGCTTGTACCTGTAGCTGGGGTCAGGGAGCAGCAGCTCTCCCCTGGCCCCAATCCACCTTCTCTCTCTTCCCCTAGGAGTGCCCAGCAGGAGGGCTGGAGACCCAGAGGCGATTACCTCTCTCAGACCATCTCAGTTGCCCACTATAAATGGAAGCAGGGGTGGGGTGTGGGGAGGGGAAGAAGCAGAGCAGAGCAGAAGCAGATGGAGAATGCTTGATCTCTGCCAGAGCCTCGGAACTATTCAAGCCAAGGACTAGTCTCCACCTTTTTCTGAGGCAGCAGAGATGTGTTGGTTAATAGCTTGTTCTTAAGCCAGACAGATCTGGTGTTCCATGCTATTCCTTTTCTTCTTGGCCCTGTGATGTTCACATGTTATTTAACCTTTCTAAGCCTTGGTTTCCTTATAGGTAAAATGGGGATAATACTAGACCTTCCAAATAGGAAGATGCAAAGTTTAAGTGGGTTAATGCATGAAGTGTTGAGTGTAGAGTATGGCATACGACAAATTCTTTATAGACTACCTAGTACTATTCTGGGGCTGGCCAATCTTTTTCTCCCTTTTGCCCTATAGTTTAAGATTGACCAGGGGGTGGGAGCTCTATGGAACTGTCTTCTAGAGAGGGCAGGAAGTGCATATCCAGTCCACATCCACAAAAGTTACATCTCCACTATCTTCAAAGGCCGGGTGTGGATTAGTCTAGAGCCTTGCCTGCAAGAATCACCCCTTTCCCTTCATCCTTCCAAAACTCACGTTTCTAGTAGTGGGTTGCAAGGAGAATCCTTACTGGCAGTGATTATGCTATGCTCCCTGCCCACTCCATGGGGGAAGCCTGGCCAACATTTCAAGGACATTTCAAGGGAAGAGAACATTCCTGACTTTCAGGAGGGTTTGCAGTTTGTTTTTCTAGAGGGCAAACATCCATTCTCTTTCTAGAACCAGAGAAAAACTGCAGGGAAATGGTAAGAGAAACTGAAGCGATTGATTCCTTTAAGAAAATACTTACTGAACACTTACCAAGTGTCAAGCGCTGCTCTAGACACTGGGAATAGAGCCAGAGACAAAGTAGGCAAAAATCTCTGCCCTCGGGAAGTTTACCTCCCAAGTCTCTAAGAAAGGCACCTCGGTGTTGGGACACCTCAGAGTTGCTTCCACCCCTTACATGGGCTTTCCAGTGTGGCCTTGGCCTATTGTGGTCTTTGATGCTCTTCCTGTTGGATTCAGGCCCACAGGAAAGCCAGTCACAAAGGAGCCTGGGAGATGTGCAGGACGTGAGCAAAGAGCTGATGGAACATCTGGCACCTTTGGTTGCACAGAGGGCAGTTTCTGACAATTAGCAGAAGCTTTATCGAAGGGAGGTTTCAGAGGAGGGGGAGAACCGTGGAAAAGGAAACTAGAGCATATTGTGAACTTATTCCATGCCGGAACATCAGGCACTTTACATACATTGTCCGATCTCACCTCATAGCCCCTCTCACCCATAGCCCCTCATAGCCCCACCTCATAGCTGCCTCTGCAAGGCAGTTAATATTATTCTCCCCCTCCCCCACCCCAGGTAAGGACACTGAGAGTCAGAGGAGAATGTGACTTGTCCAAGACCCAAAGCTGGTACGCGACAAGAACTGGATTTGAATCCAGACCTGTGGTTCTTTCCTCTGCCCCGTAATGCCCCACATTGGTTTGCAGGAGGGAGCCTGTCAGAGGGTTCAAAGGCAACAACTGTGGAAGAGAAAGAGGTCGGGAGAGCCAGAGTTTCGAGTGTTAAAAGGGCAAAGGAGAGGAGAAGCCTAGGGGGACCTCAAGAGCAGAGGAGACCTCAGCCTCCCTAAAACATCAGCCCCTTTATCCTTTCAAAGTTACAGTCCCTATGCCCTGACCCTACTGCAAGTCTTTCTGTACTAGGTGAGGAACAATCTGAACCTGAGCAAGAGAAAGGGACAAGCTCTCTAAAGATCACTGACAGACCATAGAACAAAAGGGGTAGAAATCTAACAGGAAGGAGATTTGAAAGCTGTAGGGCCTTCACGTGTTGCAAAAATAGGAAGTACACCTTGGTGGCTCTTGCACATCATCAGGTGGGCGACTTGTGGGAGGCTTGGGGGAACTCACTCCCAGCCTTGGTTGTTCTGACCATTCAGCCTCCTTACAGCCAGCACCAAAGGCTGAATCCCTTGTCCTCCTCCCCAAGCCCAGAGCCTTGGTTCAGGGACCCCTGGGCCCAGACCAAGAGTCCCAAGGGGTCAGGCTTTCTACCTGGAGAATCACTTCCGCTGCCAGGATCTGAGTCCAGGAGCCACACAGGAGTGCTCATCTTCCAGGAAGCCCTTCCCCCAGCCCCCACTACTCGCTCCCCTATATAATATTCCACGTTAGAGCTCATAAATGCTGCTGCGGGTCCCCAGCCTGATTGAATTTGGAAGCCATTGTTTACAGACGTCTGGCTGTACAGGGGGATTTATTGAATTTTCCATGAAATGTTGCTCCCCTAATGCTGTAAAAGGCAAGCAGCCCACATCAGAGGAGCCCTGCGTTACAGGATCATGTTACCCCGAGATGGAGTGCCTGCTTCAGCTCTGGCTGTGAGCAGGCAAGAGAGGCCTTGGGGCTCACTCCTGACCCTGCCACACTGGCACCCCAGTGCTGCAACTTCTGAGGTGACATCTGTCCCTTTTTTCCCCTCAGCCCTCTTCCAGTCAGTCTCAAAGGCCTGGAGTCTCTGTCTCAAACACAGTCCTTAGAGCCACCCTCCCTCTCCCACACCTGCTCCTGCCTACTTCAGACAGCTTACTGCTGCAGCCTGGCCTGCCCCCCTGCCATGCTTCCCCTCTCAGCCTTATTGTGCCCCCTAACGCAGATGACATGGAATAGGTGTTCAGTAAATGTTTGTTTCACAAAGGAAGAGGAGGAGTCAGGGCAGAAAGAAGGGAGGAATGCATCAAGGTGTTCATGAGTGTCACAGGTGGAAGGGGACCCTTCCTCCAGGGATCACTGGCACACTGGCCCTAGGGATCTATGAACACAAGAGGTCCCAGGACAGGGGAAGGGCATTGCAACAGCCCCATGAGACAACTAAAGTGGAGATGTGTCCTTGTGTGCATCACAAAAATGCAACTGGGCCAAGTCTTCCCCCATTTTATTTTATTTTATTTTAATTTTATTTTATGAGAGAGAGAGAACACAGCGGGAAAGCAGAGGAGGGGCAGAGAGAGAGAATCCCATGAAGGCTCCATGCCCAATACAGAGCTGTTGTAGGGCTCCATCTCATGACTGTGAGATCATGACCTGAGCCAAAATCAAGAGTCAGACACTCAACTGAATGAGCCACCCAGGTGCCCCAGGTCTTCTGCATTTAAAATATCTGTACCCTTCACTATCTCATGGCTCAAAGGGTTGTTTATAACTTAACCATCTTCACTTCTCAGCACTGGCTCATTTCTGCCATCATCCCTTCGTCTTTCTTCATTGGATCTGTTCTCTTAAAGGTCATGCATCTGAATTCCTAAGTCTATCTTAGTCCTTGCCTTTCTCAGCACCTCTTCAGCTAACCTGCTGGCCACCTTTCGGAAACTCTTCTCTCTAGTACCATACTCCTGATTCTTGCAGACAGCTCCTTCTCTGGCTTTTTGCCCTCCTCCCGCCCTAAATAAAAGTAGGTGTTTTCCAGTGTTCTGTCTTTGACCCTCTGCTCTCCGTATACACTTGAATCTGATGATCTCATCCGCTCTGCAGCTGCAGCCATCATCTTTATTTAGAGGACTTCTGAATATAAAGCTCCAAATCTGACCTCTAGCTGCTCTGATCCCATTTTTCCAACTGCCTGGTGAATATCTTCCGTGCCATGTCCCATAGACATTGCAGAATTCAATCCATCATCTAGCCCCACCCCCATCATAATTCACCTTCAGTGGTCCTTATTTCTGTTGATGACATTATCATCCTTTCAATTACCCAGTCATGAAATCCTGGAGTGATCTTTGGTACAGAGGCTGTAGATCCATAAACCCACTGCATACTGAATATCCCCACTTGGACCAAAGCTCAGTCTCCACTTAGCATTATGACACCTCAACATGCACACACATACACACACAACTTGTTCTCTATCTTTTATGTCTCTCTCAGCATGAACAGCACCACACACCTCCCAGGAAATGTAAGCCAGAAACCTAGGCATCCTCACTTGGCCTTATATCTCCCATGTTCCATCAGTCACTAAATCTTATGGATTCCTTATCATCCCTTATGTATGCCCCCTCATCTCTAGCCCCTGCTACCAACTTAGCTCAGTATGGGGTCTTCAGTATGTCTCACTTATATTATCTAAAAATCCTCCCAACTCAGTTGTTCACCATTCAGTCTTTCTTTCCCCCACCAATCCTCTACCCTGCTGGTAGCACAATGCTGCTAGAATCCCACTCTAATACCTGCCTAAAGCCCTCCAAGTGCTCCTCATTGCTCCAGGATAATCTCCAAGTCTCCAAGCATTCTCACACACCCTTTACCTGGCATGCTGTCATCTACCCAAGCACCTCCCCACCCCCCACCGCCGACTCCTTTATTCGGCCTCCATCAGTACACTCCTGATCATTCTTTAAGACCTAGCTCAGAGGTCCTCTCCACTGTGAAGTCTTCCAACCCTTCTAGGCATAAATGAGCCCTTCTTCCCAATAGGCACTTGGTTCACTGCCACCATCAGAACAGACACAATGTAGCTTTATCATGCTTAGTATATGTGTATGGCTGTCTTCTCTAGCTAGGCCATATCTTGTTAGTTTCTAGCCCCAGCGGCTAGCACAGCACCTTACAATCTAGGAGGATCTCTGTGAATCATTGCTAAAGACAGGTCAAATTTAAGTAAAAGAGGCACAGCATCTTTATCTATGGTGGGATTTTTTTTTTCTCTCCAACTTTTCTGTAGTTCTCAAAAGGGGCAGATTCCAAAAGGGATAATCTCTCTCTTGCATCACATTGTTCCCAGTCTGATCCTGGTGTGTTCAGGAGGCATTCACCAGCCTCAAGTCTCTAAAGTCTAGGAACTACCTCCCTCTCCCCCAGCTTCAACCAGCCTGATCTGTCATCCCTCCCAGTTCTGCCTCCCCAGTCTCACAACCCCCTTCCTCTTCCTCTCCCCGCCTCCTAGCTGGGGAACACCTGGCCTCTCCCATTCTGACTGAAGGACCTCAGAGAGAAAACAATGATCCTCCAGAGACATGTGTTCACCACGTTAAGAAAACACACCACACTACGGGGGCCAGCCTAAAGGAGGGGGTCTCTAGCCAGGGACAAGGAGAGTCCCCACACCAGTTTCTTAGCTCTCAGACAGACCCAACCTCAGTCTGACTCAGGGGGTGAGCAGTGGTTCTGGAGAGAAGTAGCAGGACATTGTTTTCTCAGATTTAATTGGTTTATTTATCCTATGCCTGGGCTCCATCTGTCCAACCTCCAAAAAGAGAAGCAGCAAGGGCTCCAAGCCACCATAGGAGCCCTGTCCTCAGCCTATAGCTCTGCAGGGACTTGGAGCCAGCTGAGAAGTTTG
Organism: Puma concolor; assembly: GCF_028749965.1. Taxonomy (NCBI): domain Eukaryota; kingdom Metazoa; phylum Chordata; class Mammalia; order Carnivora; family Felidae; genus Puma; species Puma concolor. The sequence goes on from NC_141674.1 coordinate 35,128,804, forward strand.
GAGTTTGTCCTCTGCAGGGCAAAAGCCAGGGAGGCCTTCAGGCCCTAAGGGCCTATTGCCCAAAAAGAGAGCAAACTGATCAAGGAGAGAGCATAGAGAGCCTAAGTGCACACCTGAACCTTTCTGACTGCTGACTGGTGTCCTCTGTGGTCCCCTTATCAAGGCCAGGAAGTCCACGGGGTTTTAGAAAGGTGGCCAAAGGCTGACCCAGAGAAAAAACCCAGAGGGCCCGGGTCTGACCTCTCCTACCTGCTGCTGTGTGAGGCAGGTGTGATGCGGAGGCAGGTGGAGGTATTTAGGATTAGATAGACATCCCCTGGAGGGAACCCACTCTGTGCCAGTCTCGGGGTGCATTAGCTGGGAAAGCCATTGAGTGCCAACAGCTGCCCTTGATTTTGCAGCATTCTGGCAGCATTCGTGTCCCCAAACTCACGGAAACCAAGGGTAAAGCTCCTCCCTCGGTGCCTAGGGAGAATCTGAGGGCTTGTCATTAATGATGAGCTGATGGGAGGAAAAAGAAATGGGGAAATCAGGAGAGCCTGAGATTCTAAACAGATGCAGAAAAATCTCTTTTCCACCTTTAGGAGCAGGAACCTCTCCAGAAAGCAAAATTGTATCCGCTGAGGATTTGCCCAAGATAGGTGCTCCGCCTTGTCCCAGCCCCAAGATCAGGCTGCAGGAGATGTACCAAAGTATATCATAAGCTTGTATTGTATGGATCGTAAGCATAACATAAGCCTGGGATCAGCTTCAGTGGCAACTTATCGGAGACACTCAGGAAATTCTTGACCCTCCCTGCAATGCTTCCCTGGTTGGGTTGGTCCCATTCATGTCATCCCCACCCTTCACCCCTGAATGTGTGCCTCCTCCTAGTGTTACATAGCATACTTAACCCATGGTTCCCAGAACCATGGGGACCCTGAGGCAGGCCTTGACCTCCCACTCAGATTGTTCATGGAACTTTGGATATCCCATAGTACCTTTATGCCAGCAGAGCAGAAGCCAAAGTCATTGTTTTCCCCAGCGCCCACCAAAACTGGCCCCTTCTCTGGAAGTAACACCAAAATGTGCTACTGTCTTCAATTCTTGACTTTATCACCCATGCATCATCAGATAGGAAGCCCTATCCTTTCTTTCCCCTATCCTTTTTCTTCCCACAACAGCCCCCAAGGGGGAAAAAAGGAAACGTGATTCCACCTTCCAGAGATAGCCACGATTAACCATTTGGTACTGCATTTCTTTTTGTCAATGAAGAATTGAAATAGCACAGACCTTAGAGTCAAGAATATCTGAATTTGAATCCTGGCCATATTACTTAAAAACTGTATGACTTTGAGCCTCTGGTTCCTCATCTGTAAAATGGGCTTTAATAGTACCTACCACATAAGATAGTAATGAGGATTAAAGGGAATATTATAAGGAAGGTAGGTAGTTTATACAATGCCTGATGTGTAGTAAGCTTCAAAAAATGTTAGCTACTGCACACCTGGTATTTCAGTTGGGTAAGTATCTGACTTTGGCTCAGGTCATGATCTCACGGTCCATGGGTTTGAGCCCCACGTTGGGCTCTGTGCTGACAGCTCAGAGCCTGGAGCCTGCTTCAGATTCTGTGTCTCCCTCTCTCTCTGTCCCTCTCCCATTCATGCTTTGTCTCTTTCTCTCTCACACACACAAAAATAAACATTAAAAAAATGTTAGCTACAGATTTACAGAAAAATTACAAAAATCATATAAATTGTTCCTATATACCCCTCATCCAGCTTCCCCAATGTTAACATCTTAGATCACCATCTTATATTTGTTGGAACTAAGAATTAGTTAATATTGGTACAATGTTATTATTAACTAAACTATTAAGCTATAACTATAGACTATATTTGGATTTCGATAGTTTTTCCACCAATATCTTTTTTCTGTTCCAGTATTCAATCCAGGATACTAAATTTCATTTGTATCATGATTTTACCACTTATCACTCTAGTGCAAGCATTTTCTAATTCTATTTAAATATGCTTCCAACCCCCTTTTTTCCAATGATGTTAAAACATTTATTTTCTTTATTTCCTTGCATTTTAATTTATTGAACCCTTCTCCCTTCGATGAATTCTTAGATGATTCTTTCTTTCTTTCTGTCTTTCTTTCTGTCTTTCTTTTTTTCTTCCTTTCTTTCTTTCTTTTGCTATTATTAATAACACACTGATGAACATCTTTGAGCATACATATTTTTGAATTTCTGATAATTACCTTAGGTTATATTCCTAGCAAAGAAATTATTGTGTCAGATGGTATGAACTTTTAAAAAGTTGTTGATACATAGTGATAGACACCTTTCCAAAAATGTTATACCAATTCACAATCTCCTCAGCAGTGAATGACTATACCCACTTTCTTAAACCATCACCCACATTATCAATTTTTAAATCTTTAATAATTTGGTTAACATTAGAAAACCCCCATACAGAAAAAAAAAAAAAAGCCACTTTCTACATTATTATAACAACCTCCCCATTGGTCCCCTTACCTCCGATTCACCTTACACATCACCACCAGGTTACACATCGTAAGGCTACAATTTCACCATGGTCCTTCTCTGCTCAGAATCCTCATTCCTGCTCCCAGACTTGCCTACTCCATAATGCAGAGCTCCTCAGGCTGACATTCCACAAGCCAAGCCAAGCCATATATTTTGTTTCCTCCTGACATGCACCTCCATCTTACCTTCTTATGGGAGATGGATGGGAGCCCTGTGGGGCCCTGACCCAGAGTTGGAACTGGTTTGATGTATGCAAGCAGAAGCTAGTGCCCCTCCAGTGCTGGGAGATGCCATCAAAGAACAGGCAGCAGGCTATTGAAACAGGAAGTATGGAAGCTGCTTGGTGGTTCTGATAAACCTCATCCAAGACAATTTCAGGGTACTCAGAGAAAGGAGCTCAGTAGCAGACTTAGAACTTGTGAACATAGAAACTCCAGATCCCTGTAACTGGCTTCCTTTAGGCTATACTCGGACGCGCCATCTCAACATCTCTTCAAGAATGGAAATGAAACACACCTTCAACCTCCTGTCAGACCTGCTCCTCCCCTCTTCCTTATTTATGTCCCCTCTCCACAGACACTAAGTCAGAAATGGGAGCAGTCCCTGACTCTTCTGTCTTCCTCCCTCTCCCCATGCAGTCACTAACCAGTCCATATTCTATGAAGTCTCACTGTCTCTGTTCCTGTCCCTGTCCCAGCCTCCAAGATGGCCCCCTGGTCCTATCTTGCCTCTTCCAACCACAGTACAACCAGCTACTTCAATACAAAATTGATCTTGTTCATTCTCTACTTAAAAACCACCAGTGACTCCCCATTGCTCTCAGAACAAAGTCCAAACTCTTTAATACAGTCTAGAAGGCTATATATGATCTGGTCTACCACCTTTCCAGACTAATCTCTCACCACTCTACCCCTGACCTTCAACTCCAGTCATACTGACTGACTTTCAGCCTTCTAACACACCAGGTTCCAACTCCTCACCTTTGTACATGCTGTTCCCTCCTTCCCCCCAACTCTTCACTCCTGTCAACTCCCAAGATTTCCTTCAGATCATAGCTTGGACTCACTTCCTCTGGAAAGCCTTCTGTGTCCCACCTCCGAAGATTAGGATAAGTGCCACATTTGTGTATTTCCACTTCACCCCATACACACCCCTCTAATAAGGTTATCTTATTATAATTGCCTAATTACTCCTTTGTTTCTCCAACAAAATCACATGCACAGTGAGCCAAGATTGTATTTTGTTTATTGTTTGTTGAATCCATGGTACGTAGCATGGTGTCTAGAACATGGTAAGTGCTCTACAACTATTTGCTAACTATAAGAATGAATGAATGCTTCAAACCACCCACCTTCCCAGTTCTGACATTTTCTGTGTCTCAGTTTAACTTCTATTTTTATTTATTTATTTTTTTTAAGAGAGTGAGCAGGGGAAAAGGGCAAAGGCAGAGAGAGGGAGAGAGAGAGAGAGAGAGAGAGAGAGAGAGAGAGAGAGAGAGAGAGAGAGAATCTTAAGCAGGCTCCATGCTCAGCTCCATGCTCAGCTCACCATGGAGCTCAGCCCGAGGTGGGGTTTGATCCCATGACCCTTGGATCATGACCTGATCTGAAATCAAAAGTGGGATGCTCAACCAACTGAGCCACCCAGGTGCCCCAGCTTCTTTTTAGCCATTGTACTCTGCAAAGCTATAGGAATGAACATCTAGGTAAAGTTATATGAGAAGCTGCCCAGGCCAAGAGCATGGAATAAAATTTGTTTGGTTTCTCTACAGTTTGCCCATCAGCCCAGAAAGGAGTGGCATTTACTAATACAATCCCAAAAAGTCCATGGTAGACAAAGTAGGATGGAACTGAAAAGAACTTGTTAGAACAAATATGTCTAGCTAGTGTGATACATCTGAGGATGCCTGCAGTATTAGAATTCTAGGGGAAAACAGAGATCCACAAATGGCGTAACTGAGGAACATCTGAGGAAGGGACTATTTGCAAAGAGAAGGTGAAGTGCAGCAGGGGAGCTGTTACCACTCCTTGGCCTGAGGGAGCATGTGCCAAATCCCAGACACAGCTGTGGCTACAACTATGGCTGTGCTTAGGAGCTGTGACCTTCAGTAGAGGAAGAAGGAGCCAGGATAATATTATCCCAACTGCCTCTCTCCTCCTATTCACTAATGTCCTCTATGTGTCAAACCCAGTAAGAATCCTGAAGGCAAGGGAGCTTGTTTGAGGCAGTCCATTGTGGTCAGCTTCCTGGGCATAGGATAGGATGGAGAAGGGTGGTACATAGAACTGGAGGGGCAAACAGATTCTGCCAGCCCCTACTCCTAAAATGGAGGCAGGATGGAGATGAGGAAGGCTGGATCTCCTTGTCCACTCAGGCTTACCAGAACAAAGAGCAAGAGTCTCTGAAGAGGCAAAGCCTAGAATGTAGGGAGCTGATAGCCTGGTGGGCACTGAGAAGAGACAGGCCAAAAAGTGAAAACCTCTTATCACTGCATAGGGAGTGTCCTTCTCCCTCGCCCTACTCCTCTGCTGATTCACTCCCTGAGTACAGTATCGGGCCCCAAGCTAAGCAGAGTAGGAATCCTGACATGTGTCTCAAGATTACACTCCCTGGTCTATCCATGCTCAACAAAGCTGTCTGTCCTGTAGAGCCAAGAACCATCCTGATAGCTTCTTCAGTGTGCAGAAGGAAGAGCTTTGATGTTAGATTCAAGAACAGGAAATAGGCTAGGATAGGAGTGGGGCATTGATCAGGGGCCCAGAATCAAATGACAGGAGAATGGAATGGCAAAAAGATCTATCTTTTGCCCAGAAATCATCTGAGGCAAACCTGTGGGGCCAGGCCACCCAATGCTCCATAACGGAGCAGGTCCTTACATGCCGCCAGGTGGAGACCAGTCTAGGTCCTGGCTGGAATTTCACAGCAAGCAGGTAGAAGGCAATGGCCTTCCCGGCTCACCTTCCCCACTCACCTCTTCACTCTGTTTGATCTCTTCCTCTTTATTCCCACTGTTTCCCTGTTCCATTGTTCTAGCTGAGACCTCTCATCCTTTCTCCTGGATTTTTGCCATAGCTCCTTCGCAGTCTCCCTGCCAATAATTCTGATTCTTTAATTTCTCCACACTGTTTCAAGAGTGATATTTCTTTTCTTTTTTTTTTTTTTTTAACATTTATTCATTTTTTGAGAGACAGCAGCATCAGCAGGGGAGGGGCAAAGAGAGAGGGAGACACAGCATCTGAAGCAGGCTCCAGGCTCTGAGCTATCAGCACAGAACCCAACGCAGCCCAAAGTGGGGCTGGAACTCACAAACTATGAGATCATGACCTGAGCCACCCAGGCGCCTGAGAGTGATATTTCTATACTGCAAATCCAATCATGCCTCACCTCTTCCTTAACTCCCTCAATGGCTCCTTTTTGCCTACAGGATCAAGTCCAGACTCGTTAGTACAGCATTTAAAGCCCTTTATGAGCTGACCCCACCCATCTCCCCAGTCTCAGCCCTTATGGCGCCTCCATGCATACCCTAAATTCCAGCCATATTGAAGTACTTCCTTTGCAAATACCAATTTATTTTTACCTCCTTGACTACACATACCCTTCCCTCTCCCATGAATGCGCTCTATCCCTTCATCCACCTGTTGAACTCCTACTCATGTTCCAAGATGCAGCTCAAGTGACATATCTTCCTTAAAGCCTTCCTTAATGTTGCTGACCATTCCCCCCTTCGTACCTACCCAGAACTTACTTTTCTAACCACACCATTTTCTAATGATCTGTCCATATGTTTTTCTTCCCTACCAGACTTTTAGCTTCTTAAAGACAGGTACTGTATTTCCTTGGATCTAGCACAGAGCCTGGCACATAAAACATGCTCCATAAATTGCTAGTTAATAACAACCTGAGTGAACAAATGACTCCCTTCTGTGTCCTAAGATTTGGCCACTGTCCTCTGGTAAACCTACCTTCTTTTTATTGCAACCCGCCCCCCCCCCCCCCACACACACACACTGGTGGACCTATTTAGGATATCTTCTTTCCTCTCTTATCTCTTCCTGGCTGCTCCTAATGTTCATTTTTAATCAAAGTTCCCCTCTGTACAAATGTTGCTGGACAGGGAGGGAGTACCCAGGGAGCTCACAATGCAACTGGGCTCAATGTTCTTGCTCACTAAGAACCCCAGGAGGCCAGAAATGGCAAAGACAATCTCTGTGCTAATGGGGAACCATGGGACCTCATTCTGCATCTCTCTGGGGGCTGAGCTGAAGGAGCTTCTTTCTGCTTAGCTCTGAAATCTACTGGTTATTTTGAGTCTTAAATTTAAGAACTACCCTAATCTCTGTCTGCTCCTTTCCATCTCAGGGCCTGATTGTCATAGGATCTGGAAGATCTTGCCTTGGGAATTCTGACTCTGCTTTTTTACTCCCTATAGGGCAGCGCAGACTTTCCTTTGCTATTGGACTGACACTATTCTGTTCTAAGTATCTCTCTCACTCCCTATTTCCCTCCTCCCCACCCCTTCTTACTATGCTTATTATCAGTACTTAAACATATTCTTTTATTTTTTCACCTCCAAATCTTGGAACTTGTCATTTCCTTGTTCTGGGATACCTTTATTTCCTTATCACCTTCTCCATAAAATCTTTTTTGATCCCTTTTCTAAACCTTACAGAATTTCTCCCTTCTGTGAGTACCCATGGTCTCATGCATTTTTCTTACAGCGCTCACTGTGTTCTCCCTGTGTTGACACTGTTCTTTCTAATCCTCTTATAAAAGTGTAAGCTTCTAGATAGAAACTGTTCAGGTTTACATCCTGCACAATGCTTTGTCATAGTAGGTACTCCATGAATATTTATTGTATTGAATTGAAATACCTTGAAAACCAGGATCATTCATATTCATTGGTTCATTCACTGAACAAACCCTGATTAAAGAGGCATATATGACTGTCTTTCATAAATTTGTCCAAATACTTTTTGATTCATTTATGTTTTCCGCTAGACCCACCACTTGGGCTAATGAATTTAAGTTTACTGGCCACTGTGTTAAATAGCAATCACCTTTGTTCAACTCAAATGTGCTCAAGCTTCCAAAGCAAACCCACTTGCCTAGGGTTTCAGGATTTCATGAGTAAGTCTTTAATCACCTTCTCTACACTGTTTGTGATTTCCTGTACATCCCCCAGCAGCCTTCAGCTTTGCAGACTTGAGAGTAAGTCATTTAACCTTTCCTAGTAAGGAAGTTTCGCACCTCCTGGATCTTCTCTAGGACAGGACAGATTGACACAGCAGAGCCCTGCAGATAGGACTGCTCCAGCTGGACACCTCGAGAAGTATGTTCTCCTTCTTCTTTAATATCTTATTCACGGCTCTCTTAGTCTTTTAGCCAACAGCCTCGGGGAACTGTCTAAATGAAGAAGGATTTCCAGGTCCTTTGCCAGAACCGTGGCTGACCATGCAGAGTTGAACACTGGAGAGGGAATTTTGATGTGTTTATCACAAAAGGCGCTGCCTTGCACTTGCTCACATTTAATTGAGTCTGTGCCCTTTTGCCCTGAAGTCTTCCTGCCAACTAGATCCAGAAGGATCCTGGAACACAGCATCCCATGGCCCATCCCCCACCATATATGCACAAATACTCCAAGGGTCATGCCTTTCTTTGGCTGGATGCCTGGTGCTCTTTTCTGGGAGAGTCCTTGCACCATGTGAAATAGCTACCTCTTCTGTCTAATCAGACACAAAACCCGTAAGACTTTGTCTAAGCTTTCAAGGATCTCATGGTAGACTAAGGGGGGAAAATAGATGCATATGATAATACTATTAGTAGTAGCATCTACTGCTTATTGAGCATGTCCTACATGCCAGGTACTGTATACATTCTTTACAATGAGGATCAAGTTTAACCTTTTACAAGAGTCCTGCAAGGTGGGTGCTTTAACCCCATTTTACAGATGAAGACACGACAGCATAGAAAGGTTAACTAACTTCCCCAAAATCACACAACTAGTAAATTCACAGCTAGAATTCATACATAGGTGTGTCTTACTCCAAGGTTTGTGTCCTTTGCCACTACATTATGTGGTCTCAACACATAACAATTGCACAACATGTAACTGATGAAAGTGAGCAGTTATTGGGCTATTCTGGTCTCTCCTGAGTTACCTGTCACCTGTCTCAACCAGTCTTTTTCAGACCTTAGCTTAAACCTCATTTCCTAAGGGAAGCTTTCCCCAGTCCCCATTGTTTATTACCATAACACCTGTCATTGTCCTTCACGGACCTTATTTAGGAAATTATTTGTTGAATGTTTTTGTTTCCTGCTGGAAAGCAAGTCCATGAGGGCAGGGCCTATGATAATTTTGTTCCCCATTCTGTCCTTAGCACCTAGCATAGTTCCTAGCATATAGTAGATGTTCATTAAACATACCTTTCTCAGAATGTCTCCCTTACAGAGCTTCACTGGTTTGCAACCCCACCTCATCCCCAGTTTGGAGCAGGATAACCCCGGCTGGCTGTGCTGTGCCATATCCACTTGCCTCTAGAACTTCCTTCAAAGGTGGTGGCTCTGACACCCCTGGCCTCTGGCCTTAGCCTTCCTGGCTCTTGGCTACCATGAATTTATTTGCATTTTCATGCTTTTCTGTGGAAGCAGGGCATCCCCTCAGCCCCAGCAGGGAAGGGTGCTGACAGGAGCAGCCAATAGCCAGGATACCAGGTTTCCCTTTGCTAAGCTTTTTCCTAGGAGTGATTTAAGGCCCTGAACAGATAAGTGAAGAGCAAAGCCGCAATGAAGTCAGCACTCTGCTTATTAAGTGGAAAAAGCTGTGCTCGGCTTATTGAAATGTTCATTAGACAGATATATAGAGATGAAAAGGAGGAAGGGGGGGCAGGCAGCACCACAGAATCAGACCAAGCTCATGTAGGTGAGGCAGGGGGCACCTCAGGGGAGACCTCCGTCTAGCCCAGAAGGAAAAGGAGTTGGGGCTGGAGTGGGTGGGTGGTGCCTGGGAGGCAGAGGAGCCACAGCTCTGACTCATGGAAAGCAGAGCAAAGTTGGGGAGAGCTGTGCCCACTGAAACTGCTCTCAATCCAGGGTGGTGGATGGAGGGACTTGGCTCTAGGGCGTCAAGGCATCTTGGCCCACTTTTGAGGATGCTCGCTTCTCTGCATCAAATGCCATTCCCTTTGCCCTGGGCAGATAATTTCCAAAGACCCCTGGCCCTGTTCACTTGCCTGCTTTGGAGGCAAGAGGGTGACCTGTGCTTTGTGAGGGAGAATGAGCCTATACAGAGAAGTGTGGTGAAGTGGCCCCATACTGCCTCCTCTGAGGGCGCCTCCTCTCTGGCAGAGCCCCCCCTTCCCCACCTACTGCTCCATCAGCCCTGAGCTCCCTCCAGGAAGGGCTGTTCCTGGGGTGGGAGCTGAGGCTTGCTGGGCCCCCTCAGACCAGGCCGAGTCATAGCTCATTTAGGACCCTCCACGCTCCCTGGCTTCTGTCCTCTTTAGTGCCCACCCAGATACCACCAGCAGAGCTCAGGGCTCCAGAGTGGGGCAGCCTTTAAAAAGGCTGTAGCCACTTGCTAACTGTATCACCTCCTGAGACATGGTGAGAACCTGTGGTGAGCAAGAACTTGTCCGATGGTTCTACATCCCCAGCACTAGCACAGAGCCCAGGGCCAGAGAAGGGCATCTTCCATATAAGGTTGAGTTGAGGGCCAATTGAGTGAGTGAAAATTCTGCACCCCTCTCTCACCTCTCAGATACCGGAAGAGGGAAGAACCATAATGTGACTAGAGAAGCAGGTGCAGTTTCTAAACAGGAAAAATAGCCTCAAGATTTTCCAGCATCTTCAGATTCCTTTCTTGCCTTCATCAGTTTGGGTCCTGGAGAACAAAGGTGGTGGTAACCAAATAGATAAGAAAAAGGACACTGGCAGGATATGTGTGGGAACAGAACAATGAAAACAGTATCTTTAGAGTCTGAGTGTTTTCACACACATTATCTCATTTAATCCTCATTGACTTATTCAATTAATAATTGAAGTCCTATTCAACTCCTGTACCTAGCAAGTCAGCAAGCTGTGTTCAAACCTCCTCTGAAGCCATCTGATCCATCCCTGCCCCTCCTTCCCAGTGCCACTGCCCTGGTCAGACACACCATCTCTCGCTCAGCCCAGGGATCCGGCGTCACTGCCTTGCCCCTACCCTTGTGCCACTGCCCCTACCCTTGTGTAGCGAGTGGCTCTGCAGAATGCAAACTTCATAACACTTCTCCATTCATTCTTTCACTTAGCAAACCATGATACCAAGCCAGACTCCTGGGGATAGAGAAATGAATCAGACATGAATCCTGCCCTAGAGAAGTTTATACTCTATGAAGCACTTGTACAAAGAATCACGATTATCAAACAGTGTGATTGATGAATGCATTGAGAGGTCAGGGAAGCCTTCCTGAAGATGTCTGAGCTGTGTCCTTAAAAAAGAGCATATGTTTACCAAGCATTTGGGGAGAAGGAATTTCTTGGCAGATAGTACATGGATTTGGGGGGAGACTCTAATTGTTCAGCCATGGTTGGAAATAGTGGAAAATTGTGTTAAAGATCAAGGAAGGGTGCAAGCCTTGAAGGAATGCCCATGCTCTATCAAGGAATTAGACCCATTCTGGAGGCAACTAGAGGTCACTGAAGAGGGAGGATCACCCCAGGAGCAGTGGGAGAGGTTGTCTAGAGGGGCCGGCCAAAGGCAGGGCCTTTGGGAGGCCATCTAGATGGACCAAGTAAGAGATGATGCATCTGACCAGAGCAGTGGCACTGGGAGGGAGGAGCAGGGATGGGTCTGTAGCTTCAGAGGAGGTTTGAACTCAGCATAGTGACCTACTAGATACGGGAATGAATGAGGCAGTTTCCGTTTCACAAGGTGGGAGAACGCTGGGGTAGTGCCCCATCCAGGTGGACCCAGAGCAGGGTGAGGAGTCCAGGATGCTGCAGGGAGCTGGGGCCACCTCAGCCCACTGGGCCATCTCTGCCTCTGATGCTGAGGCAGCTGACACCTGCTCCCAGGCCCTGATGACTCCATTTCCCAGCTCCAACCCCCCCTCTGCCTCGCTGACTTTGGAGGTGATTAGTAATAAAACTTTAACAAGCATCCATAGGTGCGTCTCCCTGTCACTTTTATGAGGCCATTTCCTGAGCAAAGATATAGGAGCGCCTTCAGCCTCTCCCGGCCATGTCGTTGCTGCCACTGTTTCAATCTCCGCCTCAGACTCAGCAGGTCCCAGACAACCACAGGGGCTAAGTGGGTGTCTGGAGGGAACTGGAACATGCTCAGCTCAAGGAAACCCTAAAAGACAGGCACAAGCTCCCTATATGCCCCCAAAAGTTTCTTCCTAAGGACTGGAAACTGTTGCTAGAAAGCCTGGGGCCATTTGCACTGCTTGGGCCGTTATGAATCAAAAAGGGCCTCATTTCTCCTACCTTCCCCTCCTCCACCCCACATGTCTCCTTCCAGCCTTGTCCTAGAGTTTCTTGATTCATTCCATCAATGTGTATTTATCCAACACCACCATAGAAGGATGTCGGGGATCCAGTCAAGAATCATACTCCCCCCCCTGCCCTTGGGCTGCTGGTGACCTGAGTGGGGCTGAGAATAACAGACACCTACCAGGTAACTGAAATATACCATGATCACGTTCTCACAGGCCTGAGTAAAGAGCTATGGTGGGAATCCAGAGAAGAGAGCATTTCATGAGGCCAGGGCCATGGGGAATAGCTTCAGGATATTTCACCAAGAAGGGGACAATGGGCCAGGGCCTTACCAAATTAGAAGGTTTTGTGAACTGGGGAGGAGGGAGGCAGCCCCTTCTCTCCCAGCACCGTCCTAGGGACACAGGGGTAAGGCCAGGCTGGGCCCCTCCAAGCTGAGCATGCTCTAACTGGGCTGAGCTGAAGCTCAGACACAACCCCCACCCCCAACCAATCTGCCTGTTGGCCGCCTGCTGTGGGAGGCGGCTGAAGTGGCACAGTTGATTGTGGACAAAGGGGTTCTATCCAAAAAAGCTGAGGACTTGAGGGGTGCCTTGCTTTCCTCCCAGCCCTGATGGCACCTGTTCCAAGGCCATCCAGGGAAGTGGGTCCAGGTAAACAGGCAGAGGGGAGGCTGCTGCATTTGATACTGTTGGCTCCTTCCTCATCCTTGAAATTCCCTGTCACTGGGCTCTGTGACCCTTTTGTGTCCTATAGTATGCCATAGTGCAAAGATGCCTTAGATTGGACAGACCTGGTTTCACATCTTAGCTCCCAAATTTGGGTCCCCTCACAACACCTGAGCTGAATTACACTCTCGGACCCTGGATCTCCATCTGTAAAATAGAGACAGAGCGCCTCCTTCAAAAGGCTGTGAAGTCCAAATTCAGTGATAATGGCTGGACACCCAGGACAGCATCGCAGGGAAAGCTGGCTACTTGGTTTATTCCTTCCTCCACAACACCTTTCTCTGCCTCTCTGGTTGTCCTTCTGTCTCTTTTCTGCACTTCTTTTCTTCCACAAGCCCCTTGGTCTTCCCCAGGGCTAGTGTCCCCCCAGTCTGTGTTTTCTCCTCACATCTGTCTCCTCAGCTGGGGACCCACACTTCTAGGTGCCCACTAGTCAGTTCAGTTCAGCATCTATTAGGTGTCTATCCTGTGAGAGCTCCACTGACCCCTGTGAATTCAGAACTGCTGCCTGCCTGCAAGGACTTCCAGTCCTGCAGAGTTTTACCTGATGGCCTCAGTTTCTTCTGTGAAGTCATGATTGAGGTCATATGAGACGAATGGTGGGAGTATTGGTTAAATGGGAGACCAGATAGTGTGACCAGTTAGAAACAGCTGCAAGAGAAACAGTTCTCAAATTCCCTGTCCCTTCCATCCACATTATTGCTACCCTTGTGTGGATTACTATCTTTTCCTTCCTGGACTATTGCAGTAGACATCTAATTCACTGGTTTTCAACCTTGGCTCCAGGACATTGGAATCTCCTGATGGGGTAGGGCTTTTTTAAATCTGATGCCTGGATCTCTCCCTGGAGATTTGTATTTAATTGATCTCTGTGTGGCCTGAGCATCATCATTTTTTTTAACCTTTATTTATTTTTGAGACAGAGAGAGACAGAGCATGAACGGGGGAGGGTCAGAGAGAGGGAGACACAGAATCTGAAACAGGCTCCAGGCTCTGAGCTGTCAGCACAGAGCCCGACACGGGGCTCAAACCCACAGACCGCGAGATCACGACCTGAGCTGAAGTCGGACGCTTAACCGACTGAGCTACCCAGGCGCCCCTGAGCATCATCATTTTTAAGCTCCCCAGTTAATTCTATTGTACAGCCAGGGTTGAGAACTACCATGCTGCTTTCCCATCTCTGCTCCCATCCCCATTCATCCATTCTCCACCCTGTAGGGACAAGTCTGGTTGTGCTGCTCCCTTGCTTACCTGCCCTTCAATCTTAAGTTCCTCCAGGACAGGGAATGTACCTGAATTAGCTCAGTATCCCCAGTACCCAGCCTAGGGCCCTCAGTAGAGTGTTCAGTCAGCACAGTGGATGAGTGAACGAATTAATGAATCAGTAACCAACAAACTGATAGCTGTTGGTTCTGTTCCTAGTAATATGTTGGTGAATGATAGCAGTTTATTACTGAGCCAGGAGAATAAGGCCAGTTGGGTACAGATCTGGAAGCCTGGGGAGGAGGTGGGAGGTGGGGTGGGAGCGGGAATGGGGGAGGAGGTGATGAGAGGTCAGAAAGGCAGAGTTTCCTGAGAGGTGAATTATCAGTGGGACCACCATGGGTCGGGTAAGCACCTCAGCCTGGGAGTAATGGAGTTAGGGGACGAAGGCCCAGGCAGAGCCGGGGAGAGCGATGGGCGCAGCTTAATCTGCCCCCAGGAAGTGCAGGCTGGGGACAAACAGGCAGGAGGCAGCAGGCCATTCCTCAGCGGCTAATGCCCCCAGCCTAACCCAATTCCTTCTCTCTTAGCCCAGGCAAGGGGGAGGTTGCATGGAGGGCAAGCATGCCCCGCAGCTGGGAGGGTGGGGGCACTGCTAGAAATCCAATCAGGAGTTCCACTTCTGCATCAGTCTGTGCTACCCGATTCAGCTGGCGGGGCTGGCAAAGAGTCTGGGTTGGAGCTGGGGCAGAGACGCTGCTGGGAAGCCTTTGAAGCCCTCATTCCAGGCCCTCCCTGGGCACCACTGGGACTTGATCTGGAGACTCCTATCCAGTCCTCACGGCCAGCAGCCTTACCTCTTCTCTGAAGCCACTATGCCACCTCGGGGTTTGCCCCCAATGCTGCTCCTCACTCCCCCGCCACAGCCTCTCACCCTCCCTCTCTGCTCCACATTGATATAAATGGAGGCTTCGGCTGCCTTTAAATAGTCCGATCTATCAGAGGGGCACACGCTGCCCATAAATCTGCCGGGGCTGATGGCTCCCTAAGTGGACTGATGGGAGCTATTTCCGGCAAGGTGTTCAGTTACTGTGCCCCTCCCGTCCCTCCCCCCAGCTTGCCCTTCCCCAGGGGCAGGGACCCTTTTTGTCATCTGGTAATTGGCGTTTTTTCACTTGCACTTGGTCCTACACAGGGAGTGCAGCGCCCTAGCCTGGCCCCTAACCCGATTAGCATTGGCTTTCAGAGAAGGCCCCTCTGGAGTCAACCTTCCTGTTCAAGAGATCAAGATCGAGCTGTTGGTCCAACAAGGAAGTGGGCCAAAATGGGAGGAGGGTGCCCAGGGGAGCCAAGACTAAGTGTTGGGGGGTGGGGTGTGGATCAAGTCCTAACCCCTCTCTAGCTAAACCTGCCTGTTTCCCAGACTCTGGCCTGTAGGGCATGGAAGGGACCAGAAGATAGGCTTTAGAGTTGGGGACTTAACACTCTGATTGCAGATCGATCTCCCCATTAAGCCTGCTTTGAGCTAGTCTTGAGCTTTCCTTGTCTAGAAGTGACCTGGTATTGAATAGAGGAAGGGGTCTCTCTGGACAAGTGGTATGGATCTGAGACAGAGCTGGAGAAGCCTCAGGGCTGACTGTTATACTGTAGGGGGTCTGTGCAGGAGCACATACATTACCCTAATTTGGAGGGCAACTACTAATGGACAGATTTCCCTGGGGGAGGAGAAAAGACCTCTGGAACTCTGCCTGGCCTCCTGGCCCCAGGGCCCTGCTTGGGGAGACATAGAGGTGCCCTTGGAGGTCACCCTGGTAGCCTCTGGTCAAGAGGTCACTATGTCAGTCAGAGAACATCACTAACATAGCTCTGTTTCCCACCCTATCCTCACTGTTTTCGGAGGAGAGAGCTAAGCCATCCCAGTTATATAGGCCTCAGCCCTTGCCCCTCCCAAGGACTACTAGAATATTCCTAAGGTTTTTGTGTCTAAAGAGGAAAAACCAGAGATGGTAAAGGGCAGGGAAGAACTGGTGGGGAGTTATCCTGGAATATGCCCATAGAGCATTTATCAGGGTTCTGTCTTGAAATCTGGGTTCTTGGGAATGGGTTTGTGTTCTTTATCAGGGTGCACGAGGTTGGATGTTCCTGCTATGGACTCTGGTTATGGAACCAGGAAGAGTCCAAACAGAAGGCTTAGAAAAATATTATTTTGAACAAAACAAGGTTTTCCCATTATAGTGGCCCCATTTCTGTCCAGTCACTGGGGATTTAGACATAGCAAGAAGGTGAAGGGAAGGGCATATGATGAGATTTCCAGCTGGGTGGGATCCTGGGGCAGTTGAGTCAACACAAGTTGACCATATAGCCCCCAGCCAGAGTTTGGAACCTGAAGGGGACCTTTTCTCCTGCTCCAAGGAAGGGCCAAGCACTCATAGCAGTGACAGACTGAGCCCTATGAATGACATCAGGAATGCCCAACATCATGGCAATTGTTAAGGTCATCAATAGCATTTCTCACATGATCTTTCAGGACACTGGGAGAGAGCCTGCCCTTTCTTGGGTAGAGATGGGGTGGGGGGTTTAGAGCAATCCAGAAAGTTCTATGGTGCCCCCAAGACCACAGGTCATGCCTCACAGAGCATAAGCATTGCCTCCCCTCCCTCCCTTCCTCCCTCCCTTCCTTCCATCCTTCATTCATTCATTCATTCATTCATTTGCTCATTTAGTGCACTCTTGCCATCAGCAACTGCATACCCTGCCCTGTGCTGGTGACCAAAGGAGGAAAAATTAACCAGTCCCAGTTCTTGCCCCAAGGAGCTTAAGTCTAGTAGAGAGAAATAAACTTGTAAACACAGATGATGAAATCCAATGTGCAAGGAACTGTGTGAGCCCAGAGGCCACTGACTGAAACCAGCCTATAGAGCCCAACCTCACCCTGTCACTCCAGATTCCACCTAGGCCCCTGGACATGCCCACTTGTTTGACCCTCATACTCCTCAGATTCAGCTTGTCCAAAATTGAGCTTATCTTCTGTCCCCTAATTGGCTCCCCCTTCAGTGTCTCTAACTCAGTGAATGACACCACAGTGAACAGGCACTGAGTCACTGTAGCCAAAATTCCAAATCATCCTAGATTCCCTCCTCACCCTCAACCTCCACATCCAACTAGTGATCCATTAGGGTATTCTTTTTAACAGGTAACACTGTGCCACTCCTTTGCTGAGAATCCTCCAGTGACTGTTCTTCTCGCTCAGGATGAAATCCTTACTGTGGTCACAAGGTCCTGCAGGATCTACCTCTCCTCCCCTCACTCTACTCCAGCCACACTGGCCGCCTGGCAGTTCCTCAAACATTCAATAATAATTAAACACTTGCTATGAAATAAGCATGTGTTATCTCACATAGGTGTTTGTGTACCTGTTACTATCTTTCCCACTTGTGATCTTGAGTACACCAAATTTATCTTAATTCTTGTTGGATAAATTCATCTTTGTAACCCTGGTACCTAGCACAGTGCCTGGCACATGGTAGATGTTTAATGAATGAATGGGAAAATGTATAGTGGGATATCCCTGAATGGAGAGAGATCTTGAAGAAATGCACTGGTCTAACCACTCTGCAGAACTTGGAAGTGTTTCTCTACAGCCCTTGCCTTCCTGGAGCTCTGTCCAGACCCGTGACAATCCTAAACAGAAGTCAAGGCCACATGACTAAGACCAAAGCACATGAGACCACCTACTCATTGTAGGTGCTCCACATTTGAGCTGGGTCTTGACAGATGAGGAGGATGCCCAGGCTGGGGCCCCACAAACATTAAGCTGAAGACAGGAGAGGCTTGGAGGCTGTCCACATGCAGAGGCATGTGGAAGGTCCCTTGGGCTGAGCCCCTGCTTTCCTGAAAACTCACTGTGTAACATAGAATAACCCATCCCCATTCTCTACCCTTTTTTCCCTTTCATTGATAAACAGGGATGGGTGAATTAGATGGAAAGACTTCTGAGGGCCATTCCTTCTTGAATATTCTAGGGTGCTACAAAAATGGTTTGGGTCCAGGCTGATTGGACCTGGAAGCTCAGCAGAGGAGTCTGGCTTCGGTCTTGTCATCAGAACGGTTTCTAGGCAGAAAAGTTTGTCTTCAGAACTTGGTCCATTTGAGGACCAGAAGCAAAACTTCCTTCCTGCCCTCCAAACAGACCTTGAGGTTTTTGGAAAATTAATGAAGAACAAAGACTTCACTTGCAGGCGGTCTGGGGCACGTGGAGCTAAAGAGAGGTGGCTGTGGCAAAGGTGTTGTCCCCCCAGGGAGACTTGGGAAGGGGGCTTTTGTCTGTTTTTAGACTAGCCTCTCTCCCCGCCACACTCTCCCCAAAAATTATTATAAAGAATTATTGCCATTAGTACGTCTTTCCTACTGAAAGGAGAAAATCGCCTCATTCATAATTTATACCCTCAATTACTATTAATAAAGAAATATTTCAGCAGAAAATCGCCTGGGAAAATTACACGTAACATTGCATTAACATTCTATTTGAACATTTTCATCACATTTGTTATAGAGTTAATAAGAGGGATACGGTCCCCTGACTTCTTCATGAAATTATGGGCTGACGATGATAGTTTAATCTTTTAGACTTTATATAATATATTCACTTTACTAATTGAGCTATCCAAGGAGCAGTTAGAGATGTTCTTAAACGTGGAGACAGAGGAGTCAGGGCCATGACTTTGCTGCCAGAGGCACCGCCTGTCAGGGTGGGGCTGTGGGCGAAGCCTGCTGAGTTAGGCTGGCTAGCCTAGACCTCACCCGGGCAGAGCCCAGGATCTTTGCACTACCTCCAGGGGCAGCAGCTGGCCAGGACCCTATGGGAAGGTGTGGGGGGCTGCTGAGAGACAGCAAGAGAAAGGGAGAAGGGAGGCCATGGGGAGATGAGAGAAGAAAAGGAGATGAAAGGGGCATTCCTTTCTAGGCCATTCCTTCAAAAGTCATTTACTTAGATGCCTTCTGCTTTCTGTCCTGGACCCCAAGGGAAGCTCAGCCCCATGATGATGATTTGTGGGATGGCACTTGGTGGTGGTTCTAGATACCTAGAGCTCCTGGAAGATCTGGCATCTTTGGAATAATCCTGTGAATCCTGTGAATCCTAGAAACAGGTGCTGGAGAAGGTGGTGCCCCTAAGCACCATCCCAGCACACAGGAAGGAGTTGTGGGTTTGTTTGTTTTTTCAGGTCTAAACAGAAATGATGGGTGTATATTTTGGGTGGAGACCTGAGCCAAGTTAAGACAATCATTTTTAACTGCTTTCGTCAGCGTGCTTTTCCATTCATTGTCCTAGTGAACACCCAACAAAGCTGGGAGGCAGACCCAGCGAGGGGTGCAGTTCCCACTCCTGACTCAGGTCCAATGTCACCTCCACAGGGGATTTTCTTACACATCTCCCCTTTCCTTGTCACTTTCTCTGACATACGCTGACTGATTATTTGGTAATGTTTATTACTTCCTAAATTGCTTATTTTCTTTCCTACTGGAATTTAAGCTGTTAGGCCCAGCACCTAGAACAGGGGCTACATACCATAGGCACTCCATAGATATTTGTTGGACTAATGAAAGTGAAGTATAGGATGGAAAAGTATAGGAAAGTGAAGTATAGGATAGTGAAGTATATACCTGAGACCACAGAGTTAGAGCAGAGCAGAAACTAAATCTGAAGTCTCCTTTCAAATTCTACTATGATTCTTGGCACCTCTTCTTACCTTCTTTATCCAATGTATCAGCCAATGGGAATGTGTTCAGACTACTTCTCACCATCTTCATTGCTTATATGGTAATACAGGGCACCATTTCTCACTCTACTAGTGCAATAGTCTCCTGCTTCCTGCTTCCTTTCTTGTCTTCCAACAATCTGTCCTCCACCCTAGCAGCCACAGTAATCCTTTACGATGTAAATCAGATTATATTACTCCCTGCTGCAAAGTTTTCCAGGCCTTCCTGTCACACATAGAAGAAAATCCAGTGTCCTCATCCTGGCCTGCAGGACCCCACGGTCTGGCCCCTGGCTTCTTTCCACCCTCATTTCCTGCTCCTCTCCCACATGCTCTCTGCACTCCAGCCACATCAGCCCTGCTGCTCCTTAATACACCAACTATATCTTGCATCAGGGCCTTTGACCTTGTTTCCTCTGACCGAAACACTCTTCCCACAGATTTCCATGAGTCTCTTGCTCACTTCATTCAGACATTTGCTTAAATGTCCCTTCTTCAGAGAGCCTTTCCCTCACCGCCTACCATCAGTCTGCACCTCTGTAGCCTGCTTTATTTTTCTTCATTGCAACTATCCCTTTCTGACTTCCTATTGTATTTGTAGTTGTCTGTTGTCTGCTTCCACCAGTAGAAGGTAAGTTCCATGTTCACTGGTGTATTTCCAGCACCTGGAACAGTACCTGGAACATGGTAAGTGCTCACTAAATTTATTGAATGAATGAGTGAATGAATGAATGAATGAATGAAATTTTGTTCTGTTTTTCTCTGCACACAGCCTGTCTGGGTGATCTAATCCACTTGCATGTAAATGCTACTCCAGTATGCCAGTGGCTTCCACATCTCAACTTCAATCCGGGTCAACCTTCTGAGCTCCCAAATCACTTTCCAGTCATCCACTGGATATCTCTCCATGAAGATACCTAAAGTACAATACATATCATTTTTCTCCCTCTTTTCATTCCCATCTCATTAAATGACACCACAATCTTAGATGTCCAATCCAGAAACCTGGGATCATTTTTTAAAAAGATTTTCTTTTTAAGTAATCTCTACACCCAACATGGGGCTTGAACTCACAACCCAGAGCTCAAGAGTCACATGCTCTACCAACTGAGTCAGCCAGGCAACCAGCCCTGGGATCATTTTGGACTCCTCCTTCTTTCTCACTGGTATATCCATTCAGTCTCCCATTGAATCATCAATTCAAATTCTGTTAATCCTACTCTTAAATATCTCTCGGCTCTAGCCACCTCTCCCAATCTCCAAGGCTCCTTGCCTAATCTAGGCCAGCAACATCACCTCTCCCCTGAATTACTGCATCAGCCTTCAGCCAGTCTCCCTGCCTTCAGTTTCCTTTCCCTCTAATCCATCCTCTACAGGATGTTTTATGTTTTATCTAAAACATAAATCTTGGAGTCAGAGATAATGTCCAGGCTTCTAGCTTGAGGAATTAAATGATAATGAGTCCTATCACATTAAATGGAAGAGGAGGCAGTCTGGAGACATGTGACATTTGACTGCCTTTGTGGCATTTTTTTAGCTTGGTTGTCTCCTCCCACTAGGTGGCAGAGATCATCTCATTCATCTCTGTGTCTTCTATGTCCTCAGCACCCAGCACAGTGCCTGACACAGAGCAGGTGCTCATGAATATTCATTACATGTAATTGTCACCCTGAAATTCATTAAGGGACTCTTTTTTAAATCCATGTCTCAGTGGCACCCCCCCCACTGCTATTATGATAGTTATCACATTGTACTGTAATTTCTGTTTACTTGTCTGATTCCTTACTAAACAATGAGCCCCCTTTCATAGCCAAATCTTCTGCACAAAGTGGGTGCCCAATAATATTTGCTAACTAAACGCCAGATTGAGTCTCTCCCCAGTACCTTGCAGCATCCTATTTACTGGTTCTTCTACTCCTCCTGACCAGCCAGCCTTCACAGCAGAAAGGCCAGCCATTCTGTGGGGCTCATTTTCTCTGGCTCAGCCACTTCTCAGCTCTCTGGGTGTCTGTGACTCACTGCCTCAGGGTAGCTTTTTGATCTCTACCATCAGCTACTGCCACTAAGGATTTGGGTCATTGTCACCCCTTCTCTCTACAATACCACGTAACTATTGCTAAGAGAAATGTGTGTCTGTAGAATTTTGCTCTGCTGCTCTACTTGTGGATAGATGCTCATGAGGAAGGATGATGGGGAGTTGATCAAGTAAACAATAAACAAGCCTAGGGTCCTCCAGGATGAAATGAGTTTGGATGAAATGGATGAGGACATAAAGGCTTGAAAGAGGAGTTCTCTCAGAGCACATGGAAGAATGCGTGGAGGAGAATGGCACAAAAGGAGAATGAAGAGGAAGATGGGCAGCAGAATGTAGGTTGGAGGGAGCTTAGAATATGATTACAACATGATGTATTATTAAATTATTATGTTAGTAATAATAGCTATTAATTGAACTCCCCAAATGTCCCAGGTGGTGTGCCAAATGCTTTACTTGCATTATCTCATTTATCCTTCACTAGAAGTCTGTGAGTTAGGTGCTAAGGAGTTTGAACTTTCATCTTGTTTACCCTGAGGGCATGGGGATCCATTGAAGACTTTGAAGGAGGGGAGTTGCATGGTCAGATTTGTGTAGGGCCTGCATGTGGAATGCTGCATACAAAAAAGGGAGATGACAGAATCAGGAAAACCATGGGGTGGGTACTGACCTATCAGTCCATGGGACACCAGGCCAGAAAGAAGAGAGGAGGCCAGAATCTATGGAAGGAAGTTAAAGACGGGCATCATGGAAAGCAGACCTGAACCAGGGCAGAGGCCTGAGCTAGGATAAAGAATAAGTTTGGGGGGCGCCTGGGTGGCTCAGTTGGTTAGGCAACTGACTTCGGCTCAGGTCATGATCTCGGAGTTTGTGAGTTTGAGCCCCACGTCGGGCTCTGTGCTGACAGCTCAGAGCCTGGAGCCTACTTCGGATTCTGTGTCTACCCCTCTCCTGTTCATGCTCTGTGTCTCTCTGTCTCTCAAAATTAAATAAACATTAAAAAATTTTTTTAAAAAGAATAAGTTTGGAAGGAGACCAGGAGGAGTTTCTATTGGATAGTTTGATTTTCAGGCGTTTACATCCACTGACAGCTGGATATGAGAATCTGATAGTCCCAGGAGAGCTCCAGGGTAAAGATACAAATTTAAAATCAACAGAATGTAGATGACAGTTGATTCCGTGGAAATGTATTCCCATTCAGGACAAAGATCTGGGCTTACTAGGCCCTTCATCAGCCAGCCCTTGCTTACCTCTCAGGAATCATCCCTCAGTGTTCCCCCAGAGTTAGTCTCCCTCTGGCCATACTGTAATTCTTGGATCTCCTCAGCTAGATCTTGCTGGCCCACCTGCAGGCCGTTTCTTGGGCTCTCCCCACTAGTTCTAGTTTAGAACTGTCTCTTCCCTACCTTCTTCCACTTGGCTAACTCCTACTTGTCTGTCAGATCATATTTAAAGATCAAGCTTTAAATACTTGCTGTTGAGAAGGTTGATGCACTAAATCCAGGAGAACATATAGCTATCCTGTGCTTCCTGCAGCCCACAGGTACACCATCACTTTCCTCTTCCTGCTCCAGTTGAAGAAGATTGGATAACGGGCAAAAGCTTGCCAAGGCTTCACGTGATTCTTTAATAAATTTACTTAGGCGAGCCAGATCCAGACAGTTCTCTGGCCTCAGGGCCTAAAATCCTCAAACCAGGTCCTTTCAGTACTATTTTGGGAGGACAAAGGGGTAAAGAGAGATCACCCAAGTCACCCTGCCCCTGCACTAGCATTAGGGCTTCTGCATGTTCATTCTTTCTTCATTTAATAAGCACATTTGTCCACTGTATCTTAGATGGCGTTACCTCAGAGAAGCCTTCCCTGACCTCCAGGCTGGGAAAGATGTGTCCTGTGTGCTTGCTCGGATCCTGTGCTCATTCCTGTCCTATCATTGCTCACGCTATGTTTTTATTACCTGTCTCTCCCACTAGTCTGAGAGTTTCTTGAGAAATATTTGTTTAATAAATGAAATAATTGTGCCCCCACTGTGTGTCATGCTCCACAATGGGCCCTGGGGCTACCAAGTTGATGAGGATAAAGGCCCTACCTTGAACAGCTGCCAATCTAGGACTGGAGATCATCTGTTTCATTTCAATGAATTACCATAGATCATTTCATCATAGTAACAAGTGCTTTTTAAGTCTTGGCATACACATAATTTCCTTTGATCCTCAGAGCAGCCTTGAGGGAGGTGGCAGATAAGGCAGAGATTAGTTCCCAGACCTTAGCTACCAGGAAGAATGGGGGTGGGGGGAAGGGGGCTGCCATCTTTGTTGTCACAAGTTCACCACCTGAAAGAACAGAGACAGAGGCCATGGGATTCCAGGTCTTCCTTCTCTGGGATTCCTAAGGGGCAGAAGTTTGGCTGTGGGGCCAAGTCTTACTCCATTCTTACTCCATCTTGAGGTCAGTGCCCTCCCTGGCCATTGGGCATGTAGGATCCCCCAGACCTATTGCTCCCTGCCCTGAGAAAGAGACTGAGAGGGTCTGGGCTAGGAGAGGCCACTGGCTGGGCTCTGACTTGAGCTCCCAGCCCAGCCAGGACAGGATGGGCCCCAGTGTAAACCGGATTCGCCTTGTAAACAGCTGAGCAGCTGGGCTCCATCTTGGCGGGGGAGCCCCAGCAACAACCCAGCAGGACAGCCCCAGCCCAGCAGGGCATTGTCCAAAGAAAAAGGTGGGGAAAAAGCTGAGTAAACAAAGAGGGCTGGCCAGTTTTTCAGTCTCTGACTTGTTATTTCAGCCGGACAGTGGCTGTGCTGACTGTGAGGCTCGGCTGGGCTGGGCCGACCTAAAGTCTGAGTAATCTTCCTCACCACATCTCCTCTCTTCTCCCTCACCTCATCTCACTCTGCCTTCTCTACTCTGGGCTCATTTTCAGGAAAGGGGCTAAAGATGGAGACTGCAAACCAGTGAAGGCAGGCTCCAGGAGCTGATGGGAGGGTAAGGAATTGGGCATTTGCCAAGTTTCCTAGCATCCATGGGGGTGTGTCCAAGGTGCTGCAGGAGCATAAAGCAGGGATCCAACCAGTCAAGACAGCTTCAACCACATTGTCTTGGATACCCCCACTCTGGCTCTGCAAAGCAAGATCACCCTAACCTTGCAGTGATCTTGATCCCAAGGTTCCATTTGGAACCCTAGAACTGTCCTTCCTATCAGGTGTCACATCCCAGCCATCCCCAGTCACTGCCCAAGTACAAGCCCCTACAGTCTTCTCCCCAGTGTTTTCATGCCAAATTACTATACACCCCTCTCCTTACCCACCGCCACCCCTCCTTCCATTTTTTCCCTGACACCTGAAGCCACCAATAAATTCTACACAACCCACACTTCTGAATATTCCCTCTACTTTCCACCCTGCCTGAAATGCAGCTCTCTGCAAAGGCCTCATCTATGGGTCTACAGCTCTTGTCAGCAGAGGCCACCCACTCTCCCAGATTCCAGCTTCATGCTCCTCTTCTGTGCCATTTCCAGGCTGTCTCTAGTCTACCCCCATGCAAAGAGAAAATCCCCTTCAAGCTCTTGACATTTCATCAGACCACTTACCTTTGCTACCTTTGTCATCTACTGGCTTCTTTGTTGTTCCCTACATGTACACCTGTATCAGTCTTCTCTCCCGCACTTCCTTCCCTCATCTTAGGGGATCTCAGGACCCATGAAATGGTGAACTACCCAGCCACCCCCCCCCCAGTTCTTGGGGCTTGGCCACCTCAGCTTCAGTGTTTTTTACCACCACTTTATTTGTCCATCCGTGATTCCATGTCATTCATTCAACATGTGTTTATTAAGTGCCTACTCTGTGTTCTCAACACTACAGATAGAGTACTGTACAAAACCCTGTTGTTATCAGAAAGCTTTGGTTTTTGAGGTAGGAAACAAACAATGAAAAAATACCAAGTAATTAGAGTGATCAATACCATGAAGGAAATAAACAGCATGCTAAGATGGGGAGTCATAGTGGGAGGGACTCCTCTATATAGAATGGTCAGGGAAAGGATTCCTCCACATTTAAGCTCAGAACCGATGGATGAAATGGAGTCAGACGTGCAAAGAAGGGTCCCAAGAAAGGAAAGAAGTGGGAGTAATCAAGGACCTGATAAGGAGGCCAGAGTAGCTAGAATGTACTAGGGGGGGATACAAGAAGAAGTCAGAGAGGCAGGAAAGGGCCAGGATATGTAGAGCCTTGTAGCCTGTGGCAAGAAGTTTGGGTATACTCTAAGTACAGTGGGAAGCTATTTGAATGTTAAGTCAACGGATAAAACTGCATTACCTCTGAAAATGTCCACTACAGCCACCTATAATTCCCTGTCTCTCACACCCAGACTCACTTCACTTCCTACCCTCCTCCCACTGGAGGGGCAAAGACAGCATCCACCAGGTTCCACCCCTGTATCCCTGGCCCATGGTTGGTTCCCAATAAGTGTTGTCTGCATAAGGGAGTGAATAATCAAATAAATTACAGTTGAATATCTCCCCTTTGACCTCATCAAGACGTCCCATACCCAATTCTAACATTTTCTCCCAGTGTATCAGCACACCCTGCTCATTATTTCTTTACTCTGACTCAACCCCTGCCCTCTTTTCTCACCAATACTCCTCAAGTCCTGTGCACCTGTCCTAGGACACTACTTAGCAAAACCCTGACTCTAGATCATTTCTACAGTCTATCTCTACACCCATGGCTGAGAGCTGGTAAACAAAATGACACACCTCTGCACCATCTGTGTGTCGGTATTGACTCTCTTCTATCCTTCTACCACTCTCGCTTCCTATTTTACCTAGAAAACAGGGATACCTGCCCCCAAAGTTGAGGGCAACTTTGAGGCTCTCCCTTCAACTCCACTCAAACCCTTTCTTCTCCCCTTCTCTCTTCCAGAGACTGGCTCCCTCTTGTTTCAAACCAAGCTTCTCTGCCTGCATCCAAGTCCCCCTGTGATCTGATTTCTACCTTTCCCTTCTCATCTCCCTTCTTTCTATGCCTTCTCCTTTAACACCAAACCATGCTATACCCAGTAGCCAACATAGCTAATGTTTATTGAGACCTAATTCCATATCTGTTTCAGTGCTAAGCACTTGATGTGTTAACTCATGTCATTATCACCATGACCATATTACACTGTATTACTCTCTACTCTAAAGCACTGTACTATGAATACTATGCTATAACTCTCCCCATTTTGCAGATGAAGAAATTGAGGCACAGAGAGGCTCAGTAACTTACCAAAGTCACATAGCCAGTACATGGTAGATTTAGGATTCAAATCTGGACAGTCTGACTACAGAGTTCATGCTTTCTGCTCTAATATTTTTCTGCTGAGCACACTATTTGCCTCTACTTCTTTGCCTAATTTCTACTCATCCATGAAGACTAAGCTCAAGAATGATTTGCTCCAGGGAATGTTCCTTTACATTCCTTCCCCAATCTTTCTCCCAGCCCTCTAGTTCTACGCTACCAATACTTAGCATGTAGTAGATGCCTGATAAATTTTTTAAAAACAGCATTATTCAGTTATAATTCACATACCGTATAATTTAAAGTGTACAGTTTAATTTAATTGGGTTTTTTTAAGTGTATTCACAAGGCTGTGCAACTGTCACCAGAGTCTAATTTTAGAACACTTTGTCCCTCCTAAAAGAAACTCCATTAGTGGGCAATCTACGTCCTCCCCCACCCCAACCCTAAGCAACCACTAAACTACTGTCTCTATAAATTTGCCTATTCGTATCAATGGAATTCTTTAATAATATATAGGCTTTTTTTTGTGACTGGCTTCTTTCATTTAGCATGTTTTCAGTTTATCCATGCTGTAGCATGTTTTCAGTTTATCCATGCTGTAGCATCCTTCCTTTTTATGACCAAATTATATTCCGTTGTATGGATCGAACACATTTTATTTACCGGTTCATCAGTTGAAGGCATTTGGATTGTTTCCACTTTTTGGCTCTGATGAATAATGCTGCTATGAACATCCACATAAATGTTTTTGTGTGGAAGGATGTCTTCTATTCTCTTGTGTATATACCTCAGAGTGGAATTGCTCTCTCTTATGGTAACTCCATATTTAATATTTTTTAGAAACTGCCAAACTGTCTTTCAAAGCAACTGCACCATTTTACATTCCCACCAGCAAATAATGAGGGCTCTAGTCCCTCTGCATTCTCACCAACACTTGGTATAGCCTCTTTGGTTGTAGCCTTCTTAGTGAGTATAAAGTATTCTGACAAATATTTTTTAAGCTAAATATTAGTCCAGGGTTCTTAAGGAAGGTTGACACTGGAGTTAGGTCCCAAAGGGCGAGAATGAATTTACCAGGTAAACTAGGAGGACTTGAGACAGCTGGCTGCCAGGCAGAGGGGATGTTTTCTCTCTTCTGGCTCTGAACTATGGAATTTCACAACAGACCTAAGACCATATTGATGAGACCTGCACAAGACACAACTCTAGGAGGAAAAATGACTGAATCAGTGTATCAAGTGATCTTGATTGGCTCGAATAATGGGTAGCGACTTCCAGCCAGATGAAGTGCAACCAGGATAAATATTTGATTTTGAGTACATGCAGAGGGAAGGGAGGCAAAGCTAGAGAAGCTCTGGGGAATCTCTGATAGTAAATTCAGAAGAATCCAGCAAGTGCTATACCTTACCCCTAAGTATCTGGTATCATTTGGATCCCATACCAATTGAGGGGACAGTTATGCTCCACTTCGCACTGATCAGACCAACCTGGAGGCCTATGCCCAATGCAGGAAAATAGGCAGCTGATAATTCGAATCACCCCCCACAGGACACAGAGCTTGATTGTTTGCCAAGAATGATATGTTTCTATTATTTAGCACCCATGACCTTCACAACTGTCCTAGGAGTGGGATAATAATAATAATAGCCAATATTTATTGAGTGCTCACAGTGTGCTCAACTTTCTTTGTTCTGTTTTACATTATAACATCACATAATACTTGCAACAACTCTGAAGTAGGTAAATTATCTGCATATTTCAGATGAAGAAACAGGTACAGAGGGTTAAGTAACTTGGCCAAGGTCACACAATTAGTGAGCCGTTAGACCAAGATTCAAACCCAGGTAACAGGAGAGTCTGAGCAAGCCAAAGATACGGAGACTCTCTGGGAATCAGCACTAGTTGCCACACAGGCAGTGCAAGGCTGGGTCTTATCTGTCTAGACTTGGGGAGCCCCACTCTGAGCCGAGATACTTGAGTTCTGATGCTGTGGAGCCTAAGAAGGGGATGGCTCTTGGGGCACCTGGATGGCTCAGTCAGTTAAGGGTCCAACCTCAGCTCAGGTCATGATCTCACAGTCCCTGAGTTCGAGCCCCATGTCGGGCTCTGTGCTGACAGCTCAGAGCCTGGAGCCTGCTTCAGATTCTGTCTCTCTCTCCCTCCCCCACTCACACTCTGTCTCCCTCTCTCTCTCAAAAAATAAACATAAAAAAAAAAAAAAGAAGGGGGTGGCTCCCTCACTGAGACAAGCAGCCTCTTACATGTGGGCTTGTTTGTCAGAGCATGAAGGGCAAAAATGGAGGTAGACTGCATGCTTGAAGCTTTTTACTAGGATTTGGGGCACTTAGTTCAGGGCACTCATCTGGGACGAGGAGCTATTTGTGGACAGTGTATACTTTTTCTGCCCTTCATCCTACAACCTCTGCTGATCTCCTCTGACTGAGCAGGTCTCCACTGAGGTCCTGGCCTATCCTTGGACCACATCCTGAAGAAGCTATTCCAATGAGGAAGTTGTTGCTTCATCTAGTGTTATGATAAAGAAACTGAATCTCAAAAAGGTGAAGTACCTTATCCAAATTCATGTCACTATTAAATAACGAGGCCAGGATTTTGAACCTTGGGCTCCGACTCGGGATGCTTGCCCTTTTCCCCTTTATCACACAGATTCCCTTTGCCCATGAGGACAATAGAAAATGGGCATAACGTCCTCAGTGGAACAGAACTGGAGTGCCTATGGGTCATTATACGTGAAGTTGGGTCACACTGGGAATCATCAAATGGACTAGAAATGCTCAGCCTGGAGAAAAGAAGACTCCAGGGAACATTGTTAGTGTTTTCAGATTCCCAAAAGGCTATTGTGTAAAACAGAGATCAAACCTCTTCTGTCTGAGGCCAAGGGGTTAAACACAGACCAGTAGGTGGAACTTTCAGGGAAACAGATTTTAGTTCAAGCTGTGTGTGAACTTTCTAAACAGCCAAAGCTCTCCAGAGCAGAAATGCTTCCTGGGGATGTCTGGAGTCTCCTGGCCTTGGAGGTGTTTAGGCAGGCCACCTGTCAGGAATATTGTAGAGATAAGCTAGACCATGGGAACTATGAGGATTTAAACAGAAGAGTCTGGGGTTCTTGGCTCCAAGTCCAGCCTCTCCTGGCCTTCAGAGCTCTGGAGGCCTCTGAGCATCACACTTGCCACCTGGCCTGCTCTCTCTGGTTATGTGTCCTTCCTTCCCGAAGTGTCCTCTGGCTTCTTCCAAGGGGAAGAAGCAGAGTCCAAGGGGAGGAGACAAAGGGGAAGATACCAGTATGCCTAGGGCCTGTGTCTACAGGACATCAACTTCTGGATGGCTGCCTCCTCCAGGTCTTGCTTTTCCTCTGATGCTGGGTAGAACTTCCTAGACCAGGAAGTGGAGCCAAGGCCAGGTCTAGAGCCAGGGTCTGAGCCAGGGAAACTTTGTGACAGAAAAGTTTATCTGTGTTCAAGAGCTAAGGTCTGGGGCCAAACCCTGGCCGAGAGAGGGAGTGTCCTAAAGGACTGCCTATCTAGGGCTGAGGAGGAAAGGCTCATTTGATGACATCTTCATTAGGATTTTCCTCTCGTCATACCGACTCTGCACCACACTCACACACATATATAACTATTGGAAAAACGATTTTAATACCCATGGCACATTGTCCTTGTGTGATATAAAATCCAATGACATGTGGCATTTGGAAAAGGTCACTTCTCCCATCAGGATTCATTAGCCTGTTTCAGCCTCTACGCCTGCAGGACGGGTCCCAGCTGCCTGTCCCCTGCAGTAGGGCCAGCTGGACAGGTGGAGCCCACAGGGACCCGCCTTGGAGAGCAAAAGGACTCCCCAGGGTGCTAGCCAAGGAATCCTTGCTTTGGCCTAGCTCTTTCCCACACATGCCTGAGGAGGAGGGAGGGGTCATATCCAGAGAAAATGAAGTCTCTGGCCAGGCAACCATGACCTCCAGGTCTGGAGTGCATGGAGAGGGGAAAGACAGAACCAAAGCCTCAATGTTTTCCTAATGTATCATTCCTAATGTATACATTTCCAATGTATCATCCTTTGGGCAGAGGGAAGGAAACTCGAGGAGCTCTGCAGAGAGAGCTGGGGATATAGAGTGGATGCTCTGAGGAAATGTGGGGGAAGAAAGAAGCCTGGGAGGCCACAGTGAGCAGGATCCTGGGCCTTGCTTTGGGGGTCTGGATCAAACCTGGGATCTCCTGGTATTCATCCATTCCCCTTTGACAAAGCTGGGGCCCAAGACTGGTCTCCTTATATCACGCTTGTATTCTTTATGTTCTTGGATTTCATCTCTAGAATGAAACAGCTGGGCCCAATGGGCAGGTGCATGGGAGCAGGCAGTATCCATCAGTGCTGGCATTGGTGGGACCAAGGGATAAGCCAGTTGGCACCAGCGTTTGTGCCTCCTCTGCTCCCTGCATTTGACCCCTGCCGGTGCTGCATCTGCATGAAACACCCAGCACTCACCTTGGGAGGCCATCTCCTTACCTAAGCTAATGAGAGCTGCCTGATCCCTGGTCTCTGGGGTGGTTTGTTTGTAGGGAGCTACCAACAGATCACAGAGGAGGAAGTCTAGTTTCAGAGTAGAAGCATGAGGACAGTCAGAGAGACAACTTTGAAAACACAGGAACTGGGGGCCAGTGAGCTAGGATCAGGGGAACTGGAAGGAGATACTCCCTGACAGAAAGCCTGAGAAACTAGCACCCTAGCATAAGCAGAGGGGGTTGGAGCCTGGACTTTGTGTCGGTTCACTCACACACTCATGTGCACCTTCTTAAGTATCCATCCTTGCACTGCAGTATTTAGAGGATGGGAAAAGGTGGGACCTCCAGCAAAGAGACTAAGAAGGAATGTCCAGGGGAGGCAAGAAGAAAACAGGAGAGCATGTTGTGGCAGAAATCAAGTAAAATAAGCCTTCAGGGAGGAAGGAGTGAGCTACTGTGCTAAAGTTGCTGCCAGAAGAAGGCGAGGGTGACTGAGACCTAACCGTGTGAACTGGAAAATGGGATGACACTGGCCATCCTGGGAAGAGCACATTCGAGAGAGGATGGGAGAGAAGGAAGAGAAAATGATAAATATGGACGACTCTTTTGAGGAGTTGTGCTCCCAGAAGCAGATATATACATGTACACAAAGAATCATTTATTCATCTGAGAAACATTTATTGAGGCCCTAATTTCTATGAGCTTCCATACTAGGCCCTATGTACCCAGATGGAAGCAGCACAACCCTTGACCTTGGCAACCTCACAGAGTCACGCGTGAACAGACAAGATGAAGCCTCGGTTCTCTCACTGATGATTTTAGCTTCATTTTCCTAACTGTTCAAATAGAGATACTGAAATCCCTGCCCTCTTTGCTTATGGAACTTGGCATGTCACAGACTTTTTAAACAGCCCGAATTCGAAATGTTTTGACCTGCTGTCACACCAGGTGGTCACACTGGGTTCTAATTTTTTATTTAGAAAATGTGGTCATTATGGGATTGTCGTGAGGATCAAACGAATGAATCACATGGCAGTATTCTGTGACCTGCCGAGTGCTATGTCAGGACAAGGCATTATTCAAAGTGGCTTAGACTAGACAGGCAGGCCTGGCCACTCCTTTCTTTGTGCTTCCAGAGTAACGCGCACATGCCTCCTTCCCAGCACTGGTCTTCCTGCATTTTCAGTGTGTGTGAAGGTCTGTGCCTCTCACACCAAATTGTGTGTGACACAGGGCCTGGCACACAGTATAATTTCTGAATGACGATTTATTGGATTTCTGAATGAATGGACAAATGGCGAAAGGACATAGACGAATAAACAGCAAATTATGATGTAAGACAGAAGAAAATGATAATTACTGTAGCTATCACTTATTGAGGACTAATGCTGATTTCTTCACATGTGTTACCTCACATCTTTTTCACAGCTACACTAAAGGGTAGATGATATCCTCCCTCTCTTACAGATGAGGCTGCAAGATATTAAATGACTTGCCCAAGACACAAAGATCCTGAGAGCCTGGGGACTTCGGCTCACTCCAGCCTAATGGGGGGTTAGAGAAAGGGTCCTTTGGCCCCTGGATTGTCCCTCCTCCGGTCCTCTCAATTCAGAGCCCAGACAACTGGCCATGAACCCACCACTTAAATCTTCTCCCCTCCTTCACCAGGGCAGGCCAGGCCAGGCTAGTCTAACCCTAAGCAGCCGCTAGGGAAGGAGCTGCCCAGAGTATTCATTCCTCTTTTACAGCCCTTGTCAAACTCCAAAGCAAGTCGTAAATTCATTAACCTCGAACGGATTAAGCTGTACAGCTTACTTAGCACCATAAACAAGATCATTGGGATGTTGATTTTCCCCTTTTATTGCTTCACTCAAGGAAAGCGTAGCTGGCCCCAGCTCTGGAAATAGGGGTTGGCTCCCCCAGTCAGGGTGTAGGATGCTGGGGAAATGCCAGCTGGCTGTCCCTTACTAGTTGCTGGTACCCAGCAAGGCAAGACTTGGACTTAGGGCTCAGGTATGTGTAGCCCAAGAGTTGCCCTCCCCCACCTCTGGCTTGTCTTGGTACAGCCAGAAGTGGCTATTTCTAATCCAGCCACCCAAGCCCCTCTTTATGGAGCTGGCCCTAAGCATTCTGAGGGAAAGGTCAGGAAAGAAGCTCAAATGCCCACCCTCCAGGTCACTGGCTGTCCCAGTAAAGATGGTATTAAGGAGGCATCTCCTCCCAGCTCTCCAACCCCTGGGGTTTCCTCCAGCTCAGCCCTGCCCTAGTGAGGCTGCCATTATCTGTTTAACTCAGATCTCTCTCTCCAACAGAGTAATGTCCTTCCTGGCCAGGAATTGTCCCCTCTCCTGGGGCTTGGGATCCTATTTCCTCCTGTCCTCTCTGAGGCCTGGCTTCAGCAATGGTGCTCCCTCCTGGAGTCCCAACCCTTTTCCATGCACTAAAACAAAACACACATTAGTCGTTATCCAGACTCTGTGCCCTCTCTCTCCTCCCTTCAAGTTCTTGAATGGGTTGTCCACACCTGACACCTATCTAGCCTCCTTCTCTCCCATTCACTCCTTAGACCACTGCAGCTTTCCCTATGGCCTCTTCCTGGACCCTGCTTTTGCCAAGGTCAGCAACTACTCTGTCAAATCCAGCAGGTTCATTTTAGCCATTTATTTGTACTCCTTTACTCAATGGATATTTTACGGTTTCCTAGATGCTGGTGACAATAGGAAGCAAAACAGAGTAAAACTAAGACCCTAAGAGGTTAAATATAGCAAAGTGGCTTTAAGTACAGACTGCCTTCCTGCCTGGGTTCATTCTTTAGCTCTGCCACTTACTGACCTATGTGACCTTGGGCAAATTTCTTAACCTCTCTGTGTCTGTTTCTCCGATCTCTAAAATGGCATAATTGTAGTAATACTGTGGTGGTTGTGCAGATAAAGTGGATTATAAAGGTAAGGCCTCTAAGTCAGTGCAAGGCAAATAGGAAGTGCTCTGTGTTCACTTTAACTTGCCTAGGAGCGCGGGACACCTGGGTGGCTCAGTCGGTTATGTGTCCAACTTCGGCTCAGGTCATGATCTCAACAGCTCGTGACTTTGAGCCCCGCGTCAGGCTCTGTGCTGATAGCTCAGAGCCTGGAGCCTGCTTCAGATTCTGTCCCCCTCTCTGTCTTCCTCTCTCTCTCTCTCTCTCTCTCTCTCTCTCTCAAAAATAAATGAACAAAAAAAATTAAGTAATTTGCCTAATATCACATGGTCAGCAAGCAGTGATGGGGCCAGACTTTGAGCCTGAATCTACCTGATTCCAGAGCCTTCATTCCTGGTGGCACCACACTACTCCATGTTTGTCCTGCCTCCCATCTCCACCTCCACCACCCTGGGCTATTTGGGCTTTGCACATGATAGTCACCTGGAAAATATTTGCTCAATATATTAATTTAATCAGTGGATCTGGTGTTTGGGGAGGCTAGGCAACCAGAACAATAGCTATTTTATGGATAGAAATGAGGTGGAGGAAAATGAGCCGTTTTGAAGAAAAGGTGATGATGTCCAATTTGCGTGTTTCATCTGAAATGAAAGTAGAGCATCTAAACGGTTCTGTCCTTTGGACAGTTGACAGCTCAGGGTGGGAGTTCAGGAAAAACATCAAATTAGAGGCAGCTTTGGGAGTCACATAGAAGAGGGGGAAAGTTGAAGTCCCCGAGGGTAAGAAGACAAATTCTCTAAGAGGAAAGAGCACAGGAGTGAGCCTTGAGTCAGGAGGAGTGGGAGGAGGAGACACGATACTGGCCTGAGATCAGCTGAGGAGGAGGGAGTGACAGGGAGGGGAGGGACCACAGAGGTGAGGTGAGGTGGCAGAGCAGGGGCATGAGGAAAAGCTACAGGTGCTGTGAGAAGGAGCCCACAGAGGACCTAGGGTCATGGATTCCATGGGGCTCCAGTGAGTGGCTGAGGGTGAGGCCATGGTAGTGACACCAGCAATGATGGGCACTCCATCCCAGAGGGTGAAGGCCTTTCCTCCAGGAGGCAGATTAGAAGACAGAAAAAACTTAGGAAAGAGGTATAAGAATTAACAAGGTCAAGGGAAGGGCTGGCCATGGTAAGAGAGAAGTTACACACACGTTGGAAGACAGAGGAGAAAGGACTACTCTAGGGGCAAAAGCACAAGAGTGAGAGGAACGGACATGAGGATGAACTCCATGCTGAGGACTGAGAGAACTGGCCCTAAAAGACAGTAGGCACCAGCTTTGGAGAAAAGGCAGAAATGCTGAGGCTTGAGAAAATGGGAGGAACCAACTAGAGGCAAATGGTACATGAGCCGAAAAGAGAAGTGGCAAACTCCTTGTACTTGGTCTTCCCAGTCAAAGTACAGCAATAAGAACAAGAATGACAACGATGATAATACATTAGCCAGTTTATTGAGTAGCTCAACTTGGGAGGCACAAATCTTTTCTCTCTCTACCAACTATACCTTCTCAAATACCCTTTCTCGGATGGGTAGTTGATCCCTTAACAACATGGGCAGATTCCTCCCTAATTCCCAATGACTTCTGATTTTTAAACGTTTGGGTAGTTTTCAATCCCAATCTCATATCTGGTTAAGGCATTCCTCTCTTGGTTTTTAGTCTCCCTTCTATCACTTTGCAGGGGGCCCAAGGGACAGGTCTGCCTCTGAAACATTCCCTCCCACTCTGAACCAGCCTCAAGCTGCTCTGATGGGGAAGAGGGAAGGGGGTGGGATGGCCTCTCTTACCCCTGCCCCCCCAGGCTTCTGTAGCACCCATTCTCTGATAGATTTAGTGTTTCCCTGGCCAAGAGCCGGGGCACTGGGGCTCTCTGTAGAGCTCAAATAATTTAACCTGCCTGAGCCTTAGTTTGCTTCCTCTCCTATAAAATGAATAACACTGCTTCAACCTTACAGGATTGGCGTTAAGGATTAGACAGATGCCTGTAAAGCACCTAATACACAGTACTTGTTCCACAAACAGAACTCCCATTGCCAAAGGCCTGAGCAGGATAGCTCCTGGGCATGAATGTGCGTTTGTGTCGCTGTCGAGATGTGTGCATGTGTACCTGTGTGTGCAAAAGAGAGTTATGTGTGGGCTGGAAATGGGGCACCCTTGTGAGTCAGCTATTGTGTGTGTCATTGCCTACAGCTGACCCCAGAGCTGTAAATCCTGCCTCAATGCCGGCTACAGTGAACACTTTATAGCCGAAGGTCAGGCCCATGAATCATAAGTGGGGCTGGCAGGAAGCAATCAGACCAGGCTGGGTGGGGCCGGGCCAGGGTGGGGAGCTGGGCTGGAGGAATTCCCAGTATCAAGACCACTTGGAGAAAGGCCTGAGCATATCCTTCAATCCCAGATCTCTGGGAGCCCAGAGGTCCCCAGCAGTTTCCCTGGACCCTCCACTGTCAGGGGGCCCTTCTCTAGATGGCACCACCCAAATTGGGACTATGAGCTGAAGTCCTGCCTTCCCAGGACAGGCCTCTTCTGTCTTCTGGGCAGCAGCTTTGTGGGGGGTGGTGAGCTATACTTCAGGCTTTGGGGGATGCGGGTCCTGAGACCTGGGCTCTCAGCTTAGTGGATGGGGAGCACCCAGCCCTTTGAGCCAGATGCTTTTATTTCTTCTTTTCCTTTCCAATCTGTCTTGGGGAAAGTGGCCCCAATAAGGCAGCCCTTTCACTCTGAAACCTTTTTATGACTCCAGCCATAATTAACTTGAGTAATAAAATTTTTCAAATCCAAATAGATATAATTAACATTTAATGCCCCTGGTTGGTGCTGGTGGCTGGGCCCATTAAGAGCGCAGTATTGATTGAGAAGGTGAGCCAGCTGGGCCTGCTGCTGGGCCAGGGGGCAGAGGTAGCTGGAGCCCAGGGCTGCCCATGGGCTGGGCCCCAGCCCAGGTGTGAGGAGGGTGGCAGGTGGCCAGTCCCCACTCCTGCCTGTGGAACCAGGTTGTGGAACCAGGTTATGAAGAGTACCAAGCCTGGGCCGACTCGTCTCTAACATCCGTCTCTTGTGGCTCTCCCGCCTTCAGACCCTGTGTCTCAAACCTCCTTTACCATCATGCCCTTCTACCCAGCCCACCTGCTGCCTTTTCTTGTGCCTGCGGCCTGCCTCCTCTCCCAGAATTTATCAGGCTCTCAGAAGACAAGGCCATGTCTTCTCCCTGAGGAACCACCCTGGCTTCAGGCATGCTTCTCCCCATTATTTCTCCTTTCGGATTTACCCTGCGAGGCTGTGTGCTTCAGGCTGAACTCCACACCCCACTGGTCAGATAAGAACCTTATCTGACTCCCCTACTTGACTTATATATCCATACCTGCAACCAAACTTCACATTCCCACCCCCAGGAAGCTGGAGAGTAGCAGAGAGGAGGAGAGGATTCCTTTGAATCCCAGCCCCTCCACTTTCCTGCTGTGTGACCTTGCACAAGTCCCCAAGCTTCTCTGAGCCCCACTGTGCTTAATAGAAATAATAGAGATAAGAATATCCACCCCCTAAAGGTGGACTAATGCCAATCTTACACTTCCCAAGCATCCCAGGTGATGGAGATTACTGTCTCCATTTTACATGTAACAAAACAGGCTTAAGGGAGGCAAAACCCCCATCCCTGTTTCTTATACTTCTGGCTCTCCCAGTAGTTAAATTTAACATATATTTATAAACAACACATAGGCTGGGAACAAGATGATTCTAAAGCAGAGCCCCTGCATTCAGGAAGCTTCTAGTCTGGAGGGGGCAAAGGCAGGTGTGAGGACAGAGGGACTGGGACAGGGCACACTGGGACTGGTGTGTGTGGCTCTGTGACCATGGCCACAGTCTGGTCCTCAGAGAATGTATTATCTGTGGTAAGCCCTGAGCTGAGGAGGAGGCACCTGGTGTCAGGATTCACAGGTATAGTTTATAACATCCCAGTTCATCCACTCAGCACGTTAGAAGGACCAGTGTCCTGGGCAATCACCCACATGGTGCCCTTTGGTGAGGTGGGCAGTCTGGGCCCTGATGGGCAAGGAGAATCTAGGTAGGGGGCTGAATTCCTTCCTCTGCCCGTCTCTGCTCCCACTCATCTGCCTGCTCCTAGGCTTACAGTCCCTGTGTTCTGTCCTGATGGCTCAGTCGTAGGCCAGGTCTCCCAGGGCCAGGGCTGGGCTCAAGATATGGAATAGGAGTAAGGAGGGTGGAACATGCATTCTGGCGTCAGAGAAATCTGGTCTTGAAACCCGCCTGAGCATTACTAGCCATGCATCCTTTGGGCAAGTGCCTTACTCTTGCTCTCCATGAAGTATGGCGTTCCCCATTCTTCAAGGGCTCTCTGCTCAAAAGCACCTTTCCAGCCTTCAGGAGCCCCGTGTTTCCTTGAAGGTTCACAAGGGCCTGCTTCAGGCGAGGTCTTGCACTAACTTAAATTCAAGTAAGTCTCTGCTTTCTCCAGTGCTTTGTTCCTGGCAGGCCCAAGGCCATCCTCAGAACCTCCTGTGTTCCTTGAGCCCAGGTGCCCACCCCCCATGTGAAGCAACGCTGCTGATACCGCAGCCAGCATACGAAGGCTGGGACGGGCAGAAGCTCACCTCTCTACCCGTCCATTCATTTGGCATCACTCACTGTGTCAGGCTCTGCTGAGAAAATAGACAATAAAAGTGTAATTACAATGTGATGGGTAAGGCTTGGAGGCTTTGGGAACACATATTCTAGCCTAAAGATTCGAGTCATCCCACTTACCAGAAGAGTTCACCTTGAAGTTCACCATCTAGGCAGAGGGAACGACATATGTAAAGGCCCCAAGGTGAGAGAATATGGCCCATTTGAGAAACTGAAAGAATTCGGTGTGGCCAGAAGCATGGTGTACATGGCAGGAAGTGGGAAGGGACAAGGCTGGCTGGCAAACAGTGGTGTATACATAAATGTCCATGCAGACCTTGCTAAGGAAGCCAACCTTGCAAGTCCCAGCTCCATTATGTGCTGCTGTGGGACTTCAGGTATCTCCCCTGACTCCTCTCACTCCCTCATCAATAAAAAAGGGGATAATAACCCCAGCTATGTCCACCATGTGCAAGGATCAAACTGCTTCATGCTGGGTCAGGGCTTGCCTTGTGAGAGTTACAGACATGTAAGTCTTCCCAGCTCTGAAATGCCAAGGCCATGTTCTTCCCTGGCTCACAAAACATCCTTGGCTCCTGATGCCTACAGAATGAAGGCCCAAGGGAGTCCCCCCACCCCAGCCTGTATCACCCAGGCCCATTACCCCCTCCACCTTCCCCTACTCCAGCATACTCTCCGGCTCTGCTGGGCTGTCTCCCCACCTCTGTCTTGGTTATTGTTCCACCCTTCCTTCTCTTGCCATCCATCCTACACTCCAGACTTTTGGCGCTCCCTCCTCCAGGAAGCACTCTCCTCCTCTGAGTTCCAAACCCATTCTCCTCCTCTGTCTTCGCACATCAGCCTTGCAGTAGGATCTTCTGTGCCCGGCCCTGGAGCCTGGGCTGCTCTTCTTTCCACCCCCCTAAGCATTGGCGCCCCAAACTTTGAGGGTATTCCAGGAAGTTTGGAATAGCTTGTGATAAAATTGAAAGAAAAGGGAGAAAGGGACAGACGGACCAGTGGACAGAGGGAGAGAGAGCAGAGGGCAGGCTCTCCCTTGAGCCAACCCAGCCTGAGCTATGGTAGACTTCGCTGGATTCCTTTTCCTTTCCCACTCCACAATTAGAACTGAGAACTAAGACTCAGGAGCCCAGGGCTGGTGACTTTCAGCTAGGGGGTGCTGGTGGTGGCAGGACTTAGAGCCCCAGGGTACAGCTGGTAACAGGCTGTGCCTGGCCAGGCCTCCCAGCTG
Source organism: Puma concolor (assembly GCF_028749965.1). NCBI lineage: Eukaryota > Metazoa > Chordata > Mammalia > Carnivora > Felidae > Puma > Puma concolor. The sequence continues at coordinate 35,169,153 of NC_141674.1, forward strand.
CCCCTGCCTCAGGTCCTCTTTCCACATAACCTTCAGCCCAACCCCCCACACAGCTGCCTTCCTCATGACACAGGCCTGTGTTGTCCCGATGACCACTGACCACTCTGTCCTGGGGGAGGGCTAGGCCTGCGTGGAAGGAAGAACTCTAGAGCCTGTGGGCAAAACCTCCCCAAGCCTCCCAGGCTGTCAGCCTGGTCCCCCTGCACTCCCAGGCCTCCAGCAACCCCACCACCCCCATTTCCCAGCAGGGCAGGAAGACATGCTGACACCTACTCAGTGCAAGCCTTTGTGCTTCAGGCGATGCACACTCATTTGTTTGTTAAAGCAACCTGGGAGGTCAGTATTATTATCCTCAGTCTCTGGGTTTGAGGAAATGAAGACTCACATAGAGTAAGGCACTTGCCCAAAGGATGCATGGCTAGTAATGCTAAGGTAGGTTTCAAGACAGATCTCTCTGACTCCAAAACTCATGTTCCACCTTCCTTACTCCTATTCCGTTACTTCAGCCCAGCCCTGGCCCTGGGAGACCTGGCCTATGACTGAGCCACCAGGACAGAACGCAGGGAGTGTGGGTGGAGGGAGTGTACCAGTGCCAAAATGAAAAAGAGCCTGGAGGGGAAAGGCTCTGTTTCTGGTCAGGGGATTGGGTCCAGATCTGCCATGGTTAAGTGTCATCACTCTAGCTGTCTCTCCAGGTCATGGAAGCCCAGCCGGCAGCCACAGAACAGATCCAGGAGCAGAGCCCACCCAGTCTCCTGCCCCCACCCAGACCCCCCATCAGTTCCCACAGCTCAACAAGGAGGAGGTGAGCCTTCCTCCTCTGTTCCTTCCCATGCCCTAGACCCAGCAGAGGGCAGGGGACTCTTGGACCTACCCTCCTACCCAGTCAGTCTTTACTTCCTGATACAGATTGCTCTGGCCAGATGTTTTTAGTGTGGTAGACAGAACACAGCACTGGACTGTAGATGCCAAGAGTTTCATTTTTAAACTTACTAGCAACAGACTTGGGACAAATACTTTTACCTACCCCTATCTAAAGAAACTACCCTGGGGTGCCTGGGTGACTCAGTCAGTTAAGCACCCGACTTCAGCTCAGGTCATGATCTCATCGTTCATGGATTCGAGCCCCGCATCAGGCTCTGTCCTGACAGCTCAGAGCCTGGAGCCTGCTTTGGATTCTGTCTCCCTCTCTGCCTCTCCCCAGCTCTCTCACTCTCTCTCTCTCAAAAATAAATAAACATTAAAAAATTTTTAAAGAAACTTTCCCTAAGGTGCTAAATATCCCAGGATATTAGTAATAACAACAACAGCAATAATAATAGCAACTACTTGACATAAAGGACTTATATGTGCCAGGTATTATTCAAATAACCTTATGTATAATCCTGTGAAGTAGCTGCTTCTATTCTTTCCATTTTACAGATGAGAAGATTGAGGCACAGGGAAGTAAAGTAACTTTTCCAAGGTATTCAAGAGGATCTTTTTATTTAAATGGTTGCTGAGAAGTGATTTGTAAAACTAGACAGCTATTTTGTAAATATGGAGGTGCTCTCTAAAGGCAAAGGTAGTTTTCCTAAATGGAGCTATTTATAAATGGAGAAGGGGAGTGCTTTTTAAAGGCAGAAGTGTTTGGCACACGCAAGGGCATTTTTTATTACACGGTGCCTCACAGTGTGAGAGATGGTTCTCTGATTGGACCCATCTTCTGCCTTCCAGAGCTGGGGAGTTGTCACAGTGCATAGCTCACCAGGGCAAAAACAAATTATTCCTATTTAAAATTGCATTCCTTCTTTAAAATCACAAAATGTCAGACTAGGAAGGGGCAAATTCTTCTAACTTATCACCCCTGCAAGAATCAGCTTCTGTCGTGCCCAGGAGGGCCAGATAGTAGACAGGGCTAGGAAAAGAAGAGGGTCCCTCAGAAAAACCTTTATTTGGGGGGGAAAAAGGCCATTGAGGGTGCTTTGCTTACTTCACCCCCCAAAACTCACACACGCACATACACACACACACACACACACACACACACACACACACCCTCCTTTTTCACCTGCAATCAGGGCTGAGCTAATAGATATGCTTCCTCCCTGCCTTCTGCACATCCTTAAAAATGGAACCTTCAGGACAGAGGAGAACACAGAATAAGGACAAGACTCACCCCTTTCCCCAGCAGAAAGGGGCCTTCCAGAAAGTGTGTGGGAATGCCTAGTCTCAGCTAGACTGCCAAATTGCTTTTTCCCCTCTGCCTGGGGCAAATGCCTAAATTCTGCTGCTAAGGCCTGGACCAGCTTGATGAGGCAAATGTTCTCAGATCCTACTGCCCCATTGTCCTGACTCAAACTGGTATTGAGAAGAAAGTATGGCAGAGGACCAGAAAGATTATCAGAGAGGCTAAGGGAGCATTTATTGAGCAGGACTGAAGCAATGGATACTACAACTGTTGGACTTAAGGGGGCACAAGAGTTGGGCTGAGGTTGGTATCGGGATGTAGCTCTCAGGGTAGGAACTGAGGTTATTTGGGGAAATTGGGATTGGATTCAGGTTTAGATTTAAATTTAGAATCTGAGCTAGGTGGTAGGGCTGAGTTGGCTCAGAGGACCGGAGGTAGGTTTTGCTTCAGAGCTTCCCTAGAAACTGCCTGCTTCATGCTGGTGTCCAAAAAGAGGGGGTTCCGTGACAGTTACCCATGGCCTCTGGTCTGGAAGCTTTACTGAGGAACTAGGAGTGAAGGTGAGTGTTGGCTCTGGAAGGGAGTGCAGTCAACGTCCCCCAGCCAGGGAGCCGTCCAGGCTACAACCTTCCCACCTCAAAGAGTGGTCCACAGAACAGCAGCATTAGCTTCACCTCTGAACTCTGTAGAAATGCAAAATCTTTGGGACCCAACCCAGAGCTACCAAATCAGAATCTACATTTTAACACAAACTTCTAAGGGCTCTGGACACTTGAAGTTTGAGAAGCACTGGGGAGGATTTCCTGGCAGAAAAGCCTGAAGTGAGGGCAGGGAGGCCAAAGGGCATCCAGCCCCTGGGCCTACTCCAGGGCCCCCTGCCTTTCACCCCCTCCCAGTGCTGGAGCCACAGCGACACCTACTGGCCATGGGTGTCTAGATCACCCCCTCCAGGACATCTGGACCCTACCGTCCTGCCCTGCCTGGCCTCTACCCGGAAGCTGGCATTCCTGAGTTCTGGATCTCTGGCTTCCCCAGCTAGGCTGGAGCAGGTGTAGGATGGCCCAGGGCCTCAGAGTGGGGGCAAGGCTGCGTGCAGTCTAGCGCTCTGAGGCCTCAATGTGAAGAAAGCAAGACAAGTAAGCAGGTGTCCTCTCAGCACAGAGTTCAGGACACATCCCTGTCCCTGGTGTTCTCGCCACACTCAGCAGCACGGAGCACATGTTTGTCTGCTCTCTTCACTGAGGGCTTCAGCCAAGACGGACAGAGTGCAGCTTCCCGTCCCAACCAGCATGTATCAGACGCTCCTCGAGGAGGTGGCATTTGAACCTATGTCTGAACAACTCTTCCTGAAAGCGGACTTTTAAGAACTACAGTTGAGAAGCAACTCAGGGAAGGAGAACAGCTAGGGTATTTCTGGTCCAGGGTGGTAGTTGCTGGAGACTGAATTCCCATGACAGAATTCTAAGTCAAAAGGAATTCCCAAATCCCAGTTATTGTTGACACACACCCCGCCCCCTGCTGTCTGCTCTCAACTATGAGAAGGAGTTTGCCTGGGAACGAAATGATTGTGATTGCCCACCAGTGTCTGCCATTAGTGGTGATTAGTTAAAACATCAGAGTCTAAACAGTCAATTGGTTCTAATAATTAATACTATGGCTCAGCTGTGACTGAGAGAGTGAGAGGCAAGACAGAAAAAGAAGAGAGAAAGGCAAACAGGATTGGTAGGGAAGCCCTAGTTGTCTAGCTACCATTTCTTGACCCACACGCCAGGGGCTGTGCCAGAGTGACCCCAGCTCCTAATTCTATGTGCTCACAAGTCATTTTAATACATTCCATCACTGAGTTCTCATACCCCGTTAGTCTCCACTTTCCAGGTTAGAAAAATGAGGCACAGAAAGGAAAAGCCAGTAAATGCTCAGTAACAGTTGGATGAATGAATGGATAAGTAAATGAATGCAGTACCCAAAACTGAAATTCAAACCCAGGGTAGCCTGACTCCAGAAACTCTGGGAGGAGAAAGATGGGAGAAATTGCAGAGACAAAGAAAAACAGAGAAAATACACACCAACCCTTCTCTGTCACCTCATCTCCTTTTATACACCCTCCCTCTTGCACACTCACTCCCCTCTCTAGCACCTGACACACAGATGTCCTCTGTGCTCCCCTTACCGAGGGCCCTATTCATGCACAGTGTGTCCTCTCAACCCCATCTACACACCCACTCTGTCACACACACCCGCTTCACACAAGTGTCCCCTACATGCTCCCTTACACTTGCCTGTCTCTCTCTCCCTGCTCACACACAGACTTCCCTCTGCCTTTCCTCTGAACCTCTCCCTCTCCACTCCTGTGTTCACACCTCTCTTTCTCTCTCTCACCGCCAACCGCTCACTTTCATTTCTCTCTCACATGCTTCTTCCTCTTTCTCTCACACACACACCCCACCTCTTTCTCGGGGCCCTGTCTGTCCTCTTCTATGCTGTATTTCCAACTCTTAGAATATCACTTGGCCCATAGTAAGCACTCAAAGAGTGTTTGGGAAATGAAATAAACACACCCACTGCTCTCTCCCTCCTACACACACTCCCCCCACTCTCTCTGTCCACCTCTACCCCACACCGTGCACACATCTCTCATACACACAGGCATACACTTTGGGCCTTATCCTAGAACCAGCCCCCATCATGCACTCCTGCTATCTCACCCCTCCAGGAGTCAGGCCCCAGAGGCCTCTAGCTGCGCTGTCCCAGTCTGGGCCTGCTCATCTCTGGACTGTCCCCAGATCTGGAAGAACCACAGGGACTTCCCTCCCCAGTTGGGGGGGTGGGGTGGGGGGGGCCTCTAGCCCAGACCCCTTAGTTACCCTAGATCAGGCTCAGCCACTCCCCACCCCCTCCCCGGGTCACACGCAGCAGCAGAGCGGCCAGCGAGCAGGATGGCTGTGTGTGCATTGCTATTAATCACCCCTCCTGGTCCGCTAACGAGGCTAATGCGGTAAGTGACAATAGCCCATCTTGGTGCCTGATTTAGGGGCTCAGGACGGAAGCTGGGCTCCTGGGAGTGAAGACGTGAATTCTCCACGACACTAAACCTTCAAATAAATCTCCTCCAGTCAGAGAAGCCCAGGGCACTAAATCCCATGCGCCGGTAATTGAAACCCTTAGAGCTTTCTTGGGTAGGGAAATTGCTGAGAGAGAGAGCAGCTTAGGGGTTCCACGTGGGGTGGTGGGCTAGCGGGCCCGCAGAGGGCTCTGTGATGGGGGAGGCTACTGAAGACCCTCTATGAGCACGTGGGTATCTGTCCGTCCTGGTGGGTATGTCTGTCAGTGCTTTTTAGGCATGGGATTTTACTGTCCAGCTGTGTTCACGTGGTCACTGCCCACCTCCTTCTCACCAGGTCTGTGGACACTGGCATTTTTCTAGGACAGCTAGAGCATTCATCTTTCAAGGGCTTCTACCTTTTGAAGTCTTTGGGGCTTCTCCCTCTCACTGACCATGAAACCAGGCTCTATTTAAACTATAGGCTTGACAACATTACCTCGATTGCTTCCTTCCCCTCTTCCTTCACCCCCACCCCTCCACCACCTACCTACTCCACCATTCACTGTCTTTTCAGATGTTCTCCTGCAGTCCCATCAAGTTCCCCTCCCATTGACTTGGCCACTGAATCATTCAACAGTCACTACCAGCCACTGTGTGCCAGACCCCGTGTGGGGTCAGAGAACCTCCCAGCCCTCAAGGAGCTCAGAGTCTACCAGGGGAGACCGATGTATAAACAGATAATTGCAGTATTAGAGGTATAGACATAAGAAATAGCATGACAGAGTACTTAATATCAGGGAAAGCTTCAAAGAGGAAATACTGTCGGAGTGTGGTCTTAAAGAATAAATAGGAGGTATAGGTTGCCCATGGGAAGATGGATGTCACAGGCACCGTTGGCAGTGAGAACACGTGAAGAGCTGGGACTCGTCCAGCCATAGCATACAGCATTGCTGGAGGGGTAAGAGGCTGGAGAGGGACTTGCACGATAAGGAATTCGGAATTTATGCTGTGGGCTTTGAGAGCCAAAGAAAGGTCTTAAGTGGCCAAATGATAGGATCCCATTTGTGTTTTAGGAAGACCCTGCTGGCTGTAGAGATAGAAATGGATTAGAGGGGGACAGAGATGTGTTAGGAGACTTGACAGTAAAGACTGGAGATGATGTCTGAACTAAAGCAATGGAGAAAAGAGGTATAAACAGCTAAGATGTAAACTTACTGGATGTAGGGGCCAGAGCAAAGAGTAAGCGTCCCGATGGCTGATGGAGGGAAGTCTGAGGATGGTGGTGGCACTCGCTGAACTAGAAAAAGCAGGACAAGGGCAGGTCTAGAGAAAGGTAAGTCCCATTTAGGCACACTGAGCTTGAAGAGCCTGCGAAACATCCGAGCGGAGGATCCGGTACGCAGTGATACAGGACTGGAGGTGAGAATTGAGGAAGAGAGTGTGCAGAGAGAGGAGTGGCTGAAGACAAGGTAATGGCTGACATCCGAGGGGGCAGAGCGGAAGGATTAAGAGCAGGGGCTCTGGTATTGCCCTGCCGGGGTTGAAAGTCCAGCACCACCACTTACCTGGGCAAGTTACAGAGCTTCTCCATGCCTGTTCCCTCACTTATGAAATAGGGAAGTGCTTGGCACAGAGGAAGTCTTTGGTCAGTGTTATCCCTTCCCTTCCTCCTCATCTATTCAACTCGTGCTTAACCCTCACATCTCAGCTTGTGTCTCGTCCTCAGGGAGGCCTTTCTGGATTCCTCTGGGCAGGGCAACTCTGCATTTATAGGTTCCCACAGCACTGTTCGCCTCTCTTTGGCACGACTGCAATTTTACAGTTGTTTGTATGCTCTTATTGTATCTGTTTCCTCACTACTTTGTAAGCTCCGTAAAGACTTGGAGTTTATTGTATCCTTAGACCTTGGTGCCGTGCCTAGCACATGGAAGACCCTCAATACATATTTACAGAGTTAATGAATAAATGAATACAGCTGGAGGATACATTATGTTTGGTGAATGATGACCATCCAGGATCTGACTGAGCACAGTCTGACTGACAGTGGGGTGATGGGGAGGCAGACTGCAGCGAGGTAAGAAGTGCTTAGGAGACAAAGGAGTATGGACAGCAAGCAAGCACAACTCTGGAGCATCTTAGGATAAAAAGGGAAGAAGGAGAAGGCGTTAGCTACAAGGCAGAGATGAGTTGTTGAAATGTTTGCAATGGAGCCGACTCCAAGCACGTAGATTCTGATGGAGGGAAGCATGAGGAGGGAAAGGAGAAGGCACAAGAGAGAGGGGGCCCACGTAGGGAACATAGGCAGGAATGGGATTCTACATCCAGGAGAAAGATTCTAAACCCATCTAGAACAGGAGGATGAATACCTCTTCCACTAAAACTGGAAGAAGAAAAAACGAGGCAGGTGTGGATCTGGAAGTTGAGGGAATTCATACCTAAGGACTTCAGTTTTCTGAGCGAAGTGGGAAGCAAGGCCACCCAGAGGGGGACAGAAGATGGGGTGGGGGACTCCAGATAGTAAAATATGGATTGTCTCTGTGGGAAAAGGGAGACAGAGCTGACCAAGGGCATGTTAAAGGATTGCTTAGTAGTGCTGAGATTGGAAACTGTGAATTTTTATTGGCACATATCTGCGTGGTTTTGTGATTTTCCCCCAGCTGCTTTTAGCTGTCTGTGTGTCTGAAACAAAAAGGAGAACAGTTGGATTGTGGAGAAGGCAAAGGAAGCAAGAGGGTGTTGAAGCGATGTGCCCTAGGATTCGGGCTAGAATCCATGAGTAAGTGGTGTCTCAGGAGATGGGAGGACAGAGCAGGAACCAAGTATGATGGGTGCAAGGCTGTAGGAGGGTTGGGTGAGAGGGAGTTCTATCAGAGAGGAATTCAAGTTGTTGACAAGGGCCTCCAGGAGGAAGTGAGTACAGGAAAAGATAACAGTTGCTGAGGAGGTCAGTGATGGGGCTTGGGGTATACAAGTGAGAGTCAAAGTCCTCCATGACTATGGAGAATGGGGGGGTGACAGTGATGAGAGATGCAGGGTAGCACTTGACCGCAGAGCCCATCGGGTGGGAGAAACAGTGGTCTGGAAGTGGCAGTGAGCACAAGGAAGACACTGACCTCACCTCCTGGCCTGAGGAACCTGGAGTTGGGAGAATAAACAGCCTGCACTGGAGAGGATTTCAGGGAGTGGTGTCTGCAGGGGAGGTGCCGGTTTCCAGGAAAGTAATGAGAGAAAGTAAAGGAAGTATCTAGGGACCAAGGAAGGAGAGTTTATTGGCATGGTACTCTGTCTCAGAGGGCATGATGGGAAGATGGTAAAGAGACATCAGTGGAGCCACCTCCACCCCCTCACTCCCCGGCATCTCTCCCAGGACTGTCGGCCTCTCCAGCCCCCTTCCCCCAACTTGACATCTCCTCCTGCACCGTCTACTCCGCACACCACCTCCCACACGTATGTTCCCCATGTTCCCCCACCTCCTCCCCAGGCCCTCCCCCTGCCCTGCCCCACCCCAGCCGGCCTGAGCGAGCAGGAACCCCTGCACCTTCATTTCTCAGGTCACTGCTTGGCTAATGGGCTATTAATTTGCTCAATCGTCCCCTGTGAGGCAAACTCAATTTCTGCCAGCCAGTCGTCCCTCCCTGTCGACAGCGTGATTGATTGGAGGAACAGCTGTCACCGCCCGGCTGCCTGCTCCTTGCCTCCTTTCCTGCGAGTCCTCACTACCCCTCCTCCTCGGGCCGCTGCCCCGCGCCCACAGAGGCAGCGCACCCCTGCCACCTGCCCAAGGATCTGTCGCCAGCAATGAAAAATGACAGAAATATTTAAGGACAAATAAGGTTTCCCAACGCAATTGAAAATGATTACAGGCAGCTACAGATGGGGCCAATCTGATGCGCAGCAGCAAATCAAATCGAATTTCCTTATCGGCGTATTATTTTAGGCGTTATCTGGCACGTTGATGCAGTTATCAATTCAATTTCAGCCGCCGGTCCGCTGTTTACTGTCTCGCCTTTGCTGGGAAAAGGTAAACATGCTCAGCCCAGCAAATTAATTTCTGGCTGAAGCCAGAGGCTGCGAAGGACTGCGATGCAGGACCCACGGCCCCCACCTTGGCCTTGGGCTAGTGGGCCAGACTGGCTGGGCCCGGGGCAGGCAGGAGCTTGCCCAGGGAACAGAAGCCCCGCTAACTGCCTGCCCCGGCCCCGCCCCGGCCTCGAGCAGGATTCAGGGCTCCTAGGAGGCTGAGGTGACCGCTGTTGGCTCCGCGGCTGCTGCCAGGGAGAGGTGAAGGTCTCCCATTAATTCCCAGCTAAAAATGACAAATTCATCTTGGACGACAATTAAATGAAGTCAGTAATTGATGCTAATTGATCTCCAGATGCGAGGGCTCCCCTCAGCCTCAGCAGCACGTGCCTGTCTTGCTCACTCTTCCCACCCCAGTCCTCTCCTCCCCTACTTGTCTCTACGCCTCTCTCGTCCTCCCTCACCGCCTAGGGCTCTGGGTCGCTTGACCCCGCAGGTCTGTGGAAGACAGCTGGCCTGGGCAGAGCTAGCAGGCAGGGCCTGAGGCCGAGCAGCTGGCCGGGTGCCCACCCAGCCCCGCAGGCACTTGTAATCAGTGCCCCGAGTCCCAGCCATGAGCCCAGAAGGCAGGTAACATGCCCTCCTCGGTGGTTCAGGATTTATTGCCCGCAGCTGTAGAGGTTCCCACTTCATTTTTATAAGCCCATAGTCAGAGCCAGCAGGGGGTAAAGCACACTTGGATTTACTTTACTTTAAACAGTACAGTCCTAGCATTTTGGCTCCATGGCAAGGAAGGCACTGGGGGAGAGTGAAGTGTGTGGGCATGCTGGGGAGAGTATATAGGTATACTCAGTCTATACTCGCAGATATGTATGCATACGTGCTCAGGTGTGTTTGTCTAGATGTGAAAAAATGTCCACACTTGTGTGAGCACCTGTGTGTGCCAGTGCCCTCACGTGCACGCGTGTGTCCAGACATTTGAGAGGATATGTGTGCATGTCCCTATGTGGATATTTTCCTGAATCGGGCCCTTTGCCACAGTCAGTAATGGCTAATCCCAGAGAACTCTGCGAGGCTCCACCTGCCCCGCCTACCATTGGCCCGGCCCAGCACAGGGCACTGTCTGGAAGTTATTAGCTAAGGGAGGCAGGGAGCTGAATTGTGTACCTCTAGAAGGGGAGAGAGTCTGCAGTTACGTTTGGGACAGCCAAGATCAGGGATATAAAATAGCTGTGACCCCTGAAGCTCCACCAGTCTCTAAACAGGTTGGCTGGTGTACTCGGTGGAGCAAAGGCCGGTGGGGCCAACAGTTGGGGTTCTATGCCCCAGGCTCAGTGAGCTTGATCGTGACTTGGCCCAGAGCCCTTGGCTCTGGTTTGAGCCCAAGTCTGGGCCTAAACCTGTCCACAGGGTGACTGACCTCCACCTGGCCGTCCTGCATATGTTTGCCTTTGGCCACCCAGGAGACATGCCTGGGCTCAAACCAGACCCCCTCTACTGCTAGAGACAGCAAATAGCATCACAGTAGGTCAGGGCACCAGCCAGGCTCTTGTTTCGCAAGAACCTGGAGCTGGCAGGAGGCCACAGAGAGTGGGCAGTGCCACTCTGAGCTTTTTCAGGCTGAGATGGGAAAAGGGAAGATGGCATGCGGGCATAAATATGTCACCCTGTGTATTATATCTGTGTATAAATGTCACATGTACGGAACCTGGTGCTGTGAGGAGTCTGTACTTCTTAAGGAAGGAAGAGGAAAAAAGAAGGAAAAAGCATATATAGGAGAGATGACCAGACCAGACCCTAAATAAGGGTCAGAGTGGAGGCAAGGAATCAGAGAAAACTCCCACGAGGTCCCTCAGCTAACCTCTGCATCTTTTGGGGGAGTTTGGCAAGGTCAATGGTCATTTATTCATTTGTTCATTCAAAGAATATTTATTGATTTCTACTATTACTATTATGATTTTCTTACTTTGGGCTATGTCCTCTGCCAGATGCCACAGTCTAGGGGTGCCTGGGTGGCTCAGTTGGTTAAGCATCCAACTTCAGCTCCACAGTTCATGAGTTTGAGCCCCACATGGGGCTCTGTGCTAACAGTTCGGAACCTAGAGCATGCTTCAGATTCTGTGTCTCCCTCTCTCTCTGCCCCTCCCCTGCTCGCACTCTGTCTCTCTGTCTCTCTGTCTTTCTGTCTCTCTCTCTCTCTCAAAAATAAATGGACATTAAAAACAATTTTTTTAAAGAAATTTACAGTCTAAAGAGGGTGACAGACACAGAATAGGCGATTGTAACATGGTGTCACTAGAGGTGGCACAAGAGGCTTTGGGAACACAGAGAAGGCACCTAGTATAGTCTGGAGGAGTCGGGGAAAGCTCCCCAGAGGAAGGAGTTCTGAGTCCTTAAGAGTGAGAGTAAGAGCCAGCTTGAGCAAGTGGCCCCTGCCATAACCTTTTTGGTTGTTTGGCAAGCCCAAAGCAAAGACAAATAGGCCTATTTGGTTCCAGGTGACTCAGGAACTGCTGAGAATGTCACCTCTGCCCCCCAAGCACCAGCCATTGCCCTGGAGTCTGGGCAGGAGGGTATACAGTGGTTTTCAGGGCATCTGGGTACTGGCAGATAAATATGGGCCGTAGCTAAATACACGTCTCTCCTCTGCCTGCCCCACCCCCACCTCCTCGACCAGGGATGCCTATTAATCCTGACAAATGATGACTTACGAACATGTAATGCAAACTGATTCATCATACATTCAAATCCGCCGCCCCGCCCCAGCGGGAGGCCCCAGCCAGACAAGTGTATTACACGGATAATGTATTTGACGTATTAATAAAACCAGCCGCATTGCTCTGGCGCAGGGACTGGGGAATGCCAATATACGATGACAGATCACATATTGATGAAATCCAGATGTTTGGAATCATAGTCTTGGGGCCTTGTTCATATTGACTGAAGGTAAAAAATGCCATCTGTCAGCATGTTAACTCTTCCTGTCCCACACTCAGCAGAGGCACCAATCATGGTTTTCTGGAGGGAAGAGAAGGAGAAAGGGGATGAGTGGGGGGGGGGGGAGGATGAGTATGTAGGTGGTCTGGATGGTGATGGATGGATGAAGTTGGGGTATATGGCTGTACTGTGGATACAATAGGTGGAGGGGACATTTTCGTGCCTTATGTTCTTGACCTCTCAGCAGCATGTGATCCTATCAGTGACAGCCCCCTCCTTGAAACTCTTCCCTTCCTGGCTTTGACGATACCATGCTTATTTTCATCCTCCTGTTGACTGTTCTTTCTTAGTCTTTGATGACTTAAACTTCTTCTACCTGTTGGAGTTATTCAGGGTTCTGTTCCAGCCTCTTCTTACTGTATACTCGCTCCCTAGGTGATCTCACCTACTCTTAACTTCAGTCACTGATTTATTCATTCAGTGAATGTTTGTTGGGTATTTACTATATGCCAAACATTGTGCCAGGCACAGAGGAAGCCTTAGTGAACTTTAGCTCTTACCTATATGTCAATGTCTCCAACTCCATAATTCTGACTCCAGTTCCCATAGAGTGCCCAGAAAGCATTTTCATGTGGATGTCTTAACAGTTCCGCAGAGTAAGTACTACATCCAAATTGAACTCATTTTTTTCCTCACCAAGCCTGCTGCCCCTCCTCCTATTGTACAAGGCAATAAATGGTCTACCACCCAGCAGTTGCTCAAGCCAGAAACCACGGAATCACTGTTGGCTCCTTTCAGTCCCTTAACCCCCAGATCCAACCTGTCCCTTTCAGTTCACCTCCATCATCATCGTCATCATCATCATCATCATCATTATGCTCCAGCAAGGCACCATCATGCCTCCCCTGAATTAGTGAGATCACCTTCTAAAGAGCCTTTCTGCATTCTCTACTTTGCCCCCTCAGACCATTCTGTACTTTACAGTTAGAATGATCTTTAAAAAATTTTTTTAGTATGTATTTATATTTCAGAGAGAAAGAGACAGTGTGTGAGCAGGGGAGCAGCAAAGAGAGACAGAGACAGAATCTGAAGCAGGCTTCAGGCTCTGAATTGTCAGCACAGAGCCCGATACGGGGCTCGAACTCATGAACCATGAGATCATGACCTGAGCCGAAGTCAGACGCTTAGCCAGCGGATCCACCAGGAGCCCCAGCATGATCTTTTTTAAATGCAAGTCTGATATGTCTCTCTCCTGCTTAAAACTCTTCGATGACTTCTCACTGTATGTTAAAAACAACAACAACAACAGGGGTGCCTGAGTGGCTCAGTCAGTTAAGCATCCAGCTCTTGATTTCAGCTCAGGTCATGATCTCAGTTTGTGAAATCGAGCCCAGCTTCTGGCTCTGCACTGATAGGGAGGAGCCTGCTTTCGATTCTCTGTCTCCCTCTCTCTCTGCCCCTCCCCAGCTCACACACACTCTCTAACTCTCTCTTGCTTGCTTGCTCTCTGAAAAAAAAAAAAAAAAAAAAAACTAAATATACATTAAAAAAAAATCATTAACGTAATTAAAAAGTCCTCCAGGATCTGGCCTCTCTGTCATTCTCATATTCTGTCCATCACTCTTTCTGTTGCAGCCACACTGGACAGTCTTCACTTCTTCCGTTGGGCTGTCTTCCCTCTGTACCTTCAAACATGCTATTTTGTACCTAGAACACCACTTCTCCACAATCATTGCCTGACCAGTTCCCTCTGATCCTTCACACCTTTGTTTGGATGTCACTTCCTTCACCTCCCAGGCCAGCTGATACACTCCCACAGTTCCGTGCACTTACCTTTTTCTAAAACCACTCTGGGGACATTTGTTTAATGTCTCTATCTGCAACCAGTTCCTAAGCTCCTCGAGGGCAGAGAATGTACCTGTCTTGTTCATTATTGCGTGGCATCCATACGGTAGCAGACCCATCATCACTACCCAGCTGCCATTGGTTGGATACTATCAAATTATTGCCTAAGTGAGTGGATAAGGAGGTAAGTAGCTGGGTATTATTCAGTAGTTAAGAGCACTAGCACTAGTGGAGTCAGGCAGACCTGAATTTAAATCCTGTTCTGAACCTTCTAGCTGTGTCATTTCATTGTTCTGAACCCCATTTTTTTCATCAGTGTGATTGCAATAATAATACCTACCTCACAGGACTGTTGTAAAGATTAAATGAGATAAACTATGTGCAACATTAAACCTACAGCCTAACATATAATAACACTCAATAAACTGTTATTATTAATAATAGACAGATAGTGGATAAATGGTTAGATGGATGGACAGATGGATATAGTGGCATACAAACCAATCAATAGATACATGCATGTGGATGGATAGGAAGAAGGAACTCCATGGAGGCCAGAAGGGCCAGGACCAGAGTACCTACTGAATGGGACACAATCTTGACCATAGCAGAGAAGAAGGCCGGATACAGGGCAAGGCTGGGCCCTGTCAGAAGGGGATACAGGCACAAACAACAAACTGTGCTAGTGTCCTACTAGAGATGATAATGAGCCATCACTTTGTAGAGAGCCCTGGTTTAATGGAATCCTCACAAAAGTCCTGGAAGTTAGATATTATCATACCTGTTTAACACGAGGAAAAACTAAAGCTCAGAAGTGTTAAGTGATTTGTCCAAGGTCTCACAGCTAATAAGAGACAACTCTGTTGAATTCTGCTTGAAGCCTCCTCTGTGCCTTGGTCACCAGGAAATGGAAGCCGTTCTACTGGGGGGTCAGGGAAGGGAAGGGTGGGGCACATATGTGTGTACACACACACACACACACACACACACACACACACACATACACATTCTCTTAAAAGGCCCCACCTCTTTTGCCATTTGTCATTAGCGGTACCCTCACCCTCACTTAAACCCTGCTCCTTCTTAAATCAGACACCAGGCAGTCAAGCCCTGCCTTTTGTGGTCTGCAGAGCCAAAGATCATCAAGATGGGATTTGAACAGAGAGGCAAGAATGGAAGCCACAGGCAACAGAACTAGGACACAACCAAACAGACCAAGCCCGAGAAGCAATCCCACAGCAGGCGTGTGGCAGGGTCAGACGTGAGTTAGTGATCCAAGAAGGGAAGGCTTTCCCTTTGAAAGAGTCCCCATCCTCCAGTGTCCAAGTCTGCACCTGTCTTCACTCCCGGAGATGGCAGAGATGGAGCAGCTTGGTGGGCCTTTGAGTCACCCGCCCCCGATGGTCAGCACTTCCCAACAGAGGGGGGCAGCAGAGGGCTGATCTGGGACCCCAGGTGCCTGAGGCCCAGTTCCAAGGCCTGATGGCTGCACTGGTTGGAGCCTGGCCCAGGCAAGGCAAAGGCTACTTGGCTTAACTGCTCCTGTCTCCTCAGCCTGCCTATCAGTCCTCACAGCCTGCAGTCACTTGTGGTGGAGCGTGGCTGTTCTGGGTGTGGAGTATTCTAAGCAGCTCAGAAAGGGAAAGGGGCCTTCTGGAGGCCACACAGCTAGGGAGCCTGACCCCACAATCACCTCTGGCTCTTTGAGCTCGAGGTGCCCCGCGTAAGGCTGAGGACAGGGTCAGGCCCCTGGGCTCCCTGCTCTCCTGCTTCAGGGGATACCTGCAGCAGGCACAAACGTGGAGGTGGCAGGCGCTGTGGTGGCGGTGGCGGGAGGGAGGTGCGGTAATGAATGTGGACGGGAGGCGGAATGAGCGATCCATCTTTGCATGGGAGGGGAGGGGGCCGCAGGCGTTCCCCCCACACACTCACACACTCAATCAGGCGCTGTCAGACCTCCGGCCGCCTGGCATTTTGGTGAAGAATCTCTCAGCTAAAAATTGTTGTCAGTCCCATTTCCTCGTTATCAGTGCAAGGGCTGAGGCAGCGCCCGGGGATTAACAGGAGCGGCGAGCGCCCGCACCGCCATCCACCGCCGATAACACCAGGCCTCCCGCCTCACCTCCCCCATTCATCATCTTTAGCACTGACAGCCCGTCCCAGTCCCTGTCCCCAGTCCCTCATGCTTCCCACGTCTCCCCACTGTGCTGCTCAGCCTGCCTCCTGACCTCCCTGGGGAGCTAGGCCTCCTGAAGAAGTACAAGATTCAACCTAGGCCCACATGACCTGGACCCACCTGTGGCAAAGGGCCTGGCCAGCCGTGGGGTGGGGCACAGGGGCAGGAGTGAGGAGTGCTCAACGGGAAGATGCTTCCTGACAGCCTGCCTCTGGGGGGCTCCGTCAGCCTACCTGTGATGCCGGCTTTGGCATTGGAGAAGGAACTCCTACATCAGAGGGGCAGCTGGACTAGGGACTTCCAGAGGTCTCTCCAGCCTGAGAAGGACTCTTAGATTCTCGGAACTGTGGCAGAGAAGAGCCAGAGGATGTCTACTCCCAGGCTTAGGAAGAGTTGGGGGTTGAGGACTTCGTTCCCACCCCCACAAGACCACAGCCGCCTCCTCTTGGCCATTCCCAGTGGTTTTATGGCCCGTTTTATGGCCACTGTAATGGCCCAGGTCAAAAGCTTCAGGGAGCTGTATTCTGGGAATTATGCAAACGAGGAGCAGGCCCAGGGCCAGAGTATGGATTTTGTCATTAAACCTGGGCAGGCCATGTCGTTAGTGCAGTAAAACCCACGTCATGACCACAGGTCTCAATATAAAATTATAGGGAACACAGCGGGGGAGGGGAAGCAGGGGGCCCATGGCCAGGCTGACACCTGCCACTCTAACCCCTGAGAAAATGGGGGTGGGATGGAGGGCATAGGCTGCAGGGACCCTCTGCTGATCCCTGTCAGTGCTGTACCTAAAGCTGGGAGTCAGGAAGAGGACCCATTGTCCCAGTAGAGAAACTGAGGCCAAGCTCAGAAAAGTAGATCTCTGTGGCAGCAAAGCAAACAGACTGAGAACAAGCATGTGGGAATGCTGATTCCTGGTCCCAGCCTTGAAGGGAAGACTCTGGGCTCCAGGAATCCCTAAGAGGCAGAGTTGGTATCCCAGGCTACCGGGCAGAAACCCTGATATTTCCACCTCAGCATAGACCCCATGCCCTGAATCCTCCCCTTTCATAGGTCTCCTCTCTTACCACTTCCCCTCTATGCCCCAGGCCCTGCCTCAATGACCCATTTCAACAGCCTTGTCAACCCTCCCTTATTCATCCTTCATGCCTTCCATCAAGTGTTGCCTTCCCCTGGACCCTACCAACCATCTACCAACCATCTTCGGGCCACTCCTGCCTCGATCCTGGGGTGGCCATTCGTGCCTCCCTCAGCCCTGGTCAGGGCTGTACGGACTGGATCCGCTGACTCTTCTTTGGCTTTCCTATTAGTTTGTGATCTCCTTCCGGCCAAGAATGTGTTTTATTTATCTCTGAACTCCAGTTTCTCCTAGAATAATGCCTGACGTGAAAGAATTGTTTAATAAATGTTTTGCTGAGTGAATAAGTAAATGAAGTGATGAGATCATGAGCTGAGTACAGGGGTCACTATCCAGTTCTGAGCCTTACTTTCCCCATCCTTAAAACAAGGTAACGGCCTACAGAACTTCTAGGGTCTCCCTCACCTGGGTGATTCTCTGACTGAATGAAGTTAGAGTCAGAGCTGAGACCAGAATCCTCAGCTCCCATCTTCCAGACCGAGGCATACCTGCTTCTTTTACTCACAGCTTCCAGCTGTCCTCCAAGCATCTAAGGCATAGCCACCAAGGCACATGATCAGCAGGGCCCCTTTGCCTTCTCAGACACCTGACCGCACAGACTAGAGCCACACCCACCCCACCCTGTCACACACAAAGCCTCCACAGTGGACATCCCAGCTCTGCAAAGATCATCTGGCTTCTAGGACAATCCAATCTTCGTTCCTATCCTCTTTCCCTTTCCTCTTTTCTCCTCCCATTATTCATTATTGCTTCATTATTGCCCATCAAGTCAATGCCAGGTCTGTTTTCAATTGTCTATAAATATAAAGTTAGAGAAGAAATGGCCCCTGCCCACGAGAAACTCACAGCTCATTCATTTACTCCTGTTCTCTGCCTGGAACACTTCTAAGATGCAACTTAAATTTCATTTCTTTGGTTAAGACTTCTCTATTTTCACTCCCTAAACATGCAGCCAGAATGAACTACTCCCTCCTTTGAGCTCTCAGATGACTCAGTCTGGACATCCAGGAGAGCTGTGACCATCCTCAATCTTGTGTCAAAGGGAGGCGGGTTCCTGTGCTCAGCCTGAACTGGAAGCTCCTTCAGGCATGGGGCGCTAGAGTTAGCAAATGAAAATATATGATACCCAAGTAAATTTGACTTTCAGAGAAACAGTGAGTAACTTTTAGCATAAGTATGTGCCATGCAATATTTGGGACATACTTACACTAAAAAAGTATTCATTATTTGCCTGGAATTCAGTTTTACCTGAGCATCTTATATTTAATTTGGTAACCCAACACAACCACCTTGGTCATCACTAGCGTGGCCTTTATCTCTCTGAAAACTAATTTTGACTCTCTCAGGACAAAAGTGGGAAGAAAAAGCAGGGAGGAAGATCTTGGCTTAAGCTAAAGAAGTCTTTCTACAGGCGTGCCTTGGTGGCTCAGTTGGTTGAGTGTCCAACTGCAGCTCAGGTTATGATCTCACATTCGTAGGCTTGAGCCCCGCATTGGGCTCTGCACTGACAGCTCAGAGACTGGAGCCTGCTTTGGATTCTGTGTCTCCCTCTCTCTCTGCCCTTCCCCTGCTTGTGCTCTGTCTCTCTCTGTCTCTCAAAAAATGAAATAAAAATTTTAAAAACTAAAAAAAAAAAGTCTCTCTACAGAGTTTACATAGATAGGCAAGGATATGTCTGGATAAACAGGCCTCCTCAATTCCACACCTTAAGCAGAGGCCAGAAGAGCACTGGGTGAAGAGAGTGGCAAGGGAAGGGGTTTAGGCTCCTCAAAAGGCGTGCATTAAGCAACCTTCAGGCTCCTTCCTAGCATAGTGTGCTCTGGTTACCATCAGCAACAGAGACAGCGACAGAGCTGGGACAGAGTGGGAACAGAGTTCAGGTTCCCAGCTGGCCCCCAAACCAACGGAGCCAGCAAAATACCCACTTGGGCTCCCATACAATTTGAAGGATATTTTGGAGGGGGAAACCCAGACCCTGTTAGATTCACAAGAGGCCAATAATGTTATCCAAGTGAGAGGTGGTGAGACCCAAACAGGAAGAATATAGATTCCAGGAATCCTGTAGAAGCAGAACGAACAGGACTTGGTGGTTAAATGAATGTGGGAGGGACAGTAAGGCACGAGAAGGGGCCTCAGGGGAGGCATAGGCTGGGGTAACCAGGTGAACATTGGTGTCATTAACTAAGAGGGCACTGCTGAACAGGGAGCAGGGGTGAAGACGCTGAAGAACTTGTTTTTGGATCATTGAGTTTCAGATTCTTGGGGGACACCCAGGCATTGATATCCATTAGGTGCTTGGATAGAGGGGCCGAGAGAACCAGGGAGCGATCTGGAGCAGAGATACAGATTCTGGAGTCTACAAAGCACAGGTGGGAATTAGGGCCTTAAGAAGGAAGAAGATGATCCAGCATACAGAATAGAGAGAGAAGAAGCTACGGGAAGAACCCTGGGAAGGTGAGGAACTGGAAGAAAACACTACCCCAGAAGTCATTCAGATCCTTTTTGGTCTTTCCCACTCAACTGTGAGGGCCTCAAAGGCAGGGACTAGATCTGATTATATGCTGTGGCCCCACTGCTCTGCACTAGGGCTAGTTCAGAGTAGACCTCAGACGATGTTTGTTGAATGACAACAGGAATGCAGGAATGAGTCCTCTTTCTCCCTCTTTTCTTCCTTCTCCAGATTTGGAGAATATAAAAACAGTAAGGAAAGGAGAGACAGAGGGGTCACTGGATATTCTGAGTGATGGTATGATTAAACCAAGACCTTCCCTAACCTGTATGAAATGAAGTGATCCAGGTTTGATTACACAGAGCATTGACTGTGTCCCAATAGATTTCCCACAGGGGCGGCCGGCTAAGGAGGCACCGTTCATGGCCCCTGGAGCCACAGAGAAGAGTGAATGGTCATGGGCTCTGAGACCCTTGGGCTCAACCCCTCTCTAGGCCAGCAAGCCCTAGGAGGCAGCAGCACACTTGCATTGGAGGATTGGGACACTGGGTTTCTGTATGTCCACAGACAAGCCCAGCTTATCTGTCTGTCTCTTCTTCTTCCCTCTCCAGGTAAGAAAAAGGCAGCAGCATTGTTTGACAGCCAGGCCCCTATTTGCCCTATCTGCCAGGTCCTGCTAAGGCCCAGTGAGTTGCAGGAGCATATGGAGCAAGAACTGGAACAGCTGGCCCAGCTGCCTGCCAGGTAAGCCACCAGCTGGGGGAGCCTGCCTGCCAGAGGGTTCCACTCAGTGTTCTGGACACCAGGTCCCAGGAACAGCCACGTGGCCCACACTCCATCCTCTAGGTAGAAGTAAGGCCCTACTGTTGTTCTCCTCTACTCTGCTTTCAATCCTCGGATCCTGCGGCTAAATGGTGATGCATTTCCCTTCTTGCTGTATTTTCAGAGATGGGAGGAGAGTGACCCCCTCTTCAGGCCTCAGCCTCAAAAGGGCACAAGAGGAGCTGGAAAGGGGATGAGCCACTGCCACAGGCCTGTACTGCCATGCTAAGCCTCAGGGTTAGGGTACCGGAAGCAGGGACTGGGCCTGCCAGCCTAACCAGAAGTGCAGCTTCGTGCTGCCATCCAGGAGAGTAAGCACTACCTTCTCTATCAGTCTCAGGGTCTGAAAGGTGACAGTCAAGCTTAGCCATGCCCTGCTGCTCTACCCTACTTCCCTTCTCCCTGCCTGAAGGACCAGGTGAGTCTCCTTGAGGGCCTTATGGAGGAGCCAGGTTATCAAAGGGACAGAGGAGAGGTATAACAAATCACCCCAAACCTTAGCAATTCAAAGTAGCCACTTCATTATACTCATGGCATCTGTGGCTTCAGGAATCCAGACAGAGCACAGAGGGATGGCCTGTGTCTGCTCCAGGATGTCTGGGGCCCCAGCTGGGAAGACTCGCTGGCTGGGAGCTGGGATCATCTGGAGCCCCCTTCACTCACATGTCTGGTGGCTGATTCTGGCTATCAGCTGGGACCTCAGCTGGAGCTGTGACCAAAGCACCTACACTTGGCTTCTCCACGTGGTCTGGGCCTTCTTATAGCATGGCAGCCTCCAGGTAGCTGGACTTTTTATGTGCAGCTTAGGGTACTAAAGCAAATGTTCCAGCCAAAGAGATGGGAGCTGGATCACCTTTCACAACCTAGCCTCAGAAGTCACTTAATGTCAGTTCTGCTGTACTCTATTGGTCGAGGCAATGTCAGCCCAGCCAGATTGAAGGGGAGAAGATATACACCCCACTTTTTGATGGGAGAGTGGCAGGGTCATATTATAGAAGAGCACGTGGGATGGGAGACATGGGTGGTTGCAGCCATCTCTGGAAAATATGGTCTGCTACAGGGGAATAGCCTGTCCCACCTCTCCCAACCCCACCCTACCCCTTGTTCAGTCCAAGTCACCAGACTTGACTGATCTCCTTCCATCTACCCACACCTAATCCCCCATGCAGGGTGCAGGTGACCCAAAGGTAAACCAGAACTGGTCCCACTCCCAGAAGCTCACTACATGACAGTAAGGAGAGCTGGGCCATGAAACCCCAAGGGATAGAGGCTGCTCTATGGGAAGAACTGTGGGGCATGGAAAAAGCACCAACCCAGCACAGAGCAAAGACCTCCTAAGGGAGGTGAGGCCTGAGCTGAATTTTGAAGGAAGAAGTGTTAGTTATCTACCACTGTGTTACAAATTACCCTCAAACCTAGTGGCTTGAAACAACAAACATTTATTACCCACAGTGTCTATGGACCATCAGTTCAGGCACAACTTAGTTGGGCAGTTGTGGGTAGTTGTGGCTTTCAGCTCAGTCTCTCATGAGGCTGCAGTCAAGATGTCAGCCAAGACAGTCATCTGAAGGTCTGACTGGGACTATGGGAGCCATTCCCAAGATGGCTTCTCCACACATGGGTCTCTCCATAAGACAGCTTGAGTTTCCCTATGACATGGTGGCTGACTTCCCACAGACGAAGTGAGCCAAGAGAGAAACTAAGTGGGAAGCCACAATGCCTTTTATGATCTAGTCTCCGAAGTCATACACTGTTGCTTCTAGCGTATTCTATTCTCTTCATTAGAAGCAAGTCACCAAGTCCAGCCCACACCAAGAGAGGAGAATTAAATTCTATAAACTCTACTTCTTGACAGGAAGAATATCAAAGAATTTGTGAAAATACTTAAAACTACCACAGAAGACTATACAAATGATAAAAATAATAATATGTATGAACCTTCGCTATATGCCAAGCACTTTACATTGCATTAATTTATTTACTCTTCACAACCATCTAGGTAGGCAATAATTATTAAGTCCGTTTTACAGATTAGGAAACTGAGGTACAGAGGGGTTAAGTGACTTTTCTAAGGTTGCACAGCCTATAAAGTGGTAAAGATAAGATTCAAATCCAAGGAGTCTGACTGTGGTGCCATGCTCTTAACCCACCCCCCACCCCCCGCCCCCGGACACACACACACACACACACACACACACACACACACACACACACTCCTGGGACTAGCCTAGAAGGGGCAGAACATGAAAGAAATATCCTTCCGCAGATGAGTTCTACACCTTAGCTGTCTGGGAGAGTGTCTGGGTAATAGAGGACTTCCCTCAACAAGAATAGGAATAGAGGCAGAGATGTGTGTGGAGGGCCCCGCAGGGCCCTGTAAAAGCAGTGTACCCCTAAGGGTCTGGAAAATGGGGGCCCAAGCTCTCCTTCTGCCTCCTCAGTGGGGGCCACACTAGAGCCTCATCTTCTTGGCCCCAAACCTGCACTGCCCAGGGCATCCACATCTAGCCACAGAAATGCCCCCCCCCCCAGCCATGATTCTGCACCAATCCCCCGCCCGCATATTTTCTCAGGGCACCCCCTGCTTCCACACCCTAATCCCCATGTCCATTTCCCCACCCAGAGCCTCCACATCTGCTCCGCTCCTCACGGGTGTGTCTTGCGTCCCCCGCTTCTGTGCCCCTCACGTCCAGGCCCCGCCCAGCACCCCCTAACCCCTGGCATGCCCCCCCCCCCCAACCCGGTGTCTGACAGCCGGACAGCGGGATCTGCACAGCAAGTGAAATTCCCGTCGGATCGATAAAGCCGAAGCGCTGGCGGCGACGGGTCGATGGTTTTATCTGTCTCGGCCCCGCCGCGCCCGGCGCGCTGACAGTCCGACCGGCCGGCAAAGGCGTTCAAGGGCAGCCGCGCCCGCCGCCCCCACCCCTCCCCTCTCTCGCCCTCCCCTCCCTGCGGCCGCTGCGCCCACCGGACTGCAGGCTGGACCGGCCGCTGCCGCCCTCGTGATTTATCTGGATTTTTAATTGGAAAAAATTTGCGAATTAATTGATTTCAGGAACTTGCCAATTAACATTGTAATTGGGTGCGTGATAAATTCCCAAGGAGCGTGTCAGCTCCCTCCGGGCTGAGGGCGCCGCAGAGCCCGGGTAGCGCTCGGGGAGGGCCCCAGCCTTGACTGCCCTTGCCCCGCCCCTGCCCGCTGTCTGGGAGACCTGAGGAGAGCAGAGGAAGTTGGGAAAAGATGTGGCACCTGGACTCCTGACACCCCTGAGACTCCTCCCTCCTCTCTCCCGCCGCCGGCAGCTCCAGGAGCTGAACGGAACCTTTGACCAGCCATTTCACAGATGGCGAAACTGAATCCTGCAGGAGGACACTAATCCTGTGTGTGCCTGGGCACAACCCAAAGGAGGGCATTCCCCCATCCATGACCTGTGGCCAGAGCCTTTCTCCACAGCTCTCCAGTCTTCCCCTTTCCCTTCCACTTCACGCTCCCTCTCTCTTCTCCCTTCTCCCTGCTTCCCTGCCTTCTTCTCTCTTCTCTCCAGTTTTCTCCCTCCCTCTCTTACCCTGCCTTTGCCTCTTTTGCTCTCCGCCCCCCCCCCCCCCACCCCAGCTTAGCCAGCTCTGGAGCCTGTAGATGCTGCTGCAGGGTGGCTCTCCAACGCCTGGGGGGCCTCCCTTCCTCCCACACGGCTGCTTCCCCAGAAGTTCTTCAGGATGGGCCTGCGTTCAAGGACCCATCTGCCTCCCTTGTGCCTTCTGTCTCCCTTTGCCCAACAGCACAGAACAGGCCTCCCTGGGGGCAAGCTGCTATTTCAGACACACCTAAGGACTCGCACAGAGAAACAGGGCCGGGGGGGGGGGGGGGGGGGGGACTCCCAGCTCCCAAACTAGGGCTGGCTGCTTTTCAGAGACACAGGCAAACATGCATACATAACATACAGGCACACGCACACCCCCACATTCCAACACACATAGATGTGCTCACCACACACACACACCCTGAAAGAACCACTTCCAACACATGCTCATTCCCACAGGTACATGGGCACACAGACACCTACAGGAAGAAGAGTCAGAACTCCTGTTGGCAAAGCGTTTATACTTTTCAAAGTACTTTTACATTTGGGATCAGAGGCTATGGCCATATACCCTCCCTCACCCCGCCCTCTATCTTTCCCTTTCTCAGTCCTGCACTGGAGCACCAGTAGACCCCAGGACTAAGCTAGTTCGAATAAGGAGGGTAAAGTTAGATTGAGGACAGGTTGGAGGGGGCTTTCAGGGCTGAAAGGTTGTCCTAGCTGTGGTGGGGGAGCTAGAACATTGGTGGGTCTCAGGAAGCTTGATCACATTGCAGAACTGTAGGAGAATCACTCTGGAGGCCAGTGCGGAGCATGAATTGGGGGTTGAAGGGGGGCAGGTGAGGAGGTTGGGCAGGGTCCAAGGGACAGATGATGAGGCTGACCTGGGACAGTGGCAGTGGGAATGGAGAAGAGGGAATGATGAGAGACTGGTGGAGGAAGAAGCAAGACGGGAGCAGGGTACTTACTAGGAAGAGCTTTCTGACCTGGGTGATGGGAAGGGTGATGATGGCGAGGAAGCAAATTTCTGAGGAAAGGAGGAAATAATGGATGGCGCTCTGGGCACACTAAGCCTAAGATGTCTCTGGGATGGTGATGGGGTGGAAACTGGATGTGCACAGACAAGCAGCAACATAGATGGGGGCTGAAGATTGGAGGGTGGTGGAGAGCAGCCCCCAGACTTGTGAGGCTTAGCTTGGTGAGGCCTGAGCCCAGAAGCCTTTTCTGGGAGACTTCCAAAGCCACTTTTAGATCTGGCCTGTAGGATAGGAAGCCAGCTCTGTGGTCAGTGCTTTCAAAGGGCTGGAAGGAGCCACGGGGAGGCTGGGTGACTCTAGAGAGGCGGGGTATGGAGATGGCAGTGCCCCCACCCCCACTTAAGCCTTATTTAAGGCCGGCCTCGGTGTTTGGTTGGGTAATGAACTAGATAAACAATTCCCCAAATAGATTAAAACGAAGTGTAACTTACAAAGGCGGCTGGTGATGATGGTTTATTCCCGGGCAGCACACCATTTCTTTATTTCCAAGGATAATTCAGTGTAAATCACCTTAATTAAAAGTGTCAGCCCAGCCCATGAATATTGTACTTAGGAACGCGTTTCCTGGGTCCCAGTTATAATTTAAAACCCATGGATCACTAGGCAGCGAGTGACTGAGAAGGGAGGAAATCGTTGGGGGTGGGCTGTGGAAACAGGGAGGGACGGAAGGCAGAGGAGCCGATGGGCTGGGCAGGATCCAGTCTGCCTGTAGCTCTGAGGCTCAGACCTCTCCTTTTGGAGGCAGGCTTTTCACCAGACTCCTATCTCTGGGGGACCAAGCACACTTGGTGGTGATCAGGTTGTTGGAAGAAAGGTGGGGTAGGGTGGGAACACTTGCTCAGAGAGAGGGCGGGAGCTTGAGGTAGTACCAGTCTGACTTAAGGGAAAGGTAAGAGTACTGGCAAAGGGAGAGCCTGGACATTCTCACCCTAGATGTCCTCATTTTCTATTCACCAGCCGAGGAAACTAAAGCCCAGAGTCAGTAGGATGCTCCCCAAAGTGGAGAGAGAAAAAGAACTCCAAGCTCTGTCCTCCATCCTAACCCCTGAGTAGCTTTAGGAAATCAGTGTGGGCAACTGAAAGGCAGCACTTTGGACTCGGTCAGACATGAACTCAAACCCTACATGGGCTGTGTGAACGTAGAGGTGTCATTCAACCTCCATTGGTCAACTTTGTAAAGTTTTTGTGAAGATTAAAGAGAGAACACATATAAAGTACCCGACTCATACCTGTCACATGTGGTTGATGCACAATCATTGTTCACTCTTTCCTTTTCTGTCCCAACCTGATCCTGCTCAGATAAAGCTCAAACCTCAGGCCAGCAAGAACGCTGTCGCACAGTAGATGCCTCATTTCTGTACCTGTCCAGGCACGGTGCCGGGCACAATGGGACGTCAGTACTTGTTGACTGAGTGAAGGAATGCTAAAAGTAATGAACTCAAACTAGTTGCTCCTCAAGAGCAGCTCAGTTTCCTCTCTGTATCCCCATTGCCTAGATCAGGGCCTGACAGGGAGCAGGAATACAGGGACTGTTTAAGAACCAAATGTAACTGAATGGAACCTGGTCTGGTTGTCCTTCCCAGTCTGTGATGCCCACACTCTGTAATCAGCCAGGCAAACAGTTCTGTGTTTACATTCAGATCTGTGATGTGTGTATCTATGTGGGTGTGTGTCCACATGTGTCTGCATTTGTGGATGTGTAAGTATCTGGGTGTGTGTTGGTGCATGTGGGTGTACCTGTGCATGTGTTTATGTAGATGTTGGTGCCCGAGCAGCTCTTCACAGTCTGGGTGACTGTTGTGAATGTGTCTGTATTTACAACATGTTTGAGCCACTGGGTGTGACCACATGTGTCTGAGTGACTGTTGACAGAATTATGGACAGTGGATATGTGTGTATCTGCCTTTATACCAGGGTTTCTCAACCTCAGCACTATTGACATTTTGGGCCAGATAATTCTTTGTTGTGAGGGGCTATCCCATACACTGTATGTTGATTAATATCCTCTACCCACCAGATGCCAGTAGCAAACTCCCTACCTCCATCTGTGATGAGCAGAAAGGTCCCCAGACATTGCCAAATGTGCCCCGAGGGACAGCTGCTACTTTATCTGAATCTATGTCTTTGCTCACGTATTGGGGTACCTATGTCTGACCCTATGGGTGATTCCTGTGTATATGCCCTGAGTCCGTGCGTGTCCTATGCACTCTGCCTTGGGTATGTGTCTTTTGTGCTTTATGGACATCTCTGTGGGCATGCTCTACCTGAATAGCTTGTATGGGTGTCTGTGCAGGGACCCTATGTGAATGGGCTGTGTCTGCCTCCTGCACATATCAGCCAGCGCCTCTGCGTGCATGTATTTGTATGTGTGTGTGAGTGCACGTGCGTGAATGTGTGAGCACAGATGTGGTGAGCACAGTGGGGGCAGCAGGGAGGGAGGGACAGGAACAGGGATATTAATGTTTCTGAAGTGGATCTGATTTGATACGTCTTGTTCCATTGTCAGCATCTGTTTAGCAGGGATTTGTAATACTTTGTGGCTCTGGATCACTCATGCTTAGCGCAGGATGTGGCCTTGCATACCAATTTTGTTATTAAACACAGTCCTCGCCTCCCCCACAGCCCATCCATCACCTCCCACCCCCGCCCCCGCCTGCTCCGAGCCGCCCACCATATTTCAGGGCCCAGCTCCCGCCCGCCTGCCGCGCCCGATGCCGGAGGGCCTGGGGCTGACAAATTGAATCAGGGGGAGATCATTCCTGGCCTAACGCAGTTTGCAGCGTGTTGGAGGGAGAATTGACAAGAGCCATGTCAGCTCCATCACCCCCAATCCCATAGGAACTAAGAGCAGGCTGGGGACAGGAGGTGGAGGGAAGGGGGCATCCAGGACAAGCAGAACCCTCAGGGCTGATACCAGGAGTCAGGTAAAGCCCCTTTCCTCAGATTCATGGGGGAGCCTACCATGCCTACTGTCTCTGTCCCCCTCCCAGGAGCCAGCTGTTGCCACTGGCCCCTGATGGAGGCTGAGCTAGTCAGGGCCAGCTGAGGTTGAATGGCCTTGGTAGAGCTTGGCTGAACAGGGCTGGGCTAAGCTGGCTATGCCTTCTCTTTTTGGGGTTTTCTTGCTATTCTCTTGCATGCCCTGGGCAGCAAGTGGGATAGTCACCCTGTTCTCTTCTTTCTTGGCAGCAAGAATTCCCTTCTGAAGGATGCCATGGCTCCAGGCACCCCCAAGGTAGGTGGACAATTGTGTGTTTTCCTCCTACCCATCCTAACCTAGGCTTCCCCATAACTGATTCCTCTTGAGGAAAAGGAGCTCTTCCTGGATCCCCAACTGTCTCCAGGGTTTGATCGTCAGCCTGAGGCCTAGGGCTTCCCTGTGTGCTTGAGAGGGAGAGAGAGAGAGAGAGAGAGAGAGAGAGAGAGAGAGAGAGAGAGAGAGTATGTAGTCTGAGTATGAGCCAGAATATGCTCATCTGACTTCTTCCTTTTCCAGTCAGAACAGGAATCAAAGCTAAGAATGACATGGGGGCATGGGGGACCCAGACACTAAGGCTGGGGAGACTCCAAGAAGGAAGGTGAGCTGTA
Source organism: Puma concolor (assembly GCF_028749965.1). Lineage (NCBI taxonomy): Eukaryota > Metazoa > Chordata > Mammalia > Carnivora > Felidae > Puma > Puma concolor. The sequence continues at coordinate 35,197,962 of NC_141674.1, forward strand.
GCAGGTAAATAAAAATATAGAAGTGCTGGTCAAGACAGATAGTACACAGGCCTTAGAAGACACACCATGGGGTGTGTGTGTGTGTGTGTGTGTGTGTGTGTGTGTGTGTATGCATGATTATGTGTATACTTTGTCCTGAGGGCAGCAGGGAGCCAGGGAGGATGTTGGACTCCTCTGGGGAGACAGTCTGCCCCTCTAAACAGATACCATGGGAGAGAGGTTTGGGAGCATCAGATGGAGAAAGGAAAAATGAAGGGCAAGTAGCTGGCTCAAAGGAGGGGCCAGAGAGGCCTCAGCACAATGATGTGATTTGTATCAAGAACTCCCATAGATGGCCACAGAGGCAGATGGTACTGCTTTCCCAAAGGTGATGATTTTGAGGAAGTGGGGACCTGGGGAGGAGAACTAAACCCTACTCACTAAACCCTTCCTCACCCTCGGCAAGGCAACATCTTTTGTTAAAAGTTCTCACAATGACTCTTAAAGGCAGGAATCCCTGGACCTTTTTATAGGGAGTGAGGAATGAGTGTTGAAGCTTCCGAAATGGATGGAATCAGTCAGGAGGACTGCACAGAGAAATCAAAGCAAAAGCCAGGAAGAGTATCTGGGGACCTCTGTGGGGGGGCCAAGATAAGGTACAGGCACCAGGAAGGGGCCAGAGGAGGAACAGTCATGCATCGGGATGGGTACAGGAAAGCATGGTATCCCAGACTCCTAGGGGAGAAAAGTTCCAAAACATATGGGGTGGTCAGCAGTCAAAGAGAGAAAGTCTGGAGAAGGGGGCCATTGTGTTGAGAAATCTTAAAGCCACTGGTGACCTTTGAGGGGGAAGTTTGGAGAAAAGGAGCCAGAGTGATAATATTACCTCCAGGGGTTGGCCCAACTCCCCTGCAGGCCTTTAAAAAGGGTGGGAGTGGATTTTGCACCTTCGCTCAGGAAATCACTCGACACAGAAAGTTGGACAGAGGAGGGGCAGGGAGGCTGGTCCAGTCTTAGATGGGTGCAGGCCCTGACCAAGGTAGCAAAGCCCTCCTGCCTAAAGAGAAAAGGTGGGGGTTGCCAGGCAGCCGTGGATCATACAGGTAGGGAGCCACACTCACAGAGCTTGGCCCGGCCTGCAGCTTTCAGTGGTTGTGGTTAAGGAAGGTAGGCCATGGACAAGCTGCCAGGTCAGCCACCGCCACAACCACAGACACCCGACACCTGAGTGTGGCTGTCAGGGCTGGGGATTGGACCGCAGTGAGGTCAGTGCTCTAAGGATAAACACAGATACAATCCACACCCATACCTAGTCCCCCGCATACGCAGATGCACACACACCGAGGTCAGAATACTCACACAGGAAGTCCTAAAACACATGCAGATCCTCCAACTGCCGACACAGGCATATTGATAATTAGGCAAGGACCCCTGCTCGCCCAATTCCAGATTGACACTTATGCCCCCAAAGCTGACCATCCCCTGCCTGTGGCTGAGGCTTTAGGGGAGCAGGTCACGGGTGGAAGAGGCATGAGGTAGAAGGTTCAAGCAAGAAACTGAGAGGACAGGGAGAAGGAGGGAGGGAGGGAGAGGAGAGGGCGAGGGGGCCTTAGACAAGATTGATGGCCTCATTGCCATTAAGAAAAAAATTAGCCGGTGGCGGCTATCATATTAAAGGGTGAAGAAGCCGTGAATTATTTTCTTAAAGATCTTATCGCTTACAATGATAATTTTACCTTCCAAAAGGCCACTTTTAATGAGGCGAAGAGCCAGGCAAAAAGTCATGATTTAGTGCCGGGATTTTTTTTTTCAAAACACATTTTACTGCTTTTTGGTCCATGTTTAAAAAGCGCCAGTGACCTTTTTTTATTCTGCTTGCCCCAGGTGTAATGCTGGGGCCTCTCAGGGCTTCTAACCCAGAGAGAATGAGAGAGAGAGACAGAGAGAGAGACAGAAAGCAAGCATACAAGAGCAAGCTTTCTCATGGTGGGGGGCAGGGACCCCACTTTGTTTCCCCTCCTCAGCATCTTCCCTGGGACCAGAGAAGGCAAAGGACATTGCTTGAAAGACCACCTCAATCTGGAGTGGGGGCTTAGTCACCCACTAGGCCTCCCCCTGGGCCTGGCTGGGTGAAAAAAGGGCTCCGAGTTGCAGGCCCTTCCCAGCCTCTTTCCTCCACCAGCTCTGGGGGGGCAGGCTGAGTCAGGGAGCCCTGCCAGACCAGCAGCTGCCCCTCCCTTCCCAGGGCCCTTGCCTGAGGATGTGCAGCATGGCCACCGCATGCGGGTCACATCCTAAGGCTCGGTCGGAGATGAAGGATAAATGGCTGCTCCATCTTTCCCAAATTGCTTTCTTTGGGCTGTCACTGGCGATTTGGCATGGTTTCTCGGCTGGGGAGGCCTCCTAGGGGCTTGTATGCTTCCGGCTCAGAGCTGTGCAAACTGGAAAGGGTGGGAGAAGGAAGTAGGGATTGCTTTCAGGTCTCCAGGCCCCCAGGTTGCAGCTGAACAGGCCTTGGCAAGAGCCAGCAAGAGCAGGCTGAACGTGCCATGTGGTATTTAGGATTGTGGCGCTCACACACAATGTAAAGCGGACAGTTTATTAATCTACACTGCAGGCGCACGTAGGAGAGGCCATGCGGGACTGACGTGGGGGGGTTAGTTCTCCTAGGGTTCTCGCTGGGGTCATTGCCGCAGCGCAGGGATAAATGGACCCAGCGTACATCCCTAGCTGCATGCAGGAAACTCATACATACTATTTAATTTACTGTCTCCATAGCAGGGCTGCCTTCAGCCTGTATTAGGGGCAGGCAGGGCAGCAGGTATGCGGCTTTACCCCCAATCCTTCAGAACAGTCCCAGAGTCTCTGCTTGTGAAGGGAGAACAAAGCATGTATTATCTCATCCAACTGGGAGTGGGCAGAGAGTCCTACCCCACTGGGACAGAGATTACCTGGGGTCCACAAGGTTTGGACCCTCTCAGAGGTCTCTACCCATCCCTGAAATCAAGCCATCCTCTCTCACAACCACACCCTCAGGGCCTCAAAGCCTGCCTTCCAGATCTCAAGAGTGGTTCCTCTATCCCTCTGCCTCCCTCCATGGCCCTCTCCCAAAAGCTCTGTTGGACTGGGAACCCTAGGGGACTGACCGACTGGAGGTCTCATTTGGCCTGAGGCGACATGTCCTTTTTCTTCTTCCAGTCCCTCCTATTGTCTGCTTCCATCAAGAGGGAAGGAGAGTCTCCAACAGCATCACCACACTCCTCTGCCACTGATGACCTGCACCATTCAGACAGATACCAGGTGAGGAAGGACTGCATGAGCATGAGATGGAAGCTCCCGTGGTGAAAGCTTAGAGGGGCATGCTGGTGCTGATTCCTCCCCTCCTTGGGAGGTGAGAAGAGAAGCCAGAACTGTATTTGGTTCCCTCTGTGTCTAGTGCCCCTAACTGAAACCAGAAGGCACACGTGTCAGGGAATGGGCCTTAAACAGATAGGTTTTAAGGAGCAATGCAAGGTCACCTGGGTTCTGGTGGGCTGTAAGCACTTCTGAAGCCATCAAGAGGTATCCCATGTGGTTTGGTTTCATGAGGGACCCAGAGGCATAGCCCCAAATCCCCTGAAGACTTCAGACTTCCAAACCAGGATCCCTTGAGCAAATAACTATTCAATCCTGCCAAACCTTCATATCAGACCCAGAATGAGACAAGAAGACACTGCCTGAGTGCCTTGAGCAAACAGGAAAGTTGTAATCACACAGTCCTAAAAGATCACAGCAAGAGGGGGGCCTAAGGGTAACATCCTAGCTCTAAATGGGTCTCCTTTATGGTAGAAAGAGAAAGAACTCCCCCAGAAACTTCTGTCTGAGGAGAGACAGAGCCCTGCCCTTGGGAGCCCCAGTCAGATGGAAAAGACAGGGCCCTGCTCTAAGAAACATTGGTCTCAATGGCAAAAGGGCTTCTTGGGGAGCCCAGTACGAAAGGAGAAAACAGCCCTGACTCAGAAGCCCTGATCTGATATGGAAAGACAGGCAGCAGGGACCTACAATTCTGGTTGGAGAGCCTGGGTCACTGCCCCGGCATACAGGAACTCTTTGTTGGAATTAGAGATGTTCCCCTTGGGCCCCCTTTCCTCCCAACTGACACAGCCCAGCATCAGGGTGCGAGCTTAGAGAAGGGAGTGGACACCGGCCTCCACTGGCACCTCCTCTGCTGGGTGCTTCGGTACTGGGACTCAAACTGCATAGCCCTAAGTGTGAGCCCCAGGGAGGGATCCCCCTCTCATAAACCCTGGTTCAAGACAGGCAGCCCAGTCTGGCCCCTGAAAAACACTGCTATTACCCAGACAACCCTAACATAGGTGGAGAAATGACCCAACCTCAGGGAATTCTGGTCTGATAGGGAGACAAGGCTCTGTAACAGAAAGTTCCACTCCAAAGGGATGGACAGAGCCCTGCCCTTAGGGTGCATCCTGCCACCCTCTCTACTTCAGTCACAGCATTCAGCCTCAGCACCTGCTGAGCTAAGAACTACCGTCAGGCACAGGCAAAGCCTGCTAAGACATGGCACCAAGGTCTTCTGTGATTTAGGTTCAACCCGTATTTCCATTGCTAATACTTCCATTCCTAATACTGCCCTCCAGGAATCCTATGAGCTATCCTCACAGAATTAATGCTCACTACTCCCTGACTGTGCCATTCCTTTCTTTTAATGGGATGCTGTTTTCTTTTAATGGGACTATTTTACCCCATCCCATCACATTTCTATTTATATTTCAACAACCTGCCCAAATACCATCTCCAGGAAGCCTTTCTGGATTAGCTATCTCTTCTCACAAACCCTATATGTCCCTATGATTACTCTTATCATCCTATATTGTGATCACCTGTTTATCTATGTTTCCATTATTTACTGACATATAACCAGCCATCCCAAAACTTAGTGGCTTAACACAATTTGTTATTTCTCATGATTTTTTCAGTTGACTGGGCCTTTCCTCATTTATGCAGCTCATTCAGCTAGATGACTGACTAGGCTGGAAAGCCTCACATTCTGGGAGATCAGGGTGCCTTGGTTCTCTTCCATGTGGCCTCTGATAGGTTAGACCGGCTTCCTTACTTGGCAGCCTCAGGGCAGTGTCACACCAAGGGGACGAAGGCCAAAAGTGCAAAGCCTCTTGAGGCCTAGAATCTGGAACTCACACATCACTTGACAAAGCAAGTCCCAAAGCTACCCCATAATCGAGGGATGAGGATTCTGTCCTCTTGACAGAAGGAGCTGCAAAGAATTATGGCTGCATTTAATCTATCACAATGAGCATGACTGTTTCACTAAACTGGGAGCTCCTCCAAGGCAAGGACGTTGTCCCATCCTTCTATACTCCCTTCCTGTACTCACACACGCCCGGCCCAGTGTCCTTGCCTTCAAGGGGTTAGATTTGCAAATAAATAATTATAGCCTGGTGTTTAAGTGCTGTAACAGTTATAAATAAGTTTCTGGGATAGTGCAGTGTAAAGAGGGGGTTTATCAGAGCAAGTTTCACAGAGAGGTAACGAATGAACACAGTTTCAGAACACAAGTAGTTCACTTTGATGAACAAGGAAGATTCTTCGTCTGCCATTTCAAGGCAACACTGTGTAAAGAGCATAGAGGTGTAACACAGAATGATGTATTTGGGGACTTGCTAGCAGTTCACTTTTGTTAGCATGTAAAACCCAAGGGGAATTAGCAGGAGGTAAAGCTGGAAACCCCAGGGACTAGCTGGATATCCCATCCCCTGATCTTTACACAATGCCTGGCATGTACTATTTGGTTGGTTATGTTGGATTTAAAAAAAAAAAAAAAAAACCATCAGTGTAGGTCTTGAAAGCAGGGAGTGTTGGTTTCTGGTTTGGATTCCCATTTACTTAGCCCCTGCTGGGTTAGCCCTCTTAACCATTCCTCATTTTATCCTCATAGCAACTGTGAAGGCTAGGATTCATTGTCCCCCATTTACTGCTAAGGAAACAGGCCTGGAGAGGGGTTGTGACTTTTTGGGGAACACATAAATTATGAGGAACAGAGTCAGAATTTGAACTGGGATCTGTCTGGCCCTGAATCCTAAACTGTTTCCCAGCCCTGCACTGGGCTCAGGGAGTTCCATTGTAAATATCCTTCTCCCATTACCACTGATAACTCCTGCATGCTACGCCCTGTGCTGGGTGACTGAATACTGGAGAGATATCATCACCACCACCACCACCAGCCCCCACCAGCCCCCACCGTAGAAGGGATACATAGGTAATCACCATATGCAAGATCAGAGGGAAGCCAAGGGATGGTGAAAACTCAGAGGAGGCAACAAACCCAACCTTGGGGGGGGGGGGGTGGGAAGTGAAGCTTTCTCAGAGTCCTGAAGGGAGGAACAACCGTTAACCAAGCAGGGGATATGGAAGCAGCAGGATAATCTAGCCCAGAGTCCAGAGCATGAAGTGCTCAAAGAACTATATATAGTTAGCTCTATAGAGCTGAGTGTGGAGATGGCAAAGGGAGAGCGCAAGAGTGGTAGAAGAGTCTGAAGACAAAAACAGGTCAAATAAGGCCTGTGTGCCATGCTACAGATCTTCTAGGTGGAGAACCACTGAAGGATTTAAAGAAGTGGGGGAGAGGGAGAGAGGGTCGATTTTGCATGATACAAAGATTACACTGTCTGTCGTCTGAAGTATGGTCAGGGAGAGAAACTGAAGACCAGAAGGCCAGGTGAGAGACAAATTTTGAAAGCTCACACGATTATGAACCAGAGCAGTGACATCCAAGACAGGTATAGTCATAGAAGAAACACTCAGGGATGTCTTGCCTATGCCAAGCGCTATGCGGGGACTCTGGGTTCACCTGTATGACTCAGACATGACCCCAACCCTAGAGTGGTCAGCCCACCGTACAAATTTGTATGAGCTATAATGAGGGTAGAGATGGAAGCACTCTAACGGGAGGAAAAGAAAGGTATTTTTGCTTAGGTCTGGAAAGATGAGTAGGAAATGCGCAGAAGTGGAGATGAGAACATTTAAGAGACCTTTAAAGACAGACTTCCTGGAATCTAAAGTTGGACTGAGTATGAGGAATGAAGGAGGGTGGGGCCAACGACACCTCTAAAGTTTCCGGTGTGGGCACACCTGAGTGGATGGTGGTATCCCCTTACAAACTGAGCACCCAGGAGAAAAGCGGCTGCTTGCGGGATGTTGAGTTCCACGTTGGCTGTGTGGGTGTGAGGTACCCGTGAAAGCTCCAGGGGCTGTCCAGCAGACAGCAGAAATGGGAATCCTCTAACAACGGGACTACAGAAAGGCTAGGGGTTGGAGCGGGACAATTTGGGACATTCGGTGGGACCGCCCAGAGACGACCCGGAATCCAAACGCCTCCTCCCCAGCAAAGCGCCAGCAGCAGGGCCGGGGTCCGGGCTGAGGCTCTGGGACTGAAGGAGCTCCGCGCGGCAGGGCGCGTGGAGCGGGGTGGGAGGACCCGGCAGTGTCTAAAACTGGGGCTGGTAGGCTTTGGGTACGGTGGGAGGGACCCCAGAGCGGCCCCAGCCGGTTACTACCGGAGTAAGAGCAGCTGTTTCCTGGTCCTGGTCCGGCCGCCCCCCCCCCCATCGTGAACTTTCACCCCGGCGCGCGACGGCAGCGGGTCACGTGATCAGGGCCAACATGGCCGCCGCCGCCGGTGGGAGCTGAGGTGCCGCCGCCGCCGGGCAGCCGGGGGGAATCCGCCCGCATCGCCGCCCTCGCCGGCCGGGCGGCCGCAGGGCCCGGAGCGCCGGAGACCGGGGTTGGGGCGGCACCGTGCGGCGGCCACGGGGTCCCGTTAGAGCATCCCCCGGCGGCTATGCCGAGGGCCCGGAACGGCCGGCGGAGCAGGGGGGCCGGCGGGAGGGAGGAAGTAGGTTTGTTTACGGGCTGTTTGGGGCGGGGCAGCCCGGGACCGGGGTCCAGTGCTGGGGCGGGGGTCAGGGCTCCAGGCCGCGCCTGACGCTCTCTTTTTTTGCTTCTGCCCGGGATCTTCTCCCAGACCTTCCTGCGAGTGCGAGCCAACCGGCAGACCCGACTGAATGGTGAGTCTTGCCCGGCCCCTCCCTCCGCCCCACCCCCGGCCTCCTCCCTCCCTCACTGCCTGAAGCTCCGGGCTTGCCTGGGTCTCTTCGACTTTGGGGCCATTTGGCTTCGTCGCAGTCACAGCGCCTGAGAATGTGCTAACCAAGGTGGCCGCCCTCAGTTTCCCCGTCTGTCTAATGGAGGTTATGGTTCCAGCTCTTGCCCACGCCTCTCTGAAGGCCTTCAAGAACCCTGGCGGGCAATAAGTACCAGAGAATGAGGAACAAGCTACACAATTCCACTCGGGAGCTCAGCTTTGAATTTGCAAACTGCTGGGACCTCACTGTACAAGCCGGCAGGGCGCTGAGAATGTTTTTCTTCCAGTTTTTAATCAGTGCCCAGTAGTGTGAATACAGCCTCTCTGCTGAGACTTGACAATGCAGTGAGATCTGGAGTTCCCACGGCAACAGGAACTAACTCATCCCAGGGCTCTTTGAGTTATCAGTCGGCCCACATTTCACAAAGGTGATCAGCGTGGGCTCGACAGCTCTTAGAGGCCTTCTCTGAAAGCACGTCGTGTATGCACTACCTGGCGCCCCCCTTTTGGATTCAAACCTCTGGAGCATTGCTGTTTGCTGAACACAATTGGATGATCCTAGCTTTTTGTGCTGACATGGGTGTGGTATATCTGGGTGTTAGCTGTAAGGGGCTTTAGGGTCTCTGGCCAGCTCCTGCCACTTGGTTTCTGCTGCCTGGCTGAACTCCAATCGGGGAACGGGAAAGCATTCATTATGGGCTGACCCCATGTTAAGCATCATTATCACAACACTTCTGAGAGGAAAGTGGTAACACATTTTGTAGATAAGGAAACTGAGGCTGGGAGAGGGGAAGGTGATTTGTTTAAAAACACACAGCCGGGATGTAACTGAACCATGATTTAAACTGAAGTTTACCTTCAAAGCTTGTGCTTCTGTGACCGTGCCGTGTTACCTCCTTAAGCAAATACAGACCTTTCCCTACCTACATTTTAGTAAGCTTAGTTCAGGATTTAGAAGGTGAATGGTGAGTTCCTTCATCAGCAAGGCAATGCCTTGAGAATTTTCAGGTGTTGTCTAACCCCAACAGGGTGCTTTCCTGGGATTACAAGGGATCTTCTGTCCTGGGTGGCTTGGGCAAGAACAGTGTCCAGTATCACGCTCTCCTTGGCAATTCTGTAAGATTCATTTCTTTATTCAGTCATCAGTGTCTGTGATAGGCCCTTTGTATTGGCACACTGCTCAATACAGGCTTCAAGAACCACCAGGGCCCCTTGCCTTTCTGATATCTAGAATTCCTTCTCCATCCCAGCCATGGCTGTAGGGTGCCAAGGTCACTCAAGTCTGAAATTCCAAGCGTTAGGACAGTCAGGGTGAGGGGATCTAGATCGTTGTCCACAAAATCAAGGACGACACTGGAACATAGTCACCTCTCCTGGGTAAGAGCACAGGAAGTTGAAGATAAGGGCCAGGCTACTGACCAAGATGTCTCAAACTTCATGCCAACCCTGGTGGGATGATGGCTTTCCTGTTGGTTTAGGTCTTTCTAGAGTTACTCGTTTGGAGTTGGAATAGCTCCCTGCCTCAGACTCTCAATAGGCAAGAGCTAGGTCCCCAAGTGCATTCTTGCTGCCCTGGCACACTCACGGATCAGTCTTTGTTGCTGCTATCAGTCAGTGGGGAGATTCTTAGGACAGGAGAGCATTCTGACCTATGGAGTCAGGCCTGATTTCTTATCCTGCCTTTGCCACTTTTTAGCTACTTGGACAAGTATCTAGTTCTCGCTGAGCCTTGAGTTTCTTCTGTTAAAATGGATAATACAGCCTTGCTTCAGGTTGAATGTAGAATTAAATGAGCTACTTTGTGTAAGGTATTTGATGCTGAGCCTGATACACAGCTGAAGCTCTAAATTGTAACATCACCTTTCACCTGTGTCCCCCCCACACCTAAACTGCATTCATGAGTTTCCCACCAGGATCAATATCCATGAGAAAGTTTTTCCTGGCCCTGCAATGGGGAACATTTTTCTCCCCGATTGTCTTGCCACTCCAATCACTCTGGTCTCAGAGTGGCTAGCTCTACTTCTGCTATTGCAGGGGGAGGGGGCAGTCCCTTGTTTTGACCCCTTCCTGCTTCAGTGACAGGAGGGCTGCAGAGAGGGATTAGTGAGCTAATTAGAAATGATTGCATCTCTCAGCATTAATTAGCAGTGCTGTGGGCTTGCAGTGTGCACTTTGGAATTGAGCCCCCTGCGGGACAGCATGGCAAGCAGCCGTCTGCCTCAGGGGCCTGCCAGCCCCCTGCACTGATTAGAAATGATAGAACAGGTTTGGGTAGGCACAGTAAAGGCTGCCCTCTCAAAGTACTGTGGGCTCTCTGATTCAGATCCTCTATACCTGTATGACTAGGCCTCAGTCTCCTCTTCTGTAAAATGGGACCAGTGGAGTGCTTATTTCAGCAGCACATATACTAAAATTGGAATGATACAGAGAAGATTAGTATGACTCCTGCACAAAGATGATGTGCAAATTCATAACGCATCCTATATATATATATATATATATATATATTTTTTTTTTTTTTTTTTTTTTTTTTAATGGTACCTGGACATGAGAGGAAATCTTCCTGAGGGATTCTAGGTAGGATACTAAGGGCTGTACCTCAGGGCCCTTGGCCCTGGAACAAAAAAAAGGGTGATGAGTGAACAGCAGGCCAAATCAGGCCCCTGGAGGGACCTTGGGTTCTAGCCAAGAGATGTTCTTTAAGAGAGCCCATGGTCTTGGGTTTCTGGGCAGATATCTAGCAACTTGGAATGTCTTTGCTCACTGGACTTACTGAAGGCTGCAGGTAGGGAAGTATGGATTGAACTTGAGCCAGCTGTGGCCAGAGTGGACACTTCACTGGCCTACCACCAGCCTCCTCCCCAGGTGCTCTTGGCAAGGCTCGGTCCCCAAAGGAGCAGAAGGCGCTGCATAATGAGGGCCAGATCAGGCACTGAACAAAAGGGCTGATGGCTGGCAAGGGGTCAGGATGTGTCAGCTCCACTGGGACCAGGGGAGCTACAGTGACCGTTCGCCTGTTCTGTGCTTTGTTTTCGGTTTCTCCATGCAGCTCGGATTGGGAAAATGAAACGGAGGAAGCAAGATGAAGGGCAGGTATGTCCCCTGTGCAACCGCCCCCTGGCAGGATCGGAGCAGGAGATGAGTAGGCATGTGGAGCATTGCCTTTCTAAGGTAGAGGGGCCATCACTACCTACCTCTTCACCCCTTCCTCCCTCCCTTCCCCTACACTAGCTGCTGACTACCCCCAGATTTATGGGCTGTGTTGGGGTCTCCATGTGGTCTCAGCAGCTTTTTCCTCTCTGTTCTTTGCCCTCTTCCTTTGCTTTCACTCTTCCGCTCCTCCCCTGGGGCTCCAATGGAAAATAATTGGGAAGAGGCCCAGGTCTTCGACCTCCAGATTGGTTTATGTGAAAGGGACCCTAGATCTGGAGGCCCACCTGGCTCACCAAAGCTGGAGGTTAGGGCTATGCCCTCCTCGTAGACCCTGGGGAGCAGGTAGTGGTGGCCTGGGACCCACATGATCCTACTCTGCTCTTCACAGAGGGAAGGCTCCTGTGTGGCTGAGGACGATGCTGTGGACATCGAGCATGAGAATAGCAACCGCTTTGAGGAATATGAGTGGTGCGGGCAGAAGCGGATACGGGCCACCACTCTCCTGGAAGGTGGTTTCCGAGGTACAAGCAGCTGACACATAAGCAGTGGCATTCTGGTGGCCAGGCCTCTGCTGGGTATCCATCTGTTGGGAGCCAAGAGGCCAGGGCTGGTGGCTGGTCATCCGTTCCACCACGTGGGAACTGCTGCTGGCGGGGCTCCTTTGTGACCGTGCTGCCTGCCTGTGATGTGCATATTAAAATGGATGTATTTGGGTGGGGAAATGGAATTGTGAGGCTGCAAGCTAGGAATGACGAGGGGGGCTCTCAGCCTCGGGTGATGCATTGAAGGTGACAGCCAAGCCGCGTTAGCACCTGCATAAAATATTAAAGGGACGGTTATGCATTTATCACTCCATCCCTCTTAAGGCTGATAAATGAGAATCCAGCAACCTGCTGTACACCTCCAGCACTGGGGGCCCTCAGGGCTTCCAGGCAAACACATTGGATTTTCCTCCTCCTCCTCAACCCCACGTCAGGGAAATCAGTTACAGAGGAGAGAGTGAGTTATGGCAAAATTTGACCTCCCCTGAGCTTCATTGGTGAATCTAATTTTAGCTCTGATCCCATCCCTTCTCCCTGGGTGCCCTCTGCCCTGAAGCAAGAGGGGCCTGGGCCCAGCTGCTCCTTGCTTCCCTTGGGCTCCCCAGTTGCTGCAGAGGGGTCTACAGGGCTTTGCACAGCTCCATTACCCTCCCAGCTCCTTGGAGGGATATGACTTCGCTCAGTGGAAGTCTCCCACCCCTCACCAGGTCAAACAGTACACAGGTTGGATGCCCAGGGTCGTGTCCTCTTGTCAGACTCCCCTGCTTTGGGCAGGAGGAAAGGGAAGCAGTTTGCCTCCTGGCCTCCGGCTCTCTGTGCACAAGCACAGCTGGCTCTGCACCTTACAATCATTAAGTGAACCAATCTGCTTCCCATCTGCCTCCAATTCTCTGGGCAACACCCTTGGGAGTCCTGGTGTGTTTGGTCCCCGGGGAATCTCACAGCAGCTGGGAAGAGGGTGTCTGACTTATGGGGGCTTTGCTGCATGGGCTGGTTTTGAGGAGTGGTCTCCATAGTGCCGTGCAGTGCAGACTGGATACGTGAAGGGGGGCAAGCCCAGGTGGGGCATTATGCTTCTGGGTTTCTCTCATTCTCCAAGCATTTGGAGCAAGCCAGAGTATAAATCAGGAAGGTAAATCAGCCCAAACCATTGCCCGAGCCTGAGTGGAGAGTTCATTTGCCACTTCGCTGTTGTCCTGTCCCAGAGTTTTAGAGTGCCTGAGGCCCTGAGAAGATGAGGGGCAAAGACCAGGATCCTGGGAATGGTACACGCAGGTGTCTGGTGACAGCCCATGCAGGGTCAATTGCAGGATGCTGCTCTGGGTTCGCTCTGTTGGCAGCTGGAAATACTCACGCCTTCTATTACTGTGGCAACTTCTTAGGTTTCTTGGCACAGATCTGGACCTGATGGTTTCTGGGCACCAGACAAGGCTTACAGGGGATAAAGCTGCATAAGGCCTGCTGATTTGACAGTATTTCCCCGCGCTGGGATGCACTTGCAGAGCCGGTGTGCGGTGCTCTTAGGCCCTGGGCGGGTGTCAGTTTTCCCTGAGTGTTTACACTATGAGGTTGTTCCTTTCAAGAATTCCTGAGGGGAGTTCAAAGGGGGCTTTTCTTTGAGCGATTTGGAGAGCGAGAATGAGAGTGAGGCTTGAAGAGGGAGCAGGGCCGGAGGTGCCTTTATCTGCAGAGAATGGTTCCAGCTTGCCTGATAGAAGCCGCTGCTGCCTCTTAAACAGCTTAGTGCAGTCAAAAGACAGGCAGACTTGAAAGGCTGTTTTACAGCAAGATCAGCGGGGGCCACGAGGCAGAGAGCGGGGCACAGTGGAGCAGAGGAGGCTGAGGCTCCTCAGTGGGGGGGGCATCAAAGGAGGCCCTGGTTGATCCCGACTGCCTCTGCCCCCTGAAACCCTGTCTGCAGAAACTGGCCATCTGTCAGTCTACACTCCCTGGCCAGGACTGGTAGGCCCCAACTCTTGGGGGGTTGGGTGTGGCCCCGCCAGGCGGGCTGGTGTCAGTGTGGTGCATTGATCGCCCGCCGGGCGGGCCGGGCCGCAAGCCGGGCAGCGCGTGCTTAATGTGATTGAAAGGCAGTTAAAATGGCGGTGACCTTTTCAGGAGGAATTAGATTGCCTGCCAAGACCGGTTAGAGGGAGTGATAACGCCGGCTGAAGAAGCTGCCCAGCCGACTTCAGAGAGAGGGAGCAGAGGCAGGATGAGCAGGCGAGCAGTGAGGCCCATTTAAGCTGCGCTGTGCGTGCTGACAGAACAGAGATTGCTGTCCTTGTTAGATATGAAAGAATTGAAGAATTGCAGATAAGTTCCTGTATCCGATCATCCCCTATTCCTTCCCCCAGACGAGGGCCCCTTCGTCATCCTCAGCAAAGCTTCCCACCAGGCCCACTGGGAACTGGTTTGATGGAGCAGATCTGTTACCTTGAACATAATCTGCTGTGGAGCCAGTGAACAAGCGAGAGTTTTGGTGGAGACACTTGACTGAGGGGAACGGGCCTTGCAGTTGGACCTATGGCTATTGAGGGCAAGACCGGATAGCTCAGGCCCAGGAGTGTTTGGCATTGGAACTTTAGAACAAAATGAAGGACCAGACAGAACAGGTAAGCACCAAGATAGGTCCAGCTGGACATAGATCTTTAAGAGGCTAAAGAAAATAAAGATTTCAAGAGAGTAGGTTGGAAGACCTAAAACTTTCAGTGTCTAGGAAATACTGTGGCCTTCTTAGTTCTCAGAAATTCTGGACTGTGTGCCTAAGCTGTTGGACCTCTCAGTACCTTAGGTTTGCTAACCTGCTACTGCTGTTTCCTCCCACCCAGCATTATAGTTGCATAGAGGGTGGCACAGGGCCTAGTGCTTCACCAACATTCCCCTGAGAGAGTTCAGCAGCTAGGAGTAAAAGATACTCTTCTGGGGCACCATGCCAGCCCTGAGCAGAGCAAGAAGCCTCTGGGCTAGAGTAGCAGGCCCAGGGAAAACCTAATTATACAGCCCTTGAGGACAAACGTACTCCAACCTGTAGTCAAGAAGGTATGTGACAGACGAACCACACCTTTCCTCATTTTCTGTCTCCAGTCCTGGGTCCTAGAGAAGAGACTCATGTTGAGCTTTGATCCCTCCCCTGGATTGGTTGCCAGTGAAAGTTCACCCAGCTGGATTTGGGGAGCCTGGAGCCCATCATATCTGGAGTGGACAGGCTGGAGAGAGGACATAGGAATGGTTGATTTCAGATAAGGTGACAGTGATGTGGCAGGCACAAGAGTGGCAAGATGGAAAAATTTCCCAGGAGGCTGCACAGGAAATAGAAGGTGCTGCAGCTGTCTCTCTGAGCCCTGGCGGGGAAACACATTACTAGAATCCAGCACTGAGCCCCTTTGAAGCAAACAGGTGGAGGGGAGGGAGACTATGGAGACTAAGAGAACTGCTCTTCAGGCCTCTGCCCTGCCCAGATCCTAGCCTTGGGACTGCATCTTTCTCAGGTTCCTGTCTTGGATTTAGGCTGCTTCCAAGTAGTCTGGGATGAGATCTCATGGAGAGGACAGGCAGGGTAGCTGTGGCACAGATTTTTTAACTGGCTGTTGCTTGCTAAAACTTCACGAGATTCTGAGTCAGGGAATGAGAGGTTTTGTGAGTCCAAGGGCACAGAGAAGTAGGCCTTCCCCTAGCCCCTGCTCCCTTTGGCATGTTAGTTCCCAGAAAGTGGGAGCCCCAGCTGCTAAAAATGTTCCCCAGTGCAGCCGTGCTGCCTTGTCTGGTCAGTGACAGGTGTTGGAACAGCCGACTGCTGGAGGCAGTCTTGATATGGAGAGGGTTAGGGCTGCTGCCTTCCAGCTCCCTACCACCTTTAGTTATAACTGTCGCCTGGTGGGAGGGGTGAGAAGAGGTGGCAAAGAGCAGGGCACCTCTGTCCCCTGTGGCAACTGATGGGGATTTAATCGCCTTTTGGAACACAATTGTTAAGCTGGGACAGAGGGAGTGCAGGCAGAAGGAGCAAGTATCAATGGTTTTAAACGGCGTCTGTCTCTCTGCGTCTCTCCTGACGTGAGGCAGTGAAACGCGTTATTGAGGAGGCCCGGAAAGTGGCTAAGTGCGTTTGACACACGCCAACTCCCTGCCTCCACACTGGATAATTGCATTGTCAACTGTTCAGCGAGGTGGCAGGTGACACTGCAGGCCGATTGATTGTCCCGCATCGCAGCTCCCCAGACTGTCAGCTCCCCAATCGATGGCGTTTACACAAGACACCGTAACTGCATCTGTAACTAATTCCAGTGTAAAACTCTCCGGAAGCTGCTGCCCCTGTCTCCTCCCCACACACACAACCCCCCCGCCCCCGCCACAAGAGCACAGCCTCTGGAGGGCCCCAAGACTTTCCTTTCTCCCTGGGCTCTGGTTTTGTTAGGAGCAGCAGGTGAGGAAATTGATGGCTCCTTTTTTTTGTGGTTTCAGGTTCCAGGACGTTAGTGCCCCCAGTAAACGGGCATCTCCAGTTTCTCAATCGATCACCTAATCAATTGATTAAATTAACACTGATTTTTTTTTTTCTTCTCCTCAATGAGCCAGGAAGAAATGAGTTTATGGGAGAGGGGTCATTTTTATAAAATTTAGACTTGCTTATCATTTCTGTACCGAATCCTCTTTTTCTCTGTTGCTAAGTATTCATTTGCAGGGAAGGGATTTTTTCACACTGCCCACCCTCCCAGAACCCACTCTGCTGAGTGTCATTGACCATCAGGCTCAGTTTGCTTATAGACAGCAGCCCAACACATTGTGCTACTTTAGGTGGGGCTGAGCCATAGCAAGGGGCCTCCCCTGCTGACTAAAGGGTACTCCAGGTCATCTTGGAGGTCCAGGGAGCTGAGTCTCTTCCCTGGATAGCAGCAGCAGGAGTGGCAGCTTGCTTGTTATCCCCAGAGCTATACAGAACAGGAGCCAGAGGCTTGGAAAGGAGCTCTGTGTGCCATCTTGCCTCTGAGTACTGGCTTGGGATGTGCCAGCAGCTGAGAACATAAAATGACTGTGGAGCTTTCCTCTCAAACCAGGGAAGGGGGGGGCAAGCTGGTGGGGGCGCTGTCTGCGTAAAATGGCTTTATGGCCGTTTCTTTTTATTATGATTCTGCCAGAAGTCAGCAAGTGACATTTCATTAAGAAAATAAAGTTTAATGTGCTGGGAAGGAGGTTGGAGCAGGCTGGGGCAGCATAAGAGGGAAATTGGCAGTGGCAGCCCGTTCTGAACACCTGTGGGGGTAGGAAGAAGTTCCCAACATCTGTCTCCACTGCAGGATGGGGTCAGGGTCAGAATGAACTGCTCAGACCAGAGACAGGCCTTTTCCTTGGCAGATAAGATGTGCCATGCTCTCTGTCCTGCCTGGCTGGTCAGAGGAGCAGGAGGTTACCACCCAGCTGGGGGAAGCTGATAGGAAAGGTTGTATCCTGAGTGGCTTCACACCTCAGCCTCCTTTCTGACGCAGGGCTCTCAGCACTTAGTAGAACAGTATCATCAGTGGTTAGTCATTTCTGCTGGGGTGTCTTGTATAGCACCTGCTCTGGGCCTGGCCAGCTCTGCTGGATGGTGCTGAGATCACAGTAGTGAGTCAGACCTGGGCTTTCAGTCGGTGAGGGACCATGACAATACATGTAATGACTTTGGAGTTCCATAGGAGTCCATGTGGACACCAAGGAAAGGACACCTATCTGTATAGAAATACCTGGGGAAGTCTCCACACTGAGCACCTTGAGGGTGGGGATCACATCTTGAAATTCTTTGTCTCCAATGCCAACCCAGGCAGAGGATGAGCTCAGTAAAGGCTGAAAGAATATTCCTGAGGTGAGTTCATTGCGGAAGTATTTCTGGAGCAGCTATGCATATAGGCACTGTGAGTTCCTAGCAGGAAGCGTGGTTGAGCTAGGTCAGACTTGCAGAACAAGTAGGCATTTGTTTTGTAGACCAGGAGGGAGAAGAGGTAATAAGATGTACAAAAGCACAGGAACACGAGCAAACACGTAGGGTTGGGGAAAGCACAGTAGCTATGGTCTGCTGGAGTATGAGTCCTGTTCTAGGCCTGTCAGAGGAGAGGACTTCAGGCCATAGGGCTACTTTCTGTGTTGAGAAACTGGGACCTTTCCTGGCATCTTTGGGGTACCCTGTTTTATCAGCTTTGCCATGGATTCTTTGCTTTCCTTTTTGTCCACTTACCAGGCAGGGCTGGGCAGGGCCAGGCTGAGGCAAAGATGGGAGGCTGACTGCTGAGCTGCATGTACGTGGGGGCGGGGGCGTTGGCAGGGTTCGGGGGCACAGGCTGTAAGTGAACCTGATAGCTACATTCTGATTGATGGCAGAGTTTGTCTCCCAAACTGTCAGAGGGTTTATAGAGGTGCCACTCACCCACAAGGAGGGAATTGCTTGTCAGGACACCTGGCTGTGAACAGGAGACAGAGCTGTAACTTGGTGTTTTCTCAGCTTAATGGCCCTGCTGCTGACCTGCCTGCTGCCTCGAGTTTGTTGATGCCTCAGTGTAGAGGGGGAAATGAGGATTGTCGGGGAGGGGTGGAGCCTAGGCAGTGCCTAGCTTCTCTCTTTCCCTTGTGCTGTTTGCCTTTGGGATGGATGGAGCCTTTGTGAGACCGGAGACCAGAGGTGTAGATGGGAGAAGAAAGATCAGGAAGAAAATGCTTTGGAAGTGGACTTGAAAGATGGAGAACGTTCCACATGGAGTGAACAGCATAAGCTAAAGTCTCAAGAACAGGATATACAGGGTTTTGTGAAGAGCAGTAAATAGCCTATCTGTAGGCATCTGGCTTATGGAGTAAAATGAGAAAGAGAGCAAAGGTGGAGAAGTAGGTGCATCCACATCTTGACGGATCTGGCTGAGAAGATTTTGTATGCAGTGGGAAGCCATAGCTGGTTTTGGAGCTGGGAAAGGAATGGTCAGAGCCATATGGTAAGCAGGATAAAGGAATAGACAAGAGGCTAGAGGACCCGTTACAAGATTGTCATCCTGATGAGAGTGGAAAGAATGGATAAGAAGAAATTTATGAGATTATCAGACAGATAATCTCTGAGCTGCTTCCTCATCTCTTTGATGATTTTCTTGCTGCTTCTACTTGCCACAGATTCCATCGTTTTCATCTCTCTCTGTCCTGGCACGGTTGCTATGCTGGCCAATAGGGTATGGTCTCAGTCCACTGAGAGGAGTCAGAGGCAGGGAGGGAGAAGCAATTGGCTTTGTGGCCCCTGACCCTGGCCATCAGGAAGGGTGGTCCTGGGTGTCAGAGCACATAGCAGGTAAGGGGGCCTAATGTGACTTCAGCAGCTCTCCCCCTCCCCATTGGCCAGGGGTCTACCAGTGGCTAGGCCAAGCACACCTTGGTAGGGACAGCCACCTGCCTGGCCAACGGCCCTGTGTCCACCCAGCCTGCTCGTCTTCATGGATTGCTTTCAGAAGCAGGTGTGCGTGCCTTCCTCCCTCATCTGTCCCTTCCTAATCCCTTTATAACTGCACTTGTCCAGGAATCTGGGCTGAGTGAGGTGGAGATGAATAATTAATGTCAGGCGCTTCAGACACCAAATATTTGAACAGCTGCCTGGTGTTTTTGCTGGCAAGGACCTGGCGGCCAAAATCAGGACATTGGCTGGGGGTCTTGCTGTGTGCCTCTGACTGGCCCTAGCCAGTTTGCTCTTCCCTCTGATGGACTGTCAGGCTGGACCATGGGACACAGGGGGATGCCCAGGTCCTGGTTGGGGATAGCCTTGTAGACCTGAATTTCTGTGTCTTCTTCCTGCTCTTCCTAGACCTAGAAGACAGGTGGGCAGCAGGGCTAGCTTGGGTGTCTCCTGAGGACCTAACATAGTGTACGAATGGTCTAGTTTATGAGCAGAGACCACTAGGAGCAGCAGGAAGTGGCAGAGAAGGATGAGGTACGCAAAGTGAAAGGGATTGGAATGTCAGAGCCACGAGTACCTAAGTAATTGGCTTTCTATGTTCCAGGCCCAAATTTCTGAGCCTTACCTGGCCCAAAACCTGACCCCTACCTAGGGAGAACAGAAAGGGCACTCTTGGCCTAGTCTTGCTGGCCCCTGGCCCTCCTCACGTCCTGCTTCCCACAGGCTCTGGCTTCGTCATGTGCAGCGGCAAGGAGAATCCGGACAGTGATGCTGACCTGGATGTGGATGGGGATGACACTCTGGAGTATGGGAAGCCACAGTATCCTTGGGGCACTGTGGGACAAGGTGGGGCTGGTGGGACAGGTCAAACGGAATTTAAAAAGTAGCCAGCACCTCTGGTACTTGCCCATACCATCCACGCCCCCCCCCCCCTTTGGGGTCAGTGTCTGAGCTTTAACTAGGATTCAACCTTCATGGCCTACTGTAAACTAGGATCTGTTGTCCTTGACCACCATGCCAGATACACAGAAGCTGACGTCATCCCCTGCACAGGCGAGGAGCCTGGTGAAGCCAAGGAGAGAGAGGCACTCCGGGGTGCAGTCCTAAAGCAAGTGTGGGCACAGGCTTGGGTGGGTGGGATAGAGGGGTGGGAAGTCCTGAGGCAGGGGTCAGCCTAGTACCCACTCTCAGGGCTCTCCCACCTGCCTTTAGAGCTCACTTTGTTCTTTTCTTCTCCTTTCCCTAGTGGCGGCCCTCCCAGCACACGCATCACGCCCGAGTTCTCTAAATGGGCCAGTGACGGTAAGTCCTGACCCACCACAGGAGTAATTAATGGGTAGAGGAGACCTCTTTGGGTGGTGGTGACTGACTCAAGCCCAGCCCCTCACCTGTGCTGCCCAGTCTGGCCAGAGTATGAGTTGCCCCTCTGTCCCAGCAGAGATGCCATCTACCAGCAACGGTGAGAGCAGCAAACAGGAAGCCATGCAGAAGACCTGCAAGAATAGTGACATCGAGAAGTGAGTGTCTGGCCAGGAGGGGGGCCTCTGGAATGGCAGTTCAGAGGGAGGGGGGAGAGAGGGGCTCTTTGCTAGCAGGAAGGCCTGCTGCTAAGGCTCCTGGCCTCCAGAACACGACTTAATCCTGCAGCCCTGGGCACACGACGGGCATTGGGGCCCAGCTGGTGCTAAGCGTGACTCTGTGAATTGATCACTGGGCCACGGCCCTGGGAGTCTTGGCGGAGGGAGGAGTAGTCCGCCTGCCTGCCTGCCCGCTGCGGCAGCCTCCGCCCGGGAATGTGATGTATGGCCGCCCAGCCCAGCCGGCGCACTTGATTCATCTCCAGTTTCTGTTTCTTAATCGGGAGCTAAATTGGTTTCATTTTTCTTGTCCCGGGTGGCGCTTGCAGTGGGTTTTAGGCAGGAGCATTGGGTCTCATCACTTCTGGTAGGAATTTTTGGCCTGTGTTCTCTGGCAGGGGAAAAGGGGATCTGTTAGCACTTCACATGGGGCTGGGCAGCCCCTGGCCCGGATCCCCAGGAGCCACAAGCAAATCAGTTGGGCATCTTACTGTCTTTCCAGAAGCCCATGCAAGGCCAGTTCTGGCCCCAAGAGGTGGTATTGTCCAGCTCTGGCTGCCTGGAGTTGCTGCTGTTGGCCATTGCTTAACTCCCCGCACCCCACCCCTCTCTCTGCTGGAGGCTAGGTTGCCTGGGGTTAAAAGGCAGCCTCTTCATTCCGGGCCAGTGTTCCATCTTGCCTCCTGCCAGGAGAGTGGATTGCAGGCCGGTGCAGGGCTGGGTCGGTGGCCCAGGGTCACCTCCCATTTGTTTCCCTCCATTTTGTGTTGTCATAAATTCATTCCAGCCCGTTGTGGTTGATCAGTTTATCTCGGCCGGGGCCGCGAGTGCTGCTGGCATGATGTATGGGCCGCGGCTCGGGGCCCGGCTGCCCATGAATCACCGCAGCTGCTCCGTGTCAGTGCTGGAGCGGGCCGCACGGGTTCGGCGCAACCAGCATAGGGGGGCGGGGGGGGGGGGGAGGAATGACGTATGGATGTTTATTTAATAATTCTCTCCTACTCCAGCTGAGCGGGGCGGGCGGGGCCATAAGGGGCGCCCACCCTCGTCTGGAGGGGCTGCTCATAAATCAGAAAGACAAGATCATTAATCAGGGATGGCGCCCGAGGGGGAGGTGGGGGCCAGAGCTAGTGGCCATCCATGAAGGTACTACCCACCCAAGGCTGGAGAAAGTTGAGACTTCTGTCCCACCTGTGTGAGCACAGGAACCAGTAGGCAGCGTTCTCTGGGATGCGTCATAGACACTCAGTCATATGCAGAGATCTCCACTGGGTCTGGATCTGCCCAGATCGGGACCCTTCAGTCCCTATGGCTTCTCTCTTCCTCGTATATAACATAGGTTCCTGTCCTAGATCTTATTCACCACCTAGGGGAAGCAGGAAGGTAAGATGCCATAGTTTCTTCCAGGAAATTCTCCACTCCATGCCTTGGAGGGTCTCAGGAATAACTCAGAAGCAGCCTGGATCAGGAGCTAGAGAATTGGGTATTACACCAGAGCAGAGATTAGAGGTCAGGTGTATGCTGAGCAAATCCACAATAAGGTGGGCTCTGGAGTTGGATGTGGCCTTGGAGCTTTTGGATATAAAGGGGGAGATGGCTTCATTCTCTCTTGGCCCCATCCTGTTTGCTTTCTATATCTAACTCCTCTGATTTGGGGTTTGAGAGTGCTCAGCTCTGGGGTAGCCCTGTGCCCCCAACTCCAGGCCTTTGTTTCCCAATTTTCAAAATAACTACATAGGACTAGGCAAATGCCCAGCATGGTCGTTGGGAGAGAAAGAGAGCACAGCTACCCATCCTTGTCTCCTTGTCAAGAATTTACCAGCAGATGGGGTGGCACATATGGCATTGGGCAAAATGCCAGGGGAAGAGCCAGCTGTGCTGGTGATAGTAAGGGTGGAGGGGGTGGTGAAGGCTTCCAGATCTGGAAAGTTGAATGGACACTTCCAGAGAATCAGCCAATGCTAGAGGAAATGGAGTCAAGCCCTTTGCAGCTTCCCTGGAGAGACGTAGGGCAGAGAGGGTGTCACAGACCTATGGATAATAGATCTAGGGCATCTCTGGTATAGGGACACAGCCATCGAGAAGTCATATTCTGTGTTTCTGCTAAGAAATTCGAATTCAAATTCTGTGTTTCTGCCCTAAGAGAGAAAGGTCAGAGATCAAAGTCTGTTGTTGCCCGTGGAATGTTACCCACCATCCTCCCTGTGCCCCCCAGTACCACTTATGCCCAGCAGGGAAAGACCACCTGTAAGCTTTCAGGCTTTCTGAACCGATGATCTGCTCCAAGCTAGCAGGACAGGTCACCCTAGGAGAACATCTCTGCCACACTGCACCACACTTACAATTCCCCCTCAGTCCGCTCTTTCTCCTGATTGAATACATCTTGTAGCCTCAGCTCTTCAGCTCTTCCCCTGTCACAGCCCTCCTCCAACACACCCAGCAACTTCCCATTGCCTGTGAGATAAACTTCACTTTCTGATTGTGCCTCTGAAGTCTTTTCTGATAGAATCTCCTTGCCCACTTTAGCATTGTCTACTTACCCACAGGTGAGCCTTAAACAGTCACGTGGGTCTCTTGGGCCTCTTAGCCTGTGTTCCTACTGGTCCCTAGACCTGGAGACCCAGCTCCTCCTGGGTATTTCCAGTGTTGTAATGTTAGTCATGTAGTTCTTGGTTGATCACAGCATCTGTCTTTGGGGTTTGAATCCCACCTTCCCCATTCTGTGTGAACCATAAGCAAGCTATTTAATGTTCCTTTGCTGCTTTAGTTTCTTCATATGTAAAATGGGAATATTCGAATCTCCTCATGGGGTTTTGTGAGGTGTAAATAAAATAATAATTTTCAATCCCTCAGTACAGGCCCTGGCATTTAGTAAGCACTTAATAAATGTTGGCTCTTTTATTTGCATTACCATCATTGTTATTCCCTAACGCCCATCTCTAGTAGCGTCTTCTCCAAGAAGCATTCTTCTCCCTCGGTGAGCTCCTCTGGGTTCTGTCCACTTGTTTTAGGAGGGGTAGGAGGAATCAGTCCTCAGGATAGTCCTAGCTATTCACTAGCTAGTTCAGTACTGCAGCCCAAAGAGTCTTCAAGAAGTTACAGGGGACCTTCACGGGCAGGACTTGAACAGCAGGCGAGGACTCTCAGGCCATCTGATGTGCCTGCCCAGGAAGAAACAACAAGGAGCCCTTGAGGTAGGCAGGCCTGTGGCCCAGGACTGGATTCTGTGGGACTTATGCAGTCCCCACATCTCTGTTCCAGGAGTGAGACTGGCTTTTCGGTCAACAAACATTTACTCATACTCACGTGCCTGCCAGGGGGCTGATGTTCGTAGTCAGTATTGGTGGCATGGGCAGCTTGCCCTTGGAAAACTACGCCTCGTACAGGAGACAAGGACGTTTGCAGTTGTGTTGCTTTGGTGGAGTCCGGTGCAGGGTGCTAGAGAGTACAGAAGAGCAGCCACCAGCAGTGGTGCTGTCAGGAGGGTTGGAAAAGGCTTCCAAAGAGTTAGGAGGTAGGATGGCCCAGGGGAGGCAGAAAGTGCCGCAGGAAGCCAAGGAAGTGAAAAATGGTGGAGCGTGTGGAGAGGCTTTATAGTTTGGTGTGGATAGAGCATCAAGTGTGGCACAGTGCTGAAGGATGCAGGCTGGGGCTAGACCAAGGAGTCCCCGGTCTCAGTTTATGAGGAGTTTAGTAGAGCTTTATTCTGAGGGAAACATTGAGATGTTAGAAGTAGAAACAGTCAAATTTGCAAAATTCTAGGTGCTGGGAGAATGGAATGAGGAATCTGGAGGCAGAGGGGCCATTCAGGTCAGTGGAGGGATCATAGGAGAAATCATGAGGGCCTGGACTAGTGGTAGCGGTGGAGAGACTACAGATGCTAGGAGCTAGATGACAGATTGTGGGCGCCGAGGGTGACTGGGAAGCAATGGTTTGAGAATGGTTCCTACGTATCTGGTTTGGAAATTGACCAGGATGGAGGTGGAAGAACAAGGAGGATGAGGAGTTCAATTCCAGAAGATGGAGTTTACAAATATAGGATATGGGCAGGTGGGGGGCGGGGATATCCGGGAGACATTTATATATGCAGTTCTAGAATTTAAGGGCGGTGTGGGCTGGAGGTTCAGATTAGAGATGTCAGCCTGCTGCCTGCCCAACCATGCTGTCCTCTTCACAGAATCACCGAAGATTCCGCTGTGACCACGTTTGAGGCCCTGAAGGCTCGGGTCAGGGAACTTGAACGGCAGCTATCCCGTGGGGACCGTTACAAATGCCTCATCTGTATGGTGAGAGAAAGGGAACCTGGGATGCCTTTGGTCAGGCTTCAGTGCCCTCTGGGGGTTGGAAAGGGCCTCTGCACTGTGATCTGAGCTCTTTAGAGGGTAGACCAGCCTCAGAGTGACCCCCCCTTCTCTGCCCACCTCCTCCCTAGGACTCATACTCGATGCCCCTAACGTCCATCCAGTGTTGGCATGTGCACTGCGAGGAGTGCTGGCTGCGGACCCTGGTGAGGTGGCATGGGGGTTGGGGAGTGGGTGGCTACTTCCGGTGCTACCCACATGTCCATGCTTATGCTTGAGCCTGCTTGAGGGGAGGGAGGTGCAAGGGCAGGGGAGAGCACGAGCATCAAACACAGCAGCAGGAAACCAGGATGTTCACCCCCCCCCCCAAACTCCCCCCATTCTTGTCTCCACCACCAGCTTTATTAAATTCTCTCCCTCCAAGGGTTCACTGCCTGCTCTGCCCACCCCCAAGGCCCACTGTATCACACGTATTGGTGTGATCCCAGGTCAGGAGGAGGCTGGGTGTGGATAAGCAGGACTAGGGCCTCAGCCCCTCCCCCTGCCATTACTAAGCTCCTTCTGCTCCTGCCCCTGTTCTTCGCTCGGGAGCAGCCATTAAAATGTCGCCCGGAGACAGCAATAAAAGGCCCGGACGTGGGCTCTGTGTCCTGATCAAAGGCCGCATGTAATCTCGTTAGGGCCGAGGCAGCCACAGCTGGACCCAGCCTTGTTCTCATTACCGGGGCTCCCGCTGCGGGGCTGGCCAGGCGGTTTGATCCTGGCGTCCCCCCAACACAGGAGTATGCCTGCCTGCTTGCAGAGGCTGCCCATGCATCCCCAGCCTGGGCTGACAGGACCAAGGTGCCAGCATACAACTGGTGCAGGGGGACATGGCTGTGGGCCCAGGTGCTCTCATGAGCAAGTATGCAGCATAGTGTGCATAACCAGAGCCCTCCCTGTTCTCCCTGCAGGGTGCCAAGAAGCTCTGCCCTCAGTGCAACACCATCACAGCGCCCGGAGACCTGCGGAGAATCTACTTGTGAGCTAGCCACCCCCAGCAGGCCTTGCCTGGAGCAGCCCCACCTGCCCGCCTCTGTGACGTGACCCTCCCCCTTGTACATATTTGCACACAGGTTCCCCATGTACATACATGCGCACACACACGTGCACATTCGTGTGCGTGCACACACACACACACACACACACACACACACACACATACACACACACACACACACACACACACACACACACACACGACTCTGGAGCCAGAGTGGAGGCTGAGACCCAGGCCTTGCCTGCTGGTTCCCACCAAAACTAAGGACCATACCTGTTCGGGGTTTTGTTCCCAAGGTGGGGCAAGGAGGTGGGAGTGAGGGGGAATAGTTGGTCAAGGCTCCTGAGATACAGCCCCCGGACTGACAGACGGACAGACAGACATGCAAACACCAGACTGAAGCACATGTAATATAGACTGTGTATGTTTACAATGTTGTGTATAAATGGGACAACCCCTCGCCCCCCACTCCACCCTCACCCCTTTGGTTGTATGATTTTCTTCTTTTTTTAAGAACACCTGGAAGCAGTGCCCCCTTCAGGGCTGGCTGGGGGCTCGGCCCATCCACCTCTCAGGGTGCCTGCCTCTCTCTCTCCCATGGTATCCCTTCCCTCTCCCACGTGCTCGGTGTTCAGTGGTGTATATTTCTTCCCCCAGACATGGGGCACATGCCTCAAGGGACACGATCCTCTCCTTAGTCTTAGCTCCTGGGGCTCTTTATAAGGAGTTGGGGGAGAGGGGAGACACAGGAAATGGGAACCGAGCTGAAGCAGGGGCTGAGATTGGGGCTGGATGAGTATGCTCCTGGCTGTCCAGCCTTCTACCAAGAACCATTCCTGGGATTAGAACTGCTGTTCCCAGGGAAAGTGGTCTCCCCCACCCCTCCCGTGGGCCCCACGGTGTGATGCTGTGTCTGTATATTCTATACAAAGGTACTTGTCCTTTCCCTTTGTAAACTACATTTGACATGGATTAAACCAATATAAACAGCTGCTGCCTGTGTGTATGTGTGCAGGAAGGGGTAGGTGATGGGGTGGTATGGACAGAGGCAGTTAAGGAGTTAATTCCTGGCAGCAGTGTGGGGAAGAGGACTTGGATGTCCCTGTGAAGCAGAAGCAGTGCAGGGTTGGTCCACTGGGGGTGGGGGGCCTGAAGCACTCCCATCAGGGGTGGGGGTGGAGCTGGGGACCTGGACTCCTGACTATTGATGGGTAGGGGCTCCAGGTTAATTCCTTATCGATGCAGAATCGTCAGCTCATTAATCACAGAAGAGGTCAGAGCTTGGGGGTACAGAGGGGACGCAAGCTCTATCCCCCAATCTAGAGCAGAAGCAGCTATAAGCTTGGGTAAAGACAAGCCTCAGGCCTCTATACCTTTCTAATGCCCAGAAATGAGCCAGGGACCAAATGGAACAAGCATCTTGGTCTCTGCGACCTTTTTTCTAGTGACCAACACCCCAGTATAGCTACTCCCTAGATTCTCAAATAGCTACCGTAGAAACCCCAGTTATCCAAGGTGGACCTTCATGTCAGGGAACTGAAGCTGGCCAGCTAGCACCGGAGATTGCACTCTATCAAATCATTCCCAAGGCTACCCACTGCCAGTGAGTAATCCACATCCTGGGCGCTCTGGCAGGTGCTCACAACTGCAGATGAGTCCTTTCCTTTACACATTCTCACACACCAGGCCCGTCGTCCACCTTTCCAAATTCTCCACCTTAGACACCGATCTCTGGGTGCCTGCGATGCATATACTACAGAATAGGATCCAGTTGGCAGCTCCTGCCTCTTGGTTAGAGCCTAGTGAAGGCCCTGCAAAGACCCGTGCCCAGCTTGATGGCATCGAGTATCCTAAATAGGAGAAACCTGGGGCCCAAGATTCCGGGGAATGTAGGTGTCCTGCCAAAGCAGGGCGGCCCCAGTAATGGCTGCTTTTGGAAGAGAGGTGGATAATGTCCAGTTCACATCGGGCTGGCTGCTTTCAGGTCTCAACTCTCCCCTCTCCTTGTCTTGGACTCAGCAGGTCCCTGATGGCTGGTTACTCTCACCCTAGGGGCCATATGCTTTCAAATAGGGGACGTTAACCCTGCACGAGGGCACGAAGCCCACTCTGCCACGGGATCCTTAAGCTTGGTCTCATGGCCCAGGCAGCACTGCCACCTGTTGGCCATGGCTAGGAATGCAACCACACAGCACCGGGATTGGAGGCAACTGTCCCAGAGGTCCCAGAGGTCCCAGAGGGCTGACAGATGCAGATTGAGCTCAGCTCTTGAGACAGAGTCCATCAGCCCTGAGAATATCA
Organism: Puma concolor; assembly: GCF_028749965.1. Classification (NCBI taxonomy): domain Eukaryota; kingdom Metazoa; phylum Chordata; class Mammalia; order Carnivora; family Felidae; genus Puma; species Puma concolor. The sequence continues at coordinate 35,226,408 of NC_141674.1, forward strand.
AGGGTTAGCTGCCACCCAGAACTTGGCCAGCCATCTCCTTCACTGTCAAATTATCAAAGCCCATTCCTGCCCCACCAAGTCCCTTGAACACCACAGCAAGCTCATCCAATCAACAGATATTTACTGAGTACCTACTACGTGCCAGCATTGTGCAGCAGTGACTTATAGAATGAGAGATGATACAGAACTCTAAGGCTGAAGCCGCCTCTCCTGCCTGGAGATGATCCAAGTGCATCTCTCAAGAAGATGGAGTTGATTGTTTTAGTCAAATGGCCCCCAGCCCTGATCTTCAGGGCTACTGAGTTTGTCCCAGCTCCTGTATGGTGCTACTGTCTTCCTGCTCCCCACTCCACCTGCCTGTTACACACCTTGCAGCTTTCCTGAACCAGTGGCTTCCTGGCAGTGTGACGGACCCAGGCAGGCCTGCCACCTCTGCATCCTCAGCTCCCCATCTGGCTCAGGCTCCCCGGCAGTGAGCACAGAGAAGCCTCTCGGTGAACTATTAAGTGGATCTAGGCGGATGGTGCTTCATGCTGCAGGGCTTTGCCCTTCTGGGGCCTTAGGGCAGAAATCATAGCCCCTGCCCTGGCCTGACCCTCCTTTCCGGCACCTCCCACAAAGCTCACCTTCCCTTCAAGAAGTTAAAGATCAACCCTGGGGTTCATCAGCAATCCCACCCTACACAGCCTAACTGCCACAGAAATTAGCAGCCTCACTTGCACTTGTCCAAACACAGCTGCTGCAAGACTCCTACAGAGACCTGTCCAGGCACTCCCACCCACCAGGATCCTGGGATAAACAGACCACCACAGTCCCTGGGGTAGAGGCTGCTAAAATTCAATGGGAATTCTCTATTTGCGGGACCACAAAGTCCCAGAGGGCTGTAAGGGAGGTGAAGCAGAAGAGGACCCCACTCGTGGATATAGGTTGTGGGGAGGTGTCAGGCATTTATTTCTGGAGTAAAGGTAAGTTGGGTGGGTGTTGGGTGGGGAAGGAGCTCAGCAGTGGACACAGCTGCGCATGAAGTTGACACAGAGGCTTGTGTAGTAAGCAGGGTAGTCGCGGAGGTGGCTGACATGTGCAGATGACACAAAGTCCACAGAGCGCACCAGGACCCGGTGTGCCAGGCGTGCCTCCACCATGCGTTCCACATCCCTGGCCAGGACCACCTCGTCGGCCCTCGAGTAGAGGTAGAGCTCAGGCCAGCGAGAGGCTGCATCGAGTAGCCTGTCATAGAAGTGGGTGTGGAAGAGGGCAGTGAGTGGAGCGAGCAGGACATGGAACAGGATTGCCACCAGGGCGAAGGCCACCAGGAGCAGCAGGCGCAGCACAGCAGGCCGGTGCTCCAGGATGGCTGCCAGGGCCCGCAGAGCCCCCACCAGGTTGCTATCACCAGGACCGCTGTCAAAGATGGTGCCCACCACACGCAGGTGGCAGAAGCGCCGATGGGTCTGCAGGAGCTCCAGCACGTATCGGTACAGCATGACACCAGCATTGCTGAAGACATGGAAGAGCAGGGGCTCCTTCTCAATCTCGTAATCAAAGAGTAGCTCAAGTAGCTTCTGGGCCAAAACACGAAGTGAAGGGATGCCCAGGGACTCGGAGAAGAAGACCATGTGCCATGGGGCTGTGTATCGGATCACGATGCAGCCCTGGGGAGAGGAGAGAGGCCTGGTCGGTCCTCGGGGATGGGGGTAGGGGTAGGGGAGTACCGCTAGGTCAGAGATGTCCAGAAGCTCCAAATGCCAGAGGCCCACAGGCCTAGCAGTGTCCAGGCACCAGCTCACCATTCACAGATGCGGGTGCCTTCCAGAGTGGAAGGTACACTCAAGGCCCATTTATGGAATAATCACTTCATGCTGGCCAAGGCCACTCAGCCTGGCACGGTACGTGAGGCTTGGAGCTCGCTTTGGAGATATCTAAGCTGACCAGAAGAAAGTCTCACTCCGGCCCACACCCTGTCTCCCTCCCACCTCCCCCTCACACCCTCATCTGTTCAACTCTGACATATTTATGGCCTCACTGCTTGGCTACACCTTGCTGCAGTGACTCAGCTCAGCACTATCCCCACGCTCCCAGACCCAAGGAGGACCATCCGACACCCCACCCCATAAAGACCGAACACAGGAGCTATAGCCTGCAGGTCCCAGTCTTGACCACCAGAGGCCACTCGTGAGCTAGACCCCGCATCGTGTCAGTCTCTGGCCACTGCCACCTTCCAGCAGGGCCTTGAGAGCAGAGTCCATACTCTCTGGCACAAGAGCCTGGCACCCAAATCTATCTGGTTCCAAGGCCCGGAATCACTCCTCCCACTCGCCCTGAAATTCCAAATATAGTAAACACTGTTGTTCCTCAAATTCTAAAATCTGAGCCAAACTCTTAGGCTTCTGTACCTCGCAACGCCTGGGTCAAGTATGCCTCAAAATCTCCAGATAGATCCTCTTCTAGGTCAGTTAGAAAAGGCAGCCAAAGCCATGAGCCTGTGTCCTAATCCCCTCTCGTTGTCCTGTTCCAGAGACAAAGGGCCCTTTGTCAGGGGAATCTGTTAGGTGGGCTCTGGGGTCATACAGGTCTGGGTTCAATTCCTGGCACCACTTCTTAACAGCACGAGCGAAAAGAAGTCTCCTTCATCTTCCCAAGTCTGTGTTTCCAACTGTAAACTAGGATGACATCCATCTCACAGGGCTATGAAGATTGAATGACAAAATGCATCTCAAGTGCCCAAAACAGCACCTGGCACAAAGTAAACAGCAGCAGCAATCAGTAACGGTAGGAGTGCTCAGGAGAACATCATACGGCCACAGTACTTGAATGACCTATAGCTCAACACAATGGTCGGCTGAAATAATCCTGCCATTAGCCCCCTAACTTCACCCCTCCCGCTGACTCCAATCTGACATCTGCCCCAACTCCTCCTGGCACTGTTCTTACCAAGGTCCTGGCATGCCTAAGCCCCCTTCCTGAGACTCTGCAGAGGGGGTCACCAATGCCACCTGCCCCCTCAGGCTCTGGGAAACTTCACAAAGTGCTCTGTTCTGACTTCCCAGTGGGATGTGAAATGTCTTCCCCCCTATGCGACACACAGCATTGCCCACAAATGCAAACACACTCCCACATCACACCACCACACACGTGCAACTCCTAGGACTAAACAAAGCCCACCCACATTGCCATCCCACAGAGGCAGACACACGCGGCACCCACCACTCACTCACGTGCACCTACCATACCATCTATGAGTGCACAAAAAAGCAATAGCCAGCTGTACACACCCACAAGCACCCACACCACTGGCGGGGACACACTTGCCTGCTGCACTCTCTTCAAGAGTATACACACACACACACACACACACACACACACACACACACAGACACACTCCCCTGCTGGAGGCTTCACATGCAGAACCACCTGGTGGTGCAGAAACAAACAGCAACTCCTATGAACACGCCATCTATGAGGACACGCACGGCATGTGCCCTCCAACTGCGTGTCACCTGTGAGCACACACACAGCGCACACAACCTCCACCCCCCGTGAAGGGCATGACATGCCAAGCTTCCCCGCTCGTGGGTCTGGGCCTCACTTCGAGGCTTCCCAGGTGCCTGGCATCTCTGCTGCCAACTCCTCAATCAGATGCTCCTAGAAGTCCCTGCACATCAGATCCCAGTGTCCCCCCGCCCCTCCAGCCAAGCATTTCTCCATCTCTGTGCACACTCGGCCCCAGGGCCTTGCTGAGGGTCCCTGCCTCCCTCGCCTGTATTTTCAGTCTCTTCTCTCTAGATTCCTAGCAAACCAACCTCATTAAAAAAAAAAAAAAAAAAAAATTCTCTGCAGTTTCATTGTGTCCCCCTCTAACTCTATCCCACCCTCTCTCTCCACCTTCCTAGACGGTCTTTGACACCTTCCCTCTCCGCTTCACCCCTTCCCACTGGCTCCCCTACACTACTCTCACGAAGGTCACCCATGTTCTCCCAAATGGTCAAACCCCATGATAGCTTTTAGCGCCCATCGTACTTTCCTTCCAGCACCTTCGGGATCTCGCACTCGCCCCACATTAGGTGTATAAATTACTTAAAAATAAAATCTTAAAAAATAAAATAAGGAGCGCTTGGGTGGATCAGTCAGTTGAGTGTCCAGCTCTTGATTTCAGCTCAGATCATGATGCCAGGATCATGAGATCAAGCCCCACATGGTGCTCCATGCTCAGCATGGAGCCTGCTTAGGATTCTCTCTCTCTCTCTCTCTCTCTCTCTCTCTCTCTCTCTGCCCCTCTCCCCTACTCGTGCTCTCTCTCTCTAAAAAAGTTAATTAATTAAATAGGACCTTTAAAAAAATAACAGAGCCTTAAGGAACAAAATAACTAGATGCCATGGGTGATCCTGGATTGGATCCTGGTTTGGGCAAATCAGCTATAAAAGACATTCTGGGGACTGCGGAAGAACCTGAATACAGACTGGGAACTAGAAGAGATAAAAACAGATTAACACGGGAAGGTGGGGATCATGATCTGAAAAAAGGCAAGATGCAAAATAGTGTAGTCAACAGATGCGGTTTAGGTAAAGAAAAGATACAGAGAAAAGCTGAAAGGATGGGCACTAATGAGCAGATAAAGGTCATCTCCATGTGTAGATGCAGTATTTTTCTTTTCTTTTAAATAATAAAGTATTAGAAGTATGGGTTTGGAAAATCTTTTTCTCCATACCCATCCTGTCCTGACCGCCTTTCCCAGACAACCCCTCCACCAGCTTGCCAACTCAACCCCACTGCCTTCCCTGGGATCTAACATCACCCCTCTGCTTAAATCCCCCCAGGACCCTCCCAGCCTGTCTCTTGACACCTGCCCTTTCTTTCATTCTCTGTTCTGGCCACGCTCACCTATTCCTATTCTTCCACCTGCCCTCAGGGATCTTAGTCCACTGGAGAAGCCAGACAAACCAGCCTGGCCCAGTGAGTGGAATTCAGAAGTAGCTAAAACTACCCACAGAGCAAGGCCATTCATAAACAGCAATGCCTGAGGACCAGCCTTGTTGGTGGGGGAAGGCCTCAAGCTCAGAACTACATGTTTCCCCCAACCCTTCTCCCATTCCAGGGCCACCATCTACTTCATGCACAGTGCAGACAAAGGTCAGTGGAGAGAGGCTGAGGCAGGGGGCAGAGGGTACTGCCTGGCCTTTCTCCCAGGAGATTCCCCACTCCTCAGCCCAGGGCTTCCAGGTGGCACCTAGGGCTGTCCGCACTGGTGTCTCCCTGCTTTGGGAGGTCTGGGCCGAGGAAGACAGGGCCAGGCCAGAAGCCAAAGATGTGAAAGGGGCTTCCAAAACATAACCCAGCCCTCCTAAGCCTCTCTCCAATTATCAGAAGCTCTATATCCAACTCTTGGGGTAGCTTAAGAAGAAGCAAGAACCTCCAGCCTGAATCACTTTTCCAAGAGGCCCTTCTACTATGGGAATGTGAAGGTCCATGGTCAACCTAAGACAGAAACTCACCTGGTCAGAAAAGGAGAAAATTCCCAGCACACTTGGCCCAGGCTTTTGCTGCCCATCAGGGCAACAACAGACTTGAGGTCTGGGCTGACTCCACAGCTGGGAGCACATCAGGGCTGGGCTGCTGTGGGGTTTGAGGAGGAGGAAGGGAAAGCAGGTCAGGGGGCTGAGGGAGACAGACCAGGCAACAGAGCCAGCAGCATCAAGAAGGGATAATCCTGCCAAAATGCCCATGACCCCAACATCTTCCTCACAGGTTGTTCTTCGTGCCATTCCCAGGCCTGCCACACTGCAGCCCAGGGATGAGGGCGGCCAAGGCTGAGTTCCCCACAGAGGGGCCACAGGGGGCAGCGCCCCAATGAGCTGGGTGTCCTCAAGCCTGCGGTACTCACCCTTTTGTGGTAGATGGCGCTGTACTTGGCAAGGTTCTTGTCGGTGCAGCCACCCCAGCCCAAGAGAATCACCAAAGGCTGTCGTGTCCCCACCTCCTTCCCGCCTTGGTTGGGGCTGTTCTCTGAAACACAGACACAGTGGGACTGTCAGCACCAGAGCTGTCATGTGGGGTGAGGGTGACTGGCCAGTCCGGAGCCAGCACCACTCTAGCTGTAGGCAGGGAACCAACAGATGCCAGACCTAGGCATCCTGCCAGCCCCTGGGCCTCTGATTCCCACGGGGCTCGCTCCTCTGTCCTGCCTCAAGTGGCATTTAAGCCTCTTAGGAGGCACTACAGGGTCACTGGAAAAACCCACAAGAGGGCACCTTTCTTTAGTAACTCAAAGACATAGCCCAGGTGAGAAAAGTAAGTGAGGACTTTCTCCATGCAATTTCACCTTCTAATCCAGATGTCAGCAAATTACAAGTCATGGGCCAACTGTGACACGTGGTCTGTTTTTATATGAACCGCAGGCTAAAAATGATTGTTGTTATATTTTTAAATAGTTTAAAAAATAAAAAGAGAATCGTATTTTGTGACATATGACTTATATGAAATTCAAATTTGACTGTCCACAATAAAGTTTTATTGGAACACAGCCATACTCATTTACTTAGTGTATGTAGCTGCTTTCTTCCTAAAACAGCAGAGCTGAGTAGTTGCAACAGAGATCGTGTGGTTCACAAAGCCTAAAATACTTACTGGTCCTTTACAGAAAAAGTTTGTCAGCCCTGTTCTAATTTCACGAGCACATGGAAGAAGAGGATTTTTTAAGTACAGTTCACGCCCAACACGGAGCTTGAACTCACAACCTCTTGAGCTCAAGACCTGAGCTAAGATCAAGAGTCAAACATTTAACTGACTGAGCCACCCAGGAGCCCCAGGAAGAAGAGGATCTTAAAAGGAGAAATGGCTAGGACAGCACCAACAGGGAGGTGAAGCAGACTGACTCTGAGGGCCCATGCCAATCCACGCATCCTGTCCTGCCAGAGAATAATAATCGCCAATATTTATTGAGATGTAACCCTCCTAACAACACTAGGAGGAATATTATTGCAGATGAGGAAACTGAGGCACAGAGTGCTTAAGTTACTGGTCTAAGGTCACACTGGAAGTACACTAAGGTCACACTGGAAGTACACAGCTGGCAATCTGGCCCTTGCTCCCCATCCTAACTAAGCCACTTGAGACCTCCTGTGCCACGAGCACCACCCACAACTAGAAGCATGTCTCCTTCGGTGATATGCTAAGGCACAAAGCCAGCTGTTTCTTCTACGGCTGCTTTCAAAGAGGCCTCCCTGCAACCTTGTTGGTCAGACCTCATCTCATTCCCCCTGCCAAGCCAGTCAGGGGGACTTTCGTGCGGGGACTGTCTGTTACTAGTTATCTGCCCTCCCAAAAGGGCCAGGGTGTGCCCTTCCAAGTATCAAGCCACTTGGCAATACTCAGCTGCCACCTCGAGATTTATGGATGCCAGCGGTGACCTGGCAACAGTAAATTTCAAGGCTAGTTAAGAGGATGGTAAATATAAATCACTAACCTTTGGACAAAAGGAAGACAACAATTTCCTGTGGAAATTAATGTGATTGAAAAGTTCAATGTGCCTGCTCTCCAGCAGTGGTGACTCTGGCCTTCAGAGATTAACTACCCGCCCCCATGGGGATCCCAGGCTGGGTCGCAACTCAGCCTGGAGCAGGAGCTGCCAGCGCCTCAGTCCCTTCTGATGCCTGCCAGCGCTCCCAGGCTCCCCTGATGCTGGCCTGACCTCTGATAAGGGAGAAGGTCCTACACCAGGCCACTCCAGAAATTCTCACCACCTTTCCCAGCCTGGTGTCCCCACCCCCTGCCAGGGCAGCTCTTCGACTGCCCTGGCCCTTCTGGTGGAGAAGCCATATCTGGGGAGGACTTCCTGGGGATGACTCCCCATGAAGCTCAGGCTAGAGCAGTCTCAGGGGTAGCAATCAACAGCCACCCATTTGGATATGCCTTTGAATCTCTGAGACCCAGGAACTAGATGTCTGAGACCTGCCCCAGGGAGGCCCCCTTACCTCTGTGCAACTGTCTGAGCATAGGCTCCCCTCCCCCAGCCTATAGCGGTCCCCTCCTAGGCCACCACCAAGACACCAGCAAAGGGCCTTGGCATTTATCTCAAATACAGAGAGGGCAGCCAAGGGATGTCACACCCCCTGGTGGCCTCCTGAAGTTAAGGCCAGCCCCCACCAGTGGCACTGGTGCATTCCCAGTTTGGACAAGGTTCAAACAGCCTCTCCTGGGCCTCTGACCTGCCCCCTCCCAAAGCTGGATGTGAAACTCCATTCTGCTCCACCAGGTTTTACAGGTTCCCTTGGCTTCACCAACTCAGGTAGGGATGACCCTTCCCCTAGATAGGCATGTCCATGAAGAAACTCTCAGAATACGGACACCCTGAACACACTGCCTACTGCCAGAGCCCAGCCTTTCCATACTACTCCTAATGGGAGGCAACTGGCCCCTCCACTCAAGCCAGGCCCTCGAGGCTGCCCCTGAGCCACAGGTGCCCTTCCTGTCTGCAGGCATGCCCACTCCCCCGGCACAATCTCCTCCTGTGACCCATTCCTAACTGGAGCCTTCACCCTGACCTCCTCCCACCAGAGCCATGCTGCCCCTTCTGATTCTATATTTCAAGTGCTACAACCCAGAGAGGTCCAAGGTGCTTTGGCAACATGGCTGGGAGTGACAGAGACTGGGAAAGATCTCCCGAAGGAAGACACATTTGTTGTGCTGGCCCTGAGGCCCGTTAGGAGCTGCCAGGTGGAGAGAGGGCATGAGGCTTTGGAGATACTGCAGTTGGTCTGAGGCCCAGCAAGCAGTCCTGGGGGGTGGGGGTGGGGGGGTGGGAGGGCTAGAAGCCTGGGTGAGGAGAAGCAGTGGTTGGGAGAGCTGCCAGGAGCAGGTCTGGGGGCCCAATCCTGCAAGGCCTTTCAAGCCATGCACACGAGTTGGGATTTTATTCCACAGCAGTAGAGAACAAATGATGATCCTGGAATTAGGGAAGTGGCACAATCCAATCTGTATTAATAACTCGCACAATTATATAATGTCTATCTCTCCCTTTAGCTGGCAGGCTTTGTGAGGGGGGGGCACTGAGTGTGTCGTGTTTATCCCCACAACCCCCAGTGCCCAGCCCTGTAGCTGGCCCATTCAGGCACTCGGGAGACACGTGCTGGAATGAACATGTGGCTGCAAAGTGAAGGATGGATCCAAGGAGAAAGAGCTGGCATTCTTCTTGTTACCCATTGCCCTTTCCAGAGTAATAAAAGTAATTGTTATGGCTATTGTTATTTATTGCCACATCCAGATCATGATTCCTCCATCCTCCTATAAAAGCCCCTGTTCCTTTTATGCTCATTCCACTGGCCGTATCACCCTCTCCCCGCCGTGGCTGCTGCCCCCAGGGCCAAGACTCAAGCACTGGCTCCATCTCTCATTTATACTCCAGGACTTCCCATGACCCTGCAGAGGCAATCAAATCCACCTTGTTCCTAAACCATCACAGACCTCTCTGAATTCCACATCTCCCTCCAGCTCCTACCTCCCCCTCTTTTCCATCACAAAGAAAAACAATAATGATAACAGGAAAAGAGCATTATATGTCAAGCACTCTCTAAGCACTTTATTATCAACTCATTTAATCTTTGCAACAATCCCATGAACAATGTACTGTTACTATTCTCATTTTACTGATGGAAAACTAAGCCACAAAGATTATAAATGACTTGCTCAGGGTTACACAATAATCAGTGAAACTAGAATCCAAACCCAAGTGGTCTAGAGACCAGCTTGTCACCACTATCCCAGCCGGCACCCTGGGTAACAAAATCCAAGCCCCCAGTCTGTTTGTCTGTCTGTATTTATTTATTTGGTTCTTTATGTTTGAGGGAACACAAGCAGGGAAGGGGCAGAGAAAGGGGGACAGAGGATCCAAAGCGGGCTCGGCGCTGACAGCAGTAAGCCTGATGTGGGGCTTGAACTCACAAACCGCGAGATCATGACCTGAGCCAAAGTCAGACGGTCAACTGACTGAGCCACCCAGGTGACCCCCAATCCCCTAGCCTTAACCAAATCTCTATTACCTCAGCTCCAAACGTGTACACATAGCTCCCTCTGTACATTAACAGATCCAATGCTGACCTCTTCCACCTGCTTCTCCTCAGGGACTGGCTACCCCAACCAGAGCCCCAACATATGGGGCTTCATTTGGTCCTGCAATCATCCTAGGAGTTAGTTACTAATGTCCCCATTTTACAGATGGGAAAACTAAAACACAGAAGAGCAAGTCCCTCTCCCCAAGAACATGCAGCCAAGAAGTGGCAGTCAATGTCCATCTCTCTGGACCACCATGCCACCCTGCCCCACCCCGCTCCAGGACCTTGCACATGCTCCTCGTTCCCCAGCCCAGGATGCTGATGCTCCACGTTCATGCTTTGCTAATGCCCACTCCACTTGCTGAGTCAGCTCACTGTTTGCTTCCAGGAAGTCTCCCTTGATGTCTTCCTCAACCCCTTTTCATCCTCCACCCCAAATCACCAGACTGGTTAGATGCCCCTCTTCTGTTCTGTCACAGCACCTGTCATCACCATGCCACCACACTTATCACACTGCATGGGCAGTGCCCATTAGGAACAGACAGAAGGCTGCTGTAACGTGCAAGGCAAGAGATGGCAGAGGCCTGAACCAGAACAGTGGAAGCCAGGTGGGAGGGCAGAGGGAAATGACAGGGACAAGAGCAATTTTGGAACATGTATCAAAAGTCTCAAAAACATTCGATCTTTGACATAGCAACTCCACTTCTAAGAAAGAAAAGTGTTTAATCATATGAAAATACTCAATAATACCTTAGGAAAATCAGAAACATTAACGTAGGAGCTAAAACTATAGAAAACAGAGGAGTCAATTTTTGTGGCCTTGCGCAAGGCAATGGTTTCTCGGACATGTACAAAAGTACAAGGAATAAAAGAAAAAAATAGATAAATTGGGACTTCATCCAAATTAAAAACATGTGTACTTCAAAGGGCACTATCAAAGAAGTGAAAATAACAAGGGATGCTTGGGTGGCCCAGTCGGTTAAGCATCTGACTCTTGATTTCGGCTCAGGTCATAATCTCACAGTTCATGAATTCAGCCCCACAGCGGGCTCTGCGCTGACAGTGCAGGGCCTGCTTGGGATTCTCTCTCCCTCTCTCACTGCCCCACCCCTACTCACTCTCACTCTCTCAAGAAATAATAAATCAACATTCTTAAGTGAAAATCAAAGCCCCAGAATGGGAGAAAATATTTGCAAATCATATATCTGATAGGGGACTTGTATCCGGCATATACAAGAAAACTCTTACAACTCAACAATAAAAAGACAACCCAATTAAGATGCGCAAAGGATTTGCAGGGTGCCTGTGTGGCTCAATCAGTTAAGCAACCGACTCTTGATTTCAGCTCAGGTCACAATCTCACGGTTGTGAGATCAAGTCCCCTGTCTGGCTCCCCACTGGGTGTGGAGCCTGCTTAAGATTCTCTCTCCCTCTCCCTCTGCCCCTGCCCCACTCATATATGCATACACGTGTGCACATTCTCCCTCTCTCTTTCTCTCTCTCTCAAGGTAAATAATTAAATAATTTGGTATATCCATACAATGAAATACTATTTGGTCATAAAAAGCATAAAAAGATACAGGCTACAAGTCACCTTGAAAATATATGCTAAGTCAAAGAAGCCAGACATGAAAGACTATATATTGTATGATTCCATTTATATGAAATGTCCAGAATAGGTAAATCCATAGAGAAGTAAATTAGTAGTTGCCAGGAGCTAAAGGAAGGGGGGGATGAGGAGGGACTACTAATAGGTATAGGGTGTCTTTTGAGGTGATGAAAATGTTCTGGAGTTAGTGGTGATGGCTGCACAATTCTGTGAATATACTCAAACCCAATGAATTGTACATCTTCAAAGGGTGAGTTTTATGGTATGTGAATTATATCTCAATAATGCTATTATTTTTAAAAATTAATAGTAATAGGGATGCCTGACTGGCTCAGTCAGTAGACCATGCAATTCTTGATCTTAAGGTTGTAAGTTTGAGCCTCACATTGGGTGTAGAGATTACTTGAAAAAAAAATGTTTTTAATTAATAGTACATTAAGTGAAAAAGCAAGTTGAAAAGCAGCATATACAACAGAATACACACACACACACACACACACACACACACACATACACACATATTTATGCATAGAAAAAAACACATCAAGGGGTGCCTGGGTGGCTCAATTGGTTAAGTGACCAACTTCAGCTCAGGTCATGATCTCATGGTTCAGGAGTTTGAGCCCTGTGTCAGGCTCTGTGCTGACAGCTCAGAGCCTGGAGCCTGCTTCAGATTCTTTGTCTCCTCTCTCTGCCCCTCCCCAGCTCACGCTCGCTCACGCTCTCTCTCTCTCTCTCTCCCTCTCAAAAAATAAATAAATATTTAAAAAAATTTTAAAGAAAACAGAAAAAACACATTAAATATTAATAGCAATTATTTCTGGGATTAGAGGCAATTGGTTTTTCCTGATATTTTTTACCCATTTTCTAAAATCAGTATGTATCACTTTTGCAATGAGAGTTAAAATGTTACTTTAGCCCAGGGGCCCCTGGGTGGCTCAGTCAGTTAAGCGTCTCTGACTTCAGCTCAGGTCATGATCTCACGGTTTGTGGGCTCAAGCCCCACATCAGGCTCTGGCCTGCTTCAAATTCTGTGTCTCCCTCTCTCTCTGTCCCTCCCCTGCTTGTGCTCTCTCTCTCAAAAATAAATAAATGACCACTAAAAAATGTTACTTTAGCCTCTTGGCAAAGGCAGAAGTATTCTTTTCAACCCTGGCACTTCTTGAGCACCCACAAAACAATTTAATCTCACAGGCTCCCTGTCCTCTAGAACTCAACAAAACAACACTGACACCAATAATACAAGAATTACAAATATATATATTGTACAACAGTCCAAGTGATAAAATTAAAGCATAAATTAGATTGTGTCTATCCCAGGGGCATGTGGAGAAGACAAAGGAAAGGCTGATGAGGCACAAGGGTCTGTGACACAATATGTGCTTTTTCTCTGTAAGCCAGAATCAAAAGGCAAAGAACCTGTTTTCTTTTTAAAATGCAAAGAACAAAAGATCCTCAGTTTCTTCTGCTTCCCCAGAAATACCTTCTAAATTCTCACAGTCCTGATATATATTTTTTAAAGAAACTGTACCCCAACATGGGACTCGAACTCATGACCCCAAGATCAAGAATCACATTAACAGGGGTGCCTGGGTGGCTCAGTCAGTTAAGCATCCAACTCTTGATTTCAGCTCAAGTCATGATCTCACGGTTTGTGGGATCGAGGCCCACATAGGGCTCTGCACTGACAGCTCAGAGCCTGCTTGAGATTCTCTCTTGCTTCCTCTGCCCCCTCCCCACTTGCATGTGTTCTCTCTCTCCAAAAAAAAAAATAATAATAACAATTAATTTTTAAAAAAAGAGTACGTACTATATAAAATCATATCTGAATTCAAGAGAGAAAGACAAACCAAGAAACAAACTCTTAACTATAGAGAACTAACCGATGGTTGCCAGAGGGGAGGTGGCTGGGGGGATGGGGGAACTAGGTGATGGGGATTAAGGAGGGCACATGTCCTGATGAGCACCAGGTGTTGTATGGAATTGCTGAATCACTATATTGTACACCTGAAACTAATATAACACTGTACGTTAACTAACTAGAATTAAAATAAAAACTTTAAAAAAATAAAAATAAAACCTTATCTGCGTTCAAATCTGTGGCTCTGCCACAAATTACTGTGAAACAGACCTTCAGCAAGTTCTCTAAACTTCAATTTCCTTATCTGTGAAATGGGGCTAATAATACAAAGATTAAATATAATAATGACGATAGAGGGCTTAGCATGGTAGCTGGCACAAAGAAAGAGTTCAATAAATCAAAGACACTATCCCTTCACGAGGAGCACATGCTTACTGTAGAAAAGGAGAAACAGAATATCTAATAAAAATGGAATCAGTTTTGTAACCTGCTTTCTTCCATTTAGCAATATATTGTGAACATCTCTCCCTGTCAGTTTATATTTTTCTACACCACTCTTTTTAGTGGCTACAGAGCGACTGTAGAATATTTCATAATTTGTGGTGAACAATCTCCCATTATTGGACATGATATTTCCAATTCTTGCTGTTATAAAAAGACTTTATTGGACACCTCTTTCTTTGTGTGTGTGTGTCCTTAATTGTTTTCTAGAAATGGAACTGTATTCAAACAACACTTACTAATGGCAACTGAAATCTGCATGCACTAGCTCAGGAGTGGAGCTCCAGAGTTGAAAGCTGGGATAACTTGAGGTAAGATACTTGAGTTCCCCCAGGTTTCTTCTGTTCCTCATTTGTAAATCGGGGTAAGAGCGCCCCCTGCTTCACAAGGTGGTTGTGATTAATAAAATCATGAGAAGTGCTCCTGGCAGGCCTGGCACGTGAGCAGGACATGGTCAACAGTGTAAGTACAACAGCAACCCTGGAGACCTCAGAGAAGGGAAGCCTGTAAAGGGTCCACCAGGTCTGGAGTTCAAATCCAGAGCCTAGCACAGCACCTGGTACAGAGCAGACAAATTAGAAAGGGTTTTTATTAATGTCTGAAAGAGACTATGATTCAAAAAATATAGGCATACCTTGGAGATATTGCAGGCTCATTTCCAGACAACCCCAATAAAGCAAATGTCACAATTAAGTGAGTCAAGTGAATTTTTTGGTTTCTCAGTCCATACAAAAGTTGTGTTTATACTATACTGTAGTCTAGTAAGTGTCCACTAACATTATGTCTAAAAAAAAACAATGTGCATACCTTAATTTAAAAATACTTTATTGCTGGGGCACCTGGCTGGCTCAGTTGTAGAGCATGTGACCCTTGATCTCAGGGTCGTGGGTTCGAGCCCCACATTGGGGGTACAGGTTACTTTTAAAAAATAAATAAAATCTTTAAGAATACATTATTGCTAAAAAATGCTAACCATCATCTGAAATCTGAGCTTTCAGTGAATCATAATCTTTTCGATGGTGGAGGGTCTTGCCTCAGAGTTGATGGCTGCTGACTGGTCAGGGTGGTGGTTGCTGAAGGCTGAGGTGGCTGTGGCAATTTCCTAAAATAAGACAAGGAAGTTTGCTGCATCTGTTGATGCTTCCTTTCACAAAAGATTTCTCTGTAGCATGCAATGCTGTTTGATGGCATTTTACCCCACAAGAGAACTTCTTTCAGAATTGAAGCCAATCCTCTCATACCCTGACACTGCTTTACCAACTCAGTTTATGTGATATCCTAAATCCTTTGTTGTCATTTCAACAATCTTCACAGTATCTTCACCAGGAGGAGATTCCATCCCAAGAAACCACTTTCTTTGCTCTTCCATAACAAGCAACTCCTCAACTGTTCAGGTTTTATCAGTGAGATTGCAGCCATTCAGTCACACCTTCAGGCTCCACTTGTAATTCTAGTTCTCTTGCTCTTTCTACCCCAGGTGCAGTTACTTCCTCCACTGAAGTCTTGAACCCCTCAAAGTCATCCATGAGGGTTGGAATCAACTTCTTCCAAAGTCCTGTTAATGTTGCTATTTTGACCTCTTCCCATGAATCACAAATATTCTTAATGGCATCTAGAATGGTGAATCCTTTCCAGAAGATTTTCAATTTACTTTGCCCAGATCCATCAGAGGAATCACTGTCTGTGGCAACTATAAACTTACTAACTGCATTTCTTAAATAATGGTATGTGAAAGTTGAAATTACTCCTTGATCTATGAGCTACAGAATAGATGTTGTGTTATCAAGTCATGAAAACAATATCAATCTCATTGTACATCTCCATCAGAGCTCTTGGGTAACCAGGTACATTGTCAATGAGCAGTAATATTTTGAAAAGAATCTTTTTTTCTGAGCAGCAGGTCTCTACAGTGAGCTTAGACTATCAGTAAACCATGTTGTAAACAGATGTGCTGTCATCCAGGCTTTGTTAAATTTACAAAGCACAGGAAGAGTAGACTCCTCATAATTCTTAAGGGTCCTAGAATTTTTGGAATGGTAAATGAGCATTGGCTTCAACCTAAAGTCACCGGCCGCCTTAGCCTCCAACAAAAGTCAGCCTGTCCTTGGAAGCTTTGAGGCTAGGCACTGACTCCTCTGTAGCTATGGGAGTCCAAAATGGTATCTTCTTCCAATATAAGGCTGTTTCATCTACATTGAAAATCTGTTGTTTAGTGTAGCCACCTTCATTAATTATCTTAGCCAAGTCTTCTGGATGACTTTGCTGTGGCTTCTACATCAGTACTTGCTGCTTCCCCTTACACTTTGATGTTATGGGGATGGATTCTTTCCTCAAACCTCATGAACCTGCCTCTGCTAGCTTCAAACTTTTCTTCTGCAGCTTTCTCACCTTTCTCAGCCTTCACAGAATTGAAGAGAGTTAGTATCTTGCTCTGGATTAGGCTTTGGCTTAAGGGAGTGTTGTGGCTGGTTTAATCTTCTATTCAGACCACTCAAACTTTCTCTGTATCCACAATAAGGCTGTTTTCTTATCATTCGTGTGCTCACTGGAGTAGCGCGTTTCCTTTCCTTCAAGAACTTTTCCTTTGCATTCATAACTTGGTTGTTTGGCTTATGCCAAACATAGTGTTCGGCCTATCCCAGCTTTCCACATTGTCCTTCCTTAATAAGCTTAATAATTTCTAGCTTTTGATTTAAAGTGAGAGTCTCGTAACTCTTCCTTTCACTTGAACACTTAGAGGCCACTGTATAGGGTTATTAACTGGCCTAATTTCAATAATGTGTCTCAGGGAATAAGGAGGCCCAAAGGGAGGGAGAGAGAAGGTGGAATGGTGGTCAGTAGAGCAGTTGAACACACACAACATTCATCTTACATAGGTGGGGTCTGTGGAGCCCCAAAACAATTACAATAGTAACATCAAAGATCACTGATCACAGATCACCAAAAATATATATAATAATGATGAAAATTTTGAAATATTATGAGAATTGGGGCACCCGCGTGGCTCAGTCAGTTAAGCGTTTGACTTCAGCTCAGGTCATGATCTCGTGGTGTGTGGGTTCAAGCCCCGTGTCAGGCTCTGTGCTGACAGCGCAGAGCCTGGAGCCTGCTTCGAATTCTGTGTCTCCCCCTCTCTCTGTCCCTCCCCTGCTCACACTCTGTATCTCTGTCTCTCAATAATAAATAAACGTTTAAAAATTTTTTTGAAATATTATGGGAAGTGCCAAAATGCAACACAGACACGAAGTGAGCAAATGCTGTTGGCAAAATGGAACCCAGAGACTTGCTTGATGCAAGGTTGCCGCAAACCTTCAATCTGTAAAAAAAAAAAAAAAAAAAAAAAAAAAAAAAAAAAAAAACCACATCTGCGAAGGGTAATAAAGCAAAGCAATAATAAATAAGACAGGGTATGTCTGTAAATAAACTCCCCTGTTCAAAAAAAAAAAAAAAAAAAAAATGCCTTTAGGAGGCCCGCAGGCAAGGAGAGGATCAAGTCCCAACTGTCTTCACCTGGGCCTCCGAGGCCTCTCCGGTGTGACAGCTCAGGCCACCTCAGGCCTCCCCAGCGCCCTTACTTCAGCACTCCCTTTGCTCACCATCGGCTCTGTGAAGCTTTCGGTCACCTTGGGCCACTGTTCTCCAGGAAGCCACCTCAATGCCTGGAGCCCACCATGGTGTTCAAAACCACTCCAGACTGTTTCCCAGGGCCAGTGAAAGCTTCCTGAGGGTTAATTGGCCATTTTTGGGACCCACTTTTTTTTTTTTTTTTTTTTGCTAGTGCTGACACTAGCAGGTTCACAGTAAAGCCTAGGCTTACAATACACCCGTCACTTCCCTTCTCTGTGACCTCCGAAGGCCTTCCTTGTACTCTAAGATGAGCCCTTGTCCAGACCCTGTGAACCAATCATTTCTGAAAATGTTTACTGAACATGAGAGCAATATAGTGCTCCCAACAAGCCGAGGGGGGGCCCTGAGGCAGGACTTGGCTGACCATTCTCTGGCTGGGAGGAGGGGCAGCATAGCCTCAGCCTGGAATGTCAGAGCATCTCTGGCTCAGGCCCACAGAGCTGCCAAGTGACTCCATTCAGCCTAGTTGGCACCTCATCCTTGCCAGCCCCTAACAACAGTGAGCAAAACCGTCAAAAGCACTATGACAGGGATCCCTGCTACGAGAACCAGAGAACAGAACCTTCTCCAAGGAAATGAGATAGGAGCAGAGTATTAGGAGGGGGAGGGGATCACTGGTCAGAGAACCAGGATGCAGGGAGACACCAGGGCAAGGGAGCAGCTTCAGCAAAGGACCGGGCGGACTATCCTCCCAGCATGGGCAACCACAGACACTGGCTGGTGGGATTCCCGGCAGAAGGATCCTGGGCTGCCCAGCCTGGGCTCTGAACAACTGCAGGTGTGCAGCTGCCTTCTAGCTAACTGATATGCCAGTAGCAGCTGCTCGCCTGTCACTCACCGCAGTGCCAGGCACTGCAGTTTTGATGTTTAAATACAGGGAAAAGATATTCTGGAGACCAAATATAACTGTCCTATACACTTCTCCACCATTAAACAATAAATGCAAAAGAAAGACAATCTCCAGGATCCCCACAGAGTATCCCTGTGTGAAGCCATGTCGGCCTGGAAAGAGCTCTCTGCAGACAGATTCAGGGGATCATGGTGCTGTGACCTCCTTCTGCGGTCCCACAATCCAGCTCAGCTCTAGGGCACGCACTCTTAAGAGGGAAAGGCATGATGAACTGAAGCCAATCCAGAGGGGCCATCAGAAGGAGGAGGTTCTTAGGATCACATCAGAGGAGTGACAGCTGAAGGCCCTACAGGTATTTCTCTAGGAGAAGAGAGAAGTGAGGAAGGCATGAGCTGACCTCTTTTTTATTTTTTTTTTTTAAGTGTTTATTTTTGAGAGAGAGAGGGAGAGAGAGAGAGCGCCTGAGTGGGGCAGAGTCAGAGAGAGAGGGGGACAGAGGATTTGAAGCAGGCCCTGCACCGACAGCAGAGAGCCTGATGTGGGGCTCAAACTCACAAACCATGAGATCATGACCTGAGCCAAAGTCGGATGCTCAATCGATTAAGCCACCCAAGCAACCCCTGAGCTGACCTCTTGAAGACAGAGGAAGAGAGACTACCTTGCTCTGTTGTACCCACCACGACCCTCTAGCCCTGCAGTTATCACATCATTGTGAAACCACCTGCTTATAAACCCTCACTCCTCCCCCAAACCACAGCTCCCTGAATGGAGCTGTGCCTGAGTCACTTCTGAGGCACCAATAACTAACCCGTGGCCAGGACACAACAAATGCTGAACTGAAAGCAGAAATGACAGGAAGGCCTGTTGTGGCCCAAGAAAGGGAAGTGCTTTCTAACAATCCCAGTTACCTACAGCAGTCCAGGATGTTTGAGAGGAAGCATCCTATCAGGGAAGGGTCTTGAAGCAACAGAACACCCTCATGCTAGTAGAAGGATGCAGTACTAAATGGCCCCCTAGGACCCAGCTTCCTCAAGCAGTGAGGGGAGCCACAAACAGAGGAAACACACAGACATGCCAGGCACACACACCCAGTCCCTATCTTGTAAACCCTCACAATTTCATGATGCAGACACTATTACAATTCCCATTTTACAGTGGAGGAATCTGAGGCCAAGGAAGGCTCAGTCACTTGCCAAAGCCATAGAACCAGCAGGAGGTAGAAGTGAACTGTGAACCAAGACCAGCAGGCTGCCCACCTGGGCTGAGGGAGAACACCTGCCCTACCACGGCAGCTCTACCCCTTCTCGTGGCTGGTGGCTCTCCAAGGGCAATAATATTAACTGGCTTCACCTCCCCCTGATGCCAACACCTTCCAAAAGCATTTTTACATCTGTAAGCTCAAGAGCCCTATGCCAACATACCCAGCTCTAAGGAAATACATCTGGTCTAGAGCCATCTGTCCTGTGGGAGCCTAGCGGCTGCCCTCTCCTCCTAGACCCCAACCAAGTAAAACAGATGCTATGGGAGGGGATGGGAAGGCTCTCCTGAAGGAGAGCAACATCTGAGCTAAGCCTTCAATGATGAAACGGACAAGGACAAGGGAGGGGTGGCGTGGGGCAGCAGAGGGGAAAGGGCATTCCAGACAGAGGAAACAGCAGAAGCAAAGGCAGAGAAGCAAGAAGTGTGTGGAGAATCACAAGCAGTTTGTGTTGCCAGAACATAAAACTTAAATTGAACAGTGGAAGGACACAGTGATCTAAGTGATAAGCAGGGGCTGATAAACTACGAAGGACTTTGAATGCCACGTTAAGGAACCTGGACTTGATTTATCCTGAGGGCAATAAGGAGCCACTGAAGGGTTTTAGGCAGACTAGTGATAAAAGCAAACCTCTACATTAAGAAAGATCACTGTGGTAACCATACAAGAGGCTGAGCTGCTGGCAGTGAGACTGGAGGGCGGAAAGACCATGTGAACTAATGCAGGGAGAGACATGATGGGCTCAGTACTTCAAGCCTCCTCTCTTAAAATTCCCAATCGAGGCCAGACTTTCCATTCTCTGGGCCCCCAATTCAACTCTCACTGCAAGGATCCAGGCCTGCTCTACAGGCTACTCATTTTGTGGAGCCTCCCACACACCACTCTTTAATGATATGACTCTAGGGAGGAGTAATGCTAATCACTATACTTACTTCATGCCAGACACTATGCTGGGTCCTTTACACAAATTACCTCAGTTGTGTAACCAACAGCCCTGGGAGGGAGGTTACTATCGGTAGCCTCGTTTTGTACATGAGGAAACTGCCAAAGGTCACCCAACTACTAAAGGGAGGATCTGAACCGACTTCTACCTGACAGCAGAGACTGCTCGGTTAGCCACTGTGAAGGACAGTGGGAGGGATGAGTCCTGTGTCCCGGGCTTCTGCAAGGACCCCCGGGGAAAACAGTGGGTGGAAAATAACGGGTGGGTCCTCCAGCCACAACCACCGAAGAGAGGCTGGAAGTGGGAAGCCTGACCCCAAACAAACGAATCAGGACATCCCCTGTCCTAGGCAGCTCTCAGCTGCGAGAGAAAAGAGGGCACAGACCGGAGATCTCCAACTGAAAAGACAGAAAAATCCCTCAACAAAGCCCAGGCCGCAGGGAAGGGGCGGGGCTCGGACCCGGAGACGACTCCGGGGGCGGGGATTGTACAGGGGCGGGGCTCTGTGGGCCCGACAAAGTCTAGGACCTGCGGGACCCCGTGAGGGGGCGGGTCGCGAGAGGGCGGGGCCGCGAGAGGGGAGGAGCCACAGCTATGCTTGCGACCCACAGACTCGCTCGGTTACCTCCCCACGATTGGACCCAACCGTCGTATCCATACCCTGGCTCCAGCAGGGCTGATCCGGGATCTCGATGGTGTAGTCCAGCTCAGACGAGGCCATGGTGAAGGCGCCAGCACTCAGCACGGGCCTCCGCCGGAACTCCCGCTTGCGCGCCCGCGCCTCACCCGCAGCCTCTCGGGCACAGCCCAATCACCACCCACCTCTCCCGTCGCTGCCCAATCCCTGAGCCGCGCTCTGTGACCTCCCGTCCTAGCAACCGCCGAGTCTCTCTCGGAGCCTCTCGCCGCACCCCACCAGTAGGCCCTAGCAACCATGCCCCGCCCCATCTATCTCTGCTTCTCAGCCATTCGCTGGATCTCCTGATCTGGGTCCGCTATTGGTCAGCCGGGACGCCAGTCGGAAAGAGGTCCCACCCGCCAGTGTAGGTAAGAGGGTCTGCGGGAGATTTGCGGTATTCTGGAAATGGGAAGGTTTCCCTTCCCGGTCGTGTCTTGTCCTACGAGGTGGACGGCAGTGCCCTTTGACTTACATCATCTCCTACCTCTACCATCCTTTACCAGACGCAGCTCCGAGGGCTGGAGGTAGAAAACCGTACAAAACGGCCTAGGACGCGTGCCGGCCATCCTCTACCCAGTGGGTTCAGGCATATTCTGGCTGGTGGGGTGAGTGGTAGGCAGGGGAGTGGTGTCTTAAGGGGGAGACTCTAGAGAATGCTCTGTTCATGGGGGCACAAAGGAGCTAGCGAGTACAGTTCTTGCATTTATCCATGCATTTAACAAATATTTATTGAGCACCTGTTATGTAGGTGGGCTCTAGGGAGGATTAAGCTTTTGGCCCTGACTTCCATACATACATCTTAAAAGGAGAGGGAAAAAAACCATGCATGAACCAACTGTAATTCTGTGTGAGGGATAAATACTACAGAAGGGTAGGCCCTAAGGATTTTAGGGGCTTAGAAAGTATTGAAGGGGCATTTATGGCAATGGGGATGTCTCTTGAGCTGGGCCTTGAAAGACTGTGGAGATAGGGAAGACAAAAGACTCCTTCCTCAAAGAGAGGAAACTGAGGGGTGAGTGCCAGAAATCTTGAACATCTTCTGGCCAGAGGAGATACTAATGTGAAAATAACCTTGGAAGGACAGTTAGGTCCCAATCCTGGAGGGTCTTTGATGCCACACTCAGCTCTGAGCTTATAGGTAGATGGTAAAAATTTTCCAGTGTGTTTTATAGCTACAACACAAGAGTTCAGACTTTATCCTGAGGACAGTGGGGAGTCATTGAAGGGTTTTAAACAACAGAGTAACAATCAGATTTGTGTTTTAGAAAGATCAATGCAGAGAATGAATTGGGGATTGGGAGAAGGAGGGAGACCAGTTAGGAAGTTGTTTCAGTAATGGGAAAATATTATGGTGGCCTAAAGAATGAAGAGGAGGGGATGGATTCCTTAGACACTTGTGGGCTAAAAAGAACCAGACTTGGTGCTTGGTGGGGCAAGTAGGAGAAGTGAAGAATGACTTCTAAATTCCTGGCTGGAGCACACAGAAAGAAGAGATAGCAAAGTTTTTAGGAGAGGGTAAGTTTTGGGACTGATGAGTCCAGTGGGACATCCAAGTGGAAGTGTTGAGGCAGCAGTGAAATATGCCTGACTGGAGCTTGCAAGATAAGTCTAAACTAGAAATCGAAATGCGGTGGTCTGTAGTGCCTTGTAGACATCAGCCACACGGGTGGATGGATTTGTTGGGCTTTCCAGACAGTATATACGGGAGTAAGAAGAGAAGAAGGCCTAGGACATAGTCCTGAGAAGCTCCTGAGTCTGAGGGTCTTCAAGGGAGGATGAACTTGCAAAGTCAATGGAGATGAAGTATCCTAAATGGTAAGATAATCAGTGGTAGAACGTGCTGTTTGAGAAGCCAAGGCAGGAAAGTGTTGAAGGCTGATGACTAATCAAGTAAAATAAAGTCTGAAAAAATCCACTGGATTTAGAAACAAGGAAGTCGTTGGTGGCCTTTGCAAATGCAGTTTCAGTGGAAGTGATAGGAAGAGAGGTCAAATTACCGTGAGTCGAGAAGTGGGTGTGAAGGTGCGGCAGTGAAGACTGTACAATACATTTTCAAGACATTTGGCTCTTTCCAAGAAAAAAGAGAGAAGGCAATAGGAAGGAGGCAAAGATTTTTATTCAGATGAGAAAATGCTTTTGGCGTGGATCCAGCAAAAGGAAAAAAAGGCAAATTTACAGAGATAAGTGAGAAAGTAGCACCCCCAGAAAAGGAATAGGAGGGAATCCAAAGCATTGGTGGAGAAATTCACTTGGAAAAGCAGAGGGACTTGCACTGTGACAAGAAGGAAGCATGAGAGATTAGTACATTAGTAGGTTTCGTGGCAGGAAGTTGAGGAAATTGTTGTTTGGTGGTGTCTAGTTTCTCTGTGAAATGGGGACGTGATATCAGCCAGTGAGAGTGGGATGGGAGATGGTATGCAAGGTCTGAGAAGAGCAGAGAAAGATTGAACTAGCCTCAGTCAGTGAACAATGGCAGCAAGATGACTGAGGCAGCATACAGATTTCTGGGCAGTTATGAGGCCTCTTGAGGTCAGTGACCATTCATTGTAGCAGCAGCAGTCTGCATGGTTGTGTGATAAGCATTTTTCCCCAACAGTATTCAGCCATCTAGTGGGGGGTGCAGAGAGGTTAGTTCAATCGGTCCAGGTTTGGGTTTCATCAGGTGGTGAAATGGAAGGACAAAGAGGTGGATGATCCTGCAGTGGGTCGAGATGATAGAGCTTAGCACCTAAACTGCCTGGGAGAGCGTAAAAGTGTTACAGACTGGGGGTCCCAGTGAAGTCAGAGATCCCTTATCTTGGAAATAGTTGAATGAGAGAGGTGTGATCAGAAAGTGGAGTAATGAAGCTTGACTAGGTCCAGCTGATGGCAAGGTCCAGGATGTAGCCATGGGAGTGGGTAGCTGGAGTGGAATATAGAAGAGAGTCAAGTTGTTGACATGGCCAGCCCCCCAGATGATGGCAGGACTTGAGGAGGGAAAAGGATGCTTGTGAGCTAGGTACCAGAGTCCTTGATGGATTAAGAAAATTGTTCTTGAGTCTGATGCTTAAGGTGATGCTGTGAATATGAGGAGGGATAATGGTCAATACATTAGAGTGGCATGACCCTCAAAGTAGCAAGGGTTTTTACAAGAAAGAGGCGGAATATGGAACTGGGTTGGGCTTTGGTGAGGAGACCCCAGCCCCCCTGCCAATCCTGAGACTTTTGGGGTATAAGAATATAAACAGCCTCCACCAGGGAGGGCTCTGCAGAAGTGGCACCTGGAGTAGAGCCAACTTTGGGGGCAGGCTGAGGGGAGGCAGAGCAAGTGTGGAGAAGCTAAGGGTGGAGAAGACTGCTGATTGGGAACAAAGGCCTTTGAGGGCAGAGTAAAGAGGCTGGGAAGGAAGGAGGGGTAGGAAATCAGGTCAGGGAAGATGAAGCACCGAGCAGTGCAGGGGTGAGGAGACCATGGGTAGAAAGATGATGGTTGGCCTAGAGAGTTAATGTTTTGTGGGGAGAGCATGAGGGCAGGTCTGCGGAGTGGAGGTCGGAAGCAGAAGTGATCTAGGAGAGGAAAATTGGGGTCTGGGTAGAGAATGAGGGTAGGTCTGGCAAGAGGATGAAGGCAGAGGGTTTCACAGGAGGGAAATGGGAGAAAGGTGGTCTCTGGGGAGAGGATGGAGGGAAAAGAAACTGGGGGAAAGATGGGGCACATGGAGTCTGTAGGGAAGTGATGGGTGGCAGGAGGGATCTGTGAAGAAGTTATGAATGGGGAGCAGAAGGAAGGGACTAAGAGAAGGAAGTGACAAACTGTAGTACATCTGCCCTGAGGGAGAAGTAAAGGCCAGGACACCCTCTGGCTAGGCCTGAGGTCAGAAGGAGAGTGTTTCTTTCTCTGTCTCTCTTCTCCCTCCCTCTCTCTTTCTGAATGGGGAGCTAAGAGTGAGGAGTTAGGATGGGAGCCCAAGGAGAAGATCTCTATCCCATTCTGCAGATGGAGCCTGCAGGAACAGGGGACACTGACTGCCTTGTCTCCAAGGCCATCTGGGGACAGGGAGCCAGGCTGGCAGCCCATGCTCTAGAGGCTTCTTGCTTTTAGAAATGTGTCTTTGATTTAGGGAAAGAAAGCCCTCTGAGAAATTTTATTTAGAAACAAGACCAGGTGACCTTTTGGTTTTTATTACCTCTGCTCGTTTGTCACTAAGGACTTTTGACTTAGTACAATAGCTGGGGTTTTTGAGATTTTGTGATCTTAGTTTCCCTGCGTGAAGAAGAACCATTTGTCTGCTATAGATATGATTGATGGGGGAGTCCAGATTTATTAATCACCTATGAAAATGGAGAGGAAATTAAAAACAAAGAGTCCACTCTGGGCTGAAGACAAAGTAGGTTTGTCGTCCTTGCAGAAGACTTTGCCAAGGTTAAAAGGCCACAAACAGGGGCGCCTGGGTGGCGCAGTCGGTTAAGCGTCCGACTTCAGCCAGGTCACGATCTCGCGGTCCGTGAGTTCGAGCCCCGCGTCGGGCTCTGGGCTGATGGCTCAGAGCCTGGAGCCTGTTTCCGATTCTGTGTCTCCCTCTCTCTCTGCCCCTCCCCCATTCATGCTCTGTCTCTCTCTGTCCCAAAAATAAATAAACGTTGAAAAAAAAAAACCAAATTTTAAAAGGCCACAAACAAACCAATTTGGACCATGGTTCCTAATCCGGATTTTAATTTCATGTGCTTTGATTTTTTCAGGCCATTTTCTCTCCAAGGTAAAATAATGACAATTTTAATTGGCTGCCACTTACAGAGAGATTCCAATAAGCATGATGGCATACATATATTTTTCTCTGGCATTCCATGTGTGCTCCGGTTCTTATGATCAAGCTGGTGAGGCTGACTTTTACTGCATGCTGCATGCCATGATCAGTTGACTATAAATTAAATCCTCTTTTCCAAAAGCCATTTTCCATTAGTGCTAATTTGTTTGCTTCTCATTTCCACTGATCATTAGAGTCTCTGCTTGTGAGCACCAAATTGGAAATAATTTCTTTGACATTTCAAAAAAAAATCTCCCCTTCTTGAATGCCATTTGGCTGTGCAGCTAAAGAACATTATGGTTTGCAGAGGAACAGTTCACTCCAATTACAATTTAACTGACCGTTCATGGCACTGAATCCCTGTCCTTAGTGTCCAGAGATGACACCGTTGCTGACATTGCTATTTCCTGTCATAGCTGTAAAATGCCTCATAGACTTTGCACTGGCCTTCTTGGATGGAGATTCTGCCACCCTGCACGTGGTAGCTTTGGGAAGTTGGTAGTTTTATGGACCTACATATCATGGACCCTCAGATATAACCATCTAAAACAGGAGCAGGCTGATTTCTTCACTCATTCACCCAGCAAGCATTTATTAAACATCTATTTTGTGCCAGGCATTATGCCAGGCCCTGGGGACACAGAGATAGGGAAGACCAACCCCTGCCCTTGAGGAACTCACACTCTACTGGGATGGATGGTTAGTTTTACAGCATAGTAGGGGAAGAGGTGGCATAGGTGGGACCACAAAACCAAGAGCCCCTAGTTGTCTTGGGGAATTAGTCAAAGGGCAAAAAGGAGGCTGGCCATTCCCCATGGCAGAGCATCATTGAAATAAAGAGGGCCTGGAAGGGTCTGGGAAGTTGAAAGGTGAGATGAGGTTAGCCCAGGGCCAAGTTTGAAGGGCCTTGTATGCCACGTGTTGTTTAGAGAAATTTGGGGGTGAAGAATGGAGGCAGGGTAGAAGCTTGAAGGAAAGATCATCAAAAAAGCGTTATTTACCTATTGATTTTGGTTGGTGAAGATTGAGTAGGTGTTTACAAGGAGTCAGAAATGGGGTGCCTAGGCGGCTCAGTCGGTTAAGCCTCTGAGTTCGGCCCAGGTCATGATCTCTCAGTTCGTGGGTTCAATCCCAGCATCGGGCTCTGTACTGACAGCTCAGAGCGTGGAGCCTGCTTCAGATTCTGTGTCTCCCTCTCTCTCTGCCCCTCCCCTGCGTGTGCTCTATTTCTCTCAGTCTCTCAAAAATAAATAAACGTTAAAAATTTTTTTTAAAAAAGAGGAGTCAGAAAGATGGAAAGATTGAAGGTAGAAGGGCAGACTCTAGCACCCGTGGAAGGGCTAGGTGCTGACATGGTAGGGTTGAGAATGGACGGGAGAGAAGGGCCCTATTTTCTCTGTTAAGTAGGAAGCAAGGTCAGCTGGGCATCCTTGATTCCTCCCCCACTTTTATCCTTCAGTGCCAGTCACCAGGTCCTGTCGATTCTACCTATGTGGCATTCCTGCTCCTCTCCAGCCCTACTGTCACCAGAATCTTTTGCCAAGATTAGGGGAACAGCCTCCTAACTGGTGCCCCATGTCCAGTCTTGCCCCCTTACAATCATCTTTCCACACTGCAGTCAAGAGATTTCTAGAACAAACTCTTTTCTTGTCACTCTTGACTTAATACCCTTTAGTACCTTCATGTGGCCCTAGGGATCAAGGGCAGACCCTGTAGCACAGCACACACAGCTCTTCATTCTCTGGCCTCTGCCTATTTTCACAGTTTTATCCCTCGCCACTTCCATCCTCATACTGTGGCCAGACATTCTGAAATGGTCTCAGCAATGAAAATAGGAGCTAAGTTTTATGTTGGCCCTTTGAGGTACCATCACCTTTTCTCAGGTAAGAGAGCTGAAGCCTAGAGAGACGTTAAATACTTTGCATAAGGTCACACAGCCTGGAGGCGGGAGATCATGGCGCTCTAGTGTCTATGTTCCTAACAACAGCCCTGTACTGCCTCCCACCTGGAATTCTTCAAATATGCCTCACACTCTCTCACCTCTAAACCTTTGCATATTTTATTTCCTCTACCTGAAATACAATTTCATCACCTCTTCACCTGGCTGGCCATCTATCGTAGCCTTTCAGCCTGGAGTAGTACTGTAGAGTGCTTTTAAGAAGCTCTCCTGTGGAGCGCCTGGCTGGCTCGGTCAGTTGAGCGTCCAACTTCAGCTCAGGTCATGACCTCACGGCTCATGGGTTCGAGCCCCGTATCGGGCTCTGTGTTGACAACTCAGAGCGTGGAGCCTGCTTCGGATTCTGTGTCTCCCTCTCTCTCTCTCTCTCTCTGCCCTCCCCCGCCTGTGCTCTGTCTCTCAAAAATAAACATTTAAAAAAAAAAAAAAAGAAGAAGCTCTCCTGTGAAGTAAGAAAACCAGAGAGGGGACTGGAGGGAGACATGGGGTTGAGGTAGCGGGTTTTGTTTTCATTTTTGCTCAATTTTGTTTTAGGCTAGGCAATAATTAAGTTAACAAGAAAAATGCCTAAATAAAGAGTGCAGTAGAGGATACAGGGGAGAAGGGGGCAGTGGGTGGAGTGAGGGCCTTAAGAAAGCAGGACAGATGGATGGAGAGTTCTGGGAGAGGGAGAAGGAAAAACGGACAGGTGTGGGTACAGGTCAAATGGGAAGAGTGAAGAAGACTGTGAGGACATTCTTGCCTCATGGCTTTTTGTTAACCCAGGAGTAGATGTCCTGAGAACAGATGGAGGAGGTGGGAGGGCAAGGAGCTTGCAGACGTCACAGGCGGCTCATCGTGAGTATGAATGCGGGGTCGGTTAGAGGTGCAGGTTCAGGGTCATTGGAATCTAGATTCCGTGCCTCCTACCTGCTTCAACAGATCCTGGGATTTACTCCATCAGAGCACTTTTCACTTACTTTTTAAGTCGTGATTTTTTTTTTAAGTTTATTTATTTATTTATTTTGAGAGAGAGAGAGAGCATGAGTGCGTGTGTACAAGTGCAGGGTTGGGGGTGGGCAGAGAAAGGGAAAGAGAGAATCCCAAGCAGACTCCACCTGTCAGTGCAGAACCCAATGTGGGTTTCAATTCCATGAACCATGAGATCATGACCTGAGCCGAAATCAAGAATGGGATGCTCAAGGCGCCCAAGAGCACTTTTCACTTTTCATTAAAATCACCAGGTTGCCTTTCTCTCCACCCACCAATCTCTAAGCATCGTGAAGGCAAAGACTAGATTTGTCATGTTAACCAGGCCCAATCCCAGTACTTGGCTGGGAATCAACACCCAGGACATCTGTTTAATTAATTACTGTGTGAAGTTAAGGAAATTAAATGCTCATTATGAGCACATTATGTCAGATGTCAATTAAAATAACCCTTGTTGAGCACCCATTATGTGCCAGGGATGATACCAGCCACCCAGATTTCAAAGATAGAGCATGTTGATGTTGAAACTGCCCGGCCGTGAAGACAGGTGCCCAAACCATCATGAGCATCAGGGAGTGGCCCATAAATGAGCACCGAAGCATAGAAGAGGGGGAAGGACAAGAGGCTGGACCTCAGAGGAAAAGAAGTAATTTTTTTAATTTATTTTTATTTTATTTTTTTTTAACTGCTGACTTTTTTTTTTTAAGTTTATTTATTTATTTTGAGAGAGAGAGAGCACAGGAGCAGGGGAGGGACAGAGAGGGGGGGTGGAGAGAGAGAGAGTCCCAAGCAGGCTCTGCGCTGTCAGCACAGAGCCCAATGTGAAGCTCAATCTCACGAACTGTGAGATCATGACCTGATACGAGATCAAGAGTTGGATGCTGGGGCGCCTGGGTGGCTCAGTTGGTTAAGCGTCCAACTTCAGCTCAGGTCATTATTTTGTGGTTCACAAGTTTGAGCCCCATGTCAGTCCCTGTGCTGACAGCTCAGAGCCTGGAGCCTGCTTTGGATTCTGTGTCTTCCACTGTCTCTCTGCCCCTCCCCTGCTCTCTTTCTCTCTCTCTCTCTCTCTCTCTCTTAAAAATAAATGAACATTAAAAAAAAAAAAGAGGGGCGCCTGGGTGGCGCAGTTGGTTAAGCGTCTGACTTCAGCCAGGTCGCGATCTCGCGGTCCGTGAGTTCGAGCCCCGCGCCGGGCTCTGGGCTGATGGCTCAGAGCCTGGAGCCTGTTTCTGATTCTGTGTCTCCCTCTCTCTCTGCCCCTCGCCCGTTCATGCTCTGTCTCTCTCTGTCCCAAAAATAAATAAACGTTGAAAAAAAAAATTAAAAAAAAAAAAAAAAAAAAGAGTTGGATGCTTAACTGATTGAGTCACCCAGGTGCCCCTTTTTATTTTATTTGAGAGAGGGAGAGCACACAAGCAAGGAAGAGGAACAGAGAGAGAGAATCTCAAGCAGGCTCCACACGCAGCACAGAGCCCAACATGGGGCTCGATCCCACACCCCTGGGATCATGACCCGAGCCAAAACCAAGAGTCCAGTGCTCAACCAGCTGAGCCATCCAGGCACCCCGAAAAGAAATGATTTAATATGGGGACTTTAGAGAAGGGTTTGAAGCATGGGAAAGAGGGCAGCCTCCTCTCAACTCCCACTGGAAGCCGTGACTTGGGGCAGGGGCGGAGGAGGTCAGATTTCAGTTGTGGCAGAATTTAGAAGTTCTTTGGGCTGAGATGTTTGAAACTTTATCTTGAGACTAATGAGGAACAACTGAAGAGTTTGAAGCAAGGAAATCTGTCGGATTTGCATTTTTTTTAAATCTCAGGTGACTGAAGATTAGGATGAGGTAAACCTGAAGATCGGGTAGAGGCCATTGCAGCAATCCATGTGAGGGATGACGGGATCAATGGAAGTAGTGGCAGTGGAGATGAAGATAAATAAACTGATGGAGATTTAGGAAGGCCAACTGGCAGAACCTGGCAACGGCTCAGACAAGGAGGGTAAGGGAGAGGAATGTGTCAAAGATAGCTCTTGGGGGAGTGCCTTGGGTGGCTCAGTCGGTTAAGGTTAAATGTCCCACTCTTGATTTTAGCTCGGGTCATGATCTCACAATTCGTGAGTTCAAGCCCTGCATTGGGCTCTGCACGGACAGCACAGAGCCTGCTTGGGATCCTCTCTCTCCCTCTCTCTCTGCCCCTCCCCACTCACTCGCTCTCTCAAAAATAAAAATAAACAGGGGTGCCTGGGTGGCTCAGTCGGTTAAGTGTCCGACTTCGGCTCAGGTCATGATCTCGCGGTCCATGAGTTCGAGCCCCGTGTCTGGCTCTGTGCTGACAGCTCAGAGCCTGGAGCCTGTTTCAGATTCTGTGTCTCCCTCTCTGTCTGACCCTCCCCCGTTCATGCTCTGTCTCTCTCTGTCTCAAAAATAAACATTAAAAAAAATTTTTTTAATAAAAATAAAAATAAACATAAAAAATATATATATCTCTTGGGTGACTAGGAGAGTGGTGAGCTAGTTACTGAACTAGGGCAACACAGGGGAAGGAGCAAGTGTGAGGGTTTGGCAAGCTCAGCCATGGATTTAGGATTTGAAGAGTGTGTGAAACATACTGATGAGGACGTCCACTGGTCATTTAGATACAGGCATCTGGACCTCAGAAGGGAGGCCCAGGCTGACAGTGTGGCTTTGGGAGACCTAAAGCCTGCAGATGTAATACGAAGTGATTAAGTGGAGGAGGCCAGCCGGGAGATTACAAAGCGTGAGAAGACAACTGAGAACAGAACAGAGCTGCACGGGAGCCTGAGGAGGATCCAGTGAGGGGTAGAACCAGGGAGAGTGAGGTCAGGAAAGAAATGTTGTAAAGGGAGTCACCCACAATCCATCAGAGGTCAAGCAAGATGGGACTGCAAGTTAGCCACCGAATTTGACAATAAGAGGTGTTTGGTGACATTTTGGAACACAAGGGAGAGCAGAATCAGTGCTTTTGGTTTAACGGAGAGAAGATGGACTCTGGAGTTACACACAAACCTGAGTGCAGTTTCCGTTTCCACCCCTGCTTAGCTGTGAGGCCATCAATAAATGAGCAAACTTTCTAAACCTTAGTTTTTCCCATCTAGAAACTAGAGATAATAATAAATACTTCCTCAGGATCTTAAGAGGATTAAAACAATGTCCATAAAATATACGTGACTAGCTCTTATAAACACTAAAAAACATTAGTTTCTTCTCCCCACCATCATTCCATCTCTCCTCCCTTCACTATGAAAGATACAGAATGTATCCCCTTATATTTGGTAGTCAAGAAGAAGCTCAGATACAGAATTTATCCCAGCCACTCTCTCCCAAACGTGGCACATTTCTCTCCTTTTCCCACTGTTTTCTTCTTTTTAATTCTTTTTAAAATTGTACTTACTGGTTATTTGGTTTGGGGTTTTGGGCTTTTTGTTTTGTTTTGTTTTGTTTGTAATCCTCATCAAGTCCTATTTTGAAGAAAAGCTGAGATAAAAATAGATAAGTGGCTGGAGGCTCTTGATTCAACATGACTGCCATCCTGTACCTCCCCTACTTCTCCATACCTCCCTAACATAACACTAAAGAAATACAAAAAGGTATTACAGCAGATGAAAGCTCGATAAATATTTAGAAAGCAGGTAGGGAAATGTTACCTGGCTTGAAACACCCTAAGAAATCACAAACAAAGTGCCAGCAGGGGAGATTACCAACAAGAAGCAAGTCAGTTCACCTAGTTTAACTTCAAAAAGCTTAGTGCCTTGAAGGCACGAATTAGCACGTTAGAATGAGGTATGCGGCTAACACAGGGGAACTGGCTGAAATCTGTATGCAGAGCACTTTGCCCCCACCCCAAGCTCCTTCCTCAAAAGCCACATGACAACTCTAAACTCTCTTGCAGCATCAGAAGGAAGGAAATTGAACCCTGGAGGCCCCCATACTCAAGAGACCTCAGGCATAGTCTGAAGGGCAGGGATGAGATATAGGGTGGAAAACTGAGTGTCGGAGGGAAAGCCTACACACTGCATTGGGGCAGCCCGAGCCCCTCACCTCGTCCCAGGCATCTAGCACCCTCCAGCCTCTCACGACCTGTAAAGTAGAAAAGTCCTGAAGACACCCAGAAGGGGTAAAAAAAAAAAAAAAAAAAAAAAAAAAAAAGCCCCCACTGACATTTATGTGTTCTTCAATGAAAAGACTGGTTATTGCCTGATAAAGAAATTTCCAAAACCCGAAGGAACATAGCACCTGATCAAGAGAGCCCACCAAGGGCCTAGAATACTAAGTGAAAAAGACCTGCACCAAGGCATACGGTCATATAATTTCAGAAAAGTGTTTAAAAGCATCGAGAATGAAAAAGCAAGCCACAGGCAATGGCACATAAATCAGAACGACATCAGACTTCTCAACAGCAACAAGGGAGGCTCAATCTGAGGAGTTTATTTCTTTTTTTAAAACATTTTTTTTAATGTTTTATTTATTTTTGAGACAGAGAAAGACAGAGCGTGAATTGGGGAGGGGCAGAGAGAGAGGGAGACACAGAATCGGAAGCAGGCTCCAGGCTCCGAGCCATCAGCCCAGAGCCCGACACGGGGCTCGAACTCACGGACAGCGAGATCGTGACCTGAGCTGAAGTCGGACTCTTAACCGACTGAGCCACTCAGGCGCCCCAAGAGGAGTTTATTTCTAACATGGAATTATATACCCAACCAATCTAACACGAGGTCAATATACTTTCAGACTTTCAAGGACGCACACACACAAAGTGATTTTCATTTCTTAGGAAACTACTGAAGAATATACTTTGGGAAAACAAGAGAGCAAACCACAAAGGAGGAAGAGGTAGATCCAGGAAACAGAACAGTCAACAGAAAACTGGCAAAAAGGAAATCCTAGGACAACATTTGTGTGCCAAGCTTAGCAAGCAACCAGTCTAAACTGGAGCAGAAAGACAGAGGTCTGTGGGAAAGAAGTCGCCAGAGAAGGGGCTCCTGGGTGACTCAGTCAGTTGAGCGTCTGACTTCAGCTCAGGTCATGAGTTTGAGCCCCACAGTGCAGAGCCTGCTTTTCTGTCCCCTTCTCTCTCTCTGCCCCTTCCCAGCTTGCTCGCTCTCTCTACCTCTCAAAAATAAATAAACATTACAAAAAAAAAAAAAAAAAAAGTCGCCAAGGAAAAGATGGAACTGATCTGTTAGGGATTGAACATTTGGAAAAATTGCCATGTGTTTGGAACATTGGGAAGAAAATAGCCCTAGGTACTCAGAAGTCTAAACAATTAAAAAAAAAGAAACAATTGTTAGCTCCAGGTTAAACCAACTTGTAAGGAAAGAAAATGTAATAGTAGTTTACGGCTTGAGTGGACAGTATTTATTTACCTAATCAATAATGTAAACACTAACTATTGATTTAACTATAAATTGTGGAAAACTATATTATGAGGATAAGGGGAGAAGAAAAAATGGAGGTTAGCATGGTACGAGAAAGCTAATTCCTCAACTGTCAGAGTAAGAAATAAATACTGCCTAAAACAGATAAATTAAGTGAGGGTGATGTAGGAGTTTGCTGGGGCTGCCATCACAAAGCACAATAGGCTGGGTGGCTTAAACAATGGATATTGGTTATCTCACAGTCTGGAGGTTCTGATCAAGGTGTCTGAGATCAAGGGGTTGCAGGACTGGTTTCTCCTGAGGCCTCTCTCCTTGGCTCCCAGTCTGACTCCAAGTCTCATGTTCTTCCACTGTCACAAGATCTGGGGCTCCTCAAGGGCCCTGGCAGTGCTGTATTCCACCCCGCATGTCCCGCAGCGCCTCACACAGTGCCACGTGATGGGCCTGCCCCACATACTCACTGATGGACAGCTGAATCACTGTGACCTTTAAAGCTGCCATTTGTTGGTTTTCCTTTCCTGTTAAGAAAAGATTAAGAAAGGGAAGATCCAAGGAAACCTCAGGATCCAAAGTGGGGAGAGCCCAGCTGCAAGTGTCCCACCCTCCCTGGCCTAGAATTGCTGGGTGCATCTCTGATGGCACTTTAAATTTTAATCCTGGAGAGAGTCCACCCACGGCAGCAGGGGGCAGTGGGGTGGGCACAGGGTGCTTTTCTGCTTCTTAAACCTAATGGTGGTGTTTCAACTCCTCTTCCCTGAGGTCCAGAACGGCCATTCATCCCCATTTTCTTGAGGCCTGTTTGGATGCTGAAGGTGGCCACGGCCTCTGAAAGTTATTCCCAGACTTAGGGCTGTAATGTCATTAACAGTGATTGATTCCTGATCCTATGAGGGATTTTGGTCATTTTTGTGTTTAGGGTGATCCACAGTTACTCACCTGGCTGTTAAGGCTGACAGGATTTCGTGGTTGTCTCCATCCCTGAGGCTACGTGGACGCCCTTCCTGAGAGCACATATCCAGTGTCCTCTGGGGAGTAGTGGAGGTTGGTGTGTATGTATGTCTGTCTCAGTGTGCCTCAGATTATTGCTTCCTAATAAAATTCTGATAGCTGGGCCCCATCAATATCTCAAATACATGTGAGGAAACGTTAATTTAGAATCAATTTTAGGATGTTTCAGACTGTAAAGTCCTTTTAACTAGATCTCTGGCGAAGATGTAGAAGCACTTTATGGGACTGTAAATTTCATGTTGAACAGTCTTCGTGAAATACACATCTCCCCTACACACAAGCTGTTCTCTCCATATCAATCATGGCCCCTGCAAGTAATGTTTCACAAATATTCTGTAAATCACAGAAAACCCCGTGATAATGTGAAATATGACTTTCACTTGTCTGTTAGACAAAAGAATCACACATGCCTCTCTCCCATCAGCACTAACATTTGTTATGGATAATAACACTTTCAATCACAACTATTTTTGGAAAACGGGTTGATTTTAAACCTTCCCTCCCCCACTGAAAACACTCTCCCAAGGACACAGACTCCTACAAACCACAGCCCATTAATCCAACTATGGAATGGGAACTTTTTATTCTTACTAACTTTTTTTAAAGTTGTTTTTAAAAGAGTAGTATAAGAGCCCAAGGCACAAGGTTAAGAGCATTTTTCCTTGGCCGATTGGTATGAGAAGGGCCAGGTCTCTAAAGACCCCAAATCTCTGACACTGTGTGAAATGAGGGGTGAAAGAGACCCAGGTTTTTAGCAAGCACCCTCATCTCAGCTGGCATCAGCAGAGGATCCAAGGAGCTAAAATCTTAGCTCTTAAATGTGAAGCAGATGTTTGCCACCTTGATATTCTTCATGCCATTACAACACAGCTAGATCCTGCCTGTTCAAGTAGGAGGTGACCTGTTCTAGAGGTATATTTTGAATGTTTCAACATCCATGTGGGTGACAGAGACTCCCCCTGCCTCCCGCCGATTGCTGGAAAAGCAAAACCCATAGAGTAGCCCACGGGACTTGCATGGTTCTAACTGTTTTGGTAACCTGTTTTCCCTCCCTCTGTAGCCAACTTCAGGACTGACTGACCATGACTTCTATAAAGGAGCAGGCAGCCATCAGCCGGCTCTTGAGTTTTTTACAGGATTGGGACAATGCTGGCAAAGTTGCAAGGAGTCACATCCTCAACACTTTCATCGAGACCAACCAAGGCAAGACCGCCCCTGAACTGGAGCAGGAGTTTTCTCAGGGAGCCAGCTTGTTCCTAGTACGCCTGACCACCTGGCTTAGACTCATGTATCCTTTGCTGAACAGAAATAAATTGGGCAATCTTCAAAGGAGAAAAGGAATGAAGATTATTGAGGGAGCTCTTCTCTTGAGTCTAAGATTTTAGATCAGGACATCTGGTGATCAAAGTAGTGTCCCCAAAGTCAAGAACTCTCTCCTTTCCTGTCTTCCCAACTTATATCCTCATTCTCACCCCAACCCCTTCCACTCCCATAAGATTTGACATGGGTATTCCTTCCATCTGGGGTTGTCCTCTCTCTGTCCTCAGGAACCTTATTCTTTCTCTCTGGTGGCCTTCACTTTTGCCTCCCTACCAGCTTTTTCATTGGCATTTACATATGCTCAAATCCCTTCTACCTTAAAACATTAAATTAAATCCGCATCTCAA
Source organism: Puma concolor (assembly GCF_028749965.1). Taxonomy (NCBI): domain Eukaryota; kingdom Metazoa; phylum Chordata; class Mammalia; order Carnivora; family Felidae; genus Puma; species Puma concolor. The sequence continues at coordinate 35,263,552 of NC_141674.1, forward strand.
ACCAGTATTCCACCTAGTTCCTGCCCTTCATGGTGAAGCTTCTTGAAAAGGTTATTGACTTTCCCTGTCTATACTTCTTTACCTCCCTTTTCTCCCCCACCCACAGCAGTCTGACTTCTGTCCCCTTCACCGATGCAGGTCTTGCCAAGGTCACCAATGTTGTTCTAATTGCACAACCCAGTGACTACATCCTCAGTCATTATACATGACCTCTCAGTGGCATTTGTCAATCAACCATTACCACTTCTCAAAACACGCTTCCCTGAAACTAATATAATGTTATATGTCAATTATACTTAAGAAAGAAAGAAAGAAAGAAAGAAAGAAAGAAAGAAAGAAAGAAAGAAAGAGAAAAGAAAAGAAAAAAGAAAAAAAGAAGAAAGAATGCACATATAGATCATCACAAACAAACAAAAAACTATATACTCTTCCCTTGGTTTCTGTGACACCAATTCTCTTGGTTTTCTCCTTTATTTCTCTATGTTCCAAATTTTCTTCAGCCATCCCTGAAATGTGGATGTTTCTTAGGACTCCATCCATGTCCCTCTTCTCTGCTCACTCATAGATTCTCCCTGAGTGACCTAACCCATCGTTGTGATGTCAACCCCACTACTGTTAAAGGGCTCTCAGTTGTGTATCCCTGCCCACGTTTCTCTCTGGAATCTGAGTTCCATACCTATTAATCCAAGTACCATCTCCACTTCCATTCCACAGAATGACTCTCATGTTTCTGGCTTGGGAAACTGGGTGAATGGGGTGCCATCATGTGGGAAGAGAATCCAAGAAACGAGGGAGCTGGAGTTGATAAATCTGGTTTGGGACATGTTGTATTTGAGGTACCTTGCTCAGGAGCCCTGGAGACAGATAAGGGTTGAAGACAGATTTGACAGTTTGAGTTAGGGATGAGTTTGTGGATATTCCTGCTGGGTGCCCACAGCATTCCGCGGATCATCTCAGATCCTTTTATATATTTTTCTCCTTGCCTGAACCCTCCCCTCTTCTCTAAACCTCCTCTTTTTTTTTTTTTTTTCACCGTTTATTTATTTTTGGGACAGAGAGAGACAGAGCATGAACGGGGGAGGGGCAGAGAGAGAGAGGGAGACACAGAATCGGAAACAGGCTCCAGGCCCTGAGCCATCAGCCCAGAGCCCGACGCGGGGCTCAAACTCCCGGACTGCGAGATCGTGACCTGGCTGAAGTCGGACGCTTAACCGACTGCGCCACCCAGGCGCCCCTAAACCTCCTCTTAATTTGACTAATTCCTACTCCAGTATTCAGATCTCAATCTAAAACATCCCTTCCTCAGAAAGTCCTTTTCTGAGCCCCAGACTAGCCTACGTACATACCTAGCCTGTTACATATGTAGCTCATGACATTCCCTCTGTCTTCATTGTCATAATATTGTACTGTTCATACCTGCTCAGTATCTCTCTTCCCCACTGGATCGTAGACTCTGTGAGGGCAGGAACCACATCTGTTCTCCTCATCTCTACAACCCTAACACGCAGGACCATGCCTGGCACATTAGGGATACTTCCTGTGTGTTTACTGAACAAAGGAATGAGTGAACCAGAGTCTGCACCTGGGCAAAACTAAAGGCTTAAGTAATTACAGCTCTCTTCTTCTTACAGTTAAATCATTGATAAAATTACTAATCGGACTCAGGCCTAGAACAAGCCAAGGGGAAAACCACTGAATATATCTCTAGGTTGACCCCAGTGTCCTCAGACATTAGGGTGCATAAAAGAGGTTTAAGATGCAGATTATGAGTCTACCTCCCCACCCCCACCCCACTGTTCTGATTTAGTAGATTGAGGGAGACTCCCTGGCCTCTTTGTTTCTCACAAGCACCCTTTGGTGACTCTCATGTGATCCAAAGATGATACTTTGAGAAACATCATCACCTATAATCTGGCTTCGACCTCACAATTTGTGACACTGACCTCACCAAGGTTATCTGCAACCCCTTTGTCACTGAGTCTAGACTACCGTTTTCCCTCCTCATCTCACTTGGCAGCACTTTCCACATGACAGGAGGAGGGGAGGGAGTCAGGGTTGTACAAGCACAGGGTCAGACCCCATCTTCATTTAAAACTTTAATATTTTATTCATCATCGATTTTTTTGTGTTCATTTTTACTTTTTTAAATAGCACATTGGAATATTATTTGATTACTGGGTTGTTTGATGCCCCCTGAAATTTCACAATCGAAAGCAAGTGCCTCACTCACCTCACCCTAGCCCCCATCCGGCTTGTCCACTGCCCCTATCTATGCTCTCCTCTCCTCCACCTTCTCCCAAGGCCATTTCTCAGTCTCTGTTGCAGGATCTTTCCTACACCCACCCCTTAAATGATAATGTTCTTTTCTTACTCAGTCACTGCCCTTATTACTCTAGGCCTGGTATCATTCTTCCCCATATCCCAAGTGCCAATCAGAATGCCTAACATTTAGTAGATGCTCACTCAGCACTTACTGAATGATTCAAATCATGCTTTTAATACACAGTTGTATGTTCAGTGTCTATACCTGAAATTATTCATAATTTCCTAACTTGCTGTGACCTTGTCATACAACAGAGAAAATAGAGCAGCCGAAGTGATACCGTGTTTTAAATCAGTGACTTCACTCCTCCTCCCCAGTCCTCTAGTTATGGTGGATTTTGAAGGAAAACAAATCAACATAGCATCATTATGTTTTACAAAATCGACTACCACCTAATCTCACAGAAGCCTCAAACCCCTTTTTAAACCTTGAACTTTCAGAATAGACCAGTAGAACTAAGGATTTACAGGGGCACCTAGGTGGCTCAGTTGGTTCAGCGTCTGACTTTAGCTCGGGTCATAATCTCACGGTCCATGGATTTGAGCCCTGTGTCAGGCTCTGTGTTGACAGCTCAGAGCCTGGAGCCTGCTTTGGATTCTGTATCTCCCTCTCTTTCTGCCCCTCCCCTGCTCAACTCTCTCTCTCTCTCTCTCTCTCTCTCTCAAACATAAATAAACATAAAAATTTTTTTTAAAAAAACAAGGATTTGGGGCGCCTGGGTGGCGCAGTCAGTTAAGCGTCCGACTTCAGCCAGGTCACGATCTCGCGGTCCGTGAGTTCGAGCCCCGCGTCAGGCTCTGGGCTGATGGCTCAGAGCCTGGAGCCTGTTTCCGATTCTGTGTCTCCCTCTCTCTCTGCCCCTCCCCCGTTCATGCTCTGTCTCTCTCTGTCCCAAAAATAAATAAATGTTGAAAAAAAAAATTTAAAAAAAAAAAAACAAGAATTTATATATTATAATGACAAAATTATTAGTTGCCATTTATTGAGTCTTTTTATGCTCTAGCTATGTGATGTACAAATATTATCTCCTGTGAGCCTAACACCAAGCCTAACAGTGATTGTCATTACCTGAAAAGTTTGAGTAATTTACTAGTAAATGGCAGAGATAAGGTTTGCAAAGGGTCTATCTGGCCCAAAGCCCGTGTATCATCCACTCTACTTCACTGTCTCCCTCCCCAGTGAGAGGGCAGACCCACGATTCCACCTCCAACACCATCCAAGGAAATAATCCATAAATAGCCCCACTCCCTCCATCTGTCTACAGGCAGAGAGGCCTGACAGGAAAAACTCAGACTCTGAATTAGACTCCTAGGTTCAAATCCCAGTTCCATCAGTTACCTTTGGGACTTAGAGAAGTCATTAACCTGGCTGAGATTACATCCTCATGAAGTACATGGACATGTTATAATAGCAGCCCCCATGGGGTGTGGTGAGGATTCAGTATGACAACGCAAGCAAAGCAACACAGTGCCTGGCACACAATGAATGCTTAGTACTGGTTAGCACCTGCTGATATGGTGACAGACTTCTGGAACTAATTGCTGAAAATAAGGGATCAGAAATATGCATAATGAGTGACTGTGAAAGCAAGACTAGCCTGGGGCAGAGGAAAAAGAGGTGACAAAAGTTGGTGAGCCTAGCTAGTAACTGAGAAGAAGAGGGAGAAGGCAGTGAGGTAGGAAGGGGGGGCGGGGCTGGGGCTCCTGGGGAGCTGGGTGGGAGACAATGGAGGAATACAGAGACTACCCTGTGGGCTGATATCCTGGCCCCCAGCTGGAGTGGCAACAGGCAGGGGAGCCTGGCTCTAGAGCAAACACTGTTTTTGCAGCAAAGAGCCTTTTCTAATGAGCCAATCTGTCTCCACTTCTATTGGCATCCTGGGAACCAGGGTGCAGCAGAGATAATTTGCCTCACGCGCCCTCCGCCCCCCCCAACAAAGCACCATTACCTCCAACCCATTACATTAGCCTTTATCAGTCTTGGAAGCTCTCAGTCATCCTCCATGAGCTGCAATAATTTCAGCTAATTTCTTAAGTGTTCTAAGAGCCTGTGATGTGTTATGAGCCTAGTAATTGTTGACTGGTTTCTTTTCTGTTGTGGGTTGATTTCATACCTTGTATCTGAGCTGATGCGTGCTCTGGGTGCTTTATTACAATGAGGCTTTTTGCAAGGCTCACATTAAAAAATAACATTAAATACTGAGGTTGTTTTAAATCAGAGTTTAATTTTTCCACCATCTCCCGTTGTTCTTATTAGGAAGACACGCAATTCTTCATAAAGATAGTGACCTCCAGTGTAAAGCTCTGAGCAAGTACAAAATTGAGAATTAATGATGAAGCTGATTATTTTTAGAGAAGTCTAAAAACGAGGCACAAAGTAATGAACTGTGCAGAGACCCAAGGGTGCAATGGTCATAGCATAGAGAGGCTTGGAAAATTGACTATGCTTTCTCCATGCACCTTATATTCATCAGAGCCTCCTTGCTGTCTAGGGGGCCTGTCAGAGTCAAGGTTGCTGAACTACCGGTGAAAAGCTTCCTGGGGAACTGTGAACATGCCTGCCAGCATTCCCCCACCCCGTGTTTGTTTCCACTTCCCCTTCACCCTAGGGACCCTTCTCAGATAAAGGGTACAATTCAACTATTGGTCATCCTGGGCCATAGATGTAGGCCCAGGAATGGGCCATGATCATCATAGATGATGACCAGGAATCAGTCACAGGATCTGGTTTCTGTGTGAAAAACCATTCTTTAAATTCACTCTTTAACTTGTCATACAGCTATATGACTGGCTCGTGTTTAGATAAGCTTCTAAAGTCAATTGGCATCTTCTTGTCAGCTGTAAGCAGGTGAGTTCTATTCTAGAGAGATTCTGGGATCTCAGTTGTATGTTGGGCTCATGGTGGCCTTGGCATTCACACCACATGGGACCACCACATTTCACCATCTGGGTAGAAATGCAGATTTTCGGCCTGACTAGATTCAAGGGCTTAAAAAATGTCATCAGTACTTGGTCCCCGCCTCTCTTTTTCTCTATTTCTCAGCTCCGTTCTGAGCGCTATGGCTCTCAGAAACTCCAGACATGCATCCTTCTAGCTCAGTCCACCCAAAAGAGCACTTATCTTTCCCAGGGATTCCTAAGAAAGTCCCCAGTTTTGAACCTCCTTGAACCAACTGAGGTCACATGGCTGGTCCCAACCGATTACTGCAGTCAGAATGATGGTGTTCCCTGTCACCTGCTCATCCTGCCCAAACCACATGGCCCTTGAGTGGCAGAGGGGTGATTCCCCAAGGGTCATTGAGGTGCCATTTCAAGAAGAGAAACAGATGCTGAAAAACCAAACACAAGATATGTCCATTGTATTTAACTTTTTCATTTGCTGCTAGAAGGAAGAACTTCTAAATTATTGTGTCACTTTGCCCATGAGCACTTCCTAGATAGGAGGGCAAAGTATGTGAAGAAAGGCCCTTGAGATCCCTCAGAAAGGTGAGTGCCAAGGAACCTGACAGGTGTCTGATTTCTACTCTTGTATTTCTCTGGACAGTAATCAGTACCTTATAGAATTTCTCGAGGTTGGAGGCGTCCTAACACTCTTGGAAATACTTGGGCTGGAGAAGATCAAGGAGGAGGACAAGAAGGAATCCATCAGGCTACTTCAGGTCATTGCGAACTCTGGCAGGAAGTACAAGGAGCTCATTTGTGAAAGCTATGGTGGGTACTGTGTATAACAGGGTGGCGATTCCGTGTCTTCCCAGGGGCCTGGGCAAAATGGTGGCAGCACCCAGCACTGCTCTAGGAAAACGCATCATGGAACTGGTTGCACAGAAGCACTTTGTACAGTGGAGTCAATTAGCCCCTGTCCACGTCACTGCCAGAAGAGTCAGATTTATGATTTTCTTGATTTGTCGTTTGCTCAAATCTTTCCATGGTAGTTTTGGAAATACTTCTCCATTTTAAATATATCCTCTTTTATGCACCCATTCAACAAAGATTTATTGAGCCATTGCCTAAAATCCTTTGTGAAATTAAGTGAGTTATGAATAACTCTAGAAATAAAAAGGAAATAAAGTCATTGAATATGTGTGCTAAGTATACACACACACACACATATATACACTAAGGTGCTGGGAGTACAAAGATGAATAAAATACAGTCCTTGTCCTCAAAGAGCTTACAGTATAGTGAGAAGTGTAAATAACCCTGTAATTTCCGTATGTTCCATCAAGTGTCCTGATCAAGGTGGATAAAGATGATGCCATCCCCCCCACACCCCTTTTTCAAAGTATTTCCCTCACTGCACTTTTCATCATGGTTCTCCTCTATGTCTCCCCATGGCCTCTCTGAGCCTTAGTGTATTTATCCATAAAATGGGACTAACACCTCCCTCTCAGTATAGTGATTAAATGAGGCAGCATGTGTCAGAACATTTAGTAAACTGCTGAATGCTGCATATGTGTTCATTATCACATAGCAATCCCAAACACGTGTTTAATTGTGCATTTTGCAGAGCCATTTTCAACTTTACAACAGATTTTGACAAGCGGACATGCCCTGTGTTGAAACAAAATCCTCTAGCCACAGAGCCATGAGGCAAACAAGGCAGTGAGGCAACGCAAGAGCCTTGATTTTTGCTTCGCTTGAACAGGCTTGGTTAACACATTTCAGTCCTTACCCCGTATTATGTAATCTCAAGTGAGGCTCTTTCTCATAAATCCCTTCCAATTGGGCATTTCCTCTTTTCTTTGTTCAGGTGTAAGATCCATAGCAGAATTTTTGGCAAAGTCTAAATCAGAAGAGACCCAAGAAGAAGTGCAGATTCTATTGGATTCTTTGGTCCACGGTAATCCCAAGTACCAGAATCAAGTGTACAAAGGTCTAATAGCTTTGCTGCCTTGTGCATCCCCAAAAGCTCAGCAGCTCTCCCTGCAGACTCTCAGGACTGCACAGGTGAGGCAGCCCACATGCTCCTGTGGTTCCGATTCAACACACTAACCTGAAAATTACCTTCCACAGTTGCACTTCACTCAGGCATGAGAAACCGAGCTCAGCCTCCCACTGCACGTCTGCTGTTCAATCAGCGTTACTTCCAGAAGGCCAAGGCGGGACAAAGAGTTCATGTCTCCCAGCAGAGTGATTTGTCCTGTTTACTTAAGGATCAGAAAGATGTTGGCAGACTTAAAAGTGGTTGAGACAAGCAACAAGGATGATGAAAAGACGGTAGAAAAGCTTACAGGAGTCAATTTAGTAGGGAAGGCATCATGGGCACATTTGTTGACAGCACGGAAGTGAGAGGCCAGATCGCCAGGGCTTGGGAAAGCTCCTTTTCTCTTGGGGGCTCTACCTTCCTCTCAGTGCCCTTGAATGCTAGTGGAAGCAGATTTGGGACATGGTGGCCACATGAAGACACTGTGCTAATAAGGAGGGAAGAGAGGCTCCAAGATTGGTCTTGAGGTAAATTATTAAAAGCTCTCAAAACAGCTCCAGGCTCAGTGGAGGCAGGGAGACAAGAGGTCAAAGGAAGGGTAAGGTCTGAACTGTGGCAGTGGGAACAGAGAGGACAGGGTCAAACAGACATTTCTGAGGCAGAGTGAGTGGTAAGTGGGGCAGTAAAAGAAAAGCAGTCAAAAATGACATCCAGCTTTGGACTTAGCATCAGGCAGAGTTGGGTACCAGCAGGAGAGAGCAGGAAAAACCGATCTGATTTGGGAGGAGTTAGGTTTTGACTTGATGAGCCTCGGTGGCTCCCAAGTACCATTTAAGGAGCAGGCCCAGCCAGCTGCAGAAGATATAAATAGGCCAAAAAAAAAAAAAAAGATATAAATAGGTCATTTATGGAAAAAATACCAAATCCTGGGGGCATCTGGGTGGCACAGTGAGTTGAGCCACCGACTCTTGATCTCAGCTCAGGTCATTATCTTGAGTTTGAGCCCCAAGTTGGGCTGGGTGCTGATGGCACGGAGTCTGCTTGGGATTCTGTGTCCCCTACTCTCTGCCCCTCACCCTCTTGTTCTCTCTCTCTCTCTTTCAAAAATAAATAAAATTCAAAAACAATTTTTTTAAATACCAAATCCTGGGCATCCCTCCCATAGAATCTGACAGTTTTCAGGCAGCCTTTGGTAATGCTTTTTCTTGTTAAGCTCCCCAAGTAATTCTGACTCCTAGCTTAATTGAGGAATTACTGTTGAGGACATCTAGTAGAGAGGCCCACTGGGTTTCATGAGCAGAGAAGTGGTAACTAAAACAACAGAAGTGAATAAGATCAGCCGGGTAAAGTGAACCAAGTAAGGAGAAGGGACATTGCCAGCATTTAAGAGATGAGCGGAGGAGAAAGGTCCAACAAAAGAGCTGGATTATTATTATTATTATTTCCCGTTTTCATTTTTTAAGTGCCTCCTACCTGCCAGGCACTGTGGCAGGGGCTTACTTTAGTCTTTACAATAGCTTATGGAGGCAGACATTATTATCCCTATTTTAAAGATGATGTAACTGAGCCTTGAGGGGTGTTTGGTGACTTATTCAAGGCCACACACTAAGTAAGAGGTACGTACTAAGTGGGCATTTAAATCCAACTCTCTTGGGGCCCCTGGGTGGCTCAGTCGGCTGAGTGTCTAGCTCTTGATTTCAGCTCAGGTCATGATCTCACTGTTGTCAGTTTGGGGCCCACATCAGGCCCCATGTCAGGCTCTGCGCTGACAGAGTGGAGCTTGCTTAAGGTTCTCTCTCTTCCTCTCTCTCTGCCCTTCCCCTACTTACTCTCTCTCTCTCTCAAAATGAATAAATAACCTTTTTTTTTTTTTTAATTAAAAACCAAGTTGGGCACCTGGGAGGCTCAGTCTGTTAAGCGTGCAACTTCAGCTCAGGTCATGATCTCACAGCTTGTGAGTTCGAGCCCTGGTCAGGCTCTGTGCTGACAGCTCAGAGCCTGGAGCCTGCTTCTGATTCTGTGTCTCCCTCTCTCTCTGCCCCTCCCCCACTCATGCTCTGTCTCTCTGTCTCTTTGTCATAAATAAACATTAAAACATTATAAATAAATAAATAAATAAATAAATAAATAAAGCCAACTTTAACTCCACAGAGTTCTTAGTTTTTCTAAAACTTGTTTTAAATGTTTATTTATTGCGAGAGAGAAAGAGAAAGCACGAGCAGGGGAGAACAGAGAAAGGGGGAGAGAGAGAATCCCAAGCAGGCTCCATGCTGTCAGCGCAGAGTCCCACACAGGACTCCATCTCACAAACTGTGAGATCATGACCTGAGCCAAAATCAAGAGTCAGATCCTTAACTGATGGAACCACCCAGGCCCCCCTGAGAGTTCTTAGTCTTTCCATATACCACTCAACCTCTTTGGAAAAAACCAATGGAAGCCATAAAATGAAAACAGGGAAAAAATAGGACTGTGAAAATGCAGGGAAAAGAGTTTCAATAAGGAGAACATGACCAGCTGGGTCAAGTACAACAGAGAGATTAAATGTGGGTAGAACCGAAAGATGGTCCCCAGAAGAAAAGTTTGGATGAATCTTGGTCCCATGGCAGGAAAATTTAAATTGCAGCAGCCTGTCAAAGGGGGATGCATGGAGGATGAAGTAGTTTCCCCTGGGCTCCTGCAAAGCTTAGGTGTCAAGGGGGAAAAGAGCAGTAGCAAGAGAAGATTGAGCCAAAGGATAATTTTGTGCAATCTGGGTGAACTTGAGGGTGTTTCATGCTAATGGACAGGAAGTGATGCACAGATAAAGGTTGAAGAGGTAGAAAGGAGCAGTTCCCCTGTTGGATGAGGTTCATGAGGGAGAGAAGATATAGGATCCTGGATCAGTGCCACTCTCCCCAGCCTGTGCCCACCCTCCCCCCAGCAAGGGGGGAGGCTTGTCCCCACACCTCTAGCAGGTGGCCAGCTAACCCCAACTGAACACCTCCTGAGCTAGAGGGGTCAGTGGTCACCTCAGCAGACGCTTCAGTCTGATTCTTGGATGCCCATCTGTCCCTCCCCTGGAAAAGAAATGTACTTGATGGTGCAGGGGCCAAGGCCCACTGACTCACCACTCCCCTCCCTCTCCCCACTCAGCCAGGCTGCCTAGCTGTCTGGGAAGTCCGCTTTTCATTTCTTCCAGGTGTACTAGATCTAAAGAGTAACTAGTTTGTCCTGTTGTCTATCTTGTCAGTCGATCGTTGGGACCACACACCCCAGCATTGTGGACTGCGTGCTGAAGGTACTGCGCACGATGCACCTGGAAGTGCAGTATGAAGGTAGGGGAGGCGGCCGGGTCTGCTCCCACTCACAGATTATAGTCACCGTGAGAGCTAGACAGGTTTGCTCTTCAAATTTTCTTTTAATATTTATTCATTTTTGAGAGGTAGAGTGTGAGTGGGGGAGGGGCAGAGAGCGGAGACACAGAATCCGAAGCTGGCTCCAGGCTCCGAGCTGTCAGCACAGAGCCCAACGTGGATCATGACCTGACCTGAGCTGAAGTCGGACGCCCAACTGACTGAGCCACGCAGGCGCCCCCAGATAGATTCACTCTTGAGAGTTTTCTCTTAGTCATGGGGCACCTGGATAGTTCAGTCTGGTTAAGCATTTGCTCAGGTCATGATCTTACAGTTCTTGAGTTTGAGCCCCACATCGGGCTCTTTGCAATCAGCCTGTCAGTGCAGAGCCTGCTTTGGATCCTCTGTCCCCCTCTGTCTGCCCCTCCCCTGCTCTCACTCAAATACATACATACATACATACATACATACATACATACATACATAGAGTTTTCTCTTAGTCACAGGAACCATGTTAAGTATCCTGGGTAACCTCAGCAGATGGAAGATGCTGGTTCGATCTGATCATCCAGAAAATGACAGCCACTTTCTACACTTTGAATCAGCCACATGATGCTTTAACATTTGCTAGGACCTGCCTGGGTGAAGAGCTGGCTCTGGTTCTCAGTCTTATGTAGTACTTCCCCACTAAACAGAAGTCACCTGGGGGACTGTCCCTCTCCTAAGAAACTAAACTGGATGGTGGTAGTATTAAGTTTTCATGTATTCAGTACACCTATGTGCTAGCCACTTTCCATGCATCATTTCATTTAATTCTCAAAAGAACCACAAGAGTACAGAGCCTGGCACATATTAGGTTTCAAATGTTCAAATGAATAAATGGTGGAGGTAAGTATTTTTATGTTTTTCAAGCTAAAGCATCAAAGCACAGAGATATTAAGTATGCTTCCCAAGGTTATGCAACTAACTAGATTCAAACCAGATCTGACTGCAAAGTATGCTTTTTAATTTTTTTAAGGTTAATTTATTTTTGAGAGAGAAAGAGAGAGTGAGTGGGGGAGGGGCAGCTAGAGATGGAGACACAGAATCCAAAGCGGGTTCCAGGCTCTGAGCTGTCAGCACAGAGCCAGATGTGGGGCTCGAACCCATGGACCACAAGATCATGACCTGAGCCGACGTCAGACACTTAACTGACTGAGCCACCTAGGTGCCCCTAAAATGTATGCTTTTAACATGAGCCCATAGTAGGTGTTTACAGGATGTTGTTTCCTTCCCTGTTCCTAGAGTGGTTCAAAGAAAGAAAATTCTGTTTTCAACAGGAGGGATCAAAGAAGGGTTTGCTGAGAAGGTGGTATTTGAGCTGAGCCTTGGAGAATGGGAAGGATCTGGGAAGGTAGAAAGGAGAAGAGGAGGGCATTCTGGAAAGGGGAATGGTATAAAAGAAGTCCCAAATGTAGGGATATACAAGATGTATCTGAGGAGTGACAGATCATTTAGTGGAAGTTTGATAGAGGTCTCAGTCCAGAAAGATCTAGAAAGGTAGGCTAGGACCAGATTGACGAGCACCTTGAAAGCCAGATGGAAGAGTAGCAGGTACTCTCTCCAGTAGGCAGCACAGAGCCATTGAAAAGTGAGCCGTGAACAGGGGAGTGGCAGAGGGAAAGCACTGTCTCAGGAATGTTACCTGAGTGGTGGTGTGCTCAGTAGGTCAGAGCCACAGAAGGCTCTCGAGGCTTGAGGCCAGTTGGGAGGCCTTTCAGGTTGTTCAGATAACAAAGTAAGAATGTGCTGGTCTGGGGGTGCCTGGCTGGCTCAGTCAGTGGAGCATGTGACTCTTGATCTTGAGGTTGTGGGTTCAAGCCCCATGTTGGGTGTAGAGATTACTTTAAAAATTTTTTTAAATCTTTAAAAAAGTTTTAAAAAAATGTACTTGGTCTAGCCAAATATACAGGCCCTGGGAAGAGAGAATGGACAGGACTGGGAACTGCCTCAGTATGGAGAAGGGGGAATGAACAGGGCTGTGGAGGCCAGGACAGAGAGACCTATTAAGCAGGAAAGATCTGGACATCTGGACATATCAGGATTCGGCAGGTGGAGCCCCAGACCCAGGAAGTCTGGGAGGGACAGAAGGAGCAGGCGTGTACCAGGGTTCAACTATGCATGTGAGATCCTGCGGAAGACCAACAAAGGTCCAGACGCTGACTTCCAATATCATTTATTTTAGGAAGGCCGTGTTGAAACTAAATGTCAGTCAGTTTTTCCTTCAGCAGCATTGTCAATTTCATATTTGTTTGACCCCTGCAGGTGTGCCTGGGAAAATGGACCTTGTAAATTGAGAAGTAATGCTATGTTGAAATCCATTACCAGCTGGAGGAGAGTCTCCTAGCTTGGCAGGAGTTGCCAGTGAAGTGTGGGGTAGTGGAGGGAACCGAGTAAAGGTCAAACCCAGCAGCAGAGAGTTGTTTCTGCATTGGAGCAAGGGGGTAACCTGGCAGTTGAATCACGTTAGGAAGCATAATCAAGCAGCCCAAGGGGACTAGACTGGGTGGCACTGAGCCTCCCTCCCCGCCACCACCTTCACGTGACTCACGTGACCACTCCTACTCATCATCACTTCTTAGCTTAAGCATTTCTTTCCCAAGGCCTTACCTCACCTGCCTTCAGCGCCTGCCCAGATGTCAGCCCTCCTTCCTTTGTACCACCCTGCACCTCCTGCCCTCCAGTACACCCCTTCCCTAGAGCAGTCATCTCTAGAATGCACTGTGTACAGTTTCAGTGCACTTCTTACCACTTTTGTCGTTATCTCCTCAGTGCAGTCTCTGGCATAGGGTAGATCCTTGTTGCATGTCTGTTGAGGGAGGGAGGGAGGACTGTACATACACACTGAGGCAGAGGCAGGAGAAACATGAGATTTTCTCACTGCCTTTTTGGTTTGATGTCTGCTCCTGTGATAACAGTAAAACCGTGAGCCTCAAGATAATTTCAAATATGCCAAACTCATAACAGGTGCCCAAGATGTCTGTTGAATGAATGAATCATTCTTTTTACCAGGAACTTCAAAATAGTCTTGGTGGAACTGGGAACGTAGAGCATGTATATGCATGTATATGCGTTGTCCACAAGGGGGAGCTATGCCACGATCGGTGGAGTGGAAGTTCTGGAAGAGAACACAGTGTTAGCTCCCGCTGAGACTCCTCCAAAGGCAGGGGGAGGGAAGGTCTGACAGGTCTTAGATGTGGTCCTAACAGTGACAACTGGAGAGGATCAGAGATTAATTTCTCTGAGTTGGACAACACTAAATTACAAGACCAGGATGATGGCAACAGTCATGGTTAGAGAACCCAGTAACCAGGAGGTATAAGCGATATAGTTGAATGGACTAACCTTAAAAGGGCCAGAGTTCGTTTGTTTTTTAGAAACAAATATTAATTGAACATCCGTGGTGTGCCAGGTACTATGCCAAGTACTGGGGGTTGCTTGTGTTTGTATTGAGGAGAAAAGTTAATGGGTCATAGGGCATCTGGGTGGCTTAGTCAGGGGGGCGACTGAATGGCTCAGTTGGTTAAGTGTCCCACTCTTGATTTTGGCTCAGGTCATGATCTCTGGGTCGTGGGATCAAGCCCCATGTCGAGCTCTGTTCTGGCTGTGGAGACTGCTTAAGATCCTCCCTCTGCCCCTCCCTGACTCTCTCTCTCTCTCTCTCTCTGTCTCGGACTCTCTCTCTCCCTCTTTCTCTCTCTCTCTCTCTCTCTCTCTCCAAACAGACAAAACAAAAAACAAAAACAAAAAAACAAAAATGAGTGGTTCAGAAGGAAGGAGGAGGTTAAGGAGGATGTTCACTCTACCTTCCATGATGGGAGGGGTAGTTAACATCCTTCCCCTGAGAAGGCTACAAGGAAAGTGGAGTTCTCAGGGAGAGTCCAGTGAAAACAGGGTGGAGAGGCTTAGGAGACCTGGTGACTCTTTCCCCTTGTCAGTGGTGCAGGAGCCAGGTGAGAGCTTCACCTCTTTTTTCATTGAGAACTCCACCCCCACCACCTCCAAATCTGCCAGTCTGCCTGGCCCGTTACTCATTCTCTGTTCTCTTTCCCATTACTACCAAATGTCCCTGCTCCTACCACAGGCCAGCTCTTCTGCTTCTTCTTTTTTTTAAGTTTATTTTTTAAGTTTTTTTAAGTTTATTTTTACTTAAGTTTTTTTTTTAAGTTTAATTTTTTTAAGTTTATTTATTTACTTATTTGAGAGACAGACAGCACAAGCAGGGAAAGGGCAGAGAGAGAAGGAGAGAGAATCCCAAGCAGGCTCCACACTGTGGATCTCACCATAAGATCATGACCTGCGCTGAAACCAAGAGTTGGTCACTTAACCGACTGAGCCACCCAAGCATCCCATCTTCTGCTTCTGCTTATTCTCTGAAGCACATTCATAAAGCCTTCTCACAACAGCCTCTCTCTTTCTGTCTGGTGGATCATCTCCATTGACATGCAAATATGATCTGTATCCCCCATCTTTTTTTTTTTTAATGTTTATTTATTTATTTTGAGAGAGAGAGTACAAGTGGGGAAGGGAGAGAGAAATCCCAAGCAGGCTCCTTGTTGTCAGCGCAGAGAGCCTGATGTGGGGCTTGATCCCATGAACCGCACAATCATGACCCAAGCTGAAATCAAGAGTTGGACACTTAACCAGCTGAGCCGTTCAGGCACCCCCTGTATCTCTCATCTTTAAAAGAGAGCCCCTCCTTGGTAATCTATGGACTAAAAAGAGATTTAAAAGACTTGCCCCCCAAAATTAAATTAAATGATAGCATTTAAGGATGCATATCCCTCCTTGACCCCAAGTTCCCCTCCAGCTACCCATTTTTCCAGTGACCCAATTGGCCCAAAGCATCTGGCTTTCGTTGGGTTTCTGTGATACCACTTCTCATTGTTCTCCTGCCAGCTGGGTCTGCCATGTTTGCTCTGCTTGCTTTTCTACTTTCTCCTAATTTCTCTACCACTCTGTTAGGTCAGCCTACTTCTCATCTCTTTACCAACACCTCCTGCTCGTGTGATTTTGTGTAGTCCCCTGGCTTTACACACCACAAATATGTTATACATGCAGATACCAGACTATATCTTTGGCCTGATCTCTCCCCTGAAACCTCCCCAGACATCTGAAATTTATATCCAAAACAGAACGCTTGATTTTCTTCCCAAATCCTTTTCTTTCTCCTATTTTCAATAAAAGGTGCCACTACCAACCCAACTGTTCAGGTAAAGAGTGTAAGACCAGTACCATGATCTGCACTTTCTCTCACCTCCCACCCCATCCCAACCTTACCAAGTTCTTTCTGGCTCTCTCCCTACTTACCCTCTTTGTCCGCCCCAACCCCACCCCGTGATCGCCCAAGGCTAACCCACCATCCTGTTTGCTAACGTCTGCTTCCATTCCGGCCTCCTGTAACCCATCCTCCCAGTGCAGCCAGAACAATCATTTCAAAATACCTTCCCACTGCACCTACACTAAAATCTACACACCTGTCATGGCCAGCAAAGCTTCTGGAAGGCTCTTCCCCCAGACCTTGGATTGATGGACAGCTTCTCAAACTTCAGCTCAGATGTCACCTCTGCCCACTCTCTCTAAAGTTTCCCCATTCCCTCCTGCCACCCACGTCAGGCTCTCTCCATCATAGCACATCATTGCACTTATCTCCTTTAGAAATCACCTTGTTTGTTTGTTTGTTTGTTTACATGTTTAATGTCTGTGCTCTGTAAGAAAATCAGCTCCAAAAGAGCTGAGAGTTCCTCTTCTTTGTTTACCATTGTATCCCTAGGGCCTGAACAGTACTGGCAAAAGTAGACTCTTAAATATTTGTTGAATGAATGAATGGAGACGGGGTGAATCGTGTATACCTTAATTTATACTGAACAGGCATCACATTGGAAATAGAATGAAATACCTAGTTTTTTCAGCCCAGGTGGCTAAGTGGAGGCTGTGTGTAGTAAATTACCCTTTATTTCCTGAGAGTTCCTAGGGCCAAGGAAGAAGGTTTGGAGAGGGAGAAAAAAGAAGTGGTACTTGGAGGAAGGTAGGAGATAGTAAGGCCACAGGAGCAGGGCGTGGATGCCCTGGTTACCTGTTGCTTGTAACAAACCACCCCAAATTTCATGTCACAAAACTATCACTGTTTTACTCCCACACTACATAAATCAAAGATTACAACAGGACACAGCAGACATGGATTATCTCTGCTCCGTGTTATCTGGGGCCTCACCTGGAAGACAGCTGGGGGCCACAGCTGGAACTAAAGCCTGGCGCGGATTAGTATTACTGATTTCTCCTTTTCTCTCAGGGTCTAGTATGGTTCCACAATGGCACCTTTTTCTCCCAAAAGAGTGCCAGAGGAAATGTGTGCATCAAAGAATGGTTTCCTAGTCCTCACTGCAGGGGATTCTGGTTGTCCATTCTTGTCTGTTCTTCACTTTGAAGTGGAAATAACCATGGCAAGGGTACTGGTGACCACTAATTTCTGAAGGTTTTTTTTTCCTAGAATTAAGATTTTAGAATTTCTTTTAATGATGATCCCATTTAACATTAGAGAGCCAAAATTAAAATTAAGGGAGGCCTTCTTCAAAGTGGTCCTGCCTGGAATTTATCTCCATTTATGACTTCTGTGAAGTGAAAAATGGCAGTTTCCTCCCAGGGAGGATTGCTATTCCAGGAATTGGTGGCAGGCAGGGACTTAATCATGACGAGCAGTCTAAAGCCACAGAAGTACTCTCTCACTGGCCTCTCTTCCTAGAGCAGAGAAATTTCAAAGTCATAGAAAGTTTTGCAGAAGAATAAATTAATGAGTTCTGTTGGGAATTTGAAATATATGTATGTGTAAATATATTAGCATCTTTTACAAATAAATTATTACCTTAGGAACATCACTACGTATGACTTAATTAGAAGCAGACCATTCATTGTAAATTCATTTGCCAAATATATGCTGGCCAAAAATCAATTGGCCAAATGACCAATTTGCTGAGTGCCCAGTTCACCAAATTCCCAATTTACTGACATGTTTCCTTTAAATATTTGTGAAGTTTAGAGCATTGGTTGTATTAATGGGACCTAAGAGAGCTGAGAGAGGCCGGAACTTCAGAGTTCTCAGAGATTTTACACTCTCTCTGTCCCTCAGTTCCCCCATCTGCCCTTTGTTGGTCCTTGGTCTCCCTTTCTTTGTCCCACCTCTCCCCATCCTCTCTTCTCAAGGGTGGGCAGTGTAGGCTATGCAGTATGGTGACCTCCAGCAGGCTCCTCCACCGGGTCCCCCTTCCCTGCCCCCGCTCCCTGCCACTGCAGCTACAGAGCTTGGGCAGAGACAAATGAGAATTCCATAAAATGCCACTATGAAGACAAAATGAAAGCCATTATATTCACACTTTGCAGAAATCTATGAAAACTGCTAAATCCATCCATCTCTATCCATTACCCATTGCTATATAACAAATTATCTCAAAACTTAGTGGCTAAAAAATAAACATTTATTAAAAAAAATAATAATAATAAAAAATAAAAAAAATAAATAAATAAATAAATAAACATTTATTATCTCACACAGTTTTTGTGGGTCAGGAATCTGGGAACAGCTTAACTGAGTGGTTTTGGCTCCAGGTATCTCATGAGGTTGCAGTCAAGCAGTTAGCTGGAACCATGGTCATCCAAAGGCGCCACGGGGCCTAGAGGACCCCCTTCCGTCATGGCTCACTCACAGACCTGGCAAGTTAAAGCTGGTTGTTGACAGGAAGCCTCAAGTCTTCGCCATGTGGGCCTCTCCATTGAGCTGCTTTAATGTCCTCACAGCATGGCAGCTGGCTTCTTCCAGAGTGAGTGATCTGAGGGAGTGCAAGGAGGAGGCCCCACTACCTTTTATAATCTAACCTCAGAAGTCGTACACCGTCCCTTCTGTTTCACCCTGTTCACTAGAAGCTGGGGAGGAGAAATGGGCTCCACCCCTTGAGAGGAAACATACTAAAACTTTTGTGGACATATTTTAAAACCACTATACCATCTCATAAAAATTGCTGAAAAACAAACACAGGCATAAGAAACAAGTTCATGGTAAAATGGAAATGTTTGTGAATTTGGAAAAATGGTTACTTGGGGAATAACATTTTTGCCTAATTGACCTAGAACCTAGGATTAATTTGACTTTCTAATAAATGATCATATTTCATGTAGTGAAGTTTAAAGTGTAGCTTATCAGCCACAAAATACAAAAGCAGGGTTAATGGCTGAGCAAACTGTACTGCACTAACAAAGTAGAATCTTCTAGAAATGTAGTTCAGAGAAACAGTGCCTAAGTGAAAGGACAGACATAGACAAGTCTTTGAATCTCTTTCCCTGCCCCTCAGAGACCTGGAGAAAGACTGGCAGTGGACAAGAACTTCATTGTTAATTTTTCTTAGGTTTTGTGAAGTTACAAAGATTCCTAATACTAAGGAGAATGGTTTATTTAGAAATCAATCACAGGGGCACTTGGGTGGCTCAGTCAGTTGAGTGACTGACTTTGGCTGAGGTCATGATCTCACGGTTTGTGAGTTCAGGCCCTGCACCAGACTCTGTGCTGACAGCTCGGAGCCTGGAGCCCGTTTTGGATTCTGTGTCTCCCTCTTCTCTCTCTCTGCCCCTCCCCTGCTCACGCTCTGTCTCTCTTTCCTTCAAAAATAAATAAACATTAAAAAAAAATTTTTTTTTAAGAAAGAAATCAATCACAGATTTGGTTTAATTCGTTTTTCTTCATTAAGACATTTTTTTAAATGTTTATTTATTTGAGGTGGGGTGGGGAGGAGCATAGAGGGAGAGAGAGAATCCCAAGCAAGTTTCACAATCAGCATGGGGCCTGATGCAGGGCTTGATCTCATGACCATGAGATCATGACCTAAGCTGAAATCAAGAGTCAGACGCTTAACATACTGAGCCACCCAGGTGTCCCCATAAAGGCATTTTTAAAATTGAGGTAAGATTCCCATAACATAAAAGTAACCAATTTAAAATGAACAATTCAGGAGTCTTTAGTATATTCACATTGTCGTGTGACCACCACTTCTATTTAGCTCTGAGACATTTTCATCCCCCCAAAAGGACACTCTGTACCATTAGGTATTTGCTCCCCATTCCTTCCCCTCAGCCCCTGGAAACCACCACTCTTCATTCTGTCTCCATGGATTTGCCTGTTCTAGATATTTCTTATAAACAGAATCATGTAACATGGGACTTTTTGCATCTGGCTACTTTCACTTAGCATAATGTTTTCAAGACTCATCTATGTGGAAACATGTATCAGTACTTCATTCTTTCTTATGGCTGAATGATATTCCATTGTGTCTATATACCACAGTTTGTCTATCCAGTCATCCACTGATGGACATCTGGGCTGTCTCCCCCTTTTGGCTATTGTGAATACTGCTGCCATGAACATGCATGTACATGTACATTTTTGGTGCCTGTTTTCAATTCTTTGGGGTGTATATCTGGTAGAATTGCTAAGTCATATGGTAATTCTGTTTAACCTTTTAAGAAACTGTCAAACTTGGGGCGCCTGGGTGGCTCAGTCGGTTGGGCGTCCGACTTCAGCTCAGGTCACGATCTCGCGGTCCGTGAGTTCGAGCCCCGCGTCGGGCTCTGGGCTGATGGCTCAGAGCCTGGAGCCTGTTTCCGATTCTGTGTCTCCCTCTCTCTCTGTCCCTCCCCCGTTCATGCTCTGTCTCTCTCTGTCCCAAAAATAAATAAACGTTGAAAAAAAATTAAAAAAAAAAAAAAACTGTCAAACTGTTCTCCACAGCAGCTAGACCAGTTTACATTCCCACCATCAACGTATGAAGGTTCCAATTTCTCCACATCTTTGCCAACACTTGTCATTTTCCTTTTTTTTTTTTTTTTTTAATAGTCAACCTAGTGCATGTGGAGTGGTTTGGGTTTGTGGTTTGGGTTTGCAGTTTCCTAATGACTAAAGATATTGAACATCTTTTCAAGTGCCTGTTGGCCATTTATATTTCTTCCTTGGAGAAATATCTACTCAAGTCTTTTGCCTATTTTTAAAATCGGGTTGTTTGTCTTTTTGCTGTTGAGTTGTAAGAGTTCTTTATATATTCTGGATACTAGAATGGTTTCTCCCACTAGAATGGCTGTCTTTTCATTTTTTTGATAGTGTCCTTTATTGATTCACTTTTATTTTATTTTATTTTATTTTATTTTATTTTATTTTAGAGATGGGAATGAGGGAGAAAGGGGCAGAGAGAGAGAGAGAGAGAGAGAGAGGGAGAATCTCAAGCAGGCTCCATGCTCAGTGCAGATCCCAACACGGGGCTCGATACCAGGACCCTGGGATCATGACCTGAGCCAAAATCAAGAGGTGTATGCTCAATCAACTGAGCCACCCAGTCACCCCTTATTGGTTTACTTTTAAATGATTTAAGTTTTTTGTTCAATCATTTACTTATTCAAAAGAGCAGGCACTAGGCTGGGTACTGAGTGTTTAGTGACCAACGAAACAAAGTCCCCGCCCTGGTAGAGCTCTGATACAAGAGTAATAACAACAATAATAGTAACTAGTAATTGCTACCAGGGACTGGTGAGGACTGTGTGCCAGGCACTGTTTTAAGCTCTTCAATCAAGTCACACAGTCCTCAGAACAATTCTGAGAAGTAGGTACTATTATCGTCCCCCGTTTACATGAAGAAACTGAGGCACAGAGCAACTGAATAACCCACCCAAAGTCTCAGAGATAATAAGTGGGAAAGTTGTGGGTCACACCCAGGCAGAATGACGCCTGAGCCCAAATCCTCACCACCACACTATCCTGTCCTTCCAGTGTTATGAAAAAAGACTTGTAAAATTTTTACCACTTTGAGAAATAGTCAAAAACCTGAGGACAGACAATATTATTACTACCATAAAACATAATTATGTTTTCTTAGCTTCATGCCCTTCACAGGGTCATGCAAATACTATAAGGTCTCATTTTTAAAACTACACTTTTTGCCCCATAGAACCTTGTGTCCTTGCTCTCCTTTTCTGAGCTAACCCACAGTAGCAGGAGTTTCAGCCTTTCCTGCTGTGTAAGAGGCCACCCGTCCTGTGCAGCTTCACTGAACAGTCACAAGGCTCTGACACTAATGGATAGTTTACCATAAAAATCTGCTGAATATTCTTAAAAGATGCATTATTTCCCCAAAATTATATGAGCACTTCAACTGCCACACTTTATTCAGTGTTCCTAAGTTTTATTATATAGTTTCCCATAGTTTGTTGTTGTTGTTGTTGTTTTTAATAAGTTCTTGGGAAAACTTGTTTCTACTTGCCCGATTTGCCTAGCCCTCAAAGCCTCTGTGTCTGCCCTGGCCTGGCACTGTCTCCCCTTGTGCACCTCGGGCAGTGGTGCTCCACTCGGGTGTCAGGGCCAGTTCAAAGCACCAGCGCATGGGCTGGTTGGACTTGGTGAGCCTTGCCCAGAATAGCAGATGCCTAAAGAAGACACACTACAGGGGCGCCTGGGTGGCACAGTCGGTTAAGCGTCCGACTTCAGCCAGGTCACGATCTCGCGGTCCATGAGTTCGAGCCCCGCGTCAGGCTCTGGGCTGATGGCTCAGAGCCTGGAGCCTGTTTCCGATTCTGTGTCTCCCTCTCTCTCTGCCCCTCCCCCGTTCATGCTCTGTCTCTCTCTGTCCCAAAAAATAAATAAACGTTGAAAAAAAAAAAAAAAGACACACTACAGTAATTCTTAATTTGGCAGTACATACACCACCAGAGTACATGACATTAACTGCTTTCTCGCCTGACTTTTTCATTTTTTTAATGTTTATTTTTGAGAGAGAGCGTACGTACGCAGTGGGCTGGGGGTGGCGGAGAGAGGGAAAAAGAGAGAATCCCAAGCAGGCCGCACTGGCAGCACAGAGCCTGACGAGGGTCTCAATCCCACAAACTGCCAGATCATGACCTGACCCGAAACCAGAGTCCCGTAGTCAGTCTCTCAACCGACTGAGCCACCCAGGTGCCCTCGCCTGAGTTTTTTAGGAGAAAATAGTGTGTAAAATATGTTTTCTGTGTTTCAACAATGGGTTTTGAACAAGATGTGGTGAAAGAGGTGGTGAGATGTATAGGAGTAAGAGATAGAATGCGGTTGGTCAGGAAGATGCCTGACACTGGCTTCTTATGAGTTATAAGTTCCTCACAACAGCAACTTGCCGAATGTATTCACACTTACTTGCTGGGAAATAAAGCCTACTTGTGTTCGGACGCCCACTGAAGCACACTTCTCATATGTGGCCAGTAGGTGGCAGTCTCGTATGAAAGTGAAAACAAAGAACTGAGACCTGGGTTTCCCAGGGCTCTAGGAGCAAAGAATTGTAAAACAAACTTCCTCAGTGCTGAGTGCCTTAGAAATAGTTGCGCACCATCTCCACAGCTCCCAGGTGCAATGCCATTCATTTCTAAGGTTCCGTCTGCCCAAAGAATACTGAGCCCACTGCTACAACCTTGTCTCCTACTCATTGTGACTTCCAGGGCAAGTCATTTTGTTCCGGCTTCCTTCAGCTATCAGACAGGTGATCCAGGAACTTTCTTCCTGGGCTGACAGGCTGTGGGTTCTGTGGTTCTTCCTTGGATTGGAGGAATCCCTCCTTTTGCACTGAAGTCTCCTTTGAGTGTCAGTGGGCCGGCCCTTGCATCTGTTTTGTTTCCTGCTGTTCCAGTCAGCACTAGCACTGTAGCTGACGTGTACCCAACCGGTTTGTCAAATGAAAGCTTGGGCCCTGCAGAGCTGCTTCTCAGCCTCACTGGGCATGACTTCTCAATGGCTCCTGATCACCACTCTCCTCCCGGAAAACTCTGATCTCTTCCTTCCCTGACACCCGCCCTCCCAACACTCTCCTGGTTCCCTCCTATCTTTCTGGGACTGCTGCTCAGTCCTTCCTTTGCATATTCCTATCCCTCCACCAGTCCCTTAGGTGCAACTTCCCTTCTATTTCTCTCAGGATTCAGTCAGTCCCAGGTCCCCTGCTCTTCTCTTTCTGTCTGCGGTACCTCATCTACTCCCACAGTTTTAATTACTGCCTATAATGATAGACACACTAATGGCTAGCCTTTATAAGGTATTTACTCCATGTTAGGTACTGCTCCAGCTCTCTACTCATTAATCCTCACAACAAGCTGATGAGGTAGGCACAATTATTATTCCCATTTTGTGGCAGACGGGCAGAGCAGTTGAGTGACCTCTCTCCAGCTCACACTGCTCTCCTGAGCTCCACCCCATTGTTCCCATTTGCCTTCTGAACATCTCCCCTTGGATGTCACTGACCAAGTTCAGAATTGGACTCCTGAGATTCCAGCTCCAAGGCCTCAATCTCAGTGAAAAGCACCCAAGGCTGGAAATGTAGGTCATCAACATTTCTTCCTGCTTCCCACCTGTAACCAACTTCTAACAAGACCAGTCAACTCTTAACTCCTTAATATTGTTCAAATCTCCCTCTTCTTCGTTCTGTCTCCACTGGTGTAACTCATATCTTTATATGTCTCACCTCTAAACCAATCTCCATCTTTCCAGCACAGTGTCTACACAGTCTTTTCTCCTAGTCCTCCACCGAGCCAAGGTAGCGGAGCTTAGTGGTGAAGAATATGAGCTTTGGAATCCGAAAGACTCATCTGCTACTTATTAGCTGTTGGGCCTTGGGCAAGCTACTCAATCTTTTTAAGTCAGTTTCCTCTGACACGAAAGACAAGAAAATACCTGTCCTATAGGGCGGTTGGCCCATGCAAAGCCCTCGGAATCCAGCCTGCTTCCTCAGGCTTAGCTCTCACTCCATGGGCCGTCATTTCATGTCAGGCAGACCTCCCTGCTTGCCCGGCCACAATAGGGGCATGTGCTTTGCCACGTTCATAATTCTAGTCCCTCCCTTCACCCCAAGACTTTGTCAGCTCACATGTCACCTTCTCCAAGAAAGCCTTTTCCCGATTCTCTAGCCCCCAGTTCCTCAACATACCCTCACACCAACCTGGCTTCCTTTGTGTTCCCATGGCTCTTATAAAACTACATCATAGGGGCGCCTGGGTGGCTCAGTGGGTTAAACATCCGACTTCAGCTCAGGTCATGATCTCACGGTTCGTGAGTTCAAGTCCCACGTTAGGCTCTATGCTGACAGCTCAGAGCCTGGAACCTGCTTCATATTCTTTCTCTACCCCTCCCCTGCTCATGCTCTCTCTCTCTCTCTCTCTCATAAATAAATAAACATTAAAATTTTTTTTTTAAAAACTACATCATACATGCCAGTTTCCTTACTGGTATCCCCCCCCCGCCCCCCCAACCTTAGACTGTGTCATCTCTGAGGGCAAGGATGCTGTCTTAGTCCTCCTCTTAGCCCTAGCACAGGGGGGCTGGCACACAGAAGATGCTCAATGAATATTTTGTTAGATGAATGAATGAATCAATAAATCAGTGACTGAGCCAATTTAGGACAGTTGAATGTTGTCAGAACCACAGGCTTCAGGAAAAGCTGCCAAAGACAGTAATCCCCTGTTGCCCTTTGCTTTCTGAATGACTCTGCCATGCTTAGGAACTAGCCCCATGTGTAAAGAATTGTAACTGGCTGTGGTTCTTGTGAAGACATTTGGGCAGAGACTGGCGCTTTTGCTTTAGGTGTAAACATTGACAGCTGTGAATTTTAAAACTCAATCAAAAATGATTCAGGGAATAAATCTTCCTTTTTCCAAAAGAGTTCCAAGTATTGCAGATATACTGGCAATGAAGGATTCAGAATTCAGGGTAAAGTGAATAGGCAGAACCAGATATTTATCTCCTGGAGCACTTGGTCCTGCGTGGGCAGAAACATTTCATAAAAATATGTTCATCCATTCATTGCCACCCTGAATGTTCGCCAAGTCATTTCTTGCTGCACGTAGAACTCTCTCAGACACAGGCAAGTGTTCTGCCCAAGTGTCCTGGCACTAAGGTGCTGCCCACATGGGCCTGGAAAGAGCACAGCTACTAAGGCAAGGTGTGCTGCGGCTGACAGAGCCCAGCAGAGTCAGGTATGGGGGGAACCAACCATGCAGATCCCAAACCCCACTGATTCAAAAAGAAGGAAGACAGTTTCAGGACCAAACCCTAAGAGAACAAGTAAAAACTACTTGGGGGGTGGTGTGTTCAGGCACTAGCCAAGCAGCCTGAGGCATCCCAGGCTACATTTTTTGTCCAAGTGGGAGAGTGGGGTGGGGGAAGCCACGGAGGGTCAGTGCGCTGGTCCCTCTCCCTCTATAGTGTTGCTGTCTCTGTGATTTTGAATTAGAACCATATCTGAGTACCAGAGGCTAGAGTAGGGGCCCATGGGATTGTGAGGGCTACCCTGGAAGACCTGGAGGAAAGAGAAAGCCCAGAAGCAAGCAGAAGCTAGACAGTCCTTGGAAGTGTTTCTGAATGAAGCAGCTATTTCTGAGTCAGGTTGGTCCAGAGAGAAGGGGCTACTGCAGAAGGTCTGTCCTCAGAATGCTTTGCACTAGAAGGGGTAGCAGGGATGTTCTTAAGAGGTCTTCTGCTAGCGAGTGAATCGTTGGTTCTGTGATTGGGAAAAACAGGCCAAGACAACACTGGCTTTGCGTGGGGCTTCAGGACTGGGCCTCTGTGTGCCCCACGGCTCTGCAATGTAAATGGATGGGAGGCCCCCCAGGATCTGAGATGAGGGCAGCGTGGGAGATGCCTTACTGGTGCCTTTCTTTAGATTAACCCACCAGCCAAAACTGGTTCTCCTTCCTGCCCAAGGACACTCTGAGGCCTGGAGTGCAGGGGTCAGCCCCCTCCTTCTTGGGGTACTGGCAGCTGAAAATGCTCAGCACCAGGCAGGAGAGTAGAGTGTGTGGCATATGAAACACAGCATGGGACTGCTGGCTGCCTCCCCAGCCTCTGCTTCTGGGTAAATAGGCCACTCTGCTGTTGGTGACTCCCTGACAGTTTTCTGACAAGATTATAAATCACCAGCACATGCTCATGGTTAGGCAACATATGTTTGGAGTTAAGCAAATAAAGCTTCCAAGAGCTGCAAGCAGCCTGTGTAGACACCCACTCTGTGTGCTCTGCAGATCCATGCAGTCCCTGTCCCTGGCTACTTCACCCGCTGCCCCTCGTCCCCCACTATGTGGGAGGGGCCGCAATCCCTTCACCTTTCCATACACCTGTCTCGTATGAAGTGAGTGTTCATGGCATGTGTGGCCCAGTTCTGGGCTCACCAGCAAGTATAAAGTCCTGGCTTCAAAGAGCTCTCTCGGTTGGCCATGGGGGTAGAGGGATGGCGCCGTGGTGGATGGCTCCATGGCTCTCCAGCCTACGAAGAAGCAGAGCCAAGAACACTTCCATGTCTCAGGGTGGACAAGGGCCATAGTGACCAGTGCAGAGCCTCCTCTGAGGCCATCTCCCACCAGGTAATGGCAGTTTCCCAGCACAGTCCTAGGCTGCCATTACCTGAGTGGTCATTAGGCCATAGGAATGCAGGATCCAGTCAATTCTTTTCAACATTCACGGACTGGATGGGTTTGAGGTTCTGGGTAGGCAGAGATGCCTCAGATATGTTCACTGGAGTTCACAGTAGTGGAAAGACTGTTACTGGATGACGCCAGTATTCCACAGTGAGAAAATGGTGCTGTAGGACCAGAGACGCAGGACATCTACTCCTGAGTGGTCCAGGGTGGAGGCAGGGGGAGAACAGGCCAGAGAAAGATACTTGAAAGCCAATTTCTGAGGTGAGTCTGGAAGAATAAGTAGCAGTAGTCAGATGAAGAAGACTCTTTTTTTCTGATAATTGTAGGCTAGGAAATGTGGATCAATTCCCCTTCTGGGGGGATTGATGTTGAGTTGTTTTTACTACAACACTTCTGATACCAAATGGGGGGAGGGGAGTTTCCACATTAAGCAATTCTCCTGTCCTCTGCAGACATCAATTGGGTACCCTACATTTCAATTCAATTCCATTCTGACACTAACTATCTGGAGTTAGCTTCAGACTCCCCAGGTTTAAGGGCTCAGCCCCATAAGATTGCCCTCACTTCAAATGCCAGTCACAAGTATTAGGTCCCCAGGTTATCCATACTTCTGTCCAACTTGGCTATAAAGCCAGGGGGCTCCCACACCCTTCCTCCTTTGCAGGTTCAATCATTTGCTGGAACAATTCACAAAACTCAGGAAAGCATTTTGCTTACTATTAGCAGTCTATTATATTCTTTTTTCTTTTTTTTTCTTTTTTTTTTTTTTTTTTTGAGAGAGAGAGAGAGAGCATGCATGCAAATGGGGTAGCAGCAGAGGGAGAGGGAGAGAGAGAATCTTAAGCAAGCTGCATGCCCAGTGCAGAACCTGATGCAGGGCTCGACACGGGGCTCAAGGCAGGGCTCCATCTCGTGACCATGAAATCATGACCTGAGCCGAAATTAAGAGTTGGACGCCCAACCAACTGAGCCACCCAGGCACCCCAGTAGTGTATTATAAAAGATACAATTCAGGAACAGGAGAATGGAAGAGAGGTATAGGACAAAGTATGGGTTGGGGGACTGCTCCGGTTACACACCCCCACACACCTCAATGCATTCACCAATTCAGAAGTTCTCTGAACCTATCACTTAGGGTTCTTATGGGAGTTTCATTACATAGGCACGGTTACTAGATTGGTTCTTGGTGATTAACTCACTTTCCAGGCCCTCTCCCCTCCCCAGAGGTCAGGGGATTGAGCTGAAAATTCCAATCTTGTAGTCATGCCTTGGCCTTTCTACTGATCAGCCCCCATCCTGATGCCATCTAGAGGCTCTCAGTCACCAATTATTTCATTTAACACATAAAGTACACTCTGGAGATTCCAAGGATTTTACAAGCTATGGGCTAGTAACCAGGGGCAAAAATCAAATATCTATTTCCCATCATACCGTAAATATCAAAAGGAAAAAAAATTGTAATCTTCTTAATAACAATGAAGAGCAGGGAGCCTGGTTGGCTCAGTCAGTAGAGCATGTGACTCTTGATCTCAGGGTTGTAAGTTCAAGTCCCACATTGGGCATGGAGTCTACTCAAAAAAACCAAACAACAATGAAGAGCAGTACAATGAGCAATTACCAGACCAAAACCTAGGGGAAGGTGAGAACCCAGAAAGATAAGACCAGCAATCAAAACTGAGGCCATTTTCTGATCCTGAAGAAACTAAGCAATATCAGATGGCAAGAGAGAGAAAAGGCACTCAAGGCCTTCCCCCAGTAGGAATATGATACCTCAAGTATAAATACATTAAGCCAGGACCCCAGAAGACAATGTGTTCAAGATAAGGATGAGCCAGAGGTAAGTCAGCCTTCAAATGACCTTGCATAGATTGTGCAACCACCTGTGTGGTCCAGAAACCCTCAAGTCTTGAACTTGTATAAAGATGGTTCAGAATTGTTAGTGCCCAGGTGGCTGATAGAAAGAAAGGAAAATGCTCTCTGGAAAAAGTATCTCCTTCCTAGCTCTGAAGTTTTTTTCCTACAATTAATTTTGCAAATACAAGACCAACCCAAACTATAAGACAACCATACACACAAAGAAGTCACTATAAGTGATGAGTAGACTAGAAAATGACTCACAAAGACTTCAGCCTATCAAAAACTCAGTTAAAAAAATCTGTCAAATAACTTTAGGGTACAGGAAGTTATAAAAAGTGACATAATAGATTTGAGAAACAACCAGATGGAATTTCTCAAATTTAAAAATACAATAGCTGGGGCACCTCGGTGGCTCACTTGGTTGAGAGCCGACTCCCGCTTAGGTCATGATCTCATGATTTGTGAGTTTGAGCCCCATATCGGGCTCACTACTCTCAGCCTGTCAGCACAGAGCCTGCTTCGGATCCTCTGTCCCCCTCTCTTTGTCCCTCCCCTGTTTGTGGTCTCCACAAAATAAATAAATATTTTTTTAAAAATACAATAGCTAAAAGTAATTACTCAATGTACACATTTAACAGTAGAGTAGACACAGAGATGAGTGTCTAACTCAGACAGAGAAAATTAGTTAGAATTAGTTAGAAAATTAGTTAGAAGAGAAAATTAGTAACCTGGAAGAGGGGAAGAAGAGTAAGACTAAGGATAGAGCGAGATTATCTAATAGGGGCAAAGAGAAAAGAGAAAGAACAGGGCAGCACCATTAAAGAGACAATGACTGAGAATTGTCAAGAAATGATGAAAGACTCCAATCCACAATAAAATCTAAACAGGTTAAATAAAAATAAATCCATACACTATGACTCAACTATGTACTGTCTCCAAGACCTTCACTTCAAATAAAACAGTATAAGCAGGTCGAAAAGAAAAAGAAAAAGATACTTCATGAAAGTACTAATCAAAGGAAAGCAGGAATAGCTCTATTAATATCAGATGAAGTAGACTTCAGAGCAAAGAAAGTTACCAGAGATGGAGAGGGATATTATATAATGACGAAAGGGTAAATCCACGAAGAAGGCATAGTAATCCATAAACATAGTATATGGACATATACATTTATGTATATGCATTGAAAAAGAGACCTACCAAAATACGTAAAGCAAAATGATAGCATTGAAAAGAGAGCTCTACAATCATAGTTGGAGACCTCAACACCCCCCTCTCAACAATGTATAGAATAACTAGAAAAATCAGCAAGTATAAAGAACTCAATAACACCATCAACCAGCAGTGTATAGGGGCGCCTGGGTGGCTCAGTCGGTTAAGCGTCCAACTTCAGCTCAGGTCATGATCTCACTATTCATGAATTCGAGCCCCACATCAGGCCTAGAGCCTAAAGCCTGCTTCAGATTCTGTGTCTCCCTCTCTCCCCTCCCCTCCCCTCCCCTGCTCACGCTCTGTCTCTCTCTCAAAAATAAATAAAAATTAAAAAAAAGAAAAAAGAAAACCATCAGTGTATACTGATATTTATAGAACACAGTTCTGTATTCCTAGAACACAGAAAGGGAGGGAGTAAGTCCTAATTGATTTTATGAGGTTAGTATTACCCTAATACCAAAACACACAGTGGCAGTACAAGAAAAGTACAGATCAATATCCATCCATCAATATAGATGCAAAAATCCTTAACAACATATTACCAGTTAGGATTCAGCAACATGTAAAAAGAATTATACACCATGACCAATTAGGGTTCATTACAGGAATGCAAGGCTGGTTCAGTATCCAAAAATCAATCAATTTTATATTCCAAATAAATAGGCTCTTTAAAGAAGAAAAATCACATTATTATATCAATCAGTACAGAATATGCATTTGACAAAGTCAGCACCCATGATAAAAACTCTCAGGAAAATAAGACTAGAGAAGAACTTCCCCAACTTAATTAAAAAGAAAAAAATCTACAGCTAACATACTTAATAGTGAAACACTGAATGCTTTGCCCCTAAGTTCAGGAGCAAGGCAAGGATGTCTGCTGAAGGATTACTTCTAGCAAAAGAAAAATAATCCTAGGAGACAATTCTCTACAGGTCTGTCACATTTCTGCAGGTCTTTTTAATTTTTTTTTTAATGTTTATTTATTTTTGAGAGAGAGAGCATGAGCAGGGGAGGAGCAGAGAAAGGGGGAAACACAAAATCCAGAAGCAGGCTCTAGGCTCGGAGCTGTCAGCACAGAGCCCAACGTGGGGCTTGAACTCACAGACTGTGAAATCACGACCTGAGCTGAAGTCAGATGCTTAACTGACTGAGCCACCCAAGCTCCCTCTGCAGGTCTTTTAAGTGAGATGCTAATTGCTCTTTGTTCCAGACTATCTTTTCAAGGATGTTGGTTAGCAAACAAGCTTTGGAAAATATATTTCTCCGTTTCAAGCAAAAGCCAGGCATGCTTACTGACTATAACATTCAGGTTCTCTGAGATCAGGGTTTCTCTTTGTAGTGTACACTCCTGCGTAAGCAAGCATCCGTGGCATTACACCCATGGGACCTAGGGGCAAAGGGAACTGATGCAAAAAGAGAAAAGTCATGTAATTAATATGGAGAATATAAAAGGATACATCACTATGGATGCTACACTCATTAAAATTATTTTTTTTAATTTTTTTTAACATTTATTTATTTTTGAGACAGAGAGAGAGAGCATGAACAGGGGAGGGTCAGAGGAAGAGGGAGACACAGAATCCAAAACAGGCTCCAGGCTCTGAGCTGTTAGCACAGAGCCTGACACGGGGCCCGAACCCACAGACCGCGAGATCATGACCTGAGCTGAAGTCGGATGCCCAACCAACTGAGCCACCCAGGCGCCCCTAAAATGATTTTTTTTTAATTTTTTTTTTTTAACGTTTATTTATTTTTGAGACAGAGAGAGACAGATCATGAACAGGGGAGGGGCAGAGAGAGAGGGAGACACAGAATCGGAAGCAGGCCCCAGGCTCTGAGCCATCAGCACAGAGCCCGACGCGGGGCTCGAACTCACAGACCGCGAAATCGTGACCTGAGCTGAAGTCGGACGCTTAACCGACTGAGCCACCCAGGCGCCCCCCTAAAATGATTTTTTAAAAGATGATAAAATGAACTTTTTTCAATATGTTTGAAAATGTAAATGAAAACTGCTAGAAAAGATAACCTACTGAAATAGACTTGGGAAGAAATAGAAAATATAAATAGTCCCCTAACCATTAAAGAAAATGAATCAGTAATTTTTTCCCTATAAAATCAGCTTAAGAGAATTCTATCAAACATTGAAGATAAAATTCTAGTCTTACACAAACTCTTCCCAAGATTAGAAAAATAAAGTACATATACCCCCAACTCACCTTGTAAGGTTAGCTGATCTTAGTATCAAAATCCATGAATAACAGCATGCAAAAGAGAAATCATACACCACTCTTATTCATGAACATAACTCAAAAACTACGTAAAATATTAGCAAATTGAATCTAGCAGAATATGCCAAGGATAATATATCAATCCAGGAATGCACATATATCATTTTAACAGGAAAAAAAGTTTGAAAAAATCTCTGTTCAATAAGAGGCATCTATAAGAAACTATAGCAAATACCATACCTAACAGATGAAACGCTGGAAACTTTTCATTTGAGCTCAGAAATAAGGCAAACTTGCAAACGTTTCTCTCCACGGAAATCGTTAGCAAAAGGTGAGCAATCTGAAGAGAAACCAGAGTATACGTAGCTATGTTTGCCCCTCTTTCTGTAACTGCAATTCTCCAAGCCTGAGGTCTATTCCTGTGCTGCAGTCACTCTGCTAGAAAAAATTGTGAAGGGGATTTTTTGAAAAGACGTAAATTGATCCATGCAAACAGAGAAACGCCCAGTTTTAAACTGACCTGTAGTACTAAGGGCAGCACCAATGGGTATATGCAAACGAGTCCTCTGGCTGAGATGCCAGGGTTGGCACAAAGTAGAGCACGAGTCTGCAACCTGCCCCACCACCCATGGCTCAGGGGAAGGGAAGGCACCCAAAACATTTGTTGAGATGTTGCCCAAGCCTAGGCCTTGGGGCCCTAAGGAGCGCAGGTGGCGACGGGATAGGACTAAACTGGAGTCTCACTTGTAGCTATGATGGGGGGTGGGGGGAGCGTGGAAACCCAGCGACCCAATCTTAACAATCTTAAGTTCTCAACCTTGTGAAGGAGTACACGCCCCAGGACAAAAAGAAGCTCACTAAAATAATCTTTAGCAATACAACTTAGTCTTAGTTTCTTATTACTAAGTTAAGAGCCCATTCAGGCCCGTACAATGTCAAGAGACTATCTTTGACATGCTCAACATTTAGCCTTTCCTAAGTAAGGCCTCTGAAAGTTTCACTACCAATTTTCTAATGTTTCATCCCACAAAACCTTTAGCATCTAAGCCAAAGATTCACTTAAGAAGGAGAGAAACGAAATATTGGTGCTCTTTCTGTGCCCATCATCCTGGATACTACTGGCTGATGCCCCTGCCCTTGTGGTGCCTTTGCATTTGCAGGCAAAAGTTTTTCTTCCAGTGCAGAGAATTACCTCAAGTATATCCTTACTAGGTAAAAATCTCCTGTCAAGGAAATAAAGGGTTAACTTCCGTTATTCAAAGAGATAACACTGATAATAGTTACCATGTGTATAAATGCAGCCTGGTATGCAAAAGAGCTAGCCAGGGATGGGTGGTTTCCCAAATCTTGGCTCCCCTAGGAGTAAGTGGAGAAATAGGGGGGACCTGACTCCTGTGCTGGGGGACCATGCGCTCTGTCTTCTGTGTGGCAAGTATATGTGTTTCAAATAACATTTACCCCAGTGTTCCGTCACATTACCATCTCACCGTGCCCCCTTCCAGCTCTGCCTCTCCGTGGTTCCTTTCCCTTTACAAAAAGATTCAGTTTTCCCCAGTGCACTCCCAGGCACGCCACAGCCTATGAACCCCTTTTAAAGCACTTGTCACCATACAGTGCACCTGTGCCAGGTGTTTAATGCAGATGTGCCCAAGGGCTGAGTGAATGCTGGAATGAATGGATGGCTGGAAAGTATCTACAGGAAAACCCCTCAATAAATTCTAGTTCCTTCTTTCTTCCTAACCAAGTCTTTCCTTTTGCTTCTACCACTTCCTAGCTATGGTACCTTAGGCAGAGTGCTTTACCCCTGGGCCTCATTCCCTGAAATGTAAAATGGGCAAATGTAAAATATTGCAAAGCAAATCTCATTTGGTTAAGGTAAGCTTGCTTCAGCGCAATACTGTGTGGAAAGCCTAGGCAAAGAAGGGCTCCATAAATGGGTTGTCAGAAACTAAAGTTTCCCCAAACCACAATCTACCTTGCTTCCACCCTTCTCACTTTCTGCCACATATCCTCCACCCACTTGCTCTGTCTCCCTCTCACCCCTTGTCTTTGTCCATCTTTGTCTCCCTTTCAAGCCCTAGCCCCTCCCACACGGACACCCGGATTCCTCCAAGCCCAAGGTGGACCCACCTCTGTGGGGCCTCCAGCCCTGACAGCGTCTAAGCCTCCTTGATGGATAGGCTCACCATCCAACCCTCCTCTTCCCTCTATGGCTAGTTATGTGAGGGGTGAGGGTGGGAGATGAGGCTCAGCCCCCTCCTCCTCTTTAACCACAGATCCAGAAAGGACAGGAGTGAGGTGTTGCCTGCCCAGCTTGCCCCACACACACCTTGCACAGTGCTGACGAGTAAAAGGTGCTAGGAGAGGTCCATGAAGGGGATGAGGGTAAAGGGAAGCGACTTGGTTCAAGGGGGGATCTTTGCTTGTTGGATGGGGATGGGTAGTGTTGGAGGTCAGGCCTCCCCAGAGCCTCTGCCCTTCTCCAGCCATCGAGCTGATCAAGGACCTGGTCAACTATGACGTGTGTCAGGCGCTGCTCAAGGGCCTCGTGGCGCTGCTGATACCATCAGTCAAGGAGACCAGCAAACTGCAGCCCAAGATCCTCAACGGTAGGGAGCCGCTCAGACTGGGGCTGCGGGAGGGGCTCCTGGGCTTGCGGAGCAGGGCCTTCCGCCTCACGGCCGCCCCTCCTCCAGACTCCGCGGTTCTCCAGCTCACCGCCAACCTGCCGGTGTTCTTGCAGCAGGCCGCGGCGGCCAAGGCCATCGGGTAAGCGGGCAGGGGTAGTTGGGGGAGGGGGGGAGCAAAACAGGCTGGCGCTGCCCGCAGGCCCCGGAGCGCTCGCGCCGCCTGGGGGGTTCCAAGGGGTCGCCGCAGCCGGAATTCCTGGCGCAGGGTCCTGGCGCGCAGCAACACGAGCATCGCCGAGGAGATGCTGCACCTGCGCGTGGTGCACAACCTGATGGCCGCCATGGGCAACACGGACCACAGCAACAGCCAACGGCAGGCCAGCCTCACGCTGGAGGTGAGCGGCGGAAGGGCTGGCGAGCGGCGCGGCGGGCCCCGGGCGACTCCACCGCGGTCACCCCGCCGCCGCCCCGTCCGCCGCCGCAGTACTTCGTGCAGATGTTCCCAGTGGTGGAGGAGCACGTGCGCAGGTCCATGGGAGAGGAACTCTACGAGCTCTTCCTCGTGAGTGCTCCCGCCCCGCCCCGCCCCAAAAAGCAGTGACCCCGACAGTACGGTGCCGCCTCCACAGCGTCCCTCCCCTGGGACACACCCCCTACACAGACTGGACCTGGTGGCCCGCTGCAGGAAGGACTGCCCTGGCTTGCGCTCTCCCCCTCTCCCCTCCCCTTCCCCCGCCTCGTGTCCTTCCGTTCTCTTTACTGCCCTTCCGGTCAAGCACTGGATCCTGCGACAGTCCTCTGCCCGAGCCCACCTCCAAGTGCAGACTGCCCTTGCACCTCAGCAGGTTCCCCTTGCTCCTGTCCTCAGAGCAATGCCGAGGACTTGTACATGAAAATAGATAGCATTCAGGCGGACATCTTGGCGGCCAACAAAGTCAATGTTTCCAAAGGTGAGTGGGGAGTGAGGGGCCCTGGAGCAGAGGTGCAACGGGCACCCAGACTCAGGCTCGCCTCCCCTGCTTCCAGCGTTATCCATCAGTGGCGTCTCCTACAGCAACATGAGCTTTTACCTTGGCCCTTGTGGTGAGGATCAACTGGCTTACACCACATACTTCCAGAAGGAGGGTTCGGAAGGAAAGGAGTAACGGAGCCTCTGAGGCAACCCAGAAAGGCCAAGGCTGTGTTTTACCTGGCAGAAGGAGCCTAGGGTCAAGCTCAGGGTGACTCCCTCCGTTAGCCCTAGGTGGGAGGCTGGGGGGGTTCATGCCAGTAGGGGAGAGGAAGGGCTGCTGTCTGGGAAATTTCAATAAATAGTCTTGCTGTCTGTTTGTTCTCTCTGTAAGGGGGAGGGAGGATTAAATGAGAGCTTCCATGGTGGGTTGGGGTGCCTCTGCTCGCCAAGGAAAAAGAGAAAAGCTGGTTCTGAGTGAAGGAACATCAACATCCTTTAAGGTTCAAGAGCATAGCCTGAGGAGAGACCCTCACTTCAGCTCCTTACTGGCCCCTGCACTCCCTCCTCCAGGAGACCACACTCACCTGGTTTTCTCCTACCTCTCTGGTTGCTTCCTCGTTTACTCTTTTGCTGATTTGTCCTCTTCAACCCAGCTTCTTTCTTTCTTTTTTAAATGTTTATTTTTTAGAGAAAGGGTGGGGGAACACAAGCAGGGGAGAGGCAGACAGAGGAAGAGGGAGAGGACCCAAGCTGGCTCAGCGCAGAGCTCAGTGTGGGGCTTGATCTCACAAACTGTGAGCTGAAGTCGGACGCTCAACTGACCGAGCCATGCAGGCGCCCAAACCAGCTTCTTTCTAACTGGAGTGACCTTGAGCCTCTTCTCCATCTACTTTTTCACCCTGGTGATCTCATCCAGTCTCAGAACTTTAAATGCTGTTCATATTCCATTGATTCACACATCTATATCTCTGGCTAAACATTTCCACCTCTTTGTGTCCAAAACTGGACTCCTGATCCTGTGTCACCTCCCCCAACTCAAGTGATAGCAGTTCATCCTTTTTGTCACTCAGAACAAAAGTGTTCTCCTTAATGTCTCTCTTCAACATCTGTATCCATTCTTTCTGTTGATTCTACCTTACAAATATATCCAGAATCCAACCATATCTCATTACCTCTGTTGCTAATGGTCCAAGTCCAATCCACCATCCTCTTCCCTCTGATTTACTCTGGAGGGCTTTCTGCCCTTCCATTCCCATTTCAATACAGCAGCCAGCGTAGTCCTTTTAAACTTCAGTTTCTATCTTCTTGCAGGGCTCTCCCCTTAAGTAAAGCTAAAGCCCTTATAATGGCCTGCAGGGAGGACCGTAGGCAACCTAGTCTCCCATTACCTCTAAACTGTCTCCTCCTCTCTTTCTCCTTTACTGGATCTACACAGGTTCTGTGTTTCTTGAAATGGACAAACTCTTGCCTTAGGGTTTTGTACTGACTTTTCTGCTGAACAGTGAGAGAGGTTCTGTCTTAGAACCTTTCACCTCAGATATGTAGCTACATAGGCGAACTCCCTCACCTCCTTGCAACTCTCCAAAAGTCACCTTCTCAATGAGGGCTACTCTTAAACTTGTCACTATGTTACTACCCCCTATACTCTGGCCCTCAAGCCCCTTATGCCTCTATTTTCTTCCACGACACTTAATACTTTGTGTATTGTCTGTCTCTCCCCCTGAATATAAATTCAATTAGGGCAGGGGTGTTTTTGTTCTTTACTAATATTTCCCAAACAATGTCTGGCATACAAGAATTAATGACTTAAGTATTGGGAGGAAATTGTCCATCAAATCAGAGGAAATGAAGTCAGATGGCAGTAACTCTCCAGGCGGCCACAAGAGGGCATCACCGGCTCTGATATTGTTAGCCTGAGGCGGCCCAGCCTTCCCTCAAACTGAGTTTCAGCTTTCCTCCATTTGGGTTGAAGGAGAAGAGAAAAGTTAACAAAATATAGTTATGATGTCCATAAAGCTAAATGGATTTCCTGTTTTAAAGAAGTGTCTGTTCTTAGTTCTGTTTTGTTTTATCTTTATTTTTGAGAGAGAGCATGTGCGGGGGGGTGGGGGGGTGCAGAGAGAGGACAGAGGATCTGATGCAGGGGGCTTGAACTCACTAACCATGAGATCATGACATGGCTGAAGTCAGATGCGGAACTGACTGAGCCACCCAGGCGCCCCTGTTCTTAGTCTTGAAATGCCCTTTGTTTTGTAGAATGATGGTAAAAAAGTACCTCAAAAATCTTTCGGAAAAAATTTTTTTTAAGTTTTTGGTGTTTTTTTGTTTTGTTTTGTTTTGTTTTTTTTGAGAGAGAGCAGGAGCAGGGCAGGGTCAGAGAGAGAAGGAGACACAGAATCCAAAGCAGGCTCCAGGCTCTGAGCTGTAAGCACAGAGCCTGATGCAGGGCTTGAACTCATGAACTGAGATCATGACCTGAGCCAAAGTCGGACGCTTAACTGACTGAGCCACCCAGGTGCCCAAAAGAGTTTTATTTTTAAGTGTTCGCTATACCCAATGTGGGGTCGAATTTACAACTCAGATCCAGTCACATGCTCTACTGACTGAGCCAGCCAGGCATCCCTGGAAATTTTAATAGTCAGAAAATCCAAAACTCTGAAAGCCACTGGTCTAAGGTGACCATAGTTTGATAAAAACTATGGAACTTTTTTTTAAGTTTATTTATTTTGAGAAGCGGGGGAAGAAAAAAATCCCAAGCAGGCTCCACACTGTCAGTGCAGAGCCTGACCAGGGGCTTGAACTCACCAACTCCGGGATCATAACCTGAGCCAAAATCAGGATGGGGTGCCTGGGTGGCTCAGTTGGTTGAGCATCCGACTTCAGCTCAGGTCATGATCTCGTGGTTCGTGAGTTCGAGCCCCACATTGGGCTCTGTGCTGACAGCACAGAGCCTGGAGGCTGCTTCAGATTCTGCCTCCCTCTCTCTCTACCCCTCCCCTGCTCACTCTCTCTCTCTCTCTCAAAAATAAATAAACATAAAAAAAAAAGTCAGAGGCTTAACCGACTGAGCCACCAGGCACCCCAAAACCAATGGAACTTTTAAAATGAATCTTGGGGCGCCTGGGTGGCTCAGTCGGTTGAGCGTCCGACTTCGGCTCAGGTCATGATCTCACACTCTGTGAGTTCAAGCCGCGCATCGGGCTCTGTGCTGACAGCTCAGAGCCTGGAGCCTGCTTCGGATTCTGTGCCTCCTTCTATCTCTGCCCCTCCCCTAGTTGTGCTCTGTCTCTCTGTCTCTCAAAAATAAATAAATGTAAAAAAAATTTTTTAAATAAATAAAATTGAATCTTAAGTATAAGACAAATATCTAAAACATACACGTTACATGGAATTTATTAACACATACATCAATACATTAATACATATTTTCCCTTCTTATTTTTATAAGTTAAAAGCTATAAGAAAAGTTGAAAGAAAAATACAATTAATACCTATATATCTATCACTCTTAGACACGTTTGCTTTCTCTCTCTGTGTTTACTGACCCATTTGAAAGTTTCAGTTATTGGGGCGCCTGACTGGCTCAGTTGGTAGAGCATGCAACTCTTGATCTCAGGGTCATAAGTTCTAGTCCCACGTTGGAGGTAGAGATTTCTTTAAAAAATAATAATAATAAAGTTTCTTTTTTTTTAATGTTTATTTATTTTGAGAGAGAAAGAGAGAGAGCTAACAGGGGAGGGGCAGAGAGGGAGACAGAGAATCCCAAGGCTGTCACCACAGAGCCTGATGAGGGGCTGGAACTCAGAACTGTGAGATCATGACCTGAGCCAAAATCAAGTCAGGATCCCCAACCAACTGAGCCAGCCAGGTGCCCCCCAAAAAATAAAGTTTCAAAAAACAATAAAGTTTCAGGTATCATGACATTTCACCATTAAATACTTCACATGATGTTTCTACTACGAATAAGGACATTCTCCTACATAATTATTATTTTGGTGGTCTTAGTAATGGCCCCCAAATATGTCCACATCCTAATTCCTGTGAATATGTTGGGAAGCTATTCTGGGGAGGTTATTCTGGATTAGCCAGGTGGGCGTGAGGTAATCACAAGAGTCCTTATAAGAAGGAGGCAGGAGGATCCAGAGTTAGAACTAGGAGATGACAGGACAGAAGCAAGAGAGTTGGAGTGATGCAGTGAAGGGGTCACAAGCCAAGCAATACACGCAACTTCTAGAACCTGGAAGAGGCAAGGAAACATTCTCCCCTAACAGCCTCTAGAAAAAAGGCAGCCCTGCCAACACCCTGATTTTGGACTGCTGGCCTCCAGAAGTATAAGAGAAAACGTTTGTGTTAAGCCACAGTTTGTAGTTACTCGGTACAGCGGCAACAAGATAACCTGTACAGTTACTAATTCAATAATATCTAAAATAGAGTACATACTAAAATTTCCACAATTGTCCCCAAAATGTACCTTCTGTTTTCTTCTTTCCTTTTTTTGTTTTTGTTTGTTGTTTTTTGTTTAGCATTCAGTTAATGTTGTATGTTGGTTGCATTTGATTGTCATTGTAGTATAAATTTTTTAATGTTTGATTTTGAGAGAGCATGGAACCCAGCGGGGGAGGGGCAGGGATAGAGTGATCACAGCAGACAGCCCCATGCAGGGCTCCAACTCAACAAGCGTG
Source organism: Puma concolor (assembly GCF_028749965.1). Lineage (NCBI taxonomy): Eukaryota > Metazoa > Chordata > Mammalia > Carnivora > Felidae > Puma > Puma concolor. Next base: position 35,304,182 of record NC_141674.1, read on the forward strand.
AGATCGTGACTTGAGAAGTCAGTCGTTTAACCGACTGAGCCACCCAGGAGCCCCTATAGTATAAATTTTTAAGTATAAATTTTAACACTTACTTGCTGTCGTGATCTACATAAAAATTTGAAATCACTTACGAAACTGAGAATTTCCTTACAATTTCAAATGACCCACTTCTGAAGAGGCTAAATTAACTCATCGGGGAAAAAAGTATAAATGTCACACAAAAAGCTTGAACTAATTATACTTTAATTTTTAAAATGTTTCTCGAAACCAAATTTATGTAAGTGCAACACTTAGAGTGAGAGCCCCAGAGAGACGAGCCTTGCCTAAGGTACAAAAGTGTTGCCTTGAAAAATGTTTGTGAACAGTTACGCCCAAGCTTGAACTTTAAAGGTTTTATTCTATAGATAGCAAACATCTATTGGACGACTGCTCTGTGCCAGACCCTAGGCACAGAAGGCAGTTCAAGGTAAAGCTTGGTCTCCAACCTGTAAACATGCAAATTCAAAGCCTTAGGGATGAAGTGTATCAGCCATCTCTGCTACTGTACTTGAGGTTCTTAGCACTGCCATTGCTAGAGGGTTAGGCTGCCCTTGGCCCCACCCCTGCTAGAGGGTTAGGCTGCCCTTGGCACCACCCCACCCAAGATGGCCCCTTCCTTCCCGGTTCTACCGGGTTAAGGCTTTCATCCTCTCCTTCCTCCATGGGCGGTCAGCATTGCCTCTACAACGTAAACGCCACACAACTCCGTGAGAACCAGCTGCACCATCCAAGCCACGCCTGAGACATAAACATTTTTCTAAAGAGAACCTAGCAGGCAGAGTAGTAACACAACCCACCATGGGAGTGACCTTCCTTATGCCTAGATTGACCCTTTGAACAGCGGAGGTAGATCCATACACCCAACTCGTTCTTCAGTTTACCCAAGTGAAGAAATCGGTCGCGCTAGTGGGGCAGGTGAAAATGGCAATTTCCTCAAAATGCGTACGGGTAATTTCGAAACCCTGCAGGAAAAAGTGGAGATTTCAGAGAACCACGTGAAACTGGGTTACTGCACAGGTGCAAGAGTGACTAGCTCAGATGGTCCCACGCTGCGTTTAGGACTTGGCCTCTCCTAAGTCCAGATAGAAACTTTGATGAGGGGGCGCCTGGGTGGCGCAGTCGGTTAAGCGTCCGACTTCAACCAGGTCACGATCTCGCGGTCCGTGAGTTCGAGTCCCGCGTCAGGCTCTGGGCTGATGGGTCGGAGCCTGGAGCCTGTTTCCGATTCTGTGTCTCCCTCTCTCTGCCCCTCCCCCGTTCATGCTCTGTCTCTCTCTGTCCCAAAAAAATAAATAAACTTTGAAAAAAAAAATTAAAAAAAAAAAAAGAAACTTTAATGAGGAACATACTTCAAGTGGAGCTAATACAAAACAGTCCAAGTTTTATGTTAACTAACATACAATGGATAGTTCAGTTGGATAACAAAAATGACCAATGACAGAAAAACTTTAGCTTTACTCTGAACTAAAACCGACATAAAAGAACACCAATAACCACTAAACACAAAAAAGCTTTCCAAAAACGTGAAGCACTAAGACATAAAAAAAAAAAATAGACTACCAAGCCAAACTGAAAAAAATGACAGAAACACATCCTCGTGTTAACTCTATTTTTTAACATGTATTAGTAAGCCCTGCAAGCGCAAGGCCTCAAAAAATTGGGTAAACACTCAGAATTGTTCCTCTCCACGGAAATCTTTAGTAAAAGGCGAAAGATTTATACGATCTGAAGAGAAACCAGAGTATACTGCAGGTACGGTTCACACAGTTCTCGGGTAACTGTAACTCCTAGAACAGCAATGGTAGTTATTTATCCAAAAGATCTAGTGGCTTCTAACTCTATCTCAGTCAATCCTGTGAAGGCGATCTCATTTTTAGGAGGAAGAAAAAGTTGAAAGAAAAAAAAAAAATCTAGCCGTTTTAAAATAAGAGATGCCCCGGGTGCAGTGCATTGTGGGTATGTAAATGAGTTTAGTCACCAGTCTCCAGTTTCCGGAAATTCTTTTAGTTCTTTTACCTGCTAAGCCTACAGCCACCACCAGGGGGAAGCCAGATTGTCAAGAAAATAGGCTCCAGGTTTAGCCAGAAAGTCAGTCAGTCTCTCTCTCTCTCTCTCTCTCTCTCTCTCTCTCTCTCTTTTTCATTTTGTTTTAGAATTGGCACGCCAAGGTAGAATTTCTCTTGAATTAAAATTAAAATTGAGGGGCGCCTGGGTGGTTGAGTCGGTTGAGCGTCCGACTTCGGCTCAGGGCATGATCTCGCGGTGTGTGAGTTCGAGCCCCACATCCGGCTCTGTGCTGACAGCTCAGAGCCTGGAGCCTGTTTCAGATTCTGTGTCTCCCTCTCTCTCTGGCCCTCCCCCACTCATGCTCTGTCTCTCTCTCTCTCTGTCTCTCTCTTTCTGCCAAAAATAAATATTTTTAAAAAAATTTTTTAAATATTAAAATTGAATTTTTTTAAGTCTTGAAAAGGAGTGTCTTCAATACATTCATTGAACAAAAATGTATTAAACATTGTGTCAAACCCTGTTCTGGGCCTTAGGAGACAAGTATGTGTGGTGAGTACTGATAACAGAATGTTCAGTGACACATGGGCGGATCGTAAAAGGATTCATCAAAGTAGGGTGGTGAGGGCATTCTAGGCAGTACCATAAGCTCTAAGAGCCTGGAAAGGGCAAGTGGCTAAGTAGCCAGGGCCAGATTTTGATGGGTCTTCAATGCCAAGCTAAGAGCTTGGACTTACCTTTGAGGGCAACGGGAGCAACTTAAACTCTTTAAAAGAGAATAGGATCAGATGAGTGTTTGAAGGAGCATCAGCATCACCTGGTGTTATCGGTGTTTATTAGTTGAATCGTGCCTCCCCAAATTCATTTGTTGAAGTCTTAACCCCCAGTATCTCAGAATGTGACTTTATTTGGAAATAGGATCATCCCAGGCATAATTAGTTAAGATGAGGCTTCCAGAACGGAGACAATAATTTCTGTTAAGATACCCAGTCTGTGGTGCTTTGTTATGGAACTCTAGAAACACCTGTGTCCCTATTAGAACCACAAAAGATCAGGCCCCCACCCCAGACCTACCAAGTCAGAAACTAGGGGTGGGACCCAGACGTCTGAGCTTAACAATCTAAGGATGATTTTGATGCAGGCTAAATTGAGAAACACGGGACAGCAGCTCTCTAAAGTTTGGAGATTATAGTGAGAAAGAAGTTGAGAGATAGGGTGCCTGGGTGGGTCAGTTGGTTAAGGGTCCAACTCTTGATTTCAGCTCAGGTCATGATCTCCAGGTTTATGGGTTTGAGCCCTGTATCGGGTTCTACACTGACAGTACAGAGCCTACTTGGGATTCTCTCTCTCTCCCTCTCTCACTCAAAATAAGTAAACTAAAAAATTAAATTTTAAAAAAGTTAAGAGCCAATTTAGGATGTTGAGCAGTAAAGCGGAGATAAATAAATGATGGCCCAGAGTACCCAAGGGATGAGCCTCCGGTGAGGAGAAGAAAACAACCGGGAGAGGACCCTGGAGAACAGTGGCCTAGAGGAGCAGAGCAGCTGGCGCAATTAGGAAGGTTGGCTGAAAACCAGGAGTGAGACAGCACAGAAACCAAGGGCAGGAAAGAAGTTTCAGGAAGGGAGTGGTCAGTTCTGTCCAGTGAGTGAGATGGGGGCTGCAAACTCCATGGGCTTCAACAGGGCACTTGCTGGTGACTTGGCCAGAGCTATTTCCAGGGAGTGGGGCACAGTGGCAGCAGGACTGCGGGGAGGTGGCGAGGGGTGGGGAGGTGGAGGTGGAGGATACGGGCAGACCGGGCAGATGGTACAGGCAACTCTACTGAGAAGATTGACCCTGAAAAATTAAAGAGAGGCTGTTTCTGGAAGGGCGGCAGATCGAAGGCTAGCTCTCAGCCTCCCTCGGGAAGGTGAGCACCGTGTTGAACACATTTCCTTGCTGACGGGAAGGCGCCGGTACAGGGACAGAGTGCCTGTCCAGAAGACTGGAATTAAACAATGTGGGGAGGGGTGAGGATGGTGGTCCCCTTAGGTGAGAGGAAGGACCCGGACCCCTGACTGTGTCACCCCAGCGGCAGGGGGGAGGAGGCATGCAGGTAAACACCACAATGACTAAGGTCCCTGGAGCTGAGCGCTCCCCAGCGCTTCTCCTCTGTTCTTGCTCTCCACCTTCTTCCACCTTTCGGCATCTGGTCCAGCCCCAACCTTCCACCGCTCAGCATCTCCCCTGGAGCGGCTGGGAAAATCAGACAACTGAGCCACAGCCCTGATGAAGGCCCCACTCCTACTTGCCAGGTCTCTTGGCTCGGTTTCCCCAAGCCCGAGGCCCCCACTTTATACCCTCTTCTCTCATGGGAACCGTCCCACACTTTCCCCCAATCTCTCTCAGGAGATAACCTCACAAAAGAACTCCCTGAGAAGGAAGAAGCCGTTTGCCTTCTCTCCGCCCCCCCCCCCCCCCACCCCAACCGAGCATCTCTTCCCTGGCATCAGCCCCTCCTCCCACCAAAGGCCCATCATCCTCCACCAGGGCTTGGGGCCCTCCTCCAACCCCACGAGGACTGCGGGACTTCCACCAACCCCTTAGCGGACAGACGTCTCTCCTCTCTCCCGGGTCCTCCGTGCAGATCCAGTAGGTTCCATTTTCTCTCAGCTGAAAAAGAAAGGGAGAAGGAGGGAGAGAGGGAGGTAGACCTACATCACCCTCCAACCGCATTCTCCTTTTGGAATGTAGTGAGAACCACAACAAAACAAATTTATTCCGGGGCGCCTGGGTGGCTCAGTCCGTTAAAAGTGCCCGACTCTCAGTTTCGGTTCGGGTCATGATCTCACAGTTTGGTGAGTTCGAGCCCCGCCGCATTGGGCTCTGAGCTGCCGGTGTGGGGCCTGCTTGGGGCTCGCTTTCTCTCTCTCTCTCTCTCTCTGCCCCTCCTGTACTCACGCTGTCTCTGTCTCTCTTAAATACACTTAAAAAAAATCTTTTTTTAATTTATCTTGTGTTTTGTTACAGAAAAAAATTTTTTAATTTTTTTTATATGTATATTTATTTTTGAGAGACAGAGAGAGCGTGAGCAGTGAGGGGCGGGGGGGGGGGGGGGGCGGAGATACAGAATCAGAAGCAGGCTCCAGGCTCTGGGCTCTGAGCTGTCAGCACAGAGCCCAACATGGGGCTCCAACTCAGGATCATGATCTGAGCCGAAATTAGACACTTTACCTACTAGCCACCCAGGCACCCCTAAAAAATTTTTTAAACAATGCACTGAAAATAATGTAAAAATATATATGTAATAAAATTGCATTGGAAGAGTAAAAAAACAGGTGCCTGGCTGGCTCAGTTGGAGGAGCATGAAACTCTTGTTCTTGGGGTGGTATATTCCAGCTCCACATTGGGTGTAGAGATTAGTTAAACTTTTTTTTCTTTAATTTTTTAAAAAAGTTCCTGCAGCCACAAGAGAACATATGGGACTAGTTTCCATTGATTTTCACTTTAAAGAACTTCCACTATGGATGCATTTACATCAACTGGTACAATTTTGAATTAATTTTCACGCTAGACTTTTTAAGTTTGTTTATTTAGAAAGAGAGAGAGCACAAGTGTGGGAGAGGCAGAGAGGGAGAACTCCAAGCAGGCTCCACAGGGTAAATGCAGAGCTAGTTGTGGGGCTTGAACCCATGAACCCTGAGATCATGACCTGAGTAGGAACCAAGAGCCCACACTTAATGGACTGAGCCCCAGGCACCCCTTCACACTAGACTTTTTTAAATGACTCATGTAATTACCTAAATAATGCTTCACAAATCTTGAAATTGATTCAAACATCAAGTTTTTACTAGGTGAAATAATTTCTACAGTAAAACAGAGTTCTTAGTTTTCTCCTTGTCTCTACTTCCTCATTTCTCATTTTTATTTTAAAAATTTATAAAAAAATAAAAATTTATCATGGGGGTGTGCCTGGATGGCTCAGTTGGTTAAGCCTCAGACTCCTGATTTTGGTTCAGGACATTATCTCATGGTTCATGACTTCAAGCCCGGCTTCCAGCTCTGCATTGACAGTATGGAGCCTGCTTGGGATTCTCTCTCTCTCTCCTCTCTCTCTGCCCCTCCCCCACTCACGGGGGCTCATGTGCACACATGCATGTGTACACACTCTAAATAAGTGAATAAATAAATAATTTAAAAAGTTTGTCTTAGGGGTGCCTAGGTGGCTCAGTCAGTTAAGAGTCCGACTTCGGCTCAGGTCATGATCTCACGGATTCATGGGTTCGAGCCCCATGTTGGGCTCTATGCTGACAGCTCGGAGCCTGGAGCCTGCTTCTGATTCTATGTCTCCCTCTCTCTCTGCCTGTCCCCAGCTCATTCTCTATCTCTCAAAAATAAATAAAGGTAAAAAAAAATTTTCTTTTTAAGTTTGTCTTAAATTATTTCTAACTCCACAGAAAAGTATAGAAGATAAAAAAAAAAACCCACACTTGATACTCCCAATTTAATAGATAAAACATTTCTTCATATGTGCTTTAGATATGCTTGAAAAGGAAAACCTTAATTTCTTTCCTCCATGTTGGAGCCCGTGGAGGCCTGCTGTGGACAGGACTTCTAAAATGACAACTATGTCTGGAAGGCTGTGGGCCAGGGCCATTTTTTGCTGGCTATAAGTAGGGTCTCTGGAACTGAGTGAGCACACAGCTCTTCTGAAAATCAAAAGCATTTATGCTAGAGACTAAATTAAATTCTATCTGGGCAAGATTATGTGTACAAAGCAAAGAAGGACACAGTGACTCCTGGTGGCAAACAAAACAAAATCTGAATAATCTAGGGAAAGGATAATTTGTGCCTGTGGAAACAGTGGCATAGTTCATGCCAAATTCCAAAGCAATATTCCTGCTATGGCCATTGGACTCAGAATCCAGGTGATGCTTTACTCGTTAAGGATTTAAACTTATTGAGAAGCGGGGTGCCTAGGTGGCTCAGTCAGTTGGTCGTCCGTCTTCAGCTCAGGTCATGATCTCATGGTCCATGAGTTCAAGCCCCGCATCGGGCTCTGTGCTGACAGCTCAGAGCCTGGAGACTGCTTCGGATTCTGTCGATTCTGTCTCCCTCTCTCTCTGCCCCTCCCCCACTCACACTCTGTCCTCTCTCTCTCTCTCTCAAAAATAAACATTAAAAAAAATTTTTTTTAACTTATTGACAAGTAAAGTGTGGATCTGTTCTCTTGTATTTAAAAAGGGCAAGAGCTGGGGCGCCTGGGTGGCGCAGTCGGTTAAGCGTCTGACTTCAGCCAGGTCACAATCTCGCGGTCCGTGAGTTCGAGCCCCGCGTCAGGCTCTGGGCTGATGGCTCGGAGCCTGGAGCCTGTTTCCGATTCTGTGTCTCCCTCTCTCTCTGACCCTCCCCCGTTCATGCTCTGTCTCTCTCTGTCCCAAAAATAAATAAAAACGTTGAAAAAAAAAGGGCAAGAGGAGGGGTGCCTGGGTGGCTCAGTGGATTAAAAGTCCCACTTCGGCTCAGATCATCTCAAGGTTCGTGGGTTCAAGCTCTGTGTAGGGCTCTGTGCTGACAGCTTGGAGCCTGGAGCCTGCTTCAGATTCTGTGTCTCCCTCTGTCTCTGCCCTTCCCCTGCTCATGCTCTGTCTCTGTCTCTGAAAAATAAATACACATTTTTAAAAATGTTTATAAAAGGGGAGGCTGGGGGAGGGCTTACATATAACAACTTATCTCTGAATGAATAAATTTCTTTTTTAAATCTCTTTTTCACAGATTTCTGCCTTTTTCCTCCATCTCTTATTTCTTTGAATCTCAACTTTGCAGCTCTTTCCCAAATTATTGAACAAAGTATTTGTTAGGAATGTTTTCAGCTGCAGGTTAAAGAACGTGAATAAAGATGGCTTAAACAAACAAGTGGGCTTTGTTTTGTTTTGTATTTACACAAGGAGTCTTGGTGTAGATGGTGGCTGGCTTTGATACAACAGCTCAGCCATCAGGAACATGGGTTTGGGCTCTTCTTTCTTTCCTACCTGGCTGCCCTGTGTTGGATTTTTGATCTCATGACTGTCAAACTACTTCATGATCACAAGGCAGCTGTCACAACTCCAGACAGAGTATCAATGTCAAAGGCAAGAAAAAGGGGGATGAGATGTTACAAGCAAAGCATCCTTCATGTCATCTCATTCCTATTAGAAAACAACATTTCCTGCCCAGAAGCCCCCAGAACATTCCTGCTTATATCTCATTGGCCAGGACCGTGTCACATGGCCAGTTCCAATTGCCTGGGAATCTAGGAAAGCAGGTATTTTCCAGGCTCTAATGTAGACATGAATAAGGAAGCTGGGAATAGCTGTTGGATTAGCCACCAAGAGTGTGTGTGTCACAAACAACTGGCTCATCTGGTTTCAGTCTTCCTTGTTTTCTTTAACCCTTCCTGATGCCTTTGGGGTGAATCCTCACCCTGATGTTGTTGCTCATTGTTTCATTTTGGCTATAACCATTCTGCTCTTCAATCCATGTATGGACTTCAGCTATTAAAGTTTTCATAACCAGTATTTCCATCTGATTCTTCCTGTTAGTTCCTGCCTTAGGTTAACAATATCCTCTCTTATCTTTTGAGGATATTTATTAAGCTTATTTTAAACTCAATCAGGTCTAGTAAGTCGGCCTCATCTATTATTAGTTTCTCAGTTTGTTTTTCTTTTATTGCAAATGTGTTCCCCTTTGAGTTCCTATTACTTTGGGTATGTCAGTGAACTTGGCAGGGGAAGGCCAACGTCCAGACGGTGGGATATGAAGAAGAAGGGGAGAAGTAATATTTCAGGTCCACTGGTCTAGCCCTAGCCAGGATAGAGTACTTGATAGGGCTGCTGGCTTCCTGCCTCATGCACAGTAATGAGGCAGGTAACGATTCACTCAGGGCCCTGGAGAGTGGGGGCACAGAGGGAAGGGCAGTGGAGAGCACAACTGAAAACTCTCTTTTGGCTGCACCCTCATCTCAAAGCACCTGACCCTCTTCCACTCTGGCTGCCAGTCACAATCTCTCCACAACTGGCCCCAACCACCTCATGTCTCCTCATGGATATTTCTCAGTTGTTGTTGCTATTGTTTTTAATGTTTTTATTTATTTATTTTTGAGGGGGGAGCAGAGGGGGGTGGACAGAGGATCCAAAGTGGGCTCTGTGCTGACAGCAGAGAGCCCAACGCAGGGCTGGAACTCATGATTGTGAGATCATGAACCGAGCCAAAGTTGGACACTTAACCAAGTGAGCCACCCAGGCACCCTGAATTTCTCAGTTTTTACCTTAGTTTCTCAAATACTCAACCCCTTTTCACTTCTGTATCTTCTTCTTCTTCTTTGTTGCTGTTAAATAGAAATTTTTGAGCAAACACAAGTTAAGTGCAAGGACACCATTTCCATCACCCAGCACCCATGATCATCAATTCATGGCCACTATTATTTTCTACATCTCCACCCCTCACTGCTGGCCTGATGGATTATTGGATTGTTTCAAAACAAATCTCAGACTTTCACTTCTGAGGCATCTTCAAGTTTTGGCAGAAGGAGCTACCACTATCAGTCTAGATTATTTCAGCATCTTATCTGCCCCATTTAATAATTTCCCCCACCTTTATTATGAAAAATTACATACAGACAATAAAGTTGAAGGACTAGTACAGCAACCACTTGTATACCCACCAACCTGATTCAACATCTTTTAACATTGTGGTATCTCATCTTTAGCTTGTTTGTATGTTACTGTAGGGGAAGAAAAATATTTTTTTCCCTCTACCCTTCTGGGTTCTCAATTGGGGCTCTGTAACAAAAGATTAACAAGAGAAAAGCAGACAGAAGTTCATTAACATGTGTGTCTCCTGAATACCTGGGAGATTGTAGGGATGAATAACTCAAAGAGGTGGCCTGAACTTGGGCTTATATAGTATCTTCAGCAAAGAATGATACATTTGTAGAGAAATAATAGGACAAAGGAAAATGGCTTTAGGCTCCAAGGACAGGAAACTGTGGGAAGATAAATATATGGGGGCAGATTAATGGGGTAAGGTTTGTTTGCAGATTCCTCTGATGCCATCACTGGGTGGATAAGAGTCTAGAGTCCTCTCCAGTAAAGGAAAATTTATATTCTGCCTGTAGGCAGAAAGGGGGAGGGTAGAGAACTTTTCCTGTATATGCTGCTTCATAATTGGCTTCAACTCAAAAGAATTCTTATGTCAAACAGGCATATTTTAAGGTGACATATCCTGGTTTTCTTCATTATTTTTTCTGAACCCTGTGAAAGTTGCAAACATCATGACTCTTTAGCTCTAAGTATTTCAGCATGCATCTCCCACAAATAAGAACATTCTCGCACATAATCATGGTATCATTATTATGCGTAAGTAAATTAGAAATAATTCCCTAAAATCTTTCTTACCTATTCCATATTCAAATTTCCCCAGTTACTCCCAATTTTTTTTAAGTGTGTTTATTTATTTTGAGAGAGACAGAGACAGCACAAGTGGGAGAGGGGCAGAGAGAGAGAGAGACAGAGACAGAGACAGAGAATCCCAAGCAGGCTCCACCTTGTCAGTACGGACCCCAACATGGGGCTTGAACTCATGAAACCATGAGATCACGACCTGAGCCAAAACCAAGAATCAGACACATAACCTATTGAGCTAACCAGGTGCTCCCTCCCAATTTCTTTTTAACCATGATGCACTCAAGATTCATGCTTTACGTTTGGCTGTTGTTTGGATTATCTTTTAATCTAGAACAGTCTTTGTACTTGTTTTCTCCGTAGGAACTTTTTAAAGAGACCCCCAGGTCAAATACCTTGTAAAATATCCTGCATTCTAAATGTGCCTCATTATTCCTCCTGGTATTGTTCAATCTGTTCCCTCATCCCCTGCATTTCCTGGAAGCAGGAAGTTAAGTCTAGGGGCTAGACTGGATTTAGGTTACACATTTTTGGCATTATTGTCTCCTGGATAACGTTATATACTTCATATTATATCCAATGAGAAGACACATAATGTCAGGTCACCCCATGACTAGTGATGCTAAGTTTGATCACTTGGGTGCAGTAGTGACTGTCACATCTTCCACTCAAAGGTATGCTTTGCCTTTGCAAACTGTTAATTCAAATTATCTGTGGAGCAATACTCTGGCATCCTGCAAACATCCTACATACTCAGTAACCTTTCACCTATGGTCCACTAAATCATTTATCTCATTGGGAGTTGCAACATAGTTCCAGAGTTGTTGTTTTTTTAATTCAGTGGCCATATTTTAAAAAGTTTTCTGTTCTTTCTGTTTCTTTTTATATATTGTTCTATGCTTTCACAATGATTTATTTATTTTTTTAAAGATTTTTTTTTAAGTAATCTCCACACCAAACATGGGGCTGGAACTCATGACCCCGAGACCAAGAGTTGTGTGCCCTACCAACTGAGCCAGCCGGCACCCCCACAATGATTTGTTAATTTTCTTTCTTTTTGATATTAAGCATACCAATTTTATAGACTCTGACTGTTTTATTACTAGTTCAAGGAGGGGAGGGCTTTTTTTTTTTTCTATCTTAGTAATGTGTCTGTGGTAATATGCTAGATCCCCTGACATATGTGTCCCTAATCTTTGTGTTTTCTAAGGTCCTAGAAGTTTCATTATTCTCAGAACATGGGCCTCTCCAGGGTCAGCTGCCCTTGCTGCTCTGACATCTCTCTTCCTTTTTGGCACAAAAGAAATTTTTGACTTTGGGGACTTTGAGTTTCCTGTGGGTTTTACTATTTTTGGACCACTCCGTGTTAATTTCTTGACTTTCCCTTTGTACAACAGGAGGGGAGGAGTTTTATTACCCATGTGAGGCCAGGAAAAATTCACTGGATCTGCCCAAGGTTGAGGAACTGAAAATAAACCCTCCTGAAAAAACCCATGTGCCCCAAGGGTTCCACATAGGCTTGAGAAGCAGCCAGGAAGTTTGCAACTACCTGGACCCACATGTAGAAAAATAAAAAAGGTAGGGATGGGTCCAAATTTACATCAGCTTCCTAACACAGGAAGTACAGAAAATAACATAATGACCACTCATGTATATGCATGACTCATGTAAAAAAATAAAATTTTTATTTTGTTGCTGTACCCTCTCCAATTGCATTACCTGCTCTGCCAGAGGCAAATGCTCTCCTAAATCTTAGTATTTATCACTGAATATATCTTTTTTTTTTTTTACATACGCATGTATCCCTAAGCAATATCCTCTTCTACTCTCTCTAGTCTGACTCTCACCCTCACTACTTCACCAAGACTGTTCAAAGTCACCAATGACTTAAGTGCTAGCAAATTCAAAGGATACTGAAAAGACATTTCTACGTTCTCTTCTTACCTACCCTTTCCACAGCTCTCCTGATACTTCCTCCTTCTTCAGTCCTTCCTAGGCTTCTACTCCCTGGTTTTCCTCACCCCTCAAACCACCCTAATCTCATCTTTGCTGCTGCTCCTCCTCTGCCCTATCTCAAAATGTTGGTGTGTCCCATGGTTTAATTATGTTCTTTTAGATCTCATTCAGTTCCAGGACAGCAAATACATATACAGAAATACATCCACATAAAATGGCTACCCAATCTCTATCTCTGGCCTTGATCTCTCCCTGAGCTCTTAGCTTGCATATTCACTGCTCACTTGACACCTACACTCTAAAGTCTTGCAGACATCTCAGACTCAACATGACCAAAATGAAACCCTTGACTTACTCCCCATAAACACACCTGTTTCTTTCACAACCTGACTCTCCTATTTCAGGAAATAGTTCATCATCTACCTACCCAATTGCTCTAGCCAGAAACCAGAAGTCAGGCATGATTACCCCCTTTTCCTTCACCCCCATCTCCAACTCTTCGGCAAAACCCATTCATTCCATCTCCCAAACTTTAAGTCATTCTCTTAGTTACATTTCCATTATCACTACCCCAAGCTAGGGCAGCATAATCCTTGCCCACTAAAGAGTCTCACTTCATCTTCCCCCATCAAATCAGTTCTCCATACATCAGCAAGTCTGATAATATCAATCAAATCAAATGTAACTCAGATCTTGTCACTCCTCTGCTTAAAATTATTCAATGAATTCTCATCCGAATAAAAGCCAAAATTATTACTATTGGCTAGAATATGCTACATGTTCTCACCCCACTGCCCCTCTTCTCTTGCTTTCCAGCCACACTAGCTTCTTTCAGTTCTTCAAACAAGATCAAGTTCTTTACTGCCGCAGGGCCTTTGCACACACCATCCTTAGATCTTAGCCTGGGAGGCTCCCCACCTTCCTGCCCTCCATTTTCAGTTTGTTCCTTTTTGTTCTCTAGACGCAGGTTAAATATCACTTCAAAGATTTCTTCCCTGGGCACTTTGTCTAAAGTTATCTAAAGTTCCTCCATTATTTTCTATCTCAGCTCTTAGTTTCCCTGAGAGCACCTACCACTGCTAATTTGTTACTTCTTTGTATCCCCTGTTCATATTAGAAATGTTAGGTCAAAGACGGCAAGAATTATGCCTTGTTCACTATTACTGTCTTTAGCACCCAGGTACCATGCCTACCACGTGGTAGACAATAAATATCCAGGTAATCTGTGTCTCCCAGGCACTTGAAACATAGTTCCTCATTTAAACTTCGTTCGCAGTAACTCCGTGAGGGAAAAAAGCATGCTCCTCACTGTGCAAAGGAAACCGAGTCCAGTTTTTAACCTGCTCAAGATCACTGAGCTAGTAACTGAAGAAGTCGAGATTGGAACCCATTTCTGTAGGGGCCCAACAGCACTCGGTCTCAAACACCATACTGGAGTTTCTCAGTTTTGGGGAGGCCAGTCGCGCAGCAGGCTCTCAGTAAGACGCCCGGAGCAGGCTCCCGGCAGCCCGGCGCGCGGGCCAAGCTCCCAGGAGCCCCAGCGCGCAGGGGTGTGACCAGACGGATGGGCGGTCTTACGCGCCGGAGAACCGACCGTAGACTACATATCCCAAAAGGCTGCGGAGGGCGCCGCGGACTGGCGGTAGCGAGGCAGGCGACAGCGTGATGACGTTCTCAGGGACGCTGGCGCGCGGGATTTAAACTGCGGCGGTTTGCGCGGCGTTAAGACTTCGTAGGGTTAGCGGAGCTGTGGTTGTTTGTATTTCGCGTTTCTTTTCCCCGCGACTGCCCATGGACTCGTCGCTTCAGGCTCGCCTGTTTCCCGGTCTCACCATCAAGATCCAACGCAGTAATGGTGAGAGGGTGGGTCGCGAGGCCAAGGGGACCTGTGGGCTGTGAGATGTCTGAAATTACTGCCCCTCCCCAAACGGCAGGGCCGAGATGCTGTTAGGGATTCCCCCGCTTCCACCCGGTCTGGGTCTCTGCACTAGCGTTGCGTCTCTTCTACCCAGGTGCAGGGGCCTCTGCGCTGGCTGTGGGTCCCCTTCCCATCCTCGGCAGTGGGCGGGGCTCCTCCCTGTCAGAGGACCTCCCAGGAAAATTAGGGTTGCTAGATTCACTTCACTTCCAGACTTCTCCGCTGAAATTGCTATGCCCTTGTAGGGACCTCGGCTTCCTGGCCCCTTTACTCTCCTCTAAATATTCCGCGCTTGCAGTATGTCAGGCACTGGGATTCAGGGTTAATCAGTAGAAAAGATCCCTGCTTTTCAGGAGCTTGAAGTTCTGCCCTCTTTTTTTTGGTTAAGCAGCTACCAAATCTCTGGCAGGTGTAATACCCTGTCATTAGGAGAATGGTCAGACATAACCGTCTGGTAGGGCAACCCGAGGGCGCCAGAGCGTCAGTGGGAGTTGAGGAACAGTACCCAAGAACTAGAGTGACTCCCCTGCCCAGACATACCTTCACTCACTGTAGGCCCTCTTTTGAGTGGGAATGGATCCTTATTCCCTGCAGCTCAGTTTTAAGACCTGTTTCCTGCCTACCTCACCGTGGGATGTTCTAAAGGTGAGGAGTTGAATGTTAAAAGCCAGGGGTTGTATTTGTTTCCTGGTGTTAAAAAGAAAGAAAAAGGCAGCTGTTCCTTCCTTCAGGCCAACTCCATGTTGAGAATCTCTGTGGGATCCTAAAAGTGAAAAAGATGGGTAAATTCTGGACTTTTTATACTGTAGGCATAATTCACAGTGCTAATGTAAGGACTGTGAACTTGGAGAAATCCTGTGTTTCAGTGGAATGGACAGAAGGAGGTGCCACAAAGGGCAAAGAGGTAAGTTCTGTGAAAATGCCTCTGCCACATTTAACACCTTACTCCCTATAAGATCTGTGTGAAGGGGCATCTGGCTGGCTCAGTTGGTAGTGCATGCGACTCGGGGTCCTGATTTCGAGCTTCACATTGGACAGAGAGATTACTTTAAAAACAAACAAAAAGCTTTCTGTGGAAATGGAACTTGTGAGAACCTTATTTCTGATCCTGCCTTGTCCTCCCTAATCTTGAACATGGTCCTCTTTGGACCTATTAGGATTTTATTTAGTTGGGCCTGATCTAAATTGAAGCAATCAACAGTTTCTGGTGTGTTTGAAGAAGACAAACTGCACAGAATCCTAAAACCTTGCTTACCTATGCTAGCTTCTGAGTGCAAACTACCTACAATATCGGTTTGGGGAGCAAAACTGATAACCCAGTTGAGACAAAAGTATGTTTCTGAAACCCCAAGTAACAGAAGGCAACTTGTGATAAATGGCACAGATGAATAGTGCTTGAGCAGCTCAGAGGTAGTAACTCACTGAGGATGAGCTTGACTGGTGGGGATGTGGTGGGAAGGTGTAGCAGAAACAATAGTGAGATAGATGGCCTTCATCGAGACTAGTGAAGAAGCTTGCTCCAGGCAGTGGGAAGGCTTAGGATGCTGGACAGTTGAAAGGGGGGACCAGAGGGTTATCATCTCTGGCACTAAGATGTTTAAGGTTTTATTCTGTAGGTACTTGGGAGCCTTGGGAAGATTTTGAGAAGAGGAGAGATGTGACTAAGGCATTTATGTTTTAGAGGCATTGTGGTGTGGTAAAAATTTCACTGGGCTAGGAGTATGGAAACCTGGATTCTAGTCTGGCTCTGCCACTATTTTGTGTTCTCAGACATGCTTCCACCTCTCTTAGAAAATCAGTTTCCTTACGAAAAAAATGAGGATGATAATAATATCTACTTAATAAGGTTATTGTGAGGATTTGTTCAACAGATACTTTTGTACTGGTTCCAAAATGCCAGACGGAATACTGAAGTGAATAAGACAGACCTGGACCCTCTTCATGGAACCTAATGAGATAACACATGTAAAGGACTTGTCTAGCATAGTGCCTTATGGTAGGTAAGCAGATACTTAGTGGTATATTTTAGAAATAAAAGGATTGAATACTTTACAATATCTGCTCTTCAATCAAGAGGTTCCTAAACTTCTTTTCAACCAGCTATTAGAAGTTCCTTGTGATTTTTGTTTGCTTATTTTTGTTGTTTGTTTAGAAATATACCTCTTGTTGGGTCTCACACCAGCTCAGATACTGCCTTTGGAATAAGGTCTAAACTTCTTAGTGAGGCATTCAAAGCTTTTGCAGGATAAAAACTTTTTTCTTTGTACCACACACTCTTCCAAAGTATGCTGTGTCAGGGTCAAATGCATCAGGTCCCCACTTTGTGTCCATGCCTAGTGCCTTGCTGCCTTCACACAGTCACTCTTACTCCTTCCTCCTGGGATGCTCATCCTGAATCATCAGTGTGAGAGTTAATGTCAGAACTAGGGTTAAAACATTGATCTCCTATATTGTCTGTTTTCTATGGTTTAAGTGTTGGAAATGGGAGGAATGTGTAGTAAGGGTCTATAGCTGTCCAAGAATTGGGGACAAAAGTGTGGTTATTAAAGTACCCGTGAGCTTTTGCTTTTAAACAGTACTCTGTCCCTGTTTATCCTGTGCTGCTTTGGTTTCTTGCCTTCTGTGCATATGACTTTTCCATTAGAATATGAGCTAATTAGGGGCACCTGGGTGACTCAGTCGTTTAAGCATCCAACTTCAGCTCAGGTCATGATCTCACTGTTTATGAGTTCAACCCCCATGTCTGGCTCCGCACTGATGGTGCAGAGCCTGCTTGGGATTCTCTCTCTCTGCCCTTTATGTGAGCATGCTCTCTCTCTCTCTCTTAAATAAATAAACTTAAAAAAGAAAAAAGAATAGGAGCTAACTGAAGGCCAGGGCAATATATGTGTTAATTCATCTTTGAATATCTTCCCCCTATTGCCTTAATTGTGCCTAATAAATGTTTGAATAAGCTAATTAATAAATATAGGTTGCATTGTAGGAGTTAAAGCTTTCACCCTGGAGTACATGCTTCAGCTCTGAAACATTTCAAGATTGGTTGGTACTGGGGCACCTGGGTGGCTCAGCCGGTTAGCATCCGACTTCAGCTCAGGTCATGATCTCACAGTCTGTGAGTTCGAGCCCCGCGTTGGGCTCTGTGCTGACAGCTCAGAGCCTGGAGCCTGCTTCAGATTCTGTGTCTCCCTCTCTCTCTGCCCCTCCCCTGCTCATGCTCTGTCTCTCTCTGTCTCAAAAATAAATAAAAACATTAAAAAAAAAAAACTTAAAAAAAAAAAAGATTGGTTGGTACTATTTTGGTGTGTTTGAACTGCTGTGAAGTATGCTGATGAAGTTTGAGTTGTTCCTGGAGGGTGGCAGGGCTCTGGTGATGTAAACCTAGAATTGTGACCTCAACTGCAGGCATGTGCAGGAAGTTGTTATTGGGGAAGAAGTTTCTGGGCCCAGTAGAAAATGTAGGTAGACTTAGGGTTAGGTAGCAGCTCTTGGGAACTTGTCCCCGCCCATAAGATCCTGAAGGGCCCTCCAGTTTGACTATTGCCGGGACAGTTAGGACTTGTTTCCTCCTCCATGTCATCTAGCAAGAGGTGCTCAGGGGACTGTGCCCAGCAGGACCTCACTGCCCAGCAGAACAGTAGGGAAACCAAGTGGCCTACATCTACTGTGGACTACCTGACTGGTTACCTGTCTGTCTGCCCTCCTCTTTACCTCGTTCTCATCACCAACATCTACCATTGGCTTGGCAATCAGAAACCAGTATTCATCTAGATGGTAAACCATGACTAAGGGCTATTTGTTTATAGTTGTTGGTACTTGGTGGAACTTAAAAGTTGATAATGTCTGAATCTAGGAGTACTAGCATTGGTTGTAGAGATGCAATTGGGTTGAAGAAGCTATGTTGTTCCACTGAAATTTTTACTTGCTCTTTGCAGATTGATTTTGATGATGTGGCCGCAATAAACCCAGAGCTTTTACAACTTCTTCCCTTACACCCAAAAGACAATCTGCCCCTGCAGGAAAATGTAACAGTCCAGGTAGGTGCTTGTCATCTGGCTGAACCAGTGCCCCAGATGATTTGCTTGGCTTGCTGGCTTTTGCTGATTTTCTGGAACTGCCTAGGACTTCAGCATAACACATGGATCTAAGATAAGTCCTTAAAAATTGATAGGAACCACATATTGTGATGTTTTTGTTTTTATTTTACAGAAACAAAAACGCAGATCAGTCAACTCCAAAATTCCTGCTCCTAAGGAAGGTAAATAGATTTTTACTGGCTTATCGTCATGGGGTTTGAGCCCAGGATAATATTCCTGGGGCACAGGAAGCTGTGAAATAGACTCATTGCTCCACTTTAGCAGGTGGCTCTATGTGGGCTGAGTCCTACCCTGTCTTCTAAGCATCTTAGTGAAGAAGAATCGAACCTACAGGGAGGTTTTGGTCAAAAGGTACAAAGTTTCAGTATGAGAAATAAGTCCTCGAGATCTAATGTACATCTGGCCTGTGATTAACAACACTGTATTATATACTTGAAATTTTACTATGAGGGTGGATCTTATAATAAATACCCTAACCACAAAACAAAAATAAACAAAATACAAAGCAAAGAGAGTGGGAGCAAACCTTAGGAAGAGATGGGTAAGTTTATAGCATTGATTATAATGATAGTTTCATGGGTGTTTATTTATCTCCAAAATATCGAGTTAAACACATTAGATATCTACAGTTTTTGGTATTTCAATCATACTTCAAGAAGTGCTTTTTTTTTTTTTTAAGTGTATTTATTTTGAGAGAGAGTGTGAGCAGGGGAGGGGCAGAGAGAGGGAGGGAGGGGGGAGAGAGAAAGAGAAAGAAAAAGAAAGAAAGAAAGGAAGGAAGAAAGGAAGAAAATGAGCAAGAGAATGAGTGGGGGAGGGGCAGAGAGAGGAGGAGACAGAGGATCAGAAAGGTGCTGTGCTGACAGCAGAGCTCGATGTGGGGGGCTCAAACTCAAATTGTGAGATCATGACCTGAACTGAAGTCGGACACTTAACTGACTGAGCCACTCACGCGCCCCTATACCATGTGTTCTATTTCCAAATTTCTGACTTACTTTTAGGTGATGAATTGTTTCTCTCTTATGGAGGTAAACTATATAAATGGGTAGAAATTAATAAGAATTCAAATATAACTCAGTTGTTTCTCTCAGTTAAGCATTCTTATAAGATTCCAGAAAATCAGTGTAGCTGACCCATGGGTTTCTGATGATGTGCCCCAGGTCTGGCTCTGTAAAGCATCCTGAAGCAGTGGAAAAATCCAAAATCCAAATCCCAGACTTTGGAATCTAACAGTTTTGGGTTAACATCCTGGCTCCAACACTTACTACAGTGTGGAAGTTCCTTAATTTCTCTGAGCCTTATTGTCCCCTTCCATCAGATGGGAAGACTGATATTTACCTTACAATGTTGTTTTGAAGTATGGGAAGATTGTACAATGATAGGTGTTGCTGCTGTTAAGGTTAATAATGCTTTTTTCCGGGGATTAGGTCTGTCTCTTCAGAAAGGATTTCGGATTGGCTGTAGGTCCCTCCATTTACTCAGGACAGTTGCTCTTGTGGGAGATATCCTTGCCCTTGGGAGCTCTCAGATTGGCAGAATGTGAATAGATTAGTTTTGGGGTCACTAGTACTTGGCCTTTCTAATTTTTCCTTTCCTTGGGTGGAAGGAGTGGGAAGTTGGGCTCTTTTTCCTGGTGATCTGGACCCATCCCACCCTATACAGAATCTTGGAGGGTTGCCCCCTAGTGGCCCCCATCAGCCCTCCTGATCATGCCCCACTGATTGGCTGCTGCTGCCCTTGGTGTTTCAGGTCTCCGAGGCCGCTCCACCCGAATGTCCACTGTCTCGGAGGTTCGAATTACCACTCAGGAGAATGATATGGAGGTGGAGCTACCAGCGTCTACAAATTCCCGCAAGCAGTTTTCAGTTCCCAGTGAGTAATGAATTTGTTTTTCCTGTTTGAGGCTCTGCAGCAGCTGCTCATATATTGCCCTGTCCCTGTTCTGAAATACCCTGAGATATCTACATTCCCCTGTCTTCAGTTCTATTCTGCTCCCTTATTTGGAAATCGTTTAATAATTTTACTCTTTAATATTATTGAAACATTACACACGGGGCGCCTGGGTGGCGCAGTCGGTTAAGCGTCCGACTTCAACCAGGTCACGATCTCGCGGTCTGTGAGTTCGAGCCCCGCGTCAGGCTCTGGGCTGATGGCTCGGAGCCTGGAGCCTGTTTCCGATTCTGTGTCTCCCTCTCTCTCTGCCCCTCCCCCGTTCATGCTCTGTCTCTCTCTGTCCCAAAAATAAATAAACGTTGAAAAAAAAAAAAAAAAATTAAAAAAAAAAAAAAAAAACATTACACACACACACACACACACACACACACACACACACACACACACACACAAAGAAAAGCGACCATATCATTTAGTTCACAAACCGAACGTACTCACATAACTCAATCAAAGCATTATGAGCAACCCAAAAATCCCCCTCAAGTTCCCTTCCAGTTCATAAGCCCCTATATTAAGTACCTATAATCTTGACTTCTGATACCATAAATTAGATTTTTCCCTTTTTGGACTTTATATAAATAGAATTTGAAAAATATTTTTAATTGTTAACTTTTATTAGATAAAGCAGGTACAGATTGTGTAAGATAGACAGTCATTACATCTTACATGTATCAAATTCAGCTCTAATAAAATGAATGTAAACAAGAGGGTCACAACCAGGTACGGGAAGTAGCAAGTTGTCATGGGCTTTCTGGGGTTGAATCAATATGTTGTTGCTCAGGTTTTTGTTACTCCTGGCTTTTCAGTCTTTGTCCCTCTTAACCCAGGTTCCAAGACTTGGAGAAGTCTGGCTTTTTCTTCCAAATACGCCCTGGCCTGAGAACCCAAGCTTGGATGAAGCCTAAAGTCTTTAGGCCTTTAGAGGCTTTCCCTTTGTGGTGAAGTCCATGCTGAGCTACTCACATACCTTCAAAGATATATATTCTTTTTTATTGAAAGATTTTATTTTTAAGTAATCTCTACACCAAACTTACAACCCTGAGATGAAGAGTCGCATGCTCTACCGACTGAGCCAGCCAGACACCCTACCCTCTAAGACTTTTGATCCCAGGAGTCAGCCCCTGTAGAGACTGGTTGGGTTCAGGGTTTGGGCTGAAGTGAGGGGAAAAGCCCAAGCTCTGCTCACATGGTGGGAGCCCAAGGTTTTGCTGAGCTGGCGGTCAGTTGCACTCCTCCTGACCCACGACCTGTTAGGGCTCAGAGGAGCACAGCTCTGGTATGCCTGCCTGCTTCTCCAATGACTCTTGTTCCCCCACAGCTGGACCCCCTAGGCCCTCCTGCCCTGCAGTGGCTGAAATACCATTGACGATGGTCAGTGAGGAGGCGGAAGAGCAAGTCCATTCCATCCGAGGCAGCTCTTCTGCAAACCCTGTGAACTCAGGTAGACACACTGAGCTGTCTGCTGCCCTGCTCCTAGTGCAGGACAGGTTGTTATATCCTCTCCCAAACCTGGCCTGCTTTGGCACCTGACTTCAAACCATGTTTATCACGTGGGGGCATATTTCCTGTGGCCATCGCATCAGTCTTTCACAAGAGGTGACCTTGTTCCCACCAGCTGGCAGGAGCCCTCTAATGTAGTTGAGGTGTTGCCATAGCTCAAGTCTTGGCCAACACCTGAAAAACAGCCCAGAATGCCCATCAAAATCAATCAGGGATGGTATCACCTCTTGTGGTTGTTGAGAAAATGCCACAGAGACATGGAGAGAGCTTGGGTTAGGCCTAGAGCGCTTGTGCAGGTCTTTACTTTGCAGGCTTAGCCTACAACGGGTAGAGTCATATCCGTTGCTTCCTCTCCTTGCATATAGTGGTTTAAGAGCAAGGGTCTAAGGAAGGCCTAGGCCTGGGAATGGCCCTTGACTCAATAGAACAGCTGGAAAAGAGTAGGCTGGCTGGCCTGACAGGTAAAAGTGGGCTTCCTTCTTCCCCAGTTCGGAGGAAATCATGTATTGTGAAGGAAATGGAAAAAATGAAGAACAAGCGAGAAGAGAAGAGGGCCCAGAACTCTGAAACAAGAATAAAGCGAGCTCAGGTACCTTTCTTAGGTCAAGGGTTTTTGGACAGGCATTCTTAATTGCAACCTCACCAGCAGCAGAGATACAGCTGGGCCCCAGCGTTTCTGAGGCTCCAGTTCTGATATCCAGGAAATTTAACTGGTTTTTCATCTGGATTCAGAGAAAAAATAAATCAGATATTTTTCTGAAGCCCTTTGGGTGGGGAATATTTCATGCTGATCATCCAGTAGGCACACCCATCACAGTGCAGTGGCCAACAGAGCTGCTGGGCAGAGTTGCCTGTTTTCCCCCCGACCCCCACCTCCACCTCCTAATTGTGTATATGGGGCAGGGGTTTGGGGTTGCAATAAAGTCCCAGTTTGGAGCACTTCCCCTCAGTTGGATTAATTGCTCCAGGAAATCTCAACCTGCTGGTCTCCTAAGAAGGGGACAGTGGCCCTCGCCCTAGTTCCTAGAGTGGTTGAATGCATGCCTAAAACCTACCATCCCCCACCACCAATCTCTGTTCCCAGGGCCTTTGCTTCTGAGTTCTCAGCCTAGAGCCAGGGTGGGAGGAAGGTAAGATGTGGGAGGGCTTTGTCAACTGAAGGGCTGTGTGTATATAAAGAGCTGTTGCTGATGCTTCAGCACTAAGCTCTGAGAGCATTTACATGTCAGCAGTCAGTCCTTTTTTTGCCCTTGTCCCAAACAGGAGTATGACAGCAGCTTTCCAAACTGGGAATTTGCCCGGATGATTAAAGAATTTCGGGCTACTTTGGAATGTCATCCACTTACTATGACAGATCCTGTAAGTAAACCTAAAAGGCTTCTATCTCTCCTTCCTGAGTGTGTGTACAATTGAGAGACAAATCTCCTCTTTAAGGATGTGAGAGCTTGCAAGAATCTCCACTTACCCTTGAGGATATTTTTAATACCTTTAATGGGCTGGAGCTAGCAAGGCTGGATGGGAGAGTCAGCTGCATAAAGTGTCACCCTCTTCACTTCCATAGGTTGGCTAGATCCTTACTAATAATCGTGTAAGTAGCACTGAAACCTGTAGGCAGCAGGGTGAGAAAACTGGGAAGGAAATTCAAAGCTGCCTGACTGTTTTTGAGAGTAACTAATGGTGGAGCTGGGGTCCCAGTATTAGGTCTTGGCCCTTGAATGAGCCAGAGATAGGATTGGAAGAGGAGGAGTTCTTTCAGTATTGCTCTGACCTTTTGGTGGTTGGTTGTCTTCTTTCATCCTTTTGAAGATCGAAGAGCACAGGATATGTGTCTGTGTGAGGAAACGCCTGCTAAATAAACAAGGTAAGCCCTGATCAGTCAGAAGGAGGCTTTTGACTGACTGACCTTCTCCATGTCCAGGAATCATCCCCTGAAATACTCTTCTTCTGCAGAATTAGCCAAGAAAGAAGTTGATGTGATTTCTGTTCCCAGCAAAGGCCTCCTCTTGGTCCATGAGCCCAAGTTAAAAGTGGACTTAACAAAGTATCTGGAGAACCAAGCCTTCTGCTTTGACTTTGCATTTGATGAAACAGCTTCAAATGAAGTTGTCTACAGGTTAGTTTCTTGGCCTCTTTTATTTCCCTTTCCCAGCCTTCCTCTTGTCAATGTGGGATATTGTACTATTCACTGCCACACTGATCTCTGAGGCCTTTCTTGGCCTCCTCATATTTTCTTTGGATCAGCCATTACAGAGCTGGTTCTGGCTCTGTCTCCTGGCACCAGGAAGGCCCAGTTTGGGCTTGTCACATCCCATTTTGCATCTTTAGCAGTGCATCCTCAAATGGATTACAAGTGAGGTATTACCCATTGTACTCTCTGAGGCTGGGTTGGGCAGGTCGAAGGGATTCTTCCAGTGTCTTATACAGCCACTCCATTACCCACTGAGCTTAGCAGACTCAGCAAAGACTAGGACTGCTCTATCTAATACAGCACCATCAGCCTCATGTGGCTATTCAAATGAAAGTTAAATAAAATTAAGAAGTCAATTTTTTTTTTTTTTCTTTTTTTTGGCTTGAACTCACAACTCTGAGATCGAGAATTGCTTTCTCTACCAACTGAGCCAGCCAGGTGTCTCAGAATTCATTAAAAAAAAATTTTTTTTTAATGTTTATTTATTTTTGAGAGAGAGAGAACACGTGCACAAGCAGGAAAGGGGCAGAGACAGAGGAAGACACAGAATCTGAAGCAGGCTCCAGGCTCTGAGCTGTCAGCACAGAGCCCGACGCAGGGCTTGAACTCACAGTGAGATCATGACCTGAGCTGAAATCAGATGCTTAGCTGGCTGAGCTGCCCAGGTGTCCCAGAGTTCAATTCATTAGTCACACTAGCCACATTTTAAGAGCTTGACAGCCACCTGTGGTCACTGCTATTAGCACAGTAAAGAACATGTCCACCACCACAGAAAGTTCTATAAACAACACTGCTCTAGACCAGAGGTTGACAAACTATAGCCCATGGGCCAAATTTGGTTTGCAATTCCTTTATTTATTTATCTATCTATCTATTTATTTATTTTTGAGAGACAGCATGAGACAGAGCACAAGTTGGGGAGGGGCAGAGAGATAAGGAGACACAGAATCTGAAGCAGGCTCCAGGCTCCAAGCAAGTGTTCAGCACAGAGCCTGATGTTGGGCTCGAACCCACGAACCATGAGATCATGACTTGAGCCAAAGTCAGTGACTTAACTGACTGACTGAGCCACCCAGGCGCCCCTGCAATTCCTTTTTATATGGTTCTCAAAATAAGAATGAATGGTTTCTGTGTTTTTAAAGGATCGTTTTTAAAAACATGTGACAGTAAGGGGCACCTGGATACCTCAGTCAGTTAAGCATCTGACCTCAGCTCAGGTCACGATCTCATAGTTTCTGGGTTCAAGCCCCATGTTGGGCTCTCTGCTGTCAGCGTGGAGCCTGCTTTGGATCCTTTGTCCCCCCTCTTTCTCTGCCCCTCCCTGACGTGGGTGCGTGCTTGCTGTCTCTCTCTCTCAAAAAATTTTTTTTAATTTATTTTTTAAATTTACATCCAATTTAGTTAGCATATAAATAAACTTTTTTTTTTTTTTAATGTGGTAGTGGGGTGCCTGACTGGCTCAGTCAGTGGAAGGTGCAACTCTTGATCTCAGTGTTGTGAGTTCTAGCCCCATTTGGGTGCAGAGATTACTTAAAAATAAAATCTTTAAAAAAAAAAAAAAAGGTGACAGAGTGGCCTAAAACGTTTTAGACTCCTACTTTAGAGGGTTTCCTCTGATCTTTGTAGTGTTTCTTATGCTGGCAGTCAGCTACTAAGCTCAGGGTTTCATCTTGGGTCTCCAGAGTCAGACAAAGGGCTGATGGCTCAGTTAGAGTGTAGGCCACCAGCTTACTCTTGGCAGGTCAGTCCAGCCCTCCCCAGTTGGCTGGGAGAATTTCAGATTTGTAAGTGGGGCTGGGGTCCAGTGGGACCACTTTGCAGAAGAGGAGTGCTATTGTTTGGAAGGAGGAATTGAAGACTGCAGTAGTTCTGCAGTGGAAGGGCAGTAGGACCACATTCTAGGGAGCACATTTTGGGGAGAGATGTATACTCTTTCCTGTCCTTTCTCCCAGGTTCACAGCAAGGCCACTGGTCCAGACAATCTTTGAAGGGGGAAAGGCAACCTGTTTTGCATATGGCCAGACAGGAAGTGGCAAGACACATGTGAGTATTCAGCCCGGGCAGGGAGCAAACCAGCCCATGGTGTCACACTGGGTCCCTGTAAAGGAAGCAGGTAAGTTGCTTGCAGAAAGTCCCCTTGGTACAGATGCCCTATCACCAGACACTCTTGTTGTGCCAGATGCCTTAGCAGGTACAGCTTCTCAGCTTTGATGTGGTGGCCCACTGTGGTAATGGAGCCACTAGTGCTCTGGCCTAGGCCCAGGGTCCTTTACCACAGTCTTCTGCCCCTTCCGTTTGCAGACTATGGGCGGAGACCTCTCTGGGAAAGCCCAGAATGCATCCAAAGGGATCTATGCCATGGCCTGTAAGTAGTGTGTTCTGCCCCACTTGGGTTGGGCACAGAAAGGCAGGTTGCTTACTTAATCCAGGCTCTCTCTCATAGCCCGAGATGTCTTCCTCCTGAAGAATCAGCCTCGCTACCGGAACCTGGGCCTGGAAGTCTATGTGACCTTCTTTGAGATCTATAATGGGAAGGTAGCTAGCTGGCAGGGAGCCCGTCTCTATTGTTGGGGCCACTGAACTTTCTAAAACCTTGAGGTTGGCTAGAAATTGTAGAAACCAAGCAGCCTGTGGGCTGTCAAGC
Organism: Puma concolor; assembly: GCF_028749965.1. Classification (NCBI taxonomy): domain Eukaryota; kingdom Metazoa; phylum Chordata; class Mammalia; order Carnivora; family Felidae; genus Puma; species Puma concolor. The sequence continues at coordinate 35,330,901 of NC_141674.1, forward strand.
CTTTAATGGGCTGCTCTGTCCTATCATTGTGGGAGGTTTCATCTGATGGTGGGATGGTGCCCAAGCTCAGCAAGTATGGCAGGAACACTCCTCGGGGCTCCTTCTCACATGTCTCACATGGGAGGTTTGCCTTGTGTGTGCCCTGTCCTCCCTCGACCCACCTCCTTATAACCTTTCTACTCTTCCCCTGATTGTGTACATTCATTTTCATGTTCATACTCTCTTTCTCTCACTCTCTCCCCTACCCCTTATACTCCATACCTTCTACCTCTACCTCTGTACTCTGCTTTTGCAGAGTTGCCTTCCTCAGAGCAGGATCTTGATAATAATAATGGCTAATGTTGATTATTGGTGTAGTGTCATGTGCTAAGCACTTGTCTCAACTCATTCAATCGTTATAACCTATGAGGAAGTATTCCCATCATTATTCTGCAGATGAGGAATAAGCCTGGAGTAGTTGAGTACTGGTCGAGGCTCCCATAGCTGGCAAAGTAGCAGGGTCATATCAAACTGAGGCAGCCTGATTCAGCTTTCAAGTGTACTGCCCGCCACCCAGCTTAGCTTCTCTCTGCCTTCTCTGCTGCCAGCTCTTATCTAAGCTGGGACAGGCCCTGAAGGAGGGGGTGTAGGTAGGGTGTCCAGGACCTAATGGCCTTATCCTTGTTCCCCTGCCTGGCACAGCTGTTTGATCTGCTCAACAAGAAAGCTAAGCTGCGCGTGCTGGAGGACGGCAAGCAGCAGGTGCAGGTGGTGGGGCTACAGGAGCATCTGGTTAGCTGTGCTGACGATGTCATCAAGATGATCGACATAGGCAGTGCCTGCAGGTCAGAGTTCTGGTGAGGGGAAGGGGCCACCTAATGCCCGGTTCAGGTGATAGACCCCCGCTCTGAGCCCATTGCTGTTTCCACAGAGCGCCACTCTCTGCAGCTTGGTGAGGGCTGTGAGGGCCTCTGCCGTAAGGACTCTCAATAGGGCAGATGACCCAGGGCAAGAGGCTCATCAGGAGCAAGTGTCTTAAATCTAACCAAGGTAGACTTTATTTCCAGGTCCTTACCCCAAATCATCCTGACTTCTTGAGGTTTCTTCTTGCTGTCCCCTCCCTCTGTGGTAGGAGACAAGCTCTGGATCTAGTCTGGGCTGGAAGGGATGGGGTCATAGCTTCTATACAGAGGTAGGGAAGTGCTCTTCCACCAGGCATGGTGCAGTGGAATGCTGGGTGGCTTATGGAGGCCCAGGGAGGGGGTTGCCCTCTCCAAGCCTCTCAGGCTTTCACAAGTGGTTCATGACAACCCCTCCTCCTCATGTGCCCTGCAACACAGGCAACTCCCCTTCCCCATGTGCTTTTGGGCCCTCTGGGCTGGCTAAGGCCTAGCACAGAATCTAGTACTTTCACTGCAGGAAAACTTGCCAGATCTGGAGGTAGAGGGAAAGCTGCTGCCCAGGAAGGGCAAAACAGAAATCTGGGATAAGAAAACACAGGACTGCTTAGAGTCTTGACCTGTGTCCTTTGTACAGAGAACTCAGTGCTGTGGAGTGGGGTGGCTTGAACTCTGGGGAGCCACAGTGGCTCATAACCTTTCTTTGCCCTCCTTTGCCACAGGACTTCTGGGCAGACATTTGCCAACTCCAACTCTTCCCGCTCCCATGCCTGCTTCCAGATTCTTCTTCGGGCCAAAGGGAGAGTGCATGGCAAGTTCTCTTTGGTGGATCTGGCAGGGAATGAGAGAGGTGCGGACACTTCCAGTGCTGACCGGCAGACTCGCATGGAGGGTGCAGAAATCAACAAGAGTCTCCTGGCTCTGAAGGTAGCAGGGCCTAAACAGGTGGTTGGCCTGGAGGACTGCTGGTGGAGGGAGGGAGAGAGGGAGGGAATGGGCAACTCAAGAGGAAGAAAGGGACCTCAGTGGCTCCTGCTGCCCCACAGGAGTGCATCAGGGCCCTGGGACAGAACAAGGCTCACACCCCATTTCGCGAGAGCAAGCTGACACAGGTGCTGAGGGACTCCTTTATCGGGGAGAACTCAAGGACCTGCATGGTGAGTAGGGTCACTTTGGAGGTGGTATAGGAAGACGTTGAGTCCTGTCTCTGGGCAGAAGGCTTGGTGCCCTTGGCTACCTGGGTTTCCAGGCTCAAACTTTACTGGGCACCCCCCACTGCTTTTTAGTACCAGGTTCCTCTTTGCCTATTCAAGAGGGAAGGAGAGGATCTGCTCCCTTTACTATATGTCTGTGCAGCTCTTGGTTTGGGGTCCAAAAGGGCCTTACCTGATGAAAAGGGGCCCCAGAATTCAGAAGGATGGCCTGTGGGAAAGCAGGAAAGCAAAATTCTCCCCTTCTATGGTTTCCCTCAGGTTCACTGGCTCCTAATTAAGTACACAGGAAAGGGGTATGGCCTCAAATGACTTTTTGTTCCCTTCCTTATTTTATCTACAAGCATGCTAGCTAGGATCTGCCTTCTTACCCTCTAAGGAATCTCCTCTTCCTACTGGAGATTCCTTCCTCCTTCCTTCCTCTTCCCTGTCTACTAGGGAAGGTAGGAATTTCTGACTAAGCCACAGAGCCTTGAGATGTGACCTTGGTGAAAGAGTCCATAAAGAGATAAAACAACAGGGGTATCCAGATGCACCTTTAAAGGCAGGGAACCAATTTTTAAGATGCCTTAGTTTTCAGTGCCTGGGGCAAATTGCCTGGCACAGACTAGGCGCTTAGTTAGCTCTCCACCCCAATACTGTGTGGGTGTCAGCAGCTCAAAGAGACGACTCCTGGCAGTATCCAGTACTAGGCAGTCCAGCGCCTTTACCCTACCCTGTGATCCTCAACCCTTAACTGCCTATTTCCCCGTTTTGCAGATTGCCATGATCTCACCAGGCATAAGCTCCTGCGAATATACTTTAAACACACTGAGATATGCAGACAGGTACTAGTACCCATGACCAGTGGGATGGGGAGACGGGTGCAGGAGGGGGGAAAGGAAGAGGGAGGAAGTCTGGAGCCTCAGTGCCTACTGTATATTCTTCTGTGACTCAGTGAATCTGAGTTCAGACATGTCCCAGTCCCCTTCAAGCCTTAATGTGAAGCCAGCATGGCAGCTTGGCCAATGTAAAAGCTGCCGAGCCTCATGGTCTGAGTGATGCTGCAGTCCTGTGAGTGCCAAAGAGGTTCCTGTGGGATCTGAGACCTTCTTGTTCCTCAGGGTCAAGGAGCTGAGCCCCCACAGTGGATCCAGTGGTGAGCAACCAACTCAAATGGAAACAGAAGAGATGGAAGCCAGCTCCCACGGGTCCCTGATCACAAGCAATGTAAGGTGTAGGGTGGGGCCAGGCAGGATGGAAACGTGGCCTATCGAGGGAAACTAGGCCATACTGTTGTACCTCTCCTTTTGGCCCCTCAGTTCTCCAAAGAAGAGGAGGAACTGTCTTCGCAGATGTCCAGCTTTAATGAAGCCATGTCTCAGATCAGGGAGTTGGAGGAGAGGGCCATGGAAGAGCTCAAGGAGATAATACAGGTGATGAGCTGGTCCTGGTTAGGGATGGACTGGATATCCACCCCAGCACAGGCCCTCAGCATGCTCAGAACCATTCCTTGAGCATGACCTGGGCTTTGCTCCCACAGGTCTTCAGGTAGGGATGGCAAGAGGCAGACCTTTACCTAGTATTCCTCGATTGTCCACCTATTCATCTAGCTGTTCTAGAACAATGAATTACCATACCCTTTTCTCCAGCCTGGCCTACACGGGCTTTCCTCCATCCTCCTAGCCAGAGCTAGTCTCTCCCCTCTGTGTTCCTGATCGAGGTTTTGGAGAGTGACTTCTTTGCAGAGATCTTGGCTTGTTTACTCAGTGAATGTTTGGTGAGTACTTTCTATATGCCAACTCCTATGCTAAAACCAAGGACCAAAAACATCAAGTATGGATAGCATGCCCTAAAGTAAGACTTGCTCAATCCTGACTCTTCTGAGTTGTTTTTTTTTTCCCCTGACTCTTCTATTTATAAGCTGATTTCTTTAGGAAAGTCATTTAGCATCACTGGGCCTCAGTTTCTTCATCTCTGAAGTGGGCAAGACAGGATGATTGCATCTGAAGATTAAGAGATATGCTTTTAAAACAGTGCCCAGCACATGGTTAGTGTATAGTAAGTGGTAGATGCTGGTGCTGCTGTGACTCCCGCTGTGGGAGAACAGGGAGAGGGGAGGGGAGGCCCAAGAGTGCACTCTGCCAGTGGGGTATTCAGGGCAGGGTGCAGTGCAGAAAGAAGGACCTTGGGCCACTCAGAAATGAGAAGGGAACATGAAGAGTAAGCGCTTAGGCATGTCCTCCCTCCCTGGAGTGCTCAGGGTACAAATGTGTGAAAGGACATGGTATTTTCAGAAAGAATGAGAGGTTCACTCTACTCAAAGCAAAAGATGTAAGCAAGGGACGTTGATTAAATATGTGTCTAGGTCAACAGGTAACCTGATGCTAAAAGACCTATGGCTCACTCCAAAGGCCTGGACTTGGTTATGAGGGCAGTGGATACCTTTGAAGGGAGTAGAGTATGGTCAGATCAGATGACGTGGTCTTATCACAGCTTTAGGTACATCACTGTGGCTGCAATGTGGAGTCTGGTTTGGGAATGAGGGAGAGCATGAGTAGAGGCACTTAGGAGTTATGAGAAATTAGGAGATTGTTATAAAGAGTTCAAGAGGGGCACCTGGGTGGTTCAGTCAGTTAAGTGTCTGACTTGGGCTCAGGTCGTGATCTCATGATTCGTGAGTTTGAGCCCTGCGTCAGGTTCGCTGCTGTCAGCACAGAGCCCACTTCATATCCTGTGTCTCCCTCTCTTTGCCCCTCCCCCATGTTTTCTCTGTCACTCTTCTCTCTCTCTCTCTCAAAAATAAACATTAAAAAAAAAAAAGTTCTGGACACCTGGGTGGCTCAGTCGGTTAAGTGCCTGACTTTGGCTCAGGTTATGATCTCACACTTTGTGGCTTCGAGCCCCACATTGGGCTCTGTGCTGACAGCTCAGAGCCTGGAACTTGCCTCAGATTCTGTGTCCACCTCTCTGCTCCTCCCCCACTCATGTTCTGTCTCTCTCTGTCTCAAAAATAAACATTAAAAAAAAAAAGTTCAAGAGAGATGTTGGAGCCTAGACAGAGTGTGGTCATGGTCACCATGAGACTGGAGTGAGGACATGAGACTCAGGTGCCATTTAAGAAGCAGAATTGGTAGGATTTAGGGACCAGCAGGGTGAAAGAATAAAGTTATTATTCCCATTTCCTGCTTGGCATCAAGACAGATTGTGACATTCATCTGACCTGGGGAGAGGGACAAGTTTGGGGTAGGGAAGAGGATGAATTCAAGATGAAGATTTCTACAGGAGCAGGTCAAGAAGCAGAGCACAAGCTATGGCTTAAGGAGTGGGCATCTTGCCTAGGTTGTCTGCATTGCAGATGGTAGGGGCCCAGGAATAATTTGCTAAGTTTATTTGGTCATTTTTGAACTGACAAGTCCCCCCCCCCCCGCCATGTCATTGCAGCAAGGGCCAGGCTGGCTTGAGCTCTCCGAGATGACTGAGCAGCCAGACTATGACCTGGAGACCTTTGTGAACAAGACAGAGTCTGCCCTGGTCCAGCAAGCCAAGCACTTCTCAGCCCTGCGAGGTGGGTGTGGCTGGAGGATGGGGCCTCTGCCCTGAGGGAACGGGGCTTCTGAGACACCCACTAACCCCCAGTGCACCACCACTCCTTCCCTCCAGATGTCATCAAGGCCTTGCGCCTGGCCATGCAGCTGGAAGAGCAGGCCAGCAAACAAATAAGCAACAAGAAACGGCCCCACTGACGACTGCAAATAAAAGATCTGTTTGGTGTCACACCCAGCCTCTTCCCCTCCCCAACCTCCCCAGCAAACTTTGGGCACCTGGTGGGTCTAGTCAGGGTCTGAGCTGGAAAAGGCTTTGGTAAACGCCAAGTATGGAGGCAGCTGGGGAGAGGGTCAGAGTGACGAGGGACACTTCTCTCCTTTTCTTCGGTTACAGCTCTCCAGGGAGCAAGGGTGGGAAGATAGAGCTTTTAGTTACTCTGGGTGTTGCCTTTCTCTCCAGGAGGGGAAGACTCTCTGGTAAAGAGTTCCCTTGGGTGTCCTTCTGCCTCTGAGGACTGGCTGCTGGTAAAGGGCTCCCTGGGGTTATCCTGGCGCTGGGGAGAGGAAAGGAGCCTTTAGTCCAGCTCTCTGCTGGCTCTGGCCTGCTTTCCATGCCCTTGGTTCAGGCACCATGTCTTGTACTCTAAAAAAGTTTCTGGGATCTCTTCCTTGCTGTTTTTTGAGGCCCAAGAGGATCCCTGCTGTTTCCTGTTTTACGTGTTTATACATTGTGTCTAACAATAAAGAAAGAGGAAAAAGTCAACCTGTTGACTGGTGTGTGGGAAGAGCTGAGACATGTATGAACCTTCTTGGACTAAGGACAGATATTACTGCACCTTTCCATAGTGCTGATTCTGTACTCTACCTAGGAGGCCAAATCCATACCAGCAGTTTCAATGATGTGGTAAAGCTTCCAATCTCTGCCTTGTTCTGTGCTTACTAGGTCCCAGGTCTTCTGGGAACAGGAGCCATAAGCAGAAAGATGGTGCTTTGTCAGTTACAGTCTTTGCTCAAGACACATTACAGGATTCTGTGGCAACACTGACAAGAAAGCACTTGGCTTGCTAGGTGGGAAAGGATCTGATGAGCAATACCAGTTTGGTCTTGAAAAATTATAAGTTTGCCAGGTGAACTGAGGAACCAGTCATAGAGCATGGACAGTTGGGAACTGGAAGATTCCAGATTCCTTGCCCTGGAATATGAATTATCAGGGGCGCCTGGGTGGCTCAGTCGATTGAGCGTCTGACTTCAGCTCAGGTCATGATCTCATGGGTTCGAGCCCCGCCTCGGGTTCTGTGCTGACAGCTCAGACCCTGGAGCCTGATTCGGATTCTGTGTCTCCCTCTCTCTCTGCCCCTAACCCACTCGCACTCTGTCTCTCTAAAAAATAAACATTAAAAACATAAAAAATAACATTAATTATCTAAATAGTAATAAGGTATTAAAAGATTTTTAGCCTAAGTGCCACACAACCAAATGCACATTTTAGAAAGACCTCAGGAAGAAGGGGCACCTAGGTGGCTCAGTCGGTTAAATGAAGACCTGACCAGACCTGACCCATCTTCTCACTTGGAATGGCATATGAGTCCCTCATGGGACCAGCCAGGGAAATCCTTATAAGTCATCACCTGCTTCAAACTCTTTTCTTTTTAAAATTTTTAAAATATTTATTTACTTTGAGAGGTACAGAGAGAGAGGGACAGAGAATCCCAAGCAAGCTCCACACTGGCAGCACAGAGCCCGATATGGGGCCTGATCTCACAAACCGTGAGATCATGATCTGAGCCAAAACCAAGAATCAGATGCTTAACAGACTGAGCCATCCAGGTGCCCCTCGAACCCTTTAATAATGTCCCTTTGCACAAAAGATAAATTCTGAATGTCCTGCTGTGGCCTGGTCAGCTCCTTCCTCTATTGGTCCAGTTGGAATGCAGTTTGGGCAGAACACTTAGGAGGTTAAAAGCCTGGCTCCTGAGGCCACCTTAAGTGGGTTGTTTAACCCCTTTGTGCTATTTGTGAAATGAGGATAATACTGGTATAGAGGTGTTAATATACACACGGTAGTAAGGACAATGTCTAACATTTAATAAGTGCTATATAAGTTCTAGCTAGCTTATCGACCATAGCCAAAGTATGGAAAGAGCCCAAATGCCCACTGACGGATGAATGGATAAAGAAGATGTGGTATATATATATATGCAATGGAGTATCACTCGGCAATCAAAAAGAATGAAATCTTGCCATTTGCAACTATGTGGAAGGAACTAGAGGGTATTATGCTAAGCGAAATTAGAGAAAGACAAATATCATATGACTTCACTCATATGAGGACTTTAAGACACGGAACAGATGAACATAAGGGAAGGGAGGCAAAAATAATATAAAAACAGGGAGGGGTCAAAACATAAGAGACTCTTAAATATAGAGAACAAACAGGGTTGCTGGAGGGGCTGTGGGAGGGGGGATGGGCTAAAAGGGTAAGAGGCATTAAGGAAGACACCTGCTGGGCTGAGCACTGGGTGTTAAATGTAGGGGATGAATCACTGGAGTCTACTCCTGAAATCATTTTTGCACTATATGCTAACTTGGATGTAAATTAAAAAATAAAAAAATAAGTGCTAGCTAGCTAAGCGCATAAGGACAAAGATTTTTGTTTTATTTAATACTGTATCCATAACGTCTGGAACATATGTAAGCACACAATTCATATTTTTAAATGAGTGAATACACTGCATCTCCTACCGCTCTTTTTTTTTTTTTTTTTTATTCAACGTTTATTTATTTTTGGGACAGAGAGAGACAGCATGAACGGGGGAGGGGCAGAGAGAGAGGGAGACACAGAATCGGAAACAGGCTCCAGGCTCTGAGCCATCAGCCCAGAGCCTGACGCGGGGCTCGAACTCACGGACCGTGAGTCGGACGCTTAACCGACTGCGCCACTCGGGCGCCCCCCTTTTTTTTTTTTTAAATAACAGCTTTATTGAGATACAATCCACATACTATAAAAGTCACCCTTTTAAAATTCACATACTATGAATTCAATGGTTTTGGTATATTGATTTAATCGGGCAACCATCACCACTGATTCCAGAACATTATTTCTTTTTTTTTTTTTAATGTTTCTTTTTGAGAGAGCGCGCAGCATGTGCACAAGTGGGGGAGGGACAGACAGCGAGGGAGACAGGATCTGAAGCAGGCTCCACGCTGACAGCAAAGAGCCCGATGCAGGGCTCAAACTCAGAAACGTGAGATCATGACCTGAGCCAAAGTTGGACGCTTAACCAACTGAACCACCCAGGTGCCCCAATTCAAGAACATTTTCACCCAAAAAGAAACCCAATACGCATTAGCAGTCATCCCCCAATCTCCTCTTCCCCCAGCCCCTGGCAACCACTAATCTACTTTCTCTTTGGACTTGCTATTCTGGACATTTCATATAAATGGAATCATACAATATGAGGTCTTAGCATTTAAGATCCATGTTGGGGTGCCTGACTGGCTCAGTTGGTAGAGTATGTGACTCTTGATCGCAGGGTCCTGAGTTCAAGTCCCATGTATGGTGTACAGATTACTTGGAAAAATTAAATCATGAAATAAGATTCATCAAGTCCTCTATAACTTTCTCTCTTCATTTTTGCACTGTCACTTTTAACACATTAAAAAAAATTTTTTTTTACATTTATTTATTTTTGAGACAGTGTGAACAGGGGAGGGGCAGAGAGGGAGACACAGAATCTGAAGCAGGCTCCAGGCTCTGAGCTGTCAGCAGAGAGCCCATGCGGGGCTCGAACCCATGAACCATGAGATCATGACCTGAGCTGAAGTCGAATGCTTAACCAACTGAGCCACCCAGGTGCCGCCTTTTTTTATTTTTTACTTTAATTTAAATCTAAGTTAGGTAACATATAGTGTAATAATTTCTCTCCCTGCCCCTCCTGGAATTCTCCCTCCCTCTCTCTCTGCTCCTCGCTCACTTGCGCCCTCCTCCCAGAAATTAAAAAAAAAAAAAAAAAAAGGTGGTGAGAGTTAATGTCCTTGTCTTGTTCCTGATCATTAAGTTTGATTCTACCTATGGGTTTTTATAGATGGTCTTTCTCACGTGGAAGAAGTTCAATTCTGTTTCTAGTTTAAGTATTTTTATCATGAAAGGCATTAGATTTTGTCAAATGCTTTTTTTGTGTGTTTTGAAGTGACCATGTTTTTTTCCCATTTATTTTATTTACTTTTTAAGTTTATTTATTTATTTTGAGAGAGCGAGCACGCACAAGCGGGGGAGTGGCAGAGAGAACGAGAGACAGAATCCCAAGCAGGCCCAGTGCCATCAGCACATAGCCCAATACGGGGCAACTTCACAAACTGTGAGATCACGACCTGAGCAGAAATCAAAAGTAGGGTGCTTGGGGCACGTGGGTGGCTCATCCAGTTAAGCATCAGACTCTTGGTTTTGGCTCCAGTCATGATCTCAGGGTTCATGACCTGAGAGGCCCCAAGTTGGGCCCTGTGCTGGCAGTGCAGAGCCTGCTTGGGATTCTCTCTCTCTCTCTCTCTCTCTGCCCCTCCGCATTCAGCCTTGCTCTCTCTCAAAATAAATAAATAAATAAATATTAAAAAAAAAAAAAAAGTAGGACCTTTACCTGACTGAGCCACCGAGGCACCCCCAACATGGGGCTTGAACTCATAACCCAGAGATCAAGAGTCCCATGCTCTACTGACTGAACCAGCCAGGCACCCCAAGCATTGTTACTTTAGAAAGCAGCAGGCTCAGAAAAGTCCTCCCACGTGTGTTTGTACATGGAGGTGAGATTTTGAGCAGAGACAATGAGAGAATCCCTTCAAAGGGCTGTGATAGGATTGGGAGCAGAGTGTAAAGGACTCCTTTAGGCAATTTACTCCTTTAAATACTGCCCTTTGATCCGTTTCCCCTCCAGCCACCAGCCAGTCTCCTCTCTTATTATTTTTTAAAAATTTCATTGCTGTGGGGAGGGATGCCTGGGTGGCCCAGTCAGTTAAGTGTCCAACTTCAGCTCAGGTCATGATCTCAAGGTTTGTGAGTTCAAGCCCCACATCGGGCTCTGTATTGACAGCTCAGAGGCTGGAACTTGCTTTGGATTCTGTTTCTCCCTTTCTCTCTGCCCTTCACCTGCTTGCTCGCTCGCTCTTTCTCTCTCTCAAAAATAAAACATTAAAAATTAAAAAAAAAAAGGTTTTCAAGTTACTAAATCCAAGAATCCCTTTTTAGACCTTCACTACCCTTTACAGTAGCATTAGACCATGATATACTATGCTAGCTTTCTTCCTGTCAGTCTAACTGCTCCTTGTCTCCTCTGCCAGTTTTTCTTTACCTGGCCTTAAATGTTCATATTCCTCAAGCCTTGGACCTAGAACATTTTCCTGTATTTCTTTATGCTAAGGGTTGGCACATCACAGTATGCTGATTGAGCCCGTGCGCCAAGAGTTGTTGTTACGTCTTTAAATGTTTGTAAAAAATCAAAAGCGTAATGGTTCATGAGAGATGAATCTCAGTATCGTAAGTTTTGGAACACTGCCACACACATTTGTTTACTATTGTCTAGGATTACTCTCACACCACACTAGCGAAGTCGAGTAGTTGTGACACAGACTCTGTATCTCACAAGCCTAAAGTATTTATTTAGTACATTTTACAAGAAAAGTGTGCTTTATGCTCTCTCCCTAGATGCCATTCATTCTGGAAACTTTAATTACATTTGCATAGTAATGATTCCCAAAGTAACATCTTCTGTCCAAATTTCTTCCATAAGGATGACCAAGACATGAACATCCAGCTGCCCGTCATTCCCACTTAGAGGTCACCAAGATCTCAAAATGAACATGACCAGAACCGCTCCTACCTTAGTTTACCCCATCTCAGTAAAAGGCACCGATTTTCATCCAACTCATCAAGTGAGGAATTAGTAATCCTCGACACACACCCCTTTCCCTAACCCCCTCCCCCCAAGCCCAATGTATCACCAAACCCTTCAGAATCAAACCTAAGTCCACCAATCGTTTCCCTCCCTGCTGCCTTCCACCTTTTCCCATCGCAGCTGCGCCCAGCTTCTAAAACGAGTCTTTTCAAAGCGTAAAGCCAGGTGACTCCACCTCGGATGTACCCTAAAGTCCTCAACCTCTAGCGAGCGGCAGCAAACGCGGGTCCAGCGCTGTCCACGAGTTAGGAGCGCAGAGGCCCCTCTCGCAGCGGGAGGTCCGCGGTACTGTCGCAGAAACGTCAGTGACGTCGCACTCAGACTCCGGGATCCTCACAGCGGCGCGCAGAAACCACGCTAAAGGGGCGGGACTGCGTTTTACAAACCGGACCGTGAGGCTTTGCGTTTTCCCTTTCTCAGCCAGCGCCGAGAGTGATGGGTGAGTGTCGCTCTGCTTCGGGGCCCGGGAAGGGGGACGAGCTCGATCCGGCGCCATCCTGCCTCGCAGTCAAGTCAGGAGTGCGGGCGCCCCGACCCCTAGCACGGAGCAGCCACGAGGAGGGTGGTGCTCGGGTTCTGGCCGCCGAGGCCCCCTCCAGGGGCTGTAGGAGCTTGGGGTTGCAGGCATACCAACATGGCTGCCATGGGAAGGAGCCCGGGCTGGGCCGCATGTGGATGATGACACCTTGATAATGCTGTAAACTCCCGAGTGCGCAGTGGGGGAACCAACCTTGGAGACCTGAGCGTGCGGCCCGTCCGGCGCGGGGGTTTGGGGCTTGCGAGGTGCCGGCCCGAGGCCCAATGGCTAAAGCTTCCGTCCCCGCTCCGGCATGTAGGCATATCTCGGGACAACTGGCACAAGCGCCGCAAGACCGGGGGCAAGAGAAAGCCCTACCACAAGAAGCGGAAGTATGAGCTGGGACGCCCCGCTGCCAACACTAAGGTGCGTGCGGGGCGTTCGCGTCCCCCTAGTCTCCGGCGTGGTCTGGCCTCTGCTTGTGGTGGTTGAATCTTTGCAGGGCTCTGTGATCTGTCTAGGGGACTGGGCGGCCTCCTCACCTTTACCTGTTGGTTGAGACTAAAGAGATTGCATGGAGACAGATGCTGTGTACTAGGACTTAAAGGGCACTTGGAGGGGATGGGCTCCTCAAATGATAGTCAGAAACCTAGTATTTTTGTTGAATAGAGACTTAGTTTTCAGTGTTTGGAGTTAGGTTTTTCCTCTTGGAGGTAACTAGAGTGATGAAAAAGTATCCTTAGGCGTGGTTGTGGCCGTCTTGGTCACCTGTGTGCCACTTGCCAATGCTAGGACTTGTCATAGTTACACTGACTGTGTTGCCTCCGTCCAGCCTGGGTACCCTTCCCTTTGTTGTCTTGCTCTCTTGGATAACCTAGTTCCTGTCTCCTTGTGTTTTCCAGATTGGCCCCCGCCGTATACACACAGTCCGGGTTCGGGGAGGCAATAAGAAGTACCGTGCCTTGAGGCTGGACGTGGGGAACTTCTCCTGGGGCTCTGAGTGTGAGTGAGGCCCTCTAGGAGTGGGTGGGAACTCAATCCCTAAAATTTCCTGAGCTTCAGTAGGTACTTTTTAACAGGAAGTCCTTGGCCTCCATCAAGATACTGAAGTTTCTCTTTGTTTGAAAGATCTTAAGGTTGTGGTAGCTGGAGAATTCCCTCTATCCTGTTTTGTCTCTTAAGTCCTATAGCCTCAGGGATTGGGGCTGAATCTAGACCTTATTTATGTGTGGTTGCCAGCCATCTCTGGAAAGGTGGCTTTGTGGAAGATGAGCTGACACCCTGTGGCTGGGTAACGGCTTAGAGTTCCCTTTTCCTTAGGCACTATGGGGTAGGATGTGCAGGGAACAACAAAGCCAGTTGTTTACAGGACTTGATTCTGAATTTCTCCTGTGAGCAGGTTGTACGCGCAAAACAAGGATTATTGATGTTGTCTACAATGCATCCAACAACGAACTGGTCCGCACCAAGACCTTGGTGAAGAACTGTATCGTGCTCATTGACAGCACACCGTACCGGCAGTGGTACGAGTCCCACTATGCACTGCCCCTGGGCCGCAAGAAGGGGGCCAAGCTGGTGCGTTTTTGGGGTGCCAACTTCCCTGTTGGGCGGGGGAGGCCAGCCTCATTGCAGCCTTCTTATGATGAAAACTGCGTCCAGTTCTGCTGCTGAAGGGAAAGAGATGAAAGCTTTTAGTGCTGAGGAAGGCAGCAGGGATTGGGATGTACTGGGCCCAAAGCTGTGAGGACATTCCTTCCCTGAGCCAGTGCTTGGGGAGCTCCAGCTAAGTCATCTGTCTCCTTTATTTAGACTCCCGAGGAGGAAGAGATTTTAAACAAAAAACGATCAAAGAAAATTCAGAAGAAATATGATGAGAGGAAAAAGAATGCCAAAATAAGCAGTCTTCTGGAGGAGCAGTTCCAGCAGGGCAAACTTCTTGGTGAGATAGCTGTTGCCTTGGGGGAGGGGGTGTCCGGATAACTGTATATCCTCTGCATTTTATTCTTGCCTCTTCTGTTCTTTTTACTGGCCAGCCTTGTGGTAGAGGCTTCACCAGGAGAGTTAAATGATAACAGAATACAAGCAAAACTCAGAACGTGTGGTCATCCCATTAGTATGAAGCTCAAATGGGAAATAGTGGGCAGGAGTCCATAGGCCTAAGTTTGCCCTCTGCCTCTAACTCCCAGAAGTATTTTGAGAAGTCCATGCATGTGTGGGCTGAGGGGGCTGTCTCAGTGATGAAAACTTTGTCCAGTTCTGCTACTGACTTTTAAGTGACGATGAAGTCTTATCTGAGGAGACAGTGGGCTTCAAGCTTGCCCTCACCACCACCACCACCACCCCCACCCCCACCCCCCCAGGATACCTAAACCAACATGGACTTCTGAGGCAATACCTAGGTTTGGATAGGGCCACATTGTCATTTTGCTAATGAATGCATACTCTCTTGCAGCATGCATCGCTTCAAGACCAGGCCAGTGTGGCCGAGCAGATGGCTATGTACTGGAGGGCAAGGAGCTAGAGTTCTATCTGAGGAAAATCAAAGCCCGGAAAGGCAAATAAATCTTCCTCCTTCCTATCTTCGGTCATGTAATAAAAGGTGTTTATTCTGCCCTGTATTCATGTGTGATTATCTGATTGCTTGGGAAACCGTAGAGTGCCCCAGCTCACTCTGCCTGAAGGCCAACCTTAGGTGTGGGCTATGTCGGTAACGGGGAGCATTTCTCACCCCCCCAAAGGCTAGCGTTTAGTGGGAACAGGGATGTGGCATGCAGGCCAAGCAGAAACAGTATAAGGGAGGTATCTCAGCACTGTGCCCCCAATATTACTGTGTTGACCATGACTGGTACCTGAAACCATGCTGCCTCTGTAAATTTGGCTCTTTTAGAGGTCCTGTACCCTTTCCCTATGTGCACCTTGGTCTTAAGGTTTTAGCTTGGAAGTTTTCAGCCTGGGTTTGTGAATAGCCTATAAACCTGGAAATTGTATTCCAAATTTCTTTTGTACATTGTTGAGGAAGTTGAGCACACTTATGTATCTGTATCTTTCAGTTTTTTAATGTCTTTCTGAAGTTAATTTTCTTTTGAAACCTAATCCCCCTTCCCCTCTTACTAAATGTGCAAGATAACCAGTGGTTTCTGCATTGCTAAATCTGCAAAGTTCAGTTCTTTGTCTCCAGCTTGGCTGTACATTGTCTGTTGTAGGTATTGAATGTGGTTTATGATGCATTTTTTTTTTTAATGTTTATTTTGAGAGCAGAGGAGGGGCAGAGAGAATCCCAGGCAGGCTCCATGCTCAGTGCAGACCTCAGGGCTCCATCTCATGACCACCAAGATCACCTGAGCCTATATCAAGAGTTGGGCACTCAGCTGGCTCAAGCCACCCAGGTGCCCCATATGATGCATTTTTCTAATTTTAACCCAAACCTACTTAACACCTGCATTTGTATATCATAATTGGACTCTCAAAGGTGAACATTTTAAAAATGGATAACATTCTTCAGCTTTTCCTTTTCAAATAGTTTCTCAGCTATTTGATTATAGCAAACAGTTTTATACAGCTGCTTAAATCAAAATCTTGGGTCATTCTGACCCTTATATGCTAACATCTAATAATCCCAGGTCTTAATTGCTTCAACCTTTATTTTTATTTATTTATTTATTTATTTTTAATTTTTTTTTTTTCCAACGTTTATTTATTTTTGGGACAGAGAGAGACAGAGCATGAACAGGGGAGGGGCAGAGAGAGAGGGAGACACAGAATCGGAAACAGGCTCCAGGCTCTGAGCCATCAGCCCAGAGCCTGACACGGGGCTCGAACTCACGGACCGCGAGATCGTTTACCTGGCTGAAGTCGGACACTTAACCGACTGCACCACCCAGGCGCCCCAATTGCTTCAACCTTTAAAACCATCCACCTTCCAGTCACTTTTTTATAAGTAGCACTCAATGCTTTTGTTGTCCCCAACACAATCCTAGCAATGTTGATAAGTTTTTTGTTTGTTTTTTTTTTTTACTTTTTTAAGGCTTATTTACTTTTGAGAGAGAGAGAGTGCGAGCAGGGGAGGGACCGAGAGAGGGAGACACAGAATCTGAAGCAGGCTCCAGGCTCTGAGCTATCCTATCAGTGCAGAGCCCGATGCGGGGCTCGAACTCCTGAGCCGTGAAATCGTGACCTGAGCCGAAGTTGGATGCTCAACGGACTGAGCCACCCAGGCGCCCCTGTTGATCAGTTTTAAGATCAGGTTTTTGGGGCATCTGGGTGGTTCAGTTAAGGGTCCTGACTCTTGGTTTCAGCTCAGGTCATGATCTTGGAGCTTCATGGGTTCAAGTCCTGCACTGGGGTCTGTGCTGGCAGTGCAGACCCTGCTTGGGATTCTCTCTGCCCCTCCCCCACTCATGCTCTCTCTGTCTCTCAAAATAAGCTTTAAAAAAAAATCAGTTTTTGGGGGCCACCTGGGTGGTTCAGTCAGTTCATGAGATCAAGACATATGTAGGGCTCTGCGCAGAGCTAGCATAGGATTCTCATTCTGCTCATCCCTCGCGCATGCAGTCTGAACTTTTTATTTCTTTTGAGAAAGACTGTGAGCAGAAGAGCAGAGAGGAAGGGAGAGAGCATCCAAGCAGGCTCTGTGCTGTTAGCTCAGAGCCTGACGACATAGGGCTCAAACTCAACGAATCTTGAGATCTTGACCAGAGCCAAAATTAAGAGTAGGATGCTGAACCAACTGAGCCACCCAGGCACCCCCTCTCAAACTTAAAAAAAAATACCAGCTTTTTGACAGGACAACTTACCATCTCAAAAGCCTAACCAAACACTACGGAACTCTACATGACCTGCTCCCTTTTTCTATAGTGCCTATGATCCTGGCCTTACTGAGTAAATAATGTATGTTCATTTGCTATTCTTTTGTTGGAAACAATTTCTTTCAAATACCCACATGGCTTACTCTCCAGGTCTTACTTAAACCCTCGTTTTTGCCCTCTCTGATCACATTTTTTTTTTTTAACGTTGATTTATTTTTGAGACAGAGCATGAACGGGGGAGGGTCAGAGAGAGGGAGACACAGAATCCGAAGCAGGCTCCAGGCTCCAAGCTGTCAGCACAGAACCCGACGCGGGGCTCGAACTCACGGACCACGAGGTCATGACCTGAGCCGAAGTTGGCCGCTCAACTGATTGAGCCACCCAGGCGCCCCTGATCACCGTTTTTTAAGTTAGTCCCTTCGATGCTGTAGCTTTTCCTCCTTTTTCTCCTTATCCCTTAGTTGGGCATAAATTTTGCTCATTTTGTCTTGTCCTACTAGAATATAATTCCGGGGAACAGGTATGTTTGTAGCCTGCTCTGTCTCCAGTACCTGGAAGTACAGGGCAACATAGCAAGCACTCCAGTGTGCTAAATTAATTTTTTATTAAAAATTTTTTTAATGTTTATTTTTGAGACCATGCGAGAGACCCTAGTGCAAGCAGCAGAGGGGCAGACAGGGAGACACAGAATCCGAAGCAGGCTCCAGGCTCTGAGCTGTCAGCCCAGAGCCCGATGTAGGGCTCAAACTCATGAACCGTGAGATCATGACCTGAGCCGAAGTCGGACTCAACCGACTGAGCCACTCAGGCGCCCCTAAATTAATTTTTTAAAAAACAAGATTTTATCGAAGTTGAAGTTGATGGAAAGTGTAAGTATGTAACTTTTAAGAGTTAAAGAAGTGAACACCCAACTGGTTCATTAGCTTGGCAAAATTGCAGACTTCTGTGAAGAGACAATAGGGAAAGATGACAGCCACCACTTTTGAGTACAAAAACTTCAGGACACAGATCAACCCAACCTTCTGAAACCTTACCGTTGCTCTGGGGAGGCCTGTGCCCCACCTTTCCATCCAGTGATTATCTTCATGCAACACCTTAATTTTAGCTATTGTTGACAGAGAGGTATGAGTCAGGAATTGGTATGGGTCAGCAAAGCCACACTAAACACTTTGCCTTTATTTCCTAATTTGAGTTCCAAAAAACTATACTTCCCCTTCTACTTATAATTTATGAATAGAATCTTTTTTAAAAAGTCTTGGATCCAGGCAGTATTCATGTCCACAGCCTTCAGATGACCATTCTTGCTCTGAGCAAGGCTACTTCCTATTAACCCTGTGAAAAAAACTTAAATACCTTACGGGTGAATGGCTGTCCTGGGGGTGCTATTGTCTCCATACATTTGGAGACCTATGCTTAGGACTCCAGTAACCTATGGTCACCCAGCAGTACGAAAGTAGCAAAACCAGCATTATCTAGTCAGTCTACAATGCCAGAGCATGCACTCAACCTCTATACTCTTGTTTCTGCCCTCCTTTGACTTCTGTCCTCTGTAATTCTTTGATCTTAAGATTCAGTTTTAGCATTCACCAAGTTCTTTAATGGAGGCTGAATTTATAGGCCAGGAATCTTAGAGGAGCTCAGTTCAGGCAACTCCATCTAGTGTTGTCTGAGTCTGGTTTCCCTCCAGCACTGTAGGCCCACCACAGAGATGGAACCCCAGCTTCACCCCTTACATCGTCTCTTCTGTTGGTTGGTGGGTACAGAGAAGGATGTGGTACTCAGAAGTTCAAATGCCCAAGGTCTAGGCTGGGTGGTGTAAGACTGCCTTCAGGGGCGCCTGGGTGGCTCAGTTGGTTAAGCAGCCGACTTTCGCTCAGGTCATGATCTCGCGGTCCGTGGGTTCGAACCCCGCGTCGGGCTCTGTGCTGACAGCTCGGAGCCTGGAGCCTGTTTCGGATTCTGTGTCTCCCTCTCTCTCTGACCCTCCCCCGTTCATGCTTTGTCTCTCTCTGTCTCAAAAAATAAATAAACGTTAAAAAAAATAAAAAATAGGGGCGCCTGGGTGGCGCAGTCGGTTAAGCGTCCGACTTCAGCCAGGTCACGATCTCGCGGTCCGTGGGTTCGAGCCCCGCGTCGGGCTCTGGACTGATGGCTCAGAGCCTGGAGCCTGTTTCCGATTCTGTGTCTCCCTCTCTCTCTGCCCCTCCCCCATTCATGCTCTGTCTCTCTCTGTCCCAAAAATAAATAAACGTTGAAAACAAAATTAAAAAAAAAAAAAAAATAATAAAAATAAAAAATAAATAAATAAAAAAAAGACTGCCTTCACATATGAGTTCAATCAGCCTCCAGTACAGATTCCCAAGCCCTTCCATATCATCTTTATCTCACTATCCCACTGCACAGCCGGCCAATTTAGTTTTAAGCAACCATAACTGCACAAGTAATGATTATATTCTCATTGTAAACAAAAACAAAGAATATTATAGGAAAAGCAAAAGTCCCCCAGCACACACACTTTGATCCCTCTTCAGAGTAAGATTATCAAGATAAGGTATACCCTCAATATCTTTTTATGTCTCACACAAATTGTAATGTTTGGACCAGCAGCAGCAACAGCACCTGGGAATTTACTAGAAATGCAACTTCTTGGGTTCCGTCCCAGATCTAATGAATCAGAAATGCTGGAAGGGGCACCCATAACTGTTCCGAACAGGCCCGTCAGTGACGCTGATGCTCCCTCAAGTTTGAGAACAGGCCCAGCTCCCCGGGGAAATTAACAGTGCACCTGGGTTCTTGTCCTCTAGGCCTCGCACGTGTATCCTTCTAGCTACACCGTCCCCAAGCAAGCCATCCTACCTTCTCCCGCCAAAGTGGACGCATTCCCAGCCCTGACACTGGCCCCGCCATCTTTCTCTTTCAAGATCCGTCCCTAAACGCTCTGGCTCAGGGCACACAGCAAGTGTTCTTATGGCGTCCGAGGGCAGGACCAGCGCCGTCTGGAGGGCAGCGGGGGGCGGAAAGCGAGCAGAGGCAGGCTTGGGGGAGGCAGGCAAGAGGGCCCGGCCCTGGCAGCCTTTTCTCAGGGCTCCCCGGCCTCGTCCCCTGACCCCACCGACGCCTCCTCAATGCGGTCCGCGGCCTCGGGGTCGCCGCCCTCCTCCGCTCGCAAGCGCAGTAGATGAGGGGTCCGGGGAGCTCCGCGTACGCGGCCAAAGGTCCGGAGGCTGATCGCGGGCGAGGGTGCTCCTGCGGCAAACAAGTGGCCGAGCAACGGGGTCTGCGCGGCCGGGAGCGGCCTAGCGGACCCTGGGGACGTGTCCACCTGCACGTTCTGCTCGGGGTCGTCGCTCACGCTGCGGACGGGAGGGAGGTCTGAGCGATCTTGGCGCCGAGCCGCCCTGGGACTGACTCTCCCGAGAGGGCGGGGAACAGGAAGGACCGATCCATTGGCGCCCCAGAGTGCCAGGTCAACCCCTGCCTCCACCAGCTTGGGTCACTCACCGAAGGTTGAAGGTGGAGCCCAGGAAGGAAGGCCGCAGAGCCTCTGCTGCCGTGGCCACCGTGTAAGGCGGCTGCGCTGAGTCTTCGTCCCAGTACAGGTCCTTCTCGGCGGGAGGCAGGTTCTGGTACATGTCGTCTACGGAGAGCAGGGACACCTGAGGCAGGCAGCAAGTCATAAGGATCCTCCTGTCCTCTCCACACTTAGGCGGAGAGCTGGCAAGGAGGGGAGCACAGGGAGTTGCCCCGGGACCGGGCGCACCTGTAAGTTGCGGTCTATGAGCTGGTTAGTCTCAAAGTCATCATCATCCTCCCCAAAGGGGTTGATAATCTGTTCGGCCACCTGCAGGTTGTAAGACAGTGTTTTCAGGGCTCAGAGCCCCATTCTCCATCCCCAAAGTTGAGGTGGACCCACATGTCTACAGAATAAGCTGCTATGTGCCCACCTTGAGCCAGCCAGCATAGAAGAAGAACTGCAGCAGAGTGGTGAGAGGCACATACATGTCCAGGTCCCCCAGAGTAGACGCTGGCTCCTGGCCTGGCTCTAATGGCTCCCGAGGTTTGGCAGGCCCTGCTTCTGGCTCCACAAACTGGCGGCCGACCAGGGAGAGGGCAAAGTAGGAGTATACAGCTATGGTCACCACCTGGAGAAGGAAGCCGGGCCGAGTAAGACAGGGAAAAATGCCCTCCCCGCCCCTGAGGGCCAGTGAGGGACTCTGACAAGGAACTAAATGTGTAGCAAGGTGTGGCAGCATCAGAGGGGATGGGGTCCTATTAGTGGGGGTCCGGGGATGCTTTGAGGATGAGCCCTTAGTTGTTCGGTGTCTCACTGGACTGAACTGCCCCAGGGCAGGTGCCATCTCTAGTTCTCAGTGTCACACACAGCACAGGACATGCAGTAGGCACTGGGACTGGGGAGGTGAGAGGCAGTTACTTGGGTGTAGACGAGAGGTATGCTGATCCAGTCATAGTGGAATAGCATGCTGCACTTGGCCCGGTACTTGTTCAGCTCCTGGTGGATGAGCAAGAAGAGGAAGTCAGTGGAGGTGAGGAAGAAAGAATGGGGAAAGAACTGGGAGCCCAACACAAACCAGGCCTAGAGGCCCAGTTGGCTGTTGGAGGTGTTACCAATGTGGGAGTGCTTGTGATGGGAAGCAGTTTAGCAATGTAGTTCCAAGCATGGACCCAGAATGTATGAGTCCCAGCTCCACTAACTATCTGTGTGATTTCGGCAAGTTTCTTTTCCGTTCTGCCTCAGTTTTCTCACCTGTGAAAAAGGGATGCCGATAATGTCTCAAGGGTTGTTGTGATGGCTAATGAGTTAATGTACGTACAGTGCTTCCAACAGTGTGCAGTACAAAGTTGGCACCACCTAAGTGCTCATTACTAAAATTATTGTTCTGGTTTGCAAAGCTAGGAGGAGGAGGATAAATGGGACTGGTCTGAGCAGACTCACTTCGAGGAGCAGGCAGAGAGCAATGTCATCACGGATTCTCCCATCCCTCCGGGCCTGGGCCGCCAGGTTAGTAAACCAGACACATGGGATCCAGTACTTGTTGAAGTCGGATTTCAGGCTCTCAAACTTTTTCCTCTCTTCCTGGGACATGAAACCTGAGGGGATAAAGTGAGTGGTGCGCAGACTCAGCCCCTGTGCCTAGGACTTGCCCCTTGGGGGTCAGACCTCTCCTCCTAGGAGGCACACCTTCGGGCTCTGGTGGGCTGTGCCAGGGCTCCCCTGCATCGGCCCGGCCGAGCCCCAGGGGCCCCTGTCCGCACCTGCATCCACCACGTGCTCCATAGTGGGGAAACGCTTGAGCACGCGGGTGCTGACTGAGCGCAGCACCAGCACAGACGCCAGGTTGGCATAGCGGATGAGGGTACGGCGCAGCAGGCGGCCATGCTGGTCTACGCCGTGCACGCTGGCCGAGATGACGCACATCAGCTGGTCTGGCAGCGGGATGCTTGTATACTGGGCCCACCAGCGGTTCACCACCAGGGTCACGTAGAAACCTGGTCAGCCGCCCCACAAGTGGGGACAGGAAGGGAAGAGGGAGCGTCTGGCAGTTAGCGTGCCCTGCCCCCCAGCTGGAGCGCCTGGTTCAGGCTAGGTTGAACTGGAGCAGGGGGAAGGACACATCTGGCTCCAGTGTCCTGCCTTGATGTCAGGGGAATTGCCTCTTCCTAAAGCCTCTTCCTTGCTAAGCCAGGCCCAGAGGATGGAGGAGTGCAAACCTCTGGTAGAGAAGTGGTGGCTCAAGGCCACTAGTAGTAGTTAACTCTGAGCCCCTCTTCCCATGAAGGTGGGAAGGGGATGTCACCTCTCTGCAGCTCCCCTCCCCCCAGAGCGGGGGTTTGAAGCCAGCAGGTGTTTTGTCCCTTGTTTGTGGAGTGAGGGTCCAGCAAGTGATAGGCAGGATCTAGCCCTCTGGAAATCCTGAACCCAGGATACAACTCCCATGTCTGCTGAGCCTGCTCTGGTTAACCTCTAGGCTGTGCTGTTGGGGTAATTCTGACTCTCAGCGCTATCAACTCAACCCAAAGGTCAGGGAAGATGGTAAGAAGGATACCAGGGAGAACTAGAGGGAGCCTTACCCAGTACAAAGGATAAGGGGATGAGATCTGCAGAACGATTACAGTATCGGGCCACCTGAGCATATACATGCCTCTGCTCCTGGGTCAGCAGCAACCTGGGTAAGGTCAGTTGTAAGCCTGGGTTAGAGGGAAGTGGGCAGCCCTGTCCCCCACAGGCCAGCCCTGAGACCTCACCCTCACCGGTAAGTGATGCTGAGCAGAGCATACAGGGCGATGAAGAGGAGGAACTCTTTGTAGAGGAGCTTGTAGATGCTTCCCCTCCAACGGAGAAGCAAGCCAGAGAAGCCTCCGAAGCGAGCCTCCGCCACTTTGAGGGTGTATGAAACCGTCATGGTGCTGGGGGCCTGAGCAGGAGGTCACAAGAGCTGCCCCCAGAGTGTCCCTCTTTCCCAGCAAACCTTCTCCTTAGCTTTCCTTCTTATCACCAAGCTTATTTCCCCAGGCAACCTCCCTTCGATTCTGGTCACATACATCCAGCCTTCACCCTGTGTCAGTAGTCATGGGGGAGGAAGCTGCAGAGCAGACAGAGCACATCCCCATCCCCTCCAGAACTCAGTGTACGTGGGTCAAGCCAGGATGGCATGGGCCTAGGGGAGCTGAGATCTATAACCTCTCCTGCAAGAGGCTTCCCTGGGATCCTCTTCCACTTGCAGGGCTAAAAGTAACCAGATCATAAACTGCTAAGGACAGGAGATCCAACTCTAGCCTAGACCCACAACTATCCCTTGGGGTCTTGTTGATAGCTGGCCTCCCGAGGCCCAGGGTACTGTCACCCCCCACTCCACACCTGCCTACCTGCTCTGAGCAGCAGCATGTGTTGAGGAAGGAGAACTGGGCTAGCCCCCACATGAAACACACTTAAATATCTGCCGGGCCCATAAAGCTTAACTGGACTGTGGTTATCATTGATGGATTGAGGCTGTCACCCAGCTTCTCCTGGTCCTGGGAACTAGATTTGTCCCCCTACTCCTGCAGGGCTGGGCTGGCCTTTGGGTGGCAGAAATGTCATCTGCACTGACCCCACAGCACACACAAATAACACCATGTCCTTGAAACCAGGATGACAGGGATTACTGTCCCACGCTCCAGGTGAGAAGACAGATGCATGATGATCAATTGTTACAACAGCTGCTGATCACAGAGCACTGACTGACAGGCACTGTGCCAAAGGCACTACTATATCATCCTCTCGTGGAATCCTCATCACAACCCCATGAGGCAGGACTCATCCCCATTTATAGATGAGGCTCCAAGAGGTAAATGTCTTGCCCAAGGTCATATAGCTGGGATGCATTGGAGGCAGGATTCAAAGCCTGAGTTGGTGGACTTTGTTGAGCTTGAAAATAAAATATCCAGTTATTTTACCAGCAAAATGGGTTTATTAAAAAAATAGAGGAATTGCAATTCAGGGCATGCAAGCTATAGCAAACCATAGGCAAGTCTAGAAAACAAAGGAAAGGAATGTTATTTTATAGAGAAAAAGGAGGATGTTGAGAGGGGCTACTTTGAACAAAGTCCACTGGAGGCTGGTGATTTTTTTCTCATTGGCTGAGTTGTGGCATCTTCTCATTGGCTGGGCTGTTGCTATTCAACATTTATTTATTTTTGGGACAGAGAGAGACAGAGCATGAACGGGGGAGGGTCAGAGAGAGAGGGAGACACAGAATCGGAAACAGGCTCCAGGCTCTGAGCCATCAGCCCAGAGCCCGACGCGGGGCTCGAACTCACGGACCGCGAGATCGTGACCTGGCTGAAGTCGGACGCTTAACCGACTGCGCCACCCAGGCGCCCCTGGGCTGTTGCTATTCAAAGAAAAGTCTTTCTCCCTCTTGCAGGGGTAGTAAGGTAGGTTCTGTGTTGTTGGAAAATGCAAGGTATGCTTCTTCCTTTTGGGGTCTGCAATTGAGGACAAATTGGTAGGGTGTGAGAACTACCCCCCTTCTGGCCTACAGACTATTTTATTTTATCTTATTTTATCTTATTTTTGAAGGGGGAGGGGCAGGGGAAGAAGGAGAGAGAGAATCTTAAGCAGGCTCTATGCTCAGTACGGAGCCCAGCTTGGGGCTCGATCTCATGACTGTGAGAGCATGACCTGAAGCGAAATCAAGAGTCAGATGCTTGGGGCACCTGGGTGGCTCAGTCGGTTGAGCTTCCAACTTTGGCTCAGGTCATCAGGCTCACTGCTGTCAGTGCAGAGTCCATTTCAGATCCTTTGTCCCCCTCTCTCTGCCCCCCCCCCCCCGCCACTGCCCCGCTTACACTCTCTCAAAATAAACATAAAAAGAGAGAGAGAGAGAGAGAGAGAGAGAGATGCTTAACTGACTGAGCCACTCAGGTGCCCCCAGACTCTATTTTACATGGTTTTCCTGTATTCAGTTTCACAACCTCAAAGGCTGGAAGTGGCCTACTTGGGCCTAAACAAGGGTTTGAGCCCTAGGACCATAGTCCTGTGCACTGGCCACACTGCCAGGCTTCTAGTCCAGGCTCTGAGACTTGGCTTAACCATCCCCCATCCCTATCCCATAGAGTTGACAAGGCCACAGGCCTGGGACTCAGGCCTAGCGATGCAGACCTCCCTCAGCCCTGTGTCCAGCATCTTGACTCCTAAGGGTGCCTAGCATCCTGAATGGCCATTTGTTTTTTTGTTTTGTTTTGTTTTTATTTTTTTTTAACGTTTATTTATTTTTGAGACAGAGAGAGACAGAGCATGAACAGGGGAGGGTCAGAGAGAGGGAGACACAGAATCTGAAACAGGCTCCAGGCTCTGAGCTGTCAGCACAGAGCCCGACGCGGGGCTCGAACTCACAGACCGCGAGATCATGACCTGAGCCGAAGTCGGACGCTTAACCGACTGAGCCACCCAGGCGCCCCCTGAATGGCCATTTGTACTTCTAGGCCTCAATTTCTTCATCTGTTAAACAAAGGAAATAATATTTGAGGCACCAGCTCAATTACCCACCCAGTGGTGAGGTCATCCACAAAAACCCAGGAGTGGTGGTCCCACTCCGACCTGTATTGAGAAGCTGCTTCCCCCACATTGTGATCTGATTCTTACAAACATTTCTGAAAGAGAGGAACATGGAGAGGTGATTAGGAGCACAAGCTTAGGAGTCAGACAAACCTGGGTTTGAATTCTAGTTCTCTGTAGCCTTGTAAGAGTTACCTAATCTCTCTGAACTTCTGTTTCCTCCTCTATAAAACAAGATCAATAACACCTTCCACATAGGGCAATTGGGATTATTCAAAAAAACAATATCCAGAGCCTGGAGCACTGCAGGCATTGAGCCTGGGCTGCTATTACCATGAAAAGCCAAATCTGTTCTCTTTGGTTTCTACCTATTAGTCCTCTGTTGTGTCCCAGAACCAGGCAATCCTTCAGAGATGAAGAGGCAGAGACGTTTCACCTGAAGCCCTGCCAGCCTGTCCCCAAACCAAACAGTGCCAGGTCCTGGCTTTTAAACTGGATATACAAGGCCTTTTGAGATGACCCCATCTCTGCTCCCATCACCAGCCTCTGGTCTAGCTCCTTTTCACTGCTTCTGCAAGGTCCAGCTCAGAGCATCCTCAGGGAAGCTGTCCATGATCTTCCCCAGATCACTCCCCAACGCACTCTAGGTTTCCTCTCTCAGCAGCAAATCACACTGGGCTGTGTGACCTGTCTGCAGGGGTCATCTCCTTCCAGCCTGTGTGGCCCTTGAGGACAAGATTGTGCCTTTTTTTTTTTTTTTTTTTTTTTTTTTAGTTTATATATTTTGAGAGAGAGAGAGAGAGTGCAAGCAGGGAGAGGGGCAGAGAGAGAGGGAGAGAGAGAATCCCAAGCAGGCTCTGCGCTGTCAGCTCAGAGCCCAACCCGGGGCTCAATCTCATAATCAGTGATATCGTGACCTGAGCCAAAATC
This sequence comes from Puma concolor, assembly GCF_028749965.1. Taxonomy (NCBI): domain Eukaryota; kingdom Metazoa; phylum Chordata; class Mammalia; order Carnivora; family Felidae; genus Puma; species Puma concolor. The sequence continues at coordinate 35,357,772 of NC_141674.1, forward strand.
AAGAGTCAGACACTTAACTGACTGAGGCACCCAGGCACCCAAGGACAGGATTGTATCTGATTCATCTTGATAGAGCTGGGGAGTCCTTGAGCCCAAGCAGGCTTTTCTTTTCTTTTCCTTTCTTTTATCTTTTTTTTTTTTTTTTTTTCATTTTTAACCTGAAAGACATCTGGCCTTCCTTCCCCTTTTTCTGTAAGAATCTTCCTGGATGAACAAGGTTTGGAAACCTACTCATGGCCAGAAGAGTTATGTTCTCTTTCCAGGGCCCAGGTGAGCCAGGTGAGATGTCAATATGAGGAAAGAACTGGACTCAGGCTGTGTGTGTGTGTGTGTGTGTGTGTGTGTCCCAGAGGTCTGGAATACTAAGGATCTTTCCCAGAGAGGGTGAGATACCAGCTCTGGGGACTCAGCCATCATGGCCATGCATCCCTTCCCAAGCTCTGATCTGTGGCTTTCCTCTAGCATTCTGGGCTTCATACCACTTAAAGAGTCTAGTTATCTAGGCACCCAGGCCCTGGGACTGAAGGAACTCAGACTCTGAGGTCCTGGGAGCTTCCTTCAGTACTCCTTTAGGGCATCCCAGGCTGCTGCATTTCAATCATTGCCCTCATTCACTTCTGTGGCCCTCACCTTCCTGACTGTTACCAACACTCTGGATCACTGGGCTGTGAAATTTCCCACAGAGCCATGGATAAAGGTACAGGACTAGAAGACTTGCTCCAGGAAGGGGCAGTTCCCAATCCCCACCCAGCCCCTCCCTCCTGAGTCACCTTATCTCCCTTCCCAGCTGCTGACATATCCCTTTGGTTTATGGTCCAGGAGAGGGAACCATTCCACCTGTAAATCATTTACTCCACCCGTCTTTATCATTCCTCTAGTTCTTGCCTCTCACCCTCTTCTGGTCCTACCCACCAATGAGCCTCTCCCCTCTTCACAGCCCAGAGTTGGATATATGGCTTGACAGTTTACAGCATGGAGTTTGGAGCCAGACTGCCCAGATTTTCAAATCTGAACTCCACTGTGAACTACCTTTGTGACCTTGAGCAAGCTGTTTTACCTTTCTGTGTTTAATTTCCCCATGGGGAAATAGGGATGATAATACCTTTCTCATAGAGTTGTGAATATCAAATGAATTAATATTTAGAAAGTGCTCAGAATAGCACATGGTAAGTATGAAACACTACTGTAGCTATTAGCATCTGTCTGGTTTGGCTTTAGCACTTCTACCTTTGCACCCACCAAAGACACCTGTGATCTTATTGCTTATTCCAACAGCCCCCTCCCAGTTCTAACCTTACTTGGCAGCTCTCATTCTTGAAAGACTCCCTTGATCTCTGTGACCTGACACTGTGAAGAGATTCTGACTCTGAGCTGCCAAGGGAGCAAGGAGTGTGGGACAGGTGCTCAACTAGGGGCAGAGGAGCCTGACAGAATCCTCTGGGGGATGAGGACCCAGAGAATTCAGAAAAACCTCAGCTTGGGCAGAGATTGTGAGAGTCTTGGGGGAAGGAGAAAGAGCACTAATAAGAGGGACATGGAGACATGGAGCAGTGTAGAAGGAGGACAGGTACAAGGACAGAGAACCAATGATCCCCAGGAAAGTCAGGCAATGGTGAATAGTGAAGTCAGACATCTTGGATTCAGATCTTAGTTCTACCCCTTGGTAGCTGTATATGACCTTGAGTAAGCAGCTTAACCCCTTGAGTCTCAGTTTCTTCATCTGGGAAATGGGGGTAATAATCACATGCATATCATAAGGCTACTGTGAGCAGTCAGTAACATAAATGCTTAGCCCAGTTCCTGGTGCATGGTAGGTGCATAAGATTTATTCATGGTAGCATATATTACACTGAGGGAGGAGGCAGAGGAAACTTCCAGGCCTTTCAGTTACAACATCCAGCAGGATCTCCTCCTTGTGTGCTGGCCTCTGGAGGAGGGCTCAAAAACCTTGATAACCTCCGAGGGGGAGAAGACGGTGAAGAGTAACAGAATATGGCACCCAATATTGCCACTTAGGCATATTGACTATTTTGAACTGTAGCTACATGCAAAACAGCAAGTGCAGGGAGAAGCTTTCTCTGAACTCCCCTTATCTGCCTAAAGATGGATCTCTAAAAGGACTCAATGGGAATGAATCCCCTTCCTGGGAGTTTCTTCTTATATCACAGGAGAGGAGACTAGAAGTGTATACCATATCCAGACAAACTTTGTCACAAATGATCATATCTCCCAACCATTCTTCTAAGGACCCATTCAGTTTTTCCAGAAATCATTTACTCTTCCCCAAGAGGTCTATATTTCCCTTCCATTTTCCCTATTAAGATGGTATTTAAGGGGCGCCTGGGTAGCTCAGTTGCTTAGGCATCTGACTTCAGCTCAGGTCATGATCTCACCGTTCCTTAGTTCGAGCCCTGTGTCAGGCTGTGTGCTGACAGCTCAGAGCCTGGAGCCTGCTTTGGATTCTGTGTCTCCCTCTCTCTCTGCCCCTCCCCTGCTCATGCTCTGTCTCTCTCAAAAATAAAAAAATAAAAAATAAAAACATTAAAAAAAAAAAGATGGTATTTAAGCCTGAATTCTAAACAACATGAGAGACTTACTCATTTTTCCCTCAGTATCTCCCATTCTCCCCTGCATACATAAGTTATACATGTTAATAAACTTCTGTTTGTTTTTCTTTTGTTAATGTTTTTGTTGGAGAGTTTAATCTGAAGACTAAGATGGATGGAGGTAAAGTTTTGACTCCTATACAAAGTCCTAACCCCAGTACCTTATAATGTGACTATATTTGGAGACTGAACCTTTCAAGAAGAAGTTAAATTAAAAGGAAGCTGTTAGGTGGGCCCTAATCTGATTTGAGAAGAAGAAGAGATTAGGTGTTTTTATGAGAAGAAGAGATTAGGACACACAGAAAAGAAGATCATGTCGATAAAGGGGATTAAGAGGTATAAATTTTCAGTTATTAAATATGTAAGTAACGCAGAAATGAAAAGTATAGCATAGGGAAATAGTCAATATTACAAAAATGTTGTATGGTGACACATGGTGACTACAGTTATGGTGGTGAGCACTGAGTAATGTGTAGAATTGGCAAATCCATATGTTGTATACCTGAAACTAATATAACATGTATGTCAATTATACTTAAGTTAAAAAAAAAAAAAAAAGAAAGACTGGGGTGCCTGGCTGGTTCAGTCAGTAGAGCATGTGACTCTTGATTTCAGGGTTGTAAGTTCAAGCTCCAACTTGGCATGGAACCCACTAAAAAAAAAGGAAGAAGAAGAAGAAGAAAGACTATTAAGTCAGAGGGAGAAGACTATCACCTACAAACTAAGAGAGAGTCCTCAGAAGAAATTGTTAAACAAAATTCAACTGGGGCACCTACGTGGCTCAGTCGGTTAAGTGAACAACTCTTATTTCAGCTCAGGTTACGATTTCACAATTCCTGGGATCAAGCCCTATGTTGGGCTCTGCACTAACAGCACAGAGTCTGCTTGGGATTCTCTCTACCTCTCTCTCTGCCCCCCCCAACCCCCACCGTGTGCTCTTGCTCTCTCTCAAAATAAAAATTTTTTTAAATAATAAAAATTTTAAAATTCAACTAAGTAAATTTGAAGATCTAATTGGCTTTATTAAACAAAACATGAATCAGGCAGCATCCCATCTAGGAAGCTGAGGGGTCTCTGAGGAGTTGTACAAAATGGAAAGTTGTTATAGGAAGCAGTGTGGGGCAAGAAAGAAGCAAAAGAAAATAAAGAATTGTTTCTTGCAAGGTCACTTTCTCTTAGGAGGAAGAGCAGGGGGTCTTATGCAGATCACCTCATCTTTCTTTGGGAGATGGAGAGGGTCCTATGCAAGATTTATTGGCACCTATCAGAAAATTCCTGACAGGTTAAAATTTATATTTCTGGGGGAGATTGAAACTGCAATTAGGTTAGGTATTAAGCTCTGGCTTAGCGACTTTGCCTGGCCCAAGTAACACCATTTGAGGTCTGTGGTTTTCTTTTTAACAGAATCAACCTGTCAATACCTTGAACTTGGACCTCCAGCCTCCAGAATTATGAGAAAATAAATTTCTATTGGTTAAGCCACCTAGTGTGTAGTATTTTTTTATGGCAACCCTACCAAACTAATACAAAGACATTTTACTTTATTTTCCAAATATAAAATTGCAAAATCAAATATGCCTTTTCAAACTACACATGCTTCAGCTCCATTTTCCCCACAGATCTGTCCTTTCTGGCTCACTGCTACCATCTCCCCACTGGAAAATTGTCAACTTGTAGGATAAAAGTCAAACTCCTGAGTATGGTACTTAAGGCCCACCCCTCACCCCTCACTCCCCATGAGAGTAACTAGAAATTCTCCACATTTCAGGATGTTTGGTTTCTTCCATCAGTGGCCATGAAGAGCAAGGGTAGAGAAGTAGGACTTTGTGGGCCTGATGAAGGATTGGGTGGGCTGGTGACATGGAAGGAGGATAAAATGGAGATGACACTAAGGGTAAGGAGACCAGCAAGATGCTGTGGCAATAATCCGAACCAGAGACTGCAACTCAGATTAGGCTGTGAGGGGAACATGGGAAGTGGGTACTTTTCAGAGATTTTTATCTTTGGGGAGATAAAACTGACAGGAACTGGGTACTCAATAAGTATTTATTGACTTTCCTGGCTACTCTTTCTAAAGCAAGCTCTTTGATTACTTTTCTGTTTACCTCCTTCATAACTTTTCAAAGCCTGCGATTACCTTGTTGGCATACTTGCCAATTGTCTGTTTCCATCAAGCAGAATGTAAACTAAATGAGGGCTGCAACCTTGACCAGTCTTATTCATCCAGTGCTTGGCACTTAGCAGTTGCTCTCAATAAATCTTTGAGGATTGAATGGCTTAATAATTGACTGAATAGTACAGAGTGAGGGCAGAGAAATGAGAGGGAAAGGCCAGGGGAAGCCTGTGAAACTGGAACAAACACTAGAGAGGGGTTAAGACCCCACCTCTCTCTGTCTCTGGCCCTGGAAAGGGCAGGCATGAACTAGGGGTCCAGCAGTCCAGTTGGCTCCAGAACCACCTACCCAATTGTCCATAGCTAGATTTGAGAAAATCCAATTCTCATTCTTCACTTTCTGGCCTCTGGCTGCTGACTCCAGGCAGTGGGAGTTTTCAGGGAAGGGTAATAGGGGACCCTACCAGAACTGGAGACCTGTTCCTCAAGAATGTGTAAGAGAGGGTAGCCTGGTTGGCTCAGTCGGTTAGCGTGGGACTTCGGCTCAGGTCATGATCTCACAGTTCATGAGTTCGAGCCCCACATTGGGCTCTCTACTGTCAGCGCAGAGCCCGCATTGTATCCTCTGTCCCCCTCTCTCTCTGCCCCTCCCAGCTTGTGCGCGGGCGCCCTCTCTTTCTCAAAACTAAACATAAAAAAAAAAAAAAAAAAAAAAGAATGTGGAAGAGAGTTGTAGAAGATGCGGCCTGGCACATAATAAAAACCTTGAATGCTGGTCTCTGTTTGACCACAAAACTTGGCGTGGCAGTCTCCTACCCACCCCTCCCCGTCCCAAGCCAGGCTCCGGAGTGTGCAATTCTTCCCAAGCCCTAAAGGGGGTGGCACCGGGCTGCGCCCGCGGGCTCTGGCCGAGGGCAAGGGACCAGCGGAAGGGCTCGCGCCCTTAAAGGGAAGTTTTGGTGACTCCCCCTGGCGAAAGCGAGCACCGCCCCTGCCTCTCCCTTCTCGCCAGGATTGCTTGTCCATCTAGTTGCCTGGCGGAGACTCCGGATACCCAGCCCCCTTCGGACTTCAGCATAAGCCCCGAAGGATGGGGAAAGAAAGAGACCTCCATTAAAGGGACTCTCGGTCACCAGGGCGTGGGGCTAGGGGTACGGAGAAACGGCTGCTCCCTACATGCTTGGTGCCTACCAGCAGAGTTGCCTCTTTAAGGCTTGGGTAGGAGGCTGGGTCTGAACTTGCGTTGGGTGGGAGGACGAGCTTCTTGGTGACGTAAGACCTGAGGAGGGGCGTGCCTTCTGAGTGACTCGTCGCCTGGAAGGGGGCGGGCTCTTAATGACGAAACTCCGGGGAGGAGACAGGCGTTCATTGATAAAAACGCCGGGCTCCCTCGGGCGCGAGCTCAGCGTAGCAAATCCAGGCAGTGCCACGCGCGGCCCGGGCCTGGCGGAACAGAAACAAGCCGGGCCCGCGCTGCGACGCACCGCCTGCATGGAGCCCGCCGCCGGCTTCCTATCCCCGCGTCCCTTCCCGCGTGCTGCCGCCCCGCCCGCGCCCCCTGCCGGGCCCGGGCCGCCTGAGAATGCCTCGCCAGGACCTGATCTGGAGATGCTGGCCGGACCACCGGCGCCGGACTCAGGGCGCCTCATCACCGACCCGCGCAGCGGCCGCACCTACTTCAAAGGCCGCCTGTTGGGCAAGGTGAACTGGTGGGGTGGAGTGCTAGCGAGGGGCGGGGGGGTCTTGCCGACCTTCTGGACGGCGCCTGCTGGGGCGGGGGCGCTTGTTCTCAGCGCGGGGACGCGGGGACGCTTGTCCTCGGCGCGGGGACGCTTGCCCTCAGTGCGGGGACGTCTGCGGGCCAGACTTGGCTATCCTGGAGCGCTCTGCCTGATGCCCCCTTCCCAACAGGGGGGCTTTGCCCGCTGCTACGAGGCTACTGACACGGAGACCGGCAACGCCTACGCTGTCAAAGTCATCTCACAGAGCCGCATCACCAAGCCGCATCAACGCGAGAAGGTGGGCCCCAGGCCCAGCGGATCAGGGGTGGGGTGGGGACAGTAGTGAGGGAGCCCTTGAAGGATGACCACCCCGCGCCCACATTGCAGATCCTAAACGAGATTGAGCTGCACCGCGGCCTGCAGCACCGCCACATCGTGCGTTTCTCACACCACTTTGAGGATGCTGACAACATATACATTTTCCTGGAGCTCTGCAGCCGAAAGGTGAGCGATGACAATGGGAGTGGGAGAGAGAAAGGGGCCTTGAGACCCAAAGCTGGAGCCCTGTCTCTTCCTTCAGCGAGCACAGATGGAGGGAGGGTCAAAGAGGGCGGGCCAGGGACTGAAGCAGTGGCTTTCTGCAGTCCCTGGCCCACATCTGGAAGGCCCGACACACCCTGTTGGAGCCAGAGGTGCGCTACTACCTGCGCCAGATCCTTTCTGGACTCAAGTACTTGCACCAGCGGGGCATCCTGCATCGAGACCTCAAGCTGGGTGAGAATCCTGGGCCAGCAGGATTGGGGTTTGAGGACGCAGAGAGAAAGGAGTCTGACACGCCTCTTTCCCCCTGTTCAGGAAATTTTTTTATCACTGAGAACATGGAACTGAAGATGGGGGACTTTGGGCTGGCAACCCGGTTGGAACCCCCGGAACATAGGAAGAAGTGAGTGTTTGAGGAGAGGGGTGGCCACAGTCTGTGTGATACAGATGATGTGCGTGACAGACAGTGAGTTTGTATGTGGGAGGCATGATGACTGACTTATGTGTGTGTGTGATAGATGGGGAGGGATGACGGTTGTTTGTGTGTGGGGGAAGGTGGAGGTGGCAGCCACGACTGGTGGAAAGGCTGAGGGTCCTGTTGGTGTTTGAATCCCTGAGACAGACGGGGATGTAAGGATTCTTGGAGATGTTTGATCCTGTGTGTGGCTGGGGGAAGGTGACATAAGCAATGTGTGTGTGAGACAGACCGAGTGTGGGAATAGCAGGACATGACATCCTGTGTAAGAAGACCCTGCTGTGGCCATGATGACTGGGTGTGAGTGACAACAGATAGCATGTGTGACAGAGGAGTGTTTTGGGGCAACATGACAGCTGGTGTTGGTGTGTGTGTGGCACAGACCATAGGAGGTGACAGCCTGTGTGGGTGTCTGACAGACGGGAGTGGGGGAAGGAGGAAAGGATCAGTGATGGACTCTGCTGGCCTTGGAAGAGGGAGCTGGGTTGGGGGTCAGGGCCTTCCGCCCCCCCACACACCACCCCCCATCATCCTGCAGAGCAGCTGAGCAGCTGGGCCAGGCGGGTGGGCGGGGACTCAGCTGCCATCTCCAGCATCCATTGTCCCAGGACAAGCAGGAGTTCTCTGGCCTTTGGTGACAGGCAGCTGCTTTGTCTGGACTCACAGTGGGGGCAGGGATGAGGGTGGGGGGTGGCTAGCCAGGCTGGGTCTGAACCTTCTCCTCTCTTCCTACTCCTTTTCAGAACCATCTGTGGCACCCCCAATTATGTGGCTCCAGAAGTGCTGCAAAGACAGGGCCATGGCCCCGAGGCAGACGTGTGGTCCCTGGGCTGTGTCATGTGAGTCCCAGGGTCGTCTACACACTGGTGGGTGCACGCATGGGGTGTACCTTCCACTTTACTCCTGACCCCCTTATCTCTACCTCACAGGTACACACTGCTGTGTGGGAGTCCCCCCTTTGAGACAGTTGACTTGAAGGAGACCTATCGCTGCATCAAACAGGTTCACTACACACTGCCTGCCAGCCTTTCACTGCCTGCCCGGCAGCTCCTGGCTGCCATCCTTCGAGCCTCGCCCCAAGACCGCCCCTCAATTGACCAGATCCTGCGCCATGACTTCTTTACCAAGGTCTGTGGCTCCCCGAAGTCAAGTCTGCATATTCCCAGGGGATTCAATGGGGGGTAGGTGACAGGGCCCCTAGGACCTCCCTTCTCTGCTCACATGACTTCCCTCCTCAGGGCTACACCCCCGACCGGCTCCCTGTCAGCAGCTGTGTGACAGTCCCAGACCTGATACCCCTTAACCCAGCTAGGATTCTGTTTGTCAAAGTTACCAAGAGCCTCTTTGGCAGGAAGAAGAAGAGTGAGTCTGCGATGTCAGTGGGTTTGAGGGTATAAAGTGGCAGGGGGGCTTGTTACATATATTGTGGGGGCCTGAGTGTGAGTGCCTTTGAACCCCTGGAGAGAGCATGTGCCCATTTGTATCATCCCTACAGGAAGCCTGCGGGGTGGGCAGGATACTGAGGGCTATATCTTCCCCCACCCAGGTAAGAACCATCCTGAGGAGCGGGACGAGGTCTCCTGTTTGGTGAATGGCCTCACTCGGACGTCCATTGGGCATCAAGATGCCAGGCCTGAGGTGAGGTACTCACGTGGGAAGTGTTTCCTGACTCACTCTCACCCTAGCAGCTGCAGGAAGCCTGGGATAAAAGAAGCTAGTGAAGCATCTAGCCTCATGGTAGCCTAATTGGCTGTGTCTCATTAGCCAGGCAGGGCTGACCTGGGGTGCCCTGGCTGCCAGGGCAAGGCTGGGCCATGGACTCTCAAGGATTTGGATTTTGAGGCCTATCTCACTTCCTTCTCCTACCCAACCATCCAGGCTCCAGCAGCTTCTGGTCCAGCACCCCTCAGCTTGGTAGAGACGGCACCTGAGGACAGCTCACCCCGTGGGACACTGGCAAGCAGTGGAGATGGTGAGGAGCCAGGAGGATGAGAAGTGTTAGAAGTTTCTGGGGCTGAGACCAGGGACCAGAGGGAAGGAGTGGTCAGAGGTCAGTGGTCATGGTCTGTGTCCTGGGGAACTAATGCCTAATTCTCAGTGCCCTGTTTCCTTTAGGGTTTGAAGAAGGTCTGACTGTGGCCACAGTGGTGGAGTCAGCCCTCTGTGCTCTGAGAAACTGCCTGGCCTTCATGCCCCCAGGTGAGATTGGGGTATGGTATGGGTGAATGGTGGTGGGAGTTCTTTGGCTGCCATGTTGGGAACAGATCCTCACTCCTTCCTCTTCCATGACAGCGGAACAGAACCCAGCTCCCCTTGCACAGCCAGAGCCTCTGGTATGGGTCAGCAAGTGGGTTGACTACTCCAACAAATTTGGCTTTGGGTATCAACTGTCCAGCCGCCGTGTGGCTGTGCTTTTCAACAATGGCACACATATGGCCCTTTCAGCCAACAGAAAGTAAGTGCTGTTATGGAGTGTCTTGTATCCAGGCCATTGTGCCCAGCAGCTGTGTGCTTCTGCACTTGGGTGTCCTGGGGTCTCTTGGGGAGGGGCATCAGTGCGGGGTTCTCTCTGACCTCTTGTCTCCTCTCTTCTAGGACTGTGCACTACAACCCTACCAGCACAAAACACTTCTCTTTCTCTGTGGGTGCTGTGCCTCGGGCCCTGCAGCCTCAGCTTGGTGTCCTACGATATTTTGCCTCCTACATGGAGCAGCGTCTCATGAAGGTGTGTGGACTGGAGTGGGGCACATTGAGGACTAACACAACCTGATCCCTTCCTATTCCCCTTGGCAGGAGTGGCTGGGGGACTAAGAGCTAGAGGCTGGACCTCTAAGGGAGACATTAATGGGGAGGGGCCTGACTAGTGTCAGACAAATAACCTGCTCCTGCTCCCAGGGTGGTGATCTGCCCAGTGTGGAAGAGGTGGAGATGCCTGTCCCCCCACTCTTGCTGCAGTGGGTCAAGACTGATCAGGCCCTACTCATGCTGTTTAGTGATGGTACTGTCCAGGTAAGAACCCCTCCTGGAGTTGGGGGCAAGGTCTAGGAGGCCCACTATGCTGGGGAAAGAAACTGGACCTGGGGCCTAGGCCCTGATCAGTGCTACCCTTCTGTGCATAGGTGAACTTCTATGGCGACCACACCAAACTGATCCTCAGTGGCTGGGAACCCCTGCTTGTGACTTTTGTGGCCCGCAATCGCAGTGCTTGCACTTACCTCGCTTCCCACCTTCGGCAGCTGGGCTGTTCTCCGGACCTGCGGCAGCGGCTCCGCTATGCTCTGCGTCTGCTCCGGGATCGCTGCCCAGCCTAGGCCCCAACCTGCAGAGCAGGCCTTGACCTAAAGCCTCAGGGCTGAGGCCTGTGCCTGTAAGGCTCTGGCCTTTGCCTTTGTGGGCCTCCCTGTCCCTTCGGTGCCTCACTGGGGGCTGTGGGCCGAATCCCCCAGGGAATCAGGGACCAGCTTTACTGCGGTTGGAGTCTGCCTGTCTCGGCAGCCTCCTACCCCTTCTCCAAGAAAAGCCTGAGCCTTAGTCCCCAGCTAGGGGACGTTATTTATGGACCACTTTTATTTATTGACAGACATTTATTTATTGGGATTGAGCCCCAGGGAGGGCCTTCTCCTGGGATAATAAACCGTTTTTGCATAACTTGGAGGCCTCTTCACTCGTAGTAGAGCCCATGGACCACGGCCACGGCGAAGAGCGAGGCGTTGGTGAAGGCGGCGGAGGCCAGACCATCGCATTCGGTGTCCCAGAGCGCACGGCTGACCACATGCACGCCCTGGCCGGCGCGCGGCCCCAGCACCACGCTGCACACTAGCTTGTAGCGCGGGGGACTGATCTCACGCAGGCGCACGCGTACCAACTCGCACAGCTCCTGAGCCAGAGGCCCGGCCTCCGCACCTGAGTAGCACGCATTGTTCAGCCTCGCCGCCAGCGCTGCCTCCAGGGCGCACTGTAAGCGCGAGGCTTCCCAGCGCTCCCCTGGCGCTGGCTCTGTGCGGTAGGAGGGTGCCACCTGACGCACGGGCGCTAGGGGCAACCCAGAGAAGCTAACCCTTGAGCGCAAAAGAGGAACTGGGCCCAGAGATGGTCGCCGACCCCCAGGACCCACGCCTGGTCCGGCCAGCGAGTTGCGGCGTGAGAAGGACGAGGCTGGGCCCAGCACAGAGCCACGGCGGGAGGCCGGGCCCAGACTTGCTAGTCGGGCCTCTTCAATACTGGGCAGGTGGCCTGGAGGCCTCACCGGTGATAGTTTCAGCCCGGGGTCTTTGGTAGTATCCTCCTCCTGGCGTCCTGGGGGCACAGACCTGCCAGCCATGGACCTGCCGGCTGGAAGACCCACACATAGACGGGATGGCCTAAACTGGCCGTCTGTACCACATCCAGTCTTTCACTCCGTGATAAGGGTTTTTACCCTCTAACCCCTTCTTACCTGTGTTTTTGGGACAGGTGAATCAAATTGTCCCCAGCTGCGTGGATTCCTAGGTGCTTAGAGGATTAAGGGCTGTTAGGGACATAAGCGATGCTGGTCAGACTATCATCTTGGGGTTGCCCCTGTCCCCTTGAGCTCCACTTTCCCCTGGGCACTATGGAGGTTAGCTAAGTGAGCTCTAAATAAATACACCTCCTTTTCTCTCTTCCACCTGACTTCTCCAGCAGAAGGGAGATGAACCTCCCCTTTGTTTTCCTCAGCCTAGATAGTGGTGCCTCAAACCCCTAACCAGAGGGAGACACAGACAGACCAACTCCTTCAACCCCACAGATCCTTCTAGCCCTGTGTCTAGAATCCAGACACCTTCGACCCCTACCTGCTTCTAGGGTGGCTGGCACAAAGATCTCTCCTACAATTGGTTCAGGCTGGATGGAGGCAGGTGACTCAGGAAGCTCCTTCCACCCTCTCCAGTTGGCCTCTGGCCCTACCTCCAGAATTAGTTCTGGGATGAATGCCCTCTTCTCCCGAAACTCCCACAGGAAACTGAGTCACCTGCAGCCTTTGGCCTCCAAACTCTCTCCTAGCTCCACAGCCCTTCCTCACCCAGCTGGCCTGACTGGCAGATGGGAAGGTAATGGCCCCTTGTGTTGTGGAGTTGCCCTGGGTTACTGGGAAGGCACTCCTGTTTTTTGGTTTCCTCCTTCCAGTCCTGGCTCTGGCTTAACTTGGAAGTGTTACTACACAGTACATGCTGTGTGCGGGGTGCCTGGGTCATCAGGCAAGAGGAGATAACAGGGGCCTAGAACCCCTGTACTGAGGGGGCAGATGTAGAGAGGGGCTCTGGTCAGAAAGGTATTCCCCTACACCAGGGCTCTTGAGCCACTGTCCATTCCTCCCTTTCTGAAGGCTGGCTCTGAAGCTGTGAGCAAGTTGCAGAGGCCTGGTATATGGGGAGACCTTGAGGCTGTAGGGGTGGCTGTTCAGGAATCAGGATCTTCCCCCACAGGAAGAAGAACGTCATGGCTCTATCCTCTCCCCATTAGCCTCAACAAGGACAAACATTTCCGCTCTCTGTGCAGAGCTGGGGTGGGGTTTGGATGACTTCCTCAGCTCAGGGCTGTGTGCAGGGGGAGGGGAGACCCATTAGCCCTGCTGGTGGGAGCCGACCTGATGCAACAGTGGTGACTAGACTTGGCAGTGAACCAGAGTCCAGCCTCCTGACCCCTGCTGACCCAAGTGCTCTGGAGCTTGTCTCCAGCTGGCCACACCTCTGCTGTGCCCTAGTGCCTAGAGTGCCAACCCCCTAACTGTGGTTGCATTTTAGGGATGCCAGAGGCCATGACGCTTCTGTCAGAGCTGACACCTCCTCACCTGACCTCCTTCTGGGAGGGACAGGACTGCCCCCTCCCAGACAAGCCAGTCTGGGCCCTGAAAGCTCCATGAGGGTGAGGAATTTCCCTATTGAGGGGGGTTTCCCAGGCCTGGCTAACCTGATCCTGACCCTGTGCGCATGTGAGGGAAGGAGTAGGAGGGTCAGGGAGTTTGAACTCTGAATCCAAGGCAGGCAGGGGCCTGGGTGTTAAGACCCTCTACTAAGCTTCCTGCCCCTCTGAGGGCTGAAGTTTTCCCTGGGCCTGTGGAAGATGGGTGGGGCCTCTCAAGCTGAGCTCCAGTTTCCGTGGAAACCCACAGGCTTCCCACCCACTGCTGCCTGGGCAGGCTCCCAGCTGGGGCCTCATGCTCTGCCAGCCTCTCCTCCCCAGTCCAGTCTGCTCCACCCTCAGCCCGTCTTGGCCCCTTCCCTGACTCTCCATCCCCAAGCCCAGCCTCTGGCCTCTTCCATTAGGTTCTAATGCCTTCTTAAGGAACCTGGGCCTCTCCTGCCCCATCCCTAAACTTCAGCTTCTCAGCAAACAGGCTTCCCAAGCTCCTGCCCCTCCCTCTCAGGCCTTTCTAGCCTCCTTACCAGCTCCCAGGCCTAGCCAGGCCTCCTGCTCCTGCCCACCTATCACCTCCCACAGACCAACAGACAACAGGTCTCCTAGGCTATTCTGTCCTCTTGCTCCCCTGCCCCACCCCACCCATGGAGACCCCAGGACTGGTTGTGCACGGGGAGGCTGCACCCTTTTCCACAGCACTCCGAAGCCTTCTCAACAATCCCCAATACAGGTGAGGGGGTGGGCCCTGTCTGTGGGATTTCCTTAGCTGGCTCTGCTGGGTCCCATGACTCTGAGGAAGCCTTGGGTACAGAAGAGGTGGAGATGACCCTCCTCCCTGGTGAACTCAGTCTGGGGAAGTCAAGTGTGGAGAATGGCTACAGGTTACATCACTCAGTGTCCATGATGTCTTGAGAGCCAGAAGTGGGGGCGGGGGGAGAAGAGGGGGAGGCAGTGGGGGCTGAAGCCCGGAGCAACTGGTATGACTTTGGGCAAAGGCCTTCTTTTGTGGATTTGGGTTCCTGGCAGAGAGGAGCCCTTTGCCCCCTGGATCTTGAGAGATGGGATGTGACTTGAGTCCCTCCCTGGGAGCAGATGACCCTGTTCTGGGAACTGGGGATTCACAAGAGGAACAAAACTCAAGGGATTGAGCCAGAGTTTCCGGCAGGAAGCAGTTCAAGTGTGCTGCCTAGGGCTCACTGCACAGGATGCTAGTGGTGTCTGAAACCAGGGATAGAATATGGGGGCAGGGCTGGTCAGGAGAACTAGAATGTAGCTTTCTGTCCCCACTGCCTCCCTCAGGGTTGAGGACTCCCATGACCCTGCTGCTTTGGGGATTACAGTCTGGTCTGAGTAGTGGGAACCCCTGGCCTTGGACCTGGGACTAGGAGGCTCCAGAAGCCCAAGCTTCATTTCCTGCCTCCTACCCTCTATGCTGTTGGGAGGCCCAGAGGCTGGGGCCGGAAGTGGTTGTGAAGATGGAAAATGTGGTCTGGTCTCATGATGGTGCGTCGCTGCCATGTCTATCTGCAGCCAGTGCACTCTGCACCCCCGCTCCCCCACCCCCTCCTGCCTGGAGGAGGCTGAAAAAAGCTGAGTTTGCAGTCTATGGAGGAGGAGCCAAGAAGAGCTTCCCTTACCTCAAGAGTCAGGCTGGGGAGAAGAGGGGTATGTAAGATCAATCTTGCATCAGCCTTGGTGTCCCCTCAGTGATCAAGCATAGCCACCTCCTCTAAGACCTGAGGGTTTGGGATTACTATCCCATTTCATGGATGAGAAACCTGAAATTCAAAGGTATAAGTCACTTGCCTGAGGCACCATGGGATGAAGCTAGGACTAGAATCCAGGCCTGTGTGTATACTCCAGACCATTGGCTGGAAGGACTAAGCCCTGTCCCTTATATGACAGATAAGGAAATGAAAGCTCAGAGTGGGCAAAGGCAAAGCCTAGAGTTATATCCAAGACCCTGGCCTCTTCTTCCCTGGCTCTCTCCTTCCCTTCCCACAGTGATGTTTGCTTTCTGGTCGGTCAAGAACGGCAGGAGGTGTTTGCCCACCGGTGCTTGTTGGCCTGTAGATGCAACTTCTTCCAACGACTTCTGGGTCCGAAGCTGGGCTCTGGCATGCCTAGCCCCGTGGTGCTAAGCACTGTGCCAGCTGAGGCCTTCCTGGCAGTGCTGGAGTTCCTGTACACCAACAGCGTCAGGCTGCACCGCCACTCTGTGAGCCTGTTGGGCAACGGTGTGGATGAGAGAGGGAGGGGGAGGGGCAGGAGACACTCCCTTCCACATCCCTTCTACTTTGCAGGTGCTGGAGGTGCTGACCGCGGCTATAGAATACGGGCTGGAGGAACTGCGAGAGGTAGGTTTATGTGGCAGGCCCTTGTCTCATTTCTCTTGCTTCTTATGGGCTCAGATCACACCCTGCCTCACACACACTCTGGCCTGGAGAGGAACGTGTTCCAACACAGAAGTATGGATATCTCTCTGTGTAAATAGGCATTATGTGTGCCTATGTGCAATGGATATGTACATGCCCTGTGTGTGCTGTGGGGGCATATGGCGGGGGTTATGGCTGGTGCCATAGATGCCAGGATAAATCAGCCTTGATCCTTGTTCTTCAAAGAGAGATAGACACATGAAAACTCTTAACCCAGGGGCATAAGAAGTGTGATAAATGAGGGTATATGGTGCTGAGACTCTACAGAGGGTCTCTCTAGTCTTGCCATAGGGGAGAAAGGAAGGGAAGACTTCTTGGAAGGGGAAACATTTGTGTTAGATCAAGTAGAATAGGTAGAGGTTTGCTCAGAGGGGGAGTGGAAAAGGTGGCATTCTAGTCACAGAGGCACAAAAGGAGCTAGTGAGCCATTTAGTGTGGCTGGACTAAGTGTGAGAGAGAGACAGATGAGATTGGAGACAGTGCCGGGGGCTAAATCATACTGGACCTTAAAAAATTTGGACTTTTTTTTTTACTCAGAGGGCATGGAAGTTCATTGGAAGTTTCAGGTAAGGGAGTGAGGATTTGGAGCTAAGAGGATAAGTGATTGGGAGAGATGGGAAGGGCTCCACAGTCCAATGGGGATGAGAGGCAGTGGCAGCCCATGACTTTAAGAGAAGTGGAACTGGCATGACCCAGTGCTTTTCTGGATGTGAAAGTGAGAAGGAGAGGTCATGGGTGAAATTCAAGTTTCTGGTTAAAACAAAAAGGTCTTTGAGTCAGGAGTGACACAAGATAAGTGTCCTCAGAGAAGGAGAGTGGATTTTCACGTGGCTTTCATCTAGTTTCATTTGTGGGGAATGTGCTAGAAGGCAGACTGCTGGACCCAAAGTAGGCTGCTAGTGTCCAGTCCCTTCAGGCTTGCCAAATCTCAGACCCTGGTGATTTCTTGCCTCTCTTGGTCTGGGAGGTCACCTTGGGCATGTGGCTGCTTAGGAGCCCGGGTGGCTCACTGCTTCTGAGGATGGGGTCTTGGAGGGGGAGACACCTTGGCACAACCCGCTTTCATTTCTGTTCCCAGCTGTGCCTGGAGTTTGTGGTGAAGGTGCTGGATGTGGAACTGGTTTGTGAGGCCTTGCAGGTGGGTGTTCTAGACAGGCTTGCAGTTAGTCCTCGGTGTGGAGGACTGGACTACAATGGTCTCTCCAGCCTCCAACCTGATGGCCTTCATCCTGTTCCTAGGTTGCTGTAACCTTTGGCCTGGGACCGCTGCAGGAGCGTTGCATAGCCTTCATAGAGGCCCATAGCCAGGTATCGCTCCCCATCTTCATAGTCTCAATCCCTCAGACCTCATTCTGCTCCTCCCTGACCCATTCGTGGACCCACAGGAGGCGCTCCGGACCCGCGGGTTCCTGGAGCTGTCGGCGCCAGCGTTGCTGTCCCTGTTGCGCAGCGACAAGCTCCGCGTGGACGAGGCTGAGCTCGTTCTGGCGGCCAGGAGCTGGGCACGCGTGGGTGCGGTGAGCTGGGGTACTAAAGGGACCCTGGGTTGGCGTGCGGAAGGAGGCTTGGGGCGCAGGAACACGGCAAGCCGGAGGCGGGGCAGGTGCTCCTGCCTGTCCAGGCTTAGGGCTGGCGTTCGCAGGCTGTGCTGGAGCGGCCGGTGGCCGAGGTGGCGGCCCCGGTGGTGCGGGAGCTGAGACTGGCTTTGCTGGCCCCGGCGGAGCTGAGTGCCCTGGAAGAGCAGAACCAGCGGGAGCCGCTCATCCCGGTGCGGACGCGGGGAACCAAGCTCAGATCCGCTCAGCAGCGTGGGGGAAAAGCGCGAGGGTGGGGGTGGGGGGCTCGGCCCAGGGTCTGCCGGGTGAGGGGGTATTGCAGGACTGCCGTGACCGGCCTTCCCCTGCAGGTGGAGCAGATCGTAGAGGCGTGGAAATGCCACGCTCTGCGAAGAGGGGATGCGGCCCGGGGCGCCCCGTGCCGCCGCCGGAGGGGAACCCTGCCCCGGGAGCATCACTGCTTTCTGGACCTGCCCTTTAAGTGACCAAAGGCCGCGGTTTGCAAGGAATTCTGGGCCTGTCCCAAGCTACAACTCCCGACGTGCCTAGTGCTCGGAGCCGACTTCCGCCCCCAGCATGCCCTGCGAGCCGGGCGCTGGAAGGGCGACTGTCGCCCGGCTCTGCGCCCTGTGGGTGGGGCTCTGGGGGTGGGGAGTGGGTGTGGGCTTGGGCGGGGCCCAAAAGCGATTTCCCTTACACTTTACCCTGACTCTACCCTGGCCCTCTGGCCGCGCAGGCCTGCCGCGTTTACTTTTATAATCCCCACGTTTTTCGGCTCAACTCCCTCTTTAATTCCAGAGCTACCTCCTAGAGAGCGCTCTCTAAATGCCCCACAGACACCTCAGACTCAATCCAAAATTGGGCTGCCTCATCTTTCCCCAGTTCTGCCCCCATCGTGTTTCTCATCTCTGTGAGTGTCTAAGCCAGAAACCTGCGTCTCAGCTTTGCCTTGTTCTTCATCCTCACATCGGCCTCCCGTGACTTCTGCCTTCTAAGACACTGAAGGGTAGTAAAATGTGCCAATCCAAAATACGCCTCTTTGAGCTAAGGATTATTTTAAGCTGATTATTTTGAGAAAAAGTGGAAGCTCTGGAAACAGAATAGAATTTACCCTTTTGTAAGGGAAATTTATAATTAAAAAGGGAGTCTCCATTAGTAAGGGCGTCTCCTCCGTACCAGGAAAAGAAGGATGATCAACTCACAAGATTTTAGTGGAGAAGGCACCCACTGAAATCTGCTTAACAAGCCTTACCTTATGTACTGTGTTTTTCCTGGTAGCATTCTCCTAACTGTCCTCCCTACACTTTTCTTTCATCCTTAACTGAAGATGGTCTTTCAGCAGGTATTTTAGACCACCTCAGGGAGTTACTCATTTTTCCCTGGGTATCTCCCATGTACACAAGAGGTATACATATTAATAAACTTGTTTTTCTTTTGTTAATCTGTCTCTTATTACAAGGGTCTCAGCCAAGACTTCATAGAATAGAAGGAAAATTATTTTTTCTCCCCTATGAGATCTTTCCAGTTGGTTCAGTTCTCTTCACTTTAGTTCACCCAGTACCATGTTAAGAATTAATGCAACAGGCTCTTGCTAGTCTTTCTGCCTCCACACCAGCCATGCCCCTCTTCGTGCCATTTCCCACACTGCAGCCAGACTTAAGATTATCAGCCGTACTACCCTTATTAAGCCCCCAACATCCCCATTGCTCAGACAAAATACACTCTATTTCACTTTCAGGACACTCCGAATTACTAGTGGTTCCAAATGTTAGCAACTCTTCTCTCAACAACTACCTTTGCATAAAGTCACTGGTTCTGAAGGCAGTAGTCCTCTGGCTGCACAGTCATTCTCTTGGTTACTGATGACTCCCCATGCTACAGATGCAGTTTTGGAGTGATGGTGGGGTCTGGAGCCGATGGCCAAGAAAGAATGGTTGAGTGCAAAAAGGTGATTTTAAAGCATGGGGACAGGACCAGTGGGCAGGAAGAGCTGTATGTGTGTGTGTGTGTGTGTGTGTGTGGGGGGGTGTTGTGAGGAGTGACTGATTATACACTTAGGGGTTGGGGGAAGTAAAGGCCAGGGGAAGTTTCCAGAAGGACTTTCATATGCTAATCATATGCTAAAGAAGACTCAGGGGCACCTGGATGGCTCAGTTGGTTGAACTTCCCACTTGGGCTTAGGTCATGATCTCATGGTCTGTGAGTTCAAGCCACGCATCGGGCTCTGTGCTGATAGCTCAGAGCCTGGAGCCTGCTTTGGATTCTGTATCTCCCTCTCTCTCTCACCCTCTCCCGTTCATGCTCTCTCTCTGTCTCAAAAATAAATAAACATTAAAAAAAATTTAAAAAAAAGAAGACACACAGGATCCTGGAGGCCTTGCTCTTGTCAAGCTAAGGTTGTTTTTTTCCCATTAACATTAAGACAGTAGGGAGTTCCTGGAGGAATGTTAGAGTTGACCTGCCTCAAGAATTTGTCAAAGGGCTGCAGATTATGAGGAAATTGAATTTTATCTACATTTCCTTCTGCCTTTGTTTCTCACATCACTACCTTTTTTATTCATTACACCCTTTGTCTTCCTGAGGATCTGAATCTCCCTAGACAAAGATCCCTGGGATTGGAGTGGTGCCTTATTCATTTCTTGTTTCTCCAGTCTCTGTCACATAATCAGTGCTCTGCAAATGTTCAGTGATGACGTTATTTCCTTATTTAAATGCTATTTTATTCCATAAAGAGTTTAAAAGAGCTATACAACAAGATACTATCAATCTAAAATGAGGGGCAGTTGATTAGTAGAAAATAAGGTTAAACTTCTGTCTCAGGGATTTTATACAAAAATATGTTGCATATGAATTAAAGAAAGTTATTTGGCATTACTTCTCAAGACCGAAAATGTGGTTACTCATAGTACTACTTCATAACAGCATTGTTTGGATAATGAAAATTGAAAACAAGCTAGATGTCCTGGTTTAATCTAGAAGACTGGCTAAACTATGGTATATTACAGTGATATAGAAAGGTATCTGTGACTTTGGAAAAAGCTCAGTGCAGATCAAGTAGAGCACAATTCCTTTTGCTAAAAGAAAAGGTAGTGTAAGGGAGGAAAAAGTTCTCCTTGCCCCTCTTAGGGTCCCTGGTTGGGTTTGAAAATTAAACTTGGGAATGCAAGCTGGTGCAGCCACTCTGGAAAAGAGTATGGAGTTTCCTCAAAAAACTAAAAATAGAACTGCCCTAGGACCCAGCAATTGTACTACCAGGCATTTATCCACGGGATACAGGTGTGCTGTTTCGAAGGGACACAGGCACCCCCATGTTTATAGCAGCACTATCAACAATAAAGTATGGAAAGAGCCCAAATGTCCATCGACGGATGAATGGATAAAGAAGATGTGGTATATATCTACAACGGAGTATTACTCAGCGATCAAAAAGAATGAAATCTTGCCATTTGCAACTACGTGGATGGAACTGGAGGGTATTATGCTAAGTGAAATTAGTCAGAGAAAGATGAAAATCTTATGACTTCACTCATGAGGACTTTAAGAGACAAAACAGATGAACATAAGGGAAGGGAAATGAAAATAATATAAAAACAGGGAGGGGGACAAAACATAAGAGACTCTTAAATATGGAGAACAAACAGAGGGTTACTGGAGGGGTTGTGGGAGAGGGGGATGGGCTAAATGGATAAGGGGCACTAAGGAATCTACTCCTGAAATCAGTGTTGCACTATATGCTAATTTGGATATAAATTTTAAAAAAATTAAAAAGAAAATTAAACTGACATAGATTAACAGGACAAAAGCATACAAATTTATTTAATATGATTTATGTATGTATGTATGTATGTATGTATGTTTGTAATCTCTACACCTAACGTGGGGCTCACACGACCTTGGGATCAAGAGTCACATGGTCCTCCGGCTGAGCCAGACTGGTACTCCAATATTAAGTTTTAGTGTGCTCACTTCATCAGCACATATACCGATACAAGTTTTAGCAATACAAAAGCCTTCATAAGGAAATGAAGACTAGAAGAAATGGTTAAACCAGAATTTTTTTTTTAATGTTTATTTATTTTTGAGACAGAGACAGAGCATGAACGAGGGAGGGTCAGAGAGAGAGGGAGACACAGAATCTGAAGCAGGCTCCAGTCTCTGAGCTGTCAGCACAGAGCCCAACACAGGGCTCGAACTCACGGAGTGTGAAATCATGACCTGATCCGAAGTCGGCCGCTTAACTGACTGAACCACCCAGGCACCCCTAAACCAGAGTATTTTTATGCTGGGTTTGATGAAGAGTGGATAGTGATGGAGGATATAATGGGTTAAAGGGTATGAGGTAAGTGTAGTAAATGGGGAAATTTAGCAAAACCTGTTTGGATTCTTCTTGGAGTCCCTTTGACTCTGGAGATAAGGATGACTCCTTGCCTCCAGTATAGGAGGGCACCTCTCACTTGAGCGTTTTATGACCTGTTTCAAGGGAGAAGGGAGATGGGGCCAGGGTGAGATGAGGCGGTAAGAGTGACTCTTCTGATTTCTCAAATTGCTTAAAATATTCAATATGCCAAGATACTATATTTTGGGGTAGCATGTCCTGAACCCCATCAGTAGCACAGTGATTAAGAGTATGTCTCTTCTGGATCTAGGCTGCCTGGGTTTGAATCCTAGCTCCACCACTTTCTGGCTTTGTGACTTGAGTAGCGTAAACTTTCTATGCCTCAGTTTCCTTGTTTCGAAATGGAGATAAAAACAGAATCTATTGAATAGAGTTCTTAGGAAGGTTAATTTTGTAAAGTGCTAACCTTCCTAAGAACTATATTAAACTTCCTAAGAACTATATTAAACATTTAGATAATATATAAATTAAATATCTAAAAATATTTAGTATATATATATATATATATATATATATATATATGAATCCATTCATTTGTTCCATAAGTATTGAGTGCTCATGTGAAAGGCACTGATTTAGGGTCATGGGATCCATCAGAGAATAAGTCAGGTAAATTCCCTGCCTCGAGGAACTTACATTCTAGGAGAAACATACAGCAGACAAGTAAAGAAATTAATATATGATATAATTTCAGGAAGTAGTTTGTACTCTGAAAAAAAATAAAACAGATTAAAAGGATAAAGAGTGATGTGGCAGGAGTGGGGTTGTTTCATACAGGGTGGTGAGGGTGGACCTCTGGAGACTCAGGACTGGAGACCTAAAGGACGAGGGGCACAAACCACATGTCCTGGAGAAAGGCATTTGGAGGGGTTTGTGCAGGCTGGAGAATGGAGTGTGTGATCAGATTTACATTAAAACAATTTGTGGGTGTTGTATGGAAGATTAGGACAAAGGGGCGGTAGGGAATGAGGTACAGTCTAAGAATAGTTACAGAGGAGAGTTTTGTATGAATCCATCAAGAGCTCTTCTTGGACCAGGGTGGAGTAAAATGTGGTTGC
This sequence comes from Puma concolor, assembly GCF_028749965.1. Taxonomy (NCBI): domain Eukaryota; kingdom Metazoa; phylum Chordata; class Mammalia; order Carnivora; family Felidae; genus Puma; species Puma concolor. The sequence continues at coordinate 35,380,546 of NC_141674.1, forward strand.
TTGAAGCTTATGCTTTGAATATGGCCATCACTGATCCCAGCTGTAAATTTATGGAGGTCACCAGCCATGATATGGTATGTAGTTAAAGCCAGAGAAGATGCTGGGGTACCTGGGTGGCTCAGTCGGTTGAACATCTGACTTCAGCTCAGGTCATGAACTCAGGTTGAACATCTGATCTGACTTTGGCTTGGGTCATGATCTCGTGGCTCAAGAGTTCCAGTCAGAGCCTGACAGTTCTGAGCCTGGAATCTGCTTGGGATTCTGTCTCCTTCTCTCTCTGCCTCTGCCGCATTCACACTCTATCTGAAAAGTAAACGTGTAAAAAAAAAAAAAAAAAAAAAAAAAAAGCCGGAGAAAATACAGATAAATGGGAGAATCTGAGTCTAAAACCCAAGGACTCATGTGGTGGCTAGCCCTTTATCCATTTACGGCTCTCCCCCACAGAGATTATAAATTACTTACCTGGCTATGTTATCTATCCAACCTTTTCAACGTTTGGTGTCACTAATAAACTAAACTCTTTATAAATGAAAGTAGTTACTACAGTGTTACCCACACCGGCTCTGAAATAGCTTCTCAAAAAAAACCTAAAAAGCACCTCACACTTACTTTTGTTTGGGAAGCAGGAACTATACCCACCCAGAAATAAAAGCCACAATGTATTATGAAAGTTGGGTCACTTCTTTTTTTAACCATAAAAATTAGCCTCAAAACGAGGCCTCAAAAAATTTGGGTAAAAACTCATAATTGTTTCTCTCCACGGAAATCTTTAGTAAAAGGCGAAAGATTTATGCGATTTGAAGAGAAACCAGAGCATACTCTCTCAGCCTCTCTTGGAATTCCCTAGAGCAAGACAACACTTAGCACACTTATGGTTGTTCAGTGTCTGCACGGTTCATGCTCCCTGCTTGGAATTTCTATAGACCATAGATTTCTAACAGGTAGTATGCCCTAAACAGCACAGAAATCTTGGTGGGGCTGGAACTCCAGCAGCGTGAAACTGGTTTTTCGTGGTGCACCATGGGTATGCAAATCACAGGCGTCTCCGGGCGGGTGGGAGACACCAGCTGTGGCGGCGGGGTGGCGCTGGTGTGATGCCTCCGTAGTAGCTCTGCGGTCCACACGAGAACCCGTGCCCCGTTTGCCCAGAGAGGTAAGGGCGTTTCCCGCCGGTGCCTGTGCCGAGCTCTTTACCAAGGGGTTGGGATTGTTAGTCCCAGTTATTGAAGTACAGCCTTACCGGCAGGGACACCCTCCACCCCCCGCCCCCAGTGCTGGGACCGAAGCAGAAACGGTTGAGCAGAGTCCTCAGGGGCCCTGGGACCTCGTAGGAGGCACATCACTACCCCTCCCGGAAGACATGGCATCCAACTAATATTAAAGGATGGTTCCATCAAGGAAGAAAAGTGTCCTTGGCAGAGAGAATGACGTCTGTGAAATTGTGGAAGGTGCACACTGAAAGTAATTCAGCCTGTCTAGAGTGTGGTGTGTCTGAATGAGGGTGTGAGTCCGGCTAGACACTGTCTGGGAGAGAGCTGGATGATGGCAGAGGCTAGAGTGAGTTGCGCCCGGAAAGGGCTTAGATTTCGTCTTGTCCATGATGGGGAGCCATGAAAGGGAATTTAAGTCAGAGGACTGAGTAGTGTGAGGTACCACACAGGGTGGGCTGCCCCGCAAGGCCTGGGACTTGTCTCGGAGACTGGAGGTGATTCATACCCCTGGATTGAGCATTCTTGGGGTGGTCGAACTCCAATCGGCTGGAATCAGTTTGATTGCTGCCACACCAGGACACGTTTCCAGTCAGAGCAGTCAGAGCAAAAACTTTCAGCACAGTTAATATCTATACACACTACAAGATAGGGAGCACTTATGAGATACCAGGTCATTTCTTACATAAATAATTTCATCGAAAATCCTGAGGAAAAGAAATAGCACCCTACGAGATAGGCTCTAATCTTCCCATTTCACAGATGAAAACACTGAAGCACAGTGAGTTTAACTTTCCTGGGTCCCTCTGCTGCTAAGCAGCACAGTAGACTGACATCTTTTGCACTAGTCCAGCTTGGTGAGCTCTTCTGCTCCACTCAAAAGCCCCTCCACCCAGGCACTATTGGCTTGAAATCCAGCCTCCATCCCTTGTACCCATTTTAGGTTCAAAGCCAACTACTCAGAGTCTTTTTAGGCATTTATTTTAGTGTTGATTCAACTGCTATAGGTTTGTTCATGTATTTAATTAAATGAATTAATTTATATTTAGTCAGAACATGATTTTCTGGCCTTTAGCCTGGTGGGTGAGGTATAAGAAGGCAGTGCTCTTAAGGTGGGGTTGTTCCTGGTAAGTGAGTGGCTGGAACCCACTGTGCATATTTGTATCACTTGAGACTGAGACCTGGAATAGTTTGAGGAAAGATAATAAAAGACCTCCCTCACCTCATAGGGCGAGGTGCTGTAATCTAGCCCAGAAGTGTGGCCAGAATCTTCTAGCCCTCTGTATAAGAACAGAACAGATAGCTTAACTATAGCACCTCACTGGCCACTAGCACAATCTCAGTTTCTGGACAGTTCCCCCTGTGGATCCCCTGGCTGCCTGGCCAAAGGTGCCTCTGGGGCACCAGGCTGCTGATTTGCAGAGGCCTCTTGCCTTGGAAGATGGTCTAGACATAAACTCCTAAAATGTCTCCCCAGACCTTGCTATTCCCATCTGTTTCAGTTGGCTACTTTCTCTATCTGCTTCCATTTTACCTTCTACCTGTTGCATGGCTCTGCCCCCGCCCATCCCCCCACCCCCCACACCCCACCCTCCACCATGCTGCTGAAACAGAGAGGTGTGCAGGGCTGGATTATGATGGCTCTGAAAGCCACACAGCAGTGTCACCAAAAACATTTGTATCATTTGGTATACTAAGCACTTACCCCAGGTCCTGTTACCAACTATATGACCACAGTATATTTGTTGAATATGACCTTCACTTGCCAGGTGAATAAATAGACCAACATTACGTGACAAAAATTTAGAACCTGGGGCCCTTCCGTTTCAGGACTAGAGTAGCCCCAGGAACTTAGACCATGATACCTCTAGTTGCAAACTCCCAAGTTTGTTTGAAAGAAAAGCACCAAAGTCATTTGAGATGAGTTCATATAGAATATATTTCACTCTTTAAAAATAAAACTTTCAGCATAGCTAAAATCTATACAAACTACAAAAATAAACATCTTCATATAAATAATTTACGTGGTAGAAGGAGGGCAGATACAGACGGCCTACTCAGGAGTTACCAAGCAGTGGGGGGCCAGGACTAGCAAAGGGTGCTAGAGGATCCCCCAGGCTTGGCCTGCGAGGGGCCAGTAGCACATGGGAGGGCGGGGAGAAAAGGGATGAACCGCAGCCTGAGGTGCTGGCTTCTACCCCCACGCAGAAAGGCACAAACACAGAACCAGGTGTGCAAGGCTGTTCTCCCAGCCCAGAGGGTGCTGGTTTTGCATGGGTATCAGGGAGGTCTGTGATGGCTGAGGCAGGAAAGGGAACGCAGGCAGACAGCAGCAGCAGGGCTCTCCAGGTGTCTGTCCTGCATTCAATAACCCACCCACTGCTTCCCAGTGACTTCATGTGACCCAAGCAGGGTCTCCATGCTTCAGGTGCTCTATCACCCAGTGGCTGGGCATGGTCCCCTAGAACTGAGGTTGTTGGAGCCGCTGGCAGCTGGTGTGGCAACCGGGGACCAAGTGGGTTCATCAGAGGCTGGGTGGATGTAGGCACCAGGCAGCGGGGGTGGGTGGAGGGCCACTGTCATGGAGGTAGTCACTCTGGCAAAGCTCTGGGGCAGGGTGGGGGACAACCCCCACCTGAGTCCTCCTTCCCGTGGAGCTGGAGGGCTGAGGACCTCTGGGCTCTCCTTGTATATCTGTACCACCTGGGGGAGACACCACTCCCAGTGAGCCCAGGGGTACCAGGACCTCAGTCCCCTTCAGCAGCTCACTGGTGCATCACTCTGATTGTTGGGAAGTTGTGGCCCTTGTTGGCTTCCAGCAGCAAATAAGAGCTGACAAGGGACAGGATGTCAAGGCCTGGGACAAACTCTGCACGTTGCTCTTGACCCTAAACATTAAGGTGGGTCCCATAAAGAAGCCAGGAAAGTTGAGGGACAGGGGCATGGTGTTTGGGCAAAGGGAGAGGCTGCCACCCTCGGTTGACCTCAAGGGGAAGGTCCTTGTGAATTGAGCCCTGTCTTTTGGCCAATGAGATTTTGTCCTGGCTCTGTCTCTTCCCTTGCCTGTCCCACCCATCCCCTGGGCTGGAAGCAGGGGGAGGGTATGGTCACCTCTGGTGGGGGGCCCAGGATGGACAGCAGCACAGGCAGCAGCATGAGCCCATGGAGGAGGCCCAGGAGTGTGAGCACTGTCAGCACCACGAAAAAGTACCTGTGTGGAGGTAAGTGGTCAGCCTGGGTAGCCCCTGTGGCCAGTACAGGAGGCCCTACCTCCTTGCCCCATGCCTCCCCTACCTTATGATGAAGTCAAAGTTCGAACCAGCAAGCATAAGCAGACCCAGCAATGTGGAGACGGCCCCATCGGTCACGGGAGCAAATGTGTGCTCTAGGGCACAGGCAGCCCGCAGGTTCCGGCTACCCTGGGTGGTCAGGAAGCCCTGGGGGAGAAAGGAGGCCCTATAGCTGCTCATTGGCCAGCCATGCCCTCAACTTCTCATCTGTCCCTAGGGCTCACAGGTCAGGTAAACTGAGCTCCTGGAAACTATCCAGGAAGTATGCATGGGTCTATTTATTTATTTTTGCATGAGTCTATTTAAGTAACACTGTATACATATGTCTGGTGAGACACAGAGACATCTAAAATCGTTGGCAAACAGAGCCTGTCACCTGTTTTTGTAAATAAAGTTTAGTTGAAACACTGCCACACCCACTCATTTACATATTATCTATGGCTGCTTTAGTGCTACCTCTGCAGAACTTCTACAGAGACACTGTGACCTGCCAAGCCTAAAATATTTCCTGTCTGGCTCTTTACAGAAAGTTTGCTGATCCTGGGTCCAGAAGGATGGACACCAAATGGTCACAGTTACTTGTTTGGATGGGATTTCAGAGGATTTCTAATTCTTTCTTTGTACCTCTCTGCGTGCTGACTTTTCCCTCCTTCAAGGTTCTTATATATTGTTCTTACAATCAGAATAATAACAGGGCTATTATGGTGGAGAAAAGGGAGCTGTCTGTGGGGTCTAACCACAGCTGGTCTGTGGCCCCCACCTCTGCTCCCACTCCTCCTCTGCCAGAGAACACAGAGCTGTGGGGGAGGCTGAGCCCACCTCACTTCTACCATCTTTTTCTTGGAAGAATCCTTCATTTGCCCCACATTGCCATCCAGCTACCACCCCCCATTTCTCTGATCCCTTCACGGTAAAGCCATCCAAAAGAATTGTTGGTTCCTGTTTTCTCACTTTCCATTCTGTCCCCACTTTGGTCAGGCCTTTGTCCCGTCCTCTCTGCTGAAATGACTGCTTATTTCGTTGTTTACATGTTTATTGTTTATCTCTACCCTCTAGAATATAAGCTCCTTGAAGGTAAAGCCTGTCTGTACTGGCATTATATCCCCAAATCTTGTTGTAAGTTGGTTTGTGTGTGTATGTATGTATGTATGTATGTAATCTCTATACCCAGTGCGGGGTTCAAACTCACATCCCTGAGATCAAGAGTCCCATGCTGTATGGACTGAGGCAGCCAGGCGCCCCTGTATCCCCAATTATTCTTTTTTTTTTTTTTTTGCGTCCAAACAAGGCTTTGAAACAAATCCTTAAATAGTACCTAGCACATAGTAGGTGCTTGACAAATATTTGCCTGACACTGAATCAGCTGGCCCACCCATCCCCCAGTGCCTGTGCTCACCAGAGCCACATGGACTGTGAACTCGACACCAATGCCTACAGAGGCCACAAGTATCACCACGGGGATGGCACTCAGTTTGATGCCCAGGAAACCCATGATGCCAAAGAGCTCCACAGTCATCATCGCCAGGACCAGTACCTGGGGAAGGCAGGGCTCACTCAGGCTCCTGGGAGAAGGGATGACGGGCTGGGCAGGACAGGGGTGGGGAGCCATGGGTCTCTCTTGCCCCATCCCTGCAAGGACTCACTATGAGACCAGCCGTCCAGGGATTGAGCAGCAGCAGGGCACAGACGAGGAAAGTGCATACCAGCAGGATGCAGATAGCCAGCAAAAAGTAGTGCCGCAGGCCCAGATACTGCTCCCAGAAGAGGAAGGGGGAGCCACTGGGGTAGGCACGCACCCCGGCCCGGCCTGCCTCGGTGCATGCTGCTCGGGCCCCCTCAATGGCCTCCACGAAGTCCGCAGTCTTCTGGAGGCCATGCAGTAGGAAGGGGAACTGGGCAAATTCCAGGGGCTGGGCCGCCGGGACTGTGGAGGGTAGGGAGCAGCGGGGAGAGGAGGGGTGGCCAGTGAGCACAAGGAGGAGAGGGCAGGGCCTTAGGATAGGGCCTGTGTGGGCCCAGGCTGAGGCTCTTGTTGGGCTTCCCCCCAGACTCACTGCGAAGGTTCTCCCCCGTAGTGTCATATTTGTCGTGCAGCCACTCAGGAGGTGGGGGGTAGAAGTTGGCCTGTGAGGCTGCCAGGCCCAGTGGGTCACTGCTTACCCACATGGTCAGCCCCACGTAGAAGAGTTCGGGTGGGATCAGCCCCTCCTTATCTACTAGCTTCCTTGTGGTCAACTGCAGAGGCAGAGAGAGCTGAAGGCCTGGGCCCATAAGGCCTAGAGCCTCTCTGTGCTTCCTGACCCTTCCAGCCCCCTTCCAACCTGGCTGAAATCCAGAGGCTCTTGGGCATCCCCGGTCTGGATGAGCAGCTTGTAGGCCAGGGCCCCATCCTCAGAGCCATTGCGGCATGAGTGGCGGGTAATGCGCCCAGAAGCCCAGTCCTGGTCAAACGCGGCCTGGATTCCTAGGGGAGAACAAGGTAGGGTACAGTCAGCCTGCAGCCCTGGGGGCTTCTGCCCGCAACAGCTCCCCCGCCAGTTTCCTTGCCTCTTACCCTGTAGCCAGTTGCGGTAATAGTGCAGCCAGGTGCGGGGCGCCTGGGTGGCAGGCGGGGGCAGCACGGCCTTGAGAGAACTGAAGCGCTGGTGCAGATCAAAGAGGGCGCGTTGGGAGTGGGCGTAGTCAAAGCCACCCTGTGTCACCAGGGCCACCTCGTACAGGGAGAAGTACCTGAGCTGGGCGCTCAGGAAGGCATGCTCCTTGGTGCCCCGAGGCACCACATCTGTCAGGGCCAGCCCATCCTGCACCAAGGTTGCTCCGTAGAGGCTCAGGCCCAGAAGAGCCCCAAAGAGCACCAGCACCATGGCCTGTGGGAAATGGCAAATAAGCTGGAGGCCCAGGGATGTGCCCCAGCCCTCAGGAGGTGGCATGGGCCGTCTACCCTTCTTGGGGCCCAGAGACACTTAAGTCTCTGCCTGGTGCACCCCAACTTCTCCAGGCCTAGAGTCTTACCTTGCTGTGTGACTGGAGCAGCAAGGGTGCAAAATGATAGCGGGCGAAATGAGCAAGATTCCAGCGGGCACAGGGCAGGGAATTGCACGTTGCCTTTTGCCTTGTCCCCTCCTCTTGGCCTAGAAGGTCCCGTGTGGACCCTCCTGGGCTGAAGAGCTCAGAGCCCAGTGGGTCAGAAGGTGGGGGCACCAAGTGGGCCCGGGGAGGCAGGATGGTGACGACATGCTGGCTGCTGGCTTCACAGTGGGCAAAGGCTTGAACTGTGGCAGTCAGGTGGGCAATGCCCACTGGTACTGTCCTATCCCCTAGTTCCTGGGGCAGAATCTGAATCACGCGGGCAGAGCAGGGGCTGGAAGAGGCAGAGAGTGGGGGTGGCAGGTCTGTGGAAATGCTGGTGAGGGGACAGGAAGTGATGGGGCCCGAGGAGATGAGGCCTGGTGGGGTGGGGATGCAGGGATGGTACCTGGAGAAACAGCAGAGTACGTCGAGGCGCTGGCAGTGGCGCCGATGCAGGTCCAGGCTGAGGACCGCCGGGAAGACAAGCATCACGGCTGCAAAGTTGCAGCCAACCACTATGGCCGCCTGGGGGATGGACAAGAGGGACACAAAGGCTGATGAAGCATGCCCCCCGTTTCATGCTCACCCTGAGCCTGGGCCCTGTTCCTGAGGCCTCACCTGCAAGGAGAAGGCCCGCAGTGCAGGGATGGGAACTAGGGCAGCCATGAAGAAGGCAACCATGTGGTTGATGGATGTGAGTGCGACGCTGGTACCTGTGCGCCGCAGACACTCGCCTGTGCGCTCCTGCCAGGACAGGGGAGGAGCCATGGGTCTTCAAGGTAGAGCGAAGGGGAAGCTTGGGAGCTTGGGATGGCAGAGGAGGGACAATAACCACACGGCAGCTAACAGGTATTGAGTACTGTACACGTGTCATGCACATTGTTCTAAGCACTCAACCTGAGTTATCACTGATCCTCACAACAACCCTCACGACACCAGCACTATTATTACCCCTGTTTACAGATGAGGAAAACTGAGGCACAGACAGGTTAATTACCAGCCCAAGGCCACCTAAGCCAAGAGGCTCTTAACCCTATGCTAAACCGCTTCAGATGAGCCCAGGCTGGAGAACGAGGCCTCACCTGGAGAGGGGTGCCAGGTGGAGCCTCTGTGAAGGCATGTGCCAGCAGGAATATGTCATCCACACCGATGCCCAGTGCCAAGAAGGGCAGCACCTGGAGGGGCACAGGGGTGGGCAGCTGGAGGAACTGAGGAGCCTGGACTGTGGACCCCAAGTGTGCCCTGTAGTCCTGGTGTACCTGGGTAGTGGCAGCGTTGAAGGCGATGCCAAGCAGGGCACAGAGCCCGAGGCCCGAGGCCACTGCCAGGGCTACCAGCAGCACCCCTGCAAGGCCTACAGCACCCTGGGACTGGGCACAGTCCCAGCGCAGCATCGTCACACAGGCATAGGCTAGCTGTGGGGAAGGAGGGCACAGTCTTGGAAAGCAGCTTCCTGGCTGAGCACCGGGCAGAGGGTGGGGTAAGGTGCCGGGAGCAGGACCCACCATGAGCAGATAGCCTCCCACCACACGGGCAGCACTGACTTCAGAGAAAGCGTGCAGGATGTCATCCAGGGTGGTGGAGGAGAAGGCATGGATGTGCTGGGATGAATTCTGAGGCAGGGCCTCCTGGGCCAGCTGGAGAGACAGGGTGGATCTGAGGGGCAGGAGGAGGGAGTGGCCTCAGGGCGCCACCCTTGCCCTTCTGCACACTGACCTGCACAAAGCGCCGCTGCCAGGCCCTCAGCACTGTGCCAGCCTGCTCCTCGCTCCAGCCGATGTCGTGTGTCTGGTAGTCGCCTCGGAAGTGCTCATACAGCTGGCGGGGACTCATCAGCAAGAAGGTGCTCTGCAGGGCTTCTGCCCTGGTGAGGGGTAGAGGAGAGTTGGGGGGCAGAGCTGGCCTGAACGCCCAGCAGGACCTGTACAGGGGGGTTTTGCCAGAGCCACCTAGAATCAGAGTGTGGATTCCCATGCCTGGGGCCCCCTTACCAGGCCCCATGAAGACCTTACCTTAGCAGCTGTCCTTGGGCGTCTCTGGCCATGCCCCCCAGCAGCAGTTCCTCCTGCCAGTGCATGAACTTGTGGGAGAAGCCATGGCAGCCACCGTTCAACTCCTGAGCCACATTGGGAGCCTAGAGGGGGACAGGAGGGGGGTTTATTATTCAAGGCTCTGGCTCTGGGTAACTCGGGGTCCCTGGGCTGGAACCATGCCTGCCATGGGGTTCCATAGCCTGAAGTGTAGATAAGTATTCTCCTGAGTTTCTTGCCTACTCTGAGTCTCTTGCCTAATAGTGAACAGCTATTATCCTGCAGAGAGGAGGCCACAAGAGGGAGAAGAGGCCTGTAAATAGGCTTCGGGGAAGTGCTAGAGTAACTTTGGTGGGTTTTGGAAAAAGGTTCACATTCACAGGGCCACAGAGACACTCAGGAAACTAGGTATGATACTTGTGCTTAGCTAATTGGTCCTCAGTTTCTCTGTACAAATCTATTTTGATGAAGTCCAGGTTTTCTGGGCTTAGAAAAGGACCAAGGGATTCATATACCACTTGCAGGTCCCTTAGGAGAACCGAATGGAAAGGTTATTCAGGTATCTAGCACAGTGAGGGCAAGGTAACGATGTCCAGAAAATGGGAGACAGAGCACAGTCTGCTCTCTCAGAACATATGAGGAGGGAAAAGGGAAGAAAAATAGCCTTTCCCTGGCAAACCCGGCTGGAACCCACCTGCTTGCTGTGATGGTTAGGGGCAGTAGGTGGGCAGTGGAGGTCATCAGGGTGCAGACAGGGCCGCCCCACATAGGCCTGGCCCACCTGTGCCTTGTCTAACAGCTCCCGGAAGCCCTCAAGGGAGGCAAAAGGGCCCAGCTCCTTGAGCAGCTGCTCTGGATCCAGGTTGGTCCACTGGATGTCAGGACGACCACTGAGGGGAGAGCCCATGGTTGGTGAGGATAAAGGATCAATTCCCTCCCTCCAAAATGCTGCTAGGGGACCCCTGCTGTACCCTACCCTCCTCCTAGCTGTTCATTTGTCCCTCCATATGAAGGGTGTGCAATGTTGAGCCTCCCAGAGCTCCCAGGCTACACCAGCTTACCAGGTTGCTGCAGTGAGATGGAGGACAGATAGTACTTAATACATGGACAAGGCCAAGAAAAAGCCCCACTGAGTCCCTTCCCAAGCATCTATCTTTGGTTCTAATACATAACCATATGGGCACCTGCCTGTAACAGGTTTTCTTTTTAGTCTGGCAACAGCTTAGCTGATACCTAGTTAACTCTCCCGTGCAAAGTCTCTTTCTGGGGATCTTTTTTTCTCTTTCATTCAGATCTTTGTTCTGTTTTGTCTAAATAAGGCCAGTTTGCCTTTCCTTCAGAGGAAAGGAGAAGGGGGATGTGGAGAGAGCCCTGGGGCAGTCTGGCCCTGGCCTGACAGGTAGTTTAGGCCCTTAGTAAGGTTTTGATCATCATCTTTACTCCCACCCTCTCTTCTGCTGGGAAAGTCCCGGCCTAGGAAGCAGGGCCTGGGAGCAGCTGTGGTGGCACTCACGGCAAGTAGGCAGAGCCCCCTTGGAGTTTGGCTCCCTCCCAGAAGCAGTCGAGGGGGGTGAGGATCACGCACGGAAACAGCTTCTCAATCATCTGCCAGGGACATCCCAGGCCACATCAGTCCTGTCCCTGGGCTCCTTTCTCCACAATCTCTGTAGAATGCCCTCTGCAACCCCCTCCCCTCCCCTCCTGACTTTTAGCCTCCCCATCTCCGAGAACCTTCCCCTGCTGCAGAAAAGGTTCCACCTTGACCCCATCTCAAAGAACAGCTCAGGGTACTCACCCGCTCAATCATTCCATTTTCAATTAGGGGAATTCCTGACTTGTAGCAGATTTTATTCAAATCCCAGGACCTGGAATAGCCAGGGCACAAGAGATCAGCAGAAGAGGCAGATTCCCATGCCAGCTCTGCCACAGCATGCCTCACTCCCAGCTGCTCAGGGACTCAGCCAGACTCACTTTCCATAGAGTGATACTTGCACTTTACTGGCTGCAAGGGCTGCCTGGAGGTGGAGGCCCAGTGCCTCAGGCGTGAGGATGTTCTCCCCCTCCTGGTGTGGGGTCTGTATCAACATCTGGGAGGTGTACGCAGCCTCCTCCCCCAGCTTCTCCTTGGTGTAATGCAACTCCTGGCTCACCCGGCTGCCCACTGCCAGAGACAGAGAGAAAGCTGGGGAAAAGAGCTTTAGTGGATTGGAGCTCTGGGGAATGTGGGACCCTAGCCTGCTGAGGCTTCCCAGGAAAAGTGGGAGAAGTGCTCTGAAAGGAGCCCCTACTTTTCCCCTGATGGCCATTCTGACTCCACAGGCTCCTGGCCCTCTGGCTGGAATCTGGAGCTTTGCAGGGAAGTGAGAGACCTCAGTTGTATGGCTCTATAGAATTCTTGTGTTGTCTAAGATTTAAGCATGAATCAGGTTGGCTAGGTTTGGAGCAAATAACTTCAAAATGACAGGTCAGTATGAGTTGGGTTGGGGCTGCGGTTTTGGAGGTATCCTGGTAAAGGAGCCCTCACTCAGTCCCTCTCTGCTCTGGTAAGGAAGACAAGGAGGGACAAAAGGGACCAATAGAGAGGTTGCCATTGGCAGGGTCTTCTAAAAGAACAGATCTAGTGCTAGGACTGGTTCTTAGTTCAGGTTGTCCCAGGCAATGCTTTATAGCCATACATCTTTTTGCAAATTGTTCTGCCAAGAGGGTGGGGATGGAAGTGCCTGGTAATAATGGGCCCTGTGGTGGCACAGGTGAGAGGGAGGATCAGATAGTCTTTCAGTGTGACGCTGTCAACATACTGCTTCCACTCATGCAAGAAGTACCTGGAATCAGCTCACGTACCCTGGCAGAGGTGACAGCAACATGGACCGAGGGGAAGAAAACGTTCCCAGATCCCTTTCACCAGTCTCACTGTCCAGGCAACAGGGAGACCCAGCGCCAGGCCTGCCTTAGTCTCCTTGATCTTGGCAACCCTCAAGTCCAGCATTGTACTGGCCACAGAGTCATGGTCTCTAACTGGGGCCTAGCAGGGGAGGGGTGCTGTGAGGGGATATGGCCTGCCTGTGGTTTGGAGGAGGGCAAGGGCAAGTGCCAAATCACTCCTGAGGCTTTATGGACTTGGTCTGGGCTTAGGCCCAGTTCTGCTTCCACCTGTCCAGGACCTCTGCCTGTTGGTCACTGCCATTCCTGGGGCCCACATGTATATCTTCTCTGAGGCTCCAGCCCCATCGGTGATCATCGTGGTCCCCCATCTCTTTTTCTTTTTTTGCTTTATTTTAGACAGAGAGAGTGTGTGAGAGTGCCTATGTGCTCACACTGGGGCAGGGTGGGGGCATGCAGAGGGAGAGAAAGAATCCCAAGCAGGCTTTGCCCTGTCAGCATGGATCCCACCACCCTGGGATCATGACCTGAGCTGAATTTGAGTTGGATGCTTAACCCGCTGAGCCACGCAGGTGCCCCTCCCAATCTCTTTTTCAAGCCCATATAATCTCCTTACTCATGAGAGTCCCAAACCCTTAGTAGCAACCCCCCAACACAGATTTGCCCATCTGCTCACATTTTCCCACTCAAATCACATTCCTGGCCCTCTCTCACGAATGTAGCCTCCCATAGCCATGCTGCCTGCTTCCATATATTTTTCTTCCTTTTCTGACTCTCCTTCCTCCCCAGGCCTGTACTGTACTACAGTGTTTATTTCACCAGGCTTAGGCCAAACCTGCTACAAGGAGGGACAGGAGGGGCAAAAATAAGCTCTTCATTGTAAGTGAGTTTGCTGAGGGGAGGGAGGCACAGGAGAAGGAAGGAACCCAGAGAGGGCTATCAAGAAAGCAAGAGAGGGGTGCCTGGGTGGCTCAGTCCATCCAACTTTTGGTTTCGGCTCCAGGTCGTGATCTCACAGTTTGTGAGTTCTAGCCCTGTATCGGACTCTGTGCTGACAGCGTGGAGCCTGCTTGGGATTCTCTCTCTCTCCCTCTCTCTCTGCCCCTACCCTGCTCACTTACTCTCTCTCAAAATAAATAAACTTAAAAAAAAAAAAAAGAAAGCAAGAGAAATACTGGCAATGTAAAGCATAACATCAAAGAAAATAAGGAATCCTAAGAAAAAATGAGGAAAAGCAAAAGGTAAACTTCTGCTGACAACAATGATGATGATAGACATGAGGACAGATGAACTGGGATGTATTGTGCGGGCAAGAAGAGACAGCAGGTGGAAGGGAGAGCCTGGAAACTCTGTACAGACCTGGGTTTGAGCCTTGGCTCTGACACTTAGTCTGTGCTTTGGGAAAATTACTTAGTCTCTCTGACCCTCAGTTTCCTCATCTGTCAAGTGGGGACAATACCTACCTTGGTAGAATTAGCATCAATGCAGGCAAAGCACTAACTGCCCAACACATAGTAGGTACAGACAAGAATTGTTATTTAATAGCTGCTGGGAGAGAGACTGTGGGACAGAAAAACGAGAAAGAACTTGGAGTAACAAAGATTGAATGGGGAAGAAGTAGGAGAAAAGGAGGAGATGTTAAAATCAAGTCTGTTGAATGCTTTTGTGCCTTTACAAAAGAGAGAATATAACTGGTTAGCCAGCATGGAAAAAGAACCCACCTTATATGTAATCCTGTAAGTGTGAATTAAAACAGCAGTAAATTACTGTCTATCAAACTAGCAAAAATAAAAAAAAAATTGATAGCACTCATTGCTGGCTTACAGGAGTGGACTCTTCCTACCACCAAAGTGTAATTTGGTATGATATTTGGGGGAAAGCAATATTGTAATATGTATCAGACCTTGAGAAATGTTCGTAATCCTTGGTCCAGAAATTCTCCATGCAAGGGCCTATAAGCAAAGACATAGGCTTTCTTGGAGTGAACTGGGAGCCATGGTAGCTTTTGAGCAGAGAAGTGAGATGACCTTTTTCATCACTGAACAATACATTCTGGAGCTGAACTGTGAATGAATAGGAATTGGCCAGGGAAGAAGGTCAGGAAAGGGCATTCTGGGCCAAGTTATGTGTAGGGAACTGTCAAAGACTCAGCATTGCTGAGTGGAAGAGAGACAATGCTAGAGAAGAAATCAAGTTAGGTTGTGAGGGCCTAGAATGTATGCTAAGGAACTGGATTCTGGAGTCTCCCCAGACCCTAATAGAAAGTGGTAGAAGGACTCTAAGCAGGGGATGGACTTGGCCAGATTTATATACACCACAGGAGGGCAGTGTAGAGGCAGAGTTGAAGGTGAGGCTTGCAGAAGATTGGTCACTTCTCTAACAGACTTTGATTTTGTTGGCCATTCTCTGAAAGGCCCAGTGATTCAGGGCAGCTGGATCCCTCCCCAGCCTCAGGGGGGTGGAATTTGATTAGTTAATCACAGTAATTCCATTGCCTTTGCCAAGTGAAGGGTTTAGGCATATGAAGCTACACAGTTCTTGCCAAAGTGACCAAATGGGAAGTCGGCTGGGGGGCTTCTGGTAAAATTTCCCTCACTTCCAAAATTTCCCCCAGACAGGACGGGATGACGTCCCTTTTCTGACACTGCAATAGCCACTTGGGACAAGGAGGTGGTAAGCCTGAGGACAAAAGGCCAACATGCTGAATAAGGCAGAGGAGAAGACAGGAAGAACCTGTGTCCTTACTGATGTCCTTAGGTTTTGAATTAACCATCCTGGAACTTCTCTACTGTGTACTACCAGATTTCTTGTTACAGGGATAATAAATCAATCTTCTTCCTTCCTTCCTCCACCCTCCTTTCCTTTTTTTTTCCTCTTTCACGTGGCTAAAAGCATATCAAATGATACAATCAGGAGTGTACTACCAGAGACTGAGAAAGGCCTCATCTAGAGCAATGGCCACATGGGTGGAAAGGAGGAGTCTGTTATGAGAAAGGTTAACAAAGAAGAATTTGCTGGCTTAGTAACCAGTTAGGTAAGCAAGAAGAACTGAGGCTGACTCCCAAGGTTTCAGCCTTGTGTCTTTGAGTGGATAGTCGTTCCACCGATTGATATGTTGCATCCTGCCTTCTAGATAGAATGGCTACATGTTCCTTCTTTTCAGGGATAGCTCCAATTTCAAACCATCTCTCTCACTGTTCCTGTAAGTATTGGTTGGGCTATGTGTTGTGTTTTTTAATTTTAGAGGTCAATCTATCTCTGGGCCTTTTAGCTTTAAAGTTGATCAGGAAGGACAAGTTACTTTCCAAGTCTCTCACCATGGCAAAGTTGTAAGGGACCCTGAACTCTGGTCCAGAACTCTGATAACCAGTGAGTGTCCTGCTTCTTTCTTTGCTTCATGTATTAGCAAAACAGGAAAGGAATAGAGAAATACTCTTCAGTCCTCACCTTGATCAGCTCCTCATTGCCTAGGGCATTGCTGGGAGAAGCCTCAACTATAGATGTACAGAGACAAGATCAGGTCAGGATCATTGCTTTGACCTCACCCCCAGCTCTAGCTGATATAGGACACAGCAGGATTCTGAAATAAAGGAAAAAGCCCTAGGAATTGGATACCACCCTCTAATATCACCCTTCCACAAACAGCAGAAAAAATCTGGTGGGATCTAGCTTGTCCTGTGCTGGAGTAATAGGAGAGAAGATAAGGAACAGGAACATGGAGGTTCAAGCAGTGTTTAGATGGGAAAGCTCTGGGAAATGGAGAAAGAGGAAGAGGGGAGAGACAGCTTCTATTGTAGCAGGAAATCCAACAGTCATTTGGGACCACCCAGGCAGCAGTGGTGTGTGGGTGGGGGTATGTGTATGTGCGTGTATGCACATGTGTGTCCTGGGGCTGGGGGCAGGCAGGCAGGCACAGAGAAACATCTGCTCTGGACCCCAGGGCTGGCCTAGAGTGGATATGTATGTGTGAGCCTGCAGAGGGCTGCGGCAGGGTGGGGATGGGGTGTGGGAGCCCAACAGGCAGGCGGGCAGGCTCCAAGAAACATCTGCTGTGCATCCTAGGGCTTGCCAGTGTTTGAAATAACTCAAGGGTGTGAGACTCTAACCTGGCCCTGCCTTTGGGTGTGGGCCAGGGCTAGGGGAGTTTGGGGGAGGCCACAAATGCAAATTTCCCAGGAAAGACCAGGTAAGAGTTTGACTCTATTGAAGGGCTAACATATGAAACCAGGCCTCAGGAAAGAAGAGTTATGCCAAAATTATTAATAAGAAACCATCTTTAACGCTTCCATTAGGAAGTGAGGATTTGGTTGCATCTGATTCCACTGTTGCCTCAAAGTGCAGACCCTGTGCCGCTTTTTCCCGCTAATTGCAGGGGGCCTAGGTGCATGGGACCTCTCCATGGAGGCTTGCCAGATGATTTACTCAGTTTCCCCAGCCCAGTTCTAATTTTCCAGATTCTCCTGGTTAGGTGTGATCTCTCCTTGCCTTCTCTTATTCAATGTAATCACATTCTGCTCTACATTATATTGCATCCTAACACATATTTTACTTTCCTTGCTACTGAAAGATGGGTCTTAGTTTGGTTGCCTTTACAAACCCTGCCATGCCATAAAAAATACACATAAAAAGTTGGCAATAATTGCTAAATAAACACACACATGCTCACAGATAACTATTCTATATACCTATCCACAGGACTCCATCATCTGCAGATGTCCATTTACAGGTGTGGGAGGGAGCACTGCTCCCAGACGCCCAGGCTTTGGCAGACAGGTACCCCTTCCAGACCCAGAGCCAAGCCCACTAGAACTCAGTAGTCAGCTCCTCACGCTGTTCTTGTCTTAGGCTCACCATATCCAAGCAGCTATGACTAGTGTCCACAACTCACCTTCCACCCAGAGCTGTTCTAGGTCTGTCTCAATGATGGCCACACGGAGACCCAGTGCCAGGGCTCCAAAGGCCAACAGGCCCAGGAAGAGTACTTTGCCACAGTGTCTCTGGATCCCGCAGCCCAGAGAGAAGAGCAGGCCCTGGAAGTAAGCACGAAGCCAGAGTGGAGCCTTTAGGCTCCCAGCTAGGATCTGGGATGGAAAGAGAAGGGTCAGCCAGGCATTACTGCAACAATGCATGAAATCCTTCCTTTTTCTCCTTATGTACATCCTCTGCCCAAGCCCTAGCTTCTTGCTTTCTGGATGCAGGACAGGTAGGACCTACAGAGACACAGGCCCAAACTTGGAAAAGATTTAACTCTATTCCCTGCCACCCACCCAATACACACCCAAGGAAGGCACAGACCCCTTTTCTGAGAGTAGAATACATATACATACATCTGTTTTCAGGTGGACAGAGGTGAAACCCAGACACACTCTCACCGGCCAGATGTTGAGGAGACACATAAAGGCACACACACCCTTAAGGGGTGGGCAATAACACCCTGCACTTTAGAGACATCACACCTTGCTGAGTGACAGACCTGGGGTCTCTAGACCTGGTCCCAATCTTTCTAACCCGTTTCCACTCCACTCACCTGGGGTGATGCGGCTCGAGCTGGGGGTGTATAGACAGGGGGCAGCTCCTGGAGTGGCGGCGGCCGAGCCATGCTGGCGGGGATGGGGGGCGTGGGCGCCCCCAACTCGCGTTATCTGGGATTCTCCATAGGCTGGCCTGGTACCCCTGTACTGCGGGGCCCGGCGTCGGGACTCAGTGGGGCCGCTTAGACGCGGCGTGGGTGAGGGGTGGGATGCTGGTGAGCAGCGGCGGCTGTGAGGGGGAAGAGCGCAAGGAGATGCGGGTGCCGGAGTCAGTCCCGCGTTCAGGCAGAGCTACCGGCCCGCGACAAGCCGCGCGGCAAGCGGTGGAGAACGCAGTGAGGAGGAGGCGTCCTTAGCCCCAGAAAAAGGGAGAGGGCCGGGACGACGCCCTCCCATTGGCTGAGGGATCCGTAAATTACTCGGAGCCGCGCGGCCGGATCTGCTGCTAGGCAACGGCGCCGCGGGTGGGGGCGGGGCAGGAGACCACCCAGGCAGGGCCACCCCACGCCTTGCTTCCCCAGCCGCCTGCGGGGCCCTGGGGGAGAAGCAGGGAGGGAGATCCCGAGGACGCACGGCGCTGGCCAAGTATGAGCTAGGAGACGCCAGTGCTGAGAAAGGGTATCTGCTGACTGACCCGCCAAGACCCAAAGACTCCTTTTCGCTCTTTTCTGCCTCCACACTTGCCCCTTTCAGTCCACTCTCCACTGAAGCCAGAGTTATCTCTCTAAAATGCAAATTTGATGATTGCTCTAGAACACAAAGCCCTTTTGGAGCGCGGAGCCCTGCATGATCTAACTAAAGCCTCTCTCATAGTTCCTTCACACCCACCCGATGTTCTTTCCAGCCCTACAGAGTTACATGTAATTTCCTAAAGGCACCATGCTATTCCAGGCGTTTCTGCCTTTGTACGTGTTGTGGCCCTGTTGTCTTGGCAGACAACCTTCAAAACAACATGAATCGGTCATCTCTCTTTGAAGCCTTCCTTGATTCGCACTTCCGCCTGATGTAGTTGCTTCTTTCATTGTGCTCCTTATAACTAGACAATAAGTAGGTGCTCAATTGTTGAGTAAATCACTGCTAGTTGGAGAAACCAGGGTGGAAAGGACTGGAAACGGCATAGTTCCTTTATTAAGCTTTCATCAACTATCCTGAGTACCGTTTCTGCCAGGTTTCTGAATGATTAACCCTGAGTGGCAGAGGAGGGTAAAATCGATATTCTAACATGTAAGGTTTGGAAAAGAGAAAAATAATCTACAATAAACTCATTACTCTAACACAACCACTACTCTCTCCGGCCAATTTCTTGGTCAGTTCTTCCAGACTTGTTTACCATTACATCATTAACATTACATTGTTACTACATAGTCTTTGTATCAGTTATTTGGAGAATGTCCTTAGGACAGATTCCCAGAAGTGAGGGTGTTGGGTCAAAAAGCATGAACATTTTTATGGCTCTTGCTACACATTGCCAAACTGCTTTTTGAAAACGTGTCAATTAACATTATTTCCAGAGCCTCAGTCCTGGGGAAAGGGAAATTTCAGACTGAGGGGATGAACCACCTAACTGGTTTGCCACATCTGTTGGTCCATTCTTCCAGCAAAATGCCAGTGGAGGAATCAATACATGTATGATGCTGTTGGCCAAGTAGTAACTACGCATTAAAAAGCAGCATATGTGCATAGCACTTTCTTCTTCCCTGTTATCCTCTTGTGGATAAAGAAAGTGTATGGAAGATGGTGGAATAGGAGGATCCAAGAAAATGTATCCTCAGGAATTCTCTGGATATAGAAATAGTCTCTAAACTAGCTGTATGGGCCCCTGGATTGCTCTTGGGGCAACAGCTGAGTATGGCTGGGTACTCAAGCAGAAAGGCTCTGTTGTAAGTAGCTCTTGAGACTTCCTTCCTTCTTACCAGACTCCGCAAGACATAAAGTCCATAGAGAAAGATTTGTAATTGCCTGGGCCTTGGGACTCTGCTTCTACCGCAGGCCCACCATTGCTAACAACTGTGGTGAAGTCCAGCATTTCTGTGGATGCTTCCAGGGCAGGGCTTGCCTGCTGGGAAAATTTCTTGCCAAACTCCAAAGACCAATGTGGGAGAAACTGGTCTGCAGTTCTAACCATTCCAACTCAGGGCCTAGTGCCCTCTGGCTGCTCCAAGCTCCAAGATGACCTTTCTTTTCCCCAACAAAGTGATTTCCTGAGTGCAGCTGAGCTCAATCAGAGCAACCTAAAGCCATAGACCCCAGGGAACAGGAAGGGAAGTAGAAACTCGTCTTTTTTACGCTACAAGCAGCCTGCTTCACTGTGGAACAGCCTGGTTCAGTGTCACTTCCACTGGGCCTGGAAATGTGTTTTGGATTAAAACCAGAGAAATTCCCCAAAGAATAACAAAAGAGAAAAGCCATTTAATTAAATTCATTATCACCAAGGAGTAAATCTAATTACTGACTGAGACAACATCCTTTAAGGTCTGTTATGTGTCCACCCCTTTGCTAAGTTCTAGGGTTGCAGGGTACCTGCTTTTTAGAAGTTCATACTCTAAGAGGGAGCACAGAGACCACAGGGGAAAACACTGTGAGCTGGAATACTCAGGGAGGTTTAACTTGGATTGGATGGGAGAGGTGGGAAGATGACCAAATTGAAAAGGAGAAGACATGGTTCAAGGTCTGGATCTATCATTTACTGCTTATGAGATCTTGGGCAAGTCACATAATCTCTGACATTGACATAAGAATTAAATAATATATGTGGCTGATGAGCAGTGTAGGTAGGGTCCATGTAGGAGGAACTAGGTTAGACCTTCTTTCCTTGGCATTCTCCCAGGCTTCTCACTCATGCTTTGGGCTGGCTTTTGTTATCTGGGCTGGGCAGGGTCAGTGACCCTGAGATGTAGAGGAGGGAAGCAGGGATCCCTGGTGCCCCCCCACCCCCCCCGCCATCCATTATGTTTAGTGGCCAAACTTGGGAATGTATACCCCTTCCCTGTAGGCAGCTTTAGGCCAATAGCACCTGTCAAGTCTCTAGTGTCAGAGGCTGCAACCTGAGATCAGAGAATGGCCTTTTACCTGGAAGGTGGAGTAAGAAGAGAGGCTGAAAATCAGAGCAGAATCTCCCCATTTATCCATGGCAGAAAAGCCTGATACAATCCTTCTGGGTGGTGGCAGATGGCTCAGGTTGAGGATGTCACCCTGGCTTCAAGTAGAAGGTGTTCTCTTGCTCAGCCTCTTTCCTTCCCTGTGAGCTCCATCAGAACTAAGCTTTCTAGCCCTTGTGTCTGGGTGGTCCTTCCCATACCCACTCCCCCTTCCTCAGACACATTTAACTATTTAGAAAGCAGTATACAAAGGCCTGGCTTACTACCTCTTTAGGGGTAGGGACAGCTGTGGATAAAGAAAGTATGTTCTCTGCAATTCTCTGGAAATAGAAACAGCTTATAAACTGGCCTGTGTGGGCCCCCAGATTGTTGTTGGGGCTCCGGCTAAAGATATCCTCCCCACCCCCCCAACCCCCCCAACTCCCACCTCCATAAATGGGAGTGGGATACGAAGACTAATGTGATGAAGGACTGGGAAGAAGTTCAGCCTCTGGCCTTGGGAACAAGTTTGGAGGGCAGTCCTGACAGTCCGTCCCCTTACAGGCTCAGGAACTCTTGCCAGCAGGTGGGGGTGAGGTGTTACTGGGGGAGGGCTTCCTGGAGTAGTAGACATTAGATTTTGTCTGACCTGGCAAGCTCCCAGAACCCTTGTTGCTCAACACTTCCCCAGAGTCCTCCTTGATTGGCACTGAAAGCCTCCTTCCTTCTCTCTTCCACTTCCCTCCTGGAGCATCACTGGGAGAGGCAGAACAGGTAACTCTCTTACCTGCCTGCCTCTTCTGGCTTCTGTCTCATAGAGAGGTGGCTGGCAGTGGAAATTCAGTTGCTCACTATATTTTAGATATATACAAACTCTCTGTAAGCTGCTGCCAAAAGGAAACAAAAATGGTCCCAGCCTTCTGGCAGACAAACAGAGCAAAGGGAAGAGAAATCAAAGCATCTTGGGCATTCAGCCAATCCTGGAGTTGTTGGAGACAATAGCAGCACTGTCCTGGGCTGGGGGCTGTTCCCAGCTGGGACTTAAAGTTAGCAAGGCCTTCCCCTGGGAAATCTTACCTTGTCCTGTTTTCTCCAGCTCCCCTTTCCAAGTCCTGCTCATGGGTTTGTGCAAGGGAAAGCAGAGAAGTCTTTCCTCTACCTTACTGTCAGGGATTCCAAGGGCTCAGTGGGGGAAGATGAGGAAGGGGTTTGGGAAGGCTCTAGGACAGTTTAATCAATCCCTTCTCTTCCCTTCCTTCCAAACCTATCTAGTTTCACCCCCTTGCTGTTCAGAAGCAGTTTTCTGGCCTCTTGGGCCACCCAGATCCCAAGGGTCAGAAAGCTCAGAGAGGGGACAGAACCTGAGAATGGAAAGATCCTTTAAAAGTTATCCAGTCACTTTCCCATTTTGCAGATGTGGAAACACAGGGACAGAGGAGAGGCAAGATTTGGCCGAAGCCAAACAACATTTCAGGGGGCAGGTCTTCTTCCATCCAGCATCATCTGAACTCTACAGATTTCGTTTCCAAAGGGGACCACCCTGGGCACTGCCACAGCTCTTTACCCCCACCTCTCCCCACAGTCCTATCCATCTCAACCACTTCTACTGGGCCATTTCAGCTCCTGTCTGATTAGGGCAAATTTTCAGGAACCTTGTTCTGGCCAGTGGTAGGAATGTGGAGCTCTAGAGCTCCCAAGAAGGCTGGTGGAGGTGGAGATCCTTTAGGGTAGAAATGCTCATCTAGTCTCTCACAAGTTCAATGAGAACAGCACTAAGATTCAGGCAAGATTACTCAAATGAACTTTAGAGACTTCAGATTTTTGAAGTGATGTAGAAACCAGTATTTCAAATCATTCTTTATAATTACTGCCACCCACAGTGAGCACATCAAGGGAAACCTTTACTTTGATAATTCTAGGAGGTGAAATCCACCCCAGGAACCACTTTTATCTTCCACCAAACACCTGCAGGTTGTAAAAGTAGTGCAGGGAGAGGCAAGAGCAGAGTGTATGTGTGTTTGGGAGTGGGGGTGGTGAAGGGAAGGTGGACAGAATTCCAGAAGGGCTGTGAGTATGGAAATCTCACTTCTTAATTATCTGAAGCAGGAGAGTCAGTATAATTAGGATATAAAGGAGCGTAGCTGGAGAAGAATTAGGAAGAATTTCAACCATGATATAGGTTCCTGGCGCTTATTTTCCAGGTTGGACAGACTTTAGTCTTCTCCTCACTGAGGGAAGGTGAGAAGGAGTCTGTCTGGCTTCACAGACCATGGCTTTCTCTTACTGCTCTTGCATCCACTAAAACCAGTGGAGTTAGGCTTGTCGGCTAGGCCAGGGCTGTCTCCTGCTTATTCTGAGTCTCCAAAAGGTAACAGTTGACCTGGAGAAACTGCCTAGAGACTGGGAGGTGGGGAGTGAATGGCAGGTGAGCTGGGGGTGGGGTGGTGGCAGGGGCTGGGAATCTGTGTGGCAGGTATGGGAACACAGCAGTAAGTCATGGGCTGAGGACTAGGGGCCACGCTGCCCAAATCGGCAACTGTAGAAGGAGCTTGATGTACAGAGGTGGCACTGTCAGCAGCTATGCCTATGGGTCTAGAAAGCCTGATTAGGGTCAGGAACTGAAATACTCCCAAGTCCTTTCAGTAAGCAGATACTTTTATGGATGAGGCTGGGCCAGCCAGTCAGAAAGCAGTCCTTCTAGGAGCTTTACCCTTGATAACCACAGTACACAAGAGCTAGCTACACACTGGCTCTAGATGTTTTTTTTCCCATGTGACTCATGAACACACACTGTGTATCCCTGGAGCCCACCTGATATGGAGCTTGGGACTACCCCACAAGTCTCCACTATGCCTTTGGGGGCCCTTCTCTCTCTTTTTTAAGTTTATTTAAGTAAACTCTACACCCAATGTGGGGCTCAAACTCGGAACCTTGAGAACAAGAGCCTCATGCTCTACCGACTAAGCCAGCCAAGTGCCCCATGGGAGCACTTCTTTATTGGGAAATAAATACAGAGTCAAACAGGTGGGCCAGCCAACATCTGTAGTTCTGGGGGCCAAGAGAAAGGAGTCCAACTTTTCAGAACTCAGATCTCCATGAGCTGGTCACTCCCCACGATCACCTCGTTCATTCGTTTGGCTACAAAAGAAAAGAAAAATGTTGTTTGAGAACTTGCAGTAAAGGTGTCATTTCAAACCAAATTATTTATTTTTTTGAGAGAGGGAGCACATGTGAGTGGGGCAAGCAGAGAGAGAGAGAGAGAGACAGAGAGAGAGAGAGAGAGAGAAAGAGAGAGAGAGAGACAGAGAGAGAGAGAATCCCAAGCAGGCTCCACACTCAGTGTAGAGCCTGATGCAGGGCTTGATCTCATGAACTGAGATCATGACTTGAGCCAAGATCAAGAGTCGGATGCTTAACTGACTAAGCCACCCAGGCGCCCCAAACCAAACCAAATTATTTCTGATTTCTATGTTCATAAACACGTATTCCTCTCCTATGTGGCTCTGCTCTTGAGAAGATCTTGGAAGTACAACTTGCCAAAGGGATTATAGGAGAGGCAGCATCTTCCTACACAGGAAGAAGGGACTGATTCTTTATACAGTTAGCTTCTGGGAGACCTCACATAGGAGGGGAACTGGAGTTGGGTCTTTTTATTTTTAAAACATTTTGTGTGTGTGTGTGTGTGTGTGTGTGTGTGTGTGTGTGTGTGTGTGTGTGTAAAGCTTATTTATTTGAGAGCGTGAGAGAAAGAGAGAGAGTGCAAGCAGGGGAGGTAGAGAGAGAGAGAGGGAGAGAGAGAGTCCCATGGAGGCTCTGCACTTTCAGTGCACGGGGGGCTTGAACTCACAAACTGTGAGACCATGACCTGAGCTGAAATCAAGAGTTGGATGCTTAACCAACAGCCACCCAGGTAGCCCTGGAGTTGGGTTTTAAAGGATGAATATAGTTTTTCCAGGCAGTGTATCAAAGGAAAAGCATTCCAGGCTGTTGGAACAACATGAGCAAAGGTATAAAGATATAAGATAGGGGAATATGAAATCCTGTGGTGTGGCCAGATGATAGGAAGTGGGGGAAAAGGGTGAGAAGAAATAACGTTGAATGGTTAACGGAGATATCCAGGGGTGCCTGGGTGGCTCAGTCAAACATCTGACTTTGGCTCAGGTCATGATCTCATGGTTCGTGGGTTCAAGCCCCACGTCGGACTCTGTGCTGACAGGTCAGAGCCTGGAGCCTGCTTTGGATTCTGTATCTCTCTCTCTCTGCCCCTCCCCCACTTGTGCTCTGTCTTTGTCTCTCAAAAATAAATGTTGAAAAAATAAATAAATAAATAAATAAAAATAAATGGAGATATCCAAAGGAGAAAGGGAGACGCCTCACATGTAGCATGGAAATAACACCACCACAGAGTTTGTTTTTTTTTATTATTATTTTTAAATGTTTACTTATTTTTGAGAGAGAGAGACAGTGCGA
Source organism: Puma concolor (assembly GCF_028749965.1). NCBI lineage: Eukaryota > Metazoa > Chordata > Mammalia > Carnivora > Felidae > Puma > Puma concolor. Next base: position 35,406,101 of record NC_141674.1, read on the forward strand.
GCCAGGGAGGGGCAGAGAGAGAGAGAGAGAGACAGAGAAAGAGACATAGAATCTGAAGCAGGCTCCAGGTTCCGAGCTGTCAGCATAGAGCCTGATGTGGGGCTTGAACTCACGAACTGTGAGATCATGACCTGAGCTGAAGTTGGATGCTTAACTGACTGAGCCACCCAGATGCCCCACCACCATAGAGTTTTTATGAAGATTCAATGACTTACAGAATCATCAAGTGCTTGCTAAGCAGTGGCCATTATTTTGTAAAGTCCAAACCCATGACCTGATCCTTGCCTACCCCTCCAGCTTCATGTTCCACCATTCTCCACTTATCCCTGTAAGCCATACGTTTTGTATGGCTAGACCTCTACACAGGCTGTTCCCTCTGTCTAGAATGCCTTTCTTCCCCTCATCCCATCACATTCTCACCCTAAATGCCCTAATCAAGCACCTCCACTATTTGATGCTTTCCCTCCCATACTATCCTTTTCCTGTTTTGTGAAAACACCATCTGATACATATCTCTGTCTCTACATCATTATATCATTCTTTCTACTTCACTCTAAGAATCTCAAGGGTAGGGTCAGTATTTGCTTTCATACCCCAGTGTCTAGCACAGCTACTTGCACAGGAAAGATTTCAGAGGCTTTGGGTAATGATAAGGATAGGGTATCGTTATTAAGTGGAGAGTTAACATTGAAAGGAGATGAAGGCTAGTAGAGTAGAGAAGATCAAGGAATTTTAAAGGTGAGTTTAAGTTGTCCAAGACAAGACATTTAGAAGAAGAGAAGGAGCACAGAGGAAGACTATGAACTTTCAATATATTTAGGGGAGGATCACAGAAGCTGACCAGTGATGGAGTGAAAGGGAAGAAAAGTGTTAGTTTTCAAGGAATAAGAGCTATAGAACAGAGGGAGTGAATCAACAGTCTGGAAGGGATAGAGGAACCAGGGTCATGCTATCTCTTATTTCCTAGAGGTATGGGGCAGATGGACGACACAGGAAAGTTTTCCAGTCCTCTGTTGGCTCAGACAGAAAAGGCTGACCAGTTGGCTCAAAATGGATTCTTTCTGGGCAAGCTTCCCATGGCTTCTATAGGTCCAACATGTTTCTTGTAACACTTGGGAGCTTGAATGTGACCCTGATAGGTAAGGCAGAAACACTGGCTTTCCTGAGGCTCTCCTTCAGTCTCAGAAGGCTTTGGTGCAGCAAAATGAAGACCCTTGATGATGGGACTAAGCTTGGTAGAGACCTGTTTGGGTCTGTTCATATTGCCCATGGCCTGGAGCCTTGAAGGGGGTTTCTGACTGGAGCTTTAGAGACCTTAAGAATTCAGACATGCCCTCTGATCCACCCACCTTTTCAGCTTTGTTTCTTGCTATACCTCCCTTGTACCCTATATTCTAGATTTTCCAAATGAGTTGCAGTTTCCAACACTGGATTGTTTTTTGCCTTCAAATGCTTGCTTGCTTACCTGGTTCCCCTTTGCTTGAGAGGTTCTTCCCTTTTGTGTATTTGATAAATAGCCCAGAATTTCAAGATTTAGTTTTAATTCCTTCCTTGTGTCAAGAACTGATTTCTCTTTTATGTCTTTAACCCTTATAGTCTCTTACCATCATACCTGTGAAACTTTTCTACACTTATTTCTTTGTCTGTTTCTCTACTGGGGGCAGCTGGACAGCAAGAGGCAAATCTTATTCATCTTTATACCTCGAGCCTATCATAGCCTAGAATATAGGAGGCAGTAGTAGTTGTTGAATGCATGTATGTTTTGGGGATTATGTGAAAGTACAGATGTAGGACAAGGAGCATATACAGGACAAGGCCCCCAACCTCTTTAATTGACACAAGAAGGGCAAATGAAGTGCCTGGATGGGGCAGACAACGCCTTCTGCTCTGCCAGGCTCCAAACAAACACCTGAGCTTTCTTTGACTTGCTCTCCCTACTTTCAGCTCTATCCTCTGGTCTGCTCACGGCCGGGGGGGTGGGAGAAGTCTTGCTCACTGGGATTCAGGGAACAGAGACTAGATCTGGCATTTTGGGGGCAGCTGAATTTTCACAGGGATTCAGTAAGGCAGAGGAAACCTGGAGGGAAGCAACAAGCAGTACTAGTTATGCTTGGCCAGGGTTGGAAGCTGACTTCAGTAAACACACTGGAAAAGTTCTGGGCTGGAATCAGGTTGGGAAAGATCCTAAGATCCTAAGGCTCCTTCCCTGAGAGTACAAAGGAAGGCTGGCAAGTTGAGGAGAAACCAATGGGACTGAAGGGAATGACAAGTTGAATATGAAAAGCTGCACTGCTGGGAAGCTGGGAAGAATTCCCACTAGCCAGGACTTGACCTATGTACCCATCAGGTTTTACTTTCATGGCTAGGGGACAAATCACTGTGATCACAGGGAAGAGATCCAAGTTATCTCACTGACAATAAGAAGAGACTCAGATGAAGTCTCCAGTTAGAGTCTCCCAGGTTTTGACTTTGTTGGCTGTGGCTTTTCTACTGGCTTGAGCAGGAGATCAAAGTAGACTGCCAGGATTTTTGCCAGAGATAATCTCATTAACTGAGTATGCTGGGGTGGGGGTAAGAAAAGCCAGAGTTTTGTTAGAAAAGGGCTTGTTCTGCTGGTAGTGAAGAGGGGTATACTGGTTGTAAAAGTCACATTTTGGGGGTATAAGACTATTATAGATGTAGTGACTCTGTGGTATGAAAACAATCGAAATCTGGAGAGAGGATAGCATTACTTCTGAGGATGAATATTTTATTCTAAAATCCCTCCAGGTGAGGAAGACTGACTTAGGGACTCTGCCATCTACTGAGCTGTTTGTTGCTGAGGACCTGAGTTGTTGATGTTTGTCTGCATCATCTACAGTAACAGGTCTCAAGTGCTGCACTAATGGTTATGGATTTTCTTTCTCCACATGGCTCAACTGCAAAGAAAAGTAACAGTGGGAATTGGTGACTGGCCAGGAGTACCTGTGGCAGGAAGGCACTGACTATTGTGCTGGATACATCAGTCCATCCAGCATAGAAAACAGAGCGGGAAGTGTTGAGGTTCTGTATTTTAGAGTCCAGATGATTTCCCTGGCCACCTCTCTTTCAACCATTAAGGGGCTTCCTTGCTAAAATGGGAACACACAGTGTTGGAGCCAAAAAGTCCATGGGACACTAAAGCCCATGACATCTTAGGAGTTTGGCTAGCCCAGCCTTGTGCTCCCTGATGGGAGATGCAATGACTCAAAGCCTAAGTATCTGGCATTCAGTTGTCATGTATACATTATGAACACAGAATGGAAAGGGTCCTTGCAGAGTAAAAGAAAGGAGCCCCATTACTTTGTTGGAAATGGGGAGGAGAAGCAGCAGAAACTGTGAGGTTCCAGGTTCCAGCACACAAGAAGGGAGGGATCCTCTAGAGTGGTGGCAAATGGAGTTCATACATTCAAATATGCCTATGGAATCTAAACTCTTAAAAACCACAGAAGGAAGCAATTCCTGGCTCCAGGAGGGGCTGAAAGAAGAAAGTACTGGAGGATGCTTCTACTTTTTGCTGAGCAGGGGAGAATTTACAAAGACAAAGAAGCAGGAAGGAGGTGGAAGAAACATTGTTCAGGGCTACAAATCCAAAGAGAACAGAACAAAGCACACAGAGAAATGCAATGAGGTGACAGGGAGAGGACAGGATAAAAAAGCAGCTCCACAGACAAGCTGCTTTTGAAACTCTGGGGGCCATTTCCAAGGGCTTCCCATGGAGTTAGAGAAAAGGCTGGGTGTTCTGAATCTTGTTTTATTTTATTTATCTTATTATTATTATTTTTAAATTAATGAATTTATTTGAGAGAGAGAGACACTGCGAGTGGGGGAGAGGCAGAGAGACAGAGGGAGAGAGAATCCCAAGCAGGCTCTGTGCTGCCAGCGCACGAACTCGAACTCCTGAAACCAAGAGATCATGACCTGAGCCAAAACTAAGAGTCAGAGGCTTAACTGACTGAGCCACCCAGGCTCCCCTGAATCCTATTTTAAAGAAATTACCAACAGGACCCATCTGCTCAAGAAAGAAGTTTCTCTGTAACCTAAGGGTAGGCCTGAGTGAGCTGGTATGTTGAACAGGAGAAAAAATCAAGATCTGGGGCTCCTGAAGATCAGAAAGAGCTGGGATATGGAGGCCAAATATATTTTTCCAATATGGAAAAAGGACTAAAGGGAGAAAAGGTGTATCACTGATCAAATTCTGCTGCGTAAGCCAGGAATGGCTTCTTTCTCTGGTCTTTTTGGAGGCTATCTGGCAATCATTTAGGCTGAAGAACCAGTTTTGTCACTTACTAGCTACATACCTTGGGTTAATTTCAACTTTTCTTTCTCTCTCTTTTTTTTTTTTTAATGTTTATTTATTTATTTTGAGAGAGAAAGAGAGCACTTGCATGAATGGAGAAGGGGCAGAGAGTGGGAGAGAGAATCCCAAGCAGACTTCGCACTGTCAGTGCAGAGCCTGGTGCAGGGCTCAATCCCATGAACTGTGAGATTATGACCTGAGCCAAAATCAAGAGTCAGATATTTAACTAACTGAGTGCCCTACACTTCAACTTTTCTAAGTCTCAGTTTCCATTTCACCAAATGGGTCAATAATGAATCCCTACCTCACAGGGTTTTTATGCGAATCCAATAAGATAGTGTATGTGAGAACATTTCAAAGCTATACACAACAGCTAGCTGTTAGCCAATGGCTTTCCAGTAGGGCAATGCCATCCATGCTGCTAGTGTTGGAACTTAAGTTTGTATGCCAGCCCTCACACCGTGCATACGATCACAGAAGAAAATACCAATAGCTGTGGTGCTGCTGTTGACTAATACTCCTGCTTGAAGTTTCTCTGGTGAGACACTGGGTAGAATGTGTCTGCCATTAATTGAACTAAAAATACCAGTCTTTCTTTTTTTTTTTTTTTAACTTTTTAAAAAGTTTATTATTTTAAGGTTTATTTATTTTGAGAGAGAGCGAGCGAGCATGCACAAGTGGGGGAGGGGCAGAGAGAGAGGGAGACAGAATCCCAAGCAGGCTCCACACTGTCAGCATACAGCCCGACGTGGGGCATGAATCCACGAACCATGAGATCATGACCTGAGCTGAAACCAAGAGTTGGATGCTTAACTGACTGCACCATCCAGGTGTCCCTCAAGAGCCATCATAAAGTATTGGTGCTAATCTGGGCCATTAGATCTTTTTGGTATGTTTGAAAATTTTTGATAGTAAGGCTGCATACATTTATGAGCTTATTGGTAAGATAAATTCCTAAAAAGGGAACTGTTAAATCAAAGTTAAAACATTTGACGACAATGTCAATTCCTCTCCAAAGATGGCTTTATCGATTCATGTTCTCACCTGCAGAGTATGCATGTGCTTGTTCCCTTATTGTCACCAGCACTAAGCACTAGGTAAAAAATGGCATCTATGATTGTAATTTGGTTTACCTTTGGCTTCAATCCTCTGGCCACTTCCAATTAGGCAGTTCTTGATGTCCGTTCCCTTCTCGATCACAGCATTGTTGCAGATGATGCTCCCCTGGATGCTGCTTCTGTAACAGAGCAGCCAAGTTAAAGAGTGCCCATGGCTCTCATCACCATCCTTACCCTTGTGGGTTGGGGGTTCTGGCTCATTCATAGGCTAGGAATGGCCAGTTTGTTCAGTTAATGGCTACATGCCTCAAGTTGTCAATAGAAGAGAGAATGCTCAGCTGGACCAAGGGAGGACCTGGCTTTAGCAAAGTCCAGAGTTCAGATATGCTTGTAATGATCTTCCCCACTAGGGCTTGAAAACAGAAGACGCTGTGATTTCTTTATTTTTTTTATTTTTTTTATTTTTTATATATTTTTTTAAATTTTTTTTTTTTTACTTTTATTTTTATTTTTTTTTTATTTATATATGAAATTTATTGTCAAATTGGTTTCCATACAACACCCAGTGCTCATCCCAAAAGGTGCCCTCCTCAGTACCCATCACCCACCCTCTCCTCCCTCCCACCCCCCATCAACCCTTAGTTTGTTCTCAGTTCTCAACAGTCTCTTATGCTTTGGCTCTCTCCCACTCTAACCTCTTTTTTTTTTTTTTTTTTTTGTTCCCCTCCCCCATGGGTTTCTCTTAAGTTTCTCAGGATCCACATAAGAGTGAAACCATATGGTATCTGTCTTTCTCTGTATGGCTTATTTCACTTAGCATCACACTCTCCAGTTCCATCCACGTTGCTACAAAAGGCCATATTTCATTTTTTCTCATTGCCACGTAGTACTCCATTGTGTATATAAACCACAATTTCTTTATCCATTTATCAGTTGATGGACATTTAGGCTCTTTCCATAATTTGGCTATTGTTGAGAGTGCTGCTATGAACATTGGGGTACAAGTGCCCCTATGCATCAGTTCTCCTGTGTCCCTTGGATAAATTCCTAGCAGTGCTATTGCTGGGTCATAGGGTAGGTCTATTTTTAATTTTCTGAGGAACCTCCACACTGCTTTCCAGAGCGGCTGCACCAATTTGCATTCCCACCAACAGTGCAAGAGGGTTCCCGTTTCTCCACATCCTCTCCAGCATCTATAGTCTCCTGATTTGTTCATTTTGGCCACTCTGACTGGCGTGAGGTGATATCTGAGTGTGGTTTTGATTTGTATTTCCCTGATAAGGAGCGACGCTGAACATCTTTTCATGTGCCTGTTGGCCATCCGGATGTCTTCTTTAGAGAAGTGTCTATTCATGTTTTCTGCCCATTTCTTCACTGGGTTATTTGCTTTTCGGGTGTGGAGTTTGGTGAGCTCTTTATAGATTTTGGATACTAGCCCTTTGTCCGATATATCATTTGCAAATATCTTTTCCCATTCCGTTGGCTGCCTTTTAGTTTTGTTGGTTGTTTCCTTTGCTGTGCAGAAGCTTTTTATCTTCATAAGGTCCCAGTAATTCACTTTTGCTTTTAATTCCCTTGCCTTTGGGGATGTGTCGAGTAAGAGATTGCTACGGCTGAGGTCAGAGAGGTCTTTTCCTGCTTTCTCCTCTAAGGTTTTGATGGTTTCCTGTCTCACATTCAGGTCCTTTATCCATTTTGAGTTTATTTTTGTGAATGGTGTGAGAAAGTGGTCTAGTTTCAACCTTCTGCATGTTGCTGTCCAGTTCTCCCAGCACCATTTGTTAAAGAGACTGTCTTTTTTCCATTGGATGTTCTTTCCTGCTTTGTCAAAGATGAGTTGGCCATACGTTTGTGGGTCTAGTTCTGGGGTTTCTATTCTATTCCATTGGTCTATGTGTCTGTTTTTGTGCCAGCTGTGATTTCTTTAGACATGCCACACCTGGAGGTCTAAATTTTATCGGATCTCTCCTTATTTGTTCTGGGGAGTGGAAGCTGGCACTAGTCCCTGGGCTGATCCATCACTCTTGCTTCTCATCTGGGAATATATTCCAAATTTCATCTAAGGCTTAAATCCTATGAATCTTCCTAGGAGATCAGCTATGGAAACAATAGGTATCCCACAGCTCTCACTACAGACTCTGATTAATCAAAACCATACTCATTTAAAAGAACCCAAAAAACAAAAAACCAACGTTTTTTTAAACTAGCTCCATGCCATATCAAAGACTACTCCAGATCCTAAAGCCACTCTCAAGAGTAGTACCTCTGGCTCGTAGCATTTGAATGTATTTAAAGAGCATCTTTCTGGCTCCTAAAGACTAGTGGGTGGGAGTAGAGGTCCTTTTGAAAATCTTCACTAGCATGCGTTGCATACCTACTCTATGCTAGCTGCTGTGTTAAATACTCTATGTACATTATAGGAGTGACTTACAGATCTAGTCATTTAATCACCTGGGCAGCATAAAAAATAACAAACAAAAACACCCTCATCATCCTGGCCTCCATCAATCTTTTTGGTAGGTCTGGGATACAGGCTTTATGTATTTAATTAGAAAAAAAAAAAAGCTTCCTAGATGATCCTGGGAGTATCATTTTTACCTCTGATGCAGTAAAAATAACAACTACATTTTTCAGATGAGGTAACAGATTTAGAGAAGTTAAACCATTTACCCAAAACCACATAATTGCCAAGTAGCAGATTCAAATCTAGATCTGCCTGACTCCAGAAGCCATACATTTAATCACAACGCTATAGAAAAACATTAAGGGGAGCAAAGACTGGAGGAAGCTTCGAACTGCCAAGTTGTTTTTCTGAGCCAAATGTCTCTGTGGAAGGAGGGGCTCTGCCCTAACAGGGCACTGAATATTCAGTACCCTAAAGAGTCAGAAGTAGGCAACTGGAGGGGAGAAGGAAGGTGAGGAGGAAGGGTATGGACATCTATTTAAACAAAACAAAACAAGACAAAACAAAACACTAACTAAGGAAAAATCCTCACGCAACCCAAGAAGCATTGGGGCTAGGGAGGAGGACATTCCAAGGACTGAAACTATTAATGCACAGGCCATTAAAAAAAATTCTTGCCAAATGCCAAAACTTTAGTAAAATGCAAAAAAGGAATTCTAGCAGTTTATGGCATTCCAGAGTCTTCTTTATCTCTATTTTTTAGAAGGTTAAAGCCTGTCAGAAAGCAGCAAAAGGCCAAAGCCACAGCACCTCTGTGGTATGGGCTAAAGATGGGCAGACAGTATTAGTTTGTTTTTTTGGCTCAAATTCAGAATACACTAAAAAAAAAAAAAAAAAAAAAAAAAATCAGGATACACTCAGTGGGTATGTATCAAGGGGACTTCCAAAACCTACTTTCCTTCTGCTTTGGGTAAAGCAGTTCAGTTAGCAGTTAGGGTGGCTCCTGCTTCTTGATGAAAATTCCCCCAAAAAGAATAGTAAGGAAGTATAGAAAGCTTCAGAAACACAGGCTGCTGGGACAAAGCAGGCTTACAATTGGCTACTAGTTTGCCACTGAAAAGTCTTTTTTTTTTTCTCTAAAATGGGAGTAGGCGGATGCCTTCTGCTCAGAAGTGTAAGATCCTGAGAAGGCATGCTCTGGAGCTAGGCAAGGGGTAAATATAGTCAGCAGACAAGAAAGCCAAGAGGAATTCAAGCAGCCATAATTAGAGACTACTACATGGCTATTTTGGAATTTGGGATGTAAGTGGGAACCATTCCTGGAAGGAAGAGGCTAGATTGACTGAGGTCAGATTTCCACAGCAATGGATAGCCTGGGTTCTCCTTACGTCTAACAGGTATGATTGAGGTATTCAGGAACCTTTTCTCATCTAATTTGTGTTTAACTCCCTCTGAGACACATAAACTACCACTGTAGAGTCTACAGATGTGATGGGAAAAGTGGGATGATTATATAAAGAAGTTGGGTGCTCTCCTGAAGTTCTTGGTCAGTGGATCTATGGAATGATTTGAGATGAACACGTGACAAAATGCTTGGTGAGTGTAAAGTTCTTTTCTGCCATTTGTTTCTTCAACTGTTTCCTATTAGCACTGCTGCAGTCACAAGTCACTTCCATTAGCAAGGCTGAGGTACTCTGGAAAAAAATGTCAAGCCAATATAGCTTGTCTGGACAGACTTTTCCACCTGTCTAGAAAGAAATTCCAAGATTAAGGATTTTATTGGAATTGTGCTCATGCCAGAGAGGAAGGACTAATACTACTATATCAAATGTTGCCAATCTACAATAAAGGCTTTGCCTTTTCTGCTCAGTGCATAAAGTGGAGTGGAGGTGACTTCCTCTACAGCTGAAGAAAAGAACTGGCCCCAACATGGAAACAACAGTTTTTGCAACTTAGTTTTAAGTCTCAGCTTGGTACTGAAGACTCTGCTGTGCTAATACCCGGTTGTGTCTAATTTCCTCCCTCCTTCCTCCCTTCCTTCCTCCCTCCCTCCCTCCCTCCCTCCCTCCCTCCCTCCCTCCCTCCCTCCCTCCCTCCCTCCCTCCCTCCCTTCCTTCCTTCCTTCCTTCCTTCCTTCCTTCCTTCCTTCCTTCCTTCCTTCCTTTCCTTCCTTCCTTCCTTTGGGAAATTACCCTGAAAACGCTAATGCTTCAGTGGAAAAGAGACCATGAGAAAAACAGAGGTCTTTGTAAGATCTGTAGATCACTGCTTGGCCAGGTACACTGTGCCACACCATGTTGTGGCATATGACATAATGAAGAAGCCCTGGTCTGGGAAGCAAAAAGGCCTCCAAATTCTAGTTCCTCTTCTGGCTTTATATGAACTTTCTTCACTTTATTACAGAAGGAAAGGGAACACACATAACTCTCTTGTCTAATATATCTCAGTCATTACACAAAACATTTTATGTTCATTGTGTAACTTAATCTTTTTAGCAAGCCTGCAGGGATAGTGGTGTTTATTCTAATTTTTTTTTAATTTTTTTTTTTTTAACGTTTATTCATTTTTTTGGGACAGAGAGAGACAGAGCATGAACGGGGGAGGGGCAGAGAGAGAGGGAGACACAGAATCAGAAACAGGCTCCAGGCTCTGAGCCATCAGCCCAGAGCCCGACGCGGGGCTCGAACTCACGGACCGCGAGATCGTGACCTGGCTGAAGTCGGACGCTTAACTGACTGTGCCACCCAGGCGCCCCTGTTTATTCTAATTTTTACAGAGAAACTTGAGGCTCACAGAAGTTATAATAGCAATGTGCTGAAGCCTACACAGTGATTAAGTGACTGCATTGTCGGACTCAGCTGGTGACTGGGTAGTATTTGGTAAAAAGCCATGAAATTTTTCAGTAACTTTAAGGACAGGCAGGTTCTGCTCTGGAGATAAGCTGGTAGGCTTTCTAAACTTACTCATAACCTTGGGTGAGAAAAGAGTATGGAACTGGAGATATATGTAGTTTTTCTAGGCATGTGACTAAACCCAAAGGTTCACTACTTTAGTCCAAAGATTATGGTTGAGTCACCCATATTTCCCCAAAAGGCAAGAGCCTCCTAACCTTAGCCCAAGGGGCCCTCATCCAGGAGTCTGTCTAGATGAAGAATCTTGTATAATTATTTTTTGTATTTTTTAAAAAATTAATGTTTATTTTTGGGAGAGACAGAGTGTGAGTGGGGGAAGGGTAGAGAGAGAGGGAGACATAGAATCCGAAACAGGCTCCAGGCTCCAAGCTGTCAGCACAGAGTCTAACTCAGGGCTCAAATCCACGAACCGTGAGATCGTGACCTGAGCCAAAGTCAGATGCTTAACCGACTGAGTCACCCAGGCACCTCTGTGTTATTTTTAATGAACTATTTCAGGTACAGAAAAAAAGTCTGTATTAGTAGACAATATATAGTATTTTTTTCATGTTTTAAAATTTTTTATAAATGCCAAACTTGCTTTTTTCCCCCTTCAACATCACATTTGTGAGATTTATCCAGGTTAATTCATGTAATAAGACATAATGCTTAAAGAAATCTCTCACCTTCTTCCTTTCTCTGGTCAATCTTGCTTTTGGTCCTCTAAATGAAACTGTATTGGCTCCAGCAAGCAAGCTGAAAATTTCCTCCCTTTAGTTCTATGTGTGTCGCTTTACTATATAAAGGTTTAGTGGTGAGAAATGTCTCCCTCCTAAGAAATCTAAGTCTTTATATTCCCTAAACAGAGGCTAAGAAAAAGAAGGGTTTGGGGGGAATCACGGTTAAAGTAACAACCTCAAAGAATTAAGCTGTAGTATTCTCCATCTAAGAAGATTTAAGAAGATGGGTTTAGTCCAAAGGCAAAGAGTGAATCAAAAGTCCTAAGGAGCCCCTTTAAGTCCAGGGGATCTTCCCAAAGTTTCGTAAGTTGGTATTTTCAAGACTGTTACTGAAGAAACATGGAAAAAATTCTTCTAACAGTCACGGTCCTTTTGCAACTCTGATTACCGCAGACTTAATTTTATGTTTAAGGGAGTTCACTTTTACACTCCTCCTACCCATTTGTTAATATTTTGTTTCATTTCTTACTTGGCTGTATTATTTCTTCAAGTAGAGTTTTCCAGAGGGTTCATGGGTGACACATCTCCAGAGGCCTGGAGTATTTCTGATGATTTTATATTTCAACCATAATTTGACTAACTCTAGGATTCTTAGGTCATAATCGTTTCCCTCCAAATTTTCTAAATGTTGTCTTACTTAAATGTTGTCTTAAATGTGGTCACAGAAAAGTCCAAGGCCAGCTTGATTTTCTCCCTCTTATGTGCCCTGAGATTTTGCAAAAGATGTGTTTGCCAATTTCCCTCTGGTTTGCCCATGCCCCTATTTGTTACGCTGGTTGAATTTTGGTCTTTTCTTTGGATCTGATCTACATTCCATTGTGTCTGGCAGATAGTCTTTAGTCTGTGTACAGGTATGTGGTGTTATCTAGCTTTATTATGGATGAAGCTTCCTTTTCTGGTTTTGTTTGTTTTTATTTTGTTGAATTTCAAGGAGTGAAGTACTCCATTATTTTTTCTAGAAGTAGACATGGTTCTCTGGACATATACTCAGCCAATTATGTAGTAGGGGAGGTTAAATCAGGGACTTCTATTTTTCATTCAGTAAATACTTACAAGGTATATAAAGTACAGTATTAGAAATTAAGAGATACAAAGGTATATGAGAACTACTTCTGTGTTCAATGAATTTACAGTCTAGTTGAGGAAAAAAGAAAGGTGCATTAAACAGCACACGAACATAAATGAAGTGTATGGGTTGCACAGGGAACACGGAAGCAGAGGAAACAATTTCTGGCTAGAACAATTCAAGGCTGCATGGAGGAGGTGGAAAATGTATTGGACCTTGAAAGATGAGTAGGAGGATTTCCTACAGGTAAAGATCTTCAGAGAGAGGCAATTCAGGCAGAGTGATGTCAGGAATAAAGAAAAAAAAGAAAAGTAAGGGACCCAGTGAGCAGGGTAGTCAGTGAGTACAGGTGAAGAAGACACTCAGGGTAACAATGAGAAGCAATAATATATTGTTTGGCTCTGAGGGCTGCACTTGCTGCTTGCAGAAAGCATGGAATACCTAGGTGGAAATTTGGCTCCCTGGCCTGCCTGCATGTGAAGGAACTACCTTACACTTTTGCTTGGGTCATTCACCTTGGACTAGGAGGAAATGCAGGAGATGTTGCTCAGGACCAGAGAGCCAAGACACAGAACACAGAACTGACACCAAAGCCTGGACAATGAAGTTTTAACTATCGACTTTGGGTTGCTGGGCATCAGCTGTCACAGAACTTGGAATTTCTACCAGAAACTGAAAATGAGAAAGACAGGAGCCTTCTCTGCATAGTCTCACCTACACCTTCGCCAAGGTGGTCCTATTAGCATCTCTCAAGCTTTGAGGACCTTGGGCAGATGTCTAAGCCACTGTCCAGAAAGCCTCAGCAACTCACAACTGCTGGCAGAGACAAGCAAGCTAGGAATATCAGAAACTGCCTTCTGGACGAATTCATGCTCCTGCTTTGCCACTCAGTCCAGATGTAACAGCAGCAGGTAACAGTCTCACGCAACTGCAATTTAGTTACTTTTCCCAAATTTACTATAACTAATTAAAACTAAATGACCTGAAAATAATGGGAAAAGGTTCATATGGGATGCAGGATGTTTGATCTTATCACCAGGAGCTAATTTACCAGATTGGGTAATCTCTAATGGTCTCCCTAGTCATTAGCTTCATGTGGGCTGCCTCAACTTTTTTAGCTGAAAAAAAAAATAGCAGCCACCACCATCTAAACCTTTATTGTTTCCCTAGCTTATAAGGCCATTCAAGATGATACCTCCTCCAGGGGCGCCTGGGTGGCGCAGTCGGTTAAGCGTCCGACTTCAGCCAGGTCACGATCTCGCGGTCCGTGAGTTCGAGCCCCGCGTCGGGGTCTGGACTGATGGCTCAGAGCCTGGAGCCTGTTTCCGATTCTGTGTCTCCCTCTCTCTCTCTGCCCCTCCCCCGTTCATGCTCTGTCTCTCTCTGTCCCAAAAATAAATAAACGTTGAAAAAAAAAAAAAAGATGATACCTCCTCCAAAATAGCAACTGACTCTAGGATATTATGCTAGGTATTTTCTATGAATTTTTCTCATATATGCAAGTTGGAGTTTCTTAGGGAACCTTGGTTCCCTCACCAAGTCTCTTAATGTCAATTCAGGACACCAACACTGGACTTTAAAGAGGTGCCAGAGAGCTGCTCCTTTGTCTGCCCACCCACTGGTGGGAGGGAGAGGGTGCTAATTAGAGCAAATGGGAAAGTTATGGCACTGTCTTCCCTGGAAGGTCTGAGGCATGATGAGACAGAGTGGAAGTTACAAAGCCTTATGAGCTACTCTGGAATTAGGTGATCAAATGGATAAAGGCAAGTGTGGTTCTCGTTTTTGAGAGAATGGTGATGCCTGTCAGTTTCATGCATGAATCTGGAATGAGACATGGAGTAGCAGGAATGCAATGAGAAGAAAATCTAGAATTCCACAATTTGCCCATCTGTAAAAATGCAGGAGTTAATCAGGGTGACTTCTAAGGCCCTATGTCACTAACATTCCAGGACTCAGTGTTGGAGCTAGATCATGAAAAACCTGGAAATTCAAACTTTATTCTAAAGGTAATGGGGAGTCTCACAAAAAGTTTTTTTAAATTGTTATTTATTTGAGAGAGAGAGTGTGTGAAAGTGTGCGTGTGAGTGGGGTAGAAGCAGAGAGAGAGAATCTTAAACAAGCTCCATGCCCAGTGCAGAGCCTGACATGGGGCCTGATCCCATGACCCTGGGATCAGGACTTGGGCCAAAATCAAGAGTCTGGTGCTTGACCAACTGAGCCACCCAGGCGCCCCTCAAAAACAGTTTTTGAACAGAACAGGGACATGATCAGAGATCTCCTTTAGGAAGACAACGCTGGCGGGGAGGTGCCTCAGTGGCTCAGTCAGTTGAGCGTCCAACTTTGGCTCAGGTCATGATCTCACTGCTCTGGAGTTCGAGCCCCACATCAGGCTCTGTGCTGACAGCTCAGAGCCTGCAGCCCACTTCAGATTCTGTGTCTCCCTCTCTCTCTGCCCCCAGTTTCACTCTGTCTCTCTCTCAAAAATAAATAAACATTAAAAAAAAAAGGAAGACAACACTGGCAACATGCCACCTCTGAAATGAGATACAGTAATGATGATGTCGACGACGATAAACAAATGAGAGCTAACACTCTACGTCCAAGTTCTATTCTAAGTGCTTTATGTCTATTAACTTAGTACTCCCAATAAATCTATGGGGTAGTTTAGTTTTTTTATTCTTATTTTTTAATGTTTATTTATTTTTTGAGAGACAGAGACAGAGCATGAGTGGGGGAGGGGCAGAGAGAGAGAGGGAGACACAGAATCCACACACAAGCTCCAGGCTCTGAGCTGTCAACACAGAGCCCAATGTGGGGCTTGAACTCACGAACTGTGAGACCATGACCTGAGCCAAAGTCGGACGCTTAACCGACTGAGCCACCCAGCGCCCTGAGGTAGTTCAGTTTTTACCTCATTTGACAGTAAAAAAATCAGGCACAAAGACATAAAGCCAATTCCCTAAGGGACTAGTAAGTGACAGACCCAGGATTCAATCTGGCAGTCTGACTCCAAAGTTCAATTTCTAAATCCATAGAAGGAATGACAGGCAGATTTGGAAGAATAAGACAAATACAGACAGAAAAATAAGAGAACACCACAATGATTCAGGAAGAGGTCTCTGGGTCTGACCTCTTCTTCTGACCTCTAGTCATGGGGCGTCTGGGTGGCTCAGTCAGTTAAGTGGTCCGACTTGGTATCAGGTCAGGTCATAATCTCGTGGTTTGTGAGTTTGAGCCCTGCATCAGGCTCCACGCTCCAGCGAGGATTCTCTCTCTGTCCCTCTCTCTCTGCCCCTCCTCTGCTCGCTCTCTCTCTCTCAAAATAAATAAATAAACTTAAAAAAAACCTATAGTCACAAACTGGCTACTAGATACCTCCACATAACTGGATGTCCTGTAGGTACTTACAATTTCATATGCCCTACACAGGCCTTTTCTCCCCACAAATCTGTACCTCCTTCACCTTTCCTCATCTCAGTGAGCACACCATCATCTACCCTGTTTCCCCACCTAGAAACCTGGGCTTCACCTACCAACTGTCCTCTCTCTCTCTCTCTCTCTGTCTCTCTCTCTCGTAATGTTTATTTTTGAGACAGAGAGAGTGAGCGAGTGCAAGCAGGGAAGGGGCAGAGAGAGAGGGAGACACAGAATCTGAAGCGCTGAGCTGTCAGCACAGAGCCTGACGTGGGGCTCAAACCCATGAACTGTGAGATCATGACCTGGACCAAAATCAAGAGTTGGACACTTAACCAACTGAGCCACCCAGGTGCCCCTCAACTGTCGTCTCTCTTACCCTTTAAATCCCTTCCTTGCCCATTCCCTATCAGTCTCTTTAGATTCTTTTTCTTACGTCCAAAATTGCTGATGTTCTCCAAGGTTTTATCTTGGTTTCTTTTCTTTAAAAAAATTTTTTTAAGTTTATTTATTTATTTTGAGAGAAAGAGAGAGTGAGTGCCCATAAGTGGGGTAAGGGCAGAGAGAGAGGGAGAGAGAATTCCAAGCAGGCTCTGGGGTGTCAGTGTGGAGTGCATGGGGCTTGAACTCACTAACTGTGAGACCATGACCTGAGCCGATATTAAGAGTTGGACACTTAGTCGACTGAGCCACCCAGGTGCCCCCTGGTTTCTTTTCTTTTAAGGTCACATAATCTCCCTGAATGTCTCTTCTACTCCCACAGCTTCAGTTACCCCTTCTATGCCCACCACTCCCAAATCTGTACTTCAAGCACAGGCTTCTTTCCTGCACTCCAGTCCTGCACATCAAGTCCCTGCATGTCAAGGCCGCTTGCCATTAACTCAACTTATCCCAAATGGAACTTACCTTTTCCCTGCCTCCCACTCTGCAAATCCTCTGCTGATTTCTATCTTAGTGAATAGCACACCAAAAATCTTATTGTTCAAGCAAGAAATCTGGAAATTTTCCCTAATTTCTCTTTTACCTTATATATCCAGGCAGTCATCATGCTTTATAGTTTGTAATCATCATACTATTTCTCCTCCCTATCACTACTGCTACTGCTTTAGTTTAGGGCCTCTTCTATTTTACCAGGATTCTTTCAGTAGTCTTCCTCCCTCCATGTTTATCCTCTTCACATCACTCTCCATAATGCAGCCAAAATGATCTTCATAAAATGTAGATTTAATTGTTATTCCTTTCCTTTAAACTCTTACATTATTACTCTTACCTATTAAACTTGTTAGGGGATAGCCCATGATTTGGCCTTTGGCCATCTGTATAGCCTTGTCTCCTCTCTATCCATTCCTCTTTCGAATTCTGTTATTTCGGTTATTATGAATTGTTTACCATTCTTCCATATAACAAGTATTTACTGAGTTCCTGCAGGCTTTCTGCTTCAAGATATAATAGTGAAACAGAAAGATAAGGTACTTACATTCTCAAATTAATATTTACTTGTGAGAGACAGGTAAATAAGAGAAGTCCAGATAGTAATAATGCTATGAAGGAAATAAAACAGGTTGACGTAATGGAGAGTACCGGGACAGGTTACTTCTGATAGGGTAAGTCAGTCAGTGAAGCCTCTTCTTAAGTGATGAAATTCAAGCTAAGATCAAAATGAAGAGATGTTTCTGGAATAAGATATGCTCATGCTCTCTTACACTTCACACTCCTTTAAAACAATACATTTTTTAAAGTTTATTTATTTACTTAGAATGTGCGAGTGGGGTAAGTGCAAACAGAGAGGGGAGAGACAATCCCGAGCAGGCTCTGTACTTCAGTGCAGAGCCTGATGTGGGGCTCGAACTCACAAACCGTGGACAATGACCTGAGCCAAAACTAAGAGTCAGATGCTTAAGTGACTGAGCCACCCAGGCACCCCTCACACTTAACACTCTTGATGTATCTAGAACATTCCTTTCTCTACCTTGGGTAGCTCTACTCATTTTTCAGCTCATGGGTCATTTCCTTAATTCTTTCCTAACCCTCTTCTCCTTTGTGACTATACAGATTTCTACCACAGCACTCATGCACAGTCTTCAGTATCCAGTGGGTCTTTCGTTTGATGAGTAAAATATTTGAGACAGGTTTCTACTCTCAGTGGTGTGCTGGAGGCAGCCTGCTCTGCTTGGGAGAGCTGATTGTTGGTATCTCTTCCCAACTCAAGTGTTTGCTGATATCATTGGCCATAGTGGGAGAAGGTACAGTATGGAAATTGGCAAATGTTACAAATCAGATCACTTATTTTTTTCCTTTGGAAAGCTAGTTGTTAACAACTTATCAGTACACCACTGGTAGCAGTGTACCACAAAATTCTGACCTTTTTTTTTTTTTGGCAATTAAATTTATATATGCATGTATATATCTTAAAACAAATCTTTCTGAAGGTTTTACTATGAAAAACAGCAGGCTTCTGTTCCCCCTACTCATTTCCTTTTTCCTGGAGACAACTTTTGGTCTTTTTGCTGAGTTATTTCAGTTTTTTTGTTTGTTTGTTTGTATTTTAAAGAGAGAAAGAGGGAGTGGATGAGCAGTAGAGGGAGAGAATCTCAAGCAGGCTCCATAGCCAGCACAGTCCGACATGGGACTCAATTTTTCAACTCTGAGATCATGACCTGAGCTGAAATCAGGTCGGACTTTTAACCAACTGAACCATCCAGGTACCCCCTTGAGTAGTTCAGCCATTTACCTCCCCGTGTATACATAATAACATGCATATTACTACTTCTTCAGTTTTTAGTTTTAGTTATTATCAATAGATTTCCCACAATGGAAGATGAGGATTTAGCTTTCCTTTCTCTCCCTCTTCCCTCTTTTCCTTCCTATCCCTCATCCTTTCTATATTGTTACAGCATGATTTTGGTCAATAGTTGTTTATTACGATTACATAAATTGTACTTCATATTGTGTACATAGTGAACTGTGACGCCATTTCCTTTCATGTGCAAATTTTTATTTATTTATTTTAAAGTTTATGTATTTATTTTGAGAGTGCGCACAAATGGGGGAGGGGCAGAGAGAGAGAGAGAGAGACAGAAAATCCCAAGCAGGCTCTGTGCTGTCAGCATGGAGCCCAACATGGGGCTTGAACTCAAGATCATGACTTGAGATGAAATCAAGAGCTGGATGCTTAACTGACTGAGTGACTGAGCCACCCAGGTGTCCCTCAGGTACAACGTTTTTTTTTTAAGTTTATTTATTTATTTTTGAGAGAGACAGACACAGTGTGAGTGGGGGAGGGACAGAGAGAGAGGGAGAGAGAGAATCTCAAGCAGGCTCTGCACTGTCAGCACAGAGCTGATGTAGGGCTTGAACTCACAAACCATGAGATCATGACCTGAGCTGAAACCAAGTCTGATGCTTCACTGACTGAGCCACCCAGGTGGCCACCCCCTACAACTTTTTAAACAGAGTTCATAACTGTTTTGTTTTTGTTAGATAGTATTCTATGCTATTACTAATTCAACCCAAACTTTTAGCCAGTTGTCTAAATCTTTCAAGATGTTTATATGTATTTGGTATTTTATCATTTTCATCTTCCTAAGTTTTTTTGTGGATTCCACTCTGGGCTAACTGCTCTTTATGCTTCATGCATAGTTGTCATTTTTTGGATCTGCCTTCAGTATCATGCTATGTATTCTTTTTGCTTTTTCAGAGTTGTATCTTTTGTATCTTGTATCTTTGGTTTATTCTTCATTTGGTGGAACACATCTAGAAAAAACACACTTGGGGCACCTGGGTGGCTCAGTCAGTTAAGGGTCTGACTTCGGCGCAGGTCATGATCTCACGGTTCGTGAATTCAAGCAGCGCATTGGGCCCTCTGCTGTCAGCACAGCCTTCTTGGGATCCTCTGTCACCCTCTCTATCCCTCCCCACTCACTCTCTCTCTCTCAAAAATAAATAAACATTAAAAAATTTTTCTAGAAAAAAAAAGAAAAATCACATTTAACATTTTCCTTGGGTGTAGAATTCTAGGTTGAAATTAGTTTTCCTTCAGAATTTTGAAGGCATTGTTCTATTTTCTTCTAGTTTCCAATGTTGCTACTGATAAGTCCAAAGCCATTCTGGTTCCTGATTGGTTATATAGCACCTATTACTTTCTCTTTGTAACTTTATAGCATGCTTTGTCTCCAGTGTTTTGAAAACTCAAAACGACGTAGATTTTTACCCATTGTGCTGGGCACTTGGTAGGCCTTTTCATTCTGTAAATTTACCTCTCTGTGGGGCATTTTCCTATATTATTTCTTAAATAATTTCCTCCTCTGATGTCTGAACTCTCTCTCTCTTTTTTTTTTAGAGAATTCGTATTCAGATGTTAAACATCCTGAACTGGTCCTCTCATTTCCTTATCGTTTCTCTTCTATGTTCTATCTCTTTATCTTTTTGCTCTACTTTCTGGGAAATGTCAATTTTATCTTCTTTTATTGGGGTTTTCCTTTTGTTATCATAGTTTTAATTTCTTAGAGTTCTTTTTTTGTTCTTTGAAATGACAGGTTGTTTGAAAGTATTTTTCTCTCCCTGCAATCTCTGTTTCTTCTAAGTTGCTTTTTTGTAACTGATTTGTGGATCTTTCATGATAGGCTTTCTTTAGATCTCTGGTAATCTTTGGTTATCTCTTCATCTTTAGGGGAGGATTGTAAAAAAGCTGACTGGAAGCTCTAAGCACATGAACGGAATTTGTCATCCATAATTTTCACTGCAGGGTGATTTGACTGGGCTGTTAGAAATCTCTGATGTAAATAAATTTAGCTTTTCTTCTTGGGGCTAGTCAGAATCTCCAGAGGAGATGATTCCAAAACTCCTGACTGATGCGTTAGGCCTGGTTGCCAGGGTTTGGGAGTCAAGTCGGGAAGTGGGCTTGGGGGAGAACAGATCTTAGTGGCCAATATCCCTATGGTCTCCAATTTTCCTGGTTTATTATGATACTTCCTCCCTCAATCCTATTACTTCCATTAGTCCCTCTTCCTAAAGAGTAAAGGCTTAACCTTTAGCTATGTCCCTACATAGCTTCTCTCTCCAAAATGCTTTCCCCAACCTCTCACTGGCACCTATGAGAGGTATTTCAGCTTTCACTGAACTTGAGGTCTTCCCTTATCCTTCTCTCCTATTAGTTCCTGGACAGAGAAATCAACAGATGTCGGAGCTAGAATCAAGGCTTTAGAATCAGCTCTTTCAGGTTAATCCAGTCTTGTGGTTTTCAAAATTTGCTTTATACATCTGCTTCACATCCCCTAGGAAGGACAAGTGCCCCTTCCCCACTGTATTACAAACACCTGTGATTTTATCAGTTATAAATATTGAGTTTCTGCATAATACTTATTTATTTAAAATGTTTCTTTTTTGAGAGTGCGTGCATGAGTGGGGGTGGGCAGAGAGAGAGAGAGAGAGAGAGAGAGAGAGAGAGAGAATGAGCATCCCAAGCAGACTCTTTGCTGTCAGCCCAGAGCCCAGTATGGGGTTCAATCTCACCAACCGTGAGATCATGACCTGGACCAAAATCAAGAGTTGGACACTTAACCGACTGAGCCACCCAGGTACTCCTGCATAAGATTTATCTTAACAAAAAATTCCCTTTCTAAAAAGTCTGAAAGCCACTGCTTTGGTAATACCCCTCCTCTCTTCCACCACCTGTGTTTGCATTATATACAGGAAAAACCTGAGGACCATACAGAGGAAGAATCTTACTAAATATACCATTTCAAGTCTTCTTACTGCAGTTCAGGCTGTTCATAAACCAAGATTTTAGAACACTTTAAAGTGTCTCAAAATGGGGGAAGATTCTCCATAACTTGTAACAAAGAAGCTCTCTTTTAAAAATGGTGCATGGCTTAAATGTCCACTCCTCCTAGTCCCCTGCCTTCTTCAGGGCTGCTCTGAGACACTGAGATAAGGGATGAGGACTATTACACATTGGTACAGTGTCATTCTAGTACTGCCAGAGGCTCACTACTGTGGCCATCCCATCAAGTAGCACATCAAAGCAAGGGAAGGCAGCCTCTCTCAGGACCACAATTGGAATAAGTATGAAAAAGTCGCCAGAAATGTTTTCAGAGACCATGTCTTTATTGAGCCAAAACCAATGACTCAAAGGGCCTAGGCACTATTCTTTCCTTCGCCTTTTCCCTCTTCTTCCCCTCCTCAAGCTGAGCCCTTTTTTAGGCTGCACTGGCCCCCAAAACCTCCCAGGGATACCAGGAGCCTTTTGCCTTAAGTGGGCACAAGTGGAAACATACCCTTCCTCCACAGTGACTGAGTTCATGAGAAGGCAATTGGTGATAGTCACTCTATCTCTCAGGACACAGGATGAACCAATGACTGAGTGCTTAATGGATGACTTCTCTCCAACTTGCGTATCTGGCCCAATGAGGCTGTCAACTCCAACCTGCAAAAGGCAAATATAAAACCTCGTCCATCCATCTCAACCAACTGCAAATCAACTCCTCAGATCCTATGAGTTGGGGTCTAATGCAATCTTTCCCCAGAAACACCTCAGCCAAGGGGTAAATATTTCTTAGGGCCACAAGGTCACATAATACCTCTGAGATCAACTCAAACTTACACACAGGCATTTGTGTATATAAATGTGTTCTCTTGAAGAGAGTGCTCAAATCAGTGTAAGAAGAGGGACAGAGATGGAAGGCTCTTGTGTCTGAGTCCCGAGACCCATAATGGACCTTCCTTACAGAATTTGTATGGCTGAGGTCAGCACCTGTCCAGGTAGTCTTGAATGTCTGGGCTAGATGATGATATTTTAGAACCAGAACCCAGCTGGGATTTTCCTGGGACTAATGAGTTTCAGGGCTTGAGAACCCCAATCCATCGTCTCAAGGACATACTTCATTCAGCACACACAGAGACTATCCCATACCTGCCCTGCCCAAGCTAGCACTTACCAGGTGTTTGCTGACAATCTGGGCTGATGAATGAACCAGTGATTCTTCTGGACAGAGAACTGATAGCAATTTGGGCACCTTGAGGAAAGAGGTTTGGTTACTAAAGACAGACCAGAAAATACCTGAGAACACCTTAGGTAGAACTCAACACCCAATTAGAGATGTAGGGAGTTTTTAGCCACAGCTTTCCTGTTTGGGTGAGGCAGAGCAGGAGGCTGCTTCATTTCCCCTAGGACAAGGATTGTTTATGCAGCAAATTTCAGATGGTCTTATCCTTAGTTTCCTAGCTGAGAATCTCCTCCTTAAAAGTAATGGCATGTCCCTCAACTGGGAGGTGCTAAGACAAGCCTTCAAGAAGCACTTGGGAGAGGCCTACTGAGAACAAGGAGGATTCTGAGTCCTGACCATAGTCATCCCAGGTTCCTGCTCCCCTCCTAGACCAGTGTGGCCATGCATAAAGTGAGAGTTAATATTAGACAATTCCATAATCAGGACAGTTCCTGAGAAGGCATCTATGGCCTTCACCAGCCAAAATAAAATGTTGAAGGTGTTCACACTATTCTCTCTTCAATATGAGAAAACTGAGAAGGCTACAAATATGAATTTTAACTCTGGACCTGTTAGGAACGTGCAAGTAGTGTGCCTACCTGTCATTCTCCGGCATGAGCAGAATGCTGGTCAGAGCACTATGTGTGGTGGCCACAGTGGCTGAAGGACACCTTGCCAGGACTGGCTACACCGGCAATGTGAAGGCTAATACCTCAGCCCCTATCCCTGGGATCTCCTTCTTCTATTATACTTCAACCAAGGCTGTTCAGACCTGTCTACTGCACAGCTCCTGTTGGTACTTCATAGGACACTTCCCTAGTCTCAGGCTATCCATGGACCTGCTTTCAGACTAGCTTGACAGAATCTAGTCATAGAACTGAAGAATGAGTACTAAAAGTCAAATTAAGGAAGGTTTCTAATAGCTCTGATTCTAAGTGGGGGCTGACTTTACTGAGGACTGCCCTGGGTAAACGTGGGACTAGGTATGATTTCTCATAAACTCTCTGGCTTGGATTCTCCTGGATCTACAACCAATCCAGGGTGAAGCCAGCTTGAGGCCTGGGGCTGGGACTATACACATTACATAGTGTGGGTCCTGAAGATTCCTGAGCCAAGTTTTCTTTAGGGACTAAATTCTTTTTTATTTTTTTTATTTTTTTTTATTTTTAACATTTATTCATTTTTGAGAGTGAGAGAGACAGAGCATGAGTGGGGGAGGGGCAGAGAAAGAGGGAGACACAGAATCCGAAGCAGGCTCCAGGCTCCGAGCTGTCAGCACAGGGCCTCACGCGGGGCTTGAACTCACGGACTGCGAGATCATGACCAGAGCTGAAGTTGTACGCTCAACTGACTGAGCCACCCAGGCACCCCATAGGGACTAAATTCTAATCTCAATTTTCAACAATATCTTTTATCATCCTACTTGACACGCCCCCCTCCCCCCCACCCCCAGCTTATGCCTGCACTGATAGTTTTCACAGAGTTCTACCAGAAACTGCATCAACAGCTAATCTTTTCATCATCTTATCTCCGTTGTCCTTGAATGCCACCCCAGTATAGTTCCCTCAGTCATCTATCTTTTCCTCTTTTCATCTCAACCCTTTCCTTTTCATGGTCTCATCATCCCTCCCTCCTAAAACCTTCTTCCTGTACCTGTATACAACAAAGAGTCTCCCACCCCCCACCCCCATCTTCGGTCTCTTCATTGTTTCATTACTCCACCCCTTGCTTTAACCTTTTAAAGCAATGCTTCCTCTGCAACAGAAGCTGCTCATTCTCCATATATCACAAACTTCAGGGTTAAAAGGAGGAGTTAGTTCTCTAATGCTGTTTCCAGACACTTCCCTCTCATAGACATTCCTTCTCTGAGGCTCTACCATCTGACTACTCGATATTCTATTCTTTTACCTTCTTAGGAACGTCTCCTCTCTGTGCCTATGTTTACTTCATCACAGTACTGATTACACCGTATTTATCTGCTTGTTTATGAAGTACTGCAGATATCCCATGCCTAGCAGAACAAAAGAAAACTTCTGAACCCAGAGGCCAAAGTTAGCCTTTCTGAGAATCTCAGCCCTTCTTTGGAACCAGAGGCTCTACCGCTATGGACTAGGCTCTCTGCTTCCCCTTTTGCTGTAACTGGGTACCCCAATGCTATCCCCTGACATGTCAGGTCTTGCTCAACCTTGGGAATGAGAGGGATTCTGAATAAGTCACTGGGACTAATGAAGAAGTGAGGCACCCACGATTTCTATTCTTTTTATTTTTTTTTAATTTTTTTTTAATGTTTATTTATTTTTGAGAGAGAGAGAGAGAGAGAGAGAGAGAGAGAGAAAGAGAGAGTCAGAGTGGGAGCTGGGGAAGGATCAGAGAGAGGGAGACACAGAACCTGAAGCAGGCTCCAGGCTCTGAGCTGTCTGCACAGAGCCCGACATGGGGCTTGAACCCATGCACCATGAGACCATGACCTGAGCTGAAGTCGGGACACTTAACCAACTGAGCCACCCAGGCGCCCCCCATGATTTCTATTCTAAACCCATCCTCTTACCTGTCTGTTTGCTTCCATGTAGAGTCCCAGAGTGCTTACTCGAGAGCAGAGCCCCTCTTTCATGATGTGGACATAGCAGCGCACCTGTGATTTGGACAAGTCTTCCCACCTGTCTCCTCGACAGACATTCCAGCAGGCATCATAGGGAGCAAAGGTCAGTGTATTGTCTTCTTTTATAAAGCTGTAAATATCTTCAGAATAAACAGAGAAAATAGAGGCTCAAGTTATGTTTTCAAAGAGATACAACTCACATCTCTCTCCCTGGAACTCAGTCATGCAGCATGGACCCTGAAGTCCCACTACAACCTGAAAGACTAAGTGAAATTAAAAGAGGCAACATGCTTTCCTGAACATCTGAAAACCCTTAAAAAGGATTACAAAAATCCTTAAAAAGAGATCCTAAAATGGGAATGCAAGCTGGTGCAGCCACTCTGGAAAACAGTATGGAGGTTCCTCAAAAAACTAAAAATAGAACTACCCTACGACCCAGCAATTGCACTACTAGGCATTTATCCACGCGATACGGGTGTACTGTTTTGAAGGGACACATGCACCCCCATGTTTATAGCAGCACTATCAACAATAGCCAAAGTATGGAAAAAGCCCAAATGTCTACTGATGGATGAATGGATAAAGAGAATGTGGTATATATCTACAATGGCGTATTACTCAGCAATCAAAAAGAATGAAATCTTGCCATTTGCAACTACGTGGATGGAACTGAAGGGTATTATGCTAAGTGAAATTAGTCAGAGAAAGATGAAAATCATATGACTTCACTCATAGGAGGACTTTAAGAGACAAAACAGATGAACATAAGGGAAGGGAAATGAGAATAATGTAAAAACAGGGAGGGGGACAAAGCAGAAGAGACTCATAAATATGGAGAACAAACTGAGGGTTACTGGAGGGGTTGTGGGAGGGGGGATGGGCTAAATGGGTAAGGGGCACTAAGGAATCTACTCCTGAAATCATTGTTGCACTATACGCTAACTAATTTGGATGTAAATTAAAACAAAACAAAACAAAACAAAACAAAACAAAACAAAACAAAGGTCCTAAAAGCAAGTTTGACCAATAATCAAGTACTACCAGGGAAAATGCAATAGAGGGCTCTTGTAAATCATGACATAACATAAGCAAGGGTCCAGGCTTTAGTGACCAGCCATATTGGCTTTGTGCTGCTAGCCTCTATTACCATATCTAGTAGTTGTGCTATGACAGAAATAGCACAAGACTTGGAACCTGAGTTATTTGGGCCCCAGTTTTTCAGCTCATAAAACAACCATGTAAGATCTTTTATTTTATGATAAGAAAACTGGGGCTCATCTCAGGTCATAGAGCTAATAAGAGGGAGAGTCAGATTTCAAATCCAGATTTCAAATCCAAATCCTGATATCTTAACCATCGTGCTATATTGTCTCCATTTATTCATTTGATAAATTTGTTTTTGGAACTCTTACTATGAGCCCAGGACTGGCCAGGGACTAGGCAGGGATATGACAGCAAACAAGACAGACCTTGCCCCTACATCTTGGAAAGGAGACAGCCTGGTTGGCCTCTTGTTGAACTGTAATTGTATACTCCTTCATCTTTCTTTCTTTGACAGAAGAGACTGAGTTTAGTCAGGAGTAGGGCTGCCCAGAGCCTAGAGAACAGACGAACTAAGAAGTGGGGGGCAGAGTTTACTCAAAACAGTCTAGTGAGGAACATAGTCAAACCAGAGCTAGGAACCAGAGAATGGACTTGAGGCATGATTAGCCTGTCCCTGAAGAGCATAAGCGGCAGAGTCTGACTGAGCAAGCCTACCCAGACCTTACGGTAGGGTGTCAGCTACCCTGTCTTCCCTAGTGGTTAGACAAGACACTGTTGCCTTGAGACAGGCATCCTGCCCAGTTATTCTTTCCAAAGGTGCTGCTACCCCTACCTTACTGCACCAACCCAAACACTGACCTAAGGATTTCAGCTCCTTTTTCTTTAGATCCTCTTCTTTTTCTTCTTGTCCTTGCTGTGAGGAAGCTGAGGAGAACTGTTTTCTTATTAGGTATGGAATCAGTTCACTCCGGATGGAAGTGATTGATCTAGGAAGAAAAAGGGGTCAAATATGAGAAATCTGACTGTCTGGATCCTATGGGATCAGAAACTCTGTGTATGCTAGTAAAAGCCAAATTCCTTCCTGTCATGCCACCATGGGACTGACAGAGATCAAAAGTGACCTGGATTTGGTAGTTCTGGAGAAGCAGAAGATCTAAGTTCTCTATCAGCTTCAGGCTGGAGGGGGGGAGGGTAGTATTCTAAATCTAAGAATCCCTTCCCTGATTTATTCAGAAAATAGTCTTTTACAAAGTCCTATCTACCTGGTGTGTGTGCACATGTGTTTGTGTATGTGCATGTACTTTAACATAGGGCCTTGACTCTTAATTGGCAATAACCCTTGAGAAGGAAGAATGCTCTTGTCTTTTGAAAAAAGTTGTTTAAAAAACATTAAAAAACTTTCTCCATAAAGGCCTTGCATGTCTTCTGTTAATCCTAAATATCTTATATTTTTGGTTCATATTATAAACAGTGACTTTTATTAAACAGTTATTTTCTTCTTCTTGTTGGTTTTAGAAATTTGATTTATTCTGTATTTTAATCTTATAGCCAATTGCTTCACTAACAATCTTACTAATTCTAGTAATTTATCTGTAGATTCTGACAATCATACCAACTATGAGAACACCACTTTTTTTCTTCCTTTCTAATCTGTATATCTTTCATTTATTTTTCATGGTCTTACTATATTAGCTAAAATCTCCAGTATAATGCTGACTGGAAGCACTGATCGTAGTAATCTTTATTTGTTCTTGATTTTAAAGGAAATTCTAGTATTTTATCATGTAGACTGATGATTTTTTTTTCATTATCAAAGCTACCATTTATTGATTGTCTTCTGCATGTAGATGTTGGGTTTCATGCTTTATAGCCAACAGTCCACACATATCATAGGTTTTCTGCACATACCTTTTATGTACATAGGTTAAGGAAGTTCTCTTTTATTTCTTTTTTTTTTTTTAATTTAACGTTTATTTATTTTTGAGACAGGGAGAGACAGCATGAATGGGGAAGGGTCAGAGAGAGAGGGAGACACAGAATCTGAAACAGGCTCCAGGCTCTGAGCTGTCAGCATAGAGCCTGATGCGGGGCTTGAACTCACGGACCACGAGATCATGACCTGAGCCGAAGTCGGATGCTTAACCGACTGAGCCACCCAGGCACCCCAGTTCTCTTTTATTTCTAACTAGCTAAAAGCTTTCATCAATGACTGGGAATTGAATTTTATTTAAAAAATTTGTTTTATGTCTATGGAGCTCAACATATTTTTTCCCTTTTAATCTGTTATGATGATGAGTTTTTAATTTTTCATTTTATTTTAGAAAGAGCATGTGAGCAGGGAAGAGAGGCAGAGAGAGAATTTTTTTTTAAAGTTTACTTATTTATTTTGAGAAAACAGGGCTCCATCCCATGACCCTGGGATCATGACCTGAGATGAAATCAAGTCGGCCACTCAACTGCCCAAGCGCCCCATCATGATGAGTTTTTAAAAAAACTTTTCTAATATCAACAGGTGTATTATTCAAAGACTATATATATGATTTCTGCTCTATACTCCCTTAGAGTAGAGGAATTACAGGTGATTCATTATTTGTGTAAATTATGAAATTTTACATTTTTAGGACATTCCTAAATTTCTTGCCTCTCATTTTTTTCTCAGCTTCTATGGTACTACTCTCCTGGTTGGATTCAGACTCTGCAAATTTAAAATTCACTCTAGGGGCGCCTGGGTGGCTTGGTTGGTTAAGCGTCCGACTTCGGCTCAGGTCATGATCTCACGGTCTATGAGTTCGAGCCCCACGTTGGGCTTTGTGCTGACAGCTCAGAGCCTGGAGCCTGTTTCAGATTCTGTGTCTCCCTCTCTCTCTGCCCCTCTCCTGTTCATGCTCTGTCTCTCTCTGTCTCAAAAATAAATAAACGTTAAAAAAATTTTTTTAAAAATAAAAAATAAAAAAAAATAAAATTCACTTTAATGACTAGGTACTTCCCATGCAGATTTCATCTTCCCATCTACTTAACAGTAGGCTTCCTCAGGACGCCTGGGTGGCTCAGCTGGTTGAGTGTCTGACTTCGGCTCACGTCATGATCTCACAGTTCGTGGGTTTAAGCCCCGCATCAGGCTCTGTGCTGACAGCTCAGAGCTTGGAGCCTGCTTCAGATTCTGTGTCTCCCCTCTCTCTGCCTCTCCCCTGCTCACACTCTGTGTCTCTTTCTCTCAAAAATAAATAAACATTAAAAAAATTAAAAAAAAAAGAGTAGGTTTCCTTATGACAGTTGTACTTATTCACCAATGGCTATCAAGGAATTCCTCCAACAAAGTTAACTTCAATTTACTTTCATGTAATCAGATCAGTCGAGGACAGCACTTATGGAAAATCAGATCACAGATCAATGTGTAGAAGAACTTTCAGAACGCCAAAAAAATTCCAGCACTATTTTTTATACATTTTTATAAGCAGTAAGCAATCTTGGCCAAGAGCTTTGGAGCTCTCCTTTATTTGGCCTTCCTGGGTCGCAGGAGACATGGTGATTCCTAGAGGGTACTGAGACAGAATGTTGGGTCTAAATGACCAGTAATCTGGAACAGGGAAGAAGGGACCTGATCCTTAGTACAATAAGTATGCTTTTGATTTATACTTAGCAAAGGAATTAAAAGCACAGAAGGGTAAGAGACCAGCACATGATTTTTAGTTTTCTCTCTCATGCTGTAAACTTGTCAGAATTTGAAATCACTAATTTATTTAGGATTTAACAAGCATCTATTAATATGCCATTTACTGTGCTAGGCCTTGGAAATATACTGTTTCTGACTTCAAAGAATTCATAATCCAGCGGACAGCAGCCTGATCATGGATTTAAAAGGAACAGTGTAGAGGGAGATGAGGTTGATCAGGTAGGCAAGGACGCCAAATCATGGAAGCCTTTTGTGGCAGTCTCTAGTCTGGACTGAGAAGCTACTGGTGATTTTTAAGCAAGAAAGTGACATAATCAGTTTCAGTTCTTAGTAAGATAATTCTGGTAGCAGTGGAAATAGGCCTGATATAAGGAGACTGAAGACAGGGAGACTCTGAAAGATGAAAATGTGGTTTAATGTATAAGCAGCCCAATAAACTGCTGCTGCATACTTCAAGCCCTTCCCCCACTCCCATTCAAAGAAGCTCTGCAGGCTGACATGGGACCACACAGATGGAGTACAGATAGGAAGGCAAGACAGAGGCAGAGGCTGAGGAGGGTAAGCAAAATTATGAACCCTGGAGCTACACAGTTCATGGTTTTTGTCATTTTTAAAGGATCAAGTCAGACATCTTTGAAAAATTCTGTGTAAGCTGGAAGCTCTTGTATTGAATTTCAATGTGATTTTTCTCCTGATCCTTTGATGGAGATTAAAAATTTCCATATGAATACAAAGAATGAAACAACACTTACTCTTAGCTCTTTTTCTCCCTCTTTAATGCACCAAACCAGTGTGGGTAGCAAATGTTCCTTGGCCCCCTCTGGTGGAAAACAAGTCAGTTCCCTTTGAAGAAATGACAAAGCATGGACAGCTGGGGGATTTCAGAGCCATGATATTTACATTATGGGCCAAACAGAACCATCATGGCAAGAAGCAAGTAAACAAGCCTTGGCACACAGCCCCTTACGGCAGAGCCCTTTACGGAGATCAGACAGTGATTTAAAGAGAGGACATGAAGCAGTCCTGCCAGGTCCCACCTGCCTCTGCTGGCGCTCAGCATCAGGTCAATCCCCATAATGCAGTTAGCTCAGCAGCATTACAGAGGACAAATTTACTCTTCCTGCTTCCTACTCAAAGTAGAGGCAGCTCAATGCTATGCCAAGAACAGGGATAGGCCACTGTGAACCTTTGTGAACATCCTGTCCTTGGGGCTGAATGAAGATAAGTGGCTGGATCTACTGCCCTGGGCACGGGCAACCTCACATTTCCCATTCCCTCTTATACACAGCCTTCCTAGAAGGATGCCTCATCTCATGAATTATAAGCTTCCAAGAAATAAGAAATCACAAAGGAGAACAACAGATTCTGACTAGCTATAAGCAAACAACTCTACCAAATTAAGAAGACAAAAAATAGTTGCTACCAGTAAGACAAAAGATTAATATCCTTAACAGATAGATAGAAGGGTTCAAAAATACTTTTAAAGAGATAAAAATTAAAACAAGATGCAATTTCTCCCTGAATCAAATCAGCAGATTTAAAATAATTCTCATTACTGATAAGGGTGCTTTGAGACAGTTACTTTCATACAAGGGGAGTCAGAGTATAAACTAGTAAAATATTTTCTGAAAAGTGGCAACACATAGAAAAAGTATTGAAGATAATGAAGATAATGAGGGAGTGTGGAGCAAGCTGAGGGCAAAGTACAGGCTAACAGCACCCAGGTGGGATATATGTGATACTCCTTGGACACTCCTGGCTACCCAAGAACAAAGGAAAGGGGTTTAAGTGCTTACCATGGCGATATGGGAAACTACGGCACATGAAAAATTAAATTCCCTTACTCCCTATAGCCCACTGACAAGTCCTTGAAACCGGCAGAGTGACCTCCCTCTAGGAGCTCAGCTGCCTCAATGATGACACTTTGCTAGGGGCAAAAGAGAATCTTGGCTTAGCGTTATCCTGACCCCCCAGGAACCTTTGAGTCTACCTTAACATATAAAAATTCCTTTGGAAACTTCCTTTATCTCAGCTGCCCCAAGATATATGCTGGCAATCATACTCCAAACTTATGGCCCCGTGATATACATCTGAAGGGTCTCATGGCTGAGGTTCTACCAATCGGTAATAAATGGCATTTTCCTAACAACACCTAATTTCTCAAGGTCCTGGAAACCTTGCTTCCAAAATACCTTAGAGACTCACTCTATCCCTAACCCCCTCCCAACCTGAGGGTATACACTCAGTTACCTATCACGACCCCAGTGTAGCATTTCCTGCCACGGGTCCTGTCCTTTCATAAAATCACCTTTTTGCACCAAAGACGTCTTCAAGAATTCTTTCTTGGCTATTGGCTCCAGACCAACCCACTATCACCCCCAAAATTTCAGTCATATTATTTCACCCTGTAGTTCTATTTCTATAAATCTATCCAAGGAAAACACATTATGCTCAATAAATATTTGCTGAATAAATGAATAATAATCTAATATCATATAGGCAAAACTGATTGTAAGAATGTTTTAATGAAAGGAAAATGCTCATGAATAATACTGAATAAAGAAAAAACAAGATATTTTTACAGCATGATTTCAAGTATGTATATGTATATATAAAAATAAAATAATGGAAAGAAATACACTAAAATGTTGTCAGTTATTACACAGTAGTAGAATTATGGGTAATATTTTCTTTTTATATTTTTTGAATTTTCCAAATTCCACAGTCATAGGCCATTCCTTATGTCTTCTTCCCTTACTTTCTGTGCTATCACTCTCTTGATCTGTTCCTATTTCTCTCGGTTTCTCCTAAAATATTTGGTGTTTCTCGGTATTTTTCTTTTTGCCCTCTGATTGTTCTCATGCTATTCGTCTCCCTGAGGCAGATTATCGCTTACTGGCTTCTTTGCTGCTCATTCCCAAATGTGAACCCATAGCCAAGACCTCCCTCCTTTACTTTAGTCCCACATTTCCAGCTCTCTGATGGACCATGCCATTTAGATGACCCACAGATAACTTAAACTCAATGTCTAAAACTGCACCCATCATCATCCCAAACCTCCCTCACCAACACTGCTTATCTTGCTCGGTGACATGAAGCTTCATTTAGCCACCCAAGCTAGAGATCTAGTAATTACCAGACTTTTCCTTCTTCCTTCTTCACATAACCATTCACCAAACATTGCTGATTTTTATGCCCTAAATCTCTTTCAATAACTGTCAACTCCTCTCCATCTCTACTGCCACCACCTAGCCTAAGGCACTGTTATTCACTTGGATTCCTTCAATGCTTTTAATTGGTCTTACTCCCTCCGGTCTTACCTTTTGAACTCTGTCCTTCATATTGTAGACAGAATACTCTCTCTAAAATATAATCTGATCATGTCTCTTCTTCCTTCTATCCACCCCTGGATATTGTGGTTTTTACTAAAGTACAGATCTGATCTTATCTCCTTAGGGTGTGTTCACTTTGTGAAAATTTATTGAGCCTTAAGATCGCTCTCAAATCTCTCTTCTTGGAAGCCTTTCATAACACTTGTAGGCTTCTATACTCTCACAGCAAAGACAATTATATAACCTTTTTTAATCCATATCATTAAAATTTTTTTTTAAGTTTTTTTTTGAGAGAAAGAGTGCGTACAAGTGGGGAGCAAGGGGGCAGAGAGAGAGAATCCCAAGCAGGCTCCGCACTGTCAGCACAGTGCCCAATGTGGGGCTCAAACTCACGAACCGTGAGATCATGACCTGAGCTGAGATCAAGAGTCAGATGCTTAACCAACTGAGCCACCCAGGTGCCCCAAATCCCTATCACTTTGGAGTGTTATGCTAAGAAATTAATATATATCATCTCAAATTCTTACAGCAATTCTCATGGTAGGTACTATTGCCCTTATTTTTATAAGTGAGATAATCAGGGCTTAGAAAGACTAAGATCTTTTTTAAAGTTAATACAGCTTTTATAGTTGGCAGAGCCGAAACTTACTCCATATCTATCCCAAAGCCCATGACTCTTTCCACTATACTATATTAACTAGTACTCTGTTTCCTGCAACCATAGTACTTTCCACAGGATTTATAATTTTTTGCTTATTGTCTTTACAAATAGTAAGTGCTAAATAAATATTTATTTGAATAAATATTTCTGAATGAATGTGTAAACAACTGAGTGTCAACCCCCTAGGCTAGAGAGCTGGGAATAATTTCTTCTTCTAATTCTTGGATATAGAAAGTAGAGCTTTCCTGATTTGGAATTGTAATAAACTCTAAATATGTTTCTCTATTACTAATATTACTACCAGTAAAAATCCAACATTTGAGGGGCACCTGAGTGGCTCAGTTGGTTAAGTGTCCAACTTTGGCTCAGGTCATGATCTCACAGTTCATGGGCTCCACATTGGGCTCTGTGCTGACAGCTTGGAGCCTGGAGCCTGCTTTGGATTCAGTGTCTCCCTCTCTCTCCCCCTCCCCTACTCACACTCTCTCAAAAATGAATAAATGTTAAAAAAAAATTAAAAAATCCAATATTTGAAAAAATACATAATTATTAGTTCTGATGAAGTCTGATATTTTTAGCATTTTTGCCTTGATTTCTGATTGGGTCCTCCTTGTGGCTACAAGCTTCCAGGGAAGGCCTAAAAATGATGTCCATGGCAAAGGGAAATATTTAGCTACTTTTGCATTTTGTTTTTGTAAGCAAATCAAAAAAGACTTAAAATCCTCTAAGCGTCCTCTACCTCAAGTCAGTCCTTCAAAATATTAATTAGGAAAGAGGTAGAAGAGGAAACGTACTTTTATAGGGCCAGGAACTCAAGTTTGCAGAGCAGAATTTTTTTTTTTTATATTTTTATTTATTTTTGAGAAAGAGAGAGAGCGAGGGAGGGGCTCTCTGATGCAGGGCTCGAACACCTGAACTGTGAGACCATGAACTGAGCTAAGTCAGATGCTTAACCGACGGAGCCACTGAGGCACCCTTGCAGGGCAGAATATTAAGGGCTTGGGTTTTCTTGCCTCTTTTCTCATCTCTTGCAGAGGAGCTATAATTGGGAAGGTAAGGTGATTGCGAAGTTAACCCATGCTTTCTTCTCAGGCTTCTTTTTCTTTTGCCTTCAAAGTAAATAGATATATATGGAATAGTAAACAGGACATTATTTTGGATTAAAAGGTACTGATTTTAGTTAAAGCTAGGCACCTGGTATATATACAGTATTCTGTGATACCCTTTTCCTCTTTTTTTTTTTTTTTAACGTTGATTTATATTTGAGAAAGAGAGAGAGAGAGCGAGTGCTCAGAGGAGGGGCAGAGAAAGAGGAAGAGAATCCAAAGCAGGCTCCAAGTTTCAGAGCAGAGGCCGACGTGGGGTTCAAACACACAAACTGAGATCATGACCTGAGCCACCCAGGTGCCACTACCCTTTTCCTTTTTAACAAAAATACTGAAAACTTCTATGAGAGTAAATTTTCAATGTTGGTGCTATGGCTTGAGAAAGAAAAACATGTTCACATCCTACAGGTTGGAAAGACTGTTTAGGCTTATGTCAATCCAATAAACACTCAAAGAATATATTTGGGTATTTATTAAATGTTTGAGTTCAAAAAAAACTTATGGTAAGGAGCACCTGGGTGGCTCAGTCGGTTAAGCATCTGACTCTTGATTTTTGCTCAGGTCATGATCTGAAAATAAACAGATATTTAAAAAATAAAAATAATTATGGTAAGTCTAACTCACTGTTTCAGAATTTAAAAACAACTTTTTGGGGGCACCTGGGTGGCTCAGTAGGTTAAGCCTCTGACTCCTGATTTCGGCTCAGGTCATAATCTCATGGTCATGAGATTGAGCTCTGTGTTGAGGGCTCCACTCAGCGTGAAGCCTGCTTGGGATTCTCTCTCTCCCTCTCTCTCTGCCCCTCCCCTGCTCTCTCTCTTTCAAAAACAAAAGAAAACAAAAAAACATAAAAAAAATTCCAGACTTGAAGGTATATTACAAAGCTATAGTCATCAAGACAGTATGGTACTGGCACAAAAAGAGACACATAGATCAATGGAACAGAACAGAAAACCCAGAAATGGACCCACAACTGTACGGTCAACTAATCTTTGACAAAGCAGGGAAAAATACCCAATGGGAAAGGATAGTCCCTTCAATAAATGGTGTTGGGAAAACTGGACAGCAACATGTGGATGAAACCTGACCACTTTCTTATATTATGCACCAAAATAAACTCAAAATGGATGAAAGACCTAAATGTGAGACAGGAAAACATCAAAATCTTTGAGTAGAACACAGGCAGCAACCTCTTTGACTTAGCCATAGTGAATTCTTACTAAACACATAGGTAGAGGCAAGGGAAACTAAAACAAAAATAACTATTGGGACTTTATCAAGATAAAAAGCTTCTGCACAGTGAAGGAAACAATCAACAAAACTAAAAGGCAGCCTACAGAATGGGAGAAGAAATTTGTAAATGACATAGCTGATAAAGGGTTAGTATCTAAAATCTATAAAGAACTTATTAAACTCAACACCCCAAACACAAGTAATCCAGTTAAGAAATAGGCAGAAGACATGAATACATTTTTCCGAAGAAGACATCCAGAGGGCTAACAGACTCATGAAAAGATGCTCAACATCACTCATCATCAGGGAAATACAAATCAAAATCACGATGAGATACCACCTCACACCTGTCAGAATGGCTAAAATTAACAACACAGGAAATAGCAGCTGTTGGTGAGGATGTGGAGAAATGGGAGCCCTCTTGCACTGTTGGTGAGAATGCAAACTGATTGTAGCCACTGTGGAAAACAGTGTGGAGGTTCCTTAAAAAGTTAAAAACAGAACTACCCTATGACCCAGCAACTGCACTATTAGATATTTACCCGAAGGATACAAAAATACAGATTCAAAGGGATACCTGCACCCTGATGTTTATAGCAGCATTATCAACAGTAGCCAAACTATGGAAAGAGCCCAGGTGTCCACGGATTGATGAATGGATAAAGAAGATGTGGTATATATACACAATGGAATGTTACTCAGCCATCAAAAAGAATTAAATCTTGCCTTTTGCAAGGATATGGATGGAGCCAGAGTGTATTATGCTAAGTGAAATAAGTCAGAGAAAGATAAATACCGTGTGATTTCATTCATAGGTGGAATTTAAGAAACAAAAACATAGGGGAAGGCAAAAAGAGAGACAGAGAGGGAAGCAAACCGTAAGAGACTCTTAACAATAGAGAACAGAGTTGACAGAAGGAGGTGAGTAGGAGAGGGGCTAAATGGGTGATGGGTATTAAAGAGGGCACTTGTGATTAGCACTGGGTGTTGTATGTAAGTGATGAATCACTGGGTTCTATTCCTGAGTTCAGTATTACACTGTATGTTAACTGACTGGAATTTAAATAAAAATTGAGAAGAAAAAAATAGATAGTATAAGGACCATGTAATAGCATAAAAAAGGTAAATAAAATGTAGAATGTAAACTATAAAAAATTTTTTTTGAGTTCTTACTGTGCACCAACTATTGCTCTCAGCTCTTTACAAGTATTTTTCACAAGAATCATAAACGCCAAGTATTATTATTCCCAATTTTTAGATGAGAAAAGTAAGGTTCAGAAAGGTAAACACATATCAAGATCACACAGCTCAGTTACTAAACTTCTCTTGTCAAAGAGAGTGCAGGTTTTCTTTTCTCCCCAGTTTACCTTATAGCTTTTCTACTTGGTCAGCTATAGAAATCCTCATCTCTGCTTCCACTACTGAAAAATCACATTACTTCTGCTGATGATGTGAGATGTGAGCTATCATCACATCTCTTTTCATCCCATTTACCAAGCATATACTGAATGTGTTAGCAATCCCGGTAGGTATCTAATCTCAAAAGAATTTGGATTGAAGACATTAACATGTAAACAGCTAAAAAAAACACAACTGAACAAAAAACACAGGGCAGAATATGTTGACTTTCATAGGTGAAAGACAGAAGATTGCCAAAGTGTCTTTCTGAAAGTTGTGTCTACCTGGTTTACTTCTACCCTCCCATCCCTAAAGGAGTCATCATTTCATAACCAGATAATTATAAACGCCTCTTAATTACCTTGAAGGAGCCTCTTTCCCATCCAGCATGGTCTATGTTCCCTTGCCAGGTTGTACTGTTGCTCCTTCCAAAAGGGACTATTCTGTTTGAAGATTTGTAACTCCCTGCTAAACTTTTTTTTTTTTTTTATTTAATTTTTAAAAATTTACATCCAAATGAGTTAGCATACAGTGCAACAATGATTTCAGGAGTAGATTCTTTAGTGCCCCTTACCCATTTAGCCCATCCCCCTTCTTACAACCCCTCAGTTTCTTCTCCATATTTATGAGTCTCTTCTGCTTTGTCCCCCTCCCTGTTTTTATATTATTTTTGTTTCCCTTCCCTTATGTTCAACTGTTTTATCTCTTAAAGTCCTCATGAGTGAAGTCATATGATTTTCGTCTTTCTCTAATTTCACTTAGCATAATGCCCTCCAGTTCCATCCATGTAGTTGCAAATGGCAAGATTTCACTCTTTTTGATTGCCGAGTAATATTCCATTGCGTGTGTGTGTGTGTGTGTGTGTGTATATATATATTATATATATATATATATACACACACACATACCACTTTTCTTTATCCATTCATCCATCGATGGACATTTGGGCTCTTTCCATACTTTGGCTATTGTTGATAGGGCTGCTATAAACATGGGGGTGCATGTGTCCCCTTGAAACAGCATACCTGTATCCCGTGGATAAATGCCTAGTAGTGCAATTGCTGGGTCGTAGGGTAGTTCTATTTTTAGTTTTTTGAGGAACCTCCATACTGTTTTCTGGAGTGGCTGCACCAGCTTGCATTCCCAACTCCCTGCTAAGCTTTCAAAGCCTTGTACATGCTGCTTCCACCAACCTATTCAACCCCATCTCCCACACCTTTGAGATAAGGCCTCCACTATTCCAGCCAGGAATAAAGAATCTCTCTTGAGTACCATTCTAATTTGTCCTGTGTGCCTTTATACTTTTCCTAATATATTGAAATATATCACTTTTCAGTATAATGCTTTTAATCCCAACGCATCTGACAGGTGAAGGGTAGATGATGGGGATAAAGAGATAAGGGTGTTTTAACAGATCTTGAGATGGGGTGGCAGTTTGAGCTGAGACTGTATCATGCTCTATTGGAACGGGCTCTGGGAAAGTCCCATTTGGCAGAGCTTCTGGCCAGGAGCCACAGAATCACCAAATTAAGGCTTGTCCTCAGGGCACATACCACTGGAGTACACTTGCCAGGTGTGGGAACAGCTAACTGGTGGCCAGATGAATTACAAAGGAGCTACTGCAGCTAGGGTGAAGCTAACTTTGGTGCAAAACTGTCTGCATATCCAGACATCAAAAGCTAAAATCCCATTTGGTAGTATTAAGGAGCACTGTTTGTTGTTGTTGTTGTTATTGTTTTAAGGTGTGATAATGGTATTGAGGTGTTTGTTTAAAAGATAAAGACTTTATATTTTACATATACACGTTCAGATATTTATAGATAATAACAATTCAAATAATTACAGATGAAATTACAAAATCATAATGACCTGCTTTAAAATAATCTGGCATGCCAATGGAGAGATGGGTGGTGACATATATAAAACAACATTGGCCATGAATTGATAATTGTTGAAGCTGTGTGATGGACACATGGGATTTCATTACATTATTGTCTCTACTTCTGCATTCCTGTGAAGTTTTCCATAGTAAATATTTAAAAAAGAAATCACAATTTCTACTACTAGTGCATCCTCTTTCAACATATCAAGGCCAGGGCCTACTTCAAGACAGGGCCTCATTTTCACTTGAGAATAAAAAACAAGCCCTTAGGGGCGCCTGGGTGGCTCAGTCAGTTAAGCTTCTGACTTTGGCTCAAGTCATGATCTCACCGTTTGTGGGTTCGAGCCACACGTCAGGCTCTGTGTTGACAGCTGAGCCTAGAACCTGCTTCGAATTCTGTGTTTCCCTCTCTCTCTGCCCCTCCCCTGCTTGTGCTCTGTCTCTCAAAAATAAATAAAGGTTAAAAAATTAAAGAAACAAAAAACCAAAAAAACAACCAAGCCCTTAAAGGCCAAGAGTTAACTTCATTTTTGGAATATATATAGCCCGGACTGGTGACTGGAAAACAGGTCCTGAATCAATAATCAATGACTAATTTTGGCAGCATGTCCCTTGCTATTTAATATTTTTATTTTTATTTATTTTTAAAGTTTTATTTATTTTGAGAGCGAGAGAAAGAGAGAGCGCATGTGATCGTGAGCATGTGCAGGGGAGGGACAGAGAGAGGGAGAGAGAGAATCCCAACCAGGGTCCACCTGTCATTGCGGAGTCCGATGTGGGACTCAAACCCATGAACTGTGAGATCATGATCTAAGCCGAAACCAAGGGCCAGACACTTAACTGACTGAGCCACTCAGGTGCCCCAAGTCTCTTTGCTATTTAAAAAACAAAGCTCTGCAATCTACTGTGGAGCTTAGGCTGTAAATTTCCTGAGGGCAGGGCCTATGTCTGCTTATTTACCATTGGTCCCACAGTTGATCTAACACAATGCCTGCCTCATAACAGGTGCTTAATAAATATTTGTTGATTGAATGATCAAACACAATAATAAGTTAGAGGGGAGCAAGGCAACAGTGGGGAAAGGTGGGGAAATAGAGAAACGACAATCCCTGACAAAGTTTTCTAGGAATCCAAATGATTTCTTTTACCATTGGTTCTAAATGGGTATTCCTGTAGAGGTTTACCAGGTGTTGTGGGGGTAAGGGTTAGGAAGCAAGAAATATACTGGACACGGAGGAACAATTCCCCTTCCCCTTAATATTCCTGTATATATCCAAGTCTATCAGCCAAAAGCATGCTAGTGTTTAAACTCAGGTTCTCAGACTTTCTTCCTCAGCTGGTCTGAGGGAACTTGGTGCTGTGGTACTAGCCCACTTGCTTTCCAGTCCACCAGTGCTATTCAAGGCAGAAACTTATCCCGCAGCCATCAAGGGAGACTAGCTGCTCCTCTCCTCCTCTTAAATCTTTTCCTACCTGTTCCTCTGAGGACTCTAAGTGCATTTACTATAAAAAATCTTTGAGATCAACCTCAGAGGAGTTTTTTTCCCTGGAAACCTAAGTCCTGTGATCTGCCAGATATAGTCTGTGGAGAGTATTTAAGGACCATAGTTCTATACTCAAAGGAAAATCAGAAAAAGTACCAAATTTGGTTTTTCTGCATTCATAAACATTCACCCAGTGAGATGGACTTTTCCAAAATTGGAGGGAAACTTGTTTTTTTCTCCACTCTTCTTGGCTAAGTCTCTGAAACTTTGCTAAGAGGGCCCATCTGTAGGATAATTGCCTAGGGGAAGGATACCTGCTTGGAGACAAATAGCACTAGAGCTAGGGAGCTCAATCTTGCAGAAGGAAGAAGAACCCGGAACTATGCAGAAAGAGGCACCATATGTTATGATTAGTTTTACAAAAATATTCTGTTGGCTTATTGTAACACTGGCCCCCCAAATACAAGCAGGGACTCTGATACAGACAAAAATAACAGTATGCTAATAACACAATTTTATTTTTAAAA
This sequence comes from Puma concolor, assembly GCF_028749965.1. Classification (NCBI taxonomy): domain Eukaryota; kingdom Metazoa; phylum Chordata; class Mammalia; order Carnivora; family Felidae; genus Puma; species Puma concolor. Next base: position 35,447,914 of record NC_141674.1, read on the forward strand.
CAAAGGCGAGAATCAACTATTATTTATATAAACAAGTTATCTAACATTATCAGGGTTTAAAACTGTTAACTAAGAATCAAGGTAGTTTACACACTGTGAGTTTGACTCTACCTCCCTCTTCCTTACTTATTTTCCATTAGGAAGTCCACAACGTATTTTTTCAAGCAGTAGAGATGGGCATCCACAAGGCCTGTGTGGAAATGTATTCTAGGGTGCCTGCAAAAACAATAAGAGAGAAAGGGTTCACAATCAAGTAACGTGGTTCTATCCTATTATTAGGTAGTAGGCATTAAGAAGTTTATAAGCGTGGGGAACCTGGGTGGCTCAGTCTGTTGAGCATCCGACTTCAGCTTAGGTCATGATCTCACGGTCCGTGAGTTCGAGCCCTACGTTGGGCTCTATGCTGACAGCTCAGAGCCTGGAGCCTGCTTCGGATTCTGTGTCTCCCTCTCTCTCTCTGACCCTCCCCCGTTAATGCTCTGTCTCTCTCTGTCTCAAAAATAAATAAACATTTAAAAAAAATTTAAAGGGGCGCCTGGGTGGCTCAGTCGGTTAAGCGTCCGACTTTGGCTTAGGTCATGATCTCACAGTTTGTGGGTTCAAGCCCCGTATCAGGCTCTGGGCTGATGGCTCAGAGCCTGGAGCCTGCTTCCGATTCTGTGTCTCCCTCTCTCTCTGCCCCTCCCCCATTCATGCTCTGTCTCTCTCTGTCTCAAAAATAAACATTAAAAAAAGAAAAAAATAAGTAAATATAAAAAAAAAATTTAAAAAGTTTATAAGGGTCAGAGCCATGCTGCTCACACCCTACTCTGGCCAACATGGTGAATACTAGCTCTACTCCTACCATAGAAAAGGTCTTCTCTTTATAGAAACTCTATCTCACACTTTATGAGGACTTTAGGTGAACTATCAAATCACTGACAAGTCACCTTCTTCTATCACAAATTCCAACTCACAATTCTTATGATTAACATTTTCTTGCTTTTACTCCAACTGCCCCACTTTCTGCAGGCCATATTTCAGCCATGCTTTCTTCATGATCTGGTATGTATTATTCCATTTCCACAGAAAATGAAGTAAAATTCTGTGAATACTCCCTAACTCCCTACTCTTATGTATTCATCAGGACTTTCCCCAGATATACTTCCTCCAGGAAACCTTCACTGACAACTCAAGTTCCTGCTCCCACAGCACTTGGTGCCCATCTCTATCAGTTAAGTTATCATCCAGTAAGGTAACAGCTTCCTTACTTGGCTCTCTCTCCCAACAGACTGGAAGTTCCCTGAGGGCAGAGATTTATCTTTTTTTTTTTTTTCCAGAGATTTATCTTTATACCCTTACCATTTAGCATTGTACCTCACACAGTGTATTTAATAAACAGCTGTTGAATAAACAAATGAATAAATTAGGTCAGATTAAGGTATTTGTTTAGTTGCTGTCTGTTTTAGTTTGACGTTTTGGTTTGAGCCTTAAGAAATGCCATGCTTATAATGTCCAAGGTCATTTTATTTAATAACAAAGACAGCTGAAAGACAGGAGGGAAGAAGCAGGGTAGAAAAATTGAGATTCCCATCACAGATACCTGATTATTACCTTTCTTCTACATTGTGTTACTGTGCTTTGACTGGTTTATACTTAAAAAAAAAATTTTTTTTTTTTTACATTTATTTATTTTTGAGAGAGAGAGACAGGGCACAAGTGGGGAGGGGCAGAGAGAGAAGGAGACAGAATCCGAAGCAGGCTCCAGGCTCTGAGCTGTCAGCACAGAGCCTGATGCAGGGCTCGAACTCACACTGTGAGATCGTGACCTGAGCCGAAGTTGGAACTCAACCGACTGAGTCACCTAGGTGCCCCAGCTGGCTTATACTTTTAAGGAAAGTTATTCTCACGGGATCTAGATACTCTAGAAGCAATTTATCAAATAAGTTAAGGTGCACCACCCCAGGCTTCCACTCTTTTGGGAGACTGGGAGAAGCGGTAACAAAATGCTTCTAAAAGAGCAACAGAAGTTGTCAGACTTAGGACCCCATACTCATAACCTGCCTCCCCATCCCCACAAGCCAATTAATGTATACAATGAGGTTGAAGAAAGTAGAAGGTACTTTCCAATTTGAGATTCTTGAGTTCTAAGAAATTCCTGAGGAAATAGAATTTTACAAATGCGAATGTGGTTACCTTGTGGTACCAGGGTTTCATTTGAAGTCCACACCCTGATAATTCTTTCCCTTGATCTAACCAATCTGGAAAGTTGCACTCTCCTGTTTAGTCCCTTGGTTTACAAATTCCTTGAATCATTTAATACACTCTATCTATATTATTTAGTCCTCATAATCACCTCATGAGGTAGATATATTACTCTCATTTTTATAGCTGAGGTCAACTTGTATTATACAGACAGGAAAGGAATAACTTAAAAGTTCGAATAAATAAAAGTCTGAACAACCATCATCTAAACTTATCAATCCCTATCATATATGGCAGTATTTCATATAGCATTTTATAGTTTATAAATGTTTGTCAGCTTTTTACTCTCATCCCTTTAAAGTAGGTAAAACAAACAAAATTCTTCCATTTTTTAGAAAAAAAAATTCCAAAAATTTAGCTGGTATACTTAAGGCTAGAGATTTACTTACAAATTTGGACTATAATGAAGAACAGAAATGGGTGATTCAGAGATTTTTCTTTTAGATTGAATTTGTAATGAATGTAAATCTTGGAGACTAATGACATTTAAATTGTCAAAAAGGTGGTTTCCTTACTTCATTTTATTATTTTTGATAATAGCAGAAATAAGTATTGATATTTTATTTTATTTTTTTATTTTTTTAATATTTTTTTTACTTTTAAGAGAGAGACAGAGCATGAGTGGGGGAGGGGCAGAGAGAGGAGACACAGAATCCAAAGCAGGCTCCAGGCTCCGAGCCGTCAGTACAGAGCCCAACGCGGGGCTTGAACTCACGAACTGTGAGCTCATGACCTGAGCCGAAGTCAGACGCTCAACCGACTGAGCCACCCAGGCGCCCCAAGGATTGATGTTTTAAAACAAAACAAATAAAGCTAAAAACCTCAGAGGCACCAGCAAAATCTGGGTAATCGACTGAATGCTTCAGGTCAGGAAGATCCTTTGGATTTGTATAACATAAAGAAAACAATAAATGGAAATGAATAAGACATTTAGAAACAGTGGTAATTTTAGGTCTTAAAAGTTTTTTTATTTTTTAAGATGTTTTTATTTTTGAGAAAGGGGGTGGGGACAGAGAGAACGAGTGGGGAGGGGCAGAGAGGGAAGGGAACACAGAATCTGAAGTAGGCTCCAGGCTTTGAGGTGTCAGCACAGAGCCCAACGCAGGGCTCGAACCCACAAGCTGTGAGATGGTGACCTGAGCCAAAGTCAGATGCTTAACCAACTAAGCCACTCAGGCGTCCCTAAATAAAAATTTTAGAGTAAGTTGGAAACTGTTTCCTCCTCTTTTAGTTTCTGGAAGACTTTGTGAAGGATTGGTATTATTTCTTCAACTTTTTAAAAATTAAAGTATATGGGGCGCCTGGGTGGCGCAGTCGGTTAAGCGTCCGACTTCAGCCAGGTCACGATCTCGCGGTCCGTGAGTTCGAGCCCCGCGTCGGGCTCTGGGCTGATGGCTCAGAGCCTGGAGCCTGTTTCTGATTCTGTGTCTCCCTCTCTCTCTGCCCCTCCCCCGTTCATGCTCTGTCTCTCTCTGTCCCAAAAATAAATAAACGTTGAAAAAAAAAATTAAAAAAAAAAATTAAAGTATAGTTGACAATGTTATATTAAAGAAACTTTTCTAGGTTACAGAGGTAGATAATAAAAGAACTGCGATTAAAACTTAGGTATGTGTGACTCTAAAACTTTTGTACTATCTCATAAGTCTCATCTGTCTACCAACTTCTTTCTTTTCTAGATACATAATCCTAGGAATTCTATATAGATGAAGTCCTGCTCCAAATAGTTTCACATTTAAATTTGGGGCAAAGAGGCAGAATGCATTGTTAGGATCAAAAATCCCTGTTTTTGTACTTGCTGAATATCCTACTTAGAAGTTTATTAGCTACTAGTACCATTCAAAAATAAATGTGTTAAGGAATGAGGTTCTCAGCATTGACCTAAGACAAGCCTCTTTATCATCCTGCTTCCCATACATTCTGGGAGAACAGGAAAGCATATATTAAGAAATGCTTGCAAAGAAGCAGCTGCCTCCTCTGGGAAGATAATATTTATTTATTTATTTATTTATTTATTTATTTATTTATTTATTTATTATTTTTTTTTTTAATTATTTTTTAATGTTTATTTATTTTTGAGAGAGAGCAAAACGGAGTGCAAATGGGGGAGAGGCAGAGAGAGGGAGACACAGAGTCCGAAGCAGGCTCCAGGCTCTGAGCTGTCAGCACAGGGCCCAACGTGGGACTCAAACTCACAAACCGTGACATCATGACCTGAGCTGAAGTCAGATACCTAACCAACTGAGCCACCCAGGTACCCCTGGTAAGATCACTTTTAAATGTCTAGGAGTTGAAGATACAAGCTGTGTACCTGTGTTTCAATATTTATTTACCCAAAATTTCTCCTAATATTAACAACTTGGAAGTACTGTGTGTCAGGGACAAAGCTTTAAGATCTCTAAGGAAACTATTAAGGAAAACTACCACGCAAACACTGGTCATTATTATGCAGGTTAAGATTTTTCTGAGCTTTACTTTCATTGAAAGAAAACTGAACATAGAACTATGTGTGTCACCAACACTGTACAGAACATCTGGAGAACTAAAAAGCTAGGAAATAAAAAAGCTGCTCAGAAAGGCAGTCCAGAAAGAAGGAAATACTCCATGAAGGATGAAATAAATACTTAACAAAACAAGTAATTACTGTCATTAAAATCATACCAATTTGCTCTCTAGCAGAATAAACTTAAGATTTTAAATATCCAAAGCTCTTAATGACTCTAAAAAAAGGCCCGAGTCTCTTTAGTTGATAAAAGGATCTGTAATTTCCCTCTAAAAGATCTCAAGGGATTTCAAACACTCATTTCCTTTAAATCTACAGAATGAGGGCAAAGGTCCTTAGGCTCAGGGTAATGTCAAAAGTTCTTGGGGCCTGTTCCCTTCTTCCTCATCCATAGAACCATTATGTGTACAGGAGGAAAGAAGCTGTTTTTTTTTATCTTGCTCACTGCCTAAGTTTTAGCAAAGGCCAACTGGGCATTCTATTTCCTGACATACTCATAGAAGAGTAGAAAAAGGCTGATAGACAGGTAAAGGCGCAGTTTATAGTTGGTGCGTGTTAAAAAATTGAAATTTATCTGACATTCCATGTGGATACACTATTAGACTTCCGGAATTGCTGTGAATGGGACCTGAAGGACTTCCAGCCTACTGGAAAAACAGGTGTCTACTATGAGACACTCCACACTGACCCAGTGAAGAAAGAAAGCTTCCACTAATCTAAACTGAGTATGTCCTAACAGTTTACATGGCTGCACAGAATGACTTTTTTCCGACTCCAAAGTTTGCGAACAGAAGAGCAAGGAATGGGAATAGAATGAAGAAGACTCAGTTAAACAAAAATTCAAAATACAAGAGAAACTTATTTCTAACATATGCTTCTCTTTGCATAAATATGAATGTTAATAGGTAAAGGAAATGTCAAGGATGGCTCCTGAATTCAGATGCCAGGGGAACTAAAGCTTGAAACAATGACTCATAAGAACCAGAAGCAACACTTCCAATGAGGATAAAAGTCTCCTATGATAACTTAGCCATCTCTAAGTGTTCAATGCAACATTGTGAAAACCTCCCACTCTATTTAAAGACCTTCAAACAATCACCTTCTACTTTATTTGGTAATCTTAAATATATTCCAATAAAGAAGTGTCTTTTCTCCGGCTAGAAGAGTCAGAACGAATTCCCTATTGTTTAATCATTACGTATTTTTGTTTTGTTTTGTTTTTTGGTTTTAAAGTAAAAAATATGTTTACTGGAATGTTTTAGTTGTAGCTGACATTACAACGTTTAGCTTTATTTTTATTAAATAAAATTTTAAAGTTATTTATTTTTAGAGAGAGGGAAAGCATGAACAGGGGAGGGGCAGAGCGAGATGGGGGGGGGGGGGGGAAGGGGCGGTGAGAGACAGAATCCCAAGCAGGCTCTGCCCTGTCAGTGCAGAGCCTGATGTGGGGCTCAATCTCAGGAAACATGAGATCATGACCTGAGCTGAAGCCAAAAGTTGGATGCTTAACCAATGGAGCCACCCAGGTGCCCCAACAACATTTAGCTTTTGTTACACCCATAAACATGTGGAAATTATAATTGCAATGGCAAAGCAATTGTAATGTGAGAAGAATCTTGAAAATATTGATGGAATGGCAATACATGTTTTTTAGCCTGATGATCTAGTAGTACTCTACAGGGGCTTCTGGACCACCAGCCTGATCCTCATGTCAATGTGATAATGTAAGTCCTTATAATAACAGGATGAAATATTAATATCATGGTTTAATTACATATACAATCAACTGGCAAGTATCCAGTTTCAAACTAGATCCTTGAAACATGGCAAAATAGAGGCTGGTTATTTTTGCCTTAACCATAATTATTGAAAACTTCCCTTCTGTTAGAAGGGAAGAAGATAACTGGACATTCTCAGTGATCCAATTTGAAGTGATACTTGCCTCTTATTTTCTTGAAAAAGAAGTTTTGAAAGTTATATACATAGGTTTCATTTAAATTATGCAGCAATCTTTTATTATTGCTATTCAGATTTTGTTTAATGAAAATCTCTGTCACCAAATCAAGTATGATATTTCATGACTATAAGAATGATAATTAGGGGCATGTAGATGGCTCAGTCAGTTAAGCATCCGACTTCGGCTCAAGTCATGATCTCACAGTTCATGGGTTTGAGCTCCACATCGGGCTCTATGCTGACAGCTCAGAGCCTGGAGCCTGCTTCAGACTATCTCCCTCTCTCTTTGCCCCACCCCTGCTTGCACTCTGTCTCTCTCAAAAATAAATAAACATTAAAAAAATGATACTCATTAGCAAAAGGATAACAGCAACCAACGCCATGATGGCTTTTATTCTGCATCCACGCCATCACATTTGCCTTTGAAACTGTGTGGATATGCTGCTAAAAACAACTGCATTACCTGATAAGTTTTCTATATCACACAGAGGATGGAGAGAGGGATTAAATGATATAACAGGATTCTTTAATCTTTGTACTATTTTCTTTTTAAAATTTTTTTTTCAACGTTTATTTATTTTTGGGATAGAGAGAGACAGAGCATGAACAGGGGAGGGGCAGAGAGAGAGGGAGACACAGAATCAGAAACAGGCTCCAGGCTCTGAGCCATCAGCCCAGAGCCTGACGCGGGGCTCGAACTCACGGACTGCGAGATTGTGACCTGGCTGAAGTCGGACGCTTAACCGACTGCGCCACCCAGGCGCCCCTGTACTATTTTCTTGCATGACATCAATAACTTCAGCCACCTGATTCTGAATATACTTAATTGTATCACTTCTAGGTCTAAATCTTGGTTCAGATGGTCCCTTTAGAAAAAAGTACTCTTCTTCATCTGAATCCTCTTCCAAAAGATTTCTCCCTTCACTCTTCACGGAGCCATGACATCATCATCATTTAGGTGGCACTTGAACTTGGGAGGCATATTTTTAATTTTTATTTTACATTTATTTATTTTTGAGAGACAGAGTGAGACAGTACATGAGTGGGGGAGGGGCAGAGAGAGAAGGAGACACAGAATCTGAAGCAGGCTCCAGGCTCTGAGCAAGCTGTCAGTACAGAGCCTGGTGCAGGGCTCGAACTCTGCATTATGAATTATGAGACCACAACCTGAGCCAAAGTCAGACACTCAACCAACTGAGCCACCCAGGCGCCCCAAGAGGCATACTTTTTGCCCAAGAAGTACTTTTCTGTTTCCCAGAATAAGTATTCACCACCTGAGCTCCTGGGGGTAGGCAGCACTGGGAGGGTGGAGGAAGGAGTGGGAAGTGCAGGAAGAAAGCGGGGCAGGGGGAGACAGTGGGCACAGACCTGGGGGCTGCTCCACCACAGCTGCACACATAATCATTAGAGTTTAAAAGAAACTAGAGACCAAGGTTGCTTAGAAGTAACTATCTATAATTCTATCAATAATTCTAATGAGACAGATTTTGGGGCAAGAATTCAGTTGCATAGTTACCTGGTAGCTATTTAATAGGAAGGCACGCACTTGCCACACCACCCCAAATGCCAGATCTTGGTGGCACCGTAAGTGGCAGGAATGACAGACTGATGATCATCAGGTGTGCACATGGAGTTCCAAACCAAAGGTCTGCCTGTGCAGCAGAGTGGGCTACGGCACTCTTGGTGCTCAGGCTCCATCCAAGAAAAGCAGTTGTACTGAAGTGAAAGCCCTGGACTCAAGTGCATCAGAGACCTCCAGGTTTGGAAGAGTTCTTTTGTTTTGTTTTAAACTTTTAATGTTTATTTATATTTGAGAGAGAGAGAGAGAGAGAGAGAGAGAGAGAGAGAAGGGGCAAAGAAGGAGACACGGAATCCGAAGCAGGTTCCAGGCTCTGCGTCGTCAGAACAGAGCCCGACACGGGGCTTGAGATCATGACCTGAGTCAAAGTCAGACACTTAACCAACTGAGCCACCCAGGGACCCAGAGAGTTCTAAGTGCTGCTCCTCATTGTACTGACAGAAAAACAAAATAAATTATTTTAGTCCATGTTAAAAGTAATCAACTCGCTCTTCCAGGCAACAGTCTCTAGCTTACATTCATTGAATACCTACTATGTGCCAAATATTTGGGACACAGCAGTGAAGAAAATGGACGTGAAAGTTGCATGAAGTGTACAGTTTGATGGAAATGAATTATTATAAGTGCAATAACTGAATGGCAAGCAAAGAATGCTATGGAAGCATATAGTGAGGGACCTTGCCCAGGTTGGAAGGCGATGGAAACTTCCCTTTAAGCTTAGACTTGAAAGAAGAGCAGGAGTTAACCAGGAGAAAGGGGTGGAAAAACAGGCACTCTGGCAGAGAAAACAGTAGGTGTCAAGACCTTGAGGCAGACTGGTGAGTGTGAGGAACTAACATTGCCCAGCACTGATAAAGCACAGAAACCAAGGTGGGGAGAGGCACAAGATGAAGCTACAATAACACGGGGCACCTGAGTGGCTCAGTTGGTTAAGCGTCCAACTTCGGCTCAGGCCATGATCTTGCAGTTCGTGAGTTCGAGCCCTGCGTCGGGCTCTGTGTCCATCACCATGTGGCAGCTAAGGCCATCGTGCGTATCCCCGAGGTCCTTAGCAAGATGAAGCTGCAGCCCTTTGTCACAGAGGCCAGCGTGGAGAAGGCTCTGTGGCTCTCCCAGGTGTCCATGCTGGATGCTGCCTTCTCCAGCACTCTGTCAGGGGTGGAGGGCTTTACCAGCCAGGAGGACCAGGAGATGCTGAGTCGCACTGAGAAGCTTCTCAAGTGCTGCTTCACCATCGGCTCCCGGGAGTCAGAGCACAGCATCATCATCCAGGACTTCACCAAGCAGAAATACACGGAGCACGCCATCCACAAGGCCCTGTAGCTCATGTTCTGACGGGCGAAATCCAGCATCGTATGCAGGGCAAGGCCCTCTATCACCTCAAATGAGCCTTCGCGGCCTCGCGGACTTGCCTATACCTCTCGCACCGCCTGCACCATAACCATCGCTGTCCTCTGCCTCCCTATTGTCATCCTAAACTTCCCGTATGCTCTCCCCATCATAGAGGAGGCGTCCCCACCTGCGCTGGAAGAAGGAGCATCCCTTCCTCGCTGCCTCTGGGCGCCTGCCTCTAGTGCAGGTCCAGGAAATGTGCTTTTGGAGTTTGTTGAAATAATAAAGCCACGGTGTGTCTGGATGTCAAAAAAAAAAAAAAAAAATAATAATAATAAAACAAGCCAGGTAGAGAAGGGTAACTGGCTGAAGGAGTACTAGGAATGGTGACCACAAAAGGAGAGAGGCATGAAAAAGAATGCAGAAGTCAGTGAACTATAAGCAACTCTCCATCGTTTATAGGGTAGAGTGTTGAGTATGGCTTGTAGTGAGGGGAATGGTGAGATTAGGCTGAAAGGAATACGTATGGTTAGATGACTGAGGGCCATTAGGAATTTGTGCCTTATCTTACAAGCAATGTGTTCTTTTCTTCTTCTTCTTTTTTTTTTTTACTTTTTATTTGAGAGAGAGAGTGCGAGCGAGGGAGAGGGGCAGAGAGAGAGAGAACCTTAAGCAGAATCTATGTTCAGCATGGACTGTGAGATCATGACCTGAGCCCAAATCAAGAGCTGGACACTCAACCAACTGAGCCACACAGGCGCCCCACAAGCAGTGTATTTATAGGTGTAGGGGAAAGTAGTAGAAAGCAAAGTTGAAAATTTGGGAGAGTGCTGGAAAAACTCATAGAGTAAGGTTCCAAGGGAAACAGGAAAATGGGGCAAAAGGTATAAATGAAGGGATCAGTCTTAAACAGGAGGAAGGAAACTTCTTCCTCTAAGGCTAGAGAAAAGGAACTGAAGGTGGGTCTGAGTAAAGATAAATTATGGGTATGGGTAGTATGCTGGGCAAATCAGTATCTGTTAGCCCGATTTTCTCGCTTAGCCTTAGCTAAGAGCTAAGAAGGAATAGGCCAAGTAATTTTCTAAGGGAGGTGGTGATGGTTGAGAATTACTGCTGAGAGAAGTGGAAAGGTGGTCCAGGAGAAGTGTAAGGCTGCAGAGTGGTTCTAAGGGTTCAGCTACAATCGGAACCATGAACTTATAGTGGTGCCAATTTACAACACTGCATAATATTTTTCCTGAAGACTTTAATAAAAAGGATGTAGGAGCAGACAAAATAGATATTAGAGGGTTTATGAGGGCAGAAAAAGGAAAAGGACAATGAGTGAGGATATGGAGGGAAAAGCCTGAAGTAACAGACCACAGGGTCTAGACTGAAGAAAGAAATCAAGAGAAAGAAGAAAAAGAGAAAGAGGGAGGGAGGGAATTGAGTGACTAAAATGAAGGAAACAGGCTTCTAGGTAAAGACAGCAGATTAAAAACAGGTATTAAGCCCTATTCCTTTTGAAAGCTCATTAAAGTGATAGGGAAGGGTTTTTGTTGTTATCCTCATCGTTTTTCTAAAGGGTATAAACTCCAAGGACAAAGATTAGGAGAAGGGAGGACATTAAAAAAAATTTTGGAAGCTGGAAAGCAGGATGGTGGTAGCAGATTTAGCACATTTAAGAAAGCTGAATCCTAGATCAGGCATAAGGAAAGCTAAGGAGCAACGTATTTGGACTGCAGAAGCCCAGAAATGATCAGGAATTGGTAGCACAGCTTTTACCCACATCGAAAGGAGATTGGAAGATTTTTCTCTGAAGTCTATAGCCAGTCCAAAAGAAAAGGCTTAAGAATACCAACATGAGAGTTTCTTTACAAATAACCTATCTACATCACTTTATACAAGTGAGAATTAAAAGTACAGAGGAGTAAGAAAAAAAAGTCTCAGTGCCTAGGCTGGACAAGATACCTTGGGAAAGTTTGTTGATTCTGATGTCCACAAGTCCCTCTCAACCCTTCCCACAAAATACTGCAAATTAGAGAAATACTTTAGGAAGTATAGTTGGTTAGTAGCACTGGGGATACTAATTTAGATAAACAGTACTTCAAGACTTTGCATATCTTTGGGAAAACAATCAAGGGCATAAACCTATTTCTCATCATCTGGAGTCCCAGAAACACAGATTTGGCCAAGCATGATCTTTGAGGTTTTGATTTAAGTCCTTGTCTTATCAGATATAAATGTCTAAACTTAAACAAGAGGAATGTGCAAACATTTTATCCCATTTTAAAAGAAATCCTTTAGAAGTTTGTTTTAATATTATCATTACACTTACAGTGAAAAACCTTCACTAGTACTCAAAAGAAAACAACATAACATTGGAGACAAGCTACATGATTTTCTTATTAAATATTTGGCACAAACACCTTTTACGTATGAATTATTAAAAACACATGTCGTTTAGAAGTAAAACAGGAATTTTAGGGGGAGGGGCGCAGTGGTAGTGTCTTTAAAGGACAACTAAGCCAGTTTCATTCAGGGAAACTGAGGTTTAGAGAAATAAAGTGATTTGCTCAAGGTCATATAGCTGGTTTGTCTCAAAACTAAATTCCAAAATCTCTGGACTTTAATTTCGAGTACATGCTGTTTCTACCAGCAACATTCTTTTCCACCACATGTAATGCCTCTGTATCACTAATGCATCAGTTTGACATGTAGGAAAGGTGTTGTGCTTTCTTCAAATCTACTGAGGTTGTAGAATCTGGGCCCACTGGAGCGAAGTTAGTACTGTCTGGTGACGGAACAGCTTGCTGGGGAGACTGCCTCTGTACCTGCTTATAGGGATAGCAGGACTCCTACTCCAGCAAATGTCTTATACTATTTCCCTTTCTAGGACCAAACATGCCTGAGGTCCTCAAAACAGAACACTCTCTTTGCAATCAAGGAAACACTTCATCTTTTCTCAGAAAGGGAGAAAACAAAGGAGATGTACATTCTATCATCATCTCTTTCTCCTACAAGCAGTATGGAAAGTTAGAAAACTTTAAAACAAGAGGTTTCCGGCTCTCCTATATAAACAAAGTCCTTTTCCAAGATAACTTTGGTGTTTTTCCAATAGGACCTAGCCCCAATCTTTGGAAATTCAGTTAAAAAAAAAAGATAGGAAGTATCATATTCTCATATTCAAAAGTGCTTGAAAATCTGAATTTAATTAGTTTTTACCCACCATCTCACTGAGGCCAGGAGGAGCACAATACCCCTGAGAGTCATAGGAATGGGGGCAAGAACACTTTTACTGCTCATTTATCCAGCCAGCTGCCCTATTACAACTATAAACCAAAGATCCTTAATCATTGGAGTGTAATTACAAGTTAGAAGAATGGAGGGGAAAAAAATCTGTCAACAACCAAAAATATAATCTAGTTCTAAGAAACTGGTGTTAATGGTGTTAATGACACCAGTGCTGACCCAAGGTCCCAAACTCAGCAGCTGTGAGGGAAAAATACATCACCATCTGCTTTCATTTTCACCTTACCTCTGGCTATTTCCTTCTTCTTTGCTCCCATCATGCCCAAACCTTGCGCTCTTTGGCAGAGACCACTAGGACGAGGCATTTACTAACAGTCCCCCATATGGAGCCATCAGCTAGTTCCCAGGGAGGTTAAAGAGAAAGCAGGAGACAGTCTCCACCCTTTAGTTGTAATTAAGAAACGTATGACTAGCTGCTAAGAATTTAATGTCTAAGCTTGCCAACTCTAATATACAGGAAAGCATAAATATCAGTACTTGATGGATGCATAAATGAGCTAGGTCCTTTGTTTTACATAATAGATAATCACAATTGATCTTTCTGCATTCCAAAGGAAACAATCCCTTTATTCTTTGGAGTCTTGTGAATTTAGCAGTGCAACACTGCTTAACTTTCTAGGTCTTTTACCTTAAATCTCTCCTGCATACTGCTGTCATGTTATCTTTCCAGAATCCTGAATTTGAATCATTTCCCTTCTCAAAAAATCTTTAATAATTTCCCAGTATTCAAGGCCCTCTGTTATTGTACCAACTTAACTTTCCAGCCTTATCTCCTAATATTCTCCAACAGGGACCCTCAATTTGGGCCAAACTGTCCCTAAACAAATCTTGCATACCCTGTCTCCAAGTATTTGTTCACAGCCTTCTTTGTACGCAGGATCCAGCTTCTTATGTCCTTTTCCATACCTGATCTGTATCCATCCTCAAGGCCAAATTATTCTCTTACATTGTCCTGACCACCTCAGTCCTTAGAGACTGCTACCTTCTCTAAATTCTTAGAACACTGTTGGCCATAATTGTTCAGTATCTGATACTGTTTGCTACTGTTTGTTAGCCTTTTATATGCATAGTCTTATCTTCCACTGAGGCAAATAAATTCTTTCAGATGGTCTCCTGCCTCAGGGATACCCTTAAATACCAAAATAGTGGTTTGACCAGAGAAGGAAACTTCATAAACATTTGTCAGTTGAACAATGTGTTCCTGAAAAATAGAAAGGATGAGTAAATGGAGAAGGTCCAGCTCTGTCCCTAATTAGATAAATGATATGGAACAAATCCTTCTTCCTCTGGCTTTTAGCATCATTATCTGAAATACAGGCGACTGGACTAAATGACATTCTAGCTGCTACAGTCTATGATAGGATCTTACAAATAAGTTCATATTTTCAGAGCATTAAAAGATATTACTTAATTGTATCTTATGGTGAACTTTTTTTTTTTTTCTTCTTCTTCTTTTTCAACGTTTTTTTAAATTTATTTTTGGGACAGAGAGAGACAGAGCATGAACGGGGGAGGGGCAGAGAGGGAGGGAGACACAGAATCGGAAACAGGCTCCAGGCTCTGAGCCATCAGCCCAGAGCCCGACGCGGGGCTCGAACTCACGGACCGCGAGATTGTGACCTGGCTGAAGTCGGACGCTTAACCGACTGCGCCACCCAGGCGCCCCTATGGTGAACTTTTCTAAGATACAAGGAACCCCCCGTTTCCTAAAATTTCATTTTGATACATGGACTCAAAAAAATTCATAACAAAACCCTTCTTTTTTATATAAAGAATTCCAAATTCAGTCAGCTATATCCTAAGAAACAAGCTGTGTTACAAGGTACCATCATAGCTACTCTGTAGAGAAAAAAAAGAGTTCCAGTGGGGCTGGCAAACTACAGCCTGCCAGTTGGATGGCCCTGATGTTTGTTTTTGTAGATAAAGTTTTATTGGAACACTGCCATGCTTATTTGTTATATCTTAGGATGCTTTGTGCTAAAACAGCAGAGTTGAATAAACGCAACACCATATGGTCTGCAAAATCTAAAATATTTACTATTTGCCCTTTACAGAAAAAGTCTGCCAATCCTTGTTTTATACCTCAACATTCATCAGAAAACACCAAAGCCCTTGATTACAGAAACTTAAATTACAGTTGGTCACTGGGTGATTTCCCATTCATTCAATTAAGAAATATTTATTGGGATTTCTTTCTTTTTTAAAATGTTTATTTCTTATATTTAGAGAGAGAGAGAGAGAGAGAGAGAGGGAGAGAGAGAACAAGCAAGCAGGGGAGTTGCAGAGAGAGGGAGAGAGAGGGATCCTAAGGAGACTCTGTGCTATCAGTGCAGAGCCCAATGTGGGGCTGGAACCTATGAACTGTGAGATCATGACCTGAGGCGGAACCAAGAGTCAGACACTTAACTGACTGAACCACCCAGGAGCCCCTGGAATTTCTTATTTCTAACTAAATCTTCATTCAATTTCCTCATCTGTAAAATGGCATATAATAACGTCCACTTCATGGGGTTATTGTAAAGATTACATAAAGCCTTTAACACAATGCCTGACATAAAATCTGAAAAATGACAGCAGCTATTATCATCATTATCACCACCACCACTACCACCATCTTCTTTCCCGATGTCCTAGGAAAGAAAAGCAGGCTCTCTCTGATGGCCATGACCAACAGTGAAAGGAGAGAACTCTAGCCTCCCTTAGACTTCTTGACTTCATACTTGGGGAAGAGCTTTATTTTGATAGTACTCAGATTAACCACAAGAAGACAGTGAATGTTCTTTTGATACAAAATGGCAGTTGACTCCACAAGTCCTCTGACATCAGATATATCTAGAACTCAATATCCTTGTCAGAGTGTATCAAGAAAATAAATCCGATTTTAATTTATGAATACCTCTCTTGATAAATTAGAGCTTGCCTGCAGCCCCAAACTTAAGCAACAACACTGTAAGACAATGTGAAATTAAATGATGCCACTGACTTATCACCACCTCCTAAATCAACCATCTATTCAAATTTGGTAACAAATTTTCTCACTTCTGAGAACTATAATTTTTTAAAAATATGTTTATTTTTGAGAGAGACAGAGAGAGCGAGCTGGGGAGGGGCAGAGAGAGGGGGACAGAGGATCCAAAGTGGGCTTTGTGCTGACAGCAGCATTCCCAATGTGGGGCTTGAACTCATGAACTGTGAGATCATGACCTGAGCCAAAGTTGGATGCTCAACTGAGTCACCCAGGTGCCTCGAGAACTGTAATTTTTAAAAAGCCTAAGAGCCTATACAGTTTTTTCTAAGTCAATCCAACAAGTGAATGGTGGGTGCCTACTTTTTTCTTTTTTATAGTGTTGGTCATACCTCTCTAATATGCATAATAGTTGTTTGAGAAAACAAGTAGGTTTTATGTTTTTTTTGGGGGGGGGGGGAATCCTTCAAAATGCTGAATAATGAAATGAAAATAATTCTTTGGTGGGAAAAAACAGATGATTTAAAATCAAGTGCCAATATCAATTGATAAATAATGGATATCTAAAATGTGATATATATCCATACAACAGAATACTGGTCAATAATAAAAAGGAATGAAGTACTGACATAAGCTACAAGACAAGTAAACCCTGGAAACACTATGCTAAGTGTAAGAAGCCAGCCGTAAAAGGCCACATAAGATATGATTATATTTATGTGAAATGTCCAGAACAGGCAAATACATAGAGATATAAAGTAGATTAGTTTTGGTTGTCTAGGGTGGGAGGGGAGGATTAGAGAAAAATAGGGAATCACTTAATGGGTATTGGGTTTCCTACTGGGGTAGTAAAAATGCTATAAAAATTGATTGTGGTGATGGTTGTACAACTCTGTGACTATATTAAAAACCACTGAATTATTCACTTTAAATGGGTGAATTGTATGTTGCATATTTATAGCTCAAAAAAACTGTTGTATTTTATTTTTTATTTATGTATTTTTTTTAATGTTTATTTTTGAGAGTGGGGGAGGGGCAGAAAGAGAGGGAGACAGGATCTGAAGCAGGCTCTGTGCTGACAGCAGAGAGCCTGGTGCAGGGCTCGAACTCATGAACCGTGAGATCATGGCCTGAGCTAAAGTCGGATGCGTAACCAACTGAGTCACCTAGGCAGGCCAAAGCTGTTATATCTTAAAAAAGAAAAATCACACCTTAGCTTATATGTTACATGTCAAATTTATTCAATAAAAATTAAAAAAAAATAAATTTTTAAAAGGAAAAATCAAATGCTAGGACTTCCATCTTCCATCTAAGATTTATAGAGCTGGAAAGAGAGTTGCTCTCATCCTAACAAGAAAAAATTGAATAATCCATGAAATTGTAACTTTTCTTGAACTCATCACAGGCAGAACTCTAAGCAGCCAGAACTCTAAGGAAAGACAAAAGCCTCCAAGGAGAGAGGAAACATCAATGTCAGCTCACCTATAGTACAGCATAAAAGTTATAGGGCTGCCATGTAAGTGAGTAAGAAGGATTTAGCTAAATTCTCAATAAATTTCTACAGGTTGAATGTGAGCTAGCATAAGAGGATATCATCCCAGGAATCACAGACACATAAGGTATTTGCACCTATTTTTCTCAAATACACAAAACCGTATACTACAAAGAGTAAATTTTACTGCATATTAAATGATGCCTTAATGAAATGAACTAAAAAAAAAAAAAATCAAGTGGAGTGCCTGGGTGGCTCAGTCGGTTAAGCATCCGACTTCGGCTCAGGTCATGATCTCACAGTTTGTGAGTTCGAGCCCCATGTCAGACTCTGTGCTGACACCTCAGAGCCTGGAACCTGCTACAGATTCTGTGTCTCCTTCTCTCTCTGCCCCTCCCCCACTCATTCTCTGTCTTTCTGTCTCAAAAATAAACACTAAAAAATAAATAAAATAAAAAAATCAAGAGCCAAGTAATTAGAAACAACCTCAATGCCCAACACTGGATATGGTTAGATAAGTGATGGTATATATTCATATGACAGATAATTATATAGCTCTTGAAAATCATGTTAAAAAACTAAGAAGACTGTGATAGGATAATGGGCCCTCAAAGATGTCCACTTTGGAACCTGTGAAAGTATTACCTTACATGGCAAAAGGGACTCTGCAGGTGCAATTAAGGTTCTTGAGATGGGTAGGTTATCCTATATTATCCTGGTGGGTCCAATGTAATTACAAGGGTCTTTATGAGAAGGAGACAAATAGTTGACGAAGTACTTTTTTTTAATTTAATTTAATTTTATTTTTTTAAATGTTTATTTATTTATTTTTGAGACAGAGAGAGACACAGCATGAGCAGGGAAAGGGTAGAGAGAGAGGGAGACACAGAATGTGAAGCAGGCTCCAGGCTCTGAGTTGTCAGCACAGAGCCCAATGCGGGGCTCGAACTCACGAACTGTGAGATCATGACCTGAGCCGAAGTCGGACGCTTAACCAACTGAGCCACCCAGGCGCCCCGACGAAGTACTTTTTAACTGATGTGCTATTTATTTAAGATTTTATTTTTAAGTAATCTCTATACCCTAACATCGAGCTTGAACCAACAATCTCAAGATCAAGAGTTGCATGCTCTACTGACTGAGCCAGCCTGGTGCCCCTAATATGTCATTTAATTCTCCAGAATCACTTGGCCCAGAGGGTCAAATGCCAGCCATATCATTGGGTCTGACTGCAACACCACAAATCTAGCGGGCTGCCATTTGAATACTCTAGGGTATATTTGCCTCTGTAAACAGGTCTACAATGCTTTTTTTGTTTTGTTTTGTTTGTTTTTTTTTATGTCTACAATGTTAGACAGATGCTGCCTACACTAGCTGGGGCCCTCTCCTTGTGATATGGACATGGCCTGCAGCCCCTGAAAAATGAGAATCAGGAGCTCCAAGCAGCAATTTCTAGTGTTTGGTCTACTTTCATTATGCTTCCACTTACTCCTGGGATGCTGGAAAATTCCTTTAGACTCTGACAGACCAAATGATTATCTCTTTATCAAATATTTACAGAGAAAAGAGCAATACTATTAGGCCACAAACTAGTAAGCCGAACAGGAATAGGTTTTCAGCATTACATTACAATCAAACAACAAGCTTTTTAAAAATGCCCATTCTATGCCAGACCAATTAAAGAAGAATCACTAGCAGTGGGGCTCAGCCATCAGCATTTAAAAAATACTCCCCACAGTTAAGAACTATTGGTCTTATGAAAAGGGTAGACAAGAAATCAATGCTTACAGCAGTGAAGCTGGAAAAACTCTGATTGAATGGGCATATATTTTTTGGTACATGCTCAGTCAGGAGTTTTAAGAGGCATACATGTTATTAGTTAACATTCAACATAGTTTTTATTTTCTTTTAAAAGTTTGTTTGTTTGTTTAGAAAGTGAGCGCACACACGTGCACAAGTCAGGAAGGCACTGAGAGAGGGAGAGAGAGAGAATCCCAAGTAGGCTCCACACCACCAGCGCAGAGCCCGATGCAGGGCTTGAACCCACAAGCCGCGAGATCATGACCTGAGCAGAAGTCAGACACTTAACTGACTGAGCCACCCAGGTACCCTGCATCATAGTTTTTATACATGCACACATCAATGCATAGGGCTTGCTTCCTGAGAAAGAAAACAATTTAATCATCCAGGCAGTTTAATTCTACAACTGCAAAAAGGATCACCCCGAGGGTGAGAAAGTTTGCTTTATCAGGCAGTAGCAAACCATGGGGAAAACGATTATTCTGTGTTCAAGGCTGAATTCTTAAGAAGTGAGATGAGACAGTATTTGGGGTGCAAGATGCTTATTAGGGATCAATACCCATGAAGGGAAGAGGAGGAAGCAAGACTGGGCAGAGGAAAAACTGAACCAAGATGCAGGTTGTACAAAGCCTCAGCCAACACAGCAGGGAGTTGTGAAGTACTTCCTGTCAGAGTGACCAGGCCTTTATATCCATCCCTCATTTACTCTTGCTGCCCCAGCAAGGGTATGACCTCAATGTGGCTCTTTACAGATGAGGTAGATCCTGAAGTCTGTGATGATTAAAGGCTGTCTGCTAATTACACTTCCTATAGATGAGCAGCAAGTCCTTCCTTGAAGGGGGACCTAGGCATTTTACCTGTATGTCTATCATATGGCACTGTAACAATGAACACTGTGGGTGAAGAGGTGGTTCCTTTTCTTAAGAATCCATTCTAACCTAGGCCTCTCTCCCTGGAAGCACAAAAAAGAAAAATTATGAGGCTATTTGTTGCCAATGTTTAAACAACAAAAACCCTTGAAGTTTAGTAAGACCATAGGATGACTGTCCATTTCCTTGATGTTTTGGATTGAGCTGATGATTTGTCCAAGATCTTAGCAAAGGCATTCAGCTAAGACAGGATACATACCATATACATAGCCACATGACTTTCCCTACTTCCAGGATATGTGGGGAGCAAACTGAGGCTGAAAGGAAAGGAACTGTGCCATATAAGCACATTTCCCCCCTTTGAGATGTCTTTCAACTTCATTATTTCTTAAAAACAAAGCCTAGAGATTTAGAATTTTATTGGTCATCTATGTTATATAACAAATTACTTCAAGCTCAGAGGCTTAAAAAAACAAACTATTATCTCACAGTTTTTGGAATCCAGGAGTGGGTTAGTGGTTCTGACTCAGGTTCTCTCATGAGGTTGCAGTCAAACTGCTGGCCAAGAGCTGCAGTCATCTCGAGGCTGACTGGAGGAGAATCTGCTTTCGACATGGCTGTTGACAAGTCTCAGAGTATCTCTTCCAAGCTCACTAACGTGGTTGCTGGCAGACCTTAGTTCCTCATGACATGGACTTCTCCATAGCCTGCCTGAATGCCCTTATGACATGGCAGCTAGTTGTCAAGAACTTTTTTTATCCCCCAAGAAGGGCCCATAGGTGCCATACCTATAAGTCCTTTCATGGTTGAGAATGTCTTCCTATTGCTTTTAAATATAAAAGATATCTTTATTGTTTACAATATTCTCAAGTTCCACTTTCTTTCCCTGAGAACTCTGCACATATGGTTCCTCTGGTATTTAATGTTGTGATGAACTTGGAAGTAAGCTTAATTTTTCTCTCATGTAAGTGGTAAGCTTTTTGTCTTTGATGCTTGAAGAATTTTTTCTTTATCCCTAAAGTTTAACAGGTTTACTAGGATACATCTGGCCAAATTTTCTTAGAACACACTACACTCTTAAAATTTGCAGATTTTTTTTTTTTTTTTTTTTTTTTTTTGAGAGAGACATAGACAGCACAAGCAGGGAGAGGGGCAGAGAGAGAGAGGGAGAATCCCAAGTAGACTCCATGCAGTCAATGCAGAGCCTAATGTGGGGCTCAAACTTACGAAACCATGAGATCATGACCTGAGCCAAAATCAAGAGTCAGATGCTTACCTGACTGAGCCACACAGGCACCCTAAATTTGCAGATTAAGATTTGTAAATTTTTACTTGATTCAAGAAATTTTATTATATTTTTATCTTGTTTTTAATTAAAAAATTGAAATTATGTATGAACACAAAGAGGTAAGCAGTTTCTCAAGGCTTACAAGGAAAAATTTCAGTCCTCTATTCCTTCTCCTACCCCATTTTCTATTCCCCAGAAGCACCCACTTTCAATTCTTTTAGTGGATCCATTTAGTATTTATATCTGTGTTTCTAATAACATTTTAATATTGAGATTTCTTAAAAACATTTTTTTAATCTTTACTATTTAAAAAAAATTTTTTTTTAACGTTTATTTATTTTTGAGACAGAGAGAGACAGAGCATGAACAGGGGAGGGTCAGAGAGAGAGGGAGACACAGAATCTGAAACAGGCTCCAGGCTCTGAGCCATCAGCACAGAGCCCGACGCGGGGCTTGAACTCATGGACCGTGAGATCATGACCTGAGCCGAAGTCGGACGCTTAACCGACTGAGCCACCCAGGCGCCCCTTTAATCTTTATTTTTGAGAGCGAGAGAGACAGACAGACAGACAGACAGACTGTGAGTGGAGGAGGAACACAGAGAGAGGGAGACAAAGAATCTGCAGCAGGCTCCAGGCTCTGAGCTGTCCGCACAGAGCCTGACGCGGGGCTCGAACTCATGAACTGTGAGTTCCTAACCTGAGCCCAAGTCAGAAGCTTAACTAACTGAGCCACCCAGGTGTCCCATTTCCCATTTCAGACATCATCTGTTGACTTCCCAGTATGGAAGATGAGGATTTAGGTTTCTTTCATCACCAGCTCTGCCCCTACCAACATACAGCCATACTTCTGTACCTTTTACCTTCCCAATATAATTTTACAATTTTGGTTAGTTCAGTAATCAAAGTTTAAGTTATTACCACTGCAGCTTTAGGTATTAGCTATTAACTATTAAAAAGGAAGTTTATCGGGGCGCCTGGGTGGCGCAGTCGGTTAAGCGTCCGACTTCAGCCAGGTCACGATCTCGCGGTCCGTGAGTTCGAGCCCCGCGTCGGGCTCTGGGCTGATGGCTCAGAGCCTGGAGTCTGTTTTTGATTCTGTGTCTCCCTCTCTCTCTGCCCCTCCCCCGTTCATGCTCTGTCTCTCTCTGTCCCAAAAATAAATAAACGTTGAAGAAAAAAAAAAAAAAAAAAAGGAAGTTTATCTCTCTTGTCTTCCCTCGTCTCCAACACGCTAACCCTCCCTCTCATCATTCCAAAGTAATTATATCATAATTTTGGTTAGATCAAGTTAGTGATTACATTACTATGCAAATATAAACATTAGTTACAGCTGAGACATTCAGTAACTAATGATTAATGTTTTTCTTGCATATTTTTGCTTGCCTTGGCATTATTGTCTCTCATTTCTTGGTTTTCCAGATATTTATCAATAATTCAACCCCAACCTAATCACCAAGTACTCAAAATCATCTCAAAATGTTGAGACACATCAACTCTTCTGCCATTTTCATCAGAAGAAATATGATCATCTTGAAGAAATTATTCCCAAAGCTTTCTGACCTATTCTAATCTGGTCTGGTTGCCATTTACACTGGGGGCTCAGATGTTATCCTGGAATCTCCCTTTATCATCATCCTAGGGATTCTTTTTCCTATATCCTATGTCTTTCTCTTTTCTTAGTTTATGCCAGGGTTTTGGTGTTATATATTCTCTAGCAGCTTTCTGAAAACAGATACATGGAAAGCAAATGTCTGTAAAATTCTTATTCTACTCTCACACCTGATTGATAGTTTGACTACATACAGATTTAAGAATTTTGAAAGCCGTCCTCTGTTTTAGTTTCTAGTGCTGCTGTTAAAAGTTCAAAGCTGTTTTAATTCCTTTACATGTGACATCCCCCCTCCTGTCTGGAAGCTTGCTGGATCTTTTCTGTGATGTAAGTGTTATAGCATTTCATAATGACAATCTTGGTATGTTTCTTTTCATGCATTTTGCTGGACACTGTTTCCTTTTAGTCTAGAAACCCAGCCCCTTTCATTCTGAGAAATGTTTTTTACCTTACTTCATTGATAAAATCTTTCCCCTTCATTTTCTGTTTTCTCTTTCTGGAACTCCAAATATTCAAATGTTCTTAGTTGCTCCTTTAATTTACTTAGCATTTCTTTATTTTTCATCAATATGTTGTTTTATTCTACTTTGTGAAACATTTTTCAAAATTGAGTTTTTCATCTTGTTCTCTAAATGCTCCCTTTATTCTTTTTTTTTTTTTTTTTTTAAGTTTATTTATTTTGAGGGGAGGGCAGGGCAGAGAGAGAAAATCCCAAGCAGGCTCCACACTGTCAGCGCAGAGCCTGATGTGGGGCTCGAACTCACAAATATGAGATCATAACCTGAGCTGAAATCAAGAGTTGGACACTTAACCGACTGAGCCACCCACGTGCTTCTAAATGTTCCCCTTGAAAAAATCACATTGAATATAGGTGACCACAATGTTATGTTAGTTTCATATGCACAATATAGTGATTCAACATCTCTATATGATATGCTATTCTCATCACAAGCATGTGGCTACCATCTGTCACAATAGAACACTATTACAATATCATTGATTATATTCCCCAAGCCATGCCCATTATTCCTGTGACTTATTCAGTCCATAACTGGAAGCCTGTATCTCCCACTCCCTTTCATCCATTTTGCCCATTCCCTCACTTTTCTTCTCTCTGGCAACCATCAGTTTGTTCTCTGTATTTATAGGTCTGATTCTGCTTTTTGTTTGCTTATTCATTTGTTGTTTTTTTGATTCCACACGTGAGTGAAATCATATGGTATTTGTCTTTCTCAGTCTGACTTATTTCACTTAGCATAATACCCTCTAGGTCCATTCATGTCACAAATGGCAACATCTCGCCTTTTTTATAGCTGTGTAATATTCCATGGTGTGTGTGTGTGTGTGTGTGTGTGTGTGTGTGTGTGTGTGTACAGAATTTCTTTATCCATTGATCTCTCGATGGACACCTAGGTTTCTTCTATATTTTGGCTACTATAAACAATGATGCAGTAAACACAGGGGTATATATATCTTTTCAAATTAGTGTTTTCATTTTCTTTGGATAAATACTCAATAGTGGAATTATTGGATCATATGATATTTTTAATTTTTTTGAGGAACTTCTGTACTGTTTTCCACAATGGCTACACCAATTTACATCCCCACCAATAATGGATGAGGGTTCCTTTTTCTCCACATCCTCACCAACACTTGTTTCTTGTCTTTTTTTTATTTTAGCCATTCTCACAGATATGAAGTGGTATCTCACTGTGGTTTTGATTTGTATTTTCCTGATCACTGGTGATGCTGAACATCTTTTCATGTGTCTGTTGGCTATCTGTATGTCTTCCTTGGAAAAATGTCTATTCGGGTCCTCTTCCTCTATCTATCTATCTATCTATCTATCTATCTATCTATCTATCTATGTATCTATGTAAATAAATGTGTTATTTTATTTTTCAGAGAGAGAGAGAGAGAGAGAGAGCGTGCGCACGAGTGGGGGAGGGACAGAGAGGGAGACACAGAATCTGAAGCAGGCTCTAGTCTATAAGCTATCAGCACAGAGCCCGATCTGGGGCTCGAACACATGAATCATGAGATCATGACCTCAGCTGAAATTGGAGGCTTAACTGACTGAGCCACCCAGGCACCCCAAATCAGATTTTTTTTTGGGGGGTATTGAGTCATATAAGTTCTTTATATATTTTGGATATCAACCTCTTATGTGATATTGTTTGCAAATACCTTCTCCAATTCAGTGGGTTGCCTTTTTGTTTTGTTGATAGTTTCCTTCGTTGTGCAAACGTTTTTTATTTTAATGTAGTCCCAATAGTTTATTGTTGCTTTTGTTTCCCTTGCCTTAGAAGACAGATATAGAAAAATGGTGCTATGGCCAATGTCAGAGAAATTACTACCTGTGTTCTCTTCTAGAAATTTTATGGTTTCAGGTTTCACATTTAGGTCTTTAATCCATTTTGAGTTTATTTTTGTGTATGGTGTTAGCATGTGGTCCAGTTTCATTCTTTTGTATGCAGCTGTCCAGTTTTCTTAGCACCAGTTTTTGAAGAGACGGTCTTTTGCCCATTGTATATTCTTGCCTCCTCTGTCATAGATTAATTGACCATATAAACCATGTTCTTATTTCTGGGCTATTTTGTTCCATTGATCTATGTTTCTATTTTTGTGCCACTAAATGCTCACTTTTTAATACAGAATTCTGCTTTTGGGGGCATGAATACAGTATTCTTATCTCTCAGTGAGGGCAAGGATTTTGGTGTGTTTTGTTCACTGCTGTATTCCTAGCTCCCAGAATAGTGGTACTCGGATGGTCAAACATTAATAAATCTTTCTGAGTAATGTTATCTTTTTTGAAGTTTTCTTCTCTCTAAAAAATTTGTTTATTTATTTTAATTTTTTAAAGTTTATTTATTTATTTTGAAAGAGAGCGTGCAAGCAGGGAAAGGGCAGAGAGAGAGAGAGAGAGAGAGAGAGAGAGGGAGAATCCCAAGCAGACTCTGTACTGTTAGCCCAGAGCCCGATGCAGGACTCAAACTCATGAACTGCAAGATCATGACATGAGCTGAAATCAAGAGTCAGACACTTAACCTACTGAGTCAGGCATCCTCTCTCTCTTTCTCTCTCTATCCATCTCTCTATATATTTATGAAAGAGAGAGAGAGAGAGAGAGAGAGAGCGCGCGCGCACACGCAAGAGAGCAGCACCAGTGGGGGAGAGGAACAATGGGAGAGAGAGAATCCCACGTAGGCTCCATGCCCACAACCTTGGGATCATGACCTGAGCAGAAATCAAGAGTCAGACGCTCAGCTGACTGAGCCACCAAGGCTCCCCATTTCTGAAGATTTCTGTTGGTCTTTTTTTCTGCTAACTTATTGTGCTTTTTTCCCTGTTTATTTGTTCTGGCCTCTAGATCATAATCCCTGTTTCTTTTTGTCTAAATTTAAGAGTGGCACACACACAAAAATCTCATTGTGAGCACTGAACATGTGGTGGGCTTTGTCAACTTTGAAATTCAATGTAGGATGATCCAAGAAGTGGGTTTTCTGTCGGGAATTCCCTGATGTCTGCATCTTTTAGGGCTCCTGTTGGAAAGTCTGCTACCATAGAGAAGAATCTTCTAATGCCCTTGCTTGACAGGTGCAAGCCTGGCTGTTAGTATTTAGAAGCTAAGTGGGAGACAGAAGCTGAAGACCTCAGGACATACACTTCCTACTCATTTTTTTTGCAACATATCTCCATCCTCATTTATGCCTAGTGCTCCAATCCAGAGATCTTCTATTTTACCCTCTTCTGGAAATAAATTTCCAGTCTCTTACTAGGGTTGTGAGGTTTGGAGGAGGTAATCTGAGGATCGATCTACAATTTGGACACATTTTCAAGTAATCCTGTAGCTTTACTTGTAGATCTATTTGGTGCTGTTGAATCTTGACTCTTTAAAGAGTTTCATAGGGTAAATCAGTTTGCAGCTCAGCTTTCTCAGGTATGTTAAATTGTCCTGCTTTCCTGCTTCTTGTTGACGTTGCTCTTTCCTTTTCCATCTTCTTTAGTCTTCTGAATTTACATCTCTCTAAAATCCCTGTATTGCTGTTTTAGTGGGGCTTCAGAAGTCATCAGCCCTTCTAATTTTATGTTAAAATCCTCAAATAAAATTACTTTACCAAGAAGTCCTTATATCTTTGAATACATCTTTTGGTCCATGTTTAGTTCTGTATTTCAGAGACATTAGTTTATTGTCATCTTTATCTTTTATTTCTATCAGATTCTCTATAATTTTTAATCATTTTTGTTGAAATTACTGAATACCTCAAACCTTTCTTTTATGTCAATAATTTGATTTTCAATGGTATCTGTTCTGTCCTTTGCTATTTTGTCTTCAATTTATTTTCTTAGTTCTAAAATATCCTCTTTTATCTCATTTTGTTTTACCATCTCATCACTGAACTTTTATTTATTAAATTCACATTTTGATGAATTGTTTTACAGTTGTAAGAAATTCTATGCAATGAGTTATGTTGTCAGGGTACTTTTTTTTGTCTCTTTTAGAACATTTTTCTTGCTTTTATTTTGTTTGCTGTATGTTTGCCCAGTTGACATACCAGTTCTTTTGGTCTTGTTCATGCTTGATTTATTTGTCTTGGTATGATATGGGTGAGTTCTTATCTTTCATCCTCCTGTACCTGAGACCAACTACCACGTGAGTGGCGGTTATTTTTTTCCTTTCTTTTTTTTTCTTTTTACTGAAGTATAGTTGATACACAACGTTACATTAGTTTCATATGTACAATACAGTGATTTGACAACTCTATACTGTTAATGCTCACCTCAAGTGTAGCTACCATCTGTCACCATACAACACTATAATACCATTGGCTATATTCTCTATGTCGAACCTTTCACTCCTGTGACTTATTCATCCCATAATTAGAAACCAGTACCTCCTACTCTCCTTCACCTCTTTGTACTCACCCCCTACTTCCCTCCCCTGTGGCAACCACCAGTTTGTTCTATTTATGGGCCTGTTTCTGCTTTTATTTTAATTTTCATATTTAAAAAAAAGATTTTATTAAAGAATTTTTTTAATGTTTATTTTTGAGAGAGAGAGAGAGAGAGAGAGAGAGAGAGAGAGAGAGAGAGAAAGAGAGCACATGCGAGTTGGGGAGGGGCAGAGAGGGGGGACAGAGGATGTGAAGCGGGCTCTGAGCTGACAGCAGAGAGCCCGATGTGGGGCTTGAACTCATGAACCATGAGATCATGACCTGAGCTGAAGTTGGACACTTAACTGACTGAGCCGCCCAGGCGCCCCCAAAATATTTTATTTTGAAGTAATCTCTATACTCAATATGGGGCTCAAACTCACAATCTCCGGATCAAGAGTTGCATGCTCTACCAACTGAGCCAGCCAGGTGCCCCTATTTCTGATTTAAAAAAAAAAAAATAAGTGAAATCATATATATGGTTATTTACCTTTCTCTGACTTATTTCACTTAGCATAATACCTTCTAGGTCCATCCTCATGTTGCAAATGGCACGATCTCATTCTTTGTTATGGCTGAGTAATATTTCATTGTATATATTACCACATCTTCTTTATTCATTCATCCATCCATCCATCAATGTATTGATGGAGACAGGTTGCTTCCATATCTTGGCTACTGTAAATAATGCTGTAATAAACATACGAATGCACATATCTTTTCAAATTACTATTTTTGGTTTCTTTGGGTAAATACCCAGTAGTGCTGGTTATTTTATATTCTGTGTACTTTTCTATGGCTTCAGGGAATGATGGGAGCCAGAGGGATAGAAGGAGCAGAGGGAACAGAGCTAAGGTACTACAGAATCTTTGTTAAAACATTCTTCTTGGGGGGCCTGGGTGGTTCAGTTGATAAAGTGTCCAACTCTTGACTTCGACACAGGTCACGATCTCATGGTTCGTGAGTCTGAGCCCCATGTTGTGCTCTGTGCTGGCAGTGCAGAGTTTGCTTGGGATTCTGTCTCCTGCTCTCTTTCTCTGCCCCTCCTCTCCTTGTTCTCTATATCTCTCTCAAAATAAGTAAAAATAATCTTTAAAAAAACACATTTTTCTTTCCTGAGATTCTGTTAAAGATTCTTCTTTCAGTCCACATAATTAAGGATTATATTCCATTCCTAAAGAGGGATAGTCTCCAGCTTCATATTACTTCACTTATTCATTTTTATGCTTGATCTTTCATTTCTGTTAAAGAGTCAGCCTCATTGTTCATTTTCCCTGCTTCATCATTTACTTGCAAGTAGTTGTTCCTGCTACTTCTCGGTCAGAAGAAGATAAAAGTACTTAAAAAAGAAGATAAAATGTGTTTGGTTTGGTTCTTTCCAGCTTTGGAGCTTTTAGTGGGAATTTGCAGGATTTCATTAATACATCAGTATGGCTTCTGGGGAGGAGTGATAGGGTGGAGTTGGCACCCACCTTTATTCCTTTCTATTCTTCATCAGAATCTTGTTTCTTTCCTTGACCTTCAATTTTTAAACTTTATTATATTTAATTATCCTACTTTGTCGCTGTTGAAATTTCTGCCAGTTTTATTCCCCATAGCAGCCCTATTATTATTAAACACATTTTTATAGACAAGACAACAAAGGCTCTAATATAGAACTCTAATACATTGGGTTAACTGGGCTAGCTGAAGCTAGAATTTAATTTCATTTTCATTAAAATATATAGCTTGAAATATGTTTCCTACCTCTGTTGTCCTGGATAGCAAAATCAATGACATTTTTCTTTCCCAATTTACTCTTCTCACAATCATTTTGTCCAGGGTCCAAACATGTTTTTGTTTGTTTTGTTTTGTTTTTTAACAGCAAAAATGGGTTTAGTCAAGAATAACAGAGAATTACAACCTGGGACAAGCAGGCTATGGCAAAACTACAGACAAGTCCAACCCAGGCTCCAAACAGTTTTTAAACATTCCTATGTACTGGTATGAGGCAGTAAAGCTCTGAGTATGGTGGCTTCTGATGAAGAAGTCCATGCTGGGTAAGCACTCAATAAATGCTATTTAAAGAAAATGTGCCTGGTTTGCTTATTTGTAGCCATTAGGATGGCTACTATCAAAAAACAGAAAATAACAAGTGTTGGTGAGGATGTAGAGAAATTGGAACCTTTGTGCAATTGTAAAATGGTACAGCCACTATGGAAAATAGTATGGAGGTTTCTCTAAAAATTAAAACTAGAACTGTCATATAATCTAGCAATCCCACTTCTGGGTGTATATCCAGAAGAATTCAAAGCAGGATGTCAAAGGGATATGTGCACACATGTTCACTGCAGCATTATTCACAATAGTCAAGAGGTGGAAGCAAACCAAATGCCCATGGACAAATGAATACATTTTAAAAATGTGGCATATACACACAATGGAATATTATATAGCCTTAAAAAAGAAGGAAATTCTGACACATGCTTACAACATGAAGGAACCCTGGGGATATTATACTAAGTGAAATAAGCCAGTTGACAAAACACAAGTACTATATAATTCCACTTATCTGAGGTATCTAAAGTAGTCAAGTTCATAGGAACAGAAAGTCAAATGGTGATTACCTGGAGCTGGGGGACAGGAAAAAGAGAAGAGCTGTTGTTTAATGGATATGGAACTTCAGATTTGCAAGATGAAAAAGTTTTAGAGATCTGTTTCATAACAATGTATGTTTCACATTACTAAACCGTATGCTTAAAAGTGGTTAAAATGTGTGTTTACCACAATTAAAAAAAAGAAAAAGAAGGTCTATAACACTGTTAGAAAGACAGTCCTGTTCTCTGTTCTCCCCACAGCTGCTGTGCAGGATTTGACTCTACCTTGGCAAGAAAAAAACACAGGGAAAAGCTAAGCTTATGTGGGGAAGAAAAGCCTTCATTCTGTCTCATGGGAAAATAGTCACATACTTTTGTCAATTTCACACAGTATAATCTCGTTTTCATTCCCTCTTTCCCATCCACTGGGTGGTTTTATTTTGTTTTAAGACAAGGAGAATTGCCAGAAAGAAAAACCCTAGGGCTTACTTTTGCAGGATGGATCCCTTAATGACCAGCTCTTCATCCAAGTCTGCTTCATTAGCCATGAAGAGCAGCCTCTTTCCTGTGCTGTCCACTCCAATGAAGTCACGCTGCTCCACTGAATCATACAAAAGAAAGAAAATCAAACAAAGCCATTTGCCCCTGCCTGCATGACTAAGTCAGGGGGACAGGGCACCTGCTCACAATTCTCTTGGAACTAAATACAGGATTGTTATATATATATGTTTTAAATACTGTGTTATATCACAGTGTTTATCACAGTGTTTAAAACATGGGTAGTCAAAATATTTTTGTATTGTTCTAAAGGGTATTATTAGGTTAACTAGTGAAGTTTGAATAAGGTCTATAGATTAAAGTACTGTAGCAATGTTAGAGAGGTGGGGGGCAGGATACACACTGATTTAAAAGCAAAGGGAATCATGTCTGCAACTTATTCTCAAACAGCTCAGAAAAACAGTAATAGTGTATGTACTACATTGTGTATACATATCATACACTGAATATATATCATTAGAGGGAGAAAATGATAGAACAAATGTTAACATTTGGGGAATTTGGGTAAAGGATATATAAGTTCTCTGTACTAGTCTTGTAATCATTCTGTAAATGCGAAATTATCTCAAAAACAGAGGTAAGGAGTAAAGATATGTTAGTCTGACTGTGGTAATCATTTCACAATCATGTCTACATATATCAAAACACCACTGTACACTTTAAATACACGTAATTTTTCTTTGTCAAAAATAAATAAAAATTAATAATAAAAAGCGGACTATGTAGATAAACCATAAACTCACTACATGGCACAGAAAGTATAACAAGGAATTCTTTCTCTGCAAAGAATACCCTAGGTCTGTGCACTGTGGAAATGAGAAAAATATTATTTACAGACATGTATATTCAATCAACATTAACTGTATGTCTATTATGCATTAGATTTTATTCTGTATGAGACAGCATTCAAAGAAAATAAGGTGCATTTTTACTAGATGTGGAGGGTTCTTTGGTAGACAGTGATTTTACAGGCTGTCATATTATTGCTGTTTTCTGTGTTAGATTTCTTTCGGCCAACCAGATTATAAATTCTTCAAAGGCAAGCTTATGATTCCTTTATATCTCCTTTAACATCTAGTACAGTGTTAGGCACTTAACAAAATCTCCTACTAACATCTGAGAAGCTGAGGAGTACCTATAGCTTACAAAAGCATTTTCACATAGAGGCAGCATAGCATAATGATTAAGAAGAGAGCCTCTGAGGCCTGACTACCTGGGTATGAATCCCACTTACTAGCTGTATGTCCTAAACAAGATACTGAACTTCTCTATTCTTCAGCTTCATCTGCAAAATGGGTATCATAATAGTGCCTACCTCACAGGCTTGTTATGAGCACTATATCAATTAAGATTTGTAAAGTTCTTATAATACTGCTATTAAATCAAACATTAAATAAAATGTTTTGTTAAAAAAATTAAACAAAATGCATGCTCTCATTTGATCCTCACAATAATAAAGCAATGATTTAATACCTTCTTGAAAGAAGAAAAAAGTTGAGCTCTAGAAAAAGTTTTTCCTTTTTTTTTAAATTTTAAAAAAAATTTTATTTATTTTTGATGGAGAGAGACGGAGCACAAGTGAGGGAGGGGCAGAGAGAGAAGGAGACACAGAATCCAAAGCAGACTCCAGGTTCTGAGCTGTCAGCACAGAACCCGACACGGGGCTCAAACTCACAAACTGCGAGATCATGACCTGAGCCAAAGTTGGATGCTTAACTGACTGAGCCACCCAGGCGCCCCGAAAAATAGTATTTCTAAAGGTGAATTTGTCTGTCTCCTACTGACAGACAACAGCTACCAAATAACTGAATGTGATTCACTGTTGGCTGCAGTTGCCTATATACCTAGAACCAAATGTATTACAAGTGTATAATGTGTTTTAGCTCAGGTGCTTGAAAGCATTCATTCCCTGGGGCCCTGGGTGGCGCAGTCGGTTAAGCGTCCGACTTCAGCCAGGTCACGATCTCGCGGTCCGTGAGTTCGAGCCCCGCGTCAGGCTCTGGGCTGACGGCTCAGAGCCTGGAGCCTGTTTCCGATTCTGTGTCTCCCTCTCTCTCTGCCCCTCCCCCGTTCATGCTCTGTCTCTCTCTGTCCCAAAAATAAAATAAAAACGTTGGAAAGCATTCATTCCTTGAGATGGTTTCTGGTCATCTTATCACATGCAGTGTCTGAATCTAAATAGGGAGAAACTATCATAAAAAAATCATATGCTGGGGGGTGCTTGGGTGGCTCAGTTGGTTAAGCGCCCAACTTCGGCTCAGGTCATGATCTCAGAGTTTGTGGGTTCAAGCCCCGCATCAGGCTCTGTGCTAACAGCTCGGAGCCTGGAGCCTGCTTCAGATTCTGTGTCTCCCTCTCTCTCTCTGCCCCTCCCCTGCTCACACTGTCCCTCTCAGTCTCTCAAAAAATAAATGTTAAAAAAAATTAAAAAAAAAAAATCTTACGTTGGGGTGCCTGGCGGGCTCAGTTGGAAGAGCATGTAACTCTTGATCTCAGGGTTGTAAGTTTGAGCCCCATGTTGGGTGTAGAGATTACTTAAATAAATAAATAAACTAAAAAAAAAAAGTTATATGTTATTTTTCTCAATGACCAAGATTAGTGAACTCCAAAGAAGGAAGGGCAAATAGTGCCAATTTGAGGGTAAGTTTTACAGGGAATTTCAATTGAAGCAAATTTTGCAGAGAATTTCAAATGCCACACAGCAGATATGACATATATCAGTTCATCCATTACATGGAAACTTGAGAATATAAAGGTTTGCAGCAGTCTGATTATGAGCCAATATTTTAAAAAGAAACACAGAAATGTTATTTTTGGATATATTTGGAGTGCTTACTCTATCCAAGTCCTTCAGCCTACAAAACCTCAAATTATTGAATGTCTTGGGAGCAGTGATTTTCAAGTCCATGTTTCAGCTATGTTGCTCTTTACTCACATTCTTCACTCTCAGGGGCCCCTCCTTATATTTGCTTCCTTGAAGCTACCATAGTAACCAGGACCTCAGAATACACTACAAATTATAGGAACTTGTTTATGTTCTGCTTTAACAAAGTAAATTCTACTTTGGGAGCAGAGAAGATAACATCAAAATGTCCATCCTGAGAAGGCTACAAAAATAAGATTAAGCAAGCAGATTAAGAAAGAAACTATGAGGGGCGCCTGGGTGGCGCAGTCGGTTAAGCGTCCGACTTCAGCCAGGTCACGATCTCGCGGTCCGTGAGTTCGAGCCCCGCGTCGGGCTCTGGGCTGATGGCTCGGAGCCTGGAGCCTGTTTCCGATTCTGTGTCTCCTTCTCTCTCTGCCCCTCCCCCGTTCATGCTCTGTCTCTCTCTGTCCCAAAAATAAATAAACGTTGAAAAAAAAAAAATTTAAAAAAAAAAAAAAAAAAAAAAAGAAAGAAACTATGAATTACCATTAAAAAAATTCTGTCAACTAGTCATATTTTTTTTCTAGTTGATTTTTATTTATCTGACACTTCTGTCTCCTCTATTGTCATTTACTTATCCATTCATTCATTCAACTAATAAATAAACTTGTGCACCTTCCTTGTGATAGGCATTACATTTATAGTAGGGAATTCCAACTCATTTTATGAGGCTAGCATGATCCTGATACCAAGACCAGACAAAGACATTATGAGACAGAAAAATTACAGGCACATTCGTTATATAAATACAAGAATCTTAAATAAAATATTAGCAAATAAAAACTAAAAACGTATATGGTAGAGTTAAAAGGGTTACAAATTTGTTGTACTTCTTCAAGAGGTAAGGTCTAGAATGTACAATGGTATAGCCACCATGGAAAATTGTTTGGCGGTTCCTCAAAAAATTAAAAAAATAGAATTACCACACGATTCAGCAATTCCACTTCTGGGTAGACCACCCAAAAGAACTGAAAGTAGGGTCTCACAGAGATAGTGTGCATACCCTTGTTCGTAACAGCATTATTCACAATAGCAAAAATGTGAAAACAACCCAAATTTCCACTGATGGAGTAATAGATAAGCAAAATGTAATATACACATACAAGAGAATATTATTCAGCCTTAAAAATGAAGGAAATCCTCATGCTAAACACGGAGGAACCTTGAGGGCATTATACTTTATGAAATAAACCTGTGACAAAAGGACAAATACTGTATGATTCCACTTACATATGGTACTTAAAGTAGTTAAAATCATAGAGACAGAAAGGATATGGGGCACCTGGGTGGCTCAGTCGGTTGAATGTTTGACTTCGGCTCAGGTCATGATCTCACCGTTCACAAGTTTGAGCTCCGCAATGGACTCTCTGCTAATGTCAGCGTGGAGCCTGCTGCAGACCCTCTGTCCACCCCCGCCCCCTGTCCCTCTCCTGCTAGTGCTCTCTCTCTTAAAAATAAAAAATAGGGGCGCCTGGGTGGCGCAGTCGGTTAAGCGTCCGACTTCAGCCAGGTCACGATCTCGCGGTCCGTGAGTTCGAGCTCCGTGTCGGGCTCTGGGCGGATGGCTCAGAGCCTGGAGCCTGTTTCAGATTCTGTGTCTCCCTCTCTCTCTGCCCCTCCCCCGTTCATGCTCTGTCTCTCTCTGTCCCAAAAATAAATAAAACGTTGAAAAAAAAAATTTTTTTTTAAATAAAAAATAAACATTAAAAATAAAAAGATGGGCACCTGGGTGGCTCAGTCGGTTAAGCATCTCACTTCGGCTCAGGTCATGACAGCTCAGAGCCTGGAGCCTGCTTCAGATTCTGTGTGTCTCTCTCTGCCTCCACCCCTACTCACACTCACTCTCTCTCTCAAAAATACATAAACATTAAAAAAAAAAAAGAAAGTATAATGGTGGTTTCCAGGGATTGTGGGGGGAGGGGAGGGGAATGGGGAGTTATTGTTTAATGGGTATAGAGTTTCAGTTTCACAAGATGAAAAAAGTTACACAGATGGTGGTGATGGTTGCACAACATTACACATGTATTTAATACCATTAAACAGTAGGGTCGCCTGGATGGCTGTTTGTAGAGCTTGCAACTCTTGATCTCAGAATCATGAGTTTGAGCCCCACATTGGGGGTAGAGATTACTTAAAAATAAATAAACTCTTTAAAAATACCACCAGACTGTACACTTAAAAAAAGATGGTAAATTTTATATGTATTTCACAATTAAAAAAAGTGAAGGAAAAAAAGTGCTCACAGGAGAAAAAAAGAGGTAAGATCTAGTTCTCCATCCTTTAATATCTAAGCTAGCCTAGCAACTAGCTTTAACAGAGTGCAATGGAATGACACAGTCTGAATTCCACGCTTAGCCTCAGGAGACCTTGTGTGTAGCTTCTTCTACTCTCTCCTCCTCTTTTAGAAGGAGATAGAGAGAGCACATGAATGGGGGAGAGGGGGCAGAGGAAGAGAGAGAATCTGAAGCGGGCTCCGCGCTGAGTGTAGAGCCCGATGGGGTGTTTAATCCCACGATCCTGGGATCATGACCTGAGCCGAAGTCAAGAGTCAGATGCTCAACTAACTGAGCCAACCAGGTGTATCTTCTCTTACTCTTTTAGAACCTGCTGCTGTTATATAAACCAGCTTGGGCCTCCAGAATGGCAACAGACTGGATGAAAGAGAAACTCAATTATCACAGCTTAGGCCCTAGACATATTAGTGTACCCAACTGTGGTAGGCAGCTGCTAAGAATGTTAATTGCCTCTTGGTAATCACACAATTTCTGTATCCCCTCCCACTGAGAACAGCTGGCTGGCTAGCAATTTGCTTCTAACCAACAAAATGTGGCAAAAGTGATGAGATATTATTTCTGTGATTCAGTTACATAACTTTGTAATTTCTGTCTTGTTAGAAGATTCTCTCCTTGCTGGCTTTGGCAAAGCAAATTGTTATGTTGAAGAGGCCCAAGTGATAAAGAAATGAGGGCAGCCTCTGGCCAACAGCCAGCTAGAAACTGAGGCTCTCAGTCCAACAGTCCTTCGGGAACTGAAATTCTGCTGACAAACAAGAGAGCTTAGAAGCAAATTCTTTCCTAGCTGAGCCTTCAGATGAGACCTCAACCCTGAATGACAACTTGATTTCAGCTTTCTGAAAGACTCAGAATCAGAGGACCCAACTAAGCAAATGCCTGGACTCCTGACCCACTCTGTTGTTTCAAGATGTTAAGTTTATGGTAATTTGTTATATAGCAATAGATAACATACACTAGCAGCAACAGAAAACTGATACACTAGCTAATACCACTTGAACAGAGATGAGACAACTCAGTTATAATAGGCCAAACTACTAACCTAAAGAATCATGAGCAGATTACATACATCTTGCTACATTTTTTTTTTTGCAGTGTTTAACTTTACATTAAAAAAAAAAAAATTCAATTTATTTAAACTAAAACAAAACAAAACAAAACAAAACAAAACAAAAGCAGTTCACCCATTTCTACCATCTACCTCTGGAAAGCACCAATCTGTTCTCTGTATCTATGAGTTTAGTTAAAAAAAATTATTTTTTTAGATTCCACATATAGAAGAGATCATATGGTACCTGTATTTCTGTTTGATTTATTTCACTTCACATAATATCCTTGAGGTCCATCCATGTTGCTGCAAATGCCAAAATTTCATTCTTTTTATGGCTGAATAATATTCCATTGTGTATATATACTACAACTTCTTTATTCAATCATGTACTGAAGGACACTTAGGTTTGTTTCCATATCTTGGTTACTGTAAATAGTATTGCAAAGAACAAGGGGTGCATATATCTTTTTAAATTAGTGTTTTTATTTTCTCTGGAAAAATACTCAAGTAGACTTATTGGATCATATGGTAGTTCTATTTTTAATTTTTTGAGGAACCTCCATACTGTTTTCCAAAATGGCTGCATCAATTTACATTCCTACCAACAGTGCATGAGGGCTTCTTTTTCTACGTATCCTCACCAACACTTGTTATTTCTAGTCTTTTTGGTAATAGCCATTCTAACAGGTATGAGGTAGTAGCACATTGTGGTTTGTATTTCCCTGATGATTAATGATGTAAAGCATCTTTTAATGTACCTATTGGCCCTCTGCATGTCTTCTTTAGAAAAATGTCTATTCAGAGGCACCTGGGTGGCTCAGTCGCTTAAGCATCTGGCTCTTGATTTTGGCTTAGGTCATGATCTCATGGTTTGTGAGATCGAGCCCTGCATCAGGCTCCATGCTAAGTGCATGGAGCCTGCTTGGGATTCTTTCCCTCCCTCTCTCTCTGCCCCTCTCATACTCATGCTCTCTCTCTCTCTCAAAATAAATGAATAAACTTAAAAAGAAAAGGAAAATGTTTATTCAAATCTTCCGCCCATTTTTTAATTGGATTGTTTCTTTTTGCAATTAAGTTGTATGAGTTCTTAGCCCCTTATCAGATATATGGTTTACATATATTTTCTCCAATTCAGTAGGTTGCCTTTTCATTTTATTGATGGTTTCCTTTACTGCATGGAAACTTTTTAGTTTGATATAGTTCCACTTGTTTATTTTTGCTTTTGTTGCTTTTGATTTTGGTGTCAGACTCAAAAATCAAGGAGACTTATCTCAAGAAGCTTACTGCCTATGTTTTCTTCTAGGAGCTGTATAGTTTCAGGTCTTACATTCAAGGCTTTAATTCATTCTGAGTTAATTTTTGTGTATGGTATAAGATAGTGATCCCATTTCATTCTTTTGCATGTGGCTGTACAATTTTCCTAGCACCCATGGTATACTGGTTCCTTAGTCATAAACTAATTGACCATATATGTGTAGGTTTAATTCTGTGCTCTTTATTCTGTTCCACTGATCTGTGTGTCTGTTTTTATGCCAACACAATACTGTTTTAAGTATTATAGCTTTAAAATATTTGAAATTAGGGAGCATGATGCCTCCAACTTTGTTTTTTCTCAAGATTGCTTTGGTTATTCGGGTTCTTTTACTGCTCCATACAAATTTTAGGATTTTTTTTTTTGGTTCTGTTTCTGAGGAAAATGCTATTGGAATTTATTTTAAGTTTATTTATTTATTTTGAGAGAGGAGAGAGCATGCATGTGAGCTGGGGAGGGGCAGACAGAGAGGGAGAGAGAGATTCCCAAGCAGGTTCTGCACTGTCATCGTGGAGCCCAACGTGGGGCTTGAACTCATGAATTGTGACATCATGATCTGAGCCAAAACCAAGAGCTGGATACAATCGACTGAGCCACTCAGGTGCCCCAACACTACAATTTTGATAGGGATTACATTGAATAAATTGAATGAATACATGCTATCTTTTGTATAAAATTAGAATAAGTAAAATAATACATATATCTTTTAGGAATACAAAAAGCTGAGATATAACTATATGAAAAAGAAAGAAAAAAAAGAAAAATAATAAACACAGGATTCAGCAAGGGTACCTTAGATAGGGACAATAATGAGTTGGGGACACATGGAGATCACATTGATAGAAGTTGTTTTAAATTTTGAGTTTGGTGGTGTGTTAAAAAAAAGAGATTAGTTTCAGAAATTTTTCAGAATTGAAGACTTGAATATTCAGATCGAAAGGCCTGTTATCATCTAACACGGGATGATATTACACCATACTGAGGATAATCAGTGTGAAATTTTATAATTTTGGAAACAAAAAGATTGTATAAGCTTCCCAAAAGGTTGGGGTGGGTGGGTGGGAAGGTTTCATGCAGAGAATGAAGAATCAGAATGGTGTTAGACTTAATAGAAAAGCTAGAAGACAGTGAAATAATACCTTCAACATTTTGGGGAAACATGATTTCTAAGAGAAGATTATACCCAGCCAAAATATCAAACAACTATGAGGATAGAATAAAGACATGCAAAAGCTCAAAAATTTATTTTTTACAAACCTCATCTCAGGAGGCTACAAGAGGATATGTTCCACAAAAGAGTGAGTATAAACTAAGAAAAGAGGAAAAAATAAAATAAGGGGCGCCTGGGTGGCTCAGTCAGTTAAGTGTCTGACTTTGGCTCAGGCCATGATCTCACAGTTCGTGAGACTGAGCCCCACATTGGGCTCTCTGCTGTCAGCACAGAGCCCACTTCAGATCCTCTGTCTCTCTCCCCTTGTTCTCTCTCTCTCTCAAAATAAATAAATAAAAGAAATAAACTGGGAAAGAGGAAAATAATGACTTTCAAAATATGACAGTGAAGGGTGAACCTAAAATGGTAGTTTCACAGCAGAACAACTAATCCAGAAAAGCTCTAAGAGAGATATCTTCAAGAATCTTAAACTGAGAGAACACTGAATGTGTTGGAAAGTAATGAGAGGAATTCACACAACTGACGCTGATGTTGAATTAGTAATAAATACACAGAAAAATAAGCAAATGAAAAAACAAGACAATTTTTAGAAAAATAAAAGGAGGAAGGAGAAAATCATATACAAGGTTCAGCTGTGAATACCATTTAAACAGTTATAGTAAACATTAAATATTCAGTTAATAAATACTGCAAAAATTGGGGAGACTAGAAGTTTACATGTGTGTGGTGGGGGTAGAGGGTACGGTAAAACAGAACTACAGCTTTAAGTTCCATAGTAGGAAATAAGTAAATAATTCCTAAAACTAAAAATACGAAGACATAGCAAAAAAAAACCCAAAAAACAACAAACCACGTTATTTGGAGATGTGGAATTAAATGTGAAAAAAAGTTAGCTAAAAATGTTGAAAGTGGCTGCCTCTGAGTAAGGTGAGAATAGACAGGGCTAACGACTGCTATTTATTATAATATAACTTGGATAATTCCATCAGTCTTTAAATTATGAGCATATAAAACTTTGATAAAAACAAAAACTAAATTCAAAAAAGAAAGAAAAAGAAAGTCCAGGCTATGGAGTCAGAAAGCATGGGTTCAAGGTCTGATTCTACCACTTACCACTGATGTGATTGATATTAAGCAACTATCCACAAAATGCTGGTAGGCCATTCATGGATATAAAACTTGGTAAATAACAAAACTACCTAGCCCCGTTCAATGGATTTTATTTTATTTCATTGTTTCAAGTTTTTATTTAAATTCCAGTTAGTGAAGATATAGTGTAATATTAGTTTCAGCAATTCACTAGATTTTAGTTTGAGAGCAAATCTTATCTTTGTTTCCCATATGAGGCTTAGCATAAACTTTACATATAGTATGTTCTAAATTCAATGACTATATCAAAACCTAATGCATTTATAAGTCAGGGATCTCATTCCAAGTAGCCTGTCTGCATATTAGTAAGTTGTTCCTCCTTCTTTTCAAATACCATGTTTTTAAATATATTTCCCTGTAACTGGGGCATTAAATTGCACCCTGTATTTTACATATGCTCCTATTATTGTACACTGTGACTTATAAATTCTAGCATATTTGAACCTACTTCTGCATGCTGTTTCTTCAATCACAACAATTTCGATTTTCAATATGCTGGGATTTCAAGTCAGTTCTGTTAAATATAATTAGAAAGAGTGGGGGAGTTGGGGATTGAGAAGAGAAAAGAGATAAAGCAGAAACCCAAGCAGAGAGTTTTCTAACAGTTCAGCTTTGAGAAATAAAGAAAGCTGAAGCAAAAAAACAAACAAAACAAAAAAACCCCAAAAAACAAACAGGCTCAGAAGGCCTGCCAACATTTGTTAGTGCAGAGGGAGCTAAGCTGATTGAGAGGTGACAGCCAAGTGACAGCTTTCATTTGTGTGATTCTCAAGCACACTGATATTTATTGAATCTAGCCTGGACCAAGGCTATATAACTCTGAGAAGTGGGGAGGAGTTTAAGAAATACTACAGTGAACTGGATGGACTAAATAAAAGTTGAATCTAATTTCTCTTACTGGGTGGAGGACAATAAGAATTGCCTTTACAGGTAGGCTCCTCAACCATTCGATAACATCTATTGACTGCTATGGGCCAAAACTAGGCCAAGTGCTGGGGACAAAATGAACAAAATAGAATATAATGATCCCAGCTCTTACAGAGCTTACAGTTGAGTAGAGGAGAGAGTAAATAAGACAGCAGGGCTACGATATTTAGACAAACAAAGGAGTATGATTTCATATTAGAGGGTCAAGAAAGGCCCCTCTCAGAAAAGAACTTGAAGGCTAAGCTAAATTTAGAGTACGTGTGTTGTGGGGAGAGGGGATGGTGAGGATTTTGGGCAGAGAACAACATGTGTAAAGACCTGGAGTAAGGAAAAAAAAAAGTCCCAAAAATCCAAACATGAATTTGATCTTGCCCTCCTCAGAATCTACCATCTACAAATCTTCTGGGAAAGAAATGGCAAGAGGGGGAAAGATAGTTGCTGAAACATCTAGCCATTAGTCATTTTCTTGTTAAGTTGGTAAGAACACCATTTGGGAAACTTGGACCTACCGGATCCACTCTATTAAACAATATCTGGGAGAAAGGGGACTGTAGCCTATTCTGGCACATAATAACAGCTAAGAGGCAGACCAAATATACAATCTGAGAATATTAGGGTTCTTAAAAAAAAATTCTTGTCATTGAAATGCATAGCATTCCACAGGAGGAATTTATTTTTTGTATTATTATTTTTAGTGTTTATTTATTTTTGGAAGAACGTGAGAGTGTGTGTGAGCACGAGTGGGGGAGGGGCAGAGAGAGAAGGGACAGAGGATCCAAAGTGGGCTCTGTGCTGACAGCAGA
This sequence comes from Puma concolor, assembly GCF_028749965.1. NCBI lineage: Eukaryota > Metazoa > Chordata > Mammalia > Carnivora > Felidae > Puma > Puma concolor. Next base: position 35,490,539 of record NC_141674.1, read on the forward strand.
GAGCCCATGTGGGGCTTGAACCCACAAACCATGAGAACATGACCCAAGCCAAAGTCGAATGCATAATTGAGCCAGCCAGGGGCCCTTCCACAGGAGGAATTTAAAACTCAGTTATTTAGGTGAAACTCAGCTTTCAAATATAATAAAATACAAATACAGAGAAATTCAAAATTTCATATTAAGAATAGAAAATCCTTCTATAACACAAATCTGATCAGACATTCTCGTTTAAAATTCCTCAACAACTTGTGCTCACTTCAGCAGCACATACAATAAAATTCCTCAACAACTCCCCACTGTTTTTTTTCTAAGATGTTCTTTTTTTTTAATGTTAATTTGTTTATTAGTTTATTTATTTATTTTGAGAGAGAGAGAGAGCATGTGCAGAGAGGGGCAGAGAGAGAGAGAGGGAGAAACAGAATCCCAAGCAGGCTCTGCACTGTCAGCGTAGAGCCTGAGGTGGGGCTGCAACCCATGAACCATGGGATCATGACCTGAGCTGAAATCAAGAGTTGGACATTCAACAGACTGAGCCCGACATGGGGCTTAAACTCATGAACTGTGAGATCATGAACTGAGCCAAAGTCGCATGCTCAACCAACTGAACCACCCAGGTACCCCAACTCCCCACTGTTTTGAGGATAAAGTCCAAACTCTAGTCTGATCTCTGTATCCTCTCCAGTCCTATTCCCTGCTTCCCTGTCTTCTGTAATTACACTTCAGCTAAAAAGCAGGTTACCAGTGTACATCATATGTTCTCAAAGAGAGGAGTCAGCTTAAATAAACTTTCAATGGCCAAGGTGTGACAATTTAAGCATCAAAATTGTTTTTTTTAATATTTTTTTCTTATTACATTTCTTTATTTTTGAGAGGCAGAGAGAGACAGAGTATGAGTGGGGGAGGGGCAGAGAGAGAGGGAGACACAGAATCTGAAGCAGGCTCCAGGCTCTGAGCTGTCAGCACAGAGCCCGACATGGGGCTCAAACTCATCAACCATGAGATTATGACCTGAGCCGAAGTCGGATGCTTAACTGACTGAGCCACCCAGGTGCCCCTAAAATTATTCTATTTTTTATTTGAGAGGGAGAGGGAGAGGGAGAGATAGAGGGAGAGGGAGGGAGAGAGAGGGAGAGAGGGAGAGAGAGAGAGAGAGAGAGAGAGAGAGAGAGAGGATGAAAGTGGGGGAGAAGGGGAGAGGGAGAGAGAGAGACAGTCTTAAGCAGGTTCCATGCTCAGTGCAGTGCCTGACATGAGGCTCAATCCCATGACCCTGGGATCATGACCTGAGCCAAAATCAAGAGTTGGATGCCCAACCGAGTCATCCAGGTATCCCTAGTTTATTTTTTAATATTTGATCTTAGATTTTTTGTTTCTTAGATATATGCATTCAATTATTTGAGCCTTAAACACAATGCAAATAATTCTGAGTGCTCCTCTCTGCACACAAATCCTCTGGACTTTACAGAATCTAATCAATAGTTCTAAGCCTCTTCAAGTCAGGAACTGTCTTTTCTGACTTTATGTCATCAACCCCTAGCACAGTGCCTGCAGTGCAATCAGCTCTCAATAAATGAATCAATTTTTCTCTTTTTCTTTCTTTCTTTCTTTCTTTCTTTCTTTCTTTCTTTCTTTCTTTCTTTCTTTCTTTTCTTTCCTTTTCTTTCTTTCTTTTCTTTCCTTTTCTTTCTTTCTTTCTTTCTTTCTTTCTTTCTTTCTTTCTTTCTTTCTTTCTTTTTCTTTCCTTCTTTCCTTTCCTTTCTTTTCCTTCCTCCCTTCCTTCCTTCCCTCCAACATGGGGCTTGAACTCATAACCCTGAGATCAAGAGTCACATGCTCTACCAACAGAGCTTGTCAGATGCCCTAAATTGAACACATCCTTTATTTTCAATAAATGTTTCTTAAGTGAAAACATGAATGACAATAATAATTATAAAAACCTAACATACAAATAAACCAAACTCCAGTCTCCTTACCTGTTTTTTTTTTCCCCTTTTGACCTGGAACTTGTTCTAAGCCATCTTGGCCTTTTCTCATTAACATCGCAAGGGATGCATCATGAGCTCTGAACAGGTCTACAACTTCGTGTAAGGCAACATCTGTTATGAGATCACAGCTCAGGACTAGAACATCTGTCTGTCAAATGGAGAAGGGGAAAGTCAATATCACAAAAGGCAATGGATCACGAAAATCATCACAGGACAAACTTACAATGGCTTAGAAGCACACACAAACTGGACACTTGTTTTCAAACTTTTTTTATAGCAGCAGAATAAGTAACATAAATAGGCTGTTCTAACTGAATATCTGCCTCTCCTTGGGTGAGCCTTATTGCTGCTGAATCTGAGGGACCACTGGAATCCTGGGCTCTAAGGAACAGAGTCTGAAAACCACCACATTGTCTATTTCCATGAATGTGTAATTAATGATCATAAATTTATATATCCCTTTACAGTTTGAAAAACATTTTCACATAGTCTGATGATTCCATATGGTTATGAAATACTATGAAACAGTCACTTTGCTATAGTACTAGAAAATAAAAGGGTGAATATAACATAAGTCCCATCTCTCAAGGAAACCAATGTAATTAGTAAATAATTACAATACAACCTCAGGTATGTATAAAAGCACTCATTTAATTCTTATAATAACACCATGGTGTGGGATTATTATTAATATTATTAGTTCTCATTTTTATGGATAAGAAATATGAAAACTAACTACCACAGTGTCTGGCACATAATAGGCATTTAGTAATTATTTGATGAATGAATGAATAAATCAATGAAGTAAAAAAAAGATTTTCTCATGTGGTGGGTATTCTGATTGCAAGTCTGGTAATTCAGATTAATTACAATAATAACAAATAATAGTAATTAACGTTTACTGAGTGTGTACTATTGGCCAGGAATCATGGTAACTTTGCATGCATTCCCAATCTTTAGAACACTATGCAGTAAGCACTATTAGCATTTGTACTTTACAGACAAAGAAACAGGTTTACTTAGGTAACTAAGATCTAACAACTTGTAATGACTATTCATATAAATAAATAATCTGTACTAGTGAATAGTGTTTGAAGAAACATAGCTTTGGTAGTTTGAAAACCAATTTAAGGGAGTTTCTAGTCCACAGTATTAGGCACCCAAAACACCTAAACTTAGATACTTATAAATTTTGGTCTGTCTAGTACCCAACACTATGGGTACTAGATATCAACTGGAGTATCATATTTTAGGAGTATACTTGATAAACTAAAAAAGCATCAATAAGAAGATGATCAAGGTGGTCAAAGAGCTAGAAACATAATAGTGAAAGAAGAGAAGCTGTTTAATAGGGAAAAGACTGTAGGGGAGACAGTGGGCAGGACAAGGATTATGGGGTGGGATTAAGAAAGAAAGAGATAAAAGCATTCTTGGGGCGCCTGGGTGGCGCAGTCGGTTAAGCGTCCGACTTCAGCCAGGTCACGATCTCACGGTCCGTGAGTTCGAGCCCCGCGTCGGGCTCTGGGCTGGTGGCTCGGAGCCTGGAGCCTGTTTCCGATTCTGTGTCTCCCTCTCTCTCTGCCCCTCCCCCGTTCATGCTCTGTCTCTCTCTGTCCCAAAAATAAATAAAAACATTGAAAAAAAAAATTAAAAAAAAAAAAAAGCATTCTTTATTAAAAACTTTATTTCCTAATGTTTATTTAGTTTTGAGAGAGAGAGAGAGAGTGGGGGAGGGGCAGAGAGAGAGAGGGAGACACAGAATCCAAAGCAGGCTCCAGGCTCCAAGCTGTCAGCATGAACCTGATGCAGGGCTTGAACCCACGAACCGTGAGATCATGACCTGAGCTGAAGCCTGACACTTAACCAACTGAGCCACCCAGGTGCCCCTAAAAGCATTCTTTAAATACCTGGCAGTCTTTTCTCCTTTTTTTTTTCTTCTTAATGTTTATTTTTGAGAGAGATAGTGCAAGCAGGGAAGGGGCAGAGACAGAGGGAGACACAGAATCTGAAGCAGGCTCCAGGCTTTGAGAGCCTGAAGCAGGCTCCAGCACAGAGCCTGACAGAGGCCTCGAATCCATGAACTGTGAGATCATGACTTGAGCTGAAGTCTGATGCTTAACCGACTGAGCCACCCAGGCACCCCAATACCTGGCAGTCTTAAGGAAGAACCAAATTTTACCTGAATAGCCCAAGAGCAAAACTAAGAACAAAGAGGAAACACAGGAAGAAAAGTATTTTTAGTTTCCATATTAACTTATATCTGTCAATCAGAGCTAGTCAAAAAGAGTAATTTTGTAAGGCAATGAATTTCCCATCATTAGAAGTGCTCAAGCAGAAACTGGATTATCACTTGCAACAATTCACTTACCTAACGTTTATTTTTTTATTATTTCTTAATATTTATTTATTTTTGAGAGAGAGAGACAAAGTGTGAACAGGGGAGGGGTAGAAAGAGAGAGACAAAGAATCTGAAGCAGGCTCCAAGCTCTGAGCTGTCAGCACAGAGTCCGATGCGGGGGCCCGAACCCACGAACCATGAGATCATGACCTGAGCCAAAGTCGGACACTCAACCGACTGAGCCACCCAGGCGCCCCACTTACCTAACATTTATTGAGCACTTACTCTATGCTCACCCAGGCCCTACTCTGAAAGAGTGCACTAGGAAGTGTTAAAGTGAGTGGCTAAGAAAGGCTACTTAATATATTTTTAACAAATTGCTACCTATACATTCTGCTACTACACTTTATCATAAATGCAGAAAACAGAAGTCCCAAAACAATCAATGGAAAAATGAATTCCTTAAATTGCAATTTAAATTAACTACACAAATGTTTCTCAATAGCACACCTGCAGTTTCTGAGGGGGGCCTGAAGTAAAGCCTGATTCCTACTGCCCTTTCTGAGTCAACCAGGGAAACTCCTCTTTTACTAATTTTATTTTCTTAGATAGGCTTCTGTATAAGCTTTGGCTTGGAAGACAGGTTTTGCTATTTTAAAAAGTCTGAAAAACACTGAACTAAATTATTCCTGGTTTAAGAATAAATAAAATGAGTATCTACATGGACATTCTTGTACGTGGTTCCTGCTCTTCTAAGATTTTAATTTAAAATCAAGATTCCTGCTTTGGGTGGGAAAAATGGATGATTTCAACTCACATTCTACTACAGTAAAAAGTCATGTTTCCTCAGAAATTGAGGCTCAGGAGGAAGCAAAACATAAGAGACTCTTAAAAACTGAGAACAAACTGAGGGTTGATGGGGGTGGGGTGGGAGGGAGGGAGGGGTTGGTGATGGGCATTGAGGAGGGCACCTGTTGGGATGAGCACTGGGTGTTGTATGGAAACTAATTTGACAATAAATTCCATATTAAAAAAAAAAAAGAAATTGAGGCTCAACTATAAGAATGCCTTGGCTTGGTTCTTTTAATTTTTTTTTTTTTTTTTTTACATTTGTTTATTTTTGAGAGACAGAGCACAAGTCGGGGAGGGTCAGAGAGAGAAGGAGACAGAATCTGAAGCAGGCTCCAGGCTCCGAGCCATCAGCAAAGAGCCCAATTTGGGGCTCGAACTCACAAACTGAGATCAAGAACTGAGCCGAAGTCAGACACTTAACTGACTGAGGCCTTGGCTTACTTCTTGAAATACAAGAACCATCATTTCTTTTTCTACACATATAACTTATTATTTATAGCCTAAACAATTCCTTTTGAGAGCCTCTTCAAGTTAAAAAGTTCAAATTTGGATTTTTTCTACTCTTTTGCTTAAAGCTATCTTAGTTCCTTCTGGATTTTAACAGAGCTAAAAAAAAAAAAATTTTTTTTTTTTTTAGGAAAAAAAATTCCTAACGTCACCATCTAGGAACCACCAAATATTAGCAAATCAGCCTATGTATATGAAAGCTCAGGAAGAGATAGCATACAGAACCCTACTTCTTGTAACAATGCATAGGAAGGCAGGGAACATGGGCTATTATTAAAGACATATCAGGACAGCAGTACAGAAGTCCCATTTCATTATAATGAAAATGACAGTTTACTGAGAAAAGAGAACTTCTTTCTCTAATAAGATGGCTGATTTTTGCAAGCTGACTGTTCTACAATAAATTTAATTATCAAGTGTACTCCAAAGTGAAGAAAATGATCCCAATGCAAATGCCTCTGAAGTGGTGACAATGTCATCTTGGAAAATAAGTGCGGTTATCATTGAGTATTTGCCAAAAATAAATCTGTCAGTGTAGTGAATGACAAACAAGTCCTGGGTAAATGTGAACAGTCTACCGCTTCGTTTTTCTCTTTGCTTTTAGATGACTTTTTGCTAAGCTGAATGCAAAATCCCCAAGGAGCACAAGAAACAGACCCCTCCCCCCACTGTTTGGTTGCCATCTGCTCTCAGTGTGAAAAGAGAGGCGTCACTCAGAAAGGGCAGGGCTTGGGATACAGATGGAGGTGCTACTCCATCAGGCCCTCTCCTGCCTCTATCCCCAGAAAACGCTCCATCTAAAACTCACTCAAACCAAACACATTCCCATCCTCTTTGCAACTCCACCACTTCCAAAGGGAAGTCTTTGCTCTTTGATCAATGTACGTTGTTTCCAAAGCTGGAAATCCTGGAAAAAGAAACAAAAGTCTAAAAGGAAAACAATCATCCTTGTATCTTCATACTACCACCTATTTCTCTTTACATTTTTATAAATGCTATAATAGAAAATAAATAACTGTTGTTTGATTTTTATTCTAAAAATGTAAAGCCCATTCTAGAAATGCAAATATTCTTCTACTAACTGGAACCCAGAGAGAAAAAGCAGAGAAACTGTTAACAGCCAGAGGCATTTCTGATCACGTGTGACCACAAGCCATGAATAAACATAGACTGTTTGGACTGTGAAGGAACTGTATATCTGAAATGCAATTAACTTGAAAAGTTCCCTGGACACACCAATCCTCCGCTGCTTCGTGTTTCAGGTAACCAGTTCTTTTCTAACGCCAACAGTAAGCCTCTTCTTTTGCAGAGACCAAATGGAATCTCCTCAGACCTCCCTACTCACTGTTCTAATAGTCCTCAGTATCCCTTTATCCCAAGTCTGTTCCTTTAGAAGGGTTAGGGCAATGTCAAGCGCAAAAAGCACGGCTCTAAAGGATCGCAAATGTGTCCAGTTTTGACAAACTGTATGGAAACATACAAGGTCTTTAAGGGAAGGTGAAAACAGCATGTTAGTGTTTGGGGAGAGCTCAAGACCTCCAGGAATTCAAAATTCCAACTGCTGCCAGTTAGTTTTGGCTAAAGCAAACAAATTAAGCTCAGAAAACCCAATTACAAAGCCATGGCAAGGCCCAGAAATTTCTCATTACAAGAACATTTTCAATCAAGCCAAAACCACTGAGTAAAACTAGAAGAAAAAAACAAAAGTTAAATCAGAAAACCGTATGTATGTGTGTGAGCTGGTAGCGGTATGGTGGGAGGTGGTAAGAGCTACTGGGAATAGCCTTTCTTCTTTTCCTGGCAGCTGCTCCATGACAGATTGTTATAAATAACACAATCTGGCAAACAATTTCCTATGGCATGGAGAGAGAAAAACACTTATTCCACTGGAAGAAAACCCGTAAAGGCAAGGTAACCTCGCTTTTACCCACCCAGCACTTCCACAAACAATGGCTATGATCCAAATCACCACCCTGTACTCCACCCCTGCCCATATGGAACTAATGAATTCAGCTACTTGGTGCTACTACGAATGTTTACAATTTACATTTCCTATGCGGTCCAATCCCAATCCAACCGTCAAGAGTAGTTTGGTGTTTTATTTTTTTTTTTTTTTTTTTTTTTTTTTTAATTTTTTTTTTTTTCAACGTTTATTTATTTTTGGGACAGAGAGAGACAGAACATGAACGGGGGAGGGGCAGAGAGAGAGGGAGACACAGAATCAGAAACAGGCTCCAGGCTCTGAGCCATCAGCCCAGAGCCCGACGCGGGGCTCGAACTCACGGACCGCGAGATCGTGACCTGGCTGAAGTCGGACGCTCAACCGACTGCGCCACCCAGGCGCCCCAGTAGTTTGGTGTTTTAATAAACACCAATGTCTAACTGCAATGGAGACCTCACCATGCTTGATTTCCATTGAAAATGTTTGGAAAACACTCCCAGTCTGCAGTTCCCAAAGTGCAAGGCAAAGGGCCAACTGCCATTTTGTTTTTAATGAGTCTGGGGCATTAGGTGCAGAGGAAGTAATGACCAACTCAGTCTGTAAGAAATGTGATAATCCTTAGGCTTAGAGCTAAACATCCTTCCTGTGTTCCTTAGCTTAATCATAATGTCACCACCACCAGGATCTGAAGTGAGAAATCTGGCCATAATCTAGGAATGAATTCCTCTCTCTTTCCTGCCCAGTCCCCTACCCCAACATGTTACTGGTCACCAAGTCCTTTTCTTTTATCTCCACTGCACTACCTTAGTTTAGGTCTCAAAGTATTCTTCCAGTCTCTTAGCTGGTCTCTCTCATTCCAGTTTTCCCCTATTCTAATCCACAGTTCAATTTCCACTACTTATTTCATTTCCCTGCTTAAAGACAGCCTAAAATAATGTTCTCCAAACATAAAAAAAAAAAAAAGTTGAACATTTATTCAACTATTCCCACTTACTTTAAAGAAGAATTTTTATTCATTTATTTTATTATTCTTATTTTTTTAAATGTTTATTTATTTTTGAGACAGAGACAGAGCGTGAGCAGGGAAGGGGCAGAAAGAGAGAGGGAGACGCAGAATCCGAAGCAGGCTCTAGGCTCTGAGATGTCAGCATAGAGCCCGATGCGGGGCTCGAACTCATGAATTGTGAGATCATGACCTGAGCCAAAGTCGGACGCTCAACTGACTGAGCTACCTAGCCGCCCAAAAAAGAATTTTTTTTTAATGTTTTTGAGAGAGAGAGACAGACAGAGCGTGAGTGGGGGAGGGGCGGCAAAAGGGGGAGACACAGAATCTGAAGCAGGCTCCAGGCTCTCAGCTGTCAGCACAGAGCCTGACACGGGGCTTGAACCCATGAACCGTGAGATCATGACCTGAGCCGAAGCCTGACACTTAACCAACTGAACCACTCAGGTGCCCCTATTCCCACTTACTTTTAAAATTTATTTAAAAATACACGAATCACCATAAGTGATATAATATGCTCTTCAGACAACATATACAAAAATTGATATTTTTTTAAGTGAAGAGATAAAATTAAAAGAACTAGAGATTCTATTCTAACATCTTCCTCTGGTACTCCATCCTACACACCCCCGGCTTTGAGATCACCCCATTTAGAATATCACTGCTTTGTAAGATGAGTTTAAATTCCTTAGTATGACACTAAAGGTCTTTCAAATATGACTCCACCTACCTAATTCAGCCTTCTCTGCCACAATTCCCCTACCACATAGCTAATGTTAACTTGCTGGAGTAAACTGCCAAAAATGCATTCCCCATTCTCTTTTCCCATCCCACCACACATTCATCCATCAAGTTGCAGGTCCTGTCACAATTATTATAAAAGACAGTACCCAATATATTATCTCAGCTAGAAATGAAGTCTTTTCTCTTCCATTACAGACCTTAAATAACTAAATTGGGTTAAACGGGTTTTTTTCCCATCTAGACTTTTTTTTTTTAATTAAAAAAATTTTTTTAAATGTTTATTTATTTTTGAGAGAGAGAGAGAGAGACAGACAGACAGACAGAGTGTGAGCAGGGGAGGGGCAGAGAGAGAGAGGGAGACATAGAATCCAAAGCAGGCTCCAGGCTCTGAGCTGTCAGCACAGAGCCAGAAGCTCCAACACATGAACCATGAGGTCATGACCTGAGCCGAAGTCAGATGCTTAACCGATTGAGCCGCCCAGGTGCCCCTATTTTTTTTGTTTTAAATTTTTAAAATGTTGAAAGAGAGATAGAGAGAGACAGAGTGCGAGCAGGGGAGGGGCAGAGAGAGAGACACAGAATCTGAAGCAGGCTCCAGGCTCTGAGCTGTCAGCACAGAGCCCAATGCAGGACTCGAACTCATGAGACATGAGATCATGAACTGAGCTGAAGTTGGATGCTTAACTGACTGAGCCACCTAGGTGCCCCTGGAGTCCTTTATTCTTGAATGACTGCACCCATATTGAATTATCTATGGATTTTAGCTTCAACTTAAAAAAAAAAATTTTTTAATGTTTATTTATTCCTGAGAAAGAGACAGAATCTGAAGTAGGCTCCATGCTCTGAGCTGTCAGCACAGAACCCCAACGCCGGGCTTGAACCCACGAACTGCCAGATCATGACCTGAGCCAAAGTCAGACACTTAACCGACTGAGCCACCCAGGTGCCCCTAGACTTTGAGTTTCATAAGGAGCTCTTTTATCTTTGTGTCACCAGAGTTTAACCTAGTGCTGGGGAACAAGCATCTGTAAATGTTATTAGCACTCTTCCTGTTACCTCCTTCTCCTTGTTAAACTGACTCAAAGAAGAAAACATCCAATTTTAGGTGTTTAGAAACAGCATACTTTCTGACAAAGCTGACAGCCCCCTTTGTAAGAGACTGTGACCGTTCACAGGACAGGGGCCAAAATGGTAACTTGGCAGCCCCCTAAAGCAACAAGGTAGGAAATAAACCTTTATTTCCTAAATAAGGAAAAAAGGAAAAAAGGAAAAAAACAAAAAGGAAAAAAACAGAAATGTCTGAAAACTTACCAGAGGCAGCTGTCCTGGAGGGTATGGCTGGAGGGGATATGCTAGATTTATAATTTTAAAATGGAGACTCAACATTACCTTCCTAAAGAAGTTCTCCTCTTTTTTTTTTTTTTTTTTTTAAAGATTTTTTTTTCAACGTTTATTTATTTTTGGGACAGAGAGAGACAGAGCATGAACGGGGGAGGGGCAGAGAGAGAGGGAGACACAGAATCGGAAACAGGCTCCAGGCTCTGAGCCATCAGCCCAGAGCCCGACGCGGGGCTCGAACTCCCGGACCGCGAGATCGTGACCTGGCTGAAGTCGGACGCTCAACCGACTGCGCCACCCAGGCGCCCCCAGAAGTTCTCCTCTTTAGGTTACAAACAAATAGAAGAATTTTACTCATCTTTCCTGTGTGAAGCTAAGAAGTAACTGAGAATCTGTTAATTTCTGACATTATTAAATGAGTTAAATGCTAATCACTTCTCTTCCAGAATTTTTTTTGAGGCAAAATATTTATTTATTGTCACTCAGTTTGTAACATTTAAGACATAGAGGTTGTTTATGAAATGCAGAAATTGTTGGTATCTGCATTTTAAGTATCTGCAATTTAATCTTAATCGCCAAATGCATGGACATTACATGGCTTTTTTGTTCTCTCAAATCAAACCTTCACTTTGAAAGAATTTGTTACTCTGAATTTATTTTAAATAATTCAATTCTTTTTCTTCAGTTAGACACAAATAGTCCACAGAATAAAAATATAATTGCCCCATTTCAAGACTATGAAACATGCTCTTAACAATTACATTACATTTTTTCTAAGGGCTCCTGGGTGGCTCAGTTGGTTAAGCCTCTGACTTTGGCTCAGGTCATAATCTCGCAGTCCATGAGTTCGAGCCCGTCAGGCTCTGTGCTGACAGCTCAGAGCCTGGAGTCTGCTTTGGATTCTGTGTCTCCCTTTCTCTCTGTCCCTCTCCTGCTCATGCTCTGTCTCTCTCTGTCTCTCATAAATAAATAAATGTTAAAAAAAAAAATTGAAAACAAAACAATTACATTACATATTTTCTACCTGTAACTCGAATTTTAATTTTGTCCTGAAATATAAAATATGTAGAAATATTGTCCGGTTTACTTGGAAGCCAGAAAGCTTGGGAGAGGGTCACAGAGGGTAGTTAGGGACTGTGATAAAGGGAAGTTTATCATAATATGAGAAAAAGACAACTAACATTAAAAAAAAAAAAAAAGAAACTAAAACCATTCTCAAAAAGCAACTCTTAACATTAGGCAGGTTTTCTTTTTTTTAAAAAAAAATTTTTTTTTTCAACTTTTATTTATTTTTGGGACAGAGAGAGACAGAGCATGAACGGGGGAGGGGCAGAGAGAGAGGGAGACACGGAATCGGAAACAGGCTCCAGGCTCTGAGCCATCAGCCCAGAGCCCTACGCAGGGCTCGAACTCACGGACCGCGAGATCGCGACCTGGCTGAAGTCGGACGCTTAACCGACTGCGCCACCCAGGCGCCCCAGGTTTTCTTTTCTTATTAATTTCACATGTGACTTTGAATGGGCCACTTCCTCTATGGGTCTCAGTTTCTTGATCTATTAGATGAGAGGGCTGTACCATCTTTGAAGTCCCTTATGGCATAAAATTGTATGATTACAAGGGTCAAGCTATTCTTTTTTTTTTTTTAGAAGAGAATAATTACTATCCATATGCCTTTAAAAAAAATTTTTTTTTAAGTTTTATTCATTTCTTTTGAGAGAGAAACAGAGCATGAGCAGGGGAGGGGCAGAGAGAGAGAGGGAGAGAAAGAATCCGAAGCTCTGTCAGTGCAGAGCCCGATGTGGGGCTCGAACTCAAGAACTGTGAGATCACTACCAGAGCCAAAATCAAGAGTTGGACGCTTAACCGACTGAGCCATCCAGGTGCCCCCACATGCCTTTTTGGTTTTTTTAATGTTTATTTATTTATTTTGAGAGAGAGAGTGTAGACAGGGTAGGGGGAGAAAGAGAGAGAGAGAGAGAGAAAGAGAGAGAAAGGGAGGGAGGGAGGGGGAGAATCCCAAGCAGGCTCCACACTGTTAGTGCAGAGACTGATGCAGGGTTCGAACTCACAAACAGTGAGATCATGACCTGAGCTGAAATCAAGAGTCAGATAGATGCTCAACCGACTAAAACACCCAGGTGCCCTGAGAATATATTTCTTTATAAATATTTTTTTCTTTTTTTAAAAATGTTTATTTATTTTTGAGAGAGAGAAATAGAGCACGAGCAAGGGAGAGGCAGAGAGAGAGAGGGAGACACAGAATCCAAAGCAGGCTCCAGGCTCTGAGCTGTCAAAACAAAGCCTGACGTGGGGCTCGAACTCACAAACTGCAAGATCATGACCTGAGCTGAAGTTGGACGCTTAACTGACTGAGCCACCTAGGTGCCCCCTTTATAAATATTTTTTTTCTTTACTTTTTTAAAATGTCTACTTATTTTGAGAAAGAGGGAGACAGAGAATGAGTGGGGGAGGGGCAGAGAGAGAGGGAGACCTAGAATCCGAAGCAGGCTCTAGGCTCTGAGCTGTCAGCAGAGAGTAAGACACGGGGCTTGAAATCACAAACCGTGAGATCATGACCTGAGCTGAAGAGAGATGCTTAACTGACCGAGCCACCCAGCTGCCCCTGTAAATATTTTCTAATTCTAAGTTTCTAAATTTTAACAGCATCAAAGAAACTGCTCAGAACATTTTCTCTGTTCTTCACACTGTCTTCCAATCAAAGAGTCCAGAAGGTGAAGAAGGTGAACTCTTCACTCAATCATGTTCAGGCCATTTCTCTCACTCCATGACCTATACTCATTTGAAATGCATGACAACAGATGAAATTATCTACTCCTCCTTGTTGCAGTCAGCTACGGAACTCCCTGTCACCCTTTCTCCTTAGTTATTATAGAAGTTTTAAGATAGTAAATTGAAGGCATACAACTGTATTCGCCCTTCTCAAAACATCACTGAAATAACAAAGGATTTTTAAAATGGTCCTAAACCCACAAACGTAAGAAGAATGGGAAAGGAGACAACATTAAAAAAATGACCATGTTGGGGCACCTGGGTGGCTCAGTCGGTTAAGCATCCAACTTCGGCTCAGGTCATGATCTCACGGTTTGTGAGTTCAAGCCCCACGTTGGGCTCTGTGCTGACAGCTCGGAGCCTGGAGCCTGCTTCGGATTCTGTGTCTCCTTCTCTCTCTGCCCCTCCCCCACTTGCGCTCTGTCTCTCTCTAGCAAAAATAAATAAATGTAAAAAAAAAAAAATTAAAAAAAAATGACCATGTTAATCATAGGAAAACTGAGAACAAACTCAACTTACACCAGATTCTCCAAAAGGCTGAGGAAATGATATGGATAAAAAGCAGGGGAGGGAGGAATTAAAATAAAGAATGCTGGTTGAAAGATCTCTCTTTTCCACTCAGTGCAATCCAGCTACTGCACATGTGTCACACTGGCAGAGGGCTGAAGAGAGTAAAACAGAAGATATCTAGACTGGGAAAGCACAATCACAGTTGGGATAGGAAGACAGGATGCATCTTACTGAAAAAAGGGGACTTAAAAAAGAATGCATACAGGGGTGCCTGGATGGCTCGGTTGGTCAAGCATCCGATTTCGGCTCAGGTCATGATTTCATGGTTCATGAGTTTGAGCCCCGCATCAGGCCCTGTGCTGACAGCTCAGAGCCTGGAGCCTGCTTCGGATTCTGTGTCTCCCTCTCTCTCTGCCCCTCCCCTGCTCGCACTCTGTCTCTCTCTCTCTCAAAAATAAACATTAAAAAAAAAAAAAAATGCATACAGGATTCTGAGACATCCTCCCTAGCCCTGACCCCAACTCATTTCCTGGAATGCCAGCAGCCAGGTCTTTACTTTTCAGGCAGGATAACAGTTTTCTTCAGGGAATCTGAGTAATCCAAGAGAAAAAACCCTAAAAATAGATATAAGAGATCCACCAAAAAAAGAGCCCAACCCTATCACAATATCACCCTATAAAGTGAAGCTCACAGTTGACATGCCCCATCCATATACAAAACTTGAGGAAAAAAGATAGATGTATTGAAAATATGAAAGAAGAGATAAGAAAATTAGCCAGTCTAAGAAATTCATGAACAGAATCAGTTAATAATGAAAAATAAATAAACGTAAAAAAAAAAAAACCAGCGGTCTTACCATCTCCCATTTTCTTTTTTGTTTATTTTTAAAGTAATCTCTACACCCAATGTGGGGCTGGAACTCACAATCCCACATTCAAGAGTCACATGTTCCATTGACTGAGCCAGCCAGGTGCCCTAACATATCCCATTTCTTAATCCCTCACCTCTTCTGTCTAATCTGGTTTTTGTCCCTACTATTCCAGCAAGAGTTTAAGTCATCAATGAATCCATGTTGCCAAATCCAATGATAAATTCTTGGTTCTCATCTTACTCAACTTTCCATAGCAATATCTGGCACAACTGATCACTCTCTCTTTGATTCACTTTCCTCACACAGCTTCCATGATACCTTAATTTCCTGATCTTTCTTTTTACTTCAGTGGCTGTACCTTCCTAATCACCTTTGTTTCCTCCTCCTCTGGTTCTTGGTCTCTAAATACCAGGCTCAGCCTTTAGCCCTCTTCTCTTCTTTTGCTACACACACTCCCCAGATGATTTCACTTTGTTGATGATCCCCAGATTTATATGTCCAGCCCTGACCTCTCCTTTGAGATTCTGAATTGTAAAACTGCCTACTTGATATCTCTACGTGGACATCTAATACCCAGTGTTACAAACTAACATTCAAAAATTATCTTTAAAAAAATTTTTTTTAATTTATTTATTGAGAGCGTGCGTGTGAGACAGAGAGCATGAACAGGGGAGGGGCAAAGAGAAAGGAGGGAGAAAATCCCACACTCTCAGCGCAGAGCCAACACAGGGCTCAAACCCATGAACTGTGACATCATGACTCGAGCTGAAGTCAAGAGTGGACACTTAACCGACTGAGCCACCCAAGTGCCCAACATCCAAAAATTATCTTGACTGCCAACTTGTTTTTCCTCCAGTCTCCCACACTACTATCACTATCACTCCAGTTGTTCAAGTAAAAAATCCAGAAGCTATTGTCTGATTTCTCTCTTTTCTTCATTCTATATATCCAATCCATAAAAAGTCCTGTTAACTCTACCTTCAAAATATGTCTTGAATGAGGGTGCCTGGGTGGCTCAGTAGGTTAAGCATCCAACTTCAGCTCAGGTCATGATCTCATGATTCGTGAGTTCAAGCCCCGCGTCAGGCTCTATGCTGACAGCTGGGAGCCTGGAGCTGCTTCGAATTCTGTTTCTCCCTCTCTCTGCCCCTCCCTTGTTCATGCTCTGTCTGTCTCTCTCTCAAAAATAAATAAACATTAAAAAAATAATTAAAAAATGTCTTAAATGCAACTACTTCTACCACTACTGTTCTCATCTTAGCATTATCTTCCATCTGGACTATTGCAACTATCTCCTAACTGATCTGCCCGATTCATTCCTGTTGCATTATAGTTTTACTTTCCATACAGCAGCTGTAGAGATCTTTTAAAAGCATAAATCAGATGATGTCACTCAAAACCCACCAAAGGTGTCCCAACATAGAACAAAATATAAACTTTAAATTCTTACTATGATCTAGAAGATCCTTTATGATCTGGTCCTCACATAACTCTCAGGCCTTCCATACTACCATTCTACCACTTAATTACTGTGCTCTAGTCATATTGGTCTTCTTACTGCTTCTGAAACAGGTTAAATTCATTCCTAACTCAGGGCATGCGCACTTGCTGTTCTCTCTGCAAGGAAAGATCTTCCTTAAGGCTTACTACCCATATCATTAGGGTTTCTTCTCAAATGTTATCTCCTGTCTGAAAGAGTTCTCTCTTTCCACTGCCACTCTTTATCCCCTTATCCTGCTTAATTTTTCTTCTTAGCATTTTTATCACCAGAAATTGTTTTCTTATTATATATTTCTCCTTATAGAATAGCTCTATGAGGACAGGGATCTTGTTTATCTGGTTTACCACTGTATTTCCAGCATCCAGAATAGTGCTTGGTATATAGCATGTGTTCAATACATATTTGTGAATAAATGAAAAATATGACTATTTTATAGATGAATTAAATGCAAGCTTAGAAGGGATAGTAACCTCATTGAAGAGCATATGCTAATAAATGGTGGCACTAGAATTAGAATCCAGATCTACCTATATTTGTGAAAGCCTATGTTCTTTTTACTATGTCACTCTATTTCTTTGATAAGACAAGACAAGACAAAACAAGACAAGACAATTCCTCCCTCTGGAATAACCTACTTGGGGTAGAGGACCAGCCATGTCAGCAAACTTAAGGCTTGATGGAAATTTACAGATGCAAATAAAATGAACACCAGTCAATGCAATGATCCTTCTGATCTGCAATCACTAAAACTCACCTTTAGGCTCATATAAACATCTATGTCTATATCAAAGGAGTAAGGAACATGTTCCAAATGTTTACATAGAGCTTGCCTCCATCTGTCATTCATTCAATAAATACATATTGAGCATCCTCTCTGTGACAGGCCCAGAAACAGTTCTTGTCCCATAGTCTAGTGCAGGGAGATGACAATATGACAGGTAATTTTAATTCTCTGTGCAAGTACAGAAAAATGAAACATAATCCAGTATTAGAAAGCCAACAAAGGCTTGTTGAAGCAGACAATGCTTAAATTAAGAGCTGATATCTGTGCTGACAGCTCAGAGCCTGGAGCCTGCTTCGGATTCTGTGTCTCCTTCTCTCTCTGCCCCTCCCCTGTTCATGCTCTGTCTCTGTCTCAAAAATAAATTTAAAAACATTAAAAAAAAAAAAAAAAAAGAGCTGAAAAAAGGATGGGTAGCTATAGGCTACTTCAAATGAACTCCTGGTCATGAGAACAGAATGCTTACTGACTTCCCACAAATGGTACTAGCCCATTCCACCAGTCAGGCTATAGTCTTAGTTACCTTATGATTCAGAGCAGGATAGGTGGTCCTACCAAGAGTTGTAAGCCATATGGCTCCTTACCACCCAAAGATAAAGAAAGTATGTAATGATAGCCTGGGTGTTCTATCCTAATTCCTAGCTATCATGTTTCTGTCCTTAGTTCATTCCATGAAGCTTGTGAATATATATACTAGGTTAGTACAGTCAAGAGAAAAGCTCCACTGAGATTTCCTAGGGAGAGAAAAAAAAAGGTTTAAAATGTCCTTGTTTAACTTACTTCCACCATAGCTCCTGGGCTTTTCATTATTCCACCAGTGGGCTCAAAGAAGGCATCACTGGGGATATCCTGAGGCCTTCCTATGCAACCTCAGCCCACCAAAGCAGTCAAGAAGGAAAGTTGCCACTTAAAGACTTCAAGCAAGTTGGGACCAAGTTCTCAGATTTTCCCTTAACCAAACTGTACTCATTCTTTTCAAGCAGATAGAAATCTGCCAAAAACAAATCCTTGGGCAAAATGAAAGGTTCCAGAAAAGAATGACAGAGATTTGTAATTCGATAAAGACATCAAACACTCAACTGAAAACAACTTGTACTTAGTTTTTGAACATCTAAAAATAGCACATATGCTCAATCTTTCTAATAAGATGTCCCTAGGATGGGGATTTCATTGGCATAGTTTGTTCTTTGTTGTAACATGTCAGCTGTTTCATAAGACATGTAACAATAGTCCTTTTTCTACATCAAAGAATT
Source organism: Puma concolor (assembly GCF_028749965.1). Taxonomy (NCBI): domain Eukaryota; kingdom Metazoa; phylum Chordata; class Mammalia; order Carnivora; family Felidae; genus Puma; species Puma concolor. Next base: position 35,508,954 of record NC_141674.1, read on the forward strand.
TACATAACTAAACCTCTAACTAGTGTGTTGGTATCATTATCCTTATTTTCTGGGTTGTGAAACTGAGGCAGAGGGCAAATGAGGCTTGCCTGAGGCTAAAGAAAGATTCTTGTCTAGATTAAATAGAAAATTATCAACTCTGTAATCTCTAAATTAAGAGAAGCCATGAGACCTGCAATATAAGGTTAAGTGTTTTAAACACAGGCTATAGAACTCTATTACAGATGTAGTTTGCTGAGGTCTCCTAAAGATACCTCACTAACCTGTTCTCAAAACACTTACCTAATAATTTATTCTGAAGCCAAGGGTCTAGAGTTAGAGTAGATTATAAGGACTGCTGATGCTTGTCTCTTGGAGGCAATAGGAGTGAAAAAAGCATGGACATTTGAGATGCACAATCGTACAGTATCTCAAAACCCAGGGCTGGGTTCTAGTCTGGCTCAGCACCTAACCAGATGTGGGATCTGGGGGAGATTATTTAAGCTCTCTGAGTATCAGTTTTCTCAACTGCAAAATAGAATACCAACTACCTTTCAAGGTGGGTATGGGGATTAGATATCCATAGAAATCTACCTTTCAAGATGGCTGTGGGGATTAGAAATCCAGAGTATACCTGAAAGATCTCCCTTGCGATCTTCAGAGCAAACATTCTGGGTAACTCCAAAGAAAATAAAATTTACGCCCTCATAATCAGCTAATAAATTAACTCCCTACTTTAGGGTCGTCTCTAAGAACAGAAACTAAAGTTCTGAAGTAAATTAATTTTTCAAATGTACTCATTTATAAAGCTTTAGCAAATTTAAGTAGCCTCAAAAGGGTTTAACTGGTTACAGACATCTTGTGTGAATAATCAGCTGTTACTGCAAAGCAGGTCTCTGCTGCTTCTCCATTTCACTTTTCATCTGCCCTTCTATTCTCCTCCCTTCCAAGTTGTCCAATTTCTAAAAAAAAAGATCAAATTAAACCTTAAATGTATATACTTCAGGATGCCACACAGAAAGAAAAAAAGACTACCACTTAGGTTATTTAATTTATATGTTTTCTTTTTTAGTATATTTCAAAGATATGTAGACCTAGGTAAAGTTTTAAAGGTGTATGTTTACACTGAGTGAGGCCATCAGATCATACAACATGAAACTAAAATATTCCCTCATAATCTCAGCTTTGTAATACTCCTTCAACTGTTAAAGTAGAGGATCTACCAACATTTTTATGCTTTTCTTGGAGTTATTCTATCCCCTTCACACTAAGAATATCTATCCCTATGTATCACCCCACTAGCACAAATTCCTACTTTTCTTACAAAACTCAATTAAAAAGTAACATTCAAGAAGTGGTCTTTCTTCAATAAGTAGATCCAAGCAGTGTTGGTTGATAGTCTTACAGAGGGCACATAGTACTCTTCTAACTCTTCTTTACTATGTCCCTAATCCACTCCACTAATGCACTCAAATAACAATTCAATATCCACTGAGGCATGTGCCACTTGACCATACCTAGCAGACATCATCCTATTAATCCCTGATTACTTAATGCATTTACTGAGACTAAAGTACTTAATGCATAGTCTTTCTTTCCACCTCAGAAGTAGCTGGAGGATTAAATGAAATAATGCACATTAAGTGTTTAGCATGGAGGCTTCTGGTATTAGAAAACTGTGGGCTAAGAACCCCAAAATTGTGTTACAAACACCTAAAAATTTTGGAGAAGACTCAACAAAAAATTATTCCAGGTGTATTCAAACTTACAAGAAAGAAAGGGAAAATACCAAGTGCGAGAACTGAAGAAGGAAGTGAAAACTGAGCAGGAACCCTGGCTGCCTTAACTAGGGTTTTTAAGGGCTACATTGGGCCAAAAGATGTGGCTGGATGCTGGTATGAAGTAGGGAGTTTGAACTGAGACCCTGCATAAATGGAAACTCAGTGGAAGGGTAAACTTTGAGGGGGGGGGGGGGGGCGGGGCGGAATCTACCTACAGCATAGAGAGTTATCAAGGAAACCTGTCTGTCTCTGCTTGGGCTTGGGACAAAAAAATTCTGAAGGTCTATTATCTCTAACCTAGAAATCTATACAAAAGTAAGGTATCATTCAAGAGTAAGGAATGGAATAAAACATTTTCAAACATTCAAATTCTCAAAATATTTACCTTCCATGCTCTCTCTTTAAGAAGCCAATAAAGGTTGGGTTCCTTTGAAATGAGGGAGTAAACCAAAGAGGAAACATGGGACCTAGGAACCAGGGTATCCAGCCCAGGAGAGAGAAGGGAATTCCTAGAATGATGGTGAAAAGTCCCAGGATGACAGCTCTGCAGCAGGCCTAGAGAGCAAACAGTAGAGATTTGAAGAGAGAATGGATGGCTCCTAAGAGGGTTGTCTCAAAGGAAACAAAAACAAAAACAAAACAAAAAATTGGTATGTTTAAATATACTGATACATTTATGTTCCTTTTAGAAGTCTGAGGATGAAAAAAAAAAAGTCTGAGGATGAATTAATGATGGAAACACAGAAAACCAAGCAACTTTGAAAGTGTGGCAATTGATAACTCTAAGAAAACAAAACATTGCATATAGAAGAAGTAAAAACTTGTAAGGGATGACAGAACCATTTATCTTGATCCAGGCAGTAGTTATACAACAATAACACATTTGTCAAAACTCAGTACACTGAAAAGGGTGAATTTTTTACTCTCTATAATTTATACCTCAATAAATCTGATTTAGAAAAATTATAGAACTGTACATTTAAAATGGGCATATTTATATCATATATAAATCATAATAAAATTGATTTTTAAAAAAGGAAGTATAATACTAGTATTGTACTAGTATTGTACTAGTATTGTACTGCATGGTTAAGCTCTAAATAAGCCCTCATGATTGATTTAATAAAAATTGATTGATTTAATAAAAAATTATGACATACCTGTATTAGGGAGATTAAGAAAGGGGAAGTTTGTATATGTATACACGGAAGGGCAGATGGGCTGGTAAGTGAACCAAATCCTTATCTTTCACAGTAGAAATTCAATCGATCATCTAGAACTAAAACTAAAAAAATAGTAGTATAAATATGTTACTTAAAAATACTGAGGACATTACCAGAAGGAAAAAGAGCTGAAAGTAGTTGCTTCTGCAGAGCAAAATCATGAATGAGCATTTTTGCTGAAAAAAGAAATGAATGAGGCAACATTCTAGAAAAAAAAAAAATCATGAATGAGGAAGGATAGTGCAGGAGACCTTTATCCTTCACTCAAAGTTTTACAGAACTATTTGATTAAGTTGTATACATTATGTACATCTACAAAGTACATACTAAAGAGAGAACGTGAAAACACAATTTAGGAATAAATTTGACAAAAGATAAGTAAGATTTTTATGATGAAAATTATAAAACTTTACTGAGATATATTTTAAAAACCTGAAATAAGTGGAGAGATTCTAAGTGAATTTGAGCCTAAACTATGAAAAGCAAAACTAAAAATTTAAGCAAAGTATCTTTAAGACCTCAGAAGGGAAGCCACCTGGGTGGCTCAGTGGTTAAGCGTCTGACTTTTGATCATATGGTTTTTGAGTTCAAGCCCCGCGCTGGGTTCTGCGCTGTTGGCATGAAGCCTGCTTGGTATTCTGTTTCATCTCTCTGTCCCTCACCTGCTTGTGCTCTCTCTCTCTCAAAAATAAGTAAATAAATGAACTTTATATATACATATAAAAAGCTCATAAAGGGAAGAATTTCTAAATTGTGACAGAAATCACAAACCATAAAGGAAAAGAATGAAAAATCAATTACATTAAAATTTAAAATCTTCTATTTCTCCTAGATCTCAGACTGCAGTATATAAACATCATTCTCCACAAAAAGAAACCAGGGCTTTTTTTTTTTTTTTTAAACCTCTTTGTTGAGGTATGATTGACATGTAAAAAGCTGTACATAAGAAAATCAGGACTTTTTTAAATGTCTGATTTCAGAGCTGGATACAATGCAATAAGAAGCACACATATGAAACATTATTACAAAAAAAGTTGAAATTGAATCTAACTAACATTTAGATCCAAATTACAATTTATAAGAAAATACTGGGAAAGAAAAACAAGTTAAGTGACATCAGTAGAGAGCAACCAGACACACGACAGATGTCAGAGATTCTACATGACAAATAACCTGTTTTCTTTGATAAGTCAGTGGCATAAAGCTTAACCAACTGAGCCACGCAGGCGCTCCAGACTGGGGGAAAACTTGTAACCATATAACTAAAGGATTAGTATACAGAATATACAGAGTATATGTATAAGTAAGAAAAAGATGGGATGCCTGGGAGGCTCAGTTGGTTGAGCATCCGACTCTTGATTTTGGCTCAGGTCATTGGTGGGTTTGAGCCCAGCATGGGCCTCTATGCTGACAGCACAGAGTCTGTTTGGGATTCTATCTCCCTCTCTCTCTACCTCTTCCCTGTTTGTGCTCTCTCTCTCAAAAATAAATAAATAGACATTTAAGAAAGAAAAGAAAGAAAGAAAGAAAGAAAGAAAGAAAGAAAGAGAGGGAGGTATAACCCAAACACAAAATGGGCAAAGGATATGAGAAATTCAACGAAAAGGAAAACGACCAATATACCTAGCAAAAAAAAAATCTCCCCTAAAGCCTCAATTTCACAAATAATCAAGGAAACGCAAATTAAACCAAGAATGAGGTACCATTTCACACCCATCATATTAATGAAAATTTAAGTTTGAGAATACCAATTGTTAATAAGGACAGGCAGAAATCAGAACTCTAATTCATACTACCGGTGGGAATGTAGACTAATATGACTGCATTCATATTTGCCAGTATCTAGTAAAGCTGGAAATGCACATACCTTATGATCCGCACATCACTCCTAGGTGTCTATCTTCAAAACAAGAGCACAAAGAAACTGGTGCAAGGATGGACGTTGTAGTACTATACATGATGCAAGAAAAGAAAGCAAACTAACTGTCCCAAGAAGAGGAATGGATAAAAACTCTTAACAAGGACTCAGTTCCAATTTGGAGAGACTGCCTCTGCAAGGAAAGTTTTTGCTAAGCTCATGCCAGAAAGAAGAGAAGGAAGGCCTTTGTCCATCAAGTCCTTAGCCAAATCTTATTCTGCCTAGCCTCAATTTTTCCCTCTCCAGTGGATACAAATATTGACCTTCCCCATAACCCTGATCAATCCAAACATGTCTTCTCCTCTATACCTAGACACCTGAGCAGTGGTAAAAGACAGAAAAACAAGAAAAAAAAATTACCACGACTGTACTAATTGTGGTAATTATAATTTATATTCTTCAACCCCAGCTATACTCCTGATGCTGCTCAGGTCTCCTTCTCAGTGTCCATAGTCAGCTCTCTCCCATTTTCCAGTGACAATTCTAAAGCTTCACTACTCACAGGTCCCAATCCCATCACGTTTCTCTCTCCACATTCTCAACAGACAAATGCACCTCCTACTTCATCAAGAATACAGAGGCCGCAGGAGTGAATTTTTTTAATTCCTATCTCTCCTTCTTGATCTGCTTTTGAGTTTCCCTTTCTTCCTATCTTCTCATTTCAGTGGAAGATATAGTCTTCCTCTTGCCCAAAGCTGCTCCTTCATTCCTTCTTGTCTCCGTGGGGACCTCATTCATCATTTATCTTTCTTCTATACCTCTCCACTGGCCCTTTTGCTCTCTTATAAAAATGTTCAAGCTGCTTCCATCTTAAAAATACACTTGGGGAGGGGTGCCTGGGTGACTCAGTCAGTTAAGCGTCCGACTTCGGCTCAGGTCATGATCTCGCGGTCTGTGGGTTCGAGCCCCGCGTCGGGCTCTGTGCTGACAGCTCGGAGCCTGGAGCCTGTTTCAGATTCTGTGTCTCCCTCTTTCTCTGACCCTCCCCTGTTCATGTTCTCTCTGTCTCAAAAATAAATGTTAAAAAAATTTTTTTTGAAAAAAAAAAAAATACACTTGGGGAGCCTGGGTGGCTCAGTCAGTTAAGCATCTGACTTTGGCTCAGGTCATGATCTCACATGTTCATGAGTCTGAGCCCCATGTCAGGCTCTAGACTGACAGTGCAGAACCTGCTTGGGATACTCTCTCTCCCTCTCTCTCTCTGCCCCTGCCCAACTGGTGCTGTCTCCGTCTCTCTCGAAATAAGTAAATGAACTTTAAAAAAATAAAATGAAGGGAAATAAAATCTTTAATGGGGTGCCTGGGTGGCTTAGTCAGTTAAGCATCTGACTTTGGCTCAGGTCATGATCTCATGGTTCATGAGTGTGAGCCCTGCATTGAACTCTGCACTCTCAGTGCAGAGCCTGCTTGGGATACTCTCTCTCTCCCTCTCTTTCTGCCCCTCCCCAGCTTGCTCTCTCTCTCAAAAAATAAATAAATAAACATAAATACATAAATAAAATCTTTAAAAAATTAGATAAATAAAAACGCTTTTGGAAATCCAGACAAAAAGACCAACTCACTCATAAGGGAAAGAAAGATTTTTCACCTGTACTTTTTTGAACAGCAACATTATATAACATAATCCATGAGAGAATTTAAGATATTTAAGAAAAAAATGTGAGTCAAGGATTTCATATCCATATAAATTAGCTTTGAAATATAAAGGCTGCAGATAATCTGCTAAGCATTGATATCATGAAGACTTCTTAAGGAATCTACTAGAAATAAGCTTCAGATAGCCAAATGCCTGGAGAGACAAGGACTACGGCCTGGTGGCAGTGATCATTAACTGCTACCACATCACAAAAAGACAATCTGGGCTGCATGGATAGCTTAGTAGGTAGACCATGCAACTTGATCTCAAGGTTGTGAATTTGAGCCCCATGTTAGGTGTGGAGCCTACTTAAAAGAGAGAGAGAGAGAGAGAGAAAGAGAGAGAGAGAATCAGCAAATATGTGCCTCCAGATAGAAGAACACACCACCACCTATGAAAGTCTTGCCCCAAAATTCAAAACCTGAGTTTAATGGAGCCTCTAGGTCCAACTACCAATACCAACACCAACATATATAGAGAGATACTTATTAAACAACACCACATGGTTGCAATCAACAAAATGCAGACTGTGGGAGGGAAAATATACAAGAAAAAGATCCAATTTCTCCAGCAAATAAATTAATGGGAAAAAAGAGATAGAGGTAAAATTTATATATTAAAAGAGACATTTCAACCAATTGTAATGTACAGGCCTTATTTGCCTCCTGATTTAAATAAACACACTAAAAAATATTTTAAAGTTATATTTATAAGGCAACTAGAACTCATACACTGATTGGATATTTGACGATACTAAAGAATTATCAGTTTGTTTTTTTAGGCATTATAATGGCATTATAGTTTTATTCTTATTTTACTTTATTTTTAAATGTTTATTTTTGAGAGAGAGAAAGCATGCAAGCTGGAGAGGGGCAGAGAAAAAGGGGGACAGAGAATCTGAAGAGGGTTCTGTGCTGGCAGCAGAGAGCCCGATGCAGGGCTCGAACTCATGAACCATGAGATCATGACTTGAGTCAAAGTTGGACACTTAGCTGACTGAGCCACTCAGGCTCCCCAGTTTTTTCATTTTTTAAAGAGCTCTCAAAAAATGATCTCATCTTAGTACTATATTCTGAAATGCTTAGAGATGAAATAATATGATGTCTGAGATTTGTTTTAAAAGAACATGAGAGGGAGCAAGATAGGTGGGGATATAGATGAAATGAGATTTGCCATGGGAACTATTGACAATGTAACCATGTAATAGATACATTGGCAATGTTCTATTTTTGTACATATTTGAAGTTTTCCCTAATAAAAAATTTTTTTAAACTATGGTCCATAATTGGTATTTAATAAATTAAGCAATTATAATCATTAGTATTAGTTGACTCTCAATAAACATTTGCTAACTGAATGAGTTCAGACATAGATAAGACTGAATCATCCATCAACAAATATGAAACATTATTGTGAAGAAGATTTAAAATCTAAGAATTTTCAGGGGGTGCCTGGGTGGCTCAGTTGGTTAGGCGATCAACTTCAGCTCAGGTCATGATCTCACAGTTTGTGAGCTCGAGCCCCGCGTTGGGCTCTGTGCTGACAGCTCAGAGCCTGAAGCCTGCTTTGGATTCTGTTGTCTCCCCCTCTCTCTACCCCTCCCCTGCTCATGCTCTGGGTCTCTCTGTCTCTTAATAATAAATAAACATTAAAAAAAAATTTTTTTTAAATCTATGAATTTTCATGTCATCAACACCAACTATAAGAATGGAGCTCACTCACCCACGGCGTGGGAGAATGAATGAACCAATAATCTCTCTTGGTAAGTCAGAGAAAGAGGGTGGGCAGATGAAATAAAAAGCGAGAAGCCAGTAAGTCAGCAAAAATTGTGGCATAAGATAAGGCAAAATGAGGTAGAAAACAGTGCCAGAAGAATAAAGCCAAATGAAATATATGTCTGTTAGTTGAAAAAACACATAGCAAATATGATGTTCAGCTTCAATATCTAATATGCAGACGTGATGGAAGTTTCCACATATAAAATATATTTAGCAAATGCAATGTAAATGAAAAAAATTATAAATTAAATTTAAACAAAAAAGTCAGATAAAGCTAACATACTATTGTGGTCTGAGAAAAGCCATGTGGGATAACCTCACAGTAGTATTTGGGGAACTCAATCTGGAGGAAATAGGTAAAGATAAAAGAACTAAAAGCTAATAAACTCCCAAATCTCAAAGGGAATATTATCTTACCTAAAATCTTACTTAAAACAGACCAAGAGTCCTCAAATGTTTAGGAAGCTGCTTTGTGGGCACAGGGTAAGAGAAATAAATTGGTTCAATAGGGCAATGCTTTTAAACCATGGCACAGCCTGGGGGTACAACTTCCTATTTTAGAGAGGTACTTGCCATCTCTTAGTGAACACCAACAAACTGTCTTCTCAGACTATTTCACTTTGTTCAACTGTTTATATGTATTTCTATTGCCTTTCCTACAAGATCGTGTTGATCCCAACCAGACAGTTCTAAATTTTGGCTTAGCTCAGGTCTTACTTTGATCTTAATGGCTATTTAGTAGTCTACTATGTTTCTCCATAGGTTAGCTTTGCTGCCTCTGCTCTAGGTTGGAATGCAAGTTGATGTGAAGTCAGGATTTCAGGAGCCATTGGTAAAGGAGAAACCAAGTAGAGATAGCAAAGACAACAGAGACTTGCTAGCCAAAGTCACAGCTTGAGAAGAAGGCACAGAGGTAGGATTATATGTAAAAGGTGTCATGTAAGTGATGTAGAAACAAAGGGATAAAGGAAGAAAAGAAATGAGATTGTGCAGAGTGAATTAATGAGGACTCTTATGTTACGTTAAAGGGGAGCCCTAAAATAAGGATCAAATGATCAAAACCATAGGAAGGAGCAGTAACTTGAGAGTAAAGTATTCTATCAGCAGTTACTATACTCGCCTCCACATGCACTCTTCTATTTATAGTTGGCATTACCACTTCTCAAGCCTCTCAGAGTTATACAGGTCTCACATGAGACTTCTAGGATCTCCAGTTCCAGGTAAGGGTAAAAATATTCCTAAGATTTAGACTTAGGGAGCAAAGAGAGATTGTACTTCCATCCTAAACTTTTAAACAGTAGCTGAAAGAGCCCCTGGCTAGTCCACTAAACACTCTAAGATTCTTGGTAAACTTGGCATCTGTTTCTGCGAAAGAACAGAATTATCATTTCATTTTCCTAGTGAAATTCCCCATATTCTCCCTAAGGAAAGAAGCAGCTGCACTCCAGAAAGTAACACACCCAACATAATGGAATTGGAAAACTCCACTCCAGTCAGAAACACCAAAACCTACTTGGATGGAAGCATAGAAAAACAGAAAGAGAGGCCACAAGTGAATGGAAAATGCCTATTACATATTGCACTGGAGATCCTGGCTAGGGCAATAAGACAGTTCAAAAAAAAAAAAAAAAAAAAAAAAAAAGCATAAAGATGAAAAAAGAAGAGGTAATACTGTTTTTATTTACAATCAACATGATGATGTATATAGAAAATCCTAAAGAATCTACAATTTAACAAAGTCAATATAGAAAACATGATTTTATGTCTATATACAAACAATAAACAATTGATAATAGAGTAAAAAGCACCATTTATAATAACATCATTAAGGGTCGCCTGGGTGGCTCAGTTGGTTAAGCGTCCAACTTCGGCTCAGGTCATTATGTCACAGTTTGTGGGTTTGAGCCCCACGTTGGGCTTGCTGCTGTCAGCACAGAGCCCATTTTGGATCCTCTGTCTCCGTCTCTCTCCATCCCTTCCCTTCTCGCTCACGTGTGTGCTCTCTCTCAAATAAATAAACATTAAAAAAAAATCATTAAAAACATTTACCTAGGAAAAAATTTACCAAGAGATGTTCAAAGCTTCTACACTGAAAATTATAAAACACTATTGAGAGGAATTAAAGGAAATCTAAATAAATAGATGTTCAAGATTAGAAGAATCAATATTAAAATATCAATTCTCCCCAAACTGATCTATAGATTCAGTTCAATTCGTACTATAAATCTAAAATAATGAAGACAGGGGCGCCTGGGTAGCTCAGTCGGTTGAGCAGCTGACTTCTGCTCGGGTCATGATCTTGCGGTTCCTGAGTTTGAGCCCCACATGGGGCTTTGGGCTGACAGCTCAGAGCCTGGAGCCTGCTTCAGATTCTGTGTCTTCCTCTCTCTCTCTGCCCCTCCCCCACTCACCCTCTGTTTGTCTGTCTCTCTCTCTCAAAAACAAACATAAAAAAAATAATGAAGACATTATTCAATGTGGTATTGAAGTAAAGACAATGAAACAAAATAGAGAAAACAGAAATTGGCCACATACAGTCAGTTGATTTTCAGTGAAGGCACCAGTGCAATTCCATGGGGAAAGTAAAGTCTTTTTAACAAATGGTGCTGGAACAAATATCCATATAGAAAAAAAGTGAACCTTTATCCTTATATCACACCACATACAAAATCAAATCAAGATGCAGTAGATATCCAACCATAAAAGCTAAACTTTTTAGAAGTAAACATAAGAGAATATCTTCACAAGCTTGGGATAGGCAAAGATTTCTTAGAAAGGGCACAAAAACTGTATTAACCACAAAAGAAAAAAAATCAGTAATCTGAATTTCAGCAACATTGAAAACTTACGGTCATGAAGAGACACCATTAAGAAAGAAAAAAGGCAGGGGTGACTGGGTGGCTCAGTCGGTTAGGTATCTGACTTTTGATTTTGGCTCAGGTCATGATCTCATGATTTGTGAGATTAAGCCCTGCCTGGGGCTCTTTGCTGGCAGCGTGGAGCCTGCCTGGGATTCTCTCTCTCCCACTCTCTCTCTGCCCCTCCCCTGCTCATGTGCGCACACTCTCTCTCTCTCAAAATAAATACTTAAAAATAAATAAAGTAAAAAGGCAAGCCAGAGTGGCAGAAGATATTCACAACACATATCTGACAAAAGACTTACATCTAGAATATATAATTCTAGATGTAAAATACAATTTCTGTAATCAATAATTAAAAGGTAAACAACTCAATTTAAAAACAGGCAAATGCTTAAAATGGTGGTTAGCGGGGTGCCTGGATGGCTTAGTCAGTTAAGCATCCAACTCTTGATTTTGGCTCAGGTCATGATCTCATGGTTTTGTGGGTTCTAGCCCCAAGTTGGGTTCTGTGCTGCCAGCAGAAAGCCTGCTTGGGATTCTCTGGCTCTCCCTCTCTCTTTGCCGCTCCCCCACACATTCTCTCTCTCCTTCTCTCTCCCCACCCAAAATAAATAAAAATGAACTTTTTAAAAAAAATTAAAGAAGAAAAGGTGATTAGCATCATTACAATCAGAGAAATTCAAATTAAAACCACAATGAGTGGGGCGCCTGGGTGGCTCAGTAGGTTGGGCATCCGACTTCAGCTCAGGTCATGTTCTCACAGTTTGTAGTTCAAGCCCCGCATTGGGCTCTGTGCTGACAGCTCAGAGCCTGGAGCCTGCTTTGGATTCTGTGTCTCCCTGTCTCTGGCCCTCCCCTGCTCACACTGTGTCTCACTCTCTCTTTCAAAAATAAACATTAAAAAAAATTTTTTTAAAACCACAATGAGTAACTACTCCATAGATAGCGACTAGAATGGATAAAATGTAAAAGACAATACCAAGTGTCAATGAAGATGTGCAGCAAATGCAACCCTTACACATTGTTGATGGAAGTATAAAATGGTATAACCACTTGGAAAATTATTTGGTAGTTTCTAGTAAAGTAAACCCTACAACCTAGAATATTTTCACAAAAGACTTGCAGAACAATGTTCCTAACAGCTTTATTCATGACATCCCCAAATTAGAAACAACCCAAATGGCCATCAACAGGTAAATAAGTAAACAGTGGTATACTTATTCAATGGAATAAACACACACACACACACACACACACACACACACACACACACTAGTTATACTTGCAATAAGAGTCTGAAAAATATTACATTAAACTAAAGAAACCAGACTAAAATGGTATGATTCCATTTATACCTAGTTCATGAACAAAGTTAACATGTGAGTTAACTCAAGGGGGGCAGGGGGCTGGAAGGTTGAGGGTAGCTTACTAAAAAGAAGTAAAAAGGAACTTTTAGAGGTAATGGAAATGTTCTAGATTTGGGTAATGGTAATCAGGGTGTATATATCTGTCAAAATTTATTGAACTGTATACTTACTATCTGTGTATTTTACTGTATGTAAATTATTTCCCAATAAAGGTGGGATGGCGGGAAAGGCCAAGTACATTTCTACATTAATTTTTTGTTCTTTAGTGCATAGGTAGGTTGAAACTATTAATCTGTTTGTAGTCATGAGAAATACCCAGAGAGTCTGCTCCCCAATTCAAACAAGATGCCAACATTATCATACAGATTGAATTTTTCCCAAAGGACATCAATTTCAAAATAATTTACAGTGGATATTTCTCAGCTCATAGGCCACAGGCCACTAGGGAGACTATGTCCTCATATCCATAAGCCCTTGTTAGTATCTAATCAAAGTAGACCAAAAGGTCAAATATTAACATGTTGCAGGGGTGGAGGTCTGGAATTTTTGAAAGTTCCTTTATATTTCTTTCTAGTCAACCTGTCATCTGCAAAGTCAACTGTCGCTTTCATTTTTATCACTATAGATTAAATTCACTTGTTCATGAACTTCATTTAAACGGAATCTTTTAAAGCACATTTGAAGTATACCTCTTTCATAGGGATGTACAATTACTCAAAAATATTGGAAACCAGTGCCTGTGACAACTAAACACCTAAATCTTCATTAATAATCAAAATAGGGGTGCCTGGCTGGCTCGGTCAGAGGAGCATGTGACTTCTGATATGTAGTTTAAGCCTCACATTAGGTACAGAGATTACTTACATAAATAAATAAATACATAAACTTTAAAAACATAATCAAGAGGGGCGCCTGAGTGGCGCAGTCGGTTAAGCGTCCGACTTCAGCCAGGTCACGATCTCGCGGTCCGTGAGTTCGAGCCCCGCGTCGGGCTCTGGGCTGATGGCTCAGAGCCTGGAGCCTGTTTCCGATTCTGTGTCTCCCTCTCTCTCTGCCCCTCCCCCGTTCATGCTCTGTCTCTCTCTGTCCCAAAAATAAATAAAAACGTTGAAAAAAAAATTTAAAAAAAAATAAAAACATAATCAAGATAAAAAGCAGTTGAAGAGTACATGGGGCAACAAAATATGTGATGCAAAAATATATTTTCAAATAAGCACTGTAAGCTGTAATGCACTGTGAAAACATCAATGATATTTATCTTCAGTAAACAATAAAAATTAAGAAATAGCTTCTCACCTTAAGTTTTGGATATATTTGGCGCAGAGAATCTGCAGTTCCCTTGTCAGCTTCATCAGTAATACATACAACATCTAGCTTCATTTTCATCTTGAATTCTGCGGATAGAGCCTTTTGGACATCCCTGGTTGTAATGACAATGACTTCTACAGCACAAAACAAAAAAAGAAGGAAAGACACAAAAACTCGCTTTCATTTAGACAGTGGTTTCACTATTTCAATTAGATTTGGTCTCTTTCTAGATTTATTTATTGTTATTTTTTTAAGTTTATTTATTTTGAAAGAGACAGAGAGTGTGAGCAGGGGAGGGGCAGAGAGAGAGGGAGAATCACAAGCAGCCTCTGTGTTGTCAGTGCAGAGGCTGATGCAGGGCTCAAACTCACAAAACTGTAAGATCATGACCTAAGCCGAAATCAAGAGCCAGATGGATACTTAACTGACTGAGCCACCTAAGAGCCCCTGTTTCTAAATGTAATAATAGCTAATATTATTGAGTCTTTTCAATGTATTTTTTTTTTTAATTTTTTTTTTTCAACGTTTATTTATTTTTGGGACAGAGAGAGACAGAGCATGAACGGGGGAGGGGCAGAGAGAGAGGGAGACACAGAATCGGAAACAGGCTCCAGGCTCTGAGCCATCAGCCCAGAGCCTGACGCGGGGCTCGAACTCCCGGACCGCGAGATCGTGACCTGGCTGAAGTTGGACGCTGAACCGACTGCGCCACCCAGGCGCCCCATCTTTTCAATGTATTTTACATGCATTCTCTCAATTCTTACAAAAACTCATTTTTACAAATGAGGAAACCTCGACTAAAAGATATTAAGTGACTTTGTTCAGGGTCACACGACTAGTAAGCAATGGACTCAAGATAAAACTCAGTTCTGATGATTCGAGCCCACACTTTAGTATATTACATGCCACTTCTTGATGTAATGAACTCAGAAGAGCATTCATCGAATCATACACAAACAGGATTACATTTAAAATTTTCATTCACTACAAAGGAGCTATCACCACTTCCCACCAAGCAGCCATAAGTGTTTCATTGAGGATCACAATGAACCCTACTAAGAAGCAATTTCCACAAAACAGATGTCTTCATCTTATCCATATAGCTGTTAACCAATGACAGGAAACTTGGGGTTTTGTTATCTTTGGGATTTTTGGTAGGGTAATGTAATTCACTACAACATAACGTGTTGCTGATGTTTGAAGATCAGATTTTAGTGTCTCTAAAGTGAAACAATTTCCACTTGTTCTGTGATAGTGTTCTAGGTAACAATTATGTCTCCCTTTCACTGCAATCATATTTTTCTCTTCTTTCTTCCTCTTTCTTTCTTTCTTTTCCAAATCATTTAACTTCCCTTCCTTCCTTCTCTCTTCTTCCATTCCCCACTTTGCTTTCTTTTAGTCACTAACTCATTCATCCAATAAATACAAACACTTTTAATATGAAAAGGAAAAACAGGCACTGAGAAGTCAGAAATGGAACTCAACATGGTTCCTATTCTTAAGAAACTTAAGATGGAGAAATTATACATAGAAATGACTAAGGAAGGCTTTCTGGAAGGGATGGCCTTTGAGATAGGTCCAAATAAATTCAAGTCCAACAAACATTTTTTTAGTACACACTGTATGTAAATGCTGATATTACAAGGATGAATGAGATATAGTACCTGCTCTCAGAGATATCAGTCTCCCAGGCCACTAATTATAGCATAAAACAGGCCTTGGGTAGTACTGAGATAGAAAAACACAGTGAGATGGAACCACAGAGGACAGGATGATTGATGCTGTTTAGAATTTCAAAGAGATGGTACCATTTTGGAGAGGACATTTTAGGTAGAGTGGATAGAGTGAAGGGAGTAACTGCATATGTGGGACAGTCTAATAACTGGACTAAGACTCTTGTGGAGAGAAAGAAAAATGCTAAGCAGAGCCATATTAACTTCTCTAAACTCGCGAACAATATGAACAAAGTGAATAAAGATTTTGCTATCAAACTCCAGAATCTTGGGACGCCTAGGTGGCTCAGTTGGTTAGGCGTCTGACTTGGGCTCAGGTCATGATCTCACAGTTTTTGAGTTAAAGCCCCACATTGGGCTCTGTGCTGACAGCTCAGAGCCTGAAGCCTGCTTTGGATTCTGTGTCTCCTTCTCTCTCTGTTCACCCTCCCCGACTTGTTCTCTGTCTCTCTCTCTCTCAAAAATAAATAAATGTAAAATCAAAAAAAATTTTTTTTAACTCCAGAATCCTGTGTTTAGGAGGCACTCCTCAAATCTCTCTCTCCCTCCCTCTACCCCTCTCCCATGCTTGCACACGCTCTCTCTTTAAAAAAAAAAAAAACAGAAAAGAAAGAAAGAAGAAAAAAAATCTTTTCTAAAACAGATCTTTTTGGTTTGTTTTTAATTTTAGGGAGAGAGAACACAAGTGGGGGAGAGTGGCAGAGAGAGGGAGGGACAGAGAGGAGAGGGAGAGAGAATCTCAAGCAGGCTCCATGCTCAGTGTGGAGCCCAATGTGGGGCTCAATCCCATGACCCTGGGATCATAACCTGAGCTGAAATCAAGAGTCAGGCACTCAAACTACTGAGCCACCCAGGCGCCACCTAAAACATATTTCTTAAAAAAAATTTTTTTAAAAAAAAATTTTTTTTGAACGTTTATTTATTTTTGGGACAGAGAGAGACAGAGCATGAATGGGGGTGGGGCAGAGAGAGAGGGAGACACAGAATCGGAAACAGGCTCCAGGCTCTGAGCCATCAGCCCAGAGCCTGACGCGGGGCTCGAACTCACGGACCGCGAGATCGTGACCTGGCTGAAGTCGGACGCTCAACCGACTGCGCCACCCAGGCGCCCCAAAAAAATTTTTTTAATGTTTATTTATTTTTGAGAGAGAGAGAGAGAGACAGAGTGTGAGTGGGGGAGGGGCAGAGAGAGGAGACAGAATCTGAAGCAGGCTCCAGGCTCTGAGCTGTCAGCACAGAGCCTGATGAGGGGCTCCAACTAGTGAACCATGAGATCAAGACCTAAGCTGAAGTCAGACGCTTAACTGATTGAGTCACCCAGGAGCCTCTAAAACATATCTCTTAACATCAGTGTCATAAAGACTACTGCATAGAAATGTTCACAGGTTTGTCTCAGGAAGGCAATTCTCATAGTGGAATGAACACCAGAATAGAAGACTGTGCCCCAGGATCTGACACTACTTCCATCTGGTACTCAGATTTGCTATATCTAACTATAGGACACCTCAAACTCATCGTGGCCAAAGCTGAACTCATTATATTCATTCAAACCTGTTCGTTGACTCATATTACCTTTCTTAGTTACTGGTATCACCATCTAGTCACCTAGTCACCCAAGCAAAAAGTAGAGGGAACTCTTCTCTCTTTTTCCACTCTCCCTCTCCATTAATCATCAACTTAGTCAAATGTTCCTTCTTCTCCATCTTTAGTGCTACTTCTTTAGTTCAGGCCCTCTTTAATACTGGTGTGGACTTCTGTATCAATTTCCCAACTCATCTCCCTGCTTGTAGCCTTGAGTCCTTCAAATCCATTCTTTCTAGAGATTCCAAAGCAATATTTCTAAAATGTGCATTTAGGGGGACCTGGGTGGCTCAGTCGGTTGAGCATCCGACTCTGGCTCAGGTCATGATCTCATGGTTCATTAGTTCAAGCCCCACATCGGGCTCACTGCTGTCAGCACAGAGCTTGCTCCAGATCCTCTGTCCTCCTCCTCTCTCTCTGAGCTTCCCATGCTTGTGCTCTCTCTCAAAAATAAATGAAATATTAAAAACAATTTTTTTAATAAAAAATAAAATGTGCATCTCGGTTGTCAAATATATTAATTACCATAAGGTTGTTCATAATATTCACTTATCTTTTTAATGTCTGTAGGATCTGTAGTCTTGTCCCCTCTCTTTATATTTGTATCACCCCACTAGACTTTAAGGTTCTAGAAATCAGGGCCTAAGTTACCTTTCCAATTCTGTACCCCTTAATATATTAATATATCACCTGGTACATATAGATTCATAGTAAGTACTGACTATGAGGTACTGACTTGGAAACCCTCTGTGCTCTTTCTGATATCCTTATAGGAGTAATCTTGGATCATTGTGGAGAGCAGCTCTAAAACAGTAATAGCACTATCTTCTCAACCTTTTTTACATAGCAATAGAGTACTTCTATGTTCTTAATTAAAAGAGGCCAGTCTCCAGCCAATGCTGAGTACTGGTCTTCTCTCATTCATCCTCTCTCACTCTCGTAAAGCCGGCAAATCATTGGGATCAAACATCCCCAAAGTTTTATGAGTACATCTCATTGCCATAGCTCACCTTCAAATCCAACACGCTCAAGCAGGTTCAGTGGGTACCAAATTAAAGGTTTGTTCCCAACTGGAAGCAGAGGTTTGGGAATGCTGGAAGTCAGGTCTGTCATCCGAGATCCCCCTCCAGCTGCCATCACTACTGCTTGAAATTCCATTTTCACAAACAGCTATCACAGAGAAAAACAATTAACAGGGAAAAAAAAGTAATAAATTCAAAGCATACATAGTACTAACCCTATTTCTATTTAGGTTACTGATAATCACTTATGTCAAATGTGTCACTTCCAACTCCAATAACCACTATAAGAAAATTTCCTTAGCTACAGTATAAACATCACCTTTATCACATTTTCTGACTCACCAATATAAACTCTCAGCTCCAGCCAGGGGAGATGGGTTGAAGGAGAGATATGAATTAAAGAAACCGGGCCCTTTCCCTTGAGGTGCTCACAATTAAGTGGAGAAGATAAATTCAGTAAATTACAATATACTATCATTAGTGTCGTGGCAGAAATATATCAAAGATGCAGTAGGCATTTGGTGAAGGTAATACCTAAGTATTCCTATAAAAGACAGGGAGTTTTACAGGAAGGTAATATTTGAGGGGACTTTTGAAGGAGTAAGAGTTTACCAAGTGGGCTTCTGATATGAGTTCTAATTTCTTGAAAAAATCTGGAAACTTCTGACTAGAATTAACAGCATAAATACAAGCACACTAGGTTTCTGAAAAGTATGAGATGACTTAAGATTCCTCCAATAATTCAGCCATCTGCTCTCTTCACATTATCCCCAACTGTGAAAGATATTACTGTAAACACAAACGTAGGGATGTATCTGAACCTAGATTTGCAGAGCCCAAACAAATCAGATTAATTCCTTTCTCTAAACTCAAGGTAATAAACAAACCTGTTTGACCTTCAAAAGAATCTCTTTACAGCAGCTACCACAGAAAAGGTGCACGGTAAAAGGTCATAAATCCTTACTGGTTTAAAATAAAAGTACTCCTTGATTTACAACAAATGATAAAACTTTTTAAGTACCAGTGTGAAATGCAATGTTCAGAAAAAAAAAATCTGAAACCAAATTGGCAAATAATGCTGCACCCTCCCCTGTAATTATAATCAGTCCTGGGTCCTCATCATTATTTAAACTGCATCAGTTACACCCGGTACACCCAAGGCACAAAGTGAAGCCTCCTGAACAACATCCACAACTTAAAGATATGGTAATTTCAATTTCAGCAACCACTGCCTCAGAATGGAATTTAACTTCAATGTGGTACTGTATAACTCCTATCACATCTGATGTTATTATGAAAAGAGCATGGGACCTTTCAGAGTCAAAAGACCAGATTTTGAGTTCTGGTTCTGCCACGTCTAGGTGAGATGACCAGTGGCCTGACATTTAAAACTCTGAGTGTCCTCAGTTCCTGGAAGGGAGCCTGGTTTAAGCTCATAGACCCCTGAATCAGATGGCCGGATTTGAATTCTAACCCTAACCTGCATTAGTTGTGTGAACTAAGGCAAGCTTCATAAATTCTCTTCGTCTCAGTTTTATTTTGTAAGATGAGGATAATTACTGCTTCGCAGCGTTGTTTTGAAGAGTAAATAAGTTAATCTATGTAAAGCACACAAAATAATGGCAATCCCACAATAAGCACTGTGTTTGACATCATTAGACAGAGGCTAGGTCATGGAAAGCCTTTTGTGCCAAATGAACCATGCTGTTGCATAATTCTGGTCTTTGTGTTGCTCCTCTTGCTTCGTAGATTGCCTTTCTCCTTTGCCTAGAAATCACCTACTTAAGCTTCAGTCTAAGAATCATCTTTCTTAAAAAACCATTCCTAACCTCGCCTATCCTCCTGATAGAAGCAACTCCTTCCCTCTTAGGTGCTTCCATTCTACCATGTACAGATCATCTCTGTCTTCCCAGGCTTTACTGCACATATATTTAAATGTGTGTATCTCGTGAGTTCCTTGAAGGCAAGGACCGTGTCAACACTGTATTCTCAGTACCTAACACAATTTCCATCAGATGCCTGGCACTCAATCTGTGTTTGTGGAATAAGCATCTGTGAACATCTCAACAACCGCCTGTAAAAGTCAAGCTCAAACACGTGAAGGGACATTAGACCCCAGGTCACCAGGATCTAAGGTTTCTGCTCTCCGCAAGGCTCTCGGTGATAATCATGAACATAACTAACCATGATCCAGACAGATTGTCAAATGCCTCAATGTCACTGACACGACTCTGGGTGATAAAAATCACAACGACTCTCGTTAGCCTCCCAAGGTTTAGAGTGGGGGGGTTCATGGCATCTCATACGTGCCTCCATCATGGCACTCGTTGCGTTCTCCTTTTGTACACTGGTAAGATAAAACACTATCATAATTGGGTCTCTCATCTGGACTTTATTGCATTCCTATTTCTATTTCATTGGCTTGCCCCTAAACAACCAAAAATAGGCAGAATAAATGAAGGGCTGAAGTGGAAAGAGTTCAGGCACTGTGCTGAGTGGTTCAGGATCTGGGTTCTCGTTCGCTGTGACTTCAAGTAGATCCTTCCCTCCCTCAAACTCCTTTCCATCTGTTGCACAAGGTGGTTGGCTCACATTCTCTCCAAGATCCCTTCTAGTTCGGCTACTTAGCTGCTTGGCCGGGTCAGACAGGGACTCGAGCGGGCGACTCCAGGGCTCTGCACCCCCGCCCACCTCCTGAGGCCTTCCTCGGCCGGGATCGAGGAGCCTGCTTTCCCCATATGAGCGGGGCCCGGCTGCCCCCACCGCGGTGCTCACCCCCAACAGCCAGCTCGTAAGGGGCCTGGCAGCGTTAACGCCGCAGCTTTACCTCTCGACTCCTGGCGCGCCACAGCAGCTTCCAGCTCACCCCACGCCGCCTCCGACTGCCAGTCCAAAAGCGCAGGCGCGCGATGGCCGAACAGATCGATGGGATGCGCTGGGCAGGCCCGCGTAGAAGGGACGAGCGTCGAGCAATAGATTTCATACAAAAAGCCCGCCCTAGGGGAAGAGGAAGCTGGGTGGTCTGTATCCTTTCGTTCATTCACAAATCATCAACGCCCATTGAATGTGTTTCCCAGTGCTGGGCTCCTAGAATCTGCACAGGAACAAGCCACGGTCTCTTGCTTTAGGGAGTTCTCATTCTACCGTATGGCCGACTACCACTCTGAAAAGAGAGCTCATTGGGAGCCGCAGTTTTGGGCTAGCGGGTGGAGAAACAGCCAAATACTCATGCAGGCCAGGGATTGCCAACGCTTTCTATGTCTGCAATGTCTAATGTGGCGACTCACATCGGCTTTCTGCACCAGACTCTTATGGTATGGAAAACAATCACCTTTAATCATTGAAACTGGGAGAAGGAGGGGTGTCAGTGAAGACCTCATTGAGACAGTGACACTGAATAATGGCTTGAAGAGAGTGAGTCAGGTGGATATCTTGGGTAAGAGTCTTCCAAGCTGACTAGCTAGCAAGTGCAAAGGCCCTGAAGAGAGACTGCATGTTCAAAGAACCGTAGAGAGGCCAATATAGCTGAAGGGAAGTAAGCCAGGTGGAGAATGAATGATGGCAGAGGTCAGAGGCAATGGGAGAGAGGGTGGATAATTCAGATCTTGTGCGTCTTGTAGGCCATTGTGAGGATCTTGAATTAAGCAGAAGAAGAACATGATATGACAGGTTTTTAAAGGATCACTCTGATAGCTGTGTTAATAGACTCCCTGGAATCAGGGAGTCCACTTAAGTGGCTGCAACTGCATTAGAGACCTCAAATGCCTATATCTAGACAACTCCAACAATTGTGAGAGATAATAATCGATGTTGTAAGCAGTTAGTTTTGGGGTGGTTTATAAGCTATAGCAGATAACAAGAACAATGGCCACTCTCTCTCACACATTCCTGCAATTTCCTAATCTTTTAGAAGCTTCCTCTTTTTCTGTCCATCTCTTAAACCTTGTGTTGCTTTAGCTCCTTGCAAATTAAGAGACAGAGTCTAATTTCTGCAATAAAAATAAAGGAGTTTTACTTCATTCAACAGTATTTATTGAGTGCCTAATAAGTGCCAAACAATGTCTTAGATGGTAGATGCTGGGGATACGACAGTCAGGGCTTGTAATTTTTTCCCAGACTTTCAGTTGAAAGAATAAGAGCTCAGTTAGATGTCCGGGGGGAGGGGAGGAAGACCTTAGACTATTTCCATAAAACCAGCCTATCCCTACTCTGCCTTTTCTTCACTTTAGGCTGCTGGTGGAGTTACTAAATAATTACTTATTTTACCTAAAGAATGACACCAGGTATGTGGGTAAAAGGGAGCCATGGAGTGACTGGCTACAGAAGGCCTGAAATTTGACTACCCTTTTCTTCTACGGCAAGATACTGTCTCTCCTTGTTATTAGCTCAAGCAAACAGAAGCCTTGGGAATTACAGCATGTTTTTGAGGTAAGAACCAGTTATTAAGAACAGTATTCAACCCCATATCTGTCATCCATTTTAAAAGCTCATGTTTAAACTAGCAGATATTTTCAGGGAATTTGTTCCTGTAGTTGACTACTTGAGGGATTGCTTCAGTTTAAACTGACTTGAAATTATTCCCTTAGGGCAGCAGTTTGGAAACTTTTTGATCTCTGGGCTCATTACACTCTTAAAATATTGGGGACCCTTGGGGCACCTGGCTGGCTCAGTCTGTGGGGCATGCGACTCTTGATCTCCAGGTAGTAAATTCAAGCCCCAT
Organism: Puma concolor; assembly: GCF_028749965.1. NCBI lineage: Eukaryota > Metazoa > Chordata > Mammalia > Carnivora > Felidae > Puma > Puma concolor. The sequence continues at coordinate 35,531,861 of NC_141674.1, forward strand.
GCAGGGTGGAGAGATTACTTAAAAATAAAATTATTGGGGACCCCAAAGAACTTTTGTTCATATGGATTATATCAATTGATATTCACCATATTAAAAACTCAAACTGAGAAATTAAAAAACATTATTCACTTTTAAGATAAAAATAATACCATTACATGGTATCATAAATGTCATTTTTATGAAAACATAAGTTTTGAAAACAAAACAATTAGAAGAATGCCATGCTTTCACCTTTTTGCAGATCTCTTTAATATCTGGCTTAAGAGAAAACAGTTGGGGGGCACTTGGATGGCTCAGTCAGTTTTTTAAGCATCAAACTCTTGATTTTGGCTCAGGTCATGATCTCATGGTTCATGAGATCAAGCCCTGTATCAGGCTCTGCACTGATAGCACAGAACCTGCTTGAGATTCTCCCTCCCTCTCTCTCTCTCTCTCTCTCTCAATCTCTGTGCTGCCCCCACCCCCCACTGCTCTCTCTTTCTCAAAATAAATAAACATTAAAAAAAAGAAAGAATGGCACAAAAACAGACACACAGACCAATGGAATAGAATAGAAACCCCAGAACTAGACCCACAAATGTATGGCCAACTGATCTTTGACAAAGCAGGAAAGAACATCCAATGGAAAAAAGACAGTCTCTTTAACAAATGGTGCTGGGAGAACTGGAGAACAACATGCAGAAGGTTGAAACTAGACAGCTTTCTGACACCATTCACAAAAATAAACTCAAAATGGATAAAGGACCTGAATGTGAGACAGGAAACCATCAAAACCTTAGAGGAGAAAGCAGGAGAAGACCTCTCTGACCTCAGCCGTAGCAATCTCTTACTCGACACATCCCCAAAGGCAAGGGAATTAAAAGCAAAAATGAATTACTGGGACCTTATGAAGATAAAAAGCTTCTGCACAGCAAAGGAAACAACCAACAAAACTAAAAGGCAACCAATGGAATGGGAAAAGATATTTGCAAATGACATATCGGACAAAGGGCTAGTATCCAAAATCTATAAAGAGCTCACCTAACTCCACACCCGAAAAACAAATAACCCAGTGAAGAAATGGGCAGAAAACATGAATAGACACTTCTCTAAAGAAGACATCCGGATGGCCAACAGGCACATGAAAAGATGCTCAACGTCGCTCCTCATCAGGGAAATACAAATCAAAACCACACTCAGATATCACCTCACGCCAGTCAGAGTGGCCAAAATGAACAAATCAGGAGACTATAGATGCTGGAGAGGATGTGGAGAAACGGGAACCCTCTTGCACTGTTGGTGGGAATGCAAACTGGTGCAGCCGGTCTGGAAAACAGTGTGGAGGTTCCTCAGAAAATTAAAAATAGACCTACCCTATGACCCAGCAATAGCACTGCTAGGAATTTACCCAAGGGATACAGGAGTACTGATGCATAGGGGCACTTGTACCCCAATGTTTATAGCAGTACTCTCAACAATAGCCAAATTATGGAAAGAGCCTAAATGTCCATCAACTGATGAATGGATAAAGAAATTGTGGTTTATATACACAATGGAGTACTACATGGCAATGAGAAAGAACGAAATATGGCCCTTTGTAGCAACGTGGATGGAACTGGAGAGTGTGATGCTAAGTGAAATAAGCCATCCAGAGAAAGACAGATACCATATGTTTTCACTCTTATGTGGATCCTGAGAAACTTAACAGAAACCCATGGGGGAGGGGAAGGAAAAAAAAAAAAGAGGTTAGAGTGGGAGAGAGCCAAAGCATAAGAGACTCTTAAAAACTGAGAACAAACTGAGGGTTGATGGGGGGTGGGGAGGGTGGGTGATGGGTATTGAGGAGGGCACCTTTTGGGATGAGCACTGGGTGTTGTATGGAAACCGATTTGACAATAAATTTCATATATTGAAAAAATATATATAAAAAAAATAAAAAAAGAAAGAAAACAACTGGATTCTCCCATCAGTTGTGATGCAGTTTTGAGTGTATTCTATGATAAAACCTGACTTCACAGAGATACACAATTGGAAAGGGAGAGATATTTTAATAGTCTTGTCAGATAGTTGTAGGTAATATTCTTTGATACTACATCAAAGCTCAATAAGTGGTAGTTTGTTAAAGATTTGTTGCAATGTAGAATCACTGTGTTTTTTTTGAATGTTTATTCATTGAGAGAGAGAGAGACAAAGAGAGAGACAGAGCATGAGTAGGGGAGGGGCAGAGAGAGAGTGAAACACAGAATCTGAAGCAGGTCCCAGGCTCTGAGCTGTCAGCACAGAGCCCGAGGCGGGCTCTAACCCCTGAATCATGAGATCATGACCTGAGCCGAAGTCAGACGCTTAACCAACTGAGCCACCCAGGAACCCCTAAAATCACTGTATTAATGAACTTGTTGTACTCTAATACTTGCACTTCAAATGGACATTTTACCTACGCATGATTTTGCAACTTGACACACTGATCACTTGTAAAATATTGGTTCACTGAATTATGCACATCATTCCATATGTTGTCATTATATATATGTATATATATGTATATATATATTATATGCATAAATTTTTAAATATATTTTTTATGTTTATTTATTTTGCAAGAGAGAGAGAACAAGCAGGGGAGGGGCAGAGAGAGAGGGAGAGAGAGAGAGAATCCCAAGCAGGCTCAACACTGGCAGCGTGGAGCCCAGTGTGGGGCTCGAACTCATGAATGGTGAAATCATGACCTAAGCTGAAACCAAGAGTCAGACGCTTAACTGACAGAGCCACCCAGGTGCCTCTTATTATATTTTAAAAATTACATTTGTTAATATAACCACCAATCTCATCAGAAAATCCTTACATGTTGTAAAGCTGGTAAGCTTATGATGACAGATACAAGTTTTCCAAACTTCTGATTTTCTCTTTTAAGCTCAAATATTATCATTGGTAGCAAATACTATTAGTGGTTTTCCTTGAAGTGACTGGCTTACTTCATTAATTTTGATAGTTTGTATGTACTCAGGGACCAAGATTTAATAAAATTATGTTATTGCTTCATCAAAGACATTAAATGAAACTTTGCTTTATTATTATTTTATTACTATTATTTTATTTTTATTGCAAGTGTGTGGCAGTGAAGAATGCAATGCATGTTAATAGAGTTTGGTATCACTGCTTTGATTCATGCCAAAGCACCAGCAGTTTTAGCCACCATTGCTTTTGCACCATTAGTGCAAATATCAATTCAATGAAAGAGGCAAATCATATTTCAGTATTACTATGAAAGTAATTTTGACATGACAGATCCATTGAAAGGATCTTGAGGACTCCCAGAGGTCCATGGAGCATACTTTTAAGAACTGCCGCCTCATGGATTCCTTCTTTCTGCCTCCCACTGCTTCTAGTACTTACATTATGGCACTTATCACAAAATATTGTCATCCCTTTTTTATGTTTTCTCTATCACACTGGGAGCCCTTGGAGGACAAAGGCAATATCTTAGTTGCTCCTCTCTACCCAGGTCCCAGCAGCACAGGACCTAGGACATACTAAGTAAATAATATTGAATAAATTAAAAATTTCTCATAAATTTTCCCTTGACCTCCCATGTGGTGGTGGAAAAACTGAGTTGAGGGCCCAGGTCACTGACAACATCTCTTTTTCTGAACATTCCTTCTCACTAAATCAATCTATATTGTTATCTATATTATGCTTAGCCTCATACTTATTATTTTTATTTATTAATTACATGGGAAGTACTCAATAAATGCTTACTGAATAAAGACTGTTCCCTATAATGTTTGTTTCTTTAAAAAAATTTTTTTAACATTTATTCATTTTTGAAAGGCAGAGAGAGAGCGCAAATGGGGGAGGAAGGGCATAGAGAGAGGGAGACACAGAAACAGAAGCAGGCTCCAGGCTCCAAGCTGTCAGCACAGAGCCTGACGTGGGGCTCAAACTCACAGAGCGTGAGATCATGACCTGAGCCGAAGTTGGCCACTTAACCGACTGAGGCACCCAGGCGCCCCTTATAATGTTTGTTTCTTGTTCACATTTCTTCCCCAGGGGACATTTGTATGTGTGTTTATCTGTGGTGGGGACTAGCCCAAGAAGGTCAAGCTCCAAAGTTCTCTTTCAGCTTTCAAAGGAAACCTTTAAAAGTTGGGCCTTGGCTCAGAAATACTCTTCCCACGGTCTGCAAGAGTTCTCTCTTTGGGAATTTGCTGGCCACATCATAATATTCATCTACTCCATTTGGCTGTGGACTTGTCAGTGGGGCAGGAAATTATTATTTTTAGAGTACTGAGTGAAAGATAAAAATGAAAAGAGAAACTCTACTTTGGCAACCAGTTGCAGGTCCTAAAATATTTGTGTTTTATTTTTGTACATAAGCCCACCAGTTGCCTAATAGATTCATGATAAGTTAGAGAGCAAATGATGCTATAGTGTTTCTATAAAGGGCTTGGAAGGAAACTTCATTAATTAGGACTTCAATATTTCAAGCACACAGAATTTTCATTGTTGTTGGCTTTAAAGGTCTGAATCTGGATTATTTATGGTTAAACAATTAAAAAATACTGATTTAATCAATTTGCTAGTTTTTCTCCTTTATTAGAAGCAAAATTTTCAGAGGGCTGATTTTCCTTGTTTTTAAATTGGAAAGTATGGTTTATGAGCCACACTTTACTTATTGAACAGCTGTTTACTGAGTGACTGCTATGTGCCCAGGGCAGTTTAAGGCTCATAAGGTATATTAGTGAACAAATAAGGATCCAACCTCATCCCAACAGGCAGGGGCAGCATACATTATAAATAAATTTAAGTAATAAATGAGTAAACTGTGCAGCATATTAAAGTGTGATAAAACTTTAGAAATAAGAAAAAGTTAGGGAAGAGGGACAGGGAGGGGAACACCACACTGGCAGCTATAAAGTCTTAAGAGTTTTATGGAGGTTATTGAAATTTGGGACTTGTGTCCCATTTAAATCTCTATAACTTTCTATATAATAAATTTATGAGTATAATCAAAATGAACAGGTGAAATCAGTAAAAATGGTGGAGTAAGTCCCTCTAAAAATTCTCTCCTCCACAAAAGCAATGAGAATACTGTAAAAAATAGAATCAACTTTTTTGAACATGCTTCATGAACAGTGAAACAATCATGTCACTTCTTTCAGTATGTTGGTAGTCACCATACATCTCTTAATTGTTTATACACAGACGGCAAGAATGTAGTTGTGTTGCTTCCTTGTCTCCCAGTGATAAACCCATGTGACATAAAAAAAAAAGGCGGGGGACACCTGGGTGGCTCAGTTGGTTGAGCGTCCAACTTCAACTCAGGTCATGATTTCATGGTTCATGAGTTCAAGCCCCACGTCAGGCCCTGTGCTGACAGCTCAGAGCCTGGAACCTGCTTTGGATTCAGTGTCTCCCTCTTTCTCTGCCCCTCCCCTGCTCATGCTCTGTTTCTGTCTCTCAAAAATGAATAAACGTTAAAAAAATTAAAAAAAAAAGATAACAGAATTGGTCAACAAAATGAAAGTGCAGCAAAGAAATGAAAAGTGATAAGGCAGGAAGTGAAATTCAATTGAACATATATGGAGTCATACAAGAAATGGCTGATTGTGGGAATGTTAGTACTGCTATCATGAGAGAATATAGATACACAGCCAGAGGAATTTAGTGAAGGCTACTTTATCTACATAAAGGAGGAAAATGCTTGTGACAAAAGGGAAGAAGATGTTCCAAAGGAACTTATGCCAGCAAAAAGTCCTTCACATTCAAGGAATTCTTAGAGATAAATTTAATGAGATTGTACAATACAAAGAAGAGAATGTTGGAAGCTGATCCAAACTTAAAAAGGTATATGACAATTCATCAAAACATAGTGAAGATACTTGTTCCATATTTTAGTAAAAGAGGCAAGCATTGTTCAAATTACTTTTGGTATGTTTTTTGCAAGAAAAACAATTCTCAATTTCTCTAAATGCTTTAGATTACAAAGTAGTAAATAAATATTAGTTTAGTATGTTTTGATTTCCCTCTACATTTATAACTGACAGTAAGAAAGTTTTTGATGCTTTGACAAAAAAATTTAAAGGTCACAGAACAATGGTAGTTTCTCCCACTGACTATTAAGGTCTCTTTGGTTTCAACTTGCAATGTCATTTTAATATTCTGGCAGTACTGTGAAAAATGGTTTCTTTTTAAAAATTTTTTAGGATTTCATATATATATATAAATTTAGCACAAAATTATGAGAAGATAGCATTTCAAATCAAATCAACAGTAAAAGGATAGGTGCTTCAGAAAAGGAAGCTGAGAGGGGCGCCTGGGTGTCTCAGTCGGTTGAGGGTCTGATTTCAGCTCAGGTCATGATCTCACAGCTCGTGAGTTCGAGCCCTGCATTGGGCTCTCTATGCTGACAGCTCGGAGCCTGGAGCCTACTTCGTACTCTGTGTCTCCCTCTCTCTCTGCCCCTAACCCACTCAAATTCTGTCTCTCTCAAAAATAAATAAACATTAAAAAGAAAAGAAAACTGAGAAAACTTGGCCATGGTCAACAGCTAGTATGTGGAAAAACCAGGATATGAATACAGGGATGCTAACTCTACGGAATGTGCCCTTAACTAGTATAGTATGTTGACTTCATGTAGAATATATTCAATATACAGTTTCTTCCATAGGGGTTTTGAATTCATAAAAATTTAAAATTTTGTAAATCAGGAAAGAACATATATGAAATTAAGTGGCAAAGTACAGACTGGGAAAACGAAGGTATTGCAACACCTGACACAATAAAGGTATTAATATACACTAAAGGGAGTAAAATTGATACATCCTGGCAATTTGGCAGTTTGATGGTGATTTCAGGATATTATTCTAAGGAAATAATCAAATTGGTATGGAAGGATATATGTGTGAGGGTGTTTATTATAATACTTGTAGTTTTCAATATCAAAATTTTGTAGACAACCTTAATATCCATCTACAGAGTTTTTGTTTTGTTTTAGTGTAACCTCTATGCCTGATGTGGGGCTTGAACTCATGACCGTGAGATTAAATGTTGCATGCTCTACTGACTGAGCCAGCCAGGTGCCCCAGTAGAGGGTTTTAAATGAGAAGTTAGGAAAATTTCTTAAAATGTAACAAAATGCAGCTAACAAAAATAACAGTTAAAATGAGTATGCCCCTTGCCCCAGTGACCCATCATTTCCACCTCTAGTCTCTCCTTTTCAAATGTATTTTCTACACAGATGCCAAAGGCAGATCTAATCATGTCACTCCCTTGCTTGACACCCTCATGGCTTGGCAATGCAAAATCCTAAAACAAGCTTCTAAGGCTGGAGTATCTTCTCTCTCTTCCCTTAATAGTCCAGTAACACAGGACTCAACAGGTTTCTTGGCTGGACTTTGTGCCCAGTTATTCTGCCTAAGGATTTAGCATTCCATTGAGCCCCACTGGTTAGTATCACCCTGCTCTTTTAACAATACCCTTCGCTACTCCTTTGGAGTTCTTACACAAATGTTATTAAATATTGTGTATGCAATTATTTAATATACTCTCTCCCATGAGACTTTAAATTCCAAGAGAGCAAAAATTATCTGTTTAGCCAACATTTTCCCCATTGTGCCTAGTATAATGCCTGACATGGTTGCTTGATGCATTCATTGAATGAATGAATGAAAAGCAAGCTACAAAATAAACAGTGTGAGTCCAATTTGGTAAAGGAGGGGCCAAACCAAGAATAGCCCCAGCAGGTACATGCTGGCCAGGCTCTTCCCTGAGAAGGGGAATGTGCTCCTCTGATAGGTGGAATGAGGGGGCAGGCTGCACAAGGGGGTGGGAGCTTGCTGGGAAGAACAGAGCTGGATGAGAGTGGTAGCCTCAGGGGCTCCTACCCTTCCACCTCCCTGGACAGGAAGGAGCTGCCACAAGAGAGAGGTAGGTCTCCTGTGGACCACCCAAGGTACAGGCATCGGAGTCACAAGATGAGGGCTGCCTGGGAGGCTCAGCTGGGGTATTAGACACAGAGTTATGGGGAGATAGGCCTTGGGAAACGCACAGCCCCAGAGGGAGGGTTCAAGGCCAAGGCCTGGAGTTTCCCAGCCAGGGCAGCATGGAGGAGCATTGGGAGAATGAATGCCACTTCACTTGAGACCATGCTTGAGGTCAACTCCTGCTGGGGGAGGGAGATGGGTCTATAAGCTCAGGAGATCTCTCACCAGGTACTTGTTCTTAAAGACTGCACCCTAGCTGTGTGGCAATTGGAGGCAGTGTGTTGGGTGAACGAGTAGCTGTGCTGCTGTGTCTTTTGTCAAAAGCTTGACCTGGCTGGTTTATCAGCCATCTCAAGGCTTTGTCTTTGACGATGTCAAATTCTTCTGCCTACCTGGTTCCTGAAGGTGGATTCCCATCCTCCATCCCAGAAGATGCCAGGCCAGGCTTTGCACACCACTGCCCCCTCTCCCAGTAGCGTCCTTATTTCCCTGCTTATCTCCATATTTAATGTTTGTCACTGTGAGACTCACCACTCCTACTTGACACATGATCTCCCTGGCTTCCAGCCAAGAGCCCTGAAGTCCTAGAAGAACCTTCTCTGTCATCCCTCTGGAGCCCAATAAACACATTCTGAAGGAATGAATACATCCATTTATTAAACTTTCCCATGTGCAAGATCTTCTTTGATGGGGTGTCATGGAGGCCCTTAAGGGAGGAGCACTGGGGCAGAGACCTGCATAAGGCTTAGGAGCAGGCTTAAAGTCTAAGCTTTGAGTTGGGTGAAAGGGAGCTGCTGAAGATTTCAGAGAGGACATAACTGGCTTTAACCTTGTACAATCTTGGAGATGACACAGCAGATGGGGAATCAGGCTGGAGGCGATGCAGAAGCATTGAATACGGTATGGTGGTGGTGATTTAATGTTGAGAACATGTAGGTTCTGAGCCAAAGAAAGTGATGGCACTGTGTAGTTTGAGACTGGGTTGGAGGGAGGGCAGAGCTCACACTTTGGGTATGGAGGGAGAGGAGGAAAATACAAGTATGTGAGTGAGAAGATGCTTAGCTGCTGCTTCATTCTTGGGGCAGGTGACCAAAGAGGATAGCCATTACTCCAATGCCTTGTTTGGGGAGGAGCCTCCACCACCCTCCAGAGGTTTTAGTTTTGAATCCAGGCTGAAGCCAGAGAAAAACAAGGAGCAAAAGGGGGGGTGGGGGGAGCCAAGAAAAAAAAAGCAACAACAAAAAACTGAAGTAAAGTCCATGGGGTGGGGAGCTAGAAGGCCCCCTTCAAGTAGCTCAGGCCTGGCAGCTTGTGCTGGGCTTGTGGGATTCCCTCTCACAGAGGATGAACAACTCGGGAAGCAAGCCCGAGCACGCACAGGGCTTGTGGGTCTGTGGGGCTGGGCCACCAGGGTCAACCCACCACCCCCACTCCAAGCAGACACAGGGGCGTGCTGTCTTTTTCTGAGCATGTCAGCTCAGGTCAGGAGTATGCAGACCCCACTGGTCCAGGGAACATGTCTTCACCCTGGGCGCCGCCTAGTGGGACCTGTGCAGGCAAGGTCCTGCTGGCCCGAGGCTGCCCCCTGGTGCCGCCTCACTCCTCCCAAGGGCTCATGTCAGTGTCAATGGCCACGCAGTTGTACGCCGCATAGCGGAGCTTCTCCTCGCACACCTTGGCACTGAGGGAGACGGAGACTTGGTCAGCACCAGGTGCAGAGGTCCTTCCGTCACTACGAGGGTCAGTGTGGTCTGTGCGCGGGGTGATGGGTGATGGGGTTCCAGTTTGTGCACTTCAGTACTGGAAGTCCTCCTCCTTCCTAGGATACCACTCCTTCCCCCACTCCCCACTCTCTAGGTTTGAGCCTAAGAAACCCACCTGGCATAATGTGGTAGGAAGAGGGTGCTTGAACAAGTTGAAGACTCAGGCAGCGCATCTGTAGTTTCGTAGCTGGGAGCGTGGAGGGGCCACAGATTAGAAAGAATTGTAGGGGCACAGGGTAGGGGTCTGACATGTGAGTATGTGTGGGGGGAAGAGGGCAAAGGCCAGCAACAGACCCTTTGGACCCCTACCCCTGCCACCTGCACTCACCCCAGTTTGTCTGGGTAGATATAGATCCGTGCTGGCAGACGGCTGCGGCCAGTGACAAAGCGCAGGAAGCGGCTCCGGTCCTCTGGATGGAGAAGGAAATCAGTGCCTGCACTAATGGTGGGGGAAGTTCTACAATTTCTACCCTGTTTCTGTATCCCACAAGTGGAGTCTGAACCCAGGCATCACTCTCCCCTCTTCCACTGACCGTTGGTGAAGTTGTTCAGTGCTTCCCAAAAATATTGCACTCGAGTGTCAGATGGCTCGAAGTCCTCAAACCGGGCTGGGGACAAGGTCAGAATTCATTCTTAGGTCCCAACCTACCTAGTCCTTAAGCCTCTATCCCTGTGTTGCCCTGCCCCACACTCACTGAGCTTTCGTAGAGCGTCCACAGTGACCTCTGGGTCCCCGCACACTTTCTTCTCCAATTCCTGCCAGGTCAGCAAGTCCAGCACAGCCTGTGGCACCACCTTTAGCAGTCCTGCCTGCATGGCTGCCACCTGGAGGAGGGAGAGGCCTGGCTAGGGAAGAGGGCACAACTCCCAAATCAGTGTGTGGTGGAGTCACTTGGCATCCACTCATAGAGATAATGGAGGATATGACATGATGTTTGTTTAGCACTAGGGGCCACCTAGTTCTAGTTCATTCCCACCAACAAGCAGGAATGTAGGGCAGAGGAATGGTAGGGGCCAGAGTTCTTGGGATTGGGTACTGGTAGCCTATTAGGCTAGGCTCTGATTATCAGGAGCTGCGCAAAGCTCTCTGTTCTCCTGGCCTCTGGGTGGTACCTGCTCCTTGCTCTCTTCTAGCCGTGTCTTCTGCACCAGTTGGATGAAACGGGAACGGTCTTCATATCCCACTATGATGCCTGCACCCCCGGGGATCAACTCTACTACTTGCTGGTCACTCAGTACAGTGGTGAATGTTAGTTCCTTCCCAAATTTGAACTCAAATGTCTCCTTGTCCATTCCTTCCATCACTTCCAAGAGCTTCACCTGGGGGTTGGAGAGAGGCAAAGAGGTCAGCCTTTCATTGTTGAGACAATGTTGTTTTCTCTCAAGATGCTCACAGGGAAGTAGGAGAGGCAGACAGGCAAGGCAGTCCCATGCAGGTAATGAGGGCAGTGAGGGGGTCAGTACAAGGGCTATGAAAGCATCAAGACAACACTTCCTTGGCTGCCAGGGAAGGTGTCCTGCAGGAAATGGCATCCAAGCTAAAACCTAAATGATGGCTGGTTGTTGGCTGGGCCACAAGGAAGTCAGGAGAGAGAACATCTTGAAAAAAGGTTGAAAGAGCAAAAGGCCTGTGGAATCTGTTTGGCTAGAGCCTGAATGTGAACTAAGTGGACAGGCATACAGAGGTCATATAAGGTTTGTCAGGTTCTGCATTTTACCCTAAGCCCAGAGCAGAGACACTGAAGGGTTTAAACAAGAGGAGGGAAATGAATTACTCTGGCTGCAGGAGATCAGATGGGTAAGAATGGACATAGGAACACCAACTTTGCAGTCACTGATTGTGTCAGAAAGGAAAGTGGCCTGAACGAGGAGGAGAGCGGTGAAATAGAAGTGGACAGATTCCAGAGGGAGATGTAACAGAATGTGGGAGGTGAGGAAAAAGGAGGAATGAAGGCTGACACTGAGGCCCTTGGTATGGGGAAGGGTGGGTAGTGGTGCTGTTCTGAGACAGGGACCCCTAGAGGGCAGTAGACTGGGAGGTGATGAACTCCCAGTGCTGAGCCTAAGGTTCCATCTGGGGCAGATGTCCTGCAGGCAGATGCATATATGACTCCAAACTTAGGAAAGAGGCTGGAGATGGAGGTAAGATTTTAGGGGTCACCAGAATAAAGAAAGTAGTTGAAGCCATGGGAACAGAAGGAGCACATGTGAGGTTAGAGAAGGTTCAAGACATCCTTTGGGAGCAGCAATCTTCAGGGGCTGCATAGAGTAAACACCAGGTCCAGGCCTTACTTACCAGCACAGAGTCCACAGCTGGGAAGTCCTTGCTCCAACTCACTTCCTCACCAGAGAGCTGCTTCCATACAAAACCAGGCAGAGCCAGGACCTATGGGACAAATAATCACTATGGTATTCTCACATTGGGCTGCCCAGGTTTGGGTGGTTCTTCTTCTTTCCAGAGGCCAGGCTCATCTGATGTGGGTACAGATTAGGCTACTCACCAGGAATTCCTTACCCCGAAGGGCAGCCCCCATCAGCTGTCCAATCCATTCATATTTGGCAAAGTCTCGGCAGGAGGGATTAGGCACATACATGTCCCGGGCCTCACCAGTGCCATTGCCCTGCCCCCAAGATAGAGCTGTCAGCATGGCATGGAATGGACCCTACTTTGTTGCCCCAGATTCTCCAAAGACTTGCCTGCACACTTTCCACCAGAGGCCCTGAATGATCCCTGACTGTAGAACAGCCCCTCCTTTCCTGTCTGCCCAGAGGCTGCCCCAGGCAACTCGGTCCCTCCTCTGCTCCCTCTCTAGTTCAGCACCTGGGAGGTTTGCAGAGATGAACAGCAGAAACAACTTGAGAAGTAGAGATAGGAGATTACCTGGTTGGCTGTGCGCACAAAGAAGGGCAGAGGCACAGGGGTGTCTGCTGAGCTAGGGCACAACTCTTCTGACATGTCTGCCAGGCTATCTCGGAAACCACCCCCTGAAATGACACAGATGCTCTCCACTGGGGAATTCAAGAGTCCCAGCCCCCATAAAGGGTTAATAAGCAGGTCTTCTATCTTGGTTAGCTCGTGACCCCAGAAGCCTCTACCACTCTGAAGGCTGGACCCTTATTATCCTTTGTCAGGGCCTTACCTTGGTCAATGATGCCTTCTGCAATGAATTTACACTCCCACCACTGGTCATAGCGCATGGGCCACCTGTAAGAAGGAGTGGATGCTGGGCCATCCATGCTGGGCCAGGGCTCAGGATGGTTCACAGGATACCAGCCAGAAGTAGGGGCTACGGAGGGGTAATGGTGAAGGGTTCCAGAAGCAGTGTGCAGGTATATATAGTTTATGTAACTCCAGCACAAATCCCTCAACCTCATGCCATACCTGTAGTCCAAGGGCTTTTCATACTTGTCAGAGGGCTTGAGGCCTTCATAAACCTGGGGGCAGGGGAAAAGGGAGGGAGTTATAGGAAAGTCTGTTTCAAGATCTGGCCCCACTCTAGACCAAAGACCTTACTCAGGTTCCTCTTGGTCCAGCCCCCAGGCCCTTTACTGACCCTCCCTTGGTCCGACCCCAAGTGGTCCAGACCTGGGTGAAGACTGCGTTCTTGCAGGCAGGGTCCCTTAAGGGGCAGGCACGGTGTTCCATGGCAAGGCGCCGGTTGATGTACAGGCGTGGCATGAAGCTGGGCTTGCTGCTTTCTGAGTCACGCAAGCACTGGGCCACTAGCCCTGGCCTTTGGCGTGATAGCAGCAGGAACTGCTTCACTTGCTGGTGAGGAGAGGTGGCCAGAGCAAGACTGGCAGGCAGTCAGTCTCTGTCCAGGACCCGGAACCTTCCTCTATGCCTGGACCCAATTCCATGGTTCTAGTCCATGCCTAGTTCATCCCCCCCACGACCCTCCCCTTCCTTGTTTCCCGTCTCTCCCTTAGTCCAGTCACCGGGGTTGGGGGGGCGGGTGCTTTCTAAAACAAAAAATCAAACTTTGTCATTACCTACTTAAAACCCTTCCAATGGCTTCACTGACCTGGGACATAGTCCTTGCTTCACAGCCTGGCCCATAATGCCCTCTGCTATCAGGGCCTGCTATTTGCCTCCCCACTCCCAGCCTCATCCCCAGGCCATACTCACATTTACCTGTATACTTCTCTTAAGTCATCTAGCAGCTAACAACTCCCAGGATGCATCTCTCATGCAACCTGCCTTGTGCACACTGTCACTTCTTCACCCTAGCTCTTGTATATTTCATATACTATCTGGGAGAACAGCATGCCTACCACTGAATTTTAACTATCTGTATCTTGCTTTTTTCCTACATTCCCAGAGCCCAGCAAAGGTCCAGGCCTAGAGTAGGTTTGAAGAACTCTGTGTAAAAGGGTGAATGCTTGCATGAACAGAAAGGAGGAGCCCACTGCTGAGACCAATACTAGGTGGGCCAGGCTCACCTTAATCTCACTGAAGGTGCCAAGCGTGTGATCCCAGGCAGGTACCAGGTGGTGTAGGACACTGTCTAGGATCTTTATGAATCTGGGGTGAGTGGATAAAGATAATGCAACTAAAGAAAGTAGCATGGATTTAAGACCCTCTCACTCCCCAACACATAAAGACAGGAGAAGGCAGGGCCCAGGGGCTGCCCTGACCCTTGAAATGGAACAGCTTACAGTACAGGGCCTTGAGAACCTCCTTCATACAGACATGTGAGGTTCAGGATGGGGGGAAAGGACGGGCCTGGCAGGCCCAGGACCACAGCCACCTCTGCAGAAGAACAGCTCTGCGGTACAGTACTTCAGGGTCAGTGCCTTCGAGGCGTGGGTATCGCACCAGACTGGTTGGCTGGAACAGGTCTGCATTTAACCCTAGTTCCCGCTGTCTAGATGACTTGATCTTGATCCCTCGAAGACGCACGTCAATCCCATCATCTGGGGGAAGGAGTCAGAGCAAAGTTACTTAGGGCACCTACTGCCTCTTTGGTTCTCAGAGCTGAGAATGGCTCTTTGATGCTCAGACTTTTGTCATCCATAGCCCGTAGAAACTTGGGACCTTTGTGAGCCCCTTCTACTCATCTGACTCTGATTATTATATTCTTTGCCGGTTCCTCCATCCATCACTGTAATACTGGGATGCCTGAGGGTCCCAACTCAGTTCCTCTTCCAGATGAGCCCAAAACCTCTATGGCTTTAAGGAAGGCATATACCTGGCGCCTCCCACCTGGCTCAGGCCCAAAGCTTCAAATCCTGGAGTTAGTTTGATAGCCTTCATCCCAACTCCAACCCCATTTCTTCTCTACACTCACTAACAGCTAGCCACTATCTATACTCTGTCACTCCCTTTCCCTCCTTATAGCCTTAAGCCCCACCTCGGCACTCCACGATGCGGATCTCGATGACTGGGAGATGAACGGTCATGTCCTCCAGGACACATACATCCCCGATCAGGGTCCTGAGGAGATGGATGTGAGGCACTTTGAATACCCCTTGCCTGTAGGGATTGCTGGGCTCTAACCTAACCTTATGCTTCCAAGTGGGGGCAGGCCCCATTACTAGAATCATGCCCCATGTCCCCTCCCAGACCAGCTTGCTCACTCACTCATCAATGCTCACGTCACTCAGCTTCTTCAGGTTGTCCCCTTCGCCTCCATAGATCACTACCCGCTTAGGCATAAAGTTGTCATCTGTGGTATCCACTGTGAGCAGCAGCTTCCTAGGTGGTCAGAGTATACACATAGGTCTTTGTATACTTATAAGCACTTGGCCTGCCCACCCTGTCCTACCTCAGAGCCCACTCACTTGACAATGGTGCCCTTTTTCATGGTAAGCCGTACCCAGTGCTGGCACTGGGAACCATCACTCTCCCAGTAGGTGTCTGCATTACTGTCCGTCAGGCAGGACACATTGAACTCCTCCTAGGGTGGGGCAGAGAGGTGGAGTCAGTGTTTACCCCACTCTCTGCACTGGGAGGTGTGCTTTGGGCCAGGGAGCACAAGAAAAAAAAATACATGGAGCTGGTCAAAAGCACAGTTGGTATGTGTGCAAGTGGGGATTCCTACAGGACTTCCAAAATACAGTGCTGGACTAAGTCTGGCCTGTGGGGTTCAGGTTTGGCCCTGGCTTAGAGGTGAGGGTTCTGGATCTAGCAAGATGGGACATCTTGCTTGGGGTGGGAGGAGTCCCAGCACCCACCGTGTAGGAGGAAACGTCTATGCTCTCCACATACTGCTTCACGCTACCCAGGTTCTCATCTTCCTTGCCCAGGTGGTCGTACAAGAAGTGGATCAGGTCTTCGTCACACTCGTAGGTCCACGTCGGGGGCACATAGCTAAGCAACCCCAAGTCCCTAATTAGGTCAGGTCCAGACCTGCAGATCCTTCCTCCCTATCCCACCCCAGCGCACTCACAGTAGCCTCTGTACAGCTTCCGTGTAAGCCTCGGCTGGCTGGGGCCTTGATCCAAGGCGATGAGAGTATGTCAGGTCCACTACTTGTTCCCATCTGTGGGCACAGAGTAGGGGATGGGATGGGGAGACATCACTGGGCAGAATGACACCCCCAGTGGGCTTTCTCCAGAGCTCAATCTCCACCAATCTAGGCCTCCAGAAGCTTCACCCCAGCTCCATTCAGGTGCCGCCCCTTCCTGCTCTTAACCCGGCCTTCAGTCCACATCCCACCTCCCTCGCTGTGCCACACTTCCTTCCCGGCCTAGGTTATCAGGCATCAAGCTCCGCCCTTTCAAGTGCAGCACCTGAGCACAGGTCGGTAGTCCACGCCAAAGAGCTGCTGCTGCCGCTGAAGATGGTCAGGTGTGTCGATGGGTACGAGGCGGGCCCCGCCCTCGGCCGGTCGGCACACCAGCAGCCAGCCTTCGTTCAGTCCGCAGTCGCCCAGGTGTTCTGCCAGCTGCTCCTGCCAAGAAGCGCAAGATGGGAACAGCCGTCAGGGAACTAACTGCCCAGCGGCCCGCCCTGCCCAGCCCAAGGCAAAGAACACGGAACGCAATGCCAGCTCAATATGGGGGTGGGGAGGAGAACAGCCTGGAGCTTCCCTGGCCCCGGGGTCTTTTGCGGATCCCAGGGCAGGCCTGGGAGTACCTTGGTCAGCTTCACCCAGAGCCCGTGGCCGTTGCACAGCTCCTCTCCGGTAGTACGCACGCAGGCGCCGCGCCGGAGCTCAATGCTGTCGCGGGCAGCGCGGAGGGGCCCGGAGCCGGTACCAGGGGCGGGGCCCGCGGCTCCCACGCGCAGCCCCAGGCCCTCCGCCTCCCACACCGGCAGCAACACGCGCGAGGGTCCCGCCGGGTCCTTGTAAAGCTTGTAGAGCACCTCGCGCGGCACGAAGGCCAACGCCTTTGGTAGCGGCCGTCCGGCGCGGAGGCTCTGCGCTGCCTCCGCCAGGAAGCGCACGCGGCCCAGCAGCTGCCGAGGGGACTCTAGAGCCGCGCCCGGGCCTGGGCCCGCCATGGCGAAACAGCAAAAGGAAAGGCCAGGGGTGGTTGAGCTGCTGAAGCCGCCGCCACGAAGGCTTATCAAGCTTCTCACCACGCTCTGCCCCGCCTTCGGCCAGCCCTTGCCGTAAATTCTGGACTAAGGGCATCCCTCGCACCCGCCGTATTATCCTATGTACCCGGATACTTAATCTTTTTGCAAACCAACGTGCCTCCCACTCAGCCAACCAGACCCAAGTTCAGTAGTCTCCAACCTGATCAGTCTCCCCTTTTTCATCCTTATTGCTGCTACCATTTTATACCCTCATTGAACCACAATCATATCTAGCCTGAATCATTGTAACAGCCGTTTTTCTCGTTCTCTGGCCTCCTGTTTTTGCCTTCCCACACCCAATGAGTCATACTAAAACCAGAAGAATCTTTAAAAATCTTCTAGATATCCTCTCAGGCTCCCCATCCTAGGGGCAGTGTTACAACAACGTTTGGGAGAATAATCCCCTGCTCGACCCTACCAGTGACACGAGTCTTGAGTTGTTCAGGCTTGCTCCTGGTAGTTATTCCTAATCCTAGGACACACAGTTTCTCCCAGTAATCCTGAACCAGAAGAGAAGAAAGGTGCAAGGTGGGAAAGGGACTCCAAGGTGGTTAGATAGGATAGAGGCAAAAAAAAAAAAAAAAAAAAGAAAGAAAGAAAAAGAAAGATGGACAGGTGTTGAAGTACAACCATGGAGGAAAAGGAAACTTTGTCTTGTGCCCTCCCCTGCAACCAGTTTTACTGAGATATAATTCATACTCCATATAATTTACCCATCTAAAGTGTACAATTCAATGGTTTTTGATATATTAATTTTTAAAATTGTGGCAAGTGTAACAAAATTTTCCATTTTAACCATTTTAAGAGTACCATTATCTATTTTCAAAACGTTTTAATCACTCTAAATAGAAACTCTTTCTCTTTAAGCAATAACTCCTCATGGCCTCCTCTTCCCAGCCCCTGGTAAATTCTAATCTACTTTCTGCCTCTATGAATTAGCCTATTCTAGATATTCTATAGTGGAACCATATAATATTTGTCCTTTTGTATCTGTCTTATTTCACTTAGCATAATATTACAATAATATTGTAGCATGTATCAAAACTTAATGTATTTTTATGGGCTGAATAATATTCCATTATACATATGTGTGTGTGTGTGTGTGTGTGTATATATATATATAGTATATGTGTATATATACACATACATATACACACTACATGTAGCTTATCTATTTATCTGTTCATGGACACTTGGATGGAAACTTTGTTTTAATATAATTTTCAAATAACCAAAGTTATCAAGAAAGAAATAATAAATGACATCATGTAATTTGGTCAGGTTTCCTTTTTTTTTTCCTCCCTAGGAAGTTGGGAATGTAGTGCCCCACTTCCCTTCTCTCCAAGCTATTTGTTTGCTACCACACTACTACAGAATAAAGTGAACAAGAAAATCTCACAAGGGCGCCTGCATGACCTGGACTCTGAAGACATCTCCAGCCTCTTTAATTTCACCACATTAATCTTCTGGTTCCCATAATAGGTATTTGTTCTTTTGCGTCTTCTTCTTTTTTTTCTTTTTTAATTTTTTTAAACGTTTATTTTTGAGAGAGAGAGAGAGAGAGAGAGAGAGAGCACAAGCCAGGGAGGGGTAGAGAGAGGGGGAAACACAGAATCCCAAGCAGGCTCCAGGCTCTGAGCTGCCAGCACAGAGCCCGAGGTGGGGCTTGAACTCCTGAACCGTGAGATCATGACCTGAGCTGAAGTCGGACACCTAACCGACTGAGCCATCCAGGCGCCCCTTTTGCGTCTTCTTTTTGCACATGCTGTTCCTTCTGCCTGGAATACCCCCACTGCTTTCCCCAGCTAAGCGAGGAGCTTTTGCTGGCTGCTTCTAGCTTTTTCCTCATAAAACATTTACTATTATGCTTGCCAATTCTGTTTCCCCACCAGTCTGTAGCTTCCTAAAGGAAGGGGCTGTCTTGGTCACCACTGTAACCTCCGCATCTATTATACTGCCCGCCTCTTAGTAGGTTATATAAATATTTAATGATTTCATTTCCCCGGATGGCTTGGTTCTGTAACCGACGGTGTGCCTAGTCATTACGCATAAGATTGTTAGAATCATTGAGCGTGGGAGTAAAAGTGAATCTTGGGCTGAACCTTCGGGATTACCAGGGCATCCTGGTAACACCTCCTCACCATCTCCTCATCAGAGGAGAGGAAACTGCTGATGCCAAGGTAAGGTGTAGTTATAGCGAGGTTCTTGGGGGTGGGGTGGGCGTGGGGCGGCGTTTGTTGCTGCGTCGCTACAGCGGACTTTACGGTGACGGAGGTAGGGTGGTCCTACAGGCAGCAGCCGGGACAGCCCGGGAGCTGTTGCTGGAGTCTGATCATGTGACTTTCAACATGGCTACGGCCCTGGTTCATTCCAGGAAGGGGTGGAGCCTGATCTCAGAGCAGGTTCCAGTTCAGTTTAAAGTGCGGACTGTGCTTGCAGTCGCTGACAGCTTATCATGGAGGCTAACGGGTTGGGGTGAGTTCCCTGCACCACGAGGTGTGGCCAGTGTGGCTTCTGACCTGAGTCTTCCAACTCAGAAATCTGCCGCTATATCCCTCTTCCTCCGCCCTGGAGAGCTCCCAAACCGAACTCAAGTCGCTGGAATCCCGAATCCTCCACCCATGGATTCCCGAGACTTTCATTTAGGGGATGTCCCCAGGACTTTCTAATCCTCAATTAAGATCCGTATTTCGGCACCGTCTACTCTGATTTCTCCTTGACAGTCCCTCAGCTCGGGGATCCATAAGCTCCGGAACCAGCCCATAGGTACCCCAGTTCCTGAGATTTTTCTGGTCCAGAGACCCTAATCAAGCCTTACTGAGCTTTCCTTCCCCCCTCTCCCCAGTCTTTCTAGTGGCTTTGGCTTTGAGCTGGGGGGAGTTGGGACTGTGTAAAATAGAGGCCCCAGCGCGGGCCCTTCTAGTCTTGTGCACCATCTGATAGGCAAAAAAGAGGCGGAATGGGTGGGGAGCCACAGTTTAGGAACTGGCCTGGAGAAGGCAGATAGTGGTGTTGGAATGAATTCGCCTTAAGAACCCAGGCCTTTCCCAACCCCCAATCTAGTTTACTGACACCTACCCCCACCCCCTCCTGATCTCCAGATCCCAGGGTTTTCCAGAGCTGAAGAATGACACGTTCCTGCGAGCAGCATGGGGAGAAGACACAGATTACACTCCCGTTTGGTGCATGCGGCAGGCAGGCCGCTACTTACCAGGTCAGGGTCAGAGCTTGGGAGTCTAGGTGAAACTCTGGAGGGTGAAGTTTTTTGAGGGGCAGGGGAGGGGTTCAGAGGTTCCTCAAGGTGGAGCCCTGCCTTCCCTCTTCTGTTTGCAGAGTTTAGGGAAACTAGGGCTGCCCAGGACTTTTTCAGCACCTGTCGCTCCCCAGAGGCCTGCTGTGAATTGACTTTGCAGGTGAGAACTCCACAAAAAAGGGAGGAATTTATGCCCTCTGCTTGCCTCCTAGTAACCTGTCTTCTATTTCCTACAGCCACTGCGTCGCTTCCCTTTGGATGCTGCCATCATCTTCTCTGACATCCTTGTTGTACCCCAGGTACCTGCTCAAACCTGATGAGTAAGAAAGGGTAAAGATAGTCAAAGCTCAAGATAAGCACTTATCTTCACCTAACAGGGAAAAACTTGGGCCGAAAGATGGAGTGTGGCTGAGTTTCATTCTCCTTTTCCTCCTTCTTGGCATGGGCTAAACAGCCTTTCCTTCTAGAGTTACAGGTTGGGAATCCAGATATTTTCTCCCCCTCCAGGCACTGGGCATGGAGGTGACTATGGTGCCTGGCAAAGGGCCTAGCTTCCCAGAGCCATTAAGAGAAGAGCGGGACTTAGAACACCTCCGGGATCCAGCAACAGTGGCCTCTGAGCTGGGCTATGTGTTCCAGGCCATCACCCTCACTCGACAACAGCTAGCTGGGCGTGTGCCGCTGATTGGCTTTGCTGGTGCCCCGGTAATGTGGAACATGGCAGGGACTTGGGCATGGGAAAATCACTCTGGAGGGTCTAGTGTACACAAGGGAAGGAAGTATCAGTCTGGCTTTTACACCTGTGACATTCTCTTTGTATCCTTTTGCAGTGGACTTTGATGACATACATGGTTGAGGGTGGCAGCTCAAGCACCATGGCTCAGGCCAAGCGCTGGCTTTACCAGAGACCGCAGGCTAGTCACAAGTTGCTTCGCATCCTCACTGATGCTCTGGTCCCATATCTGGTAGGACAAGTGGCTGCTGGTGCCCAGGTGGGTCCTGAGGGAGAGAAATAGGCTGGGGTCTAGAAGGAAAAGAAGCAGCAGAGTTTCCTACATCTGAGAGGATAAGTGTCTTAATGCCAGGCATGAAAGAAGCTTGGCCTGCAGTGATTTGGCTGGCGCAGCTAAGCCCACCTTGATGTTGACATTGGCAATGCTGTATGTGTTAAAAAACCAAAGTTAGCACTGGGATCTAAAGAAGGCAAAACTTTTTGAATGGAACTGGGTTTATAGGC
This sequence comes from Puma concolor, assembly GCF_028749965.1. Taxonomy (NCBI): domain Eukaryota; kingdom Metazoa; phylum Chordata; class Mammalia; order Carnivora; family Felidae; genus Puma; species Puma concolor. Next base: position 35,553,603 of record NC_141674.1, read on the forward strand.
TTAGGCAGTATGAGGGTCTGAAGTCACTAGGGAAAAATTGAGATACTTTCTGTGTGTGAGGCCTGAGATTCTTCCTCTTTGTGTGTTAGATATTTCTCTTTACTACCTCCCAACTGTAGGCATTGCAGCTCTTTGAGTCCCATGCAGGGCATCTTGGCCCACAACTCTTCAATAAATTTGCACTGCCCTATATCCGTGATGTGGCTAAGCGCGTGAAGGCCAGGCTGCAGGAGTCAGGCCTGGCACCAGTGCCCATGGTAAGGATGGGGAAAGAGTAAGTGAAGGTGGGCCTGTGGAACTTTCAGGGTATTTCCTGCATGGACTGAAGTGACCACTAGAGGGCAGCAGAGGCGCAGCCAAGATAGATTAGCGGGCATAGCAAGGTCCTTTTGTAGCCTCAGAGGTCTGCCCTTTTCCAGATCATCTTTGCTAAAGATGGACATTTTGCCCTGGAAGAGCTGGCCCAAGCTGGCTACGAGGTGGTTGGGCTTGACTGGACAGTGGCCCCAGAGAAAGCCCGGTGAGTGATGGTGGGTGAGGTGGAGAGGGTGCAGCTGCCATGTGTGCAATCACCAGAACGTGGCACTGACTCTGCTTTCAGGGAACGTGTGGGGAAGACGGTGACCTTGCAGGGCAACCTGGACCCCTGTGCCCTGTATGCATCTGAGGTATCAATCCGAGTTCCTGTGTATGTCTGTGAGTTTGTGTACTCCCATGGTTGTGGATATGGTTGTGTGTATTACTGTGTGTTTGTGTCTTTATTATATCTGTTTGTCCCTCTAAGTGAGCTCTAGTAAAGCAGGATTTTTTTTTTTTTATAATTGTTCATTTGTGTTGTCTTAGGGCCTGGCCCATATTAAGCATCCAGTAGACTTTTTTGAGTGAATGATTGAATGAGTAACACTTAGTAGAAGCATGTCTACATGTGTATGTGTCACTATTATGTATAGTGAGTGTAGGGTTTGCTGGCCCCCCTGTAGCCAGTGCCCTGTTGGTCCCCCAGGAGGAGATTGGACGGCTGGTGCAGCAGATGCTGAATGACTTTGGGCCACAGCGCTACATTGCCAACCTGGGCCATGGACTTTACCCTGACATGGACCCAGAACATGTGGGGGCCTTTGTGGATGCCGTGCACAGATACTCACGTCTGCTTCGACAGAACTGAGCATACATGTTTTCCCTCAACTGCCACTAACAAAGATGATTGATTGTTTCCAGGAGAATAAAAGTTCAGAGTTGGAGTCTAGCGTGTACTTTCATTTGTGAAAGATCTTTGCCCTTATCCTCAGTTCCTTCTTAGCCTCTGCTCCTTCCTGGATGCCCCTTTCTGCATCCTCTCCACAAGTCATAGGAGCTTAGATGTCAGTGAATATGTACTGTAGGATTTAATGTCAGCGCTCTCACCACCATCATGCTCTCAGCTCTCCAAGCATGAAAGCTAAATGGGGTTGGGTAAAGCTTCCTGGCAGCTGAAGCTGTGACATTTGCAGAGAAATGGGGTCCCACAGCATACACAGCCAGATTTATAGGGATTTGTGTCTGAAAGGGAGGGGAGTGTATATCAGAGAGGAGCATAAAATTGGCTAGAATATTTCAGAGAGGCCTGTTGAGGAAGATGGAATTTAGGTAAGCAGGGAGAAACTGAGAGGCCTTCAGCTTTGACACCAAAATATGGGGGAGGACATAAAGACTCAAAACTAGGATGCTTAGGATTAAAGATTTAGACTTACATCTTTAAGGTGAGAAGGTCTCTGAGGCCAAAAGGCCCTATGGTGCTCAGGGTTGCTCTGCATTCTTTTCTGAGCATACAATCTAATTTTCTCAGGACCTTGGTGTTTCTTTTTTATTTATTTATTTATTTTTTTAATGTTTATTTATTTTTGAGACAGGAGAGAGCATGAACGGGGGAGGGTCAGAGAGAGAGGGAGACACAGAATCGGAAGCAGGCTCCAGGCTCTGAGCAGTCCGCACAGAGCCCGACGCGGGGTTCGAACTCACGGACCGCAAAATCGTGACCTGAGCCGAAGTCGGACGCTTAACCGACTGAGCTACCCAGGCGCCCCAGGACCTTGGTGTTTCTACCCATCATGGTGGTACCTACCTCATGGGACAAGGTCTGAGGTACCTGTGGACACTGGAGAGGGGTGTGGTATGGCAGGAAACTCTTCGTTTGTCATTCTCCCTCACCTTAAACTACTAGGAACCCACTGCACTATCAGCCCAACCAATTCCTTGTCCCAGCCAGGGGCAATGCAGAAGAGAGAAAAGGGCCCATTTATTGAGAGAACACAATTTCTGATTTTAGAAAAATGATATTTTCTGTGATCCATGATTTATTCATAGAAAAGCACTGTGAGTTCACACACTTGCTAAAAAAAACGGCAATCGTGATACGTGATACAGAAATGGGAGTGTCTTCTTTTTTGAAACCAACCTATTGGGGCTGAGAGGTTGTAGGGGCCCATGGCTGGACAGTAAGACTTAAGTAGCCACAAACAGTGAAAACAACTTACTGGTTAGTGTGGAGAAAAAAGAGACACAGTTTGTCAAAGAAGAACATAAAGCAGACAGGTCCTTAGTTCACATTCTACCTATACCACCCCTTTCCTATCGTCCCCCCACCCCCAACTCGGGAACTAAAACGTGAAAAACAGTAAACACCAAGACACTGGCATCCAAATGACTCTTCTGAAAGCCCTCGCTACCTCCTATAACAATTCCAGGCTGAGCACAGGGGTCAGGAAGGTAGTAGGAACATGGTACACTGTGGACGTCAGCTAGGGCTAAGACAGGCATTGCCCACTAGGGGTAGAAACTACTCAGAAAGGGAAAGGCCAAATGCGTTCCAGCCCCAGCCTCCAAAACAGTGACCAATGGGCAGGCAGAGGAAGCTTGAGGTAGAAAGGCAAGGGAAGAAAGCAAGTATAGGGCAAGAAAGGAACTGGAGCTAAAGGAGCCCCTCTTGGGGTAGAAGGAGACTAGTGCTTAGAAGCTTGTTTGGTGAGAGAATGGTGAGTAAGGGAGGCAAAGAGATGGGGAACGTGTTTAGCTGGTGGGAGAGGTGACGAGGAATGGGGAAGAGAGATCTGGCAAAAAGAAAAGGAACACATTCATGCAGATCCTCCAACAAATTCACAGACATACTTGCATGTCAAAATACACATAGGTACACGTATAAAGACACACCAATGGAGAGCAAGCATACAAACATGTTTTTACACATGCATCTGTGTATGCACCCCCCACTAAATGTGCACTGACAAACATGAACACACAGGTATGTATTCTTACGTGTTGACAAATGTGTATACCCTCACACAGAAACCTACAGTCCAGCACACAGATATGTACTCACATGTACACACACAACTGACATACACATAAATATATATGCACAGACAGGTATGCACAGATCTATCTACACACACAGATACATGTACTTAGCCATACAGATACATACACACGCATACATAACTAGAGATAAAACCAGATACTCTCTAACACAAAGATGACCAGAGTAGATACATATGAGTATGAGCTCAGTGGCCTCCCAGACCTTCACTCTCCCCTTGAACTTGTTTCTCAGAGCTCAACAGGCTCCTAGAGAACCTGTGTGGAGCAGGAGCAAGAGCTTCACTGTTCTCATGGCTTCATGAGGCAAGAGTCTAAGTCCAGTCCTGGCCCTGCCCCTCTCCCACTACTGGGCTATAGATGACCCGTGTCTGCAGGCTGGGTTTCTGCATAGACTGGACCCGGGATTTATTATAACTGGCCATTGTTCTCCCTGCCACCCCTACTCTTCCTCTGCAAACAGTATATACTCTGCAAGGGAAACCTGAGAAATGGTTGTGAGTCTCCTCAGAAAACAAGCCTATCTTCCCACCCACAGCTACTTCAAGTACCCATCAAATTAGAACCAGAATTATAAATAGTTACAACTTTACAATGTAATTGGCAACACATATACTATAGTATTTACAGTACCATAAATGCTTCTGTTTCTCTGGTTAAGCAATCCCTGAGACGGAACAGTGTTCTGTGTTTGCCAAGGGAGAGTGGGCCAATGCCCAGGACACGCAGGATATAGGGGCGTGAGGTGGCATGTTGTGGGGTTTCTGATTGATCTGCAGGGCCCAGTTCCTTCAGGAACAGTGGGCTGTAGTGAGAACCTTGCCAAGGAAGGCATATTGGCTAGAGTTGGACTTTCCCATGCTTAGCCCTGTGGTCCTCTGGCTTCAGCCACAGGTGCTCAGAGTCCTCTCAGGGTGGACAAATGTTTTGGTGTCCTTGGCCTGACCTGTGGTACTTGGGAGCCCAGGCTGCCCTGGCAGTGAACTGTCTGCTTTCTCAGCCAAAGCGCTCTCGTACCAGCAGCATCAGCTTCTTCTTGCCTTTGTAGATTTGTTTGAGGTTGTCGATGAATTGGGCAAACTGCAGGTGGCCATCCTGGGGCAGCAGGAAGGTCTCCCGAGCTTTGCTCAGAAACTCAATGAACTCTCCGTAGTGGCGAGGGCTGATGTGTGTCAGGCGTGAGTGTGTAGTGTTGATATAGGCATTGATGGTGGCGTCCAGCAGCTGGCGGAGTGGAGCTTTGTCAGTGGACATGAGCTTTCCAGAGCTGCGGCGGCCTGGGATACCAGCCAGGCCAGGTGCAGTCACTGTGCAACGCCGCAAGATGTCTGAAAGCACTGTGGCACAGTGCACACTCTTCACCACAAGGGGAATGAGGGCCGCCAGCTCATTCTTGCCCAGAGAGTGGCTGAGGGCACACGCCCAGAGCACATCATTGATGGCCGGATGGGTATCCTGGTTGTAGGCCAGGTTGAGATGGCTCATGGCCAGAGAGGCCAATTTGAAGGCACGTAGCGGGTAGCCACGGAGCTCCATGTAGCGAGCAATGGTGAATAGTTGTGAATGCGTCATGCCACCAGTGGCAGCATCAATGGCGATCTGGTAGGCTGCCTCAAAGGCGATGTGGTCTTTCTCACAGAGTGTAAGGGCTGACAGGGCACAGCTCTGTGGATCCTTCATGGCACACTGTAGAGCCAGCGTGCGAGCACAGCTAGCTAGCTCCTCCCGCTGTGGATAGTCAAGACTGAGGCGCAGGATAGTGGTGTGGGATACAGCTGTGGCAGCCACAATGCTAGTAGCCTCAGTGGGAGTGAAGAGTGTGTACCAGCTCTGCAAAATGCTCACCAAGGCCCGCACACCTGTCAGGGAGAGCCTGAGCTCAGCCGTGGCCATCCAGGTCTCCATCCAGGTCTGCCCAGATTACCATCTGGGGTCAGAACTTGGCCTGCAGAGATGAGTTCTCCCTTTTCCTCAGTAGCCTTGAGATGATCTGAGGCAAACTAGGGAGCATCCCAGATGGCCAGACCCTGTTTGGGGTCTCTTCCCATCCCTTCCTTCCCCAAGTCAGAGGGTTGAAGATTTCTGCAGGTGCTCTTAGCGCCTCACAAGGATGGAGCAACAGAGCCTGTAGTCTACCTGTCCCAATGCAGGGGTTGCAGATCTGCCTGGGGGCTCTGGCTGCAGAGGGGCCTCTCAGGGTATAGTCTTATGCTGGGACATTGGGCTCTAAACGGGGGCCTGAGCCTCCAAGTTGCCTGAGGTTTTCAGAGGCATAGACAGGGACTGGGACCAAACCACTGGGCCAACTACCGCCCAAGGGTGCACTTACATACTGGTGGCTGAAAATTCAATCTCTCATACATGTCTCTGATCAGAGGGTCAAAGTGCTGCTGACATCAGGGTATGTCTAAGCAGTGAGGGCAGAGCTTGGGCTAGCTAAACAAAGGCCATATTTCCTACCACCAGCCCCATCAGTAATAGGAATATGAGAGCTCTAAGTATTTGCTGTCTTGTCCCAAGAGTAGGGCCTAGGAGCTCCTGTCCCCTGGGGGTAGAGGGAGGTGGGAGACTCACCCACTTCTGTAGCACATGTTACCAACCACCGCACCATCTCCCGGCGCCTCCAGTTAAGAGTTGATAAGGTCATCCTCATCACCTGGGCAAAAAAGAGGCATTTCCAGTGGGCTAAGCTTAACTGTTAGGCCCTCTACATCCCCACATCCCCTTGCCATTCATTTATGCAACAAGTATTTATTAGTGCTTTAAGCAGCCATCTCTCTCCTGATAAGTAGACAGGTTTAATTTCTGCCCCACCCCTCCCACCAATCAGATAGAAGGCTTCTCTGATGACCTATAACAAATAAAGTCCTTATTATCACACCTTGCTTGATTTGACTTGGAGGGATAAGGAGGGGGTGGGGAGAAGATGGGGACCCTATGGAGCCTAAAGCTACATTTCTTCTGGCCTCAACTTCAAAATGGAGCCCAATTTAGAGAGTCTTCACCTAGAGGTCTAGCCTAAAAGTTGTGCTCTGGGGACACAGAAAGAACTGGACTTGGCCCATGCCCAGTGCCTCTGGGATCTTATCTTTACCATTTATCACAAGGCCAGAAGCCTAAAGTGAGGATGACCCACTCCTCCTCCATACCTGTAACCCCAGCTCCAGAGCCACGTTGAGCAGGGTGCTGTCAGTACTACTGTCTGTGGGAGTAGCAATCTTGAATGCATCTTGGGCCAGTTTGAAGATGAGGGAGGAAGAATGGATGTGCTTCTGTATTGCTTCCAGAATTGTCCGGAGCCTCAGAGTGTCCCCTATAGGTGCCGAGAGATGGGACAGTGACAGGTCTTCTTTAAAGTCTCCCTGAGTCTACTGATCACATAGGTACTGGCTGAATTGGCTACTATCAATTCACTGAATGCTTCTGAATACTACCGTCTCTTTTGGGTAGACATGCTATGTCTCCACTAAACCCACTGGAGACTGCTTCCTTCACCAGGCCCCTGCATGAATTCACTTTTCTCTACCTTTTCATCTGTCTCTATCCCTCACCTTTTCCCCTCAGTCTCCTTAGGTCCCAGAAATAATTTTTACGAACACCTGACTTTTGAGAGCTGCTTATATAGGAGATAGGAAGCCGCATTATTGTCAGAAAAGTATGCTAGTTCCATTGTTTGCTTCCCACTGCAGCTCCCTGGAGCAAAAAGGAGCTGGGCCACCACTTCTTATTCAGCAGGCAAGGATTCTATACAAAGTACTAGTGCAGAGACTTAAGAAATATACCACAGGAAGGGCATGTATACCATATGAAGTGAAAGTCACTGTATGAAGGTAGTATAGTATATGAAAGATCGGTGTATCTTACGAAGGAGTAAAATGTGAAGTAAAGATAGAACAAAAAGTAGGTCTTATGTCTGACAAAGAGGTGTAGTGGTAAGAGCATATAGGCTTTGGAATGAAATACATTGGGAATTGAACCTAGTTCAGCCACTTACTAGCTCAGTTTCTTTATCCATAAAACAGAAATAATAACCTTTAGGGTTGTTGTGAGAATTATAAGCAACCTGTATATAGTTAATATTCTATGATCCTACTTTTGTAAAAAAAAAAAAAGTAGTAGTAGTAGTGTATGTGTGTGCATATAAATGATTAGAAAATCTCCAGAAATATTTGTACCAATGTCTTAGTAGTAGTTATCTTTCGATGTCAGAATTATGGGAGAGAGTACTTTTTTTCCTTCTGTCATCTTTAAAAGCAATTTTTAAAATTAAAAGACTTCATATTTAGGCAGTTTTAGGTTTGCAGAAAATTGAGCAGATAGTACAGTAAAGTACACTTCTTACACACTCCTATCCCCATTTCTCATTTCCCCTATTATTAATGTCTTACATTAGTGTGGTACATTTGATGAACCTACATTGACATATTGTTATCATTTGAAGACCATGGTTTATATTAGGCTTCACTAAGATATACAGTTCTCTGGGTTTTAACAAAGGCATGGTATCATGGGCCCATCATTACTGTACAGAATAGATTCATTGCTCTAAAAATCTCCTGTGTTCTACCTTTTCGTCCCTCTCCTCATTCCCCCTAAGAATACTGATCTTTTTTTTTAAAATTGTCTCTATAATTTTACCTTTTCCACAATGTCATATACTTGGAACCACAGTATGTAACCTTTGAGAGTGGCTTCCACCAACCAGTCTTAAGAACCTTAAGAACACTTAAGGTTCCTCCATTTCTTTTTGTGTCTTGATAGCTAACTTCTTTTTATTGGTAAATAATATTGCATTGTATGAGATGTAGGTTTATCCATTTACCTTTTGAAGGACATTTTGGTTGCTTCTAGTTTTTGGCAATTACATATATAGCTGCTATAAACATTTGTATGCAAGTTTTTATGCGGACATAAGTTTCCAATTCATTTGGTAAAATACCTAGGAGCATGATTGCTGGATCAGATGGCAAGACTATGTTTAGCTTTGTAAAAAACTGTCAAATGGTCTTCCACAGTGGCTGCACCTTTTGCATTCCCACAAGCAATGAGAGTTCCTGTTGCTCCACATCCTTACTAGTATTTGGTATTGTCAATGTTTTGGATTTTAGCCATTCTAATAGGTATGCAGTGGTATCTCCTTTTTGTTTTAATTTTCATTTTCCCAATGACATGTGATACTGAGCATCTTTTCATATGCTTGTCATCTCTGTATCTTCTTTCATGAGGCACCTGTTCAGGTCTTTTGCCTTTTTTTTTTTTTTTAAGTGTTTTTAATGTTTATTTTTGAGAGACAGAGAGACAGAGGACAAGCTGGGGAAGGACAGAGAGAGATGTAGACACAGAATCTGAAGCAGGCTTTAGGTTCCCAGCTGTCAGCACAGAGCCCGAGGCGGGACTCCAACTCATGAGCCATGAGATCATGACCTGAGCTGAAGTTGGACACTTAACCAGCTGAGCCCCAGTCTTTTGCCCATTTTTAAATTCAGTTGTTTGTCTTCTTATTATTGAGTTTTAAGAGTTATGTATTTGCAATATGAGGTTTTTTTTTTATGTTTATTTTGAGAAAGAAAGAGAGTGAGCGAGTGTGTGCAAGCTGGGGAGAGGCAAGAGAAAGGGAGAGAGATTCCCAAGCAGGCTCCATGTTCAGTGCTCAGCTCTACACAGGGCTTGACCTCACGACCATGAGATCATCTTCTGAGCCTAAATCAAGAGTCGGACACTCAACCGACTGAGCCACCCAGGTGCCCCTGGGATACAAGTTCTTTATCGGATAAATGTTTTATAAATATTGTCTCCCAGTCTGTGACTTGTCTTTTCAGTTTCTTAACAGTGTTATTCACTCAGAAGTTCTTCCTTTTTTTTTATTAAAAATTTTTAATGGTTATTTTTGAGACACACACACACACACACACACACACACACACACACACACAGTGTGAGCGAGGGAAGGGCAGAGAGACAGGGAGACACAGAATCCGAAGCAGGCTCCAAGCTCTGAGCTGTCAGCCCTGAGCCGGACATGGGGCTTGAACTCACAAACTGTGAAATCATAATCTCAGCCAAAGTCACATGCTTAACCGACTGTCCCACAAGTTCTTCCTTTTAATGAAGTCCTACTTTTCAATTTTTTCTTTCATGCATTATATTTTTGGTATTGTATCTAAAAAGTCATTGCTAAACCCAAGGTCTCTAGATTTTCTATGTTATCCTAGGTTTATAGTTTTATGTATTACCTTTATGCCTTTGATCTATTTTAATTTTTATGAAAGGTGTAAGGTAAGGTCAGTGTCTATACATATTTTTTTTCTGCAGGTGGAGGCAGTTTTTCCAGTACCAGTTGTTGAAAGGACTATCTTTTACTTCTTTGTCAAAGATCAGTTTGCTATATTTGTGTGAGTTTATTTCTGAGCTCTCTATTCTGTTCCATTCATCTAGTTGTCTACTCTTTTGCCAATTCCATACTGCCTTGATTACTGTAGCTTTACAGCAAGTCTTGAGGTTGGGTAGTGTTAGTTCTCCAGCTTTGTTCTTCAATACTGTGTTGGCTATACTAGGTCTTTAGCTTTTAGAAAGAGTTTTTCAGTATCACAAAATAACTTGCTGGGATTTTGGTTGAGACTATATTGAATCTATAGATCAACCTAGGAAGAACTAACATAATAATAATAATGAATCTTCCTATCTATGGATACGGAATATCTATTTATTCAGATCTTTGATTTCTTTCATCAAAATTTTATAGTTTTCCTCATATAGATCTTACACATATTTTGTTAGATTTACTAAGTACTTTTGGGGGGGTGCTAATGTAAATATATTGTTTTTATTTTTATTTATTTATTTTAAAAAAAAATGTTTATTTATTTATTTTTGGAGAGAGAGAAAGTGAGCAGATGAAGGGCAGAGAGAGAGAGGGAAAGAGAGAATCCCAAGAAGGCTCTGTGCTGTCAGTGCAGAGCCTGATGCAGGGCTCCATCTCACAACTGTGAGATCATGACCTGAGCCAAAATCAAGAGTTAGACACTTAGTGACTGAGCCACTTAGGTGCCCCAATATATATTTTTTCATTTCAAAAATATTTTATTATTTTTTTTTAATTTTTTTTTTCAACGTTTATTTATTTTTGGGACAGAGAGAGACAGAGCATGAACGGGGGAGGGGCAGAGAGAGAGGGAGACACAGAATCGGAAACAGGCTCCAGGCTCTGAGCCATCAGCCCAGAGCCCGACGCGGGGCTCGAACTCACGGACTGCGAGATCGTGACCTGGCTGAAGTCGGACGCTTAACCGACTGCGCCACCTAGGCGCCCCTCAAAAATATTTTAAATGTTTATTTATTTTTGAGAGAGAGAGCACAAGCAGGGGAGGGGCACAGAGAGAGGGGGACAGAGGATTAGAAGAAGGCTCTGCGCTGATGGCAGAGAACCCAATGTGAGGCTCAAACTCCCAGACTGCAAAGTCATGACCTGAGCCAAAGTTGGATGCTCAACCAACCAAGCCACTCAGGTGCCCCTCTATTTCAAATTTCAATTGCTCATTGCTGGGATATAGGGGGGCAACTGACATGTATTATATATAAAAGTCAATTGCCTTCCTATATACATATTTTTTCATATATATAAAAGATGTTTCTTTTTTGAAAACTGAAGTATAGTTGACATAATGTTACACTAGTTTTAGGTAAACAACATAATGATTCAACAACTCCTTAAGTTATCACAACTGTAGTGACCATCTATCATATAATACTATTAGAAATGTAACACTATTAGAAAACCCCTGATTATATTCCCTATGCTGTACCTTTCATTCCACGATGTGTTCATTCCATAACTGAAGTCTGTACCTCCCACTCCCCTCTACCCATTTCGCTCATCTCCCCGCTCCCCTCCTCCTTGGTAACCACCAATTTGTTTTCTGTATTTATGATTCTGTTTCTGCTTTCTGTTTATTCATTTGTTTTGTTTTTTTAGATTACACATATAAGTGAAATCATATGATAGACTTTTGTTTATACAGATTTTAAATTTTGCATAAAATCTTTCATTCTTTTCTTTTTTAAAATTTAAATTGTAGGGGCGCCTGGGTGGCTCAGTCGGTTAAGTGTCCGACTTCAGCCAGGTCACGATCTCGCGGTTCGTGAGTTCGAGCCCCGTGTCGGGCCCTGGGCTGATGGCTCGGAGCTTGGAGCCTGTTTCCGATTCTGTGTCTCCCTCTCTCTGTCCCTCCCCCGTTCATGCTCTGTTTCTCTCTGTCCCAAAAATAAATAAATGTTAAAAAAAAATTAAAAAAAATAAAATTTAAATTGTAGTTAGTAAACATACAGTGCAATACAGGTTTCAGGAGTAGAATTCAGTGATTCATCACTTATATACAACACTCAGTGCTCATCACAACACATGCCCTCCTTAGTACCCATCACCCAACTAGCCTATCTCCCACCTACCTCCCTACATCAACCCAAAGTTTGTTCTCTATCATTAAGAGTTTCTTGTGGTTTGTTTGCCTCTCTTCTCTCCCCTGCTCTTCCCATATGGTCATCTGTTTTGTTTCTTAAATTCCACATATGAGTGAAATCATATGGTATTTGTCTTTCTCTGACTGACTTATAAAATCTTTAATTCTTACGGTCAGTAATCTATAGGCTCCAAACTAGGATGTTTTAAGGGAACAGGTTAAAAGTATGCTCAACATGTGGAATACCTTTAAAAAAAAGAAAAACCCTACATTTAGAAAGCTGATTTTTATATATTAACCTTGTATCTTGCAACCTTGTTATAGTAACTTATTCTACTTTTTTTGACTCTTTGGGATTTTCCACATAAACAATCATGTCATTTACAAACCAAGACAGTTTTATTTCTTCTTTCCTAATCTATATACCTTTTATTTCCTTTCTTATCATACTGCATTATCTAGAACTTCCAGTATGTTGAATGGGAAAGGGTGAGAAGGAACATTCCTATCTTATTCCTGATTTTCAGGGGAAAGCATCTAGTTAAGTATGATGGTAGGTTCTTTGTAGATATTCTTTATTTTTTTAAGTTTATTTATTTATTTTGAGAGAGAGACAGAGAGAGCAAGAGTGAGTGAGCATGAGTGGAGGAGAGGCAGAAAGACAGAGGGAAAGAGAGAGAATCTCAAGCAGGCTCTGCACTGTCAGCAATGAGCCCGATGTGGGGCTCGAATGCACAAACTGTGAGATCATGACCTGAGCAGAAATCAAGAGTCAGACACTTAACTGACTGAGCCGCTCAGGCGCCCCTAGATTCCTTATAAAATTAAGTTGATTCTCTTTCTTTTTAACTTTTAAATAATTTTAAAATCATTTTTTATTTTTTAATTAAAAAAATTTATTTTTGAAAGAGAGAGAGAGAGACAGAGAGACAGAGCATAAGTAGGGGAAGGGTAGAGAGAGAGAGAGAGGGAGATACAGAATCTGTAGCAGGCTCCAGGCTCTGAGCTGAGGGCACAGAGCCTGTTGTGGGGCTTGAACTTGTAAATTGCGAAATCATGACCTGAGCTGAAGTTGGATGCGCTATCAACTGAGCCACCCAGGCACTCCAATTTTTAAAAATTTTTATTTTAAGTAGGCTCCATGCCCAACATGGGGCTTTAACTCACAACCCTGAGATCACGAGTTGCATGCTCTAGCAACTGAACCAGTGAGGCACACCAAGTTGGTTCTCTTCTATTCCTGGTTTGCTGAGTTGTTGTTTTTATCATGAATAGGTGCTGGATTTGGTCAAGTATTTTTCTAGCATCAACTGATATAATTCTATAATCTTCTTTAGTCTGTGGATGTGATAGGTTACATTAGTTGACTTTCAAGTGCTGAACCAGCCTTGCATATCTGGGATAAATCCCACTTTGTAATGGTATATAATTCTTTTTATACTTCATTGGATTCAATTTGCTAATACTTTGTTGAGGATTTTGGTACTTATATTCATGAGTAATACTGATCTGCAGTTTTCCTTTCTCGTATTGTCTTTATCTGGTTTTGGTATTAGAGGAGTAATGCTGTTCTCATAAGATGAGTTAGGAGGTGTTCTCTCTGCTTCTATTTTCTAGAACAGATTTTAGAGAATTTGTATCATTTATTCCTTAAAAACTCACAAGTGAAATCACCTGGGCCAAGTGCTGTCTGAAAGATTACTGATGCAATTTCTTTAATAGATACATGCTTATTCAGATTATTTATTTCTCCATATGTGAGTTTTGATAGATTGTGTTTTCCAAGGAATTGGTCCATTTCATCATTGAAGATAACAAATTTGTGGAAATATAATTTCATAATTTTTCTTTATCATCTTTTTAATATACAGGGGACTCCTGTTTCATTTATGATATTAGTAATATATATTCTCTCTTTTTTTTCTTGGTTAGCTTGGCTAGAAGTTGGATCAATTTTATTGATCTTTTTATTTTATTAAAAATTTAAAAAAATTTGGGGGGCATCTGGGTGGCTTAGTTGGTTAAGTGTCTGACTTTGGCTCAGGTCATGATCTCACGGTTCATGGGTTTGAGCCCCACGTCGGGCTCTGTACTGACATCTTGGAGTCTGGAGCCTGTTTCAGATTCTGTGTCTCCCTCTCTTTCTGACCCTCCCCTGTTCATGCTCTGTCTCTGTCTCAAGAATAAATAAACATTAAAAAATTTTTTTTAATTAAAAAAAATTTTTAATGTTTATTTTTGAGAGAGAAAGAGAGAGACAAACAGAGAGAGAGAGACAGTGTGAGCAGGGAAGGGGTGAGAGAGAAGGAGACACAGAATTCAAAGCAGGCTCCAGGCTCTGAGCTATCAGCACAGAGCCTGATGCAGGGCTCAAACTCACAAACTGTGAGATCATGACCCCCCTGAGCCAAAGTCAGATGCTTTACCGACTGAGCCACCCAGGTGCCCCTTTTCTTTCTTTCTTTTTTTTTTTTTTTAACTTTTTTAAAAGTTTATTTATTTATTTTGAGAGATGAAGGGAGGGAGAGAAAATGAGGGAGAGAGAGAGAGGCAGAGAGATAGGGAGAGAGAGAGAATTCTAAGCAGGTTCTGCACTGTCAGCACAGAGCCCTATGTGGGGCTCAGACTCATGAACCATGAGATCATGACCTAAGCCGAAATCAAAAGTTAAACACTCAACTGACTGAGGCACTCAGGCACCCCTTTTCTTTAAACTTTTTTTAACAGTTTGAGAGCGAGCAATTTGATGGATCTATTCAAAGAAGTGCCTTTTGCTTTGAGTTTCCTCTATTTTTTTAATTTTGAATTTCAATGATTTTTTTCTGTAATTTTTATAATTTATTTTCTTCTGCTAGCTTTAAGTTAATGTTGCTCTTCTTTCTTTAGTTTGCTAAAGTGTAAGCTTAGATTATTGATTTTATTTTCCCTTCAGCTTGAGATATAATTGACATATAACTTTGTGTAAGTTTAAGGTATATAGTGTGATTTCATAAACATATTGCAAACGATTACCACGATTAGATTAATTAACACATTCATTATTGTGTGTGTGTGTGTGTGTGTGTGTGGTTAGAACATTTAAAACCTATACTCTTAGCAGATTTCAAGTATACAACACAGTATTGTTAGTTATAGTCACCATGTTGTATGTTAGATTCCAAGAACTTATTTAATTATAACAGAAAATCTGTACTCTTTGACCATGATCTTCCCATTTCTCCCACTCCTCAGGCCCTGGAAACCACCAATCTACTCTGTTTCTATGAATTTGGCACTTTTAGATTCCACATATAAGTGTGATCATACTGTATTTGTCTTTTTTTTTTTTGACATAACAACATGGGTGAACCTTGAGGGCATCCTGTTTAGTTTTCACTATATACGATGCCTTTCAGGTTCATTCATGTTGTTATAAGTGACTGGATTTTCTTCCTTTTTTATTATGGCTGAATAATATTCCTGTGTGTGTGTGTGTGTGTGTGTGTGTGTATTACTATACATTCTTTATCTATTTATCCATTGGTGGACACTTAGGTTTTTTCCAAATCGTGGCTATTGTGAATAATGCTGCAATGTAGTAAATACAGGGGTGCAGATAACTCTTTAAGAGTGATTCCATTTCCTTTGGATATATATACTTGGAAGTGGGACTGCTGGACCACATATGGTAGTTCTATTTTAAAATTAAAAATTTTTTTTTTAATGTTTATGATTTATGAGAGGCAGGGTGCAGGCGGGAGAGGGGCAGAGAGAGAGGGAGACATAGAATCTGAAGCAGGCTCAAGAATCTGAGCTGTCAGCACAGATCCCGACTCAGGGCCCGAACCCATGGACTGCAAGGTCATGACCTGAGCTGAAGTTGGATGCTTAACCGACTGAGCCAACTAGGTGCCCCTCTACTTTAAATTTTTGAGAAAGCTCCATACTGTCTTCCAAAGTAGCTGTACCAATCTGCATTTCTACCAATACTGCATGAGGGTACCTTTTTCTGCACATCCTTGCCAGTACTTGTTATGTCTTGTTTTCTGATAATAACCATTCTGAGAGGGTAAGGTCATGGATTATTGATTTTAAATTCTCTTTCTTTTCTGGGGTGCCTGGTGGCTCAGTTGTTTAGGCCACTAACTCTTGATTTTGGCTCAGGTCATGATCTCACAGTTCATGGGAACAAGCAGCACAAAGCCTGTTTGGGATTCTCTCTCTCTCCATCTCTGCCCCTCCCCTGCTTGTGCTTGTTCTCTCTCAAAATAAATAAACAAGCAAAAAAATTGGGCAGAGCCTTCAGTAGCTGTTGCCTTTGAATTTTTTTTCTTTTCTAACATATGCATTTTAATGCTATAAATTTCCCTCCAAGCACTGCTTTTGCTGCATCTCATACATTTCGATCATTTGTATTTTAACTTTCATTTAGCTCAAAATATTAAAAAATTCCTTGACATTTTTTTTGACCTATGTGCAACTTAGAGGTGTGTTGTTTAATCTCTATGTATTCTGGGATTTTCCAGTTATCCTTCTGTTATTGATTTCTAGTTTAATTCCCCTGTTGTCTGAGAATATACTTTGTATGATTTCTTTTATTAAATTATTTAGGTGTGTTTTACGGTACAGAATGTGGTCTATCTTGGTGAATGTTCCATGTGAGCTTGAGAAGAATGTGCATTTTGTTGTTGTCTGATGAAGTATTCTATAACTGTTAATTGGATCCAGTTCATTGATATTGCTATTCAGCTCAAGTATATCCTTACTGATTTTCTGCCTACTGGATTTGTCAACTGCTGATAGAAATATGTTGAGTTCTCCAACTATAATAGTGGATTTGTGGGGCGCCTGGGTGGTGCAGTCGGTTAAGCGTCCGACTTCAGCCAGGTCACGATCTCACGGTCCGTGAGTTCGAGCCCCGCGTCGGGCTCTGGGCTGATGGCTCAGAGCCTGGAGCCTGTTTCCGATTCTATGTCTCCCTCTCTCTCTGCCCCTCCCCCGTTCATGCTCTGTCTCTCTCTGTCCCAAAAAAATAAATAAACGTTAAAAAAAAAATAGTGGATTTGTTTATTTCTTCTCGTTCTATCAGTTTTTGCCTCATGTATTTTGATGTTCTGTTACTAAGTACATATATATTAAGGATTATTATGTCTTCTTGGAGAACTGGCCCCTTTTATAACTGTGGAATGCCTCTCTTTATCCCTGTAATTTTCATGTTTTGAAGCCTGTTTTGTCTAAAATTTATATAGGCACTTCAGCTTTCTTTTGATTTGTGTTAGCATGGTAGACCTTTCTCTGTATTTTGTTGTTGAAGAAATCTGTTTTTAAGAAATATTTTTATTTGTTTTAGAACTATTTTTAGTATTTCTACTATGTATGCTTTCCTGGAAGAGTACCTTTTCCAGACTCTTCCTGCTTTCAGTGCAACTAGTCTGGCAGTGAGGCTACAGGGTGTGGAAAGTGAGGGCCAGAGTGTTGACAACACCTCCTTGTTTTTTTGTTTTTGTTTTTTTTTGTTTTAAAGTCCTGGCCTCTGTTTTTAGTAGAAAATATTTGGAAAGGTAAAACATATAAGCTCAGTCATAGAGAAGTTAAATGACTGCCTAAAGTCATTTAAGTACTGGGAAAAAAAATGAAGCCCAGTGCTGTTCAGTGTCTGTACTCAGGGTCTATTTGCTTGTTCTAGCACTGATTCTTTATCAGTTCATTCATCTATTTATCTATCTATCATATATATATATATATACACACACACACACACATATGTATATGTATATATATACACACACACATATATATATGTATATATATGCTAATTACATTCAAAATGTTGTGTAAATATTATCACTACTTATAAACTTTTAAATCACCCCAAACAGAGGCTCTGTACCTGTTAAACAATAATTTACATTGCCTCTCCCCTCAGGTCCTGGTAGCCTTGAATTTACTTTCTGTCTTTATTAATTTGCCTATTATAGATATTTCATATAAATGTAATCATACAATATTTATCTTTTTGTATCTGGATTATTTCACTTAGCATGTCTTCAAGGTTCCCCCAGGTTGTAGCATGTATCAGAATGTCATTTCTCTTTATGACTTAATAATATTCCATTCTATGTATGTACCACATTTTGTTTGTTTATTCATATGTTGACAGACACTGGGTTGTTTCCAACTTTTGGCTATTATGAATAATGCCACAATGAACACTGATGTTCTGTATCTGAGTTCCTTTTTCCTTCCTTCCTTCTTTTCTTTCTTTTTTAATGTTTATTTTGAGAAAGAGAGAGTGAGCAGGGAGGGGCAGAGAGAGGCAGAGAGAGAATCCCAAACAGGCTCCACACTGTCAGCACAGAGCACAATGCAGGGTTTGATCCTACGAACTGAACTGTGAGATCATGACCTGAGCTGAAATCAAGAGTCAGATGCTTAACCAGCTGAGCCACCCAGGTGCCCTGTTCCTCTTTTCTATTCTTCTGGTTATATACCTAGGAGTGGAATAGCTGGGTTATATTGTACTTCTATTTAAAATTTTTAGGAACAGGGGTCATGGCCAGCTCATGGCATGTGACTCTTGATCTTGGGATTGTGAATTTGGGCCCTACATTGGGTATAGAGCTTATATTAAAAAAAATAAAAAATAAAAATTTCAAGAACAATCAAACTATTTTCCACAGCAGCTGTCCCATTTTACATTCCCACCAGCAATATACAACATTCCAATTTCTCCACATCCTTGCCAACTTTCTTTATTATTTTTTATAATAGCCATTCTAATGGGTGTGAGGTAGTATCTCATTGTGGTTTTGATTTGCATTTCCCTAATGACTAATGATTAATGATGTTGAGTATCTTTTCATGAGTTTATTATTTATATATGTTCTTTTTTTTTTTTTTAAAGCAAGTGACCTGAGGGTAGCACTTTCTTTTTTTTTTTCTTTTAATTTTTTTTTTTAACGTTTATTTATTATTTTTGGGACAGAGAGAGACAGAGCATGAACGGGGGAGGGGCAGAGAGAGAGGGAGACACAGAATCGGAAACAGGCTCCAGGCTCTGAGCCATCAGCCCAGAGCCCGACGCGGGGCTCGAACTCACGGACCGCGAGATCGTGACCTGGCTGAAGTCGGACGCTTAACCGACTGCGCCACCCAGGCGCCCCTATTTATATATGTTCTTTGGAGAAATGTCTTTTCAAGTCTTTTGCCCATTTTTAAATTGGATTGGTTGTTTTTTTGTTGTTGAGTTGTAGTTCTTTATATATTTGTATATTAAGCCCTTTCAGATATATGCTTTACAAATATTCCATCCTATAGGGTGTCTTTTTACTTTCTTAACAATATTCTTGGATGAACAAAAGCTTTTAAGTTAAAAAAAAATTTTTTTAATGTTTATTCTTGAGAGAAAGAGAGAGAGACAGAGACAGACAGAAAGCATGAACAGGGTAGGGACAGAGCGAGAGAGGGATACCAAGCAAGAGAAGGTCACAAAATCTGAAGCAGGCTCCAGGCTCTGAGTTGTCAACACAGAGCCCGATGCAGGACTCGAACTCACAAGCCGTGAGATCATGACCCGAGCCAAAGTCAGACACTTAACTGACTGAGCCACCTAGATGCCCCAAAAGCTTTTAAGTTTTTAAAGAAGATTTTAGTTTTAAGTAATCTCTATACACAATATGGGGCTTGAACTTACAACCCCAAGATCAAGAGTAACATGCTCCACTGACCAAGCAGGCCAGGCACCCCCCAAAGTTTTTAATTTTGATAAGGTCCAATTTACTTTTTCTTTTGTTGTTCATGCTATTGGTGTCATATCTAAGAATCCATTGACAAGTCAAGGTCATAAAGATTTATCCCTACATTTTCTTCTGTGAAGTTTATGGCTTTAGCTCTTATATTTAGGTCATTGGTGTATCCCTTTACTTTTACTCCATCTGTATCTTTATATTTAAACTGGGTTTCTTGTAGACCACATATAATTAGGCTTTGGTGTTTTTGTTTCAAATGTGCTCTGTCAGTCTCTGCCTTTTGATTGGCATATTTAGACCATTAACATTTAAAGTGATTACTGATATAGTTGGATTAACATCTACCATATTTGTAACTGTTTTCTCTTTATTACACTT
The DNA here is from genome assembly GCF_028749965.1 of Puma concolor. NCBI lineage: Eukaryota > Metazoa > Chordata > Mammalia > Carnivora > Felidae > Puma > Puma concolor. Next base: position 35,573,515 of record NC_141674.1, read on the forward strand.
GTTCTTTGTTTCTTTTAAAAAAAATCTTCCCCATCTTTTTGGCCATCTCTGGCTTACAGTGAGCATTATTTTATAATTTAATTTTCTTTTCTCTCTTGTTAATTATACTTCTTTGAAGGTTATTTTAGTGTTTACCCTAGAGTTGCAGTATATGTTTACAATGAGTCTAAGTTCATTTTCAAATAACTATACCACTTCATAAGGTGCCTTATAACAGTATTCTCAATTTTTCCTTTCCTTCTGTAATTTCATTGCTGTCATTCATTTCACTTATCTTTAAGCTATAATCACCCAATATATTGCTACTATACATTGCTAGTATTATTTTAAAATTTTTAAAAATATTTTATTTTTAAATCTCTATACCCAATGTGGGGCTCGAACTTATAATCCTGAGATCAAGAGTTACATGTTCTACTACTGAGCCAGCCAGGCACCCCTGCTATTATTTTAAACAAGCAGTTATCTATTAATTCATTTAAGAATTAAAAAAAAGGTTTTATTTTACCTTCATTTATTCCTTCTTTAACACTCTTCCTTTCTTTATGTAGATCTGAGTTTCACATTTATATATTTTTCCTTTTCTCTGAAGGACTTCTTGCAAAGCAGATCTATTGGCAGTAAATTCCCTCAGTTTGTCTAAGAAAGTATTTCTCCTCTACTATTGGAGGGTAATTTATTTGGATACTGAATTCTAGGTTGGTGATTATTCTTTCAACATTTTACATATTCACTTCACTTTCTCTTGCTTGCATGGTTTGTGAAAGTGATGTAATTTTTATCCTTGTTTCTCAATAGGTAAGGTCTGGTTTTGTTGTATGGTTTCTTTAAAAATTTCTCTGTCTTTGGTATTCTGCAGTTTGAATATATGTTTAGGAGAAAATATTTTGGTGTTCATATTTCTTGGTCTTCTTTGAGCTGCATTCTAGTATCTGTCACTAATTTTGGAAAATTCTCAGCCATTATTACTTCAAATATTTCTTCTGCTCCTTTCTTCTCCTGGTATTCCCATGATGTACATGTTAGGTATATTTTCTAATTGTCCCACAGTTCTCAGATATTCTGTTCTAGGTACCTCCCCACCATTCATTTTTTTCTCTTTGCATTTCAATTTAAGCAGTTTCAATTACATTTATAATTTAAAATTTTGGAAATATTCACATGGTTCAATATTGAAAAGATACAAAAAGGTTAATAATTAAAAGTTCTTTCTCTCCCTCACCCCTGACTCTCATTCACCCACTTCTAACTTATATGCAACCAATAATATCAATTTTTGGATTACATAACAGGATATTCTATGGTTAATAAGGAAATACATTATGTAGTTCGCCTCCTTAAAAACAACAACAACAAGAAGAACAACGACAACAACAAAATCCTTAAAGAGTAGGCTAGTATATACATATTTGCATGTTATACCCCCCCCACATCAGCATATCTTGGAGATTCTTCCATACCAGTACATAAAGAGCTTCTTTTCCTTTAAATGGCTGCATAGTATTCCATTTATGGATGTACAGATCCACGACTCCTTATTCAAAATCCTTGGGTTTTGAATGTGTTTTGGAATTCAGATTTTTTTAAGTTACAGAGATATAATTTATGCATACATTATACATAATTTTTACAGTGGGCTTGGAGCAAGATCCCATAATTAAACACATTACTATTTGTGCAGGGAATGAATAAATATTCACACTAGTTGGGATGAAGAGCAAAATCAGTATTGTAATTTATCAATACAGAAATGAAATAGGGTGATATAGACCATAAATACTTGGTACTCTTTATTTCTAAGAAAACATTCAATAAACATAAAACCAAGCTAAATATCTCTACATACATATGCAGAGAGTATTTGCTACATCTGGTTTCTTGAGGATATTGGATAAAAGGTTTCATCAGGTTTGCTATTAGAACTGAATATTTAGTGATGGGGCAGGAATGGGATTCTTTACAACTAAAATAGATGACCTTTAAAAATGTGTAGTTCTAGGGTAACATAACTCATTAATATGGTTTTCTAGATAAGCAGTGTCTTCAATTAAGCAAGAGCCATAACCTCTTCACTGATAAACACATGTTATTCAAGACCAATTAAGTGCTCATACATTTCCCCCATATTGTCTATGGAGATTTTTTCCATCTGTTATATTTCACCATAGTCATCAATACTAGTCTCATGCTTATTTGGGTTACACCATTTTAGCAATTTTTCTATCTTGCAAGGAATGTACAACAGGTACATAACATATTCAGTATTTTTTTAATATGAGATTGCTCTACTTTAGCGCTTTACAACCTTAGTGCACATAAAAGTCATCTTGAGAATTTGTTTAACATATAGATTCTTGGGCTACACTCACAGAGATTCTGATTCAGTGGATCTGGGAATTTGTATTTTTAACAAGCTTACAAGCAATGTTGATGCTACTTGTCCACTGACCACACTTTTGAGTAGCAAGGCTCTGACTTATTTAGACTTTTAGTCAATAAAATTTTAGCATAAGTAGTAAGACTATATATCTTTTCAGTAGTGACAAAATCCTTCAAAGTCTTTATCTACAGGTTTACTTTCAAACGTTATTGTAAGCCAAAGTGTCTGCCAAATATTTATCAATCATTCCAACCACCAGCAACTGTGTAAATGGCATCGTTAAGGTAGGCCTGATCAAGCTTCCACAATAACTTTTTAAGGAAGTATTAGACGTTAGCTGCTGCCAAGTATAGAGTATAAAAATTAAAAAGTAAATATTACATTTGCTCTTCACTAGGAGTAAAATTTCTTGGTCACAAGAAGTTTAGGAGGGGTATGTGTGGAACGGTGTTCCAGGAATAGTATAATCAATATGGTTTTCTTCCATTCCTGTTTGTGTGCAATGAGTTCATATCATTGGTAAAGATTATTAGGTCAGTTAGAAAATATCTCTTCGATTACTTATTCTTTTTTGTTTACACACTAACAATGAAATTGTGAACAACTTCTGAAACATCCTGGATGTTGGCTTTTTCTAACTTTACCTGTCCCCTGCATTGGCACATCCCAGAACTTTCAATCTGTGTTTAAAGTCCTTAAAATCTCTTGTTTGCTCATTAATCATTGTTATTTATTTATTTTTTAAAAAGAATATCAGCACTGCATACATGTTTAGGACTAAGATTTTCATTAAAAATGATCTTAACAAATTTGTCAATATAACTTTCATCTACTTCATGGTAAGTAGAAGCTTCTTCATCATAGATATTCAGATATTTTATACCATGATGCTTCTTAACTTTCTGCAATCAATTCTGGTATTTTATACTCACCTTAAATATGTTCAGTCCTTCATGGCATATTCTAGCTTGTTTCATGACCAAAAATCATTCAGTGGCATAGTCACACTGCTTCATTGTTGAAACTATTCAATCATGCTCATGTCAACATCTTCATTTTTTGCCCTCTGAAAAATATTCTATTCTTCATTAGTTCTGGTCATTGTTGTTCTGGTAAAACTTCAATACTTTTTCTATTTTTTTTTTCAAGTCATGTCATGTTAATTGCCACACCCTATTCTTTAGTAAGATGCCTTACAGACATACCTGGATCAAGTTTCTACACTAACTCTATTTTCTGTGCTACTAAAAATGATAGATGCTTCCATTTTTTCTTATTCTCATCTTCAATTTTCTGGACATTTTTATAGGACAATTAAACTCAAACGGACAAAACAACAACAACATAAACAAAGAAGGCAACACAGTGTTAGTGAACAGCAAAGATGTATATGACTAAGAGTGATGAGACCAATGCCTAATGTCAGTTGGGGTCAGGTTTTGCTGTGGAACTTAACAAAAAAAGTTTGGATTTACAAGGCTTTTCAGATTTTGGAATTCCACATAAGAGATTTTGGATATATTTAATCAGTCTCCTATTGATGAATACTTAGAATGTTTCAAATATTTTGCAATCACAAACAATGTTGGACTGAAAAACCTAGTACAAACATCATTTCACATTTGTACAAATATATTTGTAAGATAAAATCTTGGAAATGAAATTGCTGGGTCAAAGGATATGTGCACTATAATTTTCATAGATATGCCAAATTGCCCTTCACAAAGGGTTACCAATCTATACTCCCACTCCACATCTTTGCAAACACAATGTTTTATCAAAATGTTTTCTTTTATTTTGAAATAATTTCAAAATTACAGAAATGTTCCAAGAATAGTACAGAGAAATCTTTTCTTACCCTTGAAGCATTCAAAAGTATGTGACTTGACAGCCCATCACTCCTGAACACTGTAGTCTATACTTCTGGCAAAGAAGGACAATTTTCTACATACCCATAATACAACCGTCAAAATAAGGAAATTAATATTGATATAGTACTACCATCTACCAGATCCTATTCAAGTTTCACCAATTGTTTCAATTAAGTACTTTATAACAAACAGATTTCATACAAGATCATATTTGTCATGTCTCTTTAGTCTTCGTCATTTTGGGAAAACTCCTCAATCTTCCCTTGACATTTATGATCTTGACACTTTGTAGATTAGACCAGTTATTTTGTTAAGTATGTCCTTCTTTCTGGGTATGCCTGATGTTTCCTCAAGTTCTTATAGCTTCCTTACAGGTGATATATATAAATATGACTTGACCCATTTCTGATGGTATTAACTGTGATCATTTGATTAAAGTGATGTCTGCCAAATTTCTCTAATGTAAAGTTACACGTTTTCCCCTTGTGATTGACAAGTATTTTGTGGAAAGATAATTTGAGACTATGTAAATATCCCTTATCAAATGTTAACCCACTAGTTTTATTATCCATTGATGTTTCTAGGCTGAACTAAGTATTATATGGTTGCCAAATGGTATATTCTTTTTTTCCCAAATGTTATATTCTCATTTCATCATTCATTCCACAATCACCAGTTGGCATTCCACTCTATTCATTTATTTGTTTATACCATATAAAACTCATGGATATCTATTTTATTCAATGAGTTATAATCAGTTGCCATCATTACTTATCTATACATTTATGTACAGCTTTAAAACTGAGGTATAACTGACATACAATAATCAGTGCATATTTTAAAATGTAAAATTTGATAAATTTTGACATATGTATACCTCCAAGAAACTATAACCACAATCAAGACAATGAACACATACATCATTTCCAAAGTTTCCTTGTGACCTCTGGTAATCCCTTCTTCCCCTTCCATCATGGCTTGCCCCAGCTCCCATTCCCAGGAGACTGCTGATCTTCTTTCTGTCACTATAGTGTGCACTTTCTAGAATTTTATATAAGCAGAATAATACAATATACGGCTTTTCCTTTGGTCTGGCTTCTTTCACTTAGCAATAATTATTTTGAGATTCATTCACATTGTAGTATATATCAATAGTTCGTTCCTTTTCATTATTGAGTAGTATTCCACTGTATGGTTATATCACAGTTTGTTTATCCCTTCACATATGGATAGATATTTGGATTGTTTCCAGTTGCTGGTATTAAAAACAAAGCTGGTGTGAACATTCATGCTGAAGATTTTTTATAGATACATACTTCCCTTTCTTTTGGGTGTTATCTAGGAGTGCAATGGCTGAATCATGTCTATTCAACTTTTTAAGAAATTGTAAAATGGTTTCTCAAAGTGGTCTTGCCACTTATGTTATGCCTATGGTGTATGAAAGCTCCACTTGCTCCATGTCCTTGCCAGTCCTTGCTATAGTTTTTTTTTTTTTTTTTTTAACTTTAGCCATTTTCTTATCGTGATTCTATTGTATTTCCCTAGGGACTAACGATATGGAACATTTTTCATGTGGTTATTTTCCATCAGAATATCTTTTTTGGTGAAATGTCTCTTCATAGCTTTGCTCATTTTTAAAAAATAGGTTGTTCATTTTCTTATTGAGTTTTGAGACTTCTTTACATATTCTGGATGCAAGTCGTTTATGAGATATGTGATTTGCAAATATTTCTTTCAATCTGTTGCTTTTCATTCTCAACAGAGACTTCATAAAGCAAAAGTTCTTAATTTTGGTAAGACAATTTATCAATTTTTTCTTTTACAGATTGTACTTAAAAATATTTTTTTAATGTGTATTTATTTTTGAGACAGAGAGAGACAGAGCATGAGCATGGGAGGGGCAGAGAGAGAGGGAGACACAGAATCTGAAGCAGGCTCCAGACCCTGAGCTGTTAGCACAGAGACCGATGCAGGGCTTGAACTCATGAACCACGAGATCATGACCTAAGCCGAAGTTGGACGCTTAACTGACTGAGCCACCCAGGCGCCCCTGGATTGTACTTTTAATGTTGTATCTACAAAATCTTTGCTTAATATAAAATGAAAATGATTTTTCTAATGTTTTCTTTTAAAAGTTTTATAGTTTTAGCTTTTACATCTAGGTCCTCAATCCCTCATAAATTAATTTTTGTGTATGTTGTAACATTTGTTGAAAAGACCATCTTTTTCTCAACAGAATTGACTTTGCCCTTTATTGAAATAAACTGACCACATATATATAAGTATACTTGGGACTTTCTTTTTCATTGATTTGTTTGTCTATCTTACCCCAATAATCCTTACTGGATACTATAGCTTTATAATATGTCTTGAAATTGGGTAGTGTTAGTCTTACCACTTTTGTTTGTCTTTTGCAAAGATGTTTTTGGCTACTGTAGGTCCTTTGCATTTTCATACAAATGTTAGAATCAGATAATCAATTTCTTTTTTTTTTTAATTTTTTTTTAACGTTTATTTATTTATTTATTTAAAAAAAATTTTTTTTTCAACGTTTATTTATTTTTGGGACAGGGAGAGACAGAGCATGAACGGGGGAGGGGCAGAGAGAGAGGGAGACACAGAATCGGAAACAGGCTCCAGGCTCTGAGCCATCAGCCCAGAGCCCGACGCGGGGCTCGAACTCACGGACCGCGAGATCGTGACCTGGCTGAAGTCGGACGCTTAACCGACTGCGCCACCCAGGCGCCCCTAACGTTTATTTATTTTTGAGACAGAGAGAGACAGAGCATGAATAGGGGAGGGGCAGAGAGAGAGGGAGACACAGAATCGGAAACAGGCTCCAGGCTCTGAGCTGTCAGCACAGAGCCCGACGCGGGGCTCGAACTCACGGACCGTGAGATCATGACCTGAGCCGAAGTCGGACGCTTAACCGACTGAGCCACCCAGGCGCCCCCAGATAATCAATTTCTATTCCAAAGCCTGTTGAGATTTTGATTGGAATTGCACTGAATCTATACATCAATTTGTAGAAAATCAACATTCAACAATATTGAGTTTTCTAATTCATAAGTGCAAGATATCTTTCAATTTATTTAGGTCTTCTTTCATTTCTCTCAACAGTGTTTTATGATTTTCATCATATAGGCCTTGAATCTTTTGTTAAATTTATTCTAAAGTATTTCATACCTTCTTGATACTATTACAATAATTTTTAAATTTCAATTTCTGATTGTTCATTGCTGGTATATTGATTTTTGTATACTGATCTTGTATCCTGCAACCTTGCTAAACTCATTATTAATTTTAATAGCTACTTGTAGATTTCATAGGATTTTCTACATAGATGAGCATATCATCTGAGAATAAAGATAGTTTTACTTATTCCTTTTTTTTTTTTTTTTTAAGATTTTATTTTCAAGTAATCTCTACACCCAATTTGGGGCTTGAGCCCACAACCCTGAGATCAAGAGTCTCATGCTCCACCAAATGAGCTAGCCAGGCACTCTTACTTCTTCCTTTCTAATGAGGCTATCTTTTATTTCTTTGTACTGTCTAACTGCATTGGTTAGAACTACTGGTATGATGTTGAATGAAGAGCTGAAGGCAAACATCATTACCTTGTTCCTGATGTTAGGAAGAAAGGATTCTATCTTTTACCATTAAGTTTAAGGGTAGCTGTATATTAGATACCCTTTATCATACCCTTTATCATGTTGAGAAAGTTTACTTCTTTTCCTAGTTTGTTGGGAGTTTTTACTGTTCTTATTAGGGATTAGTACTAGATTTTATTAAATGCTTTTTCTGTAATTTTTTAAAGTTTATTTATTTTTTGAGAGAGAGTGAGAGAGAGCACACATGAAGAGAGCAGGGCAGGGCAAAGACGGAGAGACAGAATCCCAAGCAGGCTCTGCGCTATAAGTGCTGAGCCTGACACAAGGCTTGAACTCACGAACTGTAAAATCACGACCTGAGCCAAAATCAAGAGTCAGAAGCTTAACTGACTGAACCACCTAGGTGCCCCACTTTTTCTGTATTATTAAGATGATGAAATAACCCAGGTGTTTTCTTTTTTACTCTATTATTACGGTGAATCACAGTGATTGCTTATTGAATGTTAAACTAAACTTACATTCCTGGGATAAACCCTACTTTGTCATGATGTTTTATCTTTTTACAATATATTATTGGATTCAATCTGTTAACATTTTTATTAAAAATTTTTGCACCTATACTCATAAGGATATTAGTCTGTAGCTTTCTAACATTTATTCATTTTTGAGAGACAGAGCGTGAGCAGGGGAGGGGCAGAGAGAGAGAGAGAGAGAGGGAGACACAGAATTCGAAGCAGGCTCCAGGCTCTGAGCTATCAGCACAGAGCCTGATGCGGGGCTCAAACTCACAGACCATGAGATCATGACCTGAGCCGAAGTCGGACGCTTAACCGACTGAGCCACCCAGGAGCCCCTGTAGTTTTCTTTTCTTATAATGATTTTTGACTGGTTTTGGTATCAGAGTAATGTTGGCTTCACAGACTGAGGTGGGAAATATTTCTTCCTCTTCAATTTTCTGGAAGAGTTTGTATAGAATTGCTATGTTTTCCTTAAATGTTTGGTAGAAGTGAAGCCAACTAGGCCTGGATTTTTCTTTGTGGAAAGGTTTTTAACTACAAATTCAACTTTTTTGAAATTCATTTCTATATATTATTTATTTTTATTGTGATAAAATATATGTAACATAAATTTTACCATTCTAACCATTTAAGGGTACAATTCAATGACATTAAGTCCATTCACAATGTTGTGTAACTATCACCACTATACATTTCCAGAACTTTTTCATCATTTCAAATAGAAACTCTATATTCATTAAATAATAACTAATTTCCCCAAGCTCTGTATTCTACTTTCTGTCTCTATGAATTTCTACTCTATTTTGCTTTCTGCCTCTTTGAATTTATGATATTAACTGTGGCCACTTTACTCAAGTGATGTCTGCAAGGTTACTCAATGGCAGAATTACACTTTTTACCTTTATGATTGATAAGTATTTTGTGGAGAGATGCTTTGATACCACACAAATATCCCATTGTTAATAAAATGCCCACTAGTTTAGCATCCACTGATGTTTCTTTGCTGTGGCTATTCTAGGTACCTCACATAAATAGAATCATACAATATTTCTCCTTTTGTGTCTGGTTTATTTTACTTAGTATGTATCAGGATTTCATTCCTTTTTACAACTAAATTAATATTCCAAAGAGTGTATATGTCATATTTTGTTCATTCATCTGTTTGATACATATTTCCAACTTTTTGTTATTGTGAATAATGTTGCTATGAACAGTGATATACAAGTATCTGTCTGAGTCCATGCTTTTAATTCTTTTGGGGTATGCCTAGTTCATTTTTATTTATTCTTGAATGAGCTTTGGTAGTTTATATCTTTCAAGGAATTAATCCATTTATGTTGTTTGTTTTATTGACATAAAATTCTTCATAATATTCTTTTATTATTATTTTTTGTCTTTAGAGTTTGTTTTGATGTCACCTTTCTCAATCTTGGGATTGGTGATTTTTATCTTCTTTTTGACTTGATCAGTCTGGACAGAGATTTCAATTTTATTTTTTCTTTTCAACAAACAGTGTTTGGTTTCATTAATTTTATGTACTGTTTTTCTATATTCTATTTATTGATTTAGGCTCTGATCTTTATTATTTCCTTTCTTCTGCTTACTTTGAGTTTCATTTGATCTTTTTTTAAAATTTAAATTCAAGTTAGTTAACATACAGTGTAGTCTGGGCTTCAGGAGTAGAACTCAGTGATTCATCTCTTACATGTGATACCCAGTGCTCACCCCAAAAAGTGCCCTTCTTAATGCCTGTCACTTATTTAATCCTTCCCCTGCCACCTCTCCTCCAGCAGCCCTCAGTTTGTTCTCTGTATTTAAGAGTCCCTCAGGGTTTACTTTCCTATTTTTATCTTCTTTTTCCTTCCCTTCCCCTATGTTCTGTTGAGTTTCTTAAATGCCACGTATGAGTGAAATCATATGATATCTGTCTTTTTTTTTTTTTTTTTTTTTTTGGGACAGAGAGAGACAGAGCATGAACGGGGGAGGGGCAGAGAGAGAGGGAGACACAGAATCGGAAACAGGCTCCAGGCTCCGAGCCATCAGCCCAGAGCCTGACGCGGGGCTCGAACTCACAGACCGTGAGATCGTGACCTGGCTGAAGTCGGACGCTTAACCGACTGCGCCACCCAGGCGCCCCATGATATCTGTCTTTTGCTTAGCATAATATCCTCTAGTTCCATCCACGTTGTTGCAAATGGCAAGATTTCATTCTTTTTCATCACCAAGTAATATTTCTGTGTGTGTGTGTGTGTGTGTGTGTGTGTGTACCTTCTTTACCCATTCATCAGTCAATGGACATTGGGCTCATTCCATAATTTGGGTATTGTTGATAGTGCTGCTAATAACATTGGGGTGCATGTGCCCATTTGAATCAGCATTTTTGTATCCTTTTGTATACCTAGTAGTACAACTGCTGGGTCATAGGGTAGTTCTACTTTTAATTTTTTGAGAAACCTCCATATGGTTTTCCAGAATGGCTGCACCAGTTTGCATTCCTACCAACAATGCAAAGGGGTTCCCCTTTCTCCGCATCCTCACCAACATCTGTTGTTTCCTAAGTTGTTAATTTTAGCCATTCTGACAGGTGTGAGGTGGTATCTCCTTTTTCTAGTTTCTGGTTAAGGTGGAAGCTGAGATCACTGATTTGAAAACTTTCTTCTTTTTAGGTACAGGCATTTGGTGTCAAAAACTTCCTTCTAAGTAAAGCTTTAGCTATATTCCAAAAATTTTGATATGCTGTTCTTTTAATTTTCATTCAGTTTAAACATTTTCAAATTTTTTTTGTTTTTTATCCCCTTTGTCCAGTGAGTTATATGGAAGTGTGTGATTTAATTTCTCCAAATTTGGTGGATTTTCCACATATCTTTTTATTGTTGATTTTTAATTCAATTGAGGTTGTCTGAAAAGTTTTTTATTTCACCTTTGTTTCTGAAAGATATTTTCACTGATCTAGAATTCTTTAAAATTACTTTAAAGAATTTTCTCCACTTTCTTCTAGTTTACACTGCTTCTAGTGAGAAACACACTCTCATGTTTATCTTTTGTACATAATGTCTTTTTTCTCTAGTTACTTTTAAATAAGACTTTCTCTTTAAATACTGGTTTTAAGCAATTTGATTATAGTGTGCCTTGGTATAGTTTTCTTTGTGTTTCTTGTGCTTGAGATTAATTGAACATTTTGGATTTGTAGTCATTCTATCCTGCTTGGAATCTGACATTCTATGCCATACCACTGCCATTCCCACCCCCACAGAGATGTCTATTATCAAATTTATTGATTTTTGCCTATAAGAGTGAAAATATTATGTCAGGGTAATTCTAATTCATATTTCTCAAGGGGGGACAAGGATTTTAATTGTTTAAAAGTTACTTGTATCTTTTCTACAACTGTCTGATCATATCCTTTGTTCAGTTTTTGTATTGGTGTATTGCTCATTTACATATTGATTTATCTGTATCTTTTACCTTTTCCATAATAAGTATGTATTTGGGGGGGCAACAAGATACAGTTATTTTTTAAAAAATGCTTTAAAATAGCCATAGTTTCCTGTTATCAGAAAAACACAACCCATGCTAGTTAGTATTTCATTATAGCTTCTCAGGGGCTTATTTTCATCTTCTTTGTAATTAAACCTACCTAGATAACAGGGAGGTATGTGAGCTTAAAAACTTGAGAGTTACTCTGGGCTGCCTATCTTCTGACAAGGAGCCCTGGAAATATCACAAACTCTCATAACTATAAAGAGATTTATAGCACTATCTTAGTCATGACTTTACTGGATCTTCCAAAGGCCCCGAAAGGCTGACAGGATCACTGACAATGACCCCCATTTTATAGACTTTGAACCTAAGGATTGCAAAGGTGAAGTGACTATCATACAGAAGGTTAGACTTAGAAGTTATCTTGAAGATGATTTCATACTATGTACTCAGCATCCCACAATTAGTAACAAAGGCAAAACTCTGGCTTGGACCCAGGTGCTCATTCTAATGACAGCAATCAAAGTAGCCATCTATTCTAAGTTGTCAAGTATATCACTTGAGTAGTCACTCTAAGTAGTCAAGAATAGCTTTTCTTCTTCAGGAGACTGCAGACCAAGCTCCTGATAGGCCATGACTGGGCCAGCATAATGGGGGTGTTGGAGCCTAAAGTCTATCTATGCTCACCTTTGGCAGCGGTCAGCATGGTGGAGGCCAGTTCACACTGCTGTGATTCCAAGTGTCCAAGCGTGAACCAGCGAGGATAACGGCTGGGCACCACAGACACCATATGGTGAGGGTGAGAAGTGTCTCCTGTAGAAGTTGAGCTTTCTAGAACAGGTAACCTAGAAGACCCAGGGAGAGTCATCAGCCACCATCCAGACCCTTACTGTTCTGAGCTACCTTAGAGAAATTTGTTCTTTGCTGGGGAGGAACTGGGCAGGAAAGGGTTAACTATGAGTTTTAAAGGTTTTAAAACTTAGGGCACTTGGGTGGCTCAGTTGGTTAAGCATCCAACTTTGACACAGGTCACGGTCTCATGGTTCGTGAGTTTGAGCCCCACATTGGGCTCTGCACTGACAGTGTGGAGCCTGCTTGGGATTCTCTCTCTCTCTCTGCCACTCCCCATTCCCCCTTCCCCCATCTCAAAATAAATAAATAAACTTAAAAAAAGGCTTTAAAACTTCAGAGTACTATACTGTAAATGAGGTGAGTGTCTGGGTACAAGTAGAACTCAAGCTGAATACTCCTTACTGCAAATGGATTTGAAAAGCAGTTCAAAAGCCCTAAAATTATTTTATAAAGTATAAGAAATATATGCCAAGGAATCCTCAGCAGTCCTTTTCTGGTTCAAGTGAAGAGCTGTCACAGCCTTCTTATCTAACTAAAATTCTTCTGTATGGTCTGCTGCATCCTAGAGGTCCACTTGCCTAATCCAACGATCCTGTTCTAGTTTGAAAATGAGATACCCATAGCTCACTGTTCTAAAGTCTCGGTGTAGAAACTTACTTTTACTTCCTTCAGATGTATCTGGTGACCTATGCCTGGGAACCATGATTCATTTGAGCTATGGAAGGGCTTCAACTTCTTCTCAGTCTGCCTAATGGGCCTCAGAATCAGAACAAAGATACTCAGGTCTTGGATGCTCTCTATCTATTAAAAACTCAGGGGCTTCCTCGGACAACCCACCAAGAGTACAGGTAGCCAAATGGGTCACTAGCAAGGCATTCCAAATAGGAACCCTACATCATATGAAAATCCTTGAGCCATTTTGGGATAGGCTTGGTCCAATATTGTTAGGTCCAACAGAATAGACAGAGGGTAAGAGAAGAAAGTGAGATACACAAAGCACAATAGAGACTTCTGCTTTGATGGAGGCAACTGGACTGGGAAAGGGCTACCTACCTCATGGCACGTAAGGCTAATTTATAGGACAGGTCTGGATCATGAGGCAGTAGAGCTGAGAACAAATACTTGGCAAAGGTATGCATGGGAACACTCTCTCGGTGAATGACTTCTCCTAAACCACTGAAGGGGCCCCCTGCAGGAAGAAGATAAGACAGCCAGTTATTTATCTGTATGCTTCTAATTTGTCCACCTGGACTAGGGTCTTGCACATGTTTGCTGGCCATGGGAGCTTTCACTACACTTTCATGTAAAAAAATATTTCTGTGCAGTGCTCTGTTGGAGGGGAACCCAGAATCATGGGCCTAAGACACTGTGACAAAACTCCTCTCTACTTACCTTCCAGTAGTAAGATACATTGTTTCTGCAGTGTTTGCACTAGCTCATCGTCCAGCTGTAGCTCCTGAAGTCGACTTAGGAGCTGCTCCTCATTACGGCACACCTTGTCCTGTGCGTAGAGGCCTTCAGGCATCACCCTCTGTTGACCCATCCCCATCAGAGCAACTTCCAGGGCCAATGACAGGTAGGATTCATGGCTGTTTGGGCAGCCTGTAGCCATAGGTACATGCTGGTACACAGGGGGTCTGCTTTCATTCATATCTGAGGGCAACAGGGGACCACATTCTTTAGGTCAGCTCTGTGGATTTTTCTGCTCCTCTCTCCCTCCCACTCTGGAATAGTGACAGTTAAGTCATCAGATAGCACTGGGAAGCTGAATCAGAACCCCAGAGCAGTAAGGAAAATATACTGAAAAAAGCTTATACAGAGCCACAAAGATTCCCAACTCCTTCCCAGTATGTGAAGTGGCTAGACAAGTTGGGGAAGAAGAAGATCTTATATTAATTGTTAACACATTATGTAATACCTTGATTATCTGGTTTTGTATCTGTCTCTTTCAGGACAGTGCAAGCATCTTAAAGAGAAGAGACTTTAACTCGTTGCCCTATGCATCTCCAGGGCATAGCATATGGAAGGAGCTAAGTGTATATCAGTGGTGAATAAATCCCAAGTACAATCTCAGGTTTTCAAGATGTAAATGTCATTATGTAGATGAAACAGACCAAAGATTATGATTTCCTTTCATGGAATTAGAGGGAAGATAAGGGCAGCTCTAGCTTGGGCCACCCCTTGTATCTTTACCCAGAGAAATCCAAATCCATCCAGTTAAACTATTACTTTTGTAACATTGACAACTTGTATGTTATTATTACTTCATATGTTCTACTTCTAGGTTCAAAGTTTCAGAAAAAGAGCACAGGTTTAAAGTCTTACACAGGTTTAGAGTCTTGGTTCCTTTTCTTTATCCCTCCACTCATCTGGTAAGTATTTATGGAAAACTATTAAATGAGACGTATTGCACTAAGTGCTGGGATCACAAAGATAAGTAAGTCATAATTTCTGCTTTCAAGAAGCTAAAGTCTAGTATGATAATCACCTGTAAACAAACTGTAATGCAGTGAGCTAAATACTATAACAGACGTATGTATATAATATAGTGATGGCATAAAGGAAAGAAGAACCAATTCTGTCTCTGGTCCTTGCTACTTTGAGACTGCTAAGTTCCTTTCCTTCTAGTTCTCATTGGTAAAATTGGTATATAACCATCATGAGGGAAAAAGTTAAAAGGAAATACGAGTACTATGAAATCGCAAGGGTTACACACACTCTTCTTGTTGGAAGTTCTTTTCCACTTCAAGACTGCTCTGAGGCTTGGCCTCGGCCTCAGCCTCCTGAAATCCCTCTCACTCTTCTTATTCCCTTTGGATCACACTCTTTAGGCATTTATAGTATAGAAGTGAGGGGAACAAAGGAAGGCTGGCAAGGTAAAATGGGAGAATAGGACAGGGCTAGTCTACAGAGTGGGAAAGGAAGGTGGCAAAGAAAGGAAGGCCAAGGCAACCCGTCAGGGCAGGTCCAATTTGGATAAGAGAAAAAAGGCTGCATGAAATGTAGAATAGAGTCTGGCAGGGAGGAGAGGGCTACCAAGGGCAGTTCCAGCTCTCCTCAGGCTGACCCCTGTACCTGACACTTCCAGATAGCCATCATCGTTCAAACGGCAGGCCTCAGTCAAAGTGAGAAACAGGCAGCCAATGGGATCCAGTGGGTGGCCCACCCAACCTTCCAGGTTTGTGATGGTTGTGGTTCCTCTCTGTAACAGTTCTGGAAATAAGCAGACCCAAATTTTAGAAAGTGATGGAGACACACTGCTCTCTGTCCCTGCCTGGGTCTCCTCATTAGTCTCTTTCAGGCACTAGCCTCAAGACTTAAAGAAAATCTTCCCTCTTTGTCTTGCCTTGGATTCATAGGACTGGTCACAAGTTTATCAGTCAGATGTAAGGTCTTGAGGTCTGCATTTAGGCTTCTCACTGGCAGCACAAATATGTAAATATAATTTTACAGTTTTAAAAAGGTCATCTTATACTAGATCTAGTGGGCCTTCCAACTACCCTGTGAGGGAGGCAGACCAGCATTATTATTCCCATTTTGCAGATAAAAAACCCTGAGATTCATAGAGATAAAGTCAGGCATTCCACACAGCAAGTAGAAAAACCTGAAATTCTTGGGGTGCCTGGGTGGGTCAGTGGGTTAAGTGTCCGACTTCAGCTCAGGTCATGATCTTATGGTCTGTGAGTTCAAGCCCTTCGTCGGACTATGTGCTGTCAGTTCAGAGCCTAGAGCCTTCTTCGGATTCTGTGTCTCCCTCTCTCTCTGCCCCCCCCCCCCCACTCTGTCTCTCAAAATATGAATAAATGTTAAAAAAAAAAAAAAAAGAAAAACCTGAAATTCTCTAGCTCCTGCCACTCCATGAAATTTTATGAAAATAAAATAGTAGGCCTTGTAGCCCCTAAGGATCCTCATTAGTCCCAGCCTAAGGAGTTAAGATGGCTCCTTATCACTATACCTTTCTTCTGATGCTTGTAGATTTCCAGCTGCCGTTGCTGCTGCAACCTCAGAGTATTGATAATGGCCACTGTGAGTCTGAGGGCCTCTTTTGGATAACCATGGGAACGCAGGGCATCAACCCGAGCACAGGCTGTAGGCACATGCTCTACCAGATGAAGAAAATATTTTGGTTGGGTTAGATTTTCCAATCAGGAAAATTCATATTTGACAAAGGGAGTTTGTGTTTTGCTCAGTTCCTAAAATTCAACTGCTATCTACTCTGTACCAAGACCAATGTTTTATTTTTTAAGAATATAACTGAGTAAGTCACAGGCACTACCTTCAAAGAGCTACCATGCAGCCTCAGTATGGCATAGAAAGGAATACATAGCTAGGATAATAAAATGTAAGTACCTCTTTGTGAACTTGTACTATGGGAACCCAATGGAAGTAGCAACTAACTGCCTAAAGGGAAAGGCCTCATTCATTCATTAATCCTACATTTCCTGAGAACCTATTATATGTCAACTCATTTGCCAGCAAAAGGAAGTAAAAATGTGCAAGACAGGTTGCAAGCATTTACATTCCTACCAGTAGTAAATGAGAGTAACTATCTCCACACAACCTTTCCCACACCATAAACTAATTATCTTTATTTTAAAAATCTCTGGGGCACCTGGGTGGCTCAGTCAGTTAAGCATCAGACAGTTGGTTTCAGCTTAGGTCATGATCTCACAGTTTGTGAGTTTGAGCCCCACACTGGGCTCTGCACTGACTGCGGAGCATGCTTGGGATTCTCTCTCTGCCCTTCCCCTGCTTGCCCTCTATGTCTCTCTCAAAATAAATAAATAAATAAACTTAAAAAAAAAAAACTCTCTGACCATTTGACAATCAAAAAATGGTAATTCAGTTTTGTTTTGATTTTCATCTTTGTTTACTGATGAGGTGTATACATTTTCACATTCTTATTAGATTCATGTTTTAGAAGTATTGGATCAAAGAGGAAAGATGACCAAAGGAGACTTCAGGTACTGGCCCACAGTGAGTCTGGCCAAGGCTTTCAAAAGAGAGATAGGGACATACATGCATATTCAGAAAGATCTTGAGAAAGACAAGGATAAGAGGTGAAGGATAGAACTAGGGAATTGGGAGAAGATATAAAAATATATGTCATTGTTGTAAGACTCAGAAAATGAGTATTTTTTTAAAAAAATACTGTCTGTTTTGGAACAGGCATCCTGTGATAAAGTCAAGAAGAGACTGACAGTCAGCCAGAGGAAGGTTTAAACCCACAGTAGAACAGCTCTGTTCCTTTATGATAAAGCGGGTTAGGAAAGGTGGAAAGGAGGAAAGGAAGACAGCTTGGTGACAAATGCAGATAATGCCCTAGTTACTAGCACAGTGTAACTGAAGTTTCAAAGTTAGTGCATTTTTAGCAAAACATATTAATTTCAGAGTAGATTATACTGTTGCTCAGCAAATGTTGACTAAGAGCTTATGAACTGATGTTCAATGGTTTTATTAGTACTCTTTGAGATTTATGGACTCCTTTCCTTTCCTAAAACTCTGGAAACAGAACACAAATTCCAATGTTTGAGGTCATTGTACCTCAGCTAAGTACACATGCAAATGGCTGAGGCTTCACATAAATACCCTGAGTCACTAGTTAAGGCCCCAAAAGATCTGTCCAAATTGTAGTTGTGTCACCAGCACCTATGCAGATCTGGCTTGGCACAAGTTAAGACTGGGCTTTGAAATTCTTAGAGTAGAGGAGAGGTACACTTACCAAGCCACAGTGGCTGGCCTTGGGAATTAAAGAGTAGTCTCTCGCTTTCCTGCTGGCAGGCAGGAGCTGTATATATATCGCTGCTTATTATTCGCTGTAAATGGCTGTCCTGCCAATGTAATTCACGGCCCTCAATGGCTCTAGTGAACACTGTTCGTCTTGGTCTGGATAAGGAGTCTGGGGAAAGAAAGAAATGCAGCAGTTCAATGACAGGTAATCTGAAGTTCTAACTCTTATATGTCTTCTTCAGAGTAGGAGGAAGAGAAGAAGAATAGTTTGTGGTTAGTGAGAGCAGCCATTCTACCATCTGTCTAGGTACCATCTGTCTAGGTGCTGTCTCTTTATTGGATAGCCCTTAATGTATCTGTGCCCTGTATGGGAACAACCTTTCTCCAGAGATCTATGGCTGCCCTTTTACTTCTACAGAAGACCAATTTCTCCTAGGACCAAGAGCCACATGAAAGAGAAGAGGGACTGTGGTGCCCAGCTGCTCAATTATGAGGATACAAACTGCTTCTATAGAAGTCAGAATAAGAGAGAAGCAGTTAGGTAATTTCCCTGGCCTATTTATAACCTGTCTCACTTACAGCATGACCCTTATCAGACTAAGGACTTCGATATAATTGATATTAAAAGTTGAAAAAGAGCTGAAGCCCTGTGTATTCTGGTCCCTTTATCATACTGATACCTATAGGCTTACAGGCTTGTTCTCTAATGTGAAAAACTGATGCTGACAAGACTAATTAACACGGAGTCTTACCATGCCATATCTCTTCAGGAAAAAGGCTGCAAGGAAACCAAAACAGCTTAGGGTGGTATATAGGAAGACCACGTGAAAGATACATTGTCACAAACTGTATATACAGAAGGACTCATAGAAATTACATTTAAGGAAATAAAAAAACCATAAAGGATTATTTAATTGACTCTCTGCCAGATTAAGGGCAGCTGTAACTATTTTGGGATCAAGGGCTAAAGTACTATGCGGATGTTTCCAGAGATGCCCAAATGTGGGGGTGTATCCACTGAGCCTGTGCAGAAAAAATGGGAGGGAAAGCCAGAGGATTCAGAATGTACATGAAAGAAATGAACATATTTATTCATTAAGCAAAAGTCCTTAGAATATAGTCATCTCTTCAGAATTTGATATATCCCATAGTGTATTGGCTTGGATGATTAAGTTAGAAAAGCACTGACCATATCTACTGAAATGTCTTCTCCTTCACATTGTCCCTCAGTAGAAGCACAATGTACCTTCTACTGGCTATAGTCTAAGCACCTCTCTTCCTGAACTGAGACTCTACGTTGGGTCTGCTCAGCCCATAGTGGGGATTAGGCTCCCAATATTCATTAAGTCTGCAAATAGTGAGTGCCTACTACATAGCAGGTACTTGTTCCAAGTGCTGAGGATATATAAAGTCCCTGCCTTTATGGGACTTGATTTTTTTAAGTTTATTTATTTATTTTGAGAGAGAGAGAGAGAGCATGAGCAAGGGAAGGGCAGAGAGAGAGGGAGAGAGTGAATCCCAAGTAGGTTCTGCATTGTCAGTGCAGAGCCCGATGCAGAGCTTGATCCCATGAACCGTGAGATCATAACCTGCACCAAAATCAAGAGTCAGACGCTTAACCGACTGAGCCACCCAGGAACTGTGGGCCTTTACAGTTAAATGGGCAGAGATAGTTGAATAAATATATAGTATATCAGATATATCAGATGGTTATGAATACTATGGAAAAGACTAAAGCAGGATTAAGGAGAAAGGCAAGCTGGTATTGGGTGGGGGTTGTTTTAAATTGAAAAAAAACTTTTAATGTTTATTTTTGAGAGAAAGAGAGAAAGAGAGAGACATAGTGCAAGCGAGGGAGAGGCAGAGAGAGGGAGAATCTGAAGCAGGCTCCAAGCTCTGAGCTGTCAGCACAGAGCCCGATGTGGGGCTCAAACCCACAAACTGTGAGATCATGACCTGAGTCAAAGTCATATGCTTAACCAACTGAGCCACCCGGGCACCCCTATTGTTTTATATAGAATGGTCTCTAATAAGGTAACATTTGAACAGAAAGCTCAAGGAACTGAAGAGCAAGCCTTAGGCATTACTAACGGAAGAGTATTCCAGGCAAAAGTAATAGCAAATGCTAAATCCTGAGGTGGGAGCATATTTGGAGTGTTTGAGAGCAGTGAGGAGGCCAGTGTACTTAGGATGGAATGAGCAAGCAGGAAAATCATAGGAGATGAGGTAAGAGAGATACTAGCAATCCCTGGAGGCTTGCTCCAAGGGCCTTACAGGCCATGAGTGAAAGATGAGAAGTCACTAGAGGGCTTTGAGCTGCTGAAGGTATATGGTGTGACCCACTTTTTAAAAGGATAACTGGCAGCAGTATTGAGAACACACCACAAGATGGAAGGGGAGAAGCAGGAGGAGCAGTTAGGAAGTCAATGCAATAATTTGAGAAGGATGATGGCAACTTGGCCAGAGTAATAAGCAGTAGAGATAAGAATATACAGATTCTGGATATATTCTGAAGGTAAAGGCAATAGTATTTGCTCATGGAATAGATCTGGAGTGAGAGAGAAAAAGAATCAAGAATGGCTCCATGGTTTTTAAGACAGATTTGCCATATGTGGAGATAGGGAAGACTATAGGAGAGCAGGTTTGGGTGGGGCTTAATAGGTAAGAAATCCTACTGAGATGCCTATTAATATCAAAGTGGAGATATTGAAAAGGCAGCTGAACATACAAGTCTGAAGTTGTCGAGAGGAAAATTCTGGTCAAGGAGATATAAATCTTGGAGTTGTTGGTATACAGATGATTATTAAAACAATGCAATCACCAAGGGAGTATGTATATAGAGAGCAGTGGTTTGATGACTGAACCCTAGGCACTCTAACATTTTAGGTTAGGAAGCGGGGAGGAGACAGTAAAGGAGACTGAGAAGGAGGAACCAATGAAGTAAGAGCAGAACCAAGAGAGTAGTGTCTTGGAAATAAGATGAAAAACATGTTTGAAGGAGAGAGTAAACAATTGTAACAAATACTACTGTCAGGTCAAGTAAGATTATGACCAAGAATCAACCACTAGATTTGGCCATATTTAGCAACAGTGACCCATACAAGAGCAGTTTCAGTAGTGGAGGGATGAAAGCTGACTAGAGTGAGTTCAAGGGAGAATATGAGCAGGAGAGATAATAAATATATACTATTCTTTTAAATTATTTTTCTTAATTCTACCACTTATTTCTACTACCTCAGAGAAACAGGATGGTAGTTAGAGAAGCATGTGGGAACAACATGAGTGTGTATTGTGTTTTGTTTTGTCTTGTTCTGTTTTGTTTTGTGATGAGAGAGAAAGCAATGTATTTGTATACTCTCATAGGAATAATCCACAAAAATTTGTGAAGCAGGTGAGAGAGGAGATAATTCCTGGAGTGATGTCCTGGATAAAAAAGAAGGAGTAGGATTTTGAGAATAAGTAGAGGGCTTAGACTTACAAGCACGAATAAAAACAGGGAAGAGGAAGAAGATGGGCACAGACAGAAGCAGATGAGAGACTCTTGGAAATTCTCTTGTGATTGCTCCTATACTCTCAGTGAACAGGAAGCAAGGCTATCAGCTGAAAGTGAGGAAGCAGAGGGAAGGGGAATAAATTTTTCAGGCAAAGATGGTATGAAATAGTAATTCAGAAGAGTGAAAGAAGGCATAGATTAGGGAAATGTGGATGTCTGGACAGTACTATGGTCCCATTCAAAATCAGTAGTCATAAACTTAAAGTAAGACCAGTTACTTACACTTATGTTTCTCTTCATCATGTTCAGCTCTGTGGGTGTGAGCACTAAGGAATTAGAGTTGGACTTAGCTACTAAAGTTAGTGTCTTGCTCTATGAGTGAAATAAAGGGAAAAAGAGGTTGAGTATGTAGGTGTTGAGAGTAATTATAATGATGCACCAAGGAATCTAACCTGGATAAGGAGGAAAATGAGGCTACCAGGAAAATGAAAATGTGGCAGGATCAAAATTCCTAGTGGGTTAAAGAATTACTGGAATTAGCATACTAGAGAAAATAAACTAGCAAGACTGATGATGGTTATTAGAGCTGCCTGAAGTTTAGATTATGAAGAAGGTATTGTTATTGGTAATGACAAGGCTTAGAGTATGATCTTGGGATTGCATGGCTCAATTATGGTGGTAGACAAGACTACTAAAAGATAGGAGGTGAAAGAATTAAGAGACTAGAATATTGGAAGGATCATGTGTGTGGCTACTGAAATCAAGAATTCCAATATAAGTAGTGACAGCAGAGAACAAAAATCTTCCAGGGATGGGGGGAGGGCAGGGGCGGGTGTGGGGATTGACCCAGAGGTCTAAAATGACCCAAATCAGAAGGGTAGCAGATAGTATATTTTGATGGCATTAACTTTAAAGCTTCGGGGTATTTTGGGAAGGAGGAAAAGACAATGATACAGAAATGGCAATGAAGAATAAGTGGGATGCCTATTGCCCCATTAGGTAAAGAGACATTAAGAGCTAAATCAGCCACAACTTGAGAAGACTGCAGAAGAAGCAATATTCTCAAATGAGAATCAGTAACAACAAATAACCAATTTGATAAGGAAGAAACTGCCAAAATAGAAGCATGTCTTTACATGCATTTGATTCTCTATGCCTATCTAAAGCCAATACTAAAGGGATGGTGTGTTGTGGAGGTTAGATGAGTGTGAGTAAAGGGTAGCTTAAAGAAATGGCAAAACTATAGTCTTTTCACTTCTTGTTACCTTAGTTGCCTTGAATATACTGACAATCAATTATGAGACACTAGATGAAAACCTGGCAAAAACAATTTCAATTATTTTCTCCTTGGGATTAAAAACATCAGATTTATCACTTAAAATAGAAGGGACTGACATGTAAAATCAATGTGTGAAAAAAATCCCCTACCAATAAAGGTTCCCAATGGGCTAAAGAGCAATCAGTTGCCAACAGCAAATAGCCTGAGTTAGATGAACTAAAAACTGATGTGAATGCTGATGCTCAGTGATATTCGTAGGTCACTGGGCTCAAAAGGCAGAGAGTACAGTATTGTTGGATTTATCTTAAAATGGGGCAAGAGTCCTAGCAGTAATTTGGGAAGATAATCCATTCTAGCTATCTGCTATATAAAAACATTTGAGGAAAACAGAAAAGTAAGAAAAGCAATTGTCGGGCCATTTTAAAAGCTGTGTTTTGCAGGCCTTCCATTCTTCTCTTCAGGTAAGTCTTCTGAGCTAAAACCAACCCCATCCGAGGCCAAGATCCATTAGTCATGATGAACTTGAAAGGTAAAGAGGATTCATGCAGAGGACCCTAGGAATTTATGCTGGGCACTGTAAGGACACTCTAGATACAGAAAAAGACAGCATCCATAATGTCAAAGATAAAAGCTTACCCTTATTTAAGGCTTGGCATTTCAAGACAAACAAAGGACAGGCTTTTCTTACTGAAGGTGACAATACTGACAGCAAACTGTCCAGCCACCTTTGTTTTAGCACTTTACCCTCCCACCTTTGGAGTTCCAGGCACAAAGACATTAGAAGGATTTATGGCTCACCTGGGCTGTGACTGGCATTCTGGGGAAGTGCATTGGTGATGTTGGGTAGCTCATGCCCATAGTTCCCATCCTCCAGGGGACAGACATCCAGGTCACTCCACCTCTGCAGTTGCTGCAGCCAACAGGATTTTTCTTCCAGTTTGCAATGTGGATTTAAAATGATGCATACCCATAAGGCCCCTGGAAAATAAAGCAACCAACATTCTTGATATCTCTCCTCTGATGTATGTTAAGCTTTAATTTTTCAGTCTTTTCTTCTCTTCTATTTTTAGTGGTAGGAAAAGTTTCCAAAACATCAGCTTTTCTCAATATAAAAAAATCAAACCTGTTGGGGCACCTGGGTGGTTCAGTTGGTTGAGCGTCTAACCTTTTTTACTTATATTTTTCTTAAAGTTTATTTACTTCTTTTGTGAGAGACAGAGACAGCACAAGTGGGGGATGGGGGGAGAGAGAGAGAATCCCAAGCAGGCTCCATGCTGGTAGGAGTGTCTGACTCTTGATTTTGGCACCGGTTGTGATCTCATAGTCGTGAGATCTCTCTCCCACTCCCTCTGCTGCTCCCCAGCTCTCTCACACACACACTCTCTCTCTCAAAAAATAAAGAAAGAAAGAAAATCTGCTAAAGTTTTCAGAAATGGCTGATTTTTCCTTCTCAGAGCTTCCTTAAATATCCTTCCTGGATATCTGGATATGTGCCTGTAATGATGAACAAGACCGATTTGGGCTTGAATTCTGAGCTCAGATTTGTAGTCCAACATATATTTATTGAGAACTTTCTATGTTCAAGGCCTATTCTCCTACTGGAGAATAAGACATTGTTCCAACCCTTGAGGAGCTGACTAATGGGGGAGATAGATAGATACATATAATGTTATTTGAATATGATGAGTGTTAAGGTAAAGATATGGGGACAACAGCAAGATAGAGGAAGGGCACTTAGCACAAGGGCAGGGGTCAGAAGGGAGGTGCTCAGAAAAGGTTTCAATTTTTGGTTAGTAGACTTTAGGCTTTCTGAAATTCATATTCCTCAACTGTAAAACTGAGAGCACATAAATAACTACTTTGTTTTTGTTTTTGATGCTTATTTATTTTTGAGAGAGAGAGAGAAAGAGAGCATAGGTGGGGGAAGGGCAGAGAGAGAAAGAGGGAACAGAGGATCATACAGGGAAGGGGCAGAGACAGAGGGAGATAGAGGATCCTAAGCAGGCTCTGTGCTGACAGCAGAGAGCCCGACTTGGGGTTTGAACCCATGAACAGTGAGATTATGACCTGAGCCAAAATCAGATGCTCAACCAGCTGAGTCACCCAGATGCCCCCCAAACAACTACTTTGTAGGGATGTTGTGAGAATTAAATGAAATAACATTTGTAAAAGGCCTAGCATATTACTTGGCACATAGCAGAATTTTAGTATTTCCTTTTTCCAAGAAAAATGGTTTATTTCAGTTTGGATTTTGATACAGTTGATCTATTAGGATGTCTTAAAACTATCACATTCTTGGATCTTCTCTGTCACTGTAGCAGAGTATCACATATTCTATACAATATATGAGTACTGTCTCTCCAACCATATTACCCTTCTTTTCAAGCAAACCTGCTTCTTTTCAAGGTTGGCTATAACTGAACTAGATATATTCTCAATCTCAGACCAGCAATAAGCCTGTCTGCAAAGTATCTTAAGTTAAACATCCTTTGGGATGAAGCTACATCTGTGGATGGAGGTACTTTGAAACACTATTTCAAGGTCCTTCAAACTCAAATAGGAATGGTTTAAAGGCCATTTTAGCCCTAATTTCAGATACTACCCGAAGATAGTGAAAATTCATTTCTACTGGCTCAGTTTTAAAAATCTACCATGAAATAAAAACTACACTGTGTAATATAATAGTATTATATTATGATGACTCTGAAGGGAATTATAGTTAGGATTCACTCAAATAATTATAATAATAAAGTATGGCAAATGCTATCATAGACATACATAAAATCCTATGAGAATATACATGATGGAACAATGAATTCTGCATGTGGGGTCAGCAGAAGTTATAGAAAGGAAATGGCATTTCAGTTTGAAGACTAAACATGAATTAATTCCCGTTAAAGATAGCTAACCACTGGGGCGCCTGGGTGGCGCAGTCGGTTAAGCGTCCAACTTCAGCCAGGTCACGATCTCGCGGTCCGTGAGTTCGAGCCCCGCATCAGGCTCTGGGCTGATGGCTCAGAGCCTGGAGCCTGTTTCACATTCTGTGTCTCCCTCTCTCTCTGCCCCTCCCCCGTTCATGCTCTGTCTCTCTCTGTCCCAAAAATAAATAAACGTTGAAAAAAAAAAAAAAAAGATAGCTAACCACTGTTTCCTTTTGAAACCTCACTAAAATGAAAGTAAAAGGATAAAAACAGGTGTAAACACATACAGACACAGAGAATGGGAGAGATAAAAGAGAATAGCCACAAAATTTTGCAATGTGGAAAGCCTGTGGATGAGTGATAGCTGACCTAGCAGAACAGAAAAGTGGAAACCTCCATCAGTAGTTAGAAAGCCCAGAAGCAGACTGATTCACGCTTCAGAACCCTGCTGAAAGTGGGGCTGAAACTAGTAAAATTGGTTAGAAGTTTGTCAAAGGTCTCAGGATCCCAAAGTTCCTACTCTATTCAAGGCAACTGAGTGCCTGCTCCTCCCCTCTCCTGGAAGAAGACCAAAACTTTATTCACTGGGAAGGTTGATTCAGAGAGGTTCTGGATTGGAAATATTACTCACAGCCAAGGGTGGGGTTTCCATACTAAAAACTGAGGGATGAAATCAATACATGTTGAACAAATGGATACCCTCCAACCCAACCCTAACCCTCAACCCTAACCCTCTTTCCCCCCCTGGTTCTAAGAAGACTATGACAGGCTTATAACCCAGAAACAAGAGACTGGAGGATTCATCTCTGGAAACAAATTAGCCCAAGGACAGAAAACATAGCAGATAACTGAAAAAACCCAGCCAGATCATCCTCAGTTAAACTGACTAACAAGGCCACACACACACACACATACATACATGTGTGCACACACATGCAAAGAACTTCCTTTTAGTTTTTAACTGTTACTCTTAAATAGAAATGGACAGCTAAGAAATGTTAGGTATATGAGGAAAGCATCTGACATAAAGGACAGAGAACAAAAGTAAACAGAAAGAAGAAAAACTTGGGAGGAAATACAAAGAAGGCAGAGAAGAAAGAAAACTTAAAGAAAAAAACCTGCAATTGCTATCAGCAAAATGAGAAGATACTGCATCTATGAAAAAAGTGCAGGATGCAACAACAAAAATGGGCTCTTAGAAATTAAACCTATGGTGACAAAAAATACATTAAAAATTAGTAAGATGTTTGAAAGATAAAACTGAGGAAACCACCTGGAAGATAAAAGACAAAAACGAAAACAAAAACACACCAAAACAACGAGAGAAAAAAATAAAACTAGAGAATCAATCTCCATTTAGTATATTTAGTCATAAGAAATAATCTAGCAATTTTACTATTTTTTGAGACATCCCTTCTGGAACGCTCTATTTTCTTATCCCTAATCTAGACTGTTTGTCTTCTAAGCCTGTTGCATAGTTACCTAGAAGCTAATATCCAAATAACAGAAGTAGTTCCAGACAAAAAGAGAAAAAAAAGGGTGAGGAAATGAAAAAAAATTTTTTTCAAGAAAACATCTTAAACTAAAAGATGCAAGTTTCCCGGTTGAGAAGGTTTAGTGAGGATTAAGCAGATTAGATTTTTTATTTTTTTAATTTTATTTATTATTTTTAAGTAGGCTTCATGCCCAGCACAGAGCCCAACACAGGGTTTGAACTCACGACCCTGAGGTCAAGACCTAAGCTGAGATCAAGAATCGGGAGCTTAACCGACTGAGGCCCCAGGTGTCTCCAGATTAGATTTTTTTTTAAGTTTATTTATTTATATTTTTAGTAATCTCTACACCCAACGTGAGGCTCAAACACACAACAGCGAGACTAAGAGTCGCGTGCTCTACCGACTGAGCCAGCCAGGCACCCAAGGAGATTAGATTTTTTAAAAATTTAGGGGGCGCCTGGGTGGCTCAGTCATTTGGGTATCTGATTCTTGATTCCAGCTCAGGTCATGATCTCATGGTCGTGAGATGGAGCCCTGCATTGGGCTCCGTGCTGAGTATGGAGCCTGCTTGGAATTCTCTCTCTCTCCCTCTCTCTCTTTCTTTCAAATTAAAAAAAAATTTTAGAAGAAGACCAACAGAAAAAACACAAAACTTTCCTGAATGAGAATGGCCTGGTACTTCACAACAGCAGGTGGAAGCTAGAGGACAATGGAGATAGGTCTTCAAAATTCTAAGGGAAAAAGATAAGATTTCCAACCTAGAATTATGCACCCAATCAAAGTATCAATCAAAAGTGAGGGTAAAATCCAGATACTCAGCAATACAAAATTTATCAACTATGAAAAATTCATCTCCCACCCTATCTGAGGAAGCTACTGGAAAATGTACTCTACCAAAACAAGAAAGTAAATCCATAGAGAAGAAGGTGCTGGATCCAGAAAACAGGGGGTTCAACATAGGGGAAAGGAAAAGGGAAGTCCTAGAATGATAGTAAAGAGCAGTATCTACACGATTATCCTGCAGCAGGTTTGGAGAGCACAAAATCTAAACCAGGAATAGGAAAATAAATGGTTCCAGAAGAAATGTCTCTAACAAGATAATAACACTGATAGATTATTTGATGTGACCAAATATACTGTATGCAGATTTTAAATTACTGGTAAATAATTGGAGGGTAAATTAATGATAACAACAGAAAAATCTACAACCTAATAGTCAAACAACAAACAAACAAAAATAATTATTAATTCCTGAAGGGGAAAAAAAGTTGTTTAAGAAAGTAAATGTAGTATTAGTATACTACATGACTGTGCTACAGATATGTATTTAGTCATAATAATGCAAACATTTAATGTTGATCTAACCTCAAATTATAATACCACTATTTTGCTCTCATTCTAGGACTTTCCTTTTCCTTTCTCCTATGTTGAACCCCCTGTTTTCTGGATCCAACACCTTCCTCTCTATCGATTTACTTTCTTGTTTTGGTAGAGTACATTTTCCAGTAGCTTCCTCAGATAGGGTGGGAGATGAATTTTCCATAGTTGATATATTTTGCATTGCTGAATGTCTGGATTTTACCCTCACTTTTGATTGATACTTTGATTGGGTGTGTAATTCTAGGTTGGAAATCTTATTTTTTTCCCTTAGAATTTTGAAGACCTATCTCCAATGCATATCTGGCATGTGCATAGGTATGTATATATTGGGGGCTATAGAGTCATTGAGAATGAGATCTCTCATGAAAACCCCTCTTCCTTCTGCCATGGGAGAACACAGTGAAAACATGACTACCTATAAGCCTGGAAGTAGGCCCTCACTTGACACCAAATCTACCAGTCATTTGATCTTGGACTTCCTAGCCTCTAGAACTATAAATAAATTTCTGTTGTTTGTAAGTCACTTAGTCTCTGGTATTCTGTTGTGGCACCCAAAACAGACTAACGCATAAATTGGTACCAAGAAGTGGGGTCCCACCATAACAAATACCTAAATGTGTGAAAGCAATTTTGGAACTGGGTAAAGGGTAGAGGCTGGAAGAATTGAGTTGCATGCTAGAAAAAGCCCATGCTGCTGTGAACAGACCTTTAAAGATGATTCTGGTGAGGTCCCAGAAAGAAAAGAGGAGACCTGTGGAGAAAATCTGAACTTCCTTAATAGTCCTGAACAGAGTGTTGGTAGAAAAATGGAGGGTTAAGGCCATTCTGATGAGATCTCAGATGGAAATGAGGAACATGTCAGTGGAAATTGGAGGAAAGGCAATCCTTGTCATACAGTGGCAAAGAACTTGGCTAAATTGTGTTCATGTCCTAGTGTTTTGTGGAATGTAGAACTTGTGAGTGATGAAATTAGCTGAGGAACTATCTAAGTAAAGTACTGAAAGAGTAGCCTGGTTCCTCTTGACTGCTTACAGTAAAATGTGAGAAGAAAGATATGATTTAAGGATGGGATTGTTAATCAAAAAAGAAGCAGAACTTAAAGATCTGCAACACTGTCAGCCTATCCATATTGAAAAGAGTAAGAGGGGTGCCTGGGTGGCTCAGGGTAAGCATTCAACTCTTGACGTCGGCTCAGGTCATGATCTCATAGTTCTTGAGATTGAGCTCTGCTTGGGATTCTCTCACTCCCTCTTATGGTAACAGCCCAAATGTCCATCCATTGTCTAATGAATGGATAAAGATGTAGTGTGCATATATGTATGTGTGTACACACACACACACACACACACACACACACAATGGAATATTACTCGGAAATCAAAAAGAATGAAATCTTGCCATTTGCAACAATGTGGATGGAACTAAGTGTATTATGCTAAGTGAAATAAGTCAGAGGAAGACAAATATCATATGATTTCACTCATATATGGAATTTAAGATACATAACAGATGAACACAGGGGAAGGGAAGGAAAAATAAGATAAAAACAGAGAGAGAGGAAACCATAAGCAACTCTTAAACACAGAAAACAAACTGAAGATTGCTGGAGGGGAGGTGGGTGGGGGGATGGGCTACATGGGGTGAGGGGAGGTGGGGGGGTGGGTATTAAGGATGGCACTTGCTGGGATAAGCACTGGGTGTTATTATTTTTTTATTAAACATTTTAAAAATGTTTATTTATTTTTGAAAGAGAGAGAGAGCATGAGTGGGAGAAGGGGCAGTGAGAGAGGGAGACACAGAATCCAAAGCAGGCTCTAGGCTCTGAGCAGTCAGCACAGAGCCCAGTGTGGAGCTTGAACCCACGAACTGTGACATCATGACCTGAGCTGAAGTCGGATGTTTAACTGACTGAGCCAACCAGGCACCCTGAGCACTGGGTATTATATGAAAGTGATGAACCACTGGGTTCTACTCCTGAAACCAATACTACACTCTATGTTAACTAATGTGAATTAAAAAAACAAACAACTATGAGGAGATATCACCTCACACCTGTTAGAATGGCTAAAATTAAAAACAAGAAACAACAGATGTTGGCGAGCATGCAGGGAAAGGGGAACCCTCTTGCACTGCTGGTGGGAATGCAAACTGGTGCAACCACTGTGGAAAACAGTATGGACGTTCCTCAGAAAGTTACAAATAGAACTACTCTATGATCCAGCAATCGCACTATTAGATATTTACCCAAAGAATACAAGAATACTAATTCAAAAGCATACATGCACTCCAATGTTTACAGCAGCATTATCAACAATAGTCAAATTATGGAAACAGCCTAAGTGTCAAAGATGTGGTAATATATACACATGGAATATTACTTAGCACAAAAAAGAATGAAATCTTGTCATTTGCAATGACATGGATAAAGCTAGAGAGTATAATCCTTAGTGAAGTAAGTCAGAGAAAGACAAACACCATATGATTTCACTCAGATGCAGAATTTAGTAACAGAACAAACAAACAAAAGGGAAAAAAGAGAGAGGCAAACCAAGAAACAGACTCTTCTTTTTAAAAGTTTATTCATTTATTTTGAGAGAGAGAGAGTGTGCACACAGGAGGGGCAGAGAGAATCTCAACCAGACTCTGCACTGTTAACACGGAGTCCGATATGGGGTTCAAACCCACAAACCAGGAGATCATGACCTGAGCCGACACCAAGAGTTGGATGCGTAACCAACAGAGCCACCCAGGTGCTCCCAAGAAACAGACTCTTTTTTTTTTTAATTTTTTTTTAACGTTTATTTATTTTTTTTTTTTTGAGAGAAACAGAGAGTGAGTGGGGGAGGGGAAGAGAGAGAAACAGAGAGTGAGTGGGGGAGGGGAAGAGAGAAAGAGGGAGACACAGAATCTGAAGCAGGCTCCAGGCTCTGAGCTGTCTGCACAGAGCCTGACATGGGGCTCGAACCCACAAGCTGGGAGACCATGACCTGAGTAGAAGTCAGAAGCCCAACTGACTGAGCCACCCAGGTGCCCCCCAAGAAACAGACTCTTAGCTATAGAGAACAAAATGTTGGTTACCAGAATCGTTGGTTGGGGGGATGAGTTACATAGGTAATGGGGATTAAGGAATATATTGTGATGAGCACTGGGTGCTGTATGGAAGTGCTGAATCACTACACTGTACACCTGAAACTAATACACTGTATGTTAACTAACTAGAATTCAAATAAAAACTTAAAAATAAGAAATACTGCTTTGAAGGGAAGAAGAGAAATGGGGTAATAATTGGAAGGGGATGAAAACATCAAAGGCACTTTTTTTGAGACTGAAGATATTAGAGCATTTTTGTATGCTGATGGGATGGGTCTAGTAGAGAGGGAGAAATTAATAATGACAGAGGGGTGCCTGAGTGGCTCAGGTGGTTAGGTGTCTGACTCTTGATTTCAGCTCAGGTCATGATACGACTTGTGGATTTGAGCCCCAAGTCAGGCTCTGCACTGACAGTGTGGAGCCTGTTTGAGATTTTCTCTCTCTCCCTTTCTCTACTCCTCCCCTACTTGCATGCATGTTCTGTCTCTTACTCTCAAAATAAGTTAATTAAAAGAAACCTTTAAAAAAATGCCAGAGAGGGGCGCCTGGGTAACTCAGTCGGTTAAGTGTCCAACTTCAGCTCAGGTCATGATCTCATGGCTTGTGAGTTCAAGCCTCGTGTCGGACTCTGTGCTGACAGCTCAGAGCCTGGAGCCTGCTTCGGATTCTGTGTCTTCGTCTCTCTTTGCCCTTCCCCCACTCAGACTCTGTCTTTCTTTCTCAAAAATAAATAAACATTAAAAAAAATAAAAAACAAATAATGCCACAGGGAGGAGATAATTGCAGGAGCAGAATTCTTGAGAAAAGGAGATGGCATAGAACCCAGAACAAATATCTAAGACTTGCCCTTTTATGGGAGCAGAGATATTTCATAGATTTAAAAAAAAATTTTTTAATCTTGCGGTTCAAACTCATGAACCTCAAGATCATGACCTGAGCCAAAGTCAGACGCTTAACCAACTGAGACATCCAGGCACCCCGAGATATTTCATAGATTTTAACAGAATATAAAGTAAAGTATATATGTACAGATATGGGGAGATGAGAAAACTTCATGTCTGTTTCTATTTTCTCTGGTTCAGGGACTGAAAGTAGTGAGTCCATTCCTTTAAATTCCTACAAACCCTACTTAGGTCTTCCCAGGTGAGCAGGCCGTGTGAACACTAAGGAACCCTCAGAGTAGTTAGGGGAGGCATGAATGCACCACACTCTGGTGTCTGACCCGATAAGGTTTTCCTTAGTGCAGTGGTTCTCAAATTGTGATCTCTGGATCAGAAGCAACAGCATTCTTTTTTCTTTTTATTAAAAAAAAATTTTTTTAATAGAACTTATTGTCAAATTGGCTTACATACAACACCCAGTGCTCACCCCAACAAGTGCTCTCCTCAATTCCCATCACCCACTTTCCCCTCTCCCCAACACCCCATCAACTCTCAGTTTGTTCTCTGTATTTAAGAGTCTCTTCTGGTTTGCCTCCCTCCCTCTTTATTTTTTAAAATTTAAATCCAAGTTATTTAACATATAGTGTAATAATGATTTCAGGAATGTAATTTATTGACTCATCACTTACATATAACACCCAGTGCTCATCCCAACAAGTATCCTCCTTAATGCCCCTTGCCCATTTAGCCCATCCTCCCACCCAACACCCTACCAGCAACCCTCAGTTGTAGCAACAGCATTCTTTAAAAAAAATTTGTTAGAAATTCAAATTATCAGGCCCTATTCCAAACTACTGAATCAAAAACTCTGAGGACAGGGCCCAGAAACCTTTTTAAATAAGTACTCTTGGTGATTTTGAGAAGTTTGAGAATCACTGTCTTTGCAGGATGCTGAGAGTTTCTTGGAAGATTGTCATAGCAATTTCTTAGGTATAAAGCTGTCAGAAGCAAGAGCTTTTCATAATGAACCTAAGTATATGACAAGTGCTTTAAAAACACTGGAGACCAGCTGTGTTTACTTCCTCTCACCTACCTTTGTCTCAAAGGCAAAGCCCAAGTCCACAACACAATCCCATGAGTATGCCAGAAATTAATCTATGAGATTCAGGCCTCAGATAAAACCAACTCACTGAAGAAGGCTGAGTTTAAATTAAAAAAACATGCACTTTGGAGAAAAAAGTAAATAACAAGATAGAATTGAGGGAGATGTTGCAGAAGGATGTTTGATTTGGAATCAAACAGATTGCGGTTCCATAGGTAGAACTATCACTTACTAGTATGTGACCTTGAATAAAATACTTAACTTTTCTGAGTTCAGTTTTCCCATCTAAAAACATGAAGATGCCAAAACCTTACCTTGGAAGGGAGTCCATGACTGCAATCCTTTCTGAGTAAAGAGTCTAGAAGTAGTCCCAAGTTGCCATGCATTGTATCACGTGACCTTGGTCACAACAGGTTGGACTAGTAGCTTTGGAATAATAATGCAATATTTCTACACTTCAGAAAGTGTAACTATGTCATGGCAGAGACAGTCTCCTATAATTTTATTCTGTATGGAGAAGTAACCAGAATGGTCTCTGTTTCTTTGCAATAAACACATGATTACCTTATAGGGTTGTTATGAGAATTACATGAAAAAAATGTGAGTATAATCTTCAGCAGATAATGGCATATAACACTCAATAATGTAGCCATTCATTGGTAATGAGTGCTTCAAAGCCGTTAATGCCACAGCCGTTAATGCCACAGATAAAAAAGCCTCAGTACCCAAAACCAAAAACTCATACTTACCAGCCCCAAAGTAACCAAGTATAGTTACAGAGTCATTAAGCCTCATACTCTGAGGCTTTTAGCCCTGAGGATATGAAATGTATGTTTTAGGGGCTTCAGCCCAGAAGAGCACACTAAACTCCTAACCTGCAGTTTTCTCTTATATTATTTTGTATGAGTGCCCAAGTTTGTTGTTGCTTTCTGGCATGGAGGAAGTATGGAGGAGTTGTATCAGAACTTGCAGAGTATGCTACACAGAGAGCTTTTCCAGTATAACTAAAAAGTGGGGCCATGCTTGGATTCAGGGTATGGAAGATTCTGAAAATAGGGAGAGTTGTGAGTATTAGCACTGCAAAACTGGCCTTGGAGCAGCGGACTCATACAGAGAAATGATGACCAAAAAAGATGGCCTTGAATAGAAAAATCTAGAACAGAGAGGTCATTCAGGAGGCCACAGGTCTAATTTAATCTAAACATTTCCAAGGCCCTCAACAAGACCATTGGTGATGGGAAATAAAAGGTGTGAATGGACACTGAATTGCATTTTGAAGGTCAAGGCATCAAATGAAGTTGGTGACTGAATGTTGGGAAAGAAAGAAGAATGAGTGCTTGACATTAAGTTTGGTAGAGTGAGGAATGGTGGTGCCAATGCCAGAGTCAGGGGACCCTTTTTTGGTAGAAGGCCTGAGTTCATTTTTGGATTTCTCAAGCTTGAGGTAATCAGGGGATTTTTCAGTGGAAATGGTCACAAGCAGCGCTAATATGGGACTGGAACTCAGATAAGTGGAAAGAAGATAAGGCTGAGATCAACATAGAGGTAAGCTCTGAAGATATGACATTAAAAAAAAAAAAAGTTCTCAAGGGAGTATAGTGGAAGAAGAATAGAAGTCCAAGGCCCAAGTCTTAGAAACTGCCCTATGTCTAGAGGTCCATCTAGTAGTGATAAAGAAGAGCAAACTCAGGAAAAGCAAGAAAAGTGAGGTTGATAAGTATTTGCAGAGCCAGGCTAGTGCCATGCAGTAGAAGCCAAGGGAAGAGGTCTTCCCTCAGCAAAGACTTCTATGTGGTAACATCTGGAACAGATGTCAATAGCAAAGCACAATGCTGTGGAAGCAACACAAGTGAGTTCAGAATATTCTGGATAGCCTGTGTAAAGCCTGTATCTTCCACAGCTAGGCTAAAGTTCATTTAGCAAGACCTATGTAATGACTGATGGCAAGTGTTCACTAACACTGTTGCCACGGGGAAAACTGGTAGGACAGACATAGTACTTCTCTGAGATAGGGGAACTTACCTAGCTCATCCCAGAGCTGCCTGCACTTATCTGTCATGCTTGTTCCTTGCTGCCTCCAGAGTGTGAGTCGTGGGTCAGCCATAAACTGCTCAGTTATCAGCGTCAGCATCCTGGCTCCATTGGAATCTCTCATCCGCAGCATCTCTCGAACCTGACACATAAGGAGGGGCCAGGGGTTGGTGACTGCACATCATGAAAAAGCAGGAGAAGGAAGGGGAGGAGAAGATGAAGTATCTAAGCACAACATATCCAAAGAGCCAAAAAGAAGCCTTCTTGTTCTACAAGCAAGTTCTCTGCATATATCAAGAAAGCCTGCTGTACACAATGAGATACCACTTCATATCCACTAGGATGGCTAGAATCAAAAAATCAGATAACAACAAGTATTGGTGATAATATAGAGAAATCAGATCCCTGACACACCATTGGTGGGAATGTAAAATGGTGCAGCCACTTTAGAAATCAGTCTAGCAGTTCCTCAAATGATTAACGTAGAGTTATATGACCTATCAATTTCAATCCTAAAGAGAAATGAAAACACATGTTCACAAAGAAACTTGTATAAGAATGTTTATAAAAGTATTATTTGTAATAGCCAAAAGATGGAAATAATACAAATATCCACTAACAGAGAATGCATAAACCAAAGTGGCATATCCATACATTAGGATATTATTCAACTAAGAAAGGAATTAAGTACACAGATACATGTTACAACATGGATGACCTTTGAAAATACTATGCTAGGTGAAAGAGGCCAAGCACAAAAGACTACATACTATATGATTCCTTGCCTATGAAAGTCCAGAATAGGGAAATATATAGAGACAGAAAGTAGATTAGTGGTTGTTTAGAGCTGGGAGAGGAGGAATGGAGGATAGGGAAGTGACAGGTAAAGGGTATGGGATTTCTTTCTAGGGTAATGAAAAAGTTCTAAAGTTGACTGTGGTGATGGCTGCACATATCTGCGAATATATTAAAAACCACTGAATTGCACACTTTAAGTGGGTAACTTTTACAGTATGTGAATTATCTTTTACTGAAGGTGTTAAAAAAAAAAAAAAAAAAGAAAGACCACCGTGAGAGCCCCCAGTTCCAAAAGACTAAATCTCTTCAAGGCCTCATCCAGCAGCCTTGGGTTCAAGGCAGAGGGATGATGGCTTCCTTACTAAAACCCACAACAATGCTAACTTATTTAGAGTGGAGCAGAAGGAAGAGGACTACCAGGGTGAGTTGGTAGGGGTCTCTGGATGCCACCTGCTCGGGATCAGGTCTGCTCTGTTCAGCATCTCCCATTAGTTTTCAAGCTTTCAGGACAGATAGGTCAAGTGAGCTAGTTAAAATGCATGAAGCCAGAAGTGTGGTGAGGCCCGTTTAATTAAAGTAAAAAAACAAAACAAAACAAAACAAAAAACCCAATACCTTTCATATCTTACCTTAGCAAACATTGAATTGAGTTGCTTTCCAGAGCCATAGTAACCACCCTGGGAGAGAAAGAGTTTCACTTGTTCTTTCACCTGTTCTTCATCCAAATGCCAACAGTTCTCATCATCAATGCTGGCCCCAGCTGTGGGGTCAGGGGCACCTGTGAGGAATGGGAATGGTGACATGAATCCCCTGAATTCATATGCTACATATTTGGCAGAAGGGGTACTCTTTGAGGATATTAAAAAACAGACAGCTTACTCTGCCTTATTCTGGGCTTTGTCAACTGTGTGGTCCTATAAATAAATGTAAGAGGGCTAATGCTAGTTTCACACTCACTTATGTTCCAGTTGCATTCCCTTACAAGGTCTACAAATACCATTCTAGGGGGAAAAATCCCAGAAGGAAATGCACAAACATGAAAAAAATGATATATTTTTTCCCTAGGAAGGTGACATTTCTTTCTTCTTCTTCTTTTTGCCTTCCTATGAAGTTCAAAATAAGCCTTAAAGTATAGATATTATTGTAAAATAAAAAATACTTCCTTAGAAAACAAAAAAAAAATTGTTTTTAAAGTTCACTATAAAATTTAGCTTCTTAAGCAGAGTCAACACTTCTGAATTTCTAGAAACTTGCCCCTTAAAGCACAGGCAGAGGTGCATACAAGGTGATATGTTTTATAAATTTATACTTAAAATATCTTTCATATCTGGTTCTTACTACAACACATTAAAACAGTTTTAGTTATTTACACATTCTTCTCCCCTAGTGCCCTGCTAGCCACTTGCTCACAGTTGAATCCCAAGTTGAATCCACAGCTGAACTGCCTATACCACAGCACTGGTAATGCGGCAGGCACCTAGTAAATATTTGTGGAATGAAAACGGAATCTTCTCTCACTTTCTCAAAGCCAGAGTCTTACGTTAAGTTTTTAGCAACCTGCCTCCAAGTTACAAAAGACTATTAATCAAATGCTCTATAGGTGTGGTCATGTAATAGAATATAAATTCACGTCATGTTTGGGGCACCTGGGTGGCTCAGTCTGATTCTTGATCTTGGCTCGGGTCATGATCTCGTGGTTCCTGAGATCAAGCCTTGTGCAGGGCTCTGTGCTGACAGCGTGGAGTCTGTTTGGGATTCTCTCTCCCTCTCACTCTGCCTCTCTCTCTCTCTCTCAAAATAAATACATAAAACATTAAATAAATTCATGTCATGTTTAATTAGTCTACCTTTCCTCTTGTCTTCCTAGTTCAAAGTCCTGCTCAAATGAAATCCAGGTCTACACAGAAAAGTTGCTTTTCAGCTAAGCTTTTTTAGAGCATGTTATTCTCCATGAAATCAGGAGGGTTCACACGTTCATTTATTCTACAAGTACTAATTAACACATATGATTGTCCAGTTTATGGTATCTACTATATGCTACTTTCTTCAAATGTATTATACTAAACACAGTTCTGATTATATCACTTGCCCACTCAGAGAAGTCTTCAGTGATGCACCATTTTTATTAAATTAAGTCCAAATGCTTTAGATTGGCATTCAAGGCTCTCTCTGCTCAGGCCTTATCTTTCATTTCTAGCCTTGTCTACCCTATATTTATGTTATGGTTCAGCTAGAAACTTAGCATTCCCAGAAGTCAACCACATTTCCTTATGACTTTACTTCTGCTTTTTCCTTTACTTCTCTCCCACTCCTGTACCCCATTCTTTAGCCAAAAAAATGAAACTTCTCATTGTCAATATTGCCTCAGTCAGGGCTACAATGAGCAGTGGAAACCATAAAGTAAGTATACAGAAAGGCCAACACTGCTTAGCTCATCTGGCAAGAGAAGCTCTTTTTTATCCCCTAACTGAATTAACCATACAACCCACTGCTCCCTCCCTCTCAAAAGTATGTCCATCTTATGCTCACATGGATATAAAAGGAGTAATACTCTTCTTAGCACTTTATTATTGCTTTTCCTAAAGACTTGTGGCATTTTGCTGTACATCAGAATTGTGCATTTCTCATATATTCCCAAATAAATTGAAATTTTTTAAGAGTAGGTGTTCATTTTTGTACCTTATAGTGCCTGGCTCATTATAGCACTGAGTTAATATTTATAGAATAAACAAATGCATGTCTCATTGGCCATCTAGATTTAAGCTCCAGGTGGGTAAATAATATATCCTACACTTCTTTTGTATCCCTAAAGTGGCAAAGCAAAACAAACATACTCCTTATCCTTAAATACTTGTTAATAAGAGCCATTTTTTTTTTAGTGCTTCCTACATGCCAAAGTCAAGCACTTTTTGTACATATCCTCACTAGAACATACTCTCCTTGAGGGCATAAACTGTTTTGTTTGTGTGCATATTTGCAACATGTAGAACAGTACCTGGCACACAGTAGGTGCTCAGTGATTATCTGGTGAGTAAATTCCAATGAACCCTCATAACAAGTCTAGAAGGTAGTATTATTATCCTAATTTTAAAATGAAAAAACTAAAGCTTATACAGGTAAGTAATGTAACAGGTGGGAAGTATATTAGCTAGGATTTGTATGTTGGTTTCTCTTCAAAGTCTGTTGTTCACTATAACACTGAACTTTGGCCTCCAGCCTCATCTAGAGGCTGTGACCCACTAGCTGGTTTCAGGACCTTGAATGGAAAGCTGGATGGTGTGTCTAAAGATAGTCAAATCTTTCTTGGCCTATTTCACTATACAGAATGTAGGACTAGTCAGAATAATGCATTTTCCCCATAGTGAGGATAAAAGAGTTCTCACCAATACACTGATTCTCAAATGTTAATACACAGAATAATCACCTGGGTTTGTGTTCAAAATGCAGATTATAGAGTCTCACCTCCAATGATTCTAGTTTTCAGTAGCTCTATACAGACAGAACTGAGATAAAATGAGATACACTTTGTATAAACCAAAGACTGGGCATCTGAGTACCTTGTTGCCAAGAACAGGGATGAGGGAAGAACAGAAACAGTGCTCCAAAAAACAAGCATAGATGGTTTGAATACCAATTCTGACCCTTGGGTGGTTCAATTAGGATATGAAAAAGTAGGAGCAGAACCTAGTCTCCCAAAGGAGATGGTCTTAACTGGTTGGAAGTGTGGAGTGACATCCCCTCTAAAAATTCAAAGAGGTATAGAGAAAACTGGAGAATCTTCTGGGCCCAGGTGGTAGTAGTGGCAGCAGCAGTTCTGGAAGAAATAAGGCAAAGCTTATAAATACGTACTGTACAGAGAGGCTTCTGGGAAGATGGTGGCGTAGGAGGACGCTGGGCTCACCGCGTCCTGCTGATCACTTAGATTCCACCCACACCTGCCTAAATAACCCAGAAAACCACCAGAACACTAGCAGAATGGATTCTCCAGAGCCAAGCGTAGATGAGAGGCCCACGGAAGACGGCAGGAAGGGCGGAGAGGCAATGCGCGCTACACGGATTGGCGGGAGGGAGGGGGGGGGGGGCACTGGCAAAGCAGAGCCCCCAAGTCTGGCTTACAAAAGTGGAGGGGCCAGATGGAGGGTGTTCTGACAGCAAGCGGGACTTAACATCTGGAAGGTTATAAGTTAACAGCTCTGCTCGGAGAGCAGGAGGGCTGGAGGACAACGGGAGGGAGAGTTGTTGAGCCCTGGACGACAGAGCACAGCTTGGCGGGGAACAAAGGCGCTTGCCAGCGGCATCTCCCTTGCCCATCCCCCAACCAAAATCCCAAAGGGAACCAGTTCGTGTCAGGGAACTTGCTTGCACTGC
Source organism: Puma concolor (assembly GCF_028749965.1). NCBI lineage: Eukaryota > Metazoa > Chordata > Mammalia > Carnivora > Felidae > Puma > Puma concolor. Next base: position 35,614,796 of record NC_141674.1, read on the forward strand.
GCAAATACCCAATGCTGTGCTTTTGCGGATCCATCCATCCGGCAGGTCTGACTCCCTCCCGGTGCTGCAGGGCCCCTCCTGAAGCGGATCTCCGAAGGAAAAGCGAACTGAGCCTGACACTCCGGCCCCTGTGCACCTTGCCGATCCACCCCAGCTAATACGCCAGATCCCCAGCACCACAAGCCTGGCAGTGTGCAAGCAGCCCAGACGGGCCACGCCACCCCACAGTGAATCCCGCCCCTAGGAGAGGGGAAGAGAAGGTACACACCAGTCTGACTGTGGCCCCAGCGGTGGGCTGGGGGCAGACATCAGGTCTGACTGTGGCCCCGCCCACCAACGCAAGTTATTCAAGACAGCACAGGGGAAGTGCCCTGCAGTTCCACACCACTCCAGGGACCATCCATGACGAAACAGAAGAATTCCCCTGAAAAAAACCTCCAGGAAATAACGACAGCTAACGAACTGATCAAAAAAGATTTAAACAATATAACAGAAAGTGAATTTAGAAATAACAGTCATAAAATTAATCGCTGGGCTTGAAAACAGTATACAGGACAGCAGAGAATCTATTGCTACAGAGATCAAGGGACTAAGGAACAGCCAGGAAGAGCTAAAAAATGCTATAAAATAGCTGCAAAATAAAATGGAGACAACCACAGCTCGGATTGAAGAGGCAGAGAAGAGAATAGGTGAACTGGAAGATAAAATTATGGAAAAAGAAGAAGCTGAGAAGAAGAGAGATAAAAAAATCCAGGAGTATGAGGGGAAAATTAGAGAACTAAGTGATGCACTAAAGAGAAATAATCTACGCATAATTGGTATTCCAGAGGAGGAAGAGAGAGGGAAAGGTGCTGAAGGTGTACTTGAAGAAATAATAGCTGAGAACTTCCCTGATCTGGGGAAGGAAAAAGGCACTGAAATCCAAGAGGCACAGAGAACTCCCTTCAGATGTAACTTGAATCAATCTTCTGCATGACATATCATAGTGAAACTGGCAAAATACAAGGATAAAGAGAAAATTCTGAAAGCAGCTAGGCATAAACATGCTCTAACATATAAAGGGAGACCGATAAGATTCGTGACGGATCTCTCTACTGAAACTTGGCAGGCCAGAAAGGAATGGCAGGAAATCTTCAATGTGATGAACAGAAAAAAATTTGCAGCTGAGAATTCTCTATCCAGCAAATCTGTCATTTAGAATAGAAGGAGAGATAAAGGTCTTCCCAAACAAACAAAAACTGAAGAATTCATCACCACTAAACCAGCCCTACAGGAGACCCTAAGGGGGATCCTGTGAGACAAAGTACCAGAGACATCGCTACAAGCATGAAACCTACAGACATCACAATGACTCTAAACTCATATCTTTCTATAATAGCACTGAATGTAAATGGACTAAATGTGCCAACCAAAAGACATAGGGTATCAGAATGGATAAAAAAACAAGACCCATCTATTTGCTGTCTACAAGAGACTCATTTTAGACCTGACGACACTTTCAAATTGAAAGTGAGGGGATGGAGAACTATTTACCATGCTACTGGAAGTCAAAAGAAAGCTGGAGTAGCCATACTTATGTCAGACAAACCAGACTTTAAATTAAAGGCTGTAACAAGAGATGAAGAAGGGCATTATATAATAATTACAGGGTCTATCTATCAGGAAGAGCTAACAATTATAAATGTCTATGCACCAAATACGGGAGCCCCCAAATATATAAAACAATTACTCACAAACATAAGCAACCTTATTGACAAGAATGTGGTAATTGCAGGGGACTTTAACAGCCCACTTACAGAAATGGATAGATCATCTAGACACATGGTCAATAAAGAAACAAGGGCCCTGAATGATACATTGGATTAGATGGACTTGACAGATATATTTAGAACTCTGCATCCCAAAGCAACAGAATATACTTTCTTTCGAGTGCACATGGAACATTCTCCAAGATAGATCACATTCTGGGTCACAAAACAGCCCTTCATAAATATACAAGAATTCAGATCATACCATGCATACTTTCAGACCACAATGCTACGAAGCTTGAAATCAACCACAGGAAAACGTCTGGAAAACCTCCAAAAGCATGGAGGTTAAAGAACACCCTACTAAAGAATGAGTGGGTCAACCAGGTAATTAGAGAAGAAATTAAAAAATATATGGAAACAAACGAAAATGAAAATACAGGAATCCAAACGCTTTGGGATGCAGCAAAGGCAGTCCCGAGAGGAAAATACATTGCAATCCAGGCCTATCTCAAGAAACAAGAAAAATCCCAAATACAAAATCTAACAGCACACCTAAAGGAAATAGAAGCGGAACAGCAAAGACACCCCAAACCCAGCAGAAGAAGAGAAATAATAAAGATCACAGCAGAAATAAACAATATAGAATCTAAAAAAACTGTAGAGCAGATCAATGAAACCAAGAGTTGGTTTTTTGAAAAAAATAAACAAAATTGATAAACCTCTAGCCAGGCTTCTCAAAAAGAAAAGGAAGGGGCGCCTGGGTGGCGCAGTCGGTTAAGCGTTCGACTTCAGCCAGGTCACGATCTCGCGGTCCGTGAGTTCAAGCCCCGCGTCAGGCTCTGGGCTGATGGCTCAGAGCCTGGAGCCTGTTTCCGATTCTGTGTCTTCCTCTCTCTCTGCCCCTCCCCCGTTCATGCTCTGTCTCTCTGTCCCAAAAATAAATAAACGTTGAAAAAAAAAATTAAAAAAAAAAAAAGAAAAGGAAGATGACCCAAATAGATAAAATCATGAATGAAAATGGAATCATTACAACCAATTCCTCAGAAATACAAGCAATTATCAGGGAATACTATGAAAAATTATATGCCAACAAACTGGACAACCTGGAAGAAATGGACAAATTCCTAAACACCCACACACTTCTCAAACTCAAACAGGAAGAAATAGAAAACTTGAACAGACCCATAACCAGCAAAGAAATTGAATCAGTTATCAAAAATCTCCCAACAAATAAGAGTCCAGGACCAGATAGCTTCCCAGGGGAATTCTACCAGACATTTAAAGCAGAGATAATACCTACCCTTCTCAAGCTATTCCAAAAAGGGAAGGAAAACTTCCAGACTCATTCTATGAAGCCAGAATTACTTTGATTCCTAAACCAGACAGAGACCCAGTAAAAAAAGAGAACTACAGGCCAATATCCCTGATGAATATGGATGCAAAAATTCTCAATAAGATACTAGCAAATCAAATTCAACAGCATATAAAAAGAATTATTCACCATGATCAAGTGGGATTCATTCCTGGGCTGCAGGGCTGGTTCAACATTTGCAAATCAATCAACATGATACATCACATTAATAAAAGAAAAGATAAGAACCATAAGATCCTGTCAATTGATGCAGAAAAAGCATTTGACAAAATTCAGCATCCTTTCTTAATAAAAACGCTCAAGAAAGTCGGGATAGAAGGAACATACTTAAACATCATAAAAGCCATTTATGAAAAGCCCACAGCTAACATCATCCTCAATGGGGGAAAACTGAGAGCTTTTTCCCTGAGATCAGGAACACGACAGGGATGTCCACTCTCACTGCTTTTGTTTAACATAGTGTTGGAAGTGCTAACATCAGCAATCAGACAACAAAAGGAAATCACAGGCATCAAAATCGGCAAAGATGAAGTCAAGCTTTCACTTTTTGCAGATGACATGATATTATACATGGAAAATCCGATAGACTCCACCAAAAGTCTGCTAGAACTGATACATGAATTCAGCAAAGTTGCAGGATACAAAATCAATGTACAGAAATCAGTTGCATTCTTATACACTAATAATGAAACAACAGAAAGACAAAAAAACTGATCCCATTCACAATTGCATAAAGAAGCATAAAATACCTAGGGATAAATCTAACCAAAGATGTGCAAGATCTGTATGCTGAAAACTATAGAAAGCTTATGAAGGAAATTGAAGAAGATATAAAGAAATGGAAAAACATTCCGTGCTCATGGGTTGGAAGAACAAATACTGTTAAAATGTCAATACTACCCAAAGCTATCTACACATTCAATGCAATCCCAATCAAAATTGCACCAGCATTCTTCTCGAAGCCAGAACAAGCAATCCTAAAATTCATATGGAACCACAAAAGACCCCGAATAGCCAAAGAAATTTTGAAGAAGACCATAGCAGGAGGCATCGCAATCCCAGACTTTAGCCTCTACTACAAAGCTGTAATCATCAAGACAGCATGGTATTGGCACAAAAACAGACACATAGACCAATGGAATAGAATAGAAACCCCAGAACTAGACCCACAAAAGTATGGCCAACTAATCTTTGACAAAGCAGGAAAGAATATCCAATGGAAAAAAGACAGTCTCTTGAACAAATGGTGCTGGGAGAACTGGACAGCAACATGCAGAAGGATGAAACTAGACCACTTTCTTACACCATTCACAAAAATTAACTCAAAATGGATAAAGGACCTGAATGTGAGACAGGAAACCATCAAAACACTAGAGGAGAAAGCAGTAAAAGACCTCTCTGACCTCAGCCGTAGCAATTTCTTACTTGACACATCCCCAAAGGCAAGGGAATTAAAAGCAAAAATGAACTAGTGGGACCTCATGAAAATAAAAAGCTTCTGCACAGCAAAGGAAACAATCACCAAAACTAAAAGGCAACCAACAGAATGGGAAAAGATATTTGCAACTGACATATCGGACAAAGGGCTAGTGTCCAAAATCTATAAAGAGCTCACCAAACTCCACACCCGAAAAACAAATAATCCAGTGAAGAAATGGGCAGAAAACATGAATAGACACTTCTCTAAAGAAGACATCCGGATGGCCAACAGGCACATGAAAAGATGCTCAACGTCGCTCCTCATCAGGGAAATATAAATCAAAACCACACTCAGATATCACTTCACGCCAGTCAGAGTGGCCAAAATGAACAAATCAGGAGACTATAGATGCTGGCGAGGATGTGGAGAAACAGGAACCCTCTTGTACTGTTGGTGGGAATGCAAACTGTTCCACCACTCTGGAAAACAGTGTGGAGATTCCTCAAAAAATTAAAAATAGATCTACCCTATGACCCAGCAGTAGCACTGCTAGCAATTTACCCAAGGGATACAGGAGTATTGATGCATAGGGCCACTTGTACCCCATTGTTTATAGCAGCATTCTCAACAATAGCCAAATTGTGGAAAAAGCCTAAATGTCCATCAACTGATGAACGGATAAAGAAATTGTGGTTTATATACACAAAGGAGTACTACGTGGCAATGAGAAAGAATGAAATATGGCTCTTTGTAGCAACGTGGATGGAACTGGAGAGTGTTATGCTAAGTGAAATAAGCCATACAGAGAAAGACAGATACCATATGTTTTCACTCTTATGTGGATCCTGAGAAACTTAACAAACCCATGGGGGAGGGGAAGGAAAAAAAAAAGAGGTTAGAGTGGGAGAGAGCCAAAGCATGAGAGACTCTTAAAAACTGAGAACAAACTGAGGGTTGATGGGGGGTGGGAGGGAGGGGAGGGTGGGTGATGGGTATTGAGGAGGGCACCTTTTGGGATGAGCACTGGGTGTAGTATGGAAACCAATTTGACAATAAATTTCATATATTGAAAAAAGAAAAGAAAACATGAAAGGAAAACTGAGAACAAACAGGGTTGATGGCGGGTGGGAGGGAGGGGAGGGTGATGGGCATTGAAGAGGGCATCTTTTAGGATGAGCACTGGGTGTTTTATGGAAACTAATTTGACAATAAATTTCATATATTAAAAATAAATAAATACATAAATATTTTAAAAATTTTAAAAAAGAAAACAAGTACATTGGAAATTATAAAAATAATATAAAGGTAAGGTATTATTATTCTTGTAATAAGATAATAAGATAATAAGAAATAAGCCATACAGAGAAAGACAGATACCATATGTTTTCACTCTTATGTGGATCCTGAGAAACTTAACAGAAACCCATGGAGGAGGGGAAGGAAAAAAAAAAAGAGGTTAGAGTGGGAGAGAGCCAAAGCATAAGAGACTTAAAAACTGAGAACAAACTGAGGGTTGATGGGGGGTGGGAGGGAGGGAAGGGTGGGTGATGGGTATTGAGGAGGGCACCTTTTGGGATGAGCACTGGGTGTAGTATGGAAACCAATTTGACAATAAATTTCATATATTGAAAAAAGAAAAGAAAACATGAAAGGAAAACTGAGAACAAACAGGGTTGATGGCGGGTGGGAGGGAGGGGAGGGTGATGGGCATTGAAGAGGGCATCTTTTAGGATGAGCACTGGGTGTTTTATGGAAACTAATTTGACAATAAATTTCATATATTAAAAATAAATAAATACATAAATATTTTAAAAATTTTAAAAAAGAAAACAAGTACATTGGAAATTATAAAAATAATATAAAGGTAAGGTATTATTATTCTTGTAATAAGATAATAATGTATTAAACTTGCAAACCCAGATATTAAAAATATTCTACTGTCAAAAAAATAAAATAAAATAAAATAAAATAAAATAAAATAAAATAAAATAACCCCATAAAAAATACGTAGTGTACAGACTATAGAGAACTGCTGGGATAGGACTAGGATAACGCAAAGCCTTGAGAGTTACTATCAGTAAAATTTCAACTAGAACTTCAGAAGGGTTTGTTTATTTGATAGGAAATAAAGGAAGGTAAACTATGTAAATGTTTACTGATCTACAAGGAACCCAGGAGATGAGAAGCAGAGCTGCCAAAATGAGTGGCTGCAACAAAAAAGGGAGTGAGTCAATATTTGAGGCATCTAGGTAAAACTACTACAAGGAGTTGGTGTGACTGTTGAAGGAATGAAAGTCATCTGGGAAAGCATGAATCGGCAAAAGGCCCTAAGGAGGATTTTCCAAGACATTTTCATTTACTCAATCAATATTAAATGAGAGCCTACTATGTGCCAGGATCTGTGCCAAATACCGGATATATGGTGATAAACAAAGTAGATATATAGTGCCTATGCTTGTGGAGTTGACAGACTGGTTGGGGAAAGGGACATTAAACAAATAATTACACATGTACATATTTGTGTGAGAAGAAAGACAGGTTAAAGAAGTTTTCCCTGAGAAAGTGACATTTAAGTGAACACCCGAAGAAATGAATTAGGAGTTGCCTAACAAAGAGTGGAGGAAATACTGTATTTTTTGCTCAAAAAAGCATAAAGTCATAAATTATTGTGATAATCAAGTACATTTATACTAAGGGAGAGAGGATAGGAAGAGTATTCCAAGAAGAGGGAAAATCACATGAAAACCTAAGCAAAAGCCAGACCAGGCAAGGTTTTGTAGGCCATATGAAATGTAGACTTTATCCATGACAAAATCTATAGTTATAGAAAAGTTATTTTGTGTGGAGAATGGAATAGAAGGGAATAATAGTGAATATGGAAAGATAAGTTTGAATACTATGGTAGCAATCAAGGTGGGAGATTATAGGAGTTTTGACTTAGGGTTATGGCAATATCAATAGAGAGAAGTGGAAAAGGATGAAATATACTTTGGAGGTAAAATTAACAGGTCTTGCAATGGAATAAACAAGGATTATAAGTAAAAAGTATTAGGGATGACTAGAAGATTTCTATCAAAATCCAGTGGCTAGATGGTGGTGCTATTTGGTATCTGAGTAAGTTTGGGGAGGAAGATAAACTCATGTTTGGATATGTTGATTTGGGGATGTCTCCATTGTATGGAGACATGTATAGTCAGTTGGATATAGAAGTGATCTGTGAGCCATAGTACATAGATGACATTTAAAGTCAAGGATGTAGCTGAGATTGCTTATAGAGATCATGTAGAATAAGAATAGGAGAAAACTTGGGGCACCTGGGTGGCTCAGTCAGGTTGGGTGTCCAACTTTGACTCAGGTCACGATCTCATGGTTCGTGGGTTCGAGCCCCATGTCGGGCTCTGTGCTGACAGCTTGGAGCCTGGAGGCCTGCTTCGGATTCTGTGTCTCCCTCTCTCTCTGCCCCTCCCCTGCTAGCACTCTGTCTCTCAAAAAAATTAATAAACATTAAAAAATATTAAAAATATATATAAAAAGAAGAGGAGAAAAGATTAATCTGTATGAAATGTCAAAATTAAGGGTCAGAGAATACAGGAGGGTAGAGCATGTAGGAATGAGTGAACAAGAACACAGATAGTCTTAATTAGATAAACTAGGCCTGGAGTTCATAAGCAGCCTCTCCAGCTGTCTCTCACTAACTTCTAGGCAAAATCTTTTTTAAAAATCCTTTGGTTAAAAAAACAAGATAAAAACGTCTCTACATATGTTCATGTTAGGGGCGCCTGGGTGGCTCAGTCGGTTGAGCGGCCGACTTAGACTCAGGTCACGATCTCACGGTCTGTGAGTTCGAGCCCCGCGTCGGGCTCTATGCTGACAGCTCGGAGCCTGGAGCCTGTTTCCGATTCTGTGTCTCCCTCTCTCTGCCCCTCCCCCGTTCATGCTCTGTCTCTCTCTGTCTCAAAAATAAATAAACGTTAAAAAAAAAAAAAAACAAAAAAACCCCAAAACATATGTTCATGTTAGTCTTGAGTACGAAACTAATTGACCTCAGTAGTGGTAAAGTAAACCCAGTCAGTGTAAATGTTATAGTGTGAAATTTTCCACAGGACTGTACGAGAAATGGTAACAAATGAAGATAAAATAGAAAGCATGTCTTTTATAAATAGTTATGAAACAAACCATCATGTGGATTAAGGCTCCAAGTTAGCACTTAGGCTTCAACAATGAGACCTGTCCTGAGGGAACTATTAAGTCTGTGGAACCAATTTTTCTTTCATTCTTAAACATCCTTTTTAAAATTATAAAAATAATACATGCTTTTATATAAAATATACTATTCATAAAGAAAATAAAATACACCTATGGCCACCAGCCATAGATTACTATTATTAATATTATGGTGTATTTCCTTCCAGTCTTTTTGTCCTATACACATATGTGTGTGTGTAGACATGTGCATATACACACACTGCTTTTTAAATTAAATTAATATTTTATTTTTTTAAATGTTTACTTTTGAGAGAGAAAGAGTGTGAGCACAGGAAGGGCAGAGAGAAAGTGGGACAGAGGATCCAAAGCGGCTCTGTTTTGACAGCAGTGAGCCCAATGTGGGGTTCAAACTCACAAACTGTGAGATCATGACATGAACTGAAGTTGGACACTCAACCAACTGAGCCATTCAGGTGCTCTGGACTAAATCAGTATTTTATTTTATTAAAAAATTTTTAATGCTTATTTATTTTTGAGAGAGAGAGAGAGAGAGAGAGAGAGAGAGAGAAAATGGGGGAGGGGCAGAGAGGGAGGGAGACAGAATCTGAAGCAGGCTCCAGGCTCTGAGCTGTCAGCACACAGCCCGATGTGAGACTCAAACTCATGAACCATGAGATCATGACCTGAGCTGAAGTCAGACGCTTAACTGACTGAGTCCCCCAGGTGCCCCTTAAATTAGTATTTTAAAATTAAAATATAAATTATTAAAAGTGTACAAATCTTAAGCAAGCAGCTTGTTGAATTATCACATAGCCATTATAACAGTGTAACTATCATTGAAGTCAAGAAATAGAATACTAACAGCATTCTAAAAGCCCCTTCACAAACATTATCTCCTTTCTTCTTCCCCCAAATTAACCACTATCCTAACTTCTAAACAGGGACTTGTTTTTGAACTTTATAAAAGTAGAATCATACAAGAGTTATTCTTTTGTGTCTGGCTTCTTTCATTCAACATCATGTTTGTAAGATTCCCCCATACTTTGGGGCACAGCAATAGTGTTTAATTTATTTTCACTGATGTACAATATTCCATTATGTGAATGTATCAATTTATTTAGTCATTCTGTTGATGGACATTCAGATTGTTTCTATTTTAGGCTGTTACAAATTATGCTACTCATTTCCATTGAGTAGACATCTAGAAGAGTTTCTGGGTCACAGCATATGTATATGCTCAACTTTAGTTAGATGATGCTAAACAGTTCACAAAGTGACTGCAACAATTTATACCTGCAATATATTAGTTCCTACCTACAATAGTTCCAGTTGCTCAGTATCTTCACCAATAGCTGCTAATGACAGTTATTTTTTAAATTTTTTTTAACGTTTATTTATTTTTGAGACAGAGAGAGACAGAACATGAATGGGGGAGGGTCAGAGAGAGAGGGAGACACAGAATCTGAAACAGGCTCCAGGCTCCGAGCGGTCAGCACAGAGCCCGACGCGGGGCTCGAACTCACGGACCGCGAGATCATGACCTGAGCCTAAGTCGGACGCTTAACCGACTGAGCCACCCAGGCGCCCCTGCTAATGACAGTTTTAAAACTTTAGCTATTCTGGTGGATAGGTAATGGTATCTCACTGTGGTTTTAATTTGCATTTCCATGATTACTAATTAAAGTAATTTTTAATATGTTTATTAAATATCTGGATATCCTTTTTGTCTAGTGCCTTTCTGTGTCTCTTGTCAATTTTACTATTTGTAAGAGTTTTTCTTATTATTAATGTTTATTTTTGAGAGAGAGAGAGAGCAAGCAGGGAGGGGCAGAGAGAGAGGGAGATGGAAGATTTGAAGCAGGCTCTGCACTGACAGCAGAGAGCCTGATTCAGGGCTTGATCTCACCAACCATGAGATGGTGACCTGAGCTGAAATCAGGAGTCGGACACTTAACTGACTAAGCCACCCAGGTGCCCTGGGGTTCTTTATGTAATTAGGATATAAGCTCTTTGTCAGTTATATATACTATAAATACCTTCTCCTATTACCTACCTTTTTAGTCTTTGAGTGGTACCTTTTGATAAAAAGAAGTTTAAAATTTTAATGTAGCCCAATTTTTAAATCTTTTCCTACTTAAGAAAAATTTTCCTACTCCAAGGACATGAAGATATTTTCTCATGTTATCTTCTATATACTTTATTGTTTTACCCTTCACATTTATATCTCCCATCTATCTGCAATTGATTTTTCTGTACGGCATGATATAGGAATTGAGGGTTTTTTTCCTCCACATGAATATATCTAACTGATCCAGCTCCATTTGTTGAAAAGACTCTTCTTTTTCCACTGCTGAGCATTTTTTAAATGTTTATTTATTTATTTATATTGAGAGAGAGAGCATGAGCGAGGAAGAGGCAGAGAGAGAGAGAGAAAATCCCAAGCAGGCTCCACACTCAGCACGGAACCTGAGGTGGGGGTTCAATCTCACAACTGAGATCATGCATGACCTGAGCTGAAATCAAGAGCTGGATGCTTAACCAACTGAGCCACCCAGGTGCCCCTCCACTGCTGAGCATATAGTTAAATCCTTTACTTTGGAAACTCACATGCTTTTGTTCTAGAAAATTTACTTATTTCATTGATGAATTCCTTACCTCTGTTTTCCATTTTTGGAAACCCTATTATTCAAACAATGGAATTTCTAGGACTTGTTTTCTTACTTTTTGACAATTTTTTTTCTCCTGTTTTTCATCTTTTTGTCTTTTTGCTCTACTCTGTGGGAGCTTTCCTTACCTTTATTTTCCATCACTTAGTTTTAGAAGATTTTGCCATTATATTTGTAATTTCATTAGTTCTTTCTGTTGTGTGAACTCATTTCTACAGTATCCAGTTCTTATTTCATGGTTGCAATATCTTCTTTTACTCTAATGATAATATTATTAATACTTTTTCAAAGTTTTCTTCTCTCTGCATAGTTTCTATTTCCCCTAAATTGTCTTTCTACCTTTGTTAGCTTTGGTCTGTATCTTCCATGATATTCAACATTGTTGACTATTCACTTCTTGAAACTCAGTTCTATGCTGACTTTGATAATTACTAGCTTTTTCTCATTTCTCATTCTACTTTGCTAATTTCTATACTGACTCCTGCTTGCATCACCTGTATATGCATGGCTGTATTCATTTAATAAACTGTTATTATTTTCCAGGTACCATGCTAGGTGACAGAGACTCAGAAATTAATAAAACATGGTTCCTAACCCTACTCCTCAAGTCACCTTACTTTTCTCAATGTATCAAATCTCTCTTCATGGATAAGCAGCAACTGAAGCCCTGACCAAGATGCTGTATGCCAGAGAATCTTACGGTATGGAGTTACCAAATCAAATCACAGAGCATAGAGCAGTGGTAGATGTAGAAAGACAGTCTACCAAAGGGGACAAGGCAAAGTCTAGGTAAAACCACACATAGGGGCTTAAGAAAAAAAAAAGGTTTTAAGGAGGTGAGGAGCATAGCAACGCCTGGATCCATTCTTGGGATTAAAAGCAGGCAGCTAGCAGTTTTAGAAATCTTATTCCTGCTTTTTAATTTTGTTTTGGTGAGGAGCAGAGTTTGGGAAAGAGGAGAGGGAAGATGTTCTAAGTGTTTCAAGATTTAGCAGGGAAGAGAAACAAGACTCCAAATATCCCTATGCTAATAACTCCAAAATTGTGAGTTTTGCCCACAGTTCTAGATCCATATATCCAACTGCCCAACAGAAATCTTTTCCTATAAGAGTGAAAACATATGGTATCTTGTGTGGATCCTGAGAAACTTAACAGAAGTCCATGGGGAGGGGAAGAAAAAAAAAAAAGGTTAGAGAGGGAGAGAGCCAAAGCATAAGAGACTCTTAAAAAACTGAGAACAAACTTAGGGTTGATGGGGGGTGGGAGGGAGGGGAGGGTGGGTGATGGGTATTGAGGAGGGCACCTTTTGGGATGAACACTGGGTGTTGTATGGAAACCAATTTGACAATAAATTTCATATTAAAAAAATCTTTTCCTAAATGTTCTACAAGTATCTCAAACTTATATTGAATTCATTTTCCTCCTTTTCTTTTAAGTTTATTTATTTTGAGAGAGAGAGGGAAAGAGAGAGAGAGAGAGGAAGCATGAACAGGGGAGGGGCAGAGAGAGAGAATCCCAAGCAGGGCTCTGATAGCACAGAGCCTGATGCAGGGCTCAGCTGGTTGGATGCTTAACAGACTGAGCCACCCACACACCCCAAATCCATCTTCCTCCTAAATTCACCCCTCCTCTTATGTTTCCTCAGTGAATGACAACATTATCATCAAGTCCATCAACATCATCCTAGCTAGACATTCTGGAATTCAGTTTTGTCTCATCTTTCTTTTCTTCCTCTTCTTCACCCTCCCCACTCATCCTATACAGCAGATATTGAATCCAGTCCATGTTACCTCTAAGATATCTCCATTCTCTGTCCCCTGTTTCATTATCATTGCCAATATCAACATTGGTTAGTAGAAATAGATTAGGAAAGGCCTTGTGGAATATTAGGGAAGCTGGGAGTAGAAAGCTAGTATTAGTATGGAATAGACACAGGTACAGAAGTAGTAGTTCCTGGGGAAGGTTGAGGAACACACCAAAGTTCAGTATGGCAACCTAAGCCTAACTTCAGAAAATAAGATGGGTGGTGTAACAAAAGATAAAAATTGCTTTAGCACAGTGGTAAAGAGGGAAGAGGATGGTTTTGGTGACAGCAGTGGTATGAACAAGACAGGTGCAATAAGGTCCTCAACCAAGATGGTCACATGAAGAAAAGGCAAGAGAGCTTGGAAATAGGCAAAAGTTCTGAGAAAGAGTCAATGGGAATAAAGCATGAAAACAGGCCACAACCTAGTCATAGGGGTACAGAGCAGTATTTCTCTTTGGTGCTACAGACCTTGGGATGAGGCAGAACTCAGGTTTCTAAGAGCTCTAGAGTTAAGGAGGCCAGAGAAGTAGAACAGCCTTACTATGTGGGATGAGAGATATTTGAAGCTACTCTTTAAGAGTATCACTTAGAGAGGGCTCAGTTATTATATATATACCACAGCTTTCTGTATAAAGCAATAGAAGATTATTTCTGCTAGTTAGCAAGAGTTCCTGGAAGCCTGTTGGTCTGACTACCCTTGTTTCTGAGGACTGGTGAGGTTGTGTACAGGACTTGATTAGTTCTATTCAACAACTGGGAGAGGCAGAACCTTTGGCACATGGATTACAATATCATACAGACCATCCACCTCGTCTCATTGCCTCTTTTACATTAGTACCAAAATTATCTGCTAAAAATAGATAGTATAGAGAAGCATAAAAACCTTGAGTTTTGAAGTCAAGTGTGTATGGGTTATAATTTCCTTATTTAAAAAATGCAAGTGGTTAAAACACCTATTTCACAGAGTAGTTTTGAAAGCTAAATGAATCAACATATGTGGAGTCCTTTGTATCATACCTGGAACATAGGATCTAACAAACAAAACGCCTTCTCAAAATTCTTCAGTGGTTTCCTGTGATAAAGTCTTTACAACCTGGCTTTATTATAAAAACAACTATTTGTTTCAAACTTAGCTGTCTTTTCTTTCTTCCCCTACACCCCTTTTCTTCCTTTTAGAGAGAGAAGGAGAGAGCATGCAAGCATGGGAGATGGGCAGAGGGAGAGAGAGAATACCAAGCAGGCTCCATGCTCAGCACAGAGCCTGACACGGGGCTTGATCCCACAACTCAGGGATCATTACCTGAGCTAATATCAAGAGTGGGACGCTCAATCAACTGAGCCACGCAGGTGCCCCAAACGTATCTGTCTTTTCTACTAGATTATAAGCTACTTGAAGGCAGGAATCATGTCTGTTTTATGCTCTCAACAATCAGCACTATTGCTTGCACAGAGCAGGTTCTCAATATATACTTGTTGAATGAGTAAGTGAGCACAATACTAAAAGATGCTCTTTAGAATGACCCTGATGCTATGTAGGATCCTAAAATGTTAAGAGAATTCTTATATATATCTAATTTCACTGAATGACACAAATTATTTTTTGCTTTCTCTCACTCCTGAATATTCCAGGCTCCTGGGGCAGGTATTATACGGACAAATAAAGTCCAAAAAACTAGATCACTACATAACTCTAACATCCTCTGTCCTTTTTTGCAAAGAGTTTTATAAGGCAGACAACTGGACTGCTTCAAAAAACTAAGAGTTGAATAGTTGATTTGATGGAATGAACTGATTTCAGGTTAAGTGATCACAATTGCAAAAATATTAACAAAAAATCCCAACCTCTAAACACGCAATAAAGCAACAAAGTAGATTTTTAGCAACAAAAATGTTGTATAATTACCATTCACTTGGTTGATTTCTGAGTTGGAGGATAGAATCTCATCTGCCAGTTTCTGCGCAGTAGGAAGAACTTCAGTGTGGTGTGCCGTGATTAAATATTGAATAAACTTCTGTAGCTGGTCCCTATTCATCTGGAAAAGGGTTTCTGAGATAGGAAGACGCAATTTGACTTGCTCTGGTTTACGGATCCTGTAGAGTGAGAGTGCCACCACATGAGCACAGTAGAATATATCTTTGTTCCCACAGCCACATGTCACTGAGGTGATTTTGCATCGGTCAAAACTGATTGCAACTTTGTAAGTCACTGCTGGTTCAGAAGTGGTAGCCGGCTCAGTTACTGTACCACTGAGATGGAAGCCTAAGGAAACAAAGAAAGTGCGTTTAGAGATTCTGCAATAAGAAACTTGGAAGATTTTCATTTTGCATTTCAATTAATCAATTCAGAAACTTTTTGCTAAGTATCTCCTGTATATGTGGTAGGCTCTGCCATCGCACAAAGGTCAATGAAACTCAGGTACAGCTCTAAAGGAACACAATATCTAGAAAAAGAATCCTTACCATGGAGTCCACAAACCTCGTGAACTAATAATATGAAAACCTGTTTTGTATACATGTACATTTGCTGGGGGGGCAGGAATAGTTCATAGCTTTCATCATAGTCTAAAAAGGTTAACAAGGAACCCCAAATAAGTTAAAAACCTCTAAGGTACACTGTAAACTCTTTGGGAGAAAAGACAAGGCTACAAATGAAATAAGTACAATCTAGATTAAGGCAAGTGCTATAAATCCAAGAGAAACCAAAGGAATGCCACAAGAAAGGACAGGAGAAAGAACAAGGAGAATACTGACATTTCTTCCTTAAAACGTACAATTCCAAAATGGTGGCCATGTGGGATACCAAAAAGGTAAGAAACCTCATAAAATATGGAAAAGCACAGCTTGGTGCAGTGAGACAATGCAGTGTTACACCTCGACTTACTAGCACATAGCACTAATAATTTTGTAACGTAGGGAGAATAATTCAGTCATTTAAACCAATTAATGAGATCTTAAGTGTCAGACTGCTAGGCCTCGGGATATTAACAAAAAAAGGAGAAGGATATCAAATATTTGTAAAGCACCTATCACGTAGCACAACTGTATCTGGTGTTTTTAATAATTATCACAACATTATGAGGTTGCTATTATTTTCCTTGTTTTATTTTTTATTTTATTTAAGTTTACTTATTTTGAGAGAGAGAGAGAGTGCACACACGAGTGGGTGAGGGGCAGAGAGAGGGAGAGAGAGAGAATCCCAAGCAGGCTCCACACTCAGCATAGAGCCCAAGACAAAGCTCTGTCCCACGAACTATAAGATCATGATCCGAGCCGAAATCAAGTGTCAAATGCTTAACTGACTGAGCTACCCAGACTCCCCTATTTTTCTTATTTTTAAAGTTGTGTAAACTGGGACTCAGAAAGGTTAAGTAATTTGCTTAAAACCTCTCAGGTAGTAAATGACAGACCTGAGTTTTGGAACCAGGTCTGAATGACTCCAAAGTTCATTTTCTTTCATTTATATTACACTACCTCTAAAACATGCCATGACAGGGGCGCCTCGGTGGCGCAGTCGGTTAAGCGTCTGACTTCAGCCAGGTCACGATCTCGCGGTCCGTGAGTTCGAGCCCCGCGTCGGGCTCTGGGCTGATGGCTCAGAGCCTGGAGCCTGTTTCCGATTCTGTGTCTCCCTCTCTCTCTGCCCCTCCCCCGTTCATGCTCTGTCTCTCTCTGTCCCAAAAATAAATAAAACGTTGAAAAAAAAATTAAAAAAAAACAAACAAACATGCCATGACAAAGTCCTTATCCTCAAAAATCACAGACAAATGAATAAATAAATGATTACAATATGATGTGTCAAATGGTATATCAGGGACAGGAGACTTTCCTGTCCTTGGAGACTTTCCTGCTTAACTGCACTGCACACTGTGAACAGGGAAGCAATTTTAAATAAACTTTTATCTGTTGGAGAATAGTTGACAAATAATAAAGATGTATATATAAGTTTCAGAGCTACCACTGTGACCCAGCGGAATTTAAAAATGCAGACAGAAAACTTTCCAAAGTTCAAGTTTCAGATAATCATGGTTAATTAAAATAAGACCCAAATTTAAAAACATACAATCTGGCAAAATTAACACTACTAAAAGGCACATTTATGTCCAATCCAAAGAAAGGTGCACACTACTAAAAAAGTTAAGATTAATTTCCAGAGCAAGAAAAATATCCAAGACTTATTTGCTAAAACTTTATTAGCTTCCAGGTATATTTTTAAAACTTCACAGAAATTTTTTCTCAGCTAAACTTAGCTTCAGATTTAAAAATATTTATTGTCATATTTTAAAGGCAAAGTAAACAAGTTACATCCAAACATGATTAAGTGTGGATAAAGACTGCCTTCACTTTATATTATTTATTTATTTTTATATAGTGATTCACAATTCCATATATCACCTAGTGCCCTGCCCATCACAAGTGAACACATTAATCCTCATCACATATTTACCCATCCTCCACCCCCCACTCCTCTGGTAACCAAGTTTGTTCTCCACAATTGAAAGTCTGTTTCTTGATTTGTCTCTATCTCTCTTTGACCCTCATTTGCCCTTTTGTTTCATTTCTTAAATTTCACATTTGAGTGAAATCATATGGTATTTGTGTTTCTCTGACTCATTTCATTTAGCATTATATTCTTTAGCTCTATCCATGTCATTGCAAATGGTAAGATTTCATTCTTTTTTATGGCTGAATAATATTCTTTTGTATGTATAACACAACTTCTTTATCCATTCATCTATTGACAAACACTTGGGCTGCTTTCATATCTTGGCTATTGTAAGAAATGCTGCTTTAACATAGGGGTGCATGTATCCCTTTGAATTAGTGTTTATGTATTCTTTGAGTAAATGCCCACTAGTGAGATTACTGGATCATAGGGTAGTTCTATTTTTAACCATTTAAGAAACCTCCATACTGTTTTCCACAGTGGCTGCCCCAGTTTGCATTCCCACCAACAGCATACAATGTTGCTCTTTTTCCACATTGTCACCAACATCCATTGTTTCTTGTTTTTGATTTTAGCCATTCTGACAGGTGTGAAGGGATATTTCATTGTAGTTTTGATTTGCATTTCTCTGATGATGAGTGATGTGGAGCATCTTTTCATGTGTCTGTTTGCCATCTGTCCTCTTTGGAGAAATGTCTGTTCATGTCTTCTGCCCATTTTTAAATTGGATTATTACCTTTTTGGGTGTTGAGTTTTACATGTTCTTTATATATTTTGGATGCTAACCCTTTATTGGATATATCATTTGCAAATATCTTTTCCCATTGAATAGGTTGTTTTTTGTTTTATTGTTTCCTTTGCTTTGCAAAAGCTTTTTAATGCTTTTTAATGTTTATTTTTGAGAGAGAGAGAGAGTGAGCAGGGGAGGGGCAGAGAGAGAGGGAGACAGAATCTGAAGCAGGCTCCATGCTCAGACCTTTCAGCACAGAGCCCAATGCAGGTTCAAACTCATGAACCGTGAGATCATGACCTGAGCTGAAGCCGGACGCTTAACCAACTGAACCACCCAGGCACCCCAAAAGCTTTTTATTTTAATGTAGCCCCAATAGTCTATTTTTTATTTTGCTTTCCTTGCCTCAGGCAACATATCTAGAAAAGTATTGCTACTACCAATGTCAAAGAGATTACAACCTGTGTTCTCTTCAAGGATTTTTATGGTTTCAGGTCTCCCATTTGGTCCTTAACCCATTTTTATTTTATTTTTGTGTATGGTGTAAGAAAGTGGTCTAGTTTCATTCTTTTGCATGCTGCTGTCTGCTTTTCACTCTTTCCCACTGGATATTCTTTTCTGCTTTGTTGAAGATTAACTGATCATATACTTGTGGGTTTATTTCTGGGTTTTCTATTCTGTTCCATTAATCTATGCATCTGTTTGAAAGTTCCAGTACCACACTGTTCTGATTACTGCAGCTTTGTAGTAGAATTTGAAGTCTGGAATTGTGATGCCTCCAGCTTCTTTTTCAAGGTTGCTTTGGCTATGGGGGTCTTCTGCGGTTCCACAGAAATTTTAGAATTTTTTGCTCTAGTTCTGTGAAAAATGCTGTTGGTATTTTGATCGGGATTACATTAAATGTATAGACTGCTTTGGGTAATACAGACATTTTAACAAAATTTGTTCTTCCAATCCATGAGCATGACTGTCTTTCCACTTCTTTGTGTCATTTTCAGTTTCCTTTATCAGTGTTTTCTCGTTTTCAGAGTACAGGTCTCCACCTCTTTGGTCAGGTCTATTCCTAGGTACCTTATTATTTTTGTGCAATTGTAAATGGGATTGTTTTCTTAATTTCTCTTTCTCCTCCTTCATTATTGGTGTATAGAAATGAAACAGATTTCTGTACACTGATTTTGTATCCTGCAACTCTTCTGAATTCCTTTATTAGTTCCAGTAGTTTTTTTTTTTTTCTTTTTTTGGTGGAGTCTTTCAGGTATCCTATGTAGAGTATCATGTCATCTACAAACAGTGGAAGTTTTACTTCTTCCTTACTGATTTGGGTGCATTTTATTCTTTTTGTTTTCTGATTGCTATGGCTAGGACTTCCAGTACGATGTTGAATAAAAATGGTGAGAGTGGACATCCTTGTCCTGTTCCTGATCTTAGGGAAAAAGCTCTCAGTTTTTCACCATTAAAGATGATGTTAGCTGTGGGTTTTTCATATATGGCCTTTATTATGTTGTGGTATATACCCTGTAAACATACATTGTTGAAGGTTTTAACCATGAATGGATGTTGTACTTTGCCAAATACTTTTTCTACATCTACTGAAATGATCACGTGGTACATATCCTTTTCCTTGTTGATGTGATGCATCATGTTGATTGACTTGCGAATACTGAACCAACCTTGCAACCCACTTGATGTGATGAATGATTTAAAAAAAATTTTTTTAACGTTTTTATTTATTATTTTTGAGACAGAAAGAGACAGAGCATGAGCAGGGGATAGGCAGAAAGAGAGAGGGAGACACAGAATCCAAAGCAGGCTCCAGGCTCTGAGCTGTCAGCACAGAGCCCAATGCGGGGCTCGAACTCACTGACTGTGAGATCATGACCCGAGCGGAAGTCGGAAGCCCAACTGACTGAGCCACCCAGGAGCCCTGATGAATGATTTTTTAAATGCATTGTTGGATTCGGTTTGCTAGTATTTTGATGGGGGTTTTTGCATCTATGTTCATCAGACATATTGCCCTGTAGTTCTCTTTTCTAGTGATGTCTTTATCTGGTTTTTGTACCAGGATAATGCTGGCCTCATAGGATAAATTTGGAAGTTTTTCCTTCCTTTTCTATTTTTTGGAATAGTTTGAGAATAGGTTTTAACTCTTTAAATACTTGGTAGAATTCACCCGTGAAGCCATCTGATCCTGGACTTTTGTTTGCTGGGAGTTTTTTGATTACTGATTCGAATTCTTTGCAGGTAATTGATCTGCTGAAATTTTCTATTTCTTCCTGGTTCAGTTTTGTTGTATGTTTCTGGAATTCATCCATTTCTTCTAGGTTGTCTGATTTCTGGCATGTGGTTTTTCATAATATTCTCTTAATAATTTTATTTCTGTGGTATTTGTTGTTATTTCTCCTCTCTCATTTGTGCTTTTATTTATTTGGGTCCTTTCTCTGTTTTCTTGTTAAGTCTGGCTAGGTTTATCAGTTTTATTCCTTTTTTCCAAGAACTAGCTCCTCGTTCCATTGATCTGTTCTATTGTTTTTTTTAGTTTCAGTATCATTTATTTGTGGTCTAATCTTTATAAATTTTAAATGTTTTATTTTTTTGTTTTTTTTGGGGGGGGAGGAGGAGCAGAAAGAGAGGGATAGAGGATCCAAAGCAGGCCCTGCACTGACAGTAGCAAGCCTGATACAGGGCTCAAATTCATGAGCTGTGAGATCATGCCCTGAGCCAAAGACAGATGGCTCAACCAACTGAGCCACCCAGGTGCCCCAATTTCTGCTCTAATCTTTATTATTTCCTTTCTTTGGCTGGTTTTAGTTTTTGTTGGTGTTCTTTTTCTAGCTCCTTTAGGTGTAGGTTAAATTGTTTACTTGAAATTCCTCTTGCTTCTTGAGGAAGGTCTGTATAAACTTCCTTCTTAGAACTGCTTTTGCTCTGTCTCAACAGTTTTGAACTGTTCTGTATTCATTTTCATTTGCTTCCATGTGCTTTTTAATTTCTTCTTTTATTTCCTGGTTGACCCATCCATTGTTAGTAGCATGGTATTTAATCTCTATGCATTTGTGATCTTTCCAAATTTTTTTCTTGTGGTTGACTTCTAGTTTCATAGTATTGTGGTCAGAAAATATGCATGGTATAACTTTGATCTTTTTGAATGTGTTGAGGCTTGTCTTGTGGCTTAATATGTGATCTGTTCTAGAGAATGTTCCATGTGCACTTGAAAAGAATGTGTATTCTGCTGTTTTAGGATGGAATGTTCTGAATATATCTGTTAAATCCATCTGTTTCACTATGTCATTCAAAGCCATTGTTTCCTTGGTGATTTTCTGTTTAGATGATCTGTCCATTGATGTAAGTGGGGTGTTAAAGTCCTCTAGTACTATTGTATTATTATTGATTAGTTCCTCTGTGTTTGTTATTACCTGTTTTATGTATTTGAGTGCTCCCATATTGGGTCCATAAATATTTACAATTGTTATATCTTCTTGTTTGATTGTCCCCCTTATTATTATATAGTGTCCTTCTTTGCCTCTTGTTACAGTCTTTGCTTTAAAGTCTATTTCGTCTGATGTAAGTACTGCCACTCTGGCTTGCTTTTGACATCTATTTGGATGATAGATGTTTCTCTTTCTCTATTCCCTCACTTTCAATCTCCAGGTGTCTTTTGGTCTAAAATTAGTCTTTGTAGGCAGTGTATAGATGAGTCTTGTTTTTTTTGTTTTATTTAAAAATTTTTTTTTAATGTTTATTTATTATTGAGAGACAGAGAGAGACAGAGCATGAGCAGGGGAGGGGCGGAGAGAGGAGGAGACACAGAATCCAAAGCAGGCTCCAGGCTCTGAGCTGTCAGCACAGAGCCCGACGCGGGGCTCGAACTCACAAACCGTGAGATCATGACCTGAGCCGAAGTTGGACGCTCAACTGACTGAGCCACCCAGGCGCCCCAAGATGAGTCTTGTTTTTATATCCATTTTGTCACCCCATGTCTTTGATTGGAGTGTTTAGGCCATTTACATTCAAATTAATTATTGATACATATGTATTTATTGGCATTTTATTAGTTTCCAAAAAAATTTTTTTTCATGTTTATTTTTGAGAGAGAGAGAGAAAGAGAGAGTGAGAGTGAGCTCGAGCAGGGGATGGGCAGAGAGAGAGGAAGACATAGAATTTGAAGCAGGCTCCAGACTCTGAGCTGTCAGCACAGAGCCTGATGTGGGGCCCAAACTCACAAACTGTGAGATCATGACCTGAGCCGAAGTTGGCCACTTAACTGACTGAGCCACCCAGGCGCCCCAATTTATTATTTTTGTTTCTGAAGATTTTCTCTGATCCTTTGTTGTCTTTCTCTCTTTCATGGGTTGCTCATTTTCTTTAGCGATTTGAATTCTCTTTATTCTTTGCATATTTAATAGTGGTTTTTGATATATGGTACATTAAGTTTGTATATAACTCTTCTGCATATAACAGTCTATATTATATTGATGGTCATTTAAGTTTGAATCCATTTTTTACTCCTCTCCTCCCATGTTTTAGGTATATGGTGTCATGTTTTACAGCTTTTTCTTCTGTGAGTTCCTTGACTGTTTTATACAGAAATATTCATTTTTAGTGCTTTTTTGTTTTCTACCTTCACACTGTCATTTGTGGTCTTTCCTTTCCACTCAAAGAGTCCCCTTTAATATTTCTTGCAGAGGGACGCCTGGGTAGCTCAGCAGTTAAGTGTCCAACTCTTGGTTTCGGGTCAAGTCATGATCTCAAGGTTCATGGGTTCAAGTCCTGCATTAGGCTGTGCTGACGGTGCAGAGCCTGCTTGGGATACTCTCCCTCCCTCTCTCTCTGCCCCTCCCTCACTTGCTCTCTTTGTCTCTCTCTCAAAAATAAATAAACTTAAATTTTTTTTTCCTTTAAAAATATTTCTTGGGGCGCCTGGGTGGCGCAGTCGGGTAAGCGTCCGGCTTCAGCCAGGTCACGATCTCGCGGTCCGGGAGTTCGAGCCCCGCGTCAGGCTCTGGGCTGATGGCTCGGAGCCTGGAGCCTGTTTCCGATTCTGTGTCTCCCTCTCTCTCTGCCCCTCCCCCGTTCATGCTCTGTCTCTCTCTGTCCCAAAAATAAATAAAAACGTTGAAAAAAAATTTTTAAAAAAAGAAAAAAAAAAAAAAGAAAAGAAAAAAAAATATTTCTTGCAGGGCTGGTTTAGTGGTCATGAACTCCTTTAGTTTTTGTCAAGGAAACTATATCTCTCTCTCTATTCTGAATGATACCCTTGCTATATAGAGTATTCTTGGCTGCAGGTTTTTCCCATTCAGCACTTTGAATATATCATGCCACTGCTTTCTGGCTTGGAAAGTTTCTGCTGAAAAGTCCACAGATAGTTTTGTGGGGTTCCTTTGTATGTAACTGTCTTCTTTTATTTTGCTGGTTTTTAATATTTTTTTCTTCATCATTACATTTTGCCAACTTAATTACAATATGTCTTAGTGTGGATCTGCTATTGTTGATTTTGATGGGTGTTCTCTGTGCCTCTGGGATCTGGATATCTGTTTCCTTTCCCACGTTAGGGAAGTTTTCAGCTATTCTTTCTTCAAATTAAGTTTTCTGCTCTCCTTTCTCTCTGTTCTTCTTCTGGGACTCCTATAATATGAATGTTATTATGTTTGATAAAGTTCCTTAAGGAAACTCGGTCACTTCATCAAACATAATAATTCTTATTTTGCATAATTCTTTTTTCTCTCCCCTGTTCAGCTTGATTACTTTCCATTACTCTGGAAATGGAAGTTGGAATTAATGGGTCATTAATTCATCCCTTTGCTTCTTTCAGCTTGCTGTTCATTCGATCAAGTGTGTTTCTCTCTGCTATGTTATTCCTTATCTCTGTGTTAAGGGTCTCACTGATGTCCTCCACTCTTTTCTCAAGTCCAGTATCTTGATGATCATTACTTTAAATTCTCTATCAGGCATATTACCAATATCTGTTTTGCTTATATCTCCGGCCATGGCCTTGTCCTGTCTTTCATTTGGGATAAAATTTCTCTTTTAATTTTGTCTAAGTCTCTGTGTCTGTTTCTGTGTGCTAGGAAAGTCAGTGATGTCTCCTGTTCTTGAGGGTAATGGCTTTATAAGGAAGAGTCCTGCTATGTAGTGCCCCCTGGGCCCCAGGGCCTGACTCTTCCAGGAGTGTCTCCAAGACTGTCTTCACGTTAGAACTAAGGAAGAGAACTGCAGGGTTGAAAAGCAGCTCTTTTCTAGAACTGTATCGACCAAACGTGGCCAGTAGAGTTATACAGCAGAGAGCATATTATACTGGGATTAGGCAGTCAGGATCTGCTATTAAGTACGTAGTCTTGGGAGACTCACTTCACAACTCTGAATTTCAGCTTCCTCCTCAGTAAAGTGGGGATAATAATACCTGCCCTATTTCTCAAAAGTGGTTTATAAAACTGTAAAGTGTCCGATAGATTTATTATTCATGCTTTTATGCAATTTTTGTTAATGAGTCTCCATGTCAAGGAATCAGACAGAACTTCCCCAATGGCCAAGTTTCCCAGTGGTTGAAAATAAGGTGCTAAGAAAGTACATTATTAATTTCACTTAGGCCACTCAGGAGCATTTAGCACATTCTTGAGAAATGACCTAAGTCTTAATGAAAAGAGACACCCCATAGAAGGGTAACTTTAAAATTTCAAGTATGCAGGGGCGCCTGGGTGGCGCAGTCGGTTAAGCGTCCGACTTCAGCCAGGTCACGATCTCGCGGTCTGTGAGTTTGAGCCCCGCGTCGGGCTCTGGGCTGATGGCTCAGAGCCTGGAGCCTGTTTCCGATTCTGTGTCTCCCTCTCTCTCTGCCCCTCCCCCGTTCATGCTCTGTCTCTCTCTGTCCCAAAAATAAATAAACGTTGAAAAAAAAAATTAAAAAAAAAAATTTCAAATATGCCAGTGATGTCAATGTAGGAAGAGCTTAGGTTCTAAGCTTCTGAATCTAAAAGTTGAATATAAACATTTCTACTTGAACAGTTCAATGTTTCGGGGCACCTGTGCTTTGAGGCAGCACAGTCTCTGAACCCAAATCTCTAATTCCTTTTCTGAATGCAAATGAGTAAGAATATTGGTGAGATTTGGGCAGAAACAATGGTTATCTTATTAAGATAGAAGCCCCACTAGGGCAGGGCTTTCTCTCTGTGTGTTCATCACTACAAAAACCAAAATATCTTTGCCTATATGAAAAAGAGACTGGACCTCAACTTCCATGTTTTTTAAAATGAGAGGCTGGTCTAGAAGACATCCAAGGTTCATTCTCGCTAGAATATTAATTGATTTTATAGTGACTATCACTGAATTTATTATTATATCTTTCCTAGAACAAGGGTAGTTTCAGGATTTAAAGAGTATGTAATAATAGTTAACCTTTATGATTTAAAGAATGTGTAATAATAGCTAATCTTTATGAGTGCCTCCCATGTGTTAGGCTCTATTCTAAATGCTTTACATGCATTTACCTCATTAAATTTTCACAATTTTTATGAATCTTATAGTAAGTGTGATCTAAGTTTTATGTGTCAATATGACTAAGCTATAGGACCCCGTTATTGAAACACTAATCTAGGTATTGCTGTAGAAGTATTTTGTAGCTGTGGTTAACATATAAAATCAGTTGACTTTAACTAAAGGAAATTAACCTCAATAATGTGGGTAGATATCATCCAATCAGTAAAAGGCTTTAAAAGCAAAACTAAGGTTTCTCTGAGAAAGAAGAAATTCTGCCTCAAGACTGTAGAACCAGATCCTGCTCAAGGATTTCCAGCTTGCTGGCCTGCCATACAGATTTCAGACTTGCCAGCTCCCATAATTGCATAGACCCATTCCTCAAAATAAATCATATATACATACATATAATATGAAATAAAACATATATACATGTTGTGTGTGTATACATATATCCTACTGCTTTTGTTCTGGAAAACCCTGATTACTATTATTATCCCCACTGTATGTATAAGGAAATAAGCACAGAGAGGTTAAGTAACTTGCTCAAGGTCATTCTGCTACTAAGTGGCAATGTCAAGATTTACATCCACCCAGTCTGGCTCAAAAGCCCATACTCTACATACTATGCTATGCTATGCTATGCTATGCTATGCTATGCTATACTATACATACTATTACACTATACTGCCTCTGTGTATAATATTGTGTTGCATGGCAATCAATAACACATTTATAGAAACTATAAAATAATACTATCAGAAACTATAAAATAAAACTATAAAATAATATAAACTAATAATACTATCATTATTAGAAAATAACTTTCAGGTTTATTGAAATTCTTACATTTGTTTTTATAGCATTGGTAATGGTTTGAACCCTCTTTTTAATCTGGAATTAGAGACAAAATGCTGAGTATCAATTTAGATTCCAGTGATCTCCACAGTAGGTCACTATTAAATAATTCAGACATTTCTACAAAATATTTTTCAAAGCAAGTCAGACATAGCCCCCTAGAAGCTTCAGTTAAGGCCCAGGATGCTCTTGGGAACATGTTCATTTGAGCTTGGTAAATCTTTGGGCTCCACTGGCATAGCTCATGCTCCAGGACTAGGCCCATTTGAAAGGCAGAAGGCTCTGAGTGGCTCTGTGGAAGTTTCCTTGCTGTGAGTTCCTTTTTCCCTTCATAGCTTTTAGAATGTAAACTGAAAGTCAATTTAAAATATTTGTACTTCTTTCCTTATTTTAACCTAATAACATTTTTTTGTAAAAGTCTAATTACTCCTAAGAATAAAGCTACATAGAATAGGTTCAATTAGTGTTTCTTTCCCCTTGCAAACCTAATTGCCATAAACATGTCCATCAATAATTTGCTGATTTAAGCAAATGTATAGAAGCCTATAAATCTCTATTGAATCCAGCATGCACTTACTGAATATCGACTGTGTGCTCTTTTTAATTTTTAACTCTCTTATTTGGACATTTCCAAACAAAGAAGTAAAGAGAGCTCAGTATAATGAGACCCCATGTTTCCATCACTCAGCTTCAATAATTTTCAACAGAGACATAAACTGGCTTAGTCTTTACCCTTTCCCAACTCCTCTCTATCCTCTCCAAGGGATTATACTGAAGTAAAAATATAATTTCATTGCTAAATACTTCTACATACATTTCTAAAAGATACGAGTTTAAAATTAGTAGTAGTTCCTTAAAATCAAATATCCAGTATTCACACCACCACAACCGACTTTTTAAGAAGATCTCAAAACAACAATCAAACAAACACAGGCTGTTTGTTCAAATCAGGATACAAATAAGGTCCAGCCATTTCATTTGATTGATTCATCTCTTAAGCTATAAGTTCCTCTCCTCCCCGCCCCCACCAGTTATTTACTGGAAAATAATAAGTTAGTGCTAGAGAGACTTGACCAGATTCAGGTTTTTTGGGAAAATTACCTCATAGGTTGTGTTGCATACTTTCTAATACATCACATCAGCAGATAAATAATGACTCATGTTTTTTCTTTTTGTGCTCTTAGGATTGATCAATGTTTTCAGGTGTTGTGAGCCTGATCCAACCATTATAAAGTTCCCTGTTAACTTTCTACCTAATAGTTTTTTTTTTAATTTTTTTTAATGTTTAATTATTTTTGCCAGAGAGAGACCGAGCATGAGTGGGGGAGGGGCAGAGAGAGAGGGAGACACAGAATCTGAAACAGGCTCCAAGTTCTGAGCTGTCAGCACAGAGCCTGATGCGGGGCTTGAACTCACAGACTGCGAGATCATGACCTGAGCCGAAGTGGGCCGCTCAACCGACTGAGCCACCCAGGTGCCCCTACCTAATAGTTTTAATAGTCATTAATGATCACTGCCTCAATCAGTCATTGCCTTAGAGTGGCTTTATTTTTTATTTTTTTTTTTTTTAAATTTTTTTTTTTCAACGTTTATTTATTTTTGGGACAGAGAGAGACAGAGCATGAACGGGGGAGGGGCAGAGAGAGAGGGAGACACAGAATCGGAAACAGGCTCCAGGCTCTGAGCCATCAGCCCAGAGCCCGACGCGGGGCTCGAACCCACGGACCGCGAGATCGTGACCTGGCTGAAGTCGGACGCTTAACCGACTGCGCCACCCAGGCGCCCCGAGTGGCTTTATTTTTTACTTAAAATTTGACTCACCTTCTCTGACTCTTAACACCCTCATCTGTAGAATGAAAAAACACGTAAAGTGCCCAATTCAGTGTCTGGAACATCGTAGGCTATTAACAAAAAAAGTGACAGAAATGACAGTTGTGAAAACTGCTTAGAATTCATAGGAAAAACAAGTACTTTATAGACAAAATTTTCCTGACCATCATCATAGTGATGATCCTTCAATCACATTTTCTAACATACAAAACAACAAAACAAAACAAAACAAAACACCCAAAAAACAACAAAAAACCCCACCAAACCAAAAGGCATATATTATGAAATCATCTTGCTTACCAAATATTCAAATGCTCAAGAACTACTGGCTTTAAAAACAGTCTCTTATCAACTGCAGGTCTTGGAATGATTAAGATAATGGGTGGAATGGTAGGAGAAGGAGTAGGCAGACATACAGGGAAGGAATCAACATATGTTTGCTTCACTAGTGGCTCCAGCCAGCCATAATGGTCAAACATCCAATATTTCCTTCCTTGGCACAGCATTATCTTTTTGGAGCAAAGCAGTCAGGGATGGTGGGTCTGGTAGAGACCTGGGTTTGTTTTTTTTTTTTTTTTAATTTTTTTTTTCAATGTTTATTTTTGGGACAGAGAGAGACAGAGCATGAACGGGGGAGGGGCAGAGAGAGAGGGAGACACAGAATCGGAAACAGGCTCCAGGCTCTGAGCCATCAGCCCAGAGCCTGACACGGGGCTCGAACTCCCGGACCGCGGGATCGTGACCTGGCTGAAGTCGGACGCTTAACCGGCTGCGCCACCCAGGCGCTCCGAGACCTGGGTTTTTGAAGAAAATAGTCAATTTGTATCTCCCTGATGAAGAGCAACATTGAGCATCTTTTCATGTGCCTGTTGGCCATCTGGATGTCTTCTTTAGAGAAGTGTCTATTCATGTTTTCTGCCCATTTCTTCACTGGGTTATTTGTTTTTCGGGTGTGGAGTTTGGTGAGCTCTTTATAGATTTTGGATACTAGCCCTTTGTCCAATATGTCATTTGCAAATATCTTTACCCATTCCGTTGGTTGCCTTTTAGTTTTGGTGATTGTTTCCTTTGCTGTGCAGAAGCTTTTTGTCTTCATGAGGTCCCAATAGTTCATTTTTGCTTTTAATTCCCTTGCCCTTGGGGATGTGTCAAGTAAGAAATTGCTGCGGCTGAAGTCAGAGAGGTTTTTTCCTGCTTTCTCCTCTAGGGTTAGGATGATTTCCTGTCTCACATTTAGGTCCTTTATCCATTTTGAGTTTATTCTTGTGAATGATGTAAGAAAGTGGTCTAGTTTCATCCTTCTGCATGTTGCTGTCCAGTTCTCCCAGCACCATTTGTTCAAGAGACTGTCTTTTTTCCATTGGATATTCTTTCCTGCTTTGTTAAAGACTAGTTGGCCACACTTTTGTGGGTCTAGTTCTGGGGTTTCTATTCTATTCCATTGGTCATGTGTCTGTTTTTGTGCCAATACCATTCTGTCTTGATGATTGCAGCTTTGTAGTAGAGGCTAAAGTCTGGGATTGTGATGCCTCCTGCTTTGGTCTTCTTCCTCAAAATTACTTTGGCTATTCGGGGTCTTTTGTGGTTCCATATAAATTTTAGGATTGCTTGTTCTAGCTCTGAGAAGAATGCTGGTGCAATTTTGATTGGGATTGCATTGAATGTGTAGATAGCTTTGGGAGTATTGACATTTTAACAATATTTATTCTTCCAATCCATGAGCACGGAATGTTTTTCCATTTCTTTAAATCTTCTTCAGTTTCCTTCATAAGCTTTCTATAGTTTTCAGCATACAGATCTTTTACATCTTTGGTTAGGTTTATCCCTAGGTATTTTATGCTTCTTGGTGCAATTGTGAATGGGATCAGTTTCTTTATTTGTCTTTCTGTTGTTTCATTATTAGTGTATAAGAATGCAACTGATTTCTGTACATTGATTTTGTATCCTGCGACTTTGCTGAATTCATGTATCAGTTCTAGCAGACTTTTGGTAGAGTCTATCAGATTTTCCATGTATAATATCATGTCATCTGCAAAAAGTGAAAGCTTGACTGCATCATTGCCAATTTTGATGCCTGTGATTTCATTTTGTTGTCTCATTGCTGATGCTAAGCACTTCCAACACTATGTTAAACAAAAGCAGTGAGAGTGGACATCCCTGTCGTGTTCCTGATCTCAGGGAAAAAGCTCTCAGTTTTCCCCCATTGAGGATGATGTTAGCTGTGGGCTTTTCATAAATGGCTTTTATGATGTTTAAGTATGTTCCTTCTATCCTGACTTTCTCGAGGGTTTTTATTAAGAAAGGATGCTGAATTTTGTCAAATGCTTTTTCTGCATCGATTGACAGGATCATATGGTTCTTATCTTTTTTTTTTATTAATGTGTTGTGTCACTTTGATTGATTTGTGAATGTTGAACTAACCCTGCAGCCCAGGAATGAATCCCACTTGATCATGGTGAATAATTCTTTTTATATGCTGTTGAATTCGATTTGCTAGTATCTTATTGAGAATTTTTACATCCATATTCATCAGGAATATTGGCCTGTAGTTCTCTTTTTTTATTGGGTCTCTGTCTCGTTTAGGAATCAAAGTAATGCTGGCTTCAGAGAATGAGTCTGGAAGTTTTCCTTCCCTTTCTATATTTTGGAACAGCTTGAGAAGGATAGGTATTATCTCTGCTTTAAATGTCTGGTAGAATTCCCCTGGGAAGCCATCTGGTCCTGGACTCTTATTTGTTGGGAGATTTTTGATAACTGATTCAATTTCTTCGCTGGTTTTCTATTTCTATTTCTTCCTGTTTTCTATTTCTTCCTGTTTGAGTTTTGGAAGTGTGTGGGTGCTTAGGAATTTGTCCCTATCTTCCAGGTTGTCCAGTTTGTTGGCATATAATTTTTCATAGTATTCCCTGATAATTGCTTGTATTTCTGAGGAATTGGTTGTAATGATTCCATTTTCATTCATGATTTTATCTATTTGGGTCATCTTCCTTTTCTTTTTGAGAAGCCTGGCTAGAGGTTTATCAATTTTGTTTATTTTTTTCAAAAAACCAACTCTTGGTTTCATTGATCTGCTCTACAGTTTTTTTTGGATTCTATATTGTTTATTTCTGCTGTGATCTTTATTATTTCTCTTCTTCTGCTGGGTTTGGGGTGTCTTTGCTGCTCTGCTTCTATTTCCTTTAGGTGTGATGTTAGATTTTGTATTTGGGATTTTTCTTGTTTCTTGAGATAGGCCTGGATTGCAATGTATTTTCCTCTCAGGACTGCCTTTGCTGCATCCCAAAGCGTTTGGATTGTTGTATTTTCATTTTCATTTGTTTCCATATATTTTTTATTTTTTTCTCTGGTTGCCTGGTTGACCCATTCATTCTTTAGTAGGGTGTTCTTTAACCTCTATGCTTTTGGAGGTTTTCCAGACGTTTTCCTGTGGTTGATTTCAAGCTTCATAGCATTGTGGTCTGAAAGTACGCATGGTATGATTTCAATTCTTGTATACTCATGAAGGGCTGTTTTGTGACCCAGTATGTGATCCATCTTGGAGAATGTTCCATGTGCATTCAAGAAGAAAGTATATTCTGTTGCTTTGGGATGCAGAGTTCTAAATATATCTGTCAAGTCCATCTGATCCAATGTGTCATTCAGGGCCCTTGTTTCTTTATTGATCCTGTGTCTAGATGATCTATCCATTGTTGTAAGTGGAGTGTTAAAGTCCCCTGCAATTACCACATTCTTATCAATAAGGTTGCTTATGTTTGTGAGTAATTGTTTTATATATTTGGGGGCTCCCGTATTTGGTGCATAGACATTTATAATTGTTAGCTCTTCCTGATAGATAGACCCTGTAATTATTATATAATGCCCTTCTTCATCTCTTGTTACAGCCTTTAATTTAAAGTCTAGTTTGTCTGATATAAGTATGGCTACTCCAGCTTTCTTTTGACTTCCAGTAGCATGATAGATAGTTCTCCATCCCCTCACTTTCAATCTGAAAGCGTCCTCAGGTCTAAAATGAGTCTCTTGTAGACAGCAAATAATTGGGTCTTGTTTTTTTTTTATCCATTCTGATACCCTATGTCCTTTGGTTGGAGCATTTAGTCCATTTACATTCAGTGTTATTATAGAAAGATATGAGTTTAGAGTCATTGTGATGTGTGTAGGTTTCATGCTTGTAGCGATGTCTCTGGTACTTTGTCTCACAGGATCCCCCTTAGGATCTCTTGTAGGGCTGGTTTAGTGGTGATGAATTCCTTCAGTTTTTGTTTGTTTGGGAAGACCTTTATCTCTCCTTCTATTCTAAATGACAGATTTGCTGGATAAAGGATTCTTGGCTGCATATTTTTTCTGTTCATCACATTGAAGATTTCCTGCCATTCCTTTCTGGCCTTCCAAGTTTCAGTAGGTAGATCCATCACTAGTCTTACTGGTCTCCCTTTATATGTTAGAGCATGTTTATCCCTAGCTGCTTTCAGAACTTTGTCTTTATCCTTGTATTTTGCCAGTTTCACTATGATATACTGTGCAGAAGATCGATTCAAGTTACATCTGAAGGGAGTTCTCTGTGCCTCTTGGATTTCAGTGCCTTTTTCCTTCCCCAGATCAGGGAAGTTCTCAGCTATGATCAAGTACACCTTCAGCCCCTTTCTCTCTCTCTTCCTCCTCTGGAATCCCTATTATATGGATATTGTTGCGTTTCATTGCATCACTTAGTTCTCTAATTCTCTCCTCATACTCCTGGATTTTTTTATCTCTCTTATTCTCAGCTTCCTCTTTTCCATTAATTTTATCTTCTAATTCACCTATTCTCTCCTCTGCCTTTCAGTCCAAGCTGTGGTCGCCTCTATTTTATTTTGCACCTCATTTATAGCATTTTTTAGCTCCTCATGAATGTTTCTTAGTCCCTTGATCTCTGTAGCAATAGATTCTCTGCTGTCCTCTATACTTTTTCAAACCCAGTGATTAATTTTATGACAATTATTTTAAAATCATGTTTGTTATATTGCTTAAATCATTTTTGATCAATTCGTTAGCTGTCGCTACTCCTGGAGTTTCTTTTGAGGAGAATTCTTCCGTTTCATCATTTTGGATAGTCCCTGGAGTGGCAAGAAACTGCAGGGCACTTCCCCTGTGCTATCTGGAGTAACTTGTGTTGGTGGGCGGGGCCGCAGCCAGACCTGATGTCTGCCCCCGGCCACCGCTGGGGCCACAGTCAGACTGGTGTGTACCTTCTCTTTCCCTCTCCCAGGGGTAGGACTCACTGTGGAGTGGTGTGGCCCCTGTCTGGGCTACTTGCACACTGCCAGGTTTGTGGTGCTGCTTCTATGGGATCTGGCGTATTAGCCGGGGTGGATCTGCAAGGTGCACAGGGGCAGGAGGTGCAGGCTTAGCTCACTTTGCTGTCGGTGGTCCCCTGCAGGAGGGGCCCTGCAGCACCAGGAGGGAGGCAGGCACACCCGTCGAAGGGATGGATCCACAGAAGCACAGCGTTGGGTGTTTGCGTGGTGCAAGCAAGTTCAGTGACGGGAACTGGTTCTCTTTGGGATTTTGGCTGGGGGATGGGTGAGGGAGATGGCGCTGCCCAGCCCCTTTGTTCCCTGCTGAGCTGAGCTCTGTCTTCCGGGGCTCAACACCTCTCCCTCACATTGTCCTCTCACCCTCCCGCTCTCCAAGCAGAGCTGTTGATTTATAACATTCCAGATGTTAAGTCCCACTGGCTGTCAGAACTCACCCAGTCCGGCCCCTCCACTTTTGCAAGCCAGACTTGGGGGCTCTGCCTTGCCAGGCGGGCTGCCCCTCCACTGCCCTGGCTCCCTCCCGCCAGTCCATGTAGTGCGCACCGCCTCTCCGCCCTTCCTACCCACTTCCATGGGCCTCTTGTCTACGCTTGGCTCTGGAGAGTCCATTCTACTAGTCTTCTGGCAGTTTTCTGGGTTATTTAGGCAGATGTGGGTGGAATCTAAGTGATCAGCAGGACGTGGTGAGCCCAGCGTCCTCCTACGCCGCCATCTTCCTGTTTTTTGTTTTTAAAATTTTTTTTTTTTATTTTTTTTTTTTTAAATTTTTTTTTTTCAACGTTTATTTATTTTTGGGACAGAGAGAGACAGAGCATGAACGGGCGAGGGGCAGAGAGAGAGGGAGACACAGAATCGGAAACAGGCTCCAGGCTCTGAGCCATCAGCCCAGAGCCTGATGCGGGGCTTGAACCCACGGACCGCGAGATCGTGACCTGGCTGAAGTCGGACGCTTAACCGACTGCGCCACCCAGGCGCCCCTGTTTTTAAAATTTTTAACATTTATTTATTATTTTTGAGAGGCAGAGACAGAGCATGAGTGGGAGAGGGGCAGAGAGAGAGAAAAGGAGACACAGAATCCGAAGCAGGCTCCAGGCTCTGAGCAGTCAGCACAGAGCCCAATGCGGAGTTAGAACTCATGGACTGAGAGATCATGACCTGAGCTGAAGTCGGACATTTAACCGACCAAGCCACCCAGGCGCCCCTGGTATTGCTTCTTAAAATTTTTTTTTGTGGGGACACCTGGGTGGCTCAGTTGGTTAAGCCTCCAACTCTTGATTTCAGTTCAGGTCATGATCTCACAGTCATGAGATAGAGCCCACATTGCTCCCCACCCCCCACTGCCCCATGCTGGGCATGGAGCCTGCTTAAGATTCTCTGCCCCTTCCATGCTGACACGTGCGCACACACTCCCTTGAAAAAACAAAACAAAGCAAAACAACAAATTTTAAACTAAGACATTGCAAAATAATCCTAATTCAGTTTTCATCCTTTGTTTACATATAGTCAACTACTATGATAATTACCAAACTGATAGAAAAATGGAATCCTAATAGAGACAAATGGCAGAGAATATGCAGTGTTCAGTCTCTCTGGTCAGATTTAATTTGGTAACCTATGCACACGTCTTTCCCTTAGAGACTATAAGAAATTGAAAGAGCTAAAACACATAAAGATGTTAATCCCTCTCTCTCTTTTGAAAAGTATCTTAAGGGGCGCCTGGGTGGCTTGGTTGGTTAAGCGTCCGACTTCGGCTCAGGTCATCATCTCACGGTCCGTGAGTTCGAGCTCAATGTCAGGCTCTGTGCTGACAGCTCAGAGCCTGGAGCCTGTTTCAGATTCTGTGTCTCCCTCTCTCTCTGACCCTCCCCTGGTCATGCTCTGTCTCTCTCTGTCTCAAAAATAAATAAACGTTAAAAAAAAGTATCTTAAATTAAGGTCAATTCATCCATTCAACTAATGATTATTTAACATCTACTATGTGTTAGGTTCCAAAAATAAATCCAGGAAAAGATCAAATAATCCCTGACTTTATGACCTTTATATTCTAGCTGGAGAGACAGATATTACACAATCAAATGCACAGGTAATTATTTAATTCTAATTGTGATAAGTGGTATGAAAGAGAAGTACAGGATGATAGATTAGCATATAATATGAAGACCTGACCTGGTTTAGGACAAGGGATTTCCTTGAGGAAATAACATTGTGAGCAAAATTTTATAGAATAACTAAGAATTACAAGGATGGAAGGACAGAATAGTGGTAAAGAGTACTCAAGGTGACAAACAAACATATATGCAGAGGTGCTGAGGCAGGAGGGAAAAGAAGGCTATATATAAGGCTTAGAGATACGAAAGCTGAGGGGAACATGGGATATTCAAAGAACAGAAAGACCAGTAAATGGAGAGCCAAGAGGAAGAGGTAAAGTGGCATGTGTTGAGGCTGAGAGAAGCAGGCAGGAGTCATGGATCTAGGATGCATCCTAGCTCCTCCCTCTGTCTATACCCAAGAGGTCACTTAATCCTGTGGATTCTGCTTCCTGAATATCTCTCCATTCTATCTTCTCCCCTTTAACTCTCCTAACACTGCCTCAGCTCACAATCATAACAATCTCCTGCCTATATTAACTAATCTTCCTCCCTCCACATCTTATTCCTTCTATCCATCTTCTACAACATGAGCAGAATGATCTTTCTAAAAGAGAAATAAAAATCATGTCATTTCTGGCAAACTGTGATCTATTCATTTTATATTCTTGGTACCTAATACAGAGTCCGGCATAGAATAAAAATTTGCAAAAATGTTTGCTGAAATGAGTTGCTTAAAAATCTTTCAAATGGTTTGGGGCGCCTGGGTGGTTCAGTGGGCTAAGTGTCCAACTTCGGCTCAGGTCATGATCTCGAGGTTTGTGAGTTTGAGCCCCGTGTCAGGCTCTCTACTGACAACTCAGAGCCTGGAGCCTGCTTTGGATTCTGTG
Organism: Puma concolor; assembly: GCF_028749965.1. Lineage (NCBI taxonomy): Eukaryota > Metazoa > Chordata > Mammalia > Carnivora > Felidae > Puma > Puma concolor. The sequence goes on from NC_141674.1 coordinate 35,651,615, forward strand.
TCTCCTTCTCTCTCTGCCCCTCCCCCACTTGTGCTCTGTCTCTCTCTATCAAAAATAAATAAATGTAAAAAATTTTTTTTTAATCTTTCAAATGGTTCCTAATTGATTACAGGATAAAGTTCAAACTTCTTATGATGTGGCCTCTTTCTATCTCTTCAGACTTCCTTCCTACCACCTCTTAACACACTAAATTATTTGCATATTCTTGACTATGCTATGTCTTATTAGCTTCTATGCCTTTGTATATGAAGTTCCCCATACCCTGTGTGACCTTCTCACCTTTTCATCCTCAGTTCTCCACTCAAATGGTATCTACTCTGGGATGTCTTCACTGATCCCTGATATCTCTGGAGAATTAAATGCTTCTTCCTGAGTTCTCATTTTTTAATCAGTGATATCTCTTTTATAGCTCTTGACATCAGTATAATTAATAGATTTTATATTTGTCTTTTTCTTTTAGACTGTGAGCTCCTTGAAAGCAGAGATTGTGTCTTTTTCATCTCTATAATTTTTTTAAACACTTTTATTTATTTTTGAGAGACAGAGAGAGACAGAGCACGAGTGGTGGAGGGGCAGAGAGAGAGGGAAACACAGAATCCGAAGCAGGCTCCAGGCCCTGAGCTGTCAGCACAGAGCCCAATATGGGGCTCGAACCCACAAACCACACCATCATGACCTGGGCCGAAGTTGGACGCTCAACCATGTGAGCCACCCAGGCACCCCTCATCTCCATATTTTCATTTCAGGTGCACTATAAGGGCTTAATAAGTGTTTGTTGATAGGTGAGTGAATAAATAAGCACTACAGTGAATCTCTGATTTACATATTCACATCCATGATTCACAGAGAATTAAGCATATTTATAAAATTCCCGATTTTATGATTAAAATGAAACCAGACAATAGTTAAACAATTTTACTGGGATGCTGAGCATAGTAACAACAATTTGTACATAATGCTAAAAATAGTGAAGCACCAAGATTATTTTCCATAATTCATATTTACGCCTCAAAGGAATAGCTGTTATGTTTCTGCCAATTTTTAACTCATTTTTAAAAATATAAAATGTGAGCAGTTTTATTAGCTAACAATTGCTGGATACTTACTGTGTACCAGACAGTTCTAAATGCTTTCCATGTATTAATTAAATAAATCCTCAAAACAAGCCTGTAAGATAGGTTCATTTATTATCCCCATTTCAGGTGAAGAGACTGAGGCTTAGAGAGGTAAAGAAACTTTCTAAGATCACACAACCTGTAAGAGGTAGGGTTGGGATTTGACACAGGTAATCTGGCTTTAGAGTCTGAGCTCTTAACTACTATGATATATTGAGTATGACTATGCAGTTTACATTGTATACAGAAAACTTTATAAAAGTAATTAGCAAGTACAATTCTACAAAGATGCTAATGACAAGTCAGTAAACTCTGATGTTTGCCTGGTTTCCTGGGCAATTGTACAAGGCAAGTAAAACTGACAAGTGATCTGTGATGCTCTCATAGTTGGAATGAAGATGGACTCATGAACTCATGTGCACAAGACAATGTTTCTGCACAGTGAGTGAATCAATCATCTGCTAAGAGTTCTAAAGGAAAGCACTTCTCAGCACAACCCTCTAACACCATTCAAAGGCTTTGTGTTTTTGAGTGCAAGAAAAGCTCTAGTAAATCTCGGGCAATTAAAAGCACTTTGCTCATTGCTCTTTTGATTCATCAGACCCATGAGCAGGTGCTAACGCATGAAAATGAACGTAGTTTCAGCCAATGGCAGAAAAAAAGAGAGCTGTAGTTTACAAAAAGAATAATTTTTCTTATGGTCATTTTAAATGTGTGTGTATGTGTGTACACACACACATATATAAACTAGGTAGCTCCTTTGAATGAGAATGCTTTCTTCTTGAATAAACTTGGTTTTGATGAAACTGCATAGTGTAAATTAGACCTTCTCACTTAATTCCTGTCTCCTGGAAGGCTACAGCAGTATATCAGCAGCCACTTTTTCTCCTTTCTGCCACCTAACAAAACAGTAGCCACAAGAAGGCTTAAAACAGTGAAAACAACATCCCCAAAGTAACTAATTTCCTTCCCAGAAAGCCTTATTCAAAAGCTGGATAACTACCACCCAACCAAGAGCACTAGAATGGCTCTGTGGACTCACACTTTGATATAAAGAGCTCAGGAATCAGGGTACTTGAGTTCTAATTCCAGTATACCTCAATTTCTCTTTGCCTCAGTTTCTTAATTATGTTAATAGACATAATAATACTCATATGCCTATCAGACTCTTGTGAAAGTAATTTGTAAAGAACACATTTCTCAGAGATATCATTCAATAGCCATCCCAACTGGCCAGAGCCAGTGCCTATATAAGTTCACAAGAAGCAGATGGCGCCCACACACTGGGTGAGGGTGCAAGAGATTGCAAAGTGAGGAGCAGTATTGTTATTCGGGAATACAAATGATGATGCTCCATTACCCTGAGAGCTACTTGGTTTGTTTGTATTAGAGAGGTCACTCTAAGCTTCTTGGAGCAGCTGAGTAAGCTGGGGGGCCCTTCTTGTGGCCATCTGCTCCCCTCCCAGACTCCTCTGGCAAATCAAGAGGTCTTCCTTGTATTAACCTCTGAAGAGCAGCCACAGGCCCTTGTCAGCACCAGCTTCAGCAGGCAATGGTCTCTACTCTCCATCTGTGCCAGCAACTACAGTTAAAGAACAATGAGGCTTCCCAAACCCAAGCATTCACTAACAGAGATAGCCTTGCATTACCTAGTTTTCCAGTACTCTTTTACTTGGATCTCTATAAGGAGATTAGGTATCTATTTTAGAAGATTGAGTTATTTTTCTTTTGTAATTTTAGAAATATTTTATTTAGAAAAAAGGGGGGGGGAATAATCTGTCTGGAAAATTCACTTAAAAACCTAACATGCAAAAACAAAAACAAACAAAAAACCTAACATGCATAAAATATAATCACTTCAAAAATAGTAATTTCATCCCCCCACCCCAACCACTCTGTGGAGTCTAAGATTTAGAGTACAAGTTGTCTTGCGCATTGATGGATAACACATCTATTCAGAACTGCAGATCTGATGCCTGCTTCTCAGCTTCTCAGTTCACAATGAACACAGACTAGCAAGAACAAAAAACAAAAAACAAACAAAAAAACCCTCCATACTCCTTAAGTAGTTATCTGCAGAAATAATGTGCATACATAAAAGAAACAATGTGCATACAGTTGCCAAAATGGATGTTATAGCTAATAACTACCACTTGGGTTATTGACTTGAACAAAGAAAAGGGCAACATATAATTGTAAAATGATTTCAGAAGTTACCCTATTCTAATCAGTAGACAACATCAATGATGGAAAATAAAAACTAAAAAAAACCTGCTTTTCAAAAGGAAAAGGATACACATAGCTATTTTTGGTCAACCACAATATTGAGTGATCAAATGTTTATTTTCAAGAATCTTCAAAATAGCATCCAGATTTATTTTAAAACATTAAAAAATTGCCCAGATACCTTTTTCCTAGAGGAAAAAAATTTTCCTGGCTACTTTTCCAAGACTGTGTACACTGAATCAAATCATCAGAATACACTGAAATTATACTTAAATGAGTGTGTGTGTGTGTGTGTGTGTGTGTGTGTGTGTGTCTATGCCAGACACTAATGTTAGTGTCTGGCATACACACACTAATATATGTTAGTGTCTGGCATACCATGTTATTAGTGTTCTGACTATAACTATAGCTAGCTCCCTTATTCCAATATCTAAAGACCCCTCATTTAAGGCTAAATGTAATCAAATTCTTATAGCAATCAAAAGACTCATTTTCAGGCAATCTTAATCCTCATCTTTTCTAAATTCCATGACATTTTATTTCTAACATGGCCTTTTTAATATGGAGATAAATTCATATCCCACATAAAATTCTTTATTTAAAGGTTTCATACACTACTAAGAACACCATTCCTAACATTTATAGCATTTTGGACAAGGCCTCATATTACCCTCTAGCTTTATTCTTTTGTTCCATCTTGCAACTTGACCTGTGTGGGGAAGCAAGAATGTCAAAACAAATTCAATTAGGACAATGCTTTTCATTTTGTTTAGAAACTGGAGCAAAACCATTTTTCTACATTCTAGAGTAACCTGATTCCATACAAACACCAAATAAAAGACATTCTCATTGAGTCTTCACTCAGGGTTCTAAATGCATTCACATCATCCATTGGGTATAAGTTGCAGTTCTTCATAGGAAAAATCTTGTGTCAGCAGCTCTTCTGAATCAAAATTATATTCTTACTGTACAATCCCATTAATTGACCAGCTACTTGCACCTACTGTTCTTATATGGCTTTTAACTCCTTTGCTGCTCTAACCCCAAAGGCAGGGAATAAATTTGCTAAACAGAATATTTCTCCCCATGTATACTACTTCTTTAGAAAGACTCCCTGAAAACCTATAGAATATCTAAACTATGAATTATGCATTTATGGATTCTCACCCTGTGTGATATAATTTATTTTTCTCTTCTTTAAACTGGCTTAAGGTTGTTTATAAAACGAAACAGCTGTGATCTGAGCTGAAGCTCAATTTATTCTGGCCTGGTCTCAGAATAACATCAGACTAGAACTCAGAAGTTATATATACCAAGGAAACAAAAGCTTTCTTCTGTGAATCATAAAAAGCAGACTTGCGTTTTGAGTATCCTGTAAGAGAAACAAAACAGCTAGATGAAGCTTTCTCCCCTATAATCCAGATCTAGAGCCAAGAGTTCCTCTGTGGTCCTGTAGGGATTCTCAAGACCAGGAATGCTGGTGAAGAACAGGGCTATTTTTGTAGGCAAGGAAGTGCAGAGTCCCAAAGGGGAAACGGAAATACTCTTACCCGAGAGGTAGCAAAAAATAAAAATCTAGAAAGTCCATATAGACCAGAGAAAGAAGTTTCTTTCTCTCAAAGATCTAGGACCACATAGTGGAATCCCAGTCTCTGCACCAAACATTATGCCATATAAAATACTGTTTTCTCATTCAAAACTGGAAGGAAAAAGAAAAACAATCAGGCTATTACCTAGGCAAATAGTGCTAAAATTTAATCATTTGAGAGAATGAATGCTGGAAGGGATACACCTCAGATCAGCAGGGTTACCATATTATTGGTAGCAGCCACAGTGAGTTCTTTTTCTTATATTTTGTACTCTTTATGGAGGAAAAAAAGTGATTTTCAACCTCAGAATGAATACAATATTCAAACTCCAATTCTAAGTGATAAAATAATTGATTGATTCATTCATCATACATAATTTAAGCCCTTACTGTATGCTAGATACTAAGCTGAGTACTAAGGATACTAAGTTGAGAAGGAACAGTGTCTACTGGTAAACATAGCTTAGGGAATAAATGTTATTGACAAAGATTAGCAGAAAATACAGCAGGCACATCTAGTTTTGGCTGTCTGTGGCTGGTCTGCAGTTCAGGAAATACTTCCAGAAAGTAGTGATATTTGAGTTAAATCTTGAAAGGGGAGTGGGAGGTGAACAAAAAATTTACATTATTTGACATGCATATGAGAAATGCTATAGAGTGAGATGGAAAGACACAGGTGAAACAACCAATCTAGACTGAAGAGGAAGCCAGGAAAGGGACTCCAGAAGTAGGGAAAGGGGGCAGAATGTCACATGCAAAATAAATGTCACATGTAAAAATATAGTACAATATGAGATGCAATATAGTATAGTGATTGTATTAGTTTCCTATTGCTGATGTAACAAATTACCACAAACCTAGTGGTTTAAAACAACATAAATATATTATGTGACAGTTCTGGAAGTCAGAAGTCCAAAATGGGTCTCACTGGGCTGAAATCAAAGGGTTGGCAAGACTGCATTCATCCAAGAGGCTTTATTTATTTATTTTTTTTAATATATGAAATTTATTGTCAAATTGGTTTCCATACAACACCCAGTGCTCATCCCAAAAGGTGCCCTCCTCAATACCCATCACCCACCCTCTCCTCCCTCCCACCCCCCATCAACCCTCAGTTTGTTCTCAGTTTTTAACAGTCTCTTATGCTTTGGCTCTCTCCCACTCTAACCTCTTTTTTTTTTTTCTTCCCCTCCCCCATGGGTTCCTGTTAAGTTTCTCAGGATCCACATAAGAGTGAAAACATATGGTATCTGTCTTTCTCTGGATGGCTTATTTCACTTAGCATCACACTCTCCAGTTCCATCCACGTTGCTACAAAAGGCCATATTTCATTTTTTTCTCATTGCCACGTAGTATTCCATTGTGTATATAAACCACAATTTCTTTATCCATTCATCAGTTGATGGACATTTAGGCTCTTTCCATCATTTGGCTATTGTTGAGAGTGCTGCTATGAACATTGGGGTACAAGTGCCCCTATGCATCAGTACTCCTGTATCCCTTGGATAAATTCCTAGCAGTGCTATTGCTGGGTCATAGGGTAGGTCTATTTTTAATTTTCTGAGGAACCTCCACACTGCTTTCCAGAGCGGCTGCACCAATTTGCATTCCCACCAACAGTGCAAGAGGGTTCCCGTTTCTCCACATCCTCTCCAGCATCTATAGTCTCCTGATTTGTTCATTTTGGCCACTCTGACTGGCATGAGGTGATATCTGAGTGTGGTTTTGATTTGTATTTCCCTGATAAGGAGCGACGCTGAACATCTTTTCATGTGCCTGTTGGCCATCCGGATGTCTTCTTTAGAGAAGTGTCTATTCATGTTTTCTGCCCATTTCTTCACTGGGTTATTTGCTTTTCGGGTGTGGAGTTTGGTGAGCTCTTTATAGATTTTGGATACTAGCCCTTTGTCTGATATGTCATTTGCAAATATCTTTTCCCATTCCGTTGGTTGCCTTTTAGTTTTGTTGGTTGTTTCCTTTGCTGTGCAGAAGCTTTTTATCTTCATAAGGTCCCAGTAATTCACTTTTGCTTTTAATTCCCTTGCCTTTGGGGATGTGTCGAGGAAGAGATTGCTACGGCTGAGGTCAGAGAGGTCTTTTCCTGCTTTCTCCTCTAAGGTTTTGATGGTTTCCTGTCTCACATTCAGGTCCTTTATCCATTTTGAGTTTATTTTTGTGAATGGTGTGAGAAAGTGGTCTAGTTTCAACCTTCTGCATGTTGCTGTCCAGTTCTCCCAGCACCATTTGTTCAAGAGACTGTCTTTTTTCCATTGGATGTTCTTTCCTGCTTTGTCAAAGATGAGTTGGCCATATGTTTGTGGGTCTAGTTCTGGGGTTTCTATTCTATTCCATTGGTCTATGTGTCTGTTTTTGTGCCAATACCATGCTGTCTTGATGATGACAGCTTTGTAGTAGAGGCTAAAGTCTGGGATTGTGATGCCTCCTGCTTTGGTCTTCTTCAAAATTCCTTTGGCTATTCGGGGCCTTTTGTGGTTCCATATGAATTTTAGGATTGCTTGTTCTAGTTTCGAGAAGAATGCTGGTGCAATTTTGATTGGGATTGCATTGAATGTGTAGATAGCTTTGGGTAGTATTGACATTTTAACAATATTTATTCTTCCAATCCATGAGCAGGGAATGTCTTTCCATTTCTTTAAATCTTCTTCAATTACCTTCATAAGCTTTCTATAGTTTTCAGCATACAGATCCTTTACATCTTTGGTTAGATTTATCCCTAGGTATTTTATGCTTCTTGGTGCAATTGTGAATGGGATCAGTTTCTTTATTTGTCTTTCTGTTGCTTCCTTGTTAGTGTATAAGAATGCAACTGATTTCTGTACATTGATTTTGTATCCTGCAACTTTGCTGAATTCATGTATCAGTTCTAGCAGACTTTTGGTGGAGTCTATCGGATTTTCCATGTATAATATCATGTCATCTGCAAAAAGCGAAAGCTTGACTTCATCTTTGCCAATTTTGATGCCTTTGATTTCCTTTTGTTGTCTGATTGCTGATGCTAGAACTTCCAGCACTATGTTAAACAACAGCGGTGAGAGTGGGCATCCCTGTCGTGTTCCTGATCTCAGGGAAAAAGCTCTCAGTTTTTCCCCATTGAGGATGATGTTAGCTGTGGGCTTTTCATAAATGGCTTTTATGATGTTTAAGTATGTTCCTTCTATCCCGACTTTCTCAAGGGTTTTTATTAAGAAAGGGTGCTGGATTTTGTCAAATGCTTTTTCTGCATCGATTGACAGGATCATATGGTTCTTATCTTTTTTTATTATTATTAATGTGATGTATCACATTGATTGATTTGCAAATGTTGAACCAGCCCTGCAGCCCAAGAATAAGTCCCACTTGATCACGGTGTATAATTCTTTGTATATGCTGTTGAATTCGATTTGCAAGTATCTTATTGAGAATTTTTGCATCCATATTCATCAGGGATATTGGCCTGTAGTTCTCTTTTTTTACTGGGTCTTGCTGGGTCTGGTTTGGGAATCAAAGTAATACTGGCTTCATAGAATGAGTCTGGAAGTTTTCCTTCCCTTTCTATTTTTTGGAACAGCTTGAGAAGGATAGGTATTATCTCTGCTTTAAATGTCTGGTAGAATTCCCCTGGGAAGCCATCTGGTCCTGGACTCTTATTTGTTGGGAGATTTTTGATAACTGATTCAATTTTTTTGCTGGTTATGGGTCTGTTCAAGTTTTCTATTTCTTCCTGTTTGAGTTTGGGAAGTGTGTGGGTGTTTAGGAATTTGTCCATTTCTTCCAGGTTGTCCACTTCATTGGCATATAATTTTTCATAGTATTCCCTGATAGTTGCTTGTATTTCTGAGGGATTGGTCATAATAATTCCATTTTCATTCATGATTTTATTTATTTGGTCATCTCCCTTTTCTTTTTGAGAAGCCTGGCTAGAGGTTTATCAATTTTGTTTATTTTTTCAAAAAACCACCTCCTGGTTTCATTGATCTGCTCTACTGTTTCTTTTAGATTCTATATTGTTTATTTCTGCTGTGATCTTTATTATTTCTCTTCTTCTGCTGGGTTTGGGGTGTCTTTGCTGCTCTGCTTTTATTTCCTTTAGGTGTGCTGTTAGATTTTGTATTTGGGATTTTTCTTGTTTCTTGAAATAGGCCTGGATTGCAATGTATTTTCCTCTCAGGACTGCCTTTGCTGCATCCCAAAGCATTTTGATTGTTGTATTTTCATTTTCATTTGTTTCCACATTTTTTAAAATTTCTTCTCTAGTTGCCTGGTTGACCCATTCATTCTTTAGTAGGATGTTCTTTCACCTCCTCCATGCTTTTGGAGGTTTTCCAGACTTTTTCCTGTGGTTGATTTCAAGTTTCATAGCATTGTGGTCTGAAAGTGTGTATGGTATGATCTCAATTCTTTTATTTTTTTATTAAAAAAATTTGTTTAATGTTTATTTATTTTTGTGAGAGAGACAGAGCACGAGTGGGGGAGGAGCAGAGAGAGAGGGGGACACAGAATCCGAAACAGGCTCCAGGCTCTGAGCTGTCAGCACAGAGCCGGACATGGGGCTCGAACTCACAAACTGTGAGATCATGACCTGAGCTGAAGCCGGACACTCAACCAACTGAGCCACCCAGGCACCTCTGACCTCAATTCTTTTATACTTATTAAGGGCTGTTTTGTGACCCAGTATGTGATCTATTTTGGAGAATGTTCCACGTGCACTCGAGAAGAAAGTATATTTTGTTGCTTTGGGAGGTAGAGTTCTAAATATATCTGTTAAGTCCATGTGATCCAATATATCATTCAGGGCCCTTGGTTCTTTATTTATCTCTGTCTAGATGTTCTATCCATTACTCTAAGTGGACTATTAAAGTCTCCTGCAATTACCACATTCTTATCAATAAGGTTGCTTATGTTTGTGAGTAATTGTTTTATATATTTGGGGGCTCCTGAATTCGGTGCATAGACATTTATATTTGTTAGCTCTTCCTGATGGATAGACCCTGTAATTATTATATAATGCCCTTCTTCATCTGTTGTTACAGCCTTTAATTTAAAGTCTAGTTTGTCTGATATAAGTATGGCTACTCCAGCTTTCTTTTGACTTCCAGTAGCATGATAGGAAGTTCTCCATCCCCTCATTTTCAACCTGAAGGTGTCCTCAGGTCTAAAATGAGTCTCTTGTAGACAGCAAATAGATGGGTCTTGTTTTTTTATCCATTCTGATACCCTATGTCTTTTGTTTGGAGCATTTAGTCCATTTACATTCAGTGTTATTACTGAAAGATATGGGTTTAGAGGCATTGTGGTATCTGTAGGTTTCATACTTGTAGTAGTGTCTCTGGTACTTTGTCTCACAGGATCCCCCTTAGGATCTCTTGTACAGCTGGTTTAATGGTGATGAATTCTTTCAGTTTTTGTTTGTTTGGGAAAACCTTTATCTCTCCTTCTGTTCTGAATGACAGACTTGCTGGGTAAAAGATTCTTGGCTGCATATTTTTTCTGTTCATCACATTGAAGATTTCCTGCCATTCCTTTCTGGTCTGCCAAGTCTCAGTAGATAGGTCTGCTACTGCCCTTATGTATGTACCTTTGTATGTTAAGGCCCGTTTTTCCCTAGCTGCTTTCAGAATTCTCTCTTTATCCTTGTATTTTGCCAGTTTCACTATGATATGTCGTGTAGAAGACTGATTCAAGTTACATCAGAAGGGAGCTCTCTGTGCCTCTTGGATTTAAATGCCTATTTCCTTTCCCAAATATGGGAAATTCTCAGCTATAATTTGTTTAAGTACACCTTCAGCCCCTTTCTCTCTCTTTTCTTCTTCTTCTGGAATTCCTATGATACAGATATTGTTCCATTTGATTGCATCACTTAGTTCTCTAATTCTCCTCTTGTACTCCTGGATTTTTTTATTTCCCTTTTTCTCAGCTTCCTCTTTTTCCATAATTTTATCTTCTAATTTACCTATTCTCTCCTTTGCCTCTTCAATCCATGCTGTGGCCACCTCCATTTTATTTTGCACCCCATTTATAGCATTTTTTAATTCATCATGACTTTTTTCTTAGTCCCTTGATCTCTGTAGCAATAGATTCCCTGCTGTCCTCTATGCTTTTTTCAAGCCCAGCGATTAATTTTATGACTATTCCTCTAAATTCTTGTTCTGTTATATTGCTTAAATAGGTTTTAATCAATTCGTTAGCTGTCACTACTTCCTGGAATTTCTTTTGAGGAGAATTCTTCCGTTTCATCATTTTGGCTAGTTTTCTGTCCCTTATGCATTTTGAAAGCTTGTTGTGTGCTCTGCACCCGCGAGCACTGCTATATTAAAGGAGAGTCATACGCTGTCCAGGGCCTGGCCCTTCAGGAGATGTTTTTTTGGAGATTGTTACTTGCTCTCTGTTGTTGTGACTTTGGTTATTTTATTACCCTACTCGTAGTAATATTTTGGACCCTCCACCAGGTGTGCTTTGATTTGTTCCTTGGAGTAGCCCTATTTTTTTTTTTCCAGTTTTCCCATTTTCTTCCTAGTAGATTCAGTCTCTTTTCCTCCCAGGCCTGGTGTTCAAAGTCCTTTGGCTTCTATACTTCTTTGTTTGAGAGACACAGGAAGTATGGATTCCCCCTACTTCTCCACCATGTTGGCCCCTCCTCCCCCCATGCATATTTTCAGACCACAATGCTATGAAACTTGAAGTCAATCACAAGAAAAAATTTGGAAAGACCACAAATACACAGAGGTTAAAGAACATCCTACTAAAGAATGAATATGTTAACCAGAAAATAAAGAAGAAATTAAAATACATGGAAGCAAATAAAAATGAAAACATGACAGTCCAAAATCTTTGGGATGCAGCAAAGGTGGCCCTAAAAGGGAAGTATATTGCAACATAGGCCTACTTCAAGAAGCAAGAAAAGTCTCAAATACACAACTTAATCTTAAATCTAAAGGAGCTAGAAAAGGAGCAGCAAATAAAGCCTGAAGGCAGCAGAAGGGAAATAATACAGATTAGAGAAAAAAAATAAATGATATAGAAACAACAACAAAAAAGTAGAGCAAATCAACAAAACTAAGAGCTTGTTCTTTAAAAGAATTAATAAAATTGATAACGCCCTAGCCAGACTTACCAAAAAGAAAAGAGAAAGGACCCAAATAAATAAAATCATTAATTAAAGAGGAGAGATCACAAACCAATGCCACAGAAATACAAGAGAATATTATGAAAAATTATATGCCAACAAATGGGGAAATCTGGAAGAAATCGATAAATTCCTAGAAACATACAAACTACCAAAACTGAAACAGGAAGAAATACAAAATTTGAACAGATTCATAAACAGCAAAGAAATTGAATTGGTAATCAAAAATCTCACAACAAACAAAAGTCCAGGGCCGGATGATTCCCAGGGGAATACTACCAAACATTTATTTATTTAAATTTTTTTTTTAAATATTTGTCTATTTTTGAGAGAGAAACAGACAGCATGAATGGGGTAGGGGCAGAGACAGAGGGAGACACAGAATCCGAAGTAGGCTCCAGGCTCTGAGCTGTCAGCATAGAGCCTGACGCAAGCGCCCTGATTCTACCAGACATTTAAGAAGAGTTAATACCTAGTCTTCTCAAACTGCTCATAAAAATGCAAATGGAAGGAAACTTCCAAACTCATTCTATGAGGCCAGCATTACCTTGATTCCAAAACCAGACAAAGACCCTGCTAGAAAGGAGAATTACAGGCCAATATCCCTGATGAACAGGGATGCAAAAACTCTCAACAAGATACCAGCAAATTGAATCCAACAGTACATTAGAAGAATTACTCACCATGATCAGTGGGATTTATTCCTGGGCTGCAGGGCTGGTTCAATATTTGCAAATCAATCAACATGTTATATGACATTAGTAAAAGAAAGGAGAAGAACCATATAATCCTCTCAATTGATGCAGAAAGAGCATTTGACAAAACACAGCATCCATTCTTGATAAAAACCCTCAACAAAGTGGGTATATATGGAATATACTTCAACATTATAAAGGCTATATATGAAAGACCCACAGCTAATATCATCCTCAACAGGGAAAAATTGAAGAGTTTTTCCTCTATGGTCAGGAACAAGACAGGAATATCAACTCTCAGCATTGTTACTTAACATAGTATGGAAGTCTTAGCCTCAGCAATCAGATAACAAAGAGAAATAAAAGGCATCCAAATTGGCAAGGAAGAAGTCAAACTTTCACTGTTTGCAGACAAATGAAATTCTCTATAGAAAACCTGAAAGACTCCACCAAAAAATTGCTAGAACTAATACATGAATTCAGCAAAGTCACAGAATATAAAATCAATGTATAGAAATCTGTTGTATTTCTATATGCCAATAATAAAGCAACAGAAAAAGAAATCAAGGAATCAATCTCATTTACAATTGCACCAAAACCAGTAAGTTACCTAGGAATAAACCTAACCAAAGAGGTAAAAGATCTGTATTCTGAAAACTCTAGAGCACTTATGGAAAAAATTGAAGAGGATACAAAGAAATGAAAAGACATTCCATGCTCATGGATTGGAAAAACAAACACTGTTAAAATGTCTATACTACCCTAAGCAATGTATACATTTAATGCAATCCCTATCAAAATACCACCAGCATTTTTCACAGAGCTAGAACAAACAATCCTAAAATTTGTATGAAATCATAAAATACCCTAAATAGCCAAAGCAATTCTGAAAAAGAAAAGCAAAGTGGGAGGCATCACAATTTCGGACTTCAAACTATACTACAAAGCTGTAGTCATCAAGACAGTGTGGTACTAGCATAAAAATAAACACATAGATCAATGGAACAGCACAGAAAACCTAGAAATGGACCCACAACTATATGATCAACTAATCTTTGACACAGTAGAAAGAATATCCAGTGGAAAAAGTCTCTTCAACAAATGGTGTTGGGAAAACGGGCCAGTAACATGCAGAAGAATCAAACTGGACCACTTTCTTATGCTATACACAAAAATAAATTCAAAACTGATGAAAGCTTTAAGTTTATTTATTTTGAGAGAGAGCGTGCATGCACAAGCAGGGTAAGGGCAGAAAGAAGGAGAGACAAAATCCCAAGCAGGCTCCACTCCACCAGCACAGAGACCAACATGGGGCTCAAACTCACGAACTGTGAGATCATGGCCTGAGCTGAGATCAAGAGTTGGATGCTCAACCGACTGAGTCACCCAGGCACCCCAAAAGTTTTTTTTCCTGTTCTCTCTTTTCTTGCTGCTCGTTGTGCCAGCTATGCACTTCCCTGTGCCCCTCCTCGCCATGTCTCGCAAAATTGAAGAAATCAAGGACTTTCTATTCATGTCCAGGCAAAAGGATGCAAATCCATCAAGATCAAGAAAAATAAGGATAATGTGAAGTTTAAAGTTCAATGAAGCAGACACTGTTGTAACTTGGTCATTACAAAGAGAAGGCAGAGAAACTGAAACAGTCCCTACCCCCAGGTTTGGCAGGGAAGGAGCTGAAATGAACGTGGCACATCGATTTGAACTGTATTAAAAATTTTAAAATAAAAAAAATGGATGAAAGATCTAAAGGTGAGACAAGAAATCTTCAAAATCCTAGAGAAGAACACAGGCAGCAACCTCTTTGACTTCAGCCAGTGCAACTTACTAGACACATTGCCAGAGGCAAGGGAAACAAAAGCAAACATGAACTATTGGGACTTCAACAAGATAAAAAGCTTCTGCACAGTGAAGCAAACAATCAACAAAACTAAAAGGCAGCCTATGGAATGGCAGAAGATACTTGCAAATGACATAGCTAATAAAGGGTTAGCATCCAAAATCTATAAACAACTTATCAAGCTCAAATAATCCAGTTAAGAAACGGGCAGAAGACATATACGGACACTATTCTAAGGAAGACATCCAGATGGCTAACAGGCATGTGAAAAGATGCTCAACATCATTCATCATCAGGGAAATACAAACCAAAACCATGATGAGATACCACCTCACACCTGTCAGAATGGCTAAAACTAACAACACAGGAAACAACAGATGTTGGCGAGGATGTGGAGAAAGAAGAGCCCTCTTGCATTATTGGTAAGAATGCAAACTGGTGTAGCCACTCTGGAAAACAGTATGGAGGTTCCTCAAAAAGCAAAACATAGAACTACCCTATGATCCAGCAATTGCACTACTCGGTATTTACCTAAAGGATACAAAAATACAGATTTGGGGGGGGGGGCACAAACACCCCTGTGTTTATAGCATCAGTATCAACAATAACCAAACTATGGGAAGAGCCCAAATGTCCATCAATGATGAATGCATAAAGAGGAGGTGGTATACATATACAATGGAATATTACTCAACCATCAAAAAGAATGAAGTCTTGCTGTTTGTAATGACGTGGATGGAACTAGAGTGTATCATGCTAAGTCAGTCAGTCAGAGAAAGACAGATACCATACGATTTCACTCATAGGTGGGATTTAAGAAACAAAACAGATGAACATAGGGGAAATGGGAAAAAGAGAGACAGAGGGAAGCAAACCATAAGAGACTCCTAACAGAAAACAAACTGAGGGTTGATGGAGGGAGGTGGGTGGGGGATAGGCTAAATGGGTCATGGGTATTATGGAGGCACTTGTGATGAACACTGGGTATTCTATGCAAGTGATGAATCACTAAATTCTACACTTGACACCAATATTAAACTATATGTTAACTAACTAGAATTTAATTAAAAATTTGAAACAACAGGAAAAAAAAAAAGGAAAATATCCTGGCCATTCAATGTTGAACACTGGTCTTATATTCTTTGCCTCCCATATACAAAATTTATAAGCTTTCCAAAAATGGTTCTATAATCCATCTATTCATTCACTTAGCTAAGCAAGCAAACAATCAAATAACATTTTTTGAACAATGTGCTAATATCAAGCAGTGAAGATATATAAATGAGGCACAGTCTTTGCCTGTTTTATAATCTAAAGAGAGAGAGAGGCATGAAGACAAATAGTTATGATACATGGTGGGAAAAAAAAAAACACCCCAAAACCCTCCTATGATAGAATTGAGTAAAAATTACAGAAAAATAGCAAAGAGAATGGCAAAAATACCATTTGCATGCTATGTCCTTTTTCATTCTCACCGCTATTCTTTAGTTCAGACTCTCATTTCTGCTTATCTAGATTACTATCTCCAATGGTCTATAAGCTAGCCACTCAGGCAGCTACTTAGAAGTAGCTGTCAGTATAATGAAGAGTACAGTCCACTTTAAATCAAAATTTGTAAGTCTGCGTCCTGCCACTCACTAGTTGGGTTATCTTAGGCAAGTCCTAATCAGAAAGATAGTCTTTCCATCCCACCATCCTTATCTTTAATTATTAATCTGTTTACTTCTAGTCTATTTACTAGGTTACAATGAAGTTTAAATAGAGTGAAAGTGTAACATGAAGTACATCTGGTTAAAAATAGGCTGCAATAGAATAACATCCTAGAAGAAGCAGAACTCCAGACACCAAAATCTCAAATGCAAGAATCACAGGCTTCAGTCCATTCTAGGTATCTACTTATATTAATACCTAGAGGAACAGTTTAAATAAAGATTTTATGAAGACAACTTAAAACTAGTTAAGTAAATTCTTCAATACAGAAAATTAAATGTCCAGATGAAATCTCTTTTTTTTTTTTAGAATAACATGGTAAAATTTGATCTGTAATCATAATAAAAACTACCAGCAAATAGAAAAACAAGGAGACCTCTTTAAACCTATAAAGGTTATCTATAAAAACTTAAGCAAACATCAAACTAAATGTTGAAACTTTGTTGTTGTTTTTGTTTGTTATTTTTAAAGATAACCGAACAAGAAAGGGATGTTACTGTCACCTTTTTATTTGACTTCCTACTGGAGGTCCAAATGAGTACAAAAAGACAAGGAAAAGAAAATAAGGATTAGAAAGGAAAAAAACCCCACCATAATGCAAATTATTTGTAGGGGATTTGATTATGGAGTTAGAAAATTCTAAAGAATCTATAGGTAAATTATTAACATCAGTGAATTTAGCAAGCCTACTGAATAACAATGTACAAAAAAAAGCTGTATTTAATATTTTAAAAAGCAGTTAGAAAATACAATTTAAAAATGGTACCATTTACAATAGCATAAAATTTTAAATACTTAGAAATAATGTAACTAAAGATATATATGAGCCTGCCAGAAAAACTATAAAAACATTATTGAGAAAGCAATAACCATTAAAAAGCTGATAAATTAGACTGCATCAAATTTTCTGTTCTTCAAAAGACATTCAGAAAATGAGTAGACAAATGAAAAACAAGGAGAAAATATCTGACAAATATATCTGCTTAAAGGATTTGTATTCAGGATATATAAAGAACTTCTATAACACAATAAAAAACTCAACCCATTTTTTTTCAAATGGGCAAAAAAATTGAACATACTTCACAAAGGAAGATATACAAGTGATTAATGAACACTGAAAAAGTGTTCAACATCTTTAGTCATTGCAGAAATGTAAATTAAAACTGTAGTGAGATAACACGACATATGCACTAAAATGGCTAAACTGAAAAGAATGACACCACCAAATGTTGGCCAAGAAGTGGAGCAATCAACTCTCATATACTGCTAGTGAGAACTGCCATAAATAAACTAATGAATTCCAAAATTACATAATCATTTATATACATGTGCACTTCGACACAACAATTCTACCCATAGGTATTTAGCTGAGAGACATGAAAAAAAAAATGCCCACACAAAGTCTTATATAAGAGTATTTATAGTGGGGTACCTGAGTGGCTCAGTAGGTTAAGTGTCTGACTTCAGCTAAGGTCATGATCTCGTGGTTTGTGCACTGGAGCCCCACATCAGGCTCTGTGTGGACAGCTCAGAGCCTGGAGCCTGCTTCGGGTTCTGTGTCTCCCTCTCTCTGCCCTTCCCCCACTCACGCTCTGTCTGTCTCTCTCAAAAACAAATAGACACTTTAAAATTTTATAAAAAGAATATTTATAGCAGTTGCAGTTGCAATAGCAAAAAAAAAATGGAAAAACTCAAATACTATTCAAAGAAGAGTGGGCAAATTGTAGTATATTTATACAATCAAACACTATTTAAGCATTAAAAAGAAATGAACTACTGATACACATAATAATACACTGAATCTTATAACCATAATGCCCAACACAAACATTTATATATACTATATAATCTAATTTATATGATGTTCTAGAACAGGAAAATTAATCTAAGGTGGAAAATATTAAGAGTGGTTACTTATTAGCAAGTGGGGGGATTCCCACAAGAAGCCACCTGAGATAAAATTTTGGAGACATGAAAATGGTCTATATCATGTAACTGTGGATTACACTACAATATTACAGTATTACAGCATTTAACAATCTAGATCAATGTCATAAATGTAATGCTGAGTAAAATAAGCCATATAAAAAGTGTACCTATTGCATGACTACGTTTAAATAAAGTTAAAAAACATGCAACTTTAAATTGCAGTATTTAGAGATACACGCTTAAGTGGAACAATAAAGAAAAGCAAGGAATTGATTACCATTAAATCAGGGCAGTGGTTATATTTGTAAGGAGGGCGGACACAGTGATTGGGATGCATCATGAATAAGTGTTAAAGGGTACTGGCAATATTCTATTTCCTGCTCTGGAAATGGTTAAATGAGTGGTTTGTGTTGTAATAAAACATTGAGTTATACAAAATAAAACCATGATAAAATAGCATGTTCTAACTGAAAAGAAGACAGCAGCTAATTTTCCAGGTTTCCCTATTATAATTTCATTTTCAATTTGTAAAACTGCAAAATATTATTAATAAGAAGATAAGTGCATGTATATAAATGTATAATAAATAATATATTCATAAATTATATTAGAAACCCAGTGAAAGTTAACCCTAAAAATGGCATGAAGACCATCTTGAAGACAGGAAGAAAAGGTAGTGTAGGACTCTTCACTGAAAGTGGCATCTGACTTAAACTACTTCAACAAGAAAGGGAATGTCTTGGCTCATTTAACCTGGAAGTTCAAGTGGGTGACTCCAACTTCAGGCATGGCTAGATGCAGTGATTCAAGTAATGTCATGGAAAATCTGTCTTGGCTTTGGTTTCATGATAGGCAAAGATGAGTCATTCCTACCAACATAAAAACAATGTAATTTTTCCCATCTTTAAAAACAAAAGCTCCACTTTTCCTGCCCCACTATTTCATTTCTTTGTTCCCTTTAGAGCAAGACTAGAGTTGTTCATAGTTTCTAATTCTTTTCCTTCCAGTCTTTCTGAACCCATTCCAAACAGATGCACCTACCTTTCCAGTGAAAATTATTTCAGGAGTGCACAGGAGTCTCAGTCAGTTGAGAGCCCGACTCTTGATTTCAGCTCAGGTCATACATGATCCCAGGATCGTGGGTTCAAACCCCAAGTTGGGCTCTGCACTCAATGTGGAGCCCGCTTAAGATTCTCTTTTTTTCTCTCTCTCTCTCCCACCGCCCTTCTCCCCTGCTTTTTCTCTCTCTAAAATTAAATTCATTCATTCATTCATAAATTAAAAAAAAAGTTTTCCAAAAAAAAAAGGACTTCATCCAAGTCACCAATGACCTCCATATTGCTAAATTCAATCAGTATTTCTCAGTCCTTAGTTTACCTTTGACACAATTAACAACTCCCCCATCTTTGATTATTTTCTTCATTGGATTCCAGGACAACACACTGTCTTGGTTTTCCTTTTATCTTATTGGATTCCCCCATTTTTAGTTTTCTTTGCTGGTTCCTCCTCCTTCTCTCTCCAATTCTCAAAGTCAGAATGCCCTAGGGCTCTCAGTCCTTGACCTTTTTTCTCCAATTATACTTACTCCCTTGGTTATTTCAATTAGTGCCTTTGCTTTAAATACTATCTGTATGCCAATGACTTGCAAATTTTTATCTCAGATAAGGTTCTCTCTTCCAAAATCCATATTCATACATCCAACTCCCTACTTAGAGGTCTCCATAAAACCCTTGGAGGTCTTGATAAGCATCTCAAACTTAACAAATCCAAAACCTAATTCACCTATACCCTTCCCCATCTCGATGCCAAACTTCACTCCTCCAATTGCTCAGACCCAAAAGCTTGGAGTTATCCTTGATTCCACATCCTATATCCAATCCATCAGGAAATTATACTTGTTCCACTTATAAAATAGTTCCAAACCAATTTCTCAACATTTCCACTATTTCAACTCTGGTCCAAGCCTGGATTATTTCACTAGCCTCCTAACAGGAGCAGGTACCTGCTCTACCTTTCTACTCCTTCTTCAAATTTATTCTCCACATAGCATTCAGAATGATCTTTTAAAAGTCTATCAGATCCGGGGCGCCTGGGTGGCTCGGTCGGTTAAGCGTCTGACTTCGGCTCAGGTCATGATCTCACGGTCCGTGAGTTCGAGCCCCGTGTCAGGCTCTGTGCTGACAGCTCAGAGCCTGGAGCCTGTTTCAGATTCTGTGTCTCCCTCTCTCTCTGCCCCTCCCCTGTTCATGCTCTGTCTCTCTCTGTCTCAAAAATAAATAAACGTTAAAAAAAAAAAAAGTCTATCAGATCCTGACACTCCTCTACTCAGATACTTCCAGTGGTTTCCCATTTCATTCAAAGCTGAGAGTCTTACAATGGTCTACATAGGCTTACATCTCTGACTTCTTTTTCTTATTACTCTGCCCCTTACAGTCCTTGCTGCTCTTCAAACATACTAGGCACAGCCATACCACAAAGCCTCTGGTCTAGCTGTTCCTTCCAAATATCTGCTTGGTACACCCCTCCCTTCTTTCAGTAAGTCTCCTCAGATGTTACCTTCTCAGTGAGGTCTGCCCAGATCATCCCATTAAATACTTAAACTGTCCTATCTCCCTGCCACCATTCCTGTACTCTGAATTCCTTCAAACGCTATTCTCCCATTCCCTTTTTCTTTTTAGATTTTTTAAAATGTTTATTTATTTTAGAGAGAGAGAGAGAGAGAGAGAGAGAGCGAGCATGAGCGGGGGAGGGGCAGAGAGAGAGGGAGACACGGAATCCGAAGCAGGCTCCAGGCTCTGAGCTGTCAGCACAGAGCCCGACACAGGGCTCGAACTCACAGACTGAGAGATCATGACCCGAGCCGAAGTCGGATGCTCAACTGACTGAGCCACCCAGGCGCCCCTCCCATTCCCTTTTTCTACAGCACTGCTTTCTGACACACTATTGTAATGTACTTGCTTACTATGTTTATCATTGCTTTCCTGTGCTACAATGTAAGCCATCACAAGGGCAGGGATCTTTGATTTATTCATTAATAGATCTCCTGTGCCTAGAATGCTTGGCATTCAGTTAATACTTGTTAAATGTTAAATTATTGCTATTGGTTATTTTAGGCTCATGGAACCCTTATGACTAATACCACCAGCCAAAAAGCACAAGCATTTGATTGAATCCTGAATCAATCATCCTAGTGAAGAGGTGGTGTATTCAATCAGCCAGGCCTCTCATGTACCTTCATGTGGAGTTAAGAAGAGAAGCGGTTAACTCTATCTGAACGACATGAAATTATTTCCTCACAAGAACAAAGGACAGCATTACCAAAAGAGATAAGGGGAAGTATACTGGACAGGCAAAACAGCACAACTGGGGGTAACTGTAGAGTAGTAAGTAGTTAGGGGTGGTTAACAGACAGACTCTGGAATCAGGAAGCATGAATTATATTCCAGCCATGCCTCTTGCTAGCTCTGAGGCCCCAAGCAAATTATTTATGCTTTTGTTGCCTCAGTTTCTTCACCTGTAAAACCAGGATAAAACTAGTAACTAACTCATAGAGTTGTAATAAGTATTAAATTGGTTTTAATGCATATAAAAACACTTAGAGAAGGGCCTGGCATATAGTAAGCATTATAGAAATGTTAGCTATTGTTGTTGTTGCTACTGTTATTATTACTATTAATTGAGGTGAAGTATTCCTCATCACAGCAATTTTATCATAACACTTAAGGTCTGGTGAGACAAAACAATAAAGAACTGCAGGGTGGCTTGCTTAATTCATCATCTTAGGATGGTTTGCTTAATCATCTACACATCCACTAAATGCTTATGCTGTGCCTGGCATTTGGCCAGTCCAGCCTTTAAGGAGGGCACAGTCTACTATGGGGAGACATTTAACAAATAAAAGCAATCAAGATTTATAGGTGCTATTTTAGTTCCGTTCTTCCTAGAATCTCTCATCTTTCTATTCTAATATCCAATTTAGATACTAAGCCCTTAAAAGTCAGAGATTTCTTCTGCTCTATACTTAAAATTTTTAGAAAATTTTAAGTAGGCTCTATACCCAATGTGGGGTTCAAATTCATGACTCCAAGATCAAGAATCGCATGCTACCGACTAGGCCAGCCAGGCACCCCAAGCATTCTCTAAATGATTCTCTAAAGATTTTTAAAAATCTTAATTCTAGGTCTAGCAGAAGCTCTTGACCCCAAGTCTTAATGTCATAGTACAATGAATTATTTCCAGTTCTAAGGCAGCAGACTAGTTGGCCTATTCAGTGTTTGGCTTATGATCAACTGTTACACAGATTTTTTTATTTACTTCAAACTGTCTTCTACATAACCTATGGAACTTTCCATGATCACCTCTGGGGTACAAGGAGATGACTGGGAGTCTTGAAATTGTAAGAAGACCTCATAATATTTCACTCAGACACTCACAGATCACTGTATCACCATTTGAAATGTTAGACTAAATGAATGAAGTAGTTGGTTGTCTTTTATCTGATTACCTTTAAAGATAAAAAGTTCCCCGTCATTGGAGATATTAAAGAAAATATGACAACCTATTTTATTCATTTTAATCATTATTTTCATGCAAGATCCCATGGAAAGTGTTAAAAATCTAGTGATGAATAAGGTATAGTCCCTAACATTAGCCAATGAGACCTGTGTGATTTCTGAACCACAGAACTGCAAGATAATAAATTTTTATTGTTCTAAGTTTGTGGTATTAAGTTTGTGGTGATTTGTTACAGCCATTAAGCCATTAAAGTTTACAGTAATCTGTTACAGCAACAACAGAAAACTAATACAAATATCAAAAGATGTTAATCAGCAAGCAGCACAGGGGAAAAGTATGATGCTAGGCAAGGTAGGAGTCCCAAATTAAAGAAAGGTTTTTGGGAAACAGATTCTTTTCTTTTTCCAAGTTTTTATTCAAATTATAGTTTTCAACATATATGGTAAAATTGGTTTCAGTTGTAGAATTTGGTGATTCATCACTTATATACAACAACCAGTGCTCATCATAACAAATGCCCTCCTTAATACCCGACACCCACTGAGTCTATCCCCCACCCACCTCCCTCCATCAACCCTCAGTTTGTTCTCTATAGCTAAGAGTCTCTTATGGTTTGCTTCCCTCTCTCTCTTTTTTTCTTTCCCCTATGTTCATTTGGTTTTTTTCTTAAGTTCCACCTATGAATGAAATCATATGGATTTTGTCTTTCTATGAATGATTTATTTCACTTAGCATGATACACTCTAGTTCCATCCACGTCATTACAAACAGCAAGACTTCATTCTTTTTGATGGTTGAGTAATATTCCATTGTATATGTATACTACCTCCTCTTTATGCATTCATCATTGATGGACATTTGGGCTCTTTCCATAGTTTGGCTATTGTTGCTAATGATCCTATGAACATGGGTGTATATGCCCCTTTGAATCTATATTTTTGTATCCTTTGGGTTAATACCTAGTAGTGCAATTGCTGGGTCATAGGGTAGTTCTTTTGTCAGGAACCCCCATACTGTTTTCCAGAGTGGCTACACCAGTTTGCATTCCCACCAAGAGGGTTCTTGCAAGAGGGTTCTCCTCCTTGCAAGAGGGTTCTCCTTTCTCCACATCCTCACCAAGATCTGTTGTTTCCTGTGTTGTTAGTTTTAGCCATTCTGACAGGTGTGAGGTGGTATCTCATCATGGTTTCGATTTGTATTTCCTTGATAATGAATGATGCTGAACATCTTTTCATGTGTCTGTTGGTCATCTGGATGGCTTGGTTGGAAAAATGTCTGTGTATATCTTCTGCCCAGTTCTTAAATGGATTATTTGTGTTTCAGGTTTTGAGTTTGATTAAGTTCTTTATAGATTTGGATGCTAACTCTTTATTAGCTATGTCATTTGCAAATATCTTTTCCCATTCTGTAAGCTGCCTTTTAGTTTTGTTGATTGCTTGCTTTGCTGTGCAGAAGTTTCTTATCTTGATGAAGTCCCAATAGTTCATGTTTGCTTTTGTTTCCCTTACCTTTGGTGATGTGTCTAGTAAGAAGGGGCCCTGGGCAAAGTCAAAGAGGTTGCTGCTCGTGTTCTTCTCTAGGATTTTGAAGGTTTCTTGTCTTACATTTAGGTCTTTCAAGAAACAGA
Organism: Puma concolor; assembly: GCF_028749965.1. Lineage (NCBI taxonomy): Eukaryota > Metazoa > Chordata > Mammalia > Carnivora > Felidae > Puma > Puma concolor. Next base: position 35,675,980 of record NC_141674.1, read on the forward strand.
TTCTTTCAGGGTGGCCAAAATGAACAAATCAGGAGACTATAGATGCTGGAGAGGATGTGGAGAAACGGGAACCCTCTTGCACTGTTGGTGGGAATGCAAATTGCTGCAGCCACTCTGGAAAACAGTGTGGAGGTTCCTCAGAAAATTAAAAATAGACCTACCCTATGACCCAGCAATAGCACTGCTAGGAATTTACCCAAGGGATACAGGAGTACTGATGCATAGGGGCACTTATACCCCAATGTTTATAGCAGCACTCTCAACAATAGCCAAATTATGGAAAGAGCCTAAATATCCATCAACTGATGAATGGATAAAGAAATTGTGGTTTATATACACAATGGAGTACTACGTGGCAATGAGAAAGAATGAAATATGGCCCTTTGTAGCAACGTGGATGGAACTGGAGAGTGTGATGCTAAGTGAAATAAGCCATCCAGAGAAAGACAGATACCATATGGTTTCACTCTTATGTGGGTCCTGAGAAACTTAACAGAAACCCATGGGGGAGGGAAAGGAAAAAAAAAAAAAAAAGAGGTTAGAGTGGGAGAGAGCCAAAGCATGAGAGATTCTTAAAAACTGAGAACTGAGGGTTGATGGGGGGTGGGAGGGAGGAGAGGGTGGGTGATGGGTATTGAGGAGGGCACCTTTTGGGATGAGCACTGGGTGTTGTATGGAAACCAATTTGACAATAAACTTCATATAATGAAAAAATTAAAAAAAAAAAAAAAGAAACAGATTCTTAACCATGGAGAGCAAACTGATGGTTACCAGAGGGGAGGTGGGTGTTGTGATGGGTTAAATTGGTGGTGGGAGTTAAGAAGGAGTACGTTTGTTGTGATGAGCATAGGGTGAGGTATGGAAGTATTTAATTACTATCTTAAATACTTGACACTAATATAACAGTATATGTTAACTAACTGGAATTAAAATAAAAAGCAAGATTTTACTGAGGATAGGAGAAATGATCTAGAAGTACAATTAAGAAGTGGAAGAATGCCGACTCTATCTTCCTGTACCTTGTGATAAATACTGGAAGAATAAACACTGTTGGCCCACCGGATATTACTATTCTTGGAAATAATCTGATCTGGGATAGAAGAGCAGCAGACCTGTAGTCAGGGTAATAACAAAAGGCATTAAAAATGAAAGGCATGGTGAGATTAGTTGGTCTACCTCTGATTCTCTGCTAATGCAGCCAGAGAGACCTGATGATGCTAGGAGCCAGTGGCCTGAATGTTGATTTGCTTCAGAGGAAAAAACATTTATAGGGATTCAAGTCTGAAGTGATCAATCAACCAAAAGGAAGCCTGATGTGGTACATAAAGAATCTTGTATTCAGAAGTGGAACATGTCTGAGTATTATAACTAACTGCAACAATATGAGGGTGGGCCAGTTACCTTACTTCATCATCTTTTTCTCAACTCACTTTTTATAAACTGCCTTCTTTTTTGCTAAGAGAGTCCAATTTGTAGATTAGTCTTTTCGTGTTATATACATTTATTTGAATCTAATATATTTTAACAGTATTTTATTAAAAAAATTTTAATGTTTACTTATTTTTGAGAGAGAGACACACACAGAGTGTGAGGAGGGGAGAGGTAGACAGAGAGGGAGACATAGAATCTGAGGTAGGCTCCAGGCTCTGAGCTGTCAGCACGGAGCCTAATGGGGGGCTCGAACCCACAAACCATGAGATCATGACCTGAACCAAAGTCAGATGCTTAACCAACTGAACCACCCAGGCACCCTCCTTTTATTATTATTATTTTTTTAATGTTTATTTTTGAGAGAGACAGAGAGCAAATGGGGGAGGGGCAGAAAGAGAGGGAGACACAGAATCCAAAGCAGGTTCTAGGCTCTGACCTGTCAGGCCAGATGCAGGGCTCGAATCCACGAACTGCAAGATCATGACCTGAGCTGAAGTCGGACACTTAACCAACTGAGTCATCCAAGTGCCCCAATGCCTCCTTTTTAAAATTAAAAAAAAAAAATGTTTTAACAATATCTTATACTAGCTATTCTCTTCTAATCTCAACAGTGAATTATAAAAACATTTAAAGATGGAGTACCTGGGTGGCTCAAGTCATGATCTCACCCTTGTGGGTTCAAGCCCTGCATCGGGCTCTATGCTGACAACTTGGAGCCTGGAGCCTGCTTTGGATTCTATGTCTCCCTCTCTCTCTGCTCCTCCCCTGCTCACACTATCTCTCTCTCTCTCAAATATAAATAAACATAAAGAATTTAAAAATTATATAACTAGGCATCTTCTGTTTCTCCCCAAATTATAACACCTCTAAGGTGCACGGAGCAAATATTTAATCTAATATTAAACTCCTCCCTTGTATTTCTCACATAGACTAAAGTCAACATGAAAATGGATTACTTTCACAAACATTAGAAAACTAGTATTTGACTTTAATGTTACAAGTTCATTAAAAAAAATGAACTTGAGGGGCGCTTGGGTGGCTCAGTTGGGTATCCTACTCTTGATCTCAGGGTCGTGAGTTCAAGCCCTGCATTGGGCTCCATGCTGAGTGTGGAGCCTACTTTAAAAAAAAAAAAAGTCGGGGCGCCTGGGTGGCTCAGCTGGTTAAGTGTCTGACTTCGGCTCAGGTCATGATCTCGTGGTCCATGAGTTCAAGCCCCGCGTCGGGCTCTGTGCTGACAGCTCAGAGCCTGAAGCCTGTTTCAGATTCTGTGTCTCCCTCTCTTTCTGATTCTCCCCCGTTCATGCTCTGTCCCTCTCTGTCTCAAAAATAAATAAACGTTAAAAAATTTTTTTTTAAAAAGTCAACTTGATTAAAAAAAATCCCATATCTCTAGTATGACAGGTTTGCATTTTATAAATCATTGACTTATGTTTCCTTTTTCTATAAAATAAAACTTAAATATTAATTGACAAAGAAAGGGTTTGCCCAAGGCAATACGACTTACACAGAGAAGACTGGCTATCAATTAATGCCAAATTATTCACACAGAGGACTGTTTTTCTACGTTGTGTGATTTTCATAACACTAAAGAATTGTTTTGGCTCTTAAGCTACTGCAGAACAAGGGAACAAGAAAGACTTTTTCACATTAAGCAATAAGCCAAGTGACAATTACCTAAAAATATTTAGGAGACTGTCTGAAGTTATTACTACCCCAAAATGAATTTTAAACTATCATGAGCAAATTTCAGGAGATCTGACTTCTTGTTCTAGCTTTGCCGGTAATTAACTTAGTGACCTCAGAAAAAGTTACTATCAAGTTCCCTCATCAGTAAGACTAAGTTTCAGAGTAGTTTTATTTGATTTTCTCTCTTTACATTTTCAACTCTGTAGTGGAGGAAAATTATACTAACCTGTGGATCCTGGTCAACTATCACCTTTAAGTAATCTTTGATTAATTGAAGGACAGTGACTGGCTTAGATTAGTAGGTAAGTATTCATTTAGTATTTACTACTTTCTCTAAAGTATTTACTACTTTTCTCTAAAGTTCCATAGGAATTGCTTCAAAAGCTGCCAAGGGAGGCAGCAGCAGAGGTCCCAGAGCAGCTCCAATTTTACTGATCTATATAAAGTGCTATCTTTTAAAAAAGGGTTTTACTACTAGGGGTGCCTGGGTGGCTCAGTCAGTTAAGCGTCTGACTTTGGCTGAGGTAATGATCTCACAGTTAGTGAATTTGAGCCCCACATCAGGCTCTGCACTCTCAGCTAGGAGCCTTCTTCAGATCCTCTGTCTCCCTCTCTCTGCCCCTCCCTTGCTTGCTCTCTCTGTCAAAAATAAATAAGCATTTTTCTTTAAAGGGTTTTACTACTACTTAAAAAAATATTTGGTGTAATGAAAAAAATCATGGATTCTGAAAAAGTGGCCAGGGTTTGGATGCTGACTCCTCCAGTTCTGGTTGGGTGAATATGGGTAATTTTCCCCTGAAATTTTAAGACTGCTCTACTGCACAGGACTGAACATTGTAATTGAGCCTTTATTCTCAGTGTTCTCACCTAAAATGGAGATAAGAATCGCCTCACTCACCTCACAGGGTTACTGTGATATACAGGGATATACAGGGATAAATAAATAGTGCATGTACACAGGGAGTACAACATATCATTCACTCAAAAAGCATTAGTTAATAACATTCCTAGTTTGTAAAGTTTATTTTTAGTAGGTTTACCAAGACCTACCATACAATAAAAGCTCACATTTAAAGAATATAATTAGGTAAGTTTTGGCATATGTTTACAGCTGTGAAATCATCACCACAATCAAGATATGAACCTATCCATCATCCCCCAACGTTTTTCACACCTCTTTGTAGTACCACCTCATGTTTCTTCTTGCTCCCTTGAAACCCAGGCAAGCATTGCTCTATTTTTTGTCACTATAAATTAGCCTGTATTTTCCAGAATTTTACATAAATGGAATCATTACAATATGCACCCTTTTTGTCTGGTTTAACTTGCTTAGCATAATTACTTTGAGATTCATGTATCAACAGCAAATCATCATAAATGTACTTTTTTTAAAATATTTTTTAACGTTTTATTTATTTTTGAGACAGAGAGAGACAGAGCATGAACGGGGGAGGGGCAGAGAGAGAGGGAGACACAGAATCGGAAGCAGGCTCCAGGCTCTGAGCCATCTGCCCAGAGCCCGACGCGGGGCTCGAACTCACGGACCGCGAGATCGTGACCTGAGCCGAAGTTGGACGCTTAACTGACTGGGCCACCCAGGTGCCCCATAAATGTACTCTTTAATCCCAACACCTACTTCACCCATTCTTCCCACCCCACCTCCCCTCCTGTAACCATCAGTCTGTTCTCTAACCAAGAGTTTGTTTCTTAGTTTGTCTCTTATTTTTTTCTTTGTTTCTTAAATTCCACATGAGTGAAATCATACAGTATTGGTCTTTCTTTGACTGACTTATTTTGCTTAGCACTATACTCTCTAGCTCCAACCATATATATATATATATATATATATATATATATCTCAACATGGTTGGAGCTAGAGAGTATAGTAGGTAAAAAATGGATAAAAAAGATATGTGATATATATATATGTGTGAGATATATATATATCATGTGATGATATATATATATCATATCTTTTTTATCCATTCATCTATCAATGGACACTTGGACTGCATCCACATTTTGGCTACTGTAAATAATGCTGCCATAAACATAAGGGTGCATATAGTCTTTTGAATTCATGTTTTTGTATTCTTTTGCTAAATATCTAGTAGTGTGATTACTGGATCATAGGGTGGTTCTATTTTTAACCTTTTGAGGAGCCTCCATACTATTTTCCACAGTGGCTACACCAGTTTGCATTCCCACCAACAGCACACAAAGTGTTCCTCTTCTTCCACATCCTTACCAACACCTGTTGTTGGTGTTTTTGATTTTAGCCATTCTGACAGGTGTGAAGGGATATGTCATTGTAGTTTTGATTTGCATTTCCCTAGTGATGAGTGATGTGGAGCATCTTTTCATGTGTCTGTTGGCCATCTGTATGTCTTCCTTGGAGAAATGTTTGTTCATCTTCTGCCCATTTTTTAATTGGACTATTTCCTTGTTGGGCATTGAGTTTTATAAGTTCTTTTTGTTTAATGTTAATTTATTTATTTTGAGATAGAGTGAGAAAGAGCAGGGGAGGGGCAGAGAGGGAGAGAGAGAATCCCAAGCAGGCTCTGCACTGTCAGTGTAGAGCCTGATGTGGGGCTTGACCTCATGAACCGTGAGATCATGACATGAGCTGAAACCAAGAATCAGATGTTTAACCAACTGAGCCACCCAGGTGCCCCCATAAGTTCTTTATATATTTTAGATACTAACCCTTTATTGGATATGTCATTTGAAAATGTCTTCTCCTATTCTGTAGATTGCCTTTAGTTTTATTGATTGTTTCCTTTGCTGTGCAGAAGCTTTTTATTTTGATGTAGTCCCAATAGTTTGTTTTTGCTTTGGCTTCCCTTGCCTCAGGAAACCTATCTAGAAAAATGTTGCTATGGCTGATGTTAGAGAAATTACTGCCTCTTCAAGGATTTTTACGGTTTCTGGTCTCACATTTAGGTCTTTAATCCACTTTGAGTTTATTTTTGTGCATAGTCTGAGAAAATAGTCCAGTTTCATTCTTTTGCACATAGCTATCTAATTTTCCCAGCACCATTTGTTGAACAGACTTTTTCCTATAGCATATACTTGCCTTCTTTGTTGAAGATTAATTGACCTTTTAATTGTGTATATATTTCTGAGCTCTCTATTCTGTTCCATTGATCTATGTGTCTGTTTTGGTGCCAGTACCATACTGTTTTGATTACTATAGCTTTGTAGTATATCTTGAAATCTGGGATTGTGATGCTTCCAGTTTTGTTCTTCTTTTACAAGACTGGTTTGGCTATTTGGGGTCTTTTGTGGTTCTACATAAATTTTAGGATTCTTTGTTCCAGATCTGTGAAAAATGCTATTGGTGTTTTTATAGGGATTGCATTAAATATGTAGATTGCTTTGGGTACTATGAACATTTTAACAATATTTCTTCTTCCAATCCATGAGCATGGAATATCTTTCCATTTGTTTGTGTCATCTTCAATTTCTTTCATCAATGTTTTATAGTTTTCAGAATACAGTTCTTTCACCTTGGTTATGTTTATTCCTAGGTATTTTATTATTTGGGATGCAAATAATAAAAATAAAAATAAGCTTTGTAAGTGGGATTGTTTTTTTAATTTCTGCTACTTCATCACTATTGTATAGAAAAGCAACAGACTGCTATATGTTGATTTTGTATCCTGCAACCTTACTAAGTTCATTTACCAGTTCTTATAGTTTTTGGTAAAGTCTTTAGGATTTTCTATGTATAGTATCATGTAATCTGCAAATAATGAAAGTTTTACTTCTCTTCCTTACTGATTTGGATGCCTTTTATTTCTTTTTGTTGTCTGATTGGTGTGGCTAAGAATTCCAGTAGGTGTTGAATGAAAGCAGTGAGAGTGGACATTCTTTCTTGTTCCTGACCTTAGGGGAAAGGTTCTCAGTTTTTCTCCATTGAGTATGATGTTAAGCTATGGGTTTTTCTTTTTCTTTTTCTTTTTTTTAAAGTTTGTTTATTTATTTTGAGATAGAAGGGGGAGGGATAGAGAGAGAAGAAGAGAGAAATTTCCAAGCAGTATCCCTGCTCCGAGTGGAGAGCCCAAGGCAGGGCTCGAATTCATGAACTATGAGATCATGACCTGACCTGAAACCAAGAGTTGGTCGCTTAACCCTAAGCCACCCAGGCACCCCAACAGTGGGTTTTTCATATATGGCCTTTAATATGTTGAGGTATGTTCCTTCTAAATCTACTTTGTTGAGGGCTTCATCATGATTGGATGTTGTGCTTTGTCAAATGCTTTTTCTGCATCCATTAAAATGATCATATAGTTCTTAACCTTTCTCTTATTGATGTGACGTATCAATGTTGATTGATTGGCAAATACTGAATCACTCTTGATTCAGAAGTAATCCCCAGAGTAAATCCCATTGGATTGTGATGAATGATTTTTTTATGTATTGTTGGATTTGGTTTGCTAGCATTTTGTTGAGGATTTTTGCATCTGTGTTCACCAGAGATATTACCCTGTAGTTCCCTTTTTTGGTAATATCTTTATCTGGCTTGATATCAGCATAATGCTGGACTTGGAGAATGAATTTGGAAGCTTTCCTACCTCTTCTACCTCTTCTATTTTTTTAAATCATTTGAGAAGAATAGGTATTAACTATTCTTTAAATGTTTGGTGGAATTCCCCTGTGAAGCTGTCTGGTCGTAGACATTTGCTGTTGAGAATTTTTTGATTACTGATTGAATTTCATTGCTAATAATCAGTCTGTTCAAATTATCTATTTTTTCCTGATTCAGTTTTGGGAGGTTATATGCACTTATCCATTTCTTCTAGATTGTCCAATTTGTTGGCCTATAGTTTTTCATAATATTCTCATAATTCTTTGTATTTCTGTGGTGTCAGTTGTTATTTCTCATCTTTCACTTTTTTTCAATATATGAAATTTATTGTCAAATTGGTTTCCATACAACACCCAGTGCTCATCCCAAAAGGTGCCCTCCTCAATACCCATCACCCACCCTCCCCTCCCTCCCACCCCCCATCAACCCTCAGTTTGTTCTCAGTTTTTAAGAGTCTCTCATGCTTTGGCTCTCTCCCACTCTAACCTCTTTTTTTTTTCCTTCCCCTCCCCCATGGGTTTGTTAAGTTTCTCAGGATCCACATAAGAGTGAAAACATATGGTATCTGTCTTTCTCTGGATGGCTTATTTCACTTAGCATCACACTCTCCAGTTCCATCCACGTTGCTACAAAGGGCCATATTTCATTCTTTCTCATTGCCACGTAGTACTCCATTGTGTATATAAACCACAATTTCTTTATCCATTCATCAGTTGATGGATATTTAGGCTCTTTCCATAATTTGGCTATTGTTGAGAGTGCTGCTATAAACATTGGGGTATAAGTGCCCCTATGCATCAGTACTCCTGTATCCCTTGGGTAAATTCCTAGCAGTGCTATTGCTGGGTCATAGGGTAGGTCTATTTTTAATTTCCTGAGGAACTTCCACACTGTTTTCCAGAGTGGCTGCAGCAATTTGCATTCCCACCAACAGTGCAAGAGGGTTCCCGTTTCTCCACATCCTCTCCAGCATCTATAGTCTCCTGAATTGTTCATTTTGGCCACTCTGACTGGCGTGAGGTGATATCTGAGTGTGGTTTTGATTTGTATTTCCCTGGTAAGGAGCGACGTTGAGCATCTTTTCATGTGCCTGTTGGCCATCTGGATGTCTTCTTTAGAGAAGTGTCTATTCATGTTTTCTGCCCATTTCTTCACTGGGTTATTTGTTTTTTGGGTGTGGAGTTTGGTGAGCTCTTTATAGATTTTGGATACTAGCCCTTTGTCCAATATGTCATTTGCAAATATCTTTACCCATTCCGTTGGTTGCCTTTTAGTTTTGTTGTTGTTTCCTTTGCTGTGCAGAAGATTTTATCGTCATGAGGTCCCAGTAATTCATTTTTGCTTTTAATTCCCTTGCCTTTGGGGATGTGTCGAGTAAGAGATTGGCTACGGCTGAGGTCAGAGAGGTCTTTTCCTGCTTTCTCCTCTAGGGTTTTAATGGTTTCCTGTCTCACATTCAGGTCCATTTTGAGTTTATTTTTGTGAATGGTGTGAGAAAGTGGTCTAGTTTCAACCTTCTGCATGTTGCTGTCCAGTTCTCCCAGCACCATTTGTTAAAGAGACTATCTTTTTTCCATTGGATGTTCTTTCCTGCTTTGTCAAAGATTAGTTGGCCATAAGTTTGTGGGTCTAGTTCTGGGGTTTCTATTCTATTCTCGTCTTTCATTTTTTGATTTTGAGTCCTCTCACTCTTTCTTTCTTTCTTTCTTTCTTTCTTTCTTTCTTTCTTTCTTTCTTTCTTTCTTTCTTTCTTTTTTTGTATGAGTCTGGCTCAAGGTTTATAAATTTTGTTGATCTTGTCAAAGAACCAGCTCCTGTTTTCACTGATCTGCTTTGTTTTTTTAGTTTTTATTTCATTTACTTCTGCTTTAATCTTTTTTTCTTTCCTTCCTTCTACTGGTTTGGGGTTTTGTTTGTTATTCTTTTTCTAGCTCCTTCAGGTGTAAGGATAGGTTGTTTATTTGGGATTTTTCCTGCTTCTTGAGGTAGGTCTATAACTGTCCCTCTTAGAACAGAATTGTTGTATCCCAAAGATTTTGAACCATTGTGTTTTCATTTTCATTTGTCTCCATGTATTTTTTTTTAATCTCTTCTTTGATTTCCTGGTTGACCCATTCACTGTTTAATGGTGTGTTATTTAACCTCCCTGTACTAATGCTCTTTCCAGACTTTTTCTTGTGGTTTATTTCTAGTTTCATAGTAGTCAGAAAAGATGCATAGTATTACTTCAATCTTTTTAAATCTGTTGAAACTTGTCTTTTGGCCTATCATCTATTGTGGCGAATGTTTCATGTGCATTTGAAAATGTGTATTCTGCTGTTTCAGGATGGAATGTTCTGAACATGTCTGTTAAATCCATCTAGTGTAATGTGTCATTCAAAGCCACTGCTTCCTTGCTGATTTTCTATTTAGATAATCTGTCCATTGATGTAAGTGGGGTGTTAAAGTCTGCTACTATTATTGTATTGCTATTGATTACTTCCTTTATGTTTGTTATTAACTGCTTTACGTATTTGGGTGCTTTCATGTTGGGTACATAAATATTTACAATTGTTATATCTTCTTGTTGGATTGTTCCCTTATCATTATATAGTGTCTACTTTGGTCTCTTGTTACAGTCTTTGTCTTAAAGTCTATTTTGTCTGATATAAGCATTGCTACCCCGGCTTTCTTTTCACCTCCATTTGCAATGATAAATGCTTTTCTCATCTTTTATTTTCAATCTGCATGTGTATTAAGGTCTAAAATGAGTCTCTTGTAGGCAGCATATAAATGGGTCTTGCTTTTTTATCCATTCTGTCACCTTATCTTGATTAGTTTAGTCCACCTATATTCAAAGTGATTATTGATAGTGATATATATTTATTGCCATTATTTGTTTTATGGTTGTTTCTGTAGTTCTTCTCTGTTCCTTTCTTCTCATGCTCTCTTTTCTCACCATTTGTTGGCTTTCTTTAGAGATACACTGAGATTCTTTTCTCTTTGCTTTTTTTTTTTTGCATATCTATTACTGGTTTTTGATTTGTGGTTAGCATTAGATTTGTGCATAACATCTTATGTGTATAGCAGTTATATTAAATTGGTGGCTGCTTAAGTTTGAACCCATTCTTTCTTTTTCTTTCCTTTTTTTCTTTTTTTGAGACAGAGAGGGAGAGAGAGAGAGAGAGGGAGGTAGAGAAAGAACCTTCAGCAGGCTCCATGCTCAGTGCACAGCCTGACATGGGGCTCGATCACACAATCCTCGGATCAACCTGAGCTGAAAACAAGAGTTGGATGCTTAACCAATGAGCTACCCAGGTGCCCCAAATTTGAACCCATTCTTTACCCTTCTCCCACCTATGTTTTAGGTATACATTGTTGTTCTTTACATCCTTTTTATTTTGTGAATCCTTTGACTCATTTTTATAGATATACTTAATTTTACTGCTTTTGTGTTTCCTACTTTTCTTACTCCTACCTATGGCCTTCCCTTCCCAAAGAGTCTCCTTTAACATTTCTTACAGGGCTGATTTAGTGGTCATGAATTCCTTTAACTTTTGTCTGGGAAACTCTTTATCTCTTCTATTCTGAAGGACAGACTTGCTGGATAGAGTATTCTTGGCTGCAGATTTTTTTCTTGCAGCACTTTAATACATCATGCTACTCCCTAGTGGCCTGCAAAATTTCTCCTGAAAAATCAGCTGATAGCCTTATAGAATTTCCCTTGTATGTTAACTGTTTTCTTTTCTCTTGCTGCTTTTAAAATTGTCTGTCAGTACTTTTTGCCATTTTAATTACTATGTATCTTGGTGTGGACCTCTTTGGGTTGATCTTTTTGAAGGTTCTCTATGAGTCCTGGATCTGGATTTCTGTTTCCTTCCCCAGATTTGGGAAATTTTCAGCTATCATTTGTTCAAATACATTTTCGCCCCCTTTTCTCTCTTTTCCTTCTGGGATCCCTATAATACTAATGTTATTATGCTTTATGATGTTGTTGAGTTCTCTAAGTCTGTTCTCATGTTCAGCTTGATTGCTTTCCATTACTCTGCCCTCCAGCTTGCTGATCCATTCTTCCGCTTCCTCTAGTCTATTTATTCTCTTTAGTGTATTTTTAATTTCATTTATTGAGATCTTCATCTCAGATTGATTCATTTTTATGTTTTCTCTCTCTTTGTTGAGGATCTCACTGAGGTCCTCCACTCTTTTCTCAACTCCAGTGAGTATCTTTATGACCATTACTTTAAAGTCTCTATCAGGCATATTCCTCATCTCTGTTTTGTTTAGATCTCTTGCTGTGATGTATGTCCTGATTTTTCACTTGAGACATATTCCTCTCTCTCCTCATTTTGTCTTTGTCTTTTTCTGTATGTTAGGAAAGTCAGCTATGTCTCCTACTCTTAAAAGTAGTGGTCTTATGAAGAAAGGGTCCTATAGTGCCCTGCAGTACAATGTTCCCTGTTCACCAGAATCCAGTGCTTCAGGGGTGTCTCCTATGTGTGTTGCATTTGCCCTGCTGTTGTGGCTGAGCTGCTTTTGCTTTCAGTCCAGTTGTCTGAGATGGCTCTTTGCCTGTTGTGGGCAGGGTTTGGTCCCTGAGTTGTAAATGGGCCAGTCTTGTGTTTACAAGAAATGCAGTGGCACTGAAATGCAGAAGATCACAGGGGCAGAGCCTGCGGTGCCAGAAAAATCTGTGCCAGTGGAGGGGCCCTGAAGCTGCCCAGACCAAGGCAGGCCAGGCTGAAGGGGGAAGATCTACAAAAGCACGGGGGTGGGACACATGATGTTAACAAAGGTTGTGCAGGTCTGCTGTAGGAGGGGACCTACAGCTCAGGCCTGGCTGGAGAGGGCTTGTTCACAGAACTCAGGGGTGGGGCATGCTGTAAGTTGGGTTGGTTCCTGCAGGTGTCCATGGTCAAGGCTGGGGGGCCAGAGAGGGAAGTGGTGCCTGCCAGCTCCTGGAGAAGTTGCCCAAGGATCCCTGCCCCTCCAGCATACACTCTGAGATTAGTAAACAAATCTCCCTCAGGTATACCCCAGACTTTTTTCGAACTGCTGCTTCTATGCTGTATTGCCATGGGGGCTATTGTCCCAACTCTTTAAAAGCAGGGACTCTAGGGGTGCCTGGGTGGCTCAGTTGGTTAAGTGTCCAATTTCAGCTTACCGCTCATGAGTTCGAGCCCCATGTCAGGCTCTGTGCTGACAGCTTAGAGGCTGGAGCCTGCTTCCAATTCTGTGTCTCCCTCTCTCTCTGGCCCTCTCCCAATCACACTGTGTCTCTTTCTCTCAGAAATAAACGTTTAAAAAAATTAAAACAAAAAATCAGGGACTCTGTTTCTGCTGGCCCTTCCTGCTCTCCCATGAGCCTGCCTACGTTTAAAGTTCTAGGTTTTAAGCCTCACAGATTATAAGAACTCATAAAATTCGACCCCTCTGGTTTTCAAAACCAAACGTTATGGGGATTCATCCTTCCCATGCAGACTCCCTGGTGTGAAAGCCTATTTACTCCCCTCTCTGTGCCTGCAGTGGCCCTCCCCCCCACTATATTGTGTGAAATCCATTTAGTTCCCCACTACATCTCCACTCTTCCTACCCTCTTTGATGTGGCCTCTTTACATTTAGCTGTGGTGAGTTTGTTCCATCAGTCATCAGGTTGTTTCTGGATTATTTACACTGATGTAGCTAGCTGTTATCTAGTTGTATCTGTTCTGTTTTCCACAGTGGCTGCACCAATTCACATTCCCACCAACAGTGCACAAGGGTTCCTTTTTTTTCCACATCCTTGCCAACACTTCTTTCTTATTTCTTGTCTTTTGCTAATAGCCATTCTAACAGGTGTGAGATGATATCTCCTTGTAGTTTTGATTTGCATTTCCCTGATGATTTGTGATAATGAGCACCTTTTCATGTGACTGTTGGCCATCTTTACACATAGTGATTTATAAATATTCTTTTTCGTTCTGTGAGTTTTCACTCCTTTAATAGTGTCTTCTTCATTCTTCTATTGCTAAGTAATACCTTCACTGTATAAATATGCCTTATTTTATTTTTTCATTCATCAGCTGATAAACATAAGAGTTATTTCCACTTTTTATCTATTATGAGTAAGGCTACTGTGAACATCCATATGCAAGTTTTTGTGTAAACATGTGTTTTCAATTCTCTTGGGTTCTGCTATAGATTAAATGTTTGTGTCCACCCAAAATTCATATATTGAAAATCTAATGCCCAAGGTGATGATATCAGGAAGTGAGGACTTTGAGAAGTGATTAGGTCATGAGGGCTCCACCCTCAGAATGAGATCTGTGCCCTTGTAAAAGAGGACCCAGGGAGACTCCTTGCCCTACCACTATGTGAGGATACAATGAGAAGTTGGCAGTCTACAATTTGGAGAGGGTCCTCATTAGAACCCAAACATGTTGGCACTTTGCTTTTGGACTTCCCAGACTCCAGAACTGTGAGAAACAAATTTCTGTTGTTTATAAGCCACCCAGTAAACAGTATTCTGTTACAGTAGCCCAAACAGACTAAGACAGGTATATACCTAAAAGTGGAATTATAGGTCACTAGTTGATTATTAAACATTGAATCAACCCTGCATCCCTGAAAGAAACCTCACTTAGTCATAATATATTATTTTTTAATATATTGCTGAATTTAATTAGCTAAAATTGGGTTAAAATTTTTGGACTGATGTTCATGACAGTGGTCTATCGTTTTCTTGCAATATCTTTGTGTAATTTTGTTATCAGGATAATGCTAGTTTCACAGAATGAGTTGGAAATTAATCTCCTTTTTACATTTTTTTGTTTTTATCAAGAAATGATGCTGAATTTTGTAAAATGTTTTATTTACATCATTAAATTGTGTTAATATGATGAACTAAATTTATTAATTTTTGAATGTTAAGCTTGCATTCCTGAGTGAGAAAATTCTCACTTCATTGTAATTCATTATCCTTCTCATATATTATTGGATTTGATTTATTAAAATTTGTTCATAATTTTTGTATCTTTGGTTATAGGGGATTATTCGTCTATAGTTTTCTTGTAATGTCTTTGTCTGGTTTTGATAGCAGTGTAATGCTGGCCTCATAAAATGCATTGGAAAGTATTTCTTCCTTTTCAAATTTTTGTAAGTATTTGTGTAGAGTTAGTATTATTTCTTCCTTAAGTGTTTTTTAGAATTCACCAGTGAAGCCATCTGGGCCTGGTATTTTTTAGTAAAATGATTTCTAACTACAAATTCAATTTCTTATTAGGGCATTTCATTTTGTCTTTAATATCTACTACCTCTTGTATTCTTGTTTATTATTTATCTACACCCCCCCCCATAGAACAAGTGCTCCATGAGCTTAAAGTTGTTTTGTCTTTAAAAATTTTTTTTTAATATTTATGAGAGAGAGAGAGAGAGAGAGAGCAGAAGCAGGGGAGAGGCAGAGAGAAAGAGGGAGACACAGAATCTGAAGCAGGCTCCAGACTCTGAGCTGTTAGCACAGAGCCCAACGCAGGGCTCGAGCTCACGAACTGCGAGATCATGACCTGAGCTGAAGTCAGATGCTTAACTGACTGAGCCACCCAGGTGCCCCTGTTTTGTCTTGTTTTTTTTTTTTTTTTTAAATCTATTTTGTACTCTGCTACATTCTTAGCACTTAGTGAATGGCAGCATGGCACACAGTAAGGGCTCAATATATTGATGAATTCAATTATAGATAGGTAAAAATATGTGACCACTTTATCATGTGTTCTAATCTCTTTCAAATGTTCACATGTTCATATATAGAAATATGTCATCTAATAAATTATTCTTTTTTGTTTTATACATTGTTAGGATATATTTATTTTTTAGATACTATATGGTGAGTGGGTTATATTATGAATTTCTATTAACTGAATTTCAGGAGACTGAAGGGAGCCTTATAAAATATTTGTTAAAAAGGGGGAAGGGAGGGCAAATACCAAAGCTATTATTTGAAGAAAATAAAAACTATCTGACTAGGAAAAAAAAATTAAAAAGGGGCATATTGGATCTGATAGACTGAGAATAAATGACTTCAGTCACATCAGTTAGTGAGAGAAGTATACAAGAGGCAGTAGGTCATTGCTCTGTAAGTCCTTTGGAAGAACTGCTCTTTCCAGAATTCTAAAAATATCCATCTACAAATATCTTCAGATATTCTAGGACTTTAGGAAAAGTTAACGCAGGGAAGAACTAACAAGAACCATCATTACCTTGAATGTATGTTGTAGATGGAACCCAAAAGAATTCATACCTTGTTTTCAGGAGGTCAGGATGGTATCAAGTCAAGGATGGTGTTATTAAGGAAAAGTTTCACAGAAACAGTGGAGAAATATTCAAAAGCCACTGTACAGTCTTGAAAGTAAACATACAGGTGGAGTGTTGGCACTCCACAACTGAGATTTCCCTTGATTGGCATCATCTTTACTACTTAGGTACACAGGAACAGACTCAAGCAATCAAAGACCTGTTTCTCTATGCTATTTTGGCTGCAGTGAGGAGAAGCCCAGAATTATGAAAGTTCTGAAGATCAGGAAAAGAATTTAAAAAATAATTACAACAGGAAGATACAAAAATCATAAATGTAGATGCACCTAATAATAGGTGCATTTTCCAAAGAATATGAAGCCAAAGCTGACAGAACTGAAAGAACACAAATTAATAATGTTAGAGAGTTCCATACTCTTTTGTCAGTAACTGACAAACAAGAATGTATAGTTCTCTCTTTTTAACTGATGGCTGGTCCAGTCTTGTGTACAGCATGTCTGTATTCTATGTTTGTATTCTTTTTTTGTAGCCAAATATATGAATCCTGTTTCACTCTATTCAATGAAGTTCACTATATCACAGCAATGAGTTTTATTCATTCCATGACTTAGAAAATTAGGAATAAGGAACTAGTTTCAATTCCTCAGATTTTTCTCCAAGAGCACATAGGAAATATAACTAGCACCTGGCAGTTGGGCTTTTAGTATGGTAATCAGTTTTTCCTTTAATTCAAGTATAGTTGACACACAATGTTATATTAGCTTTAGGTGTAAAACAGTGATTCAACAATTATATATGCTACACTATGCTCACCATGATAAGTGCAGTTACCATTTGTCACCATATGTTATTACAATACTATTTTTTTAAAGTTTTTATTTATTTGAGAGACAGAGTACAAGTGGGGAAGGAACAGACAGAGGGGGAGAGAGAGAATCCCAAACAGGTTCCAAACCATCAGCGCAGAGTCCAATGCAGGGCTCAAACTCACAAACTGTGAGATCATGACCATAGTCGAAATCAAGGGCCAGACATTAACTGACCGAGCCACCCAGGTGCCCCGATTATTATACCATTATATGCCGTACTTTTCATCCCTGTGACTTATTTATTTTATAAATGTAATTTTATACATTTTAATCCCAGTCACCACCTCCTCCCTTCTAGCAATCACCAGTTTGTTCTCTGTATTTATGCATCTGTTTCCATTTTTGTTTGTTCATTTGTTGTGATTTTTAGATTCCACAAATAAGTAAAATCATACGGTATTTATGTTTCTCTGATTTATTTCCTTTAGCATAATACCCTCTAGGTCTATCCATGGTGTTGTAAATAGCAAGATTTCATTCTTTTTTCTTTATTTTTTTTAACGTTTATTTACTTTTTGAGAGTGAGAGAGAAACAGAGCGTGAGCGGGGAGGGGCAGAGAGAGAGAGGGAGACACAGAATCTGAAGCAGGCTCCGGGCTCTGCACTATCAGCACAGAGCCTAATGTGGGGCTCGAACCCACAACTGTGAGATCATTACCTGAGCTGAAGTCAGACGCTTAACTGACTGAGCCACCCAGGTGTCCCAAGATTTCATTCTTTTTTATGACCGAGTAATGTTACATTATGCATAAGTCTACCACATCTTCTTTATCCATTCATCTATTGAAGGACATTTAGATTGCTTCCATAATTTGTCTATTGTAAATAATGCTGCAATAAACATAAGGGTTTACATATCTTTTTGAATTAGTGCTTTGTTTTCTTTGAGTAAATACCCAGGAGGAGAATTTTTGTATTATATGGTATTTCTATTTTTAATTTTTTAAGAAACCTCCATATTGTTTTCTATAGTGGCTATACAATTTTACATTCCCACCAACAGTTCACAAGGGTTCCCCTTTCTCCACAACCTTGACAACACTTGTTATTTCCTATCCTTTTGATACTAGCCATTCTGGTAGGTGTAAAGTGATATCTGATTGTGGTTTTGATATGCGTTTCCCTGATGATGAGTGATGTTGAAGATTTTTCATGTGTCTGTTGGCTCTATAGGTCTTCTTTGGAAAAATGTCTATTCAGATCCTTTGCCCATTTTTAAATCAGATTGAGTTTTTGTTTGCTTTTGCTATTGAGTTGCATGAGTTCTTTATATATTTTGGATATTAACCCTTTATCTGATATATGATTTGCAAATATTTTCTCCCATTTAGTAGGCTATCTTTTCATTTTGATGGTAGTGTCTTTTGTCATCCAGTAACTTTATAGTTTGAGAGGAATTCCACTTATTTATATTTGCCTTTGTTATCTTTGCTTTTGGTGTCAAATCCAAAAAATCAGCACCAAGACTAATGTCAAAGAGCTTACCACCTATGTTTTCTTGAAGGGGTTTTATGATTTCAGGTCATGTCTTTAGCATATCTTGAGTTAATTTTTGTTTATGGTATCAGATAGTGGTCTAAGTGATCAAGTTAAGAAAGTATGGTTATCTTATCAGTATCTTTCTGCTCCCCTTAAACACAGACTAGCTCATTTCTACTTTTGTGCCTTTGATCATACTAAAATAATCATTGTCTTCCTCTGTATATCCAAATTGCATTCATCTCTTTTGACCAGTTAAAATCCCATTAATTCTAAGATATCTTTTTTGATTATATCAAATTATATTGTTTTCTCTGTTTGCTAACCTGTTTGATCTTTATTATCTGTATTACACAAATGATAAATTACATTGTCTTATTTGTCAATCATACTCCCACCTGGCAGTAATGAGGCAGCTCCCTTCCTACCACTGCTATAGCTGTGTCAGAAGAAGCCAGCTAAAACAGAAGGCTTAAATAAAATGCAAAGTCTTAAAACATAACACCCCAAATGCCCAAGTTTCCACTGAAAATGACTCATCATACCAAAAACCAAGAAAATCTCCACTTGAATGAAAAAAGTCAACCATTACACATCAACACAAAAATAATAGAAACAGTCATTCAGACAGCATGGTACTGACATAAAAACAAACACAGATCAATAGAATAGAACAGAAAATCCAGAAATGGACCCAAAACTATATGGTCAATTGATCTTCAACAAAGCAGGAAAAAATATCCAATGGAAAAAGACAGTCTTTTTTTAACAAATGGTGCTGGGAAAACTGGACAGTGATATGCAGAAAAATGGACCACTTTCCTACACCATACACAAAAATAAATTCAAAATGGGTGAAAGACCTAAATGTGAGACCAGAAATCATCAAAAATCAAAGAGAACACAAGCAGTTATTTCTTTGACCTTGGCAAGAGCAATTTCTAACTAGACATATCACCAGAGGCAAGGGAAACAAAAGCAACCATGGACGATTGGAACTTCATCAAGATAAAAAGCTTCTGCACAGCGCAGTAAAAATTCAACAAAACTAAAAGGCAACCGATGGAATGGAGAAGATATTTGCAAATGATATATCAGATAAAGGGTTAGTATCCAAAATCTATAAAGAACTTAGCAAACACCAAAACACAAATAATCTAGTTAAGAAATGGGCAGAAGGCATGAAGAAACACTTTTCCAAGGAAGACATCCAGATGGCTTACAGACACATGAAAAGTTGCTCAACATCACTCAGCATCAAATACAAAAAAAACCCATGAGATACCACTTGACACCTGTCTTAATGACTAAAATTTTTAAATTTTTAAATACTTATTTTTGAGAGAGAGCGAGCAAGAGAGAGAGAGAGAGAGAGAGAGAAGGGGGGGTGGGGCAGAGAGGGAGACACAGAATCACAAGCAGGCTCCAGGCTCTGAGCTGTCAGCACAGAGCCCAACGTGGGGCTCAAACTCATGGACCATGAGATCATGACCTGAGCAGAAGTTGGACACTTAACCAACTGAGCCACCCAGGTGCCCCTCTGAATGACTAAAATGAACATAGGAAACAACAGATGTTGGGGAGGATGTGGAGAAGGGGGAGCCGTCTTTCACTTTTGGTGGGAATGTAAACTGGGGTAGCCACTCTGGAAAACAGCATGGAGGTTCCTCAAGAAACTAAAAATAGAAGTACCCTATGACCCAGCAATTGCACTACTGGGTATTTACCCAAAGGATACAAAAATACAGATTCAAAGGGGGTACATGCACCCCTTCCATCAACTGATGAATGAATAAAGAGGAAGTGGTATATGTATACAATGGAATATTTCTCAGCCATCAAAAAGAATGAAATCTTGCCATTTGTAATGATGTGGATGGAACTAGAGTGTACTATGCTAAGCGAAATAAGTCAGAGAAAGATTAATACCATATGTGGAATTTAAGAAACAAAACAAATGAACATGAGAAGTGAGGGTGGGAGGGTGAGAGAAGAGAGGAAAACAAACCACAAGAGACTCTTAATGATAGAGCACAAACCATGGGTTGACAGGGGGAAGTGGGTGGGAGATGGCCCAGATGAGTGATGTGTACTAAGGAGGGCAACTGGGTGTTGCCACCCATACACCCATACAGCACTGGGTGTTGTATGTAAGTGATGAATCACTAAATTCTACTCCTGAAACCAACACTGCACTGTATATTAAGTAACTAAAATTTAAACTAAAAAAAGAAAAGAAACCAAAAAATCATAGAAATATTAAAATTGTTTGACAATCTTCAAGAAGCCAATTAAATGCTTCAAAAAGCAATTATAAACACGCTTGGAGTAAATTAATAAAATAAAAACTCTCAGGAAAGAAATATAAGACATAAAGAAGAACTGAGCAGAAATTTTTGAACTAGAAAATATAACTGAAAATAAAAAATTCAATTGCTAGACTTAACAGCAGAATAAAGGGAAGAGGGAAAACAACCAGTAAACATGAAGACACAATAATAGAAATTACCGAACTTGACAGAGAGAAAACAAAACAAAACAAGAAAACCCCAACATACCAAATAGCCTCAGGGAACTGTTGAACTGTAACCAAATATCTAACATCATTGGGGCCCCATAAAGAGAGAAGTGGGCAAAGCTTGAAAAAATAATATCTTAAAATTTCCTAAATTTGATAAAAGACATAAACCTATAAATTCAAGAAACTGAGTGAACTCTAAATAACTATATACCCAACGAAATCCACAAAATACATAAAAGTTGTGGAAAAAAGTTCTTAAAAGCAGCAAGAGAAACAACACCTTATCTACAGAGGGAAAACAACTCAAATAACAGCAGATTTCTCATCAGAAACCATGGAGACCAGAAGGAAGTGGCATGACATTTTTCCATTGTTGAAGAACACTTGCTATATTTTTTTCTATTTGTTTTATTGTTAAACCCAGACTTTTACATACAGTGAAAATATCCTTCAGGGCTGAAAGAGAAATCAGGACATTGTCTGATGAAGTAAAACCAGAAGAAATCTGTTGCCAGGATAGTTACTTTAAAAGAATACCTAGGGAGAGAACTAAAGCATAAGAGACTCTAAAAAACTGAGAACAAACTGAGGGTTGATGGGGGGCTGGGAGGGAGGGGAGGGTGGGTGATGGGTACTGAGGAGGGCACCTTTTGGGATGAGCACTGGGTGTTGTATGGAAACCAATTTGACAATAAATTTCATATATTGAAAAAAAAAAGAAAGAAAAAAGAAAAAAGAAATAAAGAATACCTAAAGGAAGTTCTCTAAACAGAAATAAAATGAGGTAGAGGGGCAAGGTTGGTGGAACAGTATGGAAGATTTTTTTTTATATCTCTCATCCCTGAAATGCAGCCAGATCAACACTAAACCATCTTGCATACCTAGAAAACTGATTTGAGGATAACACAACAATCTGCACAACCTGAACCACAGAACGCAGCAGGTACCACGTGCGGACAGGTGAACTGGGGGAGAGAGAAGTCATGAAGGGCAGGGAGCAATTTTTGCTAGCGGAGAGAGGATGGACGCAGGGGTGGGGGGAAGTACGGGTAAAGCACCCCCCACCCCGAAAGCAGGTGGAGAGAGAGAGGAAGAGTGGAAACAGCTGCAAGGGAATGAACAAAAAAGGGAGAAAGGAGAAAGAAGAGAGTTTAAATTACAGTAAGACTACAAACAAGGGAAGAGCAAAGTCTGAAACTCTGCAGCTCGATAGCTGGCAGTGCTCTGGTGGGAAGGGCAGATCCCCAGGAGCAGAGAGCAAGGTCTGAGTTGTCCTCAGGCCACACAGAGAGAGATGGTTCCTCTGCTGGGAGGACATTTGGTAGAGGCTGGGCGGCCTCCCCACAGGCAAAGGTCCCAGAGGACCCCAAAGAACAACCACTTTTGCTGGTGTTGGAACAAGGATGTTAAGGATGAAGCCTGGTGCCAGATGTGCATTGTGATTTACCATAATCCCTGAAACACTGCTGCAACATGACTATCCGAAGTTTTTTCTGGGGTGACCTGGCACCCAGCTGCAGTCTCTGGGCATCAGCAGCAGCATGGTCTCTCCAACGATCCTAGGGGCAGGCCAGCACCCGGGCAATGCTTGGGGAGACCCTCCTCCAGAGGGTCAGGAAGGGTCAAAGCCACAGTCCCTCAGAAGTGAGGGATTTGGAAACCCAGCCCCATCTGAGATAAAACTCAGGAGGGAGGTGCCTTCTGACAGCCTGATGGCTTGGTCACGGACATTGTAAAAGCGGGGAGTGGACAGAAGCTGGAGACAAAGGAGGGGTGCCTGATTGCCAGGAAAGCACAGAGTTCTAATACTAGAGACTGGTTAGCTGGGTGATGCCATTTTCACCCCTCCTGCACATACGCATACACGCCTATATGCGACATAACAATCTACCCCTGTAAGCTAAGCAGTGCCATCTAGTAGAGAACAGAGCCATTACACTAAGCCCCGCCCAACTGATCCAACTGTGCTCTTGAGGAACACAAGTCTTTCCACCTGCTTAGTTTATGGACTGTAAAGTGCTTCATAGTTTGACTTCTAGGGGACACCAGATATAATTTCAATCATATTTCATTCTGTTCACTGGTCCATCTATTCAATTTTTTATTTTTTTCTTTTCTTATTCTTGAATACAGAAAGAGGAAAAAATTATTTTTATTTTCCATTTTTATTACAAACATTTTTCTTTAATTTTTTTCTATATTTTTTATTTTTGTAAATTTAAAAAATTCTATTTTACTTCCATGATTTCATTTTATTCTATTTTATTGTATTCATTTTTTCAAATTTTTAAACGTTTTCCCTTTTAATTTTTTCTTTTTTTTTTTCCTTACCTTTCCCTTTTTTCTCTAATCTATCAAGCTTCTTTCAACAACTAAACCAAAACACACCTAGGGTCTAGCATCTCTTATTTGATTTTTTGTGTGTTGCTTTTAATTTTATAATTTTTAATTTTTTTACTTTATTAATTCTTTTTTTCCATCAAAATGATGAAATGAAGGAATTCACTCCAAAAGAAAGAACAGGAAGAAATGATAGCCAGGGATTTAATCAACACAGATGCAAGCAAGATGTCCGTACCAGAATTTAGAATCATGATAATAAGAATACTAGCTGGGGTTGAAAATAGATTAGAATCCCTTTTGTGGAGATAAAAGAAAAGCTAGTCAGGATGAAATAAAAAAATGCTATAACTGAGCTGCAATCTCTAATGGTGCCACAGCACCAAGGATGGATGAAGCAGAGCATGGAATCAGTAATATAGAGGACAAACTTAGGGAGAATAATGAAGCAGAAAAAAAGAGGGAGACTAAGGCAAAAGAGCATGATATAAGAATTAGAGAATTCAGTGACTCATTAAAAGGAATAACATCAGAATCATAGGAGTCCCAGAAGACGGAGAGAGAGAAAAAGGGGTACAAGGTTTATGTCAGCAAATCATAGTAAAAAGCTTTCCTAACCTGGGGAAAGACAGAGACATCAAAATCCAGGAAGCACAGAGGACTCCCATTAGATTCAACAAAAACCGACCATCAACAAGGCATATCGTAGTCAAATTCAAAAAATACTCAGGCAAGGAAAGAATCCTGAAAGCAGCAAGGGGAAAAAAGTCCTTAACCTACAAGGGAAGACCTACCTACAAGGTTTGCAGCAGACCTATCCACAGAAACTTGGCAGGCCAGAAAGGAGTGGCAGGATATATTCAATGTGCTGAATCAGAAAAATATGCAGCCAAAAATTCTTTATCCGTCAAGACTGTCATTTAAAATAGAAGCAGAGCGGGGCGCCTGGGTGGCGCAGTCGGTTAAGCGTCCGACTTCAGCCAGGTCACGATCTCGCGGTCCGTGAGTTCGAGCCCCGTGTCAGGCTCTGGCTGATGGCTCAGAGCCTGGAGCCTGTTTCCGATTCTGTGTCTCCCTCTCTCTCTGCCCCTCCCCCGTTCATGCTCTGTCTCTCTCTGTCCCAAAGAAAATAAATAAACGTTGAAAAAAAAAATTAAAAAAAAAATAAATAAAATAGAAGCAGAGCTAAAAAGTTTCCCAAGCAAAACTTAAAATAGTTTGTGACCACTAAACCAGCCCTGCAAGAAATTTCAAGGGGGACTCTCTGAAGGGAGAAAAGATGGTGGGGGGGGGGGGAGGGAAGAACAACAAAGACTAGAAAGGACCAGACAACACCACCAGAAACACCAACTCTATAGGCAATAAATAAATAAATTTATTTATTTATAGACAACTCCATAGACAATAAATAATAGCAATAAATTCATATCTTTTAGTACTCACTCTAAATGTCAAAGGACTAAATGCTCTAAATCAAAAGACACAGGGTAACAGAATGGATTAGAAAACGAGATCCATCTTTATGCTATATACAAGAGACCCATTTTAGACCTAAAGACACTTTAGATTGAAAGTAAGGGGATGGAGAACCATCTATCATGCTAACGATCACTGAAAGAAAGCTGGAGTAGCCATACTTATATCTGACAATCTAGATTTTAAAATGAAGACTGTAACAAGAAATGAAGAAGGGCATTATATCATAATTAAGGGATGTATTCACCAAGAAGATCTAACAATTGTAAACATTTATGCTCCAAATGTGATAGCACCCAAATATATAAATCACTTAATCACAAATGTAAAGAAACTCATTGATAATAATACCATAATAGTAGGGGACTTCAACACCCAACTTATAGCAATGGACAGATCATCTAATGAAAAAATCAACAAGGAAACAATGGCTTTGAATGACACACTGGACCAGATGGACTTAATGGATACATTCAGAACATTTCATCCTAAAGCAGCAGAATACACCTTCTTCTCCAGTGCACATGGAACATTCTCCAGAATAGATCACATACTGGGACACAATCAGCCCTCTACAAGTACAAAAAGATAGAGATCATACCGTGCATATTTTCAGTCCACATCGCTATGAAACTTGAGATCAACTACAAGAAAACATTTGGAAAGATAACAAATACTTGGAGACTAAAGAATATCCTACTAAAGAATGAAGGGGTTAACCAAGAAGTCAAAGAGGAAATTAAAAAGTACATGGAAGTCAATGAAAATGATAACACCACAGTCCCAAACCTCTAGGACACAGCAAAGGCAGTTATAAGAGGGAAGTACATAGCAATCCAAAACTTCCTAAAGAAGGAAGAAAGGTCTCAGATATACAATCTAAACTTACACTTTAAAAAGCTGGAAAAAGAACAGCAAATAAAACCCAGAAACAGCAGAAGACAGGAAATAATAAAGACTGGAGCAGAAATCAATGCTATCGAAACAAACAAAAAACAGTAGAACAGATCAATGAAACTGGGAGCTAGTTCTCTGAAAGGACCAACAAAACTGATAAACCCCTAGGCAGTTTGATCAAAAAGAAAAAGGAAAGGACCCAAATAAATAAAATCAAGAATGAAAGAGTAAAGATCACAACCAACACAGCAGAAATACAAACAATAATAAGAGAATATTATAAGCAATTATACACCAATAAAATGGGCAATCCAGAAGAAATGGGCAAATTACCAGAAACATATAAACTATCAAAACTGAAATGGGAAGAAATAGAAAATTTGAACAGACCCACAAGAAGTAAAGACATCGAATTAGTAATAAAAAATCTGCTGAAAAACAAGAATCTAGGTCTGGATGGCTTTCTAAGGGAATTCTACCAAATATTTAAAGAAGAGTTAACACCTATTCTTTTGAAGCTGTTCTAAAAAACAGAAATGGAAGAAAAACTTTCCAACTCATTCTATGAAGCCAGCATTACCTTGATTCCAAAACCAGACAGAGACCCCATTAAAAAGGAGAACTATAGACCAATGTCCCTGATGAACACAGATGCAAAAATCCTCAACAAGATACTTGCCAACTGGATCCAAAAATATATTAAAAGAATTATTCACCACAAACAGGTAGGATTTATACCTGGGATGCAGGGCTGGTTCACTATTCACAAAGCAATCAATGTGATACATCACATTAATAAAACAAAGGACAAGAACCACATGATCCTCTCAACAGATGCAGAGAAAGCATTTGACAAAATATAGCATCCTTTCTTGATAAAAACCTTCAATAAAGTAGGAATAGAAGGATGATACCTCAAGATCATTGAAGCCGTATATGAAAGCCCCACCGCTAATATCATCCTCATGGGGAAAAACTGAGAACTTTCCCCCTGCGGTCAGGAACATAACAGGGATGTCCACTCTCGCCAGTGTTATTCAACACAGTATTGGAAGTCTTAGCCTCAGCAATCAGACAACACAGAGGAATAAAAGGCATCCAAACCAGCCAGGAAGTCAAACTTTCACTCTTTGCAGATGATACTCTATATGGAAAACCCAAAAGATTCCACCAAAAAACTGCTAGAATTGATCCATGAATTCAGCAGTCACAGGATATAAAATCAATGCACAGAAATTGGTTGCATTCCTCTACACCAATAATGAAGCAACAAAAGAGAAATCAAAGAATCAATCCCATTTACAAATGCACCAAAACCCATAAAATATCTAGGAATAAACCTAACTAAAGAGGTGAAAAATCTATACACTGTATAGAAAGCTTATGAAAGAAACTGAAGAAAACACCAAAAAATGGAAAAATATTCCATGCTCCTGGATTGGAAAAACAAATATTGTTAAAATGTCAATACTACCCAAAGCAATCTACATATTCAATGCAATCCCTATCAAAATAACACCAGCATTTTTCACAGAGCCAGAACAAACAATCTTAATATTTGTATGGAACCAGAAAAGACCCCAAATAGCCAAAGCAATAGCCAAAAAGAAAACCAAAGCTAGAGGCATCACAATCCTGGACTTCAAGATGCATTACAAAACTGTAATCATCAAGACAGTATGGTACTGGCACAAAAACAGACACTCAGATCAATGGAACAGAATAGAGAACCCAGAAATGGACCTAGAAACGTATGGCCAACTAATCTTTGACAAAGCAGGAAAGAATATCCAATGGAATGAAGACTGTCTCTTCAGCAAATGATGCTGGGAAAAGTGGATAGTGACATGCAGAAAAATGAACCTAGACCACTTTCTTACACCATACACAACAATAAACTCAAAATGGATGAAAGATAGGAATCCATGAAATCTCTAGGAAGAGAAAGCAGGCAAAAACTCTTTGACCTCGGCTGCAGCAACTTCTTATTCAACACGGCTCTGGAGGCAAGGGAAACAAAAGCAAAAATGAACTACTGGGACCTCATCAAAATAAAAAGCTTCTGCACAGTGAAGGAAACAATCAGCAAAACTAAAAGGCAACTGATGGAATGGGAGAAGATATTTGCAAATGACATATCAGATATAAAGTGTTAGTATCCAAAATCTATAAAGAACTTATCAAACTCAACACCCAGAAAACAAATAATCCAGTGAAGAAATGGGAAAAGGGCATCAATACACATTTCTCCAAAGAAGACATTCAGATGGCCAACAGACACGTGAAAAAATGTTCAACATCACTCATCATCAGGGAAATACAAATCAAAACCACAATGAGATACCACTTCACACCAGTCAGAATGCCTAAAATTAACAACTCAGGCAACAACAGATGTTGGAGAGGATGCAGAGAAAGAGGATCTCTTTTGCACTATTGGTGGGAATGCAAACTGGTGCAGCCACTCTGGAAAACAGTATAGAGGTTCCTCAAAAAATTAAAAATAGAACTACCTTATGACCCAGCAATTGCACTACTAGGTATGTATCCAAAGGATACAGTTTCAAATGGAGACATGTACCCCAATGTTTATAACAGTGCTATCGATAATAGCCAAAGTATGGAAAGAGCCCAAATGTCTATCAACGGGTGAACGGATAAAGAAGATGTGGTGTCTACATACAGTGGAGTATTACTCGGCAATCAAAAAGAAGGAAATCTTGCCATTTGTAACTACATGGATGGAACTAGAGTGATTATGCTAAGTGAAATTAGAGAAAAACTAATATCATATGACTTCACTCCTATAAGGATTTAAGAGACAAAACAGATGAACATAAGGGAAGGGAAGCAAAAATAATTAAAAAAACAGGGAGTGGCACAAAACATAAGACTCTTAAATATAGAGGACATACAGAGGGTTGCTGGAAGGATTGTGGGAGGGGGATGGGCTAAATGGGTAAGGAATCTACTCCTGAAATCATTGTTGCACTATACGCTAACTTGGATGTAAATTTAAAATTAATTAACTAATTAATTAATTAAAAAAAAAGAAATAAAATGATACCAGAAGGAATCTTGGAACACTAAGAAGAAGGCAGTAAGCAAAAATACGGGTAAGTAAAAGGCTTTTCCTCTTTTGTTGAATTTTCTAAATTATTTTTGGTGCTTAAAGAAAAAAATTATAACACTGATGTGCTTCTAAATGCATGTAGCAGGAATATGTAAGACAGTTTATAATATAAATGGGGAAGGTAAGAACTGTAAAGAAAGGTAAGATTTCCACATTTCACTTGAAGTGATAAAATGTCAACAGCAGTAAATTACGCTAGATACACTCAAAAACACCAAAAATAAAACTGTATTCTAAAAAATGTTCAACTAACTCTCAGAAAAAGAAACAGAGAAACAGGAAATAGTAAGAAAAAACTGAAAACAAAAAATGAAAGAATTAAGTCATAACATACCAATAATTACATTAAATATAAAATATCTAAACATATCATTTAAAAGACAGAAACAGATAATGCATATTAAAAAAGAAAAAAACATTACCCAAATATATCCCATGTAGAAGGAACTCATAACAATGTAAGTAGGTTGACTGTAAAAGATATATTATGCAAATGCTAATCAAAAGAAAGCAGGAGTAGGGGTGTCTAGGTGGCTCAGTCAGTTAAGCTTCTGACTCTTGATTTTGGCTCAGGTCATGATCTCATGGTTTGTAAGATTGAGGCCCACATGGGGCTCTGCACTGACAGCACGGAGCCTGCTAGGATTCTCTCTCTCCCTCTCTCTCTGCCCCTCCCCTGCTCTCTCTCTGTAAATAAACATTAAAAAAAAAGCAGGAGCAGCTATATTAATATCAGATAGACTTCTAAAAAAAGAAAATTATCAGAAACAAAGAGGAATATTATCTAATGATAAAGGAGTAAGTCTATTCATAAGACATAGCAATCCTTAATTTCTATGAACTAAACAACCTGTTGCAAACTGTGTAAAGCAAAACCTGACTGAACAGAAAGAACAAATAGACAAATCCACAACTGCAGTCAACAACCCCTCTCTCAGGAACTGACAGAACAAAGAGTAAGAAAATAAATAAGAATCTAGAAAAATACAACAACAATATCCACCAACAGAATGTAATTGACATTTATAAAATATTCTACCCCAAAACAGCAGAATAAACATTTGTCAAAAGTGCCCATGAAACATATGCCAAAATAGACTATATCTAGGCCATAAAGCAAATTTAAAATAACTGAAATTATACAGTGTTCTATGACTGCAATAGAAGAAATAAAAGAAATAACATCACTAGAAATCAAATAACAAAGAAAGATAACAGGAAAAGCACCAAACACTTGGAAACTAAACACATTTCTAAATAATCTGTGAGTCAAAGAGGAAATCTCAAGGAAAATTTATAAATACACCAAACTGAATAAAAATGAAAATACAACATATAAAAATTTGTGGAATACAGTGAAAACAACACTGAGAAAGAAACTTATAGCATGAAATGTTTACATTTTTTAAAAGAGTGAAAGTCTCAAAATAATAGCATGAGCTTCCAGAGTGCCTGGGTAGCTCAGTCGGTTAAGCAACCAACTCTTGATTTCAGCTCAGGTCATGATCTCACTTTTTGTGAATTGAGCATCAGGCTCTGTGCTGGCAGTATGGAGCCTACTTGGGATTCTCTCTCTCTCCCTCTCTCTCTGCCCCTCCCTCACTCTCTCTCTCAAAATAAATAAACTTAAAAAAATATTCAAATAAATAGCATGAGCTTCCCCCTCAAGAATCTAGAATATATAGAGCAAAATAAACCCAAAACAAGCAGAGTGAAAGAAATAATAAAAATAAAAGCATGAATCAATGAAACTGAAAACAGAAAAACAAAAAGAAAAATCAAAGAAACAAAAAGCTGGTTCATGAAAAGATCAATAAAGTTGGCAAATCTCTAGCAAGACTGACAAAAAACCCAGAGAAGACACAACATCAATAAAGAGAATGAAACAGGGAATATTATACAAAACCTGCACACAACAAAAGGATAATAAGGGAATACTATGAATTCATACATATACCATGTATATGAATAATATACACATAATTTGACAACATGGATGACCAACTTCTCAAAAAGCACAAACTAACCCAACATATCCAATATAAATAAATGTTAATGAACTGTTAATGAAAATGAATTCATAATTTTATTTATTTATTTTTTTTTATATATGAAATTTATTGTCAAATTGGTTTCCATACAACACCCAGTGCTCATCCCAAAAGGTGCCCTCCTCAGTACCCATCACCCACCCTCTCCTCCCTCCCACCCCCCATCAACCCTTAGTTTGTTCTCAGTTCTCAACAGTCTCTTATGCTTTGGCTCTCTCCCACTCTAACCTCTTTTTTTTTTTTTTTGTTCCCCTCCCCCATGGGTTTCTCTTAAGTTTCTCAGGATCCACATAAGAGTGAAACCATATGGTATCTGTCTTTCTCTGTATGGCTTATTTCACTTAGCATCACACTCTCCAGTTCCATCCACGTTGCTACAAAAGGCCATATTTCATTTTTTCTCATTGCCACGTAACACTCCATTGTGTATATAAACCACAATTTCTTTATCCATTCATCAGTTGATGGACATTTAGGCTCTTTCCATCATTTGGCTATTGTTGAGAGTGCTGCTATGAACATTGGGGTACAAGTGCCCCTATGCATCAGTACTCCTGTGTCCCTTGGATAAATTCCTAGCAGTGCTATTGCTGGGTCATAGGGTAGGTCTATTTTTAATTTTCTGAGGAACCTCCACACTGCTTTCCAGAGCGGCTGCACCAATTTGCATTCCCACCAACAGTGCAAGAGGGTTCCCGTTTCTCCACATCCTCTCCAGCATCTATAGTCTCCTGATTTGTTCATTTTGGCCACTCTGACTGGCGTGAGGTGATACCTGAGTGTGGTTTTGATTTGTATTTCCCTGATAAGGAGCGACGCTGAACATCTTTTCATGTGCCTGTTGGCCATCCGGATGTCTTCTTTAGAGAAGTGTCTATTCATGTTTTCTGCCCATTTCTTCACTGGGTTATTTGCTTTTCGGGTGTGGAGTTTGGTGAGCTCTTTATAGATTTTGGATACTAGACCTTTGTCCGATATGTCATTTGCAAATATCTTTTCCCATTCCGTTGGTTGCCTTTTAGTTTTGTTGGTTGTTTCCTTTGCTGTGCAGAAGCTTTTTATCTTCATAAGGTCCCAGGAATTCACTTTTGCTTTTAATTCCCTTGCCTTTGGGGATGTGTCGAGTAAGAGATTGCTACGGCTGAGGTCAGAGAGGTCTTTTCCTGCTTTCTCCTCTAGGGTTTTGATGGTTTCCTGTCTCACATTCAGGTCCTTTATCCATTTTGAGTTTATTTTTGTGAATGGTGTGAGAAAGTGGTCTAGTTTCAACCTTCTGCATGTTGCTATCCAGTTCTCCCAGCACCATTTGTTCAAGAGACTGTCTTTTTTCCATTGGATGTTCTTTCCTGCTTTGTCAAAGATTAGTTGGCCATACGTTTGTGGGTCTAGTTCTGGCGTTTCTATTCTATTCCATTGGTCTATGTGTCTGTTTTTGTGCCAATACCATGCTGTCTTGATGATGACAGCTTTGTAGTAGAGGCTAAAGTCTGGGATTGTGATGCCTCCTGCTTTGGTCTTCTCTTCAAAATTACTTTGGCTATTCGGGGCCTTTTGTGGTTCCATATGAATTTTAGGATTGCTTGTTCTAGTTTCGAGAAGAATGCTGGTGCAATTTTGATTGGGATTGCATTGAATGTGTAGATAGCTTTGGGTAGTATTGACATTTTGATAATATTTATTCTTCCAATCCATGAGCAGGGAATGTCTTTCCATTTCTTTAAATCTTCTTCAATTACCTTCATAAGCTTTCTATAGTTTTCAGCATACAGATCCTTTACATCTTTGGTTAGATTTATTCCTAGGTATTTTATGCTTCTTGGTGCAATTGTGAATGGGATCAGTTTCTTTATTTGTCTTTCTGTTGCTTCATTGTTAGTGTATAAGAATGCAACTGATTTCTGTACATTGATTTTGTATCCTGCAACTTTGCTGAATTCATGTATCAGTTCTAGCAGACTTTTGGTGGAGTCTATCGGATTTTCCATGTATAATATCATGTCATCTGCAAAGAGCGAAAGCTTGACTTCATCTTTGCCAATTTTGATGCCTTTGATTTCCTTTTGTTGTCTGATTGCTGATGCTAGAACTTCCAGCACTATGTTAAACAACAGCGGTGACAGTGGGCATCCCTGTCGTGTTCCTGATCTCAGGGAAAAAGCTCTCAGTTTTTCCCCGTTGAGGATGATGTTAGCTGTGGGCTTTTCATAAATGGCTTTTATGATCTTTAAGTATGTTCCTTCTATCCCGACTTTCTCAAGAGTTTTTATTAAGAAATGGTGCTGGATTTTGTCGAAGGCCTTTTCTGCATCGATTGACAGGATCATATGGTTTTTCTCTTTTTTTTTGTTAATGTGATGTATCACGTTGATTGATTTGCGAATGTTGAACCAGCCCTGCATCCCAGGAATGAATCCCACTTGATCATGGTGAATAATTCTTTTTATATGCCGTTGAATTCGATTTGCTAGTATCTTATTGAGAATTTTTGCATCCATATTCATCAGGGATATTGGCCTGTAGTTCTCTTTTTTTACTGGGTCTCTGTCTGGTTTAGGAATCAAAGTAATACTGGCTTCATAGAATGAGTCTGGAAGTTTTCCTTCCCTTTCTATTTCTTGGAATAGCTTGAGAAGGATAGGTATTATCTCTGCTTTAAACGTCTGGTAGAACTCCCCTGGGAAGCCATCTGGTCCTGGACTCTTATTTGTTGGGAGATTTTTGATAACCGATTCAATTTCTTCGCTGGTTATGGGTCTGTTCAAGCTTTCTATTTCCTCCTGATTGAGTTTTGGAAGAGTGTGGGTGTTCAGGAATTTGTCCATTTCTTCCAGGTTGTCCAATTTGTTGGCATATAATTTTTCATAGTATTCCCTGATAATTGTTTGTATCTCTGAGGGATTGGTTGTAATAATTCCATTTTCATTCATGATTTTATCTATTTGGGTCATCTCCCTTTTCTTTTTGAGAAGGCTGGCTAGAGGTTTGTCAATTTTGTTTATTTTTTCAAAAAACCAACTCTTGGTTTCGTTGATCTGCTCTACAGTTTTTTTAGATTCTATATTGTTTATTTCTGCTCTGATCTTTATTATTTCTCTTCTTCTGCTGGGTTTAGGCTGCCTTTGCTGTTCTGCTTCTAGTTCCTTTAGGTGTGCTGTTAGATTTTGTATTTGGGATTTTTCTTGTTTCTTGAGATAGGCCTGGATTGCAATGTATTTTCCTCTCAGGACTGCCTTCGCTGCGTCCCAAAGCGTTTGGATTGTTGTATTTTCATTTTCGTTTGTTTCCATATATTTTTTAATTTCTTCTCTAATTGCCTGGTTGACCCACTCATTCGTTAGTAGGGTGTTCTTTAACCTCCATGCTTTTGGAGGTTTTCCAGACTTTTTTCTGTGGTTGATTTCAAGCTTCATAGCATTGTGGTCTGAAAGTATGCATGGTATGATTTCAATTCTTGTAAACTTATGAAGGGCTGTTTTGTGACCCAGTATATGATCTATCTTGGAGAATGTTCCATGTGCACTCGAGAAGAAAGTATATTCTGTTGCTTTGGGATGCAGAGTTCTAAATATATCTGTCAAGTCCATCTGATCCAATGTCTCATTCAGGGCCCTTGTTTCTTTATTGACCGTGTGTCTAGTTGATCTATCCATTTCTGTAAGTGGGGTGTTAAAGTCCCCTGCAATTACCACATTCTTCTCAATAAGGTTGCTTATGTTTATGAGTAATTGTTTTATATATTTGGGCGCTCCGGTATTCGGCGCATAGACATTTATAATTGTTAGCTCTTCCTGATGGATAGACCCTGTCACTATTATATAATGTCCTTCTTCATCTCTTGTTACAGCCTTTAATTTAAAGTCTAGTTTGTCTGATATAAGGATGGCTACTCCAGCTTTCTTTTGGCTTCCAGTAGCATGATAAATAGATCTCCATCCCCTCACTCTCAATCTAAAGGTGTCCTCAGGTCTAAAATGAGTCTCTTGTAGACAGCAAATAGATGGGTCTTGTTTTTTTATCCATTCTGATACCCTATGTCTTTTGGTTGGCGCATTTAATCCATTTACATTCAGTGTTATTATAGAAAGGTATGGGTTTAGAGTCATTGTGATGTCTGTATGTTTTATGCTTGTAGTGATGTCTCTGGTACTTTGTCTCACAGGGTCCCCCTTAGGATCTCTTGTAGGGCTGGTTTAGTGGTGACAAATTCCTTCAGTTTTTGTTTGTTTGGGAAGACCTTTATCTCTCCTTCTATTCTAAATGACAGACTTGCTGGATAAAGGATTCTCGGCTGCATATTTTTTCTGTCTAGCACACTGAAAATCTCGTGCCAATTCTTTCTGGCCTGCCAAGTTTCAAAAGAGAGATCAGTCACGAGTCTTATAGGTCTCCCTTTATATGTGAGGGCACGTTTACCCCTTGCTGCTTTCAGAATTTTCTCTTTATCCTTGTATTTTGCCAGTTTCACTATGATATGTCGTGCAGAAGATCGATTCAAGTTACGTCTGAAGGGAGTTCTCTGTGCCTCTTGGATTTCAATGCCTTTTTCCTTCCCCAGTTCAGGGAAGTTCTCAGCTATAATTTCTTCAAGTACCCCTTCAGCACCTTTCCCTCTCTCTTCCTCCTCTGGGATACCAATGATGCGTATATTATTTCTTTTTAGTGTATCACTTAGTTCTCTAATTTTCCCCTCATATTCCTGGATTTTTTTATCTCTCTTTTTCTCAGCTTCCTCTTTTTCCATAACTTTATCTTCTAGTTCACCTATTCTCTCCTCTGCCTCTTCAATCCGAGCCGTGGTGGTTTCCATTTTGTTATGCATTTCGTTTAAAGCGTTTTTCAGCTCCTCGTGACTGTTCCTTAGTCCCTTGATCTCTGTAGCAAGAGATTCTCTGCTGTCCGCTATACTGTTTTCAAGCCCAGCGATTAATTTTATGACTATTATTCTAAATTCACTTTCTGTTATATTATTTAAATCCTTTTTGATCAGCTCATTAGCTGTTGTTATTTCCTGGAGATTCTTCTGAGGGGAATTCTTCCGCTTGGTCATTTTGGATAGTCCCTGGCGTGGTGAGGACCTGCAGGGCACTTCCCCTGTGCTGTGGTGTATAACTGGAGTTGGTGGGCGGAGCCGCAGTCAGACCTGATGTCTGCCCCCAGCCCACCGCTGGGGCCACAGTCAGACTGGTGCGTGCCTTCTCTTCCCCTCTCCTAGGGGCGGGATTCACTGTGGGGTGGGGTGGCCTGTCTGGGCTACTTGCACACTGCCAGGCTTGTGATGCTGGGGATCTGGCATCTTAGCTGGGGTGGGTAGGCAAGGTGCACAGGGGCAGGAGGGGCAGGCTTAGCTTGCTTCTCCTTAGGTGATCCTCTTCAGGAGGGGCCCTGTGGCAGCAGGAGGGAGTCAGATCCGCTGCCGGAGGTTTGGCTCCGCAGAAGCGCAGAGTTGGGTGTTTGCGCGCGGAGCGAGCAAGTTCCCTGGCAGGAACTGGTTCTCTTTGGGATTTTGGCTGGGGGATGGGCGGGGGAGATGGCGCTGGCGAGCGCCTTTGTTCCCCACCAAACTGAGCTCTGTCGTCCGGGGGCTCAGCAGCTCTCCTTCCCTTTGTCCTCCAGCCTTCCCGCTTTCTGAGCAGAGCTGTTAACTTATGACCTCCCAGACGCTAAGTCGCGCTTGCTGTCGGAACACAGTCCGTCAGGCCCTTCCGCTTTTTGCAAGCCAGACTCGGGGGCTCTGCTTGGCCGGCAAGCCGCCCCTCCGCCCCGGCTCCCTACCGCCAGTCCGTGGAGCGCGCACCGCCTCGCCGCCCTTCCTACCCTCTTCCGTGGGCCTCTCGTCTGCGCTTGGCTCCGGCGACTCCGTTCTGCTAATCCTCTGGTGGTTTTCTGGGTTATTTAGGCAGGTGTAGGTGGAATCTAAGTGATCAGCAGGACGCGCGGTGAGCCCAGCGTCCTCCTACGCCGCCATCTTCCTCAGGTCTCGAATTCATAATTTTAAAACTCCCAAAGAGCAATCCATATGCCCAGATATTTTACTAGAAAATTCTACTGAATGTCTAAAAATGAATTAACATCAATTCTACACAATCTCTTATAAAAAAATGTAAAAGAAACACTTCCCAAATAATTTCATTAAGTTAATATTACCTTGATACCAAACCAAAGACAATACCAAAAAAGGGAAACTAAAGCCCAATATCCCTTATAAATATGACACAAAAATCCTTAGCAAAACTTGAGCATGCAGAATTTGGCAATATATAAGAATTATACACCATGAACAAGTAAAGTAAATTCCAGAAATGCAAAGCTGATTCAATATGTGAAAACAATTCAATATTTGAAATTAATCAATGCAATCCACCATATAACAGGCTAAACAATAATCACAATCATTGATTGATGCAGAAAATGCACTTGACAAAATTCAACACATATTCATGATAAAAACCCTCAGAAAAAAGTAGGAATAAAGGAAAAACTCCTCAATGTAATAAAGAGTGTCTAACAAAAAAATACAGCTAGTGTTACACTTAAAGGTGACAGACTAAGTGCTTTCCCCTAAGACAGAGAAGAAGCCAAGATGTCAGCTCTCATCACTCTTATTCTACAAAGTAATGGTAATAAGTTCACACATGATACATGATAAACATACAAAAATGAACTGCATTTATATATACTAGCAATGAACAATTAGAAGCCAAAATCAAAAACACAATATACTTCTTCTAATCACTAAAAAAATACTTTGATGTAAATCTAATAAAACATATGCAGGACTTACATACTGAAGACTACAAAACACTGATGAAAGAAAATACAGATCTAAATAAATGGAGAGAGATTCCATTATTCATGGATTGGAAGATTCCCACCATAGTAAAGACATCAATGCCACCCATGCAATTAATGCAATTGCCATCAAAAGCCCAGCAAAATTTGAGAGAGAGAGAAAGAGAGAGGGAGAAAGGGAGAGAGAGAGAGAGAGAGAGGGAGAGGGAGAGAAACAGGCTCTTAACTATAGAGAACTGATGGTTACCAGATGGGGGTGGTGGGTGGGGAGGATGGGTGAAATAGGTGAAGGGGTTAAGAGCACACTTACCATGATGAGCACTGAGAAACGTATAGGATTGCTGAATCACTACACTGTACACCTGAAACTAATATAACACTGTAGGTTAACTATACTGGAATTAAAATTAAAATCCAAGCAAGATTTTTTATGGCTTTAGACAAGATTATTCTAAACTTTATATGTAAAGACAAAGGAACTAGAGACCTAAAACAATTCCTTTTAAAGAAGAATAAATTAGGAGGAAACAGCCTGCCGTATTTTAAGAAGACTGTGGGGCACTGGACGGTCTAGACACAAAGATCAATGGACGAGAACAGAGAACCCAAAAACAGGCCTACACAAATAAGCCCAAATGATAT
This sequence comes from Puma concolor, assembly GCF_028749965.1. Taxonomy (NCBI): domain Eukaryota; kingdom Metazoa; phylum Chordata; class Mammalia; order Carnivora; family Felidae; genus Puma; species Puma concolor. The sequence goes on from NC_141674.1 coordinate 35,714,150, forward strand.
TTGTTTTAAAGTTCATAGTTTAGGGGGCGCCTGGGTGGCGCAGTTAAGCGTCCGACTTCAGCCAGGTCACGATCTCGCGGTCCGTGAGTTCGAGCCCCGCGTCGGGCTCTGGGCTGATGGCTCAGAGCCTGGAGTCTGTTTCAGATTCTGTGTCTCCCCCTCTCTCTCTGCCCCTCCCCCGTTCATGCTCTGTCTCTCTCTGTCCCAAAAATAAATAAACGTTGAAAAAAAAAATTTAAAAAAATAAATAAATAAAGTTCATAGTTTAGGGTTCACTCTGACTTGACAAACACCTAATGTCATGTATCATCATAGCATCATAAAGAGTCATTTCACTGCCGTAAATATCTCCTGTGCTCCAGTAATTCACCCTTCCCAACTCCACCACTCCCCCAAACCCCTTACAACCACTGATATTTTTTTACTGTTTCTATCAGTTTTGCCTTTTCCAGAATGTCATATACTTGCAATCATACAGTTTAAGCCTTTCCAGATGGGCCTTTCACTTAATGATAAGCATTTAAGGTTCCTCCATGGGTCAAAAGCTTATCCCATTTCTATGTTGAAAAATATTTCGTATGAATGTACTACAGTTTATTTATCAACTCACCTTCTGAAGTACATTTTGTTTGCTTCTGAAATTTGGCAACTATGAAAAAAAACTGCTATAAACATTCCCAACTTGATCTAGATTCAATATAATCACAGTCAAAATCCCAGCAAGTTGCTTTGTGGATACTGACAAACTGATTATAAAGTTTATATGGAAAGGTACAGATCCAGAAATCTTTCCTTAAAAATTTTAACATTTATTCATTTTTGAGACAGAGAAAGAGGGCAAGCAGGGGTGGGGCAGCAGAGAGAAAGGGAGACACAGAATCTGAAGCAGGTTCTAGGCTCAGCTGTCAGCACAGAGCCCGATGCAGGGCTCAAACCCATGAATGTGAGATCATGACCTGAGCCAAAGTCAGACACTTAAACGACTGAGCCACTCAGGTGCCCCCTTTTTTAAAATTTTTCAATGTTTTATTTATTTTCGAGAGAGAGAGCGCGCGAGCAGGGAAGGGGTAGAGAGAGAGGCAGACACAATCTTAAGCAGGCTCCAGGCTCTAAGCTGTCAGCACAGAGCCCAACGTGGGTCTTGAACTCACATAATGACCTGAGCTGAAGTCGGTAGCTCATCAGACTGAACCACCCAGGTGCCCCAGCAATTGGCTTTTTAATATTAACCTTGTTTTCTGCAATTTTGCTATAATCCTAACTTATTTTTTAAATTTTTAATTGGAGTACAGTTGATACACAAACATTAGTTTCAAGTATACAACTTAGTGATTTAAAAGTTTAAACATTATTCTAATTTCACCACAAGCATAGCTGTCATCTGTCCTGTTACACTGTTATTACAGTATCTTTGACTGTATATGCTTTGCTTTTTATTCCTGTGACTTACTCATTCCATAACTGGAAGCCTGTATCTCCCTCTCTCTTTCACCCATTTTGCCCAATCCTCCACTTCCCCTCTGGCAGCTACTAGTTTGTTCTCTGTATTTATAGGTCAGATTCTGCTCTTGGTTTATTCTTTTTTTTTTTTTCTTAGATTCCATTTATGAGTTAAATCATATGGTATTTGTCTTTCTCAGTCTGACTTATTTCACTTAGCATTCTAGGTCCATCCATGTTCCATGTTGTCCCAATGGCACAATCTCACCCTTTTTTAATTTTTAAAATATTTTTTAAGTTTATTTATTTTTGAGAGAGAGAGAGAGAGAGAGAGAGAGAGAGAGAACAAGTGGGGGAGGGACAGAGAGAAGGAGAGACAGAATCCCAAACAGGCTCCACACCATCAGCACAGAGCCCAATGTGGGCTTTGAATTCATGAATTGTGAGAGCATGACCTGAGCTGAAACTAAGAATCAGACGCTCAACTGATTGCCTCACCCAGGTGCCTCAATCTCATCCTTTTTATTACTGAGTTATATTATATTGTATACATTTACCACATTTTCCTTATCCACTTATCTGTGAATGGACACTTCAGTTGCTTCCATGTCTTAGCTATTGTAAATGCTGCAGTAAACAAACATGTGCATATACTTGTTGAGTTAGTGTTTTCATTTTCTTTAGGTAAATACCCAAAAGTGGAATTATTGGATCATGTGGTATTTCTACTTTTAATTATTTTTTTGAGGACCCTCCATATTGTTTTCCACAGTGGCTGTACAAATTTGCATTCCCACCAACACTGCATGAGGGTTTTTCACCACATCCTTGCCAACACTTGCTCTTTCTTGTCATTTTAACTTTAGCCATTCTGACAGGTGTGAGGTAATATCCCACTGTGGGATTTGCATTTCCTTAATGATGAATGATATTGAACAATTTTGGCCATCTGTATGTCTTCTTTGGAAAAATGTACATTCAGGTCCTCTGCCCGTTTTTTTAAAAAATTTTTTAACGTTTATTTTTTGAGACAGAGAGAGACAGAGCATGAACGGGGGACGGTCAGAAGAGAGGGAGACACAGAATCCGAAACAGGCTCCAGGCTCCGAGCTGTCAGCACAGAGCCCAACGCGGGGCTCGAACTCACGGACCGCGAGATTGTGACCTGAGCCGAAGTCGGCCGCTCAACCAACTGAGCCACCCAGGCACCCCTCTGCCCGGTTTTTAATTAGAGTTTTTGTTTTTTGGGTGTTCAGTTCCATAACTTCTTTACATATTTTGGATACTAACCTCTTATTGGATATACCACTTGCAAATATCTTCACCCATTCAGTAGGCTTTTTGTTTTGTTGATGGTTTCCTTTGCTGTGCAAAAGCTTTTTATTTTGATGTAGTCCCAATTGTTTACTTTTGCTTTTGTTTCCCTTGCCTTAGGAGGCATATCTAGAAAAGTGTTGCTATGTCAGTGTTTCCCTGACATATGGCTGATGTCAGGGAAATTACCTCTTGTGCGCTCTTCTAGGATTTTTATAGTTTCAGGTCTCACATTTAGGTATTTAATCCATTTTGAGTTCATTTTTGTGTAGACTGAATGCTAAATTATTTTTTTACAAAGTGCAAAAGCAAGTTAATGGAGGAAAGAACATTTTCCTCTTCTTTTAAGTTTTGTTTTAATCATCTGGTTGCTACTCATGATGATAAATACACTCCTTAATCCTCATCACATATTTCACCCATCTGCCCACTCACCTCTGGTAACCATTAATTTGTTCTCTATAGTTAAGAGTCTGTTTCTTGGTTTGTCTCTTTTTTTAAACATGATTTTTTTTATGAGAAAAAAATTTTTAACGTTTATTTTTGAGAGAGAGAGAGAGACAGAGCATGAGCAGGGAAGGGGCAGAGAGAGAGGGAGACAGAATCCGAAGCAGGCTCCAGGCTCTGAGCTGTCAGCACAGAGCCTGATGTGGGGCTCGAACCTACGAACCACATGATCATGACCTGAGCCTAAGTTGGACACTTAACTGACTGAGCTGCCCAGGCACCCCCAATTTTTTCTTTTAATATTAATTTCAGGTGTAGAATCTAGTGATTCATCATTTACATACAGTGCTCAACATAACAAATGCCCTCCTTAATACCCATCACCCAATTAACCCATCCCCTGGCCCACCTCCCCTGCAGCAACCCTCAATTTGTTCTTACTAGTCTGTTTCATGGTTTGCCTCTCTTCCCGACCCCCGTGTTCTTTGTTTTCCTTCTTACATTCCATATATGAGTGAAATCATATGGTTATTTGTCATTCTCTGACTTATTTTACTTAGCATAATACACTCTAGCTCCATACATGCTGTTGCAAATGGCAAGATTTCATTCTTTTTTTTATGGCCAAATAATATTCAACTGTGTGTATGTATACACTATATATATACCATACACACACACACACACACACGCACACGCACACACACCATTGTATGCATGTGTACATATATGTATGTATTCTTAATCAATTCATCTCTAATGGATACTTCGGCTGCTTCCATGTCTCGGCTAATGTAAATAATGCTACTATAGACATAGGGGTGGTGCAGGTATCCCGTTGAATTAGTGTTTTTGTATTCTTTGAGTAAATACCTAGTAGAGCTATTACTACATCATAGGGTAGTTCTATTTTTGACTCTTTGAGGAAACTGCATATTGTTTTCCACAGTGGCTATACCAGTTTGCATTCCCACCAACAGTGCATGAATATTCCTCTATTTCTATATCCTCACCAACGCTTGTTTCTTGTATTCTTGATATAGCCATTCTGACAGGTATGAGATGATACCTCATGTGGTTTTGATTTGCATTTCGCTAGTAATGAGTGATGTGGAGATGATGAGTGATGGGGAGCATCTTTTCATGTGTCTGTTGGCCATCTGTATGTCGTCTTTGGAGAAATGTCTGTTCATATCTTCTGCCAATTTTTTAATTGGATTATTTCTTCCTTGGGTGTTAGGATTTTTTTTAAGTTTCTTTATTTTGTCAGAGGGAGAGAGAAAGAGAGAGAACATGGGGGAGGGACAGAGAAAGAGGGAGAGAGAGGGAAAATCCCAAGCAGGCTTGCTGCTGTCAGCACAGAGCCTGACACAGGGTTCAAAATCACGAACTGTGAAATCGTGACCTGATATGAAAACAAGAGTTGAATGCTTAACCAACTGAGCTACCCAGGCTTCCCTTGCGTGTTAAGTTTTATAAGTTCTTTATATATTTTGGATACTAACCCTTATCAGATATGTCATTTGCAAATATCTTCTCCCATTCTATAGGTTGCTTTTTAGTTTTATTGTTTCACCTTTGCTGTACAGAAGGTTTTTTATTTTGATGTAGTCCCAATAGTTTACTTTTGCTTTTGTTTCCCTTGCCTAAAGAGACATATCTAGAAAAGTATTACTACAGTCTATGTCAAAGAAATTAGTGCCTGAGCTCTTTTCTAGGATTTTTATGGTTTTAAGTCTCACATTTAGGTCTTTGAACCTATTGCTCTGTGTTTTGGTTTTTTTTTTTTCATGTTGCTGTCCAGTTTTACCAACTGGTCATTCATGGAAGAGACTGACTTATTCCCACTAGATATTCTCTTTGGCTTTGTTGAAGATTTATTGGCCAAATATTCTGGTTTTATTTCCAGCTTTCTATTTTGTTCTATTGATCAATGTATCTATTTTTGTGCCAATACCATACTGTTTTGATTACTATTGCTTTGTAATATAACTTGAAGTCTGGAATTGTAATGCTTCCAGCTTTGCTTTTCTTTTTCAAGGTTGCTTTGGCTATTAAGGGTCTTTTGTGGTTCCATACAAATTTTTGAATTATTTGTTCTAGTTTGGTGAAAATGCTGTTGGTATTCTGATAGCAATTGCATTAAATGTGTAGATTGCTTTGGGTAGTAAAGACATTTTAACAAAATTTGTTCTTCCAATCCATGAGAATGGAATGTCTTTCCATTTCTTTGTGTCATCTTCAGTTTCTTTCATCAGTGTTTTATAATTTCCAGAGTACAGGTCTTTAACTCTTTAGTTAGACCTATTCCTAGGTATCTTATTATTTTTGGTGCAACCATAAATAGGGTTATTATTTTTTATTTTTTTTTAATGTTTATTCATTTTTGAGACAATGCAAGAGACAGAGTGCAAGCGGCAGAGGGGCAGACAGAGGGAGACACAGAATCTGAAGCAGGCTCCAGGCTCTGAGCTGTCAGCACAGAGCCTGACGCGGGGCTCGAACTCATGAACTGTGAGATCATGACCTGAGCTGAAGTCGGATGTTTAACGAACTGAGCCTTGCAGGTGCCCCAGGATTGTTTTCTTAATTTCTCTTTCTGCTGCTTCACTATTGGTGTTCACAAATGCAACAGATTTCTGTACATTGATTTTGTGTCCTGCAACTCTACTGAATTATCATTTCCAGCAGTTTTTTGGTGGAGTCTTTCAGGTATCCTATATAGAATAACATGCCATCTGCAAATAGTGAAAGTTTTACCTCTTCCTTACTGATTTGGATGCCTTTTATTTCTTTTTGTTGTCTGATTGCTGTGGCTAGGATTTCCAGTACGATGTTGAATAAAAATGGTGAGAGTACAGATCCTTGTCTTGTTCCTGACCTTAGGGGCAAAGCCCTCAGTTTTTCCCCATCAAGGATGATGTTAGCTTTGGGTTTTTTTTATAATGGCCTTTATTATGTTGAGGTATGTTCCCTCTAAACTTACTCTGTTGAGGGTTTTAATCATGAATGGATGCTGTACTTTGCCAAATGCTTTTTCTGCGTCTATTGAAACGATCATGTGGTTCTTATCCCTGCCCTAGTTAATGTGATGTATCACAATGATTGATTTGCAAATAATGAACCATCCTTACAAACTCGGAGGAAATCTCACTAAATTGTGGTGAATGATAGTTTTAATATATTGTTGGATTTGGTTTGCCAGTATTTTGTTGAGGATTTTTGCATCTATGTTCATCAGGGATATTGGCATGTGGCTCTCTTTTCTAGCGATATCTTTTTTTTTTTTAAGTTCATTTATTTATTTTTGAGAGAGCGTATGAGCACGAGTAGGGGAGGGGCAGAAACAGAGAGACAGAGAATCCCAAACAGTCTCTGTACTGTCAGTGCAGAGCACGACATGGGGCTCAAACCCACGAAACTGTGAGATCATGACCTGAGATGAAATGAAGAGGTGGACGCTCAACTGACTGAGCCACCCAGGCTCCCCTCTAGTGATTTCTTTATCTGGTTTTTGTATCAGGATAATGCTATCTTCATAGAATAAATCTGGAAGCTTTCCTTTTCTACTTTTTGGAATAGTTTGAGAAGAATAGGTATTAACTCTTCTTTAAATGTTCGGTAGAATTTGTCTGTGAAGCCATCTGGTCCTGAACTTTTGTTTGTTGGGTTTTTTTGTTTTTGTTTTTGTTTTTATTACTGACTACAATTCTTTGTAATTAATCTGTTCAAATTTTCTCTTTCTTCCTGTTTCAGTTTTGTCAGATTATATGTTTCTGGAATTTATCCATTTCTTCTAGGTTGTCCAATTTGTTGGCATATAGTTTTTCATAACATTCTCTTATAATTCTGTGATGTTTGTTATTTCTCCTCTCTCATTTGTTCTTTTATTTATTTGGGTCCTTTCTCTTTTCTTTTTTCTTATTAAGTCTGGCTAGAGGTTTATCAATTTTATTGATTTTTTTCAAAGAAACAGCTCCTGGTTTCATCGATCTGTTCTACTATTTTTTTAGTTTCTCTATCATTTATTTCTCTCTAATATTCATTATTTCCTTTCTCAGCTGGTTTAAGTTTTGCTTGTTGTTCTTTTTTAGCTCCTTTAGGTGTAAGGTTAAGTTGTTTATTTGAGATTTTTCTTGCTTCTTGAGGTAGGCCTGTATTGCTATAAACTTCCCTCTTAGAACTGTTTTTGCTCTGTCCCAAAGGTTATGAACTCTTGTGTTTTCATTTTCATTCGCTTCCATGTACTTTTTTTGATGTTTTATTTTCACTTTTGAGAGAAAGAGGGAGAGAGAGTGTGGGGAGGGGCAGAGAGAAGGGGTGACAGAGGATCTGAAGCAGGCTCTGGCACTGAGCGACTGATGTGTGGCTCAAACTCATGAACCGTGAGATCATGACCTGAGCTGAAGTCAGATGCTTAACTCACTGACCTACCCAGGCACCCGTTTCCATGTACTTTTTAATTTCTTCTTTTATTTCCTGGTTGACCCATTCATTGTTTAGTAGCATGTTATTTAACCTCCATGTATTTGTGGTCTTTCCAAATTTTTTCTTGTGGTTGACTTCTAGTTTCATAGCATTGTGGTCAGAAAAGATGCATGGCATAACTTCCATCTTTTTAAATTTGTTAAGGCTTGCCTTATGGCCTAATATGTGATCTATTTTGGAGAATGTTCCATGTGCACTTGAAAAGAATGTGTATTCTGCTGTTTTAGGATGGAATGTTTTGAATATATCTGTTAAATCCATCTGTTTCACTGTGTCATTCAAAGCCACGGTTTCCTTAGTGATTTTCTGTTTAGATGATCTGTCCATTGATGTAAGTGGGGTGTTAAAGTCCTCTAGTGCTATTGTATTATTATTTATTAGTTCTTTTGTGTTTTCTATTAACTGTTTTGTGTATTTGGGTGCTCCCATGTTGGGCCCATAAATATTTACAATTGTTATATCTTCTTGTGGGATTGTTCCCTTTATTATTATATAGTGTCCTTCTTTGTCTCTTGTTACAGTCTTTGCTTTAAAGTATGTTTCATCCGATGTAAGTATTGCCACTCTGGCTTGCTTTTGACATCCATTGGCATGTCAAATAGATGTTTCTCTATCCCCTCACTTTCAATCTCCAGGTGTGTTTGGTCTAAAATGAGTCTCTTGTAGGCAATGTATATATGAGTCTCTTTTTTTCATCCATTCTGTCACCCTATATCTTTTGATGAGAGCATTTAGTCCATTTACATTCAAAGTAATTATTGATACATATGTACTTATTGCCATTTTATTATTTGTTTAGTGGTTGTTTCTGAAGATTTTCTCTGATCCTTTCTTGTCTTTCTCTCATGGCTTGCTCATATTCTTTAGTGATATATTTGAATTTCTTTCTCTTTATTCTTTGCATATTTAGTAGTGGTTTCTGATATATGGTTACCATTCAGTTTATATATAACATCTTCTGCATAGAGCGGTCTATATTAAATTGATGGTCATTTAAGTTTGAACCCCTTCTTTACTCCTCTGCTCCCATGTTTTAGGTACATGGTGTCATGTTTACATCCTTTTTTTGGTGAGTTCCTTGACTGATTTTTTTTACAGAAATATTCATTTCTGCTTTTGTGGATCATTTCTGCATTCATTCTGCTTTTGTGGATCCTACCTTCACATTGTCATTTGTGGTCTTTGCTTTCCAAAGAGTCCCCTCTAATATTTTTGCAGCACTGGTTTAGAGGTCACGAACTCCTTTAGTTTGATTCAGCTTGATTACTTTCCATTATTCTGTCTTCTAGGTCACTAATTCATTCCTCTGCTTTGCCCAGCCTGCTGTTCATTCTATTAAGTACGTTTCTCATTTGTTTATTGATCTTTTATCTGTTATTATTCCTTATCTCTGTTTTAAGGGTCTCACTGATGTCCTCCACTCTGTTCTCACATCCAGTGAATATCCTTATAATTTCTTTAAATTCTCCTTCAGGTATGTTACTTATATTTGTTTCACTTAGATCCCTTTCTGTGGCCTTATCCTGTTCTTTCATTTGGGATAAATACCTTCCAGGGGAAGGGACCCACTGCCCTGGGACTAATGCAAGAGTGACTGGGAAGGGCAGTTCTTCCAGAGTGCGGGGGGCAGGGTTTGGTGTAAGCAAGTTAAGTAGAGAGTGTTCTGTACTGGTTTCTATAGGCGGCTCTGTGTTTAAGCCAAGGGGCAGAGAAGGATATGGTGCCTGCCAGTTCCTTTGTTCCTGGAGGAGTCTCTCATGAACAATATATTTCTATGGGACAAGCTCTGAGATGAGCAACTAACCTGCCCAGTGTGTGCCCCTGGAGCTCTTCAGATTGCAGTTTCCATGCTATATGTTGTAAGCTGTTTGCCCTGCCTTTTCCCCAAAAGTAGACCCAAAGTCCTCTGAGCTTTCCTAGAGCCAAGCACATTGATCTTTAAAACTCCAGGTTCTAAGCCCTGCTAGTTGGAGGAACTCATGAAATTTGGACCCTCTCACTTTCCAAGTCAATTGCCATGGGGATCCATTTTCCCTGTGTGCACTCCTGTGTGCTAGTCTGTCTCCTGCCCTTCTCCATGACTATGGCTCCCTCCCCACCAGAGCAGCCAGGACCTGCTTTTCTTCCAAGCCACATCTCTGCTCCTACTTTCCTTGATGTGGTCTCTTCTCTACCTTTAGTTGTGGAGTTTGTTCTGCCAGTCTTCAGATAGATTTCTAGGGTATTTAGGATGATTTCATAGTTATGTAGTTGTGTTCATGGGACAAGGCAAGCCTAGGGTCCTCCTACTCGCTGCCATCCTCCCCTCCTCAGCAGAAAGAACATCTTTTAAACAAATGATACAACTGGATGTCTATAGGCATAAGACAGTAATAATAATAAACTTTGACTTAAACCTCACACCTTATATAATTATTAACTCAAAATGGATCAAGGACTTAAATGCAAAATGTAAAACTATACAACTTTTAGAAAATACTTTAAAATCTTCAGTATTGAGCACCAGGCAAAGATTAAAACTTATAAATTCATGTTCTATGAAAGAACCTATTAATAAAAAGAAAAGACAAGCTACAGACTAGGAGAAAATATATATAAACCACATTACCAACAAAGGACTACTAGTATTTAGAATACATAAGAATTATTAATCTCAACAGTTTAAAAAAAAAATCAGCAACCTCCCTGTTTTCCAGAGTGGCTGCGACAGTTTGCATTCCCACCAGCAGTTCAAAAGGGTTCTCCTTTCTCCACATCCTCACCAACATCTGCTGTTTCCTGAGTTGTTAATTTTAGCAATTCTGACAGAACTGCTAAACAGCAATTGGTGGTATCTCATTGTTGTTTTGATTTGTATTTTCCTGATGATGGGTGATGTTGAGCATCTTTTCATATGTCTTTTAGCCATCTGGATGTCTTCTTTGGAAAAGTGTCTATTCATGTCTTCTGCCCATTTCTTCACTGAATTATTTGTTTTTTGTGTGTTGGGTTTGATAAGTTCTTTATAGATTTTGGATACTAACACTTTATCCAATATGTTATTTGCAAATATCTTCTCCCATTCCATTGGTTGCCTTTTAGTTTTATTGATTGTTTCCTTTACTGTGCATAACCTTTTTGTCTTGATGAGGTCCCAATAGTTCATTTTTGCTTTTATTTCCCTTGCCTCTGGAGACAACATGTCAAGTCAGAGAAAGACAGATATCATATGATTTCATTCACATGTGGAATTTGAGGAACTCAACAGATGAACACAGGGGAAGGGAAGGAAAAATAAGACAAAAACAGAGAGGGAGGCAAACCATAAGAGACTCTTAAATACAGAGAACAAACTGAGGGTTGCTGGAGGGGAGATTGGTGGAGGGATGGGTTAAATGGGTGATGGGCATTAAGGAGGGCACTTTTCAGGATGAGCACTTGGTGTCATATATAAGAGATGAGTCACTGGGTTCTACTCCTGAAGCCAAGACTACACTGTATGTTAATTAACTTCAATTTAAATTAAAAAAAAATCAGCAAATGGGCCAAGAACATGAAGAGATATTTCATCAAAAAGGATATAAAAATAGCAAATAAGCACATGAAAAGATGTTCAACATCATATACCATTAGGGAAATGCAAATTAAAACCATAATGAGATCTCACCTTTCAGAGCAGATAAAATAATAGCAATAACACCAAATACTGATGAAGATGGGGAGAAATTGGATCATTCATAGTTGTTGGTGGGAATGTAAAATGGTACAGCACTCTGGAAACAGTCTGGCAATTTTTGTTCATGTGTATTTATTTATTTTTGAGAAAGAGAGAGCACAAGAGGGGGAGAAGCAGAGAAGGAGAGGGAAACACAGAATCTGAAGTTGGCTCCAGGCTTTGAGGTGTCAGTACAGAGCCCAACGTAGGGCTCAAACTCATGCACTGTGAGATCATGACATGGGCCGAAGTTGGATGCATAACCGACCTAGCCATCCAGGCACCCCAGCAATTTTTTAAAATACTAAACATGCAACTACCATACAATCCAGCAACTGCTCTCCTGAGCATAAAACATATGTTCACACAAAAACCTGTATGTGAATGTTCAAAGAAGCTTTATTCACAAGAGCTAAACACTGGAAACAATTCAGATGTCTTTCATTGGGTGACTAGTTAAACTTTAGTATATACATTCATACTATGAAATACTACTCAACAATAACTTTTAAAATGATTGATACAACAACTTGCAATAAATCTCCAGAGAACTATGCTGAGTGAAAAGAAACAATCACCAAAAGTTACATATTATGTTATTCCACTTATACAATATCCTTGAAATAACAAAATTATAGAAATGGAGAATAGATTATTGGTTGCCAGGGGTTAAAGATGTTGGTTGGAGGAGGGTTATGAGAAAGAAATAAGTGTGATTATAAAAGGACAGTATGTGGGATACTTGTGGTAATGAAAATGTTTTGAAACTTGACTGTATCAATGTCAATATCCTGCTGAGAAACTGTTCCATAGTTTTGCAAGGTGTTACTACCAGGGGCAATGACGTAAAGAGTACTTCCAAGTACATGTGAATTTACAATGATCTCAAAATAAAAATTTTCATTAAAAATTTATATAATGCTCCCAAAGATGAGTGATATATATTTTTTACTTTGGTGAGGTAATGAGATCACAGATCAGTAAGGAAGACAAGTATTCGAGTCAAAAATCACAATTCATTATGATAATAGCTAGTAACAGTCAAAAGTCATAATTCATTATAAGAATAATGTCTAATAATTATATAAAATTTACTGTGTACCAAACAGTGTCATAAGGTCTTTACCTATATTAACTAATTTTATCTTCACAACAACCCTATGAAGTAGGCATTATTACTATTTTGTGGATGAAAAAAACTTAAGTACCAAAATGTGTGATGACTTGCACAAGGGCACACAACTTATAGGTAACTAGCACTATAAAAATTATATACAATGTTATATGTAATGTATAGAGAGAAAAGAGATTGGAGTGACTGACTGTATCTAAAGGGATTAGGGTAAACACAGAAAGTTTCATAGAAGAATTGAACCTTGATAAACACTAAGGAGTTTATCTGGAATTTTATTTATTGTTTTTTTTAAGTTATTTATTTTGAGAGAGAGTGTTTGCGAGTTGAGGAGGGTCAGAGAGAAAGGGAGAGCAAGAATACCAAGTAGGCTTTGTGCTGTCAACACAGAGCCTGACATGGCGCTTGGTCCCACAAACCATGTGATCATGACCTGAGCCAAAACCAAGAGTTGGACACTTAATCAACTGAGCCACCCAGGCGCCCCAGGAGTTTTTCTGGAATTTTAGACAATATATATAAATCTCAGTAATATAAGGTAAGAAAATGCTACTAAAGAAAAGTCATATATGTTTCCTGGCTTATGTCTTCTCCCGCATAAAATAACTATTTTGGATTATGTTATCTCTAATGTCCCTCCTAACTCCTACAGTCTATGATTCTATGCTGCTAGTGTAGAAAGTTAAACAAATTATTGGGACCCTGTATGTATAGTCTTTGTTTCTTGTCTCAATGCTATTCTAGAATAACTTAAGGGCAATGTGTCAGTGTGTTCAAGACACATGGGTGTAGCTATTGTCAATTATAAATGAAATACCATTTGATACAAATGTAAAAGGCTTTGGAGTTAGCTGGGGAAAACAACCCACCATTTATATTATAGTTTCTATGGGAAAATAACTTTCAAACTAAATATGGTATATAAAGCAATTGTTTTAAAATTGTGCACGGTCTGTTCAAATGTATTCTAGTATGTCTGTTCAGAAGAAAAGAAAGAGATAGTTCCTTTAAAAAATTAGAATCAGGCTTGGAAGGGGCTGTAGGTCTTAGAGAAAAGTTAATGAATAATCTTTTGTGTCTGATGCCAATTAGCTTTTACAACAGTTCCAGCCTCAAAGAACAGGAAGCAGCAGAGAAGAATTCAAAGAAGAATTTCCATCCAGACTGGAAAACAGCAGCAGAGGGTAATCCTAGGAAAATACGGCATATGTAAACAGAATCATTTCCCTTCTTTCTGGTTTAGATTGGAAAAAAGCAGGATGCTGAAAGATGCTAGGAAGGAAGCAAAACCTGAGCGAGGGGAGCAGAGGAGACACAGCTTCTAGTGAGACCCAGTAGCATAACAGCAACTGGGAGCAGTACTTTCTCTTACCTTTTCATTGCTACTAATGAGAAGAAACGTCAGAATTCTTGTAATGCCAGAGTAAAGCCAAGGTTAAATCACAACAGTGGAAGATTTCTTATGATGAAGCATACAAGTGTGTTGAGGTGTTTTATTCTATTGTGCTCTGAATTATGTGTTTTATACTGAAGCTGCAGGTAATATATTGACTATACCACATTTGTTGTTTATATTTATAGTTTAAGACACTTTTCTAAACTTTCTTATATTCAACTGCCTACTTGACTGTTACCACTTAATGTCTCACAAGCACATCATACTTAACATATCTGTTCTACTGATCTCAACCTGTGCCTTCTCTTACCCCTACTCCTAACACAGATTCCCTCCAAAAAGAGCCAACAACACAGAATACAAAGGATTATAAAAGACTACTACAAAAAACAATATGCCAACAAATTGGACAAACTAGAAGAATAAATAGATTCCTAAAAATATAAGATCTTCCAAGACTAAATCAGGAAGAAATAGAAAATCTAAACAGACAATTTACTGGTAATAAAATTGAAACAAAATTGAATAAAAAAAACTCCCAACAAACTAAAGTCCAGATGGCTTCAAAACTGAATTCTATCATTTTCTTCTACCAAACATTTAAAGAAGAGTTAATGCCTATATTTCTCAAACTATTCAAAAAATAGAAGAGGAAGGAATGCTTCCAAATTCATTCCAGGAGGACAGCATTACCCTGATACCAAAACCAAAGAGAACTATGAAGAAAGAAAATTGCAGACCAGTATCTTTGATAAGCATAGATGTGAAAATCCTCAACAAAATATAAACAAACTGAATTTTTAAATTATTAAAAGGATCATTCACCATAATCAAGTTGGATTTATTCCAGAGATGCAAGACCCAAAAATCAATCAACATGATACACCACATTCACAAAATGAAGGATAAAAATCATATAATCATTGCAGTAGATGTAGAGAAAGCATTTGACAAAATTTAACATCCATTCACAAAAACTCTCAACAAAGTGGATTTAGAGAGAACATACCTCAACATAATAAAGGCTGTCTGTGACAAGCCCACAGCTAACATCATCCTCAAAAGTCAAAAATTAAAAGCTTTTCCTCTAAGATCTGGAACAAGCCAAGTATGCTCACTCTTGCCACTCTTACTCGTCATAACACTGAAAGTCTTAATTAGGCAAGAAAAAGAAATAAAGGTATCCATATTAGAAAAGAAGAAGCAGGAGCACCTGGGTGGCTCAGCTGGTTGAGCGTCTGACTTCAGCTCAGGTCATGATCTCACATTTGTGGGTTCCAGCCCCACATCGGGCTGTTGCTGTCAACACAGAGCCTGCCTCAGATCCTCTGTCTCCCTCTCTCTCTGCCTCTTCCCTACTCTTTCTCTCTCTTTCAAAAATTAAATAAATAAATCAATCAATCAATAAATAAATAAAGCAAAACTGTTTCTATCTGCAGATGACATGATATCATATATAGAAAACCCTAAAGACTCAAAAAAAACTGGGGCACCTCAGTGGTTCAATTGGTTAAGCATATGACTCTTGATCTCAGCTCAGGTCTTGATCTCAGAGTTAGGAGTTCAAGCCCCATGTTGGGATCCACACTGGGTATGAAGCCTACTTTAAAAAAAAAAAAGATGTGACTCACCCCAACCCCCCAAAAAAGACTCCAAAAAACTGTTAGAACTAACAAACACATTCAGTACAGTTGCAGAATACAAAATCAAAATACAAAAATCAGCTAAATTTCTATACATGAAATAAAGAGCTACCAGAAAGAGAAATTAATAAAGCAATCCCACTTACAACTACACCAAAAAGAATAAGATACCTAGAAATAAACTTAATCAAAGAGGTGAAAAACTTACACAACAAAAACTATAAGACACTGATGAAGAAACTGAAGATACATATAAAGTAAAGATATTCCATGCTCATGAATAGGAATAATTAATACAGTTAAAATGTCCATATTACACACAGCAATCTACAGCTTCAGTGTAATCCCTACCAAAATTCCAATGGCATTTTCACAGAAACAGAACCAACAATCCTAAAACTTGTATGAAACCACAAAAGCCAAAAGCAATAGCAAAAGCAACAGCCAAAGCAATCTTGAGAAAGAAAAACAAAACTGGAGGCATCACAGTTCTTGATTTCAAACTATATTACAAAACTAGTAAAAAAAAAAAAGCTATGATAATCAAAACAGTATGGTATTGGCATCAAAACAGCCATACTGGGGCCCCTGGGTGGCTCAGTTGGTTGAGCGTCCAATTTCAGCTCAGGTCATATCTCACGGTTTGTGAGTTCAAGCCCCACATCGGGCTTAGCTGCTGTTGGCGTGGAGCCCGCCTGTCCTCCTCTCTCTGCCCCTCCCCTGCTTGTGCTCTCTCTCTCTCTCTCTCTCAAAAACAATAAACATTTTTTTAAACAGTCACATAGATCAATAAAACAGAACAGAGAGACTAGAAATAAACCCACACATATATGACTTATTTATGACAATGGAGCCAAGAATATACAATAGGGAGAGAGCAGTTTCTTCAAATAATTTATGCTGGGAAAACTGGACAGCCACATGCAAAAAAAAAAGAAAGAAAGAAAGAAAGAAAGAAAGAAAGAAAGAAAGAAAGAAAGAAAGAAATTGGACCACTATCTTACACCACACACAAAAACTAACTCAAAATGGAATGAAGACTTGAATGTACAACCTTAAACCATAAAAATCCTGGAAGAAAATATGGAGATGAGCTCCATATAAGAAGAAAATATGGAGCTAGATATCAGGCTCCGCAATAATTTTTCAGATTTGACACCAAAAGTAAACAAAACAAAAGGGAAAATAAGCAAGTGGGATTATATCAGACTGACTGGATGGCTCAGTCGGTTGAACTCCTGACTTTGGCTCAGTCATAAGCTCATGGTTCTTGGGTTTGGGCCCCACATCGGGCTCTGTGCTGACAGCTCTGCTTTGGATTCTGTGTCTCCCTCTCTTTGATCCTCCCCCACTCACGCTCTGTCTCTCTCTCACGCTCTTAAGAGATTAAAAGAATTTTTTTTAAGAATTCTAACAAAAATTTTCTAAAAAAAAGTGGGACTATATCAAACTAAAAAGCTTCTGCTCAAAAAGGAAACAATCAATAAAATAAAAAGGCAAACCTACAAAATGGGAGAGAATACTTGCAAATCATGTCTGATAAGCAGTTAATATCTAAAATATATAAAGCACTCATACAACTCAACAGTCAAACAAACAAAAAGATTAAGAAATAGGAAAAGAAGTTGAATAGACATTTTCCAAAGAAGACATACAAATGGCCAACAGGTACATGGAAAGGTATTCAACATCACTAATAATCAGGGAAAGGTAAATCAAAACCACAATGAGATACCACCTCCACCTACTAAAATGGCTATTATCAAAAAGACAAGTGTTGGCAAGGATGTGGAGAAAAGGGAATCCCTGTGCATTGTCGGTGGGAATATAAATTGATACAGCCAGTATGGAAAACTATTTTTTTAATGTTTTTATTTATTTTTGAAGGAGAGAGAGAGAGAGCACGAGCAGGGGAGGGGCAGAGTGAGAGGGAGACACAGAATCTGAAGTAGGCTCCAGGCTCTGAGCTGTCAGCACAGAGCCTGATGCGGGGCTTGAACTCACGACCATGAGATCATGACCTGAACCGAAGTCAGACGCTTAATGGACTGAGCCACCCAGGCGCCCCCAGCCACTATGGAAAACTATATTAAAGCTCCCCTCAAAATTAAAAATAGAACATATGACCCAGCAATTTCACTTCTGGGTATATTATCTGAAGGATTTGAAATCACTATCTCTCAGAGATATCTCCCATGTTTACTGCAGCATTATTTACAATGGCCAAGACATGGAAACAACCAAAGTGTTCACTGATAGATAAATGGATAAAGAAGGTGTAAGATATACACACAAATATACAATGGAATATTATTCAGCTTAAAAAAAGGAAATCCTGGGGCGCCTGGGTGGCGCAGTCGGTTAAGCGTCCGACTTCAGCCAGGTCACGATCTCGTGGTCCGTGAGTTCGAGCCCCGCGTCGGGCTCTGGGCTGATGGCTCAGAGCCTGGAGCCTGTTTCTGATTCTGTGTCTCCCTCTCTCTCTGCCCCTCCCCCGTTCATGCTCTGTCTCTCTCTGTCCCAAAAATAAATAAACGTTGAAAAAAAAAAATTAAAAAAAAAAAAAAAAAAAAAGGAAATCCTGCCATTTGTGACAACATGGATAGATCCTAAGTGAAATAACACAGACAAATACATATACTGTATGATGTCACTTATATGGGAATCTAAAAAAAATACAAACTCAGAGGTGCCTATCTAGCTCAGTTGGAAGAGCATGCAACTCTTGATTTTTGGGGTCATTAGTTTGAGCCCCATGGTAGGTGTAGAGATTACTAAAAACTAATTTTTCAATTAAAAAAAATAAAACAAACTCCTACATATAGAGAAACAGATTGGTGGTTGCCAAAGGTAAGGTGTGGGCAAGTGGGTAAAATGGGTAAAGGTGATCAAAGGATACAAACTTCCAGTTGTAAAATAAATCAGTCCTGGGGATGTAATGTACAGCATAATGATGATAGTTCACAATATTTTAGTTAACAATATTAGTTAACAAATATGATAGTTAACAATATATTTGGAAGTTGCTAAGAGAGTAAATCTTACAAGTTCTCATCACAAGAAAAAAATTTGTGTAACTATGTGGTAATGGATGTTAATTATAAACATATTGAGGTAATAATTTGGCAATATATACATATTTCAAATCATATTGTATATCTAAAACTAATACAATATTACATGTTAGTTATATCTCAAATAAAATGAGTCTCTTATAGACAGCAAAAAAAAATACCATATGATCCAGCAATTACACTTCTCAAAGGGGTATCTGTATACTCATGTTCATAGTGTATTATTCACAATTGCTAAAACATGGGTAAGTATCCATCAAGCAAAATGTAGATATACATACAATGGGATATTACTCAGTCCTAAAAAGGAAGGAAAGTCTGCAATATGCTACAAATGGATGAACCTTGAAGATATGCTAAGTAAAATAAGCCAGTGACAAAAATACAAATACTGTATGATTTCACTTACATGAGTTATAAGTCAAAACGACAGAGACAGAAAATAAAACTTTGGTTGCCAGGGGCTAGAAAGATGGGTGGAAGGGCAGCTTTGTTTAATGGGCATAAAGGTTTCAGTTTTACAAGCTGAAAAGATTTATGGACATGTATGGCTGAGGCAGTTACACAACATTATGAATGTATTTAATACCACTGAACTATATACTTAAAAATAGACAGTAAATTTTATATTATATGCATTTTACCACAACAAAAAAATTTTAATTAAAAAAAAAGGAAGGAGAAATTATGACAATTACATATAAACAAAACAAAATTCACTGCTAGCAAATTTGTTCTATAAGACATGGTAAAGGGGTCCTGGGTGGCTCAGTCAGTTGAGCATCCAAATCGATCTTGGCTCTGGTCATGATCTCATGTTTCATGAGATTGAGCCCCATGTCAGGCTCCATGCTGATAATGGGGAGCCTGCTTAGGATTCTCTCTCTCCCTCTCTGTCTGCCCCTCCCCTACTCTTTCTCTCTCTCAAAATAAATAAATAAACATTAAAAAAAAAGATATAGTAAAGGGAGTTCTTTAGATTAAAATGAAAGGACACTGGATATTAATTCAAATGAACCAAAGTAAAAAAGTACTGATAAAGGTAACTACATAGGTAAATATAAAAAGCAATGTAAATGGACTTTTGCTTATATACTGTATTTAGATGGCAATACTACCCATATTGATCTATATATTCATTGTAATACCTGTCAAAATTTCAGCTGTCTTTTTTGGAGAAATAGACAAATTTTACTTAAAAATTCATGTAGAAATGCAAAGCACCCCCAACAGCCAAAACAATCTTGAAAAAGAACAAAATTGGAAAACTCACACTTCTCAATTTCAAAATTTACTACATAGGTACAGTAATCAAGACACTGTGATTCTGACAAAAAGACAGGCATATGTCTAAATGGACTAGAACTGAGAGCATAGGAACCAACTCACATTTATGGTAAACTGATTTTCAACAAAGGTGCCAAGACCATTCAATGTGGGGAAAAATAATCTTTTTCTATAAATGGTACTGTGAAAAATATATATACATGCAAAAGAATAAAGTTAAACTAAATCCTTATACCACATACAAAAATTAACTCAAAATGAACCACAGACTTAAATGCAAAAGCTAAAACTCTAACATCCTTTTTTTTTTTTTTTTAACAGTTTATTTTTGAGAGAGAAAGAGAGTGTGTGTGTGTGAATGGGGTAGAGACAGAGAGAGGGGAGAGAGTATCACAAGCAGGCTCTGCACTGTCAGCACAGAACCCGATGTGGGGCTCAAACTCACGAACCATGAGATGATGACCTGAGCTGAAGTTGGACACTTAACCGACTGAGCCACTCAGGTGCCCCAAAACTCTAACACTCTTAAAGGAAAACAGAGAAGTCTCTGTGACCTTGGCTTAGGCAATAATTTCTTAGATATGACACCAAGAGCACAAGCAACAAGAGAAAAAAAAGTAAGCAAATGCACTTCATCAAAATTAAAACCTTTTTGGCTTCAAATGATACTATTAAGAAAGTGAAAAGACAACACAGAATGGAAGAATTCTTCGTAAATCCTAGTTCTCATAGGAAATAGAATATATGTACCTAGAATATATGAAGAAATCTTACAGCTCAACAATAAAATGACAAATCGATGCTAAAATTGAGCAAAAGATTGATGTGAATACACATTAACAGATATTTGTATATCTTCTATACAAATAGAAATAAGCACATGGAAAAAATGCTCAACATTATTAGTTATGGGAAAATGCCAAACGAAATCACAGTAAGAGACCACTTCACATCCACTAGGATGACTAATATTAAAAGACAGCCAATAATAAGCGTTGACAAGGATGCAGAGACGGTGGAACTTCATACAATGCTGATGGAAATGTAAAATGCTGTAACCACTTCCAAACACTGGCAGTTTCTGAAAATGTTAAATACAAAGTTACCATATTGATCCAGCAATTCTACTCCTAGATATCTACCCAAGAGAAATGAAAACATATGTTCACATAAAAATTTATATATGAGTGTTCATAGCAACATTATTCATAAAAGCCAAGAAATGACTACAAGCTAAATGTCCATAAACTGATGAGTAGATAAACAAATGTGATACATTCGTATGATGGAATGTTATCTGGCATTAAAAAAGGAATGAAGTATTGCTACAACATGAATGAACCCTGAAAATATTGTGCCAAGTGAAAGAAATCCATCACAAAAGACTACATATTATATCATTCCATAAATAAGACATGTCTAGAAAAGACAAATCCACAGACAGAATTTAGATTAATGGCTGCAAGTGGGATAGTGTTGAGAGTAACTGCTAATAGGCATAGGGTTTCATTTTTAGGTGACAAAATGTTCTAAAATTAGTGATGATGGTTGCACATCTTTGTGAATATACTAAAACTCAATAAACTGTACACCTAAAAATAGGTGAGTGTTATAGTATTTGAATTATATCTCAATAAAGCTGTTATTTTGGGGGGCAGTCAGTTAAGTGTCCAACTCTTGATTTCGGCTAAGGTCATGATCTCATGGTCATGAAATCGAGCCCCAAGTTGGGCTCTGCACTGGGTGTGGAGCCTGCTTAAGATTCTCTCTCTCCCTTTCCCTCTGCCCTTCCCCTCCATGCTTGCACTCTCTCTCTCACCAAAAGATAGATAGATAGATAGATAGATAGATAGATAGATAGATAGACAAACAATAAAGCTGTTATTTCTATTGAGAGAGAATCTTAACAAGAGCCAGAAAAATACAGAGCAAAGATAAAAAATAACAGTAGCTTTCTTGACAGAAACAATGCATACCAGAAGAGAACGGAAAAACATCTTTAAAGTACTGAAAGTGGGGGGAAAAAGTCACCTTTGATTCGATACCCAACAAAAAATATCTTTCAAAAATAAAAGTGAAATACTTTCACAGACTTACAAAAGCTAAAAGAATTCAGCAGCAGCAGAAATTTTAAATGAAGTCCTTCAGGCAGAAGAAAAATTATAGCAGATAATAACAAAGTGCACTAGAAACTAACAATGTAGATAAATTTAAAAGATTTCATTTTTTATTTAAATCTCCTGAAAATACAATTGACTGTTCAAGGAAAAAACAATAACAATGTTACCTATACATATGCTATAAAATTTATATTGTATGTAAAATGTAACAAATTTATATTGTATGTAAAATGTAAGAAATGGAAGTGTATTGTGGAAAGGTTATAATCCTATAAGTAGCAAAATATCACTTGAAAGTAGATCATGTTAAATTAAAGATATGACCAGATGTTGGCAAACTATAGCCTGCAGGCCAGATGAGGCCTGCTACCTGTTTTCATAAATTAAGTTTTATTGGAACACAGCCACAGTCATTCATTTACATATTGTCTCTGGCTGCTTTTGTAAAACAACACAGCCACAGTCATTCATTTACATATTGTCTCTGGCTGCTTTTGTAAAACAACATAGGGGTCAAATAGTTATAACAGAGATAGGTATAGTCCACCTAACCTAAAATATTTACTATATGGACTTTAATAGAAAAAGTTTGCTGATCTCTCATATATACTATATACATCCTCAAACAAGCACAAAAAGATTTATAGCTAATAAGCCAAAAAAAGAGATAAAATGGAAACATAAAAGATATTTACCCAAAAAGGAGTTAGAAAAATAAGAAAAAGAGAACAAAATATTGATGGGACAAATAGAAAATAGCACTTAGTAGATTTAATCATAACCATATCAATAATCTTCAATAAGTGGTCTAAATATCCTACTAAAAAGGCAAAGACTATCAGATTGGATAAAAAAGTAAGACTCAACCATATGCTGCCTTCAAGAAACCCATTAAAATATATATAAATAGGTTAAAACAAAATGATAGGGATTCTGGAGCTGGGTAAAGATAGAGTAAGCACACTTTATCTCTCCTACTGAAATGCAGCTGCAAAACCTGGACAGAATGCATGTAATAGTATTTCAGGACTGTGAAAAGTCACTATTAAGCAGGCAGACTGGGGAAGACCAGAATTCTAAGATATCTGGTTTTTTTCCCCCTCTAGTATCCTAAAGCCTGAATTCAACACATCAAAAGAAATCTATCAGTGAACACTGGGGTGCACCTAGAGAGAGCTCCAAGAGAAGCCCTTTTGTTTTGGCTCAGAGCAGAAAAGGAAACTCCTAATACTCAGAGAGTGTGAAAATCCTCCATTTCTTCTCTTTCTTTTCTCTCTCGCACCCCAACCCCCAGGCAATCGTACACTGACAGTAGTGAAGGCAGTGGCAGCAAAACTAGTGATACTAAGAATTATCAGAAGCCAAAACTAAAGAGAAGGACCTTCCTATTTGGTAGAAGCTGTGGTTCTAACAGGGTGGGACAAACCCCCATTGTTTTTCCTTTTTCTGTTCTCACGCTGCTTGGACCTGGATGTGGAAACATACAGCAGAAAAGGGCTAACGAGTGCCTCAGATTTCTGGCTGCAGAACAGAAAAGTAGAGTCCCAGAGAAGCAGGAAGATCACTGAGATGGAGGAACTGAGAAGAGTAACCCCATAAAGGTTTATAAACTCATGGGCTCAGCCCTAAGCTAAAAACATGTGGACCTGATCCCATTCAGCATACCAAAGACTTTGAGAACTGAACTAATAAACAGACCACTGCCCAAGTTCCAAGTTGGTCACTGAGTGGCACACATACTTGCTTTAAAAACTTGTTTAAATTTTTAAACAGTTTAAAAAACTGTTTAGAGGGGCGCCTGGGTGGCGCAGTCGGTTAAGCGTCCGGCTTCAGCCAGGTCACGATCTCGCGGTCCGGGAGTTCGAGCCCCGCGTCGGGCTCTGGGCTGATGGCTCGGAGCCTGGAGCCTGTTTCCGATTCTGTGTCTCCCTCTCTCTCTGCTCCTCCCCCGTTCATGCTCTGTCTCTCTCTGTCCCAAAAATAAATAAACGTTGAAAAAAAAAAAAATTTTAAAAAACTGTTTAGAAACTAGAATCATTGTCAGGTGATTCCACAGAATCCTGGTTGGAACTTGAGGTCCAAACCTAAGTTAGGATATCGACATTCTCCATAAAATTTAAACAAGATCCAAATGACTATAAGAAGCTCACTTCAAATATAATGGTACAGGAAGATTAAAAGTAAAAAAAAATGGAAAATATACTTTGAAACACTAATGAAAATAAAGCTGGAATGGCTATAGTAAATATGAGACAAGGTAGACTTTGGGGAAAAAAAATCACAGACAATGAAGAATATTATGTAATGATGAAAGGTTCAATTCACCAAGAAAACAACAATCCTAAATGTGTATTCACCTAACAGTGCTTCAAAACATACAAAATGAAAAATAGAGAGATATACACAAATTCATAATTTTAGCCAGAGGTGTCCACACTCTTCTATCAGTAATAAACAGAACTAGTACAGAGAAAATGTGCAAGATATAGACAGCTGAACAACACCATCAACCAACTGAATGTAACTGAGATTTTTAGAATACCACTCAACAACAACAAAACACACATTCCTTTTCAAAAACGTGTGGAACATTCATATCCAGGGTCATAAAATAAACGTTAACAATTTTTTAAAGAATTGAAATTATACAAAGTATGTTTTTATATAATGGGATTAAATTAGAAATCAATATAGAAAGATAACAGGAATATAGTACGGTGCCTAAGTGGCTCAGTTGGTTAAGCATCCGAATTTGGCTCAGGTCATGATCTCCCAGCTTGTGGGTTCAAACCCATCAGGCTCTCTGCTGATAGCTCAGAGATTGGAGCTTGTTTCCCATTCTGTGTCTCCCTCTCTCTCTGCCCCTCCCCAACTTGTGCTCTGTCTCTAAAAAAAATGTTTTAGGGGCGCCTGGGTGGCGCAGTCGGTTAAGCGTCCGACTTCAGCCAGGTCACGATCTCGCGGTCCGTGAGTTCGAGCCCCGCGTCAGGCTCTGGGCCGATGGCTCAGGGCCTGGAGCCTGTTTCCGATTCTGTGTCTCCCTCTCTCTCTGCCCCTTCCCTGTTCATGCTCTGTCTCCCTCTGTCCCAAAAATAAATAAACGTTGAAAAAAAATTTAAAAAAAAAAAATGTTTTAATGTTTTATTTTTGAGAGAGAGAGAGAGTGCATGAGCAGGGAGGAGCAGAGAGAGGAAGACACAGAACTGGAAGCTGGCTCCAGGCTCTGCACTGTCAGCACAGAGCCCAAGGTGGGGTTCGAACTCACTACTGTGAGATCATGATCTGAGCTGAAGTTGGAGGCTTAACCGATTGAGCCACCCAGGTGCCCCACAAATAAAAATATTTTATAAAAAATAGGAATATAGTCAATAATACTGAAATAACTTTGTATGGTGACAAAAAGTAACTACACTTATCATGGTGAGCATTTCATAATATATATATACTGGTGACTCTTGAACAATATAGGTTTGAACTGCATGGGTCCACTTACACAAGGATTTTTTTCAACATATGCTGAAAAACATTTTGGAGATTTGCCATAATTTGAAAAAACTCAAAGAAGAACTTCATAGCCTAGAAAAACTAAAAAAAAAAAATTAAGAAGTTAGGTATGTCATAAATATAAAACATATGTAAATACTTGTCTGTTTTATCATTTACTACTATATAATACACACAAATCTATTATAAAAAGTTAAAATTTATCAAAACTTAAGCACACACTTACAAATTATATATGGTGTCATTTGCAGTCTAGATAAATGTAAGAAAACGTAAAGATAAAGGATTAAATCATAACTGCATAAAATTAATTGTGGTCCATATTGCTACTGTGACAATCTCATAGCCACCTCCTGTTGCTCTTGTGGTGAACTCAAGTATTGCAAGTACCTACTTAAAACACCATGTGACACTAATCACCACAGTGTGAGCAGTTGATTTCTCTAGTAAATTGCATGTATTGCAGTAAAGAGTGATCTATCATGGTTCTCACATATTTTTTATTGTGTTTAGTGAAATATCATAAAACTTGAGTAACACAAAGTGCCACTAGTGATGCTGGAAGTGCTACCAAGAAGCAGAGAAAAGTCATGAGGTTTTAGGAAAAAGGTGAATTGCTTGATATAAACCAGAGATTAAGATTAGCAGCTGTGGTTGTCTATCATTTCAAGATAAATGAATCTGGTTAAGGACCATGGGAAAAAAAGAAAAGGAAATTCATTAAGTTGTTGCTGCAGTTATACCAGCAGGTATGAAAACTTTGCACTTTGTGCAAAATATCTTTTTACCTCATATTGAAAATGTAGCTTTTATGTGAGTGCAGCACTGCTAAAGAAAGGCCTACTATAAGCCTCTAACATGATTCCAGAAAAGTGAAGTCATTATATGACAACTTAAAGCAAAAAGGTGAAGGATCTAAACCTGGAGAATTTAATGCCAGCAAAGGTTTGATAATTTTAGAAAGAGGTTTGGCCTAAAAAATGTCAAGGTAACAGAAGAAGCAGCAGGTAAGTTCCTAGACACCACTGAAATAATCATGGGGCGCCTGGGTGGCGCAGTCGGTTAAGCGTCCGACTTCAGCCAGGTCACGATCTCGCCGTCCGTGAGTTTGAGCCCCGCGTCGGGCTCTGGGCTGATGGCTCAGAGACTGGAGCCTGTTTCCGATTCTGTGTCTCCCTCTCTCTGCCCCTCCCCCGTTCATGCTCTGTCTCTCTCTGTCCCAAAAATAATAAACGTTGAAAAAAAAAAAAAAAAAAAAAAAAAAAATCAAAACTCAAAATAAGAAAACAAACAATTCAATTCAAAAATAGGCAAAAGAGGGGCACCGGGGTGGCTCCATCAGTTAAGAGTCCAACTTCATCTCAGGGCATAATCTCAAGGGTCGTGAGTTTGAGCTCCACACTAGGCTTTCTACTGTCAGCACAGAGCCCACTTCAGATCATCTGTTTCCCTCTCTCTCTCTGCCCCTCCCCTGTGCTCACTCTCTCTATCTCTCTCTCTCTCAAAAATAAACAAATAGGCAAAAGATCTGGACATCTCTCTAAAGAAAATATGCAAATGACAAGTAAGCACATGTAAAGATGTTCAACACCATTAGCTCTTAGGGAAATCCAAATTAAAACTAAGATGAGATACTACCACATACTAAAGAGAATGGATAAAATTAAAAAATATTGACAATAACAAGTGCTAGTGAGGGTACAGAACAATTGGGACTTTCATGTGTTGATGGTATGAATGCAAAATGGTACAGGCATTCTGGAAAAGCATCTGGCAGTTTCTTACAAAGTTAATCATACACTTACCATATTACCAAGCAATCCTACTCCTGGGATTTCTCCCTAGGGAAATGAAAACTTATGTTATACAAAAACCTAGTTATCAACGTCTATAACAGCTCTGTTCATAATTGCCAAAAACAACCTAAACTGGAAACAACCCAAATGTCCTTTAACAGGTAAATGGATAAACAAATTGTGGTACACCCATTCAAAACCAGTCAGTAATAAGAAAACAAACAAACAAACACTAGATACATGCAACAATTCAGAGAAAAGACCAAAGGCACTATGTTGAGTCAAAGAAGCCAATCTAGGGGCGCCTGGGTAGCTCAGTTGGTTAAGCATCTGACTCTTGGTTTCAGCTCACTCAGGTCATGATCTAATGGTTCGTGGGTTTGAGCCCCGCATCGAGCTCCACACTGTCAGTGCACAGCCTGCTTGGGATTCTCTCTCTCTGCCTGTCTCTGGCCCTTCCCCGCTTGTACTCTCTCTCTCAAAATAAATAAATAAACTTAAAAAAGATTTTTTTTAATTAAAAATAAAAAGCCAATCTAGAAAGATTACACCCTATAATAATGGAGAATGGTGGTTTCCAGGTGATAAAGTTGTGACTATAAGAAATGACATGAGGGAGATTTTGGGGGTGATGGAATTGTTTGTATCCTGATTATAGTACTAGTTACACAAATCTATTTATGCGTTAAAATGCATAGAACTGTACATGAAAGGAAAACAGTTAACATTTCTACTGTGTGATCTTTTCTAAATTTTTTTAAATTAAGGGAATAAAGAGAAGAGGAAGAACAAGCGAAAGAGACTAAGAAGTAGTTGCCATGAAGTAAGAGAAAAACTAAGAGAATGTGGTATCCTGGAAACCTTATGAAGAAAATAAATCAAGGGTGAGAGAGTGATCAAATACTACTACTGATAGTACTACTACTGATCACTACTACTGATAGTCATATTAGACAAGGACTGAGAAATGACAATTAGCAATGTAGAGGTCATTCGTGACTTTCATGAGGACAGACTGTGAACAGTATAGTCAGCACTGGCTGAAATGAGTTTAAGAGAAAATAAGAAAGACATTGGGAGTTAACAAGTATAGAAACCTCTTAAAGTTTTGCTACAGAGGATAGTAAAGAAACAGAACAATAGCTGAGAGAAGTTAGCAGAATTTAAAAAAGGTTTTCTTTAAGACGCAAGAAATAAAAGTATGTTTATCTGATAATGGGAATATCCAAGAGAATGAAGTCAATGATGCAGTCCAAATCATTTTGCATACAGCTTTTTCAGCACTTACACTATTAACTATTTGTTTACAAACACACCCACACACACACCCCATATGGTAACCAAAAAGTCTGGAAGCACAGGCAAATATACCTGTCATGAAGGACTTCTTCAATCTTAAATACGTATATATATTTAAGACTTCACAGATATCATACACATACTGCAAATATACATACTCATTATGACTATGAGCTCCCTAAGGACAGCTATTATGTCTTACTCATCTCTGCAGTCCTAGTAGCTAGGGGAATATATGGAACACAACAGTATTCAATTAAAAATATTTACTAAATGGCTGAAGTATGTAGTAAGTGAGTCAGACTTTTAAAAAAAGGGGGGGGATTCAACTCTATTGGCCAACTCTATGGTAAATCAACTTACTTTCCTATGAATATCCAATATAGCACAAATTAATTCCCCTACTTCCCTTCCCACTCCTGACCTACCACATGATCATCCTTGGTCCTACACCACCACCTTTCTGGGATTAACTATGAACTTAGCTGAATTTTTCTGAGTTTTCATTGCTGTAAAATAGAGTCCTTGGGCATAAATGACAAATTCTGGATAAGATGATGTCATCTTTAACCAAAGAAGATGAACATTATCAACTTCAAAAAGTTAAATATTATACCTAAAACCTAAATTCTGTGAGAAATCCTAATTCAAAACATGGCTAAACTTTCTATGTAGATACCAGTTTACATGAAATTTCATATTAATTCAAGAAATATTTTTCTTATATAAACTCAACTCCAATTGCCACAAAGAAAAGGGGAAAAATACATATATATATTGCAACTTGCCAGCTTCACTAGTAAATGTACAATTACCATCATAGGAAAGGTTCCTGCTTTGCAGAACTCTACTGTGCATTCAAAATAGTTCTAAGAAGGGCCTCTAATCTGTTCCATTGTTAGTCAAGTGGTTTGTACATGCAGAAAAAAAGAAAAGAAAATCAGTTAGATGTATATAATATGGAAAGGAAAAAATGGGGACAGAAGAAATCACCTCAACAGCTCTTACTTTTCTACTTTCCAAAAATCCTTTCTAATTATTACTCTTTTCTCATCCCTCCCTCCCAAAAGAAAAAAAAAGCCAGGACCCTTGCCAAACCCCATAAAAACCCTTAGGCCTCTCTCAAGCATGCAAATGTAATTTTCTACCCAGACAACACACTCCCTTTTTAATGAACTCCAAAAACAATCTGTGAATGCCCACAGAAGAGAAAAGAGGAAAATTGCAATGAAAGAAAATACAAACAGAGAGATGTGGGGGAGGGTCAAGATGGATATGGCAAGTCCAGAGTTTAAATAGACATAAAAGATAATGAAGGTGAAGGGACTGTAATCAAACAAAATGGTCTGCAGGCTGTCATTTTATACAAATTAGAGTCAGAGAAATATATGAATATTCACTTGAATAAAAATCATTCATTACAGGAGTAGTCCTTCAAGTAAAAAGATCCCTGTCAAGGCCCAGTATGGCTGTCACTCTTTGTTCCATTTTGTAATTAAAAAACAAAACAAAATAATTGTGTACAGACAAAAAAGGGAAAAAATAATTTTACATAGGCACCCACCTCAAGAGCAAGAGCAAGTTTCTTCATGATATAACCAAATACTTTGTCAAAATTAGATATTCAAAGAATGTTAATAAATGACAAGAGACACTTCAAGTCAGTCACATGATTCATGATCCCTCCAGATGCACATTATGATTCAGCTTTGAACAGTAAACAGAGTAGGCCACAGGGTAGGGTGGGAGGACTGAGAAAAACACAATGCAGGAAAGGTTGTCAAAATGAAAACTGTCTTCTTGCCTTGCAATTTGAAGAGAAGTTTTATTGGGGAAAAAAAAAACAGCTTTAAACCAATTTAAGCTGAAATAATTACAACATTTTACAATCTAACCTCTTAATGATGAATAGAATTCTTCTTCCTGCTTAAGGATCAAATTGGTTGGGCTCTACACTTGTCTGGCACCATGCTGTGGGCTATTTCCTTTAATATATAACCAATCAAAGATGTATTCAGGCTTTTGTGAGGTCCAAAGCTTTGCTAACTGCATATTCTAGAGCATCATGAAGTTTCCTCTAAAAGGAGCAGACAAAGCTATACACAGTGATAGCCTCCCTTGGACAGCTAATGTTCAGTGGCCCCTCTTTTCTCAAAGGTAGACACTGAACCCTTTTATGATACATCAAATAGACACTTTTTCTTATAATACTTACAGCACTTGTCCTGTAATATTTATACTAACTTTTTCTCCTGTCAATTTGTATCAACATACCACAAGATCACAGCTACTTGGGAGAATGACAAAAGAAAACAAACTCTTCAAAATACCTAATTGTTAAAAACACAGTCATCTCCAAGTACTAACTAAAAGATAATACTACTTTATCAGACTTAATGATAAATGCCATCAGCTGAATATACAATTTAGCATAGATCTTTACAGAGCAACTATGCCCACATAAGGTATACATAAACCCTATACCACATTGTTAAATTTATGATTTATAGGTAAGAGTAGTGTTACATATTGGTACACATTACATATATAAATCAAAGATTTTAGGTATGGGGTTTCTGGCTGGCTCAGTCAGTGGAATGTGCACCTCTTGATCTTGGGGTTGTGAGTCTGAGTCCCATGTTGGGTATACAGATTACTTAAAAATAAAAAAAAAAAAAACATTTAAGGTGAAAGAATGTATTAACAGTATTACAGGAGTTAAATCTTGCTTTATTTATAACAGATGTATTCATTGTTGGGAGACAGGGAGAGACAGAGCATGAGCAGGGGAGGGACAGGAGATTGGGAGATACAGAATCTGAAGCAGGCTCCAGGCTCTGAGCTGTCAGCACAGAGCCCAATGCGGGGCTCAAACTCACGAACCATAAGATTATGGCCTGAGCCGAAGTCGGATGTTTAACTGACTGAGCCACTTAGGTGCCCCCAAAGGATACCATTTAAAACTGCACCACAGAGGTGCCTGGATGGCTCAGTTGGTGGAGCCTACAACTTTTTTTTTTTTTTTTAAGTAGGCTTCACATCCAGCGAAGAGCCCAACATGGGGCCTGAACCCACCATCCTGAGATCAAGACCTGAACTGAGATCAAGAGTTAGACACTTAACTGCTGAGCCACCCAGGTGCCCCTGGAATGTGTGACTCTTGATCAAGGGGCTGTGGGTTCAAGCCCCACATTGGGTATAGAGATTACTTAAAAATAAAATATTCTTAAAAATTAAAAATAAAATAAAACTGACAAACCACAAGTAAAAAACAAAGTTAAAACAAGATTATTGTGGGCATGATAAAAACCACAAACATAAAGATAACCACTAGATTAAAAAAAACAAAAAACCAAAAAAAAAATTTTCATATGCCAAAAGAAATCTTAAAAGAATAACAAAGGCATAGGAAAAAAGCTCCCAGGAAATAATAATACAGCAGTAATTAAAACATAAAATAATAATAAAACAGCATTTGGATCAAATATGCCAGTCATATTAATAAGTGGAGATGGGCGTAATTCACTTGAAAGCGATTTTCAACTGGCTCATAAGAAAATTTAATCTATGTTGTATATAAGAGATACACCTAAAATGCAGAGATTTAGAGATACTCTTTAAAAAAGGAATAAAGAGTGCCTGCGTGGCTAGGTCGGTTAAGCATCCAACTCTTGATCTTGGCTCAGGTCGTGATCTTACAGTTTGTGGGTTTGAACCCCACATGGGGCTCTGCACTGGCAGTGTGGAGCCTGTTTGGGGTTCTCACTCTTCCTCTCTCTCTGCACTTCCTCCACATGTGCTTTCTCTCTCAAAATAAAAAATAAATAAATAAACAAATGGGATAAACAAAGATATAAGAAAATGGAAACAATACAAAAGCAACCCTATATGAGACAAGGTAGAATTAGGCTAAAATTATTAAATAAAACAAAGCAGGATATATTATAATGTTAAAAGTCAATGGGTGCCTGGGTGGCTCAGTTGGATGAGCACTGGCTTTGATCTTGGCTCAAGTCATATCTCACTGATCCCATCGGGCTCTGCACTGACAGTACAGAGCCTGTTTGGAATTCTCTCTCTCCCTCTCTCTGTCTCTCTCCCCAACTCATGCTCTCTCTTTTGCTCGCTCTCTCTCTATACAATAAAAAAAAATTTTTTTAAACATTAAAAGCCAAAATTAAAAATGAAGACAAAACCCACCTATATAAAAATGAAGACAAAACCCACCTATATAAACCAGAAACACCATAAGAGTAAATTAAATAACAAATTGATAGAAACCACTAGTAGTAGAATGCTTTAACATACCACTCTTAGTAAAAGAGAGGTGAAGTGGACCAACAATAAGAATGCATATAGAAAAATCTGATAATATAACAAATAAGATCTCATTAACACAGATGTAGGTATCAATGTAAATAAAACACTGCACTCTGATAACAGAAAATATTCCTTTTTTCTCAAGTGCACATGGAATGTTCACAAAAACTCATCAGAAAACATCAGTAAATTCCAGAAAGTAGTAATATTAAAACAAAATGCACTGATTTTAAAGCAACAAAATTAAAGAAACAAAAAGACCTTTTGACCTAAAAATGAAAAAAGTCTTCTGTTAAGCAACTTAGGAGTGAAACAGGAAATACAAACAGCAATGATGGGATTTCTGAAAAATAGTAACAAAAACACTACGTATCAGAATCTATGGGATCCATTTAAATCAGTATCCAAAGAAAAAAAATTCATAGCATTACGCATCTATATCAATAAAAATAAAATAATGAAAATTAATTAAATTTCCATCCCAAAAAGCTAGAAAAAGAACAAAAAGTAAATGGAAAGAAAACACAGCAAATAATAAAGATGAAGCAGAAATTAATGAAGTAGAGAACAGAAATTAGTTGATGGGATTAATAAATAGGGGCGCCTGGGTGGCGCAGTCGGTTAAGCGTCCGACTTCAGCCAGGTCACGATCTCGCGGTCCGTGAGTTCGAGCCCCGCGTCGGGCTCTGGGCTGATGGCTCAGAGCCTGGAGCCTGTTTCCGATTCTGTGTCTCCCTCTCTCTCTGCCCCTCCCCCGTTCATGCTCTGTCTCTCTCTGTCCCAAAAATAAATAAACGTTGAAAAAAAAAAAAAAAACATTTAAGAAAAAAATAAATTAAAATCCTGGCTCTTTGAAAAAAAAAAATCAACAGAATGTAATATAAAACTCCTTTACAACAGCAACAAAAAGGACAAAATACTCAGAATAAACTTAAGAAATGTTCGAGTTTGTATAAAAAAACTCATAAAACATTCTGGAAAGAACAAAAATGCTTGTTCAAAGATGTATCTCACTCTTAGGATATTTCAACATCATCAAGATTTTAGTACTCCCTAAGTTAACATAATTTCATGCAACCTAAATAAAAATACCAACAAACCTTTTCTTCTGGAATAGACAAATTGTATTAAAGTTCATATGGAAAAAACAGACACAAAAGAATAGCTAAGAAAACACTGAAAAGGGAAAGCTATAAGTAGGTGTTACTACCTGATACATATAAAATACACAAAGCCTTTAAAGATATAACAGCATAGTACTGGCGTATGAGTACACAGAAAGACTAAAGAAATAAATTATCAAGTCCAGAAACTGACTCAATGTGAAAGTATATGATAAAAGTGGTATTTCAAATCACAAGGGCAAAGATGGACTTTTAAATAAATGATATTGAGTCAAATGGAAAAAAAAGATAAAATTAGACCTACTTTTCATACCACATACAATAACAAACTTCAAATGGTGCAGAGATCTAAATGTAGAAGAGCAAAACTCTTCAATATACAAGTACTAGAAGAAAACATGGGTAGATTTCTCTATAACCAGGATATAAGGAGAAGCTTTTAACTATAAACAAAATCCAGATGAATAAGACAAGACTGTTACACTTGACTACAAAAAAATAAAAAACAACTGTATGGTCCCAAATATCATAAAGTCAAAAGACAAATGATAACAAGCATCTGACTTCAGCTCACGTCATAATCTCACAGTCTGTGAGTTCAAGGACCACATCAGGCTCTGTGCTGACAGCTCAGAGCCTGGAGCCTGCTTCAGATTCTGTGTCTCCCTCTCTCTCTGCCCCTCCCCTGCTCAGGCTCTGTCTCTCTCTGTCTCTCAAGGGTGAATAAACATTAAAAAAAAAAAAAAAAAAAAAAAGAGGGAAGACAACAAAATCTGGATCTCCTTTTAAAAACTGAGAGAAAAGGTTGGGGAGGAAGATGGCAGCGTAGGAGGATGCTGGGCTCACCGCATCCTGCTGATCACTTAGACTCCACCCACACCTGCCTAAATAACCCAGAAAACCACCAGAACACTAGCAGCACGGATTCTCCGGAGCCACGTGCAGACGAGATGCCCACGGAAGAGGGTAGGAAGGGCAGAGAGGCAGTGCGCGCTACAGGGACTGGTGGGAGGGAGCCAGGGCGGAGGGGCAGCCCACCAGCAAAGCAGAGCCCCTGAGTCTGGCTTACAAAAGCGGAGGGGCCGGATGGAGGGTGTTCTGACAGCAAGCGGGACTTAACATCTGGAAGGTTATAAGTTAACAGCTCTGCTCAGAGAGTGTGGGAGGGCTGGAGGAAAACGGGAGGGAGAGATGATGAGCCCCGGACAACAGAGCTCAATTTGGCGGGGAACAAAGGCCCTCGCCAGCGCCATCTCCCTCACCCATCCCCCAGCCAAAATCCAAAGGGAACCAGTTCCTGTCAGGGAACTTAATTGCACCCACAAACTCCCAACACTGTGCTTCTGCGGATCCATCCCTCCAGCAGCGGGTCTGACTCCCTCCCGGTGCCGCAGGGCCCCTCCTGAAGCGGACAACCGAAGGAAAAGCAAGCTGAGCCTGCCCCTCCCGCCCCTGTGCACCTTGCCGATCCACCCCAGCTAATACACCAGAACCCAGCACCACAAGCCTGGCAGTGTGCAAGCAGCCCAGACGGGCCATGCTACCCCACAGTGAATACCGCCCCTAGGAGAGGGGAAGAGAAGGTACACACCAGTCTGACTGTGGCCCCAGCGGTGGGCTGGGGGCAGATATCAGGTCTGACTGCAGCCCCGCCCACCAACGCAAGTTATTCAAGACAGCACAGAGGAAGTGCCCTGCAGTTCCACACCATTCCAGGGACCATCCAAAATGACGAAATGGAAGAATTCCCCTCAAAAGAATCTCCAGGAAATAACGAGAGCTAATGAACTGATCAAAAAAGATTTAAACAATATAACAGAAAGTGAATTTAGAATAATAGTCATAAAATTAATCGCTGGGCTTGAAAACAGTATACAGGACAGCAGAGAATCTATTGCTACAGAGATCAAGGGAGTAGGAACAGCCAGGAGGAGCTAAAAAATGCTATAAATGAGCTGCAAAATAAAATGGAGACGACCACAGCTCGGATTGAAGAGGCAGAGAAGAGAATAGGTGAACTGGAAGATAAAATTATGGAAAAAGAAGAAGCTGAGAAAAAGAGAGATAAAAAAATCCAGGAGTATGAGGGGAAAATTAGAGAACTAAGTGATGCACTAAAGAGAAATAATCTACGCATAATTGGTATTCCAGAGGAGGAAGAAGAGGGAAAGGTGCTGAAGGTGTACTTGAAGAAATAATAGCTGAGAACTTCCCTGATCTGGGGAAGGAAAAAGGCACTGAAATCCAAGAGGCACAGAGAACTCCCTTCAGATGTAACTTGAATCGATCTTCTGCACGACATATCATAGTGACACTGGCAGAATACAAGGATAAAGAGAAAATTCTGAAAGCAGCTAGGGATAAACATGCTCTAACATATAAAGGGAGACCGATAAGACTTGTGACAGATTCTCTACTGAAACTTGGCAGGCCAGAAAAGAATGGCAGGAAATTTTCAATATGATGAACAGAAAAAATATGCAGCCGAGAATCCTTTATCCAGCAAGTCTGTCATTTAGAATAGAAGGAGAGATAAAGGTCTTCCCAAACAAACAAAAACTGAAGGAATTCACCACTAAACCAGCCCTGCAAGAGATCCTAAAGGGGATCCTGTGAGACAAAGTACCAGAGACATCGCTACAAGGATGAAACCTACAGACATAACAATGACTCTAAACTCATATCTTTCTATAATAACACTGAATATAAATGGACTAAATGTGCCAAACAAAAGACAAAGGGTATCAGAATGGATACAAAAACAAGACCCATCTATTTGCTGTCTACAAGAGACTCATTTTAGACCTGAGGACACCTTTAGATTGAGAGTGAGGGGATGGAGAACTATCTATCATGCTACTGGAACTCAAAAGAAAGCTGGAGTAACCATACTTATATCAGACAAACTAGACTTTAAATTAAAGGCTGTAACAAGAGATGAAGAAGGGCATTATATAATAATTACAGGGTCTATCTATCAGGAAGAGCTAACAATTATAAATGTCTATGCGCCGAATACAGGAGCCCCCAAATATATAAAACAATTACTCACAAACATAAGCAACCTTATTGATAAGAATGTGGTAATTGCAGGGACTTTAACAGCCCACTTACAGAAATGGATAGATCATCTAGACACATGGTCAATAAAGAAACAAGGGCCCTGAATGATATATTGGATCACATGGACTTGACAGATATATTTATAACTCTGCATCCCAAAGCAACAGAATATACTTTCTTTCGAGTGCACATGGAACATTCTCCAAGATAGATCACATTCTGGGTCACAAAACAACCCTTCATAAGTATACAAGAATTCAGATCATACCATGGATACTTTCAGACCACAATGCTATGAAGCTTGAAATCAACCACAGGAAAACGTCTGGAAAACCTCCAAAAGCATGGAGGTTAAAGAACACCCTACTAAAGAATGAGTGGATCAACCAGGTAATTAGAGAAGAAATTTTAAAAAATATATGGAAACAAATGAAAATGCAAATACAGGATTCCAAATGCTTTGGGATGCAGCAAAGGCAGTCCTGAGAGGAAAATACATTGCAATCCAGGCCTATCTCAAGAAACAAGAAAAATCCCAAATACAAAATCTAACAGCACACCTAAAGGAAATAGAAGCAGAGCAGCAAAGACACCCCAAACCCAGCAGAAGAAGAGAAATAATAAAGATCAGAGCAGAAATAAACAATATAGAATCTAAAAAAACTGTAGACCAAATCAATGAAACCCAGAGTTGGTTTTTTGAAAAAATAAACAAAATTGATAAACCTCTAGCCATGCTTCTCAAAAAGAAAAGGGAGATGACCCAAATAGATAAAATCATGAATGAAAATGGAATTATTACAACCAATCCCCCAGAGATACAAGCAATTATCAGGGAATACTATGAAAAATCATATGCCAACAAACTGGACAACCTGGAAGAAATGGACAAATTCCTAAACACCCACACGCTTCCAAAACTCAATCAGGAGGAAATAGAAAACTTGAACAGACCATAACCAGTGAAGAAATTGAATCAGTTATCAAAAATCTCCCAACAAATAATAGTCCAGGACCAGATGGCTTCCCAGGGGAATTCTACCAGATGTTTAAAGCAGAGATAATACCTATCCTTCTCAAGCTATTCCAAAAATAGAAAGGGAAGGAAAATTTCCAGACTCATTCGATGAAGTCAGCATTACTTTGATTCCTAAACCAGACAGAGACCCAGTAAAAAAAAGAGAACTACAGGCCAATATCCCTGATAAATATGGATGCAAAAATTCTCAATAAGATACTAGCAAATTGAATTCAACAGCATATAAAAAGAATTATTCACCACGATCAGGTGGGATTCATTCCTGGGATGCAGGGCTGGTTCAACATTCGCAAATCGATCAACGTGATACATCACATTAATAAAAGAAAAGATAAGAACCATATGATCCTGTCAATCGATGCAGAAAAGGCATTTGACAAAATTCAGCAACCTTTCTTAATAAAAACCCTCAAGAAAGTCGGGATAGAAGGAACATACTTAAACATCATAAAAGCCATTTATGAAAAACCCACAGCTAACATCATCCTCAATGGGGAAAAACAGAGCTTTCCCCCTGAGATCAGGAACACGACAGGGATGTCCACTCTCACCGCTGTTGTTTCACATAGTGTTGGAAGTGCTTAGCATCAGCAATCAGACAACAAAAGGAAATCACAGGCATCAAAATTGGCAAAGATGAAGTCAAGCTTTCACTTTTTGCAGATGACATGATATTATACATGGAAAATCCGATAGACTCCACCAAAAGTCTGCTAGAACTGATACATGAATTCAGCAAAGTTGCAGGATACAAAATCAATGTACAGAAATCAGTTGCATTCTTATACACAAATAATGAAGCAACAGATAGACAAATAAAGAAACTGATCCCATTCACAATTGCACCAAGAAGCATAAAATACCTAGGGATAAATCTAACC
The DNA here is from genome assembly GCF_028749965.1 of Puma concolor. Lineage (NCBI taxonomy): Eukaryota > Metazoa > Chordata > Mammalia > Carnivora > Felidae > Puma > Puma concolor. The sequence continues at coordinate 35,753,211 of NC_141674.1, forward strand.
AAAGATGTACAAGATCTGTATGCTGAAAACTATAGAAAGCTTAGGAAGGAAATTGAAGAAGATATAAAGTAATGGAAAAACATTCCGTGCTCATGGATTGGAAGAATAAATATTGTTAAAATGTCAACACTCCCCAAAGCTATCTACACATTCAATGCAATCCCGATCAAAATTGCACCAGCATTCTTCTCGAAACTAGAACAAGCAATCCTAAAATTCATATGGAACCACAAAAGGCCCCAAATAGCCAAAGTAATTTTGAGGAAGAAGACCAAAGCAGGAGGCATCACAATCCCAGACTTTAGCCTCTACTACAAAGCTGTAATCGTCAAGACAGCATGGTATTGGCACAAAAACAGACACATAGACCAATGGAATAGAATAGAAACCCCAGAACTAGACCCACAAACGTATGGCCAACTCATCTTTGACAAAGCAGGAAAGAACATCCAATGGAAAAAAGACAGTCTCTTGAACAAATGGTGCTGGGAGAACTGGACAGCAACATGCAGAAGGTTGAAACTAGACCACTTTCTCACACCATTCACAAAAATAAACTCAAAATGGATAAAGGACCTGAATGTGAGACAGGAAACCATTAAAACCCTAGAGGAGAAAACAGGAAAAGACCTCTCTGACCTCAGCCGTAGCAATTTCTTACTTGACACATCCCCAAAGGCAAGGGAATTAAAAGCAAAAATGAACTAGTGGGACCTCATGATGATAAAAAGCTTCTGCACAGCAAAGGAAACAATCACCAAAACTAAAAGGCAACCAACGGAATGGGAAAAGATATTTGCAAATGACATATCGGACAAAGGTCTAGTATCCAAAATCTATAAAGAGCTCACCAAACTCCACACCCAAAAAACAAATAATCCAGTGAAGAAATGGGCAGAAAACATGAATAGACACTTCTCTAAAGAAGACATCCAGATGGCCAACAGGCACATGAAAAGATGCTCAACGTCGCTCCTCATCAGAGAAATACAAATCAAAACCACACTCAGATATCACTTCACGCCAGTCAGAGTGGCCAAAATGAACAAATCAGGAGACTATAGATGCTGGAGAGGATGTGGAGAAACGGGAACCCTCTTGCACTGTTGGTGGGAATGCAAACTGGTGCAGCCGCTCTGGAAAGCAGTGTGGAGGTTCCTCAGAAAATTAAAAATAGACCTACCCTATGACCCAGCAATAACACTGCTAGGAATCCAAGGGATACAGGAGTACTGATGCATAGGGGCACTTGTACCCCAATGTTTACAGCAGCACTCTGAACAATAGCCAAATTATGGAAAGAGCCTAAATGTCCATCAACTGATGAATGGATAAAGAAATTGTGGTTTATATACACAATGGAGTACTACGTGGCAATGAGAAAGAATGAAATATGGCCTTTTGTAGCAACGTGGATGGAACTGGACAGTGTGATGCTAAGTGAAATAAGCTATACAGAGAAAGATACCATATGGTTTCACTCTTATGTGGATCCTGAGAAACTAAACAGGAACCCATGGGGGAGGGGAAGGAAAAAAAAAAAAAGAGGTTAGAGTGGGAGAGAGCCAAAGCATAAGAGACTCTTAAAAACTGAGAACAAACTGAGGGCTGATGGGGGGTGGGAGGGAGAGGAGGGTGGGTGATGGGTATTGAGGAGGGCACCTGTTGGGATGAGCACTGGGTGTTGTATGGAAACCAATTTGACAATAAATTTCATGTATTAAAAAAAAAAAAACTGAGAGAAAAAACAAAAACCCTTCTAAAACTTGAAGCCAAAAACCCTCAGAAGCCCTTTGAAATACTGAGGGAAAAAATGGGGAAAAGACCTGAACAGACAATTTATAAAGGAAGATACAAAAATGCATTCAATTTTTATTTTTTTAATGCTTACTTATTTTAGAGAGAGAGAGAGAGAGAGAGAGAGAGAATCCTAAGCGGGGTCCAAGCTGTCAGCGCAGAACACCACACAGGGCTCTACCTCACGAACCCTGAGATCATGACCTGGGCCGAAATCAAGAGTCAAGAGTCCAACGCTTAACCAACTGAGCCACCCAGGTGCCCCTTCACTCCATTTTTAAAATACAAATTAAAAATATACTGACTACCAGGGAGACTGGCTGGCACAGTTGGAAGATCATGCCATTCTTGATCTCGGGGTTGTTAAGTTTGAGCCCCACGCTGTGTGTAGAGATTACTTAAAAATAAAATCTTTACGGGTGCCTGGGTGGCTCAGTTAGTTAAGTGTTGGACTCTGGATTTCAGCTCGGCTCATGATCTCACGGTTGATGGGTTCAAGCCCCGTGTCTGGCTCTGCGCTGGCAGAGCTCCCTTGCCATTTGCCCCTCCTCTGTTCGTGCCACACATGCTCTTGCTTGCTCTCTCTCTCTCAAAATAAATAAACTTAAAAAAAATAAGACAAATATTTAAAAAATGTTTAAATATAGTGACTACCATTTCTCACCCATTAGATTGGCAAAAATTAAAAAGTATGACAACATTGGAGCACCTGGGTGGTTCACTATGTCAAGCGTTGAGCGTCCAACTTCAGCTCAGGTCATGGTCTCGCAGTTGGTGAGTTCGAGCCCTGCATCGGGCTCTATGCTGACAGCTAGGAGCCTGGAGCCTGCTTCAGATTCTGTATCTCTCTCTCTCTCTCTCTCTCTCTCCTCCTCCCCTGCTCATGCTCTGCCTCTCTCTGTCTCTCAAAAAAAATGTTAAAAAAAATTTTTTAATTAAAAATTAAAAAATTTTTAAAAAGTATGACAACGCATTCTATTGCTGAGTCTATGTGGAAATAGGCACTCATAAACTGCTGCTGGGAATGGAAACTGGTATAACCCTTTTGAAGGGGAATTTGGCAATAACTACAAAGCTACATATGCAGTTTTATCCTTTGACCTAGCAATCCCACTAATAAGAATTTATTCTACAATAATACCTACATAGTCATGTGCAAGGTTATCTATTGCAGCAAAATAATACCCAGAGGAGATCGACTGAATAAATAGTACTGAATACAGTACTATAACACATACATAAAGATACTGTGTAGTTGTTTTAAAAAAAATATCTATTAACTGATATGGAGTGATTTCCAGCATATATTGTTAAGTGGAGAAAAAAGCAAATTTCCAAAAAGTATATAAAGTATGCTATTTTTTACTTCTAATAACACGAATGCATCCAGAAGGTACTATGCTAAGTGAAGTAAGTCAGACAAAAAAAGACAAATACCATATGATTTCACTTATATGTGGAATCTAAAAACCAAAATAAACAAACAAATGGAAACGGACTCATAAACACAGAGAACAAACTGGTGGTTGCCAGATGGAGGGTTGTAGGGAAAGTGGGAGAAATAGGTGAAAGGGATTAAGAGGTACAAACTTCGTTATAAAATAAATAAGTCACAGAGATGAAAAGTACAGCATAAAGAATATAGTCGACATCACTGAATTACATTGTATGGTGACAGATGGTGACTACACTTATCATGGTGAGCACTAAATAATGTACATAATTATACAAACAGAATGCTGTCCACCTGAAACTAATATAACATTATATGTCCACTATATTTCAACAATAAAAAGTTTTTTAATAAAAATAAAGCATGCTACTTTTTGTGTGAGAAAAAACTGGGAAATAAAAATACATAAATGTATCTGCTTATTTCTGCAAAAAGAAAAGAGGAAGAATAAACCAGAAACCAGAGAAATTAATTAACTACAATGGTAAAAGGGATACAGTAAAGGAGAGAGTAACACCCTTGAGTATATTTGCATAGTTTTGACTACACAAACATGTTTCTAATGTTCTGCATACTCAAAACATAAAATTAAATCAACAAAGATGGGGGGGTAGGAACTATAAAACTGAATGCAAACAAGAAAAAATGACCCCAACAGTATTTCAAAGGGATAACATAACATCTCAGAAAGTTCCCTCAGGCCACTTCTTTTTTTTTTTTTTTTTTTTTTTTTTTTTGCATATAGAATTATTTTATTTTATTTTTTTTTCCAGAATTTCCCAATATGATTTTTTTTAATTTATATATGAAATTTATTGTCAAATTGGTTTCCATACAACACCCAGTGCTCATCCCAAAAGGTGCCCTCCTCAATACCCATCACCCACCCTCTCCTCCCTCCCACCCCCCATCAACCCTTAGTTTGTTCTCAGTTCTCAACAGTCTCTTATGCTTTGGCTCTCTCCCACTCTAACCTCTTTTTTTTCCTTCCCCTCCCCCATGGGTTCCTGTTAAGTTTCTCAGGATCCACATAAGAGTGAAACCATATGGTATCTGTCTTTCTCTGGATGGCTTATTTCACTTAGCATCACACTCTCCAGTTCCATCCACGTTGCTACAAAAGGCCATATTTCATTTTTTCTCATTGCCACGTAGTATTCCATAGTGTATATAAACCACAATTTCTTTATCCATTCATCAGTTGATGGACATTTAGGCTCTTTCCATCATTTGGCTATTGTTGAGAGTGCTGCTATGAACATTGGGGTACAAGTGCCCCTATGCATCAGTACTCCTGTGTCCCTTGGATAAATTCCTAACAGTGCTATTGCTGGGTCATAGGGTAGGTCTATTTTTAATTTTCTGAGGAACCTCCACACTGCTTTCCAGAGCGGCTGCACCAATTTGCATTCCCACCAACAGTGCAAGAGGGTTCCCGTTTCTCCACATCCTCTCCAGCATCTATAGTCTCCTGATTTGTTCATTTTGGCCACTCTGACTGGCATGAGGTGATACCTGAGTGTGGTTTTGATTTGTATTTCCCTGATAAGGAGCGACGCTGAACATCTTTTCATGTGCCTGTTGGCCATCCGGATGTCTTCTTTAGAGAAGTGTCTATTCATGTTTTCTGCCCATTTCTTCACTGGGTTATTTGCTTTTTGGGTGTGGAGTTTGGTGAGCTCTTTATAGATTTTGGATACTAGCCCTTTGTCTGATATGTCATTTGCAAATATCTTTTCCCATTCCGTTGGTTGCCTTTTAGTTTTGTTGGTTGTTTCCTTTGCTGTGCAGAAGCTTTTTATCTTCATAAGGTCCCAGTAATTCACTTTTGCTTTTAATTCCCTTGCCTTTGGGGATGTGTCGAGGAAGAGATTGCTACGGCTGAGGTCAGAGAGGTCTTTTCCTGCTTTCTCCTCTAAGGTTTTGATGGTTTCCTGTCTCACATTCAGGTCCTTTATCCATTTTGAGTTTATTTTTGTGAATGGTGTGAGAAAGTGGTCTAGTTTCAACCTTCTGCATGTTGCTGTCCAGTTCTCCCAGCACCATTTGTTCAAGAGACTGTCTTTTTTCCATTGGATGTTCTTTCCTGCTTTGTCAAAGATGAGTTGGCCATACGTTTGTGGGTCTAGTTCTGGGGTTTCTATTCTATTCCATTGGTCTATGTGTCTGTTTTTGTGCCAATACCATGCTGTCTTGATGATGACAGCTTTGTAGTAGAGGCTAAAGTCTGGGATTGTGATGCCTCCTGCTTTGGTCTTCTTCTTCAAAATTACTTTGGCTATTCGGGGCCTTTTGTGGTTCCATATGAATTTTAGGATTGCTTGTTCTAGTTTCGAGAAGAATGCTGGTGCAATTTTGATTGGGATTGCATTGAATGTGTAGATAGCTTTGGGTAGTATTGACATTTTGACAATATTTATTCTTCCAATCCATGAGCAGGGAATGTCTTTCCATTTCTTTAAATCTTCTTCAATTACCTTCATAAGCTTTCTATAGTTTTCAGCATACAGATCCTTTACATCTTTGGTTAGATTTATTCCTAGGTATTTGATGCTTCTTGGTGCAATTGTGAATGGGATCAGTTTCTTTACTTGTCTTTCTGTTGCTTCATTATTTGTGTATAAGAATGCAACTGATTTCTGTACATTGATTTTGTATCCTGCAACTTTGCTGAATTCATGTATCAGTTCTAGTAGACTTTTGGTGGAGTCTATCGGATTTTCCATGTATAATATCATGTCATCTGCAAAAAGCGAAAGCTTGACTTCATCTTTGCCAATTTTGATGCCTTTGATTTCCTTTTGTTGTCTGATTGCTGATGCTAGAACTTCCAGCACTATGTTAAACAACAGCGGTGAGAGTGGGCATCCCTGTCGTGTTCCTGATCTCAGGGAAAAAGCTCTCAGTTTTTCCCCGTTGAGGATGATGTTAGCTCTGGGCTTTTCATAAATGGCTTGTATGATCTTTAAGTATGTTCCTTCTATCCCGACTTTCTCAAGGGTTTTTATTAAGAAAGGGTGCTGGATTTTGTCAAAGGCCTTTTCTGCATCGATTGACAGGATCATATGGTTTTTCTCTTTTTTTTTGTTAATGTGATGTATCACGTTGATTGATTTGCGAATGTTGAACCAGCCCTGCATCCCAGGAATGAAACCCACTTGATCATGGTGAATAATTCCTTTTATATGCCATTGAATTCGATTTGCTAGTATCTTATTGAGAATTTTTGCATCCATATTCATCAGGGATATTGGCCTGTAGTTCTCTTTTTTTACTGGGTCTCTGTCTGGTTTAGGAATCAAAGTAATACTGGCTTCATAGAATGAGTCTGGAAGTTTTCCTTCCCTTTCTATTTCTTGGAATAGCTTGAGAAGGATAGGTATTATCTCTGCTTTAAACGTCTGGTAGAACTCCCCTGGGAAGCCATCTGGTCCTGGACTCTTATTTGTTGGGAGATTTTTGATAACCAATTCAATTTCTTCGCTGGTTATGGGTCTGTTCAAGCTTTCTATTTCCTCCTCACTGAGTTTTGGAAGAGTGTGGGTGTTCAGGAATTTGTCCATTTCTTCCAGGTTGTCCAATTTGTTGGCATATAATTTTTCATAGTATTCCCTGATAATTGTTTGTATCTCTGAGGGATTGGTTGTAATCATTCCATTTTCATTCATGATTTTATCTATTTGGGTCATCTCCCTTTTCTTTTTGAGAAGGCTGGCTAGAGGTTTGTCAATTTTGTTTATTTTTTCAAAAAACCAACTCTTGGTTTCGTTGATCTGCTCTACAGTTTTTTTAGATTCTATATTGTTTATTTCTGCTCTGATCTTTATTATTTCTCTTCTTCTGCTGGGTTTAGGCTGCCTTTGCTGTTCTGCTTCTAATTCCTTTAGGTGTGCTGTTAGATTTTGTATTTGGGATTTTTCTTGTTTCTTGAGATAGGCCTGGATTGCAATGTATTTTCCTCTCAGGACTGCCTTCGCTGCGTCCCAAAGCGTTTGGATTGTTGTATTTTCATTTTCGTTTGTTTCCATATATTTTTTAATTTCTTCTCTAATTGCCTGGTTGACCCACTCATTCGTTAGTAGGGTGTTCTTTAACCTCCATGCTTTTGGAGGTTTTCCAGACTTTTTTCTGTGATTGATTTCAAGCTTCATAGCATTGTGGTCTGAAAGTATGCATGGTATGATTTCAATTCTTGTAAACTTATGAAGGGCTGTTTTGTGACCCAGTATATGATCTATCTTGGAGAATGTTCCATGTGCACTCGAGAAGAAAGTATATTCTGTTGCTTTGGGATGCAGAGTTCTAAATATATCTGTCAAGTCCATCTGATCCAATGTCTCATTCAGGGCCCTTGTTTCTTTATTGACCGTGTGTCTAGATGATCTATCCATTTCTGTAAGTGGGGTGTTAAAGTCCCCTGCAATTACCACATTCTTATCAATAAGGTTGCTTATGTTTATGAGTAATTGTTTTATATATTTGGGCGCTCCGGTATTCGGCGCATAGACATTTATAATTGTTAGCTCTTCCTGATGGATAGACCCTGTCACTATTATATAATGTCCTTCTTCATCTCTTGTTACAGCCTTTAATTTAAAGTCTAGTTTGTCTGATATAAGGATGGCTACTCCAGCTTTCTTTTGGCTTCCAGTAGCATGATAAATAGATCTCCATCCCCTCACTCTCAATCTAAAGGTGTCCTCAGGTCTAAAATGAGTCTCTTGTAGACAGCAAATAGATGGGTCTTGTTTTTTTATCCATTCTGATACCCTATGTCTTTTGGTTGGTGCATTTAGTCCATTTACATTCAGTGTTATTACAGAAAGATATGGGTTTAGAGTCATTGTGATGTCTGTATGTTTTATGCTTGTAGTGGTGTCTCTGGTACTTTGTCTCACAGGGTCCCCCTTAGGATCTCTTGTAGGGCTGGTTTAGTGGTGACAAATTCCTTCAATTTTTGTTTGTTTGGGAAGACCTTTATCTCTCCTTCTATTCTAAATGACAGACTTGCTGGATAAAGGATTCTCGGCTGCATATTTTTTCTGTCTAGCACACTGAAAATCTCGTGCCAATTCTTTCTGGCCTGCCAAGTTTCAAAAGAGAGATCAGTCACGAGTCTTATAGGTCTCCCTTTATATGTGAGGGCACGTTTACCCCTTGCTGCTTTCAGAATTTTCTCTTTATCCTTGTATTTTGCCAGTTTCACTATGATATGTCATGCAGAAGATCGATTCAAGTTACGTCTGAAGGGAGTTCTCTGTGCCTCTTGGATTTCAATGCCTTTTTCCTTCCCCAGTTCAGGGAAGTTCTCAGCTATTATTTCTTCAAGTACCCCTTCAGCACCTTTCCCTCTCTCTTCCTCCTCTGGGATACCAATTATGCGTAGATTATTTCTTTTTAGTGTATCACTTAGTTCTCTAATTTTCCGCTCATACTCCTGGATTTTTTTATCTCTCTTTTTCTCAGCTTCCTCTTTTTCCATAACTTTATCTTCTAGTTCACCTATTCTCTCCTCTGCCTCTTCAATCCGAGCCGTGGTGGTTTCCATGTTGTTATGCATTTCGTTTAAAGCGTTTTTCAGCTCCTCGTGACTGTTCCTTAGTCCCTTGATCTCTGTAGCAAGAGATTCTCTGCTGTCAGCTATACTGTTTTCAAGCCCAGCGATTAATTTTATGACTATTATTCTAAATTCACTTTCTGTTATATTATTTAAATCCTTTTTGATCAGCTCATTAGCTGTTGTTATTTCCTGGAGATTCTTCTGAGGGGAATTCTTCCGCTTGGTCATTTTGGATAGTCCCTGGCGTGGTGAGGACCTGCAGGGCACTTCCCCTGTGCTGTGGTGTATAACTGGAGTTGGTGGGCGGAGCCGCAGTCAGACCTGATGTCTGCCCCCAGCCCACCGCTGGGGCCACAGTCAGACTGGTGCGTGCCTTCTCTTCCCCTCTCCTAGGGGCGGGATTCACTGTGGGGTGGGGTGGCCTGTCTGGGCTACTTGCACACTGCCAGGCTTGTGATGCTGGGATCTGGCATCTTAGCTGGGGTGGGTAGGCAAGGTGCACAGGGGCAGGAGGGGCAGGCTTAGCTTGCTTCTCCTTAGGTGATCTACTTCAGGAGGGGCCCTGTGGCAGCAGGAGGGAGTCAGATCCGCTGCCGAGGTTTGGCTCCGCAGAAGCGCAGAGTTGGGTGTTTGCGCGGAGTGAGCAAGTTCCCTGGCAGGAACTGGTTCTCTTTGGGATTTTGGCTGGGGGATGGGCGGGAGAGATGGCGCTGGCGAGCGCCTTTGTTCCCCACCAAACTGAGCTCTGTCGTCCGGGGGCTCAGCAGCTCTCCTTCCCTTTGTCCTCCAGCCTTCCCGCTTTCTGAGCAGAGCTGTTAAATTATGACCTCCCAGACGCTAAGTCGCGCTTGCTGTAGGAACACAGTCCGTCAGGCCCCTCCGCTTTTTGCAAGCCAGACTCGGGGGCTCTGCTTGGCCGGCGAGCCGCCCCTCCGCCCCGGCTCCCTCCCGCCAGTCCGTGGAGCGCGCACCGCCTCGCCGCCCTTCCTACCCTCTTCCGTGGGCCTCTCGTCTGCGCTTGGCTCCGGCGACTCCGTTCTGCTAATCCTCTGGCGGTTTTCTGGGTTATTTAGGCAGGTGTAGGTGGAATCTAAGTGATCAGCAGGACGCGCGGTGAGCCCAGCGTCCTCCTACGCCGCCATCTTCCTTCTCTCCCCAGGCCACTTCTTAGTCAATCCCTATCCTACCCCCCTACCTGTTTCAGTGACAACCACTATTCTAATTTTTTTTCCCATAGGTTAGTTTTGCCCACTCTAGAATTTCATACGAATGGAACCATATTGTACATATGATTCTGAAGCTTCTTTTACTTAGCATAATGTTTCTGAAATTTATTTATCTTGCTGTATATATCAGCAGTTTGTTCCTTTTATTACTATTAGTCTGTTGTATGAATATATCATTGTTTTTGTTATAGCTTTATTCTCCTATTGATATTTCATCCTTCTGATGATATTTCCAGTTTTGTGCTATTATGAAAAAAGTTATTAACACTCATACACAAGGTTTTTGTGGACATATTTTCATTTTTCTTGGTAAATACCTAGCTGTGGAAGTGCTAGGTCATAAGGAGGTATACATGTAGTTTTATAGGAAACTGCCAAACCTTTTTCCAAATTGGTTTGTGCTATTTCCAACAATAATGTATGAGAGGAAAGATCTAGTTGCTCCACATCCTCACACTTGGTGTTGTCACCACTGTACTATTCTTATACTTTTGCTATATGTTTGAAATTATTTCAAAATAAATACTTAAAATAACATTTATTTGTATTTACCTTCTGATAGTTTCATCCTAATAGATACAAAATAGGTACTGCTGCTATTCTCATTTTACAGCAACTTACACAAGGTCACACAGAAAATTGTTGGTATTATCCACTGACCAGTCACTCCACTTCATCCATTGTAAAATCTGACAGTAACCTAAAACCTTCCATTCTACTAGTAATCAGTGCCACCATGCTGGATGTTCAGCATCCATGTGAATAAGCAAATTGAAAACCTACCTTTAAATTCCTTAACTTTGATATTTCCAATGGTCTTATCCTACACTTCATTTCAGCTCCACACTCCCTTGGCTACACTTTAAATCTTATCACTGTCCCAAACTGTTCTACCTTCTGATTACTAAGTTATATATCCCACTTTCTTCTAACTCCTTTACCTCTTGAGTGTTCACTCAATTATTCTATTATAGTTGCTCTATCTCACTTGGATTTTTCAGTCCATTAACTAGTCCATTGATTTTTCTCTACCTAATCTTTAATCCTTTCCTAAGTGCCTGGTACATAGTAATCACTTAATAACGATAAATGAAATTATTATCATCCCTCTTAGATTCCTTGGTTCATTATTTTAATGTTTATCTACTTTTGAGACAAAGAGAATGTGTGGCACATGAGCAAGTGGGGAAAGGGCAGAGAGAGGGAGACAGGATTTGATGTGGGGCTCAAGATCATGACCTGAGCCAAAGTCAGTCACTTAACTGAGCCACCCAGGCGCCCATCCTTGGTTCATTATTTTAATTCCTCTCTTATTATTCTAAAAGCTGTTACTCAACTATCTTTATTTGACAGCTACCTGGCAAAATCTTAATCCATCACTATCTACCTTCTCTATACCTACACCTACACTGACAGACACTTAAATAAATATCACATAATTAGGTTGACTGTTGCTATTGAAAATTCAGCTTTGCCAATTTTATTTGGGCCCACAACATTGTCAGGCATTCATATTATGTTTTCTTCATCAGCTTGTTCTCCCATTCTTAACATCAAACCTCTTCCTCTTTCTTCAAAACTCCACTTGTTACCTACACTCGTATGTCTCATGGACATTTCAAATTCAACACGTTAAAGACTGAACTCAACTTTCCCATCCAACATTGTCCTCAACTATCCAAATACATTCCTCTCCCTTCTCTAGCCCCCTTATCTTGGCATCAAGGCCAAGATGACACTACCATAAGGCCAGAAAACTGGCAGTCATTCTTGTCTCCCAACTGTTGCCTTACTAGCAATCTTCCCAATATCTAATCAATCACAAAGTCATATTGACTACATTCTATATATGTCTAGAATTTATCCACTTTTTTCCATGGGTTCCATTAGCTCAGATCAACATTATTCTCGAACAGCTAGAGTTTTTCAAAACCCATTCTCTCTGCCTCCACTTTTACCCTAATTCCAATTCTTCCTCCAAACTGCACAGTTAGCTTTCTAATTGTCTTAAGAATCTTACAAGACCTTCTTTGATCTGACCCTAGCTAAACTCTCTAACTTTGCTAAATTTCCTTCAGTCTTGTACATGTCACCCTCTCACCTCTAGGACTCTGCATACAGTATTCTCTCTACTTGACATACTTTCCTTAGGCCTCTTTTTTAAAAAATATTTTAATGTTTATTTTTGAGACAGAGAGAGTGTATACACATGTGCACATGCAAGCAGGAGAAGGGGCAGAGAGAGGGAAACAGAGGTTCCAAAGTGGGCTCCACACTGACAGTAGAGAACCCAACATGGGGCTTGAACTCATGAACCATGAGATCATGACCTGAGCCAGACTCAGATACTGAACCCACTGAGTCATCCAGGCACCCCTTCCTTATACCTCTTAATCTGGTTAACTCTTACTCAAATTTCCAATCTCAACTAAACATCACATACTCTAGGCTCTATCTAATTTTCCAGAACAGTTAGCCTGCTGTTATTTGTTTCTCACCTATACTGTCCCTGTCCTCAAAGAATTTACAATCTAATGTAAACAAACAATATAGAGTGGTACTTACAATATATAAGAAGCCGCACAAAAATGTGAGTCTTTTTTTTTCTACCTGGAAGAGTCACAGAGAAGGTGACATCTGAATACAGTTTTAAAGGATAAAGAGATTTGGCAGTATCATGAAGATGCTACTTCCCCACTCCACAAAACACACACACATACACAGAGGGGGGAAATGTGGAAAGATAGTGCCTAAACAGATATATGAACATGTACATGTGCAAGGCATGAGCAGGGCTTTAGGTGGGGGCGAGGGGGAGAGAACTGGGAAGATCAGGGACAAGTAATTATAGTAGCATAAAGTTCAAGAGTATGAGACTCTTCAGTATTTCTCAAAGATGATCTGCAGACCATCTGCTTCAGAATCACCACACATTTGTTAAAATATATTCATTTCTAGATCTTGTATGAGATCTAATCAATCAGAATCTCTGAAGTAGGGGGCCCAGTAATATGTAATCTTAGCAACAGCCCAAGAGATCTTACATCAGAATTTGAGAACTGTAGCTGTTATTTTTAAAAGAGAGAAACTGACCTTTGTCCTAAAATGGGTCACTTGAGTAGTTTAATTTTTTATGTAGATATAAAGAAAGCAGGAAGGTTTAGTGATTAAAATTTACCAAAATATTTTGAGACACAAGAATAGATAACTACACTCTAGGTCCCTCCATCCTTGGTTACGAGGGACGATTAATTATCTTAAACAAACCAAGACTCAGAGGGACACAAAATGACACATTTTGCATTTTGGTGGTAGGAAAAAAATTGCTTAATTCTTGGGGGATTCTCAAAAAGAGACATCGATTGTGGGCTCTACAATGAGAACATACCCAAACTTAGCTGAGTACAACCTCTCTGTGACAACAGGGCCTTATGAAAGAATAGATTGTGGGGGCACCTGGGTGGCTCAGTGGTTAAGCGTCCCACTTCAGCTCAGGTCATGATCTCACAGTTCATGGATTCGAGCCCCATGTCAGGCTCTGTACTGACAGCTTAGAGCCTGGAGCCTGCTTCAGATTCTGTGTCTCCCTCTCTCTCTGTTTCTCTCTCTCTCAAAAATAAACATTAAAAAACAAAAAGAATAGATTCTGTTGTATGCCTGAATAGACTGGGAACTAAAAGGGTACAAAAAGGAATATCCTGGGTCAACTGGACCACCAAGAGAGTTAATTTGTCCATGCAATCATCCTCATCTGAAAGGACTTGACCAGCCTTCACCAAAATCTGGGCCAGTGAAATTTTGCTGTGTGGGGACCAGCAGCACCATGCATGATGGTATCTGATATCTATACCATCCGGCAACAAAGAACAACAGTAATAGCCAACTGAGAGTCACCAAGATTCCTCTTGTTCAGAAGTGGAAATCAGATACACCTTCTGTTGGAATGAAAAAACCCTCTGGTGCTTTCAGACAATGGAGGGGAAAGGGAAATGTCTGTATTTCAGACATTATAGGAAAGAGTGATACTGATTTTCTGTTAAATACAGCATATAGGGACTTGGGTTGGTCTTAATTTAAATTAGAGAAATAAGAGATAGACTGCATTTTCACTTTGAGTTTTGTAAAGCAGATCAGACCAGCTGCAAAATGTAAAACATTTAGTACAAAGTCTGGATCACTGCAATGTATCAATAAATAGTAGTCATTGTGATTTTTATTATTTTAGAGGGAGAGAATGGTTACAAGGCTTATAGTTTGAATACTGGGGAAAATGATCACAAACAAGGAAATTAGGAAAAAGATCTGAGTTTGTGGAAAATATTTGGCTTTCCACATGCTAAGTTTGAGGTAGAAGAAAAGCATTCAAATAGAAATGTTCATTTGCTTAAAATGCACCTCCTACTACTTCTGCTGGTTGAAATCTTACCTTCCTCTACCCTGTTTCACCTTCCAGCTTCCTTTCTGTCCCCACACCCTTTACAATTATTCTCACCTTCTTTGATCCTTTAGCAATTTGCATTTCTATTACTTTTTTTCACATTTTGTTTTATATCATAATTATTTTTCTCTTATATGCTTGTCAAATAGACTGTGAGTTCCTTAAGAGCAGGGAAAGGTTAAAGCCAAGCAGACTGTCCCACAGGATTTTGCCAGTGGTTGGTACTTTATAAATCAGCAGCAATCAAGGGAAACACCCAGAGCTATATGTGCTCTAGCTAAAATCAATTTAACTTCCACACCACCATTTGCAGGAGGAACAGAAGCAAACCAGGATCCTGTGTGATCCTAGCAAAATTCCCAAGTTCTCCCTTGCTCAACACTAAAAGCTTCACTAGCTGCCTTGAAACTTCCAGGATTAATCTCATAATACCTTTAATGCCCCACCTCTCCAAAGGAGTCCAGAGCTCACAGGTTATCCCTCAATGCACAGATTCGAAGTCATTTTATGTATCTGTCAGCACTACTTATTCCCCTTCCCTTCCCCCACTTAATTTTTCTCCACAGTATTTACCACCAACTGACTATGTAATTGTCTATATCTCAGCTCTTAAATATAAATTCCCTGAGTGCAGAGGTTTTTTCTTGTGTTTTCTTCACTACTGTAATTTCAGAACCAAGAACAGTATCTGGTTCATGGCAGAGCTTAATGGATACCTGCAGAATAAATACATGGATACATATTTTATTTGTTAGTATGTGCCTATATCCGTAGGATATATTAGTGAACAAGAAAAGCGTGGTCCCTAACCTTATAAAGCCTAAAGTCTAAGGGAAAAAATGACATTAAACAAGTATTACATAATTATGCATAATTATGAGAAATGCTCTGAAGGAAAGTATAGGATATATAATAGGGAAATCTAATCTAGAGAAATGGGAAGGAGGATTCCAAGCTAGATTCTCAGAGATTATATTTAAGCAAAACTGAATACGTAGGAATTAGGTGAGCAAAGAAAAGAAAAAGAAGATTTGAGACAAAAAGAATGTGCCAAGATCCTAAAAGGAACATATAGTTACATGTTTAGCAACTTTATTGAGAAAAAACTGGCATGCAATAAATTGTACCATTTAAAATGTCCAATTAGTTATGTTTTGGCACATATTAAGTTTGATGCAAATTTTGACATACACACATAAAACCATCATCACAATCAAGATAATGATCATACCCATCTCCATCTATGTTGGCATATAATCTGTATTTACCCAACTAATATTTATTGGTACCTACCATATCAGGCCCTAAGTATACACTGATATATGATCCCTGCTCTTCTGGTACTTAAAGTTCAATGGGTGTCTAGATCAAGGAAGCAAAATAAAGCAAAAGAAAAGGTGTAATGATGTTTGGGGAGATAGGCAGGGACATATTTTGCAGGGCCTTGCAGGCCATATTTTGATTTTTATATAAAGAACAATGGGAAAGTTCAGTCCTAGATGAGTTCAGTCTTGGACATAGTGAGTGTGATGATCTAAAGAGATATGTAAGCGGACATACCCAGAAGACAGTTATTCCAAAGCTGGACAGAGTAGGAACAGTCTGCAAAGATGACTGAGAAAGGGCAATTGGACAAAGAAAAATAAAAAGCATCCAAACTGAAATGGAAGAGATAAAGCTACTATCACCATTCATAGATGGCATGATCTTATATATAGAAAATCCTACAAATCTACACAAAAACTATTAGAGATAATAACCAAAGTCAGCAAGGTTACAAGATCAATATACAAAAACTAATTGCACTTATATGTACTTGCAATGAACAACCCAAAAATAAAAGTTTTGAAAAATCAAGATACAGAACCTTACCATTGTCCTAGAAAGTTTTCTCATGCCCCTTACCAGCCAATCCCTCCACAGACAACCACTGTTTTGATTTTTTTAACTATTCATTAGTTTTGCCTATTGTAGAACTTTTTATTAAAAAAAATCAAACAATATGTACTTTTAAGTGAGGCTTTTTTCACTCCACTTTGTATTTTTGAGATGTATTTATGTTGCTGCATGTATCGGTAGTTTGCTCCTTTTTATTGCTGAGTAGTAGTCCATGTATAAATACAACAGTTCATTTAGCCATTCTTCCTTTCATGTGCAACTAGGCTGTTTCCAGTTTGGGGCTATTATGACTAAAGTTACTATAAACACTCTTGTACAAGGATTTTTGTTGACATTGTTGAAATGTGCTTTCATTTATCCTGAGTAAATACTTGAGTTTCTGGACCATAGCATAGATGAGTATGTAGACCTTTTTCCAAAACAGTTATAACATTTTATACTCCCAACAACAATGTATAAGACTTCTTGGTTGCTCTACATCCTTGTCAATATTTGACTTTTTAATTTTAGCCATGCTGGCAGGAATTCAGCAATATCTCACTGTGATTTTAATTTACATTTCCCTGATGATTAATGATGTTGAGTGTTTTTTAATGTGTTTATTAGCTATTTGTGTATAAACTTCTGTGATATGTTTGTTTACATCTTCTGCCACATTATATTTAGTTGCTTGTCTTATTATTGAGTTGCAAAAGTTCTTTATATATCTTACATACCAATCTTTTGTCAAACATATGTTTGGCAGATATCTCCCAAGTGACAAGTATTTATTGACTGAACTGCTTACAGTTTTTAAGTAATGTTATAGAACTTCTCTCTTTTAAGTCATATACACTTGGATTTAAATCCTGGCTCTCCCGGGGTGGCTGGGTGGCTCAGTTGGTTAAGCGTCCAACTTCGGCTCAGGTCATGATCTCGCAGTCCGTGGGTTCGAGCCCCGCGTTGGGCTCTGTGCTGACAGCTCAGAGCCTGGAGCCTGTTTCAGATTCTGTGTCACCCTCTTTCTCTGACCCTCCCCTGTTCATGCTCTCTCTCTGTCTCAAAAATAAATAAATGTTAAAAAAAAATTAAAAAAAAAAATCCTGGCTCTACCTACAACTACCTGTGGGAATTTGAACGACATACTTAATGGGGGGGGGGGGGCATATTTCCCATCTGTAAAATGGAGATAATACCTCTATAGGATTGTTGTAATGATTTAGACAATGGATTTCAACATATCTGGCATATAAAAGGTTTTCAATAAATGTTCATTCTGTTCTTTTCTGATTTTAGTTTTATGATAATACAGCAGTTGCTGCCTTAAAAAGCTGAACTGCAATTTTTACACTATAAAACTCCATAAAAACTTGAATTTTCACAATGGTAAAATCATTGCAATAGTGGAGACCACAAAGGATAAGGTCTCTTGGGGAAAAAGTAATGTATCTTTCTTTTATTCTAGTTTGGTAACATATTCAAAATAAACCTGAATCTATAAGTAGTCAAATCAAATGAAATTCATCTGGAGGTAAAACTGAAAAGAAAAAGGTGAACAATTCAAATTGTGTTGTGCTAACAGTCATCTGCTATAGCACATGGAATTTGTAAATGACATGCTATTGCAAATACAATTGTACTGACTGCTATCTATACCAGTTAGTTGTATTTCATCTCATAAAAATCACATAAAAATAGGTTTAACCCAAAAGCATTTTTTAGGGAATTACTTCAACATGTTAATAATACTTTTAAGTACGAGTTATACCAATAACTTACTATAAATAGGTTAGTGTAAGTTGTAGTAACTACTACAAATAAGAGTTACTATGCAGTGCACAACTTGCTTTATTATTTGCTGTTCTTGTATTTATTTGTTGTTATAAAAAATTTCAGGTTCTGGATCCAAGTTCTGTCCCCTTAATTTACTAGTTAAGTTAGCTCTTCAAATCTCATTTCTTTCATTTGTAAAATGGGGATAATAATATTATGTAGCTCATATCATTGCTATGAGGATTAAATGATAAAAGCTTATAAAGCCCTTAGCACAGAATACTTTTTTAATGTTTATTTATTTTTGAGAGAGAAAGAGACAGAGCATGAGCAGGGGAGGAGCAGAGAGAGAGGGAGATGCAGAATTTGAAGCAGGCTCCAGGCTCTGAGCTGTCAGCACAGAGCTCTACGCGGGTCACGAACCTACGAACACATGAACCGGAACTGCGAGATCATGACCTGAGCTGAAGTCAGAAACTCAATTGACTGAGCCACCCAGGCGCCCCAAAATACTTTTTTTTTTTTTTTTTTAATTTGAGAGAGAGCGTGCACATGAGTGGTGGAGAGGAGCTGAGAGTGAGAGAGAGCGAGTGAGCAAGTGAGAGACAGAGAGAGAGAGAGAGAGAAAGAGAATCTTAAGCAGGCTCCATGCTCAGTGCAGAGCCTAACATGGGGCTCACTCCCATGACCCCGGGATCATGACCTGAGCTGAAATCAAGAGTGGGATCTCAACGAATTGAGCCACCCAGTTGCCCCAGCACAGAATACTTTTAAGAGTAAGTCATCAGTAAATATTATTTATTACTGTTGTTGTTAAAGTATGTTAATCAAGCTTTTCTTAAGTTTCTGTGACTAGTCTGGGCTTCACATTTTCCAACTTGGAGAGGTACTAAGAAATGACAATGATTCATTTCTCAAACTCACTGGAAACACTGACGGATTTTATATTTTGCATTCTTCAGATCTCAACTTAAATTTCACTTTTTTGGAGAGATCTAACTCCAAAGCAGGTCCCTCATTTAAATTTAAATTTCTAATATGGTAAATATTGTTAGATATGACCCACATAAGCAAATGTTCTTTGGGAGTCCTCAGTAATTTTTAAGAGTGTAAAGGGGTCCTGAGACCAAAATGTTTGAGACTGATATTAATGAATTGTTTAGAAAATGGGTATTCTCATGATTCAAAGTATATTATGGCCTGTCAAACTTCTGAGTGATTTATTTTTCCTTGTTTAGCTAGATTTAATTTGAGTAGTAATTAAGAATTGTACACATTAGGGGCACCTGGGTGGCTCAGCTGGTTAAGCCTCTGACTTCGACTCAGGTCATGATCTCACGGCTCGTGGATTCAAGCCCCATGTGGGGCTCTGTGCTGACAACTCAGAGCAGAGCCTGAAGCCTGCTTTGGATTCTGTGTCTCCCTCTCTCTCTGCCCCTCCCCTGCTCATGCTCTGTCTCTCTTTCTCTCTCTCTCAAAAATTAATAAAAATAAATAAATAACTGTACACATTCACTTTATTGTGGTTATGCTTACAGTAAGGTTGCTAAAGTGAATTACAATTTCAGGCTTTGGGTGTTTTATGTTTTTGTGTTTTTTTACTATGAACTAGAATTGCACAACTCAATGCAGTATGCACTAGTCACTTGGAGCCTACAGGAACCTATAATTGACAATTAAATTTATATGGTACTATGATTACTAATAAGTAAAGCTTGCTTACAGGACATAAATCTTCCCAAACTGTAAATCCATAGTAG
Organism: Puma concolor; assembly: GCF_028749965.1. Lineage (NCBI taxonomy): Eukaryota > Metazoa > Chordata > Mammalia > Carnivora > Felidae > Puma > Puma concolor. Next base: position 35,773,096 of record NC_141674.1, read on the forward strand.
TCTATGAAAGGGAAAATACTGGGAAGCGCTACATTCAAATTCTGTCTTCAATTCATCTCCCAGCCCCTCTTCTAGCCCTAACGCCACTGCCTCAGGTTAGCCACTCCTCTTCTCTCACATTTTCTATCTTGTTACAATAGCCAGTCTACGTTCATTCATTATTCTCACCAATTCAATCTTTACTCTAAGATGAGAATGATCTATCTCAAAATCAAATCTGGCCATGTCAATTATCTTTGTTATTAAAAAGCTAGTATGGCTTCCCAGCTATCTACAGAAGCTACAAACTGACAGTCTACGAGTTGAATAAAGAATAAAAATGCAGGTTTTTTCCCCCACACACAAGTGTTTTGAAAATAGGAAGGTTTGTATTAGGGAGGATATCTGATTTCACTTTTAAAAAATTAGAAAATTTAGCAACACTCGGCCCAAATTTCCACATAGCAAAACTCGGCTGGAGCAGGAGAGAGAATGCCTAGGTAAGACAGGGCATATATGATTTGAGATTTCCAGTTTACCACAGTCCTTAGTCCAGCTCACTCATTCACTTACCTGCTTGGTTCCCCATAAACAACTGAATCTGTGCAACCTGCTTTATAGGAGAATGTCTGAACTCTTAGAAAAATAGATCCTTGATCATTTGAGTTGAAGCTAAATTTCCACTCTCAACTCCTATCTCTCTCTGCTTTTCCTTCACACACACGCTGATCATTTCTCAACACACCATGTTCTTTCACACATTCTTTTACACTTGCAAGCTGTACATCTAGTTCCTTCTGCTTGGAATGTTCTTACATTTGTTTCCCCACTCCACCAGCATCTGAAGAATTCCTTTACTTCATCAAAATCCAACCATACAAGTAGGTGAGGAAACATAAATGAGATAATGCTTGTAAACATTTAGCACAGGTCCTGACATATAGCAATCTCTGATTAAATGTCCTTACAACAATTCTAAGAGGCAGGAATTATGACCCCATATTAGAGATAAGGATGTTGTGGCTTTTATAAAGAAGATATGTACTTAGTCAAGACCAAGTAGCTAGTAAGTGACACACACAGTTGGAATTTGAACCTAATCTTATCACCAGGCTATACTGTCTCTTTTTTATTTGACTCAAATGACAGAGAACTGCCAGATTAACTTTCCTAATATATTTGTGTCACTTTTCTAATCATGTACCCCCAACAATTCCCTACGATCAACAAGTCCAAGTCATTCTATCTTTATATCCCTAACTGCCTATCAGTTCAGCCCACAACACAAATTTAATATATAGTCTCAACTAATTCAACTCATATTACTGAGTAAATGAATAAATTAATGAGAAAACTTCTACTGTACTAATAATCTGTATTAGACAGTAGGATCTGAATACTTTCTTTAGCATTTCCCACATCACCAATCTTAATGTACAGTATGCAATGAATTTAAAAAACTTATTAAAACCTGTAATACACATATAAGCACTAGCAGTTTTTAATCTCCCCACAGATAACATTATTCCTCCAAACTTAAATACCAAAACTCAGCAGTATCTATGTGTGTATAGATAGATATGTATGTAAACTGTTTTAGTTCATTTTATAAACAAATGATCTAAAACAACTCAAATGCTGCACATACTATTATGAGCCTATTTATATAAAATTCTGTGCCTGTATTTTGAGAAAGCTGTCTGGAAAGATGTTCAGATGACTTTTACATTTTTTCTCTGAATTTTTACAAATTGTTGTAATTAATTAGAGAGCATGTAAGTTTTTTTTTTCAATATATGAAATTTATTGTCAAATTGGTTTCCATACTACACCCAGTGCTCATCCCAAAAGGTGCCCTCCTCAATACCCATCACCCACCCTTCCCTCCCTCCCACCCCCCCATCAACCCTCAGTTTGTTCTCAGTTTTTAAGAGTCTCTTACAGAGCATGTAAGTTTTTAAATAAAAGACAAGCTATTTAAACTATTTGAAAAAAAAATTCTTTTTGAAGCTCCAACAGTAATGGGATTAATCATAATCCCTCCCACCCCACTCAGAAACATAGTGAATCACATTTGGGAAGTAAACATTGAAGTCCTAAGAATAGGCAGGTACATAAATTAGAGGACAATTTTAATTTTAGAAATACATATTATACATTCAAAGGCCATGAAATAACTTATTAAATTAAAAATGACTGGAGAATTACCAATATTTAGTACAGTATTAAATTTACATTATTTCACGATTATTAAAAAAGTAATTAAATTGATCTCATAACACAGCAATCTGTTTTCTTTTAGAAATCACTAGTTTTTCATATCTACTTTAGATATAATTTTGGGGGAAAAAACACATTTAACAGTACAGAACTAAGAAATTTCAACACAAGGATTTATTCAAACAATTAACTGTTATATCACTTATTGAAAAATTCTGCCAATGGAACAACTACCATGTGTTGGCTTCCAAAATGTTCCATGTTCCTATATACATTTCAATTCCCTAAAGTTGAGCTTTGTTTAAAAAATTAAGGAAACGTCAGGGCACCTGGGTGGTTCACTCAGTTAAGCATCTAACTCTTGATTTCGGCTCAGGTCATGATCTCACAATTCGTGAGTTCGAGCCCCACGTTGGTGGCTCTGCACTGTCCATGCCTGCTTGGAATTCTCTCTCCCTCCCTCCCTCTCTGCCCCGCCCCCCCCCCGAATAAATAAATAAATAAACATTAGAAAAAGTTTATTAAAATGCCAAATACCCTCCTTTGTTGCTTTTTCAACAATCTCTAGGACTATATCACAACAACTAAGACTCAAAAATTAATTTTATATTGAAAAAATTAACATATGGTATTTCTTTGTTCTAAGGGTAGGAAGTCAGTTGAATTTGAATTGTCTACAATGGCATATAACTCACAAAGATTAATTTAAAACCGATATTGTCAGGGCACCTGGGTGGCTCGGTCAGTTGGGAGTCCGACTTCGGCTCAGGTCATGATCTCACAGTTCATGGGTTCAAGTCCCACATCGGGCTCTGTGCTGACAGCTCAGAGCCTGGAGTCTGCTTTGGATTCTGTGACTCCCTCTCTTTCTGCTCCTCCCCTGCTCATGCTGTCTCTCTCTCTCTCTCTCTCTCTCTCAAAAATAAAATAAACATAAAAAATAACCAGATACTGTCTCTCAAACCAAAATCCATTGAACAGTTTCACAGCCTATCAATAGTGTGAAAGCCATTCTTGCTGAAGCTCTATTACATATCTTACAGAAATAGTTCAGTCTATTTCCATAAGATAGAAGGTCATACATATTAATATATTCCATAACCCCGTAAGAATCACAAAAGTGCAAAAGTTTCATTATAAGGAAATAAAACATCATCTAAGGAGCTTTGTGAGAATGAACAATAACAAATACTTCATCTAGAAAAGTGCTGAGGGATTACTGTATGGAACATTATATCACTATAACTAATTTTTGTTATGAGCAATTCAACAAATATACTTTACAAGAAATTTAAACTGGCCAGCAAATTATTTTAGCAAAATCTATACACAATTATTTGGAATTCCAATTGTTTCTGACATTAAAAGGTAAAAGATATGTGAGATTTAAATGAGACTTTTCAAGTAACAGTTTACCTTTTTCACTCACCTGCTGCCTTAAAGAATCATAAACCAAATCGATTTCAACAGCATATAAAAAGAATTATTCACCATGATCAAGTGGGATTCATTCTTGGGCTGCAGAGCTGGTTCAATATTCGCAAATCAATCAGTGTGATATATCACATTAATAAAAAGAAAAGATAAGAACCATATGATCTTGTCAATAGATGCAGAAAAAGCATTTGACAAAATACAGCATCCTTTCATAATAAAACCCCCCAAGAAAGTTGAGATAGAAGGAACATACCTAAACACCATAAAAGCCATATATGAAAAGCCCACAGCTAATATCATCCTCAATGGGGAAAAACTGAGAGCCTTCCCCCTGAGATGAGGAACATGACAGGGACGTCCACTCTCACCACTGTTGTTTAACATAGTGTTGGAAGTCCTAGCATCAGCAATCAGACAACAAAATGAAATCAAAGGCATCAAAATTGGCAAAGATGAAGTCAAATTTTCACTTTTCGCAGACGACATGATACTCTACATGGAAAACCTGAAAGACTCCACCAAAAGACTGCTAGAACTGATAGATGAATTCAGCAGTATCATAGGGTACAAAATCAATGTACAGAAATCGGTTGCATTTCTATACACCAATAATGAAGCAACAGAAAGAGAAATCAAGAAACTGATCCCATTTACAATTGCACCAAAGCATAAAATACCTAGGAATAAATCTAACCAAAGATGTAAAAGATTTATATGCTGAAAACTACAGAAAACATATGAAGGAAATTGAAGAAGACACAAAAAAATGGAAAAGCACTCCATGCTCATGGATTGGAAGAATAAATATTGTTAAAATGTCAATACTACCCAAAGCAATCTACACATTTAATGCAATCCCAATCAAAATTGCACTGGCATCCTTCTCAAAGCTAGAACAAACAATCCTAAAATTTGTATGGAACCACAAAAGACCCCAAATAGCCAAAGTAATATTGAAAAAGAAAACTAAAGTGGGAGGCATCACAATCCCAGACATTAGCCTCTACCACAAAGCTGTAATCCATCAAGATAGTATGGTATTGGCACAAAAACAGACACATAGACCAATGGAATAGACTAGAGAACCCAGAATTGGACCCACAGATGTATGGCCAACTAATCTTTGACAAAGCAGGAAAGAGTATCCAATGGAAAAAAGACAAATCTCTTTAGCAAATGGTGCTGGGAGAACTGGACAGCAACATGCAGAAGAATGAAACTAGACCACTTTCTTACACCATTCACAAAAATAAACTCAAAATGGATGAAAGACCTAAATACGAGACAGAAACCATCAAAACCCTAAAGTAGAAAGCAGGCAACGACCTCTTTTACCTTAGTCGCAGCAATTTCTTGCTCGACACGTCTTCAAAGGCAAGGGAATTAAAAGCAAAAATGAACTAATGGGACCTCTGGACTGCAAAGGAAACAATCAACAAAACTAAAAGGCAACAACTGACGGAATGGGAAAAGATATTTGCAAATGACACATTGGATAAAGGGTTAGTGTCCAAAATCTATAAAGAACTTACCAAACTCAACACCTGAAAAACAAATAATCCAGTGAAGAAATGGGCAGAAGACATGAATAGACACTTTTCTGAAGATATCCAGATGGCCAACAGACACATGAAAAGATGCTTAATGTCACTCACCAGCAGGGAAATACAAATCAAAACCACACCGTGATACCACCTCACGCCAGTCAGAGTGGCTAAAATTAACAACTCCGGAAACAACAGATGCTGGTGAGGATGTAGAGAAATGGGAACCCTCTTGCACTGTTGGTGGGAATGTAAACTGGTGCAGCTGCTCTGGAAAACAGTGTGGAGGTTCCTCAAAAAATTAAAAATAGAACTACCCTATGACCCAGCAATAGTACTACTGGGAATTTATCCAAAGGATACAGGAATGCTGACTCATAGGGGCACATGTACCCCAATGTTTATAGCAACTCTTTCAACAGCCAAATTATGGAAAGAGCCTAAATGTCCATCAACGGATGAATGGATAAAGATGTGGTTTATATATACAATGGAATACTACTTGGCAATGAGAAAGAATGAAATCATACCATTTGCAGCAATGTGGATGGAACTGGAAGGTATTAGGCTAAGTGAAATAAGTCAGTCAGGGAAAGACAGATACCATATATTTTCACTCATATGTGGAACTTGAGAAACTTAACAGAAGACCATGGGGGAAGGGAAGGGGAAAAAAATAGTTACAGAGAGGGAGGGAGGCAAATCGTAAGAGACTCTTACATACAGAGAACAAACTGAGGGCTGATGGGCAGAGGGTAGGGAAGAGGGGAAAATGCGTGATGGGCATTAGGAGGGTACTTGTTGGGATGAGCGCTGGGTGTTGTATGTAAGCGATGAACCACAGGAATCTACCCCCAAAACCAAGAGCACATTGTACACACTGTATTTTAGACGATTTGACAATAAATTATATTAAAGTATATATATAATACACAAATAATCATAAACCACTATATTAATTTTTTAGCCTAAAAATTCTTCTAAAATCCTCCCAATCTATAACATCCAAAATTCAGAAGGAAATCAAATCATATATAAGAACACTTATAGGTTCAAAATAAAAATAAAGAATGTTCAAAATAAAAATAAAGAAAAGATGATCCATTCAATGCTGCGTTCAAAATGTAACCCAAGTGGTTGTGAAGCTGAACTGACAGGATCCTGTTCAGGTTTTACTCATATACTCTGATTTTACCTTATTTGTTGAACAAATATTAATAGTCGTATTTTTCTCTCAAAAAAAATCTCAAAAAATGAGATAAAATGTCAACTTAAGTTGTAAGAAAAAGCATACATATTGGTTAAACGCAACAGTATAATAACTGAAGAACTCAGTGTCAAATTAGCACTCCAAATACACTCTTAGTAGAGTGAGCTAAAAACGTTCTTAAAAAATGAAATAGTCTACTATTCAGAAAACTGAAAAAAATGTTAATATATAGCTCTGCAACAAATTTACTTCACATGATCTTAGTAAAGTCACTCTTAATATTAATACAGAACTGTATATTTTAACAAGCACTTCAGGTACATTATCTCCAGAAGCTGAACTCTTGGGAAAACTACCCTCCCATAAAAGGAACTACAAAAATTGCTACACACTTTTTTCTCCTACAATATGACTTTATAATCTTCTTAGGACCTCTAGGATCACACAGCAGTTAGCAAATGAGCCACATATTTAGATTAAAACCATCATGAAAATCATTCTTAAAGTTAGTTTTATAAACCACTCTTCAGTAAAACTTACAAATGTTTTGTTTCTTTTCTTCCTTTGTAAAAACCTACTGCTTTCTAAAAAATTCCATAACATGAGGAAAATTGCTATAGGTAAATCATAAAGGCAAAAAAAGATAAGGTGAATAAAATCAGTAACATATTCCCTATTTATGAAGTTACCTATTTGGTTTTTGTATCTACACTGCAAAGTGAATTATTTCCTTGTGTTAAAATTATAACCATCACCAATTTAAACCATTTTGTACTACTGGAGGAAAAACTAATCTTGTATGAATACATAATAAGCCCATGATTATATTTATTTAATATATTGGGCTCAACAGTAGAGTTATTATTCTGCAACAGTACCAGCTAGTTTTTTCAAAGTCTGCACATTAAAGATGTGCAGAAGGCAAGACTGTGTGTTAATAAAGGCAATAAAGGTTTGTCACACACATCTGAATTTTCTTATTTATGGACAGGAAAAGAAATATAATTTCAGTATACAATGTCTTCATTTAACTGACTTTTCCCCCCCTTCTCAATCACTCTTTTGAACTTAAACTGCTCATTTTATTTTTCACTATGTATAATTGAATATAGGATAATGATTAAGACCTTAAACACAAGCACCAGATTGCCTGGATTATAACCTCAGCTCCACCACTTAGCCATAGAGAAATTAGATGAGTTGTTTATGTGGGCATCATATCCCCATCTGTGAAATCGGGATAGTACCAGTACATACCTCAAAAGATTGTTTTAATTAAGAGTTAAATTAAGTTAAAACATCTTAACTGCATAGCAAATTGTTGGCACACAGTAAATGTTCACTATGTATTAGCTATTAATATTGCTGTTGTTGCCATTGTTATGCAAAAAAGTGAGAAGACATTAAGTGCCAATATTCACATAGTTTTAAAAATCAGAAGACTGTAAGTTTACACAACCAGGAAAGACATAATTATTTTTTAAAACTTAAAATTTAGCTTATAATTTTAATAATAACCAACTATCATTTAAAATGAATGATGAGTTTGTACTGTTGATAATTTAACCTTTAGAATGAACATGAAATAGGGGCACTTGGATGCCTCAGTCAGTTAAGCGTCCGACTCTTGATTTCAGCTCAGGTCATGATCTCACAGTTCCTTGGATCAAGCCCCATGTCAGGTTCCACTCTGACATTACGGAGCCTACTTGGGATTCTCTCTATCCCTCTCTCTCTCTGCCCCTCCCTTACTTGTTCTCTCTCTCTCACACACAAAATAAATAAACTTAAAAAAGAGAATTAACATAAAATTAAAATGTTAAAAAATGATTCTTGGGGCGCCTGGGTGGCGCAGTCTGTTAAGCGTCCGACTTCAGCCAGGTCACGATCTCACGGTCCGTGAGTTCGAGCCCCGCGTCAGGCTCTGGGCTGATGGCTCAGAGCCTGGAGCCTGTTTCTGATTCTGTGTCTCCCTCTCTCTCTGCCCCTCCCCCGTTCATGCTCTGTCTCTCTCTGTCCCAAAAATAAATAAACGTTGAAAAAAAAAATTAAAAAAAAAAAAGATTCTTATTCAAGTAATTTTGGAGATTTGAAATATAAGCTGAGAAACAAAAATATTATCTTTTTTGAAATTGAAGTACAGTTGACAATGTTACATTAGTTTCAGGTGTACAACACAGTAATTTAACAAGTCTATACATTATGCTATACTTACAACAAATGTAGGTGCCATCTGTCATCATACAATGCTATTATAATACCCCTGACTATATTCCCTATGCTGTACTTTTTATCCCCGTGACTACAAAAATATTCTCTTAAACAGCTCAAAGTAAGTAGGTAATGGGGAAGCAAGCACTCACTACTAAATAAAGTTCACACAAGACTAATTATCAAATTTATTTCTTTTTATTTTAAAACAATCTCATATTTGCATACGTGTTGCAAGTACATTTCAAATAATTTTTTAGGAGGGAGGAATACTTTTTTCCCCAGCTTTACTGAAGTATGACTGACACATAACAACTGTATATATTTAGGTTGTACAATGTAATTTTTTTAAGATGTACAATATGATTTATATACATATGCATTGTGAAATGCTTGCTACTATCAAGTTAACATTTCCATCACTTCATATAATTACCATTTGTGTGCATGTATGTGGGCATGTGCTCATGAGTGGTAAGAACACTTAAGATCTATTAGCAAACACTAAGTATGCAATACAGTATTATTAACTATAATAAATATGCTGTACATTATACCCTAATAATTTATTCATCTTATAACTGAAAATTTGTTACCCTCCAACCAACATCTCCTCTTTCCCCGACTCCCTGGCAACCACTATTCTACTCTATGGTTCTAGGAATCCAACTTTTTAGATTCCAAATAATTTTGTATGGGTCATCTGAGAATAAGTTGCTAGGCTCCAATAGTCCCTTTCAGACTGCTACCACTTGGTGCAGCCTTTTCCCTCCTTCCCTGTCTCACTTCATTTTCTCTCTGCTTCCACCAGGTTTGGACTGAATTTTTCAGGAAGGGAAGATAGAAGAAACAAAAGAGAATGTTAAGAGTTCAGGAACTAGAGAAAAGAGGAAAGAGGAAGAACAAGTATCACTTTCTGAGCTCTTACAATTAACTATTTTGCTAAATTATGATTCCCTATGTTCCTAAAACCTATCCAGAAAATAAAGAGTATAGAAAAATAATAGGAAAGAAGAAAAGAGTATGATACTGAAAAGGAAGAAAAATTTCTTAAATGTACTGAATCTTCATTCTTACTTATTTTATGTGTTCAACCATTAAGAGTTGTCATAGATTATAACAAAAGTATGAATTATAGTCAATCCTTTTCTCATCTTGTAATTGAAAAAACCCACACCATACACAGGGGAAATTTAAGGTACTTAAGTTCACAGGCTATGCAGAGTAGCAACAATAACAGAGCAATTTCTATAACCTACAATCCTGACAACCCAAACTGTATAATCAATGATTAAAATTAGAGAGATATGCAAAATATACTTTTATTTTCTCAATGCTTACTTATTTTTAGAGAGAGAGAAAAAAAGAGAGAGAGACACACACACACAGAGAGGGAGAGAGAGAATCCCAAGCAGACTCCACGCTCCGTGTGGAGCCCAAGACAGGACTCAATCTCAACACCAGCCCTGAGATCATGACCTGAGCTGAAGCAAGCTGGGGATCATTACCCCAGCTGAAAAAAGAGCCCAGTGCTCAACTGACTGAGCCACCCAGGCACCCCACAAAATATACTTTTAATAGGAAAACATTTCCCAGTTCTGAATCTTATTAAATGAGAAATGGGAGCCAAGAGAATACTCTTTGTCTTTTCTATAAAGCAATTCAGGGAGATTGAGCAATAAGTTACCACTTGATACTAAAGGGTAACCACCCCTGTAATGCAACATTACATTACCTCCCTCTCATTCTGTCTCACTCCCTTTTCTCTCACTCTTGCTTCCCTAGGACATTTCCTAATAACACAATAGCACGTTAAAAAGCATTTCCCAGGGGTGCCTGGGTGGCTCAGTCGGTTGAGCGTGCGACTTCGGCTCAGGTCATGATCTCACGCTCTGTGAGTTCGAGCCCTGCATCGGGCTCTGTGCTGACAGCTCAGAGCCTGGAGCCTGCTTCGGATTCTGTGTCTCCCTCTCTCTCTGGCCCTCCCCCCGTTCATGCTTTGTCTCTCTCTGTCTCAAAAATAAATAAATGTTAAAAAAATTTTTGTTAAAAAAGCATTTCCAAGGTTGCCTGGGTGGCTCAGTCAATTGAGCACTGGGCTCTTGATTTTGGCTGGGGTAATGATCCCAGCATTGTGGATGCAGCTCCACGCTAAGCATGGAGCCTAGTTGGGATTCTTTCTGTGCTGACAATGCAGAGCCTGCTTAGGATTCTCTCTTTCTCCCTCTGTCTACTCTCTCCCCTGCTCATGCACACATGCTCTCTCTCTCAAAATAAATGAATAAACTTTAAAAAAAAGAAAACAATTCCATTTACGATAACATAAAAAAGGATAATATACTTAGGAATAAATTCACCCAAGAAAGTACAGGATTTGTACTTGGAAAATTACAAAACACTTTTGAAAAAAGTTAAAGAGGACCCAAATAAGTGGGGAAAGATCCCATGTTCATGAATCAGAAGAGCAGATATTGTTAAAATGGAATGGTGGACAGAATAATCTCCCCACTCAAATATGCCCACATCCTAATCCCCAGAACATGGCAAAAGGGACTTTGAAGATGTGATCAAGTTAAGATCCTTAAATGTGAAAGTGCCATTATCTGAAAGTGCCAATGTAATCACAGTGTCCTTGTAACAGGGACGCAAAAGGCTTAAAGTCAGAGACAGCAAATGTGACAATGGAAGCTGAGGTTGTAGTGATATGCTATAAAAACGGAGGAAAGAGCCATGAGCCAAGGAATGTAGGTGGCTTCTAGAAGCTAGAAAAAAGCATGAAAAGAGACTTTCTCTTAGAGCCTCCAGATGGGACACAGCTCTGCTAACAACTTGATTTTTTTTTTAATTTAAGTATAATCAACATACAATGTTATATTAGTTTCAGGTGTACAACATATTGATTCAACAATTCTATACATTACTCAATGTTCACCACAATAAATATAGTCACCATCTGTCACTGTATAATATTATTGCAATATTATTGGCTACATTCCCTATACTATACTTTTTTAATGTTTTATTTATTTTTGAGAGAGAGAGCATGAGTGGGGCAGGTCAGAGAGCGAGGGGGACAGAGGATCCAAAGCAGGCTCTGTGCTGATAGCAACAAGCCCGATGTGGGCCTTGAACTCACGAACCATGAGATCACTACCTGAGCCGAAGTCAGACTCTCAACTGACTGAGCCACCCAGGTGCATCCCACCCCATGATATACTTTTCATCTCCAAGACTTATTTATTTTATAACTGGAAGTTTGTAACTCTTAATCCTCTTTACCTATTTTTCCCATCTCCCCCTCCCCCCACCTCCTCTCTGGCAACCACCGGTTTGTTCTCTGTATTTAAGAATCTGTTTGGTTTGTTTGTTTGTTTGTTTGGTTGGTTGGTTGGTTGGTTGGCTGATTTTGTTGTTTACATTCCACATACAAGTGAAGTCATATGGTATTTTTCTTTGTCTGACTTACTTCATTTAATGTAATACCCTCTAGATCCATCCACGTTGTTGCAAATGGCAAGATTACATTTTTTATGGCTGAGTAATATTCCATTGTATATATTTACCCTATCTTCTTTATCCATTTATCTATTAATGGACATTTGACCAACAACTTGATTTTTGTCCAGAAAGACCAATTGCAGATTTCTGACCTCCAGAACTATAAAATATTAAACTTGTGTTGTTTAATCCACTAAATTTGTGGTCTTTTTTAGGCAGCAACAGAAAACTAATACAAATGGCAATACCCACTTATATAGATAGATAGATAGATAGATAGATAGATAGATCTACAGATTCAGTGCAATCCGTATCAAAATCCCAGCTAGCTTTTTTGCAAAAACTGACAAGCTGATCCTAATATTCATATGAAAACCCAAGGGAACCAGAACAGCCAAAACAATTTCGAAAATGAAGAACAATAATAAAACAGTATGGTACTGCATAAAAATAAACCAATGGAACTGAATCAAGAAGTCAGAAATAAGCCCGCACAAATACGGTCAAGTAATATTTGACAAGGGAACCAAGAATATTCAGTGGGGAAAGGATAGTCTCTTCAATAATGGTGTTGGAAAGGGGCGCCTGGGTGGCTCAGTCGGTTAAGTGGCTGACTTTGGCTCAGGTCATGATCTCACGGTTCGTGGGTTCAAGCCCCATATTGGGCTCTGTGCTGACAGCTCAGAGCCTGGAGCCTGCTTGAGATTCTGTGTCTCCCTCTCTCTCTGCCCCTCCCCTGCTCACGCTATCTCCCTCAAAAATAAATATTAAAAAAATAAAAAATAAAAAAAAATAATGGTGTCAGGAAAACTGGATACCCACATGCAAAAGAAAGACTGGATCCCTATCTGGTACCACTCACAAAAATTAACTTAAAATGGATTAAAGAAATTATATATAAGACCCAAAACTGTAAAACTCCTACAAGAAAATATAGGGGAGAAGCTTCTTTACATAGGTCTTGACAATGGGTTTTTTTGGATACCAAAAACATAAACAACAAAAACAAAAATAGACAAGTCGGACTACATGAAACTAAAATGGCCTGCACAGCAAAAGAAAATCAACAAAGTGAAAAGGCAACCTACAGAATGTGAGAGAATACATACAAACCATATATCAGATATGGGGTTAATATCCAAAATATATAAGGAACTCATACAACTGAATAGCAAAAAAACAAACAATCGGGTCTTTAAAAAATGGGGAGAAGATGTGAATAGGCATTTTTCCAATGAAGATATACAAATGACCAGCAAGTACTTGAAAAGGTACTCAACTTCATCAGGGAATTGCAAATCAAAACCACAATGAGATATAATCTCACACCTGTTAGAATGGCTATTATAAAAAAAAAGAGGAGGAGAGATAACACATGCTGTCGAGGATGTGGAAAAAAGGACACTCTGGTGCACTACTGATAGGAATGTCAACTGGTATAACCACTATGAAAACAGTATGAAGTTTCCTCAAAAAAATCAGTAAATGAACTACCATATGACCCAGCAATCCCACTTCTGGGCCTCAAAGAAATGAAATCACTATTTGAAAGAAATATATGCATTCCCACGTTCACTGAAGTATTTTACAATAGCCAAGACATGCAAACAACCTAAGTGTCCATCAAGGGATGAATGGAAAGAAAATGTCGTGTGTGTGTGTGTGTATGTGTGTATAGAAGAGAATATTATTCAGTCATAAATAAAAGAAATCCTGCCATTTGTGACAACATGGATGGGCCATGAGGGCATTTATTTAGGTAAAATAAATCAGAAAAAGACAAATACTGTATGCTCTCACTTTTTTTTTAAGTTTAATTTTTTTAAATATGAAATTTATTGTCAAATTGGTTTCCATACAACAACCAGTGCTCATCCCAACAGGTTCCCTCCTCAATGCCCATCACCCACTTTCCTCTCCCTCCCACCCCCCATCAAGCCTCAGTTTATTCTCAATTTTTAAGTCTCTTATGGTTTGGCTCCCTCCCTCTTTTTTTACCATATGTTTTCACTCTTATGTGGATCCTAAGAAACTTACCAGAAGATCATGAGGAGGGAAAGGAAAAAAAAAATAAGTTTAATTTTTTTAGGGGTTCCTGGGTGGCTCAGTTGGTTAAAAGTCCAACTTCAGCTCAGGTCATGATCTCACGGTTTGTGAGTTCGAGCTCCACATCTGGCTCTGTGCTGACAGCGCAGAGACTGAAGCCTGCTTGGGATTCTGTGTCTTCCTCTCTCTCTGCCCCTCCCCTGAATGTGCTCTGTCTCTTTCTGTCTCTCAAAAATAAACATAAAAAAAATAATTTTAAAAAAAAGTTTAATTTTTTAAGTAAACTCTACACCCAATGTAGGGCTCAAACTTACAACTCCAATATCAAAAGTCACGTGCTCTTCTGACTGAGCCAGCCAAGTGCCCTCATATGTTCTCACTTTTATGTGGAACCTAAAAACACTGAAATAGAGGGGCACCTGACTGGCTTAGTCAGTAGAGCACCTGGCTCTTGATCTTGGGATTGTGGGGTCAAGCCCTATATTGGATGTAGAGATTAAAAATAAAATATTTAAATAAAATAAAAAACAAAAACATTAAACTCATAGAAACGGAGAATAGGACGGTGGTTGCAAAGGCTCAGGTGGTAGAAATGGGGAAATTAGTCAAAGGCTACTAACTAACTTTCAGTTATAAGATGAATAAGTTCCAGGAATCTACTGTACATCATGATGATTATAATTAACAATACTGTACTGTATATTTGAAAGTTGCTATAAGAGTACACTTTAATCAGTTGTTCTCATCATAACAACAATAACAAAATGTTAATTGTGTGAGGTAAAGTGTGTTAACTAACCCTACTGTGGTAAATGTTCTGCAATATACACATATACCAAATCATCACATTGTACACCTTAAATTTGCACTATGTTAGGTCAATTATCTCAATAAAACTGAAAAAAGAAAAAGAACAAAGTAGGAAACTCAGACTTCCCTATTTCAAAATTTACTATGGAACAACAGTAATCAAGACAGTGTGGTACTGGCATAAGGGCAGACATACAGATCAATGGGAAAGAATTGACAGTCCAGAAATAAACCCATCTATGGTCAACTAATTTTCAACAGCAGTGCCAAAAATCATTCAATGGAGAAAGAATAGTCATTTATACAAATGATGCTGGGACAACTGGATAGCCACATGCAAAAGAATGAAATTTGAGACTTTTCTAACACCACATACAAAAATCAACTCAAAATGGAACTAAAACTATAAACTCTTAGGAAAAAAACAGAGGAGCAAATCTTCATGACCTTGTGTTAGGCAATGGTTTCTTAGACACACTATCAAAAAAAAAACAAGCAACAAGGGCACCTGGGTGGCTCAGGCCATGATCTCAGTTTGTGAGTTTGAGCCCCACATCAGTCTCTGCACTAACAATGCAGAGCCTACTTCGGATTCTCTCTCTCTGCCTCTCTCTCTGCCCCTCCCCCATTCACACTTTCTCTCTCTCTCAAAATAAATAAACTTTAAAAAAATTAAAGGGGGACCTGGGTGGCTCAGTAGGTTAAGCGTCCGACTTCAGCTCCGGTCATAATCTTGCAGTTTGTGAGTTCAAGTCCCATATCAGGCTCCGTACTGACAGCTCAGAGCCTGGAGCCTGCTTCAGGTTCTGTTTCTCCCTTGCTCTCTGCCCCTCCCCCACTCATGCACTTGCTCTCTCTCTCTCTCTCAAAAATAAACATTAAAAATTAAAAAAAAAAAAACAAAAGAAAAAATTGATGGACTGTATCCATTCAAAATTGAAAATTTTTGTGCTTCAAAAATTATCAACAAATTGAAAAGAGGAGAATATGTTTGCATATCTGATGAGATCAGTATCTAAAATAAATAACACTCTTACAACTCAACAAAAGACAATAATCCAATTTAAAAATGGGCAAAGAATCTGAATAGTCATTTCCCCAAACAAGATATACAAATGATCAATAAGCACATAAAACAATGCTCAACATCATTAGTCGCCAGGGAAATGAATGCAAATCAAAACCAAGCATAACAGAATACTGCTTCTCCTCCACTTGGATAGCAATAACAAAAAAGTTATGACAATAGCAACTGTTGGCAAGGATGTAGAGAAACTGGTACCCTCATACATTGTCACTGGGATTGTAAAATGGTATACCACTCCAGAAAATAGCTTGGCAGTTCCTCAAAAAGTTAAACATACAGTTACTCTATGACCCAATAATTCTGCTCCCAAAAGAAATTAAAACATATGTCCACACAAAAGCTTATACGTGAATGTTCATGGCACCATTATGCGTAACAAAATGGGAAACTCAAAAGTTTAACAACTAGAGGCTGACTCAGTCTGTAAAGCATGCAACTCTTGATCTCGGGGGTGTAAGGTCTAGCCCCACAATGGGCGTAGAGATCACTTAAAATCTTTTTTTAAAAAAGTATAACAAAAAATAAAAAATAAAAATAAAAATAAATCATAATAAATAAATAATAAATAAAAAATAAAAATAAAAAAAGTATAACAACTAGTGAACAGATAAACAGAATGTGGTATATCCATACGATGGAATATTATTTGGCCATAAAAAGGAATGAAATACTGATCCATGCTACAACACAGATGAACCTTGAAAACATTATGCTGAGTGAAAGAAGCCAGTCACAAAAGACTACACTTTTTTTTTATTTGAGAGAGAGAGCGCAAGCAGGGGAGGGGCAAGCAGAGAGGGGGACAGAGGATCCAAAGCAGGCTCTGCATTGATAGCAGTGAGCCCATTGTGGGGCTTGAAGTCACAAACTGTGAGATCATGACCTGAGCTGAAGTCAGACGCTCAACCAACTGAGCCACCCAGGTGCCCCACAAAAGACTACATTTTATATGATTCCATTTATATGATATATCCAGAATAGGCATAGAAACAGAAAGCAGTGTTTACTTAGGTCTAGAGGAGGTTGGAGGATTGGAAAGTGATATTAAAGGATAGAGGGTTTCTTCTGAAATGAAAATGTTCTTAAGTTAACTATGTTGATGGCAGCCCACATCTATAAATATACTAAAAATCACTTAATTTAATTTTACATCTTAAATGGGTGAGTCGTGTGGTATGTGAATTTTATCTTACTAAAAGTGTGAAGAAAAAAAGAAAGAAAGAAGGCCTAATGTGAGAGCCCCCAGTTCCAAAATACTGAGTCCCTTCGGGGACACTACTGACACCCTGGTGTTCAAGGCCTCATCGGGCAGCCACAGGCTCAGAGCTTCCTTACTAAAACTTTCCAGCAATGCTAACTTGTCTCGATGGTTTGCTAAATGGTATATTTACCACATGGCTGTATAACTGCAGTAAATTATACTCTAACTCCGTCACAGTTTCTCAATTCTAATCCCTAAGTGAATAGGTAATGGGGAGTAGGTGCTAGAAAGCCACTCACTACTAAATAAAGTTCTCAATAAAACTATGCTAAAAAACTAGAAATAAAAACATAAGATTTTGGTTGTATGAATTCTTCTATTGCTAATTATCCTGATGATATATTAATAATACATGCAAGGGACAACACAAGAGATGACAATCTGTAAACCTCTGCAATTAACACCCTGATAACATATCAAAGAAACATTAATACAACAAATTCAATGTTATATTTGATCTTTAAAACCTATATAACAGACCTGATTTTAATGTCACATAATGTGCTACCTAAGCAATATATGGTGTTTATGAAATAAAATGGAGTCACCAACACAAAGAAAAGTAACAAAGGAATAGATGACATTTAGTGTCTGGGTTATCACTGGGGCATCTCTTGGAATTTCCCTACCCAATTTTGAGAGTAAATGTACAAGTACAGTGGCCAACACCTAAAAAGGGCATGGTAACTAGGCTCAGATCCCTCAGTCATGACAGTCACCCCAACTTGTAAGCCATCTAGACAAGTAGAGATATTGGCCAAGAATCTAGAATGGAGATTACAGGGAGACAGTAAGTATCAGTTGTGATCTGGGGACTAGCTGTAGTGGCAGAAGGTGTAATTAATTAACCCACTAATCTTATTCTCGTAAGTCCTCAGAAAAAGAAGCCAAACAATGTTGAGCAGTTGTTCCCACATGGGGTGAATTTACTCTATGAAATAAATCTAAGAGTTACAAGGAATGTAGTGACCAGATACTCCCTTCAAGACCAAGGCATTCATTCCATTCCTCTGTCTGCAGAGTTCTTCTAACTCCAGGATGCTAGCTGCTCACAGCTAAGTCCTCCTCCATAAACTACCCCTTGAGTTCTCTGAAACCAGGCGTTGAGATGGAGTTTAACATGCAAGACACTTAACAGAAATCAATACTTCTGAAGGAAAGGCAGCAGAAGACTGAAAAGAAGTCAAACTGCAATGCAGGCCTGACAACCAGGTACAGCTCTCTGGAGCAAGTACTGCCTGTCAAGGAGCTCCCCATTAGGCCAAAATAGCTGGACTTCTTTACCCAATCTTGCTCAGCCATTTGCAAGATGCCCCTAGAAGATTGAGACCACAGGTAAAGCAGTTCTCTGTAGCTGAGGCAAACCTAAACCAGTTGGCAGCTAGAAGCTATCTGCTGAAAGCACTTCCTGCAGCTGGAAAGGGGAACTATGTAGTTTCACCTCCATCTCTACCACAGAAACTGCCCCACCCAAGATTATGCCCCCTCCCTTCAAGTCAGCTCATATCTAATTCCAAATAACTTTTAAATATCCCAAAAGGATTGACTAAAGTCTCTGAGGCAACGCCATCAGTTCAATCTCTCTGCCCTCCAAATCTTGCATCCCTTGCTCCATTACAAATGTCGTTCCTCAATAAACTTTCTGCAAGTAAATCTCCATCTCAGTTTACTTCCGAAGGAAATATAATCTAAAAAAACCAATTCCACAGAAAAATTCAATAAAGAAGTAGCTATGGCCTACTCTGTTCAGTAACCTCATACAATATTACTTTATTTCAGCTAGTGCAAATCATTAAACCTCAGCCGTCTGTGGCACAAAAATGTCAAGCCATCATTCTACTGAAACAAACAAAAAAGTAACTTATACAGCAGCATTTAGATACGTAGGAGAACAAGATGAATATGTCAGAGATGCCAAAACTGAAATATTTAACCAGTAGAAGTAGCAAATAGCAGGGCTGTGTTTCTTTAATAATTATACTATTCATAACCTGAAAATGGGTAGGATGAAAAAGGTTATAGAATCACAGTCACTCATATACATCAAGGGTCAAAGGCAATAAAAGAATTAGCTGCAGAATTTTTATCAAATAAAGCAGATTCTTCTGCATAAATTAGTGGTTCCTGAACTTATTTGAGTCATGGATCCCTTTGAGAATCCAATGAAAGTTATGAACTTTCTTCTTTGGAAAATGTCCATATCCATTTGTAAAATCTGAAAATAACTTCAGTTCATGGATCCCTGAAAGCTATTTATAGATGCCAGATTAAGAACTCCTGACCTAAATCAAGTTTATAAAGGTAAGAAGACATTTCTCTAACTCATGTTAACTTAAAAGGCAAAAAATGGGGGTGCCTGGGTGGCTCAGCCACTTAAGCATCTGACTTCAGCTCAGCTATGAGCTCATGGTTTATGAGTTCGAGCCCCTCATCAGGTTCTGCGCTGACAGTGAGGAGCCTGCTTGGGTTTCTCTCTCTCCCCCTTCTCGCTGCCCCTCCCCCGTGCACACACACGCACTCTCTATCAAAATAAATTAAAAAAAAATTAAAAAGTCTCAAAAAAGGCAAAAAATGCTGTACAAAAAAATGCAGCAGAATAAACTATATTATTTGTTACTTATTTTAATTACATTATCACACAAGAAATATATAAATAGGTTTTCATCATAAAATAATTCAAGGAATACAGATTAAACTAAATTTCCTTTTGGTTACCACTCATTCCCCTTCCTCTTCACAGAAATTATTTATCAGTTTTAATTAGCTTAAATCCCTTTAGATTTTTCAATGATTTTTCAAAAACTTATGTACCTATTAAAATGTAGAGGATTATTTTGGGTAAATACTTAAGAACTAGCATTTAAAAATAACAAAGGATACTAATGATTTTCCTAACATCAGCAAATGGTAGTGTTGCTGAGTCTGAAGACTTTTTCATGTAACTCTTTCCTGAATCCATTTAATTCTATTTGACCCGTAAGTTCCAAATCTGGTTCAGAACAAACTATTGTATAAATCAATCAATAAATCAATTCAACTAACACTACTAAGCACATTTTATGTAAATCACTGTACTAAATGCTTTGGAACAATGGTTCCCAAATGTTTAAACCTGAAGAACTTATCAAAAATACAGATTCCTAAGTCCCATTCCAATCTTAGTTTACTAGAATTTCCAAAGATGAAGCACAGACTCTGTATTTTACCAAAGTTCCCCAAGTGACTTAAGTGTAAAGCAGCCAATGCTGGAAATCACTATTATGAAAGCCATAGAAATGAACAAGATTATGTCCATAATTCATTTCCACAAAAACCTCTTAAAAGATCATTTATGAGGGGCGCCTGGGTGGCGCAGTCGGTTAAGCGTCCGACTTCAGCCAGGTCACGATCTCGCGGTCCGTGAGTTCGAGCCCCGCATCGGGCTCTGGGCTGATGGCTCAGAGCCTGGAGCCTGTTTCCGATTCTGTGTCTCCCTCTCTCTCTGCCCCTCCCCCGTTCATGCTCTGTCTCTCTCTGTCCCAAAAATAAATAAACGTTGAAAAAAAAAAATTTAAAAAAAAAAAAAAAAAAAAAAAAAAAAGATCATTTATGAAACCTACTAGGTATTGTACTGGATGTTGAATATATTGCACGATACAGTCTTTGTCCTGTAAGCACTTGAAGGGAAGTGCTTACACTGGAAGGGAAGATAATACCTGTAACAATTAAAACACAAAGACATCGGTGGCTCAGTTGGTTGGACATCCGACTTCAGTTCAGGTCATGATCTCGCGGTTTGTGAGTTCAAGCCCTGTGTCAGGCTCTGTGCTGTCAGCTTGGAGCCTGGGGCCTGCTTCGGATTCTGTGTCTCCTTCTCTCTCTGTCTCTCAAAAATAAATAAATGTAAAAAAAATGTAAAAATGTAAAAAAAATAAAACACAAACAAAATGGAAAGTGTTGTCTGTCCCCTCACTAAAACGTATGCTCCATGAAAGCAGGAACTTTGTTTTATTCACTGCCTTGTGTTCAGCTGCTAGACCACAGCCTAGAACATAATAGATAATAAACAACTGCTGATCAATGCATAGGACTAACATGGAAGGAAAGTCTAATTTCAACTAAGTAGATAAGGAAATGGCACTTTTAAGAAGAGAGGTACAAACTATCGAGAGGCAGGGAAGGAGAAAAGAAAGAAAACTAAGATTCACAATACCACTACAATGTATAAAATATTCCAAGCTGACTTTGAATACATTATCACATTTGACTGTGATATAAATGTTCTGAGATAGTATTGTATCTCCATTTTACAGATGAAGAAACTGAAGCACAGAGAAATGAAGCAACTTGTCATCCAAGGTTATACAGCTGTGAGTGGCATAATGTCTTCGAGGTTCATCTATGTGTAGTATGTTATCAGGATTTTCTTCCTTTTTTAAGACTGAATAATATTCCATTGTATGTATATACCACATTTTATTTATCCACTAATCTTTCAATGGACACTTGGGTTGCTTCCACCTTTGGCTATTGAGACGAATGCTGCTATAAATATGAGTGTACAAATATCTATTCGAGTTCCTGTGGTCAATTCTTCTGGTGTATACCCAGAAGTAGAATTGCTGGATCATATGGTAATTTTATGTTTAATTTTTTTAGAAAATTTTACCATTTCCCATAGCAGCTGCACTACTTTAATACTCCTACTAGTGATGCACAAAGATTCCAATCTCTCCATATTCTTTTTTTTTTTCTTTTTTTTTTTTTTAATTTATATATGAAATTTATTGTCAAATTGGTTTCCATACAACACCCAGTGCTCATCCCAAAAGGTGCCCTCCTCAATACCCATCACCCACCCTCTCCTCCCTCCCACCCCCCATCAACCCTTAGTTTGTTCTCAGTTCTCAACAGTCTCTTATGCTTTGGCTCTCTCCCACTCTAACCTCTTTTTTTTTTTTTTTCCTTCCCCTCCCCCATGGGTTCCTGTTAAGTTTCTCAGGATCCACATAAGAGTGAAACCATATGGTATCTGTCTTTCTCTGTATGGCTTATTTCACTTAGCATCACACTCTCCAGTTCCATCCACGTTGCTACAAAAGGCCATATTTCATTTTTTCTCATTGCCACGTAGTATTCCATTGTGTATATAAACCACAATTTCTTTATCCATTCATCAGTTGATGGACATTTAGGCTCTTTCCATAATTTGGCTATTGTTGAGAGTGCTGCTATGAACATTGGGGTACAAGTGCCCCTCAATCTCTCCATATTCTTAATAACACTTGTTATTTTCTGGGTTTTAATTTTTTTTATATGAGCCATACTAATGGGTATGAAGTGATATTTCTTGTGGTTTTAATTTATATTTCCCTAATGATGAATGATGTTAAGCATCTTCTCATGTGCTTATAGGCCATTTGCATATCTTCTTTGGAGAAATATTTATTCAACTCTTTTGCCCACTTTTAAATCATAATCAGGTTGTTTGTTTTTTGTTGTTGAGTTGTAGAAGCTCTTAATATATTCTGGACATTAATACCTTATCAGACATTTTGACTTTCAGTGGCTAGTAAGGTATCTATTTAGAAATGTCTAACAGGCAAATAAACCTGCTGATCTTGAATTCCAGAGGGAGAAACAACAACATAGATTCAATGGTCATATTATTTGCACAGTGACATTTATACAGTACTTCCACGCATATTAGTTTATTTAAAAGCTCACAAAAATCCTGACACTTTTACAGATGAGACCCCTAAGGCAGGTCTCATGACTTCAAATCCCAAGATTATTATTTGGAAGTGCTCCACAGAGGCAAAAAGAAGCACCAGCTGGCCAAGCTGACACAGTTGTGGGCCCCTCCCCAATGCCCCAAATAGCTCAATATTTCTATGGCAAAAACTGAAATGCCATCTAAGATTTAATTTGAAAATGAGTAGAGTTGCTTTAAACAAAATTTAAGCCACTACATTATATGATGCTATCTTGTGTTCATAAAAAAGTAACAGAAGCTATAGAAATAAATAAGATTGCTAAATTAGAAAGCTTGGGGTAAAAAGGTACATCCTATTTTTGTCGGGTAAGAGTAAAAAGAAGGAAGGCAGAAAGAAAGTCAGAATGGTAAAGTAAAACTAAAATCTAGGAAGAAGCATTTCAAGAGGACGGTGCAATAGACTACAGAAAATTCTATACAAAGGTTATGAAGGATGAAGACTGTTAAAAGAAAACTGTGTTTGGCAATCATGAGTTCACTGGTGACCTTTAAGGGATCAATTTTAATATAGTGAGTGAGAGCACAAGTCACATTAAAAAGGCTTCAGAGGTGGGGAAAAGGTTGAAGAAGGTAAGGTAACAAACACAGAATACTTTCACTAATTGCAGTATGTTAATTATAGCAAATATTTATATAGCACCTAATAAGTGCTGGGCCCTATTCTAAATATTTTACATATTAATTAATTTACTCTCAAAACAATGGTTGGTATCATCATTCTGTCCATTTACAGGTGATAAAACAGACATAGTGAGGAGACAGAATTCTAAGGCTACCTGCTACAAAGTTCCTGTAGATATGTAATAATATATATTATCATATAATATATACCATATATCACATTAGGTAATATATTTAATAATATATATGGTAGATACATGCAAATATATACAATAGCAAAGAGTACAATAATACAATATTGAGTGAAAGAAAAAATTAGCAAGATTATTTTTTCACAATAGGGAACCATAATGTGAAGAAGAATTTTATATCACTAACAACATCATATGTAAGTGATGCTTGCCAGTCATGTCAGTTTATCAGGTATTGACATATTCAAGCAAAATAAACACAGGCAGGCTTTTCCCGAATGTATTAATGCTATAGGCTTCCATTCAATAAAACCACAAATGAATAGGGGAAACAATACAATTATCTTCAAGGTTTTCAAAGACCTAATATACTTCCTTGTTGCTTACAGACCACCAATAATGAATGGATAGACCAAATCCATTTTGCTGATTAGCTCTATCATACATGCATACCTAAAAGAAGCAATATTTTTAAACTTTTCATTCATTCATTCATTCATTCATTCATTCATTCATTTTGAGAGAAAGAGAGTGCATGTGCACAGGCATGCACATGCAAGCAGGAAGAGGACAGAGAGAGGGGGAGAGAGAACCCCAAGCAGGTTCCACGCCCAGCACAAAGCCTGACATCAGGCTCAATCTCATGACAGTAAGACTCCAACCCAAGCCAAAACCAACTCAACCAACTAAGTCACCCAGGTGCCCCAGAAGCAATATTTAAAAAAAAAAAAAGAAAAAGGAAGAAAAGGGATTATATGAAGATAACAAAGCTATTCTAAAGACAGAAATCTGTAAAATTTATTCTGAGAAAAAAGGATTAATATCTGTTAATATTTTTGTCATCTTTCTGCCTGCCAAAGTTACTCTGTTAAATCACTATGGACTAGAGTATTACAGGGCATAGAAGAAGAAATTTCATGAAGGATTTATCTAACATAAGCAATAAATCATGTTTTCAATCTTTATTATAATATTAGATAATTTAATCTTTATTAAAATATTTGTTTCTTATAATTGGAATATCAAAATATAGCAATATATCTAACTGCCCCCATTTCCTCAGTTAATCACTTCCTACTCTTTGGCTCCATAGTAACTACCTCTATTATACAAAACATCGTATTAAATGTTATTTTATACGTGTACTCTACACTAAACTATGTACTCCTTAAATACAGAAATCATGTTCTATTTTGCACAGAACGTTATAAAATGTTAAATATAAGCTTCATGAATGAATAAGTGAATAAACATGAAGAAAATTATACACTGGCATTACATTTATACAAGTGTCTTTTGATGGTGACAGTGACAAAGAATTTATATACTTTTGCATAAAACCTTTCCAAAACACAGGCACACAATCTTTAAGTGGCAAGAGAATAATGATTTTCCTTGAAATCCATTAATAAACCTAAAGATAGGTAAAACAGAACAGATTGCAGTAGAAAAGAAAGTGGGCATGGCCCGTAGCATTTGTGTAATAAATATCAATGTTTTGATTGCCAATAAAAAGTTTTAAAACATTGATAACACTGAAAAAAATAATCCTTTTTCTACAGCAGTGTTTTTCAACTGTATGTAAAACTATCTAGGAGCTTTTTAAAATTCTGAAGTTCAATCCTCATTCTCAAATGATTCTGATTTAATTAATTTAGGATGAGTCCTGCATGGACACTGTCAAAAAAAACAAAACAACTCCTCAGGTGATTCTAATGTGAAACCAAGGTTGAAACCCATTAGTCTTTCCTTTAAAATCAGATTTTTTGAAGTACAACTTACATCCAATAAAATTTACCAACTTTAAGTGTACGAAATTCAGTAAGTTTTGACAAATAAATAAGTCATGTAACCACTCCATGATCATGATATAGAACATTTCCATCACTCAAAGAGGTTTCCTCACACTCTACTACCCTATACCCTAGCAAACAACTTTTCTAGTTTCTATCACTATAGCTTTGGGCTTCCTAAAATTTCATATACACAGAACTGTATTCTATGTACTCTTTTCAGTTAGCATAATGCTTTTTAGATTCATCATGCTTCTAGGCTATCAGTAGTTTGTTCTTTTTTATTGCTGAATAGTATTCCATTGTATGGATATACAGTTTATTTATTTACCCATCTAAGAGATATTTGGTTTGTTTCCATTTTAGGGCTATCCTGAATAAAGCTGCTCTGAATATTCAAGTATAAGTCTTTTTATAAACAGATGTTTTCATTTCTCTAAGTAAATATCTAGGAATGGGGTTGCTGAATCTTATGATTAAGTGTATGACTAACTTTATAAGAAACTGTGTTTCAAAGTGACTGTATCAGTTTGCATCCCTACCAATAATGTAAGAGAGTTCTTAGTTGCCCCATATCGTTCCTAGTCCTGGTATTGTCAGTCTTTTATTTCTAGCCATACTAGCGTGTGTGTAGTCATATTTCCTTAGGTTTTAATTTGCATTTCCCTAAGAAGTAAATGATAATAAGTATACAAACCACTGTTTTTAAGACAAGAAAATCATTAGGGTTAAAGATATTTCATCTTCTGATTCAATAGTCTATTTTTATTTATTTTTTTAATGTTTATTTATTTTTGAGAGAGCACAAGCAGAGAACGGGCAGAGAGAGGGGGACAGAGGATCTGAAGCAGGCTCTGCGATGACAGGGTCATAGCAGCAAGCTCGATGTGGGGGTCAAACTCAGAAACCACAACATCATGATCTGAGCTCAAGTCAGACACTCAACCAACTGAGCCACCTAGATGTCCCTTAATAGTTTATTTTTAAAGAAGGTAACAATGTTATACTGCCTTGCATACATCATCACTCCATTATAACAGGAAAAAAGCAAATGACCAAAAAACATGTACACATAAAACTTTTCAAAAATAGGTTTCAGAGAATCTCTTAGAGTCAAGTACCCACTCAGAAACCACCCACCTATATAAAGATGGCAACCTTAGAAGCTTAGGCTTTAGTGTCCAACTTGAGTTTGTATTCTAAGGTGGGAAAATACAAAATATTTTCCAATGATGTCCATTAAAAACAGGTAAACAATTATTTATTGAGCCTTACACAAAACAAGTGACTAAATATTCAATGAATGAATCAAGAACTAGTTAATAATAAGTTTCAAGGCGCGCGCATTAGCGGGCGAGGGGCAGAGCAAGAGAGGGACACAAAATCTGCAGCAGGCTCCAGGCTCTGAGCTGTCAGCACAGAGACCGACGCAGGGCTCAAACTCAAGAGTCACAAGATGATGACCTGAGCTGAAGTCGGGCACCCAATGAACTAAGCCACCCAGGCACCCCTCAAGGGTAATGTATGTAATGTTTTAAAAAATCAGAAACATCCAGAAATTCCAGTATATCTCCTAGGCTCCCATTACATATGAATAAATCAATGAAGGAATATGCCCATACTACATAAATATAAGAAGGTTATATAACTACTTGCTCATTTATTTTTTCAATGTTTATTTATTTTTGAGAAAAACAGAGAGTGTGAACAGGGAAGGGGCAGAGAGAGATGGGGACAGAGGATCTGAAGGGGGCTCCACACTGACAGCGGCAAGCCCAATGCAGGGCTCAAACTCTCCAACCGTAAGATCACGACCTGAGCTGAGGTCAGATGCTCAACCAATTGAGCCGCCCAGATGCCCCTACTCATTTATTCAATAAACACTTATTGAACACCAACTTATAGCATATCATTATACCTTCTAAGGGGGCAATTTTTTTCAATACCGAAAACCAGAAACTAATCAGTTGGCTATACACGATTATAAAAAGTATTAGAGTAATTAAGCATATGGCAATATAATGCTAAAACTAATGTTAAAGTGAGTATGATTTCCCTGACATACTAGTTCGATGATAAGCTAAAAGTGGCCAAGAAACATGCTGCCTTTATCAGGAAAGAAATAAGCTGTAAATAAACTACAAGGTAGAAAGTTCACATAAAAGTGATCTGGAATGGACTGCAGTTTATTTCCAATATTAAACACTAATCCTAAACTGTATTAACTTGGGGTTTAGAAACTGATTAAGACAAGATTCATATGCTGTCAGGGCTACCTATTTCCAAAAACAAGTTATAAACGATATGCATGGAAAAAAAATACCACAGTAATCTGTTCACCCATGCATGTATACCCTGAGTACTATATTTCACAGTCATCTTTTTTATAAAGAATGACAGGTTTAACCTTTAAACAACCGCCTATTTGTCAGGAAAAAGTTCCACATATACTAAAAATACTAAATAATCAATCATGCAAATTCAATCAATTAAACTGAAATAATGCTTATCTAATAAAACGAATGTGGTGATTTCTAATTTAAGACATATCCAATGTAAAAAAGTTTAAAATTCACATGAAACTCTGTTATGCAATAAGAAATAAGTATGAGAAGCTGTTACAAGTTGAATTATGTCCCTCCAAAAATGGTATGTTGAAGTTCCTAAACCCCAGTTCCTCAGAATGTGACCTTAGTTGGAAATAGGGTCATTGCACATATAATTAGTTAAAATGAGGTCATACTGGAGTAGGGTGGGCCCCTAATCCAATATGACTGCTATCCCTATAAAATGGCCATGTGAAGACAGAGAAACACAGGAAGACTGCCATGTGACAACAAAGGCAGAGATTAGAGTTACATGCCAAGGAATGCCAGCAAACCCCCAGAAGCTAAGAAGAAGCTAAGAAAGGAATCCCCCATAGGTTTCAGACAGAGCATGGCCCTTAATATATCCTGATTTCAGACCTCTGGCCCCTAGAATTGTGAGACAGTAAAATTTGTGTTGTTTCAAGCCACCCAGTTTGTGGTTCTTTGTTACAGCAGCCATAAGAAACTAATACAGTATTTTCAGTATCTCTCTTACACTTTAATTTACTGATATATTAATGCCTTGATTTTTAAAAATTATTTTCTAAGGTACAATACAGTAAGATTGGCTTTTTGGGTATACTTCTATATATTTCAACGCCCTTACATATATTCACATAACCATCATCAATAGAATACTGACAGTTAATATCTTGATTTTTAATTGCCAATGTTTAAACAAGAGAAATGAAATTGTTTCACATATGCATAAATAAATTTCTAGCCCTTTCACTTCAAAATTTAGACTTTGTACTCACATTTCAATAATATTTTGCTTTAATTCCTGAAATAGAGATAATCTCTAAAGTAAATTCCACTATCTTTAGTTTATTCATTATCTTTCTAATCTAAAGATCTCTTTGAGAAAAATCACCCTTAATAAGAATTCCTCTAAAGCTTTCATTTGAAGAAAATGGGGTGCCTGGGTGGCTCAGTCAGTTGAGCGTCCGACTTGGGCTCAGGTTGTGATCTCACAGTTCGTAAGTTCGAGCCCCACATGGGGCTCTGTGCTGACAGCTCGGAGCCTGGAGCCTGCTTTGGATTCTGTGTCTCCCTCTCTCCCTGCCCCTTCCCCGCTCATACTCTGTCTCTCAAAAATGAATAAACGTTTAAAAAAAATTTTTTTTAAAGAAATTGATAAGTTACCATTCTTCACACAAAACAGATGGTCAACACAGGAGATACACACATGTAATATTTGTACCACTTAATGCTATCAGTTTAATATGCACAAGTATAGTATAAAGTTTCCCCACATCTTCTAATACCACACAAATACTAAAAATTCAGGCTTCACTCTTTTTTTTTAATTTTATAACACTGAGAAGTCCATTCTTAACCTTCACTATTCAAAAAACATTTATTAAATATTAAGACGTTTGTGTGATGTGTTAGGGAAGGAGAGAACTCAATGCTTAAAAAAAAAAGTGATGTGATTTTAAAGCTTGGTAAGTTTCTACTCTTAAAAAATTTACCACTTATCCCATAAAGGCAGGCAGCTGCATTCTGTGCTGGAACAGCTTAAATACAAATTAAGTCATTTTTCCCCACATGAAGTTTTATTATGATTTTATAGCTACTCTAACTCACACACAATGCTATAAAGCTTTTTAGGTGAGGATATCTTCTGTTCCCCCAAATAATACAGATCAAGCAAATTATAAAAATCAACAACTGTAATACTTGTTACAAATGCATTTCACAAAAGTTGTACTATAGAAAAATTTCATAGTTTATTCATAATGTACAAGTACTCATAATTATAAACCTAGTACTTGACATTTAAGCTTTGAAAAACTTCCTGAAATGGAATTTTTAATTATTATTGTCTTTGTAATTATACTTCTTCCACATAAGGTAGTACATAGCATCGTGACTCTAGTCTTGAAGACTATCCAAGGGCAAATTATACTTACTAGAAAATGTATGGGCTAAAAATATAGGGTTTTGTTAAAGTCAACTGTCCTATGAAAATTTCTGTATAAATATATAATTTATAACACATTAATATATAATATATATAAAATATGTAATAACATATAAGAATTTATATAATTAAGATACACCAGCACAGAAGGACCTTGCATGCCCTTTACCCAATTTTTTAAAATCTAAATATCCAAACAAATATTTCTGCATTTAAGAAATAAAAACTGTTAATGCTTTAAAACAGCAAAAGGAATTAGTATAAGGTGAATATCCAATGACTACAACCTAGGTTCAGTGATAGAGCATTGTCAGACCACCCAAAGACCCCCTTTTTCTCAACCAATTTGGATTTCCCTGAGAAGAAAACTTAGTATGATTTGGTAAACCTATTAAGTCTTATCAAATACAGAGAAATTAATTTAAAATATGATGAATTGCAAAAAATGGGTCAACATCTTAAAACTCTTAGTAAATTATAGTCATCCCGTTCTTATACCATCTGCAGACTCCTGAATTAAGTATTTTCCCAAAGTTTATACTACTGCTAATTTCCATGCGCTTCTTAAACAGGTTAAAAATGCAAATGCTTAAAACATCTGAACTCTATTACCTTCATAATACTGAGAGATCAGACTGTAAGTCTATTCACACGGCTTTAATTTACAGATGTCCATGAAAAGACTGATTTACAATTTTCCCTCTTTAAAAGGAACAATACTTTTGATTCAGTACTGTTATGCAGAAGAAATGTATCCTTTGAGCATAACAATCTATAGTTCTCCCATTTGTTTACATCAAGCTGGGAAAGTTTAAGTTCTGATTCAAAATCTAAAGCTTTCTACAGAAAAATTGCTTTTCAATGAGTCCATGACTTCCCATAACCAGATTCCATGTGGAAACTAATCAGAAGTTACAGAATGTAATATGCCTACTCTTTGCACAAGTCTTTTTGTTACTGTCCATTTTCTTTCAAAATTTTTGTTTTGTGTTGTGCTGTTCATTTTTAAATTTTATTTATTTTTATTTTAAGGTATTTTGTTTTCTCCACTTAAATCCCCTTATGAATCTTTTCCTTAAAAGAATATTCTTATAAAAATACCCTACCTTCCTTCCTTTTAAAGCATCAGCCTTTAGTAACTTGCCAATTCTGAGGTCATAACTATGGCTGACAAACAACAAGGAAATACGTAGAATGTTTAAATTAGCACCACCGAGTAATTAAATTGAACTTGAAGTTATAAACTGAAAAATATGATTACTATATACAAATCACTTTCTCATTCATCTCTTGGCAATACTTTTAGAAAACCTATCATCTAGATTAAGTCACATTCTCACACTTTAAATTTAAAAGATGAGGGATGAGTCTTAATTTTACATATTAAAAGGTGATTCATGACAAGATACAACACTCAAAATGTTACAGAATGGAATATCCTTCTCTTTCACACTCATTAGCATAAATTAAGGTAAGAAAAATAAAGATTACCCAGTTCATGGTTCTCAAATAGCATTACCTAAAAGTAATTAATTCATTCTCCTACCTTCATCTATGAAATCCACAGAGAATCAGAAAATATGCTTATGTGTCTTCTCTCCAGACCCCAAAACTATCTTACTCATCCCTCCAATAAGCATGCCAACTATCATATTATGAAACAAAAATATCTGATTTAAACAAGAGCTGGATCACCCACAAAATTGATTTCATTTGGAATACATTATAGCCACTTACAAAATACATAGCTCTTTAAAACTCTTCCTCTCTCTCATTTGCCCCTCAAGTTTGAAAATTCTTTCAAATCCATCTCTTACTATAAAATGACCACTTAAATTGATGTTTTTCAATTTAAAATATTTTAAACAAGAATCTTAAAAGTTAACTGATCTAAACTCATACAAATAAAGTTTACAGACTAATAAATATATTCACTTTCATGTTTTCAATATAACAGCACTAAATAAAGCTATACACTTTACATGTCTGATTATTCAACTCATACTTTCAAAAATACAAATGCACAAAGGACTAGCTAGCCTTATTCCAAATAAACAAAACTTTCTCACTGTCACTGTATTCTGACACAAATTTAGATAAATTAACATTTCACATTTGCAAAACAAACTGTAGTACACTGTTGTTTTAAAACGAAACACAGGATTCAATGATTCTCAATAACCAGAAGTAGATTACTTTATATGAAACACAATGCACCACTCTCCAAAAGAAAAAAAAATTCAAATATATTTGTTTTACCTGGGGAAAAGAGAGCTAGATGTTTGGGGTATGTGTGTGTTCTCCTGTGCTTATTTAATTCTAAAAACAACCTTTCTCCAACTCCTTTCAAAAATCAGTATTTTTTTCAATAAATATGAGCATATACTGTACAATAAAATGCATAATGTACACTTTCAGAATGCTACAATAATTCGAATTAGAAAAAAAACGCTGTTTTTTTTTTTTATTTTCCACACAGCAATTCAATGTTAAACAATGTCATTTTACCCCTTTCTCCCTAACCATTCTACAAATCAGGTCTGCTACTGTATTTGTATATTCAGTAAAATTAACAAATTGACTAGAAGATCCAGAGGAGTAAACGAAAGGAAAGCATTTTTCACTTTCCCACAAACAAAAAGATAAAACGAAATCAAATACGAAGACTTGTTAAATGAGAAGCATTTGAAAAACCCAACGTGACTAGCTTTTGATTTACCCTAGTCTGACAAGGAAGACAGACCCCACCCCCACTCCAGATTGTGTGGCTTTTTTTTTTTTTTTTTCCTTGGGTGGGGGTGTGGAGAAGAGAGCTGTCACATTTCCATCTTCGGTTATTGTTAAGTCCGCAGCCTAGATTCCAAAGTACCACTGGTCCAGGGGGAAAAAAAATATTAAAGCTGATAATTTTAACTGTTTGAAATGCACAGTATTTGTTGATGTTTTTCCAATTTTAAAGTTAATTATGACCAGCTTCAATCTGCTAAGAATACAGATTGCCTTTGACAGCCTGCCCCTCAAACAGTCCCTGTAAGACTGCTTACTCCAGATTCACTAAGAATTCTCTTCTCTCTAAACTTAAATTAGAAAAACGCGTTTCTGAAATTATTGCATCCCAAAAGGCATTCCTCCCCATCCTTTTGCCTTTGGTGTGGGGTGTAGAATTAAGAGTAAAAAAGAGATCTATTTGCTCTTCAAACAAAAAGAAATGGGGTAGAGGGCGAGTGGGGGAAAGAGCAGCAGTGGACCTGAAAGAAATGTTGAGAAAAGTTTTTTATGTGACTAGTGTGTCCTTCGGCAGAGGGACAGGAGTTGGGCAGAGAGGCGGAATCTCGGCCCCAGGCTCGTGCAGAGAGAAGGCACCTGCGGAAAAGAAGGCCAGGCACCAGAGAGGGGCCGGGCTAGCACCTACCGACTTGCAGCACGTTCTCCACCGAGCCGCTGTCCAGCAGACGAATGCCCCGGCGGAACGGCAGCGCCTCGCCGCCGCTGCCCGCCGCTCCCGCCGCTGTGCCCAGCCCAGGGGACGCCCCCGCCACTGCTGCCCCAGGGGCGGAGCTGGTCGGAGCTGCGGCCCCGGGGGGCGGCGGCGGCCCCTCCTCGGCCGGCAAAGCCCCCGCGGCGCCGCCAGCGGCTGCGGCGCCGGGGCCGCCCCGGTACTGGAAACTGGAGTACATGCAGATCTCCCGCTCATTCCGCGGGAAAGACCAGTAGACGATGCGGCGCTGCACTGGCTCCGGGATCCGCTCGAAGCGCTCCTCCACCCTCTCGTACGCCCACTTTTCTGCCACTGTCTTGGCGGCGCAGTCCAGCAAGGACTCGGGCTGCAGATGGGGGCGGGCCCCGGGGGCCAGGCAGCTGCCGCCGACGCCCCCAACCCCGCCGCTGGCCGCCCCAGGCGAACCGCGAGAGTGGTGAGCCTGCGGGCTCGGCCACGAGCACAGGCGCTTAGCCGGAGAGACAGGCGACGGCGAGAGCAGCTCCTCTCGCTCACCTCCTTCCGCCATTGCTGGGAACTGACTGACTGAGGCGGCGGCGGCGGCAGCGGCGGCACCAGCAGCGGCGGCACCGACTGCGGCTGAGACCCTGGCCACGGCCACGCGCCCCGCGCAAGCGCCCAACTGCGGCGCCGGGGTGGGGGGCGGGGCAAGCAAACCCGCGAGCCGGCCGGCCCGAGTGGGGAGCCTGGGCCGGCCCGGTGCGCGCGCCGCAAGGCCGGCGAGGGCGCCCTGAGGACGAGCGTGAGGCGGCGCGCGCTGTCCGGGCCGCCGCGAGCGCGAGACGGGGCGTGAGCGAGCGCGGGCCGGCGGCGCGCTCCAGACGCAGACTGCCCAGAACGCGCGCCGAGCGCTAGCGCGGGGCCGACAGCCACCTAGGGGCGAGAAGCTCCGGGCACGGTTGCCGGCCCGCGCGCCTCTAGCTCACCTGCCGCCTGGCCAGAGAGGGGTGGACTGTACGGCAAGGTGAAGTGGCGAGGCCGCGAGTCGCCTCCGTGAAGCTCTAGGCTTGCGGGGCACAGGCAGAGGGAAAGTTCAAAATTGGGCTGCTGTGATGGATTGATGAGACAGGAGACTGTCACGGCCGAGCGGAGGAGCCGGCAGAAAGGTGGTAGGAAGACGAAAAATTCGGTAAGTTGGAGCGATGTAAACTTTCCTCACGCCACAATAATGTGGAATAAAGTCGGCGGTCCCCTCCAGAGCCGCGCAAAGTCGCACCAGTCCCTGACTGGACAGTGGGGCGCCAAGATCTCACCGCCTCGGCAGCTGCACCCTCCTACGTTTTGGCGGGTTTAGCGCCTTGCATCCTAGGAAACAAAACAATTTTTTTGTGTGGTTTTGGTAGAATCCTCTGATCCCCTGCCTCCAGTCTAAATTAGGTCTTCCATGTGTTCCTCACTTGGCTCAGTTTTTTACACCTTCGTATTACTTATGACAAATTGTACACATATTTTTATATATTTGTGTAATGTATGACTGCCCAACTGAATGTAAACTCCGTGACAGCCAGGATCATTTCTGTTTTCTTCACTATAATTTATCCTCTGCTTGGCATATAGTGGGTGCTTAAGAACGGCAACTTCACCACTATCTCCTCCATAAACAGCATTGAGTTGTTGTAAGCAGCAGTCTGTTGCTCAGTCGAGAACACTCATTATTTCTTTTTTGCTGACGGACTAACCTCTACAACTTTAAAACGTTCCAAGAACTATATTAAGAGCTCCTTTCATTGCAGTCTCCCTTTAAAATGAATGAGTTCTAGAGTATAAGAATAAGAAGAGAGTAAATGACTGGGGACAGACTGGAGCCAAAGTCGTTTGGTTTTGCTATAATCTGAGAATTAAAAAGCACAGGCTATAGAGTCAGAATTGGATATGAATCACTACTGGTGTGATGTAGTCATGACTCCCTTAAATGATGTGTAAAAGGGAACTAGTAATAGTGTCCGTGTAACTGTTGTAAGAATTACAGATATTTCAAATCGAGTGCTTATTCAGTGTAGTTAGTGCTCAATATCTGTTTATACCTGTAAATGGACTTATACCTGCAAATATCTAAATGAATTGTTGCAAAATAGCAAAATCTCTACTCCTCCTTAAATCTGGAACCACAATTATAGACTTCTATGGCACTCATTCTTTTCCTTCCTGAAACTTCCAGTTTATTGTGAGGGGTGAGTATTCCTTTAATGCCCTTCCTCCTGACTAGACTATATGTAGGAGATATGTAAGGGCAGAAACCATTTCTATATAAGAAAGGATCTATCCCTTATACATGGAAGATCTCAAAAAATGCTTGCTGTTTGAGTCAATGAGTATGTTACTCTGATTTAATCACCTGCTGGTAAATACTGTTAACAGAAGTTGGGACATAGGAAGAAATTTACTTAAACATATTTGTTAAAAGTTGAGTTGGGGGGGTTCTGGGGGGTCCAGTCGGTTGAGCATCCAACTCTTGATCTCAACTCAGGTCTTGATTTCAGGGTTGTGAGTTCGAGCCTTGCATTGGGCTCCATGGTAGGCATGGAGCCTACTTTAAAAAAAAAAAAAGAAGTTAAGTTTGATTGTTACGACTTTGATTTAACAAGGTGCTTTTTCTTTATTTTGAGGACATTAAGCGGTATAGAAAATTACACAAAAAATATAGAAAATTACAAAGAATAACATAAACTACACCCACGTTCTCACCACTCAATTAATAATTATTACTTAATATATTGAAAGTCCACTTTAACCACCTTCATATAGCATACCCAGGAGCAAGTACAACCTTAGTTTGCAGTCCATTTTTATTTTTTTAAGTTTACTTTTATTTATTTTGAGAGAGACACCTCGCAAATGGAGGGAGGGTCAGGGAGAGAGGAGACAGAGAATCCCAAGCAGGCTCTGTGCTGCCAGTACCAAGCCTGATGTGGGACTAGAACTCAGGAAACCATGAGATCATGATCTGAGCTGAAACCAAGAGTCAAATGCTTAATGGACTGAGCCACCTAGGCACCGCTGCAGTCCATTTTAAAATTGTGCATGTGTGTAACATTGTTTTGTGTGTATTTTAATTAAGTGGTTTAATTAATTTAATTTCGTTAATTAAATGGTATCACACTGCCCATCATACTGATACCTTTCTTTTTTCTGTGCATACTGATAAACATCTTATTCATTCCTTTTAAGCACTATAAAATATACCATCTTGAGAATATGTCACATTTTATTTCAAAGCCTATTTGCAACAACTGTTAGCTATATATACCTTAAAGAAGTGACTTAAAGCCTCTATGCCTCAGCTTTCAAATTTATAAAATGGGAATATTAAGAGTTCTTACCTAATAGTTCGTTTGTAATTAATATATGTGAATTGAATGGAATAGTGTTCATCACATGGTGTGTATTCAATAAATGTTAGCTATTATTTATGTATTTCACTAATGATGGATATTAGGTGTTTCCTTTACTATTATTATTATTATTATTATTATTATTATTATTATTACAAACAGTACTTCAATGATGTATTTAGGTGTTTCCTTTATTACTACTACTACCACTACTGCTATTACAACAAATACTTCAATGAACATTCAGTGCTACAATGAACATCTTCATCTGGATCTCTTGTGCATATATTCTAGAATATCTCCTTGGGAAATAGCCAGAATGGAACTACTGGTCATAGGATATAAACACTTTCAGTTTCGCTAAATGTTGCCAAATTTGTGTTCCAATGTAGCTATACCAATGTATTAATTATTAATGCTGAGTAACAACTCCAAAACTTAGAGGTTTCAAATAACATTTGTAATTTTTATCTCTCACAGTTTCTACGAGTAAGGAATTTGGGAACAGGTTAGCTGTGTGGTTCTAGCTCAAAATATCCCATGAAGTTGGTATTAGATGTTGGCTAAAGCTGTAATCATCTGAAGGCTTGATTGGGACTGGAAGATCCCCTTCCAAAGTGGCTCACTCATAAACTGGTAAATTGGTGCTGGTGCTGGTGCTGGTGCTTCGCAGGAGGCCTTAGTTCCCCTCCATCTGAGTTTCTGTAATGGGATATTTAAATATCCTTGTAGTGGGGTGCCTGGGTAGCTCAGTTGGTTAAATATCTGGCTCTTGACTTCAGCTCAGGTCATTGATCTCACGGTTTATGGGCTCAAACCCCACGTCAGGCACTGTGCAGAGTCTGCTTGGGATTCCCTGTCTCTCTGCCCTTCCCCCACTTGTGTATGCACACACGCTCTCTCTATATATCAAAATAAATAATAAAATTAAATAAAAATAATTATCCTTATGGCATGGCTGATTTTCTCCAAACGAATTAACAAAGCAAGCCAGAGCCTGATATGCCTTTTATAACCTGACCTCAGAAGTTACACATTATCACTTCTATCATATTCTATCCTCTCAGAACAGTTCTGACTTAGTGCGAGAGGACACTCTATATAAATAAAGTGTGAACACCAAGGAAGAGGCAAGGATCACAAAAAGCCATGTCACATTATTGGCTACCACAACCAACTCCTACCAGCACTGAGTAAGAGTATTATTTCCCTATATCCTCACAAATGCAATATTGTCAGACTTAATAATTTTTAACCACTTGATTAAAAAGAAATGTTGTTGCTTTATTTTTATTTGATTACTGGTGAGGTGGAGCATCATTTTACATATTTTTGGCCATAGTACACCCTCTTCTATATATTGCCTAATTATATCTTTTTTTTTCTATTGGTTTGTTTAACATTTTCTTGATTTGTATGTTATGGATAGAAATTCTTTGTTATACTCATTGTAAATATCTTCTTCCAGAATGTGTCTTATCTTTTAAATTTATCATTTTTTACTATATTTTGCTATGCTGAAATTTTAAATTTTGATGAAATCAAATTACCTAACTTTTCTGTTTTGCGCATATTATTTCTTATTTAAGGAAGCCTTCCATAGTCTATATTTTCTTCTAGTAGTTTTGAACTTTTTCACTTTTTGGTCTTCTTCCCAATGTGAAATTTTTTTCTTTCAATGGATGTAATTTTTTTTTTCTATAGGGAGAGTTAGTAATTGCTCTAAAACCGTTTGTCAAATAGTTCAGCCTTTCCTGAATTGGTCTGTGATGTAGCAAATTGTCCTATATCCATAGGTTTGTTTCTGGGCCTTTCGTTCTGTTTCACCTACCTTTTTATCTCTTCCTATTACAATAATATACTTTTACTTAATAATTTAATTTGGCAATATGTAATTAAATTTGGAAATGTTTAGATGACTGGTAGGATGAATCTCCCTTCTTTGTCCTTGTTTTTTAAATTTGTTTTAGCTATCTATGCACCTTTTTACCCTGTCATGTGAAACTTATAATCAATTTTACTATGTTCCAAGAAAGTCCTGCAGGGATTTTCCTTGGAATTACATTGAATTTTTAGATTAACTTGGGGACAGCTAATATCTTTATAATTCAGTCTTCATAAATGTAGTATATCTCTTCATTTAGCTGGGTCTTCTTTACCAGTCTTTTTAAAAGAACTAAATATTTTATTATTATTCATATTTATTTTATGGCCTTAGTGATTGCTAGATCTTTTTCTAGATACCACTAAACAAGAAATAATTTCGCTTCTGGTAGCATAACATCCAGGTAGTGAAATAAGATGAAACATAAGAAAGGTAGATAACAGTAAAAGACTGAAAGAATACAAAAAAAGCAATAGATACAATAAGCTTCAGAGGATTGTCAAGTGATTTGAAGGAGCAGTAATTATTTTGGGAATCAGAAGAAAGATCACTTTGAGGGGTACCTGGGTGGCTCTGTCGGTTAAGCATCCAACTTCAGCTCAGGTCATGATCTCGTGGTTTGTGAGTTCGAGCCCCGTGTGGGGCTCTGTGCTGACAGCTCAGAGCCTGGAGCCTGCTTTGGATTCTATGTCTCCCCGTCTCTCGGCCCCTCCCCTGCTCATGCTCTGTCTCTCTCTGTCTCTCAATAATAAATAAATGTTAAAAAAAAATTTTTTTTTAAAGAAAGATCACTTTGGGGGCGCCTGGGTGGCGCAGTCGGTTAAGCGTCCGACTTCAGCTGGGTCACGATCTCGCGGTCCGTGAGTTCGAGCCCCGTGTCGGGCTCTGGGCTGATGGCTCGGAGCCTGGAGCCTGTTTCCGATTCTGTGTCTCCCTCTCTCTCTGCCCCTCCCCCGTTCATGCTCTGTCTCTCTGTCCCAAAAATAAATAAACGTTTAAAAAAATTTAAAAAAAAAAAAAAAAAGAAAGATCACTTTGAGTAGAAATTGTGAGAAGCTCTACTGTAGTCTTATGTCATCTAGATCATGGAAAATGATTCAAATAGGCCCAAAGGCCCTAAGGAAGGAATTTAAATTGGGTTGAATTACTTCAACAGAAACCCCAAAGCTTTGAAAAGTACAAAACATTTTAATGGGACAGTTTTTAAAATTCTATTTGGCTATAAAAATGGAAAATAAAGATTAAAAGGATCCTTTAAAGCCAACTTTTGGATAATCCTAAATGCCAACTTAAGGAATTTCAAGTTGAATATACAAAATGAGCAATGGGGAACCAAGGTTGTTAGACATCTATATAGCATTATAAAACTGAGTATAACCTATTTTCTTTTTTTTTTTTTTTTTTTTTAGTTTATTTATTTATCTTGAGAGAGAGAGAAAGCATGAGTGGGGGAGAGCCAGAGGGAGAGAGAGAGAATCCCAAGCAGGCTCTGCACTGTAAATGCAGAACCCAATGCAGGGCTCAAACTCACGAACATGAGATCATGACCTGAGCTGAAGTTGGTCGCTTAGTCAACTGAGCCACCCAGGCACCCCAGTATAA
This sequence comes from Puma concolor, assembly GCF_028749965.1. Classification (NCBI taxonomy): domain Eukaryota; kingdom Metazoa; phylum Chordata; class Mammalia; order Carnivora; family Felidae; genus Puma; species Puma concolor. Next base: position 35,813,592 of record NC_141674.1, read on the forward strand.
CCTATTTTCTAATTTTTCACATCTTTCCCCCCATTGGTCTGTGCTTTGTCCTTAGTACATAATATATTCTCAATAAACATTTCATGATGAATGAGTAAATGATCTGGCTGTAATGTACAGAACCTATTTAAAGGGGGAAAATGGAAGACATAGAAACCTCTTAGGCGCCTATTTCAATAATATGGTCATGAGTTAGTTGTTAGTGACCTCAATTCAGAGGATAGTATGTAAAGAAAAATTTCCCTGAATAAAGTGCTTCTGCCATACTGTTCCTGAAAAACTATATAATGAATATGTATTAATATTATCACTGTACCTTAGAGTAGCAGGGTGATTTTATTTTTGGGCTATGAAGCTACCTTTTGTGTTTTCTGGTATTTTTGCCATTTTGAAACAAATAAAATGAATAAACCATTATTTGTAAGGCATTATAAGGTAAATATAATGAAGGATACTAAATTGGTTAAGAAAGACTGGCTCTGATCTGGGACTGGGAATTGGTAGAGGAAGTTGCCAAAAGATAAGGAAGCAAGGATGCCTAATAATAATGATACTTAAAACTGATACAGTGCTTTATAGTTTTCAGCTGGGAAATACAGCATTATTGAAGAAAATTCAGTGAGGTGTGTTGACCAAAAATACTAATTTAGTTCTTATTTCAGATCAAAATTAAAGTCCTAAATGTTGCTTAGTAAACTCTATTATTCATCCATAATTGATTAGCACCTGTATCCCCATTTTACCTATGAAGAAAGGTTCAGAAAAGTTGCAACTTAATCAAGGTCACTAGCAAGTGAGTGACAGAACTCAAATCCATGTTGTTGAATTCTAAGCCTGGTGAAATTTCACTTTTCCACCATAGGTCTCTCACCCAAGAGCCAAAGGATTTTGTAAGGATAGTATCAAAGTGAACATGTATTCTCTTTCCTGGACAGGGACTTAAATTGGGCCAGAAAGGAGCTTTCAGATTGATTCATTTAAAAGGAAATAAGCAATTAGATTTCTCAGTGAAGCATGAGAACCATTCCATTGGCTATAGTCAAATAGTGAAATAAGGAAAGAAAAAGGAAAAAGGGTGAGAACAAGGCAAAGGAGATGGAGAAGGTGAGAAGGAAAAGGAAAAGTAGCAGTGACTTTTAGTAAGAGAGAGACTATAATACACTGGAAATATCAGCAGGTGGAATCATAATAAGACCTAAAATTAAGGTCTTGTTGATATGTGACTTGTGTGGAATAAATACAGAGATCAGTAGTGTTATTGAGAGTTTTGTGAGGCCATTGTTGACACCTGCCAGCTCTTTTCAAGATTAGCCAGAACACTAGTTTAGACTAAAACAATATTGGCTTGTTGATGTTAGCATTATTATTATTCTAATGCTTTAAATACAAAGACCAACATACAATATAGAGCTTATAGTCTAGTTTGGGAAACAGACATTAAACAAATGCATAAATATATAAATACAGATTGTAGTAACATGGAGTATAAGACATTTGTGAGTATGCAAAATGTGTTTGAGAATAGCAGGTACTTTATATTGATTGGAACACCAAGATTGTGGTGAGAAGTAACAGAAAAAGACTGCAAAGGAGACTTGAGACACATCATAAAACGCTTTAAAATGCCAATTGAAGAATCTGAATTCTCTTAGGTTGGCTGAGGGAAGTTAGAAAAGATGCTTTGACAGATGAACATAGGGGAAGGGGGAAAAAAGAGAGAGGGAAGCAAACCATGAGACTCTTAATTATAGAGAACAAACAGGGTTGCTGGAGGGGAGATAGGCAGGGCATAGGCTAAATGGGTGATGGGTATTAAGGAGAACATTTGTTGTGGTGAGCACTATGTGTTATATGTAAGTGATGAATCACTAAATTCTACTCCTGAAACCAGTGTTACCATGTATGTTAACTAACTAGAATTTAAATAAAAACTTGAAACAAACTTTTAAAAAAAGGAATCACAGACCTAAAGAAAGTAGATGGATAGATGATAGATAGATAGATGATAGATAGGGCACTTGTGACAGGCACAGGGTATTGAAGTGTTCTCACTGTATTGTACACCTGAAACTAATATTACACTATATGTTAGCTAACTAGAATGTCACTAAAAACACACAAAGAAGAAAAAGATGTTTGGAGCAGAAGAATAACATGATAAAAGGCAATATTTTGAGAAAATTAATCAGAAGTGTGCAGGATTAATGGGGGAGGAGAATAAGAGTCTGGAGGCAGGAGATGAGTTAGGAGGCTATAGCAACAGGTGAGATGGAGATGGTAAAGTCCTGCAGAGGGCATAAGGACATCTAGACCTAGGGGCTGAAATCCAGCCTGCACTCCATTTGCCTAGCCCTGCACCTGAGGGGTTGCATCTAAGTGCCTTTTTCTGTTTTTCACTAAGGGACCATATAAGCAGTGGCTCCAGGTTTGATCTCTCTTCTCTAGTAAGAGAATTGACCCATTTCAAAGAGACTGTGGGAGTCTAAAGATACTTCTTTTATAGCATTGCAGTGTCCAGGGTGAAAACACAGATATCAAAATCAATGACCAAGAAGAACATATGACATTTTACAACAGCTCTTTTGATGTCAGGAAAATTTTGAGCCAACCTTAATAACAAATATTTAAAGTTGCATTTGTGAAACATCCTCAACCCCTCAGGAATGGAACAAAAATAAATGATGAAATGGAGGTAAGGGGAAGAATGAGGCTAAGATGAGGATTTAGGCATCATTCAGCCAGCAAACCATATGCAATACAGAGTCATTTGTTTAATAATGGAATTTATTCTAGTTTCTATTTCAAACAGTAGAAGGCAGACACCTGTGCTTCCTGATAATTCTAACTTTGATAGGGTATATTTTAAATACTGGATGAAGTGGGGATGGGGAAAGATATTTGGTAAATGGGAAGGAAAACTATGATTAAAACAATATTGAACTGATTGGACCTGTTACCCAACTCTGTCATATTTCTTATAGTAGATTTTGTGATTGTCTTCCTTAAATCTATTACACCCCTCTTTAGTTGCAGAGCAGCCATAAAACTAGAGGAATTTAGCTCCAAGTGTTAGCCCCAACTTGTCTAATTGATTGGAACAATCCCATACCCCATTCTAAAGTGATTCACTCAGATATAAGCAAAAACAAGTCAATCAGTGAATGGCATTTCCCTGGTCACAGAAATTGGTTCACAGGAATGAACATAACCCATTGGAACCAATGAGACATGTGGTTTGCTAGCAACTTCCAGGAAAGAGCTGTTCTCACTATTCTATGAGAGCCTATGGAAGCAATTCTCTTAGTTTCCTGACACAGAAAAGAAGATGTCATGAATATAAGGGTAAGTTAGGCTTGGGTTGAATCTGACACACTGGAAGTCATATGGAAAAGATAGAAATAATTAGATTCCTGATGACATTGTCAAACCACTGAGTCAAACCTATTTGAAGGCCCCTATGCCTGTTGGCATCCAGTTACATGAGCAAATAAATTCCCTTTATTATTTTTTCAGTATTTTACTGGGATATAATTTACATGCATTAAAATGCACCAATCTTGGGGCACCTGGGTGGCTCAGTTGGCTAAGCATCCAACTTCGGCTCAGGTCATGATCTCTCTATTCAGGAGTTTGAGCCCCACATCAGATGCCACGCAGATCCTACTTGGGATTCTCTCTACTCCTTTCCCTCTTGTGCGGGTGCGTACACCATCTCTCTCAAAATAAATAAGTAAACTTTAATAAATAAATAAATAAAATGCACCAATCTTAAGCATGCAGCTTGATGACTTTTTACATATGTACACAGTCATAGGGCCAACACACAGATCAAGATATAGAACATTTCTATCATTCCAGGAGCACCTGGGTGGCTCAGTTGGTTGAGTGTCTGACTTCAGCTCAGGTCATGGTTTCACGGTTCATGAGTTGGAGCCCTGCACTGGGTTCTCTGCTGTCAGCATGGAGCCCACTTTGGATCCTCTGCCCCCCTCTCTGTCTGCTCCTCCCCCACTTGCACTCTCTGTCTCTCTCAAAATAAATAAAAAAGCTTTAAAAAAAATAGATAAAAAGACTAGATTCCCATCCTTTAAAAAAAAAAAAAAAAAGGGGGCGCCTGGGTGGCGCAGTCGGTTGAGCGTCCGACTTCAGCCAGGTCACGATCTCGCGGTCCGTGAGTTCGAGCCCCGCGTCAGGCTCTGGGCTGATGGCTCGGAGCCTGGAGCCTGTTTCCGATTCTGTGTCTCCCTCTCTCTCTGCCCCTCCCCCGTTCATGCTCTGTCTCTCTCTGTCCGAAAAATAAATAAATGTTGAAAAAAAAATTAAAAAAAAAAAAAAAGACTCTGCTACAGGGTTAGGTTAAAATAATAATATTGACAAGCTTTTATTGATCTCTTTCTATTTGCCACACACTGTACTAAGTACTCATTATATTATCTCATTTATTAACATTATTAAGCACGTGGGTTCAACAACATTTCAGATATTACAGATGGAGAAAACAGGTTTAAAGAGGTTGGCCTGCAAAGCATAAGAGACTGTTAAAAACTGAGAACAAACTGAGGGTTGATGGGGGGTGGGAGGGAGGGAAGGGTGGGTGATGGGTATTGAGGAGGGCACCTTTTGGGATGAGCACTGGGTGTTGTATGGAAACCAATTTGACAATAAATTCCATATATTAAAATAAATAAATAAATAAATAAATAAAATTAAAAAAGTAATAAAAAAAAAAAAAATAAAGAGGTTGGCCTGCCCAAGATCACACACAGTTCAGGTGCACTGAAATTTAAAACTACATTTCTGACTTCAAGCCTTTGCCCTCCCCCCTTTTTTTGGAAGATGAAACCATAGCTTTTTATTTTATTTTATTTTTTATGTTTATTTTTAAGAGAGAGAGACAGAATGTGAGCAGGGGAAGAACAGAGAAAGAGGGAGACACAGAATCTGAAGCAAGCTCTAGGCTCCAAGCTTGTCAGCACAGAGCCCGACTCAGGGCTCGAATCCATGAACCATGAGATAATGACCTGAGCCGAAGTCAAACGCTTAATCAACTGAACCACCTGAACCATGCAGGTGCCCCAAACCTTTCCCCTTAATTACCATGTACTGCCTCTAAAACATGCTGTGAAAAAAATCTGTTGTGATAACTCAGCATCTCAAAGAGTTTTACTCAATTTCCTCTGCTTTGCAGCAGCACTCATTTAACCACAATGTGATTTTAAATTCCACTGCAATTTGAATAGTGGTGGATCAGTAACTTGTTTAGAAGCCAATGAGAATTATGAGAATATCATTAAGGAAGTATCTCTGGGAATGCAAACTGGTGCAGCCACTCTGGAAAACCGTATGGAGGTTCCTCAAAAAACTAAAAATAGAACTACCCTACAACCCAGCAATTACACTACTAGGTATTTATCCAAAGGATACAGGTGTGCTGTTTTGAAGGCACACATGCACCCCAATGTCTATAGCAGCACTATCAACAATAGCCAAAGTATGGAAAGAGCCCAAATGTTCATTGATGGATGAATGAATAAAGAAAATGAATAAAGAAAATACAATGGAGTATTACTCGGCAATCAAAAAGAATGAAATCTTGCCATTTGCAACTACGTAGATGGAACTGTAGGGTATTATGCTAAGTGAAATTAGTCAGAGAAAGACAAAAAGATATGAATTCACTCATACGAGGACTTTAAGAGACAAAACAGATGAACATAAGGGAAGGGAAGCAAAAATAATATAAAAACAGGGAGAGGGGACAAAACATAAGAGATTCATAAATATGGAGAACAAACTGAGGGTTGCTGGAGGGGTTGTGGGAGGGGAATGGGCTAAATGGGTAAGGGGCATTAAGGAATCTACTCCTGAAATCATTGCTTCACTATATGCTAACTAATTTGGATGTAAATTTTAAAAAATAAAAAATAAAGTTAAAAAAAAGATGTGTATATATATATATATATATATATATATATATATACACAATGGAGTATTACTCGGCAATCAAAAAGAATAAAATCTTGCCATTTGCAACTACGTGGATGGAACTGGAGGGTATTATGCTAAGTGAAATTAGTCAGTCAGAGAAAGACATATATCATATGACTTCACTCATATGCAGACACTTTAAGAGACACTTTAAGAGACAGATGAACATAAGGGAAGGGAAACAAAAATAATATAAAAACAGGGAGGGGGCAAAGCATATGAGACTCAGAAATATGGAGAACAGAGGGTTACTGGAGGGGTTGTGGGAGGGGGAATGGGCTAAATGGGTAAGGGGCACTAAGGAATCTACTCCTGAAATCATTGTTGTACTATATGCTAACTAATTTGGATGTAAATTTTAAAAAAGTAAGTATTATGTTGAAAAAAAAAAGAAACAGGATTAACTATTTAATCCTGAACTCATTTGACTATAGCAACTTGTAAAAATATGTTTGTGATAATTACCATAGGGGAGTGGGGAATGAAGATATTGGGTGGTGCGGATTAAAGAGTACACTTATCTTGATGAGAAAATAAAATAAAGAGAAGAAAAAAAAAGAAGTATCTCTGACGGGACAGAATGGGAGAAGGGGAGTGGGAGATATAGGCTTCTAGTTATGGGATGAGTAACTTGTGGGAATTAAAGATACAGCCTAGGGAATATAATCAATAATATTATAATAGTGTTGAATGGTGACAGATGGTAACTACACTTGTAGTGAACATGTTGAATCACTATGTTGCACACCCAAAACTAATGTGACATTGTGTGTCAACTCAAATTAAAAAATTAAAAAAAAGAAGTACTATGCCAAGTTTTCACCTATTCAAGTTCAGTTTTCACAGGCTTATACCAGCATTGCTTCCTCAGAAATCTCCACATTCTGTGTTAAAGTGAGGGCTCTGCTAGGAGGGCAGCTTGAGAATGCTGCCCAGCAAGTGAGAACAGAATACAGGTCAAGGAAGGATCTTAGGAACAAAAGAAAAAGGGAAGAGTGATCATATCAAAGGTAAAGAACCCAGAGTCCTTTGTCCAGGAAAAACCAAGGATGCTGGCTTCTTCTTGCTGTTTCTTGCCTCTTCCCTTCTGTATAATATTATTAGTAACCAAAGAATTTAGACCTCAAATTTCTCTATTCTTTCTTCTATTCATCCAGCCAAAAGCTCCTGTGGAGTATATAGCTGTGTTCCCTCTTTGGACTACCAGTGTAGCATACAGCTTGCCTTTAAATTGGTTACTCCTCAAATAGGATCTTGCTTGCAATGGAGAACAGGAAGAACTGTCACTGTAGTTACCACAATCAGTCTTTCATCTTCAAAGATGGCAATCGTGGTGGAATCTTTGGAATTTGTGGCATTTCTTTTATACTCCATATGTTAAGAAAGTTTGCAAAGGTATATTAGGCAGAACGTCTTAACCCTAATTTCTACTTTAAAATATTTTTTAATTTGATTAATTCTCTGACCTACTTCCCACAGTATCTATTCCACATCATCAAAATTCTACTTAAAGCTGGGGCAACTGGGTGGTTCAGTCGGTTAAGCATCTGACTTGATTTCAGCTCAGGTCATGATCTCATGGTTGCAGGCTTGACTCCACACTGACCATGGAGCCTGCTTGGGATTCTCTCTCCTCTCTCTGCCCCTTTCCCTCTCTAACTCTCTTTCAAAATAAGTAAATAAACATTAAAAAAATAAAAAGACTCAGGGCGCCTAGGTGGCTCAGTCAGTTGCGCGTCCAACTCTTGATTTCGGTTTCGGTCATGATCTCACGGTTCGTGAGTATGAGCCCACATTGGACTCTGTGCTGACAGTGTGGAGCCTGCTTGGGATTCTGTCTCTCCCTCTCTCACTGGCCCTCCCTTGTTCATGCTTTCTCTCTCTAAATAAATAAATAAACTTAAATATATATATATATATATATATATATATATATAAACTTAAATAAATATGTATATTTATATGTATATAAAATAAACTTAAATATATATGTGTGTGTGTATATATATATATATATATATATATATATATAAAGACTCTAAAATTCTCCACCTGTCATTCTCATTAGATAAGCCATCTGCCTGTTCTACCAAAAACAATAGGCAATTGGCTAGTCTCCATCTGTCTTCCTTTCCATCTCTAAAAATCACAACCTTCCTTTCTGCCTTCTTTTCTTCCTGCTTCTTAACAAAATTAAACTCTGCCTATGTCCTCAATTTCACCTTCTCTGAGTCCTTTAGGAACTTCCCTCCACAGTTATCCCCAGTTTTTAAGTGTTCTCAATTTCTCTTTCCACTGGGTCTTTTCACTCTGTTTTCCAATATGTACAAAATCTCTTATTCTGAGAAAGAAACCTCCAATTGACTCCTCAGTTATCCCTAATTTCTGTTGTATTTTGCACTCTCTTTTAATTACCACACTTTCTGAAAAATGTAATACACTTAAAGGTCTCTGCCTCCTTACCACTATCTCCTTAATGCCCTGGAGTCCAGTAATTAAGGAAAACTGGCAGCACCAAATACCTCTGTAACTAGGGATAAAGGAAAGTAGTTGAAATGTGTATTGGGTAAAAAGTGGTTTGAGAAGTGATTACTTCCCTAGGTCTCCTCCCAAACTCCAGGTTGCCACATAACTTCATTACCACAGAAGTCTGGAACTGATTTTCTGGAGGGGATATGATTAGGACCTCTGGATTAGGGGATGCCAGGCAAAGTTAAGGGCTTGGGTACCTTGCAAAAACAGGGAGATCAAACAATCATATATACTAAGTGCTGAGCTGTCTCTAACCCATCCCCCACACTGCTTCCAGAGCACTGGCAGCAGCTTACCCTCTACTCCTCAGGCAGGAAATGCAAGACTCTTCTCTGAGGAATCTACTGTTCCTCAGAGAAAGACCTAAAGAAACTAACATCAGGGGTTTCTTCAACAAATGGCTTGTGCAGGTCTGTCCATAGGGAGACTCAAAGTCAATAAGCCCCACTTCATGCTCAAGCTTCTAATGAGCTCTTCAACTTGTAATCATGAACAGACAACCAAAATTATCATCTCTCTGAAGAAAGCCTCTGACATGAAAGACATAGATCAAAACAACCAAACAATAAACAAACAAACAAAAAAAAACCTCTGAGGAGATAAAGCCTCTACATGGAGTAGACAATTCCTCAGACAGAAGAGAGAATAGAACATCTACAAAACAAAAATAGTATGTCATTAATAAATTAATGAAAGGAGCATTCAGAAGGAAAAGAAAAATCCTCTCAGGGATGGAGGGCATCAAAGTGTACAAACTTAAAGTTGTAAGTCATATAGATGTGACATATAAACAATATAAACATATAAACAAGTCATAGAGATGTAACATATAGCATGGTGACTATAGTTAATACTTTATTGCACATTTGAAAGTTGCTAAGAAAATTGCTAAGTTGCAATTCCCATTGCACACAGAAAAGTTCTGTAACTATGTATGGTGATGGTTGTTAACTAGACTTATTGTGATCATTTTGCAACATATACAAATATTGAATCATGTTGTATACCTGAAACTAACATAATGTTTTATGTCCATTATACCTCAATAAAAAAAATAATTTCTTGGAAATTAAATATATGATAGCAGAAATCCAAATATCAATAGATAAATTTGAAGAAATCTCTTAAAAGTAGTACAAAATGAGTTAGAGGTGGAAAATAAGAAAAGATGAAAATTAGATGACCAGTTCAAAAGTTACAACATCAGAATGATAGGCATCCTAGAAGAAGCAGAGGGGAGAGAATCATTAATGAAAGAATTCAAGAAAATATCCCAGAATCAGGGCGCCCGGGTAGCCCAGTCAGTGGAGCATCCAACTTTGGCTCAGGTCATGGTCCATAGTTCATGAGTTTGAGTCCTGCGTCAAGTTTTGTGCTGACAGCTCAGAGCCTGGAGCCTTCTTTGGATTCTGTGTCTTCCCCCTTTCTCTGCCCCTCCCCCACTTTAAAAGAATTTTTTTAAAAAGGAGAAAATACCCCAGAATTAAGGTTTCTAGATTTGAAAGAGCCATGGCAAAAAGTTTGAAGTTACTAAAGCATGAGGAATTTAGGACCACTTGGTAAAGGACCTTTAAGCTATTCCTAGGAACTTAAATTTTATCTCCTATAGGCACAGCAGAGATTCTTTAGTAGGGAATGACCAAATTAGATTATATATTGAGGAGCTGGGCTGGAGGTGGGGAGAAAGCAGTAGGATAAACAGTGATATGGAGGAGAGAAACAATAATGACAATGAGAATGTTTCCAAAACTATTGGAAATGGTTAGGAAAGAAATGTTGAAGCAGATTTAAGAACTATTTAGAAGGTGGACTAGGCAGACTTGGAGCAATAAAGAAAATTTAAAGGAAATTAAAGAAAGTAGAAAATGTTTTGCAGGTTTCTAATTTGTATTATACAGTCAAAGTTAAAGTTAATAACCAAAATAGAAAATTCAGGAGTAAGAGATTTAAAGGAAAGGATTATGAGTTCACTTTGGGACATATTATGCTTGAGGTGCTTGTGAGACATCTAGGTATAAATGGACTGAAGCTCAAGAGAGTAACTTAGGAGAAGGGAGAATTTGATCTGGCTTAGGGTAGGAGTTGGGGTCTTATAGAACAAGTGGGATCACCCTGAGCAAGTATATAGAGTTGGGGAGTGGGGCAAGCAGCGAGGACTAGAATGAAACCAAGTGATCACCAACAATTAAGGAGTGGACACACAGGGAGAAGCAAACAAAGGAGAGTGGAGTTATACAAGAAAGAGAAAGTGAGAACATTCAAGCCCAATGAAGAATGGAAGTTAAGGAAAGGCAAAACAAAGCATTGAATAAGTAGGATAAGGATAGAAAAAAAGTTGGATTTGACCATTAAGAGATTCAGTTTTAATATTGTGGTGGGTGATGTACCAGATTTTAGTTTCTTAAGGATTGGATGGGAGAGAAAGAAACAAGGACATGTAAACACAAATAATTGTAATACAAGGCATATGTGTATTGTAGTAGAAGATAAACATATATTAATCTATTCTGCTAGTAGTAGTCTGCTACGCATGGTCTGTTGTCTACATAATAGCTGCCTTCCTTCAGACTGCTGGCCTCCAAACTACTCAGACAATACTGCCCTTGTCCCAACCTCTAATACTCCTCCCCTTGCCTATTCAATAAGAGAGCACATTCTACTTCCTAGAGCCAGCAGCTCAGTAGAGCTGATGAGCCTCTCATACTCAAGATTTTCTTCTGTTCAGCAATCTTCTTCTAGAATACACAGGCACTCAAGAAGGGGTTGGAGAGGAGTAGATTAAATTATGGTCAGCATACTTTCCCCTGCAAGCACACACCTGAAATTTCTATTGCCACCAGTCTCCAGGTCTTGTCATTCAGTCTAGTCCCCCATGACAGACTTCTTCATTCATGAGGTTTTTCTCTCAAAAAATCTATGAGCTCTCCCTCAAATCCTGTTCTGCAGACAGGTATGTATATGCCAAAATTCAAACACGAGACAAGTTCAAGTTTTTTCCCAGATTTGTGGACTTGAAGCAAACCACAGAATTTCAATGGAAATATTGTTCAATATCCTCAAAAGTACTATGGCAGATAAGAAGCTGGAGATAGGTGGGGAAATATGGAGAAAAATAATAATAACATAAATTGAGCACTTACTGTGCATCAGGCACTGAGCTAAATTCTTTATCTGTATGTTACAGGTTAGGAAACTGATTCAGAAAGTAACAAACTAGTATGGTTGGTAAATAGCAGAGACATTATTTGAACATATGCAGTGTTAGTCCAGAGCCCTTACTAGGTTAAGGGCAAAGAATTAAGCTCTGAATTAAAAAAACAAAAGTACATTGTCTCTAGCCCCAATTTATCCATTTTATTTATTTATTTATTTAGAGAGAAATTGTGCACACACACAAACAGGGAAGGGGCTGAGAGAGTGAAGAGAAAGAATCTTAAGCAGGCTTCATGCTCAGTGCAGACCCTGACGCAGGGCTCGATCTCATGACCCTGAGATTATGACCTAAACTGAAATCAAGAGTCAGGTACTTAACTGACTGAGCCACCCAGACACCCTCCAATTATCAATTTTAAACTGGAAGTTCAGTTTAATAAAAAGACTAAAAAGTAAATAAAGGAAATGTCAAGGAAGCATAAGAGCCAAATACATAAAACAAGGTATCAAAAATAGAATTAAATATCAATTATAATGATAGAGGTAAGCAATTTAAAACCTTGCATTAAAGGACTAAAACTGAGAAAGTCCATGTCAAGCTGCTAATTTGGGCACAAGAATTGAACTCCCTTTGTATCAGAGTCCAGCCTGATAGGTGAAAGAGAAATATGCTAAAGGATGAAGCTCACAGCTAATCCATGAGGATTGCTAGGTGAGCACTAGTAGGCTTCCTTCATGTTGTCAAAAAAACAGTTCACTGGAACCATGAAATGAAGTATCTTTCTCCTATGACCGTGTAGTGTCCCTCCAGAACTCTCTTTTGACAAAGGCTAATATCAAACCAACTGACATAGTTTACATAGTTTACAGGGTCTATTACCAAAAGTGGGACAAAGAAGAATGCATTTGGATCTAAGAAACAATAGATTAATAATTGACAGAGTTCATCCCTTAACTTCCTTCTTCATATACACTTTCTTCATACAAACTTCCATACAACAATAAAATAACTATTTCCACCTAATAAGTTAGCCGACAGCAATTTGTATAGAAAATAATAAAAAGGAAAGAGAAGAACAAAATAGTTAAATATACAAATAAATATACTACACATAATAAGTGAAGAAAAAGTAGACAAAGCTAGTACAGTCCTCATTTTGGTAATTGGTCATGAGGTCACACTTAGTGTCTGTGACTTCCTTCTTCCACTAACCACAGTAACCATTCTGGTCTTTTATACATTAGGGTGATCTGAACCTTCATTTTGGAAGGGCTTTCCAATAGTCCTGCCCTTGTTTGATTGCTATAGTTTTCCATAACCTGTACTTTGTGTGTGGGATTATTAAAGGTAGCCCCAGGGATCCCCTGGTTCCAGAATCACTCTTTTTTGCTCTATGTAGCAACAACTTGATTTACCCTTGGTAATCAGGGAGTAAAAACCCAGTAGAGTAATTCTTTTGTCTGCCTACTGGTTCAGTGACATAAAAAGCCCAAATAGCCAAACGGAGTTTCGTCTTCGAATTCAATGGAACCATTGTTGTATTCCCCATTAGAAGCAAAGATTTCCAAACCAGCAGAACTCGGAGTAGCTGAAAGAGGAAGCAAAAATCCTGTGAGTGGGTTATTAGGTATTAATTGTGAGAGGAGCCATCTCCACTTCCTACCCTTGATTTCCAGATTCTAAATATAGAGGGGGCAGTACCATGTAATGGTCTCTGATTCAAAGCATAAACTGTATACTGTAAGATAAAATCCTATCCTTTCATGGTGTCATCTCCTAACCTGATAATCTAGTCATTCTTTAAGATTCATCCAACTTCTGCAGAGACCAAACAGGTATGTTAAATGCAGATGTGATAGATATCAGCATCCCAGCATGTTTCAAGTCTTTGATGGTGGTACTAATATCTGTAATTCCTGCAGAAATACAGTATTGCTTCTAGTTTGCTATTTCGGTAGAGAGGGTTAGCCTTTCTACCACAATGGTTCTCATAAACATGTTTATTCCATTATACATTCAGGGACTGGGGAATAACCATAGGATGTATCTGTGGACCAACTGGTTCTACCTTTGCTTAGGCTAAGACTCCATCTATTACCTACCAATCATAGTCTCCACTGTAAGCCACAGTGTTATTTTGGATCCCCCATGATTAGCATTAATACCTGAAAGACCTAGATATTCCTTTTTTTTCCCCAGTACACAACCACTCTAGCAAATGGGTGAACACCACTTGAAGAACGCCTGGAGGAAGATTTATGATGTATTCATGCTGCAAAATCATTCCTCATGGGAAGGAAGCCTCCCAGTCAATCAAAGGATTCTACATTTGTGAACTGGCTTAAGTTTGGAAACTGGGCAAGAGGCCATGACTCTATATTGTGGTAACTCAAGTGAGATTTTTGGCCACCCAACACAGACCAGGCTGTTTATCTATTTTACTCCAAGGGATGTCATGATCAATTAATTAGCCATAACCAATGGTCCCTATGGACCAAAGTCTTATTACTAATAACATACCTCCTGCCCTTTAGAGTACCATGCCCAACTTGTCTTTTATGCTTAAGTGCTGCTACTTGACCTGTTACTTGGGATCCCATCATTTCTAGTGAAATCAGGGAGTTCATCACAATGACAGCATCTTGCATGGTCCTACCTTTCCCACAAAGGAGAGTAACCGCAAATCTCTCTAATGTATTTCTCAATGTTTAATATTTCTCTTCTCACTAATATATTTCTCAATATCTTAGTGACAGGAGTGCCTTCCAGACCTCCCCAGGAGTTATAGTTGGGGGACAAGTATGACGTTTGCACATGATAAATTTACTCCAACTTTCCTGTCTCCTTAAGTCTTTGGATACCCTTCTTTACTTCAGGCCAGTGAAGCTCTGGTATCTTATCTTCATTCAACAGGCCACCAATAAGTCACAATTTTCATCAACCAACCCTTTAAGCTGTTAGAGCCACCTCCATTTGTACAAATTAACACATTAAATCGAATCTCTAGTAAGCAGCCCCATATCAATGAATTTTTCCTGATCTAGTTATGTTTTGCCCTCTGTGCTCTGATACCCTTAGAATTTGCTCCTACACACATTTCCAAGTTTTTTGCTGACACTGTATATATTAGCTAAACCTTGTGATAATTCAGGGGGAGGAGCCAAATGGTGGAAGAGCATGGAAGCTTTTTGTGTGTCTCATGTCCATGAAATACAGCCAGACCAACACTAAACCATCCTACACACCTAGAAAACTGATTGGAAGATTAACACAACAATCTGCACAACCTGCAGGTAAGCAGGTAACCAGGTAAGCAGATACATGACACGAAGAGCTGAACTTGGGGAGCAAGAAGCCACAAAAGGAATTCACCCCAAAAGAAAGAGCACAAAGAAACGACAGCCAGGGATTTAACCAACACAGATACAAGCAAGATGTCTGAACCAGAATTTAGAATCACGATAATAAGAATACTAGCTGGAGTCGAAAATAGATTAGAATCCCTTTCTGCAGAGATAAAAGAAGTAAAAAATAGCCAGAATGAATTTAAAAATGCTATAACTGAGCTGCAATCACGGATGGATGCAGCAGCGGTAAGGATGGACGAGGCAGAACAGAAAATCAGCAATAGAGAAGACAAACTTATGGAGAATAAAGAAGCAGAAAAAAAGAGGGAGATTAAGGCAAAAGAGCACAATTTAAGAATTAGAGAAATCAGTGACTCATTAAAAAGGAACAATATCAGAATCATAGGGGTCCCCGAGGAGGAAGAGAGAGAAATAGGGGTAGAAGGGTTATGTGAGCAAATCATAGCGGAAAACTTTCCTAACCTGGGGAAAGACAGACATCAAAATCCAGGAAGCACAGAGGACTCCCAATAGATTCAACAAAAACCGACCATCAACAAGGCATAGCATAGTCAAATTCACAAAATACTCAGGTAAGGAGAGGATCATGAAAGCAGCAAGGGAAAAAAAAGTCCCTAACCTACAAGGGAAGACAGATCAGATTTGCAGCAGACCTATCCACAGAAACTTAGCAGGCCAGAAAGGAGTGGTGGGATATATTCAGTGTGCTGAATCAGAAAAATATGCAGCCAAGAATTCTTTATCCACCAAGACTGTCATTCAAAATAGAAGGAGAGATAAAAAGTTTCCCAGACGGGGCGCCTGGGTGGTGCAGTCGGTTAAGCGTCCGACTTCAGCTCAGGTCACGATCTCGCGGTCCGTGAGTTCGAGCCCCGCGTCGGGCTCTGGGCTGATGGCTCGGAGCCTGGAGCCTGTTTCCGATTCTGTGTCTCCCTCACTCTCTGCCCCTCCCCCGTTCATGCTCTGTCTCTCTCTGTCTCAAAAATAAAATAAACGTTAAAAAATTAAAAAAAAAAAAAAAGTTTCCCAGACAAACAAAAATTAAAGGAGTTTGTGACCACTAAATCAGCCCTGCAAGAAATTTTAAGGGGGATTCTCTGTAGGGAGAAAAGATGAAAAAATATATATTTATTTATTTATTTATAATATATATATTTATAAATATATATTTATATATATTTAATATATAACATTTATAGCATTTTATATTTTATATATTATATATAGATATATAAATATAAAAATATATAAATACATATTTGTATACATATTTATATATTTATATTAAATATTTTATAATATATTATATAATATTTATATATTTATATATATTGTTTATAATATTAATTAATATTTATAATATATATGAATATATTATAAAAATATATATTTATAAATAAATACCAAAAGCAACAAAAGATTAGAAAGGACCAGAGAACACCACCAGAAACTCCAACTCTATGAGCATCATCATGGCAATAAATTCATATCTTTCAATACTCACTCTAAATATCAAAGGACTCAATGCTCCAATCAAAAGACATAGGGTAACAGAATGGATAAGAAAACAAGATCCATCTATATGCTGTTTCCAAGAGACCCACTTTAGACCGAAAGACACCTACAGATTGAAAATAAGGGGATGGAGAACCGTCTATCATGCTAATGGTCAACAAAAGAAAGTTGGAGTATATATAAGTATATAAGCCATACTTATATCAGACAATCTAGACTTCAAAATAAAGACTGTATCAAGAGATGCAGAAGGGCATTATATCATAATCAAGGGGTCTATAGACCAAGAAGACCTAACAATTGTAAACATTTATGTGCCAAATGTGTAGCACCCAAATATATAAATCAATCACAAACATAAAGAAACTCATTGATAGTAATACCATAATAGTAGGAGACTTCAACACCCCACTCACAACAATGGACAGATCATCTAATAAAAAAATAAACAAGGAAACAATGGCTTTAAATGACACATTGGACCAGATGGACTTAACAGATATATTCAGAACATTTCATCCTAAAGCAGCAGAATATACATTCTTCTCCAGTGCACATGGAACGTTCTCCAGAATAAACCTTGTGATAATTCATTTGATGTACTAACTACTCCTTTTTGGGCTATATTATATACCAGACCCCCTAGAGTAGACTGAGATTTGACCCCACTTATAGTTCTAGTGGCAACCAAGTATGATTGTGGTGTTTTTACAGAGGGTGCACACCCCCTTGTAAGTCATCTGTCCTTAGTTTACTGCCAGGTTTTTAAGCAAAACAAGGCTGGTTTCCTCAGAGCCCTGCCTTTTAGAGATGATGGGTATGTTTATGGCAGTAGTTTCACGGATATACACTTATCTCCGGACTCATCAAGTTGTATGCATTAAATATGTACAGCTTTTTGTATGTCATTCACTTTTTGAACTCAATAATGTGGCTTAAAAAAAAGAAATTTAGGGGCACCTGGGTGCCTCAGTCGGTTGTGTCTGACTTCAGCTCAGGTCATGATCTCACAGTTTGTGATTTCGAGCCCCGCGTCAGGCTCTGTGCTGACATCTCGGAGCCTGGAGCCTACTTCAGATTCTGCGTCTCCCTCTCTCTCCCTCTGCCCCTCCCCCCAAAAATAAATAAACATTAAAAAATTAATTAAAAAAAGAAATATAAAATGAAAAAAAATTATATTGCCTTACACTTTGCTCATCCCTCTATTAGAGGAAGAAGGAGATGGTAAGAAGTTTACCACTGCTTGGGAATGCAAGCTGGTGCAGCCACTCTGGAAAACACTATGGAGGTTCCTCAAAAAACTAAAAATAGAACCACCCTACGACCCAGCAATTGCACTACTAGGTATTATCCAAGGGATACAGGTGTGTTGTTTTGAAGGGACACATGCACCCCAATGTTTATAGCAGCACTATCCACAATAACCAAAGTATGGAAAGAGCCCAAATGTCCATCGATGGATGAATGGATAAAGAAGATGTGGTGTACATATATATACAGTGGAGTATTACTCAGCAATCAAAATGAATGAAATCTTGCCATTTGCAACTATGTGGATGGAACTGGAGGATATTATGCTAAGTGAAATTAGTCAGTCAGAGAAAGACAAATACCATATGACTTCACTCATATGAGGACTTTAAGAGACAAAACAGATGAACATAAGGGAAGGGAAGCAAAAATAATATAAAAACAGGGAGGGGGCAAAACAGAAGAGACTCTTAAATATGGAGAACAGAGGGTTACTGGAGGGGTTGTGGGAGGGGGGATGGGCTAAATGGGTAAGGGGAATTAAGGAATCTACTCCTGAAATCATTGTTGCACTATATACTAACTAATTTGGATGTAAATTAAAAATAATAATAATAAAATAAAACAAATAAATAAAAGGATAATAAAGAGGAAAAAAAAAAAAAGAAGTTTACCACTGCTCAGGAAGTTCTCCTCTCTAGTCCTTCCTTCTGAGTTGCTGCCACCACCTGAATCAAACAGGCAACACAAAGCAGTCTCTATCACTAACACACGCTACCCACTATTGCCAGTTGTCCCCACAAGTGTTAGGTCACAGTTTCCCAAGTCAATATGACTTTTTTTAAATACTGAAAATATAAGGGGACAAGGAGTTTATTTGAGAGGAGGGAACCTACTAAGTTTCAATTTGTCTCAGTTGCCACATTTAGGAAGAACACTGATTTGGGATAACAGCTAAAATTGGGGGGAGGAGGTTTAAAGAACAAGCAGCTATTCTTTTTTTTAAATTTTTTTTCAACGTTTATTTATTTTTGAGACAGAGAGAGACAGAGCATGAACGGGGGAGGGTCAAAGAGAGGGAGACACAGAATCGGAAACAGGCTCCAGGCTCTGAGCTGTCAGCACAGAGCCCGACGCGGGGCTCGAACTCACGGACCACGAAATCATGATCTAAGCCGAAGTCGGCCGCTTAACCGACTGAGCCACCCAGGCGCCCCTAAACAGCTATTCTTTAAAGAACTAACAACTATTAGGTGCCTCAGTAGTGCAGTAGGTAGCACTTCAGTTTCATAAAGAACTAACAACTATTAAGATCACTGGCAGTCATTCTTAGTGATAACAGGTGCTTATGTCCAAATAGAAATGGAGAAATAGTGCTATGAGAAAAGCAGTGTTAGAAACATAATCGAGTTACATAAATCATGGGAAATTTCTAGGAATGATCATGTATTTACAGTAAGCTTACTCTCCTTGGTCTGGTGAAAGATCTGAAGAAGGAGAAATAGACAAGTAACATATTAATCAAAGAATATTATCAAAAACTTTTGAAATAAAAAGTGCATCTAGAATCCATGAATTGAATAAGTTCATACCTTCTTTTTGACTAATGTTATACTCTATGATTTCCACATTAGAGGATGCATCTTTTGGGGGCCCCTAAGCCATATTATTCAGCTTCCCACATTTATTTATAACTAAATTATTAGTTATCCTTTTTAAGTTCAAACCATAGCTCTGTCATTGTTACCCATGCAGTTGTCCTTTCAACATGTTACCCATATGGTGAGAATAGTGCTGACCATGATGACATCAGGATTCCTTATGGAAAATATCTAGCAAGCTAATTACTTTGTAGTTATAGCAAATGCAGTTGCCTTTAGGCCACAAGTTCTGAGAGTAAACATTTTTTTTTTTTTTAGAGTAAACATTTTACAATATAGGTTCAGACCTAGGAAAAAAATCACTGTCTTTTTCCTCCCAGGAACAAAAACTAAGATCAGATAAGAATCTAGAAAGTTACTTATCAGTATACAAGAATAGGCTTAGAGTCTTTCCTTTGCTGCCAGAGTGGTGCTGATTTCAGCATAAAGGCATCCTTCAGTTGAGAGGCCCTGTCACTCATCAATGATGTTCACTTTGGTTAATTAGAAATACTAAAATAACATGGGAATAATTTTACTAGCCTAAAAGAGCATGAATAAATTATACAAAAGCCATGAGTAAACAGAACATTCACATTAGCTTTTCATAATGGTTCCCATATCAACTTCATAGACTTAAAACGTCTCCAAAGTTCAATGTAATTTAGTCAGAATAAGACTCAACTGGGTTCAACCACACTTTAGATATATAACTAGTTCTTGTGCAACAGAGGGGAGGCTGCAGGGGCTAGGAATCAGCTTCCTTGAAATGTATATTGGCCATACAATCATGTGTACTTAAATAGAATAAGGGATAAATTTCTGACCAAGGATGCAGTGTAACATTAGGATAAATTATTTTATGATGACCGACTTCAGAGGCTTCACTGGAAATAGTGGTGGGGAACAAAATGTAGTAATTACCCTTCTCTTGGGTCTCAAAGATACAGAGTAATGGTTCTTACCAGCATGAATGATATCACATAGGAGACAAAAGAACCCCCCTGACATGCGGTTTCTCTCCTCTTCTCAGGAGGACAACCACAATCCCAGTCACGGCTGCCCCTAGAGAGTTCAAGGTATGGAAAAATTTTTTTGTATAAAGCCCCTCTCTGTATAAAAAATTTATTTAACCAAAACCAGCATGTCAGCACCATTCTGGTGATCCAATTTCATGCAATCCCATGAAAGAATACCTTGATGACTAGTGAATATCTAATCTCTAGGCCACCTTCTGAAACTGGGACTCAGCCATGGGACCCTAGAACAGCCCCATCCTATGAATTTCATAGTTACTCAGAATATCTGATCAACTCCATGCATGGCATAGAAATAATTAGAAAATAATTTAATTTTCAATAGCATCAAAAAACATCATGGGGCACGTGGGTGGCTCAGTTGGTTGAGCATCCAACTCTTGATTTCAGCTCAGGTTATGATCTCATGGTCGTGAGACTAAGCCTTGCTTGAGATTCTCTCTCCCTCTCTTTCTGCCCCTCCCCTGCTCATTCTCTTTCTCTCTCCCTCAAAAATAAATAAATAAATAACCTTAAAAAACATCAAATTTTTAGGTATTAATTTAACAAAGTATGTGAAAAACGTATACACTGAAAGCAACAAAACCAAGAAAAATTAAAGACCTAAATAAATGGAGAGATATATCATATTAATGGATCAGAAAATTCATTATTGTTAAGATGCCAATTCTCCCCCAATTGG
The DNA here is from genome assembly GCF_028749965.1 of Puma concolor. Lineage (NCBI taxonomy): Eukaryota > Metazoa > Chordata > Mammalia > Carnivora > Felidae > Puma > Puma concolor. Next base: position 35,834,759 of record NC_141674.1, read on the forward strand.
TCTATAGATTCAATCAATTTACAGAAGGGTGTTGTTTGTTTGTTTGTTTGTTTGTCTGAAATTGACAAGCACTTTCATGAATGTATGTGGAAATGCAAAGGATCTGGAAGGAACCAAATGATCCTGAAAAAAGAAACAAGCTAGAGGATTTATACTACCTGACTCCAATATCTACTAAAAGACTACAGTATTAACATAGTGTGATGCTGGCATATAGGATACAGATATATATGGATAGACATATAGATCAATGTAACTGAATAGCAAACCCATAAATAGACTCATATGTATATGGTGAGTCAAAGGCACCAAAGCAATCCATTAGGAAAGGAAATGCCTTCAATAAATAGTGCTCAAACAGATGATTATCATACAAGGAAAATGAACCTCAACCCTTACCTCATACCATGCACAAAAATTAATTCATGGGAGACCTAAATGTAAAACCTAACACTAAAACTTTTAGGGGAAAAAAAGGAGACATGGGAGCAGGCAAATTTTTTTAGACATGACACACAAAGCAATAATCAGAAAAGAAAACAGTGATGAATTAGACTTCACCAAAATATAAAACTTCTATTCATCAAAAATATCATTAAGAAGATAATAGGCAAGCCACACAATGGAAGAATATATTCATAAAACATAGGGGCGCCTGGGTGGCTCAGTCGGTTAAGCCTCCGACTTAAGCTCAGTCATGATCTTGCAGTTTGTTAAGTCCAGGCCCCACATTGGGCTTTGTGCTGACAGCTCAGAGCCTTGAGCCTGCTTTGGATTCTGTGTCTCCTCCTCTCTCTGCCCCTCTCCCACTCACGCTCTGTCTCTCTCTCAAAAATAAATAAGCATTTAAAAAAAATTTTAAAGAAAGAAAATGTAAATGTAAATCACCATGAAATACCACTAACACCCACTACGATGGCTAAAAAATTTTAAAACTAGTATCACCAAATATTGAAAAGGATGTGAAGCAAACAGAACTCTGAGACATTGTTGGTGGGAATTTAAAATGGAACTCTTTGAGAAAAGGTTAGGCAATTTTTTACAAAGTCAAACACAAGCCTATACTTTATTTAGAAATTTCATTCCTAAGTATTTAAGCCAAAAGAACTAAAAATACATATTCACAAAAAGACGTGTACAAGAATGTTCAGAGTAGCTTTATTTATAATAGCACAAAACAATAAACAACCCAAACATCCTTCGGCAACTGAATGGATAAACACATTGTGGCATATTTCTATGATTAAATAATTACTCAGGAAATGAAGAAACAAAGTCCTGATACATACACCAACATGGATAAATTTCATGAACATAATGCTAAGCAAAAAAAAGCTATAAACAAAAGAATACATACTGTATGATTCCATTTAGAAGAAGTTCTAGAATAGGTAAAACTAATCTAAAATGAAAATAATCAGGGGCGCCTGGGTGGCGCAGTCGGTTAAGCGTCCGACTTCAGCCAGGTCACGATCTCGCGGTCCGTGAGTTCGAGCCCCGCGTCAGGCTCGCGTCAGGCTCGCATCAGGCTCTGGGCTGATGGCTCAGAGCCTGGAGCCTGTTTCCGATTCTGTGTCTCCCTCTCTCTCTGCCCCTCCCCCGTTCATGCTCTGTCTCTCTCTGTCCCAAAAATAAATAAACATTGAAAAAAAAATAAAAAAAAAATAAAATAAAATAAAATGAAAATAATCAGAACAGTGGTTCCCTCTGAGAGGCAGAAAGAAGGGCTGATGGAGAAAGACAGGATGGAGCTTTCTGGGACTGAAACATTTTATATCATGGTAGAGGGGTGTGGGTTATATAGGTGTATCCATTTGTCAAAATTACATAATTAGCTTTTTTGCATTTCAATATATGTAAATCTTACCTTAAAAAATAACCACAAAAACAATAGTAACAAAGAGAGGTAAGTGGGTGAAAGCATAGATAAAATAGGAATAACAATATTAAAATTATTAAAGCCAGATGATAGATACATCGAGTTCATTATATTATTCTGCTTACTTTGTATATGCTTGAAATTTTTTACAATAAAAAGTTTTAAAAATTAGCTGGGTCCACCACATTTCCTGGTAAGACCCCTGTGGTCAAAAAGCTCATTTTCCTACTACCTAAGACTATTTTAAACCTCCTCCTCCACTCTCCTCCAACCTTCCACCTTCCCTATCTCCTAGTCACAAACAGTTCCTCCCACCACTAAACCTACAGGTCTACTAGTATTCACATCCACACTTTTCTCCTCCCTTCTGTTCCAAAGAAAGAGGTGGCATTTCTTCTTTCCAACGTCAGTCTCTCTGTCTGAGCCTTACAGTCCTGTCCCCACCCCCACCGCCACCATCCCACTTTCTCAGAAATCTTGTGCCTTTGATTATCACTTTCTTCTCTTATCATCTCTGCTGGCTCCTTTCCCATCAACTTCTAACCACTTTCAGGCCTCTTCTATCCTAAAAACAAAAAACATAAAACCTTGATTCCACATTTTCACTAACTACTGCCTGTTGCCCTCCTTCTTCAGAACCAAATTTCTTGAAAGAGTTGTGACACTAATTGTGTCAACTTCTTCCATTTCCATCACTCTTTGGTCATTCCAGTCTGGTTTCCACCTCTGCCACTTCATTTGAAATGTCTCTTATTAAGTTCACCAATGGCCTCCATGTCACTAAGGCAAAAGAATAGTTTCAGTCCTTACCTTGCTTAGACACTAGGTAATATTTATATCTCCTCCTTATCAAAAACCCTCTCAAAGTTTCTGTGACTCCATATTCCCTGGCCTAAGTCTCATTTGTTAACCTCTTGTCCCTTTCCAGAACCTTATATGTCTGAGTTTCCTAGGTCAGTCTCTTACATCTCTCTCAAAACATTGTACCTCTCCTGGATGATCTCATTTGCTTCCATCTGTATGCTAAGGACTCCCAAATGTACTTCTCCAGCCTAAATTTCTGTTCACACTCCAGAACAATATATCCAACTCTTTATAGTGCTCTTGGATATCCTAGGGGCATCTCCAACTCTGCATGTCCAAAGTTGAACTCTCACATTTGTTTCCCACAGGACTCCCTGTATCAGCATCTGGCACCACTTTCCACACAGTAGCTCAAGCCAGAGATCTGGGCATCCTTGACTTTTACATTTCCCACACCACCCACGTCCAATAAATCACCAAATTTTGGAGATTCTACTTTTTAAATATCTTTCAAACCTTCACTGTCTCTGGTTCATCCTAGTCCAAGCCACTATTTTCTCTTTTTAGACTCCAGTTATAGCATGCATATTGATGTTCTTGTCCTCAGTCTCCCAAGTCTCCAGCCTTTTTAACATATAACAGCTGGAGTGGTCTTTCTAAATTTACATTTAGATCATTTTTCAAATTTTTCAAATTTACATTTGATCATTTTCCCCACTCCTCCCCAGTCTGTTTAAAAACATGCAGTGACTTCCAACTGCCCTAATGGCAAAGTAAAAAATACTTAGCATGGTCTAACAAGTCCTGTGTGTTCTGGCTTTGCTTACCTCTACAGCCTGGTTTTAGGCCTCTCTCCTTCAGTCTCTTTCTTCCAGCCATACCAAGACAAGTGTGGCAGTTGAATCTTCTGGGAAGGAATGCTGAGATGGAGTCAGGAAGGCAAAAGGTTTATTGGGAGTAAGACCTATGAAAGGAAAAGGGAGCAAGGAGGATTGGGCAAGAGGAGCCATGAAGACAGCAATACAGGTCTGTCAAAGTATTTGCCAGAGAGCTGTGGAGGAATGACTGCACATTACAGGACTCCCACATTAGGCAGAAATGGCCAGGTTCTTAAACCACAATCTTAGTTACTGGCTGAAGCCATGGGAGAAGAGCATAACCTCCTCACAAAAGCTGAGGTGGAACTAAAGGAGTTAAAGGCTGGCAGCTGGCAGTAGACCTTACCCCTAACAATCCTTTCTTTGAATGGGGAGCAGCCATTTTAGTGTCTACCACAAGGGGGCATATCACAAAAGCCCCTTTTGAAGCCTCTGGTTTTGGGGAACACTTCCTAAAGAAATAACATTTGTGTAGATTAAAATTGGCCAGGGAACAGTGAGAGTATACCAGACTAGGAAACAATAGTATGTGGAAAGGCCCTAAGTGGCAAGGGTGTTGGATTCTTGAAGGAACTGAAAAAAGGACCCAAGTGACTGAGCACAGTGTATTGAGAACAATGTTGGCTTCCAGCATACACTCCAGAAATGAATCTTTTAGGGTGCCTGGGTGGCTGTCGGTAGCATCCGACTCTTGATTTTGGCTCAGGTCATGATCTCACAGTTCGTGAGTTCGAGGCCTGCATCGGTCTCTGCGCTACTGGTATGGAGCCTGCTTCAGATTCTTCCTCTCTCTCTCTCTCTCTCTCTCTCTCTTTTCTTCTCTCCCTCTCTCTCTCTCTCCCCCTGACCCCCCCCCACACACACTCTCTCTCTCTCAAAATAAATAAATAAACTTTAAAAAACAAAAGAAACGAATCTTTTCCAAACTGAATGTGTGTAAGATGTTTTTGAGGACCTCTAATTAAAATTGCAGATCCCTGGGCCCCACACAGAAATTCTGATGCAGTAGGTCTGGTGCAGAGCCCATCACCTGTGTTTTAATAAGCACTTTTTCCTGGGGATTCCAAAACAGGTGGTTCACAATATACACCCTGAGGATTGTGATCAACAGTAGCTGTTATTATTATCTCTTTACTTGTTCATCTCCCATAGATTGAGCTTCTCTCAGGGAGTTTCCTAGCACCGAAAGTAAAATATGTATTGATAAATATTTGAGGAATGAGTAAATGACAAATAAAAAATGGAGGCAGGGCCATGTAATAAGAATAGGATACCTAAAAGCACCTTGTAAACTATAAATAAAATTTTCTATGCTGTGAACAGTGACTTTCAATTTTTTTGACCATGTGAGACAAAAAGAAATACTAAGAAATACATTTTACTTTGTGACCTACCGCATGCACACACTATACGCTCTACACACAACTATAAAACAACAGACATACCAATACTTATCCTTTACTGCATTCTGATATTTTCTATTCTATTCTATCCTTTTTCAGAAAATAAATTGTTTTAATAGGTCATTAATGAGTATTGTACAGTTTAAAAAACAATGAGTGAAGTGATATTTTTTTCCCACTACTCCTTAACCCACCCTGTCTCCACTCCCCAGCTACGATTTGGCCTTGCTAAATTAGCAACAGGTACCTAGTTCTGTAAACTTAATTCTCAAGTCTGTACAGGTGCTTCCTCTGACTCAAAAGGCCCTTCTCCCTTTCCTTACTTGAGTAATTCCCATTTATCCTATCCTGTCCTGTGTCCTGGGAACCTTTCCCTCTCCTGGGCTAAGACAGCATAGTGTTCTTATCTCTGTCACTCTGTATGGAAATTGTCTGTTTAGGTATCCATACCCCTCAGCAGACTCAATACTTAAAAGTCAAGGATTGAATAAAATGAGCACTCAAAAAATGCTTTTCAAATACCTGAATAAAACCAAAGTGCTGTTATGTTATTTTGAGAGGGGAAATCTGGGTGCTGGAGGGACAAAGGAGAGGCATAAGCTAAATGATATAATTTGTGTTGTTAAAAACACGAAGCTTCTGTAAACAGACCAAGAGAAACCTAACATTTTCAGATCCCTCCAATTTCTATGACCCACTAAAACCATATATTAGTTAGGTTTTAGTTCAAGTAGAGTGCAGGTTTTTGCTCCGGTTTTTTACAGAGCCTAAATATTCAATTGTTTTAAACATAAATATTAATAGAGATATTGACTCACTGAGAAGTGATAAAGGCTTTGGTGCTGGAATCAAACTGATTGGATCAAAGACATAACCTCAAAGTGCCCAGTATGATATGGCCATAAATGAGGTGGACACATAGCTCTTAGAGGGGGTAGAGAGGCTCTGCTCCTCAGCACACCCAAAAGGCACCTTGGCTAATGTCCACATACAAAGTGAGGAATTAAAATTACAAGGTCTTGTCTTGTCTTTATTCATACAGTTACTTCTGTTAGTTGAATGTATTCATACTGTATTTTGGGGACAGTATTAACAAAATCCAATAACATTTTTTAAAGTTTTTATTTAAATTCCAGTTAGTTAACATACTCCAATAACATTTTATTTTTTTATTTTTTTTAATGTTTATTTATTTTTGAAACAGAGACAGATAGAGCATGAACGGGGGAGGGTCAGAGAGAGAGGGAGACACAGAATCTGAAGCAGGCTCCAGGCTGTGAGCTGTTGGCACAGAGACCGACACGGGGCTCGAACTCATGAACCGTGAGATCATGACCTGAGCCGAAGTCGTTGGCTCAACTGACTGAGCCACCCAGGTGCCCCATCCAATAACATTTTAAAGATGTTAGTATTGTCTTTATAAACTGTTTAGTCTTTGTGAAGACTTAAAGTATTTTTGTCATTTCTTAGTCCCCTTCACTTTACGCATTTCTACTTAAAGAGGCTCTTGACACACTCTCTCTCTGTCCCTAGAGTCTTTCTTCTGTCTTGTATTCCTCCTCTTCTTTTGAGTAATCAGAAACCAAAAGTATCTTTGAAATTCAGCTCTTTGACATTGAAGGAGGTAAGGGACTACCTTTCACCACACTTTATAAAGGCGGATGCCACAGAATGAGGCTCAGCCCTTGACTGCTGAGAGGTAGGGCTTGTGTTCAGCAGAGGTGGCAGTAATGCAGGGATCTAAGAGAAAAATGAAGATGTATGGTTACTTATGAAATGTCTATTGTGCAGTCTCATTCTGTTCTTCTAGAATACTGACACTAGGTGAACTCAATCAACCCAGATTTAATTTTTATAATCTTCATTTATTCTATTAAGATTTGAAAAGTGCCACATAACAGACCACCAGATAGTTGTATATTTACCATATGCACTTGTGAAATGGCCTTGCTTCCATTCTTTTCTTTCTTTTTTTTTTTTTTTTTGCCTGACATTAAGTGCTTTGTTGTTTTTTTTTTTAATGTTTATTTATTTTTAAGAGAGAAAGAGAGACAGAGTGTGAGCAGCGGAAGGGCAGAGAGAGAGGGAGACACAGAATCTGAAGCAGGCTCCAGGCTCCAAGCTGTTGGCACAGAGCCCGACGCGGGGCTTGAACCCACGAACCGTGAGATCATGACCTGAGCCGAAGTCAGATGCTCAACTGACTGAGCCACCCAGGCACCCCTTAAGTGCTTTATTTACACCATTTTATTTAATCACAATAGTAATTCTGTATGGAAGGTATAATTTATCCTATTTAAAGATGAGGAAAATAGGGTTCAGAGATGGTGATGTAACTTGGCAAAGTTCATACAGCTCTTAAATAACAGAAATTGAACGTGACCCCAGGTATGTCTAACTCCAGTTACCATGTGCTTATTTGTCTTGCCCTTCAGGGCAAGTTACTATCTAACTGAAGATATTTAAATGTGATATATTAAAAGTATTAGGCAGCATAGCATAGTAAATGCCACATATACAACAAGATAATGTGAAACAAGTTCTGTGAAAATTTGATGAAGAAGGGAGCATATCCAGCTGAGGTATGAAGATGTAAGTTTTGACCTAGATCCTAAAGATATAAGATATGACTGATGGGGTTGGTGGGTGGGAAAGAACAATATGCATTTGAGGTTGGGAAAACCACCTTCTTCAGATGTGTTGAGATGGAATAACACAAGTTGTATTCTGTAGACGGACCTGCTTCCATTCTGAAAGCATGTGGTCTAACACTGAGCAGCCTGCTTGTTCATGCTTAATACAGAAGAGAATTAAGAGAACTGTCATAACATTTACAATGAATGCTATGTTGTAAATATATATTTACAATACTATGCCTATTGAGACCTTTTGTCTTTTGAGAGTTTTTTCCAACATCCAGAACCCTTGTCAGTTATGAGTCATATAAACAATATTGGTAGAAATAAAAAAAATTACTCTGAATCCCGTGACTGCAACAAATCAATACTTTTTATTCCCCCTTGTTTCCTGTCCTTGACTGTGTATCTATTAGACGTTTCACTTGCAAATGACTAAACAATAAAGGAATTGCTCAAGATGAGCTTGAGGCTTGACCTAGCAGCTCAAACTAAATCACCAAGTACCAAGTTTCTTTCATTTACTCTATTCTGCCTACCACTGTGTTGCTTTATCCTCAGGCACCATGTGGTAACCTTAGGGAGTTCCAGGCCCTCCCAGTATGGTAGCAACAGCTGTAGAAGTTCTAGATCCCACATCCTCACACTTCATCAAGCCCTAGCAAACAGGCTCTGATTGGGTTACCCACCCATCCATGAACCAACTTCTATGGAGAGGGAGATAAAGTTCAGATTGACCTGAATTATCAGGATCCACCTACATAGCTGAGAACTGGTGAGAAGTGGTTTCCTTAAAAACAAACACATGTGGGGCACCTGGGTGGCTCAGTAGGTTGAGCGGTTGAACGTCTGACTTCAGCTCACGTCTTGATCTTGCAGCTTGTGAATTTGAGCCCTGTGAACATTGAGCTCACTGCTGTCAGTGCGGAACCCGCTTCAGGTCTTCTGCCCCCTCTCTCTCTGCCCCTTCCCCATTTGCACTCTCTCTCTCGAAAATAAATGAATCTTAAAAAAAAAATGTGCTCTTAGGAAAAAACAGAGAAAGGATGCTAAGCAGCATAAATAATATATGCCTATTACCATGTGCAAGCTTGATTTATCATTGTAATCATGGCCTGGATATGATTTTATATTCTGCTCTTTAAATGTAATCTTTCATAGAATTATATTTCAATATGTTGGGCTGATAGTAAGCATACTTTCAATTAACAATAACCGCGCCTCAGATAAACTCCATTGGCTACGACACTGCCACTGCACAAAGCTTGAGAATAAACATACTTTCAATGCTGTTAGATTTATGCCATTTTTAGTGACTCTGTCGTTTAAACTTGAATGTAAATATTGTTGATACTAATGAAAAAGCTAGTGACAAGTCATTCAAATAATATAAGCATGTAAAATTAAACATTTGTGGAAGCTGGTGTATCATAACAATGATCAAAATATATCTTTGGGGGGCACCTGGGTGGTTCAGTCAGTTGAGCATCCAACTTTGGCTCAGGTCATGATCTCGCTGTCCGTGAGTTCAAGCCCAGCATCAGGCTCTGTGCTGACAGCTTGGAGCCTAGAGCCTGTTTCAGATTCTGTGTCTCCCTCTCTCTCTGCCCCTCTCCCACTCATGCTCTGTCTCTCTGTCAAAAATAAATAAACATTAAAAAAATAATTTAAAAAAGCCGTATCTTTGGTATACAACCCAACACCAAAAAATAATAACAATAATCCAATTAAAATGGGCAGAAAACATGAACAGACATTTCTCTACAGAAGACATACAGATGGCCAACAGACACATGAAAAGGTATTCAATGTCACTTATCATCAGGGAAATGTAAATCAAAATCACCATGAGATATCATCTCCCACCTATCTGAATGGCAAAAATCAAAAACACAAAAAACAGGGGTGCCTGGATGGCTCAGTAAGTAGAGCATGTGACTCTTGATTGCGGGGTCATGAGTTTGAGCTACACTTTTGGGATAGAGTTTACCTAAAAAAAAAAAAAAAAAATTAAAGGGGCACCTGTGTGGTTCAGTTGGTTGAGTGACAGACTCTTGGTTTTGGCTCAGGTCATGATCTCCCAGTTCATGAAATCAAGCCCCGCGTCGGTCTCTGTGCTAATGGCATGGAGTCTGCTTGGGATTCTCTCTCTTCCTCTCTCTCTTTCTCTCTCTGCCCCTTCCCTACTCGTGCTCTCACTCTCAAAATAAACAAATAAACTTTTTCTTTAATTAAAAAAAAACAAAAAACATAAGAAACAAGTGTTGGTGAGGACGTGAAGAAAAAGGAACTCTCTTGCACTGTTGGTAGAATCAAACTGGTGCAGCCACTATGGAAACAATATGGAGGTTCCTCAAAAAATTAAAAATAGAATTACTGGGGCACTTGGGTGGCTCAGTCGGTTAAGCCTCCAACTTCGGCTCAGGTCATGATCTTGAGGTTCATGAGTTTGAGCCCTGAATCGGGCTCTGTGCTTGACAGCTCAGAGCCTAGAGCCTTCTTCGGATCATGTGTCTCCCTTTCTTTCTGTGCCCTTCCCCTGCTCATGCTTTGTCTCTCTCTGTCTCTCAAAAATGAATAAATATTTTTTAAAATTTTAATAAAATTACTATATGATCCAGTAATTACACTACCGGGTATTTACCCAAAGAATACAAAAACACTAATTTGAAAAGATAAGCACCTCTATGTTTACTGCAGCATTATTTACAATAGTCAAATTATGGAAGCAGCCCAAAATGTCCATCAATAGATGAATGAATAAAGAAGATTATGGTATATACATACAATGGAACATTACCCAACCATAAAAAAAGAATGAAATTTTGTCCTTTACAACATGGATGGATATAGAAAGTATAATGCTTAGCAAAATAAGTTAGTCAGAGAAAGACAAATGCCATATGATTTCACTCATATGTGGAATTTAAGAAACAAAACAAAGGAAAAAAAGAGACAAACCAGAAAACAGAACTTTGTTTTTTAAGTAACCTCTACACCCAACATGGGACCCTAACTCATGACCCTGAGATCAAGAGTCACATGCTCCACTGACTAAGCCAGCCAGGCACCCCTAGAAAACAGACTCTTAACTATAGAGAACAAACTGATGGTTACCAGAGGTGGTGGGGGGGGGGGGGGGGAGGGAAGGAATGGGTAAAATAGGTGGAAGGGATTAAGAGTACACTTATCTTGATGAGCACTGAGTAATGTATACAAATGTTGAATCACTATATTGTACACCTGAAACTAATATAAAACTATATGTTAACTCTACTGGAATTTTAAGAAATTAGGGGTGCCTGGGTGGCTCAGTTGGTTCAGCATCCAACTTTGGCTCAGGTCATGATCTTACAGTCTGTGAGTTCGAGTCCCACATCGGGCTCTGTACTGACAACTCGGATTCTGTGTCTCCCTCTCTCTCTGCCCTTCCACCACGCATGCTCTCTCTCTCTCTCTCTCTCTCTCCCTCTCTCTCTCTCTCTCTCAAAAATAATAAAAACATTTTAAATATTGTTAAAAATTTTTAAATAGAAAACAATATCTGCTAAGGCCGAAGAAAAGAAAAAACCACATCTTTGGTATGGCCAAGAGTTTAAGGCCAAGACTTTAAGTGAATATTTATTCACTGATTTATTCGCTTATTCAACAGATGTTCAACAAGTGCTTGTGTGTGCCAGTGTGTCCTAGAATTGTAGGGAATACAAAGATTAATTAAACCTGGTCCCTGAGCTCAAGGAATGTATGATTTTTTTTTAAGGTTCATTTATTTATTTTGAGAGAGAAAGCACGCACATGTGTGTGCCAGGTGGGGCTGGGGGCAGAGAAAGAGGGAGAATCCCAAGCAGGCTCTTTGCTGATGTGGGGCTCAGACCCACGAACCATGAGATCATGACCTGAGCTGAAATCAAGAGCTGGATGCTTAACAGACTGAGTCACCCAGGTGCCCCAAAGAATGTACGGTTTTTATCAGCCTTTTCCCCAAACTGCATTCGGGGTTTTGTAATCTTGTTTTCTATATAATTTACTTTCATGTAGCAAAATTCAATTACAACCTCAAGTTTATATCTCTGATAAGTTTCTTCCCTGGGACAGCCAGGACATTATTTCAATCTTCAGACTGACTCTCAAGCCACAGGACTGCAGTGTCTGACTACAAAACAGATCCCTGCATATCTGTTTATGTGCTTCCAGAACTTATTATCAGAATATAATAATAACTATAAAGGAATATTTGACTAAATAGAGATAGGTACCATATTCCTGGATGTTGGTCCTTCCCCAGTTCTTTCTTTTTTTTTTAATTTGAGAGAGAGGGAGAGCAAGAGCAGGAGAGTGGAAAGAGGTAGAGAGAGAACCTTAAGCAGGCTCCATGCTCAGCAGGGAGTCTGATGTGGGCTTTGATCCCATGACCCTAGGATCATGACCTGAGCTGAAATCAAGAGTCTGACACTCAACTGACTGAGCCACCTAGGCGCCCTCCCAGTTAATGTATTTTTAAGTATAATTCTAATCATCATCAAATTAATTTTTAACTGTAACATGATTTAAAGATAATTTTAATACCTTCTGGAAGAATATAAAATAAAAAATGAGTGAAGATTTCCCCTTCCCAGAAACTTTAAGTGTTTTAAAAACTATAATTAATTAAAATAGTGGTAAATCTCTCAGAAGAATTCCAAATAACATATGTAGAGATTCCACCTCTAGGGTGCCTAGCTTAATTTCTGCTCTCTCCCCTCCAAGGGTCAGCTATACTTACTAACTCTATGAGAGGACAGGGCAGAGAAGGGGGAAAAACAGTGATTTTATAATGGAGAAACTTGCTAACACAACCTTAACCAAGTGATGAAAATTAACATCATCAGTGAAGTCACATGAGTATCATTTACCCCTGATGGGATAGGCAAGCGCACTTGACCTCTGTGATATTCTTTTTTTTTTTTTTTTTTTTTTTTTTTGGGACAGAGAGAGACAGAGCATGAACGGGGGAGGGGCAGAGAGAGAGGGAGACACAGAATCGGAAACAGGCTCCAGGCTCTGAGCCATCAGCCCAGAGCCTGACGCGGGGCTCGAACTCACGGACCGCGAGATCGTGACCTGGCTGAAGTCGGACGCTTAACCGACTGCGCCACCCAGGCGCCCCTGTGATATTCTTTTCAACAGCTCATAAGCCCAGTCTAATTATGAGAAAACATTAGACAAACTCAGATTAGGGGACATTCTACAATATACTTAGGCAGTACATCTCAAGACTATCAGTCATTAGAAGCAAGGAAACACTAAGAAACTACCACAGACCAGAGAGACTAATAGAAGTCATAGAAACTAAATGCCCTGGATTGAAACAGAAAGAGGACATTAATGGGAAAAGTGGATGAAACTCAAAGTCTTGCACCTGGCTAATTATAATGTACCAATGTTAGTTTCTTAGTTTTGACAAATGTATGGTGGTAATTAAAGTAAGATGTTAACAATGGGGGGAAACTGAGTGAGGTGTATACAGGAGCTGTCTTTGTGGTTTTTTTTCAATTAAAAAATTTTTAATGCTTTAATTTATTTTTGAGACAGAGAGAGACAGAACATGAGCAGGAGAGGGGCAGAGAGAGAGGGAGACACAGAATCTGAAGCAGGATCCAGGCTCTGAGCTATCAGCACAGAGCCTGATGCAGGGCTCAAACTCACGGACTGTGAGATCATGACCTGAGCTGAAGTCAGACGCTTAACCGACTGAGCCACCCCGGCACCCCTACAGGAGCTGTCTTTGTAACTTTTCCGTAAATCTAAAATTATTCTAAAATAAAAGTTTATTTTAAAAGATAGCATGGGGGCACCTGGGTGGCTCAATGGGTTAAATGTCTGATTCTTGATTTGGGCTCAGGTCATGATCTCATGGTTTGTGGATTCAAGCCCCATGTCAGCACAAAGCCTGCTTGGGATTCTCCCTCTCTCTCTGTCCCCTCCCCACATGCACTCTCTCTCTCAAAAATAAATAAATAAGTAAATAAACAAATAGCATGATGTAGGCATAATTACATGTAGATAGAGCAATGAGATTGAAGATAATTGCCTAGAAATAGTCTAGGTATATAAGAATATAAGAAAAAGAAGGTGTTATAAATTATGGGTAGTATATATATTATTCAACAAATAAGGTTGGACCACAGTTGTTCAGCAATTTGAAATGAAATGAAATTTGACCCTTACTTCTATTTATTCAACTATGAATAATCTATAAATATTATTGAGCACCACCTACATGCCAGGCATTATGTTAGGTATTAACACTGCCCCTGCTCTCAAGGTGCTTACAATTTAATGGGAAATGAGACATGAAAAAGCAATTAGAAATGTAATTATTGTAAAGGGGAAATTCTGAGTGCTCAAAAAGTGTTCCTAACCTCGTCCAAGGCATCAAGAAGTCTTAGACTCAGGGCATACATTTAGGCTAACATCTGAAGACCAACAGAAATTAGCCAGATATCAAGGGGATAAAGAGTATTCTAGGAAGGGAGAACAACCCAAGTAGAGACCTGAGATGTATGAGATGACCTACAGAGAATGGTTTGTGTGGCAAGAAAAGAAAAAAGCTAAGGAAGTAGGGGGCGCCTAGGTGGCTCAGCTGGTTGAGATCATACTTCAGCTCAGGTCATGATCTTGTGGTTCATGAGTTCGAGCCCCACATCAGGCTGGCTGCTGTCAGCGCAGTCCACTTCAGATCCTTTGTCTCCCTCTTTCTCTGTCCTTCCCTCCACTCTCTCTATGATAAGTAAACATAAGGGACACCTGGGTGGCTCAGTCAGTTAAGCATCCAACTCTTGATCTCAGCTAAGGTCACGATCTCACAGTTTGTGAGTTTGAGCCGCACATAGGGCTCTGCACTGACAGTGTGAAGCCTGCTTGGGATTCTCTCTCTTGCTCTCTCTCCTCTTTCTCTGCCCCTCGCCTGCTCACTCTCTCTCAAAAATAAATATAAATAAATATACAAACATTAAAAAAAAAAGCTGAGGAAATAGTCCTAAAATACCCTAACATTAAACAATGAATGGTGGAGGAAGAGCCAGGCTTAAGGCAGGGATGTATGGGGAGAGATGTACAGGGAATTCCAAAGGAGAATGCAGTATTAAAGCCAAGAACAGAAATTGTAAAATGCTGCTAAAGGTGTCCCTTGGATTTAGCAACATAAGATTATTGGTAATCTTTTTTGGGGGGGAGGGGGCAGGGGAGGAGAGAGAGAGCAAGAGCAGAGGAGAGGGGCAGAGAGAGAGAGAGAGAGAGAGAGAGAGAGAGAGAGAGAGAATCTTAAGCAGGGTCCACGCTTAGTGTGGAGCCTGACCCAGGGCTCAATCCCATGACCCCGGGATCATGAGCTGAACCAAAATCAAGAGTGAGACGCTCAACCCACTGAGCCACCTAGGTGCTCTAAGATTATTGGTAATCTTAGCAAGAGCATTAGAATGATAGGAATGAAAGTCAGATTAAGTGGTTTGAAAAGGGCAAGATATAGGACTTCTGGTTTGAAGATGGCAAAATGATCAGTTACAGCAGTCTCTTAAAAATACACTCCTTTCACCAGACTGAAAAATGCACTGGAAAGGGGGCATAGCATCCTTGAAAGGCTCTGTATTGCCATTCTCTGCAAGAGAGTGGGAAATGCTATCAATGAAATGGGTTCCCTGAATTCAACGTGTGATAAGAGTGATGGAGGCCAAGTGGAGCACTTTAAACTGTTAGAGATAACGTAGGCGTCTCTCTCTCTCTCTCTTTCTCTCTCTCTCTCTGTGGTGTTGGGGGGGGGGCAGTGTGCACTTATGCAAAGATAACCAGAGTGGGGCTCGCTCTCCCTCTCACTCTCCTTCTCTCTCTCTTCCTTGCTCACTCTCCCTCTCGCTCTCCCTCTCTCTCTCTTCCTCTTGAGAGGAAGAGAGAGAGAGGGAGAGCGAGAGGGAAAGCGAGAGAAAGAGGGGACACTTTTACTTGGCAGAAACAATGCACCTTCATTATCTTGTCTCGAGTCTGTGTTGACTCTCCAACTCTCTGTCATAACTTAGACTGTATAGAGACTTTGGTCATATCACCTTTCCATATTTCCTAACCAACTTCCATAGATAGTTAATTCACTACCTTGATAACATCGTGCTGACTGTACCTAATGAACAGGAAATTGCTTAGCAAATACCCTAGAAGCCTTTGTAAGACACCTGCATGCCAGACGGTAGAAAATAAACATTATAAAAATTAAGGAGACTCTTACATTGATGAATTTTCCAGGGGTCTAGTAGTCTGACGCATGTAAAGATATATTCTCCAAGATGAAATGGAGAGTAGAAGAAAAGATGCCATTATTCTCTGAAGTCAGTTTACAGCCAGATATGTGGGAAGACATGAAAGCCATAGTAGCTTCACAGGAAGCTCTTGAACACCACCTGCTTCTATCTCACTACTGCAGACTAAGACAATTGGCTCTCAGGTTTTTGAGAATCATGGCACCCTCTCAGCGCTCTTGAGAATGACTCATTTATTGGTGTTTCAAAGCAATATTTTTGGTAGCACCCCCTGATCTTTGATGGTGGTTTCTTCAACCTTTACTATTCTGCTTGTCCAATGGTTGTATAAGCCCCTAACTCATATATTAAACTTTTCATATCTGGACAACATAGAATAGTTCCTGTTTTCTGATCCAGTCCCATAGAAATCTAAATGTCTAAGTGGTTGTACAAATATACTATGCTATTGACTCTGTGGGTTTCCTCTTTTATGAATTAGCCATTTGTTATTATTTGTCCATTGTTCTGTGGTTGGTATGATGGTTAGTTTTGTATGCCAACTTGACTAGGCTATAGTACCCAGCTTTTAAATCAAACACTAATCTAGATATTGCTCTGAAGATACTTTGTAGATGTGGTTGCCATCTATAATCAGTTGACTTTAAGTAGATTATCCCCATTAATGTGAGTGGGTGTCATCTAATCTGTTGAAAGTCTTTAAAAACAAAATCTGAGGCTTCCCAGAGAAAAAGAAATTCTATCTCAAGACTGCAAGACTGCAGCATCAACTCCTGCCTAAGTTTCCAGCCTGCCTCATATCTCCCCTATTGGTTCTGTGTTTCTGAAGAATCCTAACTGATGCAGATTGATACAGATTCTGGTTTAGAAAATGGAGTGGTTCTGTAACAAATACCTAAAATTGTAGAAGTAGCTTTGGAATCGAGTCATGGGTATAAGCTAGAAAATTTTTTAGGCACATGATAGAAAAGGCCTAGATAGCCTTGAAGAGACTTTTTTGGAAATAATGGAGATTAAGGTGCTTCTGGTGAGGTCTCAGAGGCAATGAGGAACCTGTTACTGGACACTGGAAGAAAAGCAATCCTTGTTGCAAGATGGCAAAGAACTTGGCTGAATTGTGTTTTACTGTTGGGTGGAAAGTAGAAATTGTAAGCAATGAACTTAAACATTTAGTTCAAACAATTTCCAAGAAAAGTATGAAAGGTGTGGCCTGATTTCTCCTTATTGCTTATAGTAAAATGTGAGGGGAAATAGATAAGTTGAGGAAGGAACTATTAAACAAAAAGGAACTTGCACTTGGTGATTTGAAGAATTCTCAGCCTATCCAGATAGCATGCTGTAGAAACAGAGCCAAGAGTGTTGCTGGACAAACTTTTGCTGAGGAGATTAAATTTGTGACTTATGGGTCTAAATCAACCTTCTCAGCATGATCCAGGAATAGAAATGGGTTCTCCAGAAAAAAATCTTTGGAGAACCCTCTTATGTAATGGCATGAATCCCCTTGACATATATGGAAGATCAACACAGTTTTTTGAAAATGGTATATCAGCAGAAACACTGCCAGTTTGGACTGAAGGGGCCAGAGACAGAACTAAATGAAGGAAAGTTGTCAGACTTCAAAGATTCTAACCAGCAGGAAATGAGCTGTATTCAACTACAAATATGTGCTATGCTTCAGGTAAAAGGAAGAATGACTCCAAGGGCAATACTGTAGACACAGACACAGAGGCACAGGCTACAGAGGCTTCCTCCAGCCCAGAGGGCAGATCAAGCCACAAAAAATGATTCTCAGGCCTTGAAACCAAATGGAATTTGCCCTGCTAGGTTTTGAACTTGCTTGAGACTAGTTACTCTTATTCCTTCCATTTTCTCCCTTTCAGAATAGGAGTATCTATCATATGTTTGCCTCACCATTGTATTTCAGAATCAATTTGTTTTCTAGGTTTAGAGGTCCATAGATGGAGAAGAATTTTGTTTCAGGGTGGTCCATACCCCGAATCTCACTTATACCTGATTTAGATTATCTATATTGTGAGATTTGGGATTTAGAGTTGATACTAGAATAAATTAACATTTTGGGGGATTTAGGATAGAATAAAAGTTTTTTGCATGTGGAATAGATATGAATTTGGGGGTTCAGATGGCAGATGGTAGGGGTTTGAATAGTGTCCCACCAGAACTTCAAAATGAGACCTTGCTTAGAAATACAGTCTTTGCGGATGTAAGTAAGTTAAGATTAAATCATACTAGAGTAGGGCGGGCCCCAAATATAATGACTGGTGTCCTAAGAAGCCCATGTTAAGACACAGAGACACAGAGAATAAGGCCATGTGAAGACAGAGGCGGAGACTGGAGTGATGCAGCTACAAGCCAAGAAATGCCAAGGTTTGATGGCAATCACCAGAAGGTAGGAGAGAGGCATGGAATGATTCTCCCTTAGAGCCATTAGAAGGAATCAGTCTTGCTGATGCCTTGATTTTGGACTTCTAGACTCCAGGACTGAGAAAATAAATTTCTGTTTTTCAAGTTATTTGGTTTGTGGTAATCTGTTACAACAGGCCTAGGAAACTAACACAGTCAGTATTTAGGTGTTGATTGGTATGTCTTAATTATATATATTTGGACGTTTCTTCCAACCTGCCACTTAGCTTTTCACTTTGTCTATGAAACCATTGAGGTACGTAATTTTCAACACAAAAGATATAAAATTTTTCATTCATGGTTTGTGCTTTTTGTGTCCTGTTTAAGAAATCCTTCATAACTTGGGGTGCCTGGGTGGCTCAGTTGATTAAGCATCCAACTTCAGCTCAGGTCGTGATCTCACAGTTCATGGGTTCGAGCCCCGCGTCAGGCTCTGTGCTGACAGCTGAGAGCCTGGAGCCTGCTTCCGAGTCTGTGTCTCCCTCTCTCTCTCTGCCCCTCCCCCACTCATGCTCTGTTTCTATCTGTCTCAAAAATAAACATAAAAAATATTTTAAAGAAATCCTTCATAACTTGAAATGATGAAGAAATTCTCCCATATTTGTTTCTAAAAGTTTTTATGAATGGTATGAAGTACGATTGTAATTTTTTTCAATCAATTCCTCCAGCACCATTTAATAAATACCTATTCCTCCTCCATTGGCATGCAATTTTATCTTCAACATTTATCACATTCCATATTTGCAGGATTCTATTTTTGGTCTCTTTCTTCTGTTCCATGGATCATTTGTCTATCTTTACACCTGTAACACATTAATTACTATAATTTTACAGCAGTGGTTCTCACCCAGAAGTTATTTTACCTCTCAGGGGACATTTGGCAATACCTGAAGACATTTTTGGCTGTTATAAACTGGGGGCAGGGGGCATGCTACTGGCATCTAGAGGGTATAAGCTAGAAATGCTGCTAAACATCCTACAATGCACAGTACAGTACCCCCACAACAAAGAATTATCCTGTCCTAAATGGCTCTGTTTTGACAGCCCTGTTTTTTCTTTAAGTATAATTAACATAGACTGTTATATTAGTTGCAGATGTATAATATGATTCAACAACTCTATACATTACTCAGTGCTTATCACAATCAGTGTACTCTTAATCCCCTTTACCTATTTCATCCATCCCCTCAACCACCTCCCTGCTGGCAACTACCAGTTTGTTCTCTGTATTTTAAGAGTCTGTTTTTTTTTTGTTTGCCTCTTTTTTCCTTTGAGTGTTCATTTGTTTTATTTCTTAAATTCCACATATGAGTGAAGTTATATGGTAGTTGTCTTTCTGTGACTGACTTATTCCGCTTAGATTATACCCTCTAGGTCCATCCATGATGTTCCAAATGGCAAGATCTCATTATTTTTTATGGCTGAGTAATATTCCAGCATGCATACATACATACACACACACACACACACACACATATATATATACAGCCCCTGTTCAAATTATTGTAAAATCCAGGTGCACCAGCTGGCTCAGTCAGTCAAGCATGCAACTCTTGATCTCAGGGTTGCAAATTTGAGCCCCAAATTGGGTATAAAATTTACTTAAAAATAAAATCTTTAAAAAACTATTGCAAATTCCAAATAAACTTACACAGTAGAACTTTACTGTGTTTAGGGGTATATAAATGTAGGGCAATAAGTATATAAAAAGGTATATAAGGATTGGACAGCAATGTTCGTGAAAAGACCAACAGTTAAATCCTTTGTTTGGAGAAAATGCTCATCAATTGTGTCTGAATTAATGGCAGAGAATCTGTGATAAAAACCACAGAATGAAAGTTAGCACCATTTAATCTCCCTCCCTCCACCCATCCCAGCTTTTCAGAAGTTTGGAAGGAAGGCCTGCAGGGTCATTAAATTCTCTCTGTGGTAGCAGGATGGATGTGTTAGTCTCAAACCATCCATAATAGATGGATGTCTAGTCTAGCCTTAGAAATCTATTCATATGCTGTTTGCTCCAAAGCTTCCCTCAGCAGTTAAGTGTTTTTAGAATTTTAATGTTTATTAAATCCAAACCTCATCAACTTACTTCCAAAGCCCAGATAATGGCAGGCAAGATCTGTTGTAATTGATTCGTCACCTGTTCTTCCCTTGCCAGGTTCTCATTTTACATGCCAGGCACTTTCCAATGTCAGACTACTTCCTTTCTCTCCTAATTGCCAGACTTTCTTCTATTTAGTCTTACATCACCTCTATCCTTCTCTCCTCCCATTTGTGCCTCTCCTCTCCTTTCCTGGGTGCTTGACTTTCAGTCTCCTTTAGATCCAATTCTTGGAGCACTTCTGATTCTAGCTGCTAGATTTTGCAACTTTTCAGTTACCTGCCTTACTTTTTCTGAACAGTAATGCTTTAGGCATAGGATTAAAATATCTACTTGTGTGTCACTGCAGCTGGCTAAGGGAAACTGATGCCTATTTTGTACACTATTTCGCCTGTGTAGTTCTCTCTCCATTGTGCACTTGTGTCCTGGTCTCCCCCTTCTCACACCTCCTTTTCTCCACTTCATCTCTCTCCTCCAGATATAGGTATATAGGAGAGGTATATTTGTAGCTCTCAGAATGGAAGTTCAAGAGGGTAAAATGGAATGACTTAGGAGCAAGGCAAGGAGAGAGGGCAGGGTCAGTTGAGGGCATGTATAGAACAGGTGGGAGGCAAGATTCAGAAAGGAAACGTGGCCCCATTGAAGAGGATTCATCCCGGGAGTCACATGGAAGAAGCACCATTAACCCTGATCCTTATTCTCCCCAGGGCAGTGGTTTTTTTTTGTCCTACCTTAGGTGAATTCACCTCAGATGAATTTCACTCCAAGTCTCAGGAAGGAGTGATTGAACCAGAGTCATCTGTTTTTCTCACAGATAAAGGTGGCAGGTCTGTCACTTCTGAAGAGAAGGTCTCAGGAGAAGAGCTGGGCTCCTCTAGTTTCTATCCTGCCCTAATCTTGCAGCATCATCTTGGCTGTATCTGGAAGTGGGAGATAAGAATACTGTTTCTTATCTGTAATACACTGGCTCTTTGCCTATAGACCTATTTAGATTATAATCTCCTAGAACCACATTAAGCAATGCTACATAGAAAAAAGCATAAACTGTTGTATCAGATAGACATAGGTGCAATTTTCAGCTCTGCCACTCACCAGCCATATGACTTGGAGCAAGTCAGTTAGTCTCTCCAAGCCTCAGTTTTCTCATGAGGATTAAAGTACCTATGGGGCACCTGGGTGGCTCAGCTGGTTGAGAATCCGACTCTTGGTTCTGGCTCAGGTCATCATCCCTGGATCATGGGATGAAGCCCCACATTAGATTGCTTAGGATTCTCTCCCTCTGTCCTTCTCCCCTGCTCTCTCGCTCTCTCTCTCTCTCTCTCTCTCAAATAAAAATAATTTCACTACATTTCATAACACTATGAGGGCTGAGACTGTGCCAATTTGCCCCCGTTTGTAGTTCAGTACCTGGCACAGAGTATGCCCTCAATAAATATTAGTTACAACTGAATGAATGAGTAGGCACCTACCAAACTGTAGCCAGATATCTCTTTGTCCAGGCTGATTCTGGCTGATGGTAATGATACTGTGCCCTGACACAGTCCAAGAAAAAAAAAAAATCACTACATCAAGGGGCACCTAGGTGGCTCAGTCGGTTAAGCGGCTGACTTAGCTCAGGTCATGGTCTCATGGTTTCTGAGTTCAAGGCCCGCATCAGGTTCTGTGCTGACAGCTCAGAGCCTGAAGCCTGCTTCGGATTCTGTATCTCCCTCTCTCTCTGCCCCTCTCCCCCGTGCTCTCTCTCCCACCACCGCCTCTCTTTCTCAAAAATAAATAAACATTAAAAAATTCACTACATCAAATCCAGAGATAGTGGCACGCTAGTCTAATGTGCCTAGGGGATTACATCATGTCCCACGGGGTAAAAGAGGCTTGTGTGAAAAGCAACTTTCAATAGTATTGATTATGCCCACTGAGGAGTTTAATATAGTGCTTCTTAAACCTTAATGTGCCTCTGAATCACCTGGGGATCTTGTTAAAAAGCAGGCTCTGTCTGTGCCATCTCTCCATGCTGTCATAATGGTGCATATCAGTGTCCTGACTGATGCTGTCAAGAATATCAACAATGCCGAAGAGAGGCAAACACTAGGTTCTTATCAGGCCATGCTCCGAAGTCATTGTCCAGTTTCTAATTGTAATGCTGAAACATGGTTACATTGATGAATTTGAAACCATTGGTGATCACAGAGCTGGGAAAGTTGTTATGAACCTCATGAGCAGGTTAAACAAGTATGGAGTAATCAGCCCCATATTTGATATGCAACTCAAAGATCTAGGAAAATGGTAGAATAACCTGCTCCTATCCCCTTGATTTGGCTTCATTATATTGACAGCTAGTGTCATGGACCATAAAAAGGCAAGACGAAAAAGGAGAAGAGGGGAAATCCTGGGTTTCTTTTCCTAGGGATGTAATACATACATGCAAATAAATGACTCAATGGATTTTTTTAAAAAAATCAGATTTTGATTCAATAGTTCCAAGTGGAGGCCGGACAAGCTCCCTGGTGATACTGAGACTCCTGGCTTAGGGGCCTCATTTTGAGTAACAGGAGTCTACCACAGGAGTCAACAAACTTTTTCTGTAAAGGACCAAATAGTAAATACTGTAGCTTTGTGAAATGTATATTTTCTGCTGCTACTGCAGAACTCTGCTGGTGTAGAACAAGAGCAGCCATAGACAACATGAAACAAATGGGTGTGGTTGTGTTCCAATAAAACTGTATTTACAAAAACTAGGCCTATGGGCTGTAATTTGCCTACAGCCGGTCTAATATAGTTAAGATCAATATATCATTCTTATAATAAACATCAGTGAGCTTGTCTCCTAAGCTCCCAGTAATTCCCACATACATGACAATTTGCCCTTCCTACAGATCCACCTCCCTTTACCGACAATCTACATGATTCCAGGAGCAGAGCACCCACCGCCAGGTTCCCACAACAGGACTGACTCCAGACTCCAGCTGATTGGTACAGAGTAGGTAGTGGCATGATTCACATCCTATTCTACAAAATGTTATGCTCCATGGGTGCATTTTGAATAGAAAACAGGATGAATGGCAACCTCTAGAGTTGTCCAACTTAATTGAACTCGGCACTTGACTGAAGTAGGCTACTCATAGTCTTTCCTCAAGATTCTGGAATTAAATCTAGGAGATCCCTACTTCAGTCTTCTGTCCTCTTTTGTTTTTAATCTTTTTAATGTTTATTTATTTTTGAGACAGAGAGACACAGAGTGTGAGTGGGAAAGGGTCAAAGAAAGAGGGAGACAAAGAATCCAAAGCAGGCTCCAGGCTTTGAGCTATCAGCACAGTGCCCAATGTGGGGCTTGAACTCATGAACGGTGAGATCAGACCTGAGCCAAAGTTGGACGCTTAACTGACTGAGCCACCCAGGTGCCCCTAAATTTTTTTTAAGTTTATTTATTTTGAGAGAGAGACAGAGAGAGCAAGAGGGGGAGGGGCAAAGAGAGAGGGAGAGACAGAATCCCAAGCAGGCTCCACACTGCCAGTGCGGAGTCCAATGTGGGGTCTGAACCCACAAAATGTGATATCATGACCTGAGCCAACATCAAGAGTAGGACACTTAACCAACTGAGCCACCTGGGCATCCCAGTCTTTTGTCCTCTTAAAGGGAGGGTATATAAGTGGAGATGGAATCCTTTTTTTAACCCTCTTGATTGGGATGCAGAGAAAGTTAGTAGTGAGAAGGAACGAAGCAGATATTCAGAGAAACGATGGTGAGAGGGCTTCCTGGGTTCTCTGTAGCACTGCAGTCCTTGGCTCCAGGACATTTCTGAGGCCCAGAGGCATCCTTGACCTTGGGTTCTATGAGAGGACCTGTATCCTTATATAAATTCATTTTGCTTTTGCTTAAATCCAGTAGAATTCTGTCACATTCAGTAGAATGCATTCAGTAGAATGCAAACCGCAGTCTAATAGCATTAACTAACCACAAAAGAGTACTTCAATAAAATTCAAAGTTGGTAGGATTTTTTTTTTTAAATCAATGTACAGACTATTTCAGGAGCACACATTTTTGTTTGAAACTGGAGTTCCCGGACAAGAAAGTATGTGAAATTTCATAAATATTAAAGTACATCTGTATCCTAATGATCTATATAGTAATAAATAATTTTGTCAGCTGTACAGTAATTCTCAGCCCCTTGCTTCAGGTAAAGTTCAGTGGCAGAGGAAAAAAAAACAACAACTATTCCTTGGGGGGCAGAAAGGGATTTATTGCAAGGTATCAAATGGCTTACAATATTGTTAGATGGGCTAAAGAAACTCTAGGCTGATCTTCCAGGAGCAGTTTCTAAGCCAGACCATAGAACTGGGCTATGAAGGAAGCTGCTGTTCCTGCCAAGAACAGGAAGCTACCTGCTGAATCAGAAAGTAGCCACTAGTAGTCACAAGCTCTGGAATCATGCCACCTTTTCCATATCAGGAAGCTACCTGCCAAATGAAGGAACTATCACCTCTGCTTCCAGGTCTAAACCAAACTGCTTGCCTCTAAACCACCAGGATCAGCAAGATAGATGCCTCAAATTTTCCCTTTCTTTCCCCTCTTAACTCAGTTCATTTTCAGGTCCCAGGTGAATGCATTTGATTGAAGAAACCCATATCTTATCCAAAACCCTAGCAACAAAGGAGTCTGGAAAATGTCGTCCTAAGCTTTTCAGTTTTCAGCATTCCAGGAAGACACGCTATAATGAGACTAGAACAGATGTTGAGTGAGCCAGTCCACAGAATCAGTCACACCTCTAATTGACCACACAGTTGTAAAACAAAAATTATATTTTTGTGAAGAAAATTTAAACATGAGCAAACAAACAATAACACAGTAGTTCACTCCATTTGTCAGACTGATGCTAGCATAATTCAGACTTTCCCTATTTTTGCCAGATAATGTTACTTATGCATTTATTCCTATTTAGGCATCTGGAAAATCTTTTAACATCTGAATGATTATGATGAGTAAACAGATTTATTCACTCATTCATTTATTCAACAAATATGTTTTGAATGCCTGCTAAGTGCCAGGCATTGCTTCTGTGCTGCAGCTACAACAGGGAACAAAGGATGTTATATTCTCCAGGTCAGGATTCCCTGTGAAAATTTCCTCCATCCTCTGTGAGGCTGAAGGATTCAGCAGGTTCTGTTGACCGAGGTAAAGACAAAGCAATTGCACTGGGGGGTGACCCTTCAATATTTGGCCTTTTAAACCCAAAAGGTGCAAACATTTGGTCAAAGGATGCAACAACATATAAGCCAAGTATATTGACTTAAAAATTGGGTAAAAATCTAGATTTAAGATATATATATTTTTTTTAAAAAACTTCTCGTGACCAAAATTCCACCATTATTTGATGATCCTTAATAATTTTATCTCATCTGTTTTACTCTTATGCCAACTAATCTTTGGTAGTATGTAGTGAAAGAGCAAATATAATTAATCTTTCCTTGGACTAAAATTACTCAGTTAAACACAGTTGTTCAAGGGTCAGATAGTTTTGTTGACTTTTTCATCCATATGGATGAAAAATTCTATAAAGTAAAACACAGAGAAAAGTCAAAACAAAGTTTCAGACACCTGTTAGTAACATGACTAATATAATTACTGATTGATGCCAAATTAAAAAGCAAATAAAGGAAACAAAGTAGTATTCATGAATTTGCTGATTCATTCAGTAAATAAGTATTTATTGAAAACCTATCATAGTAGTTATCTAGCATGCAGAGGGGCATTGGGTGGCCCAAGGCATGTCCCATCAGGTTCACATGGAACAGCCTCTTGGACCAAGAGCTCAATTTGTAGAGCCTAATGTGGGGTTTGATTCCATGACCTTGAGATCATGACCTGAGCTGAAATCAAGAGTTGGATGCTTAAATGACTGAACCACCCAGGAGCCCCCAAAACATTTTATACTCAGAACGTAAATTACAAAATCACCAACTTAAATTATTTTAAAATACAGTAAAACCTTGGGTTGCAAGTAACTTGTTCTGTGAGTGTTCCACAAGACCAGAGCATTTCTAATAAATTTTAACTTGATAAGTGAGCGATTTCTCACTTAGTAGTACGTGACGCTGAACGTCACATGATCACAACTGAGCCAATGGCCCAAATTCGCTTTGATATACCAGTGCTTTGGATTACAAGCATGTTTCCAGAACAAATTATGCTCACAAACCAAGGTTTTACTGTATTAAAAAATGGAGCTGATAAGTTGCTGAACCTTAAGAACAAAGTTTTGTTTGCCACTTGGTAAAAGCAGCCAAAACTCACAAATAAAAGATGATGTCAACTTAGTAAAATAGGTATAATTCAACTATCACCTTGAGTCTCCCAGTCTGCTGGGGTTACTTTTTAATATCCAAATAAAAATTACTCAAGACACTGTCACAAGGAATGCAGAAGTTTATGCCCTCCCAGTGTTTTGTACATCCTTTGGGAAGGACCCATGTTTTCCTTCTCACTCATTCTCCTGTTCTCCAGCTCACAATGATTTCTTTTGCCCAAGGCTCTTCCTAAGACCTAGCCTTCCCATCTTTTCAGTGCTTCTCCTCACTGCTCTACTCTCTCCAAGTTGCCCAGGCCTATTGCCCTAGCTGCTCCAAAACTCTAAATTCCTCTCATTTCTTGCTTTCTTTGGCAGATCAGTTCTGCTCTCTCCAGTCCTCCTCTCCCCTACCCATTCCTCATCCCTCCTAAAACTCATACATTGTTTTCCTCAGCAATAAGAACCATCTATGTGTGCCATGAATGCTGTTCCCATCCTGAAAGTGAAAATGAGTCATGACTTTTTTCTGAAGAGCAATTTTTCCCAGGACACAGAGAATATTATTCCTTTAACATCAACATTGGCCTTTCCTCTGTCCCTCAGCATATACTGTTCCCTCTGCCTGAAACCATACCCCGCCCCCCCCCCACACACACACACTCCTCCCAATCCCTCTCATGGCCCATAAATTCTATACAACTTCAAATCTCACTCAGGAATCATTATGTCCAGCACCTGGTATGTGATTGCTGACTAAATAAATACATTAATTATTTCTTCTCAACTGTCAAATACAAATCACATTCATTTCCAGAAAAGATCTTCGGGAAAAACAGACCAAAATTTACTCAGATTTAATCTAATCAATCTTATATTATCAGCTTCCATGGCCATCAGTTTCTGATTTTTCTGCTTTGTCTCTAAAATTTGTATTGGCTCCTCCAGGTTGAAGATTAGCCAAGACTAGAACATGCTTCTCTCTCCTTACTCCTTCCTTATATTAATTTACTCCTGTAATTGATGTATTTCCAGATGGATCATGCTGCTTGTCAGAAACCCAGCTGCTTCCCGGTGGTCTTCTTTAAAAGACCTTTCTGGCATCTTGTCATTTGGTCAACATTTTAGGTTTGCATTTCTGCTTCTGCAAGTGGAATAACTGCAGCAGGGGCTATTGGCTAACACAGTGCTTTCAGTTTCTTAAACATTTATTCTTTAGATTGTTTAGAAAAGGGCTGCTTTCATACTGTAAGAAGCAAATTAGAGAAAAGAGTGCACACATTAATTCAGATTCAGTCTTAAGGTGGGGACAGATAATAATATGGCAATGATGTTATAATAATTATTTATTGTGTTGTTGGTTCTATTTACCCAGAAAATTCTTATATACATTACAGGTTAGCAAATCAAATACTTCATCAGCCTCAATCTTCTGCAAAATGTCGTATCAATAACCTGTAATATCTTGGGTGTTCTGTTGTCACCCTTTCAATACATTACAAATGGAAAAGATATCTATTATCAATAAGTTTACTATTTCCTGTTCCCGAAAACACTATTTGTACCACCAGAGAGATTCTTGCCTTTTTTCTTACACAGATTTTATTATCTAGTCATAATCTGACTATAAAAGAGGCTTGTTCAAACTTGACTATTGAGCAAACAGGAGAGTAATGCAAGGTAATGATTACTACATGGGCTTTGAAATCAACATCTACATACTGGCTCTGTGATTTTAGATGAATCATTTTAATTCTATGAACTCTAGGATGCTATATTATAAAATGGAGGGGCAGCATATTGACTACTTCAATTAATGACTGTAAGAATCAAATGAGATTAAACTTGTGGCATAGTAAGCATAGAGCCTGAAATACAGCAAGTGCTTCAACAGGAGTCACTACTGTTGTTGTTGTTGTTGTTGAGCCCTGTCATGCAATTTTATTAACTGTATGATATTTTTTCCAATTTTATTGAGGAATAATTGACATATATCTCTGTATAAGTTTAGGGCTACAGCATGATGGTTTGATTTATGTACATCATGAAATGATTACTAACATACATCTTCTCATATTATTGTGGTGCTTTTAGAATCTGAAAAATTCTATTCCCCTCAAGGTTCCTTTTCAGTTTTGATCAGTGTCCAAGGAAAACGTATAAGTAGTAAGTATCCTATTTTCATTCATGATTTGTTCATAAAATCTTGCATCAAAGTCAAATGTATGAAAATTTAACTTTATCAAAGAAGGGAAAGGAGCTCTATTCTCAATAAGCAAATATATATGCAGATATACTTTTTCCCCCTTAAAACGAACACAAAAAAAGGGGCACCTGGGTGGCTCAGTCGGTTAAGAGTCTGACTCTTGACTTCGATTCAGGTCATGATCTCAGGGTTGTGAGATTGAGCCATGCATAAGGCTACACGCTGAGCATGGAGCCTGCTTAAGATATTCTCTCTCTCTCTCCCCCCACCCCCCCACTGGCACTCTCTCTCTCTCTCTAAAATAAAATAAAATAAGACA
The DNA here is from genome assembly GCF_028749965.1 of Puma concolor. NCBI lineage: Eukaryota > Metazoa > Chordata > Mammalia > Carnivora > Felidae > Puma > Puma concolor. Next base: position 35,863,971 of record NC_141674.1, read on the forward strand.
CAAAATAAACCAAGTTAACACTAATGGACATCCAAATGAAAATAAAGAGTTAGCACTTTCAGGTTAACCATTTGGTAGCCATCCCAACTGCAATGTGTTTATAAGATATATACATTTGATCACCACTATCAGCAATTTCATCTTTCCATTTTCTTTTTTTTTTTAATTTTTTTTAATGTTTATTTATTTTTGAGACAGAGAGAGACAGAGCATGAACAGGGGAGGGGCAGAGAGAGAGGGAGACACAGAATCTGAAACGGGCTCCAGGCTCTGAGCTGTCAGCACAGAGCCTGACGTGGGGCTCGAACTCACAGACCGTGAGATCATGACCTGAGCCGAAGTCGGTCGCTTAACCGACTGAGCCACCCAGGCACCCCTCATTTTTCCATTTTCAATTTATTTATGTAAAATATCAGTAAAATGCACAAAATATTTAAAGTTGGACTAATAGTGCTGCACCTACAAACACAGCAAAATCAAACTGTTGCTTGCCACAATGTAACAGATCAATATGTTCACTTATCAGCAGATGTGCAAAATGTTTTATTTAGAGGTATAAGCTTAATGTATAAAAGTACAGGTTGTAGGTAACCCAAGAACTACACCTACTGCTCTTTTGACAATTTTTCTTTCTTTTTTTTTAATGTTTATTTATGTATTTTGAGAGACAGCACGCATGGGGGAAGAGCAGAGAGAGGAAGAGAGAGAGAGAATCCCAAGCAGCTTCCACACTGCCAACGCAGAGCCCAACACAGGGCTGGATCCCACGAACTCAGAGATCATGACCCGAGCCTAAATCAAGAGTAGGTTGCTTAACCAAATGAGCCACCCAGGCACCCTAACAATTTTTCTAAAGTTAATGCCATTAATACTTTTTGTAACAATCATTCACCTGAGAATGTTAATAAGCAACTCTTTTTTTTTTTTTAATATTTGTTTATTTTTGAGAGAAAGAGAGACAGAGTGCGAGCGGGGAAGGGAGGGCAGAGAGCCTGACACGGGGGCTCAAATCACCAACTGCGATATCATGACCTGAGACAAAATCAGACAGACACTTAACCACTTAACCCACTGAGCCACCCAGGCACCCCAGTGGGCAACTCTTTTTAATGATGGTGACATAAGGGAGCAGAGGAGACTTCTGGGCAGAAAATACTGGGAAGTAACCCATTCTACCTTTTCATTAGGCTAGCTACTTCTAGGTGATATATGTTAGTAAGGCTAGTTAATTTCTTGGGTATGAGCCCACTGCTCATGGACAGAATACCATGACAGTGAATAAAGCATTCTCAAGAAAGTTTACAGATGTGGAGCTGAGAGAACATTACAGGCAGGGTTGGAAAATCCATATCCATAAAATGTTTATTCCCCTGAGGATGAATTTATGACCTCTCCATGATGGAAGAGATATAATGTATTCAGCTTGCTATCAAGTAGCTGGCTTTTCCCCCTAGGCAATGCTGCCATATTGAGGACTCAGTGTTAACGTCATGTTAGCAGGTTAGGTACTCAAAAGCAGCAGTAGTCAAGTCAGCTTCCTTAAGGGGCAGTCCATGTTTTTGAGCCCATGAAGACTTTTCATCCCTACTATCATAGCCACATTTTCCATGAGTTCATTAAACATGGACTGGGGTGAGGGGCGCCTGGGTGGCTCAGTCGGTTAAGCGGCTAACTTTGGCTCAGGTCATGACTCGTAGTCCGTGAGTTCGAGCCCCGCATCAGGCTCTGTGCTGACAGCTCAGAGCCTGTTTCAGATTCTGTGTCTCTTTCTCTCTGACCCTCCCCCATTCATGCTCTGTCTCTCCCTGTCTCAAAAATAAATAAACGTTAAAAAAAAAAAACAAAAAAAAAAAAACATGGACTGGGGTGGATGATGAAAGGTCATATATTTGCTCAAAAATCCTAGAGGTCTATGGGGCGCCTGGGTGGCGCAGTCGGTTAAGCGTCCGACTTCAGCCGGGTCACGATCTCGCGGTCCGTGAGTTCGAGCCCCGCGTCGGGCTCTGGGCTGATGGCTCAGAGCCTGGAGCCTGTTTCCGATTCTGTGTCTCCCTCTCTCTCTGCCCCTCCCCCGTTCATGCTCTGTCTCTCTCTGTCCCAAAAATAAATAAACGTTGAAAAAAAAAATTAAAAAAAAAAAATCCTAGAGGTCTATACTGTGATTCTCCTACTGGTGCTTACCTAACATTTTATTCACCATTGTTATTTGCTGGAGACCCTTGAGTGTCATTAGATCTGCTGGATCATAAGGACCAAATAGAAGAGCATCTTACTTTACAGCCTGGACATGTTGCAGAGCCTTTTCTTGCTCTGTTCCTCATTTTAAAATGGCAGCCTTATGAGTGATTCCTTAGATGATTCCAACTCAAAACATGGTATATATTACCTCCAAAATCCAAAAAGGTCTACCAATCATTGTAACTCTTTTGTCATGGTAGGCTATCCATCAACTCTTCTGTCACCTTGGAAAGGATAACTCAGCATGCTTCAGTCTACTGGATTCCCAGAAACTTCATTGAGGTCGCAGACCCCTATGATTTTTCTCACACTTCATGTTTATATATATCTTATAGGCTTCCAAATTAACTGCTAGTTTCTTATCCTCAGATCCAATCAGCATAATATCATCAACATAATGGACAAGAATGATGGTTTGTGGAATATCAAGACATTCAAGATCTCTGCTGACTAGGATATGGCAGAGATTGAGAGCTGACATAGCACTGAGACAGACAGTAAACGTGTACTATTGACAATGCCAGGTAAAAGTAAGCCACTATGGTTGTTCTTACAACTTGGTATGGAGAAAAAAAGCATTAGTCATATAACACATGCTAGGGGCTCTTGATATATTCCAGTAAAACATCTCTTTTATAAAAGGACATGTAATTGAAGTCACACCCTAATTAAGTTTATTGAAATCTACAGTCATTCTCCAATGTCTATTCTACTTTTTCCCCAGCCAATGAGTGAATCAAATGCGGATATGCTAGATACCACCATTCTTTTTTTTTTTTTTTTTTAATTTTTTTTTTTCAACGTTTATTTATTTTTGGGACAGAGAGAGACAGAGCATGAACGGGGGAGGGGCAGAGAGAGAGGGAGACACAGAATCGGAAACAGGCTCCAGGCTCTGAGCCATCAGCCCAGAGCCCGACGCGGGGCTCGAACTCACGGACCGCGAGATCGTGACCTGGCTGAAGTCGGACGCTTAACCGACTGCGCCACCCAGGCGCCCCTAGATACCACCATTCTTACATGTTTCAAGTATTTGATGTTGCACTAATCTCTGTATTTCCCCCTAAAATTCAGCATTGCTTCTGATTTACTATCTTGGCAGAAAGAGGAAGTTCCAGGGGCTTCTTAATGACCTCATCCCATGGATTAGGGCGCCAATGCTCCCTAATATATATATATATATATATATATATATATATATGGATTTATTTCTGGGCTCTCAATTCTATCACATTGATGTCTATCCTTATATTAATAGTCTTTTTTTTTTCAATGTTTATTTATTTTTGAGACAGAGACAGAGCATGAACAGGGGAGGGGCAGAGAGAGAGGGAGACACAGAATCCGAAGCAGGCTCCAGGCTCTGAGCTGTCAGCACAGAGCCCGATGTGGGGCTCGAACCTGAACCGTGAAATCATGACCTGAGCCAAAGTCGGACATATTAACAGACTTAGCCACCAAGGCGCCCCTAATAGTCTTTGTTTTCTTACCAGTAGATCATTGTGATTAAGAATGAGCCCTGAGGGGCGCCTGGGTGGCGCAGTCGGTTGGGCGTCAGACTTCAGCCAGGTCACGATCTCGCGGTCTGGGAGTTCGAGCCCCGCGTCGGACTCTGGGCTGATGGCTCGGAGCCTGGAGGCTGCTTCCGATTCTGTGTCTCCCTCTCTCTCTGCCCCTCCCCCGTTCATGCTCTGTCTCTCTCTGTCCCAAAAATAAATAAAAAACGTTGAAAAAAAATTATAAAAAAAGAATGAGCCCTGAGGGGCATCTGGGTGGCTCAGTCGATTAAGCATCTGACTTTGGCTCCAGTTTTGATCTCAGGGTTCATGGGTTCAAGCTCTGTGTGAGGCTCTGTGCTGACAGCTCAGAGCCTGGAGTCTGCTTTAGATTCTGTGTCTTCCTCTCTCTCTGCCTCTCTCTGTCTCTTTCAAAAATGAATAAACTTTCAAAAAATTAAAAAAAAAAAAAAGAATGAGCTCTGGGTTCAAAAATGCTGAATTCAAATCCTGGCTCTACTATTTATTTATGGTACAACTTTAGGCAATTACTTAACCTCTCAGAACCTCAATTTTCACATCTGTAAATAGAGATATTAAGAGTATCTATTACCAGGGAAGGCTGTTAATAAAACTAGGATAGTGTGCATAAAGCAATATCTGAAATATAATTAGTACTCAATAAATATTGTTATTATACAGTATGTGTCAGGCAGGAGCAGGCAAAAAGACCCACCATTTCTCCAGAAACATTGAAAGGAGCTATGTAATAGGTGTGGTACTTCAGCTTGTTCAGATTGAGCACCTGATACACATAATAAACTACAGAAGATGCCAAAATGAGTAAGGTATAGCCTGAGTCTCTTTCTACTTTTGTTGAAATTATTGATGGCTTAGCATTTAGTCCACAAAATGTGTCCAAAAGGAACTCAGAGGCTGCTGCATCTAGGTGAGATGGTACATGAAGATAAGTGATTCCTACAGATTCTGTTTTGGGGTCAGACCTACAAGGCTGACACTCAAAATGGCCTCAGGCTGCTTAACATTGGTCAGTCCAGTCATGTGATACAAGTGCAACTCCAACCACAAGGTAGGCATCATAGGCTGGATTCCCCAGAAAGTACAACCTCATGTTCACATGCAGATAGTTTACTTTAGGAGGTAATCCAAGGGACCAAAGTAGAGGACTAGTGAGAGGGAAACACAAAAGAAGGAAAGCTAATTCAAGAGGGCATACCTGAGTTGATCACAGCTATGGAAACTGGGGCTTGATCTTGTTGGAACATTCTGAAGAGCTGTGAAAAACCACTTCAAAATTGTCTGCCCATATGCCAGAGGAGGGAGCATTTATCCTTCAACTCCCCTCTCCTTTTGGTCAAGGGTTGTCTCATGATGTGGTAAACCCTCACACTTCCCAGAGCACCAATATGAATGCCAGGTGGTTCTTACAGAACCTCTGAGACAGCAAGTAAGATATATGGAGAAGCCGAGATGAGGTGCTGTCACATGACATTTGTGTGAATGAAGCTGGTTCCCTGCAATGGTGGTGTCAAAGGAGGGCCTAGAAGGTATGAAGAAAGTACAGGAGATAGCCAGTATGGTGAGTAAAGCAGCTATTGGCTGGCCTTCAACACAGGATTTATTGTTGTCTTTTCCTGGTGGTTGACATCATCTACTGGCAGGAGCAAGGAGCTGAGATTAGAGTCCTAGGGGAACAACACATCTCTGTTCTTTATCTCTTGCTGAGCTCTTCCCCAAATTGGGAACCAAGTACATGCCTTCCCCTAATTACAAAGGCTGGTGATTTAAAACAGCTAAGGATAAACAGATACAAGCTCCTAGAAGAGTGGAGACAAAGCCTTGAATGTAGAAGACAGGATGACAAGTGTCTCAGTGAGGGGTTTGCCACAGGAATTGAGAGGAAGAAAGATTATCCATTGGGAAAAATGATGAGGATTCAAGCAAAAGGTGGCATTTGAGACAGTCCTTGAAAAAACAAATGGTGTTGGGGAGGCATGTTCTTGGGTTTAAGGATTCAGCAGTGTCCTCAAAGGGGCCTCTGCCTGGGTGAAAATTGGGAAAAGTCTAGCAGATCTTAGAGAAAATAGAGAATAATCTAAAGGGATAAAAAGAAACATAGATCGAAAAGTGACTCTTACTGTTGCCCCTGTGGGAATTAGATAGCCAGGAGGGTGTATTAGTTTCCTATTGCTTTTATAACAAATTACCACAAAATTAACAGCTTCAAACAATACAAATTTGTTATCTTATAGTTCTAGAGGTCAGAAGCTCAAAATGGGTCTCACTGAACTAAAATCAAGGTTATTGGCAGAGCTGTGTCCTTCTGGAGGCTCTAGGAGACAATCCATTTCCTTGCTTTTTTGGAGGCCAGAGGCAATCCTCACTCCTTGACTCACGGCTCCATTCTGCCTTCAAAGCCATCAATGGTAGATTGAATCCTTCTTGCATTGAATTACCCTAGCCATGGCTTCTGGTGTTACATCCCCTTCTCTGACTCTGATTCCTTTTCTGCCTTGTCTTCCACTCTTTAAAGACCCTTCTGATTATATTGGGCCCACCTCAATAATCAGTCAGCTGATTAACAACCTTAATTCCCCTTTGCTATATAATATAACATAGTCACAGGTTCTGGAGATTAGGACGCAGGTTTCTTTGAGGGGCTATTATTCTTCCAACAGAAGGGATAAGGGAATAAAAACTCTTTCCAGTCCTGTCCACGCTCTCTGAACATCCCAGCCTCCATTGTTGAGGGAGGTTTCAGCATTCACAGCTTTACTTTGGCCAGAGCCACCTGGTAGCACATCTTGCCTGCTGCAGTCTCTCAGAGGGGTTAACAGCAGCGACAATGTGTGTTGCCTTCTCAAAGAATGCCCTCTCCCCCATCTACCTACAAGGTTGGGACCCTGGGGCTTGGCAGCCATGTTTATCTGTCTTGACTCTGACCCCTTAACCTCAGCTGATTGGACTCAAGTTGGGCCAATCAGATTCTCTCTCCCAAAAAACTTGGACTTGGTTTTGGCCCTCTTGTCTCCACACATGCCATACTATCCCTCCAAGATGCCACTCTCCCCCACAGCTTCATTTCTATTACAGTGACTCCCAAACCTATATCGCTAAATCAGACCAGTCTCTGAAGCTCCACAGGTGTCCATCCAGCTGACCCCTGGGCAGCTCCACTTGGATGTCTCACAGGCATCTCAAACTGTCTGATCCTTCACTTTGCTTACATCAGAGGCTGCTTTCTATTATCTTTTCCTGATGGGAACTAACACCCCAATGAAAACCTCTAGGTCCAGAGGTAAGGACTGTGTCCTGGATTTTTTTTTTGGGGGGGGGGGTGTCTTCCACAGCATCTGACACAAAAACTCACACTTGGTAAACACTGATTATTCAGTGGGTTAAGTTTGGGCTACCTACTGAGATCAATTATAGGTCCATTTTAGTAAAGTCTGCAGGCAGATATTGTCAGGGTTGAATTACTTTGGGATTGGCAGATAATGTTTCGGACTTTTTTAGCTAAATCAATAAACTAAAAATAAAGTTAACTCCTAGAGTTTCAGTTGCTTTCAGACATGATGTGATTTATCACAATTCCCACCCCTAAGGAGCAGAGGAAAGCCCCAGTGCTTAAGAAAGTCAAGAGGTGCCTTAAGGCTGAAAGCTTTATTTATCTATGGAGTTCTGGGACTCTCTGAATACACTGCCATTGTCTGCTCTTCCCATTAGAGACAAAAAAGTAATTAGCATAACTGAGTCCTTGCTGTTTGCTGGTTACAGACATATGTCTATATCCCTGTTATAGGCTGAATTATGTGACACAAAAATTCATATGTTGAAATCCTAATCCCCCATTACCTCAGAATATGACCATGTTTGGAAATAGGGCCTTCGAAGAAGTAAGTAAGGTAAAATGAAGTCCTATGACTTGGCCCTAATCCAATATTCCTGTTGTTCTTATAAGAAGAGGTTTGGGGCGCCTGGGTGGCGCAGTCGGTTAAGCGGCCGACTTCAGCCAGGTCACGATCTCGCGGTCCGTGAGTTCGAGCCCCGCGTCGGGCTCTGGGCTGATGGCTCAGAGCCTGGAGCCTGTTTCTGATTCTGTGTCTCCCTCTCTCTCTGCCCCTCCCCCGTTCATGCTCTGTCTCTCTCTGTCCCAAAAAAAATAAATAAACGTTAAAAAAAAAAAAAAAGAGGTTAGGACACAGACGCATACAGAGGAAAGACTATGTGAAGACACTGGAAGAAGATGGCCATCAACAAGGAGAGAGGATTTAAAAGAAAGCAACCTCTTAGAAATCTTGATCTCAGACTTCTAGCCTCCAGAATTGTGAGAAAGTAAATTTCTGTTGTTTAAGCTACCTAGTCTGTGGTACAGGCCTATTTTAAATATATTGTGGGTGTAGTTCCAGACTACTGCAATAAAGTGAATATTCCAATATAGAGAGTCAAATGAATTTTTTGGTTTCCCACTGCATATAAAAGTATGTTTACACTATAATATAGTCTACTAAGTGAACAATAGCATTATGTCTAAAAAACTATATATATATATATATATATATATACACCTTATTAAAAAATGCTAACCATCATCTGAGCTTTCAGTAAGTCTAATCAGTGATCATATATCACTATAACAAATACAATAATAATTAAAAAGTTTGAAATATTATGAGAATTACCAAAATGTGACACAGAGACACAAAGTGAGCAAATGCTGTTGGAAAAATGGAGCCAATAGATTTGCCCAACACAAGGTTAACACAAACCTTCAATCTGTAAAGAACAGTATGTGCAAAGTACAATAAAGCAACATACAATAAATTAAGGTAGCCTGTATAGTACTTTTCATGGCAGCCTGAGCAAACTAATAAAGTTCTATTTAATCCTCCTACAAACCCTGCAAAGTAAGTTCATTAGCTCCATTTCATAGATAAGGAAACTGAGGCACAGGGAAGTGAAGTGACTTTCCTGATCCTCCAGCCCATAAGTGACAGGGTAAGGATGGAAGCCCAGGTTTGCCTGATACACAGACCCCATTGCAACCAGTATCTTTTGTTCTAGAGGCTACAGGCCATTTGGAAATTTGACAGAAATGTGGTGTGCTCCTGCTGACCTCCCCTCTCTCCCTGACCTTTGTGGGTTGTTTTGATCTCTCCCTCCTCTGAGTACCTCCAGCCCAACCCAGGCATTGTCAATGACTCCCTGGCACAATTAGCTCCTCGGTTTCATTCAAATTATTTAGAAATTTTGTTTATATAATTTATTCACCTTAAAAAACATTTTTAATGTTTTTATTTATTTTTGAGAGAGTGAGCATGAGAGGGGTAGGGGCAGAAAGAGGCGGGGACAGAGGATCTGAAGCAGGCTCTGTGCTGAGAGCAGAGAGTCCAAGTTGGGCTCAAACCCATGAACTATGAGATCATGGCTTAAGCAGAAGTCAGATGCTCAGCCAGCTGCACCACCAGGAGCTCCAAATCACTTAGAAATTTTCGAGTGCTGTTGTGTAGATGCTCTTCCTTGAAACCCTCACATTTTAGGGCTTGTTTTACCCCAAGCTTCCCATCTAGAGTTGGGGAGGGCGTCTCCACTACTTTTCACATCTAGAAAGCCAGGCAGAGAGCAGGACAATTGTACATGCAGAACAATGCACCAGTCTGACCCCACAGTGGTTCCCATTCATCATTTTATTTAATCCTCACAACAAACCTATGAGTTTGGCATTATTATCATCTTCATCTTACAGATGAGAAAACAGAGGCATCAGGCAGTTAAGAAACTTGCCTAATGCCCATAGGAGACTGAAGGGTCTGTGAAGACCTCCTCAGGAAAGTATACTTAAACTGAAGGAGGAGTAGAAAATGGAAAAACAGCATGTGCAAAGATCCTATGGCAGGAAAGAGCCTTTGTGTTTGAGGGGCTAAGGGAAGAACATTCGCAGAGTACGAGAGAACAAAATGAGGCAGGAGCCAGGCTAAAAAGGGCCTCCGAGGTCTCACTAAAGGTTTAAGTCTCTGTCACAAGAGCAACAGAAGCCATCATTAGGTTTTAACCAGGGGATAATGGGATCAGGATTGCAGCTTGAAAAAAAGTTTCTGGGGCGTCTGGGTGGCTCAGTCAGTTAAGTGCCAATTTAGGCTCAGGTCATGATCTTGCAGTTCGGGCTGTGTATGGACAGTTTAGAGCCTGGAGCCTGCTTCAGATTCTGTGTCTCCCTCTCTCTCTGCCCTTCCCTCATTCGTGCTCTTTCTCTCAAAAAATTTTTAAAAATAAATAAAATTTTAAAAAAAGGAAAAGACCTTTTTTTTTTTAATGTTTATTTGTTTGAGAAAGAGAGAGACAGAGCGCGATGGGGGGGGGGGGGCAGAGAAAGAGGGAGACACAGAATCGGAAGCAGGCTCCAGGCTCTGAGCTGTTAGAACAGAGCCCGACATGAGGCTCGAACCCATGAACTCTGAGATCATGACCTGAACGGACGTCAGACGCTTAATCGACTGAGCCAGCCAAGAGCCCCAAAAAGATCTTTCTGAGAGCAGTGCAGATAAAAAATGAGAGGGAGAATGAGATATAGGGAGACCATTAGGGTCCATGGCAGTAATCTAGGCAAGAGATGCTGGGAACACGGATTAGGACAATAGCAGTGGAGATAGGAGTGGAAGTGGAAGCAAGTAAATGCTTTTAAGAGTCATTTAAGAAGGAAAATTGACAGCATTTGGTGATGGATTGGGCATGGGGTGAGAGAAGTTGAGGTCCCAGGTTTCTGACTGGTGCCACTAGCTGGGTGTTGCATAGTTTCTTCAGATAGGGGACACTGGACAAAGAGAAGGTGTGTGCAAAATTATGTGTTCAGACACATAATTTAACATAGGCTTGTTAAACTTAAGGTAAGACACCCACATGGAACTATCATATAAGTATGTAGATGCGAAGGTTTGAAGGTCAAAAGGGAAGTATGGACTAGAGATGGATATTGGGGAATTGTATCCAGGGCCAACTAGGCACATTAGTTCCCCAATATTTCTAGAAACCCACACACAAAAAAATGCTTTACTCTTCTTTAAATCAGAAGTAAAAACAAACTTTTAAATCAAAGACGTTTTAGAGGCACCTGGGTGGCTCAGTCAGTTAAACATCTGACTTGGGCTCATCATGATCTCTCAGTTCCTGGCTTTGAGCCCCACATCGGGCTCTGCACTATGTGGAACCTGCTTGGGATTCTCTTTCTCCCTCTCTCTCTGTCCCTCCCCCCCCAAAATAAATAAACTTTAAAAGAGAGGTTTTAATGTACAATATTAATATATGCATCTTTATGCCAATGCAATCATAAAAAATTATTTATTTATTTATTTTTAATTTTTTTTTTCTTAATGTTTTTATTTATTTTTGAGACAGAGAGAGACAGAGCATGAGCAGGGAAGGGGCAGAGAGAGAGAGAGATACAGAATTGGAAGCAGGCTCCAGGCTCTGAGCCATCAGCACAGAGCCCAATGCGGGGCTCGAACTCACAGACTGTGAGATCATGACCTGAGCCGAAGTCGGACGCTCAACCGACTGAGCCACCCAGGCACCCCATAAAAAATAATTTAAAAAGAAATTGTTCTGTAGGAAGGGGACCACAAAAGCCATAATGCTTCCCTGGTTGTATTGCTAAGAATGCTTTCTGCTACAAATATCAGAAAGCTCACTCTAAATGGTATCAGCAGTGACAATATTTAAAATTTCCCTTGTTTGAGGAAGTTCAGCATTAGGGTGGCCTCTGGGGTTGGCAGACTGAGTGCTGTCAAGGACAAAGACTCCTTCCAGCTCTGCGCTCTGGCATCCCTGCTGTTGGCTTCATCCTCAGCTGTTAATACGACTGCATTAGTTCCAGGCCACATCCAGACTTGACAATATTCCCAGGAAGAAGAGTCACTGTTGCTTCCAGTGGTTCTCTCCTAGGAGTGAGGAAACCTTTCCCAGAAGCCCCCCCAATAAATGTCCCCTTAGCCTCACTGGATAGGACCAGCGCATAGCCCCATTTCTAAGCTGATTATTACCAGCAAGAAGGATGGAATTAATATGATGGACTTACAGTAATCATGTGGGGTGGAACTGAAGTTAGGGAGTCAACCATAATGCCTTCCCTAGAAGTCTTCCTCCAGGAGGTAAGAATTGAAGCCAAAAGCATGGATGAACTCACCTAAGGAGAACGTTTGGAGGGAGAAGCACGAAGGACATAGGAGTTTCAGCATCACCAACATCTACTGAGGGCTAACATTGCAGATTGAGTCAGTTATGGGTCCTGCTACAGAGGGGCTTCCTGTCTGATGGAAGAGATGCACCAATAAACACAGTTATAAATGGACTGGGACTATAGTTGGAAGTCAGCACAGGGCCTGAGAGCAAACTGGGTTGGAGTCTCAGTGTGTATTAACTGTGTGTCCAGGCAGGTTTCTTTAGCTCTCTGCCTCAGTTTCCCCTCTGTAAAGTACCCTTTATATATTAAGTATCAAATAAATGCATCTTTTATTATTTCATTATCAATCACATTATACAATATTTAGGCAGTGGGAAGCCATTGGAAGGGAATTAACAGGCAAGTGTCCTGTCAGATTGGTGTCTTGGTTAGATGGCTTGGGCAAGCTATGCTCTGTCCCTGCTCTGGGTTTCCTCTTCACTAGGTCACCATGAGCCACTCATCGAGTTTCCTTCCAGCTGCTCCCAAGGCTGAGCCCCTCCAGGCCCCAGCAGCATCTCCACAAAACCTCTGTGTTGGTTTTAGCAGCGTTCCTGTGCCTTGGAATCAGGATGAATTACTGTCCCTCCTTTCACCCCTGTCCGCTTGCATTGTTGCCACTCAAAGAAATTAATCAGGCTTATTAAGCATGACCTCCCTTTTGTAAGCCCTGCTCCCAGTCTGCCACTCTGTACCTGTCTGCTGCTCTCCTAGCTTGCTTCCAGTCAGAGAGGCCTCAGCTTCCCTTGGTCCTCTGATGGGGGCAGGGGCAGGCGGTCAGTGGCCACATCTTTTGTTGTTTGCAGAGACTGACACACCGGACTGGATCGGACAAAGGCAGAATGCTCTGCTGTAGTGAGCACAAGGCTCTTTGTTGCCATGGCTGTGGAAAAAATAGGAACAAAAAAGATAGATGTTGCATCCAAATATGCTAATAATTAACACTTAGCACCATAGATATAAAAAGCACTTAATACTAAATTACTATGATCATAATAGCTGTTCTTTATTCAGCCCTACTCCATATGGCATCATGGCTTGGTAGTTAAGTACACGTGAGCTGGAACCTGACTGCCTGGGTCCAAATCCTAGGTCTGCAATTTATCAGCTCTGGGACTTTGGGCAGGTTACTCAAGCTTCTCAGGTCTCAGTTTTGCATATATAAAGCACAGACAATGAAAGTTACAACTCATGGGGCTAAATGAGTCCATACTATGCTTATAAAGCACTTAAACATGGCATGCCACATAATACATACTCAATGAATATCATACTTTTTAAGGCTTTATATACATTGCATAACAAATTTAGACCTCAAAACAAACTTGTGACATAGACATTATTATTATCCCTATTTATCAGTTGAGGAAATCAGGACTCAGAGAGGTTGTGTAACTTTCCCAAAGTCTCCCAGCAAGAACATAGCAGAACCCAATTCTGTTTGACTCTAAAGTCACGTGCTTTCCACTGCACCAAGTTACTGTCTTCCATGAGTCACTGGCAAGAGGCCCCACATCAGTGGGATGATACATTGTTGGTGACTGTTTCACAAAATCCTTCTCCCTTTAGTCAAATTGGAATATGTGAGGTATTTTTAGAATGTCGGACAAAAGAGTCCTGCATACAAGGACTAATTGCATAATTGATAGTTTCTCTCTTCCCCAGCCTGCCTTTATGCCCAGTATATGTGGCCCGGTTCTCTGGTAGAAGGTGGCAGGCCAGCTAGGGAAAAGCAGAGAGCCCAGCTCTGGGGAGGACTTCCTAAAGTTCCAGCTGTCTGATGACTTGACTGGCAGAGTGGAGCCATGGGCAGAACCTGGCCACAAGGCACCAAGCCATACCAGGTCCAGGGGCTGGGCAGATCTGGGGACAGATCTTGTACCCTAATAGTCTTTGGACATCACCAAGGAAATAAAGTGAAACTACATATCCCAAATCACCTTCTTGCCAGAGAAGTTTAAATTCTTTGTTTTTTAATGTAACGGAATCCAAAGTCTTATTAAACCTCCTGTACAGTAGACATTTGGCTGCCAGACCAATGCTCATCAGGGCCCTGACCACTGCCCAGCCCAGTTAGGCCTCTGCCCATACTGCTACTCAAACAAAGTCAGTCCTCTGCACATAATTCTACACAACAAACTCTTGTTTAGTATTCAAAAGCAGCTCAGGGGCACCTTGCTGGCTCAGTCGGTTGAGTGTCCAACTCTTGATTTTGGCTCAGGTCATCATCACAGGGTTGTGGGATCAAGCACCGCATCAGGCTCTGTACTGTGCATGGAGCCTGCTTGGGATTCTCTTTCTCTCTTCCTCTGCCTTTCTTCCCCCCACCCACCCCCACCTCTAAAAACAATAAAAAAGCAGCTCAATTCCTAAATAAATCCCTAGGCAAAAATAAAGCTCAGCCTTACAATATCTCTAGGAAAGAGAAGCAACTGGCTGTATCATTAATTGCAACCATTCACTGAGCCCACACTTTGGGCAAGGCACAGTGCTTAGCATAACACTTCTCACAGATTCCACCCATCCTCCTACCCCTCACCTGTCCCTCTAGTTTATGGCTAGCTTCTGATGGCTCCTCCCCTGTGCATCTCCCATGTCTCGATGTCCATTTGCAATCAAATAAGAACTGGCTGGGTTCATCCTGGACTCTGGAAAACATGACCCTGGCTCCTCAATGAGGACACAGTTTGGTGTTAAGACAACAGCCTGTGAAGGGGCCTCCCTGGAGATCCCCAGGCTATGTCCATACCTAGTTCAAGATGGCAGAGCCCACTTATGTGTGGACAGGCAAACTGTCTATGCTATGTGGACCCCCACATACACCTGACCACAGGCCTCTTCCTCAATCTCTTCTACCCACACCTGCCTCTTACCTCCTACTTACACCCCCCTGGACTCCCAAATGAAGACCAGAGCAGGAGGGAAATGGTGAGGCTATAGATTCATTAAAAATAGCAGGAGATGGGGCGCCTGGGTGGCTCAGTCGGTTGGGCATCCGACTTCGGCTCAGGTCATGATCTCGCGGTGCGTGAGTTCGAGCCCCGCGTCAGGCTCTGTGCTGACAGCTCAGAGCCTGGAGCCTGTTTCAGATTCTGTGTCTCCCTCTCTCTCTGAACCTCCCCCGTTCATGCTGTCTCTCCCTGTCTCAAAAATAAATAAACGTTAAAAAAAATGTTTAAAAAAAAATAGCAGGAGCTCTGTAGTCAGATAGACATAGGTTTAAATTTCACTATTTTTCTAAATAGTTGTGTGACTTAGGCTGGTCACTTAACCTCTCTGAGTCTCATTTTCTCATCTCCAAAAGAAGAATTATCTTCTGTACTCTTAATATTTCTGTGAGGATTAGAAACAATATATATGGGTTACGCCCAGTGGCATTCAACCAATGGTAGCATTGTCAGACATAGGTGTGTCCTTTATGCTCATTTAAAGTATATATACATTCGGGGCGCCTGGGTGGTGCAGTCGGTTAAGCGTCCGACTTCAGCCAGGTCACGATCTCACGGTCCGTGAGTTCGAGCCCCGCGTCAGGCTCTGGGCTGATGGCTCAGAGCCTGGAGCCTGTTTCACACTCTGTGTCTCCCTCTCTCTCTGCCCCTCCCCCGTTCATGCTCTGTCTCTCTCTGTCCCAAAAATAAATAAACGTTGAAAAAAAAAATTAAAAAAAAAAAAAAGTATATATACATTCAGTCCCTAAATTCTTACAACCACCAGCCTGTAAGGTCAGCACACCAGTGGTGTTACTGTGATGAGCTTGGCTGGGTTATAGCTAAGCTCTCCTGCGAGACCTAGACCTTAGTCTCATGCAGATATGAACATTTTGGCCCCTCTTCCCTGGTTTGGCTGGGATTGTCCCAGTTTTAACACTGAAATTTCCACTACCTGGGAGCACTGGAAGTTCAGTCTTGGGAAAACAGGAATGGTTGGTCACCCTATCAAGGCAGCTGACCCAGAGCAGATGGAGAAGGTGTCAGACCTGAGAGAAGAAGCTGGGCTTCCAATAACCTTTCCCAGCTGGATGGACCAGCCAGGCCCTGTACCTACTCAGCCCCTCATTCCTGGTTCCCAGCCAAGTCCTGGTTAAGCAGAGGTCAAGGGTGACACCTAGAGGTTATGTTAAAAACTGCAGTATGGGAGCGCCTGGGTGGCTCAGTCAGTTAAGGACTGTCTCTTGATTTCTGCTCAGGTCCCAAGCTCATGGTTTGTGAGTTTGAGCCCTACATCCAGCGCTGTGCTGACAGTGCAGAGCCTGCTTGGGATTCTCTCTCTCTTTGCTCTCTCTCTTCCCCTCTCACGCACTCTCTCAAAACAAATAAATAAACTTAAAAAAAAAAAAAACCAACCCTGTAGTCTGATAATCACCCATCAGCCCCTTGAGGCCTTAGTTTGTTCATTTATAAATATTGAGGCACTGGACATAAGTCTTGGGGGTCTTGGAAGACATCCTCAATCAAGTTAAATTTAAGCTGATATCTACTGATTGATAAGTTGTTAGCCAGGTACAAGGCAGGTGGGAAAGAAAATGTATTCTAGGCAGGAAGGAACAGCAAAGACAAAGCTCTGAGTGGGAAGAAGCATGACACTTTCAAGAAACTACAGTATGGAGGAGAGGGTAGTAATGACAACAAAAGTTGGAAAGGTTGTCAGGGGTTAATCAGCTAGGGGAAATTTTTTTGTCTTTACCCCAAGTGCAAGCAGAACTTAGTGAAGGTTTTTAAGCAGGACAGTAACATAATCAGATCTACATTTTTCAATGCTAACTCTGGCTACCGGGTGGAGACTGGTTAGGACAGTAGTAAACCTAAAGCCAGGGAGGCAATTAGTAGTGTCCAGGTGGTGTGGCAACAGTGAGACCTTGCACTTGGGTGGTACAGGGGTATGAAGAGGGAGGTGATGGTTGGAGAAATGTTATGGAAATAGAATGGGCAGGGATATGGTGATTGACTAGAGGTGAGGGGTGAGTAACAGCAAGGTTAAAAAATGATGTAGTTTCTGAATAGGACCACTGGAAAGCAATGGGACAGCTGCTGAGATGGGAGCATAAGAAGGAGGACAGTGTTGGGCATGTTGAATCCAAATCAAGCCAGCAAATAAGCAGTTGAAGAAAGATTAGGAAGGGAGACATAAATGCAGGGATCATCTGGAAGGAGATGGTAACCAAAGCCCTGAGGAGCACCAACATTTAAAAATGAGCATAGGAAACCAATTTGACAATAAATTTCATATATTGAAAAAAATAAAAAATAAAATAAAATAAAATAAAATAAAATAAAATAAAATAAAATAAAAATGAGCATAGGAGAGATAATGAGACCAAAGGAAAACCAGGTGAGTATGATGTTATAAAAGCCAGGGCAAGAGTATTTCAGAAAGAAGACAGGGGTCAGGTCAACTGCAATAAAATATTTCTGAGAGGCAGTAAGATGAGATCTGAAGATTGTCCATGGGACAACTGAAGATCAGTGGTGACCTTAGATCCTTTTAAGGTGGAATGATGGACAGAAAGACAAATAGTATATGATTTCACTTATATGAAGCTCCTAGAGTGATCAAAAGTAGACTAGTGGTTCCAGGGGTTGGAGGCAGGGGAGAGTGGGGAGTTATTTACTGGGGACAGAGTTTCAGCTGGGGAATAGGTTAAGAGTTCCGCAGATAGACGGTAGTGATGGCTGTGTTGCAGGATTTTTTACTTTCAATACCCTGGGTTCGTGGTCTCACCCCTTCGAAGAATGAAGAGGTGGACACAAAATGAGCAGCAGGCAAAAGTTTATTAGAGTATAAGACCAAAAAAGAAGAATAGTATGAAAGCTCTCTTTACAGAGAGAGGACATTCGAAAGTGAATGCCAGAGATGATAGGCAAGAGCCTTTGTTTTATAAGGTTCTGGTCAGCATCCCCTTCCCTTCCCTCTTGTTCCTTCTCAGATTCTACCTTATTGGCTAGGTAACTCTAAAGGCCTAGTCATTCCTTTTTGATCAGCTCATTTCCATTGAATGAGGTGTGGTCTTAGGCCATACCATCTACTACTTCTTTTAAGTCAGGTCTTTTGTCAAATTCCTGAGGGAAACCTGAGGGGGAGGTAATATCTGTTACATTCTTAAGAGGAACCTTATGCCTGAGAGGGTTTGCTGTGGTCAGACACTCCCAGCATTGTTCCAAAGTATGTTCTTTTCTCTTTTCTCCTCAGGTCCTAATCTTTCCCTCTCTGCCTACTGATTCCTAAGATTTCCTATCATAGCTGCACAGTATGAATGTACTTTTTTTTTTTTTTTTTTAAGATTTAATTTGTAGCTAATCTCTACACCCAATGTGGAGCTTGAACCCACAATCAGCAGATCAAGAGTCTCCTGTTCCACCGAGTGAGCCAGCCAGGTGCTCCACAATATGAATGTACTTAATACCACAAACTGTACACTTAAAAATAGTTAACACAGTAAATATTACCATGTTATGTGTATTTTACTACACATACATACATACATACATACATACACAAAATTCACCTTCTCTGTAAGGTCTGCCAGGTCACCCCTTGTAAAAAGACAAGCACTCCTTAGACTGGAAGAGAAGTGGAATCAGGTAGAGGCAGGGCGAGAAAGGCGGGAACTTCCGGGCCCGCCTCCTCCAGGGGAAGGGGCTTGAGATAGGCGGGTTAAGCTGAGACCAAGGGTGACACCTAGAGGTCACGTTAAAAACAGCAGCTGATAGTCACCCACGTGGCCCTAGAGTGGAGGGGAATGGCGGGGTGGGACCAGAGACGCGCGAGTTCAAGCACCCACCTTTTTAGGCTGGGAGAGAAGAGACAGGACAGGGTGGGGGTCAGGATTTTTAAGGAAGAGAGTGCACTTCCTCTAGCCCCGGGGCTTAAGCTGACTGACAGCTGCAGGAGGGGCGTGGCTCCGCCGGTTTGGCTCCAGGTCCACAGTCCCCACCTCCACCTACGCTGCCCTGGCCACTGTGGAAGGCAGATGTGGCAGAAGGCCTCCTGCAGCGCCATCGCCTCACCCCCTTAGACCTGCGTGCTCTCCAGAGCCCACCCCTGGCATTCTTATCCCCAGGAGAAAGACAACGGCGGCCAGGCACGGAGGACCCATCAGGCGAAAGTTCCGCAGGGACTGCTAGGAAACAGGAGTCCTACGTTGGTCACGGCTCAGATGCCAGCAGGGCTGCAGGAATTGGAGTCTGGCCTGGAGGGAGACCAACATCAATGACCACCTGTACCCCACCGCGCTGGCTTCCTAAGCGCTGAATCTGTGCCCAGGGCCAAGGTCAAGCACAGTGCCCTTGTAAGGCAACTATGCCCTAACCAAGATCACCCTTTCTTTAAAACAGCCCCACTTGGCCTTCAGAAATCTACCCTCTCCCTCAAGAGCAAATGGGAAATGATGGGTCAGGGGTCCTGTTTCTGCTCTGTCTGTCCACACATAGAGTCCTTGAGAGGAAACCCCTTTGGCTGGACCAAAGGCCTGGAGGCACTAGAGCTGCTCACCTGGCGCCCTGACCATGATAGTCTATTCTCTCTTGGGGCCCTGACCATGATAGTGGGGGCAAAAGATAGCCTATTCTGCCCCAGCTCTCACGGAGCACTATTCCCAGGGACCTTCCCCCAGAATCCACAGCAAAGCCAGGACCTTCATAGTGCCTTCCCAGTGCTCAAGCCTAGGGAGAGAGGAGTAGTCCTAATGTGGCTGTTATTCTGGGACCTACTGCAGCCCCCTCTCCTTGTGACATGTGTCCCTACCCAGCCCACTTTGTTTGCTCTGCTCCCACATAACAGGCCCAGGCTCACAGGTTAAATCCTAGATCCTTTGCCAGGCTGCAGCATATTCTACCTTAATCACAACAACCCTATGAAGTAGGTACTATTATTATTCCCATTTTTACAGAGGAGAAAACTAAGGCTCAGAGAAGGTTAGCAACTTGCCCCAAGTCATACAACTACTAAATATTGGAGGTAGTTTTCAAGCCCAGGTCTGTCTGGCTTTTGGAACCCATGTTCTAAATTTACTAGTCCACAGAATAACACCAAGTGCCTTTTACCACCACTGATCAGCTTCTGGGTACTGCCTTCCTGGCTGCAAGCCTGAACACCCTGCCAGACCTCTTTTTCTCAGCCCTGTCCCTCCATCACAGCCTTCTTCCTCTTGCCAATGAAACTCAATGGTATTACATCAGGCTCCCTGACAATCTCCTTTGCAATGCTTTGAACCATAGTATCCATACCAAATGTCTCCCCAATTTTATGCTCTATTGCTCCTCTAAGGGTTTGGCTCATGTTCCTCACTGATTTGACTTTTTCTTTTCTTTTCTTTCCTTTTCTTTTCTCTCTTTCTTTCTTCATATTTTAGGTTCTACATCCAATGTGGGGCTTGAACTCACCACCCCAAGATCAAGAGCCACATGCTATACTGACTGAGCCAGCCAGGTGCCCCTCCTCACTGACCTTTTGCTTATCTTTACCCTTCTTGGAGTGCCCTTCCCAAACCCTCCAAGAGCCACTAGCTCAATTCAGGGTCTCACACAATTCTCACACAATTCTCACAAATCTCACACAATTCTGGGTCTTAAGGCTAGAAACACTCACAGAAAACTTCTCTGGCCCAGTACCCAGTCAGGAAGGTGCAAAGAGCAAGGAGGGCTTGAGTTCTAGTCCAAATAGGGTCAGGACCTGGAGAAAGGACACCACTGCAGCTGTTTCTTTCAGATCCTGAGCCACCAGATTTTTCTCCAAATCTTTCTTGCAACAGGGGATAAAAGATTGTTGAAAGAGAAGTGGGGCTGAAGAAAGAGATAGGTGCAGTTGAGAAATTATCAGAGAGAAAGAAGAGAGTTTTGTAGAAGCTATATAAATGACCTATCTTTGTACAACATGTTTCTC
Organism: Puma concolor; assembly: GCF_028749965.1. Taxonomy (NCBI): domain Eukaryota; kingdom Metazoa; phylum Chordata; class Mammalia; order Carnivora; family Felidae; genus Puma; species Puma concolor. The sequence continues at coordinate 35,884,818 of NC_141674.1, forward strand.
TGGACTAATTTGGGGAAGGTAAGAAAATCTGTAACTTAAAACATTTAATATATATTTTTTTAACGTTTTAAAGGAACATCAAGACTTAAAGGCAAAGTTCTCTAGGACTGTTTTTTTTTTTTTTTTTTTTTTTTTTTTTTTAATGTGAGGCTTGAATTCATAACCCTGAGATCAGGACCTGGATGCTTAGCCGACTGAGCCACCCAGGTGCCCCCTCTAGACTTTTTAAGGTAAAACTGGTAGAAATGACACTGGTAAGAAATTCAGGGCTTCGGGAGGGGGTGGGGGGTGGTAGGGAGACGGGGAAGGATTCTGGCTTCTCCCCCAGCTAGGGCTTGTTCCCTTTGCTCTGGGTTTAAAGGATGAGAGAGCCCAGCGTCCAGCACCGAATGAAGGCAGCTATTGTGATCTCCGGGGGCGGAGAAGGGAGGCTCAGTGCCAAAGGGTGTGGCCCAGCCAGAGGCTCTGGGAAAGAGCAGCCTTGCGTCCCTACAGTACCCTCGGCGACTGCGTCTGGGCGGGAGGGGAAAAGTCTGCAGAGTCCCGGGCTCCGCCCCCTCCCTCCTGCTCCGCCCTAGCTCTGGCTCCACGCGGTTTTCACCAAGCGCAGCGCAGACCGGGTGGTCGCAAGGCAGACCCGGATTGCAGAGGGCGTGGCAGGGAGAACCGCAAGCCCCTAAGGGGGTCGGGTCTGTGACTTCTCCCCGGAAAAGAGCGAGCAACGCGCTCTGCGGGAAAAACTGGACTCCACAGGCTTCCGACGACAAGCCTGGGACGAAGAGTCCGGGAGTTCTCAAGGACAGGTGAACGGCCCCAGGAGAAGGACAGGCAGGGTCACCATCTGGACCGCCATGGCCGCGTCCGCCCGTCGTCTGTGCCACATCGCTTTCCACGTGCCCGCGGGGCAGCCCCTTGCCCAAGATCTGCAGCTTCTCTTCGGGTTCCAGCCCCTGGCGGTGCGGGAAGCAGACGGCTGGCGGCAGTTGGCCCTGCGCAGCGGCGACGCGGTCTTTTTGGTGAACGAGGGCGCTGGGCCCCAGGAGCCCCTGTACGGCCTGGACCCACGTCATGCTGTGCCCAGCGCCACCAACCTGTGTTTCGACGTGGTGGATACGGGCGCTGCCGCCCGGGCGTTGGTTGCGCGGGGCTGCAGCGTGCCGGTGCCCCCTGTTAGCGTGAGGGATTCTCAGGGCACCGCCACCTATGCCGTGGTCAGATCACCTGTGGGCAACCTCAGCCTGACTCTGCTGGAGCGCGCCGGCTTCGGAGGGCCTTTCCTGCCGGGCTTCAGGCCTGTGCCCTGTGCAACCCGCCCAGGCTGGGTCAGCCACGTGGACCACCTGACCCTGGCCTGCACCTGTGGCAGCTCCCCAACATTGATGCGCTGGTTCCACGACTGCCTAGACTTTCGCCACCTGCCACTGAGCCCAGGTGAGGATCCGGAGCTGGGCCTCGAGGTGACAGCAGGATCTGGGCCAGGGGGACTGAAGCTCACCGCCCTGCAGACCATGCCAGGCAGCTCTGCCCCCACCCTTGTACTGGCTGAGTCCCTGCCAGGGGCTGCCAGTGGACAGGACCAGGTGGAGCAGTTCCTGGCCCGGCACAGGGGACCAGGACTGCAGCACGTGGGGCTGTACACGCCGAACATAATAGAAGCCACTGAACGGGTAGCAGTGGCGGGGGGCCAGCTCCTGGCTCCTCCTGAGGCATACTACCAGCAGCCGGGCAAGGAAAGGCAAATCCTAGCTGCTGGGCATGAGCCTAGCCGGCTAGCCCGACAGGGGATCCTGCTAGATGGCGATGAAGGCAAGTTTCTGCTTCAAGTCTTCACCAAGTCTCTCTTTCCAGAGGACACCTTCTTCCTGGAGCTGATTCAGAGGCAGGGGGCGACAGGCTTTGGCCAGGGCAACATCCGGGCCCTGTGGCAGTCGGTGCAGGAGGAGCAAGCCTCCAGGAACCAAGAAACCTGAGAAGGGTTGGGGCTGGGTTCACCCTCCTGTCCTGGAGCACAGGGCCTATTGCAACGGAGAAACACCCATGGAGGCTTGGAGTGGAGAGGGCTTTGTCCCCAGGGCCATACCTGCCAGAACTTGAATCTCTCACTGGGGTGCCAAAGAGGTGGGATTTTATTTTTTCTTTTAAACTATGAAATATTCTTACATAGTCTATAACTAATATATATGCAAGATATAAAGAATAAAGGAATTACGTAATTAGGAAACAGAATATATCAATACTTTTGAACCTTCCTTGTGACCTCTGATCCCATTTCCCTTCACCCCACCCCTAATTTTATTATTAACTCCCTGATTTTCTATATTGTTTCACTACATAGGAAACAATACAGATATAAATTTAGTATTTGAGGTAGGAATTTATGACAGAACAAATCCTCCCTGTGTTTCCCTTCTCCCCAGGGAGCAGCCTCTGCAGGTGGGGAAGTGTTGGGTCAGGGCTGAGCCCAACCACCTGCTCTAAGACAATACCACTACTCCAGTCAGAGCTGACCAAAGACCTGGACCAAGGGTGTTGGGTGTCAGCCACTGGCAGGGGCCCCCTAAAGCTGCCTTCTCCTTCTCTCTTGGAGGTTAGGGGAGGACAGATCACTCTGGACAGAATGCCCACCTCCACTGCCCAGGGCTGGCTGGGAGCTTGGCCAGAAGTCAGCACCAAGCAGGACTTTACCACTTTCTGGGATCCCCAGAGGGAAAGAATGAGAGGACTAGGAGGAGGGCAGGAAGTCTCCAAAATGACTACAAAAATAAGCACTTTATTAAACAACAGGATTCTCAAGAAGTAGGGGCTCCGGCGGTGTCACTGCGCCATACTGTTGAGGCTGGATACATCAGTGGGGTGGTGGGGCCGAAAGAAACTATCCAGGACTTGCTGGCCTGGGCTGGGCTTTCTCTGCGTGGATGGAGCAGACACCTGGGATCTTTTGGAACCCTGTGCAGAAGCCAAAAGAAGGAGGTACTAAGGGGGCAACAGAGTCCTCTCCTTCCACCCCTCTCCCCATTGCAGTGATAGAGCTCAGATTCTAGCCTGAATGTTGTAAAGCTTCCAACCTCTTCTATCAACTCTATATGGCAGCCCAAGGTAGTCTTCCTAAGATACAAACCTCACTCCTCTCCACCAAAAATGCCTTAGTGGCCTGGTGTTCATGGCCCTGACTGGCCTGCACAGACCCTGCTATGCTTACAGCTCCTTGAGCACTGCAGACTGCATTGTGGCACCTTTGCTCATGCTACTCTTGGGCCTGGAAAGAACATTCTTACTGCTGATTCCCCTCCCAGACCTGGAGAAAATGATTCATTTCTTGAACCCAGATTACCAGCTGCATCTTCTAAGCAGCCTTTCCTGATCCTTGCCTCCCAGATAGAACTGAAAGCTCTCCACCTTATAAACCACAAAACTTGGTACAAGCATTTCACATACCTGTGACCCTGTTGTTAACATCATTTGTTCTTATTCCCTTTCCACCCTGGACCCTAGACTGTAAGGTTTCAAGATAAGAACTGTTCCTCTCCCTATGGTGAAGCCTGGTGTGGATAATGTTCATCCAAACATGTGTCATTTAACTCAACTGAAAACCTGTGGATTCGGGCCCGGGGAGAGATGCCTGGGTGAGGGCCAAGAGACTCACCTTGCAGGTCCCCGGCCGTTGGCCCTCGTATACACGGAACACCTAGCCAAGGACAGAGGGGGAGAGTGCAGGATTGGCATCTTTCCCCAGAAGAGCCAGACCCCTTTGTTCTCTCAACTTCATGCCCTAGTACATCTGTTTAAAATATGGTTTTTTCCTTTTACACAGTAATAGGTTCACATAGAACATATAGGAAGCACAAAAAGGTACAATGAAGACAACACAGGTAGTGCCTTTTTCATGGCGGTGGAGACAGCTGCGGTGTGAAACTCCTCCCGGGTCAGCCAGCGAGCTCCAGGTGGTGTGGTGGTCACTGGGATCTGCCCTTCCAGGGCCAAACCATATACTTGATATGTCAGCTTGATGTGAGAGAAGGTGTGGACCACCTGAAGGGAGGGTCAAGGGACTGAAACAGGCCTGTGGATATGTCCACAAAGCCATCACTCCTGCTCCTTCCACTGGTCACTCACCTGCCCAAAGTGCTGGAGGTGGGTGGCTGGGAGGGGCCCAACCCAACTCTGTAGTTCCCGAAGCAGGGCCTCATGCTGACATTGCCCTGAGGGCTCTGCAGTCACAGATGGGAACTCCCACAGTCCTGCCAGCAGACCTGAGAGGAAGGACAGCCAGGTGTGGTTGGGCCTTAGCTGCTGACTCCTCCATTTCTTCCGTGTTGCTCATGCCACTGCCCTCCACTCCGAGGATCCAGGTACCTGACTTAGGCCTCTGCACCAGCAAAATTCGAGCACCCCCAAGGGCCCTGGGCTGCTCCAGAACACAGGTGGCAGAGCACTCCTCCCTGGGGGGCCTCCGGCTGGCCTTTCTGGGAAAGTTGGCCACTCCCAGGGTCTGGTCCCAGGGCTCTGTGGGAGGCGCACACAGCTGGCACTGTCCAGCGCTGGGAGCTGGGAAGAGAGATCCCAAAGCCCCACTCAGGCTTAGGTGAACTTAGATGCCAACCCCAGAGAGCCGGCCGTGGCCCAGCTCTGCAGAATCTTATTCAAGTTGTAGGATTAACTAGAATGATGCTTCCACAAGCAGCTCCATGACAGTGCAGTGAAGGGCTGGGGCTGGTACTTACCACACTCCTCCACATCAGGACTGCCTGGCAGGCTCTGTGAGGCTACGAGCTGTTCCCGCTCCACCTAAGAGGCATAAGGCAAGGTGTCATAGGGAAGGGGGTCACCCTCTAGGACCCCTGCCTGCCCCTTCCCCAGATGGCTCACCCTCTGGTGTGCCCGGCACACGCTCTGCACAGGGCACTGGCTGCAGCGTGGGTGCTGTGGGGTGCATACTGTGGCCCCCAGCTCCATGGCTGCTTGGTTAAAGTCCCCTGGCCGGGCTGGGTCTACCAGCTGCTGGGCTAAGCTCCTACAAGGAAACATTGCTGTAACCCAAAGACACTTTGGAGACACCCTTCCCAGTCTCCCCTATTACCCCAATATCCTACCAGAGCTGCTGGGAGACAAAGGTGCTTCCGGAATCAGCACCAATGGCTCGGACACGGCACAGCACCCGTACTACATTCCCATCTACCACACCAGTTGCCTGGCACAGAGGAATCCAGAAGTCAGCCTGGTCTGGGAGGAAGGTGGGTGGGCACACACAAAGTAGGGGTGGGCTATGGACTCACCTGACCAAAGGCAATGGAAGCAATAGCTCCAGCTGTGTACCGCCCCACGCCAGGCAGAAGCTTCTGCAGAGTCTCTGCTGTATGTGGCACATGGCCCCCTAGCTCTTCTACCACCTGATTGGGGTGGGAAGGCTCAAGGTTATGTGCTACTTGAGGCCCTGGGGCTCACCCTCCCTGTCTCCCCCTTACCTTCTGGGCTCCCTCCTGCAGCCTCCGGCCTCGAGAGTAGTAGCCCAGGCCAGCCCAGAGCTGGTTCACCTCCTATGGGTAGAGTCAGAGAGATCAGTGGTCAGTCCTCAGTTGTCCCCATTCCCCCTACCTTAGGGTGGCACTCACCTCCAGGGATGCACTGGCCAGGTCCTGCAGCGTTGGCCACTTCTAGAGCCCGAAGGTGATCGAAAGGAAGTAAGGTCAAGGGTGAGAGAGGTGAAGGAAGCCTTCTTTACCCCCACCCCAAAGGCTAGGCTTTCTCTGGGGTCTGGCTCAATGACCCTTCCCTTCTTTCCCTGAAGTCACCTGCATCCATCGGGTATAATAGTCGATCACCGTGGCAACCTGGGTCTGCTGCAGCATGACCTCTGAGACCCACACTGGGGGAGAGGGGTTGGCATGAGGGCACTGCTGAGCTGCCCTGCTCCCAGCCCACAGCCCCTACACCCCAGACCAGTGGGCATCCAGGCAAAGCAGCCCTGTTCTCAGGAGATGCACTCACCAGCATACGCCCGCCTGTCAGGGTCCACCTCACCCTCTGCCTGCCAATGCATCCCAGACAAGGAGTTAGTGTGGAGGGGGCCTGGCACTAACCCCCCACCCCACTGTCCCTGCCCCCTAGCCTGCTTACCCGCCTTCTCCAGGGCAGGTCCCGTTTCTCTCGGTCGTACCAGCTCAGAAGGTTCTCCCGAAAGACTGTGACCTCGGCTGTGTCTCTGAATAGATGGTATGGGGAGACAGAGGCCCGTAATACCACCTCCTTCTGCCGCCTGGCCAAGCCTGCTGGGGCCTCAGGAAACTTAGGCATAGTTCCTGCACGGACAGTGCACCAGGTACCCAGGGCACTGTAGTCTGGCTGCTCCACCTTAGTGCTTCCCCCAAACCCTTGCTTAAGGTTTGAACCTGGAGTCAAACCAAAATGCTGTGTATGTAACCTTAACCAAATTTCTAGCCTTAACTTTCCTAGGGTGGTAGTGCTGGCTCCTTTGTCTCTGGGTCACGATGAAAATCCAACAGTTTCAGCCAAGCATAATGTGTACCTGTTCAGGACTTTCCCATTTACAAAACACTTTCAGGCTCATAAACTCATCTGATCCCACAAAAGCCACAGGAGGAAGGAAATACACAAGCTACCACTCCACGTCACTGGTAAGAAAGCAGCCACTCAGAGAAATCATCCCAAAGTTACACAGCAAAGTCAGAATTAGATCGTAATTAGTCCCTTGAAGCCTTGATGCACAACCACGCTGTCTTCCCAGCCTGAATCGACCTTTCTTTCATGGCCAACGAAACCAACCCCTTCACCTTTGACTCAGACCAAGCTCCTCACCATCAGGGGTAGAAGGCTTGACCTGGCTGCTGCTAAGGACCTGCTTCTCCCTTCCCTCATGGCCAGACGCCTGATTCTGGCGACAACTCCTCACAGCGGTTCGTGGCTTCTTCATGATGGCCTAGAAGAGAAAGGCCCAAAGTAGTCTGTCACAATGAGGTTGAATCTTGGGGCACTTCAGGGAGTATAGCCACTTTCTCTACAGCACTTATTATAGAGTGTCTAGCTTTTCTTACTCTCCAGATGCTCATGGGGTTGCTCTTGGCTGGCTGTGGCACTGAGGTATGACCAGTAGGGCTGTTTCTGCAAGTGACTTCAGAGGGACCAACATTAGCATAGTCCTGGAGACACACACAAAAGAAGAGGCTGGGGCTGGGCTGGGGGCTGTACAGGAGCACCTGTACGTGTGTCCCTGATGTTTACTGTGACTGCGTGTGTGGACAGGGCTTCTTTAGGTATGTCTAAGAGCATGGGGCAGGTAGGAAGTTTATCTGCTCAGAGATGTGGCACATTTACACCGAAACAGGCTTTAGCAGTCATGCAATCCAACCTCCATTCTGCAGAAAGGAGAAACCAAGGATCAGAGATGTTAAGATATTTTTTTAGGGTGCCTGGGTGGCTCAGTCAGTTGCACGTCTGACTTTGGCTCAGGTCATGATCTCGCAGTTGATGAGTTTGAGCCCCACGTCAGACTCTGCTGACAGCCTGGAGCCTGCTTCAGATTCTGTGTCTCCCTCTCTCTCTGCCCTTTCCCCGCTCATGCTCCGTCTCTCTCTCTCTCTCTCTCTCTCTCTCTCTCAAAAATAAAAATAAGCATTAAAGATATTAAGAAAATATCTTTTTTTTAATGTTTGTTTTTATTTTTGAGAGAGAGAGAGAGAGAGAGAGGCAGAGAGACAGGGAGACACAGAATCCAAAGCAGACTCCAGGCTCTGAGCTGTCAGCACAGAGCCCGATCCAGAGCTCAAACCTACAAATCGCTAGATCATGACCTGAGCCGAAGTTGGATGCTTAACTAAACTAAGCCACCCAGCTGCCCCAGAGATGGTAAAAGATTTGCCTGAGAGCAGATGGCAAGTTGGCGTGGTGGTGGGAGGGGATGAGCTATTTTTTATTCCTAATCTTTTCCTGATCTAGTAAATCATAGCTGGCTGGCCACTAGTAATGAGAAATAGGTCTCAATTTCAATGAGAAATTGATCTTCACTACTCCCTTACTGTTCTTTTGGTGCACTTTTCTCTATATAGCTAACAATTAGTGAAGGTTTGCCATATGCCAGACCTTATGCTAAGTGTTTTACCAATTTCTCGTACAATCTCCAGATGACTCCATTAGGTACTTTCTAGTATTACCTCCATTTTACTGATGAGGAAACTGAGGCTTGTAGAGATTAGGCAACTTGTTCACCCAAACCCTAAAGGTCTGCTTCCAGAGACTGCACTCTTGTGCTGTGCTATACTGCAGTCCCTGAAGCTTCAAACTCTCTCCTTAAAACTTAACTTCATCACCTCATTTTCATCAAAAGAGCTTGCTTGCTCCCTCAGAGAAAAAAAAAAAAAATGAATGTACAGATTTGCTACACTCTACACTTATCTGCATTCTCCTTTTCCTTCCTCCCATTAAAGAATGGTCTCTCCTAAACTGTCCAAGCTCAGGGCCCTGCTCCTCAATCCCTTTTACAACACCCACTCTCCCCTTCATAGCCAAACTTCCTTCACCAAACTCACTAGCTCCGTAATTCATTCTACAATCCATTCTCCAAAGAGTAAAGCAATCTTATAAGACATGATCGTGTCACTTTCTTACTTAAAACTTTCAACGGCTTCCCACTAATTCACTGAATAAATATTTATGTAGTGCCTACTTTGTGCTGAGCAGTTTTAAGTACTTGGAATATTTCAGAAATAAAACACCAAAGGTTCCTGTTTTCATGGAACTTGTATTCTAATGGAGAGCAAAAAATAAATAATGCACATAAGTAAATTATATAGGCTGTCAGGTGGTAAATACTAGGATACACAGAAAAAAAATATGTGAAGGGAAATAGGAGTGGTGGTGGTGGAATGTTGCGATTTTAAAGCACATGGATGGTCATGGTGGGCCTTATTAAAGTGGTATTTGACCAATGACTTATGGCAGTTAAAGGAGTTAGCCATGTTCTAGCCACGGGAAAGTCATACTAAAAAAGAGCTAGTGGAATAGCCCTAAGGAAGGTGCCTGTTTGCAGAATAATAAGGAAGCCAGTGTGGTTAGAATAGACTGAGGAAGGATAAGTAGTAGATGAGGTCAAAGAGGTAAAGAAGGTGGGGGGCATAGAATCACTAAGTACCTTGTAAGCCACTGGACACTCTGTCACACTCATTGCTCTGAAAAGCCAATCCTCTTAAAATAGTTCTGTAAGCTCCAAAGATCCCCACCTTCCTCATCTCCTCACTCACTTTGCTCCAGCCATTTGTTTGCCTAAATAGTTGCTTCAATCATCCAGGTGTCTGTCCACCTTGACACCTCACCCAATCCTTCCCCTCTGCTTGGACAGCTCTTATCCTGTGCTTCATCCAACAGTTATTCATTCTTTCAGGTCTTGACTTAAATGTCCAAATCAGCCCCCAGTATTATCCTCTTGTGTAATTCTCCATTTTTCCTCTTACACTAATTGTAATTTTACATTTGTGTTTGTTTGATGACTGTCTGCTTCCCCCACTTGACTATAAAACTCCACGAGCAAGTACTGAGTCTCTTGTTGACCACTGAGTCCCCAGAGCTTAGCACAGTGCTAAGTAAGCTGTATACGATAAACAACAGGATGGGAGAAACCCAAACAATTCTGAATAATGATGAAAAAGACTCAGTAGAGAGAGAAAAGTTGAAGATGAGCTAGAAATAGTGACTAACTAACGAAAGGGTTGACTCCTTGTGGGTCCAGAGATGAGAACGGGAGCCTTTGAGAAAGAACAGGTCTCTCGCGGTATCAGGAGTCAAGTCCAATCACCCTCTAGGTCAAATATACCTCCTAAGTGCTTACAAGTTGTCCCTTCCTCGCCGTCCCTACTGCCGGAGCCTTAACTCAAGTCCTTATTATCACTTCCCTATATTATTTCAAAGGCTTCCTAGCCAGTCGGTGGCTCTAATCCCTCTGGCAGCCTCGTCTCGCGTCCCCCTCTCCGTCTTTTCACTTCCTGGACACGAAGCTCCCATTCCTCCCTGGGAACTTGCCTATTCCCAAAATATCCTTTCCCCCACACTCCCGTCTCTGCATAACTCCTATGCGTGCTTTAGGCTGCACCGGGGTAGCGCCACCTCCTCTGGGGAGCCCGGACCCCATCCTCAACCCTGGGCAGAGCGGACGAAGACAGCGTAAAGCTACCGCCCACGTTCCCACAAGGTGCATGCGGGGAAGGAATTACCTACCTCCCACGCAGTCTCCAAGGCCCGGCTTCCGACGCACGCCAGAGGGCGTGGCTCCAATCCACGCTGTGCCAGCCAAAGAGGTCCAAGCGCGCGCTGGGACACTTCCACCGCGCCAGGCCCGGGTCGTGTGAACGGAAGTCAGACCCGTCTGCGACTCGGGGCGGGGGCAGGCCCCGCCCCGGTCCCTACAGCAGAAGCCGCGCGGAGAAACGAAGCGGAAGTCCCGAGTACCCCCACACACCACTCAGGCGAGGGGCCCTCCGTGTCATGGCCGCCGACAGTGACGATGGCGCAGTCTCAGCCCCAGCGGCCTCTGATGGTGAGTGGCTTCCCAGGGCTTCCTCCTTAAAACTCTGTGCGCTCCGGCAAGGGGAAGGCCTCGGGCTTACGGCTCTAGAAACTGACTTCCAACGTTCAACTAGCTCACCCCCGAACCAGCCACGAGGAGACTACAAGTCCCGGTGTGCACCGCAGCTCGGCTGCAAAAGCCTTGCATGTTGGGAGCTTAGACGGGGACCGTGGGGGCATGTCGGGAGATGTAGTCTAAGGCTCATGGTTAAGTGTAGCGGATTGGGAGTCGTGGTCCAAAGAAGTGGGACGTGTTGGGGGCTTGGGTGTGAGGAATTATTTATGAGGCTCTGGGGCATAGTGGCTACCATCGCTTTTGGCTACTGGGGCACAGATCGGACTGGGCCACAGTCCGACCTTCCTCTTCTGCGGATTGTGTTGCTGAAGGGAGAAGTTATTTTCCCAAAAGCTCACATAAACCACTGGAAGACGCAGGCTTTCTCTCCCCAAATTCAGGGTACTGCTCATTTCAAGGCCTGTGTGCAGAGCATGTATGGTACAAAGGGTTTGAGGAGAAAGCTGCCATTTCTTGCCTTAATGGAAACTGCCCCCCAACATTCCGCCCCCAGCCATGGCCTGCCTTGGTATTGGTTTCCCTGGACCCCTGCCTGAGCATTAACATCCATTGCTCTCCTTACCCTCAGGTGGTGTCTGCAAAACCACAAAATCTGGGGAGGAGCTAGTAGTCCAGGTTCCTGTGGTGGATGTGCAGAGTGACAACTTCAAGGAGATGTGGCCATCCCTCCTGCTGGCCATAAAGACAGCTAGCTTCGTGGCTGTGGACACGGTGAGGGTTGGGGAATGGGGAGGACAGGTAGTTTGAAAGGGCTGGTTGGTGCTGGGAACCTAACACAACTCTCCCTTTACCCACTCATAGGAACTGAGTGGGCTTGGGGACAGGAAGAGTTTGCTGAACCAGTAAGTATAAGCCCCGATCTTAGTGTCAGCCTTGGCAGGAGGGGAAGACCTCATCCCTGGAGTAGAATTCACAGTCCTGGGTGGTTTGAGGGCTAGCTCCCAGCCACAGCCACCCCCTAAACCCAACCCCAAGGTGCATCGAGGAACGTTACAAGTCCGTGTGTCATGCTGCCAGGACCCGTTCTATTCTCTCCCTGGGCCTCGCCTGCTTCAAGCAGCAGCCAGATAAGGTATGGGCTGATCTCACATCTATCCCTGGTCTTTGGCTGGCAGGGAGGAGGGTTGAGATCCTGGAGAACATCAGGTGTGAGGTGTTTTTATCCCAAATCCTGATATAGCAGATCCTTTCTCTCCCAGGGTGAACACTCATACCTGGCTCAGGTGTTCAATCTGACCCTGCTATGCATGGAAGAGTATGTGATAGAACCAAAGTCTGTGCAATTCTTGGTACAGCATGGCTTCAACTTCAACCGGCAGTATGCTCAGGGTATCCCTTACCACAAGGGTAATGACAAGGTAGGTTTCCAGCCTTGAGACTGCCCCTTCTGTGGCTTCATTTCTTCCTAATCTAGGCTGGGTACGTAGGGAGGATCTGCTCAGTATGGGAAATCACTAGGGACAGGGCTGGGGAAACAAGCCTGATACATAGAATAGCATTGGGTAAGGCAGGGAGGTAGAGCTTTCCAGGTAGGGGAGCCAGGGCGAAGTGTCCTGCAAAAGAGGCTCCCTAGGGGACTGTTCTTCCTGATGACCTCTTTGTTTCTACCCAGGGTGATGAGAGTCAGAGCCAGTCAGTGAGGACACTCTTCCTGGAGCTAATCCGGGCCCGCCGGCCCCTGGTACTACACAATGGTCTCATAGACTTGGTGTTCTTGTACCAGAACTTCTATGCACACCTTCCCGAGAGCTTGGGAACCTTCACTGCGGACCTGTGTGAAATGTTCCCAGCCGGCATTTATGACACCAAGTATGCTGCTGAGTTTCATGCCCGCTTCGTGGCCTCCTACCTAGAATATGTTTTCCGGAAATGGTGAGGAACTGGTTGAGGTTTAGGGATGGGGCCTGGTATAAGCCTGACTGTTTCATTTACATAAGGTATTTATTGAGTGCCTACCATGTGCCAGGCACTATTTTAGGTGCTGAGGATTCAGCAGTGAGCAAAACAGACAAAAAACCCTGTTCCTATGGAATTTATACACTAGTGGACCAATACCCTCTTGCGCTGTTGCAGTGAGCGGGAAAATGGGAAGCAGCGGGCAGCCGGCAGCCCACACCTTACCCTGGAGTTCTGCAACTATCCTACTAGCATGAGGGCCCATATTGACTACCGCTGCTGCATGCCCCCTACAACCCACCGTCCTCATTCCACCAGTGTCTGTGACAATTTTTCGGTAAGAGTACCCACCCATTTCCTGAGGCGGGGGGGGGGGGGGGGGGCTTTACGTACCCCAGGCTTCCTGTCTAAGCCTCTTTCCTATCTCTAGGCCTATGGCTGGTGCCCCTTGGGACCGCAGTGTCCTCGGTCCCATGATATTGACCTTATCATTGACACTGATGAGGCTGTGGTGGAGGACAAGCGGCGACGGCGGCGACGTAGGGAAAAACGGCGGAGGGCTTTGTTGGGCCTGCCTGGGAAACAGACCTCTGAGGAAAATGAGGATGGCCCTCCCGTGAAGCAGGTCTGTGGGGATGGCCTCAAGGCTGAGGAAATTGATCAGGAAGTGGCTGAAGATGAGACTAGGAGCCAGCCTGGCTTGGAGAAAGGTCACAAAAATGACTTGGAGATGGGGCTCAAAGCAACAAGGCTGGAAACAGCTGATGTGGCTACCTCAGAAGCGCCAGGAGGTCAAGCCAATCCTCACCCAGTGGCTGGGGATGGGTTGCATCGAGCTGGTTTTGATGCCTTTATGACAGGTTTTGTAATGGCCTATGTGGGAGTGAGCCAGGGACCCCAGATCTGTAGCTCTGGACCCTGGCTACCTGAATGCCACAACAAGGTATATCTGAGTGGCAAGGCTGTACCCCTCACAGTGGCCAAGAGCCAGTTCTCCCGTTCCTCCAAAGCCCACAACCAGAAGATGAAGCTGGCTTGGGGCAGCAGCTGACACAACTTCTGCCTAGCACTCAGGGCCCAGGACAAGAACTGAGAGTGGAATACAAGTGTCTGGGTCCCTCTAGCTTGTGAATGACAGAGTTGGGGGGGGTCAGGGCGTGGGGTCCTGGCAGAGATACTGCTGCATCTGTCTTGGACCTTCTCCTTTACCCCAGAGGATGAGGAACAAGGGTACACGTAAGAAGGCTGACTAGCACCTGTAACACCAACTTTATTTATTTTTAAATCTGAAAGTGTCTTGGGAAAAAGTATTACCAAAAAATCAACAGAAACAAGTTATGAAAATATTTGACCAGCTTCATCTTTGGTTATTTCTTATTGCGGCTCTGTAAGGACAGACTGTTCCCATAGCTCCAGCCATAGCAGGAAGGGAAGAAAATCAGTCCGTGTATAAACCATTTAACCAGTTGGGTGTGTCACATGTTGACAAATACATAGAGCAGGCCCTGGGGCCTACAAAACCAGCCCCACTCCCAACCACAAGGTTGAAAGTTTTATGGGGCAGAACATTAAGACTCCTTCATAAATATGAAAATAGATTAATCAACTGGAAAAGACCTTTGAATAGGTTAGCTAAGAGCCATGACCACTACACGGCCTCACCCTCCCCTTGCATAGAAATGTAGTGATGTGGTCTGACTGTGCAGTAAGTGCAAACAGCAATTATTCAAGTGTCTTAGACATACTGGCAAGAAGCTCCCCAGTCTTCAGGTCTGAGAAATAGCCATGCCCTTTATGGCTTCCTGGTCAGCACCAGGTTCCATCCAGTAGCTTATACGCCCCAGGAAAGGGCAAAAGACAGACCTGGAGTAGGAAAGGAACCTGGGGTAATAGCTGCCTGCCAGCGCAAACTAGAACTAGGAGTCCTCTGGTCCTGTCTGGGGAAGTGCATTGGGAGTCGGGTGGGAGCCAGAGCTCCTTGCTGGATTTCAGAAGCTTGGTATCATCTGTTGGCCCTAAGTAGGAAAGCCTTTCACTGCTGTCTCCCCTCTCATGCACAGCCGTTAGGCACTTGGAATCCCCATATTGAGCCTGGCTTGGCCTAGCCAGCCTGCTCTGTAGGCCACAGGGAAGAGTCAAGGCTGTACATAAGGGGGCCCAGTGGCTTCAACTGAAGGCCCACCCCCAAGGTGAGCTGGGACTAGCCCCCCTCACCCATCCTGTTCTCCCTGGGTTTTCAGGCCTACGCCTGAGACAGAAAACGGGACTGGAGCCAAGCTTCTTGGCCTTTCTTCTTCTACCTCCATCTCCTCAGAGGCACCTGCAAGGCATGGACTAGCTCCCTGGGGCCTGGGCCCAAAACCGTTTTCTTCTTGGGGACTGGAGCAGTCCATGGCTTCATGGGCTAGAACAGGTGGTAGGGCAGATGCTCGGAATGGCGGGATCTCTCTTACTCTGTACTTGAGACTACTGAGGCGTGGTGGGGGCCCGTCAGATAGTGAATCTTCTCGGCCCACAAATGGACAGGCCTCTTGATGCAGGAACTCTGGTGAACCAGGCAAAGAACGCCACCGGCGAGCAGGTGGGGCCAGGGGCTCCTGCCAATCAGCCAGAGGCAGAGTTCCAGGCCCTGGTGCATCTAGGTCAAATACCAGGGAGATGACAGACTTGCTGGGCAGGTCAAAGAACTTGATCTTGCCACCCTTGAGGTCCTGGCGAGCACTGAAAGGGTTGATTTTGGGGGTGCGGACAGTACCACCTCGTTGTGGCTGGTAGTAGGGGTCCAAGACGTTTACTGTACGTGGGGGCTTACGGGAAAAGATGTCTGACTGGCTTCGAGACAGCCAGATAGTACGTCTTGGGCGTGGGGACTTGGGAGGGATCTTGTCATCCAGTGAGCTCAGTCGCTTTACACCAGGTCCCTTCTCCGAGAGTCCTGAAAAACAGTCAAGCCAGGGTTACTCACACTAGTCATGACAAACAGAAGCAGCACCTTGTGCCACAAAGTGTTTCACCAATGAGAAACAAGAGAGGCAATATGCCAAGTCATAACTCTGAAGAGTCCCATACTTTTTCCATCATCCCCTGCCCCTCTGCCTTTCTTCTGGACATGAGATCCTGCAATGAGCCCTAGAGAGGAAGGCCCCACATCCTAATTTCTTCCCTTGGGATCAGGTGAAACACTATGGTCTAATCTCTTACCCTTGGCTGTGGGCTGCAGCTTCCTGTCCGTCTCCAGCTCTTCTTCCTGTAGATGGCTCAGAATTTCCTCCAAGGTCTTCCCAATCTCCGCAAAGGATGGGCGTAGTTTGGGGTCCATCTGTGGTCATCCACACCAGCCATTAGCCCTGCGCTCCTATTTTCCACCCCAAGGATGGCGTTTGAGTCTGTTTCTGGCATCTTTTAAGATTCAGGTGTGCAGCTAAGCTCTTTTCTGAAGGCCCCAGGCCATGAGGATGATTCCCAGAGCTAAGGTCAGGGGAGATGCTGTTGTCTAATACCCTCCCCTATCAGCACCCTTTCTGTATGGGTCTTATCCCCTTGTTGGGCACAGAACCCTCCGAAAGAGTACGCTTAACGTTAGTTTGTTCTGTTCTTGAGTTCTGCTGCTAACATGTTTCTGGGAGCTACCTGAGGAAAGCCCAGCTACCCCTTGGTCATAACAGGTAGGTCCAGCCCCAGAGCTGTATAAAGTGAGGGTTAACAAAAGTTCTTCCCATAGGCCTTAAGACCAGCTGGACCCAAAGTCCAATCGAAACCTGACCAGAGCTCTATCAGTATCGAAAGCAAGAGGTGGTAAGTCTACCCTGCAGGCTGAAGACTACAATACAAAGCAGTTTTCCTTTTCTTGGTCCAGGGCTCTGGACTATCTGTTAGGCCTGGAGGAGGGGATGTGGGCACTGCCACTCATCAGTGAAAATGAGGCTCCTCATGAACCGTAATGAGCAGCTTGTCCCTACAGTCCTAACCAGGTGAAAGGAGTTCAGCCAGCCCCTGACCAAAGCTGGGGGAAGGGGAGGGAGACACTCACATTACAGCAGTTGAAGGTGAGCTGCAGAAATTCTGGGGGACAGTCTCCCACCATATGCTGGAAAGCGTCATAGTCTAATCCGAAGTTCTGTGGATGGGTATGGTGGGGAGGGGACATTGGTAGACTGGTCATTAATCCCTCCACCCATCCTGGCCTGCTTAGGAGAGGCTGAGAATTGCCCCAAAGAAGTAACCACACAGACAGTTCCAGCAACTCCACCCCAGTAACAACAGTTCCATAGCCTCAAAACCAGCCCCATCCCAGTGGCACTGTCCCCTATGCCTGCAGCTCACCTCTGTGCGAGGAAGGTAGTCCGGATCAGCTTGGATGCGGGCGATGATCTCACAGAGGATGATACCATAAGAGAACACATCCGCCTGGTGGGTAGTTAAGACCTCAGTTTCCTTCTCAGTGGGGTGAGAGGTGGGGTCTGTGTCCCTTAGGTCTGCCAGCCCAGGCCTAAGCCCTGTATTTCATTCAGTTCATTTACTGGGTAGCTGCCAAGTACCAACCCTGCTCTGAGCAGGATGTAGATACTTACCGTGAACATACAGGGTGATTGATCCTGGACACTTTCCTGGTAAGAGTGGATTCTAAGGAGAACCAGGCCCTGGGCTCCCCAGACTCACCTTTTCATTGTAGGGCTCATCTCGGAGAACCTCAGGTGCCATCCAGAAGGGTGAGCCCACCACAGCCAGCTTCTCATTCCCCATGCTGTGGGGTGGGGGTGAGGGGAGAGATTATATGGAGAATGAGCTCACCACTGGCTGGTGCAATGGGATATCTGACCATTGGGAATTCTTCTCCCTGAAGAATGGACACAGACTAAGACTGACCAAATTTAGGGAGCTGAGATTGAACTGTAACCAAGTTCTGGCCTCTGGGGAGGAAGCTGGCGTTTTTCCTTTGCTTCAGTCTCTTCTGTGACCCCAGCACCTATTAGGGCTACCCACCTGACGTCAGGAATCTTCTCAGCCAGGCCAAAGTCAGCTACCACTGCAGAGTAACCATTCTCATCCCTCTTTATCAGGCAGTTCTAGGGTTCCCAAAGAAGAAGACAATGTGGCTCAGAAGGGGGACCAGCCAGCCATAGTGTTACCACCACCCCTCCCTGCCACAGGGCACCTTGTCTTCTTGGTGAAACTACACTCAGGCTGACCCAGTGGTCAGACCTGGGACTCCATCAGCCATGTGAAATGAGTTAGCCCTGGATCTTGGGTGGCTGCCATAAGAGTCATATGCTTCAAACAAATATTTATCTTTGCTTTTATATACTAAGCATGGATCTAAGTGCCAGAGAAAGCTCAATGAACAAACATCTTTGTCCTCTTGGAGCTTACAATCTAGTGGAGGAAGACGGACTATCAGGTCCCTGCCTCCCATCCTCTTTTCCTCAGAATGCAGAGACCCAAAGTAATATAAGTGTAGGACAAGTGCCAGGCCTGCACTACCTTTCATTGCCCAGAGGATCACAACCAACCTCCTCAATGGCATTAAAAGTCTATGATCTGGCTCCAACAACTGGCCTGCCCCCTACCCCCGGCTGCTGCTCCTATGCACACATCTCCATCTAAACTTGTCACAGACAAGCCTGACCTGTGAAGCCTGAACAGCCCCTTCAAGCCTTTGTCTTTGCTTCTATTGCTTCCTTCCATTTGGAATGTTCTCTCAACTCTCCTTTTCACCTCAGATTTTATGTGTTTTGTTTTTTTTTTTAATTTTTTTTTTCAACATTTATTTATTTTTGGGACAGAGAGAGACAGAGCATGAACGGGGGAGGGGCAGAGAGAGAGGGAGACACAGAATCGGAAACAGGCTCCAGGCTCTGAGCCATCAGCCCAGAGCCTGATGCGGGGCTCGAACTCCCGGACCGCGAGATCGTGACCTGGCTGAAGTGGGACGCTCAACCGACTGCGCCACCCAGGCGCCCCGTGATTTTATGTCTTTTAAGGTAAGTGACCTTTCCATCCTGTCGTCTCCAGCTCTCACCACCCTCTGTCTTCTCAGCTCCTTTAACTCCTCCTCTATGCCACTTCCTCTTACAGTCTAACAGAGAGCAGGTTCTGGTTCAGGCCCTGCACTCAACTCATGAGAGAGGCTCAGGATGTGCTCACCGAACAAATGCTGCTGTCCCCAGAGAAAAGATGAACGCAAATGGCTTGTAAATAAACACAAATCAGCAACCGGCTCTCCCCAAACAGCTACATTCAAAATAGCCCTACACCACTCACTCATGAGGCACCTCACACCACCTTCTTCCTCCAAAGGCAGGAGAGAGTAGGGATCCTTGGCTCAGGGACATTTCTGGGGCCAGCAAGACCCTATTTGACCCAAACCTACCCTCCCTCCTTACCAGGTTTGGCATGCAGTTGCCAAGTCACCTCCTGCTTACTCTACCTCAGGTACCAGTCACCCCCCGCCCCCTACTTTGGCCTTGACATTATCATACTATTTTCTCCCTGAGCTGGAGGGAGCCTGTGATTTCATCACATCTAACCTGGGCCCGAGTAGACATGCATCATCTCTGGCTTCCAAGCAGGACCATCCTTGTACTTGTCCTAGCTTTGGCCTTCCCATCAGGTTCTGCTGGCTCAGCACCCCATAACCCCCTGACTATGACCATGAGAAGATGGGCCGTAGGCCAGCTTGCCTATTAAACAGCTGAAGCCCGGGCCATAGGGCACAGGCTTATGAGGCAGTGGCAGCTCAGATCTGTCACCTATTTTTCTCCCCTCCTATTTGATCTGCAACTCCTTTCTCCTGTCTCCAAGGCTCAGTCTAAAGTCCTACTTACTATTTGCTTTATAGCCCTCAGAAACTGGCCTGTAAATTCAGCCTTGGAGGAGGAGATAAGGAACAGAACATGGCCACAGTACTCTGCCCTTGTCAAAGCTCTGTGGTTTCTGCCCGATCTTCACATTCATAGACATCTACTGTCCACTCACTGCAAATCATCCATCTAGGAGTACAGGACTTCACAGTAGCTTCTTTGAACAGCTGAGAAATGGCTAAGGCAGGGATGATCAGGGCCCCACAATATGGGGCAAGGCTACCCAGTTTGCCTCTGGTCTGGAGGGTGACCACTGCCCCTCATAAAGTTTCTCACAGCCAATAGCTGGGCATTGGAGCCAAAGACAAAGATGGGATACTGAAAAACAAAAGAGCCAAATTTTAGAAGTCTGTATTTCTAAAGGGATAAGGCAAATGAGGAGGAGCCCTGATGGATTAGCCCTGGTGGTATTTTCCAAAATCTCCTGAGCCTGTCCTTAATGGGGTCTAGGCTAGCAAAGTTTGGCTGGCAACACTTGCCGTTTTTACTTCCTTATCTCCCACTCATTCCTCATGGGTTTCTGCTGTAAGTTCTCACATGACTCTAGGGCTTTAAGCTCAATAGACAAAAATTAGTCCTTATATTAACTTGATCTTTCTGCTGTTGACATTGTTGATTCTTTCAACACTTTTACATATGATTCAGGAATCATTAATACTAGGAGTGCAGAGAATAAACAGTTGTGGTCCTGAAGCTAACAGACTAGCTATTAGAGGCTAGTTAGAGGCTATTCCTGTTCCCTTTCAATTCTTCTCTCCTGGCTTCTGTGACACTACAGCCCTGGTTTTCCTTCTCTACCTTTGGCTACTGTACAGGCTCCAGTGCAAGTACTTCTTCCCATCTCATGCTCTCAGAGTTCTATCTTGAGCCTACATCTCTCAGGCTCCATTTGTGCTGATGACTCCCAAATGTATATCCTCAGACCTGACCTTTATCCTCAAGCTTCAGATTTGCATATCCAGTCTATTTCTGGACATCTCCTGGATTACTCATATTGAATTCCATACATGCAAACCTGAACTCACTTTTTTCCTCAAAAGCTAAAGCTAGCTAAACTAGCAACCTGGGATTCACCCTAGATTTTTTACTCTTACTCCAACTAATTTAGCTTCTAAATATTTTTCAAATCTGCCCCTCCCTCTTCATTCCCCACACCTCCCCGCCCCCACCTTTGCATTAGTCCAGGTCCTCCTTATTCCTCCCTGGGATATTGCAGTGCTCTTCTAACTGATCTCTATGGCTTAGTCCAGGCTTGAACTCCATAATCCACCTTCCTCATTCCTGCCAGCATGACCTTAGTAAAATGTAAATCTGTGTTACTCTCCTGTTTAAAAGCCATCAATGACATACTGTGTGATTGTTTTTATATTAAACTGCCCAGAATAAGCAAATCCATAGAAGTGAAAATGGATTAGTGGTTGCCCAGGGCTGAAGGGAGAGGGGAATAGAATCTGGGGCTTTCATTTCGGATGGTGAAAAGTTCTGAAGTTAGATAGTGGTGATGGCTGAATGTACTAAAAACCACTGAAATACATACTTTGAGAGGGCAAATTTTATTTTATGTGAAGTGTATCTCAAAAAGCTATTACTTTAAAAAAACTGACAGTGGTTTTCTTCATTTCCTGTCTAGAAGATTAAATCCAAGTTTGATAGTATATGATCAGAGTCCTCTCTTTTCAGCTCTTATTCCCTACCACTCCTACCTCCCAGTCTGCCCATTGTACTGTTCATGCCACTATGCCTTTGTTTATGCAATTCCCTTTGTCTACTCTGCTCTGGAATATTAGCCCCACCACCTGCATGTGCACGCACACACACTACTTATTCATAAGTAGAATTCAATTTTCAAGATTCAGCTTAGGTATTTACTCTTCCAAGAAGCCTGCTCTGTACCCTCAGGTTGGGTTAAATACCACTTTTTCAAAGCATCTTATGCATTGTCCTTTCTGTAACCTTAGCATCTGCTATATTATAATGAAAGTGTCTGTACAGTTCATTCC
This sequence comes from Puma concolor, assembly GCF_028749965.1. NCBI lineage: Eukaryota > Metazoa > Chordata > Mammalia > Carnivora > Felidae > Puma > Puma concolor. Next base: position 35,906,219 of record NC_141674.1, read on the forward strand.
CATGACTATAGACTATAAGCTGTAGGAAAGCAGTAATGTCTTAAGAGGAAGGTGGCCCAGAGAATACTAGGTAGTATCCCTTCCCTAGGGTAAGGGAAAGATTGCCTACTTCTGTCTGTCTGGTACCATAGGAATTACAAAACATTCTTCACAAACATAATCCTAATGGTTCTTCAAAATAACATTGTCAGATGCGCAGATCTAAGATGTTTACATTTAAGGTGATAAAAATGAAGCTTTCAACTCTAAGTGGTAAAGACCCAAGTCTCCTGATTCTAAAAGGTTCTCACATAATGATTCTGTCCTCCCCAGAAAAAGAGGCTGATGAGCTTTCCCTTGGGGACAGCAAGGTCATGGCAGGAGCAATGCAGTCTCAAGAGAGTAGCCTGGTCCATGGAGAAGGCAACACTGTGTACAATAACATAAGACCCTTTCACTTGTGACTGCAGCCCCTACCTTAAATGTTGCCCTTGGATTCAAGGGCATCTAGTACAATGCTTGCATTTCTCATCTAACTTGGATGCGGCCCCAAAATAGACTATGTGGCTAGAAAATGGGGCGCCTGGGTGGCGCAGTCGGTTAAGCGTCCGACTTCAGCCAGGTCACGATCTCGCGGTCCGTGAGTTCGAGCCCCGCGTCGGGCTCTGGGCTGATGGCTCGGAGCCTGGAGCCTGTTTCCGATTCTGTGTCTCCCTCTCTCTCTGCCCCTCGCCCGTTCATGCTCTGTCTCTCTCTGTCCCAAAAATAAGTAAACGTTGAAAAAAAAAAATTTATAAAAAAAAAAGAAAGTACAAAATATGAAGCCAGACCAATTTTCAGGCTGTGTGAGGTGCAAGATCCATTGCATAGAGGATAGAGACTTCTTTATTCAAAAGTATCCTTGCCTATAAAAAATTTTTTTCCCTTGCCTATAAAATTAACAACACAGTAAACAACAAATTTTGGTGAGGATGCTGAGAAAGGGGAATCCTCTTACACTGTTGGTGGGAATGCAAACTGGTGCAGCTCTGGAAAACAGCATGGAGGTTCCACAAAAAGTTAAAAATAGAACTACCCTGTGACTTAGCAATTGCACTACTAGGTATTTTCCTCGAAGGATCCAAAAATACAGATTCAAAGGGGTACATGCACCCCAATGTTTATAGCAGCATTATCAACAATAGCCAAACTATGGGAAGAGCCCAAATGCCCACTGACTGATGAACTGATAAAGAAGATATTGGGGGGGGGGGTGCGCACACTGGAATATTACTCAGCCATCAAAAAGAATGAATTCTTGCTATTTGCAACAACAACATTGGTAGAGCTACAGCGTATTATGCTAAGTGAAATGAAATAGATCACTCAGAAAGACAAATACCATATGATTTCACTCATATATGGAATTTAAGAAACAAAACATTAACATATGGGAAGGGGGAAAATGAGGGAAATAAACCATAAGAGACTCAATTACAGAGTACATACTGAGGGTTGATGGAGGGAGGCGGGTGGGGTTAGCTAAATGGGTGATGGGTACTAAAGAAGGCACTTGTTATGATGAGCTCTGGGTTTTATATGTAAGTAATGAATCACTAAATTCTACCCCTGAAACCAATATTACACTATATGTTAACTAACTTGACTTTAAATACAAATTTGAAACAAAACAAAACAAAACTGTCCTTGCCTAGAGTAAGCAGCAACCATAAGAAAGGCTCAGACAGACTTCCCTGAGGTGAGGGTTGACCTTTTCAGCTTCAAAAAGGAGCCCACGCACTGCTGCTACTTGGCTCCCATTCCTCTGTCCTCACCCCTATTATAATTCATCACACCATAGCAGAGAGGCTTCTATGTTTGCCTCTTCAAAGACAGTGAATGATCCCATTCATCTATGTGTCTCAAAACCTAGAACAGACACACAGAAAGGGCTTAGCAAAAGTTTGTTATATGAAAGTTTGGGCAGATAATCGAAACAACTGGGCTTCTTTTCACATATGTCAAAGGCATACACTAATCATACATTCAACTCTCCATTGTGGGGACTGAGCTGACAAGAGACTCAAAAAGGGTGGGCACGAATGCTTTCTGGAAGCCAACACAAACCCTTCAGAACTGGGCCACAGTAGACACTTGAGAGCAGTTCCTGAGGTCTCCTAGAACAGCTGTACAGTCAATATTGACACTGAATAAAACCACCTGAGGGGCACCTGGGTGGCGCAGTCGGTTAAGCGTCCGGCTTCAGCCAGGTCACGATCTCACGGTCCCTGAGTTCGAGCCCCGTGTCAGGCTCTGGGCTGATGGCTCAGAGCCTGGAGCCTGTTTCCGATTCTGTGTCTCCCTCTCTCTCTGCCCCTCCCCCGTTCATGCTCTGTCTCTCTCTGTCCCAAAAATAAATAAACGTTGAAAAAAAAAAAATTAAAACCACCTGAGCGAAGAAATGCCAAGTCCATTTATTAATGTTAGTTCCAAGCTAAAGCTATTTCTGCAACAACAACAAAATGGCTTTCATGTGCCATCACCTCTTTCCCCTCACACAAACTCACTCCATTAACCCAGTTAGGATCAGAGAGGAAAGTATTGATTCTACATCTCAAGAAAGGTTCAGAGGTTCTTTTCACAGCACAGGGAAATCAGAGACTGAACTGCACTCCAAAATGCTCAGAGGCTGCTACAGTCCAAGTTTCTTAGAAGATTATCCGGTTTACTGTAATGTGTCCCATCCCTTGCCCTTGCCATCACCCTGTGATGCCATATCTTTACCACAGCTCTTATGTAATAATCTTCACATACCTGTCCCCCCAACAAGACTAAGAGCTCATGGATAGTAAAGATTGGGTTCCAGTAATTTTCTATGTCTCCAATACTAGATCTTCTAATAGAATAGTATGAATGGTTCCCAAAAATTATTGATGTTATTCATTATAGTAAAAAAAAAAGAAAAAAACCTACTACAGGGTGCCTTAACAGACACTCTGTCTCTCCAGCACTCAATGTTGTTTCTAATTCTTGCTGTCTTCAGTCTCTGAAAACTGGCATTTTCTGCTCCTAGTTGTGTGGTATAGCCTAAGACCATAGTTGAATAGGCTTTCTACTCTGGTGGAGTCACCAGAGTGGTTTCTTTGGAGTCAGTGAAAAACCAAAACCAAACAACCAAGAATAGAGGTACAATTCATAATTCACACTCCTAGGGATAACCTAAGAAGTAATGGTATTAAGCAGAAACAAACTGCTCTCGGCTGCTCCTACAAGCCAAACCTTATGTGTAGTACTAGTTACTCCCAGAGCTACTGATAAAAGCCTGTGTGTGATGATTGCCACTTCTTGATGGAGCTCATGAATTGAGTTTCTTATTTAAAAAAATTTTTTTAATGTTTATTTATTTTGAAAGAAAGAGCGAGTACTAGCAAGGGGGGCGCAGAGAGAGAGGTGAGAGAGAATCCCAAGCAGGCTCCGCACTGTCAGCACAGAGCTCCATGCTGGGCTCAGTCTCATGAACCGTGAGTGAGATCATGACCTGAAACAAAATCAAGAGTCGGACACTTAAATGACTGAGCCACCTTGTGCCCCCATTTGTTTTTCTTGAACTTGAGATTCCCTACAGTGCACTTCCCAACCTGTCTCCAGGTTGCAAAGTCATTTTTTCTCACAACATGGGAGTATCCTAAATATCTCCTTACAGTTCAGATCCAAGAAATCACAGCCTAGAGACACGGAGAGTTCTTTCTCCTAAGTTCCTAATTTCTCTTCTCAAGGGGATACCCACTCCCCATTAGGAAATGGACCTATAGGTCCAAAGAGGTTAGTCATTGTTACAATACAACATGACAATCCCAGACAGAACTACACTTGGACACTAGCATGATGGAGCAAAGTACTTTGGAGGCACAGAGGGAATACGATCAGCTCTTAGGAATTTGTTGGGGGGAGTTTTGTTCCAGAAAGCCTAGCTACCCTAACCTAGTGATCTTTCTTTTCCCAAAACCAATGGTCTGAAGCTGAACACTCAATTATTAAATGCTGTAGGCTGTTCTTTAGTTATTTCCCAACAGACTATAAGTACCTCTAGGTCAGAAACTGTCCTTTTCTAATATTTCTTCACCCATGGTGCCAGGCATAAAAGACGCTCATGTAGGTGTGGGGGAAATATATACATAGATAACTCATCGGGATGTTTCTCCACCTTGGAAGAAATGATGCTTTCTCAGTAGGAAGCAAAGATTTGGTTCTGGCTGCACGCTCAAGGTGAGAGAAGGCTATCAACCTAAGGCAGTATCTTGATATACAACCCTACCCATTTACCTAGAATAAGTACAGTTTTCTTAGTCTTGATTTTCTAAAAAACAAAGGGATAAGATGACACCTTCCAGGTCCTAACCCTTACAAGTGCCAATAAAGATAAAGGACTCCTCATAACTAGGCCTCAGTTGGTCACTGGATTCCACTCGCCAGTCTTTTTTTTTTTTTTATTTTTTTTTATTTTTTTTTTTTATTTTTGGGACAGAGAGAGACAGAGCATGAACGGGGGAGGGGCAGAGAGAGAGGGAGACACAGAATCGGAAACAGGCTCCAGGCTCTGAGCCATCAGCCCAGAGCCTGACACGGGGCTCGAACTCAAGGACCGCGAGATCGTGACCTGGCTGAAGTCGGACGCTTAACTGACTGCGCCACCCAGGCGCCCCAACCACTTGCCAGTCTTAATGCTGCTTCAGTAACAGTGTAGCTGACTACAAATGGCCCTGCCATACCCAGGGGCCCTACACTCACCTCCCCAAAGCTGTTTTCTCTGTAGTAGTTTATAAACCAATGGCCAGGGCCCCTCAGGGGTAGTACTGCTGTTTGGAACCCCAGAACCACTGTAGTGAAAGGTAGCCAGCGACTTACTTCTCTAGGCCTTATTGGCTCTGAGAGTACAGCTTGCTTGTGTTCCTTTGCAAACTTTCTCTGATAACAAGCTTTGTTACCCCTCATGACAGAAGGGGTACAGGAGTATGTATATGCATGTCTGTGTATGTGCACGTGTAGATGTTGAGGGTGGAGAATTAAATGACAGCTATTCTTGGACAAGTACAAACTCCTCTAAACCTCCGTAGAAGACTAAATCGCTCTTGCAGAGAAACCATATTAGATGATTTACAGTTCCCACATCAATGATCAAACAGTACTATTTATATAAGCCTTGTTATGGTGGTGTCCTGGGCCACTTGGCCCTGAGATGCCTGCCTTGTAGCATGGCCAACATCCTCTAAAAGCAACTCTTTTCTAACCTGGTCACATAGCAATTTGGACAGTAAGAGACTAGCTGATGCCAAAGAACTGGCAGAATGGCAGAAACTCAATCACACAGATAGAAAATGGGTCAGTACGTTATGGCCCTCAAAACCTGCACTCAAATGACAAAACCAGTGAACTTCTGTTCTCAGTTAAGAGCTACTTCCTGGAGGCCATGAGAGAGAACACTAAGACATAGGTTCCCAATTTGCCTTGACTGCTGTCTCTCCTATAGGGCAAGAATCTCTTAACCCTCCTCATGCCAACTGCTCCTGCAACATACATTCAGATTGAAGTAAAGCATTAAGGTTCTTAAGTGTTGCCTGGCTCAACATTCAACACTCAATCCTGCTGAAAGATTGGTTTTCTAAGGACAGCTATACTATATATGTATACTAATATACAGAGTAGTAAGTTGTATTCTCTGTGATTGAATGTTAAATCTGTAAGAGATCTCCATTATTTCAAAGTTCATTAATAATTGGTTTTTTTAATACTGCTTTCTTGGTAATGGAAGACAATGTCTCAAAGAGTTGTGCAAGAAAAGCCTTCATACCTTAGATGTGAGGTCCCGATGAAAAATGCCTTTGAAATGAAGGTAGCTGAGGCCCACTGCTATGTCATAGGCCAGTTTCACCCTCACAGTCCAGGGCAAATGCAGGTTACTGTCTAGTAATTGTTCCAGGTTTCCAGAGTTGATATACTGCAAAATAGAATGGAAAACCCAGCCACCATTTGTCAGGAATGTTTAGGCTGGTGTTGAAACCGTTAGAGAATAAACACCTAGAAGATAGAGACTCCAGGTTTTTAATTTTTTTTTTTTCTTAAGTTAGTGAGGGTTTATTCTGCATCCAAGCACTACGGTAGGTGCTACACACAAAGACCCTTTCCTTTGAAGAGATCACAATCTATTCAGGGGTACAAACTATATCATGTGGTAAATGCTAAAATATAGCTTTGTACAGGTACAACAGCACTATGAGTGGATAAAGTTACAAAACCAATCTCGGCATGTCAAAGGAAGCTATACAGAGGAAATAAGGAGTTAAAAAGATGACCTGGGGAATCAGGAAAAAAAGATACTACACACAGAAGGAGCAACATATGCAAAGTTATAGGTTAAACACATGGTGCATTCAGGAAACTAATTTACTCAATATGGCCAGAGTGCATGAATAGTAGAAACAGGTGAGGCCAATATGTTTTGCTAAGATATATGGACTTTATCCTTCTATTGGGAACAAAATAAGCCTTTTAAGCAGAAGAGGGAAATGTTCATATTTGCTTTTTATTTTATTATTATTATTATTATTAATAATGTTTCTTTATTTTTAAGACAGAGAGAGACAGACCCTAAGCAGGGGAGGGGCAGAGAGAGAGGGAGACACAGAATCCGAAGCTGGCTCCAGGCTCCAAGCTGTCAGCACAGAGCCTGACGTGGTGCTCAAACTCATGGACCATGACATCATGACCTGAGCCTAAGTTGGATGCTTAACTGACTGAGCCACCCAGGTTCCCCTATTTTTTTTTATTACTTTTTAAAAAGTTTATTGGGGCGCCTGGGTGGCGCAGTCGGTTGAGCGTCCGACTTCAGCCAGGTCACGATCTCGCGGTCCGTGAGTTCGAGCCCCGCGTCAGGCTCTGGGCTGATGGCTCGGAGCCTGGAGCCTGTTTCCGATTCTGTGTCTCCCTCTCTCTCTGCCCCTCCCCCGTTCATGCTCTGTCTCTCTCTGTCCCAAAAATAAATAAATGTTGAAAAAAAAATTAAAAAAAAAAAAGTTTATTTATTTATTTTTAGAGAGAGAGAGAGAGCACGAATGGGATAGGAGGAAGAGAGGAAGGGAAAGAGAATTCCAAGCAGGCTCTGCATGGTCAGCACAGAGCCCAGCATGGGGCTCCGTCTCACAAATGATGAGATCATGACCTGCGCCAAATGCTCAACTGAATGTGGCACCCAGGTGCCCCCATTTTCTTTTTAAAGAAAAGATTATTTAAGCAATGGTATGATCGGTGGGTTAGATGGAGAATATGGAGAAGGATAAATAGGCAATTATTACAATAATCCTGATGAAAGAAGGGTGCCTCAGTTAAGGCAATAGTGGAAGTATTGGAATAGAGCAAGATTCAAGATATATTTTTAAATGGAAGAGTCAAACAAACAAACAAACAAACAAACAAACAACTTGACTACCTGGATGGGGGGATGAGGGCAACAAAAAGCTCTAGGTTGATCCTAGGTTATTGGTCCCTGGATGCCATTATTAAATATCCACAAAATAGAAGGACAGGTTTTTAGAAGAAGCAAGGTTAAAAGATAATGAGTTTAGCTAGGAGATGTTGAGTTTAAGGGCTTGTGGGACAGCCGAGGTGAAGATGTCCTATAGAGAATCAGCTTAAAGTTTAGGAACAAAGTCTGAGCTAGAGACTAACATTTAAAAGATAGTAACATTGAGCTGAAGTAGTCATGATGCCAAGGGATGTATGAAATTGTCCAGGGGTTAACATATAAAGTGCAAATTAACAGAATCTTAAGGAATGGTAACGTTTAAAGGAGCAGGCAGAGGAAGTAGAACCAAGGAAGAATGTTACCACAGAAGCCAAAGAAGGAGAACATTCCAAGGTGGAAATGACCAAAAGTATCAAATGCCATAAATATCAAGTTATGTGAGCATAAAAAGTGTCCACTGAACTTGCAACTGAGAAGTAATTGGCAACTATGGCCGGAGCAGTTAGTTAAGACCAGAGTTAAGACCAAAGGGAACGGAGGAGTGAGTAGGAAGATAAGGCTGTGGAGAAACTATATGACGATGTACTCTTTCAATCAAGTTGGCTGTTCGTCATTTCTACATACCCATGAGGGGCTGCTTTGCATTTTTCTTTTTTTAAAGAACAAATAAACCTTTTTATAAAGAGATTCTAATAATAGAAACAATAACAATAACAATGAAACAACAATGGCAACAGTTAATATTTATTTATATAGTGTTTACTTTGTACCAAGCACTAGTCTAAGAACTTTACATTAATTATCTCATTTAATCTGCACGTAACCCTATGAGTTAAGTGTATTATTATTCTCGTTTTATAAAAGGCATTTAGAGGTTAAGATCTAGGGTTCAAACCCAGACAGTCTGGCCCACAGTCAATGTTCTTTACCACTACATTACATTAGAGTTAGAAGCCACAGCATCTGAGTCAAAGAGCCTCATACAGAACAGGAGCTCAATTTTTTTTTCCAATTAGGTAATGAATTTATTCAAACCTTACATGATATATTATCTCCCTTCAAGAGAGAAAGAGGGAAAATTCCTCTAAACCTAAAATTAAGCTCTTAATATCTATTTTTTTTTGGGGGGGGGATACTGAATTTTCAAAAGACTAGGGAACCTAATGGGTTAGCAGGCAAGAGATCTGAATTTTAGTCCAATTCTGCCTCTTAACAACTATTTACCTTTGGACAAATCAACTAATGAGGCTATCCTTCAGTTTTCCCCTGTATAAAATAGATATGATAATTCCTGATCCATATAACTCACAATGTTATTATGAGGATCTAATATAAATACATGAAAGTGCTTAGAAAAAAATGTAAGTGCCATATAATCTGAGATTTTATGATGTAGTAACATAAGCACCAAAAAGAGCCAGCTGGGGGCAGTAGGATGCAACACTTTAGATCCTTGGATGCGGTGGATCAGGTTGGCTCAGGCAGAAAGAAAGGCTAAAAATATACCTAACTTCTCAAAAGGGAAACTTGTCAGTCTGCTTACTTCTGCTTCATAACCCATCTTGGAAATCTCAAAATGAGGCATAATGACAGCATTAGAATAGCACCTTTAATCTCTTCACTCTAGTTGAATCTGTCCACAGTTCACAATTGAGGAGCCCATTTGTTAAAAAGAAAGTGAATTTGCAAACTCCAAGCAACATGGAGACAATGAAGTGGACATCTAATCACACAAATTTCTTCAGTTCTGAGAGTCAAAACAGTCTGAAAAGATGGTGGTTCACTTCTTTGATATGGTGACAATGTGACATGGAAAGCCTGACTTCAGGAGCCACTGAGGTTTCCTAATTGAGGGTCAGGCAGAAAAGACTATGATGAAAAGGCCGTATCTGCATTCTCTCTAGGCCAGGCTAAGCCAGGACCCTTGATTCTGGTTTGGAAAAACACATATTTACTCTTTTCAGCATGTCTCAGGACCTGAGAAATCCACAGACCAAGGCAGAGGGTGGAGAGCAGAAGAGAAAGGTGAGACAAGGTGAGGAATCACACCATTAGTAGGCTCTGGTTTTTTCAACCAACATGGAAGAAGCACAAACCAGGACCAGAGAAGGAAATTAAAGGGAGTTTATTGTTACAGCCTGTTCCTCTTGCCTGCTTTTGGTGAATATTTTTAGAAGGGGCTGATAGGCCTCTGGGCCTTTAGAAACCGTAACTTCACAATGTCTCAAGACCTTTGCATATGTAAGTAAAGGAAGTTCGAGATCTGCCAACAAGGAGGACTTCTAAGTTGCTACATACTCTGTGTGCCCATTAGTTGGAATGTTCACTTCCCCATAAGCAACTCCCAGTGCTGGCTCAGCTGGTGTCCTCTGAACAAATCCCTCTGTGCGAAGCAGAGGCAAAAGCAATTGCACTAGCACATTCAGTTTCTCAACACCTGCTTTGCTTTGTTTTCTTCCAGACCACTCCCTTGACCGGCTCTACAAAACAACCTAAGGCATTGGCAGTGTATTTAAATAACCTACTAGAAAGAGTTTTACACTTTTTATTGCTGTTCTTTTAAACTTTCAAGTTCAGAAAACTATAATATCAGCCAGTCAAGTGTCATAGGTACTTTGGTACCTCTTATTGACGGATCCCCAACTTTATCTACACCAAAACCTGCCTTTCCTTCTCCTGTCTAATAAAATATTATAACAGAGTTTCTACCATTTCATTTGTGTTTGATACTTGATTTCATTAAAGACTCTTCATAAAAGCGGTAAATAAATAAATGTGTGTTGGAGACTAACAATATTATGTATGCAGGAAATCATACTTCGATACCATAAAAAATCACCAATGGGTCAGATTAGTGGACACTCAGTTCTCCACTCAGGAATATCAATTAAAATTACTTGTACCTCATTTATTGAGCACTTCTCTGCCTCCTGTCACCCCCATATGACAGTAAGAACTTATCAGTTTACATCAGCATTATTTTCCCCAGTGATTAGAAGAGTGCACTCCACATAGTAAATGTGGGTATATAAAGATGAATAACAGTTTATATATACCTTAAAGATGTCCAGTGAAAGACACAGATGTAAGTAAATAATACCAATAACCCTTTAGTAGAGGTAAATACTTCAGGTATGAAAGTAGAAACTGACTCTCCTTGAGTCTGGAAAATTTCAGAGAGTGTGGTAACATCTGAGTTGGATCCTAAAAGATAGCTGGGAGTTGTGTAGGCTGAGAATATGGCTCTTCCCATGTATCCCTATAGGCTCTCATGGTACTAGTTCAGACACAGACAGACACATAAACATACCCACACAGAGAATATTCTGGAGCAGCAGTAGGCAACACTTAACCTCTCCTTAAGGTAACACTCACTACACCCAGGGCTCCTATTCCCAATTCTTGTTGATTTTAGTCAGCTATAGTAGGCTCACCCAATCATAACCATCAGAAGAATAAGACAAAAGGGTTACTTTTTTTTTAACTTTGAATTATCAATCTACTGATACCTGCAACAAACAAGCTTATCTCTAAACATTGGTTCAAAGGCATATCCAGAGGCTCTGAAGAAAATATCAACTGTAAGAACTGTTACTCCTTTTAGAAAAACCTACCCAACTGGCCTAGAGCTAGGGAACTCACCCAAGGCAGATAAATATGCTGCCATCTAACTACCACAGATCATTTGCTGCCACTTAATTAGCAGGGCTGTCCTGAGGAAGATCTATCCATCTCTTTATCCATCCACCTACACAAACACTGAAAACGTATTATATGAAAACACAAACCTAAGTGGGGCCAGTCTCTGCTCTTAGTTCACAGTCCAGTCTAGCCTAGTTCACAGTCCAGTTGAGATGATAATCAACTAAAAATTTTTTTCCACACAAGACAATAACCTCATATATCCTATACAGAAATATCATTTTAAGAGTAATGTAAAAACTGTGTGGGAAAGTCAGGAGCTGAAGCCAGGAGAATAGTTAGGAGGCTTCTGGAATCATCCAAGAGGGAAGAAGTAACAAAAGCCTGAATAGGACAATGACAGCAAGAATGGAAAGGAGGTTAATATCTGGAGACATCTTAGAGGTAGAAGCAACAGGGTTTGATGTTTAATCAAAAGCAGGGAGTAATTGAAAGAAATAAGGTATACAAAGTATGCCTAGCATAGGGCTCAGCTCATTCTCCCCACTGTCAAGATTTTATCTTCATAATCCATCTCTTGGGTTATTCCACTAGCTGTCTAACTAGTCTTCTTGTCCCTTTCTTGAACAGACTTAGCCCTCATTCCAATCCTTTTTCCATAATACACCACAAATAATCCTTCTGAAATGCCAATCTAAAGCCAATCCCTGTTAAAATTATTCAGTGATGCCCTATTTCTCTTAGGATAAAACCCACAACCCTTACTTAGCATGGCATAAGAAACCTTTCACCCCTGCTTATGAAGGTCTGATCCCTGCTTACTTGCACATTTGTGCACATTGCTGTTTTTTTTTGTTGTTGTTGTTGTTGTTTTTACCTGGAATACCCTTCCCTCACCCAGGCCTGGCTAAATCACTCATTGTCGAGGATTCAGTTCCATTTCATGGAAGCCCATATGCAGAACTAGGAATAAGAAAGACATTTTTTTGCAAAAGGAACACACAGATAAAGTGCAGAGATTGGTAGTTATTCCTTTTCTTTCTCCTGAATAAGGTATAAGTAGAGAGAGGGGATGAAACTAAAAAGTAAAGGGGCAGTACAGTATAATGGTAAATCCTACATACTACAGAGTTAGACTGCCTAGGATTGAATCTAACCTCTGACAAGCTGTGTAACCCTGGGTTGGTTATTCAATTTCTTTAACACTCATCTATAAAATGGGAATAAGAATAGTATCTAATGACAACAACAAAAAGATTAGTACCTAACCTACAGAGTTATGAAGATTCAATGAGTTGATGTGTAAAATGCTTAGAACAATACCAAAGAAAGTTCTCAGTATATGTCAGTTGTTGTCTATTGCTGTTATTATTTATTATTATAAATATACACTATTTTTAGATAAGTTCTGAAACACCACGATGAAATGTCTATAGTTAATTTGTCAGACCATGGCAGTACTAAAGGTTTATAGGTAAAGGTATACTATGATATGTTATGTGTTGAATTATGTCTCCCCAAAAGATATGCTCAAGTCCTAACCTCTGGTACCTGTGAATGTGACCTTATTGGGAAATAGGGTCTTTGCAGATAGAATTGAATAAAGATGGGGTCATACTGAAGTAGAGCAGACCCTTAGCCCAATAGGATTGGTATCTTTATAAAAAGAGGAGAAGAGACACAGACACAGGGGGAATGTTATGTAATAAGGGAGGCAAAGATGTGAATGATAAGAGTGACACATCTGTAAGCCAACAGATACCACCAGAAGCTAGGAAGAGGCAAGGAAGGATCTTACCCTAGAGCTTTCAGAGAGACAGCATGGCCCTGCCAACACTTTGATTTTGGACTTCCAACCTTCAGAATTGTAAAACTGTAAAAGAATAATTTCTGTTGTTATAAGCCACCCACATTGTGGTGCTTTTTTATGGCAGCCCTAGGAAACTAATACATGCCCAAAACTACATTTTAGAAAGATCATGCTGACAGCAGGATAGAGGAGTAACTAGAGGAAGGTCTGGAGGGTACTGCAACAGTAGAGATGAGAGGTGACCAAATGCCTGACTTAGAGTGCTATTATTATAAGCATGAGAGGGTGAGCTAGAGTTAGAATATGCAGAGACAGAATCTAAAGGATATAGCAACCGAGTGGTAAATATGAGAACTGAAGGAAAAGAGTTAAAGACAACTCAAAGATTCCAAATTTAGGTGTTCAGAGAAGCAATGGGAAGAGATCCTATAATCGTAGGTGCCGTCAGTAAGTCAGAAACATATCAGAAATCAGTATTAGTGTCAAATCAGTATCGGCTAAATCAGTGACTTGTGAAACCTCTGTTCTTTGGATGAGCCCTCTACAGATGAGGGCCTGGGCCCCGACCTAGTTTTCACTGAAGCCCAACAATGCCATTGTGCTGGCCACTGTATGTCTTTTGGTCGGCTCCAAACACAAAGGCTAGCAGACATCCCATCCTGCTGGCTTGGTTTAAAGAAGAAAAGAAAGCTTTGTTACTGCCTTGGGTAATTTCAGGACAGGCATCCCAAGAGCGCCCTGTGGGAGGCTTGTGCTCCAAAAGAGGCTCCTGTTCTCAGCTCGAAGTTCCACAGCCACTACAAGCATATATCCCTACATCTGCCAAGGTCCGAGTTTGCCACTGTTCAGGAGATCCACCAGGGCTGCCTGACTGAAGCAGTCAGTAGTAATGAACTGACCCAAAGGGAAAGGGAACCTAAAAAGTATTTCAGAATATTTAAATGTTTCATTCTACCTTCATATATGCTTATCTACTGCCAGAATACTCCTCTTTCTTTTCATAGCTTTGTTCATTCTTATTTATCCTTCTAAACCTAGTTCGAATCTTTTATTTTGGAAAGCATTTCCTAATACCTCATCCTATACTTTGTGCCATTTATCCCTCTGTACATATTTCTACTATTGCTTATCACATTGTACTATAACCTTGATGGCAGGGACCAGGTCTTTCTCAACTTTGTAAGCCCAGTATCCAGTGAAGTAAAAATAAATTGTTGTATGAACAAATGAATGATTGAGTACATTGAAATAAATGGAGGCAGGTTTTAAGTTCTCTCTCATTAGAAGCCATCCCAATTCTAGTCATTAAGATCAAAAAGAAGTATGCTTTTAGAGAATTTTTCTGATAAATACCATCCAAAATAAATATTTAATAATGCCTACTATCTGGCAGACACTATGGTAGCACTGGATACAAAGTGAAATATAAAACAGTACATTTAGCTGCTCAGATATGAAATTCTGAGGATATTTTTTTATCACCCTCTTGGTAAACTCCTTAAAGTGGTCAAAATCACATGGACTTTAAAAATATAGGGGCACCTGGGTGGCGCAGTCGGTTAAGCGTCCGACTTCAGCCAGGTCACGATCTCGCGGTCCGTGAGTTCGAGCCCCGCGTCAGGCTCTGGGCTGATGGCTCGGAGCCTGGAGCCTGTTTCCGATTCTGTGTCTCCCTCTCTCTCTGCCCCTCCCCCGTTCATGCTCTGTCTCTCTCTGTCCTAAAAATAAATAAACGTTGGAAAAAAAAATTTTTTTTTAAATAAAAATATAAGTAAGATATCTTTTTGGAAATTATGGAAGATATTTCTTTTATCAGCAACTGAAAGGTAAGTAGAAGAGGCCATAAAGATATCTCCCCCTCTTCTTTCGTACTTCCCATAGACAGACACTTAGTATGACCCCATTCACTGCTTAAAGAACATGTTTGTTTAACATACCTGAAATAGTACAAGTGTTTTTCTAAGATGTAAGCTACTATAAACATCAAAATGAATGTTTCCCCACAAGATTAAAAGAAGTATGATTAATCTTTCCCCACAGATTTTTAACTCTTACAACAAATATCTCATAATCAAAATCAAATATGTTTAAATAAAGTAAACATTAGAAGATAAATCTGTAGAACAAATCTTCTCAAAGGAATAAACTAAGAAATAATAAGACTATTCTCTTTACCCTGTGAAGCTCTACTAGCAATCAATAGTTTCAGACATGATTTCAGATCGGCCCAGGGCTCCTGACCACTCCATCCAGTCTGCTTTCCTATACCCAAATATTGGTTTTATGCTTAAAATGATTCTTTTCTCCAGCTTGCCACACCAAATCTACTACAACCCTGTACTCTGCAGATGCACATAGGAATCTTTTGACATTGACCTGATGATTGGGCTCAGTCAGAGTGAACAAAGCAATCCATTAAAGAAGACACACACACCCTGTCTCCCCACCAGATCTGAGGAATAGGGACTTGACAGTGGACAAAATGAAAATAGAAACGAGAAGAAGTTAAGTTTCTAATTAAGGTGATTTATATAAAAGGAACGCCATCCTCAAATGAACCAATCATTTTTTCTACCTATTCTGCCTATATTAGCATACCACTTAGCCTCAGAATAAGGAATAAATCAAGCAAAAGTTAAAGGAAGCAAACTACAAGTTCAAATAGTATCTTCTAGTGGCAAATGGTAGGTAAAGGGATAGAAAGGGAGGAAAGATTTCTAACTTGCTATGTGGAAGACAGCTTCCCAGCCCAATAGTCCCTCCAAATGCAGACAGAAATCTCCAAAGGCTAAGAGTCAAATAGGTAACTAAATACCCTCACATTCACAAAAATTCATGATCTCTACTAGCAGTTATCAAAAGAAGGGGTGGGGAAAGAGGACCCAGCCAGTTCTGGTTTTACTGCAGAGAAAACATCTGAGGTCTGGTGTATATGTAAGTATCCACATCCTAAAACAAGAAAGGAGAGCCTTTTCTCTTCCTTGGTTTTAAACCATCTCAAATGTCAGAATGATATGCCCTCTTTAATGAGAATGTGAGAAAAATCAGATGGTTAATCTTCAGTGAATTAAGTTTATATTTATTTTACCAATTTGTTCAAAATTATCTTTCCTCTGTCAGACACTGGGACTCTCTGGGAAGCAGCTAATACTAGTCTAAGGCCAACTCTCAATTTAAGCAAAGCAGCAGACCTGGATATGATGCCACTCAGAAGGGTTTGGGGAATTCTAAATTGTAAAAAAAAATTTCTAAATGACTAAAAGCAGAGAATGAGCATAGCATTGAATTCTGAAACCCTTTCCAAATAAATTCAGAAGATCCTGACATTTCATTTCATAAGTTCATTGAAAAATAGGTTTAATACTATGCCTAGATCAGTGTCTGGTAAAGTAGGCCCTCATAAATACTTGTTGAATGAATTAATGAGTGAAGTGTCCCTAACCATCTACTATATACAGGGATTCCATCCCCATTCTCTATGAGTCTGCTCTTATCAGCTACTTCAGTCTTTAGAGCTTAAACCAGGAAAGTCTTGCCCAACTAAGGGCCTTAAGATGGGCTAAGACAAAGACTGGGTCTGGTCTTCTATAGTGAAGAGACTAGGCCGATAATAGCATTATGTTTAAAAAAAAAAAGTTCTCAGGTAATACAGGTCATATACGCACAACAGAGGGAGAAGTATTCTAGCTGTACTCTCCAAGTTTTCCACATCTCAGTAAATAACACCACCACCACCTACCTAGAAACTGTGACCATTTCATTTCTCATTCTCATTCTTCAAAAAACAAATTTTTTTTTAATGTTTACTTATTTTTGAGAGAGAGACAGACCAAGCATGAGCAGGGGAGGGGCAGAGAGAGCGGAGACATAGAATCTGAAGCAGGCTCCAGGCTCTGAGCTGTCAGCACAGAGCTGATGTGGGGCTCAAACTCATGGACTGTGAGATCATGACCTGAGCTGAAGTCTGACGCTTAACCAACTAAGCCACCCAGGCGCCCCTCTCATTCTCCTTCTTATCAAAGTCACAATCAGGATCTTGTGCTTCTATTTCCAAGACAGATCTTTAAACATTTTCATGGATATCACCCCAGTTCAAACCACCCACATCTCTCACATAATCTCTAAATTTCTCCTTCTGTTCTCCTTGCCCTTACTTTTGCCCCTCAACAATCTATTCTCCCTAGAGTAGCCAAATTACTATTTTTAAAATGCAAATTGTATCATTTACTTTCCTATCTAAAATCTTTCAATGGCTTCCTGCTGTATTTAAAATAAATTTCAGGGGCGCCTGGGTGGCGCAGTCGGTTAAGCGTCCGACTTCAGCCAGGTCACCATCTCGCGGTCTGTGAGTTCGAGCCCCGCGTCAGGCTCTGGGCTGATGGCTCGGAGCCTGGAGCCTGTTTCCGATTCTGTGTCTCCCTCTCTCTCTGCCCCTCCCCCGTTCATGCTCTGTCTCTCTCTGTCCCAAAAATAAAATTAAAAACGTTGAAAAAAAAATAAATAAATTTCAAAATCCTTACCATGCCCTAAGGCCTTGCATGATCTAGTCTCTATTTCCCAAAATGTTAATGTTCTTCTATCTGATCTTCATGAATGCCTCCTTACCTTTTAGGTGTTCTCAGAAAAGGATTTTGATGACCTTATGTACAGGATAAGTTAGTCAATATCAGAATATATACATTACACTGTCCTTATTTATCTCACTTGCCATGATGGATAGAACATTTTTTCACAAGTGCATACTCATAGGGAAAACAATGCTCAAGGCTACAAAATAACAATATGACAGAATGGATCTGAAAGGCAATCCATTCTATCCCCACATTATACATTTTCCTACTATAACATCCTTGTAAGTGGCCAAAGCAACCCATATTAGCTTCGTCAAGAGAAACAGGTAAAAAGAGTAAGTAAGAACCACACTAAACACAACTGTCCTCCTAACTGTGGTGCCCTCTGGCTAACACTCTAGCCTCCCAGCATCTAACAACATTGTCTTTAGCTTTCCTAGTGACAATTCCTGAAGAAGCCCAACTAATTCTTCTAACCCAACTCCTACCTCTTCAATGACCTGTTACCTATTTCTTGCTAGTAGTAAACAAAACAGAAAAGGTCCCAGTCCTCATGGAAGTAATATAGGGGAAAGAGAGGGACAATAAACAAACATTCATATAAATGAAGAATTATAAGATGTACTACAATGAAAAAGGAAAGAATGCTATCAAAGAAAATAAGAAGCCAACTCACAGTCTGGATGTGGGAGGTCAATTAGAAAAAGCCACTCTAGCGAAGTGAAAATTTAAACTATGACTTAAAAATTGAGTTAAGTAGGTAAAAAGTGGGAGAATTGCTTTCCAAATATTATTTAATCTAATTCTCAGTTTCTTCTTACATAAAATAACAGTAATAGTGGCTATATCTCAGAGGGTTGTCATAAGGATGAAAAAAGAAAATACATGTAACACAACATTCAAGAAATATTAACTATTTCTTTAATGAGTACATCTGATTTTATAATCAGAAAAAAGCTTATTTTTAAATGTCATAAATAAAGGGTCCTTGATACTGCCAACTACAATAAATTATTGGTTTAAAAAGATGAAATATTTTCTTATCCAAAATTTTAGCTAACTTATCAGGTAATATGTCTATTGTTTTATTTGTATTTCTAAAAGTCCAGTGCTCAATTCTGTTCTTTCTGGGTGTACCAGAAATACATGTTTGACTGACTAGTTAATCTGAATGGAAAATAAATTGTTGAACAAATTAGTTACAGAGTCAAAGGATAACTATGCAAGAGGTCTTATAATTTATAATTAATCAATGCAAAAGCATTCGCAAGGCAAGAGCTTATGCATATAAGCTCTAAAATACATTTTAAAAATCTATTAAAAAAATTTTTTAGGAGGCGCCTGGGTGGCTCAGTTAAGCATCTGACTTCGGCTCAGGTCATGATCTCACATATCCAATGAACTCAAGCCCCACTTCTGGTGAGTCCCACTTATCTCTCTCTCTCTGCCCCTCACTTACTTGCACTCTCTCTGTCTCTGTCTTTCTCTCTCTCTCTCTCAAAAAAAAAGTAAATAAATGAAAAAAAATTGTTAATGTTTATTTAATGTTTACTGACTTTTTATGTTTATTAATGAGAGAGTGCATGCAGGCATGGGAGGGGCAGAGAGAGAGGGGAACAGAGTATCCAAAGCTCTGCACCAACAGCAGGGAGCCCGATGCGGGACATGAACCCACATACCATGAGATCATGACCTGAGTGGAATGCTTAACCTACTGAGTCACCCAGGCACCCCTAAATAAAATAATTTTTTAAGTTTATTTATTTTGAGAGAGAGAGAGAGAGAGAGAGAGAGAGTGTGTGTGTGTGTGTGTGCGCACATGTGCAGGCATGCACACGCTAAATGGGGAGGGACAGAAAGAGAGAACCTAAGCAGGCTCTGCAAAGTCAGCTCTGAGCTGGTGCAGATGTGGGGCTTGAACTCACAAACCTGAGAAATCATGACCTGAGCCAAAATCAAGAGTCTGATGCTTAACCAAATGAGCCACCCAGGTTCCCTTAAAAGAAATTTTTAAAAGAAAATTCACCTCTACTTCACTTTTTAAATGGCATAAAACATGCTTCCTTTTCCCCCATTCAATCAGTCAGTATCTATAGTGTCTTTTAATACGAGGTACTGCTGGGAAATCACAGATATGCAGATGAGTAAAATACTATCCCTATAATAACCAGCAACTAATTTGTTTTATGAAGCACTTTCATCTCATTTGAACCTTGCAACACCCTGAAACATTCTTGTTATCTTTTTTTTTTTTTAATAAACAAGGAAATCAAGCCTAGAGAATTTAAATAATTTGCCTATGGTTACTCAACTAGTAATAGTGGGGCCTGACATTTTATCTGAGCATTTTGACCCCAAAGCCTGGGTTCCTTCTACTCTGGAAGCTTACATTTACATAGAGAAACCAAAGCAAAAATAACTTCAATACATGGCAGAATGTGTAATAGGAGAGGTACATACACAGACACAGACATACAGACAAACACAAAAACTATTCAGGAGAAGAAGATCAATGGAGGGGAACATTATGACCAAATTTGGCGAGGAGAGGGGAGCAAGCACTGGCAAAGAAAGAATCAGAAAAGGTTTTATGGAGAAATAAGTGGACTTTGAGCCAAGTCCTGAAGGGAGAGAAGATTTCTATACAGGATAAAGGGGAAGAGTACATCCTAGGATGAAGAAATATGAATAAGGAGGCAAAAAAAAAAAAAAAAAAAACACAGACCGTGTTTAGTAAACACATGAAAACCAGTTTGTTTGAATAACAAAGTATTCATTAAAGAAGAGGAGACCTAGCAGAAAAAAGGCAAGATGATGTTAGAGCACAGAGGACTACAATACCAAGCTAAGAGTTTATCCTGAATTCCATGTTTTAACCCTAGCTGTATATCAGAATAACCTATGAACTTATTTTTTTATATATAAAGTTTATTTATTTAGTTAGGGAGAGAGTACACGAGCCGGGCAGGGGAAGAGAGAGAGGAGAGATAGAGAATACCAAGCAGGTTCTGCACTGTCAGTGCAGAGCCCAATGCAGGACTCAAACAAAACTGCAAGATCATGATCTGAAGTGAAACCAAGAGTCAGACGCTTAACTGACTGAACCACCCAGGCACCCCCTATGGAGTATATTAATTTATTTTTAAATACAGGTGCCTAGGCCTCCGCCAAGACTTTAATTCAGTGGGTCTTGTGTGAGGTTCTGGCATCTGCACTTTCTAAAAAGCTCCTAAGCAATTCTGGTAAGCAACTAAGGTTATAAAACTACACTGTAGGGGCATCAGGGTGGCTCAGTTAAGCATCTGACTGTTGGTTTTGGCTGGGGTCATGATCTCACATTTCGTGGGTTCAAGCTCCATGTTGGGCTCTGCACTGATAATGTGGAACCTGGTTGGGATTCTCTCTCTCTCTCTCTCTCTCTCTCTCTCTCTCTGCCCTCTCTCCTCTCTCTCAAAAATAAATAAATAAAAATTTAAAAAAACTATACTGTAATCAATGAAGAAATCACTGAAGGTTTTGAGCCAGAAAATGCCACTGATTATTCATTTATTCATTCAATCAACAAATATGATAAGCAGCTATCATTTGTCAGGCACTATGCTAGGAATCCACTGGTATCAGTGTAAACAAAATGGTCCTTGCCATTAAGGAATTTATAATCTACAAATGCAAACAGTGAATAAAAATCAATGATAAGTATTATTGTAATATGGAAGCATATAGGAGAGATACCTAACATTATGAGATCAGAAAAGACTTCTGAGAGAAAATAATATATGTAAGCTGGATTCTGAAGGTTAAGTAGGAGTTGGCTAGGCCAATGGGAGATGGAGAGGTTGTGTTATAGGCAGAGGGAAGAACTAGTACAGAGGATCAGAGGTGGAAAGGGTCATGTCCCATTTGTGGAACTGAGAGAGGTTAATAACTGTGGTGCATAACTGAGACAGGAGCAAAGAGGTCAGAGAAGTGAGCAGTGAGGCCACACAGACAAGCAGAAGTAGGATTAGATGTTTTGACTTGACCCTGAGGGCAATGAAGAGCTATAGAAGGGTTTATGCAGGGAGAAACAAAATTAGATTTGTATTAAACATGGTGTTTATGTCCATCAAATGGATGAATGGGTAAGTAAAATGTGGTATACATTTACAATGGAATATTTTTCATCCTTAAAAAGGAAGAAAATCCCATCACACGTTACAACATTGATGAACCTTTAGGACATTATGCTAAGTGAAATAAGCCCGTCACAAAAAGACAAATGCCATATGAGTCCACTTCTATGAGGTACCTGGAGCAGTCAAAATCACAGAAACAGAAAGTAGAAGATGAAAAAGATCTGGAGATCTGTTGCACAATAATGTAAACATATTTAATACTATTGAACTGTACGCTTAAAAATGGCTAAGATGGTTAAAAAACAGATTTGTATTTTAGAAGGACCACTCGGCTGGCAACATGGACAGTATGGATTTTAGGTGAGGAAGAAGACTGATAGACTAGTCAGGTTACTGCGAGATGATGGCAGAGGAACTGGTGTAAAGTGAATGGATTCAAGATAGTAAGAAGATAAAGTGGACAGGACATTGTGATTGATAAGACATAGAAAATGGGAAAGGTCAGGGATGAAGGAAAAGAGAACTCTCAGCTAAGATAGTAGAAAAGCTAAGCGCTATATTAACACATATATTACAAGTCATTACTTAAACATTTATGAAGCAGCTACTTGTGCCATGCACCAGAAGGCTTTAGGCAATTGTTCTGCCACCTTCATAGACCAGCTTCTCTTTTTCGAAGTTCAGCTAAACTGGCTTTTGACACAAAGTGTCTGCTTAGTAATTATTTGTTGAGTAGAAAATAAATATAATCAAAAATAAATAAATAAATAAGCAAACAAACGTAAGCAATTACTACAGGAAAGTGAAATGTGCTAAAATGAGCATGTTGAGGATAGAAATGCTTATGATTCACTTTGGAAATTGTTGATCTAAGAATTTACTATATAGGCAAATAATGGTGACCGTGATAGCAAGAAAAGACCAACATAAAGAACAAGTAAACATAGAAAATGCAGATAGTGGGGGCGCCTGGGTGGCTCAGTCCGTTAAGACTGCGACTTCAGCTCAGGTCATGATCTCACAGTACTTGAGTTCGAGCCCCATGTAGGGCTCTATGCTGACAGCTGGGAGCCTGGAGCCTGCTTCAGATTCTGTGTCTCCCTCTCTCTCTGCCCCTCCCCCACTCATGCTCTGTCTCTCTCTCTCTCTCTCTCTCTCTCTGTCAAAAAATAAACATTAAAAAAAAATTTTTTTTAAAAGAAAGTGCAGATAGTGATGATGTTTCAGGTGTAGGAATGCTGAAATGGAGTACCAGGAATGTATGAGAGGTATATTGGGAAACCACCCTCCTTCCACTGTCTTCATTCTTGCTACAGTATCCAAAGTAGGAACAGCTCTCAAGTGCCTACATAGACCCACCTGTGAATGATACCACTTATCAAATTAAGAAAAGTACACTTGTCAAAACTTCTGTTAAAAACTGGTTTAGCCTAAACTCAAAAAGAGCTCTATGAATTCAGTTGCCACACTAGTCTCACAGTCATGGAGAGGATCAGGAGAAAGATTAGCTAGAAATCCCCTAAAGCACTTTTCTAAATCCTCCAGCTATCTTATCACTACCAACACTGAGAAAAGATTCATCAAATGGATGGCCAAAACAACCTTGAAAGAGGCAAACGTCTTTGTGCAAACAGACTAACTGCTGAAAATCCAAGTGTTGGGAAGCAGTATTCATTCATTCATCCATCTATCCATTTGCTCAACTAGTATTTATTGCATGCCTTTATGTGCCAGTTGCTAACGATTCAGTAGTGAATAAAATAACCAAACCCAAGGAGCTTAAAGTCTGGTAAACACAGGATTACAGTGAGCCAGAACTTGATTCAAATTCCAGCTCCACTACTCAGCTAAAGAGATCTTAAATTCTCTGCCCTCCTCTCTCTCTCCCCCCTCCCCCGTCTCTCTCTATAGATAGATAGATAGATAGATAGATAGATAGATAGATAGATATGGATAGATAGATATCTATTATATATAATAGATATTATATATCTATTATAGATATATATATTATAGATATATATATCTATATATATAGATATATATCTATATAGATATCTATATATATAGATATATATCTATATATCTATTATATATCTAATATATATAATAGGTATTATATATAATAGATATCTATCCATAGATATCCATAGATAGATATCTATTATATATAATAGATATATATGGTAAAAAAAAAAAACGGGGTGCTTGGCTGACTCAGTCAGTGGAGCACACAACTCTTGATCATGGGGTCATGAGTTTGAGGCCCATGTTGGGTGTAGAGAAAAGAAAAAAAAAAGAAAAGGAGAGGAGAGGAGAAAGAAAGACAACTTAATTAATAATATTTTCATTATTATTACCCAAGAAGTAAGTAATACAACAGTTGAAAAATGCCTCCTTCCAAATCAGTGGAATGTTTTCTAGTGAAAAAGCTAATAAACAGGAACTGAACAAGTAAGGTATCACTCAGAGTACTCCTTGGAATCCCTGTGCTCTATATAGTTATCTCCACTTGGATGTCCAATAAATATTTCAAACTCAATCTATTCAAAACTGACATCTCAGGGTGCCTGGGTGGCTCAGTCAGTTAAGCATCCAGCTCTTGACTTCAGCTCAGGTCATAATCTCATGGTTAGTGGGTTCAAGCCCCACATCAGATTCTGCACTAACAGTACGGAGCTGGCTTGGGATTCTGTCTCCCTCTCTCTCTGCCTCTCCCCTGCTAACTCTTCTCTATATCTCAAAAATAAATAAAAATAAACTTAAAAAAAAAAAAAAAACCTGACCTCTCAGTCATCTTCCATCTTGTATCCTATAGTCTTCCCCATCTCCATTAATAGAAACTCTATCCAAAGTTTTTGTTTTTGTTCTGACCAAAAATCTAAGAGCTATCCTTGAGTCCCTTTATCTTCTCACAGCCCATACCCAACGCATCAGGAAAGCCTCGTTTACTCTCAAAATAGATCCAGAATCAACAGAAGCACAGCTACTGCTACAACTACAACTCTGGTCCAAGTTACCATCATCTCTCACCCTTTCTGCATAGTCTTTATTTCTTGTACAGGCTCTATTGCAATTGTCACTTAACTAGTCTTCCTGCTTTCACCCTTGCCTCCTTTTCAGTCTATTCACCTCACAGTAGCCAGAGTGATCTTTTTAAAAGATAAGTCACATAATGTCATACCTCTACTCAAAAACCCCAAAGACTTCACAATTCCTGAGTAAAAGCTGAAGTTCTTACAATGGTCTATAAGACCATGTGATCTGATCCCACATTTCCTCTCTGACTCTCTGAAAAGTATCTACTATACTTTTCACTTTCTCCTCTGCAGCCATATCACCTTCCTTGGAGTTCTTCAACCATACCAGGCACATTTCTGCCTCCATGTCTTTGCCCTTGTTGTTCCCACTTCCTAGAACACTCTTTCCCCAGATGTTCATGTAGCTAATTCCCTTAATTCCTTAATTTTTGTTTCTTCTGTGAGACCTCCCCTGTCCATATAGTGAAACTGCAAACACACCCACAGCACTTAAACCATATATATTCCAATTTGTTTTCCTGTTTAGTCTAACTCCTCTACCCACCCCCTGCTGATTACAATATAAATTCCATGAGGGAAAAGATTATTTTTTGTTCATTATTACATTCCCAATACCTGGAATAGTGCTAGATACATAGTAGGAGCCCAATAAACATTTTTAGAATGAGTAAATGAGCCAGAAACAAGTTAGCAAGTCAGGGGAAAACTACCTTAAGAATAAAGTAAACTAAATGAACTCTTCTATTATTTGTGGGTTAGACTGCCAACCTGAAATTCTTGTTTTTCAAATGTCATAGGGAGTTACCAAAAATAAGGGCAGAAAACATGAGCCACAATTTATTTAGAGATTTTTTATTACTAAATGACCAAACCAAAAAACTTTAATAAAAGTTACCTTTTTCAAAAGTAAAGATGCCAACACGTATTTACAGAAATGCTTTTAGCTATTTTTGCAAGTATAAATGAAATAAACTTCTGGTTATGAAAGAACTTGAGATGTGGCATTTCATACTATTTGTGACCTTGGGCTCTTTCCACTGGGGCTAATTCAGCTTTCTCAGAGTTGGGTCTACACTAAACAACCTACTCTAAACACATCCTAAACATATACTATGAGCCTAGTCACACAAAGCATTATCATTGACCCTATTTAGGAGACTGAGGTCCATTAGAGAGCCTGGGATTTGACATAACTTGGAAAGTGGGAGGGAGAAGAGATATAAGGGCATCCCAGGTCCTAGAAGGCACATCTAAGGCCAGCAGGTGTAGAAGACAGCAGAAGACCCACCTAACTAAAGGGAGAGCTATGTATTCTGAAATAAAATAGTCTAGAATGCTACACAGAAGTTTTAAAACAGAAGCATCACATTATCAAAGTATGCCTAATGGATTATTTGAGTACTGATATGCCAAACTGAAGCAAAGAAAGACTAGAGACAGGAAAAACAGCCACAAAGTCTTTGTAGGAATCAAGGCATGGAATAACATCATGGCAAGAATGCAGAGAAAGGAGAATCAGACATCACAAAGAAAATAAGAGGATTGGGAACTGATTAAATTCAAGAGATGAGAAAATGTAAAAACTAATTCTGTAGTTTTCTTTTCGAGGAATAAGTATTCTAACAATAGAAAATGGTAAGATTGAAGAATGACCTAACAGAGCTATGTTCTATTTGAAATACTAGTAACATAATTGAATGGAAAACAGGAGATGACAGAAAAAAAGAATATGAAGTATAACGAGTAACAACTATCAAAATATATGGATATCTAAGAGTTAACAGCATGGAATAATGGCTGGATATTTAAAAAGAGCTTTTGGGGTACCTGCGTGGCTCAGTTGGTTGAGCATCCGACTTTGGCTCAGGTCATGATCTCACAGTTTGTGGATTCAAGCCCTGAGTTGGGCCCTGTGCTGACAGTGCGGAGCCTGCTTGGGGTCCTCTCTCTCTCTCTCTCTCTCTCTCTCTCTCTCTCTGCCCCTCCCCTGCTTGAGCTCTCTCTCTCTTTCAAAAATAAACATTAAAAAAAAAAAAAAAAGCAAAGAGGTTAGAGTGGAAGAGAGCCAAAGCATAAGAGACTCTTAAAAACTGAGAACAAACTGAGGGTTGATGGGGGGTGGGAGGGAGGAGAGGGTGGGTGATGGGTATTGAGGAGGGCACCTTTTGGGATGAGCACTGAGTGTTATATGGAAACCAATTTGACAATAAACTTCATATATTGGGGGGAAAAAACCCTAAAAAAAAAAAAAAAAAAAAAAAAAGCTTTTAAGGAAGGACATAGTAAGAAATTTCTTACTACCCCAGTCACTAAACACTGAGTCCCTGAAAGACATTGCAGTGGAATAAAAATGGTCAGTGAGATGTAGAGTCTGATAATTCCCCTCCCTATGAATCAGATCTGACAAACAGAATGCAGCTTAAGTGACATTCTGGAACTTCCAAAGGTATGTCATAAGAAATCTTTCAGTTTTCACTTGCGTGGCTTATACCTCTCGCCAGTCACCACATAAAAAGTCTATCTTGAGATCGCCAAGCTGTGGGAAGCTCAAGCCATATGGAGATGACCCAAAGAATGAGACACCATGTAGTGAAAGACAGGGGCCAAAACACCTTCATTCACTGTGGCACCAGGCATACGAATGAAGCAGCCATCCTGGAAGTGGGTCCTCTAGCTGACACATGAGCATCAGAGACCTAGCAAAGCTCTTCCAAATTCCTGACCTACAAAATCATAAGCAAAATAAAATGGTTGTTTTAAATTACTGAGTTTTAGGGTAGTTTGTTATACAGCAATAAATAGGGAAATAGATTTATTTTTTTATCTTGATAAGTCCCGAGCCTAGCAGAATACCTAGCCTACAGCAAATTCACTCCAAATGTTATGTGTAAAGTGAACCTCTTTCTTCCCTTGCAGTTCACATCCTGTCATTTCTTCTATACCCATCATTCCTTTAGAAGTCCTGGGTCACAGGGGCAATCATTGTTGGCACATCTGGAATGTTCTCTTAACTATCATGTAGTAGTAAAGGCCCCCCCCACAAAGCCACCCCAAGCTTGAAAGATAGGTATGGCTATGCTGCCAAAGTTAACCCAAGGCAGGCACCAGACAATATCGCATCTGGCTCAAGGTAAATAAGGCCAACATAATACTCTGTACTGGGCTACACAGAAACAAAAAAGAAAGAAGCAGACACAACTAATAGCAATATCACTGCACACCAAGAAACTGGAATCGGGGTCTGGCTGCTCATTTTTATAAATAATACATGAGTTTGGTCACTGAACCGACAGAGTTTCCTTTCATTGTAAGCTCTCTGATTATATAAGGCTTCTTATAAGTCTGACAAGAAACAACACATACCAACCCACATAAACAAGGAATTTTCAAACTAACTATTCTTTTAAAAAGAAAGAAGGTGTACAATGGGGGTGGAAATGGTGAGTGAGAAGAGGATGAGGGCTATGTGAATAAAAAGTTCTTTTCAGCCGCCTGCAGGGCTGATCCATTCCCTCGTGAGCTAAGAGTGTTTCTTCTTTTTTTCCCTAATGTTTATTTTATTTTTGAGGCAGAGAGCACAAGCAGGAAGGGCAGAGAATGGGGGAACAGAGGAACTGAAGCAAGCGGGCTCTCTACTGACAGCAGAGAAGCTGGGGCAGGGCTGGAACTCACAAATTGTGAGATCATGACCTGAGCCAAAGTCGGACTTTTTTTTTTTTAACATTTATTTATTTTTGAGACAGAGAGAGACAGAGCATGAACGGGGGAGGGTCAGAGAGAGAGGGAGACACAGAATCCGAAACAAGCTCCAGGTTCTGAGCTGTCAGCACAGAGCCCGACTCGGGGCTCAAACTCACAGACCGCAAGATCATAACCTGAGCCAAAGTCGGGCACCAGCTGACTGAGCCACCCAGGCGCCCCTTAAATTTTTTTTTTTAACGTTTATTTATTTTTGCAAAGTCGGACATTTAACCAACAGAGCCACCTAGGTGCCCCTGGAGTCTTTTTTTTTTTTTTTAATTTTTAAAAATGTTTTTATTTATTTTTGAAGGAGAGAGAGACAGAGCATGAGCAGGGGAGGAGCAGAGAGAGAAGGAGACATAGAATTTGAAGCAGGCTCCAGGCTCTAAGCTGTCAGCATAGAGCCCGATGCGGGGCTCAAACTCACGAACTGGGAGATCATGACCTGAGCCAAAGTCGGGAGCTTAACCGACTGAGCCACCCAGGCGCCCCTGGAATGTTTCTTTCAGTACCAAGTATCTGCCTGACTGAGGTCACTTTGCTATAAAGAGAATGAATCACCTCACTAGGTCAAGTAATTGCCAAGTGGTTCTTACTGGCACAGTGGGGAGAAAAAGCATAATTTCTCCTAGAAAAGGCAAGAGAGACCCCAAAATATCTGCCAAGCAATTCTTTTCTTTTGCTGACTCTTTTGACCAGAGAGTACTGTCACTTGAGATCCCTACCCGACAATCTTATATTCCACTCATTCCCAAATTTCCAATCTTCTAGGCACTGAAGGGTTCTGCACAAAGAAGCCCCTTAGACTGTTTGATTATGAGGATATTTCTCTCTTTGTGCCTTTCTTAACAAGCTTAAGAAGAAGGCATTATGAGATGACACATACTCTGTCTGGAAGAATCTCTCTCTTGTCTGTCTTTGACAATCTCCCACACCTCCATCTTGGATATGGAAGAGAAAACATATAGCATGTAAGTTGGTGGCAGCTACTTTTTGAGTAGAATGACATCCAACCTTAGGATGAAGTTGACAATATAAAGACAGAGTGAAGAGACAGAAAGACGTGGGGCCTCTAAATAACATTTAGCTGCTGAGTTAAACCAACCCTTAACCTAATAAAACTGCTGGAATTCCAGTTATATGAGTCATTTT
Source organism: Puma concolor (assembly GCF_028749965.1). Classification (NCBI taxonomy): domain Eukaryota; kingdom Metazoa; phylum Chordata; class Mammalia; order Carnivora; family Felidae; genus Puma; species Puma concolor. The sequence continues at coordinate 35,935,768 of NC_141674.1, forward strand.
GTTGTTTAAGGCTTTGTGACTATTTTCCATTACTTGCCAACCAAACACATTCTAATATATCCAATAACCAGGAAATATCTTTACCAAATAACAAAAAAATATATAAATAGAATCAAATTCTACAAATACTATACATGCTACACATACAAGAACATGTGGGGAATATGCATAAGTGCTTAGCACTGTGGGGAATAGATAAGTGAATTAAGGACAGTGTGTTAAAATGGAATGGGTATAGGCTTTAAAGTCAAATGAATCTGGATCCAAATCCTACTTTGGGAATTCATTTAATTTCTCTAAGCCTAGTTTTCTCATCTATAAAATGGAGAAAATATGACTACAGAATTGTGAATTATACCTAATATATAAAGCATTTTTTTTTAATGAGAGAAAGTCTTTACCCTCAATTAGAGTAGAAAAGACAAATAATTATGATCTGCTAATTGGGATATTTATCAGGTATGGGAAAGTGCAACAGTGGTTCCAGTTCTTCACCCTTTATGGAATCTATGCCCTCTGACATATAACTTTGCAGTATGCTCCCAATGTGGACTCAGGCATGTGACTTGTTTTGTCCAATGGCGATGTTGGCCAAGCAAACTTGAATATAGGCAGAATCATGAAAAGCACTTATGCAAATGGCTGGCATACTCTTGCTATTCTGGTATCATCATGTCCAGGCTAGTCCGCTGGTCCCAGAAGAAGGATGAGAAGCAGCTAGAGCAAAGCAGTCCCAGCAAAGCCCAACCTAGATCAGACTACCGGATGACCTGACAGATGCATGAATGAGCCCAAGTGAGACTAGCAGAAGTGCTCAACTTGCAGATGTACAAGAAATAAATGTTTATTGTTGTATTCTTTTGAGGTTTTTATGGTTGGGCATTATATAGCAATAGTTAACTAATAATACACAGGGTTATATTTTCTGTCTTTAAAAACTGAAGATTTCCACTTCCTTGATACTCATGACCAAATGAAAGACAATGTTAGGTCTCCTGAGTCAAAGAAATACTTATGGAACACTCCTATTTGATACATGAAATTTAAAAGGTTCTGTTTGATCTTTTATCAAACTGTTTTCTCTGTAACAAACAACTCATTTGCTTAAAAACTCAGAAGTCTATACTTACTACAGGTAAAACTACCGGTGGTAGTTAGTAGTACCTAACTGTCTGATTGTTCCAAGTTCAGTTAATGTCTACAATTACAAACAACACTCACAGAAATGGTTAAAGCCTAAAAAAGTCCAGATCACTACTGTATACGAGAAGTACTCTTCCTAATAATATCAACACTTTACAGGCACTAACAAGAGCTATGTTTGTCTACTGTAATTATTGAAAAATTATTTTAAGAGAAATAAAGAATGGTGTTCACATTATTGTAAACAGCAGGCATTCCACCAATCAAGAGTTCCATCCAAGTTCCCAGTGCTGTGCTAGATGTTAGTAGTAATTTATTTTTATAATCCTTAGTGAAACCAAAAGTGTGCTGCCAAATTCAATTCTAAGACAAACATGTGAGTCCTCAGATATCTATGCCATAACGGCCCTTGGGGATCCCCTTCTGAAAATAACCAGTAACATTTGGATATTTGGCCCAAATGACCATCAGCCTATTAACACCACAATAAAAATTATAAGTTATGCCAATATCTGATTAATGATACTGGAAATATACACTCTTTCACAAAGCAGACACTGTATGTTGTATATGGCTATAACAAGCTAACAAACACAGAGAATATTACTTAAGTGCAACATGGCCAAAAGAATGCTGCATTAAGAGCATTCATTTCTGCCATTTCAACTACACTCCACTTCTAAATTTACAACTTGATCACAGATTTTTCTTTTAATGTTTATTTAGTTTTAGAGAGAGAGAGAGAGTGCGAGTGGGACAGGGGCAAAGAGAGAGGGAGACATAGAATCCGAAGCAGGCTCCAGGCTCTGAGCTGTCAGCGCAGAGCCCGATGTGGGGCTCAAACTCGCAAACTGCAAGATCATGACCTGAGCCTAAGTTGGATGCTTAACTAACTAAGCCACCCAGGTGCTCCATGATCACAGATTTTAAAGCATGTTCTTTGTCAGAAAAACCAACATACAAGCCCTTCCAGTAAACTGACATTTCAGAGAACAATGATACAAACATGGAGTACAACAAATACTTTAACAATTATTAGTGTCAGAGCTCTGGCAGAAAGCTTGAGAGAAGGAGAGAGTTTTGTCTTTGAAGAATTTATAGACTCACTTCTGAGAAAAGAAATACACAGAAAATGTTTTTGATCTGAAATGCTGGTCATGGGCGGGTTCATTTGTAAAAATTTAGTGAGCTGTACACATTTCATATGTTATAACATTTCTGTTATGTCACACTTCAATAAAAAGGGTTTTTTTTAAGTTTATTTATTTTTGAGAGAGAGAGAAAGTGCAAGTCGGAGAGGGGCAGACAATGAGGGAAAAAGAGAATCCCAAGTAAGCTGTATGCTGTCAGCGTGGAGCATGATGTGGGGCTTGAATCCACAAGCCATGAGATCATGACCTGAGCTGAAGTCAGACACTTAACCCACTCAGCCATCCAGGCGTACCCAATAAAAAGTTTCTAAAATTTTTAATAACATTAACCACAGAATTGAACTAAGTATCAATTGAAAAATATTGACAATTTAAGGAGTTTGGGAGGGACCAGTCATTGCTAATAATAAAAGCTGTAACAGTTAAAATGTACTAAGCAATTACTATATGCCAGCCACTGTGCTAAATAAGCATTTTATATTTCATCCTCACAAAATCCCTGTGAGGTCATCTTCTTATCAGTAGGATCTGCTACAATTACTGACTCCCTCCTTCTTGAAACTCCTTCCTTTCCATTCCAGGCCAATACACGCTCGTGGTTTCTCTTCCTACCTCACTAATCACTCCCTCTCAAAATGTCTTCTCCTCAGACTTTTAAAATTAAATACTTTAGGATTCAGCTATTGGTCCTCTTTTCTATCTAGACTCCCTGGAACAGATACTATTATTTTTTTATTCCCATTTTACAGACAACACCACTGAGACACAGAGAAATTCAAACCTAGGCAATCAAGACTTCAGAGTCCATGCTCTTAACCACCTCATTATTCTGCCTTCTTTGGCCTTCCATATAAGAGGCAGGACAGAACTATACACATTCCACATTCTGGTGCCCTCGGTAACTGAGAAAACAGACACAGAGTGAGGTACATGGGACCTTCCTTTATCAGATATTAGGGACAAATATAGGGCACCAAGCCAGCAGGAAACCAATACTTGCAAATTCTTTTTTTTTTTTTTAATTTTTTTTTTCAACATTTATTTATTTTTGGGACAGAGAGAGACAGAGCATGAACGGGGGAGGGGCAGAGAGAGAGGGAGACACAGAATCGGAAACAGGCTCCAGGCTCTGAGCCATCAGCCCAGAGCCTGACGCGGGGCTCGAACTCACGGACCGCGAGATCGTGACCTGGCTGAAGTCGGACGCTCAACCGACTGCGCCACCCAGGCGCCCCTTGCAAATTCTGTTAAACAATTTTCCTTCCTAAGTTTCTTCACTTTGTATTTTGATACTTACTTCCTAAGGAAGAATGTGAATACATTCTAGAACATAGACTCTTAAATCTAGACGCTCATTTGAATAATCTTGGGGAGCTTTAAGAACACATATGGGCCCTATGAAGACCTACAAAGCCTAGAAGATTCCAGGAAGCTGTGTTTCTGAGAAGGATCCAAGTAAATTCTGAGTTGATAGGTCAGTACCTAAGTTTAGGAAGCCTTTGTTCTAGAGAGGATTCTCTGGTCCTCAGAGGTTAAGTAGTGGCTTTACTACCTAGAAAAGACTGAAAATGAAATAAGACTGAAGATGTAAACTGATTCCAAGGAGTAATAAGACCAATCAGGACACTAGAACAGTGATTGTGGAATTCTATATCAGGACACCAAATGTTTCTGGATAGTCCGGGAATTTGTTGCCATGAAATAATCTGCAGCCAAGTGATGTCTCCCTTAGCTTTGGAAGGGGTCATCCGGGAAGCAAGAATCAGTATAACATTTGAGCACTCATATTCTCAGATTATTCACAAATATTATGAGAGAATCCAAGAGTATTAATAGATATGGCTATTTTCCCCAGGCAAGAGAAGAAAGCATTGTTAACACTATCATTTTTGTATAAATATAAATGCATACACATTTTGCTAACATTACGCAAGTAACAATTAGTATGGAACCACAAATGCTAAAACTAAGGCAAAGAAGTCACTTCAATATGCTTAAGTCTTACCTCTGTAAGTGCATGCAATTGTCCTTGATGTACACACACACCCATGAACCTATGAAACAAAAAAAAATTTTTTTAGCAAAGGAAAACAATATAACTGCCATATAAAGAAACTAGTTTAGCTACTCATGCATTGGAAATAATCCAATACCTGCGAAGTCTCCTGGGTTCTTGTATAATGCTGCAGCCTCTCAACTTTGATATCAGGCTGGTAATTTTTTTTTCCTTTAACTTTATTTATTTTTGAGAGAGAAGGAGAGAGCAAGCAGAGGAGGGGCAGAGAGAGAGAGGGAGAGCGAGAATCCCAAACAGGCTCTGTGCTGAGAGAGAACCTGTGAGAACCATGAGAACAATGAGAACCATGAGAACAATGACCTGAGCCAAAATCAAGAGTCTGACCCGTAACTGACTGAGCCACTCAGGCATCCCTCATTTGTTACCAAACTTTAATAGGTTACATTCACTATCTACATTTCTTTAACCTTCGTTCATTCCTAAACTCATTATAATTTGCCCTCTGCCGATATCACTTTTTTTTTTAATCTTTATTTTTGAGAGAGACAGAGACAGAGCGAGAGCAGGGGAGGGGCAGAGACAGAGGGAGACAATCTGAAGCAGGTTCCAGGCTCTGAGCTGTCAGCACAGAGCCCAACACGGGGCTTGAACTCACGGACTGTGAGATCATGACCTGAGACGAAGTCGGACGCTTAACCGACAGAGCCACCCAGGCACCCCAGCCAATATCACTCTTTAGTAACTAACCATCCTTACTATGAAGAATTCGTTGTTTTACATACTTTTGCATTTCTAGTACCTAGTATAGTATCTGGCACAAAAGATTTGTTGAACAGCATAAATGATTATGACCTACAAACTTAAGTTGAAGCTCTTCTCTTTACTTTATTTCATTTTACTGAAAATAATCCTTCCAGGATCAGCTAAAATTTCATCTTCTCTATATTGATCTCGGGGATATCTTCACTTATCATTAATCCTCTCTCTCCCTCCTCATCTCAACAGTACTGCTATGCACTTTCACTCTGCTTTGAAAGATTGTTCATTAGCCTAACTGAGGTGGTCCAGGGTCTGGAGTCAGACTGCTTATATTTGAATCCTGGCTCTGCCACTTCACGATGACATCCCCGTATTTTAGTTTCTTCATATACAAAATGGGAGTATTACTATTACCTAACTCATATGGTTATTGTGAAGATGAAATGACATAACTTGGGCTCCTAGAACATACTAAGAACTAGAATATATTAACTGTTCTTCTTTTAACATTTGTGACTTCTTCTCCAGAATGGAATATAAGAAAGATTTTCAAGAATACAGATCTCTTCTCATTTGTTTCTACATATAGTGCCTGATACACAATGCTTTGCAAATAAGATGCTAAACAAACACTTCTTGAATGAAAAAGCAATGATCACCAAATTAGCTTCACAATTTAAATTCATTTTATAAGAAAGAACCCTTTTTTTTTTTTTTTTTTTTTTTTTGTAGGCTCCATGCCCAGCATGGAGCCCAACACAGAGCTTGAACTCACAACTCTGAGATCAAGACCTGAGGTGAGATCAAGAGTCAGACGCTTAACCTACTGAGCTATCCAGGCACCCCAGAAAGAACATTTATTTATTTTTTTTTTCAACGTTTATTTATTTTTGGGACAGAGAGAGACAGAGCATGAACGGGGGAGGGGCAGAGAGAGAGGGAGACACAGAATCGGAAACAGGCTCCAGGCTCTGAGCCATCAGCCCAGAGCCTGACGCGGGGCTCGAACTCACGGACCGCGAGATCGTGACCTGGCTGAAGTCGGACGCTTAACCGACTGCGCCACCCAGGCGCCCCCAGAAAGAACATTTAGAGGCAGGTACAAGGCTGGAGAACGAAGGAGTATTTATTTTATTTAGTCAAATATTTATTTTTTTTTAATTTTTTTTTCAACATTTTTTATTTATTTTTGGGACAGAGAGAGACAGAGCATGAACAGGGGAGGGGCAGACACAGAATCGGAAACAGGCTCCAGGCTCCGAGCCATCAGCCCAGAGCCTGACGCGGGGCTCGAACTCACGGACCGCGAGATCGTGACCTGGCTAAAGTCGGACGCTTAACCGACTGCGCCACCCAGGCGCCCCTCAAATATTTATATAGAAGTTAGGCAGTAGGATTCTACTAGCAAAACAATAGCTACATATTAGACATATCTCCAGAAGCTAGGGAAGCAAAAGATGAACTACTGGGGCTTGATCAAGATGAAAAGCTGCTGCACTGTGAATCAAACAATCAACAAAACTAAAAGGCAACCTACGGAATGGGAGAGGATATTTGCAAATGACATAGCTGATAAAGGGTTAGCATCCAATATCTATAAAGAACTCACCAAATTCAAACCCAAAAAATAAATAATCCAGTTAAGAAATAGGCAGAAGAGGGGCACCTAGGTGGCTCGGCCGGTTGAACATCCGACTCTTGGTTTCAGCTCAGATCATGATCTCATGGTTTGTGAGTTTGAGCCCCACATCAGGCTCTGCACTGACAGTGTGGAGCCTGCTTAGGATTCTCTCTCTCCCTCTCTCTCTCTGCCCCTCCCCCACTCTCTCTCTGTCTCTCTTTCAAAAATAAAAAAAAAACTTATACAAAAAGAAACAGGCAGAAGATATGAACAGACATTTTTCTAAAGAAGACATCCAGATGGCCAACAGACACATGAAAAGATGCTCAACATCACTCATCATCAGGGAAATATAAATCAAAACCATGATGAGCTACCACCTCACATCTGTCAGAATGACTAAAATTAACAACACAGGAAAACAGATGTTGGCAAGGATGCTGAGAAAGGGGAACCCTCTTACATTGTTGGTGGGAATGCAAACTGGTGCAGCTACTCTGGAAAACAGGATGGAGATTCCTCAAACAGTTAAAAATAGAACTACCCTATGACCCAGCAATTGCACTATTAGGTATTTACCCAAAAAATACAAAGCTACTGATTCGAAGGGGCACACGTATCCTGATGCTTATAGCAGCATTATCAAGAACAAATTATGGAAAGAACCCAATTGTCCATCAACTGAAATTGGATAAAGAAGATGGATATATATATAATGGAATATTACTCAACCATCAAAAAATGAAATCTTGCCATTTACAGCAACATGGATGGAGCTAGAGTATATTATGCTAAGTGAAATAAGTCAGAGAAAGACAAATACCATATGATTTCATTCATCCATGGAATTTAAGAAACAAAACAGATGAACGTAGGGAAAGGGAGAAAAAAAGGAGACAGAAGCAAACCCAAAGACACTCTTTTTTTTTTTATGTTTTTATTTATTTTTAAGACAGAAAGCACAAGCTGCAAGGGGCAGAGAGAAAGGGAGACAGGAACTGAAGCAGGCTCTACGCCGTCAGCAGAGATCCTGATGCGGGGTCCGAACTCATGAGCTGTGAGATCATGACCTAAGCAGAAGTCACACTTAACCAACTGAGCCACCCAGGTGGCCCAAACCATAAGAGACTCTTTTTTTTTTTTTTTAATTTTTTTAAGTTTATTTATTTTTGTGAGAGAAAGAGAGACAGACAGAGCACAAGCAGGGGAGGAGGAGAGAGAGAGGGAGACACAGAATCTGAAGCAGGCTCTAGGCTCTAAGCTGTCAGCACAGAGGCCGACACAGGATTCCAACTCACAAACAGTGAGATCATGACCTGAGCCAAAGTCGGATGCTTAACCGACTGAGCCACCCAGGTGCCCCACCAGAAGAGACTCTTAACCACAGAGAACAAACTAAGGGTTGATGGAGGGGAGGTGGGTGGGGGAGGGGCTAAATGGGTGATGGATATTAAGAAGGGCACTTGTCATGAGCATTGGGTGTTATATGTAAGTGATAAATCACTAAACTGTATTCCTGAAAGCAGTATTATACTATATGTTAACTAGAATTTAAATAAAAATTTGAAACAAAAAAAAATTAAAAAATAAAGTCATGAGCCTCCTAAAAGCTAAAAAGACTTGGTTTGGGTATGATACACCCTTGCTTCCCTTCCCCCCAAACCCACCATTCACTATGACCACATCATCCGCAGAGATGTCACAGCCAGCACATTCGGGCAGGCACTGGTTTCATGTGACAGTTTTCTTCTGCCTGCCTTCCTCCCCACCCCCAGCTCACATCACCACATCACAGTGGTGTCACACAACTCTACGTCTATGTGAAACTTTTCTGCCTGACCTCCTCAACCTCATTTTCTTTCCATCACCCACCACATCCAAAACAGTTTCACAGAGCTCTCAAGCTAAGATAGGCATTAGCTTTATATTAGAAGAAGAGCTTGAGCAGAGTACATGATTACAGTTGCTATAAAAAGAATATACTTTAAAAGGGAAATATTTCTCAGGGCGCCTGGGTGGCTCAGTTGGTTAAGTGTTCAACTTCAGCTCAGGTCATGACCTCCAGTTCGTAAGTTTGAGCCTTGAGTCGGGCTCTGTGCTGACAGCTCAGAGCCTGGAGCCTGCTTCAGATTTTGTGTCTCTCTCTCTCTCTGCCCCTCCCCCACTCGTGTGCGTGTGTATTCTCTCTCTCTCTCTCTCTCTGAAAAATAAACATTAAAGAAAACTTTAAGGGAAATATTTCTCATCCTTAACAGGGAAGTGATATATGCCTAGAAAAGCATTTAATATTAACAGTAAGTTTTCACTGAAATTTTTATTACTAATTATATTAAAATCTAAGTTGTGGACAAAACCTCAAATCTTTTTTGGTGTGAGACTGGACCTAAAAATTATTACACTCTGAATGATTCTTACTCCCTACTACCACCACCCAAAATCAAGCCAGCTAGAATTACTTAGCTCAGGAAGGGAGGAGCACTTTGTTAATGCATGTGCTTGAGACTAAGTCATTACTGAAATTTATTATTTTTAGTTTCATATTATGCACACACACTTGTGTTAAGTAAGAAGAGGGATGCCTGGGTGGCTCAGTCGGCTGAGCATCTGACTTTGGCTCAGGTCATAATCTCTCAGTTCCTGAGTTCAAGCCCTGCATGGAGCTCTCTGCTGTCAGTGCAGAGCCCACCTCCAATCCTCTCCCTCTTTCTCTGTCCCTCCCCCACCCTGGCACAAGAGCACTGGCTATCTCTTTCAAAAATAAAAACATTTAATGGGACACCTGGGTGTCTCAGTCAGTTAAGTGTCTGACTTCAGCTCAAGTCATGATCTCACGGATTGTGAGTTCAAGTCCCACATCAGGCTCTGTGCTGACAGTGCGGAGCCTGATTTGGACCCTCTGTCCCTTCTCTCTGCTTCTCTCCCTCTCTCTGCCCTTCCTCCAAGTACAAGTTCTCTCAAAAGTAATAAATAAATATTAAAATAAATAAATAAAGGGGCGTCTTGGTGGCTCAGTCGGTTAAGTGTCCGACTTCAGCTAAGGTCGTGATCTTGTGGCTTGTGGTTCCAGCCCCTCATCAGCTCTGTGCTGACAGCTCGGAGCCTGGAGCCTGCTTCAGATTCTGTCTCCCTCTCTCTCTGCCCCTCCCCTGCTCACACAGTCTCTGTCTCTCTCTCCCAAATATAAATAAACATTAAAGTTTTTTAAATAAATAAAAACATTTAAAAAGAAAAAAAAAGAAGAGTTGCTTTTGTTTTTTAGACGAGCACTTCCTAAATTTTAATGTGGACACAAATCACCTAGGACTTATATAAATTCCAGGCTCTGATTCTACAGGTTGGGGCAGAGGGAGGTTGGGAGTCTGAATTTCTAATAAGCTCCCAGGTAATATTGACACTGCTAGGTCCATGGACCACACACTGAGTAGCAAGGCTCAGTCTTGACTTGACAAACGACAGCTGATCACCCACTCTAAAGTTAGTAAGACCATAACAGGAAACTTCCAACTCTGATACTACTGGTAAACTAGACTTTGATCAGAGACTTAATTTGCCTCAGCCTTTCCTGTAGCATGATTTACTATTTTCCATAAAGTGTCATTACCATGCTTTTATACACCTTTGCTTTCCTAGGGCTGTTCCCACTTCCCAGAATGCCCCTCCCCTCATTTCTACATAGTTACGTTCTACTCACCCTCAAAGCCCAGTTCAGATACTTCCTTTCCCACAAAACAAATCTGGCTCCCTCTAAGTAGAAGTACTTCTGAACTAGCATGCTTCTGAACTATGAAGACACTCCATCTACACCACTCTCCTATAGCATCATTGCTTCCTACCTTTAACTATGTTTTATAAAATGAAATGAATTCTCTTGCCTGTCATATGACAGTATATAAACACTTGCTGGGTAAATTTAACACACAACTCTGACCACTTAATCACTGAATGCTTGTTATTTGCCAGGCACTGGTAATTATTGTTATTATATGATTATTATAACAGCTGACTCTTTTTTTCTGAGAGAGAGAGCAGGGGAAAGGCAGAGGGAGAGGGAGAGCGAGAAAGAGAGAAAGAATCCTAAACAGGCTCCACACCCAGCACAAAGCCTGATGTGGGGCTTGATCCCACAACCATGAGATCACAACCTGAGCCGAAATCAAGAGTCAGATGCTTAACTAACTGAGCCACCCAGGTACCCCAACAACTGATTCTTAAAGAGCACTTACTGTGTAGGCATTGTTTTTATATTATATTCATTTAATCCTCATAATAATCCAATGAAGTAATACTTTTATTCTCCCAATTATATTGATAAAGAAATTTAGGCTTAGAGAAATAAAGTAACCTGCCCAAAGTCATACAAATAATAAGTGGCTGAGCCAGGTGTCAAACCTAAACAGTGGGTTCTGTGCTCTTAATCACAATGTTATATTACCTCCCCATATAGTTATAAAAAGGATTTAAAAATGAACAAGACACAATGCCTTTCATTAAGAAGCTACTCAAAAAGATTTTTGTGGCAGTTCACAGCTCCTGATCAAAGTCCAAATTCCTTACTTAGCATGTTATTCAAGAATCTGAATGATCTGACCCACACCTCTTTTACCTTATCTCCTATTACTCCCACCTGAATTCTCTATGTTTTAGTTATATAACCTGTTCCTCCTAAATATGTCCTAAATTCTCCCACTTCCATACTGTTGCTACAATAAGGCCATCTGGAATCCACTTTTTTACTATTTCTTTTAGGGGCAGGGAGAGTGGCAGAGGGGGAGGGAGGGAGGGAGGGAGAGAGAGAGAGAGAGAGAGAGAGAGAGAGAGAATATGAATCCCAACCAGGCTCCATGCTCAGTGCAGAATCTGACATGGGGCTTGATTCCACAGCCCTGGAATCATGACCTGAGCCCAAATCAAGAGTTGGACGCTCAACTGACTCAGCCACCCAAGTGTCCCTGGAATCCACTTTTCAAAGCTCTACCAATCCTTACAAACTTAGTGCAAGAATGTCTCCGAATAATAACAATAATAACAATAGCACCCAACACTTATATACCATTTAGGATGCCAGGAACTGTCACATATCAAGTCATATGATTGAGAATGGTTATAATAATTCCTGTCTCAGAGACATAATTTCACATATTTCCCTACTCTTTCTAATCTGAAGTAATCTTTCTCTTCTCTATACATTTATATTACTCTATTTAAAACTCTATTATATAAACACATATCAGGCCTGCCTTCTACATCAAGTTTTATCTATGTCTGCTTCTTCCACTAAATTAGATGGTTCTTGAGGGCAGGAATCTTAAGTGTGGAAAAGAATGGCTATTTACTCACTAAATTACCTCCCTTTTCTTCCTGAAGTTTCCCAATGTCTATAACAGTTAGTTAAGACCATAATATTGAGTTCTGGAGAGTAGTACAGGGGCAGAAATTATTATGTCATTTCTAGGCCTGTCCCATAAAAACCTCAACCCTCTCCTCTATACTTTTCTCCTTCATCTGTCAGCAGATGCAGAAGATCCAGTGAAGGAATCTGAGGCCCTGATCTAGGTTTAAAAAAAAAAAAAAAAAAAAGCTCTCTGTCTAACTCAATCCAACACACACTGAACTAGGACATGAATAAGAAACATGCCTTTAAATCGATAAGATTTTACATGGTTTACTACAGTAATTAGCCCACCTGGAATAAATATACTAGGTGGTTTTGTGTCTCTATATATACTTAAAACACTGCCTTCTTCATAGTTAGCATTTAGTAAATATTTACCGAATTCAGTTAAAAGTTAAATTTCTTTTTTTTTTTTTTTACATTTTATTTATTTTTGAGAGAGTGAGAGACACAGCATGAGTGGGGGAGAGGCCGAAAGAGAGGAAGATACAGAATCTGAAGCAGGCCCCAGGTTCTGAGCTGTCAGCACAGAGCCCAACATGGGGCTCAAACCCACAAACTGCAAGATCATGACCTGTGCCAAAGTCGGGTGCTTAATTGACTGAGCCACCCAGGCACCCCTAAAAGTTAAATTTCTTAATTCCAAAGCAGGATCTTTCTTCAGTCCTAGTATTATCCAGCAGTCTCCAAAATGGGGTATGAGTAAGATTACCCATTGAAGTCTGGGAAGAAAATTGGAATTTTTAAGCTATATTATTATTTATTTTTAATTTTTTAATGTTTAATTTTGAGAGAGACAGAGAGTGAGCAGGGGAGGGGCAGAAAGATTGGCAGACACAGTCTGAAGCAGGCTTCAGGCTCTGAGCTGTCAGCACAGAGCCCAACACGGGGCTCAAATCCATGAACCGTGAGATCATGACCTGAGCTGAAGTTGGACGCTTAACTGACTGAATTGCCCAGGCACCCCATTACCTATATTATTTTTATATAAAGAAGAAAAAATAAGTTTAGTAATATTTAACATGGGTTAATAATAGCACCTGGGGATGTGCTCAAAAATGTTTTCTTAATGGGATATTATGATAGGCAGAAGATGTCTAGAAAGGTCCATGTTCTAACCCTCAAAACCTGTGAATATGTTATGCTATATAGCAAGGGAAATTGATTAAAGTTGCAGATGGAATTAAGGTTGCTAATCAGCTGACTTTAAAATAGGGAGAGTATCCTAGACTACCAAGTGTTATCATATTTGCAGTGTTATCATAATGGTCCCCAAAGGTGGAAGAGGGAGGCCAAAAAGTTAGTATTAGAAGGATACAATATGAAAAAAAAATCAGCCTGTCACTATTGGCTTTGAAGATGGAAGGAGCTACAAGCCAAATAGAAACTGAAAAAGTAAGGAAACAGATTCTTCCCTAGAGCCTCCAGAAAGAAACACAACACTCTCAATACCTTGATTTTATCCTAGTAAGACCCACATCAGACTTCTGATCTATAGAAGATAATGAATTTGTGTTGTTTTAAGTCACCAGGTAATTTGTTATAGCAGCCATAGAAAACTAATGATACAACAAGAAAAAGAAAGAAAGAAAGAAAGAAAGAAAGAAAGAAAGAAAGAAAAGAAAGGAAAAGAAAAGAAAACTAATATTACATAATAAAAAAAAATCATGGGTGGAGAAACAAAAGCAAAAATGAACTATTGGGACCTCATCAAAATAAAAAGCTTCTTCACAGCGAAGGAAACAATTAGCAAAACTAAAAGGCAACTGACAGAATGGAAGAAGATATTTGCAAACGACATATCAGATAAAGGGTTAGTATCCAAAATCTATAAAGAACTTATCAAACTCAACACCCAAAAAACAAATAATCTAGTGAACAAATGGGCAAAAGACATGAATAGACACTTCTCCAAAGAAGACATCCAGATGGCCAACCGACACATGAAAAAATGCTCAACATCACTCATCATCAGGGAAATACAAATCAGAACCACAATGAGATACCACCTCACACCAGTCAGAATGGCTAACATTAACAACTCAGGCAACAATAGATGTTGGTGAGGATGTGGAGAAAGAGAATCTCTTTTGCACTGCTGGTGGGAATGCAAACTGGTGCAGCCACTCTGGAAAACAGTATGGAGGTTCCTCAAAAAATTAAAAATAGAACTATCCTATGACCCAGTAATTGCACTACTAGGTAGAAACAGGTGTGCTGTTTCAAAGGGGCATGTGCACCCCCATGTTTATAGCAGCACTATCAACAATAGCAAAGTATGGAAAGAGTCCAACTGTCCATCGATGGATGAATGGATAAAGAAGATGTGGTATACACACACACACACACACACACACACACACACACACACACACACACACACAATGGAGTATTACTTGGCAATCAAAAAGAATGAAATCTTGCTATTTGCAACTATGTGGATGGAACTAGAGGGTATTATGCTAAGCGAAATTAGTCAGAGAAAGACAAATATCATATGACTTCACTCATATGAGGACTTTAAGACACAGAACAGATGAACATAAGGGAAGGGAAGCAAAAAATATATAAAAACAGGGAGGGGGACAAAACATAAGAGACTCTTAAATATGGAGAACAGACAGAGGGTTACTGGAGGAGGGATGGGCTAAATGGGTAAGGGGCATTAAGGAATCCACTCCTGAAATCATTGTTGCACTATATGCTAAATAATTTGGATGTAAATTTTAAAAAAAAATTTAAAAAAATTATGGGTCACTATGTTCACAGACCTAAAATAGACTTTGGGCTTTGACTCCTAAACAAGCACAAGGAAAATAACATTATTAGTTCCTTGGTAGCATTTTCGTCTAATCAGTCAAATATTTTTTGAGTTCATAGTTCTGCTCTCAGAGTTAAACATTAAAGTTTAAATACTGTCCCTTCTCAAAAGCTTATTACCTAAACAGAAGAGTGAGGGAGAGGTGTGACAGTAGTCTGAAACACATCTAGCTGTCTTCATTCTGGAAACACACACACACACACAAAACACCAACACACAACTATTTTGGACCAACTCAATACTACACAACAGGACCCAGTGAG
The DNA here is from genome assembly GCF_028749965.1 of Puma concolor. Classification (NCBI taxonomy): domain Eukaryota; kingdom Metazoa; phylum Chordata; class Mammalia; order Carnivora; family Felidae; genus Puma; species Puma concolor. The sequence goes on from NC_141674.1 coordinate 35,950,935, forward strand.
AGTCCTGTAGCCATTATATCAAAGCTGTCTGGAAAATTAGTAGTTATCGCTAACTTACCTAGAATTAGGTATATATGCCAATATACCTAGAAACTGTCCTAGGTATTTTATATGTATTATCTGAGATTAAATTATCCTCATTTTATCATCTAGGAAAATAAGGTTCAGAGCACTTAAGTGACTTGACAAAAGTTGGAGAAGTACTGGAATCTGATCTGTTTTGCTCTGTGACAATGGGAATGAAAGAAAAAAGGCCAGTGGTTCAATAATAACTTCATTTTGTATTCATAAATAATAACTAATGATGCCTGGGTGGCTCAATCAGTTGAGCATCTGACTCTCAATTTCAGCTCGGGTCATGGTCCCAGGGATCAAGCAAGCCTCACATTGGACTCCTTGCTGAGTTTGGAGCCTGCTTGAGATTCTGTCTCTTTCTCACTCTGCCCCTCTCCCCTGCTTAGGCTCACTCACTCTCTCTCTCTCTCTCTCTCTCAAGAAAAAAAAAAAAAAAAAGATTCTCTCTCTCTCTGTCTCCCCAAAACAAAAACAAAACCCTGCCAATCTGTAAACCAATGAAAATCTAACTGGTTTGCTTTATAAGACTTTCTACTGTCAGCTTTGAGCAAAAAGCAACATCCGTGTTAGGAGTTCTTCTGATCTGTACTGGTCTTTGCAGAAAAATGTCTGGTTCTGAAGTTATGGTAAAAACAATTAAGAGGTTTGAAATAAACCTATAATAGAATAGTAAAATGTGAGCATGATTTTCATATTAAAATGCTTTCTAAAAGGCCTACATTGGAAACCTACTGATACTGGTTTACTTTTTTTTTTAAAGTTTTTCCAGAAATTTGATATATTTTTATCTGATTTCCCTCCCATAACTGAAGGAAAGGCTCTGCGACATACTCCACCGGATTCCACTAAGCTTTAATATGTGGCATTAAATGAACTGCTTTGCATTTTACTCCCAAATAAAGCAAAGATACCATCACTCTCTTAGACCAGAAAAAATTACCAGTAACCAAAAAGGAGAAAAAAGGGCAATGGCTCAGATCTCAAGTCCCAAAAGAGCTATGAATCTAGACCCATAAAAAAAGCAGTAATATCTCTGGGTAAGGCTTACTGCAGTTCAAACGTGCTTTAGAGGTATTACATCATGGAAAACTGGTTGTGCTAGGTTCTAGCTTTGAGAACTCAAAGAAAACTCAGCTGAACAGACATTAACCACTAATGTCTCACTTCAAGTGACATTAAACAGAGCTGGTTCAGTCTGGCTTTCTCTTTTCTGTCCACGATTTTTATAGTCAGATTTTAAGATAGGTAAAGGCAAATAAACATTGCTCAATATTCACGAGATCATGTCAATAGCACTACATACAATAACAAGAGGACCAATAAAGTTTATGGTCTAATCTTACTGGTTTTTTTTTTAGTGAAACAATACAAGTACTTAAAAAGTTAATATAAGATCTGCTTACTTACAAATAGTAAACCAGTTTAATAAACACAAAAACATCCTAGATTTTTTTTTCATTTTTTTTCTTCAATATATGAAATTTATTGTCAAATTGGTTTCCATATAACACCCAGTGCTCATCCCAAAAGGTGCCCTCCTCAATACCCATCACCCACCCTCCCCTCCCTCCCACCCCCCATCAACCCTCAGTTTGTTCTCAGTTTTTAAGAGTCTCTTATGCTTTGGCTCTCTCCCACTCTAACCTCTTTTTTTTTTTCCTTCCCCTCCCCCATGGGTTTCTGTTAAGTTTCTCAGAATCCACATAAGAGTGAAAACATATGGTATCTGTCTTTCTCTGGATGGCTTATTTCACTTAGCATCACACTCTCCAGTTCCATCCACGTTGCTACAAAGGGCCATATTTCATTCTTTCTCATTGCCACGTAGTACTCCATCGTGTATATAAACCACAATTTCTTTATCCAATCATCAGTTGATGGACATTTAGGCTCTTTCCATAATTTGGCTATTGTTGAGAGTGCTGCTATAAACATTGGGGTACAAGTGCCCCTATGCATCAGTACTCCTGTATCCCTTGGGTAAATTCCTAGCAGTGCTATTGCTGGGTCATAGGGTAGGTCTATTTTTAATTTTTTGAGGAACCTCCACACTGTTTTCCAGAGTGGCTGCACCAATTTGCATTCCCACCAATAGTGCAAGAGGGTTCCCGTTTCTCCACATCCTCTCCAGCATCTATAGTCTCCTGATTTGTTCATTTTGGCCACTCTGACTGGCGTGAGGTGATATCTGAGTGTGGTTTTGATTTGTATTTCCCTGATAAGGAGCGACGTTGAGCATCTTTTCATGTGCCTGTTGGCCATCCGGATGTCTTCTTTAGAGAAGTGTCTATTCATGAAAAACATCCTAGATTTCCGAGAGAAAAACAAACATTCTCCATCTTGATTAACAACTGAAAGTAAACTTGAGACTGAGAATTAAACTCATTCTGTAACTATTTTTTCACAGAAAATTTTAAACCACACTGCTCACAACTGCCATGCAAACAGCAAAATACCAAATCTCCTGGCAAAGGTAGAAACATTAATACATATACAAGCAGTGACCTCAAATGTTCCCCAAATGTTTTTTAATCCAGGAAGTTCGGACAAGAACTAATAATATCCACAAACCCAAGTATCTATATTGTCTCCTCACAAAATGAGAATGCTTCTTCCTCCTTCCCAAACTTATTCTTTATTCTAAGATTACTCATAAACTCACATCCAAATAGCAAAATATAAACACACATTTCAATTTATGTGAGTATACTTCTGAAACAGCTCTCTCACATAATTTATGTCTTCCCCCTCGCCCACAGTAGAAGAAATATACAGAGGAGAAAGAGAATAATTCAATCTAAAAAGCAAGAAAATTAGTATGTGCAAGGTTTGTGCTCTTCTACAGATAAACAGAACCCTTAAATTTTTTTTTTTACTACCTATCACATATATACTAAGCACAGTGACAGGCAAAGGTGACTAAGTGGGTGCTAGAGAAATAAACATGATGGTACCTACTTCAAGGAGTTCACAGACAAATAATGATAATGATGTATTCTAAGTACTTTACAGGTATTACCTCATTTAATACTTATGAAAACATTATGTTACAGGTACTATTATGATCTCCATTTTACAGATAAGAAAACGGAGGAGAGATTAAGTGGCTTGCCCAATATCACACAACTTGCAAATGGCAGAGTCAGGGCTGGATTCTTAACTCTTAAGCTTTATGTTCTATAGCCTCAATAAATGACACTTCAGATGATTATGACTATAGTGGTAACAATAATAGAATAATTATAGTTAACATTTAGTGCCTTGCACTGTGTTAAGTTCTTTATCTCATTTAATTCTCCCGTCAACCTGGTATAGTAGTACTATCATTACTCTTTATAGATGAGAAAACTGAGGTTACAGAGGTTAATTTGCCAAAGGTCCCCTATCTACTAAGAGGCACAACCATCCTGAACCTCTCCTCTGAATTCCAGATTTTATCCAACTGTTAATTTTTAAATTTGTTTTTATTTTATTTTAGAGAGAGAGAAAGAGAGAGCAAGAGGGGGAGAGGGGCAGAGGGGGAGAGAGGATTTTAAGTAGGCTTCATGAACAGCACAGAGCATGATGAGGGAATTTGATCCCATGACCCTGGGATCATGACCTGAGACGAAATTAAGAGTCCCAGGCTCAGCCAACTTGAGCCACCCCAGCTACCAATTTGATAACTTCTGATGTCATATCCCCAAAACCTGTTCCCCATGCAGTCTTCCCCAGTGTAGTTACTGGCAATTAAATTCTCCCAGTTATTCAAGCCAAAAGCCTAAGAGTCATCCTTGACTCCTTCCCCTGTGCTAATATCCCAATCCATTAGGAAGTCCCATTGTCTCTACTTTAAAAAATATCCAGGGGCGCCTGGATGGCTCAGTTGGTTAAGTGTCTGACTCTTGGTTTTGGCTCAGGTCATGATCTCATAGTCCATGGGTTCCAGCCTTGTGTTGGGCTCTGTGATGACTGCTTGGGTTTCTCTCTTTCCCTCTCTCTCTGCCCTTCCCCAGCTTGATCTCTGGGTCTCTCAAAATAAATAAATAAACTTCAAATATATATATATATATATATATATATATATATATATATATATCCACAAATAATCAGAATCCAACTATTTCTCTCCACCTTCATTGTTACCACAGTCAAAGCCACCATCAGCTCTCTCTAGATTACTGCAATAGTCTTCTAACTTAATTTTCATCAGTTACATACTTAGATAGCTTAAAATAAGCATATAATGAAAAATAACAGTCCCCTGGCCTCCCCATACCACCAGTGAATCTCCTATTCCCCAGAGGGAACCACTCTCCCCTCTTTCAGCTGTTTCTTCTGTTTACCATCATAGCTCTAGCTATCTACTGATTATACTGCTATTTCTTACCTTCTACTGACTTTCCAGAATGGAGGCTGAGGATTCAGCCCTCTTAAATTACTTCCCTTTCAATATTTGCATAAGACAATCTTGGGTCCCCAAAGCAATCTACAGTTTTAATGCAATCCCTATCAAAATACAGCATTTTTCACAGAACAATAATCCCAAAATTTGTGTGGAACCACAAAAGACCCCAAATAGCCAAAGCAATCTTTTTTTTTTTTTTAATGTTTATTGATTTTTGATGGGGGGGGGGGGCAGCAGAGCGTGAGTGGGGGAGGGGCAGAGAGAGAGGGAGACACAGAATTCGAAGCAGGCTCCAGGCTCTGAGCTATTAGCACAGAGCCCGATGTGGGGCTCGAACTCACAAGTTGTGAGATCATGACCTGAGCTGAAGTCAGTCGCCCAACCAACTGTACCACCCAGGTGCCCCATCAAAGCAATCTTAAAAAAGAAAAAGAAAAAGAAAAAAAACCAAAGGTATCACAATTGCAGATTTCAAGTTATACTACAAAGCTGCAGTAATCAAAACAGTATTGGACTGGCACAAAAATAGACACATAGATCAATGAAACAGAATAGAAAGCCTAGAAATAAATCTATGATTATCTGGTCAATTAATCTTTTTTTTAAGTACTTATGCATGAGAATTTTTAAGTTTATTTATTTATTTATTTATTTATTTATTTATTTATTTATTTATTTTGAGAGAGAGAGAGAGAGAGAACAAGGGAGGGGCAGAGAGAGAATCTCAAGCAAGCTCCACACTGTCAGTGTGGAGCCTGACATGGGGCTTGAACCTATGAACCGTGAGATCATGACCTGAGCTGAAATCAAGAGTCGAATGCTTAACCAACTGAGCCACCCAAGCACTCCTGGTCAATCAATCCTTGACAAAGGATGCAAGAATATGCAACGTGAAAAAGACAGTCTTGGGGTGCCTGGGTGGCTCAGTTGGTTAAGCATCCCACTTCAGCTCAGGTCATGATCTCCCAGTTCATGGGTTCAAGCCCCACATTGGGCTTTGTGCTAATAGCTCAGAGCCTGGTGCCTGCTTCAGATTCTGTGTCTCCTTCTCTCTCTGCCTTTCCCAGCACACATACTCTCTCTTTCTCAAAAATAAATAAACATTGGGGCACCTGGGTGGCTCAGTCAGTTAAGTGTCAGACTTCAGCTCAGGTCATGATCTCACAGTTCGTGGGTTTGAGCCCTGCATCAGGGTCTGTGCTGACAGCATGCAGCCTAGAGCCTGCTTTGATTCTGTGTCTCCCTCTCTCTCTGCCCTTACCCCACCCATGGTCTCTCTTTCTCTCTCAAAAATAAATAAACATTTAAAAAATTTTTAAAAAAGAAATAAACATAAAAAAAAAGAAAAAAAGTCTCTTCAACAAATGGTGTTGGGAAAACTGGGGAGCTACAAACAAAAGAATGAAACCAGACCACTTTCTTATACCATACACAAAAATAAACTCAAGATGGAGATGTGAGGCCAGAAACCATAAAAATCCTAGAAAAGAACACAAGCAGTAATTTCTCTGACATCAGCTATAGCAACACTTTTCTGTTTTTTTTGTTTTTTGTTTTTTTTTTTTAAGCAACACTTTTCTAGATCTGTCTCCTGAGGCAAGGGAAACAAAAGCAAAAATAAACTATTGGGCCTACATCAAAATAAAAAGCTTCTTCACAGCAAAGGAAATAATCAACAAAACTAAAAGACTAGCTACTGAATGGGAGAAGATATTTGCAGTTGATATATCCAATAAGTGGTTAATATCCAAAATCTGTAAAAAACTTATAAACTCAACACCAAAAAATAAATGATCCAATTAAAAATGGGCAGAAGACACGAACAGACATTTCTCCAAGGACAACATACAGATGACCAACAGACAAAAGAAAAGATACTCAACATCACTCATGACCAGGGAAATGCAAATCAAAACACAATGAGATATCACCTTACTTCTGTCAGAATGGCTAAAATCAAAAACACAAAAAACAAGTGTTGACAAGGATGTGGAGAAAAAGGAACCCTTGTGCACTGTTGGTAGGAATGCAAACTGGTGCAGCCACTGTGGAAAATGGTATGGAGGTAGAACTACAATGTGATCCAGTAATTACACTACTGGGTATTTACCCAAAGAATACAAAATCACTAATTCAAAAAGATACATGCACCCCCTATGTTTATGGTGGCATTATTTATAATAGCCAAAATATGGAAGCAACCTAAGTGTCTATTGACAGATAAATAGATAAAAAAGATACTATATGTCTATACAATGGAATATTACTCAGCCACAAAAAGAATGCAATCTTTGGGGCGCCTGGGTGGCGCAGTCGGTTAAGCGTCCGACTTCAGCCAGGCCACGATCTCACAGTCCGTGAGTTCGAGCCCTGCGTCAGGCTCTGGGCTGATGGCTCAGAGCCTGGAGCCTGTTTCCGATTCTGTGTCTCCCTCTCTCTCTGCCCCTCCCCCGTTCATGCTCTGTCTCTCTCTGTCCCAAAAAATAAATAAACGTTGAAAAAAAAAATTAAAAAAAAAAAAAAAAGAATGCAATCTTGCCATTTGCAACAGCATGGATGGATCTAGAAGGTATAATCCTAAGGAAATAAGTCCAAGAAAGACAAATACCGTATGATTTCACTCAAGGAATTTAAGAGACAAAACAAATGAACAAAGAAAAAAAAGACAAACCAAAAAACAGACCCTTAACTATAGATAACAAACTGATGATTACCAGAAGGGAGGTGGGGGGATGGGTGAAATAGGTGATGGGAATTAAAGAGTACATATATCATGATGAGCACTGAATAATGTATAGAATCAATCACTGAATCACTATTATTGTACACCTGAAACTAACATAACACTGTACGTTAACTATACTGGAATTTAAAAAAAAGAAAAGAAAATATGTTTACCACAGACAGTTCAGTTGAAAAGATTTAAAAGATATTAAAATAAACATTAATGACAATTTTAAAAAAGAGAAAAAAGAAAAAGAAAGGCATAAGATCTAGAAAGAAATGGGTAGAAAGATGATAGCAAGTCCCAAGGTGCCTGCTGGGCAACAGTCTAGAGAATAAGCAATACAAACTGGAGCAGAAGAATCAAGAGCTCCAGGAGAAATGTTGGGGGAAGAAGGTTTGATGAAAGAATTTTTAGATTTCCAGATGTGTTTGGCAGAGTGGAAATTCATATTCAGAAAAATTTTTTACAATTTTGGGAGCATCTGGGTGGCTTAGTCAGTTAAGCATCCAACTTCAGCTCAGGTCATGATCTCATGGTTTGTGAGACCTCCACATTGAGCTCTCTGCTGTCATCACAGAGCCTGCTTCAGATCTTCTGTCCCTCTCTCTGCCCATCCCCCACTTGTACTCTCTCAAAGATAAACATTAAAAAAAAAATGAAACAAGTTGAGCACTTAACTTGCCTTTAAAAAAAGAAGAAGAAGAAGAAGAATTCTACAATTCTGTACAAAGCTTTGGTAAGAATTTGTGGTATATAATAACTAAGCAAATGAAAAATTAGGCTAAACACAAAAATACTGTACAAGAAATAAAATGTAATTATAATACATTACTTGGCCTGGTAGTGATTATATTCAGTCATTATAATATACATGCTGAGCTTTGATTTATTTCTCAAGTTTTTAATTTTAATTCCAGTATAGTTAACACATGGTATTATATACATTTCAGGTGTACAACTACTTGATGGTTTGAAAGAGGGTATAAGGGAAAGATATTAAAGATGACTCCTAGGTTTTTTCGTCTAAGTAATAATGGTAGTAACAACAAGTCCATTTGCTGAGATGGGAGAGGTCTAGACAGGAAAAAATAGGGATGGGGTAAAAAAATAATCAATAGTGGTCCATATAGGGGTGCCTGGATGATTCAGTCAGTAGAGCATGTGACCCTTGATCTCAGGGTTGTGAGTTCAGGCTCCATGCTGGGTGTAGAGATTGCTTAAAAAATAGTGGTCTATAATAGGTGTTCAATAAATGGTAGCCACTGTTTACATTAAAAATCATCTTCTACTATATCTCAATTATATCTCAATAAAAATAAATTTTTAAAAAATCATCCTTTTGGGGTTGTACTACTTGATTGTCCACAGACAATGGCATAAATATTACTGAAGATTATTCCATATTTTATTTTACACAATTGTTCTAGTTATATTGAATTAGAACTTACACACAGTACTAAGTCATTAAACCTTCTACCTTGACACAGAGAAGAGAAAAAAATGTTAAGCCTCCTTTTCAACATGCTAGTGTTATAAAATTTGCTTTGAGGGCTATATTGAGACCCTTTCACCTAGTTACTCACTAGAATTACAGGATAATTCTATAATTTATAATTCTGATAAAATCAGAAAGATCTACTTTAAGCCAGTATTATTTGAGAGGGGATGGGGGAAAGAAAGAGAGCATGAGCATGTGCACACATGGGAGGGGCAGAGAGAGAGGGAGGGAGAGAATCCCAAGCAGGCTCTGTGCTGTTGTGGAAGCCAAACTAGGGGCTCAATCCCACAAACTGTGAGATCATGATCTGAGCTGAAATCATGAGTCAGGGGCTGAAGTGATTGAGCCACCCATGTGTCTCTAATCCAGCTTTTTAAATGTTTCCAATTTATTCTGGAGCACACACGTGCATATACACACAGACACGTACACAGACACACAGGTGCATATACACCTGAGATAAAACATTCTTTAAACCTGATCATTTACAAATTATTCAACATTGGGGCACTTGGGTGGCTCAGTTGGTTAAGCATCCGACTTTGGCTCAAGTCATGATCTCTCAGTTTGTGAGTTTGAGCCCAGTATCAGGCTCTGTGCTGACAGCTCAGAGCCTGAAGCCTGCTTCAGATTCTGTGTGTATGTGTCTCTCTCTCTGTCCCTCCTCTCTCTCTCTCAAAAATAAACATTAAAGAAAAAAAAAACAATTAAGAAAACCAAATTATTCAACATTAATCGAACATGGATTTCTTTTTTTTAATTAAAATAATTTTTTATTTTAGATAGAGAGCAAGCAGAGGAGAGGGGCAGTGGAAGAGAGACAGAATTTCAAGCAGGCTCCATGCTCAGTGCAGAGCCCAATGTGGGGCTTCATTCCAAGACCCTGTTACCATGACCCCACCTGAAATGAAGAATCGGATGCTCAACTGATTGAGCCACCTAGGTATCCCTCAATGTGGATTTCTAACCACTGATATGGTCCATTCCCCTAATTTAATGAAAGAAAAAAACCAAAGCCTAGAGGTCAAGTAACTTGTCCAAGAGAATACAATTAGGAAATCATGGGGTTGTGTTAAGTACCTATGACAAATAGTGGAAGATAAGGCTAGAAAAAACAGATTAGACCTTAACTGTCAGTCTAAAGGATTTTCAACCCAATTCTGAAATAAAAGGTTTATAAGAAATAAGTTATACAATTAGAGCTGTGTATCAGGAATAGAGAAAGGGGGTCAAAAAGATAGGGAAAATAATTCACTCCAGGAAAAATTCAAGAGGACTGAAATGACAAATATATAAAGGAAAGAACAGATGCAAAAGTCTTTGAAGATCTAGAATCAAGAGCATATTAGCTTCTGGTTAGAAGCAATGAATAAAAGGAATAAGTAAAGATGACTTTGGGATTTTCAGAATGGGTAACTGGAAAGACAGCTATCTTAATAACTGAGACTGGAAAAATATCCTGCCATATTCTCACAGGATTAGCTGATACTTACCTGTTTCCTAGATGTAAAGTTTACTTCCCAAGGAGACTGGGAGATAACAGTGTTCTATTTCCCTGTATTCACCATGATATTGCCTAGCACAGGTCTGGACTGAATAGTTCCAAGTAAATATTTGGTGAATTAAAAGCATATTCTCCATTTTAACAAAATGATAACCACATTGCTACAAGTGGCTTTTGAAGAGGAGCTAAAACAATTCTGAACAAAAATTAGTAGACAGAAAAATAAATTCAGAATGTAGCCTAAAAAAAGGAAGCATGAGAATATAAATAAGGCATCTAAAAGAAATTCTAAATTTCTCATGGCATGAAGAATAACAAAGAGGTATGAAAACAAATCTTGGTACAGGTCCTCAGAAAGACCACTGGGGAATGGAAGTTAGCAGGACATGGAATTGGGTTACAGATCTTGAGCATAAGACTTCCTGGCATAAACAACCTTATTCACAAGAGGCCCAAACAATCAGTCCATGCAGTCAACAAAGTACTTTATTGTTCCTTGTTCTAACTGATAACTTAGAGCAACTGATGATAAAAGAGCCAATCTTAACTGTAGCCATGTATTAAAAAAAAAAAAAACACATATACACAAACAAAATATACACACCTACTGCCTCTATGACTTAGCAGGCATTCTTTTCCTTCCAACTAGAAATCTTAGGAGTGAGAAAGATAAAAGGAAAAAGAGGAAGTAGGGAGGCTGGGGTCAAGAAAAAGAGAAAAAAAGCTGCAAAAGTTCAGCTCATTCACTCCTGCTGGGCACAAAATAGCTGTGCCAGCACAGGACCAAGGCATGCCCAGAGGATTAGATGCCAACCATCTGGCAGGTCATACAGATACCGTCTTTTTCAAGTAGACTTTCCAAATCACTAATGCAGTGATTTCTGACCTCTTCTTTGATTTCAAGCAGGAGACCCTTTCTTCAAAATTCTTATACACATGTTTAACATAAAACAGATAAAAAAGTGAAGCTGCCCTGGCTGGATGAAACATCGGAGGGAACCAAAAGCTTCCTCTGCTCATCAGTCTCCCCCCGGGGGTCAACCTCTAAGGAGGCAGGTCTGCGAAAAACCTAGGGTTCTGAGAGATGGATTTTTCCCAATTTAAATCTAATAATCTCAATTTGAGGGAAAACCTTGGTTCATAATTCTGCCTCAGCTTCTGCATCTATAAAGGAGAGCTTGTTAAGCGTCACAGCTTGAAAACAGCCTAAAACCCTTATTAACAAATAGTTACAAAACATTTAAATTACAAGCACTTGGATGGCTCAGTTGGTTAAGTATCGACTTCAGCTCAGGTCATGATCTCACGTTTCGTGAGTTTGAGCCCCGAGTTGGGTTCTGTGCTGACAGCTCAGAGCCTGGAGCCTGCTTTGGATTCTGTGTCTTCAGCTCTCGCTACCCCTCTCCCACGCACACTCTCCTTCTCTCTCTCAAAAATAAATAAACATTAAAATTTTTAAATTATAAAAACAAAGTATTAATAGTAAATTTCTAAGACAACTAGAAAAGCATCTAAGAAATAAAAATTCTAAGTATTTTGAGAATGACACACAGTCATGCTTAGTTTGATATTTAAGGTAGCCTAAGGAAGTATAATAGATGCTTCTATTGCTATAGTTAGTGTTCCTCCTAATAACAAAAGTCAAGAAGACCCTGCTTCCTCTAGGCCACTGGTAAGATAATTTCTTTTTGTTGTATTCAAAATATATAATAAAAGTGAAAGCACAAAAACATGAAAGATATAAACAACCAGAAGCTTCTTTTTAAAAGTAATCTACAAGAGCACCTGGGTGGTTCAGTAAGTTAAGCATCTGACTTCAGCTCAGGTCATGATCTCATGGTTTCTGTGTCCAAGTCCGTATTGGGCTCTGTGTTGACAGCTCAGAGCCTGGAGCCTACTTTGGATTCTGTGTCTCCCTCTCTCTGTGTCCCTCCCCCGCTCGTGCTCTGTCTCTCTCTCTCTCTCTCTCTCTCTCTCTCTCAAAAATAAAATAAACATTAAAAAAATTTTTTTTAATAATCTACTTCCAGGGACATCTGAGTGGCTCAGTCAGATAAGCACTAGCTCAGCTCATGAGATGGAGCCCCACATCAGGCTCTGCACTGACAGCCTGCTTGGGATCCTCTCTATCTCTCTCTTCCCCTCCCCCACTATCTCTCTTTCTCTTTCAAAATAAATAAATAAAACTTAAAAAAAAAATAAATCTATTTCCAGGCTTTTAATGACAATATATTTGAAACAGATGGCTTATACAGAACAAAAAGAGTCATCATCAAGAGTGCAAAACCACTATGGCTAACAATAATTATAATAATTTTCATGTATTTTATACTTTCTGTGGATTATAACAGATGCAAAGGCTTTTATAAAGTATCTCATTTGTGGCCTACTGCCAAATCAAGAAGAAGTTAACATTATCTTTTATATATTAGAAAACTTAGCTGAGTGCAAAGAATATTATTACTTGTGGAAAGTTAAAAGGGAGGGGTGTGTCATTCCTGCACAATGGAACCAAAAAGAGATAGGCTAAGTAAGAAAGATCAAGGGGACATCTGAATAGGAATAGTATCACTGGTCTCATCACACATTTCTAGGCTGGAACATATATATTAAGCAAAACAAGAGTAAAGATCTAGGTGGATTCTAGCCCAGTATTTTGCAGTACAGTAGCCAGTAGCTTCATGTAGTGATTTAAATCAAATTAAAAAAATTCAGTTCTTTGTTTGCACTAGCCACATTTCATACAATGCTCTTTAGGCACATGTGGCTATTGGAAAGCACAGATAAAGAACATTTCCACCACTGCAGAAAGTTCTATTCAACAGCATTACTCTAGGAAAAAACCTTTGAACGTATTAAAACCAGCAGCACTCAATAAATGTTTGGTGAATGAATGAATGATAAGCAACAGGCTTCAATGGGCCATTGAAAAAAAAAAAAAAAACTAGGGGCACCTGGGTGGCTCTGTCAGTTAAGAACCTGAGTTCGAACTCTGCATGGGGTGAGCTGGAGCCCAGCTTTGGGATTTCGAGATTCTCTTTCTCTCTCTCTCTCTCTCTCAGCCCCTTGTGGGATTCTCTCTCATTGCCCCTCGCTCACTCGCTCTCTCTCTCTCTCTCTCTCTCTCTCAAAAACAATAATAATAATAAAAACTAGCCAGAGAAAAAAAAACTAAGAATAGTAGCTAACATTTACCGGGCACTTAACACAAGCCAGATACTCTTCTAGGTGGTTTATATGCACTAATTTAATTAACCCTCAAACAACTTCATGATATATATACTGTCATTACTCTCATTTTATAGATGGGAAAACTAATACTTGGACAGGTTAAGTAACTTTCCCAAGATCCAGGATTTGAATCCAGTCAGCCAGATCTAGAATCTAGAAACTTCATTTTTAATCATACTATACTATGCTATCTCTATTATATAACAACTGTATTTTAAGTTTTTGCTGTGCTAGAATAAAATTTATTTAATGTCATTCTTCCCATGCATTCACCAGTCAAGTTTACATAAAGAAAATAAGAAAAGTAGTTAAATAAAAGACTGGCAAAAAATATACCAAATGTTAATAATAGTTTGATCCCTACACACTGAGATAAAGAGCAATTTTTATTTTCTTGTTTTACTGACTGTTTTCTAAATGTTCCATAGTGATAATGTATCACTTCTATAAAAATGAAAAACAATAAAAATATTATTTTATTTTTAATGTTTAATTTTGAGAGAGAGAGAGACAACATGTGCAAGGCAGAAAAGGGGCAGAGACAGAGAAACAGAAGATCCGAAGCGGGCTCTGCGCTAACAGCTGAGAGCCCAATACAAGGCTCGAACTCATGAGCTATGAGATCATGACCTGAGCCAAAGTCAGATGTTTAACCAACTGAGCCACCCAGCCACCCCTAAAAATATTTTTAAGCAAGATGAAAATATGATCAGCTTAAAATAAACACTTATAAAATCTCACTCTCAAACATTATATAGGCCCCCTAACTGGTCTCTTGGCCATGAGTCTCCCTAACACTAAACCATTCTGAATTTGCCATCAGTTACCTCTGCCATGTTAGTCCATGCTCAGAATCCAATACACAGAGGATAAAACATACTGTTTTTGGCTTTATGCAAGCCATTCTTGATTATTTTTATTACATTTCCACCTTTATCTACCAATAGTATTCTGTCAAATCATCAATTCTCCTATGAGAAGAATGGTAGAAAGAGCCCAGGCCTCAGAGTCACAGACCTTGGCCAACACATCATCTCTTACCCTCAGTCCTTCAATAGTGATTAGTTGTAAAGATTAAATCTTTAAATAGGTAAAGTATCCAGCATACAAGCCTTCAATAAATGGTGGCTTTCTTACTATTGTTATTAACCAAATGGGTTTTTATTCACTAACTCCTCAAAAAGCTTTGCACTTTTACCTCTGTGTTTTATTACTGCTTTGCTTCTATTTTCTGAGTTCCTTCCCGATCTTCTAAAAATCCTTTTAAAATTCAAGTTCCAGTCCCAGTCAACCTCCTCCAAAAAGGCTTCCCTCACTCTGCCAAGCTAATATGATCTCTCACTCCTTTGAACTTCTATAGCACATAGAGTTTATTCTATGCAAGTGGTGGGGTCCTAGATGATTTTATTAGTTCTCTTTTCATATATATAAGTCCTACATTCCCAGTTAGAGTCAAACTCTTTCCTACTAGCAGGCATTCCATTTTATATATGTCTTTATACTTTTCTGGTGTCTCACAAATCACCAGGCTTATACTAAATGCTCAAAAAAATATGTTGATCAGATTTGTGCATTGGGAAGAACGTCATCATAATAAAAATACTGGCTGAACATTTTTGTAGTAGACTAGGAAGCCAACAATTCTATATAAAGGTAGAAAGTTTAAAGTAAACAGTATAATCCAATTCCATAATATACTATCACTGACCAAACATGTAAGTCATACTTAAGCTGTATGATTCCTTTCCAGTCCAATGTAAATATTAGCAATAAATGACCCTAAGTAAACAGCACTTTTAACTTCTTAAAGTGTCTTACACATAAACTCTATTAAATATATATTGACTCAAATTGTCTTATTTGATTTCATTCGGAAATACACTCACCTCACTAAAAAAAAATCAAGATAATTTGAGTGAGAAAGATTCAGATACTGATTACTAGAAAGTGAGGATCATATAACCTTATTTTATATAATATGAATTCTCCTGTAAAAAGGTAAACTATTGGGGTGCCTGGGTGGCTCAGTCAGTTAAGCAATTGACTCTTGATTTCTGCTCAGGTCATGATCTCATGGTTCGTGGGATCATGCCCTCTGCCAGGCTATATGCTGGCAGTGTAGAGCCTACTTGGGATTCTCTCTCCCTCTCTCCCTGCTCCTCCCCTACTTGCACTCTGTCCCTCTCTCAAAACAAACATTAAAAAAAAAAAAAAAAGTAAAAAAGGTAAACTATGTCTTCTTCAGTGCTACAAGTTAAGGGTAGATAGCCTAGGGGCACTCTTTTATTTTCATTCACTGATTTAATTATGATATCTCATAAAGCAATTAAGAAAATTAAATAACAACAAAAAGAGAAAAATCTTTTCTCCTTGATAAATTACTAATTTAGTGGGGCACCTGGGTGGCTCAGTCGGTTAAGCATTTGACTCTTGATTTCACCCAGGTCATGGTCTCACAGTTGGTGAGACTGAGCTCAGTGTCAGCCTCTGAACTGATAGCACAGAGCCTGCTTGGGATTCTCTGTCTCCCTCTCTCTGCCCCTGTTTGCACTCTCTCTCTCTCAAAATAAATAAATAAACTTAAAAATTTTTTTAATTACTAATTTAGCAATAGTAAACAATTGTTCTAGTGAGCTGCTTTTAAGAATAAAGCAATTTGAGAGACAGAAGGAAGTTGCTTTATTAAATGCAGTTACAGAAAATTAATTCTCAATAGGTAGAAAAATACCTATAGCACAGCTAAATCCTAGCAAGACAGATTCAGCACAAAATTCCAAATCCCTTTTTACAGCTATTAATGCTATTCTAACAAGCCTCCAATAATGTTCCAGCTTTCTCACTAATCCTCAAAAGAAAGGAAAAGCCATTACCTAAGGATGTTGGGATGGGAGAGTCTATTCATAAGCTGAACTTCTTTCAGCATGTTTGCCCGGTTACTGCTCAATGTGTTCATCTTAAGAGCCATCACCTGGCCAGAAGCTCGATGGCGCACCTAGAAAATAAAATAGAACAAGAGAAGGATTCAAGGACAGCAGTTAAATATGAGGTCAAAGTCTCCACATGTAAACATGCCAAGATGTTTTAGTGCCAGTTTAGATAAAATAGATATACTTCAGGATGTTTTCCTGTAAACTGATCACATTAGGGTCTCACTTCCATTAATGAAGATGGATTTATTCCATCAAAGAGCAAAACTGTTTCACATTAAGCTGGCCAGAAAAACATTGTTAATAACACCTCAAGAAATGGCAGCTTTTTTTAATACCTTAGAAAAAAATGTGGGAAATTTATTAGGCTAGTTCCTTATGGTCAATATTGCTGACTCTTAGGACACTAACAGGAAAAAGTCCCCTTTGTGGAATTTTAAGTGTGCACAGAAAAGATATATGCATAAGCCTTATATAACACTTAAGGAACTATAAAACTATCTTTATAGGACACTAAAGCCACATCCTCAAAATCTCCCCCAAGCAGCATGTATGTGTGCATCTGTGTGTGTGTGTGTGTGTGTGTGTGTGTGTGTGTGTACGCACACATAAATATATATGAAAAAAAGCATTCATGTTAAATATAGAAAGAAGTCAGTGGACCTTTTAGGGACAATATAGTGGGCCAACCCAAAGTACCTTATAATCACATAAACATACTCAAGTCAGATACAAAAAAACATGGGTCATGCCATTCGCACTATTACCCGTACACACAGAGGAAAGTCTACTTCTGAAACATTTATTCTCTACAGAATTCAATATATTTTGCATGTAAAAATATTGTTTTATAATTTCAATGCACACTCCACAGTTTCCAATAACTGTAATACTTTACTCACAAGAAAATTAACTATGTTTTTACCCTCTAAATGTCTCAGTAGTAGCAAAAGGAGACTACCAGAGAAAATATTTTGTCTTACCCGAAAGAAACTCAATTATTTACTGAAATGTGTTTTTCCTACTGAGAAATTATGAATAAGGCAGTAGAAAAATTACCAAGTACCAAGGACCTCCTTACTCTCTGGTTAAAAAAACATTTCAGATCTGGCACAACAGAGACTTGCTATGCAAAAATGTCATCGTCCTATGGACTTTGAGTATTCTTTTAGTATATTGTAATTGACCAAGTGGAAGTTTCAGGAGAAAATATGACAACCTACTTAACTCTTCAATCTACAGAAATTCCTTGAAATGACAACAGCCCCAGAATTTCAGCATATCTATTAATACAGGACAGACATAACATTTTATCTTAAGAGTTCAAAGAAACAATGTTTCAGATCAGCCAGACATAAGGGAAAGAGGAAGCAAAACACTCAGAGCCACAGGGACCCTGGTTAGAAAAACTGAGGCAGAACACTGGCTGTCTCTCCCCTCTTCTAGATCTCTTAGTGAGATTTGGAACCCAACTCTCTTCCTAGTGCATCAATGATTCTGTTGTCATGTACCTCGTGATTGAAGAAAGAGAAGTGACTTTCCTTTTCAGATCCTGCATGGATAAGTTACAAGAAACGTTTATATACAAAGAACACACTGACAGTATTTTTCCAACTCTATTTACAGAAGACATCTGTGTTTTAATAAGGGCTCTCCATTCTGAAAGCTATTCTTCTTTTTTCATCATCTGAAAACTATCACTCGGAAATTTTAACAAAATGTGAGCTTTTAAGAAAGTTCAATATTAAAACAATGTGAAATTCAAGGATGAACAATCTGTATTTCAAACTAATCAGAAAAAATCCTATTTCCTTAAAAAAGTGGACAAGATGATGAACATGTTCATAACTCATTGCATTCTATCTTTCATCTGCATAAAATACTTTCTTCTAGCACCTCAAATTCTACTTACCTTTCAAGACCACACCCAAATGTTCCCTCCTCCCTGAAGTCTTCTTGACTCTCTGGGAATCATTTATTTGTGGTTTCCATCTTTATGCCACCTCAGAACAACATTCATAACACCAGTATACCACTCATCACATGGTTCTGTACATAAATATCTCCTCACCAGTCTATAAAGCATCTTGATACCAGGATCTATACTGTATCCATCCTTGTCTTGCAGTGCCTGGAAGGCCTGGCACATCATAAGGGCACAGTGAAAACAATGGCAACAACAGTTAAGTGAAACTTCTAATATACTTTCTATATATTATCTAAGGGCCAGTGAATCATTTATTCAGGTGAATTATTTGGGCAGAAGTGAGCCAGGAGTAATTTTTTTTGAGGGGGGCAGGGGTTGGGGGGAAGATTCAAATGGAAAAGAAATATAAAATTTGGTAAAATTTTTTGGGGTTTACCATCTAGAAAGGGACAAATAATAAGCTATATGGAGAGTCAGAGAAGAAAGACAATGAAGAATAAAACACAGCACACAAAGTATTTATATAAATGTTGAAATGTTGACAGAATGAGCACTTAGGCAAAAACTTCATGGAACTTCAGTGAAACCTCAAAAGATTAATAGACATTGATAGATTTTTAAAATACAGATTACAGTTGATAAAGGAAGAAAAAAGTATCGTTTAAATATAGAGGTCCACAAAAGATGGTGTACCTGCCTAAATGCCGGAGGATCTTCATTCCAAGTTTCAAAACTACAAAAATTAATTACCCTTCAAATAGACTTAGATTTTCAGAGTTAAAAGAAGGTGTTTTTTTGCTTAAGTTTGTCCTCTACAGATAGGTCATGGTTACTATTAATAAGAATATTCCTAAGAGAGTGACATCTTTAACTACCTTGGAAAATAAACGTTAAAATGGTTGCTGCTAGGGGAGAGAAATGGGAGGGATAGGTAAAATAGGTAAAGGGGATTAAGAGGTACAAAATTCCAGTTATAAAATAAATGCGTCAGTGATGAAAATCACAGCACACGGAATATAGTAAATGATATTGTAATAACATTGTATGGTGACAGATGGCAACTATACTTATTGTGGTGAGCATTTCATAATGTATATAATTGTCAAATCACTATGTTGTACACCTGAAACTAATATAATGTCAACTATATTTCTATCAAAAATTTATTTTTTAATGTTTTTTAACTTATTTTTATGTTTTTTAATTTATTTTGAGAGAGACAGAAACAGAGTATGAGTAGGGGAAGGTCAGAGAGAGAGGGAGACACAGAATCTGAAGAAGGCTCCAGGCTTTGAGCTGTCAGCCCAGAGCCCGAGGCGGGGCTCGAACTCGTGTACCACAAGATCATGACCTGAGCCCAAATCAGATGCTTAACCGACTGAAACACCCAGGAGCCCTCTATCAAAAATTTAAAAATAAAAGTATTATTATAAAGGGTAAGACCTCAAAAAATTAAAAATAAAATTGCCACATGATCCAGCAGTTCTACTTCTGGGTATGTACCCAAAAGAATTGAAAGTAGAGTTTCAATTTGCACACCCATGTTCATGGCAGCATTATTCACAACAGCCAAGACGTATATGCAACACAGGTGCTCACTGACAGAGGAATAGATAAAACAAAATAGTATACATAGAATGGAATATTATTATTTAGCCTTAAAAAGAAAGGAAATTCTGACACATGCTATAATACAGATGAACCTTGAAGTTATTATGCTAAGTGAAATAACCCAGTCACAAAAAGATAAATACCATATGTTTCCACTTACTTGAGGTACTTAGGGTACTTAAATTTATACAAACATAATGTAGAATGGTGGTTGCCAGAGGCTAGGGGAAGGGGAGGGATTTGGAGTTGTATGCTGGGTATAGAGTTTCAGTTCTGCAAGATGAAGAGTTCTGGAGACTGGTAGCACAACCACGTGAACTGAATTATACACTTAAATATGATTAAGATGGTAAATCTTGTATGTACTTTACCATAATTATAAATAAATGAAGAGAGGGAGGGAAGAAAAGCAAGAAAAAAGAGAGAGGGAGAAAGAAGATAACAGAAGAGAAAATCGGTACTTCTCCTTGACTTTTAAATTCATCTGATGCTACCACAGGATCTTCAAATCTACTTTCTAAAGAAGAGCATAGCAGAGTGGTGAAGGGCTCCAGGTCAGGAAATGAGCAGACTGAATACAACGTTTTAATACTTACATGATTAGAATGACTTCTCTGTGAAGACTTCTACTGTAAAATGAAGAGAACAATAGTCTCTATCTCCTAGCACGATTACGGAGGACAAAATAGTCTTATGTTAGATAAATGAGATAATGGATGCAAACTAACACAGAGGTTGGCCCAATAAGCATTCAATAAATAGGTATTATTTTTAATAAAAATAAGAAAGTATAGGGGCGTCTGGGTGGCTCAGTCAGTTAAGCGTCCGATTTGGGCTCAGGTCATGATCTTAGTGATTTTGAGCCCCGCACCAGGCTCTGTGCTGACAGCTCGGAGCCTGGAGTCTGGTTTGGATTCTGTGTCTCCTGCTCTCTCTGCCCCTCCCTTGCTCACACTCTGTCTCTGTCTCTCTCAAGAATAAATAAACATTAAAAATATATTTAAAAAAATAAACTATATGCTCATAAGAATTTAGCATATCAGGTGAATTTGACATAACACAGAAAATACAATTATAATTTTAAGTGAAAAACAGTAGTATATATAATTGCTGTATAATACCCCCAAGATTACTTATATACTACAAAGGGAAAAATATGTCTTTACAATGGAGAGATCTGCTGGTTAGCACCTTAACCAAGGGGTTGGTCACATTTAGCATTACCAAAAGTGAAACACCTGGCATTGTCAACTTTCTGATGTGATGTAATATACATACTGAAATGTTTAAGTCAAATCTAATCATAAGAAAACAATTAGACACATCCAGAATATCTAAAAGACAACTAGACAATACTCTCCAAACAAAATGTGGGGGAATATTCTAGATTAAGTGACATTAACAGACATAACCCCTGAAATGAAATGTATGAAACCTTGATTTGATTCTGGGTTCAAAAAAGCTATATAAAACTTTTTGTTGGGGCCCCTGGCTGACTCAGTTGGTAGAGGATGTGACTCTTGATCTCAGGGTCATGAGTTCAAGCTCCATGTTGGGCGTAGAGCTTACTTAATTAAAAAAAACAAAAAACACCCACCTTTTGCTGGCAAATAAGAAAACTTTTAATAGGAACTGTATATGAAATTATTTTTCTGAATTAAGGTTAATTGCCTCAGTTATAAATAATGATACTATGGCCTCGTAGAAGAACGCATTCTTAGAAGATATATACTAAAATATTTATATTAAAGTGTCATGATATCTGCAATTTGCTTTCAAGTGTTGTAAAAAAAAAAAAAAATACCAATGGGGCACCTGGTTGGCTCAGTTAGTAGTACAGCATGTAACTCTTGATCTCAGGATTGTAAGTTCAAGTCCCATGTTGGGTGTAGAGATGACTTTAAAAAATAAAATAAAATCTTAAAAAAATACAGATAGATAAAGCAATGTAGCAAAACATTAGCTGGCAAATCCAGGTGAAGGGACTATAGGGGTTTTATACTATTCTTTCCATTTTCTATAGATTTTATTTTTTTAATTAAAAAAAATTTTTAATGTTTTATTTATTTTTGAGAGAGAGAGACAAAGCGTGAATGGGGGAGGGGCAGAGAGAGAGGGAGACACAGAACCCGAAGCAGGCTCCAGGCTCTGAGCTGTCAGCACAGAGCCCGATGCAGGGCTCGAACCCATGAACCATGATATCATGACCTGAGCCAAAGTCGGATGCTCAACCAACTAAGCCACACAGGCACTCCCAATTTTCTATAGATTTTTAAAGCTTCCAAAAGTTGGAAGAAACAAGTAAAATATTTATCTTATTTTCTCCCATAAATTTAGCATTAAGAAATAAAGAACAGTTTTTTAATCACAGAAAAAAAAATCCTGCATATGCTATATGCCCAAGCCTATGCTAAAACAAAAAGTGGAAGTAAGTTTATCAAATGTTAATAGTGACTGTCACTGGTGGTAGAACTAATATCAATGATTTATTTTCTTTTACTTTTCTTCATTTTCCAATTCTTTCACAGTATATTTGACTAAAATTTCTAATAGAAAATATAACTTTTCAACTTCAATTTATATTAATTTTTACCTAAATAATACATGCATATATTTTCTTTGTAACACATTAAAACAATATAAATAAAAATAAATAAGTCCCTTTGATTATCCAATCCATTAAATGCAATCTTCTGTGTTCATTCCAAGTAGTTATTGTCTCAAGCTTGATGAGTACCCCTCTAGGCCTTTAAAAAATGCACTGACAACACTCCCTTAATACATACACAGACACACAGACACACACACATTAGGAAACTGAGAGAGCATGGCATCTAACTGCAGACAAAATTAAAGTTTTATAGAACAGAGGCTTATATTCACATGTTCAGAAGTCCAAGTACCCTGCAGGTTTTAAAGATGTTTCAGTAATATACCAAAACAAACAAAAAAGCACAGATACAATCAAATAACAATACTAAGTCACCAGAAATGTCTGTGTACATAAGAGTTTCTCTACCAGCATGGTAGTATTCTAATGAGTAACCCCCATCATCCCACAGTTCTTCTGGATAAAGTATGAACAATGGGAAAATTAAAGGAAGAGGCCAACCAGAAGAAAGAGAACTATATAAAGGGTGAGCAGAAAAATTGAGAACTGCTACTTAGAATGAATGATCACAGACACCAAGAAAACATTCAGTGGCATTAGGCAGGCAACTATCAAGAACAGAGTTTCTCCCCTTGATCAAAGATTCAGACCCTAAAACTAATACCTGAGTTGAAGATAATTTCCAGATCTGCAAACAAGAGTTACATATCACAAACAAAAGTCCAGTCAAGTGTGTACATGCAGGCTGGAAGTGACCGATTACCTTTCATTAGTCTTTTCAGGTACAAATAGTAACAAATATTATCATCCTCTATGCAAGGCACTGTGCTGGATGTTGAGAAGCCTATAGATCAACACTAGGCATCAGCTTGTCAGGTCTTCCAGTAATCCATGCCCCCAAATCACAAAGTTATCTTGTTGCTCTCCAGTTTAAAATTCTTCAATGGCTCACTGATACTTAAGGAATAAAGTCCAAACTCCTTAGCAAAACTAAATTCATCTACTGCTCCCTGTCTATCCCTGTGCCCACTCCTCCCCCATCTTTATCTATTATATATTTATAATTGTAATTCTTACAAATGCATCACACTCTCATACTTCCTTGCCTTGACATATACTATTCTCCTTGCCTTGATGCAATCCTCACCTCCTGAGCCCAATACCAATCTCCCTACTAAATTTGTTTCAATTATTCAAGATATAGAAACACCACTTTCCCTGGGAAAAATCTCTTTACTTCAAGAAAAACTGGATGCTCCATTCTGTGTTTTCTTACTACTCTACCCTTAATTATCTGTATTACAGAATTTGCATTACATAATTTGCATATTGTATTACAGAATTTGCATATTGCATTTGTATGTTGGTAGTCTACCTATCTTCTATATGTCTAAGAGCAGTTTGGGTTCAAGATGGCAACATAGGAAGATCCTGAACTCATCTCCTTCTATGGACACATAGAATCTACAACTACAGGGGCGCCTGGGTGGCTCAGTTGGTTACACTTCCGACTTCCACTCAGGTAATGATCTCACGGTTCATGGGTTCGAGCCCCGCGACAGGATCTGTGTTGATGGTCCAGAGCCTGAGGCCAGCTTCAGATTCTGTGTCTCCGTCTCTCTCTGCCCTCCCCCACCCACGCACTCTCTCTCTCTCTCAAATATAAATAAACATTTTAAAAAATCAGATTAAAAAAGAGATTAAAAAATCTACAACTACATATGAATAATTTCCCATATGCTTCAAGCCAAGAACTTGCCCTGTTCATTTTTCTGTCCCTGAAAGAGTAGTTCAGCTTTCTTCCACACCCCACATACACACCTTCTGACATGTAGGACTTATTTTTATATGGGCAATCTAGATTTTTGTCAAAAATCATACAAAGGTAAGCAGGAAAGAGAAACATAACAATAATTATATAACTATGAACAGACATTAGATTTTTTCAAATAGAAAAAATAAATTACAGGTTACAAATACAATCCTATGTCCATTAGCTATTTCTATAGCCCATTTTTATTCCATTCAAATAAGCATATTAACCACAAATGAGAGTGACAGTTAATATAGGGATACATCTAATTCAACTCTAATTTATATTTTTAAAATTAAATTATTTGCATATGTTTAATAACAAACCACATGCCATATATTCACTTTTAGCAGTGTGGTATAAAATCAAGCTAAGAATCCCTTCTCTGGCACAGTGCCTTTAGTTTAGCATTTAGAAATTGCTCAAAAAATATTTGCTGAATTTAAATAGTTAACTTGAGTCAGGAGGCTTAATTTCTAGAGCAAATGAGAAACATAAACCTCTGACCAGTTCAGAGAAATAGTAAGGAGAGAATTAAATAATAATTAGGACAAGAACATAAGAACTGTCACAAAGCAATTAATCATTAACTGTTAAATGAATGGCTTAGGACTTCCAGTCAAGAAGTCACAGTGAATATACAATAAGTATACAGTAAGCTGGTATAGCAACGTAAGTATTAGGCATATGCACTGTTTAAAGCAATAATTTTCAATAGAGGCTATAACAAGTCACTTAGGAGGTGTTTTTAAAGTTTTTAGATTAAGGTTTTGGTTATAACAATGACTGCGGGCAAGGAGTGTTGCTGGCCAGAGATGCTAGACATCCTGCAAGGTACCAGGACAGTACTGCACAAGGAAGCATTGTTCTATGTGCTGTATGAAATTCAAATATCTTGCTAGACATTCATGTAAATGAAGAACATATATATGTATTATTACCTGAACTTGGATTCTAACACTATTTGACAAAAAAAAAAAAAACAAAAAAAAAAAAAACAAAAACAAAGTCATCTTGCATGGTTTTAATATATACTAAATTTTCTAGAAATACAACTATATTATGAATTGAGGAAAAATCACTTCTTTCATTATGTTCAGAAGAACACATGAAGAATTGGTCAACATTTCAGAAAATCAGACCACCAGTAGCAATGCTGCTCCTAGTATTTGAAGTATAGTATAGTCATATAGTATTTGAATCCTATACAACTGTATTGTATTATACAATATGTATCAGAACCCATTTGTAGTTTTTATACTCACAATGATTTATTTAGCCTTTATTTTAAAATATCACCTATGCTGGGGAGCCTGGGTGACTGTCAGTTAAGCATCTGACTCTTAGATTTCGGCTCAGGTCATGATCTCATGGTCTTGAGATGGAGCTCCATGTCAGACTCCATGCTGTTAGTGTCCGACTCTTGATCTTGGCTCAGGTCATAATCTCACAGTTCGTGAGTTTCAGTCCCACATGGGGCTCAGCACTGATGGTGCAGAGCCTGCTTGGGATTCTGTCTCATTTCTCTCTGCCTCTCCTCCGCAGGTTCTCTCTCTCTTTCTCTCTCTCTCTCTCAACATAAACTTAAAATAAAATATCAACTAGAGTGGCACCTGGGTGGCTCAGTCGTTGGACCACCCAACCCTTGATTTTGGCTTAGGTCATGATCCCAGGGTTAGGGGATCGAGTCCCGCAGTGGTCTCTGTGCTGAGCATGGTAAGAATCTCTCTCCCTCTGCCCCTCTCCCCTGCTTGCACTCTCTTTCTCTTTCTAAAAATTAAAAAAAAAAATCAACCATAAATTAAAAGCATATTTTTGCTTTGCTCACAAATAAATTTACCAGTGTTCCTACTCTGCCAAGTTTTTTTTCCCTCAATGAAACATTCAAGATTAAATGAATATTTTACAAAGAAACACTGATAAAGCTGGCAAAGATATATCATACCTCGTTCTTTTCTCTCCTTCATCAATCTGTAATTTGCCTTGGCAAGCTATCGCTATTTCATTTGAGGTCACTGTCCTCTTTCCCTTATCACATACAAATAAGTCTAGTCCATTAGATTTTTTTGGTCTGTTATACTTTTATTCTAATATCCACTGGTATCTCTGCTCTTTAATTTTTCTTCTTGCATGGAATGGCTTCTGTCTTCTCTTAAATCTAAAACTAATCATTTGTGGGGCGTCTGGGTAGCTCAGTTGATCAAGTGTCCGACTTCAGCTAAGGTCATGATCTCACGCTTCGTGGGTTCGAGCCCCAAATTGGGCTCTGTGCTGACAGCTCAGAGCCTGGAGACTGCTTCAGATTCTGTCTCCCTCCTTCTCTGCCCCTCCCCCACTCACGCTCTGTTTCTCTCTTTCTCTCAAAAATAAACATTAAAAAAAAATTTTAAACCATTCATTTGTGAGAGGGTAAAAGCATCAGACTACTTCATTAAATTTTCTACAGTAGTCAGGCCCCAAATTTTGCATATTGAAATGTATATTTTTACTAATTTAATTTTCTTTTACTTCTTGTTTATCATAGAGTTAGGGTATCATGTTGATGCTTTATAATTATGAACAACAGTAACCTAATTACCTATCAATTTCATTTCCAAGGTAGTCAGAATTCATTAAAAAATTGTTATAGTAGCAATAATATAGCTATTATTCATAGCACTTGCTTCATACTAGGCTCTGTTATACTGTATATACATATATGTATATATATGTACATATATATACATATATATACATATGTGTATATATATATATATATTAACTCAATCCTCAAAACAATTCTGGGAGGTTGGTATTATTGATGTCTCCTATTTTACAGCTATGGAAATTGGGCACAGAGAGATTAAATAAGGACTTTCTCAAGATCCTACATCTAGTAAACGAGAGAACCAGAATTTGAACCCAGATAATGGAAACATTAGGGCTAAAATGCTTGAGAACAACTAATCTAAGGGAAAAAGCACTGCATGCACCCTACAAAACTGCCAAGAAATAATAATTATGACCTTGTATGTATCTAACAACACAGACTTGTAATATATAAAACAAAAACTGACAAAACACAAGGCAAGTTTAACAAATCCACAGTCTTCATGGGATTATTTAACATACCTTTCAGAAACTGAAAGTTCTAGAAGATAAATGAGTATGGATATAGCACTTTTTTTTAAAGTTTATTTATTTTGAGAGAGAGCGGAAACACATGTGCATGAGCATTGGAGGGGACAGAGACAGAGAGGACAGAGAGAGAATCTCAAGGAGGTTCTGCACTGTCAGTGCTGAGCCCAAAGTGGGGCTCAAACCCAGAAACCATGAGATCTTGACCTGAGCCGAAACCAAGAGTTGGATGGTTAACAGACTAAGCCACCCAGATGGCTGATATGATACATTTTAATAACAAAACTGATACGCTTGATTCAATCTTGTCCCAGTAAAGGTAGGCTTTATTTATCTTTTTTTTTTCAAGTCCATATGAAAAAATTGACCAAAATGCCTGGATCATAAAGGAATTCTCAAAAAATTTCAAAGAATGTAGTTCCAAAACCACATTCCAGACCACTATGAAATAAAATTAGAAGTCAACAACAACAACAACAACAAAATAATTAAAAACAAGCATAGTAGACAACACTGTTTATCAACATCTATTTTCCCCCTCTTCTTGACTTACAGGACCTCAGTTAGTTGGCAATGTGCTTGGTTAATTAAAACATTCAGGGCGCCTGGGTGCTCGGTCGGTTAAGTATCTGACTCTTGATTTTGGATCAGGTCATGATCTCACAGTTCATGAGTTCCAGCCCTGCATCAGGCTCCACACTCACATTATAGAGCCCTCTTGGGATTCTCTCTCTCTCTCTCTCTCTCTCTCTCTCTCTCTCTCTCTCTCTCTCCTCCCTCCCCCGCTCTCTCTAGAGTAGCCAGGTGACATAGTACTAAGTAAGGAGATATAAGTGGGAATTGCTAGGTAGGGATTCTAGAACTGTTTCCCTGATGAAACTGCCCTTTATCGTTTTTATAGACTGGAGCAAAGACGTAGTGCTTGCATCAAGAACAGCTACCTTGTAACCAAAAGGCCACGAACTACACACTAAAGACAAGGAAACTAGAAGCTTGGTTTGTTGAGGACTTCCTTAAGCAGTTGCACAGCATAGGCATTTCTCAAGATTTCTTGAGAAAAATTTGAATAAGCCACTGTGTTCAGGTTTCTGTAACATACTGCCAAAAACAATCCTAACTGATTTGCAAAAAAGATTAAAAATAAATGGGTTAGGGGCACCTGGGTGGCTCAGTCAGTTGAGCCTCCGACTTCGGCTCCAGTTGTGATCTCACGGTTTGTGAGTTCGAGCCCTGCATCAGGCTCTGTGCTGGCAGGTCAGAGCCTAGAGCCTGCTTTGGATTCTGTGTCTCCCTCTCTCTCTGACCCTCCCCTGTTCATGCTCTGTCTGTCTCTGTCTCAAAAATAAATAAACATTTAAAAAAATGTAAAAATGGGTTAGAGTTCAACTAAAAATGCCATATAAAAATATAAAAATAAAGATAAAAGCAAAAATTAATGAAAAAAGAAACAAAGAAACAATTGAGAGATTCAACAAACCAAAAGCTGACTTGGGAATACAAAAAACTAATAAACATATCTGCAGTGACTCTGGATCAAGAAAAAATCTTTTAGGGGCGCCTGGGGGGCTCAGTCAGTTGAGCGTCTGACTTCGGCTCAGGTCATGATCTTGCAGTTTGTAAGTTTGAGCCCTGCATTGGGCCCTATGCTGACAGCTCAGAGACTAGAACCTGCTTTGGATTCTGTGTCTCCCTTTTTCTTTGCCCCTCCCCCACTCTGTCTGTCTGTCTCTCTCTCACTCAAAAATAAACATTTTAAAAATTAAAAAAAAAAAGAAAAAATTAAAAGAAAAAATATTTTATTGTCTAGCTCCTGCCTATCTCTCTAGATTCATCAGAGTTTTGCCATTCCTTTACATGCATCCACCAGACTTAAACTAAATCAAATTTCTCACTGTTCCTAGAATATTCCTCTGTGCCTCCACATATGCTTTTCCTACTGCTTGAAATGCCCTTTCCCTTACGTGTCCACCAGACAAGCTCTATTTTCTCCTTCAAGAAAACTAAAGGGTGACTTCCTCTATGAAGCCTTCTCTGACCCCTTCACACAATGTTTATACTGGTGCCCAGTATTATATTCCTTAGTACCCTATGCATACTTTCACACACTTAGCAAATATGTATTGAGTAATTTCAGGCTCTTGCTAAAGTTCTATTTTAGCAAATACTGTGTTTTTAATATATTTCCTATCTTCCATCCTAAGCAAAGAGCTCTTTTAGGGCAGGATTTTATTCCTCTATCCCTAACACCTAGGTCAATGTCCTACACCTAATGAGTATTAACTAAATATCTGCTGAGTAAATAAATGAATAAGATGGCAAATAATTGCAATGTTTATCACTTGCTGCAACAGAAGTAGCAACAGAGTGCAATGAGATTACACAAAAGGCCAGTAACCAACTCTCTCACTCTCACTGATGCAAAATAATACACTCTAGAATCAACTTTTTGTAGTATCTTTCACGTGCCTTCACATATATCATATCATTTACAGAAATACTTCTACGAGCTGAGTGAATGCAAGTTGTACAATACAACTTGTGTGCTTCTAGTTTTTGTCCCCCCTCCCCCCACCCCCACCGAATTATCAATTAAAGTGAAGGATCTTGGCAGGTATTTCTACACAGCAATATGAACACAGTAAAATTTGCTACCTGATAAATTATCACTTGTCACTAAGTGCTGAGCTTGGCCCACTGAGACATCTACAATATTCTTTACTACTTAGCCCAACTTCCCACAGCAGCTCTAGGGGTTATATTAAATGTACTGAAAAGGGCCAAAAGCTCCAATCATATATTGCTGTGTGTGAACCTTAAGTGCACATATGATACACAGTGCCTCCTATAAAATACATCATTTCCCCTCCACACCAGCCAAACACCAAACCTCCCCAGGAGAGCTCCCGTTCTGAAACCCCCAGTATCTCAAAGAGATTACAAAACCAGATAAATGCAACAAGGAACACAATAGGAAATTTAGCAAGAAGTAGTTTTGACAGACAATAAGGCTATGCAACAAAGACGATTACCAAGGTGCAAAGCCCTAAGTTGCACTGGACTGTTATCACCCTCTTTCTCCACACTTTTCAATGCTAAACTCCTTTAAAAAGGGTGGTGGAAGGTGGGGAGGGAAGTTTGTTTTCCTCTTTATACCCTCTTTTGTAAATGTCTGTAAGACGGTGTCAGCTCTTTGGAATTTATGTTTGGTAGCTCTGGCAGCTTCCTTGAACTTTACGAACCCATCTCTGACTGCTACTTGTCTCTTCTCCTTCTTCACACCCTCCCCATGTAAAGATACTTAAGGTTCAAGCCTTGCTGCTCTAGTGTCTCTATCCACTCTTTTCCTTGACTGTTTCTAACACTGAAAACATTTTCTGATGGTTAAAAATGCACTCAATTCCTAAAAGAAAGAAAGAAAGAAAGAAAGAAAGAAAGAAAGAAAGAAAGAAAGAAAGAAAGAAAAACATTTTAAAAAGCGCTCAATTCCTATAAAACACTGCTTTCATGCCAGAGTAATATTGTACAATGAAGGGTTTTCTCTACATTTGTTCTTCTTTAATCTCATTCTTCATACTGAAGGTTACCTTAATTCTCTGACTATATGGGGCAATTTACTTCTGAAATGGCTGATCTGACACAAGGGGACAAACATGGACAAACACACACACACACACACACACACACACACACACACACATCCACACACATCTTGCTCACTGATGTTTTGGAGTTTGGGGGTAGGTTCAAATTACTCCCAGAACTCATTACTTTGTTCCTCCAAACAGCTTTGGTATAAACAGACATTGCAGTCAGAGCAATAACTCTAAAAACTGGTACTAAACAGTACCAGAGATGGCTAACGGGCTTACTCCTAACCTTCACACTCAGAACATTCACTACCTCACATCATCCTGTCTACTTCTTAGTCATTTTATAAAAGCTTCCTTATATACCTTCAAGACTATAGAACTTAACTCTTCTCTGACACTGTGACTATGAAAGCATGCAGTCATTACATATTGTAAGAAGAGGATCACACATAGTGTTGATGAAAACACTTTTTATGGTGAGGTCTCAGAGAGGCAGATGGAAAAGCACAAACACTGGGTGGCTCAGTCAGCTGAGTGTCCAACTCTTGATTTCGCCTCAGGTCATGCATGATCCCAGTATGTGGAATTGAGCCCTGCATCGACTTAAGATTCTCTCCCTCTCTCTCTCTCTCCCTCTGCCCTTCTCAACCACTCATGTTCTCTCTCGAAAAGAAGAGAAGAGAAGAGAAGAGAAGAGAAGAGAAGAGAAGAGAAGAGAAGAGAAGAGAACAAACACAACTATGAAAATATAGACAATTTAAGAAAAATCCTTGAGTTTCTATAGATTCAGATTGTGACAATGATCACATTTGAAAAAGAAAGGATTCAGTGTCTTGCAGATCTCACAAGATGTAGTTTGAGAGACTAAAAAATTGTAGGCAGTTGGCACACTAAGACCGCTGCAGCAACACCAGCATTTTGAGACCCAGTATCTTACTTCTCAAAGTAGATAAAACCACCAGAGAACACAAAAACTTTACCTTCCCAAGCACAAAAATAAAACATCTTAGAACAAAGTAACATTCACATACTAAAATGTTCCCCTTACTTTCTTTATACCACAACTGTTAATACTGTTACAGATTTAGAGTTTGCATGACAACTCCATGTGCACTAAATAATAAATGTATAACCATGAATGTGAATAAATCAATTTTTCAGTACCCAAGCAGATGGCAGATATCTGGCTCTTTTAGTTTATAAGTTTATTATTTCTTACAGCTTGGCATTTCCACATGATG
Organism: Puma concolor; assembly: GCF_028749965.1. Lineage (NCBI taxonomy): Eukaryota > Metazoa > Chordata > Mammalia > Carnivora > Felidae > Puma > Puma concolor. The sequence goes on from NC_141674.1 coordinate 35,983,195, forward strand.
CTGTCAATTTGGGAAAATATAAAGGGGGAGAAAGTAGGAACTTTGCCTCTTTTTTTTTTTTTTTTTTTTTTTTTTTTGAGAGAGAGAGCGCAAGTGAGCGAGGAGCAGAGACACAGACAGAGAGAGAGAAGCGGGGCTCACCCAAAGCAGGGCTCATGCTCACCAGAAGCAGAGCTTGTAATCACCCAAAGCAGGGCTCATGCTCACCCAAAGTGGGACTCAAGCTCATGAACCGTGAGATCATAACGTGAGCTGAAGTCAGATGCTTAACAACCGAGCCACCCAGGCGCCCAAGCCTCTAACTTATATAACTAGTTGTATACTTGCCACTCAAAATGAATCAGGTTGAACTCTATAAGAAAGCATACACACACACACACACACACACACACACACACACACACACACACAGAGTATTCTAAAAATATAGCATATATATATATATAAATTAATAAAATAATCTTTAAATTTTTTCTTGTACACTGGATCAAAATTAGCTATAATATTCCATTCATCAATTACACAGATAGGAATTCAAATCCTAGCTGTACCATTTACCTATTGGCAAGACATTAAACATTTTTGGACCTCAGTTTCCTCATTTATTTATGTATTTATTATTTTTTTTCCAAGTTCCAAAAGTTTCTATTACATACAGAGGAGAGGAGTTCAATCCTTCTTGGCTGTGACTTTCCCCATGGCTACTAGCATGTTGCTCAGCTCCTCTCTCTTTCTCTTGGCATGGATGTGTGTCTCCACCTTTTTCTTGAGAACTTGATGGCACCATTGTCCTTGGAGACCTTGAGCAACCATGCAGGCTGCTCATATGAGGCAAAGCCATATACCTCTCGGATCATGTACCACACAAACCTGGTGTGCTTGGTGAAGCGCCTGTGGCAGCAGCTATACCTCAGTTTGCTCACGTTCTTAGTCACCTCATGGCCCTTGTTTAGGCCCCCGGCCAAAGGGTAGCACAGAGCTACGGCTGCTGCTTCTTAATGGCTCCAGGGCAGGGGCAGTTTCCTCATTTATATAATGGAAGTATAACTGCTTATAGAATTATTGTGGCAAATATAAATATTTGAATAAATAAAAAGATCATGTATACAAGTTCTTAACATAGTACTTAGCACAAAATTCAAAATCTTAACTGCATTTGTAATAGAAATAATAACTAGCCCTTATATAGGGTATATTATATGCTAGACAGTATTCTAAATACTTTACATATACTAGCTCATTACATCTGCTCAACAACCCCATAAGGTAGGTACTATCATTACCTCCATTTTGCAGATGCAGAAACTGAGGCACAGAAGTCAAGTAACTTGCCCAAGGTCAGAAAGCTTATAAGTGGTAGAGCCAAGATTCAAATAGAGTCAGTATAGGGGTGCCTGCCTGGCTCAGGTGATGCAGCATGTTGACTCTTGATCTCAGGGTTGTGAGTTCGAGCCTCATATTGGGTTTAGAAAAAAAAATTTTTTAAAGGCTCAAACAGAGGCAGTCTAGCTCCAGAGTCTATCTCTCTCTCATGTTGCTTCTCAATGCATTCTTTTCTTTCTTTCTTTTTATACTGAAGTATAATTGACATACAGTGTTATATTAGTTTCAGGTGTACAATTTGATTAGCAAATTCTACATATTCTTATAACATATATATGGGGTTTTTTTCATGCAACAAATATTTAGTGAGTACCCACTACTTGGCAGAGTCTGTGCCAAGTGCTGAAGACACAGAGATGAAAAACATAGGGAGGTCTGATCTAACAGAGAAACGCAAACACGTAAAAAAAAAAAAAGTCATAAAATGTAGCATTGCTCTGATAAAAGTCTATATAGGGTATACAGGAGGTACAAAGGAGAGAAGAGGCAATCATGCTATGAAAAATATGATAATTATAAGAAAAGAAGGCATTTGATATCACATGACCATCAAAAATGAAATCATATCTGGGGCTCAGTTATGGGCCCAGTTAGTTAAGCGACAGACTCTTGATTTAGGCTTGGTCCTGCGGTCATGTGATTGAGCCCTGAGTCAGGTCCTCACTCAGCATGGAGCCTGCTTGGGATTCTCTCTCCTCTCTCTCCCCTCCCGCTCCTCTTCCCCACTTGTGCTCTCTCTCTCTAATAAAAATAACAATAATAAAATTTTTAAAAATGAAATCACATCTAAAAATAGTGGGCTAACCTAAGATCAAATTTGAACTGTTGTGCAAAAATAAAATAGAGAAAATAACATCTAAAATAACAAAAGCTACTATTTGCTCGATCGACAAAACATTGTACAAGATGCCCTACACATTTCATTTGATCCTTCCAACATTACAAGTTAGGTATTGTTATACAGGGTACAGTGAAAAGAACACAAACTTTGTGTTCATCCTAGGTTCAAATTTCTTCAAGTCTCTCTCTCTCACTCACTAACACACAGGTACACAGATACACACACACCGGTACTCTTACCCTCTTACTACTTGTATTCAGGCTCCTTTGCCAGCTCTTCCTTCCTCTACTCAACCCTTAAATGTTTGAGTTCCTCAATACTTGGTCCTAGGCTCTCTTCTGTCTGTTTATACTCCCTGTATAACATCATTCATATCCATGGCTTCAGTTACTCTGTTTTTTTTTTATTTTTTTTAACGTTTATTTATTTTTGAGACAGAGAGAGACAGAGCATGAACGGGGGAGGGTCAGAGAGAGGGAGACGCAGAATCTGAAACAGGCTCCAGGCTCTGAGCTGGCAGCACAGAGCCCGACGCGGGGCTCAAACTCACAGACCACGAGATCATGACCTGAGCCGAAGTCGGCCGCTTAACCGACTGAGCCACCCAGGCGCCCCCAGTTACTCTACGTTAATAGCTCTTATATCTACATTTCCAAGCCAGATCTGTCTTCTGAACTCTAGATGTTAACTGCTTGTAGAGGTTTCACATTCTAATCCAAATCTGAAATCATCAAATACATTCCTCCTTCAGAGTTCAAACATCCAGCTACTTGTACTTGAAATCATCTTTGATTCCTCCTTCCTCTCACCATCACATCCAACCATTCACCAAATGCTACAGTTAATACCTTCAAAGTATCTCTCAATTTTTTTATAAGCATACTTAAGTTGGTAAATTAAACCGCATGTCTAGAGGCACCTGAGTGGGTGGCTCAGTTGGTTAAGCGTCTGACTTCAGCTCAGGTCATGATCTCGCGGTTGGTGAGTTGGAACTCTGCATCAGGCTCTCTGCTGTTACCTGCTTCAGATCCTCTGTCTCTCTCTCTGCCCCTCCCAGCTCATGCTCTCTCTCTCAAAAATGAATAAATGTTTTTTTAAAAGATTTTTATTTTATTTTTTTTTTTTTAATTTTTTTTTTTCAACGTTTATTTATTTTTGGGACAGAGAGAGACAGAGCATGAACGGGCAAGGGGCAGAGAGAGAGGGAGACACAGAATCGGAAACAGGCTCCAGGCTCTGAGCCATCAGCCCAGAGCCCGATGCGGGGCTCGAACTCACGGACCGCGAGATCGTGACCTGGCTGAAGTCGGACGCTTAACCGACTGCGCCACCCAGGCGCCCCTAAAAGATTTTTAAAAAGCATGTCTAGTATTTCAAATCATTTCACTCCACACCATTCCAGTTACCACCATGCACACTTCTGCCACAGTCACATATCACATCTTTCACTTGGACTATTGCCAAACTGAATCAATTCTTACCCTCTCCAACCCACTTACTTAAAATTAAAAGCAAGTCTCTTAAGATAAAATCGAAAATTCTTATCCTTGAGGACCTCTACAGATGATGAGGTCCTCAACAATAAACCCCTGCTTACCTCTGCAACATATTTCATCTCTTACCAATCTCCCCGACCCTCTGCTGAAGCCATTCTAGACTTCTTTCAGATCCTTAACTGCATCTCAGACTTCTCTCATCTAGGCCTACAAATAGATTGTTCCTTCCTCTTAGAATGTTCATTTCTCCAACCTATTCCTTCACTTGGCTAGTTCTTATTTACCCTTCAAGTCTCAACTTAAACTTCACTTTCTCAAGAAGAGCATTCTCCCGCTCCAAATTAGACAATGGATTTTTGTACTCCCATTGCAATCCATGTGTGGCAACAGACTCTAGACTGGCTCCCATGATCCCTACCCCTAGTGTTCATGCCATTGTGCGATCCTTTCCCCTTGAGCCTGGGCAGGGTCTGTGACTTACTTTTAACCAATACAATATGGCAAAGGTGACTCAAAATTTAAAACATCAAAAATGAATTAACTGCGGGGCACCTGGGTAGCTTAGTCGGTTGAGTATCCGACTTCAGCTCAGTTCATGATCTTGCAGTTCGTGAGTTCAAGCTCCACATCGGGCTCACTGCTGTCAGCCTGTCAGCACAGAGCCGGCTTCAGATCCTCTGTCCCCCTCTCTCTGCACACCCCCTGCTTGCACTCTCCAAAAAAAAAAAATTTTTTAATAAATAAATAAGAAGAAAAAAATGAATTAACTGTGACCTAAATGTCACATAAGATTGTAACCTATCTTACTAGAAGACTCGCTTACTAGCTTCAAAGACTCAAGCTGCCAATATGAAACATATCAAGCTGAAGCCCTCAATTCAACAGCCTGCAAGGAATTGAATGCTGCCACCAACCACATGAGCTTAGTAGCAAATCCTTCCCCAGTTGAGCCCCAGATAAGATGTCAGCCCCAGATGACACCATTTTGTAAAAGTTTTTTTTAATTTATTTAAGTAATCTCTACACCCAACATGGGGCTTGAACTCACAACCCTGAGATCAAGAGTCACACCCTCTTCTGACGGAGCCAGTCAGGATCTCCACCCAACCTGACACCTTAATTACAGCTTTGTGAGACCATGGAGCAGGGGACCCAGCCAAGTCCTGACTGGACTCTTGAACCACAGAAAAAGATATCATAAATACGTATTCTTTTCAACTATTGCATTCATGGTAATACTGCTATGCAGCAATAGGAAACTAATATGCCATGTTTCTCTTTGTGTTGTAATCACCCTTGTAATTACTTAATATAAATATTTACCATTAGATTATAAATTCCACAATGGCAAGAATAACAAGTCTTTTTTTTTTAATTTTTTTTTTCAACGTTTATTTATTTTTGGGACAGAGAGAGACAGAGCATGAACGGGGGAGGGGCAGAGAGAGAGGGAGACACAGAATCGGAAACAGGCTCCAGGCTCTGAGCCATCAGCCCAGAGCCTGACGCGGGGCTCGAACTCCCGGACCGCGAGATCGTGACCTGGCTGAAGTCGGACGCCACCCAGGCGCCCCAAGAATAACAAGTCTTAATCATTACTATATCTCAGCACTTAGCACAATGCCTAACATATAGAAGAACCACAATATAGTGAATGGATGGATGGATGGATGGATGCCTATTCTATGCCAGGCACAGTGCTATACCCTGGCGAAATAAAAGTAAATAACACATAGTCCCTATCCTCATGGAGCTTAAAGCTAAGTGGGATGACAGACACTTTAAATAGATCATTTCAACAGAATATGATAAAAGTAACAAGTTTCTGTGAAGACAACGGGCATGCAACTCAGACTGTGCAAGGGTCTAGGTATGGGAGAGGAGAAAACTTATATAGTCAAGATTTATGTTAAGCAGGTGACGTGATCTTGTACATAGAAAATTCTAGGGGCACCTGGATGGCTCAGTCAGTTAAGCATCTGACTCTCAGTTTTGGCTCAGGTCATGATCTCATGTTTCGTGGGTTTGAGCGCTGCGTCGGGCTCTGTGCTGACAACGCAGAGCCTGCTTGGGATTCTCTTCCTCTCTCTGCTTCTCCCCCACTTACTCTCTCATTCTCTCTCTCTCTCAAATAAATAAACTTGAAAAAAGAAAATTCCAAAATTCTAAAAAATAAAAGAGTTCAGCAAAGTTATAGGATACAAGACAAATACAAACATCAATTGTATTTTTTTACACTAGCAATAATCTGAAAAATGAAATTAAGAAAACCATTTCCCCTATAATAATACTGCTAGAAACTAATTCCTTTCCCTAGAACCCTGGGTGACTGAGGCATTCTTCTTGTAGCACATAAAGTTCTCTTCTGAGGTGAAAAGAGTACAGCTCCGCCCACGTTTTACCCTGTGGTATCTTCTACTGTCACTTTGGAAGACACCAACTAGCTTTGACCTGATACTGGTGTTCTTTTCCTAACTTGATCTTATGTCAGCATTCCAACACTTCCACTGCTAAAATTAAAGGGTCCTCATTACATGAATATAAGAATCCTCCCAAACCAAAGATTACTCTTCTGGTTTTTTTTTTAATTCATCTCTTTTCATTGTAGTCATTTTTGCTTTAATAAAAAATTTTTTTGTTATTTTTAATGTTTATTTATTTACTGATTTATTTTTGAGAGACAGAGAGAGCATGTGCACACGTGAGGGAGGGGCGGGGCGGGGGGGGGGGCGGACAGAGATCTGAAGCAGCTTGGTGCTGACAGCAGATAGCCTGATGCGGGGCTCAAACTCATGAACAATGAGATCCTGACCTGAGCCGAAGTCACACAGTTAACCGACTGAGCCACCCAGGCAACCCAATAAAAAATATTTTATTTTTTTAATTTTTTTTTAAATTTTTTTAATGTTTTATTTTATTTTTGAGAGACAGAGAGAGACAGCATGAGTGGGGGAGGAGCAGAGAGAGAGGGAGACATAGAATCCAAAGCAGGCTCCAGGCTCCGAGCTGTCAGCACAGGGCCCAATGCGGGGCTCGAACCCACAAACTGCGAGATCATGACCTGAGCCGAAGTCGGATGCCCAACCTACTGAGCCACCCAGGCACCCCCTAAAAAATATTTTAAAGATAGAAAAGAAAACAGGGGTGCCTGGGTGGCTCAGTTGGTTAATCTTGACTCTTGATTTCATCTCAGATCATGATCTCATGGTTTGTGAGTTCAAGCCCCATGTCAGGCTCTGCACTGACAGTGCACATGCGTGCGCATGCTCTCTCTCTCAAAATAAATAAATAAACTGAAAGAAAGAAAGAAGGAAAGAAAAGAAAAGAAGAAAAGAAGGAAAAGAAAACAATTCCATTTACAATAGCATCAAAACTTAAGAGCTAAAACTACAGAACTCTTAGAATAAAACATTGGGGGAAATCTTTATGACTTTGGATTTGATACCAAAAGCACAAGCAACAAAAGAAAAAAATAGATAAACTGAACAGCATCAAAAGACACTATATAAATATGGGAGTACCCAAACTGGAAGTCAGTAAATGAACTGATCTACAAGTGTGGTTATGGCAAAATCAACAAGAAGTGAATTACCTTGACAGATAACACATTGACTGCTCACTCTCTTGGTAAATATGGCATTATCTGCATGGAGGATCTGATTCACAAGATCTATACTGTTAGAATATATTTCAAAGAAGCAAATAACTTCTTATGGCCCTTCATATTATCTTCTCCATGAGGGGGAATAAAGAAAAAGACCACCCGTTTGGCAAAAGGTGGAGATGCCCACAACAGGGAAGACCAGATCAACAGGCTCATTAGAAGGATGAACTGAGCAGGGTGCCTGGGTGGTTCAATCAGTTGAGCGTCCGACTTCAGCTCAGGTCATGATCTCACAGTTCATGGGTTCAAGCCCAGCATTGGGCCCTGTGCTGACAACTCAGAGCCTGGATGGAGCCTGCTTCAGATTCTGTGTCTCCCTCTCTCTCTGCTCCTCCCCATTTGTGCTCTGTCTCTCTGTCTCTCAAAAATAAACATTAAAAAATAATAATAATAATAAGGCATCCAAATCGGCAAGGAGGAAAAACTTTCACTCTTCACAGATGACATGATACTCTACATGGAACCCAAAAGATTCCACCAAAAAACTGCTGGAACTGATCCATGAATTCACCAAAGTCACAGGACATAAAATCAATGCACAGAAATCCGTTGTATTCTTATACATCAATAATGAAGTGACAGAAAGAGAAATCAAGGAATCCACCCCATTTACATTTGCACCGAAAACCATAAAATACCTAGGAATAAACCTAACCAAAGAGGTGAAAACTCTATATACTTAAAACTACTGAAAGCTTATGAAAGAAATTGAAGAAGACACACACACACACACACACACACACACACACACACACAAATGGAAAACATTCCATGCTCCTGGACTGGAAGAATAAATATTGTTAAAATGTCCATACTACCCAAAGCAATCTACATATTCAATGCAATCCCTACCAAAATAACACCAGCATTCTTCACAGAACTACAACAAACAATCCTAAAGTAGGGAACCAGAAAAGACCCAAAATAGCCAAAGCAATCTTGAAAAAGAAAACCAAAGCAGGAGGCATCACAATCCCAGACTTCAAGCTATACTACAAAGTTGTAACCATCAAGACAGTATGGTACTGGCACAAAAACAGACACTGAGATCAATGGAACAGAATAGAGAACCCAGGAATGGACCCACAAACATATGGCCAACTAATCTTTGACAAAGCAGGAAAGAATATCCAATGGAATAAAGACAGTCTCTTCAGCAAGTGGTGCTGGGAAAACTGGACAGCGACATGGCAGAAAAATGAACCTGGACCACTTTCTTACACCATACACAAAAACAAATTCAAAATGGATGAAAGACCTAAAATTAAGACAGGAAGCCATCAAAATCCTCAAGGAGAAAGCAGGCAAAAACCTCTTTGATCTTGGCCACAGCAACTTCTTACTCAACTTGTCTCTGGAGGCAAGGGAAACAAAAGCAAAAATGAATTACTGGGACCTCATCAAAATAAAAAGCTTCTGCACAGTGAAGGAAACAATCAGCAAAACTAAAAAGCAACCAACAGAATAGAAGAAGATATTTGCAAACTACGTATCAGATAAAGGGTTAGCATCCAAAATCTATTAAGAACTTATCAAACTCAACACTCAAAAAACAAATAATCCAGTGAAGAAATGGGCAAAAGACATGAATAGACACTTCTCCAAAGAAGACATCCAGATGGCCAACCGACACATGAAAAAATGCTCAACATCACTCATCATCAGGGAAATACAACTCAAAACCACAATGAGATTCCACCTCACACCTATCAGAATGGCTAACATTTACAACTCAGGTAGTAACAGATGTTGGCGAGGATGTGGAGAAAGAGAATCTCTTTTGCACTGCTGGTGGGAACGCAAACTGGTGCAGCCACTCTGGAAAATGGTATGGAGGTTCCTCAAAAAATTAAAAATAGAACTACCCTAGGACCCAGCAATTGCACTAGTAGGTATTTATCCAAGGGATATAGGTTTACTGTTTTGAAGCGGCACATGCACCCCCCATGTTTATCGCAGCACTATCGACAATAGCCAAAGTATGGAAAGAGCCCAAATGTCCATTGATGGATGAATGTATGAAGAAGATGTGGTATATATACACAAGGAGTACTACTCGGCAATCAAAAAGAATGAAATCTTGCCATTTGCAACTACGTGGATGGAACTGGAGGGTATTATGCTAAGTGAAATTAGTCAGAGAAAGACAAATATCTATGACTTCATTCATATGAGGAATTTAAGATACAAAACAGATGAACATAAGGGAAGGGAAGCAAAAATAACAGGGAGGGGGACAAAACATAAGAGACTCTTAAATATAGAGAACAGAGGGTTGCTAGAGGGGTTGTGTGAGGGAGGATGAGCTAAATGGATAAAAAGCATTAAGAGACACTTGTTGGGATGAGCACTGGGTGTTATACATAGGGGATGAACCACTGGAATCTACTCCCAAAATCATTGTTGCACTATATGCTAACTAACCTGGAAGTAAATACATACATACATACATACATACATACATACATACATACATACATAAAATTAAAAACAATTTAAAAAAAATTTTTTAATTAAAAAAACAGATTAACTGAGGTATCTACCATGATTATTTTTGTAATCTGGACAGTTAACAAACGACTACTTTCAAATTGAAAAAATAAAGGATACTATATAAAGAACTACAACTCGACAAAAACAACTCAATTCAAAAATGTGCAAAGAACTTGAATAGCCATTTCTCAAAAGAAGATATACAAATGGCCAAGAAGCACATGAAAAAAATGCTCAATATCACTAGTCATTTGGGAAATGTAAATCAAAACTACAATGAGATACTTCACACCCACTAGGATGGTTATTATAATTTTTATAAAAAGAAAAGAGAGAGAAAATAACAAGTTTTGGCAAGATTGTAGAGAAACTGGACCCCGTATGTTACTAGTGGGAATGCAAAATGATACGGCCAATGTGGAAAACAGTTTGGTACTATTTCAAAAAGTAAATCTTAGAGTTACTTTATATCCCAATAATTCCACTTCTAGGTATATACTCAAAAGAAATGAAAACAAGTACTCAAATACTTGTACACGAATGTTTACAGCTGCACTACTCACAATAGCCAAAAGATAAAAACAATCCAAATGTTTATCAACAGATGACTGTATAAACAAAATGTGGTACTATCCATACACTGAAATATTACTGAGACATAAAAAGGAATGAAGTGGGGCACCTGGGTGGCTCAGTCGGTTAAGTGTCCAACTTCAGCTCAGGTCATGATCTCAACTGCTCATGAGTTCAACCCCCATGTCGAGCTCTGTACTGACAGCTCAGAGCCTGGAGCCTGCTTCAGATTCTGCCTCCGTCTCTCTGCCCCTCCCCTTCTCGCTGTCTCTCTCTGTCTCTGTCTCTAATATAAAATAAAACATAAAAATTTTTTTAAAAAAGGAATGAAGTACTGATATATACTATAACATGGATCAAAGTTGAAAACATTATGCTAAGTAAAAGAAATCAGTCATAAAGGCCACATATGATATGATTCTCTTTATATGAAATGTCCAGAATGGACAAATCCATTGAGACAGAAAGTAAAATAGTGGTTGCCAAGGGCTGGGGGAAGGGAGAAATGAGTTGTCACTAATAATGAGTATAGGTTTTCTTTTTAGGATGATAAAATAATTTTTATTTATTTTTTAAATGTTTATTTATTTTTGAGAGAGACAGCGTGAGCGAGGGAGGGGCAGAGAAAGAGGGAGACACAGAATCTGAAGCAGGCTCCAGGCTCTGAGCTGTCAGTACAGAGCCATATGCAGGGCTCCAACCTACTAGCTGTGAGATCATAACCTGAGCTGAAGTTGGACACTTAACCAACTGAGCCACCCAGACACCCCGATAAAAAAATTTTTAATTAGGCAGTGATGATGGCTGCACAACCTTGTAAATATACTAAAAAACACTGAATTATAGATTTCTAAAAGGAGAATTTTATAGTATGTGAACTATTTCTTAGTAAAGCTATTATTAAAAAGAAAAAAGCTACATTGATACTTTGTTCTGGAATGGGATTCCAGGTTTTACAGTTTTCACAATACATGCTAAAATACAGAGTTATATCATGGGGTAATATGAGGTGAGTTATCTCAAAAGATTGGAACAATCACCTTCCTAGAAAGTCTCCTTCCAATCATATTCTCAAACAAAACAGGACTAGATTAAAAAGAAAGGAAGAACCTTCTACTGTATCCCAAAAGAAGCACTCTTAATTGGAAACATTAAGCAGGTTGTCAGTCACTGCTAACAATGGAACTGGACAGATTTTTCACTTACCAGAAGGTGAGAAGTGGGGTCCACTGTGCCATTTGGTTTTATATTTTTCTCTCTTACTCTATTAAATGTGCACACAAACACTAATGTCATCTCCACTTACACATGCTTCAGTCCTTCCCTAACATCCAAAATATTCTAAGTCATTTGCCTAGAAATAATGAAATTGCCCTTAATCTCTATTTCATGATTTTTTTAATGAAAAGGAAAGATTAACAATCAAAGGTGAATATTTGAAGCTCACAAATATTATAAATGCAAATCCAACTTACTTTGTTTCTAGAAGTATTTTTTCCCCAAATTCAATAAGAGAGGTTATAAAATGCTTTCAACTTTTCTATGCTTTTAGGCCACAGATTTATAACCTCAGCACTATTAACATTTAAGGCCATATAATTCTGTGTTACAGAGTACTGTCCTGTGCATTATAGGATGTTTTGTGACATCCCTTGCCCCTACCCACTAGATACCAGTAGCATTCACTGCCTAATTGTGACAACCAAAAATAACTTCAGACACTGTCAAATATCACGTTCAGAGCAAAACTGCCCCCAGTTGAGAACAACTGCTCCAGTCCAAGTCCATCTGCCTTAATTATTTCCTAACAGTAGATTAGCTAAACTTATCATTAACCTTAAAAACAAACACATTTTTTGTGAAATACAGAAGCTGAATACACCTAAAAGAGAAGGCTTGTCTTTTGGGTTTGTATAAATCCATTTCTGGAACATATAAACATAACAAAGATCTATTTTTAAGGATGAGTGACCAGAAGGTCCTAAATTCTAAAACTGAATTATTTTAAAGGAATACAAGCAAGTCACATAAATCCACATTCCTCAGTGTAAAGTCATCCATCAACCAGTCTTCCTTTTGCTATCTAAAGCAACTGAAAGTCCTTAAATTATCTGCATAATTTCTATCTCCCATACCAGAAATCAAATATTTCCTTTTATTGCCAGTGATACACTTTTTATTTAACGTGACCTTTAAAACTCTGTAGTCATTTGTACTTTGTAATCAAAGATAAAAACTAACCATATCCTAGCTGCATTATAGTTATCAGACCAGGAGTTGGCAAACTTTTTCTGTAAAGGGTCAGAGAGTAAATACCTTAGGCTTGAAGGGCCACGTGGTCTTTGTTACAACTATTTAAATCTGTTATTGTAGCACAAAGGCAACCATAAAACATACATACTGACAAATAGGTGTGGATGTGTTGCAATAAAACTTTATTTACAAAAAAAGTGGCAGGCTATAGTTTATCAAACCCTGTATCAGACTATTACATGCAGAATAAATAAATAGACAAATTTCTCTCTTTCCCAATGATAATGTCCTCACCATAAAATTAACTAATTACTTTCTAAAATACCATGAAATAATGTTAACTAGCTTTCTCCTTTTCATAGTAGGCATTTATAGTAGGATAATGCTAGATCCTACCGCCTTAAATGAGGAATAAAAGCCAACTATGAAAATCAAGTTCAGGTTTGAGATCTATACAGAAAGCCTGAGCCAAGAAATCAAAATAAAGCCTTTAGGTTCAGATCTAGAACCTATATGACTCCAGCAGAGGCAAATGTGAGACCACTATATTAAGTACATCCACAACTTAGAACAAAAGAACTCGGGGCACCTAGGTGGCTCAGTCGGTTGGGCATCCAACTTCAGCTCACGTCATGATCTCTCAGTTCCTGAGTTCAAGCCCCACATCGGGCTCTGTGCTGACAGCTTGGAGTTTGGAGTTTGGAGCTTGAAGCCTGCTTCAGATTCTGTGTGTCTCTCTCTGCCCCTCCCCTACTTGTACTGTTTCTCTCTTTCTTAAAAATAAATAAACATTAAAACACACACACACATACACACACACGAGCTCCAAGGGAGGGGCACCTGGGTGGCTCAGTAGGTTAAATATCTGACTCTGGATTTCAGCTCAGGTCATGATCTCATGGTTTGTGAGTTCGAGCCCCATGTCTGGCTCTGTGCTGACTGCAAGAAGCCTGCTTGGGATTCTCTCCTCCTCTCTGTCTGCCCCTCCCCTCCTCATGCTCTCTCTCTCTTTCTCTCTCAAAATAAATAAATAAACATTAAAAAAAAAAAAAGAAAAGAAATCTTTTTTTTAAAAAAAAGAACTCCAGGGGAAATCGTCTCCCACTGAAAACAGATTTTCAATAAAAAAAATTATAAATCACAGGAGAAATGAAAATCCATGAAAAAGGACCAACAGACCAAATAGTGTAGGGTCTATACTCCAAGAGTTGCAACTAATCTAAAAGTTACTTAAACAAACAAAAGACTTAAGTCAAAATTTACTCATTTCTATGCAAGTATATTAGAAACCCTATAAGAAATAATAACTTTTTAGTAAAATATAATTTACCAAAATTGACCCAGAAGAAACAAAAATCTAAATAGACCAATTACCCCAGAAGAAAAGGAAAAGTATCAAAGTACCTGACCAAACATTGCACAGGAGAATTCTATATTAATTAATTCTTAAGGAGTAATTCCAAAACTATTTCAACTGTTCCAAAGCATAGGGGGGAAAAGACTTCAAAATAATTTTTTTTGAGGTAAGAATAACATTGCTACCAAAACTAATAACAAAAGCATGAAAGAGAAAACCACAGACAAGTCTCACAAATATCAAGGCAAAAACCCCCAGCAAAAAGAAGTTAGCAGCACATGAAAGAATAATATACCAGGAATGCAAGGATGGCTCACTATTAGAACACCTACTAATACAACTCACTTTACTAAGAGATCAAAAGAAAAAAATAGTTTTATCACCATATGTATTAGAGTTCTCCAGAGGAACAGAACTAATAGGATATATACAGAGAGAAAGAGATTTATTATTAAGAATTGGCTCACATGATAATGGAAGCTGAGAAGTTCCAAGATCTGCAGTCAGCAAGCTGGAGACCCAGGAGAGACAATGGTGTAGTTCCAGTCCAAGTCCGAAGGCCTGAGATCCAGGAGGGCCAACGATATAAGTTCCAATCCAAAAGCTGGCAGTCTCAAGGCCCAAGAATATTTTGGTTCCAATCCAAAAGCAAGAAAAAGACCAATGTCCCAACTCAAGCAGTCAGGAAGGAAGGGTTCCCCTCTTAATTATAAGAAGGTCAGCCTTTTTATTCTATTCAGATCTTCAAATGTTTCGATGAGGGCCACCCACATTAGGGAGGGCAATCTATTTTACTTACATCTACTGATTCAAATGTTAATCTCATCCAAAAACACTCTCACGGACACACCCAGAATAATGTTTAACCAAATATCTGGGTACTTGGTGGCCCTGTCAAGTTGACACATAAAAGTAACCATCATACCATAGATTCTGAGAAGACATGTGGTAAAATTCAACATCCATTCTTCATAAAAATAATTCTTAAGAAAATAGAAGATTTTTGTTAATATTTTAAAGATCTAATAGAATAAAATATATTTATTTCAGCCTCCAAATCATATTAATTAGGAAACACTACAAGCATTCCCATTAAAGTCAGGAACAAGACAAAGATGACAAATATCACTATTAATATTTTAGGAAGTATTAGTCATTGCAGCTGGTTGAGAAAAAGTGAGGTATAAAAATAAGAAATAAATAAACATATCATCATTTATAGCTGACATGATTATAAACCTGGAAAACCAAAACAAATCAACTGAAAATCTATCACAAACATTAATAATTCAGTATGTTAGGGGAGCCTAGGTGGCTCAGTTGGTTTCCACTCAGGTCATGATCTCATAGTTCATGAGTTCAAGCCCCGTGTTGGACTCTGTGCTGACAGCTCAGAGCCTGGAGCCTGCTTTGGATTCTGTGTCTCCCTCTCCTTCTGCCCCTCCCCCACTTGTGCTCTGTCTCTGTCTCAAAAATGAATAAGCATTAAAAAAATTGTTTTTAATTCAGTATGTTGGCTGCATCAAAATTAATATGCAAAATTTAGTAGTCTTCATATGCAAACAACAAACAGAAGATATAATGGAAGGAGAGCTCCAATTTACAATTGCAATAGAAAAGAGAAAAAACTAAGAATAAACGTTGCAGAAAATGTGCAAGCTAAAAAATTTCTGATGTCTACCGAGGGGCACAAAATACTTGAAGAGATACAAAATAAAGGTATGGAATGTACTTACATAAAAGATTCAATACCATGAAGACATTAATTCTCCCTAAATCTATAAATTCTCTCTAACCTCAATAAAAATGGCAATAGTATGCTTTAGGAAACTGACAAGCTGATTGATTCCAAAAGTCACCTAAAGGGGTACCTGGCTGGCTCAGTCAGTAAAGCATGCAACTCTTGATCCCAGGGTTGTGATTTCAAGCCCCATACTGGATTTGGAGCCTAATTAAAATAAAAAAGTTTTGGGGCGCCTGGGTGGCGCAGTCGGTTGAGCGTCCGACTTCAGCCAGGTCACGATCTTCGCGGTCTGTGAGTTCGAGTCCCGCGTCAGGCTCTGGGCTGATGGCTCGGAGCCTGGAGCCTGTTTCCGATTCTGTGTCTCCCTCTCTCTCTGCCCCTCCCCCGTTCATGCTCTGTCTCTCTCTGTCCCAAAAATAAATAAACGTTGAAAAAAAAAATTAAAAAAAAAAAATAAATAAAATAAAATAAAATAAAAAAGTTTTAAAAATAGATAAATCTCACATAAAAAATAAGGAAGAAACACCGAGACAATTCTGAAAAGGAAGAATACTGATAGAGAACTAGACTAACCAGATATTAAAATAAAGTTGCAATGATTAAGTTATTATAACAGTGTGTAGTAGTATATGAACAGACAAATCAAGGCAACAGATTAAACAGACCTAAGAAAACAGACCTTGAAACATACCAAAACACTTAGGAAAATTCAGTAAATTTTCCAATCAGTGAGAAAAATATTAAATACATAATAAATATTGCTGGTACAACTGAATGATGAATTCCAGATAGATCAAATATTTAAATATAAGTAGTAAAATCATAAGATTAAAAAATTATAATTTTATTTGTAACATGGAAATATAGAGAATTTCTAAATAAGATAGAAGATAGAAATGAAAAGACACATACAGAACTTTATGCAAACAAACACATAAAACAGAGAATTAATACTTGTTTCAAACACATTGGCCAAAAAAAAAAAAAAAAAAAAGACCATGTATTAGGTCAAAACAAAATCTAAGTATACTCTAAAAGGTAGACATGTACATCATTTTCTCTGATCATCATTAGAAATTAAATATCAGAGGTGCCTGGGTGGCTCAATCAGTTAAATGTCAGACTTCAGGTCAGGTCATGATCTAGCAGTTTATGAGTTCGGGCCCATGTCAGGCTTTGTGCTGACAGCTCAGAGCCTGGAGCCTGCCTCAAATTCTGTGTCTCCCCCTCTCTCTGCCCCTGCCCCTGCTCACACTCTGTCTCTACTTCAAAAGTAAACATTAAAAAAAATTTTTTTAATCTTTAAAAAAAAAAACAAAACCCTACAGCAAACATTATGTTAATGGTGAAAAACTCAAAGCTTTCTGGTTAAGATTAGGAAAATGGTATGGATGTACCTTCTCTCTACTGCTTTTCTTTTCTTTTTTTTTAATGTTTGTTTATTTATTTTGAGAGAAAGAGAAAGCACGAGCAAGGGAGGAACAGAGAGAGAGGGAGAGAGAGAATCCCAAGCAGGCTCCACACTCAGCATAGAGCCCAACACAGGGCTCCATCTCACCACTGTGAGATCATGACCTGAGCCGAAATGAAGAGTTAGATCCCTAACTGGCTGAGCCCACCCAGGTGCTCCCTCACTACTGCATTTTAACATCATACTATAAGTCCTAGCTAATAGAGAAGAGAAGAGAAGAGAAGAGAAGAGAAGAGAAGAGAAGAGAAGAGAAGAGAAGAGAAGAGAAGAGAAGAGAAGAGATACAGATTGGAAGGAAAAAAGATAAAACTGTTCACAGATGACATAACCATCTATGTAGCAATCCTAAAGAATCTATTAAAAAAACCTCCTGGGACTGATAAGCAATTGTAATAAGGCTTCAGGATACAAGGTTAGTGTAAAAAAAGTCAGTCACATTCATACACACCAGTAATGAACTGGAATTTAAAATTAAAAACACATTACTATTTACATTACACCATATACAAAAGTTAACTTGAGTGGATCAAAGTCCTAAATGCAAAGACCTAAATCTATAAAACTCTTACAGGAAAACACTGGGGAAAATCTTCATGATATTGGATTTGGCAATAATTTCTTGGATATCACACCAAAAAGCACAAGCAACCCAAGAAAAAATAGATAAACTGGACTTAATCATAATTTAAAACTTGTATATATCAAAGGACACAATCAAGAGAGTTAAAAGACAATCTATAGGAGAAAATATTTTCAACTCATATACATACATACAAATGCAACCCAATTCAAAAATGGGCAAAGGAACTGCCAACAGACATGAAAAGATGCTCAGCATCACTAATCATCAGGGAAATGCAAATCAAAACCACAGTGAGATAGCACCTCACAACTGTCAGAATGGCTAAAATTAAAGCACAAGAAACAACAAGTGTTAGGGAGGATATAGAGAAAAAAGAACCCTCATGCACTGTTGGTCAAAATGCAAACTGGGGGACGCCTGGGTGGCTTGGTTAAGCGGCCGGTTAAGCGGCCGACTTCGGCTCAGGTCATGATCTCACGGTCCGTGAGTTCGAGCCCCGAGTCGGGCTCTGTGCTGACAGCTCAGAGCCTGGAGCCTGTTTCAGATTCTGTGTCTCCCTCCCTCTGACCCTCCCCCGTTCATGCTCTGTCTCTCTCTGTCTCAAAAATAAATAAACGTTAAAAAAAAAATTTTTTTTAAATGCAAACTGGTACAGCTACTGTGGAAAACATATGGATGTTCCTCAAAAAATTAAAAATACAACTACCATATGATCCAGTAATTCTGCTACTAAGTATTCACACAAAGAATACAAAGATACTAATTTGAAAAAATATATGCACTCCTATGTTTATTGAAGCATTATTTACAATAACCAAAATATGGAAGCAACCCAAGTGTCCATCATTAGATGAATGGATAAAAAAGATGTGGTATATTTATATACAACAGAATATTATTCAGCCATAAAAAAAGAATAAAATCTTGCCATTTGCAACACCATGGATGAATCTAGAGGATGTAATGCTAAGTGAAATAGGTTAGTCAGATAAAGAGACAAATACCATAAGATTTCACCTATATGTGGAATTTAAGAAACAAAATATATGGACAAAGGAAAAAAAGAGACAAACCAAAAAACAGACCCTTAACTATAGAGAACAAAATGATGGTTACCAGAGGGGAGGTGGGCTGGGAGATTGATCAAATAGGTGAAGGGGATAAAGAGTTCACTTATCATGGGGTGCCTGGGTGGCTCAGTCGGTTAAGCATCCAACTTCAGCTCAGGTCATGATCTCATGGTTCATGGGTTCTGGCCCTGCATCAGTCTCTGTGCTGACAGCTCAGAGCCTGGAGCCTACTTTGGATTCTGTGTCTCCCTCTCTTTGCCCCTTCCTCATTTGCACTGTCTCTATCTCTCAAAAATGAAACATTAAAAAAAGAGAGAGAGAGAGAGAGTACACTTATCATGATGAGCACTGAGTAATGTACAGAATTGCTGAATCACCATTGTATACATGAAACTAATATACACTGTATATTAAGTATAGTGGAATTAATTTTTTTTTTTTTAATGGGCAAAGGGGGGCTCCTGGGTGGCTCAGTCAGTTAAGAGTCCAACTTCGGCTCAGATCATGATCTTGAGTTTTTGTACGTTCGAGCCCTGCATCGGGCTCTGTGCTGACAGCTTGGAGCCTGGAGCCTGCTTCAGATTCTGTGTCTCCCTCTCTCTCTCTGCCACTCCCCTGCTCACGCTCTCTCTCTCTCTCAAAAATAATAAACATTAAAATTAAAAAAAAAAAAAAACACCTGGAACTTGAAATATGGCTTAAATTGGAACATGGGTAGTTCACCCATAGTGACAGGTATAAAGACTGAGTAAGTGGGTAAGGATACTGGATTAGTAGGTATTTGTGGTGATAGGAGGCTGTGGAAGTTCTCCAGCTTGCTTCAGTTTTCTCAGTGAATTAGGAAGCAAGCTCATCACTGAAAAGAAGTACTGAGGTTTTGATGAGAGAAGAAAAAGTATGAAATAATGTTCTGGGAGAGTAAGTGAACTTGGGAAATAGGAATACTTGGAAGCATTAAGGGCTCAACTTTATTAAAAAATAACCAAATAAAAACTATATGAGTGGGTATATATGTGTATTTTCTTACATTTATATATAAATTTTTATATATGTATATAAGATGTCTGTGTATAATATATGTATAAGCACAGAAAAGGATCCAGAAGTATACATACCAAATTGTTAATAATGCTTACTATTAGAGAGAGAGATATATATAGGGAGGGGGAGTGGAAGATACTCCTATATTATTTGAATTTTTGATCAGCATGTATTATTTTTATAATTAAAATAAAATAGCCTAGAAGTTTATAGTGTGAGAGGACAGTTTATTTTTTTTAATTAATTTATTTTTTTGATCAAAATAAGGGCCTTGATAAATGTCTCTGGAGAGATGGAAAGAGGAAAAAATAGGATATAAACAACTATTATGTACAACTCCCAATGGTAAAATTCTCCCAGTCATCCCCTCCATCTCCAAAGTGTCTGAGGCAGTGATTGGGTACCACCAAGTAAATACAAAAATATCCAGGTTCTGACTCTAGGCGCTGATGGAAAAGGGGCAGGTCAGGCCTCCCAGGCATAAATGGAAGGAGCAGATATGATGTAAATCACATGAATTTCCATCTTCAAGGTAACTCCAAACTGCTGGCTGGCTCAGGGCATCCCCAGAACCCTTCTGCATTCTCCTGCATGTTGAGTGCATCTGGTAGCAGACCCCAAGTGAGACCCAGTATACTGGCCAGGGTCATGGTGTCACACATGGACCAGCAAAAGCACACATAGCACTGGCCAGGCCCATGGCCACCAACAGTCCCAAAGCCAGAGGAGAGGAAAATTTAGAACACTGATCAAGATGCACAGCACCCTCACCTCAACTAGGCAAAGGATATGTCATAATTAAACACAATTATCAACTCTGTAGTAAAGCTGATTATCAACAAGACGCTATGAGAAAAGCAGAGGCATCACTCACCTTGAACACTTCAGAGAAGAAGCCAGACCCTATTTTTTCACAGGTGAAGTCATCTAAACGCGTCAGTCTAGAAAAGGCACTTATAAGAGCTCGATATGAAGATGGCCAAACTCTTCCCACCTGGGTCATGTTCCCATCTCCCCCACCACCTCCTTCAAGATCTTCAAGACGCTCCACACGTGGAGGAAAGCCTGCAATTGAATTCCGTTTGCTCCGATCCATAGTCTCAATAATCACTTTTTCTTCTTTTAAGAAGGAACTCCACACATAATACGATTTTGTTGAGTTTTACTTCTCTTCCGGTTTGATGCTAAAAGAGATATCAGAAAGATATTTCATTAAAACCATTAATGAATAAATACATGCAAACCAATGAATTATCAATGTAAAAATATTTCCTCTTTCACATTCTAGGTCCTGATTTTCAGATCTAAAAAATATACTTTATACCTTTACCTTCAAAAATACTGATATATTTAAAGCCCAAAATGTAGTCAGTCTTTAGAGTAGACTATAATAAATATCAACTGCATTCTAAAAAACAAAATAACAATAATATCTATCATTCATTGAGCACCCATTCTAGGAATCATAGTATAAAAGCTGTACATAGGTCATCATTTCATTCTCAAATAATCCATGATAGGGGAGCCTGTGTGACTCGGTTAAGCATCCGACTCTTTGTTTTGGCTCAGTCATGATCTTGTAGTTCATGAGTTCAAGCCTGCATCAGGCTCTGTGCTGACAACCTGGACTCTGCTTGGGATTCTCTGTCTCCCTCTCTCCCTGCCCCTTACCCATACTCATGCTCTCTCTCTCTCTCAGAAATAAATAAACATTTAAATAATAATAATAATCCATGATATAAGAATTAGTATGTTCTTGGGGCGCCTGGGTGGCTCAGTAGGTTAAGTGTCCAACTTTGGCTCCGGTCATAATCTCACAGTTTGTGAGTTTGAGCCCTGCATGGGGCTCTGTGCTGACAGCTCAGAGCCAGGAGCTTGCTTCAGATTCTGTGACTCCCTATCGCTGCCCCTCCCCTGCTCAAACTCTGTCTCTCTCTCTCTCTGTCTCTGTCTCTGTGTCTCTCTCTCAAAAATAAATAAACATTAAAAAAATAAACTTTAGAAAAGGGGATCAGTACTTGAGTGCGGAGAAAGACAAGGGTGACTGTAATGTGGACAGAGATAGAAAATATGGGGAGGGGCGCCTGGGTGGCTCAGTCGGTTGAGCATCCGACTTCGGCTCAGGTCATGTTCTCACGGTCCGTGAGTTCGAGCCCCGCGTCGGGCTCTGTGCTGACCGCTCAGAGCCTGGAGCCTGCTTCGGATTCTGTGTCTCCCTCTCTCTCTGACCCTCCCCCGTTCATGCTCTGTCTCTCTCTGTCTCAAAAATAAATAAAGGTTAAAAAAAAATTAAAAAAAAAAAAAAAAAAGAAAATATGGGGAAAAATAAACTTCACTTTAGAAAAATAAAATACAATGGGGCACCTGGGTGGCTCAGTTGGTTAAGTTTCCAACTTCAGCTCAGGTCATGATCTCATGGTTCGTGAGTTCAAGCCCCATGTCAGGCTCCATGTTGACAGTTCAGAGCCTACAGCCTGTTTCTGTCTCCCAGTCTCTCTGTTCTCCCTGCTTGTGTGCTCTCTCTCTCAAAAATAAAAGTAAACATTAAAATTTAAAAAAAAAGAAAGTACAAAATACTGAAGTTAAAACTACATAAAACATAGTTGCTTGTGAAATTACTGAACAATCTGACTGCCTTACTATCTACTGACTTTTAATTTTTTTAGATATATTTCATTTTGAATGAAATACATTATTAACTTCCACAATGCCCTCAATTTTTCTGGTGGGTAGCAGATTCTATTGTCTATACTAAGACTTGGAAGACAGAATTGCTCATTGCAGCTCAATAGGTCTGAGAGGAGGTAAGGAATACCTAATACCAACTAAACTGGTTTGGTTGGAGCTGTTACAAGTTTCAAAATAGCACAATAGGCTGAAATTTTTCTTTTTTCTTTCTTTTTTTTTTTTAAGTAGGCTCCATGCCCAGCGTGGAGCCCAACACAGGGCTTGAACTCATGATCCTGAGATCAAGACCTGAGCTGAGATCAAGAGTTGACCACTCAACCAAATGTGCCAGTCAGGTGCCCCTAGGCTGAAATTTTTGATATTTTTATTCTGAAAAGCAAATATCTTTGTATCTTGGTTCATGGGGAAGGGGGAAAGTATTTACTTAAAAGGTATATGCTGGGGCGCCTGGGTGGCTCAGTTGGTTAAGTATCTGACTTTTGCTCAGGTCATGATTTCATGGTTCATGAGTTTGAGCCTTGCACTTCGGATCCTCTGTCTCCCTCTCTCTCTCTGCCCCTCCCCTGCTCATTCTCTCTCTCTCTCTCTCTCTCAAATGAATAAATAAATACAATTTTTTAAGAAGGTTAAAAAAATAAAAGGTATATACTTATACAAACTCCTGCACAACAGGAGATGTGAACAAGAATATTCATTTTATTTCAGCATTGTTTGTAATAAGTGTGAGTGTGGAGGGGGGAGGAAACAACCCAAAGTTAATCTGTAAGAACAATAGGAAACTGTAGAATATTTTCAATGAAATACATAGCACTTACAATGAATGAACTCTATCTAGCAATGTAGATGTATTTCAAAAGCAATACTAAGTAGGGGGAAAGAAGCAAGTTGTAGTTAAGTGGTATCATTAAAATGTAATTCAAAAACATTTGTTTAAGTTACAAAAAAATGGAAGTGAAAAGAAAGCTGGGGTAGCAATACTTATATGGACAAAATGGGACTTTAAAAAAAAGATGATAAAAAGAAACAAAGGAGGACACTACATAATGATAAAGGGAAAATTTCAACAAGAGAATGGAACAACTATAAATACATAAAGTAATTATTAACAGACATAAAGGAAAAAATTGACAATGATACAATAGTAGGGGACTTTAACACCCCACTTACATCGATAGATAGATCAGACAGAAAATCAACAAGGAAACAATAGCTTTGAATGACACATTACACCATATGGATCTAACAGATATATTCAGAACATCCAAAAACAGTGGAATACACATTCTTTTCAAGTGCACATGGAACATTCTCCAGAACAAATCACATGTTAGACCACAAAACAAGTCTCAACAAATTGAAAAAGACTAAAATCATATCACGCATCTTTCCTGAGGATAATAGTATGAAACTAGAAACCAATCACAAGACAAAATCTGGAAAGAACACAAATACACAGAGGCTAAATAACTTGCTAGTAAACAATAAATGGGTCAACCGAGAAATCAAAGAAATTTAAAAATACATGGAGACAAATGAAAAAGAAAATACAACTGTCCAAAATCTTTGGGATGCAGCAAAAGCTATTCTAAAGGGAATATTATAATAATGCAGGCCTGCCTCAAGAAACAAAAAAAAATCTCAAACAACCTAACTTTACACCTAAAGGAGCTAGAAAAAGAGTAACAAAGCCTAAAGCTAGTAGAAGGAAGATAATAATAAAGATTAGAGCACAAATAAATGAAATAGAAACTAAAAAAAAAAAAAAAAAAAAGAACAGATCAATGAAACCAGGACCTGGTTCTTTGAAAAGATCAACAAAATCGATAAGCATTTAGCCAGACTCATCAAAAAAAAAAAAAAAAAAAAAAGAGAGAGAGAAAGAGGACTCAAATGAATAAAATCAGAATGAAGGAGGAGAAATAAAAACAACACCAACACCAAGAAATACAAAGGATTATAAGAGAATATTATGAAAAATTATATGCCAACACCCAAAAAACAAATAATCCAGTGAAGAAATGGGCAAAAGACATGGATAGACACTTCTCCATAGAAGACATCTAGATGGCCAACCAACACATAAAAATGCTCAACATCACTCATCACATCAAAACAGTGAGATACAACCTCACACCATTCAGAATGGCTAACATTAACAACTCAGGTAACAACAGATGTTGGTGAAGATGCGGAGAAAGAGGATCTCTTTTGCACTGCTGGTGGGAATGCAAACTGATGCAGCCACTCTGGAAAACAGTATGGAGGTTGCTCAAAAAATTAAAAATAGAACTACCCTACAACCCAGCAATTGCACTACTGGGTAGTAGAGAGAGAGAGAGAGAGAGAGAATTGCAAGCAGGCTCTGCACTGACAACACAAAGCCTGATGTAGGACTCGAACTCATGAACTGTGAGATCATGACCTGACAAGAAACCAAAACTCGGACACCTAACTGTCTGAGACACCCAAGTGCTCCCTAAATGACCATGTTTTAAATGAAATCAACCAAGCTACAAGTGACTTTCAATTTAATCTGATAAATTTTAATTAGCCATGAAAGGCAACAAAAGTACAAATGAAACCACGTCCTATTTTTTAAGTCTGAAAATGATTAATTAAAAAAAATTTTTTAGTGTTTATTTTATTTTTGAGAGAGAGATAGAGCAGGGGAGGGGCAGAGAGAGAGACACACACAAAATTCAAAGCAGGCTCCAGGTTCTGAGCTGTCAGCATAGGGCCTGACACAAGGCTTGAATCTGCAAACTGTGTGATCATGACCTGAGCCAAAGTCAGACACTCAACCAACTGAGTCACCCAGGCACCCCTGAAAATGATTAATTTTAAAGTAAAAAAGAAATTATTTGAAATGTGTGAGATTTTTACATTTTCAGCCTCTCAATTACCTCCCTTAGTCTTATTTATGGAATATTATATTTTTTATACTAATTGTACCCCTGAAAGTATACAATTTTGGGGAACAAAGACAACTGCAATTACTCTCACATTTACTAGAAAGATTCAATGACTGAAAAAATGCAGGTTTCACTTTAAACAGACCACTTGAGGGGCGCCTGGGTGGCTCAGCCAGTTGAGCATTGCACTCTTGACTACAGCTTAGGTCATGATCTCATGGTCTGTGGGTTCGAGCCCACATCAGGCTCCATGCTGGCAGTGCGGAGTCTGCTCGGGACTGTCTCTCTCTCCCTTCTCTCTGCCCCTTCCCCACTCACGCTCTCTCACTCTCTCTCAAAAACAAATAAATGTTAAAATAAAAAAAAAGAAGAAGAATTAATTTTCAGAGCACCTGGGTATTTTAGTCGGTTGAGCATCTGAATTTGGCTCAGGTTATGATCTCACAGTTTGTGAGTTCGAGGCCTGCATTGGGCTTTGTGCTGACAGCTCAGAGCTTGGAGCCTGCTTCGGATTCAGTGTCTCCCTTTCTCTCTGCACCTCCCCCACTCATTCTTTCTCCCTCTCTCTTTTTTTTTTTTTTTAATTTATTTATTTTTGAAAGACAGAGTGAGACAGAGCACGAGTAGAGGAAGGGCAGAGAGAGGAGACACAGAATCTGAAGCGGGCTCCAGGCTCTGAGCAAGTGTTCAGCACAGAGCCCGATGCAGGTCTCGAACCCACAAACCGTGAGATCACAACCTGAGCCAAAGCTGGACACTTAACTGACTGAGCCACCCAGGACCCCCCCCCCCCTCAAAATTAAACATTAAAAAAAAGAAGAAGAATTCATTTTCCTGGGACAAGATGGAGCCATTCATGCTGTTCCTGACAGTGTGAGGATCAGAAGAACTGCACATGGTAAATGGACCACCACATTTCACAGAAAGTACATCGTTTCCAAGGGAATGTGGGAAAAACTGCAAAGTCTACACATTTAGTAAGGATGGCACCTTGTTTGCCTGGGGCAATGGAGAAAAATAAATACTATCAATGTCACTAACAAGGGACTACTGCACTCCTTTGACCTCCCAAAGGCAATTTGCCTTGAGTTCTCACCCAAAAACACTGTCTTGGCAATGTGGCAGCCTCACATTACTTCTAAAGACGGCACAGCTAGGATACCCAACCTACCACTTTACGATGTGAAAACAGGTACATGTTTGAAGTCTTTCATCTAGAAAAAAATGCAAAATTGGTGTCCATCCGGGTGAGGAGATGAATATTTGTGTTGGAAATGTTAACAGGGCACCTGAGTGGCTCAGTTGGTTGAGCCTCCGACTTCAGCTCAGGTTATGATCTCATGCTTCATGGGTTTGAGCCCTGCATGACACTATCTGCTGTCAGCACAGAGCCTGCTTTGGATCCTCTGTTTTCCTTTCTCTCTGCCCCTCCCCTGCTCTCACTTTTTCTCTCTTTCAAATATAAATAAACATTAAAAAATAAAAAAGAAATGTTAACAATGAAGTTCACTTCTTTGAAAAAAATTCTAGTATGGAAATATTTATGAAATAAATTTACTATTTATTATAAATGTATAGTTTTATTGCCTTATATGGCATCATAGGGTTTCCCTAAATACTGTTAATAGATTAAAAATTGCTATTAATTCATTTGAATAACTCTTCTATATCTAAATGCTAGTGAAATTCTAAAATACAAAGATTTCCTTTTATAATAAGTTTTTACTTTTTAAAGATTTTTAATTTTTATTTTTTTTAGAGAGAGGAAGAGAGAGTGTGCGTGCAAACAGGGGAGAGCAGAGAGAGGGAGAAGGAGAATCCCAACTAGGTCCTGCGTTGTTAGCATGGTGCCCAACACAGGGCTCAATCTCATGAACCTGAGATCATGACCTGAGCTGAAATCAAGATTCGGATGTTCAACCAACTGCCCCAAACTTGGAATTCTTAAATGAAAACTGGTGATAGTATGATCTGCTTTACTAAAAATATTTCAGCTGGAGTCCCAGTGGTTCTCATTTAGGGACATGTGAAAATTTAGGGGGAGGAAGGTCCTTGTCAGGGAGGAGTTACTGTCACAGTGGTGAAGGTGTGGGGTGGGCACTACTGGCATTTTAGTGGGCAGGGGCCAGGAAAGCTAAATGTCCTACAATGCATAGAACACTCCTGCACAACAAAGAATTGTCCTGCCCTAAATGCCAATAGTGCCCTCGTTGAGAAATACTGTGTTAGAAAAGCTACATCAGTTCGGTACTTTAAACTAGGAAATAGCCTTTAGCAGTCTTTCAAAAATGCCAAAATTATGTTGCTAGGAAGGACACAAATCATTTTTTAGTAACTGTATTCTCAATTTCAACACTTATAAACTTGGAAGTTCAAACCTTTTGCTTTCTTTTTTACATAGGCGAGTGTTGCTTTTCAAAGGCTAATTTTCACTTATATTGGGGATTGATTTATTTTTCACAAAGAGGTACAATTAAAAACTTTGGGGAAAGTAAAAGCTACCAGTAAATGAGCCAGTGAATTAAATACTCTATATCCAATATTATATATATTATTCTTCAAAGCAGGAACTCCACAAATGATTTTCCAGAGAATCAAGGAAACTTTTCTAGGACTCACAGTTAGATCATACTCCCATCTGAAATGTTTCTGGAAATAATAACTGCAGTTACCATTTACCATGGACCATGCATTCTACCAAGTGGGTTTTTGTTTGTTTCATTTTGTTTTAAATTTTTTTTAATGTTTATTTATTTTTGAGAGAGAGAGCACAAGCCGGGGAGGGCAGAGAGAGAGGGAGACACAAAATCCACAGTAGGATCCAGACTCTAAGCTCACCACACAGAGCCTGATGCGGGGCTCAAACCCATGAACCATGAGATCATGACCTGAGTTCAACTGACTCAGGCGTTCAAACGACTAAACCACCTAGGCACTCCTACCAAGTGTTTTGCATACGCTATCTCTAGTATTTATGACAACTCTGCAAAGTAGGTATTATCTCCAATTTAAAGAGGACGAAATTAAGACACTGAGATTAAAAGACTTGATCAAACTCAAATAACTAGTGACAAATTTGGGATTCAAATTCAGTACTTCCAAATTGAAACACTTTCCACCATGATATGTCCCTTCCAGAAAAACAACTAAATTTCGTGAAAAATTATTTGCATATTAAGCTAGGTAGAAAGCTACTATTATTCCACTCCCACCCACCCCTCCACCCCCATCTTGACAACAGAGGCTAAGGAGTATACAATGATAGCTCCACCAGCCTCTGGAACAAAAGCCTTTAGTCATTTAATCACATTCCACAGACATAAAAATGAGCATTGGTTTAAAAAGACAGACTGTCTAAAGAATGGATGCCAAGCTGCAAGCTGACAGGGAAGATAGGTCAACTCCCAATCGTATTTCTTTTCCATTCTGATATATAGTATTTATTGTTTCTTACCCTCTCATTTAATAGGCACAAAGTAGAGGAAACTTCACAATAATGGAGATGCAAATAAAATCCTGCAAGGTACTGACTAGTTATCAACCATCAGGTAGCAGGCAGGACATGGCAGTGTCAGTGTCAGCCAGCAACCAAAAATTTTCAATATCCATCCAAATATAGAATTGTGTGTGCACAAAGTTGGTAATGAAGTTCCACAAAGTGAGTAAAAAAGTCTGCTGAGATTTCAGTGGACTTTTATAACCTGGGTATAAAGAGTAGAGGGGCGCCTGGGTGGCGCAGTCGGTTAAGCGTCCGACTTCAGCCAGGTCGCGATCTCGCGGTCCGTGAGTTCGAGCCCCGCGTCGGGCTCTGGGCTGATGGCTCAGAGCCTGGAGCCTGTTTCCGATTCTGTGTCTCCCTCTCTCTCTGCCCCTCCCCCGTTCATGCTCTGTCTCTCTCTGTCCCAAAAATAAATAAACGTTGAAAAATAAATAAATAAATAAAAAATAAAGAGTAGAAAAAGAAGGCAAACAGTATCCTAATCATATATTGCTTTCTTTCTATTATCATAAAAATTTCCTAAGTCAAAACAAAACAAGGATTTGTTATGGGTAAGATGTAATCCAGAAAACTGGCCATTTTCCAGAACATGAATACTGACAAGTGCATTAGCTGTGTATCAAGACCAACCACATAGCAAATCTATATGACAGGTCTGCTCAGCTGCTATCCTTTCTATGAACCAACATAGCAAATACAGACACATTTCAGGATGACTGCCCAATTAAAAATAAAAGCAATACTGCTGAACTTGCCATCCTACTGCGAAATAATGAGTTGCAGTTTCCATTCAAACCAAAGGCAATCTAACATAGAAACTGGCATCCCCTATTTAATTAGCCATGAATTACACAATGGCATATATTGGTGTCAGACAGATCAAAAGCCAGTTCTTAAAACTGTATTATCTCTTTTGGATAAACATCTTTTCTCCTCTTTTAACTACAATCTACCAGGCCTTATGTCATGACACAAAACAGAAACTTAGGTTTAAAGTTGTAAAGGCATTTACATTAACTAGTCCAGTCTTTCGGACAATTCAGGAATCCTCTCTGTTAACTGACTCAAACGTTAATTGGATAACTAGGTAGGTACAAGGCATTATAATAAAATTTAATTAGTTACTATAATCCAAACAGTCCTCCAAGTGCTTTATATTTAATATTCATAATAGCCCAATAAAATAGATACTATTATTATTCTTGTTTTTTAAATGTGGAAACAAAGACATGAAGGAATTAGTTAACTGGTCCAAGCTCCTACAGCCAAGAAGTTGTAGAGCCAGAATTCAAATCCAGAGCCTGTACTCTTAATCATTATACTACTGCCTCTCTTAGATAAGCATATAGAAAACCAAATAAAACATGATTCAACCCCTCCAGGAGCTTAGTCTCCCCTTGGAAAGACACATGTAATTCAATGAGTACAATACAGTATGATAATTGCTAATGACATGTTAAAAATAAGGAGGACTTAATTAAAGCACTAGCAGTAAGGACAGAGAATTAGGAAAGCAGGTAAGTGACTTTAAAAACAAGAGCAAAAATTGGGGTGCCTGGGTGGCTCAGTTAAGCCTCTGACTTTGGCTCAGGTCATGATCTTGCGGTCCGTGAGTTCGAGCCCCACATCGGGCTCTGTGCTAAAGCTCAGAGCCTGGAGCCTGCTTCAGACTCTGTGTCTCCCTCTCTCTGCCTCTCCCCCACTCATGTTCTGTCTCTCTCTCTCTCTGTCAAAAATAAATAAACATTAAAAAAATTTAAGACGAGAGCAAATAGAAGTAGGAGAAAGTAGGAGGTATGATCAGTACTTAGGATAACTCCAAGTTTACCTAGAATCCTCCCCATGTTTCAAGCTTGGGTGATTTGGGGAATGAGTAGGAATTCACCAAAGGAAAATATTTGTGAACTGATTAAAATTCTCTTCTGATCACAGAGTTTGAGGTGCCTAAAAGAATACCAAGTGACAATATTTAGGAAGCAGCTATCGACACCACACTGGAGTCAGAAGAGAAGACTAGCCTGGAGACGCAGATTTGAAAGTCATTAGCACTTCCAAATATTCTAAAGAGTCTCTCAAAGTAGAGAATATGAGTAATAGCTAATATTTACTGAGTTGCTATTATGTGCCACAGCCCAGTCTCCTTCTCGACATCCTTAAATGAGATCAGATAAGAGGCCAAGGAAACACTAACATATACAGAACAAAAGGGAAACAACAGAGGTAAAAATAAAACCAGGAGAAAGTATGTCACACAAGCCAAAGGTGGAAATGATGAACATTATCAAATGCCACAAGGTAGTCAAATAATATGAAGAATGGTGGCCAATGGATTGAACATTACAGAAGCAAGAGTCAGCCCAGCCTACTGAAAAAACACCACTAAGAAAGAGCCCACTAATTCCTCCAGTGGCTTGTTCTATTATTGGAAAGTTCTAATTGTTACAAAAGTTTTTCTTTCTGAAGAAATATTAGAATGGAAAACAAAGTATTCTATTCAAATTCTGACTCTGAAGGAGAATTAAGAGCTATAATGACTTAAATACAGTAATGATACTTGATTGAATCCTGATTTGAACAAACTAGATATAAAAGATAACTGAGGAAATTTTTATAAGGATTTCTACTAGATGATAGTAGAAAATCATTTTTTTAAGTTTATCAATCTTTTTTTAGTAATCTTTACACCCAACATGGAGCTCAGACTTACAACCACGAGATCAAGAGTCACATGCTCTTCTGCCTGAGCCAGTCAGGCACCCTGATGATAGTAGAAAATTATTATCAATTTTGTTAAGTGTGACAATGACATTAAGATTATATAAGACTTATTTTTGCAAAAACAGAGGTGAAAGAGCATGTCTGTAGTTTCATTAAAATATATCAGAAAAAAATAAATGTAGCAAATTTTACAAAATGTTAATAACTTATATATGGGAGATGGGTAAATGGGTGTTACTTACATTTTGCTCATAATAACAAAAACAAAAAGGCTTCAGAAACAAAAGATAAACATTTTTTCAATTAAAAAAATCCAGCAAATTAATATAGGTATACCTTATTTTATTGTGCATAAATTACTATGCTTCACAGATAGTGCATTTTTTACAAACTGAAGGTTTATGGCAACCCTGCATTGATTAAGTCTATTGGCACCATTTTCCAACAGCATTTCTTCACTTTTCATCTCTCTCTCATTTTGGTAATTCTTCCACTACGGCAAACTTTTCATTATTATCGTACTTGTTATGGTGATCTGTGATGTTACTAATTATCTGGGGATGTCACAAACTGCACCATATAAGATGGAGAACTGAAATGATGAATATTGTGAGTGTTCTAACTGCCCCATCAACTAGCTTTTCCCTCTTCTCTCTCCTTCTCCTAGGGCTTCCCTAGTCCCTGAGACACAATCTTGAAGTTAGGCCAGTTAATTTTTACTTTCAAGTCTTATTACTTAAGGAACACATTTCAGGAGCACCTGGGTGGCCCAGTCAGTTAAGTGTCTGACTTCAGTCCAGGTCACAATCTCATGGTTTGTGAATTGGAGCCTAGCAGGCATCGGACTCTGTGCTGATAATGCACAGCCTGCCTGGGATTCTCTCTCCCTCTCTGCCCCTCCCCTACTTGTGCATTCTCAATCTCCTTCTCTCTCTCTCTGTCTCTCTCTCTCAAAAATATAAAAAGAAAAAGAAACACATTCCATAAGGCTACAGCTGCTATAGGAAATGATTCCTTTGATGAATCTGGACAAAATAAACTGAAAATCTCCTGGAAAGGATTCACCATTCTAGATTCCATTAAGAACATTTGCTATTTATGGGAAGAAGTCAAAATAGCAACAGTAAATAAGAGTTTGGAAGAAACTGATTCCAATCCTTACACATGACTTTGTCAGGTTCAAGACATCAATGGAGGAAGTAACTGCAGACGGGGTGGAAATAGGAAAAAAATTAGAAGTGGAGCCCAAAGATGTGACTCAACTATTACAATCTCATGATAAAACTTGCTTTTTATGGGTGAGCAAATAAAGTATTTTCTTGGGGTGGAATCTACTCCTGAAGATGCTGTGAAGATTGTTGAAATGAAAACAAAGGCTTTAGAACATCACATAAACTTAGGTGATAAAGCAGCTACAGGGTTTGAGAAGACTGACTCCAGTTTGGAAAGAAGTTCTCCTGTGGGTAAAATGCTATCAAACAGCGTCACATGCTACAGAGGAATCATTCCTGGAAGTAACAGAAATATCAATGTGGCAAACTTCACATTCTTGTCTTATTTTAAGAAATTGCTACAGCTGCCTCAACCTTCAGTAACCACTATGCTGATTAGGGAGCAGCCATCAACATCCAGACATGGCTCTCCACCAGCAAAAAGATTATGACTCACTGAAAGGTGAGATGATGGTTAGCATTTTTAAGCAATACAGTACTGACCCTCAAACAACACATGTTTGAACTACATGGGTCCACTTATAAATGAGTTTTTGAGGGGCGCCTGGGTGGCTCAGTCGGTGAAGCATCCGACTTCGGCTCAGGTCATGATCTCTCGGTCCGTGAGTTCGAGCCCCGCGTCGGGCTCTGTGCTGACAGCTCAGAGCCTGGAGCCTGTTTCAGTCCGTGTCTCCCTCTCTCTCTGACACTCCCCCATTCATGCTCTGTCTCTCCCTGTCTCAAAAATAAATGAAATGTTAAAAAAAAAACATAAATGAGTCTTTGATAAATATAGTACAGTACTATAAATATATTTTCCCAAGACTTTCTTAATAACATTTTCATTTCAAAACAAAACAAAAAAAATTATTTTCTCTAGCTTACTTTATTGTAAGAATACAATACATAATATATATACAAAATACGTTAATCAACTGTCTTTTTGGTAAGACTTCCATGGGGCACTTGGGTGGCTCAGTCAGTTAAGCGTCTGACTTGGACTCAGATCATGATCTCATGGTTCGTGGGTTCAAGCCCCACGCTGGGCTCTGTGCTGACAGCTCAGAGCCTGGAGCCTGCTTCAGATTCTGTGTCTCCCTCTCTGTCTGTTCCTCCCCTGCTAACACTCTGTCTCTGTCTCTCAAAAATGAATAAATGTTAAAAAATTTTTAAAAAGTGGCACCTGGGTGGCTCAGTCAGTTAAGCGTCCAACTTCAGCTCAGGCTGATTAATAAATAAACAGCAAAAATTTTTAATAAAAAAAAAAAAAGATTTCCAGTCAACAGCAGGCTATTAGTAGTTAAGTTATATGTGAATTTTTTACCATACCGGGGGTCAACACCCCAACCCCTGTGTTGTTCAGGGTACACTGTATTTTTTAACTAAGGTGTATATATATTTTTTAATATAATGCTACTGTATACATAACAGACTACAGTATAGTATAAACATAAATTTTACATGTACTGAGAATCAAAAATTTCATTTGGCCCATTTTAATGTGTTGGTATGGAACTAAATCTGCAATATCTCCAAGGCTATGCCTGTACAGCAAAGAGATCACAAACATCAACACTAGAAATGGAAAAACCAGCTGCTTTTATGTTGTGTGAATGCGTACTTATTGCTTGGAATAAAATTTCTAAAAAAGCAACACACATATATTCAAAAACTGTTATATCTCAAACAGTTTAGATGGAATAGCAGAGGATATACCATGGTGAACTGTGCTAGATAATTCAAAAAGGACCTAGTGATGGCGAAGATACTGAAATTGAAAAAGCATGTAAAGTCTTAAAATTTCATGAAATGAGAGCAGGAAAAAGGAGATTTTTCTAAAATATTATTATATTTTTAACATATATGGAGGGGGCACCTGGGTGACTCAGCCTGTTAAGCGACAGACTTCAGCTCAGGTCATGATCTCATAGTTCATGAGTTTGAGTCCTGCACAGGACTCTCTGCTGTCTGTACAAGGAGCCTGCTTCTGATCCGGTCTCCCTCTCTCTGTGCCCATCCCCCATGTGCATGTGCACTCTCTCTCAAAAATAAACACTTAATAATTAATTAATTAAATATATGTGTGTGACTAAAATAAACAAAATAAATTTTTAAAATTTTGAATCCGGGGCAGCCGGGTGGCTCAGTTGGTTAAGTGTCCAACTTTGGCTCGGGCCACGATCTCTTGGTCCATGAGTTCAAGCCCCACGTCCAGTCAGCTCAGAGCCTGGAACCTGCTTCAGATTCTGTGTCTCCTCTCTCTGCCCTCCCCCACTCACACTCTATCTCTCAAAAATAAAAAAAAAATTTTTTAATTTTTTTATTCCAATTTAGTAGCTTAATGATCTTGGGCATGTTACTTAAATTCTGCCCTTATCTATAATATGGAAACATTAACTATATCTCATTGAGTTATTATGAGAATTAAATGAGAACATACTAGGGGCACCTAGGTGGCTCAGTCAGTCAGGCGTCTGACTTCGGCTCAGGTCATGATCTCACGGCTGTGAGTTCAAGCCCCGCATCAGGCTCTGTGCAGGCAGCTCAGAGCCTGGAGCCTGCTTCAGATTCTGTGTCTCCCTCTCTCTCTGTCCCTCCCCTGCTCATGCTCTGTCTCTCTCTCCTTCAAAAATAAATAAACATTAAATGAGAACATACTAAGGAGTTAAAGAATAAAAATGCATATATGAAGTACTGGGCAAAGTGCCTGTCATACAGTAAGAATTTACTAAAAATGAATTCCCTTTCCTCTCCCTTCCCTGCTCCACCCTTAATCCTAGTTTTGAATGCTGCAAGAATGCAACAAATTAAGACTTTTTTTTCTTCTTTATGATAGCTTTTCAGTTACCAAGTCTTCCCCAGGGAAAATATACACAAGTCTTTCAGGTTTCCTATAGAACAGTGCATCAAGATCTCCCTGGTTACCTTCTTTATAGTTTAGCCTTGATTGCCCTCCAAACTGTGAAAGGTCTGCTAAAACACAATAGTAAAAAATGTACACAATATTAAATATATAATCTAACTAGGACAAAATTGAATAGGACTATTATTTTCCATAATCTAGATATTAAAAACATGGCTTCTGATCTTCTAAATACACTAAATGTATCTTCAACTTTGTATGCTGGAACATGAAACTTGACACAAGGTAAACTGATATTATTAGACCCCATTCAAATAAGCTGAAATGCTAAAGTACTAGGAGAATGTGTGAGTTTCCAGGATAATACCTCTTCTGATAAATGTTCCTATTTTATTTTAAGAAGACCTAAACATGACCACTTAGATCATCAGACAAACAACTCATCTGTTCTGATAAAGTAAGTCAGAAGCCCATTGCAGAGACTGTAGCCCATTGCAGAGCCCATTGCAGAGAACTATCAAGAAAGCAATCAAGAGGAAAGAGGAAGTTAGTTCTGGGGTTAGGGTAGACTATTCTATAGTTTACATTGCAAAGGTTAAAGGAGGAATCTGATAAAAGGGAAAATAAAATTAATAACATGAAGTACTATCAAAAAATATTCACCAAAAAAATATTTTTATTCAATTTTGTTTTTCTCAAATGTATTATTTCCACTAAAAGGAATATTTTATAGCCATTAAAAATGACAGTTAAAACAAGTACACAAAGATATATGTACAAGAATAATAACTTACATGTTGTCATTATCAGTAACAGAAAAAAAACACAGATAATCCAAATGTCCATCAATAGGGATAGGTTAAAAAAATTATAGCATATCCATATAATTTAATAGTCATTAAAAGAATGAGATCAATTTTATACATACTAACATGGAAAGATGTCTAAGTTTCACTGTTAAGTAACAATAGCAAGTTGCAAAATAGAATAAATAGTGGGATCTTGTTTTTATTTTTTGGTATAATAGTGAACATTGTATCTTCTTATCTATAAAATAGAGATAAATATTAATTATATCTCCCTGAGTTTTTAAGAGAATTAAATGAGTATACGCCTAGAAAACAATTTAGAGGAATATATACACTAAACTGTCATCTTGGTGGAAGAAGTGATTATAAGAGACACTCAATTTTTTATGGAATACATTCTTTATAGTTGTTTCTTGCAATGATCATGCATTACTTTTGTTTAAAAAATGAAGTTAAAAAGGTAGATCTATCCTTTCATCCCTCCTACAACAGTAGCTTAGACCACATGAGACAAAATTTATGATATATATGAAATGGGAAGAGGGAAAGGCAAAGAATGTAAAAATTGAATAATCGGTGATTATAATTATATAAAATTATGCACTGGAAAAAAATAAGGGAATAATACCAAGTGATAATGTTATTTTGGGGTAAAAAGATTATGACTTGTTCTTTACTCTTATTCTAAACCTTCTATAATGGTATATAGCTTCTATAATTATAAAACAAAGTATCAATTTGACATAATAAATGTGGCAAAGTTCACATAATTTCGAAATCAATCTATATGAACTTGAATCTCTTAAAACATTTAATTATGAATGTATATAAATACAACTACAAAGGATGTAGTCATTAAACTGAATTCATATTAATTGTAGCATATTACCTGGCATTTCTTTAACTTTCTGATAGGGGTTTGCTTCCTTGAAATATTTTTTCTGATTTAAGTTTAGGAAAAAATTTCAATTGCAGTTTAAAATGTATTCTCTGGGGGTGCCTGGGTGGCTCAGTCAGTTAAGTATCTGACTCTTGGTTTTGGCTCAGGTCATGACCTCAGAGTTTGTGAGTTTGAGCCCCGCATCGGGTTCTGTGCTGTCAGCACGGAGCCTGCTTGAGATCTCTGTCTCCCCCCCCTCTCTGCCTCTCCCACGCTCTCTCTGCCTCTCTCAAAAATAAACATTTAAAAATAAAATAAAATGTATTCTCTGGTATAATTATGGTGCTTTAAGAGGGCTTTCAATATGATTTCCTTAAATTTGTTATGAAGCCCCAACATGACCAGAACTTTACCATGCCAGAGGAATTATCTGGTCTTAAGAGTCCAAAGGAAACAGCATACAACTATTTAAAAATGTATTTTCTGGGGCACCTGGGTGGCTCAGTGGGTTAGGTGTCTGACTCTTGGTTTCAGCTCACGTCATGATCTCGTGGTTCATGGGATCAAGCCCCACATTGGGCCCTGCGCTGATGGCTCAGAGCCTGGTTGGGATTCTCTCTCTCTCCTCTCTCCCTCTGCCCCTCCCCCCACTTGCTCACCCTCTCTCTCTAAACATTTAAAAAATTAAAAATAAAAAAAAGTATTTTCTCACAATGCCTTTTCTCAAGGGTCTTTATCAAATACACACGTAAGTTTCCTTTCATTTTTTTTTTTTTTTAATTTTTTTTTTTCAACGTTTATTTATTTTTGGGACAGAGAGAGACAGAGCATGAACGGGGGAGGGGCAGAGAGAGAGGGAGACACAGAATCGGAAACAGGCTCCAGGCTCTGAGCCATCAGCCCAGAGCCCGACGCGGGGCTCGAACTCACGGACCGCGAGATCGTGACCTGGCTGAAGTCGGACGCTTAACCGACTGCGCCACCCAGGCGCCCCGTAAGTTTCCTTTCAAATAAAGGGTCATTTTCAGGCCAAAATTTCACTCCTGTGAAATATTTCTACTACTTCACAGGCATGAAAGATTTCAACATTATTTCAGACTAGCCAGAAGGAAGCACACTACAACCTGTAACAGGTCACATAACATGACAATCTTCAGTGACATTTGTTGCATCCATAATTCCTTAGTCTGGCTTTCAAATACTATGCTCTACTAAAACGGGCCTAATCATATCCACCTTAACACACCTTTCAAGCCTACCCTTCCCTTCCTATTTCAGCTGAAGTGATATTCACCTCATTCTAACTGGTTGTACCCAATTAATGTCTTCCTATCTCTACTCTTGCACCTCTTCCAATCTATTCTCCAAGGGGAGTAAACTTTTGAGAACTCTTCATGTGTGATACAAAGGCTCTTT
Organism: Puma concolor; assembly: GCF_028749965.1. NCBI lineage: Eukaryota > Metazoa > Chordata > Mammalia > Carnivora > Felidae > Puma > Puma concolor. The sequence continues at coordinate 36,022,160 of NC_141674.1, forward strand.
CTTATTTTCCGCTACCCTCATCTCCAGCCTCATCTATCTCTATCCCTTTACCCACAGACACGATCTATTCCAGACATAGAGAACAATTTGTAGAGCCCTGCTCTTACTTCAATGCCTGTACAGGTAATATTCTTTCTCCCTGTTATGTTCTTCATGACCTCTTCAAACGACTCTCTCAATAATCACCACACATGGGAAGTGTCCTCTGACCTCTCAATCTCCTTTTTTTGTGCTTTGATAATGCCTTGCACAAATCTTTGCTATTACAGTAATTACATAGTATTTTAATTGTTGTTTATCTATCTCTTTTACTGGACTATGAGCTCCGTGAGGGCTTAAACTCAAACTTACTCACCTCCAAATGAATTGTGGCATACAAATTTCAATACTACTATATGAATCAAAATTTACAGTGGAGGAAAAAAATAGGCCATTGAGATTCCATATTTTTTTTAAAAAGTTTTAATGTTTATTTATTTATTTTGAGAGAGAAAGAGAATGCACGCGTGAGCAGAGGAGGGCAGGGAGAGAGAGTGAGAGAGAATCCCAAGACGACTCTATGCTGACAGTGCAAAGTCTGACGCAGGGCTCAATCTCACAAACCGTGAGATCATGACCTGAGCTGAAATCAAGAGTTAGATGCTTAACCAACTGAGTCACCCAGGCACTCCAAGATTCCATACTTTCTATGTAAAAGCATATTCATTCTTTTATTCATTCAATCAATAAATATTTATTTAGTACCTACTAGGAGCCAAGCACTATGCCAAGCTCTAGAGAGTTGGTGATGATAATACAGACACAAACACAAGAAGAATTCTAAGAGAATACAGTCCAAACTGTTAACACTGGCTATTAACTGTTTGAATCTAGGGAGGATTTGAATAATTTCTATCTTTTCCTTTAAAATTACCTCTATTTCCCCATTCTTCCTTAATGAAAATGCATTAATTTTATAAACACACATACACACAAATATATATGTGAGATATCCTCACAAATTACAAATTCCTACAAATCAGTAGGAATATAATACCCAAAGTAAACAATGTATAAATTTGTGTATCAGAGCTAATATGAAAGCAAAACAATTTTTTAGAACTTTTAGTCAGATTCTAATTATAGATTTCAAATATAAAGAATAAACTGGGGCACCTGGGTGGCTCAGTTGGTTAAGCATCCAACTTCGGCACAGGTCATGATCTCTCGGTTCACAAGTTGGAGACCTGCATTAGGCTCTGTGCTGACAGCTCAGAGCCTGGAGCCTGCTTTGGATTCTGGGTCTCCCTCTCTCTCTCTACCGCTCCTCCCCCCTTCATTCTCTCTCTCTCTCAAAAATAAATAAAACATTAATAAAATTTAAAAAAAAAACAAGAACGGGGTGTCTGGATGGCTCAGTTGGGTAAGCATCCGACTTCAGCACAGGTCACAATCTCTCGGTTCACGAGTTGGAGGCCCGAGTTGGGCTCTGTGCTGACAGCTCAGAGACTGGAACCTGCTTCAGATTCTGTGTCTTCCTCTCTCTCTGCCCCTCCCCCACTCATTGAGCTCTGCCTCTCTCTGTCTCTCAAAAATAAACAAAAACATTAAAAAAAATTTTTTAAAAGAACAAAACTAATGTATGCCAAAATACTTCTGGATTTCCACAGTATCTACTTTTGAAAAAGATCCCATGTAAATTGCCCAAGAAAAACACTGACCACAACATCAATACCACGAGTTTTTCCACACTGCAGAAAGAAAATTATGTCAATGTATTCCACTTAATGCAGAAGAGATGACAGCCTCCATACAATTTATTCAGAAGTCAAATTAATAAATAACAACACCATATTTCATCTGTATAATGATTTACAGTTTATAGTTCACAAAGCACTTTGACCTTCACAATAATTCTGTTTTCTTGTTCCCACTGGATAGATTAAAAAATGAAGGATTAAAATGGAGGCCTTTCTAAATAGGACTCAAAATCCAAAAGCCATAAAAGATTAAGAAATTTGTCTACATAAAAAAAAAGAAAGAAATTTGCCTAAATAAAAATCTAAAAGTTCTGCATGGGAATAAAATAAAAGAAGACAGATGACAAATACCAAAATGGGAACACATACCACAGGAAAACAAACTATCATATATACATGAATTATATAAAGTATGTGTGTGTGATGTGTATAAAAATAGAGAGAGACCTAGAAATCAACAGAAAAGAGGCCTATGACAACAGAAAAATAAGAATTTAAACAGGTAGTTTATAGAAAATGAAATATGAATAATTAAAACAATATAAATAGATGCTTAACTGTTACCACAACTTTTTTAAAACTTAAAACTAGGTACCATTTTTCCCTATCAGATTGGCAAAAACTCAACTTTGATAATAGCAAAGCATAATATTAACAACACTGACCCTAGAGCCAGAGTGCATAGTTTGAATTTCTGCCACAATAGCTGTATGATTTGGGCAAGTCACTTAAATTCTCTATTTCTCAATTTATTCACCTGAAAAACAGAGATAATAATAGTACCTATCTCAAAGCGATGTTAGTAAGATTAAAGGAAGTAATATGTATAAAGCACTTCAGATATTGCCTGGCACGTAGTAACCACCTTATAAGAATTAGCTATGATAGGGGCGCCTGGGTGGCGCAGTCGGTTAAGCGTCCGACTTCAGCCAGGTCACGATCTCGCGGTCCGTGAGCTCGAGCCCCGCGTCAGGTTCTGGGCTGATGGCTCAGAGCCTGGAGCCTGTTTCCGATTCTGTGTCTCCCTCTCTCTCTGCCCCTCCCCCGTTCATGCTCTGTCTCTCTGTCCCAAAAATAAATAAAACGTTGAAAAAAAAAAAAAAAAGAATTAGCTATGATACAGCTAATGTTGGTGAGTGATCAAGCAAGCTTGATATACCTCAAGCAATGTATCTTAGAACAACCTCTAAGGAAAGCAATTTGGCAGTATTTCATATTTATAAATGCAAATATCCTTTGACTTAGAAATCCCACTTTCTTCCAATTTATTCTATAACTACCCTTATACACATGTAAAATGACATATGTTCAAGGGGCTTCCTTACAGAATTGCTTACAATATAGGAAACCTGGAAGTAATACAAATGTCCAACAATAAGGAACTAGTTAAATAAATTATGATAGAGCCACTCAATGGAATACTATGCAGGTGATTTTTTAAAAAAGAAAGAAAGAGGGGCGCCTGGGTGGCTCAGTGGGTTGAGTATCCGGCTTCGGCTCAGGTCATGATCTCACAGTTTGTGGGTTCAAGCCCCGCATCAGGCTCTGTGCTGACGGTTTAGACCCTGGGGCCTGCGTCGAATTCTGTCTCCCTCTCTCTGTGCTCCTCCCCCACTCATGCTCTGTCTCTCTCTCTCTCCTTCAAAAATAAATTAAAAAATTTAAAAAAAATTTTTATAAGAAATAAATAAAATAAAATAAAATAAAAAAGAAAGAGGTTGGGGCGCCTGGGTGGCTCAGTCGATTGAGCGTCTGACTTTGGCTCAGGTCATGATCTCGCGGTCTGTGGGTTTGAGCCCTGCATCGGGCTCTGTGCTAACAGCTCGGAGCCTGGAACCTGCTTGGGATTCTGTGTCTCCCCCTCTCTCTGCCCCTCCCCCGTTCATGCTCTACCTCTCTCTCTGTCAAAAATAAATAAACATTAAAAAAAATAATTAGAAAAAAGAAAGAAAGAGGGGCACCTGGCTGGCTCGGTGGAACATGTGACACTTGATCTTGTGGTTGAGTTCGAGCCCTACATTAGGTGTAGAGATTACTTAAAAAAATTTTTTATTTTATCTTTAAAAAAAAAGAAAAGAAAGCAGAAGCTTTTTACATACTGATCTAAAAAGGTCTCCAAGATATAGTATGTGAAAAAGCAGTATGGGGGGGCAGGGAGTACAGATGAATGGGGAACCATGTGCTAACTTTTACATTAAAAATGGGAAAAATAGGGACGCCTGGCTGGCTCAGTCAGTTGAGCATCCATCTCTTGATTTCAGCTCAGGTCATGATCTCATGGTTCGTGAGTTTAAGCCCTGCATTGATCCCTGCTTGGGCTTCGGTCTTCCTGTCTTGTCCCCTCCCCCTGATTACTCTCTATTGCTCTGTCAAGATAAATAAAAATATGGGGCACCTGGGTGGCTCAGTTGGTTAAGCATCCGACTTCAGCTCAGGTCATGATGTCAGAGTTCATGAGTTCAAGCCCCATGTGAGGCTCTGTGCTAACAGCTCAGAGCCTGGAGCCTGCTTCAGATTCTGTGCCTCCTCTCTCTCTGCCCCTCCCCCGCTCACAGTCTGTCTCTCTCAAAAATAAACATTAAAAAAAATTTTTAACAAACAATAAATAAAAATAAACTTAAAAAATGTATCACAAAAAGTTTTTTAAAAAATTTTAAAAGGGAAAAAAAATTTTTTAAGGGGCACCTGCCTGGCTCAGTCAGTGGAGCATGTGACTCTTGATCTCGGGTCAGGAGTTCAAGCCCACGTTGGGCCTAGAGCTTACTTATAAAAAAAATTACCACAATGGGAATGCAAGCTGGTGCAGCCACTCTGGAATACAGTATGGAGGTTCCTCAAAAAATTAAAAATAGAACTACTCTACGACCCAGCAATTGCACTACTAGGCATTTATCCACGGGATACAGGTGTGCTGTTTCCAAGGGACACATGCACCCCCATGTTTATAGCAGCACTATCAACAATAGCCAAAGTATGGAAAGAGCCCAAATGTCTATCAGTGGATGAATAGATAAAGAAAATGTGGTATATATATACAATGGAGTATTACTCGGCAAACAAAAAGAATGAAATCTTGCCATTTGCAACTATGTGGATGGAACTAGAGGGTATTATGCTAAGCAAAATTAGTCAGAGAAAGACAAATATCATATGACTTCACTCATATGAGGACTTTAAGACACAGAATAGATGAACACAAGGGAAGGGAAACAAAAATAATACAAAAACAGGGAGGGGGACAAAACATAAGAGACTCTTAAATATGGAGAACAGAGGGTTACTGGAGGGGTTGTGGGAGGGGGGATGGGCTAAATGGGTAAGGGGCATTAAGGAATCTACTCCTGAAATCATTGTTGCACTGTCTGCTAACTAATTTGGATATAAATTTAAAAATTAAATTAAATTAAAAAAAGAAAAAAATCACAAGTAGGCTTTTCTCTGAAATAACCACCTACTCTGAGTGCTCAGCAAAAATAATACTAGTGACACCACACTGAAGTAATTAATCTCTGTATGATGACTTGGAAAATAGTATAATACCCATTGTTGGTCCAAAACATTCACCATCACCCACACTATACATTGTAATAATTGGGCTTCATTTACTGGAAGGAGATGAAATTCTTATAAAAGCCCTTATCACAGGTTTCAAATTCCAACACAACATTCATTTTGCAGAACAATGAAGGGTACGGCACTAAGAATATATCTATAAACACTTTCACATAGGGGGAAAAAACATTAAAGCAAGTCGGCTTTCTACTATAAGTAAGCCAAGGAATGAGTACATGTAAATATGTAATTTTCTTTTTACAAATAACATAAGCACAAAATGTTATTGGGGATCCTGGGGTGGAGAGTCCCTAGCCTAGCCTGCCAATACTTTTATTCTTATTTTTTTTAATGTTTATGCATTTTTGAGAGAGCAAGCATGACCGGGGTAGGGGCAGAGAGAGGACAGTGGATTCAAAGCAGGTTCTGTGGTCACAGCAGCAAGCCCGACATGGGGCTTGCACACATGAACTGTGAGATCATGACCTTTGCCAAAGTCAAACGCTCAACCAACTGAGCCACCCAGGTGCCCCCATACATACACTTTTAAACAGAATTAAACAGGCCCACCATATGCTAAATTTCAAAGGATTTGTGTTTGAGACCATCCCAAATACATATCGGTATAAGAGAATACATCAAATATCCAGGGCAGTAAGTACCAAGGATCTCAACAGTAATTCACAAACATCTGTATCACCTAGTACTACTTCTAACAAGTAACCAAGAACCTCCAACTCGATCCTCAGTCTCTCAGTTCTGACCAGCCCCACCTACACACCCCAACATCTCCTGTGTTCCATTCCCTGCTATCATCCCGGGCAACTATGACATCCATACTAATGACATGTCCAACATACTTCACAGCCCCATAACCTCCCACTACTTCAAAGCCTATACTTCCACTAGCTTCAACAGCACTATGACAGTTACACCCTGGTTGTTTTGTTTGTTTGTTTGTTTGTTTGTTTAACCTTGAAATATTGAACTCTCAGCTTTCCCATTCTGTATTTCTTAAAGAACCTGATCTTCAACTATATTTCTCATTGTCTGCTTATTCTTCAAGCTTTTACTTATAATCCCAACTTGGACTCTCAGATTCCATCATATCTCCCACACTATTACTAGCAGTATAAAGTTACTCTCTATTTTATCTTTCTTTTTTGTATATTCCAACTCTAGATCAATTCAACCATCTTTCTTGCTCTCCTGCTCTTAGGCTTCTGGAGAAGTATAAAATCCATGCTACTAGGCCCTATTACAAATACATTATTTCTAACTTTTACTGGGCCCTCAATGTGATCAGCAATGTTCTTTTTTTTTTTTTTTTTTATCCTTAATCTATTCTTCTTTCATTTCCTATTGAAGATTTCCATGGCCCTAATATTTACCATAGTTCCTTCAGTCTCCAGAAATAATTGACTTCTCTACAGATAACTAATCTCATCAAGAAAATAAGGCCACCTGGAGTGCCTGGGTGGCTCAGTCGGTTGAGCATCCGACTTCAGCTCAGGTCATGATCTCACAGTTTGTGGGTTCGAGCCCCGCATCGGGCTCTGTGCTGACAGCTTGCTCAGAGCCTGCAGCCTGCTTCAGATTCTGTGTCTCCTTCTCTCTCTCTCTGCCCCTCCCCCGCTCATTCTCTGTATCTCTCTCTCAAAAATAAATGTTAAAAAAATTAAAAAAAAAAAAAAAAGAAGGTCATCTGTCAAACTCCCTCATCTTTTCCTTCTACCACATCATTATCCATCTTGACTTGTATTATTGTCAAGGAATAAAACCCAACTGATTTCTTAGGTAAATTTTCCACTCAATCTACAAAATTCTTTCACTCATGCTAAAAAGAAAAACACACATGTACCATAGTGGAAAGAACACAGGTTTCAGAGATAGATAGATTTTGTTCAAATTCTTGCCTATAGTCTTCCCAATTGTAAAAGAAGGATACTGATACCTAAACCACAAGGCTGTTGTGATCTATAAAGCATCTTTATGGCATCTGGCAGAATATATTCTCTCTTTCTTTTAAAAAGATTTTATCTCTAAGCAATTTCTACACCCAACGTGGGTCTCGATCTCACCACCCCAAGATCAAGAGTCGCATGCTCCAGCAACTGAGACAGCCAGGCACCCCTAAGTATATTCTCATCTCAATAAAGATGTTTCACTACTATCATCTCTTTCACAACCACACTTGTTGAAAGAGTAATTTTACTCACTGCCTCCCATTTATTCCTCAATCCATTATGATCTGACTACTGCTATCATTGCCACCACTGCACTATCTGAAGCGTCTTTCAGAGGAAACAAGAGATCTCTTAATTGCTAAATTCAGTGGTTTCTTTCTAATCCTCATTCTGCTTGACTTCTGCAGCACCTGACAGTGATGGTCACCCCCTCCCATCCTGAAACCCTTCTTCCTTTGGTTTCTATTATAATGCCATTCTGTTCCAGTTCTTATCCCATTCCTTTAACCTATCTTGGTGTCTATTGCCCTTCAAATTATGATGTTCCTTCTGGTCCACAGCCCTTTTCTTCTATTCTTTCAGTATTACCATCCCATATCAAGTCTTCAAATATCCCTGTTATATTCTCTGTTGACCCTCAAATTTATGTATTCAGTTCCAACCTTTCTCCCAATTTTCAGACCCCACAGTATTATCTGAAAAACACCTCAAATTAAGCATGTCCAAAGGGAACATTATCTTCCCTCAAAATTGCTTATGTTCCATCCCTATTACAATTAACACGACCAACACATCCCACCAATGAAGTCAGAAACTTCCCTCTCAACTCTGGAAACATCATGGAATTGAAGCCTCCTGGAACTGCATGCCATTGTCTTCATTTTCCTACCACTATCCCAGTTCATCCCCTCTGACCTAGAGTAGCACACTGGTTTCCTGCCTACCTAGGTTTGTTTTATCTACCTCCACACTGTCTTCACTTTCATTTCTTCCTCCACATTTTCACCAGAGATAATCAATCATACCAAATTCCTGCCTACAAAACTTTCAGTGGCCCCCCATACCTACAGAACAAAGTCCAAATTCTTCAGCAAGGTTTTCTCAGAGTTATAAACGGAAAGGTTTTAGATCAGACAAACATGGTTTTCAAAAACAAAAACAAAACAAACAAAACCATGGGTTTCATTTCTAGCTGAATCTAAATACTGGCTTAGTCCAGAGTCTTCCAAGTGAAAGATAAAAGGCAGAGAAGGGAGAACGAGGGATGACAGGAGAAAAGAAGGAGACAGTAGTGTCTGAGGTGGGGGACGGATTATTTTCGAGTTTAGAAATGGAAAGTTTCCAGGGAAGAGTATTTGAGGGAAGTTTTGAGGGAAGTAAAGTGACGGAGACCAGATCTCTGAGGGAGGAGGGATTACAGAGACGAGGGAAGCTCTCAGTGTGGAGTTGGAGGTCTCTGAAACAGGAGTTCTCCGAGAAAATGAAGGATTCTTGAGTCTGTGAAATGAGAAAAGTTCCTGAGAGGAGTCAAGGACCAGGTCCCCGATACGAAGGAACTTCTAATGGGTTCCTGGCCTCTGAGGCAAGAAGGCGGGGGTCGGGGTAGGGGTTGTCCCGCGACCCTGAGGGAAGTGAAAAGGGAAGGGGAAGGGGCGAGAAGTGTCCCCAGCCGCTTAGAGGAAGACCTTGGGAAGCGAAGGGGTCCTGTCGGTGTTGAGAGACCCGAGCGCCAATGCTCCGGAACCGCGGCGGTGTAGCAGCAGCGCGCGCGGGCCGGGGTGCCCCGGGTTTGTGCCCTATGCGCTCTCTCGGCGTTACCTGAGGCGGGACTGAGCAGCCAGAGGGGTGCCTGCGCGGGCGGGAGGCGGAGGCAGCAGCAAAGTGGGAGCATAGTAGCCCTCACAGCTTGGAGGCGGCAGAGGCTCTTAGCCTGCGGAGGCGGTGGGGGTCCCTCGCGCAGAAGCCGGAGACTCGGCGGAGCTAACGGCGGCGAAGGACAAGGAGGCTACTGCCATGGCCCCGCAGTCGGGACCGTTCCCCCCGTCTGTTTGACGGGGCCAGGAGAATGATCCCAACGGCGCGCCAGAAAGGGCAGCTGAAAGCTCCGCTTGAGCTCCGCGACCGCGAGCCACTGAAACGCCTGCCCAAGTAGGCTGGAGGACTGGGGGCGGGGCCTCGGCGGCCACGCCCCTCTTCTCAAGCCTCCCAGCAGCCAATCAATCGTCGATCCTTGATAAACCAGCTAGTGGAATTGCCCAATTAGCGTTAGGAATGCCACGTGGTATGAGGGTGGACTCAATAGGCGTCCGGGAAAGCCAATCAACAGCCCTAGGCGCCAACTCCGGAGGACGAAGAGAACCAATAGAAAGTAAGAGGAGGTTAAAAACAGAAGAGGCAGTGTGCTGGAAAGGCGGAATCAAGGAGGAGGGAATACACCTGGGGGAAACTCAAGTCCCTGGAACCTCCAGAGGGCGGGACAGTAAATACGAGAGGGAACAATTAAAATGCCAAACATATAAACGATTGGTAATTAATAAAACTAACAGTAAATGTGTTCGACTGGCGCGGCTTTGCAGTTGGTGAAGGAATAGCTGAGTAAGGACTCTCTGAATAAGAAAAAGCCATTTGAACGTAGAGTCCTGCAGGATCTCGGTATACTGTAGGGGAGAAATTGATACATAAACTATTATTATTAGCTACTTGAGATAGTAAAAGCAATGAGTTGGGTTCAAACGCTGAAGCAACAATTAATCTAGACTAAGAATTGATTCGGTGAAGCCTTCTTGGAAGAGAGAACGCATGAGCTGGCTTGAAAACTGAAGATTTTGAAACAGCTGGGTAGGGAATAAGAATTCTATTCAACTGTTCACCATGCACATATTTCCTTCCTCATGCTTTCCATATGCCTGGACTTCAGGTGCTCATAATCTCACGCCTGAGCAGATTGGAACAGAGTTTCCAGGGCTAGAGCAGGCAAAGAAACACCAGAGTATGGGCCTTCCTGCACCAATATTTCCTTGGATTAGAGACCTCCTTTCAGACATCTTTAGACTTGCCTCCTACTGGAAAAGTCTTGACAGATAAGTGGGATTTGAATAGTTGGAGTATAGGTGGTGTGCATTCCTAGTGGCAATAAAATTTAAGAAAGATGTGTGTATGATTTCACTCATATGTGGAATCTAAAAAACAACAAACGAATAAACAAACAAAAAACAGAACCAGACCTATAAATACAGAGAACAAACTGGTGGTTGCTGGAAAGGACAGGGAACAAAATGGGTGAAGGGGAGTGGGAGATAGAGGCTTTCAGTTTTAGAATGAGTAAGTCACGAGAATAAAAGGCACAGCACAAGGAATATAGTCAAAGGTATTGTAATAGTATTGTATGGTGACAGATGATAGCTATACTTGTGACCATACCATAATGTATAAATTTGTCCAATCACTATGTTGTACATCTGAAACTAATGTAACATTGTGTGTCAACTACAGTTAAATAAAAAGTTTTAAAAAGATGTGTGATAGGAGATAAGAATGGAAGTTAAATGTGTATTGAGCTTAAATGCCAAATTTGTCCTTTTTTATGCTGTGAGAGTTGTCAAAGGTTCTCGAGCAGAGTAGTCTCAACAGGACACTGGTTTAGTTAGATTAACAGGTAGCTCACAGTATCTCCAAAAGGAGAAAAGAAATCACCCAGCCCTGTACCCTTGGCTCAAAGCCTTTTCTGTATCATTCTTTTGGCAACACATGATGTGCTGCCACCTGGTGACAGTTCAAATACCATTGTTCCCCACTGCTATTTAATTTTTCTGTTGTTAGAGCCCTGGCACCTTTTAAACCTGTCTCCCACAAAGCCTGATGCAAAGTATTTGATAAATAGGTACAGCACTGGTAGCAAGTATAATTGAATAATGCCATCATACCATATGTATCACACGCCCAGTGAAAGATGTAAAAGAGAGGGGTTACTTGTACCTTCAGTAGGAAGATGAGCCTTGATGGCAAGTTTTTAGGTTTTTGAACAAGTTCTGTTTGACCCAAGTCTGATCTCTCCCATTCCACTGTCAGAAATTTCCTTTATAGTGAGGGGAAAGAACCAAGGATTGCCTTATAGTTATTTGGGTGTCAAAGGCCCACTCTTCATTATCTGTCTCCTAGTTAGGCCAGGGCCTTGAATGCATCGTATAACCTGCCCTACTGATCTCAGCCCTTTATTATGCTTTTATTTCAGAATTGTCTCCTCTTCCCAGCTAGATGGAGCTAAGAGCTGGGAACTTTATAAGCCCACTGCACATCTTAACTCAGGGCAAATACATACCAGGGCTGGTATGTATTATGCTCAATAAATATCAACTGGGTGGATGAATGGCATTATCTTTTGTCTATATTTAGCGGTGGAAGAGACCTCATGAGTCCTTAGTGGGATGCTGCTGCTTCTGAGGAAATCTTGGACTGCATGCTCTAGAATACAAAATCCAAGTAAGAAGCAAGTAAAGCTGCCCTTAGCCTACATAGAAAGATCTACTTTCCAGAGAGCAAGCTTGTGATGGAAGGATTAGAACTAATAACCACAAGGCATTTTTTTAAATATAACAAGAAATATAGAGTACATCACCCCTAGTGATTCGATTAATATTAAATCATGAAATTTGTTTCATCTAATAAATATATACATGTATATTTACTAGGCCACAATGTAAACTGTATTTCTTACTGGAGGTCACGTCAAAAAATTTTAAAGCCACTGGATTAGAGGCAGAGACTGAAAGAAAGGAGACCAGGAGACTGTTGCAGAAATGCAAGCAGGGCTGGGCTACTGAGGATGAGGAAATGTGGAGGGACTAGAGTAAGCCTTAAGAGGTAGAAGCTGGAGGTGAGGAGAGGAAGCCTCCTATTGCTCAGGTCCAGGGCCTATATAAATGTCTTGCCCTCCTCTGCATCCCCACAGCAATACTGGCCTACCTATTCTACCCACCAGAATGGGAACTCCCATCTCCTTCCAAATTCCACTGAGCAGAGGGCTTGCACTCAGCTATGAGTATCTATGAACTTGGACTTCAGAGAGAGGGATGGCAGAAAGCAGTCCAGTAACAGGAGGAAGAAAGGGTACAGTTGAGTCTATCCCATGTGGGTGCTGATTCACAGAAAACATCAGGAAGAGTTAAAACATTTATTGTAATTATTGCCTGGTGGGCAGGCAGTGACAAGCCTCAGTAAGAGGGCAGATACCAGCTAGATCAAGAAAGGAGGGACATGGGGCCCAGAAACAGGGGCTTGAAGGGGAAGGTGAGCAAAGCTACTCTTACACGTTCTTACAGGTCACTCAGGAACATTGTGGGGCCCTTAAAGAATATGTTCTCCTGCTCAAGGCTCTGGGCCTAAAGCTGAAAGCTGCTGGGCTCCAGGTTAGAAAGTGTGCTCTTCTGGAGATCTAAGGGGATAAAAAGGGAAAAGAAAACAAACCATCAGCAAGCACTATGATACACACAGAACTAGGCCCTAGGCCTGTCTGATGGGGAGGAACATACAAGCCTGACCTGGGATAAGTAACGACAGAATGATGGATTCACTAAAAAAGAGGCAGAGACTCCATTCTACCCAGTGCCAAATAATCAGGCAGCTGACACACACGCACCATTCAGATTCACCCTCCCCCAGACCTGGGATCCCTGCCCTTACTCCCACCTAGTTTCCCAGCTACTGTTGCTGTCTGGAAGACTGACTTCAGAGGTAGATGAAGAAAGAGACATTGTGAAGGTGGCAGCCAGGGACAACTTAGATTGGAGGATGTGAATGGAGGTCCTGGAAAGGGGAACAGAATCAGAAGCAGAGAAGGAGATAGTGGGTCAAGAGGACCCTTCCACCATAGAACTGTTCTCCTTCGTGAGGCCAGGACCCCAGTCTCCTCTCCCTTTATCCTTCAAACATATAAAGATACCTCAGTGACCCTGTATCAAGTAAAGAATGCCCCGTACTGCCTTTACAGGCTGTAACCCAGATACCATACCACCCCTACCAGCCCATGTCAAATCTAGGATAGCTGAACTTTGGTCCCCAATGCCTGGCCTCTGAGACATATCCCTTCCACTGCCACAAGCATCCACACCCCCTGACCTGAGGAGGTTGTGCTCCTGACGGGCATCCTGGACCTCTGTCCTGGCAGCCTCCAGGGTGTGACCCTTGACCTCCCTGCCACTTTGCAGCTGCTCCAACGTCTGCCAGACCATGGGCCCAGGCAGGACCAGGTAGGTACATTCCTCTCCCTCTCCAGGAGGAATCCCCCTCCCCACCATTGGCATCTTCAGCACACATGGAACCCTCATGTGGGCAATGACAGTCTCTCAACCTGGAGAAGAGGGCTTGGGAAGAAAAGCTTTGGAGGGAGGTAGAGTCAGCACAGGGAAGAGAGAAAGAGATGGGGTGGGAAAGGGTATGCTGGCCTGCCTGCACAACAGAAAAGACAGAAAGGAAGGAGCCTTCATAGGGAGATATGAAGAAATAGGTCTGATCCTGGTCCTACCTTCCAGCTGTGGGCCTGAGCTTGCCCGCCTTCAGCCATCTGTTTCAGCAGCAGCTCCTGGTGCTGGCCTTCAATGAGAGAAAAATGTAAGAGAGCTGTTCTCCAACTTCTTTCTTTTCTCCTCCTGGCCTTGTACCCAGCCTGGTGCTGAAAACTGAGACAGAAGCATTCTGGTCTAGCATTCCAAACTGACTGGGAAAACTAGACTCACACCATGGAGGCAAGACAAAACACTTGGCCAGACTTCTGAGCAGCTCAAGAAATCAGAGCTATGGCCACTTACTGGAACAGCAAAAAGGCTTTCCAGAAAAGGGGACAGGTGAACTCATACCCACCCCCAATCTTTTACTCACTCAGCTGGTCCTGCAGCAATTTCAGCTCCTCCTGAAGAATCTCTGATTCCTCCCACAGGAGTTGACACCTGCACAGATGACAGCAGTGTCATTCGAAAGCCAATCAACAAGCCCTGAGGACACTACCAGAGTGCCAAGAATTCAGAGGCCCAAAGGAGAGGTCTTGCCCATCACTTACTCATTCTGCAGCTCCTGGTGAAGGCCACCAGTAGCACTACGTTTTTGTGGTCCTGTTTGTATTTGGGCTTGGGCCTGTTCCTGCACCTGGCTTCGAAGGCCCTGCAGTTCCCTTCTCAGCCCCTCCAGGCATTGATCCAGAAGGACCCTCTGCTCTGGGCTCCCCTGCAGCAACCTTAGTGATGCTGTAGTGGGACAAACTGAGGATCAGTCCTTCTGAGACTTTTACACATGAGCCTACAGATTCCACTCGCAAATCAAGACACAAGTGCACACACAGGAGATATGTAACAAAACTGTGTGCATACATAATGAGCTGTGTGCAGGAAAAAAATAACTGGCCATATACCTTCCAGGGTACAGATCTTATACTTCTGCTGCTCTTGCTCTTCCAACAGCCCCTGCACAGCCTGTCTTAGTGTCTCAGTCACCTACCCAGGCAAGAAAAGCCACCTGAGCTACTGTGCAAGGGGCATCTCACACAAACACAAACACATACACACCTAGGATTCCACACTTTACCTGAGCCTGGGATTGAAGCTGGGATTGGAGAATAATAACTTCATCCCAGAGAGAAGATGCACCATGGGCCTTACCCCAACTCAGCCTCTCTGGGACAAAGGGAGTCTCTAGAGCCCTAGGCTGTTGAGCATGGACTCCAGACTGAGGAGGCAAGTGATGAGGGGAAATCCAGGTCCCAGCCAAATCTCCTGCTGAGGGAATAAGCAAGGGATGATTGTAAGGCCTAACTTTGGGGAGAAAACAGATGTTTGTTCAGGAAAGAAAACAGTTGGAATTTGGAATAGTGGATGATACAGGCACTGGAAAAAAGCAGATCCTGGAAAAAGAAAAGAACGGGGGCAGAAAAGGGACAATACTCACCCGCTGTGGAGACTCCAAGAGGATACAGCCGCTGCTACAAAAAAAAAAAAAAAGTTCACAGGCCAATAGGCTCTGAGTGTCCCTAAACCCAAACCTCTAACGGGGGCCCTCAGGTGCCCCCTCACCTTAATCCTGGCCACATTTCCATCGGTAGCATTGAGAAGCACGTCGAGGTGCTCAGACCAGCTCAGGCTCCTACTCATAACCTTCCGCAAGGCTCCCTGACGTCTTGTGCCTTTGCTCTTCCAGCCCGGAACACCAGAGACACAGCCCAGTAAGGCCACACTTCAGATCGAAAGTGGGGAGTGGAGATGTAATACTAAAGGTAGGGAGGGATGCAGTTATCAAGCCAAACTGGGACTGGTCAGGAGAGCAGCGCTTGGGGACTCTAGGGGGAAAGCGGGATGCTTTGATACTCAATTATCAGGTGGGAATTGAGAGTGCCGAATCTTGGTCGAAACCTTCCCAGACCCAAGACACAGGTACCATCACTCCGAACCTGTGCCAGCGACTACTGCCCAGTTCAAACCCTCCTGTAGGCCGGGAAAGTCCGACCTCGGACTGGCTGCCGCAGCGCCACGTGGGAAACTGAGTTCGTCTCTCGCGGAAACAACCCGCGACGGAGGCTGTAGAACTACGTTTCCCTGGTAGCGGCACGAGCATTGACGCCGCCACCGTGAAGCTTGCCGGGAAACCGAGGCTTTCTGATTCTGTAGTTGTTGGACCCAAGGACCAAGTGCACTACATATCCCAAGATGCATTGCATAGAGCCAACGTTACCCCGCTGCTGATCCCAGTGGTTCTTGGGAAATGGAGTCCAAGCTACCTTGAAACTTAACGGCCCAGGTTATCCTTGAGACTCCATTCCCCAGCAAGGTCTGCGCGTTGCGTGCGCTATGGAGCTGCAAGTCGCAGAACTGAAGCAGAAGATCGAAGACACATTGTGCCCTTTTGGCTTCGAGGTTTACCCCTTCCAGGTTGGTTTATCCCTCTGCGGTGCTGGAGCGAGGTGTATGATTGGCCTCGGTGCTATTGGCGTGAAGCTCGAGAGCCTTCTGATCTTTCCCGAGCTCCTCTGGCCCCATGTCCATCTGACGTACTGGAACATGGTGTTAATGGGGACTTTGTTAAAGAGGTAGAGAAACGGCCGCACGTTTGTCCTTGAAATCCCATATAACGCCATATTGATGAATGGGAGACACCACATAACCCAGTAATCTTGTGGCTCTACCACCTCCATAGTTTACAGGAAGAAAGTGACCAGTGGGGTCAGAGTCATTTGAGAGGCATCCTTCAGAAGGGGCGCCTGGGTGACTCCGTCGGTTAAGCGTCGGTTTTAAGTTCGAGCCCCGCCTTGGGCTCTGTGCTGACAGCTCAGAGCCTGGAGCCTGCTTCGGATTCTGTGTCTCCCTCTCTCTCTGACCTTCCCCAGCTCGCTCGCTCTCTTGCTCTGTGTCTCTCTCCCCAAAAAGTAAACATTAAAAAAAAAAAAAAAAAAAGCTTCCTTAAGGAGTTAGGATAGAGCAAGGCCTTGTAGGTTTGTGTAGCTAAGATTTAGGTTATCTGAGGGGGGAAGGGCATTCCTGTTGTTGAACAAGCAAACAATTGGCTGGTTTGTTCCATCTACCAACAGAGGGCTAATTCATGATGTTGCCAATCACCAGCACTGGGCTGGATACAGAAACTGTGCACTCGCCTGTCACAGAAGTCTGGCACCACTACCTACCCTTGTTTACACAGATCCTTCCCCCTTATCCAGTGCCCTTTGTACTGAGCTGTGTGCTTGGACACAAAGCTAAATCAACTCAGGTTGAGCCCTTTGCCTGATGCTTAAGAGACAACTCACTCCCACCCCTTCCACTGAGTGGCACACAGCAGTGCTGGGAAAGAATATAGTGAAAGTATGTTGGGTCTAGCTTGAGAAGGACTTCCCAGAAAAAAATACAGAGTTGAGCTATATATGAAAAGAAGGAAAGGGTATTATGTACATCCCAAATATCAGGAACAGCTTAAGTAAAGGTGTGGAGGTAGTGGTGGATGGCACGTATGGAGAGAGTGAGAATGTTTGGTGGGTCAGGTAGAACTGGGTGAGTAGTAAGAGTTATTGTACTAGACTCCTACTTCTCACCCTTTCCCTCCCCCACATCCAGTCAGACACCAAGACCTTTAGGAATCTGTCACTTGAGTCTCCCAAGTCCATTCCCTTCCATCCAACCCCTCTGTGCTTGGATTACTGCAATAATCTGCTTGCTATCATTTTGCATTCAACCTGTCCTTACACTGCAGCCAGATCTTTCCAAAGCCGATCATGTACATTTCCTCCTTAAATCTTAAATGGCTAACCCCCCCTGCCATTGTCACCAAATTAGACCTATATTCCTTAAATTAGTATCTAGGCCAGTCATAATCTCACGCCTACTGATCTTTCCACCCTTCTCTCCTGCTCCCCTTTACACACCCTTCACTTCTATCAAACTAGACAATTTGCTGTTTTCCAAATATGTCATTTTTGCATGTCTTTTTTAATGCTGTGCCATCTATTTAGAATAAAACACCAGATTTTCTCTCCCTACATCATCTTGTCAGTTTCCTTCCTACCGTTCAAAAACAGCTTTCAAGAAGCCTTTTCTAGTTTCACAGGATCCTCATCAGGCCCTGTCATTGCACTAATCACAGTACAGTTTCTTTTGGTTCTTAGTCATGAATTCTCTGCCTCTTTATCCCAAACTCCCTGTCAGATTCCCCTATGGAGGAGTCCCCCATAAATATACATCATGCAGCATCAGTAGAAATCCATTCACTGAATGAATGAGATGGAGACAGCCCAAGATGTATGAGGCCTTGAATGCTGGGCCAAGGTATGGACCTGACAAAGGCCTAAATTGGCCCTCCTGTGTAGCCTGAATTTTCTCTCTGTTCTAGGTGGCATGGTATAATGCACTCCTGCCTCCAGCCTTCCACCTACCCCTGCCAGGACCTACCCTGGCCTTCCTGGTACTCAGCACACCTGCCATGTTTGACCGGGCCCTCAAACCCTTCCTGCAGAGTTGCCATCTCCGACCACTGCCTGACCCTGTGGACCAGTGTGTAGCCTACCACTTGGGCCGTGTTAGAAAGGTGAGCAAGTTTCATATTCCCCCAGCTATGAAACCCATAGCTGCTTTCAGCTACTCTAAGCTCAGTGCAGGATCTAGACCTACTTACAGCTATGAGCCACTTTCAGATGGGCTATGCTAGAGCATCTTTGACATTGTGAGCTCTCCCCATTCTGCCTTAGCCCAGTTTCAGCCACCTTCTTCTAGCAGCCCCCCAGGTCTATAATCAATCTCACTTACCCTATCTCAGATGGGCAATTACATGAACTTCAAACCAGACTTCCCTTAGCCTCCAAGTGAAATAGGAATAAACCTAGCATCCCCTAAGCATCTTTCACCTGTCCTTGCCCTAGACTTGGACGTTTTATGTGTCTTTGGGGCCTTTTGAGGGTAGAACAATATCCCCACCACCACCAGACACATGCACACATATATATATACACACATACATGGGTCTCCCCAAAGCTGGGCCATGTCTTCCTCCACACTGAGACTTGGGAGGGCAGAGCCAAGTCACCCCTTGTAATAGGCATTTGTGAGCAAGACCTTGTTATTTCCCTTCAAATATGGACCTTCCTGGACAGAGTATCATTTTCTTCACAGTGGAGCTCCCCCCCCGCCCCCCACGTTTAAAGTCATGTTTTCCCTTTAAACAACTTCTGAGGACAGGACCAAGTTAACACAACTCGGGCTCTCTAGGACAAAGTCATGATTCCTCTCATGTTGAAATGAGCTTCCATCTCTATCCCAGAACCTCCCAGAGTTGCAAATGGAAGTCATCGCTGACTACGAGGTACACCCCAATCGGCGCCCCAAGATTCTGGCCCAGACTGCAGCCCATGTGGCAGGGGCTGCTTACTACTACCAACGGAAGGATGTGGAGGCTGACCCCTGGGGGACCCAGGTCAGAGGGCAAGTGTGAATGAGTAGGGACTGGGAGAAAATGGTGAAGACTCCTCAAGATACCAATTCACATTCTTCCACCTACCCTGGGTAAATGATTTGGTAGACACAATCCAAGGGAAAGGTGTGCCCTAGTCAGGAGCCCAACCCCACATGCTTTCTGGAGTCGGCCTGGGAACACATCAGGTCAGAGAACTTAGTCTGTTAAAATCTCGTTACAGGATGGAGGGGGTAGAGCAGTAATCAGGAAACCCAACAGTAAGACTGGGAAGTTGACAGAGACTCAGCTTAATAAACCCTTCCTTCTAGGTTCCTCATGGCCAAAGTGAGCTCATGAAAAGGGTTGTCCATGAGAGGAAATAGGGGAACCCAGCCAAAGGAGAGGTTCAAATGTGGAATCAGTGTTCCTTGAAAATAAATGAACAAGCCTAGCTTGCAGTGATGATAGTTGGACTTACTCCATGACCTTGCTTTACCATCTCCTCAGCACATATCAGGTGTGTGCATACATCCCCGATACGGAGGCTGGTTTGCCATCCGAGGAGTAATGCTGCTGCCAGGAATAGAGGTGCCAGATCTGCCACCCACAAAGCCCCTGGACTGTGTACCTACAAGAGCTGCCCGAATCACCCTGCTTGAAGGCTTTAATTTCCACTGGCGTGACTGGACATACCGGGATGCTGTAACACCACAGGAGCGTTACTCAGAAGAACAGAAGGCTTACTTTTCTACTCCACCTGCCCAACGCTTAGCTTTGTTGGGCTTGGCCCAGCCCTCAGAAGATCCTAGCTGTGCATCACCTGAGCTTCCTTTTACCACACTCCCACCTAAGAAGCCCCAGAATCCCAGCAGAGCCCGAGGCTGGCTCAGCCCCAGTATCTCACCACCTGCATCCCCTGGCCCTTGATATCCTCCCTCCTCTGAGATCCCTATTTATAAGTGGTACTTGGCTCTAGAACTCCTTTGGCTTTGGCAAGGCCAGATATTTTATTTTGGGTACAATATTTTTGTTTAAACAGGCTTCATGCCCAGTGTGGAGCCCAACATTGGGCTAGAACTCACGATCCTGAGATCAAGACATGAGCGGAGATCTAGAGTTGGATGCTTAACCAAAGGAGTCACCCCAGGTGCCTGGGTACAAGATTTTTGATACAAGGATTGTAATAGAGCTCTTCAGTGAAGATAACAAAGCTCAGAAAAATTTAGTCAAAAGAAGTGAAAGACAAGACCGATCCAGAATTCCCACCTTAAAATACAGGATTATTCCTTTCCATTTCTCTCCAGTGCTCCAAGATCCTACTTGTTACAGAGCCTAAAAGGCAATCATCTCCTACCTAACGGCACCTGCCTCACAGGCTTGTTGTGGGGAATAAACACATGCATTTTTGAAACCATGCCTGGTTTGTATTAAGGGTTGTATGAGCTATCATTGAAAGCCCTGGGAATTCTGTACTACTGCTCTTAGGTCTTGCTTGGGAGGAGGAGGATAGACTAGACTAGCTTATGTCTGAAAGGGTACATAATACACCAGACTCAGTTTTGAATCTTTCTTACCCACAAGGGCTCAGGAGAAACCCACCTTCACCTCCCCTATACCCCTCCCACCTCAGAACAAGGAGATGAGTGTAGCCTTCCCCTACAAACAACAGGGCAGTTTGTCTCCCCCTCCCCTTTTTAGTTTCAAAGCCTCTAATTCTGATCTTCTACAGAGCCAGTACTGGACATTTAGAAGAGGCCAAGCTTCAAGTTCTCATGCAGCCCTCCCAATAGCATAAATGTCCAAGTAATCTCATTGGGGCCTCCATCTGCAACCTGCAATTTATGCTTCACCTATAGGACAAATTGCAGTGTTTTGACCAACACTGCAGATCTTGCTCTTCTCCCCCAAATGTAGTGAAAATGTTAACACCTGGGTTCAGTTCCTTTCCTGTGTCTACTTGCATATCCCCCACCCAATGTAACTTTGATTCTGAGGCAGCTATCAACCTTATTTTACCCTAAAAAAGGAAAGCAGAGAGTAAATTACTCTTAAAATCAAAGCTAGTGCCCCCTGAAATGAAGACTCAACAAGGTCTCAGTTCAAGTTTAATAGAAACAAAGATCAAAAGTGATGCCCCACTACTGTACACATCAGTTGACTTGCCCCATAGCACAGCATGGGCCATTCTCTCCAGAGGAAGAAAGGCTGGCCTCCCCAACCCCTGCAGGAAAGGGCTGTCCCATCCCATACCACATCTGCACTGAATCTAAAGTCTTGTGTCTTAAGCATGACAATAGTACAAAAGAGATTTTGTTTTCATGGCCAGCCAATGCAGCCGGGCCCTAAAAAGGCCCAGCGCTCACTTCTGCTTAGAGAAATATTCTTTGCTCTTCTGGACATCAGGCTTGATGGTATCACTACCAGGCTTCCAGCCAGCTGGGCACACTGCAAGAGAAGAGTACTATCAATTAATAACCTGCTCAGTGGTGAGTTCCACCCTCATCCCATGGACAAATGGGTGACAATCAGACAAAAGGCTCAAAACCAAATCTGATACCTTAAGAGGCTGAACACTCAGGAACCAGAATACTTATGCTATAGTGTGAGATAATTCAAGTCTTTTAGTGCAAGGATAACTACAAACATAATTCAATCCCCACCACAGCCCTAATGCTATTATATCTAATTTATTCATGCAGCACCTGAAATTTAAAGAAATTAAGTAACTACCTTACAAGCTTCAATTGTATGCTTTGGTCTACAAATAATCTGCGTAATGCACATACAGCAAAAAAAAAACCACATGTATTAATATTTGTTAACAGTAGACAGTGGATGAATCGGTATTTGTATTTCCTCAATTATTTTATGTATGCTTCATGTAGATCTTTAAAAAAATGTTTTTTATATTTATTTTTTGAGAGACACAGAGAGACAGAGCACAAGTTGGGGAGGGGCAGAGAAAGAAGACAGAATCCAAAGCAGGCTCCAGGCTCTGAACTGTCAGCACATAGCCCAACACGGGGCTCACAAACCGTGAGATCATGACCTGAGCCAAAGTCGGACACTTAACTGACTGAGCCACCCAGGCACCCCTTCATGTGTATCTTTTTAAAAATCTTAAATGCTCTTCAATAAATGGTGCTGGGACCAGCTGGACTTCCACATGAGAAAGAATGAAGGCAGATCCCTATTTTACACCTCATATAAAAAAAAAAAAAAATCAACTCAATAATGGGTCAACCTAAAGATAAGGGCTAAAATCATAAACTCTGGAGAAAACAGAACTTCACAACCTTGGATTTGGAAATGTATTCGTAGATAGGATTATAAAAGCACATGCAACAATAAACAGATAAATTTGACTTTTATCTGATTATAAATTATAAATTATAAACAGATAAATTATAAACTTTTGTACAAAGGCCTTTAAGTTTATTTTCATTTATTCTGAGAGAGAGAGTGAGCAGGGAGGAAGAGAGGGAGACAGAATCCCAAGCAGGCTCCACAATGTCAACACAGAGCCTGATGTTGGGCTGGAACTCCCAGATCATAAGATCATGACCTGAGCCAAAATCAAGAGTTGGATGCTTAACTGACTGAGCCACAAAGGTGCCCCAAAAAGGACATTTTAAGAGTTAACACACAGAATGGGAATATTTACCCATCATGTATCTGATGAAGGATTAATATCCAAAATGTATAAAGAACTCCCACAACTGAAGAGATCCAGTGAACTCGCCTGGGTGACTGTCGGTTAAGCATCTGACTCTTGGTTCTCACAGGGTTCGTGAGTTTGAGCCCCATGTCAAATTCATGCCCCACTTGCAATTCTCTCTTCCTTTCTCTCCCTGTCCCTTCCCCACTTGCTCTTTCTCTCAAACTTAAAAAAGAACTTCTACAAAGAAAAAAACAAAAAACAAAAAAAAACCTCCCACAATTCAACAAAAGACACCCTAGTTCAAAACAGGCAAAGGACTTGAGTAGACATTTCTCTAAAGATATGCAAATGGTCAATAAGCACATGAAAATATGCTCGATATCACTGATCATTAGGGACATGCAAATCAAAAGCACAATGACACCTCTTCACACCCACCAGGCTATATAGCATTTAAAAAAAAAAAAGGAAAAAGACCAAGTGTTGGCAAGGTTGTAGAGAATCCTTGATATTACTGGTGGGAATGTAAAATGGTGCAGCTGCTATAGAAGAGAGTTTGGCAATTCTTGAAAAAGCTAAACAGAAGTACATGACCCAGCAATTACACTTCTAATGTAAATACTCAAAATAAATAGGAAGATTCAGATACCTGTTCACCATTACTCTAGCAGCATTATTCACAACAGCCAAAAGATAAACTCTGTGTCCATCAAGAAATGAAAGAATACATAATAGGACATACATACATAAAATGGAGTATTATTCAGCCTTAAAAAAGAAAGTTTTGATACCCACTGCAACATGAACCTTGAGAATCTCGAATACATTATGCTAAGTGAAAGAAACCAAACATAGATGGACAAATATCGTATGATTTCACTTACATGAAATATCTAGAATAGACAAACTCATAGACACAGAAAGTAGAAGTTACCAAGGGCTGGAAGGAAAGGGGAATGGGGAGTTAATGCTTAATTGTTATAGCTATTTGGGATGATGAAAACATTCAGAAAATACTGGTGATGGATACACAAAATTGTGAATGCAATTAATGCCACTGAATTATACACTTAATGACAGATT
Source organism: Puma concolor (assembly GCF_028749965.1). Classification (NCBI taxonomy): domain Eukaryota; kingdom Metazoa; phylum Chordata; class Mammalia; order Carnivora; family Felidae; genus Puma; species Puma concolor. The sequence goes on from NC_141674.1 coordinate 36,046,072, forward strand.
AAGCCACTGTATTGCATTAAAAATCTAAAAACTTTAGAGGTGCCTGGGTGGCTTAGTTGGTTCAGTGTCCGACTCTGGATTTTGGCTCAGATCAAGATCCCAGGGTTGTGGGATTGAGCCCTGCATTGGATTCCATGCTGAGGGTGGAGCCTAAGATTCTCTCTCCCTCTGCCCCTCTTCCCCAGTTTACAGGCTCTTAAAAAAAAAAAAAAAAAAAAAAATCACGATTTGTCTACATACCAAGAAATAAGCTAAACAAACAAAGCTAGGACTGTGTAACAACAGTTAACACTAAGCTGCTTCTTCCTTCTGACAGCCCTTGGAGGATCTGAAGATAGCAACCAGTTTGCCTCCTCAGTGTTAACTGCCAAACTGGACAGCCTGAAATACATGGGGACAGGACCCCCATAACAGGCCCTATTTGTCTAAGTAAGTGCCTTCTACCCCATGGTAAACAAAGGTCTGCATTTGAATCTTTCATACATTTATGCAGAAAGCATAGCTTTTAACCTTTTCCTATAATCCTGAGCCAGCAATGCTCCTTGGACTAACCTGAGGAGAGAGAAGCAAGGAAACCAATCTCTGATTTTTCACTTCCATTTGCTATTCCATCTTCTAGGAGACACATAGTCACCAAGTCCAATAATGAAGCAGCAAATCTCTCTTGCTCAAGTGAGAGAAGGGGAGCCCCTTTCAGTCCAAGGATATCATAGCCTTAGATGTCACTCTGCAACCAGCTGTCTGGGAACAAAGTATAGATGGACCCAGCTGCCATCCATTACTTTCCTGGAATCTTCACTTGATTGTTACAATTATTAGCTTTATTAGCACCAAAGGGTTAAAACACAGGTCCCTAAAGCATAAAAAAGCTAGAGAACAAAGAACAGCAAATAAGCAGAGACCAGGTGAGAGCCAGCCAGAAGTTTGATAGTAGATGTGAACAGGAAACCAACAAAGTTGGTCTTAGAAAACATATAACCTTTAAAAGAAAAGCCCAATTATAAATCATGACACAAAGATAGGAATAATGAACCAGAAAAACCTTGCCAACTTATTCTCATGGGCAGTAAAGGTTCATAGCACTTAAGAATATGTTAAAAAAAAAAAAAAAAAAAGAATATAACCAGTTATCAGTGACAAGACAGAAAGAACCACACTTGCATGTTTCACTCATACCCAGCAGTGTTGGTTTTCTCAGAACATGGGGTACAGAAGAACTGGTTAAGCCCCACATAAACCACCTTTCAAAATAGCATGACTCTCCAAGGAGAAAGTGACATAGTCATGGTAACCTCAGTACAAGAAACTTCCAAAACAACCCTCAAGAGGGACTTTTTTAGCATTTTAAAAATTAAAAAAAAAAAACAGCTGTGAATTTGGTTTGATTTCCACATTTACTATGAATAAATACTGTATTTAAAATATTCGTTTGAGTCCTCAAAAATAACAACGTAGTTTCTCAACTACAGAAAACAAACTGAGGGGCACCTGGGTGGCTCAGTAGGTTAAGCATCTGACTTCAGCTCAGGTCATGACCTCATTACTCGAGTTTGAGCCCCGTGTTGGGCTCTGTGCTGGCAGCTCAGGGCCTGGAGCCTGTTTCTGATTCTGTGTCTCCCTCCCTCTCTGCCCCCTCCTCCACTCACATTGTCTCTCTCTCCTTCAAAAATAAACATTAAAAAGTTAAGAAAAAAAAAACCAGGGTTACTGGAGGGAATGGGGGGGCAGGATATGGGTTAAATGGGTGATGGGTATGAAGGAGGGCACTTGTGTAGAGCACTGGTATTGTAAGTGATGAATCGCTAAGTTTTACACCTGAAACTGTTACATTATGTTAACTGGAATTTAAATAAAAACTTGAAAACACAGGAACATAGAATATATAAATACAAATGAAACAATTTCACTGTATACCTAAAACTGACATTATATGTCAATTACATCAAAAAATAGAAATGTAGAGTTATCTGTCAAATAACACACGCAAAGTGCCTCACATACCATGTTTGGTATTCATACGCTCTCAAATGGCAATTATCATATAAATCATAAAGGCTACACACAACAAGCTATGCCTGTTCTAGTGAGATGGAAAGAAGAGACCAAGACTCTGAAGAAGCAATCTTCAGTTATGAAAGCTTGGGTTCAAGTCTCGCCTATATGCGAGGTGCTAGGAAGTTCAATAAAGGGCTTTAACAACACTCCTCAGCAACTTCTTTGTGCTGAATCTCATCCCCCACCAGGAGGCAGTCTCAGCAGTGGTCAGCTCCTTCAATCCACACAAGCTTCCGCAAATGGTGCCTTTGGGTATCAGCGCTCATGGATTCATACTAGCGTTCCCCTTTAGCCAAACTATCACTTTTCGGTTCCCCTAAGAGACATCATCAATTCCAACTCTTATCAACTTCCATGTTCTTTACCACAAAATCAGAGGTGAAATGGGCCTTAGAAAACTAGTCTGAACTATTATCTAGAGAAAGAAAATGGAACGTTAAGACAAATTTATTGAAGTACACTTGTGCAGCTGATTTGACATCAGTAGCACTTGATCACAACTATTCTGTCCTTAGGGCACCGGGGTGCCTCACTTGCTTAAGTAGTCTACTTGGGCCCAGGTCATGATCTCATGGTTCGTGGGTTCAAGCCCCATGTCTGGCTCTGTGCTGACAGCTGAGTCTGGAGCCTGCTTTGGATTCTCTGTCTCCCTCTCTGTCCCTCCCCTGCTCGTGCTCGGTCTCCCTCAAAAATAAACATTAAAAAAAATTAAAAACAAAATAACTATCTTGTCCTTCTCATCCTCAATTATGTTAAGCTTGGAAAGGTGTAGGCTTCAAGATCTCCATTCCCCACATACCCAGCACCTGTAGCCTCAGGAGCTAAGTCTTAAAAAACTAAACTAACTCTTAAGATAAGGTTGTCTCGTTCCAGCAACAACTATACTCCAGTGAGGGGGGAAAAAGTAAAAAAAGCTACAGCCTTGGGGCACCTGGGTGGCTCAGTTGGTTAAGTTTCCCACTCTTGATTTCGACTGAGGTCATGATCTCAAGGTCTGTGAGATCAAACCCCACTTCAGGCTTTGTGCTGACTGCGTGGAGCCTCCTTGGGATTCTCTCTCCCTCTGCCCCTTCCCTGCTTGTGCACATGCTCTGGCACAGTCTCAAAAACTTAAAAAACATCTAGGGGCACCTGGGTGGTTCAGTCGGTTAAGCATCTAACTTTGGCTCAGGTCATCTCAGTTTGTGGTTTTGAGCCCTGCATCAGGCTCTGCACGGACAGTACGGAGCCTCCTTGGGATCTCTCGCTCTCCCTCCCTCAAAATTAAACTTTAAAAAAAAAAAAAAAAAAAAAAAGCTACACCCTTACAAACTCAAAGCTGGGATCAAGTAGTTCAGTACTTTATCATACTGCAATAATATTAGAAGGAAAGTACTAATGCTGGATAAATAGGAAAAGAAAGGTCTACACTCTCTAAAATGCTAGGTAAAAAACCCTAAATTGAATCTCTTTAGTGATGTGTAGATTCTCTAAGGGCAACCTTGTAAAACATTATCTTTGGGGTACCTGGGTAGCTCAGCCAGTTGAGTGCCCAACTCTTTGATTTTGGTTCAGATCATGATCCAAGGGTCATGGGAATGAGCCCTGCGTCAGACTCCATGTTAAGCATGGAGTCTGCTTCACATTCTCTCTCTCCCCCTGCCCCCTCCCCCACTCACAGGCATTCTAAACAAAAAAATTAAAAATAAAAAATTTAACAAAGTCTTTGATCCTCAAATGTCTAATGAAGAACCTTGATATTTCATTTGAAACCCTCTATCCCTAACCCTCTTCCTTCAAAAAAGTTTTAAACATTTACATAATTTGGTTATTTGCAGAGTGTAATTCTTACAAATACAACAACGCTGTACAATAAAACGTTTCATTATTTTTTAGAATGTATTTAAGATAAAAAAAAGTATTAGCTGTATCTGTCCATTGTCCTTGGGCAAGTTATCTTAGCCCTATTTATATTTTCCAAAATTCAAAACTGGTCTTAGATTTGTGTTTTAAAAAGATCATAAAACAAATACGGACCACAGGGATTAAGCTCCTCTCCCAATAAACACTTGTCAAGAATGGCATGCTTTATCTCTAGATATAATTCTCAAGCCTTTTGTTTTGTCCTTATACACCTATGAAATCCTCCTACACTCCTTTAATAACTTAAAGGCTTCAGCAGTGATTCTAAATGAGCAGGGCAGAAGCTGGGAATGTGGAGCTGGAACAAAAAACCTTTATATTCTCTTCCCCAAGCTTTTCCATTATCTCATCCCCACAACCCAGTATAATGCAGAGACTTTAATTTCTTGGAGAAACAGATTTTTCTCATTTGATAGACCATGTTCCTGCCATCTTTCGTATCATACCACCATTCTATTGTCAAGTCACTAGGTGTTGGCTTACCTTCCCCATGCTTGTCAGTAAACTGGAAGGCCTGAACTAGTCTCAGAGTCTCATCCACAGAACGGCCGACAGGAAGGTCATTTACTGTGATCTGTCGAAGGATACCTTTCTCATCAATGATAAAGAGGCCCCTGGGAAGAAGAGATTGAAGGCTTGAAAGAGATGCAATATCAGTTTGGAAACTGCTTGCAATGGAAATGAAAATGTGCTGGCCTCCCAGACTTGCACTGGCTTTACCTCTAGTGAAGAAGCATCCCCCCCCAACCCCTGCTCAGTTGGAAAATCGTACTACTCTCGAGCTTCAGGTCTTAGGCATACAGATAAGGAAGGAGAGAAAGAGAGAGGGAGAGAGAAAGGAAAGGCAAGAAGGAAGATTAGACCACCATGCTGTACACTGTAAACACATATAGTGATGGGGGAGCCTGGCTGGCTTAATTGGTAAAGCATATGACTCTTGATCTCAGGGTTGTGAGTTCGAGCCCCACGTTGGAAGTAAAGATTACTTAAAAAATAAAATCTAAATTTGGGCTCAGGTCATGATGTCATGGTTTGGGAGACTGAGCCCTTACATCAGGTTCTACACGCTGAGCACGCTTGGGATCCTCTCTCCCCTTCTCTGCATCCCCCTTACTCATGTGCTCTCTTCTCTCTCAAAATAAATTTAAAAAATAAAATAAAATTTAAATAAGTAAAATTCAAAAGAGTCTACAGATCAGAGTCCTATCTTTCTCCAAATAAAAAAGGCCCTCAAGTCAATCAGATAATTTTGATGACAGCCCACTGGTAGGTATATACCTGAATGAGATGCCTTCATCAGCCTTTAAGACTCCATAGTCCTGAGCAATGGTACGCTTGGGGTCTGATACCAAGGGAATGTTCATGGGTCCCAGTCCTCCTTGTTTCTTGGGTGTGTTGATCCTACAGCAAAAGGCACACATACAATCACATTCATTTAAACTCTTGTGTAGCAAAAGCATTAACTGTTTCTATTCCTTCCCTTTTTCAACATTCCTAATGTAATGTGAAGTAACTGTAATCTAATCTAATCCCCAAAAGACTTCAAACTTTTTCCAGCAGTAAAGTGAGTGCCTGAAGACAGTTAAGGTCACCAGGATACTCAGCTGCAACCCAGGCTGCTGCTTCTTTGCTGCCAGATGAGAGCAACAAGAAGTCACAGCCGTTGCACACTCCTTCCATCAGAAGCCAGAAGGCAATACTTGAGCAAGTCTATTATCAAAGCCTCCAGTCCCAGTTGCGGTTAGTTCAAAGTTCATATGCAAAAGTTGACCAAGAGATTTACCATGCCAGGTGACAGAAATGAGAATCCACAGAAGCACCAATCACTTGGCAGTTGAGTTTCTTAAATTCTTCCGCTCTGTCACTGAAAGCAATGATCTCCGTGGGGCACACAAAGGTGAAATCAAGAGGGTAAAAGAAGAACACAACGTATTTTCCTGGGGAGGGAGGGGGAGGAAAAGCCACAAGTTTGCCTTTGAAACATACTTCCTTGCTTTACAAGCTGCACCTGGCTGGCTCAGTGGGTGGTGTCTGTGACTCTTGATCTCCCAGCTTGGAGTTTCAGCCCCCCTGTTGGGTGCTGATATTTAAGATAAAACCTTGGGCCACCTGGGTGACTCAGTCGTTAAGGATCTGACTTAGGCCCAGGTTCAAGCTCTACTTCTTTCTCTCTCTGCCCCTCCTGGGATTCTCTCTCCCTCTCTCTGCCCCTCACTCGTGCCCTCTCTTTCAAAATAAAGAAAATATATTTTTTTTTTAAATAAAAACCTTAAGGCATTTTTCTCTGAGAAAAAAAGCCTTTTTATAAACAATTGCTAAACACCAACACTCAACACAGATGTCTCATAGCAGCTACTTTTAGAACATCTTGTGGCAGGAAAGCCTGTATTAAAAAAAGTTCCTTTCAGTTCTGTGCTTTATTTTCCTGCCTCCTCACTAGCTGCCAATTATAAGATAAACACTGTTCAGTTTGATCTTTATCTCTAGGTAGTTAAAATTAGCACAGGAGGGGGGCACTTGGGTGGCTCAGTCCATCGAGCTTCCGACTTTGGCTCAGGTCATGATCTCACAGTCTGTGAGTTTGAGCCCCGCGTCGTGCTCTGTGCTGACAACTCAGAGCCTGGAGCCTGCTTCAGATTCTGTGTCTCCCTCTCTCTCCGACCCTCCCCCTTCATGCTCTGTCTCAAAAATAAACATTAAAAAAATTTTTTTTTTTTTTTAAATTAGCACCGGAGGGGGCCTGAATGGCTCCTTGGGTGAAGTCGGATTAAGCCTCCGATTTCAGCTCAGGTCATGATCTCCCCGTTCCCAAGTTTGAGCCCCACGTCCGACTCTGTGCTCGGAGCCTGGAGCCTATTTCAGATTTGGTGTCTCCCTCTCTCTCTACCCCTCCCCTGCTCACACACGGTCTCTCTCAAAAATAAACATTAAAAAAAAAGTTAGCATAAACACCAAGTTCTCCAATGAAGAAAAGCAAAACCAAGGATGCAAATACCTACTAGATAGCCTAATGCCAATGATTACAATTAACCCACAGGAGAAGCTCAATTACTGGATTCTATGCTACAAAGCAATAAAGAAAAACAAAACAAAATGCCTTTTGTGCTTCTTCCACAATGAACCATATCAACGGGACAAGTAAGGTTTAAGTGATCACCTGAATCAGCACAAATCCAACAAGCCTAATAGGACAAGAAAAATTTCTTGAGGCAAAAGTTTCAAAAGTCCTGAAAGGTAACAGGAAAGGTAGAGATCCTGAAAGGATCTCTAGTGTAAATTTTACTGAGGTCACTCAGATTACCAACAGAAGTAGATCTTCAACTGGCCAAGCAGCCTTTCACCACACCTAATGGGCTGAATTATTAAAACAGTTCCAAATATTCACTCATTTCCAGGTAGCAGCACTGTCTGAAAACCAAAGGTGCTCCTTTTGACATTTACTCTGAAAACCAAAATCAGTAGAAACTCACTCATCTAAACAACCTCTCCAGGGCTTTGCCTAACAAGCACTTTGAAACCTCAGGTCAAGCCCTGGAGGACAGAGAGCAGCTCTTTCTAAACCCTTGGGCCAGGGTCACCTCCCTATGGTGCTACTTATCCTGTTTGCCAGAGGAGCTTCCCTCCATAGGGCCCCTCTTACTTGCTTCTCATTCCAAACAAGGGTGCTGCATTAGGAAACCTTAGTCACATGTTCATGCAAAAGTCTAGGAACTAATTACCACACCACTAAGAAAGGTACACTTAAAACCGGAGTTTCAGGTTCGCATTTCAAGGAATTTGTATCAATTATCCCAGAAATCGAAGCTGTTCTAGGACTGTTAAGGTTTAACAAGAAAGAAAAAAAAAAAAGGAAGAGCCTCATTAGAATTTGCCAAGTGTTTGCATGAAACTGTAACAGGAAGAGTTGTTCCAACTGTACCATCAACTCTTCTCTTGGGGCAAAACAGTCAAGGGAATGTACCTAAGCCTTCTGCCTAATAATTATAGCAGCTGTGCCATACATTATTTCAAAAACTTAATAAGCAGCTTAAGCCCCAAAAACTTGAGCTTTCAATGAAATACTGAGAAGAAGATCTCCAAAACAATACAACTGAGTACTGAGAAGATAACTGAACTAATATATCCAGACATAATGAAGCATGGGCTTTTTCCATAGCAGTCTGAACCTAAAGTCTACCCCCATGACCCTGGTTGCTAATCACTACTTCAACATGTAGGTAAACGGCCTCCTACCCTAAAGATGGTGACCTACAATATATAAATTCATTTTACAATCAAACATGACAGATACAGAAACCTAATGAGCCACCTTAAATTGTAAAATAGTTAAATCTTAATTTTTTTTTTTTTTTTTTGAGAAAAAGAGAGCATGAGCAGGGGAGGGTCGGAGAGAGAGAGAGACACAGAATTTGAAGCAGGCTCCAGGCTCTGAGTTGTCAACACAGAGCCCGACATAGGGCTCGAACTCACGAACCAGGAGATCATGACCTGAGCTGAAATCAGATGCTCAACCAACTGAGCCACCCAGGTGCCCCTAAAGTAATTCAATTTTAATGAATCTAAAGTAATTACTCTCACCTTTGTAGTCAGATAGGCTGATGTCTTTGAACTGGCCATCTGGCATAACAGCCGTGGCTTTGAAGTTGGGGGCAGGATGCCCAATTTTGGCATTTCCTGAAGACATCTTACTATCAGCTGAAAAAGATAAAAGAGGAAATGAATTAGAAACAAGCCTTACTTTTTTTTTTTTTAGATAACCAGCACATTTCATCTACTTAGAAACTTAGCTGTAGAATGATAAAAGAATTAATTGTCCAGTGGCCCTGAACATATACATTAATTTTTACATTAGTAAGAAGCATAAACTGAGCTTTCCATCTTTTGAAACAAAACCAGATACTCCATGTCTGAGTATCATTTTCACTTAAATACTGCAATTTCTTTATAAACTAAAGCAACCTCTATTACTTTTTCTAAAATAGGATTTGTGCAAAGGCATTTTCCTTCTGTATTTTCATTATAAAGAAACAAAGAAAGGTTCAGCCCCAAACCTGAGCCCAAATGAACAATGCCAGTGTCTGATTCCTAGATGTGGTCATGTTGCCCCCCCTTTCCCTGGACTGCACCTTCATCTGCCTTCATAATTCAGGAAGCACACTTGAGGTTTCTCCAGGTACATTTGCCCACAAGAGCACACACCCTAAAGCAATCCAATTTTTTAAGAGGCAAGACCACTATTCTGGCATCTACTAAATTCCAAAACTTCAGGGGTTGTGTTTTAAGCACTTGAAGTGCTTACAAAAATGGGTTTCTGACCTGGGGCCAGGACAACGAGAGTCTATTGCTAAAAAGCAATGCTGCACTGGATTCACCCAGGTGGAAACAAAGATAAGGAGTTAAGAGCTAACCCAGTACGCCATCAGTTTGAAAGCAGCAAGCTAATTTTCCAAGTCCCAAAGTTTTTTGGTGCATAGCACCACAACCAAAAACGTTGTGAGCATCGATCACTGAAAACTTTTTTTTAATACTTATTTTTGAGAGAGAGCACCAGCGAGAGAAGGGCAGAGAGCCTGATGCGGGGCTCTAACCCACTAAAGGGGAGATTATAACCTGAGCTGAAGTTGGACGCTCAACCGACCAAGCCACCCAGGTGCCCCAATCACTGCAAACTTTACTGCTTAACACACACTTTTAACAACAAAAAAGCAGCGCCTGGGTGGCTCAGTCGATTAAGCTTCCGACCTGCTTTGGATCAGGTCATAATCTCGGCGATCCGGAGTTCGGGCCTCGCTTTACGCACCGTACGGACAGACAGCTCAGAGCCTGGAGACTGTTTCAAATTCTGCGTCTCCCTCTCCGCCTTTCCCCTTCTCTCGCTCTCTCAAAAATAAACATTAAAAAAAAAATTTTTTTTAACTAGTAAGGCACGCTCCAACTTGGCGACCAAATATATAGGGTGTGACCAACATAAAGGCCCTTCTCGTCCAAACCTGCTTTTCCAGACGGCCCCCACGTCCGCTAAAGTCCAACTTAGCGAGGGGAAGGCTGTTGGACCTTAAGCCCTTTGTGGGCACCCTCCGAGGATCCGCCCCCAAACTCCACAGGCGAAAGCCACACCCCCAAACTCTACTTCTGGTACCCTCCTGCCACTCCTTATCATCAGCCCCAACACTTCGGAAAGCACCAGAAAAAAAAAAAATGCGCAGTCTTCACAAAGGCATTTGGGACCACCACAAACCCTATTCCGTAAATGAAAAAAATAGATACAGGGAAGGGAATCTTCATATCCGAAACTCCTCATCTAGTCACAGCTGAAGACCGGAAAAAGCCTTTGCCTCTACCACAAGTCGGGCTAGTAGCCTCTGGTCAGTTTCCAGGTCCATTCTAGAAGCTTCCCGAACCCGCCGCGCCCAGAAGGCTAGTCGAGGAGAGCCCACTACTACCACGAGTCCGCCCTGGCGCCATACCAAGCCAATGAGCGCCCTCTGCTCGGGTTACCGGGGGAAGAGGAAACTCGAGCCGACATTAACTTCGGGGTTTAAACAAGTCACCGCATCTCTACGGAGGGCCCACTGGAGGGTGTACGTACCACCTAACCACTCTCGAGCGCGCCACACCTCGCCGAACCGCCTCCCCCGTCACAACAACCCGAACCTAGTAGGGCAGGTCCCCGGATGGACGAGGAAAAGGCGACAATAGGGGTATAGGGGCGCCTCTTACCAGGTCCAAAGCACAACACACCAAAAGCCAGCCAGGAAGAAACCGCGTGAAGCACGCGGGAGGCACTGCCTTTATAGCCTGTAGGGCTCTCGCGAGAGTCAGAGCGGGCCGGGGGTGTAAGAGGTGGAGAGAGGAGGGGGATCTGGTCCGAGCCCCGCCCCGATCGAAAGCGCCCCGCCAGAATGAGTCAGCACTTTCCTTGTTGTGGGCAGGCTAGGACGCTGAAGGTACGAATACCCCTCCTTGCCCCCGACCTTTGGGGTCGGAGAGCTGAGAGCTACAGTTTCCAAATCCATACTGCCTCGGTTAATCTGGGTCTCTGTGAGGGAGGGGGGGGGCCCTGCGTGTCTTGCGCTCAAGGCCGAGACCAGGGTCCTGTTGCCGTCCACGGAGGATCACGTCTGATCCATACGAAGCACTGAAAAGTATCCAAATGTTTCTCAAATATTCCACCCCGATCCCCCCAGCCTCTGCCCTATTGCTGATCCTCGGTAGACAACTTCCTTAATTGTTCTGATCACAGGATTGCTGCTTTACTTCTCCCATCCGCTCCTTCCACAGCTGCTGGAGAGAATCTTTGAAATCTGATCGTTTCACTCCTCTGATTTGTGGTTTAAAAAACTGGGGCTCTGTATTCAGTTTCCTCAGTTAAAACTCATTGTCATTTTATCTGTGGCCTCCAGGCAAGAGCCTTACTTTTCTTAACCTATAAAATGGGAATATTATTAATTCTTTGAGATCATCTTCGTAGCTTACTTAGCAGTTCCTAGTTCTTATTATACATTAGAATGTTAGCTATTGTTGCTATAATTCTTCCTTGCTCCTAGATTAATTGTAATACCCACAACAATGTGTCGCTGTTTCAAGACTTCAGGCTTTTGTTCAAGTATGAAGAATCCGTTCCCTCCTAGTTGGCCTAGAGAAAGTATCTTTATGGACTCAGCTGAAGCATGACTTCCTCTGAAACTGTTCCTGACCTTGGCTCATCCCCAGAATTCCTCTGAAGCTGTTCTGGCTTTTGCTCATCCCCAGAATTTACCATTCCCTCCTTTGTGCCCACACAATATCCTGATAGCGAAAAGCTATACAAAGTATCTAAGCTATTTTACACGTTTACATGACTGCTGCTTCTTGATAGACTTTCTGGAAAGTAAGGTTTGGGTTACTTCCATCTCTGTATCCCCAAGACACAACAGAGCACCCCCTATAAAATATCAGGCGTATAATAAATATATATTTGTCCCCTTTCTGCCCCCATCTCCATTCCCCCATCCGATTAACTCCCTTGGATGTTATAGCAGAGTAAGAAATGGGAATGTGCTGTGTCATGCTGGTTGAGCAGTGTTTTGGCATTTATCCTACATTGCAACAGTAGTGATTTTTTATTGGTTTTTTTTTTTTTTTTCCTTCTCTGCCTGAGGCTGAACAATTATTTGGCCATTATTCATTTCCTTCCAGAGGCGCAGGGGAGACATAGAAGTTCAGAGCTTAATAGTGGATGGTTATTGGGGCACCTGGGTGGTTCAGTCAATTAAGCCTCCGACTTGGGCTCAGGCCGTGATCTCAAGGTTCGTGAGTTCTAGCCCAGCTCCAGCTCTGTGCTGACGGCTCAGAGTCTGGACCCTGCTTGGGATTCTGTGTCTCCCTCTCTGTTCCTCCCCTGCTCGCACTCTGTCTCTCTCTCAAAAATAAATAAAGACTTAAAAAAATATATAGTGGATGGTTATTGCTATAGGCAGTTAAACCAACAACACACAGTCCTACTTCAGCCAGAATAAAAAATGACCATTTATTGTATCTAGCCCTGGGCTAGGCACTTAGGTTTACTTGGGTCATTCAAGAACCAAAAGAGTTATGCTGGCCCAAATAAATCTTAACAGCCTATCCCCATGGAAATAAAAAACTGAGGGGCTCCTAGGTGACTCAGCTGGTTAAGCGTCTGACTCTTGGTTTCAGCTCAGGTCATTATCTCATGGTTTGTGAGCCCCCTACAGGGGGCTGCGTGCTGACAGTGTGGAGCCTGCTTGGGATTCTTTCTCTCCCTCTCTTTGTTCCCCTCCCCTGCTTGTGCTGTCTCTTTCTTAAAAATAAATAAATAAACTTTAAGTATATATACAAAAAAATAAAAATAAAAGAACCTGAAATACCAGGACAGAGTTCTGAAAAGAGAAAAAAATCTGTTGAACACTTGCCTAAGCAAGTGACTATGGAATCTCTTTCCTGAGAACAGCAAAGCCTTGGAAATGGGAGCAAGGAGTCTTTCTTCTTTATCCTTCTACAGTACCTAATATATACCTCTAGCTCTAAGTTTACACATGATTGTTTTGTCCTTCCTTATTTAACAGTGGTCTGGGAAGGATTTTACTGGTTTTATTTATCTTGTAGTATCAGAACCTAGCAGAGTAACTGGCATAGGAGGAATGCTTAATTTTGGAATGTACTTAAGATTTTTGAGGGGCGCCTGGGTGGCTCAGTCGGTTAAGCATCTGACTTCAGCTCAGGTCACGATCTCGCGATCTCACGGTCTGTGAGTTCGAGCCCCGCATGGGGCTCTGGGCTGATGGCTCAGAGCCTGGAGCCTGCTTCCAATTCTGTGTCTCCCTCTCTCTCTGCTCCTCCCCCGTTCATGCTCTGTCTCTCTCTCTCTGTCTCAAAAATAAATAAACATTAAAAAAAAAATTTTTTTTTTAAAGATTTTTGAGATGTAAGGGTGCCTGGGTAGCTCAGTCGGTTGAGCCTCTGACTTCGGCTCAGGTCATGATGGCATGGCTTGTGAGTTGGAGCCCCATGTCAGGCTCTGTGCTGATGGCTCAGGGCCTGGAGGCTGCTTCAGATTCTGTCTCTCTCTCTCTGCCCCTCCCCCACTCATGCTGTCTCTCAAAAATAAATAAACATTAAAAAAAATTTAAAAAATATTTTTGAGATGTGAAGTTAACTTATTTGAACTATGTTTTAGGAAGATAACTCTAGCAGCTGTGTGATATGAAAAATAATGACTGGGAGACAAGAAGCAGAGACCCACAAGAGAAGTCTTAGAACTGTAATATGACATTGGCAGCAAGATGGGATGAAGGAAAGAAAAAATATTTCTACAGGCCTTGTATTGGATTTAGGGTGAGAAGAAAGAGGAAGTTCAATCCTTCAATCTGATGCCTTGGTTTCTTATCTTGGTGACAAAGGAGAAATGTTATGGGGCGGTGCCTGGGTAGCTTAGTCGGTTAAGCAGCTGACCATGATTCATGAGTTCGAGCCCCTTGTCAGGCTCTGTGCTGAGAGCTCAGAGCCTGGAGCCTGCCTCAGATTCTGTGTCTCCCTCTCTCTCTGCCCCTCCCCCACTCATCCTTGTTCTCTCTCTCTCTCTCTCTCTCTCTCAGAAATAAATACAACATTAAAAAAATTTTCAAGGGGCGCCTGGGTGGCGCAGTCGGTTAAGCATCCGACTTCAGCCAGGTCACGATCTCGCGGTCCGTGAGTTCGAGCCCCGCGTCGGGCTCTGGGCTGATGGCTTGGAGCCTGGAGCCTGTTTCCGATTCTGTGCCTCCCTCTCTCTCTGCCCCTCGCCCGTTCATGCTCTGTCTCTCTCTGTCCCAAAAATAAATAAACGTTGAAAAAAAAATTTTTTTTTAAATAAAAAATAAAAAAATTTTCAAAGGAGTAATGTCATTTACCTGTGACATAGGAGATACTAGAGGAGAAGCAGATTTGAGGTTAAAAATAATAACAAACAAGGGCGCCTGGATGGCTCAGGCCATTGAGCACCCAACTTTAGCTCAGGTAGTGAGTGATCTTGCAGTTTGTGAGTTTGAGCCCCAAATCGGGCACCCTGCTGTCTGCTGTCAGCCTGGGACTGTCAGCGCAGAGCCCTCTTCAGATCCTTTGTCCTCCTCTCTCCCTCTGCCCCTCCCCTGCTTGTGCTCTCTCCTTCTCAAAAAGTAAATAAAACTTTAAAAAATAAAGACATTTATTGAGTATTGTTTTACAGACAAAATACCTGATGCCTAAAGAATTTAAGTAAATTGTCCAAAGTCACAGCTAAGAAGTGTTGGGCCAGGCAGCAGAACCATCATGTACAATATGCAAATGTGACATTTATATAGACTATAATGTAAATGGTGCCCCCTGGAGTTGTGCCTTACTGTGTGGTCTGGCCAGGCTTTGTGACTCTGGAGTCCACCCTATTACTATACTGACTCCTTTTTTTATTTTATTTTATTTTATTTTATTTTATTTTATTTTATTTTATTTTATTATTTTTTATTTAAATCCAAGTTAGTTAACATATTGTGTAATAACGTTTTCAGTAGAATTTAATGATTCATTGACTCCTTTCTTAATGGAGAAGGTAAGCAGTTTGGTTTGAGGTAAACGACACTAAGATGCTCTTCAGACATCCAAGTAGAGTTGTCCAGAGTTCACCACTGGAGATATAGATTTGAGAATTAGCAGCACAGAGGTTTCGTTATGTATTTATTATTCTTCTATTTACAGGAGGCCTATACTTTGCTAGACATGCAAAGATGAATAAGACACCATGTATTCAGGTGTTGAAAGATCACTAAAGAGTTAGTTAAGGAGGAAAAAAGTGAAGGACGAGTTCCAAGCAGAGAAAACAGTAAAAGAAGTGGGAAAAAATACAATGTGTATGGGGAAGTACAAAAAGTTCAATATTAGCAGAATGTAAATGCCGAAGACTAGAATGTAGAGACAAAAAACACAGAGATTGGTTATGATGTATCTCATAAGCCAGGATTCTAATTTTATGGGTAAAATTAAAGTGGAAGTATAGAAAGAAATTCAGAGTTTTAAATAAGAGAGTGACCACATTGGGTTGCATTATTGATCATTCTGGCAGCTGTAGAGAGAACAGATTTAGGGGACCAAGAAGATATGGGGTAGGGAGACAAATAAGGAAGCTATTGCCATGTCCAGGGAAAAGAGGTGGAGAGCCTGAATGAAGGCAGTAGTGCAGAACATGGAGAGATGGGATTCGAGGGCAGTAAGCAAATTCTGGGCATCAGATATGGGAACTGAAAGTGAGGAATCAAGGAGGAGTCTCAGGGGAATTAGGTGAAGTGTGGTGTGCCTCACAGACATGCAGTGAAACAGAGTTTGGAGGAGATGATAAAGACCTCACTTTGGGGTATGTTGAATTTAGCATTCCAAAGGGGAGATGACCAGTAGGAAGCTAGAAATGTGGAAACTTGTGCCTATCTTGTTCATCACATTATAACTCTAATACTTAGCAGCATGGTCCATAGCACACGATAGATATAATAGGTATTTTTAAAATACATTAATGAGGGGCGCCTGGGTGGCGCAGTCGGTTAAGCGTTCAACTTCAGCCAGGTCACGATCTCGCGGTCCGTGAGTTCGAGCCCCGCGTCAGGCTCTGGGCTGATGGCTCAGAGCCTGGAGCCTGTTTCCGATTCTGTGTCTTCCTCTCTCTCTGCCCCTCCCCTGTTCATGCTCTGTCTCTCTCTGTCCCAAAAATAAATAAACGTTGAAAAAAAAATTTTTTTTTAAATACATTAATGAATTATATGTGTTCACATCACTTACAATAACAAGGATACTTAAAACTGTGAGAGTAAATGAAAACCTGTAGAAGGAGGTAAGCCAAGACCAGGACTTCTGAGAATTTCTATGAGAATAGGAGGAAGGACAAAGTCATTAAGAGCAACTTAAAAAGAATAGCATTTTGTGGCTGAAGGGTCATTCATAAAGATGGGCTGTTTCTACCAATAATAATTTCCTTTGGTCCCCACCATCAGCACTGAAGTTTCCTACACCTGGGAAAGGGTAACAACAAAATGGAATGGTTTAAAAAGTCAAATAGTGTGCTCGCTTCGGCAGCACATATACTAAAATTGGAACGATACAGAGAAGATTAGCATGGCCCCTGCGCAAGGATGACACGCAAATTCGTGAAGCGTTCCATATTTAAAAAAAAAAAAATCAAATAGTATACAGACAAGCTGCCACCTGTGAAATTTACTAAGTTTTCTCCAAACTCTTTTAAATGAAAAAAAAAAATACATATATATCTCTTACTAAGTCGCTGGTTGCTGAAGGCATTAGATAGAACTTTGTTAGGAAGAATTGCTTGATGTCATGGCAGCAACTGAGAAAATGCTTGCATGAATCATATTTTGCTTCATTTCTTAGAAGTGAGGCCCTTAAATTTTTTCTCTGCCAATTCAAGTAACTATGGCTCTTTGCTGGGCGAAGCATTGGTTTCCAGTCCAGTTCTTCAGAAGATCTGGCTCCCTCGACCTAGTAGGTTAAAGTAGTTTTCTCAAATATTAGTAATATTAGTAATATGAAGTTCCTTGTGAAAGGAAAAATATTCTTGAGGAAGTCCAAAGTTGGCTTCATTTCTCAAATTTAATTATTTAACTTTTATTACTTTTATTTCATTTTTTTCAGACTATGTAGTATTTTACTTTTTAAAATATATTTTTTAAAACATTGTCTATTTACTTATTTATTTTAAAATGTTTTTAATGTTTTTATTTATTTTTGAGACAGAGAGAGACAGACCATGAGCAGGGGAGGGGCAGAGAGAGAGGGAGACACAGAATCTGAAGCAGGCTCCAGGCTCTGAGCGGTCATCACAGAGGCTGATGCGGGGCTCGAACCCAGAGACTGTGAGATCATGACCTGAGCTGAAGTCGGACGCTTAGCTGACTGAGCTACCCAGGTGCCCCATTTACTTATTTATTTTAGAGAAAGAGTGTGAGCGGGGAGAGGGGCAGCGGGAGAGGGAGAGAATCCTTTTTTTTTTTTTAATGTTTATTTATATTTGAGAGAGAGCGAGAGAGAGCAGGGGGAGGGGCAGAGAGAGACTGAGACAATCTGAAGCAGGGTCCAGGCTCTGAGCTGTCAGCACAGAGCCAGATGTGGGGCTGGAAATCACAAATGGTGAGGTCATGACCTGAGCTGAAATCAAGAGTCAGACACTTAACTGACTGAGCCACCCAGGCACCCCAGACTCTGTAATACTTTAATAAGTTGCTCCAGAATGCAATATTGAAAATTATTTGCTTACTAATTTAAAATACTGTTGGGGCGCCTGGGTGGCGCAGTCGGTTAAGCGTCCGACTTCAGCCAGGTCACGATCTCGCGGTCCGTGAGTTTGAGCCCTGCGTCGGGCTCTGGGCTGATGGCTCAGAGCCTGGAGCCTGTTTCCGATTCTGTGTCTCCCTCTCTCTCTGCCCCTCCCCCGTTCATGCTCTGTCTCTCTCTGTCCCAAAAACAAATAAACGTTGAAAAAAAAAATTAAAAAAAAAAATACTGTTGAATGAAAATGTTTTCCTTAATTACTACTATCTAGCTGCTAAGGAACTATTGCAAGTTAAAATATTCAAGATGAGACTCCTCAAGCAATACTCTCCACGAATATCATCCTAATGCTATAGTGCATCTCCTTCTGGGGTCTGCATACCTATACTGCCTACACCTTGCAATGGTGTCTCGATTCTCCCACCACCTTTCTCCCCTTAAGCTAGCATGAGACACTTGTTCATGAGGTGTTCTTTGACATCATCTGGCCATCACTTAACAAAGCATTAGTTACTGATTAATGAACAGCCTTTGCCCCTTCTTCATAGCTAACTAGATACATCAGGTAAGGCGATTCAGTAGGAGTATAAAGCAGATGCCCTGCAACAGTGATCATTTTAACATTAGGAGTTGCTAAACTAATAACAGCCTGCAATCAACTTATAAACCATTACAGTTAAACCTATAAACCATTAAAATTAAACCTATAAACATTAAAGCTAAATGCTTTCTTGTAATTGTAATAACCAATGAAATCATGGAAATCAAAATCATAGAGCAGCATTCAGTTATGATCACATCCAGATGATTCAGAACATGTTTATTTTTATTTTTTTAATTATCACTAAAAGAAAAACATTACATTTAACAGTTCTCAGAGAACACATGAATCCTTAAATGTATAAGAATTGAATTTATAAAATTATATTTAGGACACATAAAGACCTACAGATAACCCAGTTGAGAAAAACTATTATCAAGGATGTTTTTTAGAATTGAACACAGCTGTAAGTAACAGTTTAAACTCAAGTAACAAGCTTAACCAAATAGGGGATTAATTTTTCCCATTGAACAAGTAAGTAGTCCAAGGCTCTTAAAGTGATTCCATGCTGCTATGAGGGAACCAGACTTCTTTTAACTTTCTGTACCTAAATTCCTAGCATGTAACTTTTATTCTTACGATTACCTTATACTAACAAAATGTCTGCTCTACTTCCAACAATACACCTGTATTCCAAGGAGAAGGAAGAGGCAGCCAGAGAGGGGTGGGGACTATAATAAGGAAGCAAAGCACTCCCAGAATCTCTCAGTTGAAATATCTCCTAGAACTATGTCACATGGCTGCTCCTAGCTGTGAGGGAGGCTGGAAATGTGTCTACTAGTTAGGTATATTACCACTCCTAACAAAATTGAGATTCTGTTAGAAAGAAAGGAAGAGAGAAGGACATTGGATAAACTAGATTGACCTTGATGGACTTTGAAAGGAAAAACTTGGGATTCTGAATGTGACCATGCAAGCATGTTGAAATGCTAGAAAAAAAAAAGAGCTTCAGTTACTATTTTTATCTTCTACCATTGATAGAAATGGCAACTTGTTTTACTAAACTTGCCTTATATTTATACGGACCTCTGTGTCATAGAACTTTAGGGGGTGATATTCACTTTATGTGTTCCATGAATAGTGCCCCTGGAATTGGGTAACACAGCAACACTATTTGTAGTAATGCTTTTGGTATTGCAGACCTTTCATGAAGTGATATAAAACTCTTGGTTACATGCATGATTAAACATTTATTTATGCACAATTATGTCCTCAAAAAAATATAGAGCCCTAGACCCTCAAAGTTGGAAGGAACCACAGTTAAATAATTTAAAATGAATTTGCCACCATGTGCCATGTACTCTTCTATGCCCTGTCCTCTGTGCCCTATACTTACTAAACATGGAGCTTAACACACAACCTTCTATCCATTACCAGAATCCCTTCTTCAGTAGGCCTAACAGTCACTTGGTTTTGGCTTGCACACTTCCGTGATAACTGACTTGCAGGTGTTCCTGTTGGTGCTCTCTAGGTTATCTGTGACCCCTAGAAGGGGGCAACAATTCAGATGCATAAAACCACTATAGTATTACTCACGTAGAATACAGTGGAACTGTCTCCCTACCTTTGCTTACTCACCAAGTGTCGGGGTAGTTTGTTACACAAACATAGATAACTGAGATCTCATGTAACTCCCCTCAGCCTCAGTTTTCTTCTCATGAAAATGGTATGACAGCACTGTGGCACAGAGTAAGTGCTTAGTAATAATCATTCTTATGATCATCATCGTTATCATTATAATCTGTATCAAAATTTGTTGTCTTGCCTCCAATCCATCATTTGAATCCATCAAAATATTAATGAATTTAAAATTGTTGTCTTTTTTTTTTTTAAGACAGAGCATGAATGGGGGAGGGGCAGAGCGAGAGGGAGACGAGAATCTCAACCAGGCTCTGCATGGTCAGCGTGGAGCCTGAGGCAGGGCTCAAACCCACAAATCCATGAGATCATAACCTGAGCTGAAACCAATAGTCAGACATTCAACCGACTGAGCTACCCAGGCACTCCCCAAAATTAATGAATTTAAATAGCTCCTTACCTAATCTTCAGTTGAACTTGTTTCTGAGACTACATTGACTTCCACTCATTTCTGGTTTTTATTTCTACAAATCTGACATCCCAATTCATACATTTTCAATGACTCCAACTTTAAATTCAAGTATGATTTGGTATTTGGTATTTTTCTGTCATTGTCCTGTTTTATAATGAACTGCTATTTATATTTTAAAAAGGTACATATTTAAGATATTAAACTCAATTTTAGACTCCAGTTTTCACCCTCTCACACCTAACTAGAAAAATAAAGTGTTGATTTTTCTTCTCTTCCTCCATCTTCCTTCTCCCCAATTTTAGGAGAACTAGAATGAATGCACAGATACAGTTGAAAACAGAGCAGTAAAGGGGAAGTCCACCATGACATATCAATAAGCTAGACTAACAGCAAGCTTGCAGACTATGCTTATACAATTAAAGTGGGCTTTTACTTTTAGCCACTTGATACCTCAGGGACTACTGCTCAAATCCTTTTTTTACTGCCCCCCCCCCAACCAAATCCTTATACACATAAGCTTTTATCAGTTATTCCATCAGCATCAGTGCTATCAACATTGAGTCTGATGATTCTTTTTTTTTTAATTTTTTTTAACGTTTATTTATTTTTGAGACAGAGAGAGACAGAGCATGAACAGGGGAAGGTCAGAGAGAGAGGGAGACACAGAATCTGAAACAGTCTCCAGGCTCTGAGCTGTCAGCACAGAGCCCGACGTGGGGCTCAAACTCACGGACTGTGAGATCATGACCTAAGCCGAAGTCAGACGCTTAACCCACTGAGCCACCCAGGTGCCCCTGAGTCTGATAATTCTTTGTTGGGAGGGTGGAGGGTTGTTCAATGCATAATAGGATATTTAACAATACTCTGTCCTCTAGATGCCAGTAGCAACCCTCCCACCCCCACACACATTACCAAAATGTGTCCTGGGGGACAAAATTTCCCCAGGTTGAGCTAGAGAAAATCAAATAAATGACTTGAGGGCTCATAGCCTATATAGCCTTCTGGCCCATTTGTCCTGGCTGGTAGGGTCTTCTCTGCC